>NC_056077.1:5000000-7500000 GCF_016772045.2 Ovis aries | reverse complement strand
GGGAATTATCTTTTTCTAGCAGTGAATGAAATAGGCAAAAGAGCTATCTTGTGTTTAGAAGGGAATACAGATAATTAGCAAGCAAACATATGTAAACAATGCAAATGCAGTACTTAGCTCTATGAAGGGCATAAAACAGGGTGAAATGATGGGCCGTTCCTCTATCTCTGAGGAGGTGAACTAGGGGCAGAGGCCGAATAAGAGAAGAAGCCACCTCGTTCAAAAATTGAAGATGACATGCTTCAGGGTGTCTAGAGGGAACAGCAAGTATGAAGGCTTAGAGGACGAGCTTGGTTTGTCAGAGGAGCTGAAGGAAGCCCACAGTGACCATGTTTAAGAAGAATAGTAGGTGACGCAGGTATCCCATTGAGGAAAAAGATACTTGACAGCATTTCTGTTATCTACTAATCTATGCCACAATATAAAGCAATCTAGAATAAGACAGTCAAATTTATACATAAAATGCTGATAATTGGAAAAGTTTTGAGGGTAAATTTAAAAAGTCCCATAAGGCAAAAATGAACTTAACTGAATTATAGAACATCAATTCACTAAAATCAGACTGATTTTATATATCCGTTAGGATGGGTTGAGTTGTGTTGTAGTAACAACTCTCTCCTAATTCTCAGTAGCTTAACAAGAGAAACAAGTTTTATTTCTTGCTCTCATTATATATTCAGCACAACTCAGCAAAAGAACTTAGCTTATTCTAGTGAGGTAGGAGTTTGGGCTGATGGAGCAATAGTAATCTGAAACACCTCTGGTGGTGGTTGTGTTATGAGAGAGTTTTGGAGAGTCTTGCCCTGGAAGTTAAAACCTCCAGTGTGGACGTGACACTCACAAATGTCACTATAGCTGACAACTCAATGTTCAGAACTAATCACTTAGTTCTAGTTGATGGTATCATGCTCAAGGAATGAAATTCTACCTTATGTTCAATGGAAGAGAATATTTGGCAAATACCCCTGATGACAATCACAACTCAAAGTGAAGTTACTTTTGAATATTTACTTTCTTTTTCCTTAAGGACTTGTGATTTTACCAGCAAACTTGCTGTATTTGGGAAAGTATTAAAGACAATTAGCTGAGTTGCAGAGCTCCTGGGCACCAATGGTATACCAGTTAGCCCTGGATTCTTGGCCCTAGTCTAGTGACAGCTTGTTGAATACCTATTGTATCTGTGTTGGGCTTTCCCTAGTGGCTCAAATGGTAAAGAATCTGCCTGCAATGTAGGAGACCCGGGTTCCATCCCTGGGTCAGGAAGGTCCCCTGGAGAAGGAAATGGCTACCCACTCTGGTATTCTTGCCTGGGAAATCCCATGGACAGAGGGGCCTGACAGTCACAAAGAGTCGGACATGACTGAATGATGAATACTTTCACTTTCACTTTAATGTATCTGTGTCAGACTCTGGATGTTATCTTATTATTTTGCTTACTCTTCCCAAAAACTTTAAGAAAAAGGTATAAATATCTACATTTTACTACTACAGAAGTTCATGTTCTGGTCTATTGGGCAACTGGCTTGAAGTCATACTTACATGTTGGGTATTAGCTCATGTCTACCTGATGCCAAAGTTCTATGGTAATTTTTACCCAGATATTTAAGGTCTGATCAATTCAGAAAAGTAACAAAGATTTGACTTAATTATTCAGGATTAATGGAGGTCCTTACACAGCTTTTTGCCTTTGGACATGTCATCTCTTTTTAAATATAACTGCTTTATACTTTAAAATTTAATAATGATTTTTAACTGGAAGATGGAGTTCAAAAGATGAGAATTAGCCATCAAAGTGGGTTCTTCCATCACCCACAAAACTCCAGGATTGATAACTGACGTACTTGCAAAGAAAAAAAAAGAGTTTGGAAAATTCCCTCCCACCCTACCCATGTGTATATAGTTACCATGATGGATTCTAATAGGACCATGAACCACAAAACCAAGTATTTCTTTTTTCAGAGACATATTTTCTCTTATCAGTTTCAGACTATACCTTGAAGAACAATCTGTATCTGAATAAGCCCTCTGCCCAGGGTCAGAAGTCCTGGACCATGATGGAAACAAGCTTGTGGTCGGATATTTAGACCACGATTCTCCTGTGGGAAAATGTATCTATTAATTGAATCCAGGACTAACTTTAATAATCTTTATTTCCTTTCTTCTAAGCTAGAAACCCTGGTTCCCAAGGACACTGACGTAACTTCTCATTTGCTTTCTTCCATTCCACACATACAGCAGACCCAGAGTAACAAAAGCAGCAACGGTGAAGTGTTCAGTAGCTAAATTGTGCCCAGTTGCTTGCAACCCCATAGACTTTAACCTGCCAGTCTCTTCTGCTCATGGAATTTCCCAGGCAAGAATCCTGGAGTGGTTGCCATTTCCTTCTCCAGGGCATCTTCCTGACCCAGGACTCAAACACGCATTTTCTCCTGTAGTGGCAGGCGGATTCTTTATCGCTGATCCATCAGGGAAGCCCAGTAGCAACACTACCACCACTGATATGCTTTCTTAAAACAGCTTCCCCCATTTATTTTTAGATGATAGAGTATATTTCAATAGTGATATAGTGTGAAATCACTTATTTTAAAATCACCATATACTTTCCCTCTCTATGTGTACGACACCAGCTTGGTGAACAATCAGGCTCGTTTGTTACAGTTTAGAAACTGTTTTTTAAAATATAAATTTGTAAAAAAAAATATATATATATATATATAAAATACATTTGTTTGGTGATTATGGAAAATATTTACATGGTTTTACAGCTAGATCTACAGAATTTATTATCCAAGAAGTCAAGATTCTGTCTCACCCACACTGTTTTCTCCCTCTTTTCCTCTTTTCTATTTCAGATGTTTAAAAACCCTTTCACTTTTGTTTGTCTGGGGAGTTTTTCATTTAATTGTTAAAATTTTTATTTGGAAACAATTTCAAACTTAGGGAAGAGCTGCTAGAAATAGTCCTCACAACTCCCACGTCGCCTAAGAACCCTCTCATTGTTTTTAATGTAAGCTACTACATACTTGGAAATTTCTGGGTGGTCCAGTGGTCCAGAGGTTAGGACTTGGCACTTTCACTTCTGGGGCCTAGGGTTCAATGTCTGATCAGGGAACTAAGATTCTGCAAGCCATACAGCTCAGCCAAAAATGAAAACAAAAGCTACTATATACTCATACTTTCCTTCCCTTAATAAGAGCAGCATGCAATAAACACTTGCATAAATCTTAGGTTTTTAATTTTGGAATCTATCGTAACAAAGACTCCATTGCAATCCATGGTGATATTGCACATTCCTTTTAAATGCTATATAACATTCCACTGCGTGGTTGTTCTGTGAATTGTTCTACCAGCCTTGGATAGGTAGATAACAGACATTAGAATGGGGAACTGGCTCTAGTTTTGTATTAAATAAGAGCTAATGTCACCATCGGGCACAGATCCAAATTGATGATTGCTCTGTTTACATAGGGGCTTCCCAGGGGGCACTAGAGAAGCAAATGACAACTCACTCCAGTATTCTTGCCTAGGAAATCCCATGGACAGAGGAGCCTGGCAGGCTACAGTTCACAAGGTCACAAAGAATCAGACATGACTGAGTGACTGACCACACTATTTACATAGGGGCTTCCCAGGTGGCACAAGTGGCTAAAAAATTAACAAAAACCTTGCTTGCCAATGCAGGAGATGTAAGAGATGTGGGTTTGATCCTTGGGTCAATAAGATCCCTTGGAGGAGGGCATGGCAACCCACTCCAGTATTCTTGCCTGGAGAACCCCCATGGACAGAGGATCCTGGCAGGCTACAGTCAACGGGGTCACACAGAGTTGGACATGACTGAAGCAACTTAGCATGCACGCATGCATGCACTATTTACAAGCAGGCAAGCTCAAAGGCACATGCCGTGTCATATTCTATCCCCTATGAACACAGACTGCAGAGTGAGTGCCTGACTTCACAAGCCAGGCTAAGCATCCCCTATACACATCACTGCTGTTCACACTTTGTCATCACATACTCAGAGCTCTTAGGAAGTGACCACAACTTGATACCTTGTGAAAGAAATGCCCTCCCACCACCAGGAAGGTCCACTGCTCGTGCTGGGGATAGAAAGGATAAGAAATCGCAGAGATTTCCTATTATTTCCTATTAATATAGGAAGGTGGCGATTCTTAGGAATGAGCTTCCTGTGGAAATCCAGCTTTGTATTTACAGACTCATTCTTTTCCTATAGGAGCAATTGGCTTTCCTGCAGCCATGCTTTATTGCATTCTTGAGGAATCTTGACTGCTGCGCTGGTTGCCCTGGGGAACTTGGGGATCTGTGAAGGTCTTAGACCTTTCTAGATTAAAGTCACAGAGCACTCAATGCATTTCAGAAAGCATGGACCTTAGGGTCGGACAGATCTCGGTTTGAGTTCTGGTTCTGATTTTGGGGATGGGGTTTTCCCTGGTGGCATAGACAGTAAAGAATCTGCCTGCATGGTTGGAGACCTGAGTTCAACCCCTGGATCAGGAAGATCCCCTGGAGAAGGAAATGGTTACCCACTCCAGTATTCTTGCCTGGGAAATCCCATGGACAGAGGAACCTGGCGGGCTACAGTCGATGGGGCTGCAAAGAGTCAGGCACAACTGAGCAACTAACACTTTCTGATTTGGGGGTGGTTGTTTTTTCTTCCTGTGACCTTGGGCAAACCATTTCGCATCGCTTACTCTCATTGTGCTCAACTGTGAAATGGGGATAAAACCATGAGCTGGTGGTATTGTAGAAGTGAAGGAAATGTGGCAGACAGATTACCCAGCTCAGGCAGCTACCATCATCAGCATCATCTTCCTCATCTTCAGCGTCATAATCAGCAAGAGGCTATGTAGCGAATATGAAGAGTGCCCGCCTGGAAACTGCCTGCCTTGGTTTGAATCCTGGCTCTACTCTTTCCAAATATTCCCAAACATTCTTTATGCAAATTTCTTTATCTTTGCCTCAGTCTCCACAACTATGTCCAGGGATAAAAATAGCACCTACCCTGTAGAATTGTTGTGAAGACCAACCACGTGCACATTTGGAAAACGCTTGGAACTAGAGTAGCCATTGCAATTTTTTTTCATGTGGGAAGGAAGGAGTATCTGTATGTGTTATTCAAAGCTGCCTTCACATGTTTTATTTTTTATTTTTAAAAAATATTATTGAAATATAATTGCCTTAATTTCTGCTGTACAGCAACATGACTCAGTTATACATACATACATATACAGATATCTGTATATATATACATATCTGTATATATATATATCTGACTTAGCATGCACACATACACACACACACATATATACGTGTGTGTGTGTGTGTGTGTGTGTGTGTGTATGTGTGCTATGTCACTTCAGTCAAGTCCAACTCTTTGTGACCCAATGGACTATAACCCCGCCCCCCCCCCCAGGTTATTATGTCCATGGGATTCTCCAGGCAAGAATACTGAGTTGCTATGCTCTCCTGAAGATCTTCCCAACCCAGGGGATTGAACCTGGATCTCTTTTGCCTCCTGCATTGGCAGGCAGGTTCTTACCACTAGTGCCACCTGGGAAACCTGTTCCGTGCTGTGTTAAGTCACTTCAGTCATGTCCAGCTCTGTGTGACACTATGGACTGTAGCCTGCCAGGCTTCTCGGTCCTTGGGATTCTCCAAGCAAGGAGTGGATTGCCATTCCCTTCTCCAGGGGATCTTTCTGACCCAGGGGTCGAACTGGTGTCTCTTACAACGAACCTTCCTTGGCAGGCGGGTTCTTTATCACTTTTTCATATTCTTTTCCACTGTGGTATATTACAGGATATTCAGTATAGTTCTCCATGCTGTACTGTAAGACCTTGTTGCTTATCCATCCTATATATAATAGTTTGCAACTGCTAATCCCAAACTCCCAATCCTTCCCCCGCCGCCACTCTCCACCCCCTCAGCAACCACAGTCTGTTCTCTGTATCTGCAGACCTCACAAGCTTTAATTCTAAAACTCTGCTCCTCAGCCTTGATGCCAGGTGTATCTAGACAGTCATCTACTTATGTCTGGCCTCTCATCATCAACAGTAAATGTGGAGCCCCAAATTTTCAGCTGCCCGCCGCCCAACGCCCTCTGACTTCCTGTGCAGGCCCAGGAGACAGCTTCCAGAGGAGATGCTAAATCCGCAGCCCTCCTGCTGTCTGGAGCAGGGAAGGGCATCTGATTCTAGCCGCAGCCTCTGGCCCCACCCTCCTTGCTCTCTGCTCTTCTGGGTGAACCTTCTAAGGTCTCAATAATTCACCGCAGTCACCGTGCTCAGACAGGTTGCTTGGGAAGGCGAGTTCTGAGCCAAGGGTTTTGGCAGGTCTTAAAATATTTCCTTCTGTGCAACTGCAATCACGTCTCCATCACGGGCACCTGGGAGTGCAGGGCGGCAGAAAGAGCGGGAGGGATGAGGAGCATACGCAGCCCCGGGTTTATAATTCACGCTTGTCACCGAGAGAACTAGGCACAGACAATCTGGCTTGTACGTGAGATCTGGGGCAGAGGAAGCGATGCCTTTTTGGTTGCATCTAGTTTATTTTTCACCACTAAACCAAGTGTAGGTCTGCTCCCAGAGGCAGCTCCAAATTGCTGCTACAATTCCAATGGCCAAAGCTCAGGAAATGCATGCATCAGCGTCCACACTCAACTTGTTTAGACACTGTTTGCTATTTGTTTTTTGTTTTTTTTTCCCCCCCCCAAGAAAATGCTGGAAGGGGAGAGATAAGCATAGATAAGCACTTGAGAAGAGTTCAGTCTGTATGCCCTGTAACAAAGGAAATTTCATATGGTGGTGGATCCAGGGCAAATTATCTGAGAAGTCTTATTAAATATTAAAGTCCAACAGGAAAAGATCAGTGTACGATTTTGTTGATTTTATACATCATTCTTAGTAAAATGCTTGGTACTGTATGTGTTCAATAAACTGTTGAGTGAAAGGACGGGGGAAAAGAAAGAGGAAAAGAAAAAGAGAGAGAGCTACAAAGGTCTGATCAATCAAAGATGACTCAGTGATAGTGTCAGAGGTGGGACTTAGTATTCAATCTGTGTATTGTGAAGACACTAGACGTGGCTGCCAACACCTCTCTCTCTCTCTGTTACACACACACACACACACACACACACACACACATAAAATGGCTGGGCTTATATATGTAACATCTGTGAAGTCTTGACTATTTATGATCCCCCAAGTCTCAATAAGGTAATAACATTAACTTACATGTCCTGAGATTTACAATATGCCAGCCATCATGCTAAATAGTTTACATGCATTCTTTCATTCTTCATGAGATAGTTACTATTTTGATCTTTATTTCTATAGATGTGGAATCTGAAACATGGCCTTCTTTGCTTCAATGTCACTCGACTCCTTTTTTTCGAACCGCTTTTTAAAACAAGTATAGCTAATTTACACTGTTGTGTCAGTTCAGGTGTACAGCAAATTGATTCAGCTATTCATATATATATATATGCCTATTCTTTTCATATTCTTTTTCATTATAGGTTATTATAAGATATTGACTATAGTTCCCTGTGCTATACAGTAGGCCCTTGTTGTTTTTCCACTCTGTGTATAGTGATGTGTATCTGTTTATCTCATACTCTTAGCTTCTCTCTCTGCCCACCCTCCACTCCCTCTTTCTCCTTTATTAACCACAAATTTGTTTTCTATTTCTGTTTTATAAAGAAGTTCATTTGTATTATTCTTTTAGATTCCGTATATTAAGTGATATTATATGATATTTGCTTTTCAGTGTCACTCAACTCTTACATGAAAGAGCCACACTTTAAAATAATACTGTCTGACTACTATTCCCACAATCACAATTTATGTACAAATGAAAGTTGACCTGGAGGGGGATGGAGGCCCAGAGAGGTACAGAGACACCCACGATAATACCTACTAAGTCGGGAGCAGAGGGGAGGTAAGCTCTGCCCTCCATTTCCAAACCTCAATCATGAGTCTTTGTTATTTGAGAGCAGAGGCAGCATCAGCCTCTCTCCAGCCTTGCTGGGAGACTTGGGGGAGGCCCATGACCATGCACGAACACAGATGTTCTACAAATTCTGTTGGGCATAAAATCTTTTGAAAGAGATGACATTAAATGGCTTAGTTGAAGGAGACAGAAAGAAACTAAGACTAGATTAAGCATCAGAAAATGGGAGGGGAGTGGCAATGGGGTATTTTATTGATTCACGCAACTAAAATCTTTTTGTGTGATTCAGGTTGTTACAGATTCAACTGTAACTTATTCCAAGGGCCCAAATGATGTCATCTCTCTGTCTCTCTCTCTCTGCTGTCTCTTAGATCTCTTTTCCTCTTTGTTGGTTTATTAACTAGACTCTCTCCAGGTGAGTGCAACATGCTAGGCTTGCATAGTGTTTGTGTGTGTATGCTCAGTCGCTCAGTTGTGTTTGACTCTTGTGACCCCAAGGACTGTAGCCCACCAGGCTCCTCTGTCCATGGGATTCTCCAGGCAAGACTACTGCAATGAGTTGCGACTTCCTCTTCCAGGGCATCTTCCAGACCCAGAGATCTAACCTGCGTCTCTTGCATCTCCTGCATTGGCAGGAAGATTCTTTATGACGGTACTACTAGGGCAGCCCACGGACTTGCACAGACCTAGCTGTATTTGAAGTGAAAGCGTCTCTTTCCTTGTGACTGTAGCAACCCCTGATTAGTTCTTCTTAGGTCTCGTGCAGGCTCCTGCATCAGTGCTTGTGGCCAAGAGGATAGGATGTTCTGATTAATTTGCTATACAGTCACATGGTCATTTCACTGGTTAAGAAGACAGGTGGGCCAAGGTAGGAAATTTTGCAAAGGAAAAATTTATTCTCTAACCAGAAGAAAGAGAAGTGCCTTTGGGTAATGCAAGTCTATTTGCCTATCACAGCTCACACTGTTCCTTGTCCATAAAAAGCTCAATAAAACCCTAAAGTCCTGCACATGTGACTTGTGAAGAACTATGGGTTTGACTCATTCGTGTGATAGGGGTATCACATGAGTGATACATGATACATGTGTGATACAGAAAAAAATACTGTACTGCCTACTGACCATTTCTCCCAGAATCCTCTCTTTATAGGAAGATTTCATCATTTAGCGTTTGAAAATCACTTTGCAGAATCTGAAATGCTAATGGTAAAGGAAGGTGAAAAAGCATGTGATATCAACTTGGCAGAAACGCAAGTAAGGAAGAGTACTGTTCTTGGTTCATCACAGTATCCAGAGAGGTGATTTTTATTGGTGGCTTTCTCTAGCAGAATGGATGCCTTCATAAGCCTGAGAAAGAAAGAAAGCAGCAGAAAATGAAACAAAGAAGCCAAAGAGAAAATGCAACAAGTACTGCAAAGGGTAGGAAATCCATGGGGAATACTGAATCCACTTTTGCACAGTGGGTTCCGAGGCTTGAACATGAGCTTGGATATGCTGGATACGTTTTCATCATCATCTGAAGAATGATGGGCCTGTATGGACCAGGAGGATGTCATTAGAACCCCAAACTAGGTCTTCTTCACACTAGGATGCAAAGCTCTGAGATTAATCCTCTCTCAGCCATGACACGATTTTGTGTTTGTTCATGGTCCCTGCCGCCTCTCCTGCGCTTCCCAGTGGCTCAGTGGTAAGAACCCACCTGCTAATGCAGGTGGGTCGAGAAGATTCTAGGTCGGGAAGATCCCCTGGAGGAGGGCATGGCAACCCACTTCACTATTCCTGCCTGGAGAATCCAATGGACAGAGGAGTCTGGGAGGTTACAGTCCATGGAGTCACAAAGAGTCAGACATGACTGAGTGACTGAGCAAGCACACACATCACCTCTCTTCCGCCTCTAAAAATGTTTGCACCTTGGCGTATGACCATGAAGGTCTTTAGCTGACCTCTCCATTCTCATCCTAGAACCTGCGCTTTGGCATTTTTCTTTAGATGACTTCTACTGGCGATCAGAAAAACAAAGGAAACATGATAAATCGGAGACGGTGGAATCTTTTGAAGGACTCGATCTTTGGATACATGAGTCCTTGACTGTCAACTGAGCAAGGAATTGTATCTTCTTTCACTGAGGTGGGTCTCTTCAAACACAGTGGGAAGAAGTCATGGAGCCCATTTTATTTGGCGATAGTCGGTGTTGCTATTAGTAAAGACTGGAGGGGGTGGGGACCTATTTCCCACATAAGCAGGGGATTTTGCCTAAAGTATTATGTGATACCTTGGAGACACCACTGGGTTTAAGTTGAGGAGATCAGGGTGAATTTAAATGGAATAATTACAGCCACAAGAATACCTGTAACAATGCAGGGGCTACAATGCATGGGCACGATGCTTATCACATTTATACATTGTCTCCAGTGATCCTTACCACAGCCCTGTGAGTTTGATAGAATGTCTTTTCCATTCGACAGATGGGGAAGTGGAGACTGAGGTAAAATAAGCCCCGTGCTCCAGCCTACAGGGATAGTGAATGAATGAGCTGGGATTTCTATCTAGCTGTTTCTGTCTCGAAGCCTACACTTTTCTGTGTTGCTTGGGTGCTAACCCGTGTTCTCCTCTCATCTTATTTGCGATCCTGGCGAAGTCATTTCCTTTCTAAATCTCTTCATCTATAAAATGAGACTGATGTAAATCTGTATAAATCAAGTCTGGGGTTGTGAGAGAGCTTTTCTTTTTAAGGCCAAAACATTTTGCTGGTGCTCAGACAATGTTAAAAATATAGTCAAGGAGAAAAGAAAGTCTGGCTTCTGTCTTTAAGTAGTTTTATTTACTTACAAGTTAGAGGAGACATTTCACAGTGATTCAAAGTGGATTCTCTAGAGTCATATCATACTGTTTGGGTGCAAATCTCATGCCTGCCATTTTCCAGCTGTGTGACTTTGGACCAACTACATAATCTCTGTCTCAATCCCCTCATCCATGAAGGAGGATGATAATAGTACCTTTCCCATAAGATGTTTGTAAAGAGTAAGTAACTTTCTATTTGGAAAGCACGGAGATAAATCTCTAGGGAATAGTAAATGCTACGTCTGACTTAGCTACTATTATTCACTTATAGATTATTAGTCATAGTGATAGTAATTACATTTAATTGTGTTTAATATGATCTCAGATCTACTAATTTTTCAGACAAGACTAGGGGTCTATTCAGAAACTCTGGGAAGCCCACAGCATCCAGAATGCTCAGTTGTGTCCGACTCTGTAACCCCATGGACTATAGCTGCCAGGCTCCTCTGTTCATGGAATTCTCCAGGCAAGAATACTGGAGTGGATTGTCATTTCCTTCTCCAAACATCTTGATATTGCAGAGTAATTTCTCAAGACTTCTCTGATGGAAAAAAAAAAAATGTTTCTTGATAACTGTTGTTTTTTTTCCTGCTGGAATGCAGCCTCTTTGAGGAGGAAATCCATAGGTGATCCATGTTTATAACTAACAAAGCTGTCCCTTCATCCCTGCTCTAGCCTAAAAAAACACATGATCTTTCTTTCAAAAAGAAAACAACACAAAACTTACTTATTTCTTTGGCTGTACCGGGTCTTACTTGAGGCATGTGAGATCTAGTTCCCTGACCAGGGATCAAACCCTGGCCCCCTGCACTGAGAGTGCGGAGTCTTAGCCATTGGACCACCAGGGAAGTTCCAAAAACCACATGGTCTTTTGAATCATGCTTTCCTCAGTAATGGGATTGCTGGGTCATACGGCAGTTCTAGTTTTAGCTTTTTAGGGAACCCCCATTATGTTCTCCAGAGTGGCTGCATCAATCATGCTCATTGCAGCACTAGTCACAATAGCCAGGACATGGCAGCAAGCTCAACATTCAACAGATGCATCCGATGCGTACAGACAGTGGACTATTACTCAGCTACAAAGAGGAACAGTATCGGGTCATTTGTAGAGATGTGGACGGACCTACAATCTGTCACACAGAGGGAAGTAAGTCAGAAAGAGAAACACAAATATCACATATTAATGTACATATATGGAATCTAGAAAAATGGTACAGTTCAGTTCAGTTCAGTCGCTCAGTCGTGTCCGACTCTTTGCAAGCCCATGAATCGCAGCACACCAGGCCTCCTTACCATCACCAGCTCCCGGAGTTCACTCAGACTTGCATCCATCGAGTCAGTGATGCCATTCAGCCTTCTCACCCTCTGTAGTCCCCTTCTCCTCCTGCCCCCAATCCCTCCCAGTATCAGAGTCTTTTCCAATGAGTCAACTCTTCACATCAGGTGGCCAAAGTAAATGGAGTTTCAGCTTTAGCATCATTCCTTCCAAAGAAATACCGGGCTGATCTCCTTCAGAATGGACTGGTGAGATCTCCTTGCAGTCCAAGGGACTCTCAAGATTCTTCTCCAACACCACAGTTCAAAAGCATCAATTCTTTGGCACTCAGCCTTCTTCACAGTCCAAATCTCACATCCATACATGACTACTGGAAAAACCATAGCCTTGACTAGATGGACCTTAGTCGGCAAAGTAATGTCTCTGCTTTTGAATATGCTATCTAGGTTGGTCATAACTTTTCTTCCAAGGAGTAAGCGTCTTTTAATTTCATGGCTGCAATCACCATCTGCAGTGATTTTGGAGCCCCCAAAAATAAAGTCTGACACTGTTTCCTCTGTTTCTCCATCTATTTCCCATGGAGTGATGGGACAGGATGCCATGATCTTCTTTTTCTGAATGTTGAGCTTTAAGCCAACTTTTTCACTCTCCTCTTTCACTTTCATCAAGAAGCTTTTTAGTTCCTCTTCACTTTCTACCACAAGGGTGGTGTCATCTGCATATCTGAGGTTATTGATATTTCTCCCGACAATCTTGATTCCAGCTTGTGTTTCTTCCAGCCCAGCATTTCTCATGATGTACTCTGCATAGAAGTTACATAAGCAGGGTGACAATATACAGCCTTGACATACTCCTCTTCCTATTTGGAACCAGTCTGTTGTTCCATGTCCAGTTCTAATTGTTGCTTCCTGACCTGCATACAGATTTCTCAAGAGGCAGGTCAGGTGGTCTGTATTCCCATCTCTTTCAGAATTTTCCACAGTCTATTCTGATCCACACAGTCAAAGGCTTTGGCATAGTCAATAAAGCAGAAATAGATGTTTTCTGGAACTCTCTTGCTTTTTTGATGATCCAGCGAATGTTGGCAATTTGATCTCTGGTTCCTCTGCCTTTTCTAAAACCAGCTTGAACATCAGGAAGCTCACGGTTCATGTATTACAGAAGCCTAGCTTGGAGAATTTTGAGTATTACTTTACTAGCGTGTGAGATGAGTGCAATTGTGCGGTAGTTTGAGCATTCTTTGGCATTGCCTTTCTTTGGGATTGGAATGAAAACTGCCCTTTTCCAGTCCTGTGGCCACTGCTGAGTTTTCCAAATTTGGTGGCATATTGAGTGCAACACTTTCACAACATCATCTTTCAGGATTTGAAATAGCTCAACTGGAATTCCATCACCTCCACTAGCTTTGTTCATAGTGATGCTTTCTAAGGCCCACTTGACTTCACATTCCAAGATGTCTGGCTCTAGACGAGTGATCACACCATCATGATTATCCGGGTCGTGAAGATCCTTTTTGTACAGTTCTTCTGTGTATTCTTGCCATCTCTTCTTAATATCTTCTGCTTCTGTTAGGTCCATACCATTTCTGTCCTTTATCGAGCCCATCTTTGCATGAAATGTTCCCTTGGTATCTCTAATTTTCTTGAAGAGATCTCTAGTCTTTCCCATTCTGTTCTTTTCCTCTATTTCTTTGCATTGATCACTGAAGAAGGCTTTCTTATCTCTTCTTGCTATTCTTTGGAACTCTGCATTCAGAAGCTTATATCTTTCCTTTTCTCCTTTGCTTTTCACCTCTCTTCTTTTCACAGCTATTTGTAAGGCTTCCCCTGACAACCATTTTGCTTTTTTGCATTTCTTTTCCATGGGGATGGTCTTGATCCCTGTCTCCTGTACAGTGTCACGAACCTCATTCCATAGTTCATCAGGCACTCTATCTATCAGATCTAGGCCCTTAAATCTATTTCTCACTTCCACTGTATAATCATAAGGGATTTGATTTAGGTCATACCTGAATGGTCTAGTGGTTTTCCCTACTTTCTTCAATTTAAGTCTGAATTTGGCAATAAGGAGCTCATGATCTGAGCCACAGTCAGCTCCTGGTCTTCTTTTTGCTGACTGTATATAGCTTCTCCATCTTTTGCTGCAGAGAATATAATCAATCTGATTTTGGTGTTGACCATCTGGTGATGTCCATGTGTAGAGTCTTCTCCTGTGTTGTTGGAAGAGGGTGTTTGCTATGACCAGTGCATTATCTTGGCAAAACTCTATTAATCTTTGCCCTGCTTCATTCCACATTCCAAGGCCAAATTTGCCTGCTACTCCAGGTGTTTCTTGACTTCCTACTTTTGCAATCCAGTCCCCTATAATGAAGAGGACATCTTTTTTGGGTGTTAGTTC
Source organism: Ovis aries (assembly GCF_016772045.2). Classification (NCBI taxonomy): domain Eukaryota; kingdom Metazoa; phylum Chordata; class Mammalia; order Artiodactyla; family Bovidae; genus Ovis; species Ovis aries. The sequence goes on along the minus strand of NC_056077.1, from coordinate 7,485,519 downwards.
TAAAAGGTCTTGTAGGTCTTCACAGAACCGTTCACCTTCAGCTTCTTCAGCGTTACTGGTTGGGGCATAGACTTGGATTACCATGATATTGAATGGTTTGCCTTGGAGACGAACAGAGATCATTCAGGCAGGAACAGACATACAGATGCAGAGAACAGACATGTGAACCCAGGTTGGGGGAAGGGGAGGTGGGATGAACTGCAAGAGTAAGACTGACATCTATATACTGCTGCTGCTGCTGCTGCTAAGTCGTTTCAGTCGTGTCCGACTCTGTGCGACCCCATAGACGGCAGCCCACCAGGCTCCCTTGTCCCTGAGATTCTCCAGAAAAGAACCCTGAGTGGGTTGCATGAAATTTCTCCAGTGCATGAAAGTGAACAGTGAAAGTGAAGTCGCTCAGTTGTGTCCGAGTCTTCGCAACCCATGGACTGCAGCCCACCAGGCTCCTCCGTCCATGGGATTTTCCAGGCGAGAGGACTGGAGTGGGGTGCCATTGCCTTCTCCGGACATCTATGCACTACTATGTGTGAAACAGATAGCTGGTGCGAAGCTGCTTTATAGCACAGGGTGCCTGGCTCGCTGCTCTGCGATGGCCTAGACGGGTGGGATGGGGGTCAGGATGGAGGTTCAGCAGGGAGGGGATATACGTACACACATCGCTGATTCACATCATTCTACAGCAGAAATTAACACAACATTGTAAAGCAATTTTCTTCCAATTAAAAATAAACAACATGGTCTTGTAAATAGTAGCTGTTCAACCAGCATGGGAAGAAGGAAGGGAAGAATTTGACATTTCTACATTACACAGTGCCTGCTCTAAACAGGGTTGCCTGGCAATTTTCCAGATGCGAAAAGTACAAAAACCAGCTGGGTATGCAGAGTGAGAAGTGAGAGAAACAAACAGGACTGGAGCCACTGCATCGAGGTGGAAGCTGAGGACGGGGACCGGAGGAGCATCGGCTGCAGCCCAGCCCAGTAGTGACCTCTGGATGCTGCCTGCTGGCTCTCCCTCCCTTTCTTAGCATCCTCTTCCTGCCCATCCTCCGCTTCTCCAGGGCACCCATGGCACAGGCACTAAGATTTCCCTGCTTCCCTCCCCAGCCCCATTTTCTCACTCTCAGGATCTTCCTCCTGGACAGATACAGCCCCTGTCTGCACCTGTGTTGAGCTCTGTGCCGTGGCAGTGAGCTCTGATTTAGAACAGTTGAGAGCATGGTCCTTGAGCCAAGCTGACAGGGCTCACTTCCTTGCTCACTCTGCTGCTTACTGGGTGTGTGACTCTAAGCTCTCTCTGCCTCACTTTACCCCTCCAGAAAATGGGCATAATAGCAATCACACTACCTGCCTTAGGGGATTGCGGTGAGGGGGATTTAAACTCAGGTCTGTGCTAACATGAAGGAATCATCACGTTGATCCCCAGTGGCAGAGAGTGAAGAGGAACTAAAAAGCCTCTTGGTGAAGGTGAAAGAAGAGAGTGAAAAAGCTGGCTTAAAACTCAACATTCAAAAAACTAAGATCATGGCATCCAGTCCCATCACTTCATGGGAAACAGACATGGACAAAAATGGAAACAGTGGCAGATTTTATTTTCTTGGGCTCCAAAATCACTGTGGACAGTGACTGCAGCCATGAAATGAAAAGACGCTTGCTCCTCGGAAGAATAGTTGTGACAATTCTACAGAGCATGTTAAAAAGCAGAGACACCACTTTACTGAAAAAGGCCCATATGTCAAAGCTATGGTTATTCCAGTTGCCATGGACGGATATGAGAGTTGGACCATAAAGAAGGCTGAACAGCAAAGAATTGATGCTTTCAAACTATGGTGCTGGAGAAGACTCTTGAGAGTCCCCTGGAGAGCAAGGAGATCAAACTAGTGACTCCTAAAGGAAATCATCCCTGAATATTCACTGGAAGGACTGATACTGAAGCTCCAAAACTTTGACTATCTGATGGGAAGAGCTGACTTATTAGAAAAGACCCTGATGCTGGGAAAGATTGAAGGCAAGAGGAGAAGGGAGCAACGGAGAATGAGATGACTGGACAGCATCATCCAATGGACATGAGTTTGAGCATGCTCCAGGAGATGGTGAAGGACAGGGAAGCCGGGTGTGCTGCAGTCCATGGGGTTGTAAAGAGCTGGACATGACTTAGAGACTCTTTACCATTGTGCCACTTGGGAAACCCCGAGAACTACGCTATTTTATCCCAATCATCGGGTCTCTCCATAAAGTGACCCTTGTCCCTCTGGACAGCACAGATGTAGCTTGGTGGGCAAGCAGAGGCTTTGGACAAAGACAAACCCTCCCTGTATCAGCCATGTTGATCTCATGTCCATATTACCTCCGACTGTTCATCATCACTGCTTTCATTTAGACTTCTCCAGCCCCTGATCGCGTCCCTGCCATTCATCACAGACCTTCCTACTGAGATTACTTGTCTCCAGTGACTGCTTCTGCTCATATGCCCTACATATTGCAAGATAAATCTCCCTAAAATGGAAATCCAGTGATTGCGTACTTCCCTGTCTCTCCCACTAGACTGGAAATGTATTATATCTTTCCTTCTGCCAGCAGTCCCAGAATAATACAAAACAGGTGTTTAAATGACTGAACTTTACTTTCCCCCTTTTTTCCTATGTTTATATCGTCAACCCTTGGAAAAGAACAATCCATATGTCCACCAGGAGGGAAACAGATACATACATAGTGGCATATTCATAAAAGAGAATGGTGGCTAGGAGACGAAATCAAGGAACTAGATCTCCCTGTATGAGCCTGGATGGATCCCCAAGTAGGATCTTGAGAGAACCAAGTCAGTGTCAAAGCGATACGCATAATATATGCAATCTGTCTAGGTTTATAACACTGCTGTTGTTTAGTTGGTAAGTTGTGTTAGACTCTTCTGTGACCCCGTGAACTGTAGCCCATCAGGAGCCTCTGTCCATGGGATTTCCTAGGCAAGAATATTGCAGTGGGTTGCTATTTCCTTCTGCATTATAATATTCTACAACTCTATCTATTTTGATGGTTAGCCAAAGTATTTAAAATATGGGTTATATATACAAAAAATGGATTTGTATCCCCAAGAGGAGAGGTAGAAAAAGGTCTTTGAGGGAAGGCAGTATGTAAAATTTGGCTTTATTTACTAATATATATATATATATATATATATTTACTAATTTATTTACTAATTTGGCTTTATTTACATATATATATATGGGCAGAGAGAGAGAAAGAGAGAGAGAGAGAAGACAGAGCCAGGCAAATGGTGTGGTATACATGTGTGTGTGTATTTATATATATACATATCTCAAGAAATATTGTTGAATGAATGAAAGTCTTTGCTGTTTATCCATTTTCTGGGTCATCTCACAGGTAGAAAAATCCATTTGGAACCAAAACATCTGTTTAGTAAGAAAGGTTTGGCCCCTTCTCTACCTCTCTTGGCTGAGAAGGCAATGGCATCCCACTCCAGTACTCTTGCCTGGAAAATCCCATGGATGGAGGAGCCTGGTGGGCTGCAGTCCATGGGGTTGTGAAGAGTTGGATGCGACTGAGTGACTTCACTTTCCCTTTTCACTTTTATGCATTGGAGAAGGAAATGGCAACCCACTCCAGTGTTCTTGCTTGGAGAATCTCAGGGACAGGGGAGCCTGGTGGGCTGCCGTCTATGGGGTCGCACAGAGTTGGACACGACTGAAGCGACTTAGCAGCAGCAGCAGCTACCTCTCTTGGAGAGCTTCCCTGGTGGCTCAGTAGTACAGAACGTGACTGCAAAGCAGAAGATGCAGGTTTAATTCCTGGGTCAGGAAGATCCCCTGGAGGAGGAAATGGCAACCCACTCTAGCATTTTGCCTAAAACAAATCCCATGGACAGAGGAGACTGGTGGGCTACAGTCCAGGGGCTGCAATGAGTCAGACACAACTGAGTACGCACCATACCGCTCTTGGAAACCTACAATGGCCACAGACACAGTTTTAACTAAAAACAGGCAAAACGAAGTGGCTATAACTCCGAATTTATTCAATTCAAAGGGCTGACAGTAATCTAACATTGTCGCCTTATTTTCCTGGTGTTCAAATGTTCCTTCTTCCATGAAATTATGATATTCAATAGCTGCTTTAAAAGATGTACTCAATTAGCAAAATGAAAACTTGGCTACTCTTTGAGGGCCCCCTAGATGTGCCAAACTCATTCTTATTCCTCCAATGATCTGGCCTTTTCCTCTCTCCCCATGCCTTACCACTGAGATGAATGAATTCATTATTCAGGGCTTGGATTTAAAAAAATTGCCTGCTTCTAGAAATAGTTCCTGACTCTGCAGACTTTTTGCATCTCCCTGGAAAAGATGTCACATTGTGTCCGTCACTTTTCAGAACATTCATCCCTTGTGTATTTACTAGGTCAGGGTGAGTCTCCTCCATTCTAGTAAATTATAAGTTTCATGAGCACAAGAATGGTCCTTATCTGCGATATAAGCACCATTCTTGTGCTCATGAAGCTTATAATCTACTCAGTGCTCCGTGGTGAAGGAAATTCAAAACAGAGGGGATATATGCACACGTATGGGCTTCCCAGATGGCTCAGTGGTAAAGAATCCACCTGCAATGCAGGAGCCTGTGTTCGATTCCTGGGTCAGGAAGATCCCCTGGAAGAGGGCATGGCAACCCACTCCAGTATTCTTGCCTGGGAAATCCCATGGACAGAGGGGCCTGGAAGACTACAGTCCACAAGGTCATGAAAGAGTCGGACACAAGTTAGCCACTAAACAACAAAATGTATACATATATCTGATTCACTTTGCTATACTGTAGAAATTAAGACAACATTGTAAAGAAACTATATTTCCATAAAAATTTTTTAAACTAGTGCTTATCTTTTCTACCAATGAATCCGCTGGACCTAATACCATGTGTAGAATATAGTAGTGACACAATAGAATATTTGCTAAATGAATGGATTAACATGAAAGAAGGAAAGTGAAATCGCTCTGTCGTGTCCGACTCTTTGCGACCCCATGGACTGTAGCCCACCAGGCTCCTTCATCCATGGAATTTTCTAGGCAGGAGTCCTGGAGTAGGTTGCCATTTCCTTCTCCAGGGGATCTTCCTGACCCCGGGATTGAACCTGGGTTTCCCGCATTGTAGGCAGAAGGTTTACCATCTGTGCTACCAGGGAATCCTGAATGAAAGTGAACCAACAGCAAATTTAGGGGGAAGGACTAGTTTCTTTACATTAGTTAGCCAGTCAATTCAGTCGCTCAGTTGTGTCCGACTCTGTGACCCCATGAATCACAGCACGCCAGGTCTCCCTGTCTATCACCAACTCCCGGAGTTCACTCAAACTCACCTTCTTTACCTCAGTTATCCTCAAATCTACACCAAGCACTCTTTCATTATTCCAGCCCCATTTTCCTTGGGAATGACAACAGGCAGGTGAGCGGATGACAAGGCAAGCTTACGGTTCCCTCCCGCCCATCCGTCTGCCTTGCAGCACCCGTGTACTTTGAACGTTAAAAAGGAGCTAAACAGATGTTTTATGTGCATTGACTTTAAGTCATCTCAGCCGTTTCTCATAAGGAGCTCATGAGTTGTTATTTTATTAGATTCATTGTATTCATGAAGAAATTGGGGCTTAAAGAGATTAGATCACTTGTTCACCCAAGTTTATGTAACGGTACACAGCAGGGCTGGCATCAGAGCTCAGCTATCTCTGATTGCCAAGACCACACTGTTTTGCAGGCTTTGTGGGTCAGTGCACACCAGGTACCTCGTTTCTCTCATTCTTCTCATTTCCCCACTTAATATGACTCACTATTATTACACTGAGGTCCTCGGTTTTGCTTTGTTGTCATCCTTAGCTCTGTTGATATTGCCACACAAACAGTGTCTGCGAAAATTTCTGGAGGCTCCCCCTTGGACCTACATATCTGTGCCTGCATCTCTATCTCTATCATACTTATCTATCTCTGTATTAATATATCTGTGTTCATCTATCCACCTATCCATCCAACCATCCATTTTCTTTATCTATCGATCCATTCATCCAACCATCTATCCATCCATTTTCTCTGGCTACCCATCTATCTATCTATCTCTATGCCCATCCATTCATCTATCCACCCATTTCCCCTGTCTGTCTATTTAGTATCTTGGCCATTTGGTCTAACACAGAATCACACAGCACTCAAGCTTCAAAGTCAGATTCCAAAAATGACTGCAGTGCTGACTCTGGCACTCACCAGTCAGAGACCTTGGGTCATGAACCGGTTGCCCATGGGTCTCATTTGTTAATGATCTCCAAACATAGACTTACTCAACCTGGTGTTTAGGTATGTGAAAAAGTGAAAGTGCTGGTCGCTCAGTCGGGTCTGACTCTTTGCAACCACATGGACAGTAGCCTGCCAGGCTCCTCTGTCCATGGAACTCTCCAAGCAAGAATACTGGAGTGGGTTGCCATTCCCTTCTCCAGGGGATCTTCCTGACCCAGGGATTGACCCCGAGTCTCCTGCATTGCAGACAGATTCTTTACCAGCTGAACCACCATACCCAAAATATTTATTTGTCCTTGGATCTGTGCAGGATTTTCACAGGGAGCTCTACTTTTAAAACTCGTCTACACTACGGATTTTAAGTAGAAGGAAGGCAGAGAGCAGTAGCTATCTGGATCTGCTGGAGACCCGGGAATATTAAGCAAACGTAAAGTTTAGGACTTCCCTGGTGGGACAATGGGTAAGAATCCACCTGTCTTCCTGATGGTTCTATGGGTAAAGAATTCACCTGCAGTGCAGGAGACACAGGAGATGTAGGTTCGATTCCTGGGTCTGGAAGATCCCCTGGAGGAGGGGATGGCAACCCACTCCAGTATTCTTCCCTACAGCATTCCACGGACAGAGAAGCCTGGCGGGCTACAGTCCGAAGGGTCGCAAAGAGTCGGACACAACTGAGCGACGTGGCACGCATGCATGCCAATAGAGGGGACGTGGGTTCAATCCCTGGCCTGGGAAGATTCCACATGTTGCAGAGCAAGTGAACCCCTGTTCACCCCAACTATGCCTGTGCCATAGAGCCCGTACTCCACAACAAGAGAAGCTGCAGTGAGAAGCCTGTATACCACATCTAGAGAGTAGCCCCTGCTCACCACAACTAGAGTAAGCCGACATGCAGCAATGAAGACCCATCACAGTCAGATAAAGAGTAGATACATAAAAATTTAAAGTAAAGTTTATATTCAATATTAGCAATAAATATCACCTTGCTGTTATTCCATTTGCCCCTTCAAATTCATGGAGGCACCATTCAACACAAGATGGAATAGCCTTGCGTCAAGCCAAGACCTTGCCCGTCTCAGCAGAATGAGGCAAAGACGAGGAAACCATGGAGGTGCTTGGCGTGGACAGAGCCAGGCACCAAGAGAGGCCAGCCTGGCACTGAAAGGGGTCGTTAGCTAAGGCTGGCTCTCCATTCTGGATGGTTCCACGGGACCTCTGCTCTGGCTCTCACGGCCTGTTTTATCTTGCTCTCTGAGAAGCCATATTCCGCTTCACAGCTCCTTGGTCCCAAGCGATGACCTCTTTGAAACAGCAAGGGTTGACAATTCAACTGGTCCTACTGGGTGAGGTTTCACTCCTAAGGCAGCCAACTCTATGGGAGAAAGGAACGTGATATCACACATGTGATGTATACGTAGTCGTCCTTTCCTGCGCACGTGACATACACACATCCATCCTTCCACACACATGTGATTAAGTCCACCTGTGAATGGCAGAAAATCATTAGGAAAGGGGAACTCTGGGATGGCCAGAACCCCCACATTGTCTATTCTCTCCCCCCATCTCATGCTCATTTGTGCCCAACTCTTTGTGACCCCATGGACTCTAGCCCATCAGGCTCCCCTGTCCATGGAATTTTTACAGGGGGATATATAGAAATATAGACTGTATTGCTCTGAGACCTTCCTATATATATACAATCTCCTTGTAATAGAAAAGTGGGGATATGGCCATAGAAAAATGTTTGGTTACAGCTAAATGTCTTGTTTTTTTATACAATCACTACCCAGGGTTAGAACTTCTATCTGTTTTCTGAGACGGTGATCTTTATATTCTAACTCTAGCCAGTCATATCTACACACAACTTCCCCGGCACGAAAATCCTCTCTTCACCGAATCCTGAAAAATATTATTTTACCAATCCAAATATGTCAGGGATTTTATTGCATTTGCATTTCAAACCTGATAAAATCATTTTCCGGGTGACATTTTTCCTTGAAGGCAACTTCAAATTGAATATTTTTTTCCCCTTGTTATCTCTCTCTCCCTTTCCAGTCCAACTTCACTTTCAGATTGCAAATCACTCGCTATCAAGAGAAAGGCAATGAGGCACTGTTGCCATCGTTCCCTCCCTGGTCTGAGAAGAGGTTCAGCTTCGCATTTCCAACTCAGGGGTAGACTCACAGGAAATCTTTTCCAAGCACTTTCAGATATCTTCATCACCTGTATCTCACAAGGTGATCATGGCTTTTTGCCAAGTACCTACAAGTGACATCTCCTATCATGCCCCCAAAAAATTAAGGCAAAGAAACATTCATACTTGGATTTCACGGATCCACCCTTTATCCATGCTCCTTATTTTTGACTTCTTTTAAGCACTTGTAACAAAATAAAATACAGGCTCAAAGTCAGATAGGGCATTCCAGGTTTTGCTGGTTGTAAAGAACCTGCGAGACAATGCAGGAGATATACAAGACATGGATTTGACCCCTGGGTCAGGAAGATCCCCTGGAGATGGGGCATGACAACCCATTGGAAAAGACTCTGATGCTGGGAAAGATTGAAGGCAGGAAGAGAAGGGGACAACAGGGGATGAGATGGTTAGATGGCATCACTGACTTGATGGACACGAATTTGAGCAAGCTCTGGGAGTTGGCAATGGACAGGGAGGCCTGGCATGCTGCAGTCCATGGGGTTGCAAAGAGTCAGACACAACTGACTGACAGAAATGAACCAGTTTCATTATTCTCACCTGAAGAATCCCATGGACAGAGGCTTACGGGCTACAGTTCACAGGGTCACAAAGAGTCTGACATGACGAAACTGACTTAGCACGCATGCACAGAGTCAGAGAGTTCTGCATGTGAAATCCTTTTCGTAAGTGACAAATGAGAAGACTGAAGACTAAAGCATATGGTATTTGAGACAATTCAATAAACTAGCACCTCGTATGGTGCTCACATGAATGTAAGCTATTGGGAGTTCTTTTTGATCTGTTTACATCATCTTTTTCCAGAAAAGTTCACAGGAAGATCTCTAATAAGAACTGTTTACATCGGGAAACTCCCAGTGTTCAGTAAGAGGAAAAAAAAAGTGAAAATGAAAGGTTGCTCAGTCATGTCCAACTCTGTGGGATCCCATGGACTATACTGTCCATGGAATTCTCCAGGCCAGAATACTGGAGTAGGTAGTGGTTCCCTTCTCCAGGGGATCTTCCCAACCCAGGGATCAAACCCAGGTCTCTTGCATTGCAGGCAGATTCTTTAGCAGCTGAGCCATAAGGGCAGCCCAGCAGTACTGGAGTGGGTAGCCTATCCCTTCTCCAGAGGATCTTCCCAACCCAGGAATTGAACTGGGGTCTCCTGCATAGCAGGCGGATTCTTGACCAACTGAGCTATCAGAGATGTCCAAGAGGAAAAAACTGGAGACTTAGAATCAGAACACTGAGTGACACAGACTCACCCTCTCAGAGCTTCATTTTCATCTCTGTCAAAGGAAGGCAGCTTGTAGGGTTGGTCACATCTATGACGCACATAGATGGGAACCCAAGATCATCTGTACAATCTTCAAGACATTGTTCTTGCCATTGTTCCTGAGAGATGATTCATGCAGAACTTCTCCCATGTGCTGGGCATGGAGCCAGAATGTGATAGGCTTTGCCCTGTGGTACTTTTACTCTGCAGGGTGCATCCTATTCTCCTTGACACATAAAGCAACGGAGACACCAAGAAGTCAGACTCTTACCTCTGTAGTAACAGAGCCAGATTCATCCCCACATTGCTGTCTTTGCTGTCGCTGTCACCATATTCGCTCTGCAAGAGGTACAGGTCTTCTAAACCCTAAAATTAAAAGGGAAAACAAACGGAAATTATTATGAAAGAAGCGCAAGGAACTGAACGCTCAGAGAAAAAACGTTCTTGGCACTTCCTCAAAATACTAATTGAAAACTTGTTTAAACACCCAGGACTGTCAGCCAGATGGTGAAACATATAATTAAAATAATTACCCTAAATCTGGCAATCTAGAATTATCACTTATTATTATTAATATAGCACCTATTCAGACAGAATTAACTTTTTTTTTTACTTCAAATTTCTTCTGTAATATTTATTACAGCCCCATAAGCATGAGAATTATCTGTCTTTGGGGTAAAAATCTTTAAAAAAAAATAATTTGATTTATTTGTATTTTTTGGTTGTGCTGGGTCTTTGTTGCCACGTGAGCTTTTCCCTAGTTGCAGCGAGTGGAGGCTACTCTCTAGCTTTGGTGCAAGGGCTTTCTTATTGAAATGGCTTCTTTTGTTGCAGAGCATGGTCTCTCTAGGCCCATGGGCTTCAGTAGCCCATGTGGGCTCATTAGTAGCAGCTCCCTGGCTCTAGAGAACAGGCTCAGTAATTGTGGAGCACAGGCTTAGTTGCTCTGAGGCATGTGGGATCTTCTTGGGTCAGGGATCAAACCCTTGTCTCCTGCGTTGGAGCTACCAGGGAAGCCCTGGGATAAAGTATAACTTTCCTTTACATTAACATTCACCTACACAGAGTGTTTCCTTCAGCGTGAAGGGATTTACCCGGCAATTCTGCCATCACGGACAGTGTCATTCCCATTTCTAAGATGGGAATGCCAATGCCCTGTATAGCATGTCAACGACTACTAAATTATTGGGCAGGGAAGTAGCTTCTTAATGCCTAACTCCATTCAGACATGAACTTTTTGAATTATGAAGGCCAAAAAAATAAAATGAAATTAATGTGCAAGGGTGTCAGTGTCAGCCTGCTTATTAGAACAAAACCTTGGAAAATCTCTAGATTCCCAATTTTAGGAAGAAGGTTATGTATCTCGTTTGCCAACTTCATGGCACATTAAGCAGAGATTTGAAATGTTTTTGAAAAGTAGGTGATATCATGTAATTATGTTTATTATCTGTTTATTTATGTGCTGAGTGCCTGCATGCTCAGTCACTCAGTCCTGTCTGATTCTTTGTGACCCCATGGACTGCAGCCCACCCAGCTCCTCTGTCTGTGGGGATTCTCTGGGCAAGAATATTGGAGTAGGTTGCAATCTACTCCTCCAGGGGACCTTCCCAACCCAGAGATCAAACTCACATCTGCATCTCCTGCATTGACAGGTAGGTTCTTTACCAGTGAGCCATCTGGAAAGCCCTGTACATACTACATAATGTTGAATGAAAAAAAAAAAAAAGAAAGAAAAACCTACATTTCAAAATTATATATTTACAATGGGTGATTATAATACTCAGAAGATAAACAAGAACTTGTGCTTGATAAGAAAACAATTTTTTTTTCTTTTCAAGTTTTTGTATATTTGCGTTTTATGTGGTGATGATACTAATTTTATAATAACAATGATCATGGATGCATTTTACTTGTTTTTCTGAAGTTTCTTTTTTAAAATAATTTGTTTTTGCTCTGCTGGGTCTTTTTTGCAGCAAGCAGAATCTTTAGCTGTCGCATGAAAACTCTTAGTTTTGGCATAAGGGATCTACTTCCCTGATCAGGGATCAAACCCAGCCTCCTGTATTGAGAGCATGGAGTCTTAGCCTCTGGACTCCCAGGGAAGTCCCCACTGATGTATTTTACAATGTTCATTTGTAAATACAGAAATGAAACTAGAATAGTTACTTGATTCCAAGACAGCCTCTATACTAGTGACTAAAAATCATAAATGGCAGCCCTTTGGGCAATTCTCCTTTTCTTTCTAAGATGCCTCACAGCTTAGGAAGCTGCATAATTTTGTGGATTTCACTGGCTGCTTTACCAATGTATTAATTTTGCTTCGTTGGCTGCTTTACGAGTGTGTTGATTTTGTTTCTGTCTGCCAGAGACCCCTGCTGCTGAGGGACTGGGACTAGTCGCTAATTTGCTCTGATTGGAGAGGACAGTGTTATTATTACGTCATCTCAGATAATCAGGGTTGACTTACCGGAGAAGGCCAATGAGTTGGGGGACATGATGGAATAGCCACCCAGGGAGAAAATGATTTCAGGTACGAGAAACCATTTAGCAGAAGGGCAAATGAAGTGGGGAGATTCCTACCCACCTTTGCCAGTTGAATTTTGCTTAAACACAAAAAGTGAAAAGCAACTAAAGAAGAGAACATAAAATCCGTCTATCTGGCTCCTTCTTAGCTCAGCCATCATTGATATCTCCCCCATGAAGTCCACATTCCTCAGCCTGGGAAGGGGCATGAGAGAGACAGAAGCCAAGGAAATGGGCTTTGGGACCGGGATGAAGAGATTCAGAGCTCAGGTTGGTCTGTTGCTAACGCTGACAAGATGCTTAAGATTTCTGAATGTCAGAAGCCTTGTTAGTAAAACGGGAATTGTGGGAACCTGAAAGGGAAGTTTGGGGATTAAGGGCTGAAGTTTAGATGTAGGATGGTCACTTCCTTTCCGTGTGGCCCCTCCCCCTTCCCACAAGGGTACCAGCCGCAGGGCCTGCTTTTAAGTTCGCCCAGTATGCCACACTACCTCTTTTCTCTTGGAAAGTTGTTTGCTCTGTTGAAGACGACCCCGACTTTTCTTCCCATCCCTCAAGTTTTGTACACTCCCTCCTCCCTTCACTTAGATGCGTCTTTCGAGATTTCGTATCAGTCTACCTTTTTCTGAGCCTCCAACCAGGTAAGAACCTACCCAATCATATACCCCATAACCCAGGTGTCATTCCACCAGAAGACTTAGCACAGTTTATAAGGTTTTGTCTGTGCGATTATATGACTCAAGTCTTTCCAGGATGCAAGTTTGAAGAGGAACTGGGTCGTTTGCTCCTAATTCACTTTCTAATATTTAATACAGTACTCAATCCAGTAAGTTCTGAATAAATATTTATAAAATGAATGAACAAATAAAGAAGGTAAAAATGAGATTTTTCTGTCTTCATAGTTCCCTTGATCCCAGAAGCAAGGTCTGAGGTGCAGGAAAGAGTGATCATCAAAAAAAATAACAAATATATGAACAATATTGTCACTATAAAATGAATCAAATAATATATTTTTGTAGAGTTAAAATGGACATGGAACAGCAGACTGGCTCCTAATTGGGAAAGGAGTATGTCAAGGCTGTATATTGTCACCCTTATTATTTAACTTATATGCAGAGTACATCATGCAGAATGCTGGGCTGGATGAAGCACAAACTGGAATCAAGATTGCTGGGAGAAGTATCAGATACTTCAGATATGCAGATGACACCACCCTTATGGCAGAAAGTGAAGAAGAACTAAAGAGCCTCTTAATGAAAGTGAAAGAGGAGAGTAAAGAAGTTGGCTTAAAACTCAACATTCAGAAAACTAAGATCATGGCATCTGGTCCCACCACTTCATGGAAAATGATTGGGGAAACAATGGAAACAGTGAGAGATTTTATTCTGGGGGGTCTCCAAAGTCACTGCAGATGGTGACTGCAGCCATGAAATTAAAAGACGCTTGCCCTTTGGAAGAAAAGCTATGACCAATCTAGACAGCATATTAAAAAGCAGAGACGTTACTTTGCTGACAAATGTCCGTCTAGTCAAACATATGGCTTTTTTAGTAGTCACATATGGATGTGAGAGTTGGACCATAAAGAAAGCTGATCACCAAAGAAGTGATGCTTTTGAATTGGTGGTGTTGGAGAAGACTCTTGAGAGTCCCTTGGACAGCAAGGAGATCAAACCAGTCGATCCTAAAGGAAATCATCCCTGAATATTCATTGGAAGGACTGATGCTGAAGCTGAAACTCCAATACTCTGGCCATCTGATGGGAAAGGCTGGCTCATTTGAAAAGACCCAGATGCTGGGAAAGATTGAAGGTGGAAGAAGGGGATGACAGAGGATGAGATGGTTGGATGGCATCACCGACTCAACGGACATGAGTTTGAGTAAACTCTGGGAATTGGTGATGGACAGGGAGGCCTGGTGTGCTGCAGTCCATGGGTATGCAAAGAGTCAGACACGACTGAGTGGCTGAACTGAAATAAGAGTTAAAATAAGAATACAATTGAACTAAAGTACTGGATAAAGATATACTAATGTACTATAAACTGAGAGAACGGTGATTCAAGTTAAAAAATTCTGTTTTGTGTAATATTTAGTCGGAAGTTAAAGATAGATACACTTTAGACTTTATTAAGTATACCTGCTCTGATTTTAGAGTAACTGCAAAAATATTTAAAATCTAAAATTTATAAGAAAGAAAGTGAAGTCGCTCAGTCATGTCTGATTCTTTGGGACCTCATAGACTGTAGCCTGCCAAGTTCCTCCGTCCATAGGATTTTCCAGGCAAAAATACTGGAGTGGGTTGCCATTTCCTTCTCCAGGGGATCTTCCTAACCCAGGGATCAAACCCGGGCCTCCCACATTGCAGGCAGATGGTTTACCTTTTGAGCCACCAGGGAAACCCCTATAGGAAAGTATGAGGGATCAAAAATAGCCAGAAAAATAGCTAGAAAAATGAAGTGGGGGAATAACTGTCAAATCCAATTAAAGTTCATAAAAAAGTATAATAATCAAGACTGTGTGTGTGATACAGGGATGCACAGAGCAATGGATCAGAAGAAAGAAGAGAGAGAAACCTGTCTGTAGGAACAGTACATAGATAGGAGAATTTTGTTTCTGAAATAGAATGGAAAAAGGGAGGCTCTTTAATAAATCTTGTCAGCACAACAGTTTACACACTCAGAGAATGAAAGAGAAAGGGGGGATATATTTACTTTTCATTTTTAAGAAGAATTAAATATTTACATATGAGACTCAATTTTTAAACTTTAAGTGTAAAAAATAAAAAAGAAGGTCTCTATAATATCTGATTAAAGTAGAATTTCTTAATCAAGACACAAAGCCACAGAGAATAAGATACATATGTTTGACTATGCCAAAATTTAGAACTTTTGATCTTCAAAATATAAAACCAACACAAAAAACTCAAAGCAAACCACAAATGGGGCGAGGCTGTCAGCAGCACAGAAACCCCGCAGAAAGTTAGTACACATTAAACATGCCCCGAGACTCAGGGAAGAATGCAGGCATGCTCAGTCGCTCAGGCATTCCCGACTCTTTGCAGCCCCACAGACTGGAGCCTGCTAGGCTCCTCTGTCCATGGAATTTTTCAGGCAAGAATACTGAAGTGCGTTGCCATTTCCTCCTCCAGGAGGTCTTCCCGACCCAGAGATTGAAGCCATGTCTCTTCCACCTTCTGCATTAGCAGAAGGATCCAACCCAGGTCTCCCACATTGCAGGCAGATTCTTTACCAGCTGAGCCTCCAAGGAAGCCCAAGAATACTGGAATGGGTTATCCCTTCTTAGGTGGATCTTCCCAACCCAGGAATCGAACCAGGGTCTCCTGCATTGCAGGTGGATTCTTTACCAGCTGAGCCTCCAAGGAAACCCAAGAATACTGGAATGGGTTATCCCTTCTCCAGTGGATCTTCCCAACCCAGGAATCGAACCAGGGTCTCCTGCATTGCAGGTGGATTCTTTACCACTGAGCCACCCGGGAAGCTGAGACTACAGTAGTCATTATTTTATATACCAGTGACTCTTGAACAACATGGGTTTGAACTGCGTGGGTCCACTTATAGGTGGACTCTTTTCAATAGTCTATACTATAGTCCTACAGTCAGATCTGTGGATGTGGAGGAAACTTCAGTGCTGCAGGACCAAGGGTATGGAGAGCTGACTAGAAGTTAAACATTGATTTTCGATTGCACAGAGGGTCAGTACCCCCAACCCTTGAACTGTTCATGGATCAACTGTAGTTTGAAAAATGTGTAGCCTAGATAACCTCTTAAATATAGTTAGCAACTTTGTTTCCAGAAGAATATTTTAAAAAACACCTGAAAACATCCAACAAGTCCAACAACAGGAAAACAGGTAAATGTATTTGGAATATATATATATATATATATATATATATATATATATATATAGGAGAATAGCATGCAAAGGCTAAATAAAGAAACAATATTTATATACAACATAGATGTGTATTCATGCTCAATCACTCAGTCATGTCCAACTCTTTGTGACCCCATGGACTGTAACCCTCCAGGCTCCTCTATCCATAGGATTTCCCAGGCAAGAATACTGGATGGATTGCCATTTCCTCCTCCAGGGGATCTTCCCAACCCAAGGATCCAACCCAAGTCTCTTACAACTCCTCCACTGGAAGGTAGATTCTTTACCTCCGAGTCACCTGGGAAGCCCCCAAATCTCACAAAATACTTTAAGTGCAAAGTAAAATAAGAACAAATATGAAAAGAACATGTACAGTATGATTTTATTTATATAAGGCTCCCAAACCTGGAGAGTAAATGATACACTGAGTAAACAGTACTCAGTAAAACTTCATAGAACAGCTAAGAGATGGTATTTACAGAATTCAGGATATACTTATCTTTAGGCTTAATATAGGTGGGATACAAGAAAGACTTCAGAAAGATTGGTAACATCCTTTCCTCTTTGTTAATTTTATGCATTATTTCAGTAATTAAAAAACCCATGATATACTGTATTTCCTAATTTAATTTTTATCTTATGTTGGGGGATAGTTGACTTACAACATTGTGTTAATTTCAGTTGTATAGCAGAGCAGTTCAGGTACACATATGGTCATATTCATTCTCTTTCAGATTCTTCTCCCATATAAGTCATTACAGAATATTGAGTAAATTTGCCTGTGCCGTACAGTAGATCCTTTTATATATAGCAATGTCATAATACAGTTTATTTATTCATGAAATATTACATAATCTTTTCAAGTGGAGGAGGGACTAATTAGGAATTCTGCTGCCTTCTCATAGTATTTCTTTTCTCATCAGTTACATTATGGGTAAATGTTAGAACTTTGAAACCAAGTTAATTTTTCTATTCTGGCTTTCGGAGACTATAGAATGCCTAACGAATAGACAACTGGACCACTTATCTTGTCATTTAGATATCTTTTATTTAGATTTAAATCTGCTTTAATCAAGACATGTTCCCCATGAATTAAAAATGTCTTGAAAGCCATGCTGGCTATAAAAGGAGGCAGTGAATAGTCACTTTGAACAAAGTATCATTCATAATGATCTGCAGAACTGTCACTTTTCCTCAGCTGTCCTTTGATAATAAAGTAGACCTTTCTCCTTCAACTGATTAAAGCCTGGTGATGGAACAATCTTCCAGACAGAGTATCTGCTGCTCCATAGAAATGGACACCTTACTAACCACGATGAAAGAGGAAGTGAAAATCACTCAGTTGTGTCTGTCCCTTTTTTGACCCTTTGGACTGTAGTCTGCCAGGCTCCTCTGTCCGTGGGATTCTCCAGGCAAGAATACTGGAGTAGGTAGCTATTCCCTTCTCCTGGGGATCTTCCTGACCCAGGGATCCAACTCCGGTCTCCTGCATTGCAGGCAGATTCTTTACCAACTGAGCCACCCATGGTTAACCACAAAGATTAATGCTAAAACTGTTCTGTTCCTCTGATGAGTCCCTTTGAATGACAGATTAATTATTTAATGGAGCTTATGTTTCAGCTTCTGGTGGCCTCTGCTTGTTCAAATACTGGCATGGAGTTGGTGTGTTGTACTTTATCTGTATGGACAGGGAGGCCTGGTGTGCTGCAGTCCATGGGGTCACAAAGAGTCAGACATGACTGAGTGACAGAAATGAACTGATTTTGTCAGTGACAGGAAGCATTTTTCTTGGCTACTTGGGTTGATCTTTCTGAATGTTGCCTGGAGGGCTTCTGGATGGTTCTGAAATATGATACAGTAACCAAGATTAAGCATTCCTACTTTCTGCCTAAGTGGAAGACCAGAAGGAAGCCCATGGAGAAGTCAGAATCTTCCAATCTGTATGTAATTTCTAACAGTCATGCTCTTTCACAACAACAGGCTTTCCTGAGAAACGAGGAGGCTTGGATGAACGCAGAAAGTTTGGTGGAAAAGTTCAACTGGCCCTGGCATGCTGCCAATCCAGACAGAACTCTTGCAAATATTTTATCTTTGAAAAGAAAAATCCAGTTAGTGGACCCGAAGATAATGTAGTATTCACAGATCTGCCATTTTTCTTCCCACTCATTCCCCCTGGTGCTGCTAAAGGGTTCAGTTGTCAGCAGTTAAGATGTGTTTTTTTTTTTTTTTTCCTGAGATAAATTATGAATTGGCTCCCACTCTGCCAACCCAGTGCTAATATGTCACCAGCCAGAAAGGTCAGGAGTAGCTTCAGTTCACTTACCCCCGTGGTGATGGAATGGTTTATAGCACAAGATTTTGATTACAGAGGTTCAGCTTCTGCTGTTCCCCAGCTTAATAATGTGAGAGATGGAGAGCCCCACGTCATCTCCTGGTGCTTCAGCTTTGTCATCTGTAAAATGGGGGGAATATTACCCACCACAAAGGGTCTTCATAAGGATTCAGTGAAAGTAAGAAGGGTTTCCTTGGTGGCTCAGATGGTAAAGAATCTGCCTGCAATGCAGGAGACCCAGGTTCAATCCCTGGGTCAGGAAGACCCCCTGGAGAAGGGAATGGCAACCCACTCCAGCATTCTTGCCTGGGAAATTCCATGGACAGAGGAGCCTGGTGGGCTATAGTCGAAACAGTCACAAAAAGAATTCAATGAACCAAAGCTTTTTAAAGGTGTTTTTCCATCATGTTTGGTATTTTAAAAGGGTTCAGCGCATTGTTCCTATTAAGACAGTGTTAGTGATTTTAAGAATATATATGTGTACACTACCACGAGAAAAATAGAAATTAGGAACATGCTGAATAGCACAGGGAGCCCAGCTTCGTGCTCTGTGATGACCTAGAGGGGTGGGATGGGGGCTCAAGAGGGAGGAGATGCATGTATACAAATAGCTGGTTCATGATGTTGTACAGAAGAGACTCACACAATGTTGTAAAGCAATTATATTCCAATTTAGAAAAATCAGATTTAAAGTTTTCTGTGTGTTCTAGCCTGGGAAGCAGATAGGCATTGAAGCTCATTGAAGAAATATACCATAAATGGCAAATCCCTGAACCTAGGATGTAAGGGACTTTTTAATTTTTTTTCTGGCAACAAAGAATAAAATGCCCACCTCTCTATGTTTAAAGTCATAGTGAATAGGATGCTGGCTAAGTGAGATTCAGTAAAGCCAGTTCCAAACCTGATTCTCACAATAACTACCCACATGTTGCTGTTGCTTCTTAGTCGCTAAGTCATGTCCGATTCTTTGTGACCTCATGGACTGTAGCCCGCCAGGCTCCTCTGCCCATAGGATTTCCCGGGCAAGAATCAACTACCTACATAATCTTAGGCAAATACTTTTTATTTTTCTCAGCCTGTTTCCATCTAGGTTGGAGAAGATGTGAGGTCAAACCTTGCTTGACTTCACTTTCTAAATGTACATATTTGGGGAATCGATGTTGGTTACAGAATAGCACGAGAAAGATCCTTCTGCATGTGGTTGAGTGGTTGCTTATCGCCTTGTCATTTACTGTGAGACTGCAAAATCCAAAATTAGGGACTGTGTTTGCTCTATTCTTGTTAACCTCCACTTGTCATCAAGAACCAGCCTCTTGCATCTCCATCTTGCTTTGTGCACTAAAATACAAAGAGGCTACAAGTACGAAGTCCTTGCTTTCTAAACCCTCACTGAATTGAGCCAATGACAGGAACTAGGAGACCAGTAGGAGGTCCTGTGAGAAGAGGGGAGAGGCATCACAGTATTTATTCCCAGGTCTCCTCCTTGCTAGACTATGACATCATAGAGTCTAGTGCTCAGTGGTACAGCAGAGTCCCTCTGTCCAAGGTCATATCATCCATCAGGCTGTCTTACTATACAGCTATAGCTCCCGTCAGGCTTGGCATCTACTTTCTTCACTTTTCCCTAGAGGAGCGGTATAAGCATGAAGATGTCCATCCCCTTGTTGCTAGCTTTGGGGTACTTCTCAATTCCTTGTTGATTTCCCATACCTTATAAGAAGTTCATTCATTAAACTCCCATTAGTCTTTTTTTTTTTTTTTTTTTTTTTAGTTTTGGCCATGTTATGCAGCATGTGGGATCTTAGTTCCCCGACCAGGGATCGAACCCATGCCCCCTGCCTCAGGAGCATGGAGTCTTAACCACTGGGCCACCAGGGAAGTCCCAGTCATCTGTTTTTGAATATGCCATCTCTATGCCAAGGCCACGCTCAATATCATGATTTAACATCTGCAAACTTCCTTGCATTTAGCAGACATTCAGAATCTGATTTTTAAACTCCTGACATCATAAAATCACCATGCCTGAGTCTGAATAACATACTCTACATTAGAATCAAAGTGGCCAAGATCATGCATGCTTTTCCCCTTCAGTACAACTCTCCCTTCACCCACTCCCATTTTCTCATTCAACTCTTAATTGTTAAGAATCTAAAAGTGTCAAGAATTATATAGAAGGCTGAATTAATATTATTTTTTTAAAATTAAGATAAAATTTTCTTTTATAGTCACCCAAATATTCACCATTGCCAATGTCCTTCTTCCTTCTTGAAGAATTGAGTTACCAACTGGTATCATTTTCCTCCCACCTGGGGCACTTCCTTTAGCATTTCTTGTAGTGAACAGCTAGTCAATGAATTCTCTTAGCTTTCTTCTATTAAAAATACATTTAATTAATCTTAATTTTTGAAAGGTATTTTTAAGAGATTCTGATTTGATAGCTTTTACTTTTTCTTTCAGTACTAAAAAATATTGCTTCCCCATCTTCTGAAATCCATTGTTTCTGAAAAGAAATCAACAATAATTTTCCTGCATGTCATGTGCGGCCTCCTCTGTCTGCTTTCAAGATTCTTTCTTTATCTTTCTGTGTATAGTCTGATTATGATATATTCGGATGTCTGGATGTGGTGTTCTTTATATTTACTTTGGATGAGTTTTACTGAACTCTAATCTGTAAGCATATATCTTTCTCCAAATTTAAAATGTTTGTTGGCATTATTTCTTAAAAAAAAAAGTCATGTCCCAGTCCTTCTTGCCTCTTCTCCTGGAACTCCAATTACACATATATTAGGGCTTCCTCCCTGGTGGCTCAGATGGTAAAGAATCTGCCTGAACTGCAACAGAGCTGAGTTTGATCCCTGGGTTGGGAAGATACACTGGAGAAGGAAATGGTAACTCACTCCAGTATTCCTGCTCGGAGAATTCTATGGACAGAGGAACCTAATCCATGGGTCGCAAAGAATCGGACACAACAGCGACTAACACTTTCACTTCCTTCCAGATCTTTTAATATTTCCCCACAGATGTTTGAAGCTGTTTGTTTTTTCAATCTTTAATTTATCTGTTCTTCAGACTGGATCCTTTACACTGATCTATATTCAAATTTACTGACTCTTTCCTCTGTTATTTCCAATGTAATTTAAGTCCATCCAATGAGTTTTCATTTAAAATGTTATGTGATTTCTTAATTCCAAAATATCAACTTCTTTTGAAGACTATATTAATTTTTGTTGACATTTCTTATCTCTTCATTTATTATTAACATAACTTTCTTTATGTCACCATGCATAAATATAATAGATACTTTAAAATAATTTTCGGCTATTAGCCAATCTATTGGTCATTTCAACTTGGTCTCTATTGAGTGTCTTCTTTTTTAAGAGCCAATCACATTTACCTTTTCAGTATGGGTATTGTGAATGCTGTGTTGCTGAGACTCTAAAGTCTGTTATATTCTTCCCAAGCATGGTGACTTATCTTTTGTTTTAGCAGAAAATTAACTTGGTTGAACTGAATCTACAAACTTTACCTTTTGAAATGCAACTCAAAGGTTGGTTCTGCACCCTCTGCTAGGCATGGGTGGTTCAGTGATCAGTCAGGCAAGGTTTATGCACCAGATCTAATGCCCTTCCTCTCATATTCTCTCTTTTTCAGGAATTGCTCCCCTTCACATTATAGTAGCTGCCATTGCCTCAGTCTCTATCCTCCAATTTGTTAAAGAAGACATACTGTGGGTTTAGCTACCCAAGATGACATAGAAGGCTGCCTGCCATCAGCTAGAGGCTCTGAAAATGGAAAACTCACCCAGAGAAATTTTCTTTTCTTAAGTGATGGCTCCTTTCAAGAACCTGCTTGCTTTTATGCTCCCGAAGTGCTTTAATGTAGTTGTGTTTTTATTTTGTTCTGAGTTCACAATTATTATTTGTAGGAAGGTTTGTATGGTAGAAGCTTTCTAAATCACACTGGAAGGCAAACGAAAGTACATTGTCTTTAAAATTTAATATGACTCTCTGCTTAGAGGTGCTAACACGGTAATGGATTGAGCCAAAACGCAAACCAAAAATCACAGCTTCACTTGACAAAGGCATGGAACCTATCCGAAAAAAACACACCTAAAATAAAAGTGTAGCTTTTAATCTTATTGCACATGTAATTTGGAAACCTAATGACAGCTCTTTCTCAATCTCTATCAACAATATGCCTCCAAATTTAAAGGAAATAAACTCATATCTCAACATCTCCAGCCTTTTCCAGTCAGATCAGAATATTCATCCAAAGGAGTTTCTTTATGGAAAATTATTTTGGAAATTTATATTTTATCTGAAAACCTCAAAAATTATTACACTAGTAGCCCACACAGCATTGCTACCTCTGTGCTGCTTTCCAGAACCTCTGCTCTAGTAGATATTACAATAAGACTTATCTTACAGGACTCCACACTCCCAATGCAGGGGGCCAGGGTTTGAGTCCTGTTGAGGGAACTAGGCGTCACATGTCACAACTAAGAGTTTGCAAGTTGCACCAAAAATCAAAGAGTCCATGTGTCACAACTAAGACCCAGGACAACCAAATAAATATTTTTTTTTAATTTACTTTTCAGAAAAGGGGATTGAAGCACATGAAGGTAAACCACTGCCAAAATTCACCTACCTTGTCAGTGTTGGAGCCCAGATTCAACTCTATGTTCTGATGTGGATTCTCATTTAAAATTTATATTTGTCTAACTTTTTAATGCTGGATGAACTAATGAACTTCTATCAGGGAAAGATCAATTGACATTTGAACTCAGGAGGGTTACTGAATGCACTACGAATTTTCAGATCTTTTGACATGGACCAAACTTTAAACCTGTACATCCGTGTAGCAGTAAACAGAAGTTGACTGGAAGAAGGAAATTTGTTTCCCAGGAAGAAGGAGGAAGCTGCCGTTGAAAGTCTATCAGACCTTTTTGCAGACCTCATAAGAAATTCCATTATTCCAGAATTCTAACATGATTGAAAACCTAGGGCATCAGTCACTTTCAGAAGCTAATCATATTCTTAACAGCCAGAACAGTGTGACTTTGGCTCAAGATAGGTCAAACTTGTTTTTTTTCCCCTTTTGGTGGGGGTCAGGGCAGGGCAGAGGGAGATTTAACTAGATTGAAAACAGCTATGAATCTGAAACATACTTGAATAAAACTTTGCTACCAGCCTGACCTATGTCTTCATTAAAAAGGTCATTTTCAAAGTTTCTACACATTTTGTTTTGGCCAGTATGAAGAGACAATAGACTGTGGTCTGTCTCTAGCACTGTCTTATGTTAAAAATCACCTTGACATACACAAAAGGTATTTATTGAATAGAATTGAATATGTTGTTGAGAAAGGCCAAACCAGTACATCCAAAAGGGAGCTGTCCAAGACCCAGGTGCTGAAACCAGGAGAGACAATATTAGGAAATTATTCACAAATTATTAATATTCAGCCTATTTGTAGTTCTGGCATCACACTCCAGGCTAGATGCACACATAACACATTATGTTGTTTATTTATATAATAAATTAGCCTGTTAAATACCCAGGTCATTTCTTGAGTCATTTCACTTTCTATGATGGCCAGAATGGGCTCACGTGATACTTTAATGAGAGAATCAACGTTCAAACCCAGGAAATTTTACTTCAGAAACCATCCTTTTAACCCTCAATAGTCACATGTCTCCTAGATGTAAACTTACATCCAGTTAAAAACTTAACTATTATATTCTACGTCTTTAGGTAAGATCAAAATATGGGCTGGAAGTTTTCTATACTTTTCAACCATGCATGCATTTCTTGTCTTTCAGAATCAAAGAGGATAACATGCTGGCTTAATCTCTCAATGCTGTAGCACTGAGAAATCTCCAACTTCTTAAATGTCATCTCTTCAAGACGCTGGGAAGCTGATTGCAAAGTGGGGATCCTTTGCTTTTGATTCGAGTGTTAAATGAATTCTTAGAGGAGTTCCTTGCAACTGCAAATAACTTCCAGCTGGAGAAAAATCCCAAACATCCTATTTTGTCCTTGACAAAACCAGCTGCAGAAAAGCAGAGGAAATGTGCAAACGTCCATGCTAACACTTGATCTCCAATATAGACACCAAAGAAATGTGTGGATGACAACAGCGGCAACCGAGTGGAAACATTAGTCCATCACAGACCCACTTCCATCACGAAGCATTTTTTCATATTCTTGGAAGTGCAGAGAATATCATCCTGACGTTTCCTAGATAAAGGAAAACTTTGCATGGCTAAACTAGGACTCTTCTGAGAGTTAACAGAGCCATTCACTGGATAGGAAAACATATAAACCAGGACTATCCTGGAGGAGTCAGAATGCATGGATAACCAACTGATGTATGGTCATTGCTACATTTGTGGTTACTGCACAGTTCCTGCCAGAAGACTTTGTCTTGAATTATCAGTATCAGAATCTTTCTTATATGCTTGACTTCTTCTAGACATAATCGCAAATGATTCATCTCCTCATCTGAGAGTACTTTTCTTCATCAGGTTGGGTAATATGTCATTACGAGGGAGAGGCAGGAGACAGGTGAGTGGTAGAGGTGGATGGAAAAGTCTTAGGATGAAGAGTATAGGGTTTGAAGCCTGATAAACCTGTCTCAAACACCAGTTCAATCATTAATATATTAGGTGATCTATAAGACAGAGTACAGCTCAGTGTCAAGCGACTTGTCTAAGCTACACTCATGACCCCAGTTGTCTGATTGGAATGTTAAAGATGGAGAGTATAAAGCATCAGACACTTAGAAGGTTCTCAATAGAGATGGATATTATTATTACCAGTCTTTCCTTCCTTTCTAGTAACAGTGATTAGATGTATATTCTTTCCCTCTATTCATTGATATAAATTAAGATATCTAGTCCCAGGATCCAACAAATATTGATCTGTATATCAATTAGCATTCTGTTGGTCTATCTGAAACAAAAGACCCCCACGTCCCCAGTGGCTCAGACGGTAAAGAATCCACCTGCAATGTGGGAGACCTGGGTTCGATCCTTGGGTTGGGAAGATCCCCTGGAGTAGGACATGGCAACCCACTCCAATATTCTTGCCTAGAGAATCCCCATGGACAGAGAAGCCTTGAAGGCTACAGTCCATGCGATCACAAAGAGTTGGACATGACTGAGTGACTAAGCACATCACAGCAAAAGCTTTAAGAAATATAGTCCCAATACTTGTCCCATGAAACAAGAATTCCAAGAGTGGGAAATTCAGGGCTGATACACGGCCTCAGTGATGCTAAAGACCCATAACTTTTACAACAGTACCTCTCAAGGTACTGTTGCTGCTGTTCAGTTGCTAAGTTGTGTCCAACTCTTTACGACCTCATTGACTATGGCATGCCAGGACCCCCTGTCCTCCACTATCTCCTGGGGTGCTCAAATTCATGTCCATTGAGTCGCTGATGCTATCTAATCACCTCATCCTCTGCCGTCTCCTTCTCCTTTTGCCTTCAGCCTTTCCCAGCATCAGGGTCTCTTCCAATGAGTCAGTTCTTCACATTAGGTGGCCAAAGTATTGGAGCTTAAACTTTAGCATCAGCCCTTACCATGTACTGTACTGTAAAATTTAAAAATGTTTAATTTTTGGGATTTGTTTCTTTACGTATTATTTGTGTACTATATATTATTTGTCTGAAAAGTATTATAAACCTACTACAGTACAGTACTATATAGCTGATGTTGTTAGAGGATAGGATAGTTGGATGGCATCACCAACTCAATGGATATGAGTTTGAGCAAGTTCTGGGAGATGGTGAAGGAGAGGGAAGCCTGGTGTGCTATAGACCATAGGATCGCAAAGAGTCAGACATGACTGAGCAACTGAACAACAACAACTATATAGCTGATTGTGTTAGAGGGGGACCTAGGCTAACTGTCTTGGACTTGTGAGCAAATTGGACTTACGAACACACTCTTAGAATGGAACGCATTTGTATATAGGGGACTTTCCGTATTTCTACAGCAACAGATGAGTCACTTTCACTGCTGTTGCTGAAGGACCACTCTCTGAAAACTGCCAGAGTCCTTGATCAAGCACCTTGTCAGGTTTAATGCTGTTAAAGTGGCTCCAGGGAGACTCTCATAGAGCCCCGTGAACAGATATCACGCTCTTGTATTTAATTAAGTAGAGAGACTGACTTTACTCACCTGACTCCGGGAGCATCTCTCCGTGATCCTGGGTGTTTCTCTGCTTTGCAACTTGTTCTCTTGGCTATGGGCTTCCCTGGTGGCTCAGATGGTAAAGAATCTGCCTGCAATGTGGGAGACCTGGGTTCAATCCCTGGGTTGGGAGGATCCCCGGCTGAGAGTACTTCATAGGGTAATCATAGGGCTTCCTTGCTAGCTCAGCAGGTAAAGAATCCACCTGCAGTGCTGGAGACTCTGGTTCGATCTTTCCTGGGTAGAGAAGATCCTTTGGAAAAGGGATAGGCTACCCACTCCAGATGGTAAAGAATCTGCCTGCAATGCAGGAGACCTGGGTTCAATTCCTGGGCTGGGAATATCCCCTGGAGGAGGGTATGGCAACCCACTCCAGTATTCTTGCCTGGAGAATCCCATGGACAGAGGAACCTGTGGGCTACAGTCCATGGGGTTGCAAAGAGTCAGACACAACTGAGTGATTAAGCACAGCACAGCAAAGAGTGATCATAAATGTATTGTCTCAACCAGGACACTTGAGAGTAAAGGAGAATGCTATGCAAGGCATACTGGGAAAACAGCTGTAAACTAGAACTAACTTGGGGGAAAGCAGAGCATATGGTTACCCTATGATAAATGTGGTTATATCACATCTTCCAGGGGTTATCTCACAGCTTTACCCACCAGTAGGCATTTCTAGGGCTTCCCACATGGCACTAGGGGTAAAGAATCTGCCTGCCAAAGCAGGAGATGAAAGAGTTGTGAGTTCGATCCCTGAGTCAGGAATATCCCCTAGAGTAGGAAATGGCAACCCATTCCAGCATTCTTGCCTGGAGAATCCCATGGACAGAGGAGGCTGGTGGACTACAGTCCATGGGGCCGCAAAGAGTCAGATACGACTGAGCGAAGCAAGTCCTTAAGAAGGCATTTCTATCTGTGGGAATGGCCAAGTCAGACCAGAAAGTCACTCCTAACAGTGTGATATCTTTAGAGTTGATTGGCTGGAGGTCAAATAAGAAATCAAAGAGAGCAGAGCCAACAGCAACCCTCGTTCCGTCTCAGAATCAAGGCTGGAAATGTGGCTGTTCCTCACTCATGTCTTGAAGAAAAAGAAATTGCTCCTTTGATCCCTTATCCAGAAATACTGCAAAGAGTTTACTCCATTTTCATAACTGCAACCTTCAACTCATTCTACCCCTCCAATTCTCACCAGTTTTATGTTCTTGCATCCTAAACCATTGAGAAACAACATAATTAAGTAAAGACTTGGATTTGAAACTGGGCTGGGGGGTGGGTGGGGAACTCTGCCTTATCCTGGATGGAGCAAACGTTTCTATTTCTCCTTCTCTCACAATTCATATTAAGACACACTCACAGGGGTGGGCTGGGGTGAGGGTTGGGGGAGGCCAGGCTTTAGAATATATCTCTTTGCTGAATAAGTGACAAAAGTTAAAAAGCAGTCATTTAGGAAACTTAAATGTGACACTGGATGATAGATGGTAGCTGGCAAGGCTGCAAAATGAGAAACATTAAAATCATATATTAGAATAGATCAAGCTTGGTACTCCAGTTTGTGTCAGCAAGTTTCTTTTGATATGTCAAGTCTCCGCAGGCCTGGAACTCTGGTCTACTTTGAAGATGGATTTTAAAAGGAATATGTTTATGTTTAGGAACTTAATAATGCCATGTGCACCAAAAAGTCAGGGACAAAATCAAACTGAATGCGTTACTGTTTATTTGCTGTGAGATCCTCCCATGCCTGGCGCCCTGGAGCTCTGTGTCTGCTCAGAAATTCTGGAGAACCTTTCAGAACAGGATCAGGGGGCCCTTCTTCCAGGAAGGCCTTCTGATCTCCCCAGCTGGGTGCATCACTGACTCCTCGAAACCCTCAGCTCCCTGTTTAAACCTTTCTTGTGGCTTTTGGCATTTTTCTTCCTTGATGTAGGTTTGCTTCAATCACTGTTTGTCATCGCTGCTAACCTATGAGCTCCTCAAGGGCAGGGTCTGTGAGGGTTGCATGTCTGTACCTGGCCCAGAGGAGAGTGCTGTGGTCGTTTGTCTTAAGGTTTCTCTGCTTTCCCATCAGTGCCAGCCTGCCAAGCTCCACTGCCCATGGGATTCTCCAGGCAAGAATACTGGAGTGGGTTGCCATTCCCTTCTCCATTCCCTTCATCCAGGTCCAGGGATGGAACCCCAGCCTCTTGCACTGCAGGTGGATTCTTCACCATCTGAGCAATCAGGGAAGCTCCCAGGGGATCACACCACCTTGAATATATTTCTATTAGTATCTTTATTCATCATGAACAAGTTATGTCTTTTTGTGCCTTTTTTCACTCTCCATACAGTGAATTACTTGTGGATAGAGCATAGGTACTATTTCTCTAGGGAATCCCCATGACCAGAGCAGGGTCTGGGCCATAGTGAGTATTTGTTAGATGCATGGATCAATCAATGAGTGGAATCAATGAATTTCAAGAGCTTCCCCTCTTTGTAGCTTGAATGTCAACGGACCAGAATTTGGTCTCTAAGTTGTTCTGTATCTTAGAATAAACAACTTCTCTCTTTGAAAAAGCTGAATCATAAGACCTCCAAGATCCTTTCTACAACTATTAAATGTCTATTTGCCGAATTCTTCGTCTCTACTAAAAGAAATAATTGCACTCTTACAGCAGTACAGTTTTGCCCTTTAATTTTTGTTTGTTTGTTTATTTATTGGGGTATAGTTGCTTTACAATGCTGTGTTCGTTTCTGCTATACAATGAAGTGAATCAGCTATCAGTTCAGCTCAGTTCAGTTGCTCAGTAGTGCCTGACTGTTTGTGACCCCATGGACTGCAGCACACCAGGCTTCCCTGTCCATCACCAACTCCCAGAGCTTGGGCAAACTCATGTCCATCGAGTCAGTGATGCCATCCAACCATCTTATCATCTGTCATCCCCTTCTCCTCCCACCTTCAATCTTCCCCAGCATTAGGGCCTTTTCCAATGAGTCAGTTTTTCATATCAGGTGGCCAAAATATTGGAGTTTCAGCTTCAGCATCTGTCCTTCCAATGAATATTCAGGACTGATCTCCTTTAGGATGGACTGGTTGGACCTCCTTGCAGTCCAAGGGACTCTCAAGAGTCTTCTCCAACACCACAGTTCAAAAGCATCACTTCTTTGGCAATCAGCTTTCTTTATGGTCCAACTCTCACATCCATACATGACTATTGGAAAAACCATAGCTTTGACTAGATGGACTTTTGCCCTGCAACCCATAGCAGACTTCTTCCAAGCTATTACATTCACGCTGAGGCAACGTTGTGACACAGATAATCTGACAGAACAGAACAAGAGTGGAATACTGGGGCGGGGCAGGGGGGGATGAGTATCAGTGGAGGAGAGATTGATGTCTGCGTACCATCTGTTTCAGGTCTGAAATAGGTCCCAGAGCATATCATGTTCAAATATGACCCTCTCTTAGAACTTCCCAGGTGGCTCAGTGGTAAAGAGTCTGCCTACCATTGCAGGAGACACAGGTTCAATCCCTGGGTTCGGAAGATCCCCTGGAGAAGGAAATGGCAACCCACTCCAGTATCCTTGCATGGGAAATGCCATGGACAGAGGAGCCTGGTGGGCTACAGTCCATGGGGTCACAAAAGAGTAGGATACAACTTAGCAATTAAACAACAACTTAGAACACAGCCCAAAATGCTGGGGTTCCAAATTCCATTCCAAGTGTGAGCCAGATATTCAGAAAAATCTGAATTCCAACCAGGTACCAGAGGTCCCTAATACTGGTGAACAGAAGGTCACTCAGCTATAAATGAATAGATTTGCTCATTGAAACTCTGCCACCACTTCATTTTAAACAGTGCCGGATGGCTAATCTGAAGGTAGAAGCCGGAGGCATCGGTCTGTCTGAAATTCCAGAATTAAAGTCTGAACAGAGACCTACTTCATCCAAATAGAATCCTGCGACCACACTTTCAGCCATGTCTGTTCTAAGGGTTCTAGTTCTTTCTGCCTGACTAAAGTTCTGGGGTATCTGAAGGTAAACTCACATTTATGCTTGGGACCCCTCCCTAAAAAGTTTACCAAGTTTTAACTGAAGATGCAGACAAAGTCACCCCCAGGCATATAGTTCTTAAGACCTATTCATGTGTGTGTGTGTGTGTGTGTGTGCGTGTGTGTGTGAGTTTTGCTTTTGTTTTTATTTGTTTATCCCTGAGGAGGATGCAGTTTTATCCAGGGCTATCTAAAGAGCAGTAGTCTTTGTAAATGCTCAGGAGAAAACAAACTCTTGCCATGACATGTCTTTGCGACTCACACATTACACCTCCCCACCCCCCACTGACGCAGAGGGCATTAAAGTCCTGCTTTGGCCATCAGAAACTCTAAAATATATGACACCGAATCATAGGAGATTCACACAAAGAATTCATTTGCCTTGTCCTCTTTTTTTTTGTTGTTTGTTGTTGTTAAGGGGCGATCAGAGACACATAAAGTCTTCATGAAAAATAGATGGAGGAAAAAGCATCCAAATGGAGAGAAAACCAGCCAATGACTGGGTCAAAGGTGAACCAACGAAAATGGGTCCTGGAGAGAGGGAGCCACTCAGAGCTTGTCAATCACCAAGGAAACCCAGCTGCCTCTCTGCACATATGCAAGGGAGCATCAGCCAGGAAGCCAGATGCGGTGATGGGGAAACAGAGGCTGAGTGCTTGGAACTCAGGGATGGCCTTGGCTGCCCAGGTAATAGATGAACAGGAGGACGTGTTTCTTTTGCTTGATGAGGCTTCCACTTACCAACACAATTTGCCACTTCCAACCCGTTCACTGCCCCCATACACGTACACAAAAGACACATCGAAGGCTTTGTGAGAAGAAGCCGAGGAGAAAAGACAAAGGCAAAGTCAACAGACCAGAACCCCTCACTCTTTCCTTCACCACAGAACCTTTTTGTGAGCAGCATGTTCCCAAATCACAACACGCTTTGAGGACAGAGTCCTTTTCAGAGAAGCTAATTATAAAAACATGGTCTGGCTCACAAATGGTGAGATGCTTCCAAATCATCCCAAAGTAGGCGGCCAGGCTCCTTGTCATTTTCAACGTGTCTATTAAAATTGCCAACCCCCTTTTGCTCACCATTTTTATACTCTGGACCTTCGTGGCTGCAAAGAACCATGATTTTTGGAGAAAAGGGGAAAAAAGAAAGATTAGGGAGGCCAGGTGGGAGGGTCAGAGGAGGAGTGAAATTTGCCTACAGTGGAACTTGTTTTTCATGGAATCAAACAAGTTTCCTTATTTCTTGACATCATTCATCATTTTATTTTGTAGTCAGCAAAATGACACCTATATGACGCGAACACAAAGGAATTTGTTGAATCAGCAATATCTTCTCTTTTTTTTAATTCTCTCCATTGTATTAAATCTTACTACTGTTTTAATCTACCTGTGTTTTAACCAGGGTAGCAAAAGGATGTTGGTTAAGCAGTTCACACTGTTTTCCCCCATCACTGCCTGTGAAAAGATAGCATGACATTAAGCACTGAATGTGTATGTTGGTTTCAACCAGCACAACTTTCAGTGATGGTGGAAATGTATTAAATTTTCACATCTTTACTGACCAGCACGGTGTCTCCTAGGCCTAGGTGGCTTTTGAGTCCTTGAAATGTGACTGGTATGACAAGGCATTGAAGTTTTCATTTTAATCCCACTCCTGCACATGTGCCCAGAGAAAACCATCATTCCAAAAGACACATGCACCTCAGCGTTCACGGCAGCACTGTTTACAACAGTCAGGACTTGGAAGCAACCTAGACGTCCATCAACAGAGGAATGGATAAAAATGTGGTGCATACATACAGTGGAATATCAGCCATAAAAAGGAATGAAACTGCACCATTTTCAGAGACACGGATGGACCAAGAGACTGCCACACAGAGTGAAGTAAGTCAGAAAGAGAAGAACAAGTATCGTATATTAGCGCATAGGTGGACTCTAAAAAAATGGTACAGATGAACCTATTCGCAAAGAAGAAATGAAGACACAGAGGTAGAGAACAAACAGATGGCTACCAAGTGGGGGAAGGGAGGGTGGTGGGGTGAACCGGGAGACTGGGATTGACATGTATGCACTATTGATCCTATGTATAAAATAGACAACTTATGAGAGCAGTCTGCAGCACACAGGGAACTCGACTCAGTGCTCTGTGAGGACCTAAATGGGAAGGAAAGCCAATAAAGAGGGAATATATGTAGCTGATTCACTTTGCTCTCCAGCAGAAATGAGCATGATATTGCAAAGCAATTATACTACTCCAATAAATTAAAAAAAAAGAAGAAGAAGTGAAGATACTTGCTCAGAGTCACTCAGGTAGTGAGTGATAGGGTTGGTATTCAAACGCAGACATTTGGGTTCTGAGTTCTTAGCCCTGGAGTGACTCCCCAAAGCCCAGGCTGATGCCCGGGTGCCCTCTCCAGCACTCGTCCTCCCTCACCTGCTCTGATCCCTAAAGGTCTGAAGCAGAGACTTAGACTGACTGGCCTCAAGCCCATCAGCACATCTCCCACTCCTGCGCACGTGACATGGGTGGTTACATGATGCCCTCAAGGTCAACGGGATTAAGATATTTGCTGGGGCCTTTGGGTTGAGACATTTCATCTATGGTTTCAGTTCTGTTAAGTTCAGTCGCTCAGTCGTGTCCGACTCTTTGCGACCCCATGGACTGCAGCACGCCAGGTCTCCCTATCCATCACCAACTCCTGGAGTTTACCCAAACTCATGTCCACTGAGTCAGTGATGCCATCCAACCATCTCATCCTCTGTCTCCCCATTCTCCTCCCGCCTTCAATCTTTCCCAGCATCAGGGTTTTTTCAAATGAGTCAGTTCTTCACATCAGGTGGCCAAAATATTGGAGTTTCAGCTTCAACATCAGTCCTTCCAAAGAGTATTCAGGACTGATTTCCTTTAGGATGGACTGGTTGGATCTCCTTGCAGTCCAAGGGACTCTCAAGAGTCTTTTCCAACACCACAGTTCAAAAGCATCAAGTCTATGCTTTATCACTTGGCAAACTTATAATTCTACTGACTGATGATAAATATTTTGTAACCAGCATGAGACCTATCTCAAGGATAGAACAAACACTCTGAAAGGCAAAGTGAAGACATAAGAGAAAACCTTGGTCTTTGGTGATACGGGTGGTCTGCTAGGTCCAGTTTTACCTGAAGTCCATTCTACAGCTGGACTTATCAGTTAAATAGAATTATTTTTTTTAATGGTATATATTTTTGTTGTTCTTCTTGTTGTTATAACTAACACTGGAAAGCATCTCAAATAGTCATGTCTTACACAAACTCAAAACTCCACAATCCAAGAAAATACACCCATCATTTAAAAGTCAAAGTTTGAAACTGACAGATCCACAAAGAAAGTGTTGCTTTTAGCTCAGAAAGATGATTCTCTGCTCTGGCATTTGGAAAGAGGTCTCCATAACAAGGGATAACAGATTAACTCTGCAGCAAGCAACAGCAGTCCATTAAAAGAATATTAAGGTTGTGACAGGAAATGATATCAGTAAAAGCAATTCCTTGGGAAGGGAGAGGCGCCATATGTGCAGCCAACACTTGAGATGCAAGGGTGGGGGCGGGGGAGCGGGTAGAATTAGGAAAGTCATTAAAGAGACTCCCCATCGCGCCCAGGAGTTAGGAGACATATGGTGCCTTTGCCCTGAGTTGGGAGGTTTCATTTCTCTTCGCTTCCTACTTTAGACTCACCCTATCTCACTCAGGATGCAGGCAGGCATAATAGCTGAACAAGAATCAGAGATGCAGGTCCTTATGTGGTAGGGGTCCAGACAGACTGGGGAGCTGGGTGATGCAGTGGAGGCAACATTGGGAGATGCATTCTAAGGCCAGGGTTAGACCTGTGACCTTGATCAGTCTCTTGAACTTTCTAACTCCGGTTGCTCCGTCTAAGAGACAGAGAAAGGACGGTGCTTCGGCCACAGTGAAATGCTACCCTATCCCCAAAAGTCATGCAGAGTCCACCTCCAGGATTTCACTGTTCTGCTCCTCTGTCTGCACACTTCCCCCACTATCCCTTTATTCATTTGTTTGGCTGTGTTGGGTCTTGGTTGCCGCACACAGAATCTTTATTGCCTCATGCGGGATCTTTCTTTGCAGCGCACAGGATCCAGAGCACTCGGGCTTCAGTAGTCGCAGCATGTTGGCCCTCTAGTTGTGGCACAAAGGCTGAGTTTCTCTGCAGTATATGCGAGCTTAGTTCCCCAACCAGGGATCGAACCTGCGTCCCCTGCATTCAAAGCCAAAGTTAGCCACTGGAGCACCAGGGAAGCTCCCCACTCTCCCTTTTTCACTGTTATTTTCAGATGTCATCTCCAGTATGAAGTCCTCTCCGACCTGTACTGAATGTCCCCCCCATTTACTTCTACCTGCCCTAAGACTCATCACGGACCCTGGGGTTGCTTCTTCATTATTAACAGAAGTTAAAGTGCTCATAGATCTCCACTTTCCTTCACACATACTAGGCAGTGAGTTCCTTGGAGTCAGGGACCACGTCTGTGCATTACTGCATTTGAAAAGTAGTGAAAGTGTTAGTTGCTCAGTTGTGTCCGACTCTTTGCAACCCCATGGACTATGGCCCACTAGGCTCCTCTGTCTCATGAAATTCTCCAGGCAAGAACACTGGAGTGGGTAGCCATTCCTTTCTCCAGGGGACCTTCCCTGACCCAGGGATCGAACCCAGGTCTCCCGCATGGCAGGTGGATTCTTTACCATTTGAGCCACCAGGGGAAACCACAGGACTGGCCTAGGCACGTGCTCCAATTCAGGTGCCAACACTAACCAGGCTGTGGCAGTATCTCGGTCCATTTGCCAGCAGTCTGTCCCATTCTCGGCGGTGTCATTGGAAGGATCCTCGCCCCCTCCTTAGACTGCCCGTGATCTTCCCCTTGACTACAGAGAGGTCTTTGGCTCCTTTGGTGCATCTGAGGGTGAAAATGCATTCTCTCATGATCCATTTTCGATGGGGAGAGATTACAGAATGAAGAAGACTTGGCAGAAGCCTTTAGGTGTGTTACTAAGCAACTGCACTGGGAAATGTGGGGTGGGGGGTGTGGATAGAAGGAGACCTCTTATATACAGGTGCTAGAGGTATTCGCTCGTGGCTCAGATGGTAAAGAATTTGCCTGCCTAGCAGGAGACTCAGTATTGATCCCTGGGTCACGAAGATCCCCTGGAGAAGGGAGTGGCAACCTACTCCAGTATTCTTGCCTGGAAAATTCCATGGACAGAGGAGCCTGGCAGGCTACAGTCCATGGGGTCGCAAAGAGTCAGACACGACTGAGCAACTAAGCCCACACACAGAGATGTATTTGCTCCATCTAATCAGGAAACGGGTGCCTGTGGTCATGGGTACTTTACCCAATTGGTCAGGCAGACCTTCCCTCCTGCAAGATGCAATGAGGACCTTCTACACGTTTCCTCGTGGAAACACCATAAGGAAGACCACAGAGCCTCTCTTCCCGTCCTATTTCACCGAGGAAGTACCTAGACTTGCATGAAGCCTTTCTTTCCCCTTCCTTATTTCCTTCTGAAACAACTGAAGGGAAAAGTCCCTTCTGCACAGGGCCATGAGCCTCTTCCCACCACCTCCAGGCCTTTTTCCCTTCCTGCTTTCTTCTCACTTGATGCACATGGTGGGGGACACTTGCAAAATGCAACAAAACTGGTGAGGCAAGACTCCCAGTGTCTCTGGAGATTCAGTTGCCACATTCAGCTGAGGAGCATCATTAAGTTCACAGATGCTCCGTCGGGCCCACGTTCCACTGATTCCGATTTTCAACTTTGTTGTCTCCGCTTTTACGGATGAGTTGAAACACAGAGGACCATTCCAGCAAATGGTAACGCAGTAATAATGAAGTGCGGCGTGGCTGAGGGCTGGGGTCATGTATTTCCATTTGAGTTTCTCTTTGTCCAAATTTCTTAAAGCGCATTACCCGCCAAAAGCTCTCCCTCCAGAAATGCGAGCATGATTAAACAGGCAATTGCATCTGAAAAAAAAAAAAAAAAATCATGCTCCATGGCAAAGTGGTTTGATGCTCATCTTTCTGCTTTTAGGAGTGTTTTCACAGGGCTGTAGAATTTACCAGAAGTTTTAATCCAGAAAAAAATACCGATAAGTCTCAGATGTTCATCAAGAATTTGAAGAAGGAGCTTCAAAGTATCCATTCACTGGAGATGTGAGTTATTAAAGTAATTGCTGGGTGTGTTATACGCAAGCACACTCAAGCTTCAGAGGAATGAGACAGTAGGTACATTTGAGCCTAAGATTCCACTGAATGAAATCCAGTACCCCTATTCAGTGTTGTCATTCCCATTTTAAGGTGAGGACACTGAAACCCCAAGAGGAGAAGTGATACATTTAAAAACTAAAGAGCAGTGAAGATCTCTTTCAGGGATAAGGCAAAACTTACCCTATCAGCAAGGGTTGGTACCTTGCCCAGTTCAGTTCAGCTGAGTCGCTCAGTTGTGTCCAACCCTTTGTGACCCCATGGACTGCAGCACTCCAGGCCTCCCTGTCCATCACCAACTCCCAGAACCTACTCATACTCATGTTCATCATGTCGGTGGTGCCACCCAACCCTGCCCATATGCCCTCATCTTTAATGCTTCAGTAAAATTGGGTCAGGGAGTTCCTTGGTGGTCCAGTGGTATAGAATCCACCTGCCAATGCAGGGGACATGGGTTCCATGTGTGGTCTAGGAAGATCTCATACGCTGTGGAGCAACGGAGCCTGTGCGCCACGACTACTGAAGCCCGTGTGCCCTGGAGGCAGTGCTGCTCTAGAGAAGACAGAGCTCTGTGAAGTCCTCAGAGCACAGCTAGAGAGTAGCCCCCCGTGCAGCAACTGGAGAAAGCCCACACGCAGCATCGAAGATTCCGCAAAGCCAAAAACCAACAAAATAAATAAAGTATCTAGAAAGTTGTCCAGCTCTCCAAGCACAGGCATATGATGGCCCGATGGCTTCCTTTAGCCACTGGTGTCTGCGTTGCCCACTGGATGGCAGGCTGGAAGACTTGGGAACGAACATCATGCCCAAATATGCTTCAATCCATGGTGCAAGGGAGTTGGTGGAAGAATGACCCCAGCACTTCACTCAGATGGGATAACATTTGCATCATACACAGACTACCAGAGTCTCCAAGGGAATTAATCTCCAGTCACCCACAGGGATAAACAACCGGGACCTTTTATTGTCTGAATTCTTTTGTCTGTCTTCGTTTCTTACTTGCTGTCTGACACCTGGTCTTTTCTTCAACTTCTAACTAAATTAACTTGAACTTGATTTTTTTTTTTTCTTAGAGTGCTTTTCGGAGTTTCCAGATCAAGATAGTCCCATCTTCTTAGACCCTATGGACCCAGCTACTGCACATGCTCCCTAAAGCAGTCAACAGTTTCTATCTTATTGCTTTCCCCACTACCCCATCACCAAGAACTGGATTCACAAATGGATCAGAAACCATGGAAAGACTTAGTCATGGTGTCCTCTGAACAGAAGGGCGAGGGTCTAGCCAAGGATAAAATCCTACATCTCATCACCTATTGGGGTGTGGGTGGTATAAGATGACAGGAAAATGGGTGGAGTTGGGTATCTGCCTCCTTGCTCTCTTTACATCAATCCTGTATGGGGATTTAGAAAGGAATTTATCCAATGGCACATCACAAAGGGTGCCAACCATTCACTAGAAGAAGACTGTGAGAGACTTGGGTCAACTAATTTTTTAAAATCCCACTGGAGATTCTATTTTCACAAAAGTAGAATTTTTGATGTGCCCAGAGAATAAAATCCTTCCATGAATTTCGTTAGAAGTTATATGTACACATATCTGGACAAAAACATGGTCCAAAAGGATGCATGCTCCCCAAAGTTCACGGCAGCACTGTTTACAATAGGCAAGACGTGGAAGCCACCCAAAAGGCCAACAGCAGAGGGATGGATAAAGAAGATGTCATGCATGTATACAGGGGACTATTACTCAGTCATTAAAAAGAATGAAATAATGCCATTTGCAGCAACATGGATGGACCTAGAGACGGTCATACTGAATGAAGTCAGAGAAAGATAAATGTCTTAGACATCCCTTATATGCAGAATCTAAAAAGAAATGATACAAATGAATGTATTTACAAAATGGAAACAGACTCAAAGACTTAGAGAACCAGCTTATGGTTACCAGGAGGGAAGGATGGGGGAAGGGAGAGTTAGGGAGTTTGGGATCAACAGTACACTCTGCTGTATTTAGAATGGATAACAAACGAGGACCTACCACAGCACCCGGAACTCTGCTCAATGTTATGTGGCAGCCTGGGTGGGAAGGGAGTTTGGGGGAGAATGGATACACGTATATGTATGGCTGAGCCCCTTAGCTGTTCACCTGAAACTGTCACAACATTGTTGACTGGCTATACTCCAATATAAAATAAAAACTTCACAAATAACAAAAAAGAAGCTATATGTTCAATTGAAAGACCATAGAAGTATTTTTAATATCCTGGGTCCTAAAGCAAGAGTCTTTTTGGGGGCTTCCCTGTGGCTCAGATGGTAAAGAATCTGCCTGCAACGTGAGACCTGGGTTTGATCACAAGTTCGGGAAGATCCCTTGGAGAAGGGCATGGCAACCCACTCCAGTATTCTTGCTTGGAAAATTCTATGGACAGAGGAGCCTGGCAGGCTACAGTCCATGGGATCACGAAGAGTCTGACACGACTGAGTGACTAGCACTTTCACAAAGCAAGAGTCAGAAGTTAAGCCAAGGATGTGACCTGTCCTTCGTGAACCTGTTCTGCAAGCACAGCTGAGCCGTGCTTTATATTCGGTTTCTTTTCTTCAGAAAGAGTACTGCTAATCATTATCAGGTTTACAGTATTCAGGCCTAACTATTATCCTAGATTCCATGTTAGATTAGCCAAGTGGAAGTGATAATCCTGGTTGGTGGCATGTTCTTGAATACATTCTAAAGGGAACACAACCCTTGGGAATCCAGATTGCTAGATAAAATCACTTGTGTGTGTGTGTGTGTGTGTGTGTCTGCGTGCATGCTTACTCACACAGTCATGTCTGACTCTTTACAACCCTATGGCCTGTACCCTGCCAGGCTCCTCTGTCCATTGGGATTCTCTAGGCAAGAATACTGGAGTGAGTTGCCATGCCCTTCTCCAGGGGATCTTCTCAACTTAGGGACTGAACCCATATCTCTTATGTGTCCTGCATTGACAAGTGGGTTCTTTACCTCTAGCATCACCTGGGAAGCCCCAAATCACTCTAGTTCATGTATATAAACAATTTTGAGCATCTTATGTGCTCAAGACTTGTGGATGATTTTTCTTACTTTCAACCAAGTGCAGAAAAGAAACAGTGCCGACCACATATTCAGTGACATCAGCAATAAATGCTGATATGCCTCCAAGAAGTGCTAATAGGGTGGTTACCATATTATGAAAACCAGATAAAGCCACTGGTGAACAGAGGCTACTATGCATTTTCAGTTTTCTTGCTGATATTCTCAGGAGTGATCTGGAAAGCCACCCTTAAGAGGGTTTTCATTTGAGTCTGGGATGTTATCCTTGTTTTGTTCTATTCCTTGGAATTGAGCAATGTCACTCAGCTGACAAGAAAAACCTGATACTTATCAGGTAGGTATTTGTAGAGGTTAAAAAAAAATTTGCCAGTTGGGGGGGGGGGTGGAAAATTAAAGGGTAAAGTGAGATGGGGCTTCCCAGGTGGCTCAGATGGTAAGGAATCAGCCTGCAACGCAGGAGACCCAGGTTCAATCCCTGGGTCGGGAAGATCTCCTGGAGATCTCCGGGAAGATCTCCTAGAGTGGGAATGGCAATCCACTCCAGTATTCTTGCATGGAAAATTCCATGGACAGAGGAGCCTTGTGGGCTACAGGCCATGGGGTCACAAAGAGTTGGATATGACTGAAGCGGCTGAACCTAAACCCTAATTTAACAGAATGGTTGTAAGAAGCTTTATAATTGACTAGTTCATCCTCACATTTGAGTCTTGGATATGTCCTGTGACTCTCCACCAAACGATCAAGACTTAAATGCTCTCCTTAAATGTCTACAGTGACAGGGAACTCAGTTCTGCAAAAACCTCACTCATCTAACCACAGAGAGCTCTCCTGCTTACCGTGGGCTTTTCTGGCTTGAGTACGTTGGTTTCACACCTCAAATGGAGTGGGTAGCATTAAAGCAGGACTCAAACCCCTAAGTCTAAGGATAAAACTGTGATAAGGGAAAAAAAAGGGTAAGGAAAAGGAACAAATTCAAATAGCCAGTAAATATAAGAAGTCAAGTCATCGTTATTAGGAAAGATACACATACAAATTAAGCAAAAACAGGTGTCATTTTCTTCTGTTCAAGTAGGTAATGGAAAAAGCGAAATGCTGACAAAAATGCTCGCTAGATCAGAAAAATGAGTGCTTGCACACACAGCCAGCTTCTCCAAAAACTGACTTTAATCTCAGGAGGGAAGTTTGGCCAAATCTAATGCCTTAACCATGTGTACATTTTCTGGTGTATCATTTGTGCTTGCTGACACAGAACTTGAAGGGCATACATGTGTAAAAACATTCAGCTATCCAGCAGTTGATTTTGGTTTTATTTGAAGTTACGAAGTGGCAAATATTGACATCCCTTATGGTTTATCTATACAATGACCACTTTTCCTTCATTAGGATGGTGATTAACTAATACTCACTGACATGGTCATATAGTCACAATATATTGCTACATTTTAAAAAAACAGATTAAAAATGCTCAGGCTGGGGGGAAAAGCTATAAAACACAATTATGGTACAATTGGGGAAATTCGACTAGATATCTGATGATGCTTAGGAATTATTTTACTATTTTGGCACAAATATGATATTGTATTGATTTTATTTAAAGTGTTATGTTAAGAGCTACTGATTAAATGTTCCATATGTGAGTTGGCCATCCAAATGAGTTGAATGGAATACGTTAAAGGCTCACAGGAATAAAGGCATTGGAAGAGACCTCGTGAATGAAAGATTTTAACATTATATAGAAGATAGAAAGTAGATGGAACAGTGGCCCAGACAAGCAGAAGGGAGAAACAGGTTATTAATACTGACCACTGAGAGATGCATTAGTGACAAGTAAAGTATTACAACATCACCAGACTGGGGGAGTCTTGCCCGGAAGACTAGGGAGGAGCGTGAGAAAATAACACCAAAAATGGGGCTCGTTATACATTTTGACAGTAATCAAGATGAGACAGGCTGGGACAGGGGACCCTTTGTGCAATGCTTTGCTCTTGCTGGTTAGTCGCTGAGTTGCGTCCGACTCTTGCGATCTCATGGACTGTAGCCCGCCAGGCTCCTCTGTCCATGGGATTTCCCAGGCAAGAATACTGGAGTGGGCTGCCATTTCCTTCTCCAGGGGATCTCCCTGACCTAAGAATCGAACCCACATCTCCTGCATTGGCAGGTGTATTCTTTACCATCGAGTCACCAGGGAATCCCACACGGACGAACGTCTCCTTGAGCCACAAAATCCAAAGAAACTATAAGGGACTAAAAATATCTGTATGCACATGCAGTTGGGGGAAATTCTGGACAACAAGATACAAAAAGACCAAAAACCTCAACTGTCACTTCTGAGGAGCTGGGAGCAAAAGCAGGGTACCGCACGTGCCCCCTGCACCTTCAAAGGGGTGGGCAACCCACCTAAGCCAGTGCCGCAGCCTCACCCCATCGAAGGAACCAGCTCTTCCCTCTCTGTCTTCTCAGGGAGCAAGCAGGGGAACCTGTTGTTTTCGCTTCCCCCTGCAGCTGTAGGAGCCCCGGTAAAACTTGCCTGAATTCCTCGTCTCGCCTCTCATCAATATCTACTGGTTGAGGCAGACCAAAAACCTCAGTTCAGTTCAGTTGCTCAGTCATGTCCAGCTCTTTGTGACCCTGTGGACTGCAGCATGCCAGGCTTCCCTGCCCATCACCAACTCCCGGAGTTTACCCAAACTCATGTCCATTGAGTCGCTGATGCCATCCAACCATCTCATCCTCCATCGTCCCCTCCTCCTCCTGCCTTCAGTCTTTCCCAGCATCAGGGTCTTTTCCAATGAGTCAGCTCTTCGCATCAGGTGGCCACAGTTTTGGAGTTTCAGCATCAGCATCAGTCCTTCCAATGAATATTCAGGACTGATTTCCTTTAGGGTGGAAGCAAATTCCCCCATGGCAAGGTGGTTGCACCTCTTTGTCAGCGAGTCTTAGTGTCTGTTTCTGGATTCTGCTTGATCAAAATGAAATTAGTCTATGCTCTCTTCGGAGGGGTTTGCCCATCGATGTTACAGGTAGTTTATAACAAGAATTTGAGAGGTTTCATTCCACGCCACCCCTCCTCTCCCAGGCTCTGGAAGAGATTAAATAGCATGAGAGTTATCTGAGCCTTTAACTTCGGGTAACACTTCTTTTTCAAATCATCTGCCTCTAGTGTTTCTGTGGACTGTTTTGGACTCTGTGACAACATTCACTGATAGCTGGTTTGCTTAAATTTTCTGTCACTCTCGGCATCACTTTTGTTAATTTATTCTTTTTTTAAAACCAGATAACCCAGATCAGGAACTGCAAAATTACTTCTGTTAGAGGGTTTCTCTCCTCACCTTGCCTCATTTACAGAGAGCTTCCTACAAAAATGCCACGCGTGTGTTCGTGGGCCTATGAGCACGTGTGTTTCAAGGAAGAGGCGACGCTGGTTGCTATCTCTTTATGTACTATTCCTGATGCTATAAAATAAATTGGTGGTTGTGCCCCTTAGCATACACTCTATTTTTAAAAAACTTTGTTCTTCATTGAGAATCTCTGTCCTCTTCCTGCTCAGCCTTCAGTGTCTGTGTCTGTCTGAATGATGAACTAAAGGTTATTCCTGTGAAAAGTGAGGTGAAAGTCTCTCAGTCGTGTCCTACTCTTTGCGACCTCATGGACTGTAGCCTGCCAGGCTCCTCTGTCCATGGAATTCTCTAGGCCAGAATACTGGAGTGAGTAGCCATTCCCTTCTCCAGCGGATCTTCCCAACCCAGGGATCGAACCCAGGTCTCCTGCATTGCAGGCGGATTCTCTACCATCTGAGTCACCAGGGAAGCCCTAGTTTCTTCAAAAATTGGAGTAGATATTTCAGTTTCTCTTTTTGTTGCTTTTGGGTGATGCCTGAGAGGAGACTCAAGTAGAATCTCTTTATTTGGCCATTGCAGAACCACAGGTCTTCTGGATTTTTTTTAAAAAAATATATCTTCTCTGCTAAATTTTCTCATGAGCTCACCGACAATATCGGTCTTGTTCAAGTCTGTATCCTAAGCATCTGATTCACAATAGGGGCTGAATAAATATTTGCTGAATGAATGCAAAAATAAGTTAATAAATAAAATATAATCTCATATGGAGGAA
This sequence comes from Ovis aries, assembly GCF_016772045.2. NCBI lineage: Eukaryota > Metazoa > Chordata > Mammalia > Artiodactyla > Bovidae > Ovis > Ovis aries. Next base: position 7,441,372 of record NC_056077.1, on the reverse strand, counting down.
AAAAGAAAATACCGAATGTGTTGGAGAGGCTGTGTACAAAGAAATTAATGCTGGTTATCTCCATATAGAATGGGTTGGGTATTTCTTATCATTTTTGGCTTTGGGCTAGACATAAACATGCTTCTTTTGTAACAAGAGGGGAACACTTTAATAAAACACCACTTTAAGAGCATTTGAACAAGTGCTCATTTTTAAATATAGTGATCACTCATATGGGAGCCCCCAAGATAGTCTAGACTTCAGTGTTCTCTTATTCCTGTGAATAAATTGGACTTCCTGAATCAAGATTTCCAGTTTAGACCTGAAATGTGAAACCCAAGACCATTATCAGGGTTTCCCTGGTGACTCATAGGTAAGGAATCCTCCTGCGATGCAGGAGACCCGGAAGACATGGATTCAATCCCTGGGTCGGGAAGATTTCCTGGAGGAGGAAATAGCAACCCACTCCAATATTCTTGCCTGGAAATCCCATAGACAGAGAAGCCTGGTGAGCTGCAGTCCACGAGGTTGCAAACAGTCACACACAGCTGAACGTACACACGTGCACTCTGTACTCTAAGACTATTATCAGAGGAGAGGTGATCCCCTCTCAGGCACCCCCTACATATTATAAGCTCTTGGGTCCATGTTCCAAAGGATGAATCAAATGAATACATCTTCAACTTCAGCTTCCAGCTGAGGGAAAGTGTTTGAGAAGAGGCCACCATCTTCATCTGTGAAATGGGATGAATAAATATCCAGTCCCTTAATTGCTTTCCCCTTTTCAGGCTTGGTTTGTTGGTTTCAGAGGACTTAGGGAGGAATTTCAACATTCTTAGCTTCAATCCTTTGCACAAACAACTCTTCCAAAACACAGAAGCAAGGGTCTCCTTGGGATGCCAGCATCCCTTGCTAACTCTTCCTCTCCAGACATTCTGGTCTTCTCTCTGTTTTCCAACTGCATCAAATTTATTCCCACCACCCACTCTGTTCCAGATTTTTTTTTTTTTTTCCTGGATCCTTTTCTCATTAGGTCTTGGCTCAAGTGACAGAGAGAGACAGAGAAAGCGAGCAGCTCAGAGAAAAACTGAAGAAGGGAGAGAAGATACAAGCTGCAAAGAGCTGAGAGGTTGGGAGCTAGAAGAAAGAAAATCTAGGAAAAAGCAAGGCTTATTGACTAGTTGACAAAACAGACTAAAAAATCAATAATGTTTTCTCTGACACTTTAGATCACTTCCCAATGATGCTGGGTAAGAGAGGGGTTCCTGTGGCTGACAGCTTCTCTCTAGAACAAGTTGAGTTTTCTTATTTCTACATCTCCCCAGGTGGGAAGCAGAGCAGGCTGTCACCTTCCAAAGGGATGAAAGTGAGTCTTCTTCACCATGAAGGGGACTTTGGACCTGGGAGCAGGGGGTGGCAGAGATGGGTTGTTGTTTTTTCTTTGGTACCTAGGGGCTCTGTCAGTGACTGATCCTGCCTTCCTGGTGACAGGAAACTGATAATACAATATTACTTTTGAAGATCAGTGCCAAAGCTAGCTCCAAAGAGGAAGAATTAACTTTCTTCGAGCTGTCTCTCTAACTTTAGTATTGTACAGATAACTTTCGGAGAGGAAAAGTCTTGCAAATCTTCAGAGTTGACCTATTGGAATGATGTGGCAGTCCTTGGTAATCTATATATGCGGGTAACAGATATATAAATATGCACACACATATCCCCACCCTCTTGGACTTCCCTCCCACCCTACTCCCTCTAGGTCATCACAGAGCAGCTGAGCTCTCTGTGCTGTAACAGCAGCTCCCCACTAGCCATCTATTTCACGCAGGATAGTATATGCATGTCAGTGACACTCTCTCAGTTCATTCCCCTCTGCCCACCTCTCAGCCTCTGTATCCACACATCTGTTCTCTGTATCTGCGTCTCTAGTCCTGCCCTGGAACCAGGCTCATCTGTACCACTCTTCCAGATTCCACACAGACACATTCATTTGAGAGAGGATTTATTCATCCCATTTCGCAGAGGAAGAAATGAAGCTTCAGAGCATGGAAACATTCAGCCCAGTGCAACGAAGCTGGAGAGGGACCAGGTGGGATGCCAAATACACCTTCTCTCCAGACTCAGAGCTTTGCTGGTGGCTCAGCAGTACAGAATCTGCCTGCCAATGCAAGAGACGCAGGTTTGATCCCTGGGTTGAGAAGATCCCCTGGAGAAGGAAATGGCAACCCACGGGAAATCCCATGGATGGAGGAGCCTGGTGGGCTGCAGTCCATGGGGTCACAAAGAGTTGGACACAACGGAGCAACTAAACAACCAGACTCAAAGCAGGAGTTCTTTTCGCCCTATCCCTCAGTCTCTCAAGCTGCTTGGGGAAGTTTCTAGAGGACTTGGTGTTATTTTAACCTGATTTTAATTTTAGACCAACATACGGAGGACAAGGAACAGCTTCATAGGAATCACATCCTAGCTGACCGAACGGTTCAGGATACTTGTGCTTCGGTATATGACTTCAAGAAGCCGTTTGAAAGCCATATAATTTGGTGACGGAAAGAGAAGCTGCAGACTGAATAGGTGCTGACTGTCATGTGGGCGAAGCAAAGATAGAAATGAACAACGGAAATCTATCCTGAGGAAACATTTGCGGATGGACGTAGGGATTTAGCTACAGAAGAGAAGGAAATGACCAAATGATTTTTTAAAATTAGGGACTTACTTTTTTAAAAAAATCACTATGTGTCCATTTGATGGAACACAATACACTGACTCTTGGGTTCTTTCCATTCAGCTGTGACCTATGGAACAACAAATAGCCTGCATATGGGATAATCATTTTCTTTTTACTGCACTGAGGAGTTATTTGGGATAAAGACCCTGATACTGGGAATGATTGAGGGCAAGAGAAGGGGGCAACAGAGGATGAGCTGGTTGGATGGCATCACAGACCTCAATGGACATGAGTTTGAGCAAACTCTGATAGTGAAGGACAGGGAAGCCTGACGTTCTGCAGTCCATGGGGTCACAAAGACTCGGACACGATTTAGTGACTAAACAGATTCTCACACACAAAACAAACTCATCCTCTATTCCAACCACTAGCCTAGGTAAAAACCTGGTTTGAGTCAGCAAAACTTACCATGGAACCGAACAGAAGGAAGAGAACAACAAGCTGATTTCGTTAAGTGATGGAGTCAAAAGTTCCCTGTAGCAAGGAATTCATAAGACATGTGAACAACTTTTACCTATCGATCAATGCGCTTGAAAACACTGCCAAGCTGGACTTCCCTGGTAGCTCAGTGGATAGGAATCTGCCTGCCAGTGCAGTAGGCACCGGTTCAATCCTTGTTCCAGGAAGATTCCACAGGCCACGGAGCAGCTAAGCCCACGTGACACCATCACTGAGCCCACGTGCTGCAGCTTCTGAAGTCTGCTCACCTAGAGCCTCCGCTCCACAAGAGAAGCCACCGCAATGAGAAGCCCACAGAGCAACAAAGAGCAGCTGCTGCCGCCCCAAGGAGAGAAAGCCTGAGGGCAGCAAGGAAGACCCAGTGCAGCCAAAAGTAAATAAACAAATGTTCAATACTGCCAAGCCTTACTTACTCAGATGTCATGTAAATGCTAATCTTTTTTTTTTTTACTTTTTTTCCACTTAAAAAAATTTTTTTTAATTGAAGGATAATTGCTTTACAGAATTTTGTTGTTTTCTGTCAAACCCAACATGAATCAGCCATAGATATACATATATCCTCTCCCTTTTGAACCTCCCTTCCACCTCCCTCCCCATCCCACCCCTCTAGGTTGCTACAGAGTTCCTGTTTGAGTTTCCTTTGCCATACGGCAAATTCCTAAATTCCCGTTGGCTATCTATTTTACATATGGTGATGTAAGTTCCCACATTACTCTTTCTATGCATCTCTCCCTCTCCTCCCCTCTCCCCATGCCCACAAGTCTATTCTCTATGTCCGTTTCTCCGCTGCTGCCCTGTAAGTAAATTCTTCAGTACCATTTTTCTAGATTATAGGCAAATAATCAGAATCTAAGTGGTGGAAGAAAAAAAGTCTTTGTGAAATCAAAAGGATGGTCCAGAAGATACCAATAAACTCCCATTCCACATCCTAGACACAGTTTGCATAATTGAGGTGGGGGCCAGCCTCCAAAGATAGCGTGAACCATGGGAATCATGTCTCCTTATATTTCACTCCTGTGGTCTCTTCCAAAATTTGACCAATAGAATGAGGAAGAAGTGATGCAGGGTCAATAATAAGAAGCCTTATGGCTCCCACCTGGATCTTTCAAGATGTGTGCTATTGGGCTAGTCTTTCTGAGAACCCAGCTGTGAGGAGCTCAAGCCACAAGGAGAAGCCATGTGCCACACTCCCTTCCACAGCCGCAGCTCAGCATCAGCTGATAGCCTTGGGTTGATCAATCATCAGCCTTGGGATGAGCTATTTTGGACACTGAGCCCAAAGTTGAGCCTTCAGGTGACTGCTATCTGATTAGAATCGTAGGAGACAACCGCAGGTAAAAACCATCGAGCCCCATCCACCTATAGAACTGCAAGAGACACTAATCAGCAATAGTTTCTTGTGCCTTAATAGATACCTGAAACATATGGGTACCAGGTTTCCAGTTCTCCAATATCACTTAGGGGGACTCATGCCAGGTAAGATCTGGCAGCAGTAGAGATGGAAAGTTTGAGGAAAGCAACAAAAAACATTAAAATCAAAAGAAGACATCAAAACACAGTAATTGGAGACCATTTAGCAAGCAGAGCCTGGGGGAGCACACCGCCCACCCAAAACCAGACCCCTCACAACAATCATTACTAAATCATATCACTGGAAACTCATGAATTCACGAGAACTTGGAGTTAGGAAGAAAGATGACCTTCTTGTCAACATATCTGAGAACTCACCAAAGTGGACAAGAGTGTTTTTAAAGGATTTAATGGCCAAAGATTAAATAGTCCAGGAATCTAAGGAGGTATCTGTGCTCAGTGGTGTTCGACTCTTTGAGGCCCCATGGACTGTAGCCCATCAGGCTTCTCTGTGCTTGGGATTCTCCAGGCAAGAATACTGGAGTGGATTGCCATTTCCTTCTCCAGGAGATCTTCCGAACCCAGGGATCGAACCTGGGTTTTCTGCATTGGCAGGTAGATTCTTTACCACTAGCATCACCTGGGAAGCCCAAGGAGGTAAGCTTTGGTTTTCTGCAAATTTATTAATGAGGACCACTTAATTTCCCTCCAGCAATCTCAAATATGCAACATATTCTTGACTCATATCTCTTTCTAACATTTGGACTTCCACAGTGGTTCTTAGAGCCATGGAAAAACATGTATTGATTCACTGACTCATTCAACAAGGATGCATTCCTATTGATATAACCACTCATCCTTATCCAGGCATTATTCATAGAAAAATGAAGGAGATATGGTCCATGCCTCTCTTCATTCACTGCTGTTCAGTCACTCAGTCGTGTCCGACTCTGCAACCCCATGGAAGGTAGCCCACCAGGCTCCTCTGTTTGTGGGATTTCTCAGGCAAGAATACTGGAGTGGGTTGCCTTTCCCTTCTCCAGTGGATCTTCCAGACCCAGGAATTGAACTTGCATTTCTTGCAGGCGGATTCTTTACCACTGAGCTACCATAGGTCAGTGGCTAAAATTTTTTCATCCACTGAGGGAACTATAAAAAAGAGGCCAGAGTTAACATCTACTGAGGACCAACACCTGCGCCAGGGAGGGTACTGGCTGTTTCCTCCATGTTCATTACTATTTTAAAAGCTGCCCAGAAACTCTGTTACTAAAAGGAGGTGTGTGCGTATAGGGGGGTGGGGAGGTCTGGCTGCTTGCCGTTCAAAAGCCAATAAACAGGCCAGGTTGGTGGAAAGGAAAGTTGCTTTATTTCATTGCCAGCAACTGAAGGAGGGAAGGTGGTGGACATCTGTCTAAAAGCAGGGGGTGAGACAATTTATAGACAGAATGGGTGTGGGGGGAGGCTACATGCAGAAACAGCACAGTCATCTCTCAGTCATCTTCAACTGGTCATGAGTGGTTTAACTAGCATCATCTTGGTTGTTTTAGATACAGTTAAAGTAGATGGGGAAACAGTGGAAACAGTGTCAGACTTTATTTTGGGGGGCTCCAAAATCACTGCAGATGGTAACTGCAGCCATGAAATTAAAAGACGCTTACTCCTTGGAAGAAAAGTTATGACCAACCTAGATAGCATATTCAAAAGCAGAGACATTACTTTGCCGACTAAGGTCCGTCTAGTCAAGGCTATGGTTTTTCCTGTGGTCATGTATGGATGTGAGAGTTGGACTGTGAAGAAGGCTGAGCGCCGAAGAATTGATGCTTTTGAACTGCGGTGTTGGAGAAGACTCTTGAGAGTCCCTTGGACTGCAAGGAGATCCAACCAGTCCATTCTGAAGGAGATCAACCCTGGGATTTCTTTGGAAGGAATGATGCTAAAGCTGAAACTCCAGTACTTTGGCCACCTCATGCGAAGAGTTGACTCATCAAAAAAGACTCTGATGCTAGGAGGGATTGGGGGCAGGAGGAGAAGGGGACGACAGAGGATGAGATGGCTGGATGGCATCACGGACTCAATGGACGTGAGTCTGAGTGAGCTCTGGGAGATGGTGATGGACAGGGAGGCCTAGAGTGCTGCGATTCATGGGGTTGCAAAGAGTCGGACATGACTGAGCGACTGAACTGAACTGAACTGAACTGAATCTTCAGTTCCGGGCTTCCCTGGTAACTTAGCTGGTAAAGAAACCGCCTTCAATGAGGGAGACGTGGGTTTGATCCCTGGGTTGGGAAGATCCCCTGGAGGAGGGCATGGCAGCCCACTCCAGTATTCTTGCCTGGAGAACCCCAGTCCATGGGGTCGCAAAGAATCGGACACAACTGAGCGACTAGGCACAGCACAGTCTTAAGTTCCGGGATACACCTGTTCCCATTTCTTTGCAGTCAGTTCTCGGAATTATGGCAGCTCAAGTCCTGGGTACAGCCTCGTCATCATGCGGTTAACTTCTCCATCAAGTGTTTCAGGATCTATAAGATAACTCACAGGGTGTGGCTCAGAATATTTCCTATAGCCCTTGAGAAAGAACTAAAAGTCCTGAGCTGGGCTTAATGACTACATTATTATTATTATTTAGACTCTGTTGACTGTTTTCCTGTTTTTCAGCATTTCTCACTTCTCTGATTAAACTTATTCTTTGACTAAAGTTTTCCAGAGGCAAAAGGTAGGCAAAAGATATGGTGGGGGTGAAGGAGGGCCAGGACCATAGACTCCTGCTCTGTTTCACATCCAGTGAATCCGATTTGCCCCATTTTCAGATGAAAGGACAGAGCCTCACAGTGACTGTACAGTCTCCATGAGGACTTAATAAGTAGCAGGCTCTCTGCTTTTATCAATAGCAACTCTCCAACTTCCATCAGCTTCCTACTAATCTTATGGAAAACAGCGAAGTAGAAAGCCACCATCGACTTATTTTACTCATTTTGACCATTTTAAAGGCCCTCGCAATAATTTGAGGTCACAGCAGCATCAGAAAAATTCCTTCCCATCATCTTTCCTACTACAACCAAGCCAGCTCCTCGCTTCTCTCCCCTGCCGTTATTTAATTTGATGACTCCTGAGGTTTCCCCAGAGTGTTTGTCATTTTAACAACAGCCATTTTTCTTTGACTCAGGGGAAAAAAATATTAAATTAGCGCTTGCGTTTGTGCCTGTTTCTTAAAGTGCTCCCAAATAAGTTGATTCCCAATGAACTTAAGATTTTAATTCATTTTACCCCATTGCTGGTGCAGAAGGAGTCACGATTTTAAATGTGTGATGACATATGGCCGTTCATTATTTATACATTCTGTAGCAGACTATAAATTTTACTTTGGACATATATCGCAGCACTGAAACCATTCTAGTTGCAAACACATAAATCACGGGTACAGTTATTAGTCTAAATGTAACACCGCTCGGGTTCTAGATCAAACCTTTAAAATCCACTGTAATTGATGTCTGCTGCATAACTTATGTCTGATTGCATTAAAGGTTCTCATTATTATTTATGTATTTGGGACTGTGAGACTGCTAGCTGTGCTTCTTCACCCAGAGTAAATTATCTCGAGGTGTAGGATGTAGGGGGTTGAAGTGTTAGGGGTCAGAGAGAGGCTCTTTGTGTCGGAAGTGGGAAAAAGAGCAGGTGTTGAATTTCACGGTGTGAGTGTGCTCAGTCCTGTCCAACTCTTTGTGACTCCATGGGGTGAAGCCTGCCAGGCTCCTCCGTCTGTGGGGATTTCCCAGGCAAGAATACTAGAGTGGGGTCCCATTTCCTCTTCCAGGGTTATCTTCTCAACCCAGGGATCAAACCTACACCTCCTGTGTTGGCAGGCAGATGCTTTAGCCACCAGCAAAGCCCAGAGAGATCTAAGTAATTCATGCAACGATGTCGTTAATTTAGCTCCCAAATGCTTTGTCCTCTGTACCAACTGCCATGCACTTGAGACAAATAAAACAGCGGCAGAGTGTGTCAGCTACATTATCAATTAGCAGAAGGGTCACCAAATGAGTTGGATTCCCAGGGCTGCCACTGGACTGAGCCTTTCAAAGACCAGAAGCACTTGGATTGATCCATACATCACAGTACTGAGAGAGCTCGGAGAAATGGGGACCGAGGTTGGATGACACTTCACAGGCTCATTAGAGAGCTTCAAGTTGATGAGTGGGTCTCCTGGAAAGCTTGGCTACAGAAAAGCTGGCAGGGTGACCCAGGGGGCCAGGCCATGTCAAGAAGCACAGAGGATGAAGAGGAAGGGAACTTGCCACAGAGGAGAGCACGCACTCAACAGGGAGACAGGAGGCCAGGAGAGAACAGAGTGAGAGGGCGTGGGGACAGGAACAGGAGTTTCCAAACCACGTGCACCAGGAGCACTGTCCCCATGATGTCCCTAGAAGCCCCGTGTCCCCGAGAATCTCACTTGCTTCCTCTGTAACAAGGAGCTAACGATGACCACCTGCAAGCCTTTGTTACACAATTTTCCTCTGAATGAATGGGCTTTAATTTTTTAGAGCAGTTTTAGGTTTATAGAAAAAAAAAAAAAAGAGCAGAGACTACAGCATTTCCATTTGTTCTTCTCCCTCCCTGGACAGTTTCCTCTATAATTCTCATTTTGCTTTAGTGTATACATGTGTTAGGATCGATGAGCCACTATCGAGACATGAGTATTAACTGAAGTTCCTGGTTTACTTTAGGGCTTCCCTAGTGGTTCAGTGGTAAAGAATCTGCCTGCCAATGCAGGAGAAACGGGTTCGATTCTTGGGTAGGAAAGATCCACTGGAGGAGGAAATGGCAACCCACTTCAGTATTCTTGCCTGGGAAATCCCACGAACAGAGGAACTTGGCAGGCTACAGTGCCACAAGGTCGCAAAGAGTCTGACACCACTGAGCGACGAACACTTTCACTTTCACACATGAAGTGTCCAGCAGGGTATTCTGGAAATGGCTGGCTGTATTTATATGCGAATTTTAAGAGTCACACATTTAAAAGGCAGATTTCAGACCAATAACCTGAAAAATGATGGTGAGAAGTCACTACATACGTTATAAGGTCTCTGATGATGTTTTTCCCAGGTAAGAGCAACTGAAAGGAATGGTGAGTCTGGCCAAATCCAATTCTGCAACTTTAGCTACAAGAGAGGTTGTTGTGGGGTCTGCTTTCCCCGCCAAGGCCCTCCTTGAAGGCTTCCACAGGGGCGAAATCAGAAAGCTCAATTGCATTTTGTGCAAAGCTTTGTCCTGGGGCCGATCAGTCTGGAGCAGGGATGGAGAAAGACTCTCCACACCCAGAACTGAGTTCCCCACCCTCTTGCCTCTGCCAACTCCTGGCCCGGCTGCTGATGCTCATATGCTTTATCCTTTGTGCCCCCTCAAAGGGTGTGGGGACCCAGTGGACTCTGCTGGGATGTGAGAGGTCACTGGTCAGCAGACTTGGTCATGTGCTTACGGTGACAAGTGTGGCAGACACTTGTGTCCCATCCTATCCCTTGGCCTGTCCAGTGTCTAGCATGTCCGCCATGATGGAAAGTGGCCTGCACACCACCAGCATCCCTCTCCAGGTCTCTGACCGTGCCTCAAAGTTTACTCCAAAGACACATAGAGCCCTTGGTCTGGGTAGCCTGGAATCATGAGGAATGATGTGCCTGGATAAACCAGTACCAGTAAGCAACGGGCACTGCTGGCTTATGTCTCAGCCTGTTGTCTTTAGAAGAGACAATTCTGGACTTTTATAGCGGTCCAGCGGTTAAGAATCTGCCTGCTAGTGCAGGGAACACAGGTTCGATCCCTGGTCTGGGACGGTCCCACTTGCTGTGGGGCAACTAAGCCCCTGCCCCATAACTACGGAGCCCAAGGTCTGCAACAGCAGAGGCCACTGCAACGAGAATCCTGCGCACCACAGCTGGAGAGTAGTCCCTGCTCGGGGACTTGAGAGAAGGCCCACTCAAAGCAACAAAGACCCAGCGCAGCCAAAAATAATTTTTTTTTTTAACAGATAATTTCAGCTTCCCACAGTGGTACCTATTGTTGTTGTTCAGTCGCTCAGTCGTGTCCGACTCTTTGCAACCCAGGGACCTCAGCACACCAGGCTTCCCTGTCCTTCACAATCTCCCAGAGTTTGCTCAAACTCATGTTCATGGAGTCGGTGATGCCATGCAACCATCTCATTCTCTGTGCCTGAAAGGGAGCAAAGTAGGCCATCTCCAAATATGCCACTTTGGTACATTGCTTATCTTGAATTAAAGGTACTCGAGAAACAGCTAGTGTGCAAGAAGGCACCCTGTCTCTCTTTTCCACCAAGAGAGCAGGAACTAAATCTTCCATGGAAAAGAGTCCCTCCCTGGACTGGGAGGCAGAGAGACAAACTTAACCACCAGAGAGAGGAAATTCAAGGCAAACGGTGTGTAGGTTTGTTTACTCAAGCCTTGTGTAGGGGAACAAAACTTGCCATTCCCGTTGTGTCTCTTCAGCATGTGGATTACCTTTTTTCTGAGTTGAAAATGATCAAGACTCAGGAAGCACCTTTGACCTTCCTTTAACTGCCTAAAAGAATACAGACAGAGGACCTGTTCATGGAAGGGAGCACCATGGGAGATCACCGCAGCATGAACTAGGTGTGCAGACAGGGAGGAAGTAAGGCTGTTTGTTAAAATTCCTCTCTATGTTCCACCATCTCTGCGTGGCTTAGTATAAACATTTGTTCACCAAATATTTGTTTTTCCATCTCTGTCTATTGCCTTGCTCCTCTTTGAAGTCCCAAACCACCTCCCACTCCCCACCAACATCCTCTTTTGATTTTAGCTGAAGATGGTATTTAAGGTGAGACTTCCCACCATTTTGATGAATTACTCCATTTTCCTGGGTCTCTCCCAGGTATGCATGTTATTAAACTTTTGTTTGATTTTCTCCTGTTAATCTGTCTCGTGTCAATTTAATTTCTTAGACCAGCTAGAAGAACCTAGGAGGGTAGAGGAAAATTTCTTTCCCCCAGACACTTGTTACTTCATAACTAATATACTACCCCAAGCCCAGATTTCTTTGTCTTGTCAATTCTTCATAAATGCACTGCTTATCTAAAAGGTATAAAAGCTGCCTGCTTTGGTCACTTCTTTGAGCCTCATTATATTTGGAACTCCCATACATTTGAAATTAAATTCACTTTGTTCCTATAAATTTGTCTTACATCAATAATTAAACCAGCGAAAGAGTCTAGAAGGGAAGAAAGAAAATGCTTTCCTCCCCTACACAGCCACATGGAAGAAAAAAGCATCCTTTTCCTCTTTCCTTCTTTCATATCTCAACCTCTCTCTCCTTCTTCATCCCTGCTTCCAGGGATCAATTCTACAAAAACTATCTATTCCCAGGCTTGCCTCAGACTCTGCCTTATGAACACTCCAGCCAAGCCAGTGGGGATGCAAGCAAACAGATGGCAGAAGGTAACATCATGTAAAGCTGAAAATTTCATTCAGCTAATGAATGAAAATGCAATTTACAGTGACAATTACAACAAGAGCTAACAACGCTATGTTGTTTACCGAATGCTAGATGCTGTGCATGGGTTATGCCGTTTAATCCTCATACAACCATATGAGGTAGAAATTATAACCACGTTATGGAGGAGCCAATGGAGGCTCAGAGATGTCAGATGACTTGCCTGACTTCAAACACCTGATTAATAGAGTGGTCAGGAGACAAAGCAAAGCAATCTAAATCACAGCTTACCTCTTAACCCTAGTTCTCCACTTCCTGACTCAGCATGAGGTTACAGTTGTGTGTATGTTTAATACAAGTAGAAACAGTGACAGATTTTCTTTTCCTGGGCTCCAAAATCACTGTCGATGGTGACTGCAGCCATGAAATTAAAAGACAGTTGCCTCTTAGCAGGAAAGCTATGACAAACCAAGAAAGCATATTAAAAAGCAAAGACATCAGTTTGTTAACAAAGGTCTGTCTAGTCAAAACTATGGTTTTCCTGGTAGTCATGTATGGATATGACAGTTGGACCATAAACAAGGCTGAGCACAGAAGAATTGATGCTTTCAAATTGTGCTACTGGAAAAGACTCTTGAGAGTCCTTTTGACTGAACAGAGATCAAAGCAGTCAGTCCCAAAGGCTGAACATTCATTGGAAGGACTGATGCTGAAGCTGAACTCCAATACTTTGGTCACCTGATGTGAAGAGCCAACTTACTGCAAAAGGCCCCGATGTTGGGAAAGATTGAAGGCAGGAGGAGAAGTGGCGACAGAGGATGAGATGGTTGGATGGCATCACTGACTCAATGGACATGAATCTGAGCAAACTCCGGAAGATAGTGGAGGACAGGGAAGCATGGTGTGCTACAGTCCATAGGGTCCCAAACAGCTGGACAAGACCTAGAGACTGAATAGCAACAATACGTTTAATATACAAGTTCTGAAGGGCACATTTTTTATAAAGGTAAAAATGATGACTTATACAAATGTAAAACAAATATGTACTAAGGATCCTATATTTATCATATCCACTAAAATGAAAATGAAAGTCACTCAGCCATGTCCAACTCTTTGTGACCCCATGGACTATACAGTCTATGGAATTCTCTAGGCCAGAATACCAGAGCGGGGAGCCTTTCCCTTCTCCAGGAGAATCTTCCCAACCCAGGGGTAGAACCCAGGTCTCCCACGTTGCAGGCAGATGCTTTACCATCTGAGCCACAAGAAGCCCAAGAGGGAACAAATAAGATATTATAACTAGTTTGAAGGAGAATTCAAAATACTATAATTTCATAGGCAATCAAGAATGCTGCAATGAATTTACAGATAGACTCAAACATGGAAACAAAACTGGCCAATACCCAGAAGGCAAAAATCAACTGCATCCTACCCAGCACAATTTATTTGCTTTCCTACAGTTAAGAACTATTTGCGTGAGTATCAGTTTCCTACAACTTACAGAACTGTAAGAGATCAAAGACCAGAAACCAGACTAACTCCTGAGAAGACACCGCATACATCTTTATTCACACCTTCACAACATATATGGCTTGATGAGTCCAGCACTCTCATAAGAACAACAATAATAGAACAGAACAGGGATCAGCAAAAAATTTTCCTTGAAGATCAGATAGTAAATATTTTGGCTTCTCTGGTGGCTCTGTGGTAAAGAACCTGCCTGCCAGTGCAGGAGATGCAGGTTCGATCCTTGGGCTGGGAAGAACCCCTGAGGAAGGGAATGACAGCCCACTCCAGTGTTCTTGCCTGGGAAATCGCATGGACAGAGGAGCCTGGCAGTCTACGGGCCATAGGGTGGCAAAGAGTCGCATACAACTGAGTGCCAAACAACAATAACAGGTGTATCGTCATACTCATTGTTGCATTTCCCTGACAGTGTATGATGTCAAGCATCTTTTCATATCTTATTTGTCAACTGTATATCTTCTTTTTTTAACTAATTTTTTTTGGAGTATAGTTGATGCACATCTTCTTTGATAAGGTGTCTGTTAAGGTTCTTGGTCCATTTTTAAATTGAATCACTTTTTATACTGTTGACTTTGAAGAGTTCTTTATATATTTTGGATACAGTGATTATTTATCAAGCACTTATTATGTTCTAGTGGATGGGGCTGGACAGTGAACAAATTAACCTTTTATCCCAGAATCTCTGCCCTTGAACAGTTGACATTCTGATGGGAGAGAGTCAGATAAATTAAACAAGTAAAATGTGAAAGTGAAAGTGTCAGTCGCTCAGTCGTGTCTGACTGTTTGCAACCCCATGGACTGTAGCCTGCCAGGCTCCTCTGTCCATGGGGATTCTCCAAGCAAGAATATTGGAGTGAGAAACCATGCCTTCCTCCAGAGGATCTAAAGTTTGATATGTATTTATAAACCCCAGTGTAAAGAGCTCTCTCCCTTGACATCTTTAATGCACATCAAGGCAAGAAGAGATATCTTAATTTTGTTCCCCAGGGCACCCAGAACAGTGATTGGTGCGTGTCAAATTTGAAGTCTATTTTGGCTGGATTGAAATGAATCCTCATCAATTTCATCTTTCTACTCCCTCCTCCACATACTGCTCAGATTGGGGGGAAAAAAATCTGAAACCAAAATAACACACTAGCCATCACCATTTGGGCTACAAGTTCTGCCAGCAGAGACTTGACCAATCTGATCCTCTTTACTTGTGTGAATCACAGGGATCTTGGATTTGCGATATGCATGTGAATTCAGCTGCCCTCTCCCCGACGCTCAGCGTTCAAACACACCCAGGGCCGGAGGGTGAAAGGAAAGCGCAAAGCCTTCGTTTCCAGATGTTCTTTATTCCTTTAAACCCTGTTAATCTCTCTGCAAACTCTGAGGATACAAACCAGAGCTCTTTAAGACTCCCTGTCACGGAGTTGAGCATTCATTACCAAACCACAGAAGGGAGATACTTGTGGCTTTTGGAGGCAAAAGGAAAATGTATACACGTGGAGGTAGGGTTGGAGTGAGTTCTCTTTGCTTTCCCAAGAACACCCATAAAACTGTATTTGCTACTGGGTTTCCAACCATAATACACACTTGAATTTTCTCCCTAAGTGTCCCAGACAGAGTATGAATCAATTGCTATCTTGTGTGTGCCCTCATTTATGCTCCATGGGTCTAATTCTTCTTCTGTGGTGCTCTACCTTTTGGACAATGTTAAACTCCATGGGTCTAATTCTCCTTCTGAGGTGCTCTGCCTTTTGGACAATGTTAAACTCCACAGACTTTTGCCTCCCTTCCTGATGAAGCACTATTTATTTACTGGGGTTATCATAGGAAACTATATACTCTTGGAGTAAAAAAAAAAAAAAATTCAACCATTTTGTGAAAACAATATTTAATTGAGGAGGGAAAAAAAGACTAGTGCTATTCTCCAAGGTAAGCTCCTTTGTAAAAATACAGCATCTTGTATAATTGGGAGCATAGCAATCCCTTCTTTATCTCTGAAGCCTGCCTGGCAAGGGTGATTTTCGTATTGAGCAAGCGAGGATTTCCTTTTAAAAACTGCCATGAAGAGTGAGCTTTCTGAAAATCATTCACCCACCAAGGAATGCGAAGAGAGCATGCATTCATCTTAAGCTGTAGAATTAGCGTTTCCGAAGGCCCGCTTAGTAAGAAAGAAAGGGTATGGAGGATGGAGAGAAACAAGGGGAAGCAAAAGGAGGAGAAAATGAAAGAACAGAAAGAAATGCAGAGGAAAGAGAGGAGGGGGAGAAGAAACAGTGAAGAAATGGGTATCCTTCATCCCATAAAAATCGCTTCCCCTACAAAAATAATCAGGACTGTGCCTGTGTGCTAAGTTGATACAGTCGTGTCCTGCTCTTTGTGACCCCACAGACTGTAGCCCACCAGGCTCCTCTGTCCACCGGATTCTCCAGGCTAGAATACTGGAGCGGGTGGCAACCCACCCCTGAAGATCCTCTAGGGGATCTTCCCAACCCAGGGATCGAGCACGTGTCTCTTATGTGTCCTGCATTGACAGGTGGGTTCATTACCATTAGCACCACCTGGGAAGTCCTCCAGATTCCATATATATGCATTAATATACCATATTTGTTTTCTTCTTTTAATTTTTTATGTAGCATGATTAAGTAACCATGTTTAAAGTTAAGAATACTAAGATAACTTAAATAAAACATCAAGTGCTGTGCAGTTTTCAACCTATTTAATTGCCTTCATGTTCTTTTCAGGCGGGTGGAAGTTCATATTTCCACCTTCCAGACAGGGCAGGACACTCAGAGAAGTTAAGTGGCTTGCCTGAGGTCAAATAGCTGATAAGTGGCAGAGTTTGAGTGTAAACTCCCTTATCTCTGCCCCAAAGCTCACTCCAGTCCAGTCAAGGTGAGCATTTATCCTTAGGGAAATTTATTTTAAATAAAGTGGGCAACTTCTCTCAGAAATGTTCACACTGCCAAGAACCAACCACCCCAAGTCCAAATGAGAAAATGTATAAGACTTCATTTCCATCAGCATAATACCCAATGTGGTGGTATTTGGAAATGGGGCCAATCTCAATGCTAGGTTTTTAAGTTTAGATGAGGTGATGAGAGTAATGCTCTCAGGACGGGGTTTGAGAGCCCCTTGGACTGTAAGGAGATCACATCAGTCCACCTACAGGAAATCAACCCTGAATATTCATTGGGAAGACTGATGCTGAAGCTGAAGCTCCAATGCTTTGGCCACCTGATGCAAAGAGCCGACTCACTGAAAAATACTCTGATGCTGGGAAAGACTGAGGGCAGGAGGAGAAGGGGGTGACAGAGGATGAGATGGTTGCATGGCATCACCGACTCAATGGACTGAACTTGGATAAACTCCAGGAGATGGTGAAGGGCAGGGGAGCCGATCCTGCTGCAGTGCATGGGGTCACAAAGAGCTGGACACGACTAAGCCACTGAACGACAACAGAAGAGGAAGAGATAGGATCAGGTCTGTCCATCCTGGGATGACACGTGAGAACACGGCTGTCTGAAAGCCAGAAGCGAGCCCTCCCCAGAGCCTGACCATGCTGCACGCTGATTTCAAGACATCTCAGCCTCCAGTATTCTGAGAAAGACATTTATGTTGTTTAAGCCACCCAGTGCATGATATCAGCTTCCCAGGTGATGCAGTGGTAAACAAAGAACCCCCCTGCCAATGCAGGAAACACAAGAGACTCAGGTTAGATCCCTGGGTCAGGAAGATCCCCTGGAGTAGGAAATGGCAACCCACTCCAGTATTCTTGCTTGGGAAATCCCATGGACAGAGGAGCCTGAAAGGTTACCATCCACGGGACTGCAAAGAGTCGGATGTTGACTAAGCGGCTGAGCACAAGTGAACGTGTCCACGATAGCTTTTTATAGAAGGCTGAGCTGATCATGACAGATATTAAGTTTAAGAGGTTCCTGATTTCAAAAGAACATATTCACCTTCAAATAAAAGGGCACCTTATTTATCCACTCACTCAACATATATTAACTGTGCCTGTCCTATTTGAATGGCCCTGTTCTAGATACTGGGGGTGGATCAATGAACAAAATACTCCTGGAGATTTCAGTTAGGGTTAGGAAACCAAAGCAGAAACTGATAGAACACACATGAAAAAAAATTGATCCTGATGTTGATCAGTCTGAAGGGAACAGCAGGGCAGGGTAATGGGATGGGCAGTGTGGACACCTTTGGATGGAGTGATTAGGGAAAGCCTCTCTGGGAAGGTGACTTCTGAGCCAGAATCTGAAGGATGACCCTGAATCATTTATACAAGACCCAAAAGGCGGGCACTACAGAAAGAACAGCAGGGAAAATGCTCTGAGGGTGAAGGATTATGTTGAGCAAACAAAACAAGGCTATTGTGGCTTGGGAAAGTGAAAGTCACTCAATTGTGTCCAACTCTTTGCAACCCCATGAACCATACAGTCCATGGAACTTTCTAGGCCAGAATACTGGAGTGGGTAGACTTTCCCTTCTCCAGGGATCTTCCCAACCCAGGGATTGAACCCAGGTCTCTCACATTGCAGGGGGATTCTTTACCAGCTGAGCCACCAGGGAAGCCCGAGAATACTGGAGTGGGTAGCCTATCCCTTCTCCAGGGGATCTTCCTGACTCAGGAATCGAACCAGGGTCTGCTGCATTGCAAGTGGATTCTTTACCAACTGAGCCACCAGGGAAGCCCTGGGAGAGTGAACAAAGAGAAAATTAAGCTCTGGTCCACACCCACCCCCAGCCTCATCTTCTCCATCTTCGAACCCTTCGAATCTAAGGCAGCAGCTGGACAGTCATGAGGGGCATTTCATATTGACGGGTCACACCTATTTCCTGCAGACAGTGAAGCCAGCAGGTGCTTTGCGTAAGCGTTGATTTATTTATCCAAGTTTGGAACCAGCATAGCTTTGCCATGTCTGCTCCAGAGCAGAAGACTTTGGACTGGCCCTGAAACCCAAGACAAGGGTACTGAAGCTGAAGCCCATCACCCTAGGCTTGGTCTTACGACCACGAGCTAAGGTCTGCTGCATACGTCCCGTAAAGCAAGGTAAGGCAGTATCTATGCCACCTAGCAGCCTGTTGCTTTCTTTTTATTTTTTCTTCCTTTTTTAAAGATTTTTTTTTTCTTGATGTGGACCATTTGTAAAGCCTTTACTGAATTTGTTTAAAGATTGCTTCTGTTGTTTATGGTTGTTTGGGGTTTTTTATTTTGCTGCAAGGCATATAGTTCCTAGCTCCCCAACCAAGGGTCGAACCTGCAGCCCCACACTGGAAAGTGAAATCTTAACCACTGGACCACCAGTGAAGTCCCAGCCTGCTGCTTTCTAGGGACTATTCCACCTGTCCCTCTGATGACCTTCCTGAGAGGACCAAGAAAACCAGCATCACTGGATCCATCCTTCTCATGGCGCCACAGCTGAGGCAAGCATTTCCTCCAGACCCCTTCATAAGCCAACCATCAGACTCACCAGACGTTGATGTCACTGGGGTTGGAAGGAAAGGGAAAGGGCCCATTCATCTTTGGAGCCCTGGTCACTGCAGTCATACAGCTTAATTGACAGTGCCCTCTCTTCTTGTCCAGCACATCAACTAGGGCTTGGAAAAGGACAGCGTGGCAGCTCCTGGTGCTCACGTGCCCCTGTGGACAGGCTTGAAACCCAAGTACCACCAGCGCTGTTCTTACTGTCGCTCACTGTAGCCATTTCCAGGAGCCCTCTGGGCAGGCCAGGATCTCTTCTCAACAGCATCCCTTAAGGCGAAGCTCAGAAATCGAAGAAAACCCAGGCACCAGGAATATGTGAGGATCTAATCTTCTCTGAGAAAGTGGTGACGAGAAGCAGTAGAAAGAGACGCAAAGCAACAGGCTATCCTTGTGGCCTTGGCTGCCACGCCAAATAGTTCCGTGACTCCATACTTCATGTACCAGAGCCCCACGTCCTTATCTCCAAAATGCTTCTACGATTACTCATGCTTTTCAGCCTCGGGAATGTTTCAAGGGTCAGAAGAGAGAATGAATATGGAAATATTTTCTAGGTAGTGCAGTACTCGGTGGGGGAAGGAGAGGGTGGGATGAATTGAGAGGGCAACATTGAACTATATATGTTATCACGTGTAAAACAGAGAGCTAACGGGAGGTTGTTGCATAAAACAGGGAGCTCAACCTGGTGCTCCGTGACAACCTAGAGGGGTGGGATGGGAGTGGGGTGGGAGGGCGGTCCCAGAGGGAGGGGACATAGTATACAGACAGCTGATTCACTTCCTTGCACAGCGGAAACAAATACAACCTTGTAAAGCAACTAATAAAAAAAGAAACTGCTCTCATCTCTCTTCTCATCCTCCTGCCCCAAACATGAAATATTACAGGGAAAACACGGCAGATATCTAAGAATAAGGTGATGGAGTTGCGTGTTTCCTTCCTCATCATCTCATAGCTCAATTGGCTGCTTCTGTGACGACTACTAAAGAATTGAAAAGGTAGTCCCACACTGAATCAGAATCTCTGGGAGAAGGGCTTGGGAACCTGCATCTTCACAAGCATCTGGGGGATTCTCATGTGTATACATACCCTAGAACCGCTGCCCTACGTTTTCCCCTTTCTCCCCACAGAGTGCTTCTCATTGGAGGATGGAAGGTGAAGGGAACTGAAACAGACTTGAACGGCTTCCCTTTGTCTCATGTTTTAATTCCCCAGTGGAAAGATCCATCCATTCAGTAGACCCCATTCATCATTTTGGGGCTGAGTTTTCAAAGCTGACCGTATTACCAGCTGCTTGGTTTACAGTCTTGCGTATTTCAGGGTGTGCACGCTAAGTTGCTTCAGTTGTGTCCGACTCTGTGTAACGCTAGGGACTGTAGCTTGCCAGGCTCCTCTGTCTATGGGGATTCTCCAGGCAAGAATACTGGAGTGCCTCCTCCAGGGGATCTTCCAGACCCAGGGATTGAACGCATGGCTCTTGTGTCTCCTGCATTGGCAGGCAGATTCTTTACCACTAGCTCCACCTGGCAAACCCATATTTAAGGGCATTAGGTGTCAAATCCATTTTGCTACACTGGTAAGAGTCACATACCACTTGCATTAGGACCAATACAGTATGCGCCAATTTCCTTAAATGAATGTTTATAGATGGAAATGGCCCAGAATGCAACTGAGGCTGCAGTCTTGCTGTGTGTGGCCCCATCTGATAACTACTGACCCTATGTGTACCTGAAATACAGTCAGATTAAACTAAGATCTACTGGGAGGGTACAATGTAGACCAGACTTCTCACAGCACAAGAAAAAAAAGTAAAATGTGTCGTGATCATATTTATACTGAAATGATAATATTTTGGATAGGTTGGGTTAAACAAAACATATTATTACAGATTACTTTTACCTGTTTTTTTTTTTTTCCAATGCGGCTTCTAGGGAATTAAAAATTACATGTGTTTCACATTGTATTTCTAGCAGAGGGCCCGGAACTTGCCTCTCCTGTAGTTGCAGAATATTTAAAACCTCAGTGCTAAGTGATCTAAATAGGATTTAAGTTTATATATTCTATACAATCTCAGTTTTTCTTTCACACATGCACTCCTGCACGCACACACTGTATTCAAAATCAATACCTTTTGACTTCTTTAAATCTTCCATTTAACCAGTACCACATTTTGATGTCAATGCCGTCCACGCACCAATCAAGGACATCTTGGATATGTGCCTCCGGGAGATGACATATGACTAGCATAACACTTGCTGTTTGTTGATTACAGAACAGAGCATACTCTTTCTGAAAGTGTTCAGAGAACACTCTGAACCCAAGTGTCAACAGTGATCAACTCTGGATGGTGAGATATTCGCTTTTAACAACAACAACAAAAAAAATCAGTCCTTTTAATTCAAACTTTGTGCCCCCAAACTTGGTGTAATACGACAGCTTTCTTATACTCAGAAGAGGATACAGAAGGTCAGAGAAACTGGGATGCTTACATAAACTGAATTCCCTAGCCCAGCTCAAGTCAGAATGAGATGCTTAGTTTTAAGTAAATATGAGAGTTGAAACAGTAGCTGTACTATTGCCCTAAGCCCCAGGCATTAGTAAGACTCAGAATATTCCTTCCTTCTGTGCCCCCTAGTCGTGCTTGTTTTCCTTTGAAGAATAATTAAGATTTAATGGCATATTTTCACAGTTTTTTGTCTGCCCGCTTTCTGACTGCCTACTGTGCAGAATGCTTGCGTTTGATCCCGGTCATTACAAGAACTGTACAGTAATTGCCTATCTGGTGACTGGCTAATGGAGGTCCCCAGAGAGAGGAGATGCTGCTCTTTTGAAGTTCATCTTGTTTACTGTTGGCCCTTCTAGTTTAATCTATATCATCAGAGAGCCTTGCTCAATTATTGGCAGCCCAATCTCTTCTCATTGGGATATGGACCCTGGGTAAACAAGTTTCTGCTTCTTTTTCTTTCCTTTCATTCTATTCTCTTTTTTCCTTTAATTTTTTGTTTCTCCTTTGCTTACCCAGATGGGCCCACAAAGATCAAGCATGAGATGACAGGACCAGGGATCAGTAGGCCTCTGACGAAGCCCCCAAAAGCTACAGGTTGGAGAGCAACTAACCAGATGGAATGCTTCTGCTCGTCATTTAAACCCGGACTGACTTCTATTCATCTTGTAGGACCCAGATCATGGAGCAACTTCTCCACCAAGACTTCTCAGACTTTACAAACACAGCTCCATCTGGCTCCTCTCTCCCTCCACTGGCTGCCATCACAACACAGATCACAATTAACTTTGATTATGCGTGTAACTTTCGTCACTCTGGATATGGGAGACACACACAGCCAAATGTTATATCCCTTTCCCTCGATACCTAGCTCGGAATACCTCTCAGTCCACCTTAGATGGTTAAAATGTGTTTTCAGAATAAAGGGACATTCTTAGGTTTTATTGAAATTGCTGTTTTGCCTAAGGCAGGAAAAATTCAACACTAGATACCAGAGTTCTATTCCCTTCCTAACTCAGAAAATATGGAATTAGAGAAAAATTCTAAAAGAGGAATTTTCTGATCAGAAGAGTAGGGGACCCTGTTGCTGACTGACAGGCAAAGGTCACTAGCTAGGTGACAATTTAAAGATCTCTAGCTAGGATACCTATGAGGGTTTTCAGCACCACAGATGTGGACAGCGACTCCAGTTGACACAAGAGCCCTTCTAAAAATGGATTTAAGCAGATCTAGTGACAGAGTCTTGGAGAAGGAAATGGCAACCCACTCCAGTATTCTTGCCTGGAAAATCCCATGGACAGAGGAGCCTGGTGGGCTACAGCATGGGGTCGCAAAGAGTCGGACACGACTGAGCGACTTCACTTTCACTTTTCACTTTCATGCACTGGAGAAGGAAATGGCAGCCCACTCCAGTGTTCTTGCCTGGAGAATCCCAAGGACAGCGGAGCCTGGTGGGCTATTGTCTACGGAGTCACACACAGTCGGACACGACTGAAGTGACTTAGCAGCAGCAGCAGCAGTGACAGGGCCTGGGCTTCCCTGGTGGCTCAGATGGTAAAGAATCTGCCTGCAATGCAGGAAACCTGGGTTCAATTCCTGGGTCAGGAAGATCCCCTGGAGAAGGGAATGGCAATCCCTCCAGTATTCTTGCTTGGAGAATCTTATACAGAGGACCCTGGCCAGCTACAGGCCATGGGGTTGCAAAGAGTCAGACACAACTGGGCAACTAATACAGACACACACACACACACAGAGTGAGGGTCTCTCCTGGGATTAATATCTGAGCATTAGAAGAGGAAATTTTGCTTTCCATTCAGAGCTCTAAAGTAATCTTAGAGACAGAAAATCAAAGATAAAGATTGAAAAGAGGTGAAGAAAGAGATTTTTATTGATGAGATTTGAGCTCTGGGTTCAGATATATAAGAATATAACTTTAAAAATGAGAGTCTAACTTTAACTTTAGAGTTAATCATTATATGAGAAAAAACATTCTTAAACTAACTTGATTTCATTGTTTCTAAATTAATCTTAATTCACGGATTTACACAAAGCCTGACTAGTTCTGTAGCCCCAATGCAGACATGTTTTATATATTTAGACAACTTGGGATTGGAAAATTTGCACCACTAACAAACTTGAAGTTCAACTGAAATTAATTATCTCAGTAATATTTTGGTTCCATAAGTACCATGAAACTGTTTTCCTGAGGCAGGCAGTGTGATAAACACTTTTTCCTTATTAGTTTTGCTTAATCTTCACAACTATGTCACAAAACACAGCTACTTATTATCTTTATTCTTCACAGGCCTCTTGGCTAGAGATCTCTAAGTCATCATCTAGCTGTGACCTTTGCCTATGTTAATCAGCAACAGAGTCCCCTACTCTTCTGATCAGTAAAATTCCTCTTTTAGAATTTATATATATGTGTGTGTATATGTATACATACATATATATATATATATATACACACATATATATATATAAATTGAGAGACCAGGATTAAAATCAGTAAAATAAATACTTGAAGGCAGGAGGAAAAGGGGATGCAGAGGATGATATGGTTGGATGGCATCAACAATTTGACAGACATGAGTTTGAGCCAGCTCCAGGAGTTGGTGATGGACAGGGAAGCCTGGTGTGCTGCAGTCTATGGGGTCGCAAAGAGTCAGACATGACTGAGTGACTGAACTGACTGACTGATAATGGAAAAGAATCTGAAAATATATATATATATGTGTGTGTGTGTGTGTATGAATAACTTTGCTGTATACCTGAAACTAACACATTATAAATCAACTTTAATTTAAAAAAAAATTGTAATTGTGCAGTGTGTTAGTCACTGTGAACCACCAGGAAAGCCCCCCAGAATAGTAAAATAGATGTCAATTTTGAGGCTGAACATTAAATTTAGGTCTTCCTACCTCTAACGTTCAGTTCAGTTCAGTTGCTCAGTCGTGTCCGACTCTTTGCGACCCCATGAATCGCAGCACGCCAGGCCTCCCTGTCCATCACCATCTCCCGGAGTTCACTCAGACTCACGTCCATCGAGTCCGTGATGCCATCCAGCCATCTCATCCTGGGTCGTCCCCTTGTCCTCCTGCCCCCAATCTCACCCAGCATCAGAGTCTTTTCCAATGAGTCAATTCTTCGCATGAGGTGTCCAAAGTACTGGAGCTTAAAACTCTCCAAGATTATGAGATATTTAGAAAAATAATAACATTGCATGTTAAGATTTTTTTAGGTAATATGATTAAGTAACCACATCTAAAGTAAAGAATACTAAGATAACTTACATAAAACATCATGCCTTGTGCAGTTTTCAATCTATTTAATTGCCATCATATTCTTTTCAGGCGGGCAGAGATTCATATTGCCACCTTCCAGACTGGGCAGGACACTCAGAGAGGTTAAACGGCTTGCCTGAGGTCAAATAGCTGATAAGTGGCAGAGTTTCGAGTGTGAACCCACTTATCTCTGCCCCAAAGCTCACTCCAGTTCAGTCGAGGTAAACATTTATCCTTAGGAAAACTTATTTTAAATTCTTGGACAACTGCTCTTAGAAATGTTCATCCCACCAAGAACTGAGAGGCCCAAGTCCAATTTAGAAACCTTATTAGTCTAATAAGACTTCAGTTCCATCAGCATAATTGGCACCCACCTCAACTGCATACAGTCTAATTACTTTATACTGGATTCCTCATTACTGGGTTTTGAGGGGAGGCAGAAAGTGAGGGGAGAAGAGATGCATGTCTGGGGAAAGCCAGTGGAGCCTGAGACCTCCCTGTGAGCCTCAAAGCAGTTGTCCAAGGTCACTGGAGGTACTGGAGATCTAGAAGCGCAGGCTACTGGGCTGTCCGCCACCTAAATTTCTGTTGGTACAGAGCTAAAACAGCTAAGAGAAGTTAATGTCCAATTTGTATTACAGGCATTAACATTTTTTTTTAAAGAACCTCCACAGCAAGGAAAACCTCAGAATTTGGTTGAACTGCTAATACTTAAATTACTTCATTTCTTCTTAAGACCACATTTCACTGGATGAGTGTGGATCTTAGCTGTTCTTTAGGACTAAGAAACAACAACAATGGACAAATGCACAATTGACACCATCTATATTTTTAAAAAGGAATCTCACTTTTTTTGCCTGTAAAATCTCTTCTATGCTTTCTCTTCTACCTTCAAAACTAACACAACATTTGGAATAATGTCCTTAGGATACATTTCCAGAAATAGGAATGGTAATTCATAGGTTATGTATATTTTGAAATCTTGAGTATTTTACTAGGGATGGTACAAGGGCTATTATTTTTTTGTATTTGCACCATTAAAGGATTGTTTTCAGCAATGCCATGTGGCGGCAGGTGCCAAGCAACATCTTGGGAGCTCATCAAAGCAAACGTTTCTCTCTAGTGAGCCGTATGTCACGGGATTAACTATATTCTCAAAAGTTTCCAAAGTGGATTTCTCAATACTTTCTCTGAGTCATGTTTTAATCCCCCAGCTTTACTGATGGGTAATATTGTACATATTTAAAGTATAAAACATACTGTTTTGATATATGTATCCTTTGAGATAATGATCACAATCAAGTAAATTAACATATCCATCACCTCTCACAGTTATCTATTTTTTTTTTTCTTTTGGTGGGAGAGCATATAAGATTGATTCTCTTAAACTCATGCAAATATCAAGGCTTTTGTCACATATTGCTAAATTGTCAACTGTGTGCCAATCTTCAGCCCTCTGAATCTCCTCTTACTTGTTTTATTTATTCATTGTCATTAGTTGGATAGGAAAAAAAATCTAAATGTAAATTCTGTCTTTCATATTTACTTGGTATGTGACCTTAAGCAAGTCACTGGAAGATACCAACATTTGTAAAAGAGTGATCATAAAGAAAGGTAACAATAACAACAACAGCAATAGCAATAACAACACCCAATACAGTCCTGGTAGGTTGACTAGATAAAGCAGTTCTGATCCATGGGAAGGGTTTTGTCAATAATACTGTATTTCTGGGCTTCACAGATGGCTTCTTTATCAAAAATTCCACCTACTGATACAGGAGACACAGGTCCAATCGCTGGTTGGGAAGATCCCCTGGGGAAGGAAATGGAAACCCACTTCAGTATTCCTGCCTGGGAAATTCCATGGACAGACGAGCCTGGTGGGGTACGGTCCATGGGCTTGTTAAAGAACTGGACATGACTTAGCGATTAAACAACAACAACCATATCTCTATTTATAGCAAGTGTCTATAACACAGTGCAATACATGTTTTTACATAATAATATCTGAGGGTACCAGGAAAGGTCAGATAAACAAGATCTGCACATATCAAAGTAGACTTTCTTAGAGAGATAACATCTTCGCAGAATGGGTTCCAATTCGCTCATCACTCTCCATGTTCCATGGAACTTTGGAGACTCAAATTGTAGTCCTTCAGTCCACATCTTAAGTCAATCAGAAGCTTGCTTCTCCAGGAGGATGTTTCAGACAGAGCCCTGACTCTAAAAAGATAACAAAAATCAGAAAACAATTCCAATGCCTTTGACTGTTTCACAGTAAGCCAATCAGAATGGAGTTCAATACTTTTGCCTGTTAGCCTTGACCACAACTTCCTGGTCCCATTTTATAAACCAGTTCGTGCTCTAAAAAAATATTTAAACATGTAGAAAATGCCATCACTGCACAAAAAGAAGACCATGTTCCATGTTCAGTCCCTAAATTATGTCTGCGTCTTTGCAACCCCATGGACTACAGCACGTCAGGCTTCCCTGTCCTGAACTGTCTCCTGGAGTTTGCTCAAACTCATGTCCATTGAGTCAGTGATGCCAACCAACCATCTCATCCTCTGTCACCCCTTCTCTTCATCCCCTTAATCTTTCCCAGCATCAGGGTCTTTTCCAATGAGTTGCTTCTTTGCATCAGGTGGCCAAAGTATTGGAGTTTCAGCTTGAGCATCAGTCCTTCCAGTGAATATTCAGGGTTGCTTTCCCTTAGGATTGACTGACTTTATCTCCTTGCAATCCAACAGGCTCTCAAGAGACCAGATCAGCAGTAAAGTCACTTAGCTGGGCATACACATCCAAGAGGCCTATCGTGATCCTGCCTTCTCTAAGCCAAGCTTTTAAAGGAATTTCCTCTAAAATCATGATTATGAATTCAACCCAACTGTACCAACACAGGCAACTCTGGGACTCTAACAAAGCCAAGTTATTCCACTTCATTTCAACCTACAACTTTTTTTTCAACCAGTCGGTAGGTGTCATTGTTCCAAGCCAGCCATTTTCAAGGAAATCAATATTGGCCGACAGATTAATCTCTCAATTTGTCTTATTTCATTCCTAGGGAAAAAAAAAAAAAAGGACAAGAAAGTCTACTAATTTCAGGGTAACTGCTAGCTCCAGAATACCCACAGTACATTAGACACATTTCTTTGAAATTTCCTTCCTGTTGCCATTTGCTGGTGACCCTCTACCCATCTCAATGATATATATTTTACCACTGTCCAATAGTTCCCATTTCACACGTGACCCAGAATTAACAAGTGAAAGCTCGACATTATCGGGAGAGATTCGTTCTTCAGGTCAGGAAAGCTGAATTTTACTCATAGACTGTCACTGGGAACTTTGGTAAGCTGTATACCTTCTCTGCAATGATTTCTTCTTGTTTAAAGTAAGGATGTAACAAGGGGTTCAGATACACTGCTATGTACACGATCGATAACCAATGAGAACCTACCGTATAGCACGGGGGAAAGAAAGGTACCATCCGTTCGCAGGACATATGTTAGTGTGAAAGTCACTCAGCAGTGTCTGACTCTTTGCAACCCTATGGACTATACAGTCCATGGAATTCCCCAGGCTAGAATACTGGAGTGGGTTGCCATGCCCTCCTCCAGAGGATCTTCCCAACCCAGGGATTGAACCTGCATCTCCTTCATTGCTCCTGCATTGGAGGGGGATTCTTTACCTCTGAGCCACCAGAGAAGCTTTGATGTGACTTTTACCACAAAGAAAAAAAAAAAACACAATAATAAAGAAAGAAGGAAAAAAAGAAATTAATTTATTTCTGTCTCATGGAGATATAGCACAGAAGTTGGTAAGTTAAGACTGGGACAGAGCTGCATGGTTTCAGGTACCCAGGCTCTTCCTACCTTATTCATCTACCATCCTTGTCATATAGACCTCATGGTGACAGAGAGCTTGCTCAGCTCCTGCCTTCTCAAGCATGTCCCAGCCAACAAGAAGGAGGCAAGGCAGAGAAATGACATGCCCCATTCCTTTAAGGGAGCATTCCAGAAGACCTTCAGGACTCTTTAACCCTCAGCTAGAATTTAGTCCCAGGCCACATCTGACAGCAATGGAAACTGGAGAAGGTAAACTTCAGAATCACTGAGATCAACGTGGACCATTTCATTATTTTCTTTCCATGAAAATCTACAAGACGGAGTTACGACAGCTCCTCGAGTCTGTTTCCGAGTAAGTATTTTGAACAAGACTCACGGAGTTCTCAAGAAGACTCCCACTCATCAGAACTGTCCCAGTTTTTCTCAATTCTATCCCTTTCCCAAGTCTCTACATAATCACCCACATCCTACGGAAGGGGACCAGGATGAAGACATCCAGAGTCAGAGGAAGCGCTTCCATTTTCCTCTAACGATGTCTACTTTACTTTCTGGGGAAAAAAAAAAAAGCTTCTGGGGTAATAAGACCAACTTTTTGTGCATAACAAGTCTAAGAAATGCAAGATTTCATGGCCACCTGAGAGGGTAGTCTACAAGGCTCAATTCACTGCCCACAGGGCACAGAGCTCGTGTATCAACCAAGAAGAAAAGGCAAGACCAACCCAGGACAAAGTAACAGAAACACCACTTGGAGAAGAGATTGAAAAGACGACTACCAGCCTGACCCATCTCTCAGGGAGCTCCTACTGCGCCCCTAATTTTGCTTGAAATTGCCCCAATAGGCTTGACTGTGCTGCATAGATGAGAAACGAGAGTCAAGGAAGTTAAGTAGCTTTGTTAAAAAGGAAACCCCAACCATGAGCAGAGGCGGTGTTAGAACTCTGTGAAGTCCGCCCCTGTCATTCTTATCTGGCTTTGGAACCCTAGCACCGATCCGAGTGACCAGTGCACGGGATCAATAAGAATTGTCTGATTGAATGCACAAGTGAAGGGATCACTCCAAATCTCATGTCCTGTCCCCAAACGGGCCTCCCACTAAGATTAGAGTTTGTGCTCCCCCTGCTAGAAATACTTGGCACCTCAGAAGGTGATAAAACCTACAATGGAGCAGATCCCCACCGAGCTGCAGAATTGGAAACCACATCTTATCGCTGCATAATGGCCCTGGTTCCATTTCCCACATCACAGAGAATGCAGCCTAAAAGAGATTGAGTTATTCCACACAAAGACTTCACAAGAGGAAGGGGGAAAAAATGTTGTTTTGATTCACCGCCTTTTTTTTTTTTTTTGGCGTTTCGAACACAATAATGCACATTTTCATCAGAAGCTAAATGATAGTGCTTACAGTATTTAATATCTGAATTCAATTATGTTTTTGAAGGCTTATTACCATAGCAAAAGCAAAGTATTTCAGAAAATTTCCAAAGGCATCAGGGTACAATTGTTGGGGGAAAAAAGGATACACTGTTAAGGAAACTATGTATCCAGATGCAAGAGAGACATTGAGAGGGACACAGAGAAACACATAGGTAAACATACAAAAGACAGACACACACAGTAACGATAAACACTCCTGAATAAGAAGAATAAAGAGATAAAGAACCTCCAGTGTGACCTTCCAACACTCCTGATTGATAACATTAGTTTCCTCATCTCTCCTTAAAAAGCATCTCCACCCACCCATTCACCATGCCTCTGATGAAGTAATTTGTCAAAGAGCAAATCTGGGGAGGGGGCTTCCCTGGTGGTGTCGTGGATAAGAATCCACCTGTCCCTGCAGGGGATGTGGGTTCTATCCCTGGTCTAGGAAGAGTCAGCCAGCTGCAGAGCAACTATGCCTGTGTGCCACAACCACTGAGTCCACACTCCAGAGACCACGCTCTGCAACCAGAGAGTAGCCCCCACTTGCCACAACCAGAGAAAGCCCAAGCAACAGAAACCCAGCACAGCCAAAAAATTAATTTTTTAAAATAAAGGTTCTCTTGAAAGACTCTATTAAAAAAAAGAAAGAAGACAATGTGACCATTTCACTCATCTGCCTAACACCATGCTATATATATTCCATTGCCCATGAGATGAAAGTCCAAGTCCTTTGAACTGCTTCATACTGGTCAAATCTGGGACAATGTGAGCATTAAGATATATAATGATAGCAACGGCTGATGACTCGTAAAATAAAAACCTACAAGTCCATAACGATATCTATGAATTCATTAGGAAAAGAAATGGGGATGCTCTTTATTTGAAACTGACAATAAATACTGAAAGAATAACAGACTTAGAAAATCACCAGTGGATGCTGAACTCAGTGGATGAAAGATTGATGGAGAACAAGATATTTACATTATCTCAAGAATTTTCTCTACCAATTGCTTATTAATTGCAATGAGAAAAATTTGAAAATGCAAGGGGAAAAAAGATACAGCACTGCTCCATCACCAAGTAGTGACTTTTTAAAAGATTATTTTTAAGTGGATCTTTTTTTTTTTAAGTCTTTATTGAATTTGTTACAATATGGTTACTGTTTCATGGTGTTTTGGGGGTTTCGTTTTTTGTTCTGTTCTGTTTTGCTAAGAGGCATATGGGATCTTAGCTTTCAGATCAGGGATCAACCCACACCCTCTACATTAGAAGGTGAAGTCTTAACCACTGGACTGCCAAGGAAGTCCCTGTTAGTGATTATTATTAACATGTTTTCTTTGATATTTTTGGTGAGAGAGACCGAGAGGGAAGAAGCAAGAGGAAGATGAGAGAAAGGAGGAGGGTGGACTCAGTCGTCATGCTGTATGAATTATGTCATGTTGCGTCTTTCTTTGTTGATTGTATAATTATACCATATTCATAGGTCACCCCACCAACAAGTTGCATTGGGTCAAAAATATTATCTTTTCATCTGTGTTTAAATGTTGTTGAAATAACCTCCCTATAGTGTCTTCCTCTCTGCATGTCACACAAACCATGGTCTGTTCATTACAAACCAAGAGGGAGCTGTGCGCCTTGGACACCTTAGTCTCAGCACAGCCCAACATCAGCAGAATTTAACAGGCCACATCGATCATTTAATAGTAACAGATAGAGACCACTTTTTCTCAAGAAGTGAGCTAGCGCCCAATGATTAAGAAATTTGGGGGCTCAAGGCTCCTCTCCATCTTCTTTTGGCCCTGTGGATTTGGTCCATTATTCAAAGTCTCCATCTCTCTGCTTTACCATGTTTATAATGGAAAGGAGAGATCTAGTGTTACGCTCACCACATTCACTCTTGCAATCTTTGGACCAAGCGACATTCATTGAATACGTTTCCTAAGCCACACACTCCATTCTTGGGCAAGGCTACTGAGCAGAATAAAGCATCTTTCTATTAGTTGTTCTTAGCCCATTGGGAGATAAATGATTTAAATCACAAATTATGGTACAAAACAGTGAGTTTTATAGAAAGGGAATGTTCCTCATGGTAGAGGAGTTGAGAATTCTATAATAATCATAAAATATTATATCCAGTCTAAACAACGGTGGTGAAGAATCAATGGGGGAATCCCATAGAATTGCAGAGAGTGGGACCACGGGCTCTAGTCTGGTGATGGCAAACAGCTGCCACAAGATCTCCTCGTCTATGTCCTTTGCAGACATTGCTAATCAATCCTTACTTCCCTTTGAACTCAGATGTCAAAACCCTCCTTAAAAGAGTGCCTCAAAATCCTGGAGCATGGTGGGTACAGAATGCTTTAGAGTCAGTCCAATCTGGTTAAAACTCAGCCTCTGCAACTATGGGATGCAAAATCATGGGCAAGCCAATCCACCTCTCTTTTCTAAGTGAATCCCTCCCTGACAGAGTCACATGATAAATAAAATTAAGGTAGCGAAAATTCTCTCTCAGACGCTGCTGGTGGGAATGCAACATGATGTGACTGCTTTGGAAGATAGGCAATTTCTTTAATAGCTAAACCGAAGTTTATCATCTGCCCTAGCAATTCTACTCCTAAGCATGTACCCAAAAGAAACGAGAACATATATTCATACGAAAATTCACGCGTGAATATTCCTAGCAGCATGATTCTTAATAGCCAGAACTTGTTCATCAACGTATGGCTTGATAAAAACAAGGTGGTCTATCTATAAAATGGACTATTATTCGAAAATAAAAAGAGGAACAAAGCACAGAGACATACAACATAGATAAAACTCAAAATCATTATGTTTGTAAAAAAAAAAAAAAACTAGATCCAAAGCACTATATATTATATGATCTCATCTATATATTAACACAAGGCAAAAAAAGGCAACTTATAGGCAGAAAAAATTGGTTCCTGGTTGCCTGGAGTGGGGCGGGAACAATGATTAACTGAAAAAGAGCCTCTGGCAGTATTTTAGGGTGATGGAAATGTTAGAAAATTGCAACATGGACCCAACCTAAATGTTCATCAACAGAGGAACGAAGATGTGGTATACATACACGATGGAATATTACTCAGCCATGAGAAATGAAATGATGTTATTTGCAACAGCATGGATGGAGCTAGAAATCATTATACTAAGTCAAGTCAGTCAGACAGAGAAAGACAAACATTATATGATATCAATTATACACGGAATCTAAAACATTGATACCCATGAACTTATTTACAAAACAGAAATAGATTTACCAACCTGGAAAATGAACTTATGGTTACCAAAGGGGAAAGCAGGGGGTGAGACAGAAACATCCTACTATATGTAAATATATAAAGAACAAGGACCTACTGTATAGCACTATATTTACTATCATATGATAACATAATGAAAAGGAATCTGAAAAATTATATCTATATCTCTCTCTCTATATATATATAACTGAATCACTTTCCTGTACACCTGAAATATTGTAAATCATCTATACTTCAATTAAAAATGTGCTGTGGTGATGGCTTAACAGCTCTGTAAATTAATTAAAAAAATCACTGGACACTTAAAATGAGCAAATTTTTAATTGGATAAATAATACCTCAATGCAGCTGTTAAAAAAAGACATGTCAAATTTTTGCATGGAACTTGGGACTGCAGAACGTATACCAAACTGTCATTCCAATTCCTTTCTTTCCAAAATTCTTCTCTTTCACCCAAGAATAATAGTTACTTCCACAGAGCTCAATAGTCATTGTTTCTTGGTAATGAAAACCATCTTGCCTCATGGCATTGCTGGCTTAAATTATATAGTTTAACTTCTAGTAGATATATTTTGAAAAGGGAAGTGAAAGTGTTAGTCTCTTAGTCTTGTCCAACTCTTTGCAACCCCATGGACTGTAGCCTGCCAGGCTCCTCGGTCCACGGGATTTCCCAGGGAAGAGTACTGGAGTGGGTTGCCATTCCCTTCTCCAGGGCATCTCCCCGATGCAGGGATCAAACCTGGGTCTCCCGCATTGCAGGCGTACTATTTATCATCTGCATTACCAGGGAACACCACAAAAATACATTAACGTCCTCAAGTATGAGATAACCTCTTATTTGTTTTCATGTTCTCCTCATCCGCAGCTGGCTTTCACTTTGGCTTCTGACACAAAATTCAAATTCCAGTATTCATTAGTGGATTAAAAAAAAAAAAAAAAGGAAGTATTTCTTTCCAACTGTGAATTTCTGGAAAAGGAAGTAATAACAAGAGTGGCTACTTTCGAGGGTGAACACATTTTAAAAAACAGAGCACCATAAAAGCCAGATCAATTTAGAGCCGCTGATTCTGGCTCAGCGTGGCTAATTAATTTACACAGCCATGATCACTGCAGACACATCTAAATTTTAGATTATTTTTATCTTGGCAAAGAAGCTCTTACCCAGGCCAGCCTCTTGTTGCTAAGCATCCAACAAAATAGACATTAAAGGAATTGGAGGGAAAAAAAAAATAAAGCTACCAAACTTTTTTTAATGACAAATTGATGTCTTTTAAAACAATCCAAATAGTAGCCGTTTCTGTGAGAACAACACTTAAGTCAATTTAAATTAATTGATGTGTGTGTTAAGATCAGCCAGTGCATTCATTGTCTTTCATCTAAACCGGAGAAAGAAGTTGGAATGGCTTTATAGAGCCTCACAAGTGAAGGTTGCTTTGAGCTCACAAAGTGCTGCTCAAACTTTAATGCTAGTTTAAGCAGATGCTCACATTAATGCTTCAGGAGTTTTGTTCTGCGATGAGAGGAAGTTAAGTGTAACCTAGACAACTGCTATTTGCCTTTCAGCATCCTCTTCCTCTTATTCTGGTGATGGGACCTCAATTTTATTTTAGAAACATCCTTTTCTTTGTTGCAAGAAGGTAACGATTATCTAGATAATTTTGCTTACATTTATGATTGTTAATGTTTGAACACTGCCATGCTGTCTTTCTCCCACTCTTACTTTCTCAATTCATGTGGGTGTGCATGGACGCACACACATATATACATGCATGCACTGTTTTCCTGCATCATTTGAGAGCAAATCATAGCTGCTGTGGCCCTTTAGTAACAATTTCTGGCCTGTACCTTCTAAGCAGGAAGACTCTCTGCTGTGGGACAGTAATGGTGGCGGTGCTGGTGGTTGATAAGTCATGTCCGACTTCGGTGACCCCATGGACTGTGGCCCACCAGGCTCCTCTGTCCATGGGATTTCTCAGGCAAGAATAGTGGAGTGGGTTGTCATTTCCTTCTTCAGGGGCTCTTCCTGACCCAGGGATCAAACCCAGGTCTCCTGCAGTGCAGGCAGATTCTTTACCGATTGAGCCACCAGGGAAACAGTAATAGAATTATGAAATTCAAGGACTGTAAGTGTTGATACAATATTATTATCTCAGTCCATAATTAAATTTAGGAAATTGTCCTAATAATGTGCCTTATAGCATTTTTCATGCAGGGTACAACCCATGGTCACACATTGCCTTTAGCTGTCGTGTTAGTGACAGACTTCTAACAAAGTAATCAGAAAAAGGTAAACATAATGTTTCTCTACTGCAGGAGGATCTAGAAATATAAGTCATGGAGGTAATACTGATTTATTAGCCAGGAGAGGCTAGTCATCATGGGAGGAGCTAACTATTCCTCTGAGAGTTTTTACTGGGTTCATTCACTGAATAAACAGCCAGAGTGAGATTCTGTCTTCTTGACCTAAGCAGGATTTGACTTAGTAACTTTAACTCCATAGCATCCTATGTCAGCAAGACAGCCTTCTAGTAAGAGGCAAAGAAGACTCCTACAAAACCAAGGCCACTTTTGAAAAATTGCAAAACATGGCAAAGTTGACTTTTATTTTCTCTGGTTTCCCGTTTCTAGGCCTTTTGTATTTCCTGTGATGTATGCTCAACCACATAATCCTTTCTCTCTGCTGTTAAAAGGTATACGTAGCATGATTTGGAAAGATACTCGCACCCTTACGGTCACAGCAGCACTATTCACAGTAGCCAAGACATGAAAGCAACTTAAATATCCATCGAGAGAAGAATGGATGAAGATGTGGTGAATACATTCAATGGAATATTACTCAGCCATAAAAATGATAAAATAATGCCCTTTGTGGCAACATGGAATGACCTAGAGATTATCACGTTAAGTAAATCAGAAAAACAAATACCATATCATATCACTTTTAGGTGCTTCATTCAGGGACTTATCCTCCTAGAAGGATCTGCAAGATGGGCACCTGGAAGCAGAATCATCCTTAAAGGAATTTTAGACCGATCCCCAACTGAGAGTCTCAGCAGGAAGGCCATCCCAGTGCCTTTCAAAGCAGTCTGCAGATGGCTTCTGCCCTCTCTACAAATATTCTGCAGTCATTAATTGTGGCTTTCTGGCAGATAACAATGGTCTCTCTATCACATGCCTTTTCTCTCCGACAGCAGAGTTTCCTCTCCTGCCTTCCTACCATTTACGAGTCAGAGTCTGGATACTCACCTGAATATACATAAACAAACAACAAAAAAGTGAAGGACAAACAAACAGATTCAGCACATATTAAAACTCTGGTGACTCCTACTATTTGCCTGCCCGTTTGGGCCCACCCTGAACAGTGACTCTCAGGTCCTCAGTCTTCAAAAACATACGGTGAGGCGTCTGAGGGCTAGAGATAATCTTACCAAAAATTGGTCTTCTGGAATTCAAGCACTTTGACCCGGGAGACTGCCCCGATGCTTCTGCTCAGAGTCTAATCACTTTTGCACTAGTCACAATTATCATAAGCCTTCACAACTGGTTTTATCCTGGGAAGCAGATAAATAGCCATACATTGGGAGAAGAAAAAGAGTTCCGTGGAATTTGATGAGAAATGAAGGGAAATCAGATGCCAGCTTTAAGGGACTGAGGAGAGCAGAAATCTTAAAAATTACATGAAAAGCAGACACCACAGATCAAAAAGCTAAGAGCGTGGGTGGGGGGCATTTAGTGCAAAGACAACCCTGCTTCTCCAACGGAATCAAGCCCAGGGCATCTGTGTTAACCACGCTTCCACAAAGAGTGAGCAAGATATTTCTCCTCAAGGAGATGGTGAAGGACAGGGGAGCCTGGCGTACTGCAGTCCACGGGGTGGCAAAAGTTGGACACGACTTGGCAACTGAACAACAACATTACAGACAAGTCATATTGCGTTGGGTGAACTTTGCTTAAGGAATCAGAGGAGAACATAAAATATGTATTTAAAATGTTTCTGTTAAAAAACAACTAAACTAAAAACAACTTGGGGGTTTAAGGGGGCAAACTGCAGTTACTTGGAAATTTTTGGAGAATGGTTCATTCCCTCATGTTCCCTGATAAATGAATTATCTGGACAGAAGAGGCTGTATGTGGCCAGATGCCATCATGGGAAGAAGGGAAGGGGAATGGAGAATTATAGGACAGTGTTGTGAGCCTTTCCCTGCCATTGAGACCTCTTCACCTGTATATCTAAAACTTCTGAAATTAAAATTGGAAAAAAAAAAAAAAAACTAGCAACATTGGCATCAACTGCCCACGGAGATATATTTGCTTCACAATAAGATGCCGGAGAATCACAACCAGAGAGCAACACCCACTTGTCACAGCTACAGACAAGCCCACGCAGCAAGGAAGACCCAGTCCTGCCAAAAACAAACAAATAAATAAAAATTTTAAAAATAGATTTTTCTCTGTTATTGTCTGACTCTGTTTCTCTCTCACATACACACACATACAGAAAACAGCTTAGGCTATTACCAGCATGCCACAAACACTATAGGATGGGTAATGCTATTCTGATCTGGACAGATGAGAAAAAAATGAGAAAGCCAAAGGTTTCCTTACTTCTCTTTACCTACCGCCACCAAATCAAACAAGCAAAAAAACCCAAAAACCCGGTGAACAGAAGCAATATGCAAATCTATTACTGCCTAACCTCGAGCCAGAGATTTTCTCGCTACATGATGTGCGTGAAGAAGAAGTCCAAACAAGATGAGAGACTGGAAAGAAAGCACATGAGTGGCGAGTCAGATTATTGGTTACATATTCAGAGTCAGTGGTCCATGGTCCATGACCTGATGGCAGCATCTCCATCAGAAAGTGAAGCCCGAGATGAACTTCAAGACCTCGTTCCTAGAAATACCTGAGCCTGGATGTGAGAGGCTCTCTCTGGAAGCTTTCTTACTGTCTCATTCCTTTTTTTTGTGACATGGTCATTCAAGGCTTCCCTGGTAGCTCAGCTGGTGATGAATCTGCCTACAATGCAGGAGGCCAGGGTTCAATGCCTAGCTCAGGAAGATCCCCTGGAGGAAGAAACGGCAACCCACTCCAGTATTCTTGTTGGAAAATCCCATGGACAGAGCAGCCTGGCAGGCTACAGTCCATGGGGTCGCAGAGTTAGACATGACTTGGCGATTAAACCACTACGTGATCTATCAAGGCTTCTCTCCTTAAGCAGATCAAGTCTAACTTTTCTTAATAAAGCAGTATCAAGCACCATCACCTTGACTCCACAACCATCAATTTGTGAGCCTCAGTAGCTGACGACACCTGACCAAGCACTTCACACACATCGTCATTCTTCAAGGCATCCATTGGGTTATTGGGAGGATTAAAGGCTATGCACGCTTTGTAAACTGAAAACCACACAGGACGCATGAACCAACGCCACTCGCAGCGCTGTGTGGACTCACCTACTTCTGGCTCCTGCGAAAGTCCTAATTTACCTTTTCTCAAAAATCCTGCCAATCTCAAGTCCATCCTCTTCCCCATGGCCACGGCCTCTCACCTCATGAAGAGCCTTATCCATCTCACACCAGACTCCCTTCCAACTAATCTTCTTGCCTTCAGCCTCCCTCTGCTTCAATCCATTCCCCCACAACAGCCAGGTTTATTTTTTGATATGAAAATCTGACTCACTTCCTCCATGAATCCATGGGATAGATCACTGTAATTTACAAGATGCACCCCAATATCCACTGTGTCTGCTCTAGAACTTTGCTGTTATATAACCCTACAGACGCATTACATGTGGCTCCCCAATTTCTCAGACAAGCCAGGCTCGTTGCAAAGCCAGTGTTTGGGACCTCCCTGGTGGTCCAGTGGTTAAGAATCCGCCTTCCATGCAGGGGATGTGAATTCGCTCCCTGGTCAAGCAACTAAGATCTCTCATGTCTTGAGGAAACTAGGATCACATTTCACAGCTCCTGAGCCTTAATGCCACAACTGGAGGAGTCCATACATGGCAGCGAAGATCCTGATTGCCACAATTAAGACCCAACACAGCCAAATAAATAAATATTAAAAATAAATACATATTTTAAAAAGCCAGTGCCTTAGCCAAGCACACTCTCCATCTGAATCATTCCACCTTTTCTTGTTGAACAATCATACAGCTATCCATTTCTTGTTGAACAATTATACAGCTATCCATAGTACACAATGAAGCTCAAATGCCACTGCCTCTGTGAGTTACATTCTGTTATCATCTTCTCTGTCTGTCCCAATCACAGCTCAGGGAGTCATTCTGAACTCAGTGACCTCACAGCAACTTCTGCATTCTTTGATTACAAAATAATGATCACAATGATAATATAATTGACAATAAATAATAACGGCTGGTATTTTATTAAAGCTCTTTCAGACTTCGTAAAGAACTTTAAATAGAATATCCCAACCACATGGGAGTCCATCACTCTTTTATCATAACTAGCCTCATTTCATCGATGCCTACTTTGGGCTCAGAGAAGTTATTTAACTTTCCCAAGGTCACACAGATGCCAGCACCTCCTATAAACTCCAAGGCTACAGCCTTTGACATCCTCACTGGTTTTTCCCCCCTAACTCATTATCCAGATCCGTTCTGCCAAAAATGGTAGCCACTGGTCATACACGTCTCATTAGATTTAACATTCAGGTCATTAAATAAAAATGAAGCATTCAGGTCATCAATTACACAAGCCCTGTGTTAACAGCTTCAGACCTAAAGAGGACAATGCCGAAATAAAACACT
The DNA here is from genome assembly GCF_016772045.2 of Ovis aries. Classification (NCBI taxonomy): domain Eukaryota; kingdom Metazoa; phylum Chordata; class Mammalia; order Artiodactyla; family Bovidae; genus Ovis; species Ovis aries. Next base: position 7,401,297 of record NC_056077.1, on the reverse strand, counting down.
GCCATCGTCACAGGAAGTCCTGTTCAGCACACTACCTCAGAATGTGAGGCTCCGAGATCAAGAACCTGTTTTCGATATTATATTTTCTTTACAATTATCCTCTGAAGCTCATTGTGCTACATCGACCAGATTTTCTTACACTTCATCTGTGACGTAAATGATGTTTCTTTTGAGCAGGAGAGCAACACTGCTTTTAGTCTGTCAGTCCCCATCATTGCCGGCACATAGACGGCTCTTCTTAACCTTCCTGCCAAGGCTGGGGAGAGGATTCAGTTTCTGAATCCCCCAGAGGATGTCCTCAGTCACATCATGGGTGCCCCAACCCTAAGAGCTACCCACACAAATGCCCTTGACCATTTTATGCACTTGGTTCTGAATTCCAATGTGAAATTGCCAAAACTCACAATATGTATTGTTTCTTTGCTGTTTGGATTTTGAACGGGATTTTTTCTTCCATAAACATTCCCTCCATACAGTTTTCATCTTTGGTAAACATTCCATCCATCCGAGGAGTTCAGTGGGTCCTAAGACTTCTGTTCCATCCTTCATCCCCTCTAACACTCATGGGCAAAATTTCCAAAGATTGTCATCACTTATTAACAGCTACAGCGCTTGGCATTTTACTTACAAGTGGAGTCTTTAACTTAGTCAGCTCTAGATCCAAATCCTGATTCAACTGGCCTCATAAATCTATAGCCACATACTTCTCTAAGCCTCTAGTTTTTAATTTTTTATTTGTTTATTTGGCTGTGTCGAGTCTTAGTTGTGATGTGTGGTCTTAGTTGCCCCATGGCATGTGGGCATCCCCTGTCTTGCAAGGTGGATTCTTAAGCCCTGGACCACCAGAGAAGTCCCTGAACCTCTATTTTTATCTTCCCTGTAAAATGGGATGAATTAATGTTACTTATAGAACCACAGTGAGAAGAAAATAAAATGCTTATCAATTGCTCACCACCCAGTGTATGATAACAGAAAGCACTTCATTTAACTTTTAATCACTTTTATCCTGCTACATTTTTATTTTGCTCCAGGCAATGTTTTGGAGACTTTATACGGAGATCTATCCTTTTTAATCCTTCCAAAATCCTGATGAAGTAGGTGTTAGTCCCTCAGCTTTTCAGATGAGGAAGAGGTTCAGAGCCATTCGGAAAACTGCATCCCATGTCTGATGAACTGGGGAACCAAAGATCACTCCGCATCACCACGATTCTAATTTATAGGAAGAGCTCAAAGGAGATGCCACGTAAAGAACAGACTTTTGGACTCAGTGGGAGAGGGAGAGGGTGGGGTAATTTGAGAGAATAACACTGAAACATATACGTTGCCACATGTAAAATAAAGAACCAATGGGACTTTGATACATGACTCGGGGCACCCAAAGCCGGGGCTCTGTGACAACTTGGAGAGAAGGTGTGGCAGGAGGGGGTTTCAGCTTGGAGGGGACACATGTATGCCTACAGCTGATTTACGTTGATGTATGACAAAATCATCACAATATTGTAAAGTGATTATCCTCCAATTAAAATAAATAAATAAATTAAAAAAAAAAAAAAAAAGAACAGCTCTGAAACTCAGACCAGTCAGTGTGGCCCCTGGCGTCTGCAGAGAGCAGCTCGGCTTTGCAGAGAAAATGCCAGGCTCTCTGGCGCTTCTCTGATGCATAGCCTTCTACTAACACACTGTAGAGCCCACCAGGGAGTGTTAAACGGCAGGTCTTCCTGAAACAGGCTGAAAACCATTAGCTGAAAAGAGCATTCCATTCTCTGCTACCGGAGACATTTAGATGAACACTTTGGAAAGAAAGCAAGCCGCATGCTGGCACATATGGGGGGAGGGCAAGGAGGGCATTCTCTCCTGCAACTCAGAACAGGTGAAAACAAAACAACAACAAAATTCACAGTCGTCTCTTCACTTTTAGACCCTTTATGTGAGCGGTACCCAAACAGCACTGAAACAACATGATATTTACTACCAGATAAAGGTTTTCCCTCCCAGGACCCCGGGATTCATGATTCCAGCCATGCTCAGAATCACCCATTGTCTAAAATCGCACATTCCAAGAAAACACGCTGCAAGCTCCCACACTTCGTGCACCCTTCACTACATCTTTACTTCCAGAAATTCACACTGGGTTCGGCCTCAAGAAATTCACGTTGTTCTGTACGTCATTTAGAAATTTCAGTCGACTCTGCAGGTTAAAAAAAAAAAAAAGAGTACAAAATTTTCTGGGGAGAAAAAAAAAACCCAACTGCAACAGAACAGCTTGAGGAAGATAAAAATCTCTGCACATATTTAAATACATATTGAAATTAAATCTATCTATGGATGTGTGTGTGTATACACACACACACACACCATCTTTTACCTGAAAGCGAGCCGGTTCATTTCCATAAAAGACAAATTTGAGGTAGATGCTGATGAAGGCAGTTGCACATTTTATTACTAATCAGTGACACCAGGGGCCTTATTACAAAATATTTCTAAACAGACGAAATTCTGTAATGGGACCCCCAGGGCCCAGGCCCACAAAGTGTGAACTCGGCTCCACGTCGGCCCAGCCACGTGTCTCCACGGTAACTAACTAAGGCGGCCTATGTGAGCGATTCAGAATTGCTGGCGTGCAGAAACCCTAAAGCCTGCCGACTTTATTTTTAGTCCGCGTGGTTAGATTTCACATTTCATCAGCGTTTAGCTCGCTTCTGTTTCCTAACAAACCCCACACGCACAGGCACACGCCACCAGAAGTCCATAGTTTATCATGCAAATATTACATAGAAGCAATAATCATTATTAACGGATATAATCATCCAAAGTGGGAAGGGATATCGTTCACTGCCAGTTTGTGCTCAGTCCCTTATGCCCTAGAGCCTAAAGGGAAAAGAAGAAGCAAAAGAATAAACCGTCAGCCATCAAATGCCTGCTTTAACAAAGAATAGAGCTCACGTCCTGCCAAGCGGGGCTGGTCTGCAATTTCTTTCTGTTTTGACAACCTTTTTTTTTTTTTTTCCCTCCCCAAGAGTGGAATCTACAAAGTCCAGAGTTGCCAGGATGGATCACTAATTATTCTTGGCCCACGTTTGTGAAGATGTCCCCTGTTCGTCTTCAAGAGGCGATACCAGCAAGCCTTTGGGTTGTAAGCTATAAAGTAAGAGAGAAATCCAGCAACCGTCTTCCTGATTTCTCCCTCACTTTGTTCTTCTCTGTCTCAGCAGTTGAGTCTTTGCAGTCTGGCCACCTCTTGCCCTTTGGTTTTTCTGCCAGCAGAGACCTTGAACCTCTGCAGCCTGTGGGGCACAGCAGGCTCACAAACAAGTTTGGCCCATCCTAGGTCATATTCAAAAAATAAAATAAGAGGACTTAGCTGTCAACTTTGAAAAATTGGGAGGTTGCACATAGAAGTCCTGATTGTCAGGGACATTTCTGGTGATCCAGCGCTTGAGACTCGGTGCTCCCACCACAAGGGGCACTGATTCGAGCCCTACTTGGGGAACTAAAACCCCACAGGCCACGAGGTACAGCCAGAAAGTAAAAACAAATAAATAAATAATGAATAATTTTTTTAAAAAATCCAGATTGTCAGTTTCTTAATAAAAGAGACTGAAAGAAAAGGCTAGCTGCAATGGTGGGCCCAAGTTCCTGTCCCTTGCAGTGGGCTGAGCAGAAGAGGATCTGTCTTCTCTGGGGGTGATAAGTTTGTCACCTGTTATAGGGAACAGCTCCTTGCTTCAAATGCTTTTCCAGGTCCACATCACTGGTTTACCTGTTTGGATCCTTTTTGAAACCTGTGATTTTTGCCTCCATCTCACCTTGGAGCAAAGAGATGGCTTCATTGTTCCTCCTCCTATGTCTTCGTCCCTCCTCAAAGACTTAAGGGGAATCTTTGTAGTTTAGTTGCTAAATCGTGTCCAACTCTGCAACCCGATGAACTGCAGCACACCAGGCCCCCCTGTCCATCACCAGCTCCCAGAGTTTGCTCACACTTACATCCATTGAGTTGCTGATGCCATCCAACCATCGCATCCTCTGTCACCCTCTTCTTTTGCCTTCAATCTTTCCCAGAATCAGGGTCTTTTGCTAATGAGTCAGCTCTTTGTATCTAGCGGCCAAAGTATTGCAGCTTCAGCTTCAGCATCAGTCCTTCCAATGAATATTCAGGGTTGATTTCCTTTAGGATTGACTGGTTGGATCTCCTTTCTGTCTAAGGGACTCTCAAGAGTCTTCCTCAGCACTGCAATTTGAAAGCATCAATTTATCGGCGCTCAACCTAATGTCTTAGGAGGATCTTAAGGGGAATTCTCCCTAAGTTTTCCTCCTTCCCTCCTTCCTCCCTTCTTTCCTTCCAGCCATCCTTCTCTCCTTTCTTCCTTCATCTTTCCTTCCTCCCATAATCCCTAAAGACTTTCCATGCACCTAGCATGTTTCCAGTCACTGTGAACAACTTAGAAAAAGGTGATGTGTCTCAGTCAGCTCGAGTACGTTGCAAGTTTGATTGTATGATCATACTTCCCCATCAACAATTAGGAATATGAAACTTGCCTCTTATTTCCCATGCCTTAGTATCCTTGTCTATATAATGACTTTCAGAGTAGCAAGGGTCAGATTGCATAATAAATGCCAATGACTTATTTCAGAGCTTGGCAAATAACCATGAACCATTTTAGCAGGAAAGTGATCAGGCAGAGAAGTTAAGAGGATGGGCCGTTGACCCAGGCAGAGCTGGGTCTCAAGTCTGACTCCTCTCACTTCCTCCCTGGAACTTTAGCAAGAGTCTCTCTGAGGCTCAATCTTCTCATCCGCAAAGTGGTTTAACACAAGCTAACTTCCTAGGATCATAGTGAAGATTAACAAGAATGCCTAAAAAGCAGGTAGCGCAGTAGCGTATAGTAAGAAAATGAATGGCACTTTTAAAGACATTTTCTCAGCATCAGAAACTGAAACCGTTCCTTCAAATTCAGAACATGTTGTACCAATTACTGATGTTGAATAACAATATATTCCCAAAATCACAGTGATTCAAAAATAACGAACTATCATCTCTCACATTTTCTGTGAGTTGGGATTTTGAGAGTGGCTTAGGTGGGTGGTTCTCACTTGGGGACTCTTTTGCATTTTCAAAGTGTCAGTCATCTGATGGCTTGGCTGGAGATGGAGAAGTCACATTTAAGATGGCATCTTCATATGACTGGAAGGTGGCTTCACCCAGAACCAAGGACCCAAGAAACAAAGAAGGCAGCACTACACCTTTTATGACCTAGCCTTGGAAGTTACACACCATTATCTATGTTACATTTCACTGGTCACACAAACGAGACCGGATCCAGTGTGGGAGGAGCTTATACAAGGGCACAAAGGACAGGGAAGTTCATTGCGATCATCTCTCAAGCTAGGCATTCATGCTGTAATCTTCTGACTCACAGACATTAGCAATCCAATAATGTCAAAGCTGATTTACTATAGTGAAGTTGCTCAGTCGTGTCCGACTCTTTGCAACCCCATGGACTGTAGCCCACCAGGCTCCTCTGTCCATGGGATTTTCCAGGCAAGAATACTGGAATGGGTTGCCATTTCCTTCTTCAGGGGATCTTCCCAACCCAGGGATTGAACCCAGGTCTCCCACATTGCAGGCAGACGCTTTAACCTCTGCACCACCAGGGATGCCCTATTTTCACTATAGATCTGGTTATTTGATTACTGACAGAGACTGGAAGAAATAGACATATATACTTGAAACCTTAGGAAAAAGTTATAAATGGAGGTCAATTATTTCCAGAGAGTACTTGACACTTGCATTGAGTTTCAAAGGGGGGAAAAAAAACAATCTACACTTGTAATTAGTGTCTATGGACAAGGAAAAAACACTCAAGATTTTCTACCCTTGGGGGCATGGGAGAAAGAGAGCAGAGTAAAGAGTTAAGATCACATCCTTGGTATATTATCATATGTGAAATAGACTGCCAGTCCAGGCTCGATGCATGAGACAGGGTGCTCAGGGCTGGTGCACTGGGATGACCCTGAGGGATGAGATGGGGAGGGAGGTGGGAGAGAGGTTCAGGATGGAGAACACATGTACACCCATGGCTGATTCAGGTGAATGTGTGGCAAAAACCACCACAATATTGTAAAGTAACTAGACTCCAATTAAAATTTAAAAAAATTTTTTTAAATATTACAACTGTATTCAGCAGAGAAAAAAAAATAGAAGCACTTATATAAATTAAGACTAGTCATGGGATTTCCCTGGTGGTCCAGTAGCTAAGATTCTGAGTTCCCAATGCAAGGGGTCCAGGTTCAGTGCCTGGCCTGGGACCTAGATCCCTCATGCCACATCTAATACCTGGTGCAGCCAAATAACTGAATAAATATTAAAAAAAATCACATCCTGGGAAACACTGCCATGCAGAAATGGGGGCTATGCTAATTTAATTCATTTTTTTCTAACTCTAGCCAAGACTTGGGCCTGAGGAAACATTAAGAGGTTGAATCTATAAGATGCAGGCTTCTTGAGTTTTTATTTTTGGCCACACACGCAGGCTGTTAGTTCCCCAACCTATGATCCCTGAAGTGGAAGCTCAGAGTCATAACCTCTGAACCACTAGGGAAGTCCCTTAGCAATTTTGAGGGGAAACCTTTTTAAAGAAATAGACTCCATCACTCCCTTCCAAAATTCTGCCTGCATGCTTTGGTGGTATGGTGGTGAGGATAGCTGCTTTCCCAGATTCTTCCTGCAATGTGTCCACTTTTTGGACTGAAATAAATATTACATCAAGCAAACCTTGGAGACCTCTCCAAAGTTGCTTTCAGTTCTTGAAACCACATCTTCTAGTTTTATTTAATCAACAAGTCAGTCTTTACCCCTTGGCCATGAATTCAGGATATAATTGGCCCTTTTTGTAGAAAATATTGATATCAATACTTCTATGATGAAAGTCTACATTTCCTCATTGTAAATCAACGTACAGTCCTTTAGCCACCTGACGCGGACCACATATAGTACTTTGGCCACCTGACTCAGAGACCTGACTCATGGGGAAAGTCGCTGATGATGGGAAAGATTGAGGGCAGGAGGAGAAGTGGGTGACAGACAATGAGATGGTTGGATGGCATCACTGACTCAATGGACGTGAGTTTGAGAAAGCTCCAGGAGATAGAAAAGAACAGGGAAGCAGTCCACAGGGTCACAAAGAGTCCAACCAGACTTAGCAACTAAACCATAACGACATAGAGTGTCATCCCCCAAATGGGCTGTTAGTGACATGCAGGAGCGTGGGGTCAAAATGCAGGGACTCTGGGACAGACTTGTTTTTAGTCCAAGCTCTACTACGTCACAGCTGTGTGGGACAGATGACTTAGCACCCTGCCACTCAGCTCCCTCATCTGTAAAATGGGACTCTTCACGGTACCACGTCATACGAGAGTCATTAAGATTAAATGGCTTTATATCCACAGAGAACCACAAAGTGATCAGAGGAGCCTCGATACATGTTACATGGTTTTTATGACTTCTGAAATAAGTAAAAATTCAGTCGGGAAAGGAGACAAGACGGTAGGTGAGAAAACAACGTGCTGATGGAGCCGATAAAGGTTTTATTTTTTTATTTTTTTCTGAGTTGAAGGAAGAGCAGAAAGATCTAGCACGCACTTCCGTCTTAAACCAAGCTGGCATCTCTTGTTTTTATCTTTCATGTCTGGAGTCGGGAGTCTCCAAAGACAACTGAGAAGAGATTGTGTTTGACTGATCAATCAAAAGCAGCCCCCTCACTTGTCTTCTGAGACTCTGAATTAAAACCTCCAGGCGGAATGCGGTGGAGGACGGGCCAGAGAGAGGGCGGGCAGCTACTCAGCACTGAGTGGGCTTTGATGGCACTGAAGTAACTGAGATAAAAGAGCTCCTCCCAGCAGAGCGGAAATTAAAATGGGAAGCATTTTATTAGGACCCGTCCCAGGAAAGGAGCCCTGGGCGGGGAAGGAAAAGCAGAGAGGATTCAGAATGCCACCAGCCAGTCCTGGCAGCGGTGCGGAAGGCGACAGGCTCCCTGCAAGGACAACTCTCTCATCCTTATGCTGTTGCGGTTACCGTCACTGTAGGCACCATGAGGCCGCTTTGCTGTAGCAACAACAGGAAGTCAGCAGCTGGAAGAATTGGGCATTTTAGGGCACATGGCAATCTGAGCCCCAACTACCTGTTTTTGTTTTGTTTTTCCTTTAAGTATTCTCCTGCCTCTGTGCCTGTTTGTCCCTGTTGGGCCTCCCTGGTGGCTCAGATGGTAAAGAGTCTGCCTGCAGTGCAAGAGACCTGGGTTCAATCCCTGGGTTGGGAAGATCCCCCGGAGAAAGGAATGGCAACCCACGCCAATATTCTTGTCTACGAAATCCCATGGACAGAGGAGCCTAGGGGGCTGCAATCCATGGAGTTGAGAAGAGTAGGACACAGCTGAGCACAGCACAACCCAGCAGCAAGCCAAAAGTCTCTATGGGCTCCTATCAGTCCAGGCATTCAACATCATCACACAGACCTCAGTTAGAAGTCTAGAAATGTTAGTGCCAGCTCTGAACGAATTTAGTACCCTGCATTATATATGATGGAACCAAAATCCAGGTGAAAAATAAAGTGCTCTATGTCCAGTTAGACCTCTAGAAATGTTACTTCTGCCTGAACTGCCTTTCCTCTGCCTCTGCCTGTCAGGATCCTATGCATCCTTCAAAACCCAGCTGAAATATCACTTCTTCTCATAGGCCTCAGAGCCTCTATCTCTGATCTGTCTAGAGTTACCCTCTCCTTGGACTTGAATTTTAGAACTTCAGTGCACCTAGTCATTTAGGCATAGGTCAGAGTCGCACTAGCCTCCCACCACAGTTTATTAGCTGGGGGTAGGAGAATGCAATTTATCTTATTTCTCATATCAGATTGAATCAGAGAATGTTGGAGCTGAACATGACCTTAGGCTTCCTTTAGTTCAGAGATGGCAAATTTACAGTGCATGAATACTGCTTCTTTCATCTGAGCTCATGGCAGACACCATGAATCATTCAGAGCATCCTTTACTTCTTTAGAAGCTGGCATCAGCACCCTTATCAACACAGTGTTTCAGGCAGTCACAATCAACATACATGATTTGATGTGCCAGCTCTGAACGAATTTAGTACCCTGCATTATATATGATGGAACCAAAATCCAGGTGAAAAATAAAGTGCTCTATGTCCAAGACCCAGGCTTCCATCTTTAATTTCCCCAGCTTGTCCCATCATGGATATACCATGCTGTTTCCCCGAACAGTGTTTTAGTCAGAATAGAACATATTATTGGTGTGAGTATAAAAATTCCAAATTAAAAATAGAAAAGTTGTGAGAAGGCAACATTTTCAAAGATTGGCTTTAGTTAATTGTATGGACTATTGATACATGCAATGAAAGGACCAGATTCTTTCATCTAATTGGTCTCTTTAAGACTTTTCGTAGGCTTGAAATATTCTAACAGGCATTGTGACTTTTCAGGAGGAAATTACAATAGTTAGAATTTCTCAAATGCTTTAGCTCATGGAGCTATTTGGGCTAGGATCAGGTCAAAGATGGAGAAGGAAGTGGCAGTCCACTCCAGTATTCTTACCTGGGAAATCCCATGGAAGAAGAGCATGGTGGGCTATAGTCCACAGGGTCACAAAGAGTCAGATACCACTCTTTATACCAGATATATTATGAGACAAAGCCTGCTTTGAGAAATGCTGATGAAAAGGAAAGGGTGTAGGTTTCTAACTCTGTCTTTGATTTCCACCCCAGCACTTTAACTTGTGAGCTGTATGTGTACACATCCTAGTAAATACCTTGAGGTCTGCCTCATCCATAAAACAGGTGTAATAACCACCTCACAGGTGTAATGAACTAACACACTCCAAGTGACTGACGATGGTGGGTACTTAATAAATATTAATTCCACTGCCTAAATCCCAATGCACGGGCTTGAGAACAATTTTCTCAACTACAGTGCAAGACTCTTCAATTAAAATTATGTTTTGCCACTGTTTAATTGCTACATAAACATGTGGGCTCTTGTGTCTTATTTATTCAGCATTTATTCAAAATGAACTTTGTGCGTGTGTCAGAGACGATACAGTGAGTTCATCAAAACATTCCCTTTTCCTTCTGAGAAAGCAGGAGAGTTATTCTCCAGTGCCCCTTTGAGGCTGGTTATGTCCCCAGTACTGAGTTCTGGCCATCAGAATTTATGTGGAAAGGACTTAGAGCTCTTCTGAGTCTCAAACCTAGAAGATCTGTGTAGTCAGTCATCCATTCTTTAAAAGATGGAAGAAGCCTGGAAGCCGGCATCCTTTGGGTACCACTTGGAAGAATATTTCTCAGAAGGGCTGAAAACTACAAACATTAGCTTTAGATCTTGGGTAAATGGGCAAAATAACAAAAGCAAACATGTATAACTGTTCAGACTCTGAGACTGTAGGGTTTAGGTGTTATCTCTACACAGTTACTTAGCTTTGGCACTATTGCAATTTCAGGCTAGATAATCGCTTGCTGGGGGGTGGGAGGTGGGAGATATAATCACTTGCTGGGGGGAGGGAGGTGGGAGATGGTCCTGCACATCAAAGGATGCTGAGCTGAACTCACCAGATGCCCACAGCAAAGCTCCCAATTGTGGCAAGCACAGCTGTCTCCAAACACTGCTCAAGGTCCCCTGAGGGGCTCATTTGCTCACCTTGAAGACACATGACTTAGCCTGGCCCAATCAGCACACTATGCACCAACAATATTAATGGCTTGCAAGCTTGTTGAAACACTGTAAACACAGACTACAGATTTCATACCATTGTTTCACAAGCAGCCTCAATGTCCATTGACAGATGAATGGATACAGAAAGAGTGGCAAGGGTATGCAATGGAATATTACTCAGCAATAGAAAGGAACAGAAAGACACCATTTGCAGAGACATGGATGGACCTAGAGACTGTCACACAAAGTGAAGTAAGTCAGAAAGAGAAATTTCATATACCATATCTTAAGGCATTATACTGTATATTAGAAAAAAGGTACCGATGAACCTATTTGCAAAACAGAAATAGAGACACAGATGTAGAGAACACATGTATGGACACCAAGCGTGGAAAGAGGGGATGAATTTGGAGATTTTGGTAAAGAATCTGCCTGCAGTGTAGGAGACTTTGGTTCGATTCCTGGGTTGGGAAGATCCCCTGGAGAAGGGAACAGCTACCCAATCCAGTATTCTGACCTGAAGAAGTCCATGGACAGAGGAGCCTGGCAAGCTAGTCAGTCCGTGGGGTCACAAAGAGTTGGACATAACTGAGCAACTTTCACTTCCTTATACACTACAATGTATAAAAATAGATAACTAATGGGGACAAAAAGCCAGACATAGATATAACTGCTTGAGCATCCCTCTAGATTCCAACTCTTCCTGAGCCATATAGCCTTCAGGATGAAACATCCACAGAAAGAAGGAAAATGCGTCCAGTCTCTCTAAATCATTGTGACTTGATTTGCAAGGAAACTTATCTCCTGCCACACCTGGAGCCTCATCTGTCTAGGCCAAGTTGCCAACTGCATCACTGTCTGAGAGGGGGCAGGGGTGGGCGGATGGGGTGAGGGTAGATTTCAAAGACCAGATTGTTCGTTTCTGACACTCAGTATGTTAACTGTTGTTCTAGGAAGAAGCCAGCAGACACAGCCCACAAATCCAAAGGTCGGCTCCAAAACCAAATCATCTTGAAAGCATTTGTAAAATAAACTCAAGCTGGTTTCTTCCTTGCAGGCTGTCTCAGAACCTTGAATAGGATGATATGCTTGTGAATCCCAAAGAGAAGGGATAGAGTTTCCCAAGAGGCGCTAGTGGTAAAGAACCTGTCTGCCAATGCAGGAGACATAAGAGACACAGGTTTGATCCCTGGGCTGGGAAGATCCCCTGGAGGAGGGCATGGCAACCCACTCCAGTATTCTTGCCTGGAGAATCCCATGGACAGAGGAGCATGGTGGCCTACATTTCAGGGGGCTACAAAGAGTCCGACACGACTGAAGCAACTTAGCACTCACACTAAGGATGCTTCCCCAGTTTATTTGATCCTGAAACATGAGGATGATGAAACAGGGAGTAAGTGGATGTGAAAAGAGCATTTGTTGAGAACACAGGCTTTGACGAGAAACAGACCCTGGTTGATCCTGACTCGGGCTCTCTGAACCTCAGTTCCTCGTCTATAAAATGGAGATAACAATGTCTCCTTCGAGGAGTGGAAATAATGCACGGAAACCAGTTAGCACGGTTATTGACACCGGAAGGGTGAGATAAATGAGAGCTTTCATCATTATCAATGCCACTGCAGCATGGATTCTCATACAGAAAGAGTTTTCTTATCTAATTTGCCTAGTAATCAATCAAAAATCCAAGGGGACTGTTGAGTAAAATGTTAAATAAATCCTGAGGAATCATGATGAAACATTCATAATATATGCTCTGCACTAAAATATCTTTACAACTCTCCAAGGGATTCTTCTTTTTAGTGCGGTATGTGAGGCAGTGCTGGGGATGGGGGGACGCTATTGATCAGAAGGCCCTTTGGCGGTGACTTTTAAATCTGGGCCTTCTGTGTCACCGATCATGTTAGAGCTCTTTGCAGCTGAGTTTGAGGGGAAGGGAGTTGTGACTGAGCCCTGGGGAACACTTTCAGGTTGCTGCCTTTTGCTGTCATGCTATGACCCTCAAAGTATTGAGAGCTTCCTGCATATAAAAGTTTAAACCCCACGGAGCTGAAGAGCTATCAAGTGTTAAAGAGAAGTGCAAGTATCATCTGTGAAAGTGTGAGGCGCACTCTCCCCAAAGATGCTCCAAATGTTTTTGTCACGAAGTTGTATCCAACTCTCTGTGACCCCGTGAACTGCAGCATACAAGGTTCCTCTGTCCTTCACTACCTCCTGGAGTTTACTCAAACTCATATCTATTGAGTTGGTGATGCCATCCAACCATTGCATCCTCTGTTGCCCTCTTCTCCTTTTGCCTTCAATCTTTCCCAGAATCAAGGTCTTTTCTAGTAAGTCAGCTCTTCGTATATGGTGGCCAAAGTATTGCAGCTTCAGCTTCAGCATCAGTCCTTCCAGTGAATATTCAAGGTTGATTTCCTTTAGTATTGACTGGCTCGATCTCCTTGCAGTCCCAGGGACTCTAAAGAGTCTTCTCCAGCACCACAACTTGAAAGCCTCAATTCTCCGGTGCTCAGCCTTCTTTATGGTCCAACTCACACATCCATACATGACTACTGGAAAAACCACAGCTCTGAGTATACAAAACAGGATGTCTCTGCCTTGACAAATGGAAATTCATCCCAGTGTATCCTGAGTCTGTTCTATGCATTCATGTTGTTTAACTCCAGTTCAACATGTGCCCAGGGACACTTCCTGTATCAGTCTGCTCAGGTACAGCTGGATCCAGAGCCTAAAATGTTGATATCAACACTGTGTTTCACTTTCTTCTCTTTACTCCTTTTTCCTCTTTATCTGTTTTTCCTCAGATTGAGCCCCTCCTCCTAGTGACAAGATGAACGTAGCAGCCCAAGTTTATGTTTATAGCTCTCAGAAAACATCATGGAATGGCTCAGACAGTAAAGAATCTGCCTGTAATGCAGGAGACTCAAGTTCGATCCCTGGGTTGGGAAGATCCCCTGGAGAAGGGAATGGCTACCCACTCTAGTATTCTTGCCTGGAGAGGAACTGCCTGGCAGGCTACAGTCCATGGGGTTGCAGAAAGTTGGACGTGACTTTTAGTGACTAACACTTTTCACTTTCTTCCTGTTGGCTTCAGCAAATGTCCACGTGTTGATTCTGATTAGATAGACTTCAGTTATGAGACTGCTCCTAAACCCATCGCTTGTGGTCCATGATACAGAAAATGCTGACTAATAGGCTTGGGTCAATTTCCTAATCTTGAATTCAGGAGGTTGAGGCACCCCAATGAAACTGCACACATTAAGGTAATTTCTTTAAGGGAGGAAAAAACTGCATGATATAACAAAAAACAAAGGAGAAATCGATGCTGAGCTGGTTAAAGAGACAGCAAGAGAGAGAGTTTTTATAAAGTTCGCCTATACATGATTTTAATACTGGAAGCCTGACTTGCATTTTGTACACAAGAAGACTTAAGGACCCAACAGTTAAAATCCACCTGCTACCATGTGACTGGCTGGAAACCCAGGAAGTCAGCCTCCAAATGCACTCTTAAACACACAAGCTTTCCATGAAGATGGCCTAGGTACCATTTTTCTTGTGTATTTTCTAAAAGGGCAGAAATGGGATGGGCTAGAGGGGAACAGGGGAGAAATTCCTGGAAATGCAGTTCCTTCTAAGTCTTCTGGACCTCAGATCTAAATCCAACAAGGTGTGTCTTGTGGTGTCATAACCTCTGAATCAACCTCCCTTATCATCCTTGGATCTCGGTATTTTCTATGAAAGTGTAAGGGCTGATATAACAGTAATAGTTCTTAGCTGAAACACCAGAAATGGGTCATCTCATTTAAGCACAAAAGGGATTTATTGAAAGATTATTTAGGATCTTCACGGATTCATCAGAAAAGATGGAGAACTAGGTTTGAAAGATACCCAGGAAGAGGGGAAGTTGGGCAACTTGTGTTCCAGCCAAAATCATGCTCGGAACTAGTTTGGTGGCATCACTGACATTGAATTCTAACCTGCTCGACTCATCCTGGACACTGCCGGGTCTCCTGGCAAAGGCCTCCACAGCTTGTTATAATTTCAGAACTGGGTACTGCTGGTTCCAAGGGTGGTAGTGCTCCCCCTGTGAGTTGGGGTGGTAACTCTCCCAATGATTGTTTCATAGACTCTCTATTCCCGGTTCGGGAGAACATACATCTGATTGGTTCCGTTTAGATCTTAGATGGGTGGCTCTCAGCTGGGGTGACTGCCTGCAGGAGACACTTGGCAACATCTGGGGACAGTTTGGGATGTCACAACCAGGACAATGGGTTCTACTGACACCCCAGTCATAGGAGCCAGAGATGCTTCTAAACATCCCACAATACACAGGACAGGATGCACCCTGGTTGAAAATGTCTGGTAGAAAATGACCATCCAGACATTGAGAAATTCTCTCCTGCCTGAAGAGAAGGTTGGAAAAATGGAGTGTGTTGAAATTTCTATATCCTATCAAAAGAGGTAAGCTCTGCTTCCCTCCAAAACTTATAAGACGGAAAATTCCTTATAGAAAGGAAGGAAGTGATGATGCTAAAAATAAGTCTCATTATAAATAGATATCTCAGGACTTCCCTGGTGGTCCAGTGGTTAAGAATCTGCCTTGCAATGCAAGGGACTCTGGGTCCACCCCTGGTCAGGGAACTAAGATCCCACAGGCCATGGAGCAACTAAGCCCGTCTGCCACAACTACTGAGCCTGCACACCACAACTAAAGAATCTGTGCGTCACAACAAAAAAACCCCTCACTGATGCAACAAAGATTCCATGTGCAGCAACTAAGACCCAATGCAGCAAATAAATAAATAGATCACTCAGTCGTGTCCGACTCTTTGCAACCCCATGGTCTATACAGTTCACGGAATCCTCAAGGCCAGAATACTGGAGTGGGTAGCCTTTCCCTTCTCCAGAGGATCTCCCCAATCCAGGGATCGAACCCAGGTCTCCCTCATTGCAGGCAAATTCTTTACCAGCTGAACTATCAGGAAAGCCAAATAAATAGATAAACATTGCAAAGATATTTTTGGTAATCTCTTAGAATCCTCCTTTTGAGAAGGCAATGGCACCCCACTCCAGTACTCTTGCCTGGAAAATCCCATGGACAGAGGAGCCTGGTAGGCTGTAGTCCATGGGGTCGCTAGGAGTCGGACACGACTGAGCAACTTCACTTTCCCTTTTCACTTTCATACACTGGAGAAGGAAATGGCAACCCACTCCAGTGTTCTTGCCTGGAGAATCCCAGGGACGGGGGAGCCTGGTGGGCTGCCGTCTATGGGGTCGCACAGAGTCGGACATGACTGAAGCACCTTAGCAGCAGCAGCAGTAGAATCCTCCTTATATATGATATCGACTTATTCCAACCCCATCTCAGCCTTTCTCCAAATTCTTCACCGTGTACATCTGCATTCAGATCTAGTAGTTTGGTTGCTTGGTTCTTCTAGGTACTTTAGCTTGATCATGCCAGCTCCATCTTCCTGCTTCTCAACCAAATCCTTACAGCTCTTGAAATCCTACCCTTGGAACATCTTCCAAGAAGAGCCACGTTCCAATATTGCTTTACCTTCCTTCATGGCTTCCTCAACAAAACTGCCAATTCCACAAGGAGAAAACACAACCTCATAACACCACACCAAGATGTCTGATCCATTGTTTCCAGTTCTCAAAGTGTCTGTGTTGATGCCAACAAAGACATCCTTACTCAGAGACAAATGGCCATGTGTTTGTGCAAGTCTCAAGAGATTGAATAGTTTTTTTTTTTTTAATATTTATTTTGTTACTTTGTTCTCCTATGTCAAAATCTCAAGTTGAATGGTTTTAACTGGGGATCTTGATGACCCCAGGTGAGAGGAAGAAATTAAGCCACTCTCTTCTTGGCCCTCGGGAATTCCATGAAGAATGAGATGGCCAGTTAGGCAAAACTGGTGCAGCTGGGCACACCAGGAAGGCATTCTAATTCCAACGAGAATGGGTGACTTTACCAGGCACCTAAGAATGGGTTCCAGGAAGAGGCTATAAAGTCAGAAAGGAATTGGGAGAAAAATTAAAATCATCCCACGCCTGCCTCTCCACCTGCAAGAGAATATACAGCTCAGGCAACCCGCACCACAAAAATCATCCTTAGATGAAATTACAGTTCAGACAGCAAGGAAACCCAACAAATGAAGCAGTTTTTCAGCCCAGCAAGCCTCTTTGTGTCATTTCAAAATTGCAGCTGACACTTTAATATTTAAACAGAGCAGAAGAGATATGGATTATTTATTTTCTTTTACTTTAATTTTACTTCTGTACCAGCTCCCAACTTTTTTTTTTAACTTTAAAACAACAAAGCCCTACATTTTAACAGCAGTTGCTGCTTGATTCATCAGGTTGGGAATGTTAACCTGACATTTATAATCCACCAAAGCCTTTTTCAATGCCTTTGTCCCATTATCTGCTTCCATATTGCTATGAAATTACACTGAAAATATTTTTTGCTCTGGGCAAAACTAGTCATATAGAATTTGACTATGATCTATATATTTATGGAGGAAAATTAATCTTCAATGCTTCAAACTTTTTATGCCTCATAATTTTATCAAAAATGTCCAAATGCATCATAATGGAGCTGCCAGAGACATGAAAAATGTCCCACTTTTTTCCTAAGCTTTGGAAAAAAAAAATGCTTTCAGGATGCCTTTTGAAGGCATTGTCTGGTTATACTGTTTTATGGGCAATGCAACAACTGTATCAGAAGCCAGTGAAAATCTAACAATGTAGGAGAAACTATGTAATAGCCTGTTTTAGATCAGTCATGGATCGCCCAACAAAACTGTTCTATTGGCTGAAGCAGTTGTAAAACACCACTTATCCAGTCCAAGAAATGTTTTAAATCCACATTAACGTGAAATAAACCACAGATGTGTGAACAGTTGCAAGTGACAGAAACCCAACTCAAGCAAAACGAAAGAAAAATGGGCACTGAAGGACTCACATAACAAAAGAGTCTTGGGGTGTTACTAGCTTGGGAACAAAGGCCCAGAGAATTCAATCAGGCATATATTTCTCGTCATTTTCCCAAGTGTGTCCACCCATGTGGCAGACATGATACACACTGGTACACCCATATTTTAGAGCCCACCCATCACAATAAAGGGCTTCCCAGGCAATGTAGTGGTAAAGAACCCGCTCACCAATGCAGGAGATGCAGGTCCGATCCCTAGGTTGGAAAGATCCACCCCCGGGGAAGGAAACAGCAGCCCACTCCAGTATTCTGGCCTGGCAAATCCCATGGACAGAGGAGCAGAGCGGGCCACAGTCCACAGGGTTGCAAAGAGTCGGACACGACTGAGCACATCACAGCAATTCCTTCTTAGCTTTGGTAGAGAAGTCCGTGAGAAGACTCTGATCGGCTCGACTCACATGTCTATCTCAGAACTAATGACTGTGACCGATAAGGGGAGCCCTCTGATCTGGGTTACACCTCCTGTGGTAGGTGGGAGGGCGAGGCCAGTCCTATGGGGTGAATCCCCACCAGGAAGAGCCACTGTTCCAGCAGAAAGAAAAGGTGCTCTGGGCAGGTGCTTACAGAGATGACCACCTCCCGTGGTGCTGCATTTGGGAAGTGCTATTTCCATGTGTAACTTACTAAGCTAGTCCGTTCTGGTTTCCACTGAAAACCCTAGAAACCATTGTGTCTTGCATGGATTTTCCAGGGATCTGACTAAAGATTTCTGTTTATACCCATAGTGAAACTCTACTTTTTGCTCCTCTACATTAGACAGTGGTGGTTGAAGTTCTCCACTGATCTGCTCAAACTACCCTTTTTCTATCTTCTCCTGGACTCTGCTCCCTTCACCTCTGATTGTCTTCACCTCTTCTATCTGAATGGTTTTTAAAAACAAACTAAAGTTGCCTGTGAGCTAGAGAGGTGTCACCCACTGCAACATTTTAGCCCCCACTTCCTACAGATCACCAGGATTTGGGCTCACTGTCTTCTCATTTCATTTGTTGTGAACAGAAACTTAGATTTGGCCCTGTGATTACCCTTTGGCGTTTATGCGTGTATGGACTCATTCATCCATTTAGCAAATATTTAGTGAGCTCCTATGATGTCCTGGGTACCATGCTGGGGGTCAAGGATAAAACCAGGTTCAGTTCTATCCTCCTAGCACTGAGAATCTTGAAGAGACAACAGACTGTTCCAATAGATAACTGGATAACTACAATGTATGCTCATCCATGTACTGTGGGAGGTGGTGGTGATGGTGTTGACAATGGTGGTGATGGGGATGGTGATTATGATGATAATGGTGGTGATGATGGTGGTTAATAGAAGGGACATACTGTAATATTAAAGAAGCCTAATTGTAGTCAGAGAAGTCAAAAGGATTCTTTCCTAAAGAGTCAATATTTGTCCTGTGGTCTGAAGGATTAAGTAAAGAACATGGTTTGGGGGGGGGAGGGGTGGATAAAGGGATGAACAGACCACGAAGGCTGCCAAGAAGTCTTTCTCTGAACTTCATTTTCCCAGTCCCAATCTGGACAAGTGAGTTTTGGTCAATAATTCCAAATTCTCATCCACAATGTAAAACAGTCACTGAAAAATTTCAACCCATGGAAAGCCCAAATATGTAGTTGAAAAATTCTGTATGTAAACATTTCATAGGTATTTTACATAAATCTTTTTGAAAGAAAAATATATTATGGAGCACTATAAGTAGTAGCCTGGAGAAGCCAATGGCACCCCACTCCAGTACTCTTCCCTGGAAAATCCCATGGATGGAGGAGCCTCGTAGGCTGCAGTCCATGGGGTCGCTGGGGGTCAGACACGACTGAGCGACTTCCCTTTCACTTTTCACGTTCATGCATAGGAGAAGGAAATGGCAACCCACTCCAGCGTTCTTGCCTGGAGAACCCCAGGGACGGGGGAGCCTGGTGGGCTGCCGTCTGTGGGGTCGCACAGAGTCGGACGCGACTGGAGCGACTCAGCAGCAGCAGCAGCAGCAGCAGCAGCCACAGATTTGTTGTGCTGTTGTGTTTAGTTGCCAAGTCATGGCGAACTCATGGACTGCAGCCCGCCGGGCTCCTCTGTCCATGGAATTTCCCAGGCAAGAATACTGGAGTGGGCTGCCATTTCCTACTCCAGGGGATCTCCTCTATCCATGGATCGAACCTTTGTCTCCTGTATCTCCTACAGTGGCAGGCAGATTCTTTACCACTGAACCACCTGGGAAGCCTATATATTTAGGGGCCATTAATTGAGAAAATTCATAGAGATAAAAGCACTAGTATAAGCTTGACGTTTTAAATGACTTTGCTTTACATTCTTCATAAGAGCATTATACAGATTTGACAATTAGCTAGATATATATGCAGAGATTAGCCACCTTCTCTACAGCAAGTGGATGGCGGGTTCACCTAAGGACTGAAGAACTTACTGGGACAAATTCATGTAGCTCACGCCCACCCCCGGCAGCCTGTGGCTCACAGGCTGTGAACAAGAGGAGACATCTGTTACTTGTTTGTGATGCTCCTTATCTGTTCATTTTGTGAACTGCTCCCCACCCACTGTGATTCCGAGGTACCTATCCATCAAGGTCCCCTCTACTACCCTCTCAGGTGTGGGCTGGACAATTTCTTGGGGAAGTGACGTGGGAAATGGACAGAGTACAGAGATGTCCTCTTAGATTTCCCTGGCTTCTCTTAGAAGCCCAGGGTCATCCTCCCATTGTATAGAGGAGAGATTCTTCTAGGAATAAAACTGGGAGACATAGAATGAACCCATGGCTTCAGGCGAGATAGAGGCCATTTAGCCTCTGGACTTCCTGTGTATGAGCTCATCATTTCGTCTTCCTTCTCCCACCATCTCAAACCAGTGTGAGCTGGTTTTCTATGACTTGCTGCTGGGAATAAGCTTGACTATGACTACCATTTCCGCTAGTCCCAGCATTTGCAGGTTTGTGCCTATAGTCAGAGAGTCCATTAGGACAGAGGAGCTCACTGCAACATGAAAAGTCAGTTATTACACAGAAATCATTTCTACACTGACAGTCAGTTTCTACATGGAGTCCACGATGGCACAAAGAGATCATTATTACATAAAGAGACCGCAGAGTGAATTATTACAGGGGGAGTTTATTACACAGAGTCGTTTGTTAAGCAGAGAATCTATTATTATACAACAGCCAACTCTTATACTGAAAATTATTACATAGATTCCATCAGGACACAGGGAGATAATTACACAGTCATAATACATTGGAGAACCCTGTTTGTTTAACCACCATGTCCTATTTACCCTATTTCTGGATTCCAGTCATTTCTGAGAGGCAACCCCTCTCTCTAAGAAAGATTCCACAGTGCCTACAGAGGACTGAAGTGTCCAGGCACAAGTCGTGGGGATTGTTTCAAAGAAGGAAAATATATACCAAAAAGGCTAGCAATGTATAATGCATGGGGGAGAAACAGGAAACAGAACTGCCTCTGGACCTGTGTCCAACACCACCATTTGTTAGCTATTTCACCTTGACCATTGGCTTAATGTCTCTGTACCTTGATTTCTTTCTCCATAAAACAAAGTTCTTAATGGTTCCTACCTCACATACCGCATCTCCAGCTTCTCCAGTGGTCAACTGTATTTTTCTTGTTGTTGGTAATAAAGACTGTGTTAACTTCCTAGGGCTACTATAACAAATAACCCAAACTTGGTAGCTTAAACAATAGAAGTTTTTACTTTCTTGAAGGTCTGGAGGCCAGAAGCTGGGAATCAAGCTATCATAGGACTGGTTTCTTTTGGATGTCCTAGGGAGAACATGCTCCATCCCTTTCTCTTCATTCCTATTGGCCACTGGGCATCCTTGTTGAACCTTAACCTGTAGACCCAACAAGCCAGTTTCTGCTCTGTCTTCCTATCACCTTCTCTGCATCTCTGTCTTAAATTTGTCTGCTACTGATCAATGTTTCCATGGAATTTACGAGTATAACCACTAATCTATACTCTATATCTCAAATCTTTCTCTTACAAGGATACCTGCCAAGACGTAGGGCCCACATTTCAAAATCCATAACTTAATGAAATCTGCAAAGACTCTTTCTCCAAACAGGGTCACATTCAAAAGCTCTGAGAAATAGGATATCAGTGTGTATATATATATATATACATATATATATATACATACACTAATATATATATATTAGTATCCTTTTTCAACCCACTACATAGATGGTCATCTTCAATTGCCAAAATTAGTAAATCACTTTTATAGACAGAACTATATGTGTGTGTGTGTGTGTGTGTGTGTGTGTGTGTGTGTGTGTGTATCTTGCTCACACCGCTCATGTAACTACTTCTTATTTCAAAAAGCCCTAAAGGATCCATGTTTCTGCTTGTGGCAGGATATGTAAATCTATAGCAATTATTACCTTGATGAAAAGAGTACATGATAAGTCTTAATACAATTGCAAGCTCTGAAACCAAGGACTAATTTTAAGCAGTAAATGACATTAACCTGTGTTCCCAGGAGTACATTAGGATTTTCAAAATACAGCACTTTCTCCTTGCGCTGCCTGCATACAAATGGGACTCAATTTATTGCAAATGGTATTCCTGAGCCCAGCGCCAGTGACATAATTAAGAAATGTATTCAGCCTATTACTAATTTAACAGTGTTCAGGGTTCTTATCAAAAAGCCGTGCGTCTCCCCACAGTGTCGCCATCAAATTTATGCATTGTAAATACAAATATATTTTATTCATAGTGGATTCTTGCAACTTCAATTATGCAATAAGTATTTATTTGGAATTCATTCTTTTCCCCCCATTTGATAGCCATCATTAATTCATGTGAAACTGATTAAGCCTCTTGTAAAGCTCCAGCAAACACCTTAGAAGACAAACTCAATTTGTAAGGATGTAGCTGTTGTCATGATTCTTTCAAATGAAGAAAAAGATAGCCCCTGGACCAAATAACTTCAGGGCTGGCTGGTGTTTAGCAAAATGGTGGAATAGGATAAGTTGATTTTTTGTGGCACCAATTTTATTGTTGATGGGGGCATCCTTCTCCCCTCCCACAGCATCCAACTCCCGTATCCAACTGGTATCCAAGGGGCCTCTCTAACATCTCCCCGACATGTTCTTTACCCCATCTCCCTCAGTTCCTTAAATGGAAACACCATAGATCCAAGTGTTGCAGGAAGGGGGACCTCTTTCAGGGCCTTTGTGGGCTCTTGTTTAACACTGGGAAATGAATTGTCCAAGGAGACATACATGAGCTGACAAAGCAAGAGACATTGGGAAAGGGTGCTCAGGCGGAGAGCATTAGGGTAAGGGAACCCAGGAGGATTGCTCTGCCAGATGGCTCAAAGTCTCGGGTTTTATGGTGATGGGGTTAGTTTCCAGGTTTCTGCGGCCAATCCTTTGGACTCAGGGTCCTTCCTGGTGGTGCAGGCAGTGCCCAGCCAAGATGGATGCCAGAGAGAAGGATTCTGGGAGGTGGAAGGACACGTGGCATTGCCTTTTGATGTTTCCTGAACTCTTCCGGTTGGTGGTGGCTTGTTAGTTCCATGTTTCTTACTAGGACCTCCGCTCATAAAATAACTCATTAAAATAGTTACTATGGTGCCTGGCCAAGGTGGGTGGTTTCAGTCAGTGCGCTTCCCCTAACACATGTTCATGCCTCCCCCTTGCTCTTGGCAAAAATTTTCTTGGACGAGGGGAGAATGCCTCCCAGAAGAAAGATGGCAACCACTGCTACTTTGGGGTTCTTGCCTGGAGAATCCCAGGGACGGGAGAGCCTGGCGGACTGCCTTCCATGGGGTCACACAGTGTCAGACACAACTAAAGTGACTTAGCAGCAGCAGGAGCAGCTACTTCGGGGTAAAAATGGAAGAAATTAAAGGAGGGCTGCTATTTCAAATGGGCCCCTCCGGCAGCTCTGAGAAGATGACCCTGGGATAGAGAAGTAAATGAAATGCAGGAATCAACAGATGCCTGGAGGAAGGGCGAGCTTGGTAAACTTGTCTGCCCAAGAAAGCACCTAAAACCAGGTGCCAGGATAATAATGGTCAGGAAACTGTGACAAGATGCTAATTAAATGCCCATGGGGCTTCATTGAAAATAGGTTTAAAGGCCTGTGCTGGTCACAGAAAAAAGCCAGATTCCTTCTCTCTTTAATGATGCTACCATTTTCTAAAATGAGGCCTCTTAGGCAGAGCCTGGAGTGAACGCATTTCAAAGGAAACGGTTTGACACATCATCAAAGCAAGTGGTTGGAACCCTCAACCCAGGGACGGGAGGTGAGAGACAGCCAGCCCCCAGGTTCCAGGCCCCCATCTCTCCAAACTCCTGGCCCCATCCCATTTGAAGATGGCACACTGGCAGACTCTCTTATCACAAAGCACAGACAATGACAGCTGCCAAATCTTCCAGCTTCTCTGAATGATTGTCCAAAGCCCACTCTCTCCCAGGACCACAAATCTCCTTCTGGGAGAAATGATCTTGAGTGGCTTTCATGACAAGCTGACTTGCTGAGAATTCCTCTCTCCTCCTCTGCACACCTAGTTGTTGACTCAAATGTCACTTCCATGGGGGATTATGTCCTGATCAAATAGACAACATCAGGTCTCCCTGTCATAGACTCTCGGGGCTTCTTAAGAGCCTCCCAGTGCCTAGTTTTATGAAACAATATGGTTAATGTCTATTCAAGCTATAACCTCCAGGAAACTCAGGTTGTATTGCTAAAAGGTAAAGGTTTAAAAAGGATAAAATTGTGAGTCTCTTACAAGTGAACATATCTCAAAAATTTTTACTTAACTCTTTCATGTTAGTACTCAGGGGAGGATCCAAAGGGCTGAGAAATATACAGGCATCAGAAATGTTAGGGGGGCTGGGGGGGGGGATGCACAAATAGTGGCAAAACTAGCAACACTGGTCAATATCCACAGGGCAAGAATCAATTGCATTCCCTGGGACACAATTTGCATTTCTATGAACAAGAGTCATTTGCATTGCTATCAGCTTTCTGCAATTTACAGAGCTGTAAAATAGCTCAAAGACAGGGAAAGAGTGAGATAGTGCAGAGAAGGCCAGATAGGACCCCCGCCCCCCCCCCCCAGTCATCTTTCTGGCTCTTGTCAAAGTGTTTCGCAGGTTTTCTCAATTTTGCTCATCTTGTTTGCTTCGCATTGCTTTGCCAAGCGCTCACAACACAGCAGACCCTTGGTGAATATTTATTAAATGAAAGGCAGTGTGGTGAAGCAGGAGGGAAAGGGGCAGGGCACAATCTTAAAAAAAAAAAAAAAAAAAGACAGAACCCGAGACAGGACATAAATTGATTAGAACCAAATAGGTCCAAGATGGCGAATGAGTTGACTTCCACTAAACCCTAAGCCTCAGTATACGCTCACTGTTACATATCAGCAAGTTAAATAACAGACCTACAGGTGCCATGACAGCTAAAATTCAACCAAAAGGTCAAAAAGTGGGCTGTGGCCCCATTCCTGGAAATCCTCCCCCTTCCCGCCAAAAAGCTAGAGTCCTCCTCCCACTTATTAGCCTATGAAATTACCCAATCCTATAAAAACTGACAACCCCCTACCCTGGTGCCACTCTTGCCTTCTGAGATGGCTCACACTCTTGTCTATGGAGTGTGTTTCTCTAAATAAATCCTCTTCTGACCTACCACTTGTTATGCTCCTTGTCCGTGTCCCCTACCCGACCGAATGAACAAGTCCACCAAAGTAATGCAAAAGGCATAAAGGGAGTTTATTTCTGGCGCGCCAGGGTCCTAGCCTCTCCGACACAGCAGAATGCGGCTGGACCCCGAACAAAGAGGTATGGCGGTTTATATACAGTTTGTCCCTTAGTCCAGCAACAGGCATAGTTGGCACTACCTGATTGGTTACATGCGAAGCTGAGCTCATACATTCCCCTGATGCTGCTTCCCTATAGATTTTTCTTATTTGGTATGGAATGTTTAGCGCAGGAGCTACTGACCTCCTTATTTGGTTATGGAATGTTTAGCGCAGGAGCTACTGACCTCCTTATTTGGTTATGGAATGTTTAGCGCAGGAGCTACTGTCCCAGGTCCCTGATGTAGTTACACACCTCACTAAGTCTTCCGATAACCTAACACCACTTTACCCCTCACTGCATTCTTTCTGCAGCGAGACATCAAGAACCTGATCCTCACTAAGTCCTGAGACCACGTGTGATCTCAGTTAAAAACCCCATGAGTTCAGACTCATGGGTTCAGGTTCCAATTAGGTTACACAGTTCCAAATGTATTTATTGAATACAAAATAAATTTTGTATTCAGTGGGGGTGGGTCTCAATCTGAACCTATGTACGTTTCCTCAGAAAGCATGTCTGCTCCTGACTAATGGACAAGCGAAGAGGTTCCACCAGGATCTTGGGAGAAAACATGGTAAATAACACACTTGACTCAGTAGTAAATTCTCATTGATCAGAGGAGACAGTGTGCCCACCATACATGCACCCATTTTAATATGTGGATGCCTTAAAAGAGGTTAGATGCTCCAGGCACACTTAAGAAAACAGTTTTCTAAAGAGAGAAGACTCTTGAGAGTCCCTTGGACTGCAAGGAGATCCAACCAGTCCATTCTGAAGGAGATCAACCCTGGGATTTCTTTGGAAGGAATGATGCTAAAGCTGAAGCTCCAGTACTTTGGCCACCTCATGCGAAGAGCTGACTCATTGGAAAAGACTCTGATGCTGGGAGGGATTGGGGGCAGGAGGAGAAGGGGATGACTGAGGATGAGATGGCTGGATGGCATCACGGACTCGATGGACGCAAGTCTGAGTGAACTCCAGGATCGGTGATGGACAGGGAGGCCTGGCCTGCTGCGATTCATGGGGTCGCAAAGAGTCGGACACGACTGAGCGACTGAACTGAACTGAAATGAAGGAGACCACAAATGCAAAAAGGTTTTGGAAATGGTAAAATGCTAAAGTATTGGAGGATGAGATAATAAAGTATTCATTCCAAATTTGTGTTACATGGATTTAGACATAGAAAGACACTGACTCAGCCAATAAAAAATGTTTGTATCCCCCCACTTTCAGTTTAGAACATAATTTAGGAAACAAAACCTTGCCCCCTTTTCATCTCTTTGATTGCATCAATAAAAACTTACCAGTTCCTGAATCTCATCTCTAGCTTCAAAGTGCCTCACTCACACTGGTTCTCTCTAAGACCCTGGAAGGAAGCTTGGTGATGTGTTTATTTGATTACACTTTTTTCCCCCTAAAATATCAAAGGCTAGCTATTCTACCTGGTATTGGTTAAGATTATTGATTATATTTTATCAATACCTCCATCACACTTCCCCTTATGTTGGGTGGCATTCCAAAGGCACAGGCATTCAGAGGGAGGGATCCATTGAAGAGAACTTGACTTGGGGATACATTTAACTGGGATGTTGTTTTCAGTCATTGCCATAGAGAATTAAATTACTGCTACTGCTGCTTCTGTCACTACAGTCGTGTCCAACTCTGTGCGACCCCATAGATGGCAGCCCACCAGGCTCCCCCATCCCTGGGATTCTCCAGGCAAGAACACTGGAGTGGGTTGCCATTTCCTTCTCCAATGCATGAAAGTGAAAAGTGAAAGTGAAGTCGCTCAGTCGTGTCCGACTCCTAGCGACCCATGGACTGTGGCCTACCAGGCTCCTTCATCCATGGGGTTCTCCAGGCAAGAGTACTGGAGTGGGGTGCCGTTGCCTTCTCCAAAATTACTGCTATATCCCAGTATAGGAACGGCTTCAAGGAATATGGGTATACTCATTCCATTGTGTACAAAAATGGTACACGTGATACACGTCATGTCAAAATTCTAGTATCAAGTCATGATACAAAAATTCTAGAAAAAAGTTATATCATGATACACTTGAGTTCTATAGCCCCCAGATCTGGAAATACATAAATAGGGAGAGGAAAAAAGAACACCATGATTTGAGGTTTAAGGAGGTAGATGTTAGTCTGTGGGAAATTCTTGCAGTCATTAGATGTGCAAAATTCTTATGTCACTGATTAGGTTCTCATTGATATATTTGGTTCTCATTGAATTTGACTCAAAATAGAATTGCCTACCAACAGTGAAAGTGAAAGTGAAGGTCTCTCAGTCATGTCCAACTCTTTGTGACCCCATGGACTATAGAGTCCATGGAATTCTCCAGGCCAGAATACTGGAGTGGGTAGCCATTTGCTTCCCCAGGGGATCTTCCCAACCCACGGATCGAATCCAGGTCTCCTGCATTGCAGGTGGGTTCTTTACCAGCTGAGCCACCAGGGAAGTCCAACTATCAACAGGGATACACTCAAAAAAGATACAGCTTATACAATTTTAAATGCTACATACATTTTCCAATTTAAGTTTTTAAAAATAAGAAATATTTTAAGTAGATGTTGTCAAAATTCTTGTGGTTTTAGGGCATAAACCTACAAAACAGTGAGAATGTGGTCACATGTTTTATCAAGTACAGTCATCAATAATAATAGAAAAACATCTCAAATCAACAAAACAATTATCTTTCTTTTCTCTGAAAAATATCCCCAAACTGTCATTCTAAGAAAAAGCAATCAAAGAATATGCAGCTAAAAGGTGTAAGAAAAAAGTATCCTGTAGGTGTGTCAGAAAGCTAATAAAGAGAAAATGGAACATCATTTTTCTGGATTTTGTGATGCTTTGTGCTTTTTGTTGGCTTGTAAAAAATCTGTAATTTGCTGTGATTTATGTTCTCATTCTAAATAAATATCTACTTTCACAACATATTTTTTGCTCATGATTTTATAATTTTTTTCCCTTAAAGACAGCCTTGGATGAAGCATAACTGTCAGGCCCTACACAGCTTGGACCTGGACGTGCTCTTGGTATGGGAGATTGGGGGTCATTCCTTGGCCGACTCCATCCTTTATTCTCACCTATCACTGATTCCCTCAGTCCAAGAGTGGGAGAAGGAAAGGAAGTCAGAACATCATATTACAGACCTTCCCTGGTGGTTCAGTGGTTAAGACTCCATGATTCCACTGCAAGGGGTGCAGGTTCAATTCCTAGGTGGGGAACTAAGATCCCACATGCCATCTGGCATGGTCAAAAAAATTTTTTTTAATTAAGATTTTAAAAATTAATACTAATTACAAAAAAGAAACATCATAGTATATAACACTTGACAATTCTAAAACCTTTTTAAAAATAGTATTTGCAGAGCTGCCACAATGCAAATATGTCAAAATGGCAACATCAAAATATCAAACATCATACAAAACAGACCCATGACCCACTCCATCTGAGTCCAAAGCTCTACTAACACAAGCTGCCCTTCCCATCAACATGGGAACAGCCTGTGTGTCATGGAGGAAATTCCCAAATAATTTAGATTTGTTAGGTAGTAGGGGGCTTCCCAGGTGGCACTAGTAGTAAAGAGCACGCCTGCCAATGCAGGAGAGGTAAGAAATGCAGGTTTAATCTCTGGGTTGGGAAGATCCCCTGGAGGGGAAAATGGCAACCCACTCCAGTATTCTTACCTGGAGAACCCATGGACAGAGGAGTCTGGAGGGCTTCAGTCCACAGGGTCACAGAGTTGGATATGACTGAAGGGACCTAGCAAGCATGCACCCAGGCAGAAGGTCTGCCCCAAAATACCCACATCCGGATCCCCAGAACTTGAGGATACATCACCTTCCATGACAAATGGGCAGTAGAGTTTCTGATAGAATTGAGATTGCTAACCACCTGCCCTTGAGATGGAGCAGTTATCCTGGATGGTCTAGGGGGGCTCAATATAATCACAGGAATCCTTCTACATGAAGGGGAACGAAGTGAGTCAAAGAAAGAGATATGACCACAGAAGCAGGGTCAGAAAGATGCTGTTCCTGACTCCAAAAATGAAGGCGCCACAAGCCCAGGAATGCAAGTGGCCTCGAGAAGCAGGAAATGTCACGGAAATGGATTCTCCCCAATAACTTACAGAAAGGAATGTGGCCCTGCCAAAGCCTGAATTTCAGCCCAGTGAGACAGGTGTCAGATTTCTAACCTACAGAAGTTTAAGATATTCAATTTGTACCATTTTAAGCCACTAAGTTTTTAGTAATTTATTACAGCAGCCATAGGAAATTAATACACTAAATATTTGAGTAATGGAGACCCTGAGATATGGGTCAGATACATTAAGATTTTTTGGTTATAAATGATACACAGTCATGTCCAGCTTTCTTTTGCAACCTCATGGACTGTAGCCCATCAAACTCCTCTGTTCATGGGATTTCCCAGGCAAGAATATTGAAATAAGTTGCCATTTCCTCCTCCAGGGGATCTTCTTGAATCAGAGATCGAACCCATGTCTCCTGTGTCTCCTGCATTGGCAGGCAGATTCTTTACCACTGAGCCACCTGGGAAGCCCCAGAAAACCCATTAGAAGAAGATCAAGCCAGCCAATCTTAAAGGATATCAACCCTGAATATTCTTGGAAAGGACTTATGCTAAAGCTGAAGCTCCAATACTTTGGCCACCTGATGTGAAGAGCCAACTCACTGGAAAAGACCCTGATGTTGGGAAAGACTGAGGGCAGGAGGAGAAGGGGACGGCAGAGGATGAGATGGTTGGATGGTATCACTGACTCGATGGACATGAGTTTGAGCAAACTCCGGGAGATGGTGAAGGACAGGGAGGCCTGGCGTGCTGCAGTCCCATGGGGTGGCAAAGAGTCAGACATGCCTTAGCAGCTGAACAACAACAACCAATAATGAGAGGAATGTATTGGTGGGCATAATTAAAAGAAAGCCAATGCCACACCATGAATGAACCAGTAAGTGGAGCCAGAAGGGCTGGAAGGACCCCATTGGCTTGGCCAAAGTCACGTGCTATGATGCACCCCACACTCTTCCAAGCAGGGCTAAGTCAGCATCACATGGATCCCCAGATGGAAACCAGGTTTCTTTGGACAGGAAGGAGGAAAAGCCAATTCTGAGGTGACTGCCACCAACACAGTGTATATTTTCATTTTCTTTTACCCAGTGTGTAAAGATAGGCATTAAATCTGACCAGTGCAGACCCATGAAAACAAAGCAAGAAAAAAAAAATTTGTTGACACTGGAACACCCGTCTTCCGAGTGACTGATTGACTATTTTCTTAATTATTTGCTCTTACCTTCACTCCAGTTGAAATAGTCAGATATTCTGCCCGAGAGGTTGATTGATAAACCTTCAAAAGCTGGTTGTCTTTAAAGGATTCATCCTTCAGTGTTCTTTTGTTTGTTTCTGTAGCACAAAGGGCGCCAAGTCAGAGTTCCTTTTGGTTGATTCTCTCCACTAAATGCTTAGTTGCTATTGTTTTATTGCAATCTATTTATAAGAAATGGGCAATCTCCCCCACCATCACCCCCATGATGCCAGGAGCCCTGAGCTGTGCTTGTTTATTGCTCCTTTGTGTACAGGAACCTGTCCTTGAGATTCCACTGCCAATGTAAGGGATTAAGGGGCTAAGTGAGTCTGACTAGAGTAGGAATCTTTCAAATATGCTTCTCTCGCCCAGCTCTTTTGCAGGCAATTTTTATTTAACACACACACACACACACACACACACACACACACACACACACACACAGAAGGCCATTTTTACAGCCTGGTAACCAAACAATTACATTTCCCAAGATCTACTCAATTTCTTTTTATGCCATCTTGGAAAAATAGAAAAATATACAGGTATAACAAATGTAATTATCTAAATATACATATTTCCATTCGTTAGTAATCTGCTCTTCTCCTTTGATCGACAGTCCCCCAAAGGAAGAGCTAGCCATCCGCTCTGCCACACAAACAATGCATTCTCAGCAGCAGTGGAACAGAATCTGCTCAATTGCCTGGAAACCATTTCTGTCAGAAGTGTTTTAGTTCCGACCCAGGTGATGGTCAGAACCACTTTTCACTCGGGAAGGACTCTACTGCAGGGAGAGATTCTATACCTAAAGCCTGGACATCTGGAGATTTCTGGAGTGCAAGAAAAAATGGACCTGTCTTTAAAGGCAGCCCACTGTCCCTCCGGACCACTCCCCACAAAGGAGGACTCAGGAATCAAAGGCCCTGACACGCAACCACTAAAGCCACTAACGCCAAGTCAATGTCTTGATCCATCACACAAAACGGTAAAAATGATGATGACAATGATGCTCCTAGGACTTTCAGTCCCGGTGCACTTTGCACACGCATGCACACTCACTCAGTTGTGGCTGACTCTGCGACCTTATGGACTGTCACCCGCCAGGCTCCTCTGTCCATGGGATTCTCCAGGCAAGAATACTGGAGTGGGTTGCCATGCCCTCCTCCAGGGGATCTTCGTGACCCAGGGATCGAACCTGCATCTCCTGTGGCTCCTGCATTGGCGGGCGGATTCTTTACCACTGAGTCACCTGGGAAGCCCTGTGCTTTGCACAAGTTAGCTCACTAAATCTCCAAATGGCCAGGAAGCAAACATCAACAGCACGTCTGCTTTACAGCTGAGGAAGCCTAGTTCTAAAGTGCAATGCTCCTGTTATCACTGGGTTTTTCAGCCCCGGCACTATTAACATCTCGGGTTGAATTTCTCTGGACATTACGGGACACTGAGCAGCACTGCTGGCCTCTTTCTAGTGGCATTCCCTCCTCCAGCTGTGATGATAAAAGTGTCTCCAGATACAGTCTCCCTAACTGGGATCTGCATTATGGCATTGATCAATAGTGGGATCTAGATTTGCGCTCACTTACTTAATTGCTCAAAATTAGAGAGCAATTTGCTATATCACCAGAGTATCAATGACTCACTCTAGATCAATAGCTAAAATACATCTCTCTTCAACCTGCACGTGTGTGTGCTCAGTCGCTTAGTCATGTCCAACTCTTTGCAACCTCACGACTGCAGCCCACCAGGACCCTCCTCCCCAACCTGGACCCAGTGATTGGATCACGGAAGGGATGAACCAGCCAAACCAACCAGAAGCTTCCCTTTCAACCCTTGCTACTGCTAAGTCGCTTCAGTCGTGTTCGACTCTGTTCAACCCCATAGACGGCAGCCCACCAGGCTCCTCTCTCCCTGGGATTCTCCAGGCAAGAATACTGGAGTAGGTTGCCATTTCCTTCTCCAATGCATGAAAGTGAGAAGTGAAAGTGAAGTCACTCAGTTGTGCCCAACTCTTAGCGACCCCATGGACTGCAGCCTACCAGGCTTCTTCCATCCATAGGATTTTCCAGGCAAATTGGGGTTAATATGGCATATTCGGAGAACAAGAAACAAAATGAACAGTGGCTGTCTATTTAAATGGTCTGGGTGGCGGGGTTGTAATGTCTATGGGTAACAGCTATCAGGGATGGGGGGAAGATTTACGTTGGGGTCAGAATTTGGAGAGCCTTAAATAGTATTCTAATGTACTTCAATTTGTGAAAATAGACACTGAAAGCCTGGTATGGAACAGAGTTCTGTAGGCTGAATTGGGAGGAGTGACACCCACAGGGCTCCAGCCCTTGAGAGAATGTGATGAAGTAGGATCACGTGCAATGGGCTAATTGCAGTATAATGTGTAATCAATTCTCTCACGCAGGTATATAAAGGAGGATTGGAGCAAATACCTAATATCCAGTGGGGAGCGTAAAAAAAATAGTGACAAACCAATGAGGAGCTGAGTAGAAAATTTTTCTAGGCACCAGGAATGGCATAAGCAAAGACATGGACTCATGACAGATTTTAGCCTGTTTGGGGAGTTCAGTGTGGCCAAACTGTAAGACTAAATGGGGGAGAGTGATGGAGGTAAAGCCTTAAAAAGCTTGCGGCTTAGTCTGAATGAAAAAAATAAAAAAGGAATAAAAAGAATGCTTAACTTATTGGGAAGGGAATTACACATTTTTGAAAAATTGCAGTGTAGTGTTTGATCACAGTAATAGTGCTCATTTTATTTGTTGTTGTTGTTGTTAACTGGAGGATACTTGCTTTACAATTTTGCATTAGTTTCTGCTGTACAACAACGTGAGTCAGTGCCCATTTTAAACGGTCCATGATGTGTAATGTATAATCAGCATTCTACATGTATCATTCCGTATAAGTTTAAAGTCAGCTAAGTTTCTGCTGCTGCTACTAAATCACTTCAGTCATGTCCAACTCTTTGTGACCCTATGGACTGTAGCCCACCAGGCTCCTCTGAATATGGGATTCTCTAGGCAAGAATACTGGAGTCAATTGCCATGCCCTCCTCCAAGGGATCTTCCTGACCCAGGGATTGAACCTGTGTCTCTTGTGTCTCCTGACAGGCAGGTTCTTTACGACTAGCACCATCTGGGAAGCCCAATTAAGTTTCTGTCAAAGGGCCATATGCATAGAATATACATGTAACAAAATGCAATTTTATCTCTAATACAGAAACCTTTTGTAAACGATACCAGCTTGGTCCAATAGAATTTACTGTGATGACGTAAAACTTCCATACCATGTTATCTGATATGGCACCCTCAAGGCACAGATACAAACTCCAATACTCTGGCCACCTAACGTGAAGAACTGACTCATTGAAAAAGACCCTGATGCTGGGAAGGATTGAAGGCAGGAGGAGAGGGGGACAACAGAGGATGAGATGGTTGGATGGCATCACCAACTGGATGGACATGAGTTTGCACGAGCTCAGGGAGTTGATGATGGACAGAGAAACCTGGTGTGCTGCAGTCCACGGGGTTGCAGAGTCATACAGAACTGAGCGACTAAACTGAACTGAGGCACAGATAGTTATAAAGTACTTGAAATGTGTCTAGGACAACAGAGGAACTGAGTGTCTTATTGTGCTTAATTTAATTTGCTCAATTTAAATTTAGGCTTAAATACTCAGAAGTGGTTGGTGGCTACCATCTTGGATAGCACAGGTCTAGACAAAGCAAATACATGGATACAAGATATGAAATTTGACAGAAATTAATTAGGGCCGCATCATAAGAATGAACAAGTGTGGCAACTTATTGGAAGGTGTGTGTCAAATGGAAATACCATTAACTCCTTCTTTCTGAAAGGGAGATGGAGAGAAAGAAAGAGCCTGGGAATTGTCTCTTCCTAGAATTAATTACCTTCTGGTTAGAGTCACTGAAAGAGTCAAGTTGAACACAGATAGGCTTTGAAAGCAATAGAAATTAAAAAGCAAATGTTAAGACAAAGCTTACACATTAACCTTCTTGGAAGTGTATTGATATCTTACAGAAGAATCTTTTGGAAAGATGTACGCAGTCCAGGATACTTAAGGAATAAAAACCTGTATCTGAGATGAGCACATCTTCCTTTTGACTATCTGGCACCCCTTTCCTGTTCTTCTCATAACAGCACCATTTGTTTTTTCCTATGGGGACCTGTCATTTCCATATTCCACATGAGCCTAATAGAGTTAAATCTCAACCCACAGTCTTGATACAAAGCCCCGACTGGTCAGTGTGAATACTTCCCCTATCTGGACCCAGTGATTGGATCAGAGAAGGGATAACCAGCCAAGCGGACGAGAAATTTCCCTTTCAACCCTTCGTAGAGGCTAGAATTCTCCCTGAAACCAAAAGCTAAAGACACTGTAGGTGTGACATTGCCAGTGATCATCTCCTTGTTTGTCCAAGAGAGAAGCCAGTAACAGGCAGAAACAGAGACACAGAAAGCCCTGGGGATACAGTTCAAATCCTCTCACCCCCCATCCCCCATGCCTGAAGTGTCTGATTAGCCCCGGGAATTCCTTTTTGTGTGAACTAATCATTCTCTCTTTTTAAAGAACTTGGATTGACCTGAGTTTTTGCCAGTTGCAAATCCAAGAGTAACACGTTGGCCCACAGAAGGAACAGATCTTGAAACTTGATAGATGTTATTTTCCCTTTGTGTGTACAAAGTCACTTGAGTCATGTCTGACTCTTTGGGACCCCATAGATTGTAGCTCACCAGGCTCCTCTGTCCATGGAATGTTTCAGGCAGGAATACTGGAGTAGGTTGCCATTTCTTCCTCCAGGGGATCTTTCCGACCCAGAGATCGAACTGCCGTCTCCTGTGTTTCCTGTACTGACAGGAGGATTCTTTACCACTGAACCACTGGGGAAGCCCCCTCTTCAACCCACTGCCCAGTGAAAGTACTGCTTCCCCTCTTTCCACAGAGCCACCTTCACCAGATTCTTTTTCCCATTCCTTCACTCTCATTTGGCTCAGATGGTAAAGCATCTGCCTGCAATGTGGGAGACCTGGGTTCAATCCCTGGGTTGGGAAGATCCCCTGGAGGAGGAAATGGCAACCCACTCTAGTATTCCCGCCTGAATATGCAACATATTTTTGCATATAGTTGGTCATTGTTGCTTGCATGCTCAGTCATGTCCGACTCTTAGTGGACTGCAGCCCACCAGGCTACCCTGTCCATGGAATTTTCTAGGCACGAATACTGCAGCGGTTTGCCATTTCCTTCTCCCAGGGGTTTTCCCAACCCAGGGATCGAACCCGAGTCTCCTGAGTCTCCTACAACATCAGTGCAGTCTTTACCGCTGCACCACCTGGGGATGGGTTGGTTACTTTCACTGTAAGACCCTTTTTTTTTGCCCTCTCACATTCCTCCTTCACTGCCAAGCTCAAATAGCTTCTCTGGAAAGCAACCCAAAGCCTATTCATCCAGAACATGTTTTCCTCTGCTCCATTCTCTTATAGTATTCTGTTTTTGAATACCTCTTTTAAACTACTCATCACCATCTGATTTTTATTACCTCTAATTGTGTCCAAGTCTCTCTCCCTCACTCACTCGCGACCCTTCCAAGGACACAGGCTCTGTCTTATTCATCTTTCTTTTTCTTTTGCATTTAGCATGGGGAGCTGCCCGCAACTGACACTAGAAAGTGTTTGTTGAATGGCATTGCAGCGCAAAGAAGTGTCTTTCAAAGACAGAAAAGAGAAAGAACAGTGACAGCTTAGCTGAAGAGAGCACAATGGACTGAAAAGCCCCCAGCTTTGATCAAACTGTGGCCCCAGGAACTCTCCAGCTGCTCGCACCCGATTTTCTGGCATCTGTGGGAGCAATGGACTCTCAGAAAGCAACAGTGTGATCAGGGCTCAGAGAGAGGAAAGGAAAACAGCAGTTAAGCAAGGGTGATGGTTGCACGTGCTGTAGAGTATTAACATACAGCACAGTTCACTAACCAGAGCACACACCAGAGGGAGGCTGAAAACCTTGGCAAAGCTGTGTCCTTTGCTTTACACATATTTCGAGTTTTGACACCTGGAAGCAGCCTGTCATGCTGTCTTTTTGTAGAAGACTGACGTGGAATAACATTTACAACGATTGGAAGAGGTTAAGAATAACTATCTAAAGTTTCAAGGAAAATATTAAAGTGTTTAGAATAACAGAATTTTCCTTCTAGAAGGCATCACAGAAATCATCATTTTCAGAGGTAAGAAATAAAAGAGAGGTGCTGCTAACCTTCCTTTCCCAAGGTTATAGAAAATCATTTCAACTCGGTTGCCCAAGTATTTCTCGGAGAGTGAGGATATCTCAGAATCCTCAACACAGTGTTAACACCGTAATCGTTGGCCAGTGAGATGACATTATTTTCCATCCCTAATCTAGTCAACTGCCTCCCCTAGTGAGATGAAAGCACAACCCAGAGAGGGGAGGGAAATTCTCCCTGATGACTCAGTGAACCCGTGCAAACTTAGAACTACATCCCGGTTTAGTTATCTTTCTATACACCAGGTTGCCCACTTGTTTATTCCTTTCTTGGTCATGGAATGATATATGCATTCCAAACAAATCACTTTATGGTATCTCATCTAACATCAAGCCCAGCAAGAAATCTCAAGGTCTGTATGTTCCTTCCAGTTGAGAAAACGGCATCTCTCTCACAGACATCACAAACCATTTTCTGACCACCTCATGTTGCTGTTGTTGAGTTGCTCAGTCATGTCTGACTCTTTGTGACCCCACGGACTGTAGCCCACCAGGCTCCTCTGTCCATGGGATTCTCCAGGCAAGAATACTGGAGTGAGTTGCCATTTCCTTCTCCAGGGGATCTTCCCAACCCAGGGACTGAACCTGTGTTTCCTGCCTCTCCTGCACTGGCAAGCAGATTCTTTACCACTGATTCACCTGAGAAGTCCAAAGGACTTCATCCTCAGTTAAATCTTCATCCTCAATTAAATCAGTCTTTTCCTTGGCTCTCAGCCTGCTTCTCAACTTCTGATATGGCGGTGGTACAGGGCACTCCCTGGCAGGTATCTGATCAGAAATGAGCTTCGCTGAATGTCTCCAGGCCTCCAGCTTCCCCTGCCTGCAGCTGGCACCTCAAGGTTGCCCAGATCAAGCCCGGGGCTGCTGGAAAGGGCACAGCCTGAGTTCCAAGCACTTGAGTGCTTCCTCCCCTTTCCTTTCAGTGCAGCTGTTTGTAGAGTTTCCCAGAGGGAGAATTTGAAAGGGCCTCTTAATAACCTTGTTCAGAGCTCCAGAGGAGAAATTAAATCTTTCTGCAAATTCAGCATGGAGCTGATATTGGTGAGACAAGATCTCAGATGGCCTTTCTGGCACCTGGGCTATTTGGAAATTAACCCCTTGGTTTCTGTGAGTTATGAGATGCATCTCTGAGAGTGAAAGAGAAGAAGAGAGGGAGGCAAGAAACAAGGAAGAAGGAAATGGTCTTAAAAAAAATTTTTTTTTTGTATTGGTGTATTTGAGAATCTCTTGGACAGGAAGGAGATTAAACCAGTCAATCATAAAGGAAATCAGTCCTGAATATTCATTGGAAGGACTGTTGCTGAAACTGAAGCTCCAATACTTTGGCCACCTGATGAGAAGAGCCGATTCATTGGAAAAAGACCCTGATGCTGGGAAAGATTGAGGGCAAAAAGAGAAGGAGGCAACAGAGGATGAGATGGTTGGATGGGATCACTGATTCAAGGGACATGAGTTTGAGCAATCTCCGGGAGAGAGTGAAGGACAGGCATGCTGCAGTCCATAGGGTCGCAAAGAGTCAGACATGACTTAGCCACTGAACAACCGAATGAATAGCCAATCCTTGGAGGCTCAGGGATAAAAAGAAATCCACCTGCTAATGCAGAAGATTTGGGTTCAGTCCCTGGGTCGAGAAGCTTCCCTTGAGAAGGAAATGGCAATCCATTCCACTATTCTTGCCTGGAGAATCCCATGGACAGAGGAGGCTGGCGGATCACAAAAGAGGGAGCACGACTTAGCAACTAAAGAACAACATAGCGCATTAACAAACAGTATTTTGATAGCTTCAGGTGGACATCAAAGGTACTCAGTCATATAGCATGCTGCTGCTGCTGCTAAGTCGCTCCAGTCGTGTCCAACTCTGTGCGACCCCACAGACGGCAGCCCACCAGGCTCCCCCATCCCTGGGATTCTCCAGGCAAGAACACGGGAGTGGGTTGCCATTTCCTTCTCAAATGCGTGAAAGTGAAGTTGCTCAGTCGTGTCCGACGGCCCACCAGGTTCCTCCATCCATGGGATTTTCCAGGCAAGAGTGCTGGAGCGGGGTGCCATTGCCTTCTCCAGTCATAGAGCATACATGTATCCATTCTCCCCCAAACTCCCCTCCCATCCAGGCTGCCACAGGTAATGATCTTTTTCAGCATCTATCCCTCTCTAGTTTCTTGTGGGCACCATTTCCCTCCCCTCACTCCAAGACTTCATGCTTCAAAAGGACATGAGTCTACTTCAATTCCAGAGGTGAACATATGACCCGAGATGAACCAATAAAAATGCTTCATCGTTTCATCAATCTGGCCACAGTAATAGAGTCCAAACCAGGCTACTGAGAGGACCCTCTGACCCTTTACTAAAATTGATTGAACTCTTCTTCCTCTCTTCTGAGAATTTTCTGTTCTCATCGAAATCTTAGAGTTGGTGTCGTCTGTGTTTTAGCCACTTAGGGAGCACCTTCCTGAAAATGAAGCACACTCAGAGAAAAGCACCGTCCAGAGAATGACAAATGTTATTTGGTCACTGAAGCCATCCACGCCTGAACTTCACCCTTGTTCAATGCAATTACGGGGTGCGATAAATCTGTTTATTCGATTCGGCATGTTAGAGTTGCGTTTCTGGTACTTGTAATTTCAAACACCTGATTAATAAATATGCATATGAAAGACAAGGGTTCCCGAGCCAAAAGTAATTGCTTAACCTGAGTGCAACAAAATTAAACGCTGGAATGCTTTACTCACGACAGTACGATTCCTCAGAAAATTGATTATGCTAATGCATTCTGTGAGTTTTCTAAGACAGGATACAGACAGAAGCACTGCCTAGAGCTCTGCAGCCATGGTCTCATTTATTTCCTTTCATTTTATCTTTTAGCACGTGTGCTTAGTCACCCCGTTGTGTCCGACTCTTCGTGATCCTATGGACTGTAGCCTGGCAGGCTCCTCTGTCCATGGGATTCTCCAGGCAAGAATACTGCAGTGGAAATATTCCATTTCCTACTTCAGACGATCTTCCCAACCCAGGGATCAAACCCACATCTCTTGTATCTCCTGCATTGGCAGGTGGATTCTTTACCACTAGTGCCACTTGGGAGGACCAGAACACCAAAAATTAGCTAAAGCTTGTATATAGCACAGCCTAGGGCAATTGTTTATGACAATGAAAACACACACACTTTCAGAAAGAAAAACCATTGGTAATGTTAAATCTTATGTCTGAAATATACCTACAGTAAAACATATATATATGTTTGTAAATATATGAAATAAAACATATATATGTTTGTAAAAATATGAAATAAATAAATCATGTAAATACATGATTCATTTAATTAAACTTTGATGTATCAATCTTAAATGACAGTTAGTACATGTGTTTGTTGGGAAGAGAAATCTGGTATTAAATTTCAAATCTCTTCTTTTTAACAATTTGCATAACACCTACAGTCTAGAGTGAATGATACTACAGTA
The DNA here is from genome assembly GCF_016772045.2 of Ovis aries. Lineage (NCBI taxonomy): Eukaryota > Metazoa > Chordata > Mammalia > Artiodactyla > Bovidae > Ovis > Ovis aries. The sequence goes on along the minus strand of NC_056077.1, from coordinate 7,360,674 downwards.
ACTAAAATTGATTGAGTGAATATTATATAGCCAAACACAATGCTCAGCCCTTTAGCGGCATTTATTCATTTCATCTCCACAGCAATGCAGTGACTTCATTCTTATCCCATTTTACAGATCAAGAAATTGAGGCTGAGGGAAGTGAAATGACATCCTAGTCATGTGTTCATTGTAAACCTAGGACTAGATCTCAAATTTGTCTGATTCTGTTGCTCAAGGTTTTACTCACCACAATTAAAGGGCCCTCTTTGATCTAAATCCTTCCTGTGTTCTTAACAGGACCCCTATATTTCTTATTCATGCTTGTCTGCTTGAGAGTGGTATTTTTTTAATATAAATGTTCTCATTATAATGAATAGAAATGTATTAGGACATGTTTAATTTATGACAGCTTCTCTACTGCTCCTGCATCCCTGAGGAATATTTGCCATTGGGTGGATGATTACTCTGAGAAACTTCCTTGTATATTTCCTATTCCCTTTGTCTGCTCACTAATCTGAGTAGCCCACTGAGACGGACACAGGATTGTACTTCCCAGATTCTGCTTCATGTCAGGGCTTGCCGCCCAGCTGCGAGAAGTGTGGTTAGCAGCCAGCTCCAGCCGTCATATCTTTCAGGGTCTGCCTGTCCCTGTAGAGTGAAGTCACACACCCTTTCCCAGGGCAGCCTGACCTCAGTGTCTAAGTGAGGGAGTTATTGTTCAGTCACTAAGTCCTGTCTCACTCTTTTTGACCTCCATGGACTACAGCACACCAGGCTCCTCTGTCCTCCACTGTCTCCCAGAGTTTGCTCAAATTCATGTCCATTGAGTTAGTGATGCTATTAAACCATCTCATCCTCTGCTGTCCCTTTTGCCTTCAATCTTTCCCAGTATCAGGGTATTTGCCAGTGAGTTGGCTCTTTGCATCATGTGGCCAAAGTGTTGGAGCTTCAGCTTCAGCATCAACCTTTCCAATGAATATTCAGGGTTGATTTCCTTTACTATTGACTGGTTGGATCTCCTTGCTGTCCAAGGGACTCTCAAGAGTCTTCTCCAGCACCACAATTTGAAAGGATCTATTTTCTGGTACTCAGCATTCTTTATGGTTCAATTCTCGCATCCATACAAGATGGTGAGAGGCTTGGGAGGTATAAAGTCCTAACCATTTCAGCTCAACATGGACAGTTCATGGGTAGTGTCCCTTCAGTTTCCCCATCTCTTTGGCCAAGGCTCTTACGGGGGCCTGCATTCAATGCTTCTCTCTGTCCAATTAAGCTCTTGCCTTTGCCTTTAACAGATACTGATTTCTAATAAACACCGTGCTCCTCAAACTCCACCGCAGTGCCTACTTCTAGAGAATCCTACCGGCAAGACCCAGGAGCCAGCTTGAAGGTTCTATGCTCTTACCCAAGATTCCTTGCACCCTGGATGGGGGAAATTGAATTCCTAGATCCATCTGGCTAGACAAAAATACAGGGAGCATGTTTAGGGCACCAGGTACTAAGAAAGGCAAATCAGGTACTTCCCTGGTGGTTAAGAATCTGCCTTTCAATGCGGGGGACATGAGTTCACTTGCTGGCTCGGGATCTACAGAGCCCAGGCACTGCAACTAGAGAAACCCATGTGCCATGAAGAAAGGAAAGAAAGAAAGAGAAAAGAAAGCAAATCGTTTGATTAATTGAGCACTGACTATGGGCCAGATGTTGTGCCGTGGAATGGAAATACCTTGGGCCCTTCAATCCCCTGCAAGGATCATTGACAGGGTGTGTTGGGGGGGTGGGGTGCACGCGCCCAGCTGTGTCTGACTCTTTCCAATCCCATGGGCTGTAGCCCACCAGGCTGCCGTGTCTATGGAATTTTCCAGGTGAAAATACTGGAGTGGATTGCCGTTTCCTTCTCCAGCGGATCTTCCCGATCCAGGGATCCAACCTGTGTTTCTTGCGTCTGCTGCCTTTGGCAGGCAGATTCTTCACTGCTAGTGAGGCAGGGTCCGTGAGAGTGCAGTCTTTGGCTGTTACCCAGCGGAGTAAGAGCGGACTGAGCATTTGTCTCCATTCTCTCCAACCCCAGCATGCCTGGGACTCTGGTCAGAGAGATACACACACAGAAGCTTCTGAGAGGCTTATGTTCCATCTACAGCTCTCCATGGAGCATCTGACTTACACATGTGCCGAATAGATTCCTTAGAAATAAAAAGATATCAAATTCAGGGCTCTTGACTCAGAATCTGTCTGTATCATCCTCAACCTGAGGGGGCCTTTTTCTGCAAAACTGTATGGTCCTGACTCAGGCAAACACTTCAGGACCTTGAGGGGGTGTCTTCAGTTTCTGAGTTTGGGGGTCCCTGCAGTAGGATTCAGGGAAGAGCAACTCATCTCTTTAGACTCTGTTGCTCAGAGGACACCCCAACTGCCTTTCTCACTCCAGGTGGTCTGTAATCCAGGAGAAAGTGTAATTCCACTTTCTCCTCTATGAACACATTAAAAACATTGTCAGATTAATAGGAACTCAATAACATAAAGACTATATTAATAAATAAAAATGATGATTCCTAGAAAGAGTGGTATTTTTTAATGAGTTTTTTTAAAAAATGGGCTTCAATAGCAATAAGAAATACAATAATAAAAGCAGTAATGACAATGGTCGTAACACACAGGACTTTCTTTGAACACTTGCTCCAAGCCAGGTGCTGAGCTGAACGCTGAACACAACTTATCTCGTGGAATCTTCACAAAGGCCCTTAAAGATGGATGTTGTTAACTCTGTATTTTGCAGAAGAAAGAGAACAATGTCTTGAGTTGTACTATCCAATGTCGCAGCCACCGGTCACACGCGGTGACTTAGTGTGAACTTAAATTCATCAAAATGAAATAAAACTGACAATTCAGTTCTTCATACTTGCTGCCTATATTTCAAGTGCTCAAAAGCTAAAAGAGGGTGGTGGGTACAGACTGGATAGGACAGAATGTGGACATGTCCACGATCTAAGTCCCATTAGACAGCACTGCACTAGCGAGTATAATCTCTCATCTGTCTTTAACAGATGAGATGGGGTGAGATTGGAAACCATGCCTGCCCTTGACATTCACATGTTTAAAGGTTAAGCAATAGATACTGATGGCGATCGGAGCGGATGTGGCAATGTATTTGAATATACTCCACCCAAGTAAGACCCTAGACAGAGTGACAGAAGCAGTGGGAATCTCCTCTGAGGAATTCCATCTCAACAGCAGCCACGTCTTGTCCCAGGATACGCAAACAAATACCATCTGACATACTGAGGAACTCCAAGAAATGTGATACTTGAGAAAAATTTGATGAAGGACAAAGATTTTTTTTTTTTTAAAACGTTTGAAGACCTATCGATTGTCATAGTGAGTGAAGTTAGTAAAGACAAGGAGAAATATTGTAGGGCAATGCTTATACGTGGGATTTAAAAAGAAATGATATAAACGAACTTGCAAAGCAGAAAGAGACTCATAGACTTAGAGAACAAACTTACGGTTGCTGAAGGGAAAGGCTAGTTAGGGAGTTTGGGGTGGACATGTACACACTGCTGTGTTTAAAATGGATAATCTGCTGTGTTTAAAATGTGTTTAAAACGAATAACCTGCTGTATAGCACAGGGAACTCTGCTCAATGTTATGTGGCAGCCTCGATGGGAGGGGAGCTTAGAGGTGAATGGATACAGGTACCTGTATGGCTGAATCCCTTTGCTAGTCACCCGAAACTATTATAACATTTTTAATCAGATATACCACAATACAAACTAAAAAGTTAAAAAAAAAAAAGACAAGGTGTAGTGGGAGGTGTGTGTGTGTGTGTGTGTGGAAGAGGGTGGAGAAAGAGGGCAAAGGGAGAAAGGGAGAATGAGACTCTCTCAAATTTAACTTGGAGTTATTAGTATCCTGAAGTTGCTTTTTAAACTTTTATCTTATACTGAAGTATAGTTGATTAACAATGCATCAGCTTCCGGTGCACAGCAAAGGGATTCGGTTATACATATACATGTGTCTCTTCTTTTTCAAATTCTTTTCCCAATTAGGTTGTTACAGAAATGTGAGCAGAGTTCCCTGTGCTACACAGTAGGTTTTAAGGAAACTGAGAAGGATGAAAAGACTACATTCAGAATCAAAAGACTTGCATGTGGATGGGGGGATATGTTAACATATCCAGAAAATCTTACAGAGATGAACAAAGAAGTGAATCTTTTTCAAGGACTTGTCAGTTTGCCGTGTGATGTGATTTCTGTCTTCTATCTTAAAGGTTCTCTCTTCCTTCCCAAGCTTTCTCTGAGTCATTTCTCAAGCTCTTGAGAATGGTGTTCAATGAGACGTGTCATGGGACACACTTTCCTTTTTCTTTCTTTTCCACTTTCCTTCCCTCTTGCCTCCTGGCTGCCTTTCTTTCTCACGTGTTCAGGATGCAGACAAACATCCTGTACCCAGAAAGATGATTTCATTCACTCATCGAGTGTGTACTGAATATCTGTGGTATGTCAGACCCTAGGAAAATGGGAAGTGGGGAGGACTCAGACATACGTGAGATGAGCCTTCTGGCATCAAGGGACATGGAGGTAAGGCTGGGGATGGGAATAAGAAGAAGGTTGTAAGATAACGTGAGGGATGTACCTTCATGGACGCAGCACGAGGGTGCTATGTGGGTAAAAAATGGGCAAAATTGGGGATATTCCTCAGCCATTAAAAAAAAAAAAAGAAATAGTGACATTTGCAGAGGCATGGATAGACCTAGAGACTGTTTTATGGTCTGAAAGAGAAAGTCAGAAAAGGAAAAACATAGGTATGTCAATATGTGGAATCTAGAAAAATGGTGGAGATGAACTTATTTGAGAAGTAGAGATAGAGACACAGAAGTAGAGAACAACTGTACGGCTAACAAGGGGAAAAGGTGGGTAGGATGGATTGGGAACCTGGGATTGACATATGCTTTATACATATACACACTACTATGTATAAAGCTTCCCTCAAAGCTCAGCTGGTAAAGAATCCGCCTGCAATGCGGGAGACCCAGGTTTGATCCCTGGGTTGAAAAGATCCCCTGGAGAAGGGAAAGACTACCCACTCCAGTATTCTGGCCTGGAGAATTCCATGGACTGTATAGTCCATGGTGTCGCAAAGAGTCGGACACGACTGAGCGACTTTCACTTTCATGTTTCATGTATAAAATAGATAACTAATGAGAACCTACTGTATAGCACCGGGACTTCTACTCGGTGCTCTGTGGGGCCCTAAATGAGAAGGAAATCTAACAAAGAGTGGATCCATGCAAATGTATGGCTGAGTCACTGCTGTATAGGAAGAAACTAACACAGCGATGTAAATCAACTGTATCCCCCAATTTTGTTTTTTTCAGAAATGGGGAATATGCAATTCTCTCTTAGTGGAGTGGGCAGAAACAAAAATGGCTCCAGAGAAGCCATGCCAAAGCTGAGCTTCTCCTTATCAGTCAAGGATTCCCAGCACGATGTAGGGAAGGATGGAATTTCAATTATACATCAGGCTTCCACATAATTCCTTTAGTTAAAGAACTCTCAGCCTATTTCCCATAGAACATATCATCATCCCAAGCTTCCAGTGGAGTTAATAACACTGGTTCAGCTCCACCTATAATTTTCTCTCTGGCAACCCTTGACTGGAAGGTGATCATGAGGCGGTTAATGTACAAAAATAAGCCAGCAAATGCTAAACTCCAAGAAGTCAGAGGATAGAGGGAGAGGATCCAAGAAATCTAATTTAAACTTTAAAAGATGTTTGGGAAATGCAAAATAAATCTTGCTCCACAGTGATGCCCAGATGAAACATCTTAGTGAGTGGATGGTGACCCAGCCCATATTTCATGCTTACGGACAATGCTCTCTCTTTGCATTACCTGAAGGCCCTGAGTGTTACTCTGATGAATATTTTGTAGGCTCAAGCGATCATTTATCACCACCACAGCAAATGCCATTTTCTGAAACGTCATCTCAAAGCATTTCCTGAAAAGCGATTTGTGCCTGGAAGTGTCCCCACTGTCATCATTTGAATGACTGGTGGGGACCACCTGACTTCTTGCTGCCTGATGGTTATATGGCTGGATGTGGTTCTCTGCTGCTTTCTCTCTTTGTTTTTGGATGAACTGGCATCAATTGGTTCCCTGTCTCCTTCCTCCTTACTTGAAATCCTCCTCCTCGCCCCACTCAGGAGCTATCATCATGGTCTATATGCCCAGAAGAGTTTAATGGCCTTGGAAATTCTCTGACTTCTCTGAAAAGCTCCTTTTAGAAGAACAAGTATAAGGTGCAATCCCACTCCTAGGCGTATATCTGGATAAAACATGATCAAAAAGGATACATGTACCCCAGTGTTCACTGAAGCACTGTTTCCAACAGGCAAGATACGGAAGCAACTTAAATGTCCAATGACACAGGAATGGATAAAGAAGATGTAGTACATATATACAATGGAATATTACTCAGCCATCAAAAAGAATGAAACAATGTCATTTGCGGCAACATGGATGAATCTACAGACTGTCATACTGAGTGAAGTAAGTCAGACAGAGATGGAGAAATATCGTATGACATCCTTTATATATGGAATCCCAAAGGAAATGATACAAATGAACTTATAACACAGAAAGTGACTCACAGACTTAGAGAATGAACTTATGGTTGCCAGGGGAAGGATGGGGGGAAGGGATAGTTAGGGAGTTTGGGATGGACATCTACACATGATGGCATTTAAAGCGGATAGCCAACAAGGACTATAGCACGGGGAACTCTGCTCCAAGTTATGTGGTAGCCTGAATGGAAGGGAAGTTTGGAGGAGAATGGAAACATGTATATGTATGGCTGAGACCCTTTGCTGTTCACCTGAAACTATTACATTTTGTTAATTGGCTATACTCCAATACAAAATAAAAAGTTTAAAAACAAGAACAGGTATAAGGGAAGAGCAGTGAGTGAGTGAGGATGGCACTCTGTTCAGGTGCAGGCAGAGGGGAGACGGAAAAGGGAGATGGAAAGACATTGGAGGAGGAGGGGCCTTGTGGGCATCTACATGGAGTTCAGTGCTGCCTGGGAGGTAGAATCACAGAGATTCGTGTCATCTCCAGGGACCACCTTGCCAGAGACGATTGATTCACTTCTGCTTATTAAATCATTAAGAAGTTTCAGTAATATGGGCAAAATTATTAGTCTCTTTAGGTAGAAAGACTACCATCTTAAGGTAGATCAGGAAAGCCACTTGCCCAAGGTCAGTTCAGTTCAGTCGCTCAGTCGTGTCCGACTCTTTGTGACCCTATGAACTGCAGCACGCCAGGCCTCCCTGTCCATCACCAACTCCTGGAGTCCACCCAAACCCATGTCTGTTGAGTTGGTGATGCCATCCAACCATCTCATCCTCTGTCATCCCCTTCTCCTCCTGCCCTCAATCTTTTCCAGTATCAGCATCTTTTCCAAGGAGTCAGCTCTTCACATCAGGTGACTAAAGTACTAGAGTTTCAGCTTCAACATCAGTCCTTCCAAAGAACACCCAGGACTGATCTCCTTTAGGATGGACTGGTTGGATCTCCTTGCAGTCCAAGGGACTCTTAAGAGTCTTCTCCAACACCACAGTTCAAAAGCATCAATTCTTTGGTGCTCAGCTTTCTTTATAGTCCAACTCTCACATCCACACATGACCACTGGGAAAACCACAGCCTTGACTAGACGGACCTTTGTTGGCAAAGTAATGTTTTAGCTTTTTAATATGCTGCCTAGGTTGGTCATAACTTTCCTTCCAAGGAGTAAGCATCTTTTAATTTCATTGCTGCAGTCACAGAGATAAATAAATGGTAAGGCCAAGATTCCAAGGCAAGTCTGCATGACTCCAGCTTCCTTGTTCTTTCATTCTGCTGTGGCTGTTTCATTTCCTTTCTCAGACCCCAACCCCCAGATGAACACTCAGGAGAAGAGATCATATGATTTTCCCAATTCCAACATGCTAAAATGCAGACAAGCCTCATCTGCTGGTTGACCAGACCCCAGAAGGGCCAGTCTGTCCCTTTCCTGTACTTTCTCCCAGCCTGCTTTTCAATGCTAAATTAATTTCTTCTGCATTTGATATTTCTGCTGAGCCAAATGTTTTATTTTTTTCTTCAACACATTTTTATAGTAAACTCAGGCAGAGATTGCTATCAGAGGGCATGTATGAGTGAGCTCTATCAGAAAATGAGAAATTACAGTGCAGAATTAATTGAATAACTAACATACGGAAAGTGGACATAAGTTTGAGCAAACTCCAGGAGATAATGAATGACAGCGAAGCCTGGTGTGCTACAGTTCGTGGGGTTGCAAAGAGTCAGAACTGAACAACAACCACAATACTGAACAACAACAATACTCAAAATGACTAAACAAAAATAATACTGAGTGTAGTCCAGTCTGTACCACTGGCCATCTTTAGCTCTAACTGAAAATCTTAGTTAGCTATCAGGTTGGAATTGTAGTTTTTTAAGGGATAAATCCAAAAGATTCTGATATTAAAAAAAATTATGTTAATAAATATACATGCACAAACATACATATACACATATATGAATATATATGTATGTATTTATGATATACACACACATATATATTTATGTATATTTGCTTACTTGTGTTCACATCAAAAACATATCTGCTGTATAAATTTCTCCCACTAAATAAGGGAATTAGGAAGAATATATAGACTTAGGGTCTATAAGAAAAGTAGACTTAGGGTGTTTTTGACAAGGGTGTCAAAACTACTTATTGAGGAAAGAAAAGTCTCTTCAACGAATGTTTCTGGGACAATTGGATTATCCACATGCAGGAGAATGAAGCTAAACCCATACCTCACACCATAAAAAATTAATCCAAAATGGATCAAAGTTCTAAATGTAAGAGTTAAAACAATAAAACCCTTTCAAAGAAGTAAAGGTATTTATCTTCATGATAAAAAGATAAATTGGACTTCATCAAAATTAAACATTTTGTGCATCAAAAGCTGCTACTAAGAAAGTGAAATGTCACAAAATAGGAGAAAGTGTTTTGAAATCATTTATCTGATAAGGGTCTAGTATTCAAAATACATAAAGAACTCTTAAAACTCAACCAAAAAAATTAAATAATCTTAATCAGCAGAAAACTTGAATAGACATGTCTCAAAAGAAGATATGCAAATGATCAGAACGCACATGTGAAGATGCTCAACATCACCAGTCAATAAGGGAATGCAAATTAAGATCACAGTGTGACGCTACTTCATACCCACTAAGATGACTATCATTGCAAGACACAATTACAGGTGCTAGCAAGAACGCGGAGACATTGGAACCCTTCTGCACTCCTGGTGGGAGTGTGAAATAGGAAAGCAGCAATGGAAATCAGTTTTGCAGTTTCTCAAAAAGTTCAACGTAATTCCACTCCTATGAGTATACCCAGGAGAACTGAAAACACATGTTTGCATAAAAAATTGCACACGTATGTTCACAGCAGCATAATTCATAATAGCCAAAATGTAGCCAAAACAGTCCCAAAGTCCATCAACCGCTAAATGCATAAGCAGAATGTTTAGGGAGGAAATGTTTGACAGGAAGAAAAAGGTAGATTGAAGTATGTGATTTCTAAGTTCCTTTTTTATACCTAAGACCACAGGCTCTAAAGTCTGAAAGACCCATGTGAAGATTTATTAACCAGCTGTGTGCCATGGACAAAATTACTCAAACCTCTGAGCCTCAGTTTCCTTCCCCTTGTGGATAATTCTATTAACCTGATAGCATCATTATGGGGATTAAGTAGATCTGCAGTGGAACTTCATCTGGTCAGTCTTTCCCAACGATGAGACCTCACTGATCCCATGGGCCCCAAGCCACCATCATCAATTAAGGCAGACGTGCTCAAAGAGGTCTCCCCTGAGAAGTAAATAACCAAGATGACAATGAGCCCCTTTCCACTTCTTTCTGCAGGATCAGTGTCCTGCCTGTTCAACTATATCCTCTGTAGAGAGGACACAGACAGACAGCAGGGTGCCTTTCTGGTCAACTGACTCCGATGTGTCTGGTGCTACTCAGAGTAACGTTCCCCATGTAGTGTCATTTCTTTAAACATCTTCCCATAGTTCTTATTTTTTTTTAAGTAGGAAAAAAAATACCTTCAGTAATCAGGTTTTCTCAAATTTTCTACTTTATGATCTTGATTGAGTACAACACTTGAAAATTACGTTAAGAGGCTTCGATCAAAGTGAGTCCAACGGGGCTGGATCTAATTCTATGCAACTTCTAGGCCACCATCATTAAATGCACAGTCGTTTTGTGGCAGCCTACCAGGAGAAAAGTTACAGCCATTCCCATCCTAATGAGAAGTTGAATGTTAAAGGGGCTTAATCTCAGAGGCTATAGATGTTTTTGATTTATTAAATAAGACATCAGTAAAAAAAGAAACAGCCAAAGGAAACCTACTCTTGTTAAAAGGAAGCCTACTCTTGTTAAACGTAAAATCACATTCAAAGCAGAAAGCAAATTCATGATCTAAGGAGAAGAGAGTTGGACCAAACAGTTATGAAGATAAAAGAAGAAAGTACAAAACCGGATGGTGGAAGGAGGCTCTGGTCAAAGTGTTCCATACACCAAAACGGTTACGGTTAATATCAAAGAAGAAAGGGAGAGAGCAAATACTCCTTTGAATATATATATGCGTGCATGCTAAGTCGCTTCAGTTGTGTCCAACGCGTAGCGACCCTATGTACTGTATCCCACCAGGCCTCTCTGTCCCTGGGATTCTCTGGGCAAGAACACTGGAGTGGGTTGCCATTTCCTCCTCCAGGGGATCTTCCTGATCCAGGGATCAAACCCACATCTCTTGTGTCTCCTACATTGGCAGACAGGTTCTTTACCCACTGTGTCAATTGGGAAGCCCATATATATATAGAGATAGATAGATAGATATAGATATATGCACATATGGAATTAAAATGCAGCTGTGATTTCTTTCCCATGTTATATTAAGAACATGTCCAAACATAAGGAAATATTGGAAGACTAGCACAGAGCATACGTATACCATTCCAAGACAACAACTGTTAAGATTTGGTCCAATTTGCTTTCTGTGTATCTTTCTCCATATCTGCTTCTGCATATGTGTTTTTTGCTGACCCAGTTGAAAATAAGTTGCAGACATCATGACACTTCATTTCTAAACTCTCCAGCATACATCTAAAAATCAGGACATTCTCCTACATAACTTAAATAGGCTTTTAAAGTCATGGTCCATAAATCTCTCAGATCATAAAACTAAAGGAAAAATATTCATTTCACTGTCTCTGAATTGTCTTTGGTCTAGAATGACTTTGGGCAAAATACATTTAGGCTTTGGCTTTGTAATCTCACTGGGTCTATTCAGTGTGTGTGATTTATTTATAGACGGGACAGAATGACAAGTCTGAGTGGCCCCCTCCCTGAAGGGACAGGAAATAAGGTCACCCTGTGGGGTTTAAAATATGGCATCAATACATGAAAAATTTGAGTGTGGAGTATAATATCGGTCTAATGAAACAGAATGATGGGGAGGCCTGCAAGGCTGGGCTTGAAGAGATACGTGAGGGTAAACTGCAAGTTCTTCCAAATGGGTTGGTGATGGTTACAGAAGGTGGTAGAGAGGTTAAGAATCCTCCTGCCAATGCAGGGGACACAGGTTTGATCACCGGTCCAGGAAGATTCCACTTGCCTTGGGGCAGCTAAGCCGAGCAATACAACTACTGAGGCTGCATGCCCAGAGCCTGTGCTCTGCAACAAGAGAAACCACTGAAATGAGAAGCCTTTGCACTACAATTAGAGGGTAGCCCTGCTTGCCACAACCAGAGAAAGCCTGTGTGTTGCAATGAAGACCCAGAGCAACCACAGTAAATAACTGCATTAAAATTTTCAAAATATATAAATAAAAGGTTACAGACTCAAGGATTAGTGTCCAGACAGGCCCTGTGCCAAGGAGATGGAATGCTAGCAAGTCAAGCTAAGGAACTGGATATCTGAGTTCATTTAAACTGAATGTGCAGAGTGATGTATCTGGAGATCACAGATAGGTGACATGAAGCACTTAATACCAATTCCTATACTAAAACAAAACCAAAATATCTCCCTAGAGTTCAGAAACTCATGCTTCCCAAGCAACCTTTGGGAAAAAAAATAGTATGTCCTATAGGAATTCGGTCACAAAGAGCTGGAAATGATGGAGCACACACATACACAGGCTGATCATCCCTTAGTTAGACTGAACTTTTATTAGTTTTCTACTGTTGCATAACAAATGACTATAAACTTTGCAGCTCAAAACAACTCTCATTAGTCATCTTCAGGAGGTCAAAAATTCAAGCACTACTGCGGGTTTCCCAAAGCTAGAATCAAGGTATCCTCATGGGATGGAATTTTATCTGAGCATCGGGTTCTGCTCCCAAATTCATGGACTATTGAATAATTCAGTTCCTTATGGCTGTGGGACTGTGGCCCTCAGCACCTAGAGGCTACCCCTCTGCATAAGATACACCTCTCACAACAGGGCTGTTTTTTTAGCTTCCTTGAGAACTTCAGAGGGAGTATCTCTGATGATACATTTTATTCAAATGACTCAACTAGTTAGACCAGGCTCACCTAGTACCATCTCTGCAATTCCCCCCAAATCAATGGATTAACAACCTAGTTATGGAATTGACACTTTATTATAGTCACAGATATCACCCACACTGAGGATGAGACGATTATCCTACAAGGCAGTGGGACATTGCAGGTTGGAATTTGGAAAGGGGATCCTCTTGGAATTCTGCCCACTACAATTTAATATGACTTGTGCCTGCTTCTCTCCCTTCCTTCCACTTGGTGCTGTTCCAGCTGAAACACGTATCATCTCACATTCACATTACCGAAGAAAGTGTTTCTTAACAGGTGTTCCAAGACATTTCTTTACAGTTTCTATAGTTTGTTTATTGACCCACACTTTACCTTCTTAACATCAGCTCAGATTGTGCACTTAATTCAAGGTGCAGCTGATGTCCAAGGGAAAGGGTTTGCCGGAATCAATTCAAACAATATTTAAGTCACAGCCAGGTTACCTGCTTGCGTGAATTGTCAAATACATTGGATGCTGCAAACAACCCCACTACAGAATCACATTTTAAGTGATAGAAGAAAGACCCAAACTCCTGAGCTTTTCTGAAAATCTGGCCTCATTAGCAGGTACTCAGGGCATCCAGAGAGCATGTTGCGAGATGCATTCCCTCCAGGAACATGAGGGCCGAGGACTCCCAGAGGCAGCTTAACTTCCCCAATCTACTTCAAAAATTAGATTTATTCAGTTGCAAATTATACACGTTAAATGAGCAAAACCATTAACCGAGGAGGACTTGCTGGGCCAAATAGCTGAGCATTTAATGGCTCACCGTGGCATTACCATTGTTACGGTTTATTCAGGCAATTGGGAGAATATCAGCGGAATGAGGAATCAGATAATTTATGTACATGTTTTAGACATTACTGCGTGCCTGGGTAGAAAGTAAAGTCCCCTTCTCATGTAATAAAATCTGACACAGAGACACTAGAATGAAGTTTGCCTGCATTAGACACAGAGGACTTCTGCTCATGACCCTGCATGGAGAACTTTCCTCTCTCCCTTTCCTGAGTCAGTGCTTTGGGGAATTAAAATATCTGGGTCCTGGCCTACTGTGTTTTTTTCCCCCCTCTGATCTATTTGCAATCAGATTGAAAAAGGCAGAGAGTCATTATTAAGAATTAGAAGAACCATTTTCTAAGTTGCTGCTTAACTTTTGCAATTTAAAACAGAAGTAAGGTAACTCCTAAATTGCTTCATCTCCTGATATCCCCTAATGAAGCTTGCAGCATCAATTTCACCATGGGCTGATTTTCCCCTGAATTGTAAAATCCAGTGACAGAAGACAAGTGATTCTGGTGGTGGTGTTCAGTCGCTCAGTTGTGTCTGCCTCTTTGTGAGCCCATGGACTGCAGCATGCCAGGCTTCCCTGTCCTTCATTATCTCCCAGAGTTTGCTCAGACTCATGTCAATTGAGTTGGTGATGCTATCTAACCATCTCATCCTCTGTTATTCCCTTCTCCTTCTGCACTCAATCTTTCCCAGCATTGGGGTCTTTTCCAGTGAGTCAGCTGTTCACATCAGGTGGCCCAAGTACTGGAGCTTCGGGCTTCAGCATCAGTCCTTCCAATGAATATTCTGGGTTGATTTCCTTAAGGATTGACTGGTGTGATCTCCTTGCAGTCCAAGGGACTCTCAAGAGTCTTCTCTAACACCACAATTGAAATGCCAAATAAATAAGTAAATATATTCAAAAGAATGAGTCTCTCTAGATGTAGGCTAATTATATATAGAATAAAAAACAAGATCCTTCTGTATAGCACAGAGAACTATATTCAGTATTGTATGACAAACGATCAGATAATCCATCAATTTTTTGGCGCTCAGCCATGTGTTCGTTTGTTTGTTTATTGTTGTTATTTAGTCACTAAGTCATATCCAATCCTTTTTGCGACCCCAGGGACAGTAGCCCACCAGGTTCCTCCATCCATGGGATCTCCTAGGCAAGAATACTGGAGTGGGTCGCCATTTCCTTCTCCAGGGGATTTTTTGACCCAGGGATTGAACCTGCATCTGCAGCACTGGCAGATGGATTCTTACCGCTGACCTGCCAGGGAAGCCCAGTCATGTGTTGTGTGGTTCTTGTTCAGTTGCTCAGTTGTGTCTGACTCTGCACACCAGGCTTCCCTGTCCTTCACCATCTCCCTGAGCTTGCTCAAACTCATGCCCATTGAGTCGCTGATGCCATCCAACCATCTCATCCTCTGCTGCCACCTTCTCCTCCTGCCCTCAATCTTTCCCAGCATCAGGGTCTTTTCTAAGGAGTTGGCTCTTTGCATCAGGTGGCCAAAGTATTGGAGTTTCAGCTTCAGCATCAATCCTTCCAATGAATATTCAGGGTTGATTTTCTTTAGGCTGGACTAGTTAGATCTCCTTACAGTCCAAGGGAGTCTCAAGAATCTTCTCCAGCACCACAATTTAAAAGCATCACTTTTTTAGGGCTCAGTCTTGTGTTTGTTTGTGGTTGTTTTTGTTTAGTCATTAAAGTCATGTGACCCCAAACCTCTTGTGACCCCATGGACTATAGCTCTCCAGGTTCCTCTGTCCATGAGGTTCTCCAGGCAAGAATACTAGAGTGGGTTGCCATTTCCTTCTCCAGGGGATCTTCTCGAACCAGGGATCGAACCTGGGTCTCTTGCACTGGCCAGTGGATTCATTATCACTGAACCACTAGGGAAGCCCAGTCACGTGTCTGGGGTAGTTTAAAAATTAAATAAAATGGGAGGGAATGAAACAGTCCCCACACACCAAAATTTAGAGTCATTTAGAAACACCTAACTTTGTGAGTCATCCTAGGAGTGTAAAGACTCTCTAGGTGGAAGAACTTTTCATGAAAGGTTTGTTTGATCATAATAAGGGATCTACAGAGGATGCCACATGCAGAGTCACAGCACTGGACCCCAAGGTCCCCAAGAAGCTGTATTTAGCTTGGCAGGGTCAGATGTTAGCATGGAGAGGGTAAATGGTATTACCACTTCCCACATGTCAATGCCACATTTTCACTTGGAGAATTCCACCCTGAGAATGGAGCCCTTGAGATTCAGAGTAAGAAAGAGATGAGGTTAGAGAATTCCAAGATCCCTCAACAAGACGGCAGCCTCACAGAATAAGGAAAACCAGGATTTCAACACATCTACAAATACAGAACAATTTCTCTTTGGTGTGGACTGTGGTTTGAAGAGATGCTGGAAAGATAAAAAATAATAGACAGCCTGCTACAGAGAGACACATTCTCTTGTATTTTTAGGTTTTAAATTGAAGTATGGTTGATTTACAATGTTGTGTTAATTTCTGCTGTGATTCAGTTATATATACATTTTAAGAAATATTCTTTTCCGTTAAGGTTTATCATAGAATACTGAATATAGTTCTCTGTGCTATACAGTAGGACTTCATTGTTTATCTACTCTATGTACAGTTAGCCGACATCTAGAGAGACTCATTCTCTTTTAAAGTATGTATTTACTTATTCGGTTGCCCTGGGTCTTAGTACAGCACATGGGATCTTTCACTGCAATGCACGGACCCTCTAGTTGTGATGCTAAGGCTCAGTAGTTGTGGCTCCCGTCTCCCGCATTGCAAGGCAGAGTCTAAACTACTGGGCCGCTAGGGAAATCCCAAGAGACTCATCCTTCACGGCTGGGCTCAACTGTCTGCTCCTTTATGAAGACTCACCCTGTCTCCACGTAACAATGACCTTTATTTTTGTGCCACCAGTGAAGGAGCCAGTGAAGTCACCAGCTCTACCTTGTGAAACAAACAAACATTCCATCCCAGTTATTAGAGTACATGTCTTGTGGTTCCAGAGAGCAGGGTGTGTCCAGTTGTTTACCTACAATCTGATTCATTGACTCCTAGTTCTTCATGGATGTGAATGCCCAGGTGATGGCTAAATCAAATGATGTGTGTGGGGATTAGTTGCTCAGTCATGTCTGACTTTTGCAACCCCACGGACTGTAGCCCACCAGGCTCCTCTGTCTCTGGGATTCTCCAGGCGAGAATACTGGAATGGGTTGCCATTCCCTTCTCCAGAGTGTCTTCCTGACCCAGGGATCGAATCCTGGTCTCCCACATTGCGGGCAGATTCTTTACCATTTGAGCTACAGGGAATCAAATGATACGACTATTTAAAATCATGTGTGTGCGTGCTCCATCACTTCAACTGTGTCCGACTCTGTGCGACCCCATGGACTGTAGCCCACTGGGCTCCTCTGTCAGTGGGATTTCCCAGGCAAGAATATTGCAGTGGGTTGCCATTTCCTCCTCCAGGGGATCTTCCTGACCCAGGGATGGAACCCACATCTCTTGCATGGGCAAGAAGATTCTTCACCACTGAGCCACCACTTACCATAAAATTCACCCCATTCTAAGTGAACAGTTTGATGAGTTTTAGTAAATGTATTAACTATTAGCATTAATAGTTGTGTGATCATCAACACAGTTCACTGCTAGAAGATTTCTATCAACCAAAAGAGTTCCCTCCTGCCCACCTGCAGTCAATCCCTGAACCTGCTCCCAGCCCCAGGCAACCACTGATCTGTTGTCTGTCTTTAGACTTTTATTTTTTCTAGAAATTTCTACTTTTTTTCCCCCTTTCTCTCAACCTCTGGTCCATTCATATGAAACACCTATGTATGTACGTGTGTTAGTCACTCAGTTCTGTTCGACTCTTGGAGATCCCATGGTCTGTCCATGAAGATTCTCAAGGCAAGAATATTGGCATAGGCGGCCAGTCCCTTCTCCAGGGAATCTCCCCAACCCAGGGAATGAACTGGGGTCTCCTGCATTGAAGGCGGATTCTTTACCATCTGAGCCACCAGGGAAGCCCCATGAGACATCTAACCTATATGTTAAACAAGCGAACTTACAGACTCCACCAGAGGCTTATTCAACATGCAGTAAGTTAGACCCAGAAATCTCCATAATTAACCAGCAGCACAGAGGGCTTGCTGATATGGTAAAAATGGGAGAAGCCTCACCTGTAAATTCCAGGGTCTCTCCTGGCAGAACTGAGTAAGATCCTGGCTAACAAAGCCCACACATCTGAACGGAGAGACAGAAGGGGAGGTTCATTTTCCCTGGAGAGCTTATCTCGGTGATGACTGGCATCATTGCTCTTCTGGGACTGGTCCCTCTGAGGAGGCAGCCTGGCAGCCCCTTCCTCAGGAGGCGCTCCCTCTGGACCCTGAGGACAGATCTTCCTTGGCTCTCATTAATTCTTTGTCCCAGGAGAAAAAACAACCATGCCACACAAAAGGCTCGTCTCTCCTTGAGCCATCCCCGGAGACCAGAGCCTCAAGTCAGAGCTGTTCCTGCAGGATTTGCAAACCATCTTCTCAGATCAGTGTAGCCTGCTAAGGATGCAGAAAGTCTTCACTGAATAAAGTGACAGTTTCAGACTCCAAGGGAGAATATACACTGGAAGAACTGATGCTGAAGCTCCAATATGTTAGCCACCTGATGTGAAGAGCTGACTCCTTGGAAAAGACCCTGATGCTGGGAAAGATGGAAGGCAAAAAGAGAAGGGGGCAACAGAGGATGAGATGGTTGGATGGCATCATTGATTCAATGGACATGAGTTTGATCAAAATCTGGGAAATGGTGAAGGACAGGGAAGCCTGGCGTGCTGCAGTCCAAGGGGTCACAAAGAGTTGGATATGACTTGGTGACTAAACAACAGCAACAAAGATAGAGCCTAAGAGATCCCAGGGGACGATGCTTGGTGTCAGGGAGGTCTCTGTGACCAGGCTCCAATCAGGACTGGGACCTCCTGAGGACCTGGAGATTTCTCCAGCCACCAGGTCCCTACTCTGTGTACTGTCTGGAAGGGCACAGGGCTTGAGTCAAGTTTCATCTGGAAAGTGGAAGTGTTAGTCACTCAGTAGCTATCCTACTCTTTGCAACCCCCTGGACTGTAGCCTGCCAGGCTCCTCTGTCCAGGGAATAACAAATTCAAATACCTCCAGGGGCTAGAAACGTGAAGGGGAGGAGAGGGCTCTGGGGACCTGCAGAGAGCATGTGTGGTCTAGAAGAGACAGTTGCCACCCTTTCATTGTCAACTGCCCCCGTGACGGCTGCAGTTCCAGGGTTACTAGAGCTTCTGCTCCTTAAGACACACTGCAACCCAGATTTGCATGTGTGTATTTTATAAGTGACAATTAAACTTTTCATTTATTTTTTAAAGCAAACTTTGAAATTATTTCTTAAAAGTAGTACATTTGTTGTTGTTGTTATTTTTATATTGGCCATACTAACTGGATCTTGGTTCCCCGACCAGGGATGGAACCCAAACCCCCTGTATTGGAAGTATGGAGTCTTAACCACTGGGCAGCTGTGGAAGTCCAACAATTCAATTTTTTAGAAGTACAAGGCAGGCTTGCCTGGTGGTCCAGTGGTTGAGGGTCTGTCTTGCAGTGCAGGGGACACCTGTTCAATCCAAGGTGCAGGAGGATCTCACATGCCGCTAAGCAATTAAGCATGTCTGCCACAACTACTGAGCCAGTGCTCTAAAGCCTGCGGGCCACAACTACTGAGCCCATGTGCTACAACTACTGTAGCCTGCAGGCCTAGAGCCTGTGCTCCGCAACAAGAGAAGCCACCGCAGTGAGAAGCCTGTGCACTGCAACTAGAAAGCAGCCCCCACTCACCACAAGGGGAGAAAGCCCAGCAGCAGCAAAGACTCACCACAGCCAAAATATAAAATAAATGAGTAAATCTTAAAAAAAAAAAAGGGACAGGGCATACAAAACACTTGTGCCATTCAGCATACGGCATATAAACTGGGTGGTCTTCTTGGCTATTTTCATAAGTTATGACCAACCTAGACAGCATATTCAAAAGCAGAGACATTACTTTGCCAACAAAGCTCCATCTAGTCAAGGCTAAGGTTTTTCTAGTACTCATGTATGCATGTGAGAGTTGGACTATAAAGAAAGCTGAGGAAAAAAAAAAAAAAAGTAAAGAAAGCTGAGCACCTAAGAATTGACGCTTTTGAACTGTGGTGTTGGAGAAGACTTTTGAGAGTCCCTTGGACTGCAAGGAGATCCAACCAGTCCATCCTAAAGGAGATCAGTCCTGGGTGTTCATTGGAAGGACTGATGCTGAAGGTTCAAATACTTTGACCACCTGATGTGAAGAGCTGATTCCTTGGAAAAGACGCTAATGCTGGGAAAGATGGAAGACAGGAGGAGAAGGGGATGACAGAGGATGAGATGGTTAGAGAGCATCACCAACTCAATTGACATGACTCTGAGCAACCTCTGGGAGATAATGAAGGACAGGGAAGCCATGGATGACAGAAGATGAGATGGTTGGATGGCATCACCGACTCAGTGGACATGGGTTTGGGTGGACTCCAGGAGTTGGTGATAGACAGGGAGGCCTGGCGTGCTGCAGTCCATGGGATCTCAAAGAATCAGAACGACTGAGCGATTGAACTGAACCAAACTGATAAAGCGTACAGTGCTAGAAAAATATGTCCGACTGTAAGGGCACAGGAGATGGTCCCATAATGGCCTGCATTTGAGGCCCATCTTTGCCATTACTGTTTACACTGACCAATCACAAACCCTTTATATATGTCAACACCCTCACCTGAAAGGCAAGAAAGGAATATCTACTCCTCATTGGTTCTTATGAACATTAAGCAAAGGATTCACTGTCTAGTATCCAAGCAAGGTAAAACCACAATCTGCTGCTATAAATATCTCAAAGTGGTTGCCTTAACTAAGAAATCTTGACATAGACAACCTCTTATCCCCACCAAGACCTTCTAGAAACTGTCTGGTATGCATGAGCACCTGCACGCCTGCTAAGTCACTTCAGTCATGTTCAACCCTTTGTGACCCGATGGACCATAGCCCACCAGGCTCCTCTGTCCATGGGATTCTCTACAGAAGAACACTGGAGGTTGCCATGCCCTCCTCCAGAGGGTCTTCCCGACCCAGGGATTGAACCCACATCTCTTATGTCCCCTGAATTGGCAGGCAGGTGCTTTACCACTGAGCCCCCAAGGAAGCCATGGATCTATCCAAATGAGGGGAAAACGAAAAAAAAAAAAAATTCCAAAGTAAGTGGAGGAGGAGAGGAATAGGAGAATGGTTAAATAAATAAATGGGAAAAAAAGCTCAACCTAGAAAGATACCTAATACAGCAGAATAAAAGAGAATTCACAGAACTGTTCAAGCACTAGATCCACTTCACTAGAACACATTTTTTTTTAATTAATAATAGTTCAAAGCCAAGAAGAAATGACAAAAACACAAATGAAAGATGTTACATGAAAGGAAAAAAATCAGGAATAGTAAAACTGAAATAATAAATCCTGAAAGATAATATCTTTTAGCTCTGATCTAAGAAAAAGGCTTAGTATAAACTGGGTGGATGCAGATAAAGATTCCCAAAGATTCAAGCATTCAGAGAGAAGATATTAGTGGGAGACCAAAAAAAAAAAAAAAAAAAAAAGAGAGAGAGAGAGAGAGAGAGAGATTTAAAATAGAATGATATTCCTGCTAGGAAAAAAATCTCAACAAATGGAACAGAAAAAAATAAAATTTTCAAAGATATAACACAAGAAAAAATTTATGAAATGGTAAAATAAAGTTGTGCTGTGCTAAGCCACTTCAGTCATGTCTGACTTTTTGTGACCCTATGGACTATAGCCCATCAGGCTCCTCTGTCCATGGGCTTCTCCAGGCAAGAATACTGGAGTGGGTTGCCATGCCCTCCTCCAGGAAATCTTACCAATACAGGGATCAAACCTGAGTCTCTATGTCTCCTGCATTGGCAGGCAAGTTCTTTACTACCAGCACCAGCTGGGAAGCACAAAATAAAGCTAAGTTCAGACAATTCAGGGAAAGAATATTTTAGAAGAAAATGTGATACCAAATGACCTACATGAAGTATATTGTGTTTATATGATTGAATATTAAATATTTTTAAAGCAATTTTTCTCCAAGTCCTTAAGGAGTCAAAGAAAATTGTCTATAAAGACTGAAATTCTGGCTAGTCTCAACTTTCTCCCAAATCAAATTCAATGCTAGAAGAAAACAGAGTCATACATATACAAATGTGATTCAAGAATAATCCCAGCCAAGAGTTAGTTTGTTCTAAAGGTAACTCTCAGGAAGTATTCAATAAAAATAAAACTTAGGAAAGAGAGCTCTTTAAAGATAATTAGCCCTCACTAGCTATGGCTTTGCCAGTAGTCATGTGTACATGTGAGAGCTGGACCATAAAGGAGGCTGAGCACTGAAGTACTGATGTTTTGAACAAGTATTGATTGTTGCTGGAGAAGACTCTAGAGAGTCCCTTGGACAACAAGGAGACCAAACCAGTCAATTCCAAAGGAAATGGACCCTGAATATTCATTGGGAGAACTGAAGCTCCAATACATTGGCCACTGGATGTGAAGAGCCGACTCACTGGAAAAGAGCCTGATGCTGGAAAACACTGAAGGCAAGAGTCGTAATGGGGGGACAGAGGATGAGATGGTTGGAGGGCATCACTGACTCTGTGGACACGAGTTTGAGCAAACTCTAGGAGAGAGTGAAGGACAGGGAAGCCTGGCGTGTTTCTATGCATGGGGTCGCAAAGAGTCGGACACAAATTAGTGACGGAAAATGATGCCATGGTGGATCGGTGTCCCCTAGAAACAAAGGCAGAGTATCAGGCCCCACCGCAAACCTACTGAGGCACAATCTTCATTTTTAACAGGCTCCCCAGATGGCTCACTTGTGCATCAGTGTGTGACAACAGTTGTGAGAGGAGTTAAAACACAGAAGCTGGGAATGAAAAACTTGTGGTGAAAAGACTATGAACTATGAACGTTGTCTCTCAATACAGTGCTAACAATTGGCAATTAGGAAAATCGCGGCTACAGAATAGAAAGTAACTGTCATTATCCTTGGCGAAGTCAAAATTAATACTACTAGAACTAAAAAATTTAGAAAGGGTGGAGAAGCGAGGTTGGGAGAAATTTGTGTTAAGAGCCTCCTCTTCATAGCAGAGAACCAAATGATATCATCTAAAAAGCAAGTTTAAAACACAGTAATGACACCAATTTTTTAATGTTTTTGTAACATTTTTTCTTTACGTTAGAGGAGGCTTTTAAGAAATTATGTCTCCTGCAATGAAAAGACATTTATTTGAATCTCATCTCTATCATTAAATTCACATGAGTGTATTTTTCCCTTTTTAACTCCAAGTTTTCATAGAATCACTATGAAATGTGATTCTTTTAATAACAAAAATAGCAGGTTAATGCATTTCACTCTTTCTAAATCTATGTTAAATGAACAAAGCAATATTGAGTATGATATTCACCTAATATCAACGATGGTTCTTGAGGATAATAATATATGGGTGATTTGCAAATGTCTTCTGTCCATTTCACTATTTTTAAAATGTGTGTCCATTTATCTTATAGAAACAATAAACTACAAGTAATCTTAAGGGCACACATCCTGTTTCTACTCCAGTAAGCTGCATCCTTGGTTCAAAGTTCTCTTCTCAGAGGTTTCCAGCCAATCACACTTAGTCCCTTCTAACTGTATCCAGCCTCTTGAAACTTCATTAAACAGCAGCAATGAAGAGACAGGAAGCTGACAGGCATTCATTATCCAATTACATCCCTTGTGTTTAATATACAAGGTGGCATAGTTGCTCAATACATATTTGTGAAACGAATGAATGCATCCTATTTGCTCCACAAAGTCTTCCTGACAAACCAGGTCTCCTTTTAAACATTAGACCCTAGACGAGTTGGCCGCGTTGAATTTTAAGTAACAAAAGGACTGAAAAATCTGGTGACCTTTTCTCACCAAGAATCAGGAGGTGGCTAATTGAGACTAATCCACACCATCGAGGTGCTCAGCCGTTGTAAATCTGATCCTCAAGTTTGTATGAACATGACTTTTTCATGTTTGAATGTGGCTTAATTAAGCAAAATGTCTTCTGTGAGGATTCAAATCCCTGTGTAGATTAAACGAGTCTATTTAGGATCCACCAAGACTTTGAAAGTTTTTCTTGCACTGTAGCAGTACTCCCCCATACCTCAGGGGAATAAGAGAAAAGTTCGGAGAGAGAGAAACAGAGAATCACTATATATGAGAGCTGATCCAGGCCATCAGCAACATCTCTCATTTTACCCATGAAATCAACTCACTGTCAAAGAAAAATAGGCCATACAGAAGAAATTTCCTATTTCTTCCCTGTTTGGAAGGGGATGCCACAACAGTATCTTAGTGTCATGGAAGAAGGTAAGTCAGGACTGCAGAACTGCCCAGTTTAAGCTCCAGCTTTGCTTGACAATGTCACATGTCATCACGGGCATGTCCACTCTTCTCTTTGGTTCATCAGTTTCCAAGCCTTTGAAAGTTACAGGATCACGTTAAAATTAAACACACTAAAGTAATAAATAAATTCAAAGATGAAAAAGAAAGGAAAATTAAAGGATTATGTTAAGTAGGTATTCATCAAACTTTATTATTCAAGACTTGGAATACTGGTTTCCCAGGTGGTGCTAGTGCTAAAGAATCCGCCTGTCAATGCAGGAGACGTAAGAGATGCAGGTTTGATCCCTGAGTCAGGAAGATCTCCTGGAGGAGGGCAACCTGCTCTGGTGTTCTTGCCTGGAAAGTCCCACAGACAGAGGAGCCTGGCCAGCTTCGGTCTGTAGGGTTGCAAAGAGTCAGACACTACTGAAGCAACCTAGCACACACAGCATAGCACTTACAGATTTAACAAGAACATAATTAATTTTCTTGGAAATGGAACACATAAAACAAAGGAAGCCTGAGGTATTCAGGTTGATTCAGGGCAGGAATTCTGATCCCTGACCACTTGGCCCTGCCATTTCCACCAACATCCTTCACAGTGTTGATGTTGAGAATGACTCCTAGGAAAAATCATTTTTCTAAAGTATCTAACTATTCACAGACATAGAAAACAAATTTATAGTTACTAAAGGGGAAAGGGGTGGGAGAGGCATAAATCAGGAGTTTGGGATGAGCAGATGCACATTACTATATATAAAATAGATAAACAACTTCTGTATAGCACAGGGAACTATATACTAAGTATCTGATAATAATGTATCATATGTATTTTTTATGTATTTTATGTATCATATATATACAT
The DNA here is from genome assembly GCF_016772045.2 of Ovis aries. Taxonomy (NCBI): domain Eukaryota; kingdom Metazoa; phylum Chordata; class Mammalia; order Artiodactyla; family Bovidae; genus Ovis; species Ovis aries. The sequence continues at coordinate 7,335,898 of NC_056077.1, read as the reverse complement.
ATAGGGCTTCTGTAAAGAATTCACCTGCAATGCAGGAGACAGGGATTCAATTCCTGGGTCGGGAAAATCCCCTGGAGAAGGAAACGGCAATCCACTCCAGTATTCTTGCCTGGGAAATCCCATGGACAGAGGAGCTTGGAGGGCTACAGTCCATGGGGTCACAAAGAGTCAGACATGACTTAGCGAGAATCACTTTGCTGTATACCTGAAACTAACACAACATTGTAAATCAACTATACTTCAGTAAAGAGAATAAAGTACTTAATCATTATAACAAAAGTAACAGGAACCACAGAGCCATGATTGAAACATGCTATTTCTATCTGAAAGAATAAGTCACAGGCTCTTGATCTGCTACAAGTCTGTGATAAGGTCGGGAAGACCCTTCACGGATAAAATTACTTTCTAGCAACTTTGCAGGGAGTGAAGCCTGGTCCAGTAAAACTGGTCAGTGTTGACCTGGGAAATGACAATCAGAGAAGAGCAATGCACCCAGGTGTGACATGATGGAAGAGAGTTGAGATGCATCAACAAAGAGCTGAGTCAGAGATGACGAGGTTATAACAAGAAGTATAACACAGAGCCTTAGACCAAGGGTTCTGGAGTAGACAAGGCAGTTCTATCTGAAGGATCCTGGAAAATCTTGCTTAACTCTTCTATTCCTACTTTAATAGACCTCTAATAATTAGGACTCTTCAGGGGCCCCTTTCTTATTAGTTCCCTAAAGTAACTACTGTTATTTATTTTGCTTCACTTATAATATCATATATCTGTTGACACAGGAAATCATAAAACCAACTAAACTTGTTAGAAGGTTCTTATAGTAGTTCATTTTTAAAAAAATAGTTTTATTTATTTCTTGCTGTGCTGGGTCCTCATGACTGTGCACGGGCTTTTCTCGAGCTGTGGCGAGCAGGGGCTACTTCTCCAGATGTGCCACTTCTCAGCAGTGGCCTCTCTTGTTGCAGAGCGCCGGCTCCAGGCTTCAGTGGTTACAGCACGTGGGTTCCGTAGTTGTGGCGTCCAGGCTCTAAAGCAAAGGCTCAGTAGTCGCGGCGCACGGGCTTAGTTGCTCTTCTGGACCAGGGATCCAACCCCTATCCCCTGCACTGATAGGCAGATCCTCTACCATCGAGCCTCCAGGGAAACCCTTTTTAGTGGAAGTTCTTGTTTTCAAAATTCTGACCTCTTTTGAGTTGACAAAGGGAAAAATGTAGTAACGAACATACTTTTTTTTTTTTTTTTAAATTTTGGCCACACTATACAGCATGTGGGATCTTAGTTCCCCAACCAGGGACTGAACCTGTGCCCCCTGCAGTGGAAACACAGAGTCTTAACCACTGGACCACCAGGGAAGTCCAGAAGTCCACAGAACGTGAAATATTTTTGTATGATTATACTTTTTTATACTTTTTACTTTTTTATTCTAAGATCGAAGGTACAAGGAGTGACAGAGGATGAGATGGTTGGATGGCATCACCAACTCAATGGACATGAGTTTGCCCAAACTCTAGGCGATGGTGAAGGACGGGGAAGTCTGGCGTGCTGCAGTCCATGGGGTCACAGAGAGTTGGACATAACAACTGAACAGTAACGATTTCCTAAAAGTAGATCATGAGATTTTGAAGCAGTTATTTGAGTCTTGGACCAGTCCCCTACCAGCCACGTGACCTTGGGTAAATCAAACCACCAATCTAAAATATCTTGCTGCTGAAAATAGGACTACCTTACACTAAGAAAAAAATTAAATAAATACTAGTTTCTATGGTACATGGAATGGCAGAAGTGGTAACTATGGGACACACAAATAACTCAAATTTGGCAAACACTGGCTTCGTGGCTCTGGGTGAGGAAACCCAGGAGTGACTATTAGCCATGTAAATTAGTTCTGGGACCTCAGGCAATTTCTGTTAACCCCTTCCTGACTCCTTTTCTTTAGATGATGAGTGAATAAAAAAATCTACCTGGCTTCAGGGTGAGAATAACAGGTATAAATGTCCTGGCAGACAACATAGTGATAAGGATGATCTGTAAATGAGAGCAATGCTGCATTTTTGTTTACTGGTTTAATACCTATCTTCTCCCTCTTGACTTTAAGTACTTTGGGAACATAGCTATTACTTGTTTGTTTCTGCCTCAAAATAACTGTAATAGGAAGTACCTAATGGCAAATAGCAGGGGGAAAAGTGGAAAGAGTAACAAATTTCATTTTCTTGGGCTCCAAAATCACTGTGGACCATGAATGCAGCCATGAAATTTAACGATGCTTGGTCCTGGAACAAAAGCTATGACAAACCTAGACAGCACATTAAAAAGCAGAGACATTACTTTGCCGACATAGGTCTGTATAGTCAAAGCTATAGGTTTTCCAGTAGTCATGTATGGATGTGAGAGATGGACCATAAAGAAAGCCGAGCATCAAAAACCTGATGCATTTGTTCATCCTACTGAGTTTTGCGTGACACGACTGAGCGACTTCACTTTTTCTTTTCACCTTCATGCATTGGAGAAGGAAATGGCAACCCACTCCAGTGTTCTTGCCTGGAGAATCCCAGGGACGGGAGAGCCTGGTAGGCTGCCGTCTATGGGGTCGCACAGAGTTGGACACGACTAAAGCGACTTAACAGCAGCAGCATGTATTCTTTTCCACTGGTCAGGTACTCCTGTCTGCTCTTATCTGCTGCTGTGCATGCACTTCTGTGTCTGAAGGTGCATTCCTGATGTATTCATGGAGAGAGATGTACTCCACGTCCACCTACTCCTCCGCCATCTTGTTCTCTCCAAAAAATTGATGCATTCGAATTGTGGTGTTGGAGAAGACTCAAGAGTCCCTTGGAATGCAAGGAGATCAAACCAGTCAATCATAAAGGAAATCAACCCTGATTATTCATTGGAAGTACTGATGCTGAAACTGAAACCCCAATACTTTGGCCATCTGATGCGAAGAACTGACTCATTGGAAAAGACCCTGATGCTGGGAAAGATGGAGGGTTGGAGGAGAAGGGGGCAACAGAGGATGAGATGGTTAGATAGCATCACTGACTCAATGGACGTGAATGTGAGCAAACTCTGGGAGATAATAGAGGACAAAGAAGCCTGGTGTGCTGTAGTCCATGGGGCAATAAAGAGACACAAGAGACTGAAGAACAACACAAAGACCTATTTGTCAAATTATTTCATTAATTCAAAGTATATGCAAGTCCATCCTAGCACTCACCAGGAATAAATTCTCCGACTATGCAGCTGTTATTATTTTTCCCTAATGGTTGTGTGATGCCACGGTTACACTCTCAAGGAAAAGCCGACAGAGAGCTATTTTCAAGTCCTGAGTTACACTTGCTGGGGATGGATTGTGACAAAACATCCTCACTGGCAACTACAGATGGTGCCTCTTTTGCCATAAAGGTGTCTCATCTGTTTTTCTTCCCACTTCTTAGGCTGTTTGCCACAATTAAGTACGGCAGCACAAAGTCCCACGGGCTGGTTTATGTTGTGTTTAAAAAGTTAATTAAATTGCCAAGTTGTTAAGTTGTTAAATTTAAAGTTTAAAAAAAAAATCTATTAGCAAGTTTCCTCCTGATTAAAGTCGTGAGACCCATGTGTTTGATTTTCAAGTTGGTCCTCTCCTGCCATAAACATTAAAAATAAAACAATCCCATTTTATGACCAAGCCCTCTATGAGGCCTTTTGTGTGATGCGCGAGGAGGGGGAAGAGGCAGTTAAATGACAATTCATCTACACACAAAACTTCCAAAGAACATGCTTCTCTTGGCGGGGTGGAATGTGGGAGGGAAAGAGGGAGATAAAACTAAACATCTGTCTAGAGTTATTGGATGCAGTTTTCTAATTTATAATCTGATTTTGTGAGATATTAGGAAGCAAATGCCCTGTCTCTTCTTAGGATGCTAGAGGATGTTGATAGGGCTTTGGAATGGACAGGTAGCATCAGTCAGTGGATTTTTGAGGACAGACAGGACCATTCTAATTCCTGGCCCTACCTACTTGTTGCTAGACTATCCTGGATTTCCACTTTCCCACTGGTTCAAAGAAGATGTCATAATATATGTGTCATAGGATTGTGGAGAATCACTGAAGAAATGGCATGGCTTGGGAAGATCCCCTGGTGAGGGTATGGCAACCCGCTCCAGTATTCTTGCCTGGAGAATTCCACGGACAGAGGAGCCTGGCAAGATGCAGTCCACAGGGATGCAAAGAGTCAGACACAACTGAGTGACTGATACACACACACACACACACACATACACACAACCTATGGTACTGATGAACCTATTTGCAGAGCTGCAGTGGAGATACAGACATAGAGAACACAATTTTGGACACAGTGTGGAAAGGAGAGGGTGAGACAAATTGTGAAAATAGTGTGGAAACATGTATACTGCCACATGTGAAATAGCCAGTGGGAATCTGCCGTGTGATGCAGGGAGCTCAACCCAGGGTTCCGTGACAACCTAGGGGGTGGACGGGGTGGGAGGTGGGAGGGAGGTTGTGGAGGGAGGGGACATATGTGTACCTCTGGTGGGTTCATGTTGATGTATGGCAAAAACCAACACAATATTGTAAAGCAATTATCATTAAAAATAAATGAATTAAAAAAAGAAGTATACACAGAAGAAAAAACAACAGCAAAGAAACCAACAGCTCTACCAAAACAGATTACACAGTATAGAATTTCACTCGGACCAAAGTTCAAATGTCAACTCGACCAGCAAGGTGAGTTTGAATGAGTTTACTCAGCCTCTCTGACACAGGGATCAGGCTGATGAAGTGGGTTTGATGACACTATGCAAGGCAGAGAGTTAACATGATGATTAAATGAAATAAAACACTACTTGAGACAAAGTAGATTGCTTAATAAATGATAACTATTATTATCAGTAAGTCACATGGAAAATGCAGTCTGGTCTACATGTATCTATCTATCATCCATCTATCCTATCTCTCTTCAGATATAGTGTTATTTCTTAGAACATTATGCAATACAAACATATACGTGCATGTGCATGACCATGTACACGCTCAGTCATGTCTGACTCTTTTGTGACCCCATGGACTGTAACCCACCAGACTCCTCTGTTCTTGGGATTTCCCAGGCAAGAATACTGCAATGGGTTGCGATTTCTTTCCCCAGGGGATCTTCCAAACCCAGGGATTGAACCTGCATCTCCTGCATTGGCAAGTGAATTCTTTATCACTGAACCACCTGGGAACCCCACACATATGTATAAAACATAGGTAGATAATAGATAGATAGATATAGTATCTGGAGGAGCTAATTTGGACGTCCCAGGTGGTGCTAGTGTTAAAGAACCTGTCTGCCAGTGCAAAAGATGAATGAAACCTGGGTTTGATCCCTGGGTTGGGAAGATCCCCTGGAGGAGGCCATGGCAACCCACTCCAGTATTCTTGCCTGGAGAATCCCAGGAGAATCCCATGGGCAGAGGAGCCTGGAAGGCTACAGTCCAAGGGGTCTCAAAGAGTCAGATCTGAATGAAGTGACCAAGCATGCACTCACATAAGAGCTAATTTAAAGGGAAAACAGGAGGATAAATTTGAATCTTAAGAGATGCTTCAATGCAGCCAGTGCTAGAATAATCGAATCCACAAGTTGGAAGAGGTCTCAGAAATCATCAATTCTACCCTAACTGCTGAATGAATCTTCCCTGCCATCCACTGACAGGTTGTCATTGGAAATGTGATGTGGAACTCTACCTTCTGACAGCCTGTCCTAGGGCTGGACAGCTCTGATTTTTGGCAATCTTGTTCTTCCATTGATCTGAAGTCTGTCTCCCTTCCATATCGGGGTTATACGGAAGACATCTGCTCAGTCTTCTACATAATAGCTCTTGAAAGGCTTGAAGGCAACAGTCGTGAATCCTAAGGCGTCTCTTCTCTCAGATAAAAAGCCTCCATCTTTAGCAAACACACACTCAAGATTCGCTTCAAATGCCACTATCTCTTGCAAGCGTCCCTTGTTCTCTCTGAGAAGAGCCAAGTATGCCCCCTCTTCAAAGCCCCCACGCTCTCTGAGCCAGCCCTCCACTGACTCTTTCATCCCAAAGTACTATCATTACAGGTTTGTATTCATTTCCCTCTGAAACTAAACAGTCATCTGGAGGGCTCACGGCTGATCCATCTCTGTATTCTGGTGGGGCACAATTACACCTAAAAAACAACACGGACGGTGCAACTAGAGATGATCGTACTAAGTGAAGCAAGTCAGAAAGAGAAAGACAAGTACTATACGACGTCACTTCTGCGTGGAATCTAAGATATAACACTAGTAGACCTATCTATGAGAATCATGGACATAGAGAACAGACTTGCAGTTGCCAAAAGGGGAAGGCAGGTGAGAAAGGGGTGGATGGTGAGTTTGGGGTTAGTAGATGCCAACTATGACATATATGACAGGTAGAATGGATAACCAACAAGATCCTACTTGATGCCTGCAATGCATCAAGCGATGCAGGTTCAATCCCTGGGTCAGGAAGAACCCCTGAGAAGGAAATGGCAACCCACTCCAGTATTCTTGCCTGGAAAACTCCATGAACAGAGGAGTCTGGTGGGCTACAGTTCAAAGGGTTGCAACGAGTTGGATGCGACTGAGCAACTAAGCACACTGTATAGAGCATAGGGCACAATATTCAGTATCCTGAGATAGACTGTGATGGAGGAGAATATAAAAAAGAATGCATTGTGTGTATGACTGAGTCACTTTATAGCAGAAATTATCAGAACATTGTAAATCAGCTATACTTCAATAAAAACAACATGGACATCCCTCAAAAAATTAAAAATAGAATTGCCATATGACCTACTTGTAAGTATAAACCTACAAGAATTGAAAGCAGGGTCTCAAAAGATGCATTTGTTCACCCAATTTCATAGCAGCATATAAATGTAATAAGAAACCAACCTTTAGTCCATCAGCCCATGGATGGATGTATACACATAAGTAAATAGTATTCAACCTTATAGAAGGAAATTCCCAATATGTGTAGACCATGAAATTTTTTTGCACCTTGTTTTATGTCCCTGGATATGTTCCAGTGTCTCCTAGTTTACAGACTATGGGAACTTGACTAGAATTTGTATCCTGCTGTTGGGTGAAAATTGTGTAAGTCTTAATTACGTTGAATTAGTTCATAGTGCTTTTCAGGTCAACTATATGCTTCTACTTTTTTGTCTATTCATTCTCTTAATTTTTGAGAGTTTGGTATTGAAACTCCAACTAAAAATGTAATTTTTCTACTTAAAAAATAATTGCAATATTTAGTGGAACTGTATGTAACTTTGTTCTGTATTTTCCAAGTTTCCTGTAAATGTGTTATCACACTTGCATAGTTTAAAAAGTAAAAAAAGAAAGAAGAAAAAAAGGGAAGGAAATCCTGTCCCATGCTACAGCATGGATAAATCTTGCTGATGTTATGTTGAGGGAAATAAACCAGTCACAAAAAGACAAATACTGCGTGATTCCGCTTCTGCCCCACTGCTGCCGCTAAGTCGCTTCAGTCGTGCCCGACTCTGTGCGACCCCATAGATGGCAGCCCACCAGGCTCCGCTGTCCCTGTCCCACTAGTGAAGGCAAATTCATAGAGACAGAATAGAGAATGGAAGCTACCAAGGGCTTGGAGGAGTGGGAAACGGAGACTTCACACTTAATGGGTATAGAGTTTTGGTTTTGTAAGATGAGAATTCCAGAGACGGATAGTGGTGATGGCTGTACAAAAGTTCAAATATACTTAACATCACTCAACAGCCCATTTAAAAAATGGTGAAGGTGATAAATTTTATTTTATGTACATTTTATCAGAATGAAAACATTTTAAACAAAGTAATTCCTGCTGAATGGGTAAATGAATGAATATATTTTAACTAAGACAAGTAATACCCCATAAACTTACAGATACTCTGGCTGAAAGGCAGAAGATAATTTAATGATGGCAAAACTGGTTCTGTTACTACTCAAACCACACCATTCAGACAGCTGCTTCTTTTGCTTCCACCTAATGCCTGCTTTAATAAGAACAGAGGTGCCTTAAGCTCATCCAAGAGGTCTGTATTGGCCTGGTATTTTTTGTTCACGTTCTTTTGAAGGCCAAGTGATATAGATAAATCAACAATACTGCATGTTTAAAGAGAAACGCAGCCAACTTTACCAAAGGAGTAAAGAGCTTCCTGTTGGACACATTTTCCCAGGGAATAATCAGCCCCATCTGTATATTCTTTTACAGAGAATAATTTTCACCAAATGGTCTGGGTTTCAACCTCAAATGCTGAAAAATCAATATGACATTTTCCTCTGAACTTTTTTGTTCTTACATTAAGGTCTGAGGACATAATTTGTTAATGACAACAAACAAACAATTTATCTAAAGTGACCTGAACTAAGGTAATGAAGCATCAAGGCCTCCAATTCCTTTACACACTATCTTTCCCCAATATCACCTCATTAAATCTGTAGGGGTTTTGCCTATGCTAATTCCCCGGGGAGAAGAATTCTCCTCCCTAGGCCTTGTTCCATGAAAACTGCCTTCCAGTCTCCATTTCACAAAACCCAGAAATGTGACACTATCCCAAATGCCAGCAAGCTTCCCTGAGTCAAACAAGAGGTAACATCACCCTCCAATGCAAGGCTGGAGGGGAAAGGCCCTGGGCAGTCTCAGGTAGGTGTCTCAGACCCTGCTTTGCTGGGGAATCTCACACGAAGGAAGTGTTCACTCTTCGTTTGTGTGAACAGTCAACTGTGGCAACATGGATGCTGTTAAGTGGATTTCATTATGGAAATGATGCGAAAGAGGGCCACAGGCTCCAAAATCCATTAAACTGTTTTCTATTGCTTTACATATTCTTCTATGATAAAAATAGGCTGATATTTGAATTTAAGAAGCCTCTGCCTAAAGGGTAACAGATGGATATTAAGAAGATTATAATAAAGAGGGGGATTATCAAAAGAGAAAATGGGGGCTTGGGGAAGGATCGTCCTTACATTGCAGGCAAATCAGTTTTGGGGAGTGACGGATTTTCCAGAATGTGACACTTTTCTCGTTGGCAGGAAAACTTCTCAGCACCTTGGTCACACTGAAGGGATTTGCAGCCATGGGTTGTTGGGTTTTATTTCACAGCCGCTTTTCTCTGACTGCCTGAGGGGTATGTTTGTCACTTCCCTCTCGGAAAATGCAATTCGTGTTCCAAGATCCACTCACCGCAGCTCTGGACACAACGAATCCTCTCCTTTCTCCCTGTGTCTGTTTTCCTCCTGTGCCCCCTCCCCACAGAAAACAAGGGGACCACCCCCACGTGTTACACGCCTGCGGTACATGTGCATTTTGGTCAACCTCAAAACTCTAAACTTTGGGCAACAACCTTGATTCAAAATACTGCAATCAACTCTTGCCTTTCTCTCCTTCTTTGTTCTTACTGTTCAGTCGCTAAGCCATGTCTGACTCCTTGCCACCCTAAGGACTGCAGTATGCCAGGCTCCCCTGTGCTTCCTTATTGGTTCAAATTTGTATCCATTGAGTCAGCGATGCTATCTAACCGTCTCATCCTCTGCCACCCCCTTCTCCTTTTGCCTTTGACCTTCGACCTTCCCCAGCATCAGTGTCTTTTCCAATGAGTTGGCTTTTCATAATATGTGGCCAAAGTATTGGAGCTTCTGCTTCAGCATCATCTATCCTTCTTAGTACTTTGGAATTGCTGCTCAGAAACTCCATCCACTAAATTCTTCTTTACTAAAAAGCCATGTTGAAATCTATATTTTACACATCATATGAAGTACCCATAGACAAACCTCAGTTCAGTTGAGTTCAGTTCAGTTGCTCAGTCGTGTCCGACTCTCTGCGACCCCATGAATCGCAGCACGCCAGGCCTCCCTGTCCACCACCAACTCCCGGAGTTCACTCAGACTCACGTCCATCAAGTCAGTGATGCCATCCAGCCATCTCATCCTCTGTCATCCCCTTCTCTTCCTGCCCCTAATCCCTCCCAGCATCAAGGTCTTTTCTGATGAGTCAGCTCTTCGCATGAGGTGGCCAAAGTATTGGAGTTTCAGCTTTAGCATCAGTCCTTCCAATGAACACCCAGGACTGGTCTCCTTTAGAATGGACTGGTTGGATCTCCTTCTAGTCCAAGGGACTCTCAAGAGTCTTCTCCAACACCACAGTTCAAAAGCATTAATTCTTCGGCACTCAGCTTTCCTCACAGTTCAACTCTCACATCCATACATGACCACTGGAAAAACCATAGCCTTGACGAAACAGACCTTTGTTGGCATAGTAATGTCTCTGCTTTTGAATATGCTATCTAGGTTGGTCACAACTTTCCTTCCAAGGAGTAAGCGTCTTTTAATTTCATGGCTGCAGTCACCATCTGCAGTGATTTTGGAGCCCAAAATATAAAGTCTGCCACTGTTTCCACTGTTTCCCCATCTATTTCCCATGAAGTGATGGGACCAGATGCCATGATCTTAGTTTTCTGAATGTTAAGCTTTAAGCCAACTTTTTCACTCTCCTCTTTCACTTTCATCAAGAGGCTTTTTAGTTCCTCTTCACTTTCTGCCATAAGGGTGGTGTCATTAAAAAGCAGAGACATCACTTTGCCAACAAGGGTTCACACAGTCAAAGCTATGGTTTTTCTAGTGAGAGTTGGACCACTGGACCATCAACCTGAAGAACTGATGCTTTCAAACTGTGGCACTGGAGAAGACTCTTGAGAATCTCTTGGACTGCAAAAAGATCAGACCAGTCAATTAGAAAGGAAATCAACCCTGAATATTCACTGGAAGGACTAATGTTGAAGCTGGAGCTCCAATACTTTGGACACCTGATAGGAAGAGCCAACTAATTGGAAAAGACCCTGATGCTGGGAAGGATTGAAGGCCGGAGGAAAGGGGGTAACAGAGGAGGAGCTAGTTGGATGGCATCACCGACTCAATGGAACTGAGTTTGAGCAAACTCCAGGAGATAGAGTTTGCCTGGAGGGCTAAGTTCCTAGAGTCATGAAGAGTTGGGCATGACTGAAGCAACTTAGCAGGTATGTGTGCAAAGTGCTTCCTCAATCAACTTCTTTAAACAAGTTTTCCTTTACCCTTGAACTAGAATTATATTTTGGCTAGATTGTAAAATATTTTAATCATTGTCCTTTTTGTCTTGTTTGGAGTCTGTTTTTTTTTTAATCAGAAATGTGCAAAAAATTATTTTTATCTTTAAGATATGGATATTTCACTACTATTGATGAGAAGTCTATAAATCTGGGTATCCTATCTGAGACAATGTGAGTCCTTTTGCTCTGACAATTCATGGTTTTCTTTGGTTCCCTTAGCTTTCTTCTTATATTTATATGATTCATTTCTCCTTGGTCTGAGGTGTTTTTTCTTTTGTTTTTAATCTTTTAACCCAAATCTTAGCACATTAAGACTTTTGGATCTGTCTCCAAGTCTCTTAACTTTTACATTTAAATTTAAAGTCAGCTAGCCAAATAAGTGCAGCTATTATGAGTGTAAAGTTAAGATCAAGAAACAGAATATACCCAATACCCAAAAGCAAGCTTCATTCTCCCTATCACTAACTCCCATTCTTTTTCCTACCACCAGCACAATAGCCAATATTTTGATCTCTAATGGCATAAGTTAGTTTTGTCTGTGTTTTACATAAATGAAAAGAATTGGTGTCCTATTTTGTGTCTGGCTTCTTCCATTCACATTATTTATACAGTTGCTGATCACTTTTTCTCATTGTTGTTTATTATTCCATTGCATGAATATGCTACGATTTATTTACTCACCTACTGTTGATAAGCATGTGAATAATTTATCATTTTATCGTAGAATTTTGAAGACTCTGTTTCATTTTCTTCTGGTCTGCATTGAGGTGGATTAAACATTTGGTTTCTCCATATAGTACTACTTGGACATAGCTCCCTTTTCTTTGTAGGGATTTAACATTTTTCTCTGAATATCTGCTATTTTGATTTTTCACCATAGTGTGTCTTGGTATGTATTTACCTGCATTGATCCTACTCACTCAGACACTTTTATCAATAACCATGGATGTTATTGACATCATCTGCTCTTCCTTACAGGTAATCACACTTCATAATTACCTCATTTACTTCTCACAGCATTCCTGCAAGGAAGGGGTCATTGTACACAATTTACAGGTGAGCAAACTCTAGCTCAAAATACAAAACACCTCTGCCCCAATTTGGAAAGAATCCCAGGTTTAGTAACTGCCATATCCTAGTCATGATTTAATACATTCTAGAAATGATACATTCTTATGGGCTACCTGCTTCTACATGTTAATACGGTATTCTGATTGTGTAGTGTACCATAAAGAGCAGTAAAAAGCTAAACATCCAACACCAATACAAGCAAAAAATATAAAGAAAACCAAGGGTTTCCTAACAAAATACGTTAAGGAAATATTAGACTAAACAAAGTTTACTTATTTTGTTTTAACTACAAGACTTAAAGCCTTTAATATGTTTCTGAGCTCTAAATGCCCCCAAGGGAAAAATGTGAGGAATAAACAGCTTTCGGTATTTCCTAAATATAGAACCCTTTGTAAGATTATGACCAGTTTATTTTTGCCCAGCATTTTATCATGAAACTTTGCAAAAAAAGGAAAAGTTGAAACAACTATATAGTGAATGCCCAGGTACTCATCTCTCAGCTTCTACAGTTAAGACTTTGATGTATTTATTTTATCATTTATCCATCTAGTTATCCATCCATCTGTCCCTTTATCCACTCATATATCTATCTGTCTATCTATCTATCTACCTATCGATCTATTCATTCATACATCCATCCAGTCAGCTATCCATCTATTTACTCTTTGATCCATTCATCAACCCATCATATTCGGGGAATTTCAAAATAAATTGCAACACATCAGTAGTCTACAAATAGTTCAGTGTGTATATCATTAACTAGACTTCAACATATTTTATGACTATTTGTTACTGTAGTAGAAGTTAGATAAGGCAAAAGAAGAACATTTTACAGATTTTAAGCCTTGTTAAATTTGGAATTTAAATTTTTTAATATGAACTTTTAAAGAATTTTGACAAATATGATCCAAGTTCATCACCCCAGAAAGTTTCTGGATTCCCCTTTTCAGTCATCCCTACTCCCACCCACTCAAACAGAGGAAGCGATTTTTCTGGTGTTTCTTTCACTACCATCCCAGCAACAATCACTATTTGCTTATTTTCTCACCACACATTAGTTTTGCTGTTGGAAAACGAATATGCAGTTTCTCCCATTTTGTTGTTTTGAGATTCATCTATGTCATTGCACGTACCTAGAGTTAGCACAGAAGCTTTTCTCTTTTTTTCTGTAGCAAATTGCTGAAGGAGTATAGTAGGAAAAATATTTTAGGGGATACTGGCCTACACAGTTTGTGGAAGAGCAGAGAACTGATCTGACAAGAACATGTGGTCTTCTCTACAGTACAAACAAGCAATAAGACACTCTTAAGTTCATATTTTTAAAAGTATATCTTGCCTCTATTAAAATGTCTAAGATACACAATGTTTGATAACTGGGGTAGGCATGAAAAAGATGTCTATGTTTTTAACTTATGACCTTGATTTAGTTTTAAGGCAATCACTTTAATAATCTTTCTATAACAACTCCAGATTAATGACTGTAACTTCTCTCAACATAACACCCAAAAGCTTGCCTTCATCTGAAGGTTGTATAAAAATATAACCAAACAAAGCAAGATAAAACACTCTACAAATGAAAGTACTCTAAATCTTGTCACTATCGTTCATGACAATGATTTAAATACTCCTTTTCCCTCCTTTTGGACTCCTAGGAATTTAAAGTTGCAAGAAAATGTAGAGACTCAAGCTCCTCTTCCTCAGTCACTTCCATTCTGTGAAGAGTGAAGACATTACAGGAAAAGCAATGACTAACAAGCAGATAGAGGCAAATATGGGATAAAAATTCTGTTCACTCCAAATGTCATCTTTTTCCACATCCCTGCTGGTCAGTTCTATCTTTCTTGAATGAAATCTTGATTGAAACCTGTTTTGAAAATTCCACTTAAACATAACTTGGGTTTTTAATCAAAGGGACCTGGAAAAAACTTTCAGCTGTATCTGGGACTTCCCAGGTGGCTCAGTGGTAAAGAACCCACCTGCCAAGAAGGAGATGTGGGTTCAATCCCTGGGTTGGGATGATCCCCTGAAGGAGAAAATGGCAACCCATGCCAGTATTCTTGCCTGGGAAATCCCACAGACAGTGAAGCCTGGCGGGCTGCAGTCTATGGGGTCCCAAAAGAGCTGGACACGACTTAGCGAGTAACCAAAAACCACAACAAATTCGGGTAAACAGCCATCCCAATTTGCCTAGGACTGTCTTGATTTCATCACTAAAATGCTGTCTATCCCAGGAAATACTTCAGAGCTAGAAAATTGTACATCTGGTCATCCCAAATCTTCTCAGGAGTCAGAGCTTTATAGAAGAATTCCTATATTTACATTTCAATCTCTCTTGAAAGTTGGGCCTTTGCAAGGGACCATCAGAAAACCAGTTAAACCTGTTTCCTACTTTTCTACTAGAAACAGGTTTCACATAAGGAAGTCTTCCTACTAAAACTAGAGTTACCATTTGATCCAGCAATCCAATTCCTGGGCATATATTTGGAGAAAACCATAATTCAAGAGGATGCATGCACCCCAATGTTCATCGCAGCACCCCAAAGTTCACTATAGCCAGGACATGGAAGCAACCTAAACGTTCATCAGTGAAGGAATAAAGAAGACGTAGGACAAATATACAGTGGAATACTAACCACAAAAATGAACAAAAGAATGCAGTTTGCAGCAAATGGATGGACCTAGAGATTGTCATACTGAGTAAAGTAAGTCAAACACAAGTAGACAAATATCATATGGTATCACTTGTACGTGGAATCAAAAGAAATGGTGCAAATGAACGTATTTACAAAACAAAAGCTGAGTCACAGATGTAGAAAATAAACGTGTGATTACCAGAGAGGAAAGTGCAGGGAAGGATAAATCGGGAGATTGGGACTGGCGTCTACACACTACTATTTACAGAATATATAACTAATAAGACCCTACTGAATAGCACAGAGAACTTTATTCAATACTCTGTAATGACTTACATGGGAATAGAATCTAAACAAGAATGGATATATGTGTCTGTATAACTGACTCACTTTGCTGTGCAGCAGAAACTAACACGACATATTCTCCAATGAAAAACTAATTAAAAAAAAATGTCTCCCTGTATCACTTGACAATTAGACTGCCCTTATTGGGGAGGGGGTGGATGTGATGCAGTGATTATAAGTGAAACATTTAGAGTAAAAGCCCTGGATTTAATACGCAGATCTTCTCCCTGCAAGTTACATGACCTTGAGCAAGTCACTTTACCCCTTACAGCTTCAAATGTCTTGCCTTATAAATGGTGGCGAATAACTACCTATCTTGCAAGTTATTGTGTGGATAAAATGAGATCACACGTGTCAAGGGCTTGGCAGGGTGCCTGGAGGCTGGCTAGTGCCCTGTAAGAAGTAATTCCTTTTATGATTTAATATGCAAGCGCTACAAGAAAGCTTAAAAACCAAGCTGGGAACAGCTTCCACAGGGACCTTATCCATGAACCTGCCTGTGGTTTGATGCACTCAGAAGGTTCACTTCCACTGAATGAAAAGCAGAAGAAATAGCTGAACAGCAGGCATTCACCTCAGCTCTAAGGGTTAAACAAAGAGGCAACTGCTTTTACATCGGAATGTTTTTGTCACCCTCTTTTAATGTGAAACCTTTTCATCTGCGCTAAAGCTTCAGAAGTCAGATTCACGGAACTCACTTTGAGACTTTTGCTAGCGATGGGACTTTAATTACCTTTCAGACACAGGGATGGCTCTTGTCTTGAAAAACAGAAAGAAAGAACTCTTTTTTTCCCCCTCCTCTTTGCTCATTCTTTTTTTTTTTTTTTCAGATTGAAATCTTTTGTTCCTGGCACTTTCCATATGCCACACTTTAATATTTAATCAGCCCCCACCTCATCAGAAGACTGCTGGCCTCATTAGATAATTAATGATTGCTGGCACTGCATTTGCTCCAGTTAATACATCTGCAGCCAGCAATTAGCGCCTGAGTTTATTAGTTGCACTGGCTTCATTGACTGGGGAAGCAATTCGCCTTTGATTGAAGCCGCTGGGATGGGCATATGTGGACAGCTTGCCCCCTGTTCCTTGGGATTCTTTTGTTTACTTTTTTTTTTTTTTTCTTTTTGGCTACCGTTTTGCAACCGGCGCATCCTGGCCCTGCCACCAACAGTTGGTGGGGAAGATTTCCCTTTTATAATTTAGAAGATAATTGGGTAATTCTGTGCAGGAGAGAGGAGGCTGCAGGGTGGGGCAAAAGCCGGGAGGGAAATGGCTAAGTAATTTGTTCTTTTGGAAATGTCTATTTTTCAAAAAGGTGTAGAGTCAAGGCTGAGGAATTCAGGGGGAATCCAGGCTGCGAAATACAATCCTACAGGATGGGCTGCTGCCTGGAGTTAAGATCTTGCTTCTTAGAGCCCGGGAGATACAGAGATGGGTCTTTTGCCATCTTTCATCCCTAAACTTGATTTCCTTGCTTTGGCCCAGTTCCTGCCTCCATTTTTGTTACTAAGTGAAATCGCATCACTTTCATGTACTTTTCGGGCGTGCTTCCCTGATGACTCTGATCATTGCCAGTTTCTTCCTGGTGATTAAAATCTTGGCCTCTCACCAGGATTATCCCCTTGTCAAATCTCGCTTTCATTCCCGTTGCTAGACATTGGGGGAGATGATCATTAAGAACACAATCATGATGTGAAATATGAAGGAAATGAGGGTGACGGTGTCTAGGTATATCAGAGAAAAGAAGGAAACAAAGGAAATACAATTGGGGGAGAAGGGAAGGAAAAAGCAGGAAAGACCAAAAGCAATAAGAATTTCCAATTTTTGTCTGTCTTTAGGCCCAAATTCCTAAATCAAGACCCATCTTAAATACATATACCATAAATGGAAGGAAGTGACGATGATGATGGTAATACTGATGAAGATAACAAATCTTTACTGAGCATTTTTCAACTATCAGGCACCCTGCTAAAAAGTGTCTTATCACATATTACTAAGGCATCTCTACCATCTTTCTTCCCATTTTAAGGATGAGAAAAAGGACCTCCACCAATTTTCAATGTTTTCTCCAGATTACACAACTTGTAGCATCTGAGCTGCCATTCAATGAGCCTCTAGCCTGCATCAGTTAATTCACATGCATTAATTTATTTCACATGAACAGTGAAAAGTTCAGAGGTTATTTACCTAGGATCATGCAACAAGCACAGTTCAGTTCAGTTGCTCAGTCATGTCCGACTCTTTGTGACCCCATGAATCACAGCACGCCAGGCCTCCCTGTCCATCACCAAATCCCAGAGTTCACTGAAACTCATGTCCATCGAGTCAGTGATGCCATCCAGCCATCTCATCCTCTGTTGACCCCTTCTCCTCCTGCCCCCAATCCCTCACAGCATTAGGGTCTTTTCCAATGAGTCAACTCTTTGCATAAGGTGGCCAAAGTATTGGAGTTTCAGCTTCAACATCAGTCCTTCCAATGAACACCCAGGACTGATCTCCTTTAGGATGGGCTGGTTGGATCTCCTTACAGTCCAAGGGACTCTCAAGAGTCTTCTCCAACACCACAGTTTAAAAGCATCAATTCTTTGGTGCTCAGCTTTCTTATAGTCCAACTCTCACATCCAAACATGACCACTGGAAAACCATAGCCTTGACGAGATGGACCTTTGTTGGCAAAGTAATATCTCTGCTTTTTAATATGCTGTCTAGATTGGTCATAACTTTGCTTCCAAGGAGTAAGCGTCTTTTAATTTCATGGCTGCCATCACCACCTGCAGTGATTTTGGAGCCCCCCAAAATAAAGTCTGACACTGTTTCCACTGTTTCCCCATCTATTTCCCATGAAGTGATGGGACCAGATGCCATGATTTTAGTTTTCTGAATGTTGAGCTTTAAGCCAACTTTTTCACTCTCCTCTTTCACTTTCATCAAGAGGCTTAATTCCCAAGCCTCTTTCCACTAAGACTAATACCATCTAGGGTCCCAATTAACATTCAAGTTAAGGAACAGTCTATAAGGACTCCATCCTACTCAAGACTATGTGCTAAATTTTGGATTGGTCTATCATGATACTCAGGGAGTCCCAGGTAGCTCAGTGGTGAAGAATTCACCTGCCAATGCACGAGATATGGGTTCTATCCCTGGGTCGAGAAGATCCCCCTGAAGGAGGAAATGGCAACCCTTTCCAGTATTCTTGCCTGGGAAATCCTGCGGACAGAGGAGCCAGGTGGGCTACAGTCCATGGGGTCACCAAGAGTCAGACACAAATGAGCAGCAGAAAAACCATGACACTTCAGTCCTTTGGATGAGATCAAGGTCAAACATGCCTCTTCAGGTCTAAACTGTAAGACTGATATATTGATTCACCTTTTAATTATTTTTTTTCAGGGTCAGTTCAGTTTTCAACCTCATGTAGAATGCTGTAACAGATAAACTACATCCCTAGTAAAAATGCACGAGGTAGACACCTGCCCTTATGGTGAAGTGCTTCTCAAATTTTAATGCTCACACAAATTATATGGAGAGAATGTTACTGGGCAGATCTTGATTAAGAACAATAAGGGAAGCCTGGGATTCTAAATTTCTAACAAGATCCTGGGTTGTATCAGTGCTGGCAAAGCAGTGGTTCTAAAACCAAGAACCACCTTAGAGTCACCTGGAGTGCTTGTGTTTCTCAACACCAATTTCTAGGTACCACTCCATCAATAAAACTAGTATCTCTGGGGGGAGGGGGGTTGTTGCTCAGGATTCCATATAGTTTTAAAGCATCCCAAGTGTTTCTAATACACACTCAGAACCACTGGCTTAAAAAGAAAAATCTCAGCAGGACAAGTCAGCTGAGTGTTGCTTGATCCACACAAACCAAGAGAGCAGATGGATGCAGATAGAAGACATTCCCGTTGACAAGACAAGAATGAAGACCTTCCTGGACGGTACACCATCTGATTCTCCTACATCTCCTCAATGAGTTATGCAACACTGTTGGAGGAAAACATGACTTACCATCTCAGCTTCATCTCATTTTCTGAGCAAAACAGACAAGCTGGTAAAGGTCCAAGGTCTGAGTGTCCTCATATGTAAAATGGAACAAGTGCATTACTTGCTGATGAAACAGGTCATCAACAGCAGGAGGCTACTGGCTGGCCCACGGCGTGGACCTTGTCAATCAGCAATCGGAGGGTCCTCATCCTTTTCTCTGTCCTTGGAGGATACTTCCTGTCCACCGTTCCTGCAGCAGAGCTGCTCCAAGGATGTAGCCTTGAGAAAGCGAGGTGTTCTGATCACCTGGACCGGATATGAGCCTAAACCAAGTGATGGTGTCGGTATAAACCAAGATTCCAGTGGGCAGGTGCCGAGATCTCTCTTATGGCCTCTCAAGACCAGTCTCATAATTAAGTTGCTTCACTTATTAAAACCGCCACCTGCCGGTCCGGAGGGGTTTACATCGCTCTGGGGTCTCTCCTTGTGCTGTGTGTTACTGGCGGTTTGCAAAGCAAGGTGTGGCAAGCCATCCTGGGGATCGAAGTAATGGCTCTTGGAAAAGAGGCATTCGCAGAAGGGAAATCCCGGGCCGGCCATCGACCCCTACGTGGGGAGGGGTGTCCTGAATGTCAGATGCGTGCAGACGGCTGCTGGAGTACAGGACGCCCCCAACATGCTGGCTGGTCCGATATGCCTGTCTGCAGAGCCACCCAGATGGAGCTGCAGGCGGAGAAGCAAATCCCGGAAGCATAGCCGGCTGACTTCCTCTTGGGGCGGAAGAGGCTGATGGCTGACGTTTAAGTTAGATGGCTGAAGTTTAAGTTAGAAAGTGGGAAGAACTGGGGTCAGAGAAAGACTGCAGAGTCCCCTGTTCTGTTCACCCCGGGGCCGGCAGACAATCTGGGGGAACTAGATGGTCAACTGGAGACCTCGGAGAGCCCTTTTGCAAAGCGAGGAGGGCGCCAGTTGCCCAAGATTAGGGTCCAAGAGCTGGTGAGGAAGCCTGATTAAGATACTAAGGGGTGGGATCCCTAGAAAAGTGATAAGGAGGTCTTGGAGAGGATGAGATCTCCGTCTGACCCCGAGCTGAACCGCGGCAGGCCTCAGGCAATTTGAAGCTCCTCTGTCCTTGAAATGTACATTCTGCCCACTGTTTTCATATTGGCAGCTTTGCCCTGATGTATCTTTGAGAGACTGAAGAGTTGAGCCTGTCTGGACAGGGTATCTGTTAAAACTAAGATTCTGGCAGACAGATGCCTAGATCTATTCATCTTACAGCTGCCCAAGACAAATTTGTAGGTAGGTTCTTTTTTTTTTTTTTTTTTTTAATGAGTAAAAGATGCTAAGACTTTTAAAAAAGAGAAAGAGATAAACCTTGTAAATTCCCTCGCTTATTAAACCTGCCACCTATGAGTCTGGAGTGGCTGCCTCTTTCTTGGGTCTCATCTTGTCCCCTGTGTACGGGGTCAGTTTGCAAGCCAACACCTGCCTGAGGGTGAAGGAAGTGACCCATATGTGGCTTCTCTGGGAAGCCTATAGTGAGCTGCAGCAAAGCAGGGCACAGTTGTTAATAACCCTGTACCCCTGCAGCAGTGCAGGCTTTTCCAAGCTGGAGAAGACTCCAGGGCCATTACTGTAATTATAATTCAGTTCTAAATACCTGTAAGTATGCAGTTTTGCTGAAAGCAAAACCGTGTTCATCAGAGGTTTTTTTTAAGTATTATAAATTAGGTGGTGGTTTTTTTTTTTTTTTTTTTTTTGGCTGCACCAGGTCTTCCACGGGCTTCCCAGGTGGCACAGTGGTAAAGAATCCTCCGGCTAAGACAGGAAATGGAAGAGACATAGGTTCAATCCCTGGGTTGGGAAGATCCCCTGGAATAGGAAATGGCAACCCACTCCAGTATTATTGCCTGGAAAATTCCATGGACAGAGGAACCTGGCGGGTGACAGTGCATGGGGTCTCAAAGAGTCAGACACGATTGAGCACACAATCCCCATGGGCTTAGTTGCCCCCTGGCATGTGGGAACCTCCCAGATCAGGCATCAAACCTGGGTCTTCCACACTGGCAGGCTAATTCTTTACCACTGGGCTACCAGGGAAGTCCTCATCATATTTTTGCTTTTCCTATACACTGGGAGCGGAGAAGGCAATGGCACCCCACTCCAGTATCTTGCCTGGAAAATCCCACGGGTGGAGGAGCCTCGTAGGCTGCAGTCCATGGGGTCGCTAAGAGTCAGACATGACTGAGAGACTTCACTTTCTCTTTTCGCCTTCATGCATTGGAGAAGGAAATGGCAACCCACTCCAGTGTTCTTGCCTGGGGAATCCCAGGAACGGGGGAGCCTGGTGGGCTGCCGGCTATGGGGTCACACAGAGTCGGACATGACTGAAGCGACTTAGCAGCAGCAGCAGCAGCATACACTGGGAGAATAAAAAGAGACCTAAGGATATCTTTGAATGCAGTGTTTATCATGTTGTGCCATGTGAAATTGGTAAATAGGATGATTTTGGGTGGTTCGAAATCACATTTTTAAGCACATATACTTAAAAATCAAGATTGCCAGGAGAAATATCAATAACCTCAGATATGCAGATGATACCACCCTTATGGCAGAAAGTGAAGAGGAACTAAAAAGCCTCTTGATGAAAGTGAAAGAGTAGAGTGAAAAAGTTGGCTTAAAGCTCAACATTCAGAAAACGAAGATCATGGCATCCGGTCCCATCACTTCATGGGAAATAGATGGGAAACAGTGGAAACAGTGGCAGACTTTATTTTGGGGGGCTCCAAAATCACTGCAGATGGTGATTGCAGCCATGAAATTAAAAGACGCTTACTCCTTGGAAGAAAAGTTATGACCAAGCTAGATAGCATATTCAAAAGCAGAGACATTACTTTGCCAACTAAGGTCCATCTAGTCAAGGCTATGGTTTTTCCTGTGGTCATGTATAGATGTGAGAGTTGGACTGTGAAGAAGGCTGAGCACTGAAGAATTGATGCTTTTGAGCTGTGGTGTTGGAGAAGACTCTTGAGAGTCCCTTGGACTAGAAGGAGATCCAACCAGTCCATTCTGAAGGAGATCAGCCCTGGGATTTCTTTGGAAGGAATGATGCTAAAGCTGAAACTCCAGTACTTTGGCCACCTCGTGAGAAGAGTTGACCCATTGGAAAAGACTCTGATGCTGGGAGGGATTAGGGGCAGGAGAAGAAGGGGACGACAAAGGATGAGATGGCTGGATGGCATCACTGACTCGATGGACATGAGTCTGAGTAAACTCCGGGAGTTGGTGATGGACAGGGAGGCCTGGTGTGCTGCGATTCATGGGGTCACAAAGAGTAGGACACGACTGAGCGACTGAACTGGACTGAACACTTAAAAATGTGCTAATGGTTAAATACAATGAGAAAAATATTGGATTTTTGGCAGTGATACAAAATTATGCTTTTGAATGCATTTATTAAAATGGAAAGAGTGAAACATCCATACGATCATATTACACATTCTTTGTACTGTAACAAGTAATAAGTACAAGTGAAGTGATACATTGATGAGGAAGGAATGTGATCAGCTGTTTGAACTTGGAAAAATCTTCTGGTCCCTCTTCACAAAGGGATCCAACCACGCCCATTCTTCTCCACCTTACTTGCCTGATTTTGATGACAAATGCCCATATTGTCTTTATCAGTTTTATCCT
Organism: Ovis aries; assembly: GCF_016772045.2. Lineage (NCBI taxonomy): Eukaryota > Metazoa > Chordata > Mammalia > Artiodactyla > Bovidae > Ovis > Ovis aries. The sequence goes on along the minus strand of NC_056077.1, from coordinate 7,313,054 downwards.
TAGAATTAGCAAGTTCAAGTCCAGGAATTTCCCTGAAGGAAGTAACTATGCAAATTTGCACATCCAAGTACAGGAATGAACATCACCGTTGTTCTTACAGGAACTTTTATTAGCTTGGGGCAGGAGCAAATACGTTATTAGATTGACTCATATAAAACTTTTACATTTGTGGGTCAAAAATGGGTGGATATTAGCAATCAGATATCTGACAATAATGAAGCAAATTTGGGCATATTCTATGTAATAATACATTCCTCAGTCATCTGCAATAAAGCTGTGGAATACTGCTTAATGACAGAGATGTTGTTCAAAATATTGGCTGTGTGAACAAAACAAAAGAAATAGGTTGACACACAGTAGTGAAGTGTTATTTATTTAGAATTTATTTGTACATAGAAAAAATAGCACATGGCATAGTTTAAATCAAAGTCTTACAAATTTTGTTTCTCATTTTCATCATCTGTGATTGCTTCTAGTTTATTTAGCTAAGATTTTTAAAATTTCTTTTTAAATGTGTGACAGGTCATCACAACCGATTCTTAGTTCTCTCTCATTTCTGGGTCTGAAGTGAAACATACTTGTTCTAGTGTTTTCTTTCGCCCTATGAAATTTATTATTCATGTTTCTTTTGTTAAATAGCCTCAGAGGACTTCTCAACACCTAACTCCAGGCAGCCATTTCAATCCATTGGCATTGTCATGCAAGCCGATGTTAATTTTCCTTCCCTTGTCTGGAAACCCCATGAGTGAGAGGTTTTCCCTTCATCCACAGCCTCACTTCTGCACAAATAGTTCTGCGTCTTTCTCACTCCCTTGTTCTCTCCTCTGAACCTCACTCAGACTTGTACAGCTGATCACTGAACTTTTCTATCTCCGCCACTCCTGGTAGTTCAGGGTCACTAGTGTTCTAATCAATAGTCCACGATTGTTGGAAATTTTCTGGATTTAAAATGGAAAGTCCCATGTCCTAGGAAATCCCTCAGTCCTAGGAAAACTGGGAGGATTGGTGGATCTAGCCCTGATGTGAGTTAGGAGGGATCACTGTGAACAAGAGCGTGCGTGGCTTACCAAAGCTACTTGTTACTAAGAAAGTCAGATAACTGAGCCAAGGCCAAGGGGGCTAGTCTCCAGCTTACAGGCCGTGGAAGAGCTTTAAGACAGTTGGGAGACTTTAAGTCACAGGGCTTCTAGGAGTCCAGTTATGAGAGATCTATGACAAGGCAGGCTCTGATATCTGCCAAACAGCTACTGATTTAACTGGAGGAACTTGGCGCATCTAACGTGGTGCAGACAATTCTACCCTGAGTGGCTCCAGGCCTCAACAGTGACTCCAGTGGTAAACAATCTGCCTGCAGTGCAGGAGACCTGGGTTCGATCCCTGGGTCAGGAAGATCCCCTGGAGAAGGAATGGCTACCCATTCCAATATACTTGCCTGGACAATTCCATGGACAAAGGAGCCTGGTGGACTACGGTCCAAGGGGTCACAAAGAGTAGGACACCACTGAGCAACTAACACTTTGGTTCACTTTCTGGCCAGTTTCCTTGACATGTTCTAGAAGTCAGCTGCAGATGGTCTCAAGCTTGAGAATGTGATGGGAAGCTGAACTCCTAGCCTCTGGAATGGATCCTCTTAGCTCTCAATCTTTGCAGGATGATTTCAGCTCTCAGCCAATATCAACCCACTGGTTCCTTCCATGAATTCAGGGCACCATATTTTCCATGGCCCTAAAAGTGGAAGAAAATTAGTTGCTCAGTTGTGTCCAACTCTGCAACCCCTAGAATTGTAGCCCACCAGGCTCTTCTGTCCATGGGATTCTCCAGGCAAGAAGACTGGCAGTGGGCTGTCATTCCCTTCTCCAGGGGATCTTCCCGACCCAGGGATTGAACCCAGGTCTCCTGCATCACAGGGGGATTCTTTACCATCTGAGCCAGCAGGGAAGCCAGAAATAGGCACCAAAGTGAGTGATGATCATGATCTAAGTCAACGATGCTTCCCTCATATTCCAAATGCAAAAAGTGAAAACTCTCTAATTTCTTCTTCTGAGAGGCCATTAATAGAAATCTTTAAAAAGACAGTTTCCTAGCACTGGAAATATTAAGCTGTTATTATGGCAAATGAGCTTATTTTTACTTTCAAATGAAAATATAAATAAGTAATAAGTAAATATCAGCAATTTCGGTTCCATAATGAATAAGGACAGAATTGGGAGCTGAAAGAGTGTGTGCCCATTAGAGAGAGTGGGAAATTAACATTTGTTGACATTCTCCTGCTTTTAGTTTTAATGTAAACTAGAGGCAATTAAGTTATGTTCAACATTTTTCCCTTGTAAATATTTTCCATTTCTGTATATAGTAACCAAGATGTCTTACAACAGGGCCATATTAGCAAGCCCCAAACTAGAGGGGCAGTCTTACCTGTCATCTGCTAATGTAAAAATAGAAAGCCCAAGTCTTTGAATAATTCAGTGTTTCTCATCTATTTCTTATCCACGTCATGACTGTGCCATTTACCATTCAGGATGCCAACTGTTTTTCTGTTTTCTTGTGGTTTTTTTTTTTCCCATACTCACAATCTCTAGGTAAATCTATAAATCCCCACTCAGAAGAACATGAATTATCTGATGCTTGAATGAAATGAAGACAAAAACAAGCTTGAATATTTAAACTTACAGCAAGTATCTTCCATGATAGATCCTTTCAGACTCCCACTCATTTTTTTCTTTGATATCTACTACTGCTATAAAGTCCCAGTTTATCATATAACATTACAATTTATGGTATAACCAGCTTGTGTACTGACTATAAACCCTTCATCAATGCCACTGTAAAGGGTTTATAGTCCATAAATAGAAGAGCAAGCCTATCTCGCCTGCTTGTTTTGCCCGCAACACAGCCCTTCAGACATGCCAGCCTGGTTATTTGTTTTACATGCAGGATGAGTTACGGCAAAATAAGTGGATACATTGTTTTGTCTCTCCAACATCCAGAGACAATTCAGGATCACGGGGTGGGGATGAACAATGGGATGTTGGCTAGAAAGATGTAAGAGAGTAAGGTTGTCCTTGTCATTAATCTGTAGGTGAGCATTTTTTAAAATGTTTATTTCAGAGTACAGTTGGTTAGCAATGTCATGTTAGTTTCAGGTGTATAGCAATGTGACTCAGTTATATATATATATACATGTATCTATTCTTCCTCAATTTCTTTTCCCATTTAGGTCTTTAGAGAGTATTGAGCAGAGCCCCCAGGACTATATAGTAGGTCCTTGCATGTGTGCATGCTAAGTTGCTTCAGTTGTGTCCGACTCTTTATGACCCTGTGGACTGTAGCCCGCCAGGCTCCTCTGTCCGAGGGACTCTCCAGGCGAGAATACTGGAGTGGGCTGCCGTACCCTCCTCCAGGGGGTCTTCCCGATCCAGGGACGGAACCTATGTCCCCTGTGACTCTTGCATTGCAGGCACATTCTTTTCCACCGAGCTACCACAGAAGCCACTACAGTAGGTTGGTTATCTATTTTAAATATAGCAGTGTGCACATGGAAATTTTTTTTAATCTCAAAATTCAAGTAATCAGGAATTCCTCTCTTTGGAAAGCAACCAACCACGTGATTTCACGTGCATGTGTGCTAAGTTGCTTCAGTCATGTCCAACTCTTTGCAACGCTATGGATTGTAGCCCACCAGGCGCCTCTGTCTATGGGATTCTCCAGGCAAGAATACTGGAGTAGGTTGTTGTGTCCTCCTCCAGGGGCTCCTCTTGGCCCAGGGATCAAACCCACGTCTCTTAAGTCTCCTGCATGGGCAGGCGGGTTCTTTACCACTAGCGCCACCTGGAAAGCCAATACAATGTCACATCTTAAATTAATGCAAATATATATTGTGATTGTATATCCTGTTGTTCACCTGTTTCTTAGGCTCTTTGCTCTATATCAACCCACTTTTTGGAAAGACTGTTGGATTTTAGTATGTGTAAGAACTGGGTTCAAATGCTAGCCAAAGTCTTGAATTAATTGTGGTCTTGAGCAAGGCAAGATAAAGTAGAGAAGACAATAATGCCAGTGCAGTTTTGATGTCCTCAGTCCTCATTATGGACTGAGGTATGAATACTGATGATGTGGTGATGGGATGAGATGGGAGGATGGTAACAATTCTGATGACTGTGATAAAGATAATAAGGACGATACTGATGGTGATGCTGATGTTGATGCTGCTGATGCTGATGGTGGTGATGCTGATGCTGATGGTGATGATGCTGATGCTGATGGTGATGCTGATGGTGGTGATGCTGATGGTGATGCTGATGCTGATGGTGATGCTGATGGTGATGCTGATGGTGATGCTGATGGTGGTGATGCTGATGGTGATGCTGATGGTGATGCTGATGGTGGTGATGCTGATGGTGATGCTGATGGTGATGCTGATGGTGGTGATGCTGATGGTGATGCTGATGGTGATGCTGATGGTGGTGATGCTGATGGTGATGCTGATGGTGGTGATGCTGATGCTGATGGTGATGTTGATGCTGATGGTGATGCTGATGGTGGTGATGCTGATGCTGATGGTGATGATGCTGATGGTGATGTTGATGGTGGTGATGCTGATGCTGATGCTGATGGTGATGATGCTGATGCTGATGGTGGTGATGCTGATGGTGATGCTGACGGTGGTGATGCTGATGGTGATGATGCTGATGGTGATGCTGATGCTGATGGTGATGCTGATGCTGCTGATGCTGATGGTGATGATGCTGATGCTGATGGTGATGCTGATGGTGGTGATGCTGATGGTGGTGATGCTGATGCTGATGGTGATGATGCTGATGGTGATGTTGATGGTGGTGATGCTGATGGTGGTGATGCTGATGGTGGTGATGCTGATGGTGATGCTGATGGTGGTGATGCTGATGGTGGTGATGCTGATGGTGGTGATGCTGATGCTGATGGTGATGGTGGTGATGCTGATGGTGGTGATGCTGATGGTGATGCTGATGGTGGTGATGCTGATGGTGATGCTGATGGTGATGCTGATGGTGATGATGCTGATGCTGATGCTGATGCTGATGGTGGTGATGCTGATGATGGTGATGCTGATGGTGATGCTGATGGTGGTGATGCTGATGGTGGTGATGCTGATGATGGTGATGCTGATGGTGATGCTGATGGTGGTGATGCTGATGGTGATGCTGATGGTGATGCTGATGGTGATGATGCTGATGCTGATGCTGATGCTGATGGTGGTGATGCTGATGGTGGTGATGCTGATGATGGTGATGCTGATGGTGGTGATGCTGATGGTGATGCTGATGGTGATGATGCTGATGCTGATGGTGATGATGCTGATGCTGATGGTGATGCTGATGCTGCTGATGCTGATGGTGATGATGCTGATGCTGATGGTGATGTTGATGGTGATGATGCTGATGGTGATGCTGATGATGGTGATGCTGATGGTGGTGATGCTGATGGTGATGCTGATGGTGGTGATGCTGATGGTGATGCTGATGGTGATGCTGCTGATGCTGATGGTGGTGATGCTGATGGTGATGCTGATGGTGGTGATGCTGATGGTGATGCTGATGGTGATGCTGATGGTGATGATGCTGATGCTGATGGTGATGATGCTGATGCTGATGCTGATGCTGATGATGCTGATGGTGATGGTGATGCTGATGGTGATGCTAATGTTGATGGTGGTGATGCTGATGGTGATGCTGATGGTGGTGATGCTGATGGTGGTGATGCTGATGGTGATGACTGATAGTGATGCTAATGGTGATGCTGATGGTGAAGATGCTAACAGCACTGAGGTCATGATGATGATGGGGATTATAATGATGATAATGGATAATTACTTAGTTTCTTTATGGCCAGTTACAGTTTTAAGTGCATTGTGCATGTTATCTCACTTAATGACAACAACTTCATTTTACATGTGAGAATAATGAGATTTATGGTGGTTAACTAGCTTGCTCATCATCACATAACTTAGATAATAAAGTAGGTTTTGAACCTAGCATTCTAATTCTGTATCCCTCTGTCTTAATCACACCATCATATCGCCTTCCTTTAATGGTGGTTCAGATTAATGGTAATGATTCATATTCTGTTTACTCTTCCATGATCCACATAATGAAACTGTCAATCTCTCCAAAATCTTTTTTCCCTCTTTTTATTTTTTAATTGAACTGGCTCAGGTGGTAAGGAATCCGTCTTCAATGCAGGAGACCCAGGCTCGATCCCTGGGTTGGGAAGATCTCCTAGAGAAGGAAATGGCAGCCCACTCCAGTATTCTTGCCTGGAAAGTTCCATGGACAGAAGAGTCTGGCAGGCTACAGTCCACGGGGTTGCACAGAGTCGGACAGGACTGAAGCAACCTGGCATGCATGTGCCCTTCGAGGTAATTCTATGTTTCTCTGTTTTGGTCACAAGGAAGAGGGGGCTTTGGTCCATGGGGTCCCAAAGAGACACACAGGGCTGAGCGATGTTCGCTTTCACTTTCATGGTTGATTTACAATGTGTTCACTTTAGGTGTACGGCAAAATGGTTCAGTTTTATACATACATGTAAGAAGTCGTGATGGGAGCCTCAGTCTATGTCCCCTGCTGCTGCTGCTGCTAAGTCACTTCAGTTGTGTCCGACTCTGTGCAACCCCATAGGTGGCAGCCCACCAGGGTCCCCTGTCCCTGGGATTCTCCAGGCAAGAACACTGGAGTGGGTTGCCATTTCCTTCTCTAGTGCATGAAAGCGAAAAGGGAAAGTGAAGTTGCTCAGTCGTGTCCGACCCTTAGCGACCCCATGGACTGCAGCCCACCAGGCTCCTCTGTCCATGGGAGTTTCCAGGCAAGAGTACTGGAGTGGGGTGCTATTGCCTTCTCTGATGTTCCCTGAGTCACACAGAAAACTCAGATCAGCTACCTATTTTACATATAGTAAAGTATGTTTCCATGGTACTGTCTCCATACCACCCACCTTCTCCTTTTAACATGGTCTCCTAGACCCCAGACCAGTTCTGCTTCTGGGTCCCAATCTCCAGTTCTTGTGCCAGCAGTTTCTCCCTGGAGCCCTGCTCTCCCTGGGCCATAGACACATCCAAGGCGACCTCAAGGTCAAGGCCAGCTCTCCATCACCCCCCAAGTTCACCATCTTCGCTATAGGGAGCAGCAAGGGCAGTGGAGACTGGAGATACCCAATTCCATCTCCGGCAAGAATTTACAGTGGTGGGGGTTGGGGAGCTTTTAGTAATATTCCAGAAGTAACTGGAATTAAAGGGAAAAAAACCCTTCTAGTAAATGGAAAGACCCAGCAGAAAGTATCCTGCCTTCATGGAATGTCAGAGGAGAGAGAAGGTCCCCACCTTAATTAGGGGTACATTTGAATATCTTCATTCTGAACAGACACAAAGAGGCTCAGGTGAGCCCGGAGGGATTTGCAGCCAAAAGCTGGCTAATCTCCAGTTAAACAGGCCCATTATCTCTCACTCCCCGGGAGAAAGTCAGGCAGAACTGATTTGATTAACAGTAGATTAACCTCTCTAACACAGCCATCCTGGGTTTTACACCTGTCACTTTACTATGACAATTTATATTTATCCAAAAAGCCATGAGACAGTAAATTAAACATTGCCCTAATTAGAAAAGTGTCATATGTTACAGCGGGGAAGCCACCTGATCTAATTTTCCAACAGGCCTTGTACAAAGAATGTGTTGGTGTGGCCTGAGCAGAAGCCCTACAAACACCAACACGCTGGGGAGGAGAAAATTCTGGACTGCAGATGCTATATCTTAGCTTCTGAGAGGAGAGATGCAGGATTCAATCCTAGGAGCATCGCTTATGGTCCTCCAAGCTGCCTGGCAACGCAACCTACGCTGGCACTCAGCTGGAACCCAGAGTGGGACCTCTGCCCGAAGTGATTTCAGAATCCAGCAGGAGAGATGGGCTAGAACTCAAGCAATTTCAATTTACGTTTGGGTTAAGAGTTAAATACGTGATGCTGCGAAGGCTCAGAAAAACCCACCTGGTTAATGCAGTCTCGGCAGAAAGGGGACCAACAGTTTATCCTGGAAAGGAATGACATCTAAATGGTATCTGAAGATTATTTATAGAGCAGTTTTCCAGGCTTTAAGGAGTGAGAAGGAAATAGAACTTGCAAAATCTTGATAGTGAAGCAATATTATATTTATCATTTATATTATATTCATTATATTATTTTACATTATATTTATTATATTATATTCAGGGACCCTTTGGTTAGTAGTAATAAGTAGCAAAATATGCATAGGGAAATATGAGCATCCAGGGAGGTAAAAGACAGTTCATGAAAAGCTGTGATGCAACATTTAAAAAAAAAAAAAGGACGCACAAAAAAACTGAGTTGCAACCTCCATCTAGCAAACCATATACATCTAACTATATAGCTTGAAGAGTTTGGACAGATGGGTGCATGGATATGTTCATGGAAATAACACTCTAATCAATATATGAAACCGTTTCAGTTCTTGATTCTAGCCTCATCCCCATCACTATCTCCTTAAGGTTACTTCTCTGTTCTCTGTCACTGAATATTGTGTTTACCTGTCTTTGAACTTCATATACCTGGGATCATGCAACATATACATTTTGGATCTGACTTCTTTTATTCAATATTCTCTCCATGCGTGCATGCTCAGTCACTCAGTTATGTCTGACTCTTTGTGACACCTTAGACTGCAGCCCTCTTTGTCCATGGAGTTTTCCAGGCAATAACACTGGAGTGGGTTGCCATTTCCTACGTAATGATGTTTTATTATTGTGTGTGTTTAATTTATTTATTTGCTTGTGCCAGGTATGAGCTGCAGCACACGGGATCTATGATCTTCGTTGTGGCACGCAGGAACTTTAGTTGTGACATTTGAACTTGGAGTTGCTACTTGTGGGATCTAACTCCCTGACCAGGGATTGAACCTAGGCCCCTATATTGGGAGCACAGAATCTTAGCCCTGGACCACCACAGAAGTCCCTCTTATTGTGTTTAGTTATATCCTTATTGTTGTGTATCAGCCCATGTTTTGAATGCATCACAATGTATGGACCCTTTTCTACTGAGGATGAACATTACAGTTATTAATAGTCTCATGTGTTATTAATAATGCTGTGATAAACATTCTTGCACATGTCCTTTTGGAGGACACTGGTGTTCATTTCTGTTGGAGGTTTACCCAGGAGTGAAGTTGTTGTGTTGGTGGTGTGGGTTAAGGCTACTATGAACCATCACATGCATTATCCCATTCACTCAACATTTCTAGAATACCTGCTATGTGCTGGGGGGGTAGAGCAGCCAACAGCAAAGCACCCTACCCTCTTGACACTTGCTTCTGGGTATACCCTCAATGGACTATGTGTACGTGTGTATGTTAGTAGCTTAGTCATGTCCAACTCTTGGCAATCCCATGGACTGTAGCCCACCAGGCTCCTCTGTCAATGGAATTTTCCAGGCAAGAATACTGGAGTGGGTTGCCATTTCATACTCAAGGGCATCTTTCCAACTCAGGGATAGAACCTGGGTCTCCTGCGTTGCAGGCAGATTCTTTACCATCGAGCCACCAGGGCAGGCACCAATGGACAACATAAGCCCCAGATCATGACTGAAGTAAACCTGCCATCACAGTGCCTCTAAGACTGGAGCATGATGCTGGGGATACTGACATTTACCCTATCAGTCTGCCTGAACGCTTTTTTAAGGAAAGCTGAGATGTGGAGAACATGTGATCTTTGACTCAGCAACAGCAGAGAACAATTTTAGGGGGAAAACATCTGATGGAAACACATTGCCTACCACACTGCCTCTGGGTATGATGTGTGATGACCTTGTTTAGACTCCAGGGAGAGTATGACATACACAGTCTGCGATGCAAGGGACCCAGAGCAATTGGGATGTGACTCTCAATGAGATGTGATTCCTGGAAACTGGAAGGGAAACCAGAGCTTACAACAAGATGTGAGCAAGCCATTTGGGCTTCCCATGACGGTCATGCCCTGAACTCAGTGCATCAGCTTCTCGTAACGTTTAGACTTGTTTCCAAGCTGAAATCCTCTTGAGGAGGCAGGATGCTGGACCAAGCTTGGTCCCTCTTCCCTGAGGAAGAAGCTGGCTTATCCACTGTACTTAGTTCCTTGCTACATTTTCCTGTATGTTATGTGCATGCAAGCTTAGTCATGTCTGACTCTTTGTGACCCCATGAACTGTAGCCCACCAGTCTCCTCTGTCGATGGAATTCTCCAGGCAAGAATACTGGAGTGGATAGCCATTCGCTTCTTCAGGGCATCTTCCTGACCCGGGAATCGAACTCACAACTCTTGTGTCTCCTGTATTGGCAGGCGGACTCTTTACCTCTGCACCCCCCGGAAAGCCCCACATTTTCCTATGAGCACCCACAACAAAACCAAAGCAAAGAGCTTTGAACTCTTTGACCAGATTTTGAAGGCTATTTCTAGAGCTAGGAACTTATCAAAGGACAAAGAAACAAGGAATAATATTCTTCCCGTTTTAAATGGGAAAACAAACAAACAGTTGATTTTGCATGATAAAGCAAGCAAGAACTTCCAAGGGGAGTGGGAGGGCATTCACACAAATACCAGGGATTAAGAGAAACTTAAGAAAATGCTACAGTCTGTTTAGTATTTAGGGAAAAGTCTGAGTCATCATCACCAGCCTGAACCTCTATCCATCAGAAAAATGAAGACCAAATAAAACGTATCCTCTGAAAAGACCAGTGATGCATTGTGAGACTCCAAAACTTTTTACTCTTTCAATCCAATATTCTGCTTTTAGGATATACAAATGCACAGGATATTCACTCTAGTATTTATGATAGAAATAGATCAGTGGGGAAGCATGGATTCAAAATAGGTGAATGGTTAAATTATCATGTCTTCATAAGGCAGACTGTCACAGACTGTGAAAATTATTTTAGGAAAAAATGCTTAGTACATACAGATGGTATAAATTTAATTGATGAAAAGGCAATATGCAGACCTTTACATATTCAGCATGGTAAATCAATTTCATCCTTCATCTCATCACCAATTGGTTGCTAACACCAATTGCTTGGAACTCTGCATTGGAAAAGATTCTGAGGTCCTGTGGGCACCCAGCAGTAATGATTAGCAAGGACTGTGTGGGCAAAAGAAAGGAGGGCATCTCACCTGTGCCAGCAATTTGCCATGCCAGGTTTATTCAGAATAATTTAAATTCTGACACATGCAATATGTATTCACACACATGAGTATGTTCGTGCAGATGAGAAGGGGAGAAAACTGAGCCAGAAAGAAGTAAACTCTGTTGATCAGCAGAAAACTATGACTTTGTTTACTTATGTGATAAGATGTGTAAGGATTTCTGAAGCTTCCATCTTACTGATTCTTTGGATTAAGTGAAATTGTTAGTCACTCCATCGTGTCCAGCTCTTTGCAACTCCATGGACAGTAACCTGCCAGGCTCTTTTGTCCATGGGATGCTCCCAGCAAGAATGCTGGAGTGGGTAGCCTTTCCCTTCTCCAGGGGACCTTCCTGACCCAAGGATCTAACCCAGGTCTCCCACATTGTAGGCAGATTCTTTTCCATCTGAGCCACCAAGGAAGCCCTGGATTAAGTAAAGTCACGTGGAATGACAAATAGATTTCATGCTTGTGAGAACATTCAAAGCCAAGCAAAACGAGTTTGTGGAGGAGGAGACGTGGGGACCCTTATATGTTGCTGGTGCGATGTTAAGCGATATACAGCTCCTTTGCAAAACGGTTTAGCCATTTCAGAAAAAGTTCACCATAAACTTATGAGATGGCTCAGCAGCTTCATGCCTAGAAAAATGAAAGCATGTAGCTGACACACGAATGTTCTTTAGGAGCATCAGTTCAGTTCAGTCGCTCAGTCATGTCCAACTCTTTGCGACCCCATGGACTGCAGCACACCAGGCCTCCCTGTCCATCACCAACTCATAGAGTTTACTCAAATTTATGTTCATTGAGTCAGTGATACCATCCAACCATCTCATCCTCCGTTGTCCCCTTCTCCTCCTGCCCTCAATCTTTCCCAGCATCAGGGTCTTTTCCAATGAGTGAACTCTTCGCATCAGATGGCCAAAATATTGGAGTTTCAGCTTCAACATAAGTCAGGACTGATTTCCTTTAGGATGGACTGGTTGGATCTCTTTGCAGGGACTCTCAAAAGTCTTCTCCAACACCACAGTTCAAAAGCATCAGTTCTTCAGTGCTCAACTTTCTTTATAGTTCAACTCTCACATCCATACATGACTACTGGAAAAAACATAGCCTTGACTAGATGGACCTTTATTGACAAAGTAATGTCTCTGCTTTTTAATATGCTGTCTAGGTTGGTCATAACTTTCCTTCCAAGGAGCAAGCGTCTTTTAATTTCATGGCTGTAGTCCCCATCTGCAGTGATTCTGGAGCCCCTCAAAATAAAGTCAGCTGCTGTTTCCACTGTTTCCCCATCTATTTGCCATTAAGTGATATGACCAGATGCCATAATCTTAGTTTTCTGAATGTTGAGCATTAAGCCAACTTTTTCACTCTCCTCTTTCACTTTCATCAAGAGGCTCTTTAGTTCCTCTTCACTTTCTGCCATAAGGGTGGTGTCATCTGTAGGGCCTCCTTCAGGAGCATGCTGCTATGTTGCTACAGTCGTGTCTGACTCTGCAGCCCCATAGATGGCAGCCCACTAGGCTCCCCCGTCCCTGAGATTCTCCAGGCAAGAACACTGGAGTGGGTTGCCATTTCCTTCTCCAATGCATGAAAGTGAAAAGTGAAAGTGAAGTCGCTCGGTCGTGTCCGACTCCTAGTGACCCCATGGACTGCAGCCCACCAGGGCCCTCCATCCATGGGATTTTCCAGGCAAGAGTACTGGAGAGGGTTGCCATTGCCTTCTCCGTTCAGGAGCATAGTGTGTAATAACTCCAAGTTGGAAACAGTTTAAATGTCCATCGGTGGGTGAGTTGAGAAAGAAACATGGTGTCTCCATACAATGAACTATTATACAGCCTTTAAAAGGGAATAAGGCTATACCTGCTATAACATGGATGGGCCTTAGTAACACTTGGCAAAGCGAGAGGAGTCAGACACAAAAGCCCACATGTTGTATGATTCCATTTATTTGAAACTCTTCCTAAAACTTAGATATATCTACAGAGATAGAAAGGAAATCAGTGCTTACCTGAGGTTGGGAAGGAAATGGAGATTAATTATAAACGAGTATGAAGGATCTTATCAGACGATGAAAATGGTCTGAAACTGGGTTGTTGTGATGGTCATATAACCCAATTAATTTACTAAAATGCACTGAACTATTTATTTATTTTATTCATTTTTTATTTTAAGATTATCACTTTATTTAATTTTATTTTTTAGTTGGAGGAAAATTACTTTACAATATTGTGTATGTTGCTGCCATACAACAAGGCAAATCAGTCATAATTGTATATATATCCCCTCCCTCCTGAGTCTCCCTCCCACCTCCACCCCCATCCCATCCCTCCAGGTCATCACAAAGCCCTGAGCTGAGCTCTCTGTGATGTACCGCAGCTTCCCACTAGCTATCTATTATACACGTGGTAGTATATCTATGTCAATGTTCCTTTCGCAATTCGTTTCACCTTCTCCTTCCCCCACGGTGCCCACAAGTCGCTTCTCTACACCTTTGTCTCCATTCATTCCCTACAGATAGGTTCATCAGTACCATTATTCTAGATTCCATATATACGCATTAATATACAATATTTGTTTTTCTCTTCCTGACTTACTTCACTCTGTATAACAGCTCTTGGTTCATCTCCCTCACTAAAAACTGACTTAAATTCATTCCTTTTATGGCTGAGTGATATTCTGTTGTATATACGTACCGTATCTTTGTCCATTCATCAAGCTGGTGGGCAACTAGGTTGCTTCCATGTCCTGGCTATTGTAAATAGTGCTGCTGTGAACATTAGGGCACATGTGTCTTTTAGAATTGTGGTTTTCTCAGGGTATGTGCTCAGTAATGAGATTGCTGGGTCATATGGAAGATGTATTCCTAGTTTTTTAAAGGATCTCCATACTGGCTGTGCCAGTTTACATGCCCATGAACAGTGTGAACTGTGCAAGTTAATTTAAATAGGGGATAGTTTTGATGTATAAGTAGGCCTCAATAACGTTGTTTAGAGAGATAAAAATGGAAGGAGACAGAGTGTGTGCTAACACTAAGGTGCTATAAGGTGCCTCTTGCTAGCTTGGTGGAATATTAGTTTCTTATTTAGGTCTCTCTATTTTTTTCCTTGTTTTCATCTGAATATGCCTTTTTATTTTTGAAAAAAAAAAAAAAAACACCAATCAGGGGAAAAACTACCATCCCCTACACCTCCCCCACCCCCACCCCAAGCCCTTTCAGAATCAACAGATCTTTTGAGGGAGCTCTCCTGTGCTCATCTCCATTCCCGCTGGGTGATGCAATTAGGCCAGCATGCAAGGGCACCTTTGTGAATGCCCTAATCGTATCCACGAGCATGTTGAAGGCCCTACTCTTAGCAAACATATCCTTCTCCTCCTCTAATACCTAGATGAAAGATTTTCGCCTTTCGAATGCTTATTTCCCAGCTTCCAATTTCCTGGGGCCCTGGCCTTCAGCACTTATATGAGGCGTGCCGTCATGCTTCAGGCTGGAGAAAAATCATGCCTTCGTGGTGTAAGGTCAAGACTGTGCACCTGTTCGAATCCTCGAGAGCCCCAAGAGAAATAGCCCTGCCAAGGTTTTCTAGACATCACAGATTTCTTGTGTTAGAATTGCTGGCAGTGTCTGGCACAATATTTTAAAGCCGTTCTGCAGGTGAAGGCCCTTTCTCAGAAGGAGACTATTTTTCTACCTGCGTTGGGAAAATGTCACACAATACACTCCATCCTCACCCCGTTACATTACAGAGAGGAGTTACTCATCACTGATATGGGTCAGACACAGCCCATTGTATTGTAGCAAATAACAACAAGTATTAGCACGGAGCTCTTAAACTGTGTGCCAGGGACTGTGTGAAACAGTTTTTTTTTACCTTTTTATTTTGTATGGGGGTACAACAGATTAACAATGTTGTGGTAGTTTAAGGTGAACAGCAGAGAGACCCAGCCATACATATACATGTATCCATTCTCCCCCCAAACGCCCCTCCCATCCGCTGCCACATTGAGCAGAGTTCCCTGAGCTACACAGTAGGTCCTCGTTGGTTATCTAATTTAAATAGAGCATGTCCATCCCAAATGAAGCATTGTAGAAATGTTATTTCATTGCACCCTCACTAAAGCACTGTTCATTATTACCTATAATTTCCTATAAAGGAAATGGGGGTTAAAGAGAAGAAATGAGTCAGTTAGTGAGGTGCAGAGTCAAGGCACGTCTTTCTTATTTTGAATTTGGGATGGACAAGACACAAAGTGGCCTGAAACCAGGGGACCAGATGGAAAATATTCGCTTGGCCAATAAATGTGCTCAGGTTTTCTATAACATGTTAGGGACAAATCTGAATGAACTTTTTGGCCAACCCAATAGACACTACTCATTCATCTGAAACTTGGGGTAGGCCCATACTGCAGGACAAGTAGGAGATGTATACAGCTGGCCCCCATCACAGTAAAGTCCACCCAGCAGATTCTAGTGTAGATCAACAATGATGAACAAGCCACCACAGTCTCCTCCACCCAAGTGATGATAAAAATCTCCTCTGTAAGGCACATACAACCCTTCTGAAAATATACAGGAGCGACTCCCCAGCTGTCTGAAAAACACTGATTTAACTCGTGTTTCCTTAAAGTGATTCGGGCTCAGTTTGTGTCATCAGGCCTCTTGGGGATATTTGATAAAAATTCATACCTGTTGTTCAATACCAAGAATTAATACATTTCCTGCAAATGAATTTGTGTCTGCTGACTTAATTGCTACTCCAGTGAGATGATTTCCTTTCTGATTAAAGACCATCCTTGGATGAGCTTGCAGACAGTGTGACCAGATGGATGGAGCTTCTCAGAGGAAAGCGGGTCTGCAAAGTGTCCTGCTGAAAGGAGGTTTTGGGACGTGAGTGAGAATGAAGGCTCAATATTGAGTGGTGGATATCCTGAGAGCTCGCCCCTACTCGTCCATATATCCTGGGAAGGGGAGGGGGGCGGGCGCCTGCCCTCTCCCACATTTTTTGTCATCTCTCCACCTCTGCAGGAGCAGACAAATGGACCGTGGCGATGTGTTAGACGTTAGAAGGATTTTTCTCTTTGGATTTCTGCTTCTCAGTCTTGTGTACAGGAAGGATAAATAATGTCGGAACATAATAAAAATGCTTTCAGTCCCCTGAAGCTAGGAAAGCATTTTAATGTAGTGAGTGATGTTGCAAAACCTTCTTTATCAAGAAACATGAAGGAAAAGCTTTTCAAATACCAGCTGAGTACAAACAGGCCTGCAATGTTCAAGACACCTCCCCAGAGATGGTCAGGAAGGGGCTTGCTCAGAAAACAGCACCCTCATCCCATCCTGTAGGTGAGGATTCAGGTTGATGGGGCATTAAGCTTTTCAAGAACTGGCTCTCACCCCCTCTTTAGCCTCCTGAGGCCAATTTTACCCTCTAAGCAGGCTGATGAAATTTCTGGTTCCCAAACGGGCTCTGCGGCTTCCTGTTTACGAGCCTTATATCCATGGGGTTCTCCCTGCCTCGTGTTCCTTTGTCCTCTTCTGATTTATACTGATGCTTCGAGACCCATTTCCTATGTTCTTCCCTGAAGAAATTCATTCTGGAAGTCCTCAACCACAGAGCGGTGTCCTCTCTATATGCACCCTTAATCTTGCATTTTCTTCTGACAAATGCTCTATATCAATATGTCAATATATCTACGTCTGTCTTTGTATCTGAATCTAATCCACACTTCTCTCCCTCTCCATGAGTGGTGTGTGTGTGTGTCACTCAGTCATGTCCAACTCTTTGTGACCCCATGGACTGTAGTCTGCTAGGGTTCTCCGTCCATGGAATTCTCCAGACAAGAATACCAGAGTGGGCGGCCATTCCCGTCTCCAGCAGATCCTGGTCCAGGGACCTAACTCAGGTCTCTTGCATTGGAGACAGATTCTTTACCATTTGAACTACCAGGGAAGCCCTTCCTTATACAGGGACAAGGCCAACACATATATGCAAGAAAAGATGGGGATTTTAACCTAAAGTTATATCTTATACTTTCCCAAGAGAAAAACCACTCTG
Organism: Ovis aries; assembly: GCF_016772045.2. Taxonomy (NCBI): domain Eukaryota; kingdom Metazoa; phylum Chordata; class Mammalia; order Artiodactyla; family Bovidae; genus Ovis; species Ovis aries. Next base: position 7,295,811 of record NC_056077.1, on the reverse strand, counting down.
GTCAAGAAAGTTGCAAAAAAAAAAAAAAAATGGAAATTGATTAGTAGTAGAATGATGGTTGACAGGCATTGGGGGCTGGAGGAAATGTGGAGGTAGTGGTCAAAGGATGCACCCTCTCAGTTATAAGATGAACAAGTTCTGGAGACCTAAGGTACCACACGGTGCCCACATTTAATAATGATGTATTGGATACTTGAAGTTTGAAAAGGGAGTAGATCTGAAGCACTCTCCCTCCCACTCCCCAACAAACACACGCAGAACAGTAACTTTGCGAGGTGATGGCCAGCTCAGTTCGCTTGACTGTGGCAGTCATTTCACCACGCATACTTACATCATGTCATCCTGTCGTATACTTTCAGTCCAGTTCAGCTCAGTCGCTCAGTCGTGTCTGACTCTTTGCAGAATTGCAGCACGCCAGGCCTCCCTGTCCATTACCAGCTCCCGGAGTTTACTCACACTCACGTCCATCGAGTCCGTGATGCCATCCAGCCATCTCATCCTCTGTCATCCCCTTCTCCTCCTGCCCCCAATCCCTCCCAGCATCAAAGTCTTTTCCAATGAGTCAACTCTTTGCATGAGGTGGCCAAAGTACTGGAGTTTCAGCTTTAGCATCATTCCTTCCAAAGAACACCCAGGGCTGATCTCCTTCAGAATGGACTGGTTGGATCTCCTTGCAGTCCAAGGGACTCTCAAGAGTCTTCTCCAACACCGCAGTTCAAAACCGTCAATTCTTCGGCGCTCAGCTTTCTTCACAGTCCAACTCTCACATCCATACATGACCACTGGAAAAACCATAGCCTTGACTAAGATGGACCTTTGTGGGCAAAGTAATGTCTCTGCTTTCCAATACGCTATCTAGGTTGGTCATAACTTTCCTTCCAAGGAGTAAGTGTCTTGTAATTTCATGGCTGCAGTCACCATCTGCAGTGATTTTGGTGCAATTTTTATTGGTCAGACATCCCTCAATAAAGCTGGAAAAATTATGTGAAAATTTTAATTGAAGTTGATTTTAACCCTAACTGCTGAGTTCTGGAGCCTAGGGCAGCAGCATTTCTGAAATCAGGAAGCCATGTTAGAAATCTAGATATCAGATAGTTTTGCCAATCCTGGTGACAGGAGCAACAGGGCCCCCTGACTCCCCCATTGATATGCGGTCTCACCCTTCTGTCCTTAAATATTTAAATAAAATCATATCCAACTCCCCATCCTATATAAGTTAGGGAACTCGGTCTTCAACCTTCTCTGTTTCAAAGGACTCAGAGATGGAGTATTATGCTTTTAAAAATTACTCTTGAAAATTTCTCCTCTAAGCCACAGGTGGGTGCATCTAAGTGGCTTCACTAGTGCCCGACTCTTTGCGACCCTATAGACTGTAGCCTGCCAGGTTCCTCTATCCATGGCAGTCTCCAGGCATGAATACTGGAGTGGGTTGCCATTTCCTCCTCCAGGGGATCTTCCCAACCCAGGGATTTGAAGCTGAGTCTCTTATGTCTCCTGCATAGGCAGGAGGGTTCTTTACCATTAGTGCCTCTTGGGAAGCCCATCTAAGCCACATATTTCCCACTAAATGTGAATTCCCACCTCTTTAAATTATCCCACCATGGCTGTTTTCAGTGGGTGAAATGGTAAAATGGGAAGAGAACGGGTTTTGAGGTAAACATATTGACTGCAAAAGAAGGCAATTAGATGAGGTGCAGGCTCATGAAACTGAGCTAGAAGTCAAGCAACAAAATGGAAAATGGAGCTAATGATGGTCTAATTGTCCCTCCCCTGTAATGTGGTTATAAAGATTAAATGAATCAATATATGTGAAATGTTTAGAACAGGCTTTGGACATAGCAGGCATTGAATGCATATTATCTATTGTTGTTGCAAGTCAGGGCCAAGGGTGTGTTGGGGGTAGGAGAAGTCAAGATGGAAGAACAGTATTAGAAAACAGGAGATAATGGAGTTCTATTTACTATTTCAGTGTTTAAAGCTTAGCCTAAAGTGCTATTGATGAAGTGACTCCTGTATAATGAGAATAATAAATACTAAAAAGATAATGAGCTTAGAACATCCCTCAAAAAAAAATAAAAGCCAATTGTTTACTCAATTATGGTAAATTGCTTATGTAGTTCCCACAGATTGTGAATTAAGTCTCCTTTTTCAAGCAAAACACTGCATAGGTATGTGTGCTTGTATTTTTTCTTTCAATTGTTGAAGATAATGAGAGGGATATAAAACTTCTTGAATTAAAACTGTGTTTCTGGACTAAGTGAAGAATACTTATGCAAAGTCCTACCTCATGACTTGAAACACAATAGGAACTTGATACAGTAAATCTCCTCCGTTGGAACCTTCAAGTTGCAAACTTTGAAACAATGCGAACGTGTGTTCCATCAGCATCAGGTATGAGTGAGACTGCAGCTTGTCCTCCGTCTCCTATTGCTGACGATCCTTCAGCTGTACCATCTCCCACCACCTCTCCCTCCTCCAGTCAGTAATTCTTCTTGCCTGTTCAGTCCATGCCAGCCCCTGGATGCCAGCTGTTGAACTGAATTACTATACTTTCTAAGGCACTATACTGTAAGATTAAAAATGTTTTATTTTTTGTCTTTGCTTTTTATGTATTATTTTGTCTGAAAAGTGTCATAAATCTATCCCAAAATAGTACCATATAGCCCCTTGTGTTAGCTGGATACCAAGCTAACTTTGTTGTTACAAACAATTTGAAAATGCTTTCTCAGAATGAAACTGGTTCATATGTAGGGGACTTACTGTATCTTTTTTTTTTTCTTTTCATGTATTTCAGCTGTGAATCTTCTATACCTTGATTTTCCTTGCAGTGCACTAGCTGATGGTCTTGGAGTAGACAAGATTTCTTAGGATACAAAAAGTGTGAAATGAACCAGAAGTGAAAAATAATGTGTGTTTTCTCAAGTCCTCCTGGTGACTCCAGTGATCACTCCAAAGAAAGCCTGTATTCTGGGAAGGTGATACTGGAAATAATCTATTATGGAGCCGAAGAAGGAATCATCACCGGAAACAACAGAAATAGGAGGGGCTTTTAACATTGGTAAGTTTCATCAGTGACTACTGTCATCCAAATCCTAAACTGGGTATAACCAGGAAGGGAAAGTAAGATACCAACCATGAGATGCTATGACAAAGACATGTTTATGAAACTGATTCTGTTGTTATTCCAACTTATGAAACCAACACCACTCATTGTAAAAAGAACTTAAAAGTATATTTTCAAATACATTTCACATTTATTCCTTTATTTTGTAGCTGGCCTTTTCATTCTCTTGTGTGTTTAGTCACTCAGTCGTGTCTGACTCTTTGCAACCCCATGGACTGTAGCCCACCAGGCTCCTCTGTCCATGGGATTTTCCAGGCAAGAATACTGGAGTGGGTTGCTGTTTCCTCCCCCAAGGGATCTTCCCAACCCAGGGACCAAACCGGCATCTCTTGTGTCTCTTGCATTGATAGGTGGGCTCTTTACCACTGAGCCACCACCTGGAAGCCCTTCATTCATTCTCTTAAGTATTTATTAAAGAGCAGAAGATTTGAATTTTGATAAAGCCCAATTTCTCATTGTTTTTCACTTCAGGTGCAGCTTTTGGGTCCTAAGAACTCTTGTCTACCCCAAGACCATAAAAAATAATCCTATCTTCTAGAAAGTTCAAAATGCTAGCTTTTAGCTTCTTGATGTATGATCCACTTTTAGTTAATTTCTATACAGTGTGAAGTTGGTTTCTTTTCATATAAATATCCAGTTATTCCAGTAACATTTATTGAAAATATTATCCATTCTCACACTGAATTACCTCAGCACAATCATTGAAAATCAATTGATATGCACTATATTTATGGATGCTGTATTAGGTTCCATTGACCTATATAGTCATCTTCATACCAGTTTCTATTCTATTTTTATTTCTATTCAATTCCTTGATTATTGTAGCTTATTCTGGTCTTCATTTTCTAAATTATTTAGGTTATTCTAATTTCTTTGAATTTCCACATATATTTTAGAATTAACTTGTCAAAATCCTATGAAAAAAAAAAAAAAACCATGGGGGCTGAATCTATAGATTCAAATCCCTTTAAATTTGTTGAGACTTATTTTGTGGTCAACTTTTCTGGGGCAAGTATTGGAAAACCTTAGTTTAGCTCAGCTTTATTCCTAAATCATGGTCTTTCTGCATCTTCATGGAATGCCTCAGATAATCACTAAGGATCCTCCATTTTTTCTGATTAAAACTTGACCATCTCCCAATACTGTCTGATCTCTGGTAATTTACAGTTTCCTTGTTCTTTGAACAGTCTTTCATAATGTCCCTGTGTTCGTATGTTGCCTCATGCTAGGCAAAGTATCCTTATGTAGACCTGAGGCATTCGTTTTCAGCACAAATCACTTCTTTTTCCTCTTCCTTTTTTAAAAGAATAAAAAGATTTTACTGCACACTTCCAGCAATTTAATTTTGGGGGGAAAATCAGCTTTAGCATAGACGTCTACTTCTAATATCAAAATATATTTATGTTTTATTATTTTTATAAATTTATATTATTTAAGATATACAATATGATGTTTTGATATACATGTACATTATAAAATAATTATATTATCATTATTACTAGGGATATATATTTTATCTTTGTCCCTGGCACAGAACTCCAAAAACCCTTGGAATTTCCTGAGTGATAAGAGTTCATGAAAAACCCCTTTCAACCACACCTGAGTTTATGTTATTGAAGAGATAGCTGGGGCTTCCCTGGTAGCTCAGCTGGTAAAGAACCCGCTTGGCAATGCAGGAGATACAGGAGACATGGTTTTGATTCCTGGGTTGGGAAGATCCCCTGGAGAAGGGAATGGCAACCCACTCCAGTATTCGTGCCTGGGAAATCCCATGGACAGAAGGACCATGGGGTCACAAAGGGTCAGACATGACTGAGTGTGTGCATACGAGCACACACACACACATACACACACACACCTAAGGATGGGGGCTGGTTGCCAAGGAAACCAACTATGTGTTTAGAGGGTTGGAAGTTTCAGTCCCACTCCCTTGACCCCCAAGGAGGAGAGGACTAGAGGTTGCATTGATCACCAATGGCTGATGACTATTATATCGATGGAATAAAGTTTCTATTAAAAAAATCAAGACAGGGTTTGGGGAGCTGCCAGGCTGGCTAATATGTGAAGACTGGGGGAGAGTGTTAACTTTTCTTTATATCTCGCCCTCTGCATCTCTGCCATCTGGACTTTCCTGAGTTATAACCTTTTGTAATAAACCAGGATTCCAGTAAGCAAAATGTTTCTCTGCATGTTGTGAGCCGAGCTAGCAAAGTAACCAAACCTAAGCTGGGGACAGTTGTTGTTTTCGGCCTTAGATAGTATCACCAACACAGTGGACACGAATTTGAGCAAACTCCAGAAGATAGTGGAAAATAGGGGAAGCCTGGCGTGCTGCTGTCCGTGGGGTCACAAAGAGTCAGACATGACTTCATGACTGAACAGCAACAATGACAACAAGGAGGGAACAACTGGAATCTCCCACCTGTGGGTCAGAAGCGCAAGTGCCAGCCGAGACTTGGGATGGGCCTGGGAGGAGTGCAGTGTTTTAGGACTTTGTCAGCCAATGCAATCTCTGGGCAGACAGAGTCAGAGTTGAGTTACATTGTAGGACGTCCAACTGCTGTTGAAGAATTTCTTGATACTGTGGTGGGGGAAGGGCTTCCCAGATGGTACAGCAGTAAAGAATCTGCTTGCCAGGGCAGGAGCTGCAAGAGAGGCAGGTTCGATCCCTGGGTCAGAAAGATCCCCTGGAGGAAGGCAGAGCAACCCCCTCCAGTATTCTTGCCTGGAGAATCCCATGGACAGAGGAGCCTGGCAGGCTACAGTCCATGGGGGTCGGAGAGTCTGACACAAGCACCATGGTAGGGGTGGAAACCTCACCCTTTGTAATTGAGTACAGAATTCTTACAAGGACATACCCTCAATATTTCAGTTCTGCTTAGTCTTTAAAAATGAGAGTGAAAATCCTTAAAGATTTTAGAAGAGACTGCTCTAAATCTCAGAAAAGCCTAGAAAAAGAGGCGTGGCATTCCAAACTTCACCCCGCCCTCCTTCCAGCTGCCGCCGAGAAGCGGAGGCACCCTCTCCATCTTTTTTCTTCTGAGTGGAGTTTTGGCAGAAGTGCCTCCAATTTGTTTGTTTTTTAGATTTGCTGTCTTGCCTGAGTAAGCATTAAACAGAAGGAAACCTCTCTCTCAAGGTGAAAAATTACTTTTAAATTTTCCACTTAGGAAACCGCGTCTTGGTGCCTTCATTGGAGAGGAACATGAAGGCTGACCTCAGGGGATCTGCAGGAAGCCCAGACAGATACAGGCAGGGGCTGTCTGCAGACAGACCGTCTCTCCTCTATTTCCACCCGCCTCTCCAACTTACCCTGTTTTTGTCTATTTTTTTCCCCCCTTTTCCTTGAAGGTCTAAATGCCTTTGAAAGCCTCTGGATAAACATATATCCACCGCTATACCAATTTGCACGGTTCTTTCCTATTGATTTAGCTTGTAATTTATTTCTTTATTTCTGACAGATTTCACTTACATTCCCAGGTAAGGGTGAAGTGCTGAAGCTAGAAAACTGTAATTAAATAATCGGGCGGCTGGCAGGCTGGGAGAGGCTCTGAAGCTGCTCTTTGTGGGTCATCCAAAAGAAGGCAGAGACAGGAGTGGCAAGCGATGGGAAAGCCATGTGCTTGTAGGCATGGGTAGGCTTTATTTTTGTAAATAAGAATCAAAGCAGGTTTTCATGCTGAATTACGGCAGTTCCTTCAAAGTGCCATGAAATGGTATATTATTACCATCGCATGCCTGATTCCTCGGCCTGGAGCCGGGGAGGGAAAGGGCCCACTGTGTTATCCACTGCCAGCTCTTTAATGAGATGATGAGAGGCGCAAACTGCATAGTGTGCAATATTTTTCTTCCCGACTCAATCTATAATAAGTCGATAGCCCGCTGAAACCCAGGGTTTGGTGCATTTTTCCAATTTACTTGCTGTCGATGACTCTGAAAGTGCTGATCCCATCAAACCGCCCCTCTCCCACACAGATTTCAATAACTTGGGAAAGAGAAATTCCATTAGCCTGCGATGGCGCTTTAAACAAACAGCGTGGTTTCCCTCTTCATCCACTTTACCTCCGATCGGCTTGTCTTCTCATCAGGAATTATAACAGTGTGTGAAGCCACCTTCCCCAGGAATGCTGTGAGAGCGCATTTATTTACTCATGAAACAGTGGGTGGAATAATAGATGACGGTGGCTATTTATGAAGCACAGGAGCCATGCTATTAAAAAAATAAAACAGCAAACACAAAACACGGTAGATGAATGGATTGCTTCAGATACTCCAAGTCCAGGAGGGGGCCAACTTTTCCCATAAAAGAGCAGATAGTAAATATTCCATGTTTTACAGGGCCACAAATATGTTTATTGTATAGTCTTTGGGTTTTTTTTTTTTTCCCTGCTCTTATTGGTGGTGGGTTTGCTCTTTTTACAATCTTTTAAACACGAGGGAAAAAATATTCTTACTTAGCTCGAGGGCTTTGAAAAGAGCCCTGCTTCAAATGATGTTTGGAAGATCAGCCCCCAGGTTAGTTTTCAGGATGGTGTAAAAAGCACTTGAGTGTCATTGAGAAATCTCACAGTTTGGGAAGAGTCAGCTCTGAGTTTCCCCTCTGCTGTGACTGCTCCTAGTTAGATCTTCTTGGACTAGTGCTTGATTTCTCTGAGCCACGATTTTTCTCATCTGAAAAAAGGGAATAATACCTAACTTATAAAGGCAGAGGGCTTCCGGGGTGTTAAATAATCCACCTAGCAATGGAGGACAGGCAAGAGACACAGCTTTGATCCGTGGGTTGGGAAGATCCCCTGGAGGAGGGCATGGCCCCACTCCAGTATTCGCACCTGGAAAATCCCATGGACAGAGGAACTTGGTGGGCTACAGTCCGTGGGATTGCAAGAGTTGAACATGATTGAGCAACTAAGCACAGCACAGCATATATATGTATATGTACCATATGTATATATGCTTGAATACTTACATGTGAGTATATGAGGCCGTATGTTTCCCTCTGGATATCATTTGAACTTCATCCTTCACCTTTTGATATCCCATATTTTAATGATAATTCAGTTCCAAATATTTTGAAAACATCCAATATGTTTCTGTGAATCATGGGTTATCTAGAGGCAGTTTTTAAAATTTCTTTATATATTAGTTATCTTTGGTAACACTTTTCTAACTTAATTGTATTATAGTCCAAAAAATGTGATCCATATAAAACCAATTATTTGGAACTTGGTGATGCTTGCTTTATTAATGTCCGCTAGCCTCTGCAGCTGAAGGTGCATGCTATCCTCTGCAGGAGGGCTAACATGTTTTTATTCCCATAAACTATCCAGCTTTACCCCATTGGAAGCACAAGTTCTTTAGTCCTAAATGTTTCATGTTCCAGGAAAGAGTGCTTACCGTCCAGGTGCTTTATGTATTAACATACCTATTAAATCAAAAGCCTGTTAGGAATCTAAGACTCGTGACTCTTATTGTTTTAGGCCTCCATCTTAGATTAACACAAAGCTGGCTACCCTGGGGCTCAGTGCGAAAGAAACTGCCTGTCATTGCAGAAAACGCAGGTTTAATCCCTAAGTCGGGAGAAAGAAATGGCAACTGACTCCAACATTCTTGCCTGGGAAATCCCAGGGATGGAAAAGCCTGGTGGGCTACAGTCTATGGTGTTACAAAGAGCTGGACTCTGCTGAATCACCCCCGCCCAACACACACAACCTTATCTTCCTTGTTTTGTATTGATGGGTCATAACACAGTTAAGGGTGAAAAGCAGGTGCTCAACAACTATTTGCCCTGATCCTTTTTCATGTGTTATTTTGATAGATTGATTTCTTTTGGCCGTCTCTATTAGAAGGTGGATGTTTTGAGGTCAGGAGTGTCAGTACCTCCGTGTTGTCATGGACGCAACAGATGCTTAGTCGATGTTGGTGGAAATAAAGGAGGGTGACAGAGGCTTTCATTTTTTTTTCCTGATAAGAAAAAAAAAAACAAACCATTGATTTGGGAAAAAAACAGAGAGATTGAAACTTCAGATGACTTTGTAGATAGTAAGACACGTTATGTTAGAATAGTCCTAAAATCCCCTTTTACTGAATTTCTTTGCATAAAGAAATCAATGAGCCATTCTCAGGTTTGATTTACCTGAGAACTGCCAGGTGGTACAGGAGTGAGGAGGGGGCTTCTGGGAAGATCCCATACCCTTTGGCATGCCTCTCAGATACGCAGTGTCTGATGGCATAGCAAAGAAATATTTTAGTCCTCAAAAAAATGGAATGAAGCATTTTACCCCCTATTGAAACTTAACCATCTTAAACTAATGATCAATAAATCTGATTAAACAAGATTAGAGGACTCCAAGTACTGAAAATCTCATGACGAGCGTGGAACTCTCTCTGTCCATCCAGCTGTTGTCACAGTGAAGGGTTCATCCAGCATTAAGCCTCATCCTTTCACAATTCAAGCTATTTTTTTCAACTTTTTATTCTGTATTGGAGTATAGCCGGTTAACAATGTTGTGATAGTTTCAGGTGGACAGCGAAGGGACTCAGCCAGGCATATACATGTATCCGTGCTCCCCCAAACTCGCCTCTCATCCAGGCTGCCACATAACTTTGAGCAGAGTTCCCTGCACTGTACGGCAGGTCCTTGTTTGTTATCCATTTTAAATATAGCAATATGCATATGTCCATCCCAAACTCCCTAACTATCCCTTCCCTCCATCCTTCCACCCAGCAACCATAAGCACAATTCAGAGCTGTCTTATTGGGAATGATAATGGGCAGAAGGAAACCCATGTGTTCTGCATGTATCCACACCTTAGGGAGATGAAACGAATAGAGGATTGGGGGGGTGAGATCACCCTGAATTTATCATGTTTCTCATTTGAGTTTTTAATGTTTATTTCTTTGGCTATGTTGGGTCTTAGTTGTAACACTCGGGATCTCTTAGTTATAACACATCAATCTAGTTCCCAGACTAGGGATCCAACCCAGGTCCCCTGCACTGGGAATGCAGCATCTTAGACACTAGGCCACAGAGGAAGTCCCCCTCATTTGAATTTTTAAAAATAATAGTGATTATATATATATATGTAACTTTCAATTTAATCTGAATATCTTCATGTGGTAGCTATTGTCATTAGCCCTAGTTGGTAAATGAGAAAAACTGAATCCAGATGTTAAGTGACTTGCCAATGGGTATGTTGTTGTTGTTGTTCAGTCACTAAGTTGTGTCTGACTCTTTGCAACCCCATGGACCACAACACAGCAGAGTTCTGTGTCCTTCAGTCTCTTCCAGAGTTAGCTCAGATTCATGTGCGTTGAGTCGGTGATGGCATCCAACCATCTCATCCTCTGTTTCCCCTTCTTCTTCTGCCTTCAGTCTTTCCAAGCATCAGAGTCTTTTTCAGTGAGGAGACTCTTGGCATCAGGTGGCCAAAGTATTGGAGCTTCAGTTTCAGGATCAGTCCTTCCAATGCAAATTCAGGGTTGATTTCCTTTAGGATTGACAGGTTTGATCTCCAAGGGACTCTCGAAAGTCTTCTCTGGCACCACAATTTGAAAGCATCAATCCTTGAACATTCAGCCTTCTTTACGGTCCAACTCATACATCCTTACATGACTACTGGAAAAACCATAGCTTTGACTAGATGGGACAATGGGTACAGTAGCTAATAAACAGTACTGTTATCCCTACAATTTTAGTCACTCTGATGCAACATTCTGGCTAGAGAAGCATCTCTTGATGCTTCATGAATCCAGTGAAGGGGGGTGCGGTATTGCTCTTTCCTTGAAAATCAGGTAGATTCTGTAGCTGAAGATACTGTCCTAAGTAGCATGGCTAATGTGTTTCTTCTCCCCATGAGACTTTGGGTTTTGCTGCACTTGGAACACAACGCATTTTGTGCTGGACTGAGCTACTTCTCTTCATTTTGTTGGTTGATTGGGATACTGTGCTGGGATCTTGTATGTCTCTTCTCTTCTCACAGAACAATGTACCCACGGACTTGTAGACTGGCAGGGCATTTGGGGGTCATCAAGCACACAGGTCTTAAGTTGTGGCTGCCCAGTGCTTTACTCGTAAATGCAGAGTGAGAATCAGTCCATTGTTGGAGAACACATGGACCAATCCAGGTGAAAACCGTGAATCTACTTCACACAAATCCCACTTTAAATATGTGTTCAGGGAGATCCAGAGGGCGGGGAGTTATTTTCTCAAGGTCATTTTGTTTCTTGCTGGCTAATACCAGAATCAGGTCTGACACTCCAAGTCTGAATTTATGCTTCGAGTATACATTCTCAATTCAACATCCTCTGTCAATGGTGCATCCCAATAAAAGCTGATTTTTTCAACTTCTAAAGAGAGAAGCACAGTAAAAGTAGTTGCTACTAACTTTGCTTCTGGATTTGTCTCTGTGATGTGAAGGTGTGTTTTCCAGTGTTTAGAAGTAGGGGGGAAAAAAAGAAAGTTTGAAGTTTTCCTGAGAGGTTTAAGCCTCTTTGTAAGAGGTTTTCTAAAAGAAACTTGACTATTGGGTGAGATAAAGGAGTTAGAGAAAGGAAGATTCAAGGTGGAAAAGTAGGTGGCTCAGGCCAGTCTAGGGCCTGAGATTCTTTTCACACTTTGTTATAAGCTGTGAGGTGGATAAGTGTGTGTGTGTGTGTGTGTGTGTGTGTGTGTGTGTGTGCATGCGTGCGCACGTTTATGCATGCATATGTGCACACAAGTGCCACTGATTAGATAATGGCAACAACAAAATCACAGAACAAAGCTGTTTAGCCAAGAGAAGCACATTTCTATGTTGACTTTTTAAAGTGCAAAATGAGACATGAAAATGACATTTAGGGCAGAGCCCTGTTGGGCTGGACAGAGAAATATGGAAAGAAGTCAGCACCAACACCCAGCTAAGCATCACCACGGAAGAGAGAACGGATGTGGGCAGCTCACCCCTCTTCTCTTCTCCAGTTCAAGGTGGGAGCATGTTTACTAAATGACAAGTAATTTGACAACAAGGAAGTTTAGTTGCCAAGACATTTAACGGGTACTGAAATGTCATATTGATTTGAACCTTGCTCTAAATGGCACATTATGTTGTTAGAGGAGAAAATTAAAAATCAAAACATGGGCAAGGTATTTAATTAAGAGCAATCGTTTGCATAAAAGTGCTACAATGAGTGGATTGCAGGCTGTGGTACCTGTTTCTTCACTGACCCCCTGGAAGGCTGCATGAGCCACACTTATGTTCAGTGGAAGCCTCTTGCCTCGTTTAAGGTTGCAGGTCTAACTGCTTAAATGTCAGGTCGGGTGGGGGCTTCCAGGTACAACTCAAATCCATAAAAGAAGTTACTGGAGGGTCACACAGCAATGGTTAAAAGAGACTCAGGAGTCAGAGAGAACTGGCTTGACTTCTTAGTCTAAATCTAGTCAAGTTCTTCACCTTCCCTTGGGTGTAAAATAAAACCAATAGTAGCTTCCTTTTTTAAAAAAATTTTTAAAATTGATTAGAGTATAGTTGCTTTACAACACTGTGTTACTTTCTGCTGTACAGCAAAGTGAATCAATCATATGTATAGATATATCCCCCCTTCCTTGGATTTCCTTCCCATTTAAGTCACTGCAGAGCTTGGGAAGAAGTTTCTGTGCTTTACAGTAGGTTTTCATTAGTTATCTATTTTACACACAGTAGAGTATTTGCATCAATCCCAATCTCCCAGTTCATCCCACCTCCCCTTTCCTCCTCGGTATCCACAAACCTGTTCTCTACATCTGTATCTCTATTTCTGCCTTGCAGATAAGTCCATCTATACCGCTGTTCTACATTCCTTGAAGAATTGCTTGAATGAATGTCATCTTAAACTGCTGTTAATGGTAGACTCAATCACTGATGACGGTTCAGTTCAGTCCAGTCACTCAGTCATGTCCAATTCTTTGCAACCCCATGACCTGCAGCATGCCAGGCCTCCCTGTTCATCACCAACTCCCGGAGTCTACCCAAACCCATGTCCATTGAGTCAGCGATGCCATCCAACCATCTCATCTTCTGTCGTCCCCTTCTCTTTCTGCTCTCAATGTTTCCCAGCATCAGGGTCTTTTCTAATGAGTCAGCTCTTCACATCAGGTGGCCAAATTATTGGAGTTTCAGCTTCGAAATCAGTCCTACCAATGAATACCCAGGACTGATTTCCTTTAGGATGGACTGGTTGGATCTCCGTGCAGTCTAAGGGACTCTTGAGAGTCTTCTCCAACACCACAGTTCAAAAGCATCAATTCTTCAGCACTTAGCTTTCTTTATAGTCAAATTCTCACATCCATACATGACCATTGGAAAAATCATAGCCTTAACTAGATGGACCTTTGTTGACAAAATAATGTCTCTGCTTTTTAATATGCTGTCTAGGTTGGTCATAACTTTCCTTCCAAGGAGTAAGCGTCTTTTAATTTCATGGTTGCAATCACCATCTGCAGTGATTTTGGAGCCCCCCAAAATTAAGTCTGACACTGTTTCCACTGTTTCCCCATCTATTTCCCATGAAGTGATGGGACCACATGCCATGATCTTAGTTTTCTGAATGTTGAGCTTTACATCAACTTTTTCACTCTCCTCTTTCACTTTTATCAAGAGGCTCTTTAGTTCCTGTTCACTTTCTGCCATAAGGGTGGTGTCATCTGCATATCAGAAGTTATTGATATTTCTCCCAGCAATCTTGATTCCAGCTTGTGCTTCCTCCAGCCCAGCATTTCTCACGATATACTCTGCATATAAGTTACATAAGCAGGGTGACGATATACAGCCTTGACGTACGTACGCCTTTTCCTATTTGGAACCAGTCTGTTGTTCCGTGTCCAGTTCTAACTGTTGCTTCCTGACCTGCATACAGGTTTCTCAAGAGGCAGGTCAGGTGGTCTGGTATTCCCATCTCTTTCAGAATTTTCCACATTTTATTGTGATCCACACAGTCAAAGGCTTTGGCATAGTCAATAAAGGAGAAATAGATGTTTTTCTGGAACTCTCCAGCTTTTTCGATGATCCAGCGGATGTTGGCAATTTGATCTCTTGTTCCTCTGCCTTTTCTAAAGCCAGTTTGAACATCAGGGAGTTCACGGTTCATGATGACTGTTAGTCCTGTCAATTGTAGTAGTGAAAATGAAAGTAGCTAGTTGTGTCCAACTCTTTGTGGACCCATGGACTATACAGTCTTTGGAATTTTCCAGACCAGAATACTGGAGTGGGTTGCTTTCGCTTCTCCAGGGGATCTCCCAACCCAGGGATGGAACCCAGGTCTCCTGCATTGCAGGCAGATTCTTTACCAGTTGAGCCACAAGGGAAGCCTCAGTAGTAGTAGTAGTAACAACATTTAAAAATAGCATTTCTGTTAAGAGTCTTATATTGCTTATTTTGTAATCTATTTTGTGATACAAGTTAACAGCTATAATCTCATGTATCAAATTCCTTCACCAATGTTGGTCCAATGTTGGATGCTTTGAATCTCTTTGAATCTCAGTCTTGGCTGCTCCTTACCAAGAGTCCTCTGTGTTGACAAAAAGACTGACTCATCCATCATTCTTTTCCTTGGAGTCTAACCTCAGGTGGATATACCAGAGCCTGCCGTGTGTGATGTTCTTGGAGGTTATGTTCTATATCCCTGTTAATAAACACATTTGGGAGGTTAAGTAACTGGACCCTTGGAAAAGAGTAAGAGAAAGCTTGAAGTTGAGATTGTTCCTGAGGGAGGGAGAAACACTGCTGAGTGACAATCTTGGGCTCTGGGACTCAATCTTGAGAGCGGGGTCTTTATTTTGACTTCTCCCAGGAAGTGCTCTTTTGCTCTGTGTATTTATACAGCAGATCCATGTGTTTGAGAATAAATATACTAGATGGGAGGCTGAACAGAACTGCGGAATTTCTTTATTTCTTCCAGTCCAAAGATCCCTTGGTTCTTGACCAGTGAAAAATCCTGGAGAGGAGATTCATGCCACTTGTGAGTGATGTTACAAAAAGATGCAGTGAGCCAGCCCCTCCCCGTCATCCATCCCTTGCTCTGGTTTTCTTATTTTCTATACATTTTCCATAACAGCCTTGGCAATTGGCTTTCTTTGGTGAACTCTTTCTAATAAAGAAGCCAGGCCTGTAATCTGTGATAAACAAAGATAAGCAAAGCCATAGGGAGACAGGACGCTGAGTGAAAGTTTCACTCACTGGTGAGTCACTTCCCCCTCCCACAATCCAGGTTCCTTAAATCTCAGCAAAAGGGCAAATGACTGCATTGACATGCCAGACACATGGGAGAATCTGGTAAGTTACTTCGTGAATGGAGTAAGTTCTGCACAGGACAGAAAATCAGGGCTGTTTTTGCAACTAATCTATCATAGGCACCAGTCCAGCTCTGAGTAACTTGAAAGCTGTTGCACACCTTTCCCTCATTTTAGGTTCTACTGCAAATTTGTATTACTGATGACCAACCTGGTCTGCTTATCTAAATCAGAATTCCCCATCTGGTTTAGTTCTAAGTGCTGAGCTAGTGCATACATGGAGCAAGATAGCAAAGGTTTGCTGCTGTGACTTGCCAGAGGATAGGACTACACCCTAGGTAGGCAGGAGACTGGCTGCATTGGGAGAGAAGAGCTTTAGCAAAAAAGCCCCAGTTTCCAGGTAATGAGAGATTCTTGACAAGTAACTAGAGCCATGCAGCCATAATAGAATTTCAATGAGATAAATTCCACTTTCTGCCCAAGTTTAGCCACTCAGGGAAGAAACAATTACCTTGTGAAAATGCAGCACTCTCCCTATATTATCTGTTCATTAAAATATTCAAATGAAGGTAACAACACTGTTATAAGCTCATTTATAAGGAAAAATAACATTAATGCGTTTAACGCTAATGCATTTACCTTAGAGCACTTCCCAGAGATGGTAAAATGTGAAGTTTATAAAATGTTCAGTGATGTTGAACTTGAATTGCAACCTAATGCTTGAATTGCTACATTTAACATTAAAAGCATGTTATTAATCTTCAATTTAGGGGAGAATAATTTTCACTCACTGTGCAGGAAAAAAAAAGCAGTTATGATGGGATTTCATTCAGATCAAATTTGCTTTAATTGCAATTCTATTAAATTAGAAATAGACATTTTATCCTGATATGGTTCTTTGATGTCTTTAGTTTTAATGCTAATAAAAGCATTATCACCACAGGTGTGAGTTGCATTATGTACAATAATTAGGACTTAAATTAAAGATGTGTCAAGCTACCCAAAAGTAATTTGGAAAATGAATGCAAAATAAATAAATCAGGTGAAACTTTGGGTGCAGTGTAGTTCTGTACACTTTTGCCAACATCAGTTTCTCATTATTGCAGTTTTTTTTTTGTTTGTTTTTTTTAAAGAACAGCAGTAATACCGCTAAGAATAATACCTTCAAGACATGGTTAAACACAGTACTGCAGAGCAATTGAGTGGAACATTTTGCCAACAAAGAAAGGCAGTGTAGAAGAATATTTAATAAAATGATGAAATGCAAACAATGTATAGTAAGTGATGAAAAGCCATAAATTAGTATGTGTTGTATACCGTGTTTTTAAGATATGCATAGAAAAGTCTGGGAGGAAATACAACCAAATGTTAATTCGTTATTATTAATTTTTAAGTGTGGGATTATAGGAGATTCTTTTTTAAATGTTTTGATTAGTGTCTTTTAATAATTAGCAAATATTATTTTGCATTATGGGAGAATCATAAAAGAACAAAATTTATTCAGTGTGATGAGCTTGCCATAATCAAATATTGCATCATATTCCTTTGTCAGATCTAAACACTGAGATGATTTTAGGAAGACAGCACCTGCTAGGGAGATAAGTGTATAAATGAATGAATGAATATATGAATGAATGAAGAGTTGGAATTTATTATGTGGCTTATAAGAAAGTGGCCAGAAATTATGATTTTGTCTTTTGTTTTTTTTTTTTTCCTGTGAAGAACTCTTTTCAGAATCTAAATCTCTTCATTTTACTGAAATATATTAAAGGAAGGATGGTCAACATGACCTGATTACCCCCCTCTTCTGGATAAAATTTGGGGACAGAGTCAGAAGATATGGACCTAGCCTCAGCACCTCTGGTAAGAGAAGGCAGCGTCTTTCTGTTTATACAGAAATAAATTCACCTTGAACTTCCCTGGTGGTCCAGTGGTTAAGAGTCCGCCTGCCAATGCAGGAGACGCAGGTTCAATCCCTGCTCCAGGAAGAGCCCACATGCCCTGGAGCAGCTAAGCTCGTGCACCACAGCTCCTGAGCTCACGCACCTGGAGCCCATGCTCTGCAACAAGAGAAGCCACTGCAATAAGAAGCCTACACACTGCAAATACAGAAAGCCCACAAGCAGCAACAAAGACCCAGAGCCACCAAAAGAAACAAACAGCTTGTAAAGTGAAAACAAAGACAGAAGATAGTAAAGAAGAAGTAAATTGACCCCATTATGGCAATGCAACATTGGACTTCTGGATTTCTTTTTTTTTGCTAATCTTTGTTAAATATTTTATTACTGTTTGCACCCTCTGTGTGTTAGGGAATGCACCATATGCTGTTGGGAAGACAAAGATAAATGAAGACAAGTTTCCTGCCTTCGGGGTGGTGTGGAATAGGGAGAAAAGGGAACAGGCTTTGAAATCCAACATTCCTCAGGCCCACTCCAAGTGCCCCCAGCCACTAGCTGAGTAGCAAGTAGCTTACCATCCCTTGGCTCCCATTATCTTCATCTCTAAAATCAGAAAAATAATAACACTCTGCCGGGTTTTCTAAAAAATTAAACCAGATATTTAAATTACTTAAAAAATCAGCTGGCACATAGTAAGCACTCGTATAAAAGGTAGCCATCCTCATGAAAGATAAAGATACACAATAAAATACCGCAAAACACAAAGTAAAGACCTCCCTGGTGGCCCAGTGGTTAAGAACCCGCCTGCTAATGCAAGGGACACATGTTTGAACCCTGATCTGGGAAGATTCCACGTGCCGTAGGGCAACTAAGCCCATCAGTTCAGTTCAGTTGCTCAGTCGTGTCCAACTCTTTGAGACCCCATAGACTGCAGCAGGCCAGGCTTCCCTGTCCATCACCAACTCCTGGAGCTTGCTCACTCTTACATCCATCGAGTTGGTGATGACATCCAACCATTTCATCCTCTGTCATCCCCTCCTTGTGCCTTCAATCTTTCCCAATATCAAGGTATTTTCCAATGAGTCAGTTCTTCGCATCAGCCAAAGTATTGGAGCTTCAGCTTCAGCATTGGTCCTTCCCATGAATATTCAGGACTGATTTCCTTTAGGATTAACTGGTTTGATCTCCTTGCTGTCCAGGGAACTCTCAAGAGTCTTCTCTAACACCACAGTTCAAAAGCATCAATTCTTCAGTGCTCAGCTTTCTTTATGGTCCAACTCTCACATTCATACATGACTACTGGAAAAATCATAGCTTTGACTCGATGGACTTTGTTGGCAAAGTAATGACTCTGCTTTTTAATATGCTGTCTAGGTTGGTCATAGCTTTTCTTCCAAGAAGCAAGCATCTTTTAATTTCATGACTGCAGTCACCATCTGCAGTGATTTTGGAGACCCCCAAAAGATAAAGTCTCTCACTGTTTCCATTATTTCCACATCTATTTGCCATGAAGTGATGGGACTGGATGCCATGATCTTAGTTTTTTAAAAGTTGAGTTTCAAGCCAGCTTTTTCACTCTCCTCTTTCACCTTCATCAAGAGGCTCTTTAGTTCCTATTCACTTTCTGCCATAGGGATGGTGTCATCTGCATATCTGAGGTTATTGATATTTCTACTGGCAATCTTGATTTCAGCTCGTGCCTCATCCAGCCCAGCATTTTTCATGACGTACTCTGCTACTGCTAAGTCACTTCAGTCGTGTCCGACTCTGTGCGACCCCATAGACGGCAGCCCACTAGGTTCTGCTGTCCCTGGGATTCTCCAGGCAAGAACACTGGAGTAGGTTGCCATTTCCTTCTCCAATGCATGAAAATGAAAAGTGAAAGTGAAGTCACTCAGTAAGTGTCCGACTCTTCGTGACCCCATGGACTGCAGCCTACCAGGCTCCTCCGTTCATGGGAGTTTCTAGGCAAGAGTAGTGGAGTGGGTTGCCATTGCCTTCTCTGTGATGTACTCTACATGTAAGTTAAATAAGCAGGGTGACAATATACAGCCTGGATGTACTATTTTCACAATTTGGAACCTGTTTGTTGTTCCATGTCCAGTTCTAATTGTTGCTTCTTGACCTGCATACAGATTTCTCAGGAGGCCAGTAAGGTGGTCTGATATTCTCATCTCTTGAAGAATATTCCACAGTTTGTTATGATCCACACAGTCAAAGGCTTTGGCATAGTCAATAAAGCAGGAGTAGGTGTTTTTCTGGAACTCTCTTGCCTTTTCTATGATCCAGCAGATGTTGGCAATTTGATCTCTAGTTCCTCTGCCTTTTCTAAAGCCAGCTTGAACATCTGGAAGTTCTTGGTTCACATACTGTGGAAGCCTGGCTTGGAGGATTTTGAGTGGTACTTTGCCAGCATGGGAGATGAGTACAACTAAGCCCATGGGCCACGACTATGGAGCCTGAGCTGCAGGGCCCAGGAGCCACAGCTACAGAGCCCGCGTGCTGCAACACTGAAGCCTGTGTGCCCGAGAGCCTGTGCTCTCCAGCGAAAGCCACCGTGATGGGTGACCCAGGCACTGAAACTAGAGAGCAAGCCCCACTCACTGCAACTAGAGAAATCCCATGAGCAGCAACGAGAACCCAGTGCAGCTCTGCACACCCACTAACAAGCAAATTAAATATATCGCCTTGAACTGCACCTGATTAGATGGTCTTTAACTGACTTTCACATCCAACTGGTTTTGTCTTCTGAGGACAAAGGGCATCTTCCATATTTTTAGGAGTTTAATTATATCCAGTGTGTGTGCTAAGTTGCTTCAGTCATGTCTGACTCTCTGTGACCCTACGGACGGAAGCCCACCAGGCTCCTCTGTCCATGGGGTTCTCCCAGCAAAAATACTGGAGTGGGTTGCCATGTCCTCCTCCAAGGGATCTTCCCAACCCAGGGATTGAACCCACATCTCTTATGTCTCCTGAATTGGCAGGCAGGTGCTTTATCACTAGCGCCACCTGGGAAGCCAGAGCAGTCACAACTGCTTGCAATGATGTTTGGTTGCTCTTGAAACTCACATATTTCTCATCACTGCCATGCCCATTACCCCTTCCCCTTGAATCTTCAAGATAAGTCTCTAATGACAGGGGAAAGGGTATTTGTTATCTATTGCTGTTTAATCAATTATTCCAAAACTCAGAGACTGAAAACAACACACAGTTACCGTCTTGCCATTTCTGTGGGTCAGGGTTTAGGGCATAGCTGAGCTGGGCACTTGATTCAGTTCCTGCAAACTGTAAGCAGAAAGCTGGCCAAGGGCTACTTAGTGTCACCTTAAGGTTTGCCTGGCCCGCATCTACCTCCAATGTGACTTATGCCGTGAAACTTGGGATCCCATTCTTGTGGCTGGTGTTTGGAGGTCACCTGCATTTCTTGACTTGTGGGTGCTCCATGAGGCAGCTCACAGGGTAACACTTTGTTTATCAGAGACAGAACCAAGAGGGGACTCTCTTTGTAACCTAATCTTGCAAATGATATTTCATCATTGTATTCATATTCTACTCAATAGAAGCCAGTGTTTCAGTCTAGCCTAGACACAGGGGATGGAGAGATGGAGAGAGGGGGTTATGCAAAGATGTGAATACTAGGAGGTGAGTACTGCTGTGATCATCCTAGAGAACTGCCGTACACAGTGAGAACTCAGAGAACCACTCCAGTAATATCTGAGCCAGTGCCTTAAAAGTCTTAGTTTTGGAAGCCCAGGAAAGGCTAGAATCTAAAGATCTGGAAGTCTAAATGGTGACTCCTACACTCTTCCCTGTGATTTGGAGTCTGGAGGCCAACATACTCAGATAAACTGAAAAAGAGGTCAGAAAATGAGCTAGGTTATCAAGGATGACCTTGAGCAAGTCAGCCCACCAGCTGCAAGTTCAAGAAAGTGTGGGAAGAGTGTGAAGGGCTGATCCTGGTTCGATGTTCACAGTGTTGACAGATTGCCAGAACACACACACACACATACATACATGCACACATACACACATACATGCTACGTGTCAGTCTCTGATCTGTGTACTTTGCAACAATTATGTGACATAATTACTATTATTATTGCCATCTCTACCCTATGAATAAGGATGCTGATTCCCAAGGACAATAAGCCTCATGGTCCGAGGACATACAGCTAATAAAGTACTTGGACTGGGATCCAAGCTAAAGCCCTTCCATTTTTCCTTTTCTATTTATTTATTTGTCTGTGCCAGGTCTTAGATGCATCATGAGGGATCATGGAACTTCACTGTAGCATGTGGCATCTATGATCTTCAGTTGCAGCATGTGGGATCTAGTTCCCTGACCAGGGATAGAATTCAGGCCCCCCTGCATCGGGAGCAGAGAGTCTTAGCCGCTGGGCTACCACAGAAATCCCCCAAAGCTCTTTCTTGATTGCTCTGGTATAAAATTTCCCTAAAGCCCCATAATTCAACTCAGTGTCCACTGAAAGTGCTGGACTCTGATTCATAAAAATTAACTTGGAAGTAAAAGTTGTTAAATAGTGGCTGGGGGCAAAGGCAGAAGAAGCAACTGGGGAGCTGGAGGGGGGACACCATCTGTGTCTCCAAGCACCACCATTCCTACAATCCTTAAATATTTAAGGAGCTGGCCATGCTTCCTTTTCTCACCTTGTAATGCCTTGCATGGAGCCTTGGATAAGGAAGCTCATTATGTGACAGTTCCGTGGTTACGCTTTTCCACCCACATTGGCCTGAAGCTTAGGCTGGGCACATCTCAGCAGAGTCCTGATCAGCAAGCCTCAACTTGGGCACCTGACATCTCAGTTCAAATCCTGGAGTTCCTCCGTAGTTTGTGTGACTTGATCTTCCTTATCAGTCCCTGAGCTTCCCAGGGCTGGAATGAAATGACAGTGTCTTCTCATGAGATTGTCACAAAGCTGCCATCAAACTGCGTGTCAAGTGCCTATCATGGAGTCAGGCACTCCAGGTTTTATTCTTATCATCATCTAGGTTTAAAACAAGGGGCTTTGCTTCTACTTTACTTTCCAAATTACCAGTATGATTTTCTTCCTTAAAAAAATTTATTGAAGTATAGTCAATTTATAATGTTGTGTTAGTTTCAGGTAGACAGCAATGTGATTCAGTTACACACACACACACACACACACACACACACACACACACACACACGTATATCCCCAGGAGGAGGGCATGGCAACCCACTCCAGTATTCTTACCTGGAGAATCCTTGTTGACAGAGGAGCCTGGCAGGCTACATATATATACTCTGTCCTTAGTTGCTCAGTCATGTCCTACTCTTTGTGACCCCATGAACTGTAGCCCACCACACTCCTCTGTCCATGGGATTCTCCAGGTAAGAATACTAGAGTGAGGTGCCATTTCGTCCTCCAGGGGATCTTCCCGACCCAGGGATCAAACCTGTGTCTCCTGCACTGGGGGCAGATTCTGTCCCGTTTCAGTCCTATAGATAGTTTGGGCTGTGTTATAATTTGCTTACTCATTCCTTTATCATCAGGCAAACATGTAGGGTCTTTCTCGTCCTCCTGCCGGAAATGTTACAGCTTCATCCTGTCAACATGGATAAGGGTAAAGCACCTTCCACCATTGTGGGTGCCTCGCTGTGCAGTTACAAGCCAGATTCCCAAATCGGCCAATGTAACTATCATGCCTTCTTGAGCAAAGGAATATTCACAGTCCCAGAGGCCAGCCTGACAGTTCTTACCCTGGGTTCATTGCCTCTGAATTAGAACAGGAGAGTTAGAGAGTGCCTGAGTCAAATTAGACTTGACTTGGATTATATTTTCTTGCATAGAAGCAAACCATCTCTATTAGAATGTTCAGTGGCCAGTGTCAGGGGGTAACGGCCATGGTTTCAAACGATTGCCTGGCTAAAAAAAAAAAAAAAAAAATCAGAGGACAGTCATGCCGATCAGCAAAAACTCGCCCCCTTCAGCAGTGTTGCACGCACCGTAACTGCAGTCCTTGATGGCGTGGGATTGCAGAGAGAGTGCAAATAAAATGCAGATTTGTTTCCATTTTATTCCATTCCAACAGCCGTTATTCATAACAACTTAATGTGCAGCTGCTGCATTTCCCAAATGCAATGTGCTGAGGGTTTTGCACAGTTAAAATTGGTTTTATAGGCAAGGGAAATGCCACCAACTCTGCAAAATTGCTGCTACCCTTTCACTCTCCTGGATTTCACTCTGTCGGATGAGTATTCACCTCCTGGAATAGTTGTTGCCTCCGTAAAGCAAACATCCAAACTACCAGAGTCAGGATTATGCTGGGAAATTTACACACAGACATACACACACAGGAAGAGCAGCTTATATAACCCCATAAATTAAATATGAAGCCTCTTTGTGCTTTCAGAAAAAATCAGAGAGAATCAAAGGCTTGTACAAATTCTTCTCACTCTGCTTGGAGACATGGTTGCCCTTGTAAGCCTCCCTATTCCAGGTCCCGATGTGACTCACATTGCTTCATGATGCTTTGCCGGTTTCTGCATGCAAAGGGTTAATCACAAGCACACATGACTTTTAATTCTGCTATGTGGTTCTTTAAGAAAGAGGACTTCCCTGGTGGTCCAGTGGTTATGAATCCACCTGCCAGTGCAGAGGATACAGATTTGATCCCTGGTCTGGGAAAATCGCACATGCTGTAGGGCAACTAATCCCTGCGCCACAGTTACTGAAGCCTACGTACCTAGAGCTCTTCTGCTGCAACAGAAGAGGCCATCGCAATGAGCAGCCCTCAAACGGCAACAAAGAGTAGCCCCCACCTGCTGCAACCTGAGAAACCCAGAGTGCAGCAATGAAGGCTCAGCACAGCCCAAAATAAAAGTTAGAACAACAGAAAGACCTGTCCAGCAAACATTTAAAAGCATGGCAAGTATTGGCAAAAGAATGATTAGAGGCAAGGTAACATCTTTACACAGGAAGAATACACATCTAGACGTGCTTCTTCATACATAAAGATTATGTTCTGACCCATAGAGTTTTGCACTGGTTTTTCAGGTTTGTTCCTGGATTTGGTCTGATTCGTTTTTACCAATCTCTACTCTTTTCCCAGGTGGCTCAGCAGTAAAGAATCTACCTGCCAATGCAGGAGACAGGGCTTCAATCTCTGGGTCAGGAAGATCCCCTGGAGAAGGAAATGGCAACCCACTCCAGTGTTCTTGCCTGGGAAATCTCATAAACAGAGGAGAGTAGTGGACTGCAGTCCATGGGGTTTCAAAGGGTCAGACACAACTGAGAGACTCAACAGCAACAACAGCTCTTTTCAGATCCATGACCCCTGTTTACCTTCCATTGCTTTAGGAGTTTCGTTTTCAGACAATGAGACGTGTCTGTGTATTCCTGACATGGCCTCTACAATTCAGAAACCACTTCAGAATTCAATACTCTTTTGAACTAAAGTTTCCTGATGAAAGTTCTACACAAGATTGTTTGATGAGCACAGAGCATGGCCAAGGACCCCGACCTGGTGACATGACATGTATTTCTTTAGCATCCACATTGGGGAATGTCAGTTAGGCTAGAGACAGACAGAGCTCAGCATCCTTGAAGTTGCCGCAAAGCCGGTTTTGCTGAAAGCAGCTCAGATGATCGTGACGGCTTTCCCATCATTCTCTGAGTGAGGCATTAAAGTGAGACATGCATCATCAAGTCATTTTGATTCATTTTTTGGGAAGCGATGGCATTTAGCGAAATCCAGTAAATTGTCCCTTTCAGCACTAATAACATGTTCTCAGCTTTCCCCACTAGATGCTGTGTAATGGTAATATAATAGGATTGCTATGGCAATTAAGTGATTGCATATTTTTGGGCAATGGAGGGCATCCACCAGGGCACAAACCATTAGTAAAATGGAAATGTTGTCCCAGGATTGGATGGGATCTAGCTCAGACATTGAGGATACATGCTATCAGCCACTTTATTTTTTCAAGAAATTCGGAGGTGGGATTAGAATATCTTTGGGTTCTACTGTTCACACTGGGATTGTACTGGGGAGGGTCCAAGGGAGTCTCTACCTAGTAAGTGACGATCAACATCATTAAAGTGATAACCAACATTTATCTGCACAGATGCTAGCCAAAGTGGATTATTAGGTATGTTTTTCTGATGGCTGAAGGGCAGTTTGGAGGAAGGCATTTAATATCTTGTACGTATCAGGAATTTCTTTGTTATCAGAATATTTTATGGTTTCCATACAGGCAAGTTTCCTGGGATTTCCTTGTCCATCCCTCTTAATCCCCCTCCCCCAACATTCATCCCAACTACCATGTGAGATCAATAAATAAGAAGGCATTATCCTTGTTTCAGGCTTCCCTGATGGCTCAGAGGGAGAAGAATCCACCTGCAGTGCAGGAGACCGAAGTTCGATCCCTGGGTTAAGAAGATCCCTGGAGAGTGACAACCCACTTCAGTATTCTTGCCTGGAGAATTCCATGGATAGAGGAGCCTGGCGGGCTACAGTCCATGGGGTCGCAGAGTCGGACATGACCGAGCAACTAATGCTTTCGTTTCTTTCATCCCTGTTTCACAGATGAGGATGCCGATTTCTGATGATCAGTCCCAGCTCAACTTAAGCCCACAGAGCTGTGCACTGCTGAAGAGATACACTTGGGGATGGAAGATAGGGACTGTCGGAGAACCCGGCATAAGTGAGTCTCTTTGTTTTTTTGGTCTTTCAACTGGCAGTACAAACATTAAGGCTGGATGCTGGTGTGTGGATGATCACTGTCCGTTATTCTGTGCTCTTTGCTATGTTTGAGAATATTCCATGATGATCAATGACCAAAATCAAATGAATTGGCTGCCTAAAGTGGGGATAACCACCTCAAGGATCTATTAGGGGTACTGACTTTAGAGCACGAATACTATATATCATGGCACTTAAGAAATGTGCGTCTCTGTGTTCCCGTTTCCGTTCTTGTTGCTGGTATTATGACCTTCGGAGGAGTGGCAGTAAGCGGGGGTCCTAGGGTCTTCCCAGCCTGCCTTTGAAGCTAAATCCAGCCTCAGTGCCCCTGTGCTGAATTTAATCTCAGAGACAGAGTTTGGGGTGAAGTAGAAAAGAATAGCTTCATTGCTTTGCCAGGCAAAGGGTGCCACAGCGGGCTAATGCCTTCAGAATTCTGTGTCCTGATCTGGAACCGGTAATGAGGAGTTTTATAGTAATGGTGCAGAGAGGAGGGCGTGACCAGCTCGTTAACATTCTTCTGATTGGTTGGCGGTGAGGTCAGTGAGCGTCAGCATCCTCAACCTTGTCTTTCCAACCAATCTGGGCTCGGCGTGCTGGCGGGCAGCTTGCAGTTAACTTCTCCCACGTGGTGGAGGCTTCAGTACTTGCGAAGCAGATCTAACCTATTGTCAGGTGTGTCGCTTGAGGGGGAACCAGGACCCTGCCCTAAGGCTGTACTATTCTTTCTTGACTGCCTCCCTTGTCTCTGCCTCCCCTCCCTTTCCTGATAGCAGCTGTTGGAACCTGCCCATTGGAACTCAGGAAAGTCCTAGAGGCTGAATGAAGCCTATTTCCTGTAATCAAGAAATGGGAAACACAGAAAGGCTTTTGTGCCCAGGAGCCCGGCAGGGTCCTGCTGGGTTTCAACTTTACTGCTAAGGTGTAGACCCATCCGGAAGACTTGAGCCTCCTGCGTAGGATTAAAGTAGCAAGCTCACAGCTGTAATGCACTTAGGTCAGGGAGTGGGGTCTTGACACAAGCCATTCCCCCTGCACACAGCCCTCTTTCTCCACTATCATAGTCTCCATCCTCCCCTTCACCTCCCGCCATACACCAGGCTAATGTGGGGCTCTTTTTACCGCTCTTGGTAGAATAGACTTCTCTATTTTTATTGTGGTAAAATACACATAAAGAGCCTCTTGATGAAAGTGAAAGAGGAGAGTGAAAAAGTTGACTTAAAGCTCAACATTCAGAAAACAAAGATCATGGCATCTGGTCCCATCACTTCACGGCAAATAGATGGATAAGCAGTGGAAACAGTGGCAGACGTTATTGTACAGGGCTCCAAAATCACTGCAGATGGGGACTGCAGCCATGAAATTAAAAGATACTTACTCCTTGGAAGGAAAGTTATGGCCAAACTAGACAGCATATTAAAAAGCTGAGACATTACTTTGCCAACAAAGGTCCATCTAGTAAAGGCTATGTTTTTTCCAGTAGTCATGTATGGATGTGAGAGTTGGACTATAAAGAAAGCTGAGCGCCGAAGAATTGACGGTTTTGAACTGTGGTGTTGGAGAAGACTCTTGAGAGTCCGTTGGACTGCAAGGAGATCCAACCAGTCCAACACAGTCCTGGGTGTTCATTGGAAAGACTGATGTTGAAGCTGAAACTCCAATACTTTGGCCACCTGATGAGAAGAACTGACTCATTTGAAAAGACCCGGAAGGTGGTAGGAGAAGGGGAAGACAGGATGAGATGGTTGGATAGCATCATCGACTAAATGAGCATGAGTTTGGGTAAACTCTGGGAGATGGTGATGAACAGGGAGGCCTGGCGTGCTGCAGTTCGTGGGGTCGCAAAGAGTCGGACATGACTGAGTGACTGAACTGAACTGAATGGAACACATAAAATTGGCCATTCTAACCATCCTAAAGAGACCAAGGCAATGGCATTTAGTGCCTTTCGAATGCTGTACAACCATCACCACGCCCTAGCTCTAGAATGTTTTGACGCCAAAAGGAGACCTCATGTCATTTAAGCAGTTTTTCCCCACTTTTCCCTCCTCATCCCCTAGTAACCACTAACATGAGTTCTCTCTCTCTAGAAATTTGCCTATTCTGCGTATCTCCATGTAAGTGAAATCATGTAATATAATTTTACATCTGTCTGTTGTCTCTTAGATTATTTGTTTATTTATGCTTTATTTATTTATTATGGCTGCACAACATATGGGATCCTAGTTCCCCAGGGATCAAACCCTTACCCCTTCACTGGAAGCACAGTCTTAACCACTGAACCTTCAGGCAAGTCCCTGGCTCCTTTCACTTGGGATACAGTGCCCAGGGTTTTCCCATGTTATAGCAGCAATCCATACTTCATTCCTTTCCAAGGACACTATCAAGAGAGTAAGACGTCAGTCCATAGAATTGAAGAAAATATTTGCAAATCATATATCTGATAAGGATCGAGTATTTGGAATAGGGGAAGAACCCTTATGACTCAAGAACAACAAAAGCTAACAATCTTATTAAAAAAACAAAAACAATAAAACTTATCATACTTTTATAATTTAAAAAAATGGGTAGATATCTCTTCAAAGACATACCAATCGCCAACAAACACATCAAAAGATGCACAATATCATGAGTCATTAGAGAAATGTAAGTCAAGTTGTTTTTGTTTTTTTGTGTGTGATTTTTAAAATAATTCCTCACACCTTCTGTTTGGGCTTCCCTAGTGGAGAAGGCAATGGCACCCCACTCCAGTACTTTTGCCTGGAAAATCCCATGGATGGAGGAGCCTGGTAGGCTGCAGTCCATGAGGTCGCACAGAGTTGGACACAACTGACCGACTTCACTTTCACTTTTCACTTTCATGCATTGGAGAAGGAAATGGCAGCCCACTCCAGTGTTTCTTCCTGGAGAATCCCAGAGATGGGGGAGCCTGGTGGGCTGCCATCTATGGGATCGTGAAGAGTTGGACACGACTGAAGTGACTTAGCAGCAGCAGCAGTGGCTCCGATGGTAAAGAATCTGCCTGCAGTGCAGGAGACCCGGGTTCAATCCTTGGGTCAGGAAGATCCCCTGGAGAAGGAAAGGGAGACCCACTCCAGCATTCTTGCCTGGGAAATCCCATGGACAGAGGAGCCTGGTGGGCCTCAGGCCGTGGGGTCGTAAAGAGGTAGACATGACTTAGAGACTAAACAACCACAACAGATATTTCTATCTATTGTCATAATCCTAGCTCAGTGCTTGACACATGATAAGCCTTTAGTAAATATTTGTCGAGTAAACAAAGGGAAAAGAAAGAGAGGTCTCACCCAACAAGAGGTCTGAATTTTGTTCATGGTTGCTGAGAGGTGATCTCTGGGCCCTTGGAATGCGGAATGAAGCAGGGCAAAGACTAATAGAGTTTTGCTAAGAAAATGCACTGGTCATAGCAAACACCCTCTTCCAACAACACAAGAGAAGACTCTACACGTGGACATCACCAGATGGTCAACACCAAAATCAGACTGATTATATTCTATGCAGCCAAAGATGGAGAAGCTCTATACAGTCAACAAAAACAAGACCAGGAGCTGACTGTGGTTCAGATCATGAGCTCCTTATTACCAAATTCAGATTTAAATTGAAGAAAGTAGGGAAAACTGCTAGACCATTCAGGTATGACCTAAATCAAATCCCTTATGATTATACAGTGGACGTGAGAAATAGATTTGAGGGCCTAGATCTGATAGATAGAGTGCCTGATGAACTATGGAATGAAGTTCGTGACATTGTGCAGGAGACAGGGATCAAGACCATCCCCATGGAAAAGAAATGCAAAAAAGCAAAATGGCTGTCTGGGGAGGCCTTACAGATAGCTATGAAGAGAAGAGAGGCGAAAAGCAAAGGAGCAAAGGAAAGATATAGGCATCTAAATGCAGAGTTCCAAAGACTAGCAAGAAGAGATAAGAAAGCCTTCTTCAGCGATCAATGCAAAGAAATAGAGGAAAACAACAGATTGGGAAAGACTAGAGATCTCTTCAAGAAAATTAGAGATACAAAGGGAACATTTCATGCAAAGATGGGCTCGATAAAGGACAGAAATGGTATGGACCTAACTGAAGCAGAAGATATTAAGAAGAGGTGGCAAGAATACACAGAAGAACTGTACAAAAAGATCTTCATGACCCAGATAGTCATGATGATGTGATCACTAATCTAGAGCCAGACATCTTGGAATGTGAAGTCAAGTGGGCCTTAGGAAGCATCACTATGAAGAAAGCTAGTGGAGGTGATGGAATTCCAGTGGAGCTATTTCAAATCCTGAAAGATGATGCTGTGGAAGTGCTGCACTCAATATGCCAGCAAATTTGGAAAACTCAGCAGTAGCCACAGGACTGGAAAAGGTCAGTTTTCATTCCAATTCCAAAGAAAGGCAATGCCAAAGAATGCTTAGACTACCGCACAATTGCACTCATCTCACATGCTAGTAAAGTAATGCTCAAATTCTCCAAGCCAGACTTCAGCAATACATGAACTGTGAACTCCCTTATGTTCAAGCTGGTTTTAGAAAAGGCAGAGGAACCAGAGATCAAATTGCCAACATCTGCTGGATCATGGAAAAGAAAGAGAGTTCCAGAAAAACATCTACTTCTACTTTATTGACTATGCCAAAGCCTTTGACTGTGTGGATCACAATAAACTGTGGAAAATTCTGGAAGAGATGGGAATACCAGACCACCTGACCTGCCTCTTGAGAAATCTGTATGCAGGTCAGGAAGCAACAGTTAGAACTGGACATGGACCAACAGACTGGTTCCAAATAGGAAAAGGAGTACAACAAGGCTGTATATTGTCACCCTGCTTATTTAACTTCTATGCAGAGTACATCATGAGAAATGCTGGACTGGAAGAAACACAAGCTGGAATCAAGATTGCTGGGAGAAATATCAATAACCTCAGATATGCAGATGACACCACCCTTATGGCAGTAAGTGAAGAGGAGCTAAAAAGCCTCTTGATGAAAGTGAAAGAGGAGAGTGAAAAAGTTGGCTTAAAGCTCAACATTCAGAAAACGAAGGTCATGGCATCCGGTCCCATCACTTCATGGGAAATAGATGGGGAAACAGTGGAAACAGTGTCAGACTTTATTTTTTGGGGCTCCAGAATCACTGCAGATGGTGACTGCAGCCATGAAATTAAAAGATGCTTACTCCTTGGAAGAAAAGTTATGACCAACCTAGACAGCATATTGAAAAGCAGAGACATTACTTTGCCGACTAAGGTCCATCTAGTCAAGGCTGTGGTTTTTCCTGTGGTCATGTATGGATGTGAGAGTTGGACTGTGAAGAAGGCTGAGCACCGAAGAACTGATGCTTTTGAGCTGTGGTGTTGGAGAAGACTCTTGAGAGTCCCTTGGACTGCAAGGAGATCCAACTAGTCCATTCTGAAGGAGATCCTCTCTGGGATTTCTTTGGAAGGAATGATGCTAAAGCTGAAACTCCAGTACTTTGGCCACCTCATGCAAAGAGTTGGCTCATTGGAAAAGACTCTGATGCTGGGAGGGGTTGGGGGCAGGAAGAGAAGGGGACGACAGAGGATGAGATGGCTTGATGGCATCACTGACTCGATGGACATGAGTCTGAGTGAACTCCGGGAGTTGGTGATGGACAGGGAGGCCTGGCGTGCTGCAATCCATGGGGTCACAAAGAGTCAGACACGACTGAGCGACTGAACTGAACTGAACTGAAACAAAGGGATAGACAAGGAGAAACAAAGAGGTTTAGGAGATTGAAAAAGAGAATCCTGTCAACTCTTTCAAATTTGGGAAATCCTACCTCCAGCTGGTGGATGCCACCGTTGTGTACAAGGAAGTAGTATTTTTTTCTCTGACCTCCTTGCCTAGATCTCCAGATTATAAGGCTGCATAAGTTTGTTATTTTGTTGCTGTTGGTGAAAGTGTTGAACTACCCTGTGTTTATTCAATACTTGGAGTAAGGCATTGCACTGGATGCCAAGGACATGACCAGGAATTAATACAGTCATGGCTTAAGCTTTACATAAACCCCTTCGCCCGGATCTCAGTCTCCTAGCTTGCTTATGAAGGAACGAGGCTCAGAAAATCCTTTACAGAAGTGATTGATTCAAGGACACTCAGACCAGAACCAAGAAGCCGCACAGGCCATCCATCTTACTTCATTCCTCCACGCTCCTGGATCATTTCTCCACCACCTCTGCAGTCCTCGTATCAAACACAGGGCCAGAGGAAAGGGAGATGTCAGAAGTTATTTCATAATGAACAGTTGATGGTTATAAAGTAAGGGAGGGTAGGAAGGAAGAAACAATAAGTAATTTAAGTTTGGACCCATATTGTTTTTTAAGATGAATAAAATGATGCTGATAGCTAATATGTATTGAGTCCTTACTGAAATAGGAGGGAAGAGAGCAAGGCACAACCTTTAAAAAATTATAGCCCCAGGACACAACATAAACTGTTTAGAACAAAATAGGTCCCAGGTGGCAGATGAATTCCACTAGACCTGAGCCTCAGTATACACTCACTGAAACACATCATTACTTAGGCCACCTGATGCAAAGAGCTGACTCATTGGGAAAAAACCCTGATGCTGGGAAGACTGAAGGCCAGAGGAGAAGGCAACAGAGGATAAGATGGTTAGAGAGCATCACTGACTCAATGCACATGAATTTGAGCAAACTCTAGGAGATAGTGGAGGATAGACGAGCCTGGTGTGCTGCAGTCAATGGGGTTGCAAAGAGTTGGACATAACTTAGTGACTGAACAGGGGGAGCCAAGAACAGTGCTTGACATACGCTGAGAAAAGTGAGGAAGGGAGGGAGGAAGGAAGGGAGAGAAACTTTAGTGAGCCTTCTTTAGTTGGAGGAACCTGTTGTGGCACAGAGAAGTTGCCTAGCCTGCCCAAAGGCACACAGCAAGTGAAGGAGAGTCACCCACGTGTGTTTGACGCTACAGCCTCTGCCTTTTCCTATGATCTCTCACTTCCTTGCTGGTTATCATGCTCACATGGATGAAATAATATTTCTACTTTCTGCACTAAATGCAAACCAACCTCTCCTCTGTCTTCTACCCTCCTCTAGACATTTCCTTTGTTATATCAACTTGAACACTGTTGACCTTGGCTTTTTCTACAGTGCTTAAAACTTAGAGAAGAGAGATATCTCCTGTTCCAACCCGTCCTTCATCCCACGTTTTTCCAAAGCAGTCTTTGAAAAAAGGATGGGTATCTTAGGTTCTCAGGCTTTCTGGGTGGCTCAGAGGTAAAGAATCCCCCTGCCAATGCCTGAGACGCAAGAGATGGGGTTCAGTCCCTGGGTTGGGAGGACCCCTTGGAGAAGGAAATGGCAACCCACTCCAGTATCCTTGCCTGGGGAATCGCATGGTCAGAGGAGCCTGGAGTGCTGCAGTCCATGGGGCGGCAAAGCGCTGGGTACAACTTAGTGACTCGACCACAATCTCAGGCTCTCACTCTGCACACCACTGCTGTTTCCTGTGTTTGTTTACCAACAGCCCATTCATATTTTTAGGAGGAACACCTAAGGAGGAAAACCAAGGCATTTGAAGTAATTTACCATCTAGACAGTCTGTCTCTCCATTGGATGAGATTTTGCTTTATTCTAGACACCCAAAACACTCAAGTAAGGAAAGCATCCCACGTTTGATCATTTTAAAATGCTCACTAAAAAGAAAGAAAAACTTAATTGAAGAAGAAATGCAAAGCCCCCTTGATCTCTATGAAAACATAGGCAATTATCAAGACAATTTCCAAATAACCCCAAAGCTTGTATAAATGTCTTTCAGCACTGGGAGAGTAAAACTAAATATTTACTGCATGCCAAACAAAATTAAGATTTGTCTGGCACCAAAGGAAAAAGGAAAAAAAAGAGAGAAAGCTCCTTCTGCAGGCTGAAATCCCACTGCTACAAAGAGAAGCAGGGCCTTTTGAAAGGAAAACGTTTTAACCGTGTTTACAAGGGTCATTTCCATGTTTTTGAAACCCTGCTATTAAATAATGCATGTTTCTCGAGTGGAAAAATAGAGCAGCTAAGTACTGCCTTCCTGAAGAAAGCCTCGATGCCCAGGTGAAAGGGAAGACTGAACCCGCTGGGGAGGTCTGATCGCTTCCTTCCCAGGAGAAGGTGCCGAGGGGCAGAGCAGAGGCATCAGGGTCTTGTACAAGATCTGAAGCTTTTTTTTTTTTTTTTAACACTTTATTTATTTATTTTTGGCTGTGCTCAGTCTTTGTTGCTGCAGGAGGGCTTTGTCTAGTTGCAGTGATCAGGGGCTACTCTTTGGTCACGGGCTGAGGGCTTCTCATTGTATTGTCTTCTCTTGTTGCAGAGCCCTGGCTCCACAGTGTGTGGGCATCAGTAGTTGTGGCACACAGGCTTGGTAGTTGCAGCTTGTGGGCTCTAGAGTGTGGGCATCAGTAGTTGTGGCATATAGGCTTTGTTGCCCCTTAGCATGTGGGATCTTCCCTCATCAGGGATAGAACTTGTAACCACTGTATTGGCAATTGGATTCTTGACCACTGGACCAGCAGGGAAATCCCATCTGTGGCTATTTTTGGTCTCATCAGGTAATTGGGCTGCAGGGAGGTAGGGATAGGCATTGGTGAACAGAGAGAGTGTTGGCTGGGGAATCAGACACTGTGACACCCACTTCCTGCTCACTCATTTTCTTGCAGGCACATCCCTTAACTTTACTTGCCAGGTAAACAGGGAGAGTTGCTTAGCTCTCAGAGTCTTTGGGGGAAGATTACATGAAATAGCCTGGGTAAAGCACAGTGCCTTGGGCATAGCCTGCACTCCATAAAGATGAACTATTTCATTAGTAGTAGTCATAGCAGCTGAGTAATATTGGCAGAGACCGCTAGTGGTCATCAAGTATCCCAGGTGCTCCTCTGTGTTCCCAGCATCCTTTGCAGGGAGGTCTGGGCCGTGTGACCTGTTCTAGCCAATGGGCTACCAGTAAAGACAGTGAGGCCTGGGTGTGGGTTTCAAAGCCTTTCCTGGTAGGAGAGCCATGCTGATAAGGTGGCATCATGAGATGGTAGACTCTCCATGAGTCTGATTGCCAAGGGATTCTATAGAGAGAAGTCTCCCCCACAGACCTGTGGGACACAGAACTTAAGAGGGAAATACGTCTTTGCTATTAGGCTACTGGGATTCTGGGTTAGTTGGTCACTGCAGCAGTTAGCCAGTGTCTTACATGATTTATTATTATTTCTCTTATTTCTTTTTATTTTAAGATTTTTTTAAAGCCTTTATTGAATTTGTTACAACACTATTTCTATTTTATGTTTTGTTTTTTTGGCCCCAAGCCATGTGGGATCTTAACTCCTTGACTAGGGATCAAACCTTCACCCCTTGCATCGGAAGGTGAAGTCTTCTTAACCACTGGACTACCAGGGAAGTCCCCTCTTATCATTTATTTTTTGA
The DNA here is from genome assembly GCF_016772045.2 of Ovis aries. Classification (NCBI taxonomy): domain Eukaryota; kingdom Metazoa; phylum Chordata; class Mammalia; order Artiodactyla; family Bovidae; genus Ovis; species Ovis aries. Next base: position 7,260,371 of record NC_056077.1, on the reverse strand, counting down.
TCAAAGTAGTTCAAGGGGACCAGAAACCTCAGGGAGTCATAGGGAGGAAGGCATTCTGAAGTGAGTTTTCATAGAGACACATTTTTATCGACTAATGCCTTCTGTGACATGTGTATGTAGTCTATATATCTTCCTTATATATATTCTATATATCTACATAATATCTATATTATCTATAGATATCACATATACTTTTACCCAGCTGTGAATTCCTATTGGCTTCTGGATTTTACCATGAAGTTACGAACAACCTTAAAGTTTTTCTGAAATTAGGAAGGAATACATATTATTCCTTAGACTGCAAGGAGATCCAACCAGTCCATTCTAAAGGAGATCAGCCCTGGGTGTTCTTTGGAAGGAATGATGCTAAAGCTGAAACTCCAGTACTTTGACCACCTCATGCGAAGAGTTGACTCATTGGAAAAGACTCTGATGCTGGGAAGGATTGGGGGCAGGAGGAGGGGACGACAGAGGAGGAGATGGCTGGATGGCATCACTGACTTGATGGACGTGAGTCTAAGTGAACTCTGGGAGGTGGTGATGGACAGGGAGGCCTGGCGTGCTGCGATTCATGGGGTCACAAAGAGTTGGACACGACTGAGCGACTGAACTAAACTGAACTGATATATTATACCCTTCCAATGCTTTCTTCTAACTGCTGTTTTCTTGTATTCTAAAACACCATTCTGCCTCCCAAACTCATTGCTCCCATTTCTGTGAAGATAAAATACAGTCTTTTCACCTGATGATCACGGCTCTCTGAGACCTGGCCCCTTCATTCGCATCCCTTTCTAAACACTCCGCTACAATCAGGCCACACTTGACATTCCTCCCCCATCTCTGCAGGAGTCAGAAACTCTGAGTGTCAACATCTTTGCTTTTATCTTTTTAAAAACAGTAAACAAACAAACAAACAAAACCAGAAAACAACAGTAAAAACCTTGTATCTCTTTTCCTTGAAGGAGGGAAACCAAATGAAGAAACCAACACTTAGCTGGTTTTTTTAAATCACCCCAAAGATGCCATGGACTTTGTCTTTGCCTTTTTTTAAAAAGAAAATAAAAAAGGAAGCTTTATTGAGATAGGTTTGAGATGCTGAACACTTGATCTATTTAAATCATGAATTTACGTTTTGATATAATTATAGAAAAGATAAGTACCACAATCAATTTCGGATTGTTTTCATCACCTGTCCCTTTCTAAAAATACCCATACCTATTAGCAGTCACTCCATTTTTTCTCAACCCCCAGCCCCTAGAAACCACTCATCTGCTTTCTGTCTCTTTAAATTTTCCCATTCTGGACATTTCATATAAATGGACTTACAATAAATGGTCTTTTGTGAATGATATAGATCATTTAGCCTAGTGTTTTCAAGGATCATCTGTATTGTAACATGTATCAGTACTTCATTTTTGTTTAATGCCAAATAATATTCCATTGCATAAATATATTATATTTTATGTATCATTTGTCATTTGATGGGCATGTGGGTTTTTTCCTTTTCCTTTTTTTTTTTAACTATTTTGAAAAATAATGATATACTGGCTTCCCCACTGGCCCAGCAGGTAAAGAATCTGCTTGTAGTGCAGAAGACATCAGGTTCGATCCCTGAGTTGAGAAGAATCCTGGAGTAGGAAATGGCAACCCACTCTAGTGTTCTTGCCTGGGGAATCCCATGGACAGAGGAGCCTGGTGGGCTACAGTCCATGGGGTCACAAAGAGCCAGACAGGACTGAGCTATTTCACACTACTACTACTACTACTGTCGTGCTGATATGAAGATGCTTGTGTATAAGTTTTTCATAGACGTACATTTTCATTTTTCTAGGGCACATATCTAGGTGTGTAATTGCTGGGTTACAGGGTAATTTTGTTTCATGGTCTTTTGGCTGTTGTTAAATTAAAGCACAACTTTTTCTCACCTCCTGTGACCACGTGGAGAAGAAAGGGAAGGGTCCCTAATAGAGTGCTCACAAATACTGTGCTTGTTAATGGCAGTTGAGAGGGGAGATACTTCTATCCCAGCAGCCTGAGGGCCCTCAGAGACCCCAGGATAGAAATGCAGATGCGCTGGAGGGGTGATCTGTTGCTGTCTTCCTCTGATTCCCCTCATGACTTCGCAGGACTCAAGCGGAGCAAGTGGGCACTCACTGTTGAGAGAGGGAGGGATGCCTGCTGCTTGTGAGGTCAGTATTCACATCCAATGTTGGGTCAGCCCACATGGAACGGCTCCCTTCACTTTGCACTAGGATGGTCACACTAAGGATGGTCATGAATAATTGGCTTCATCACCATCACATATGAACACCTTCTTGGTAACTAGCCTGTGCAGTATTAACCCATTCAACCTTCCAAATGATCTTATTAGATGGATATAAAGTTTCCTTTTTACTTATGGGGAAGCTCAACAATGTAAGGGCTTCCCAGGTGGCACTAGTGATAAAGAAGCCACCTGCCAATGCAGGAGATAAAAGGGACTCAGGTTCAATCTCTGGGTCACGAAGCTACCCTGGAGGAGGGCATGGCACCCCACTCCAGAATTATTGCCTGGAGAATCCCATGGGCAGAGGAGCCTGGGGGGCTGCAGTCCATGGGGTTGCAAAGAGTCAGACATGATTAAGCAACTTTGCACGCAGGCAGCAATTTAAAAGAACGTGCTCAGGGACTTTCCTGGCAGTCCAATGGTTAAGACTCCATCCTTCCACTGCAGGGGGTAAGCGTTCAATTCCCAGTCTGGGAACTAACATGCTGCATTCTGCAAGATGAGGCGAAAAAAAGAGAACATACTCGGAGTCACCCAACGGGCATGTGACCAGGAGTCTCCTGGTTGTAGAGCAAGGCTGCACCTTGCCGTGTGCTCCTAAACAGCCAGGTGGAAGCTCCAAACACAACTGTCAATGGAATCAGCGTTGCATGTTCATCCCAGAGTTAGGTGAGTGCCGCATCTGTCCCTAAATAGGGCTCATTTGTTAAGTCTGTGCAGGTGACAACAGTTACAGCTAAGAGAATTGTTTATACATATGTTAAAGCACATCAATTATTTTTCAATTTATCAAATGGATGTGACCAAAATCACAAGTCACTGCTTTGCAATCAATGATTGGAAGCATAAAATAACAGAAATTAAGCATTTTAAATCCAGCTTATTTTTTGATTCTCTGTAGTATCTTTCAGATCATTAAAAAAAAATCTGTTCACTATAAAATAGGGATATCAAGAAGAATGTAGGGCATTTGGGAAAACCACAGAATTAAAACCAAAATATCATCCTTAGCCCTACTATCCAGAAACAACCACTGTTCCCATGTCTTCCTATGTGTTTTAAATTCATTAAAAGTTAAATTGGGACTATTGAATGGGGATTAAAGGTCCCAGTTTTGGACTCAGACAGGCCTGAACTTGATTCACAGCACCACTTCCACCTGCTGGCTGTTTGACCTTGGGTCAATTAATTAACCCTCTGAAAATGCAGGGAAATCACACCTACCTTCCTGGTTGTGAATTAAATGTTGTGATGTACCAACAGCGTGGAACAGAGTGTCTGGCTCATGGCAAGGATTTGGTCACTGGTGGCAATTATGTTTAATGACAGTGCTCTTTATTTTTATTTCACTATATTTTTATTTCACCCTTTCTCCCCCAGATGATTCCATAGTTTTTATTTTTTTATTTTATTTTTATTTTTTATTTTATTTTTTATTTTATTTATTTTTTTTTAATTTTAAAATCTTTAATTCTTACATGCGTTCCCAAACATGAACCCCCCTCCCACCTCCCTCCCCATAACATCTCTCTGGGTCATCCCCATGCACCAGCCCCAAGCATGCTGTATCCTGCGTCAGACATAGACTGGCGATTCAATTCTTACATGATAGTATACATGTCAGAATGCCATTCTCCCAAATCATCCCACCCTCTCCCTCTCCCTCTGAGTCCAAAAGTCCGTTATACACATCTGTGTCTTTTTTGCTGTCTTGCATGCAGGGTCGTCATTGCCATCTTTCTAAATTCCATATATATGTGTTAGTATACTGTATTGGTGTTTTTCTTTCTGGCTTACTTCACTCTGTATAGATTCCATAGTTTTTAAGTGCATGACTTTATTTCAGTTGTCTTGTCTCTCTTATTCATATACCATGATTTATTTAGCCAGTTTCCTAATTAGGTCATGGGTATTTTTGATCTCCAGTAAATTAAATAGTGCTAAAATTTTGTCTTATCCTTTTTTCTTAAACTGAAATATAGTTGATTTATATGTTGTGCTCATTTCTGCTGTATAGCTACGTGATTCAGTTATACATATACATACTCTTTTTTAAATATTTCTTTCTGTCTCTATTGGCTGTTTAAAAAATGTATTTATTTTAATTGGAGCAAAATTGCTCTACAATATTGTGATGGTTTTGGCCATACGTCACTATGCATCATTACTACTATCGAGAATAGTGTGGAGATTCCTTAAAAAACTAGAAGTAACTACCATACTCTTTCTGTTGTTGTTGTTTTCAGCTTAACTGCATTGGGTCTTTGTAATGGCCCGTGAGGTCATCACTGTGGCACGTGGACTTCTCTCTATTCTTGGTGAGGGTTCCAAGGTGTGCAGGCTCAAGTCCATGTAACACGTGGACTTAGTTGCCCTGTGGCATGCAGGATCTCAGTTCCCTGACCAAGAATTGAACCTGTGTCCCAGCACTGGAAGGTGGATTCTTAACTGCTGGGCCACTAGGGAAGTCCCTATTTAACACTTCAGACAGTTGTCAATGCCAGGGTCCTCTCACTCCCATCAGTGGCCATGTCTGGGATATCCCCATGCCACGTAGTCCATCCTGGAGAGGAAAGACAAGCTGCTTAAGCCCTAGACACAAACCCCCCAATGAAAATAAAATCAGCCAATTTCCCCCTAAGCGGAAGCCTTGGTGTTTGCTCACTTGGCTATCTTTCGGGAGCATGGGGGTAATTTGTAGCCTGAACAATTGAGACAAACACTTGGCGTGAGATGGGGAGACATAGGATGAGTCTGTAATTGGAATATTTTGTCTCATTTATTCTTGACGACGTGCCATATTCCACTCCATCAGCCAGAGGGGATTGTTCACAGAATGCCTCACACCTGGAATCGGTGCTTCTAGAAACCAGCTGTGGGTGTTGTTAGACGCTATTTGAAATCTAGGGTGAGCCAGCTTCCTCTAACCACCCTCCTGCCCTTTCACATTCTGCTGTATTTTTCCTAAGATTTTCTGTCCTTTCTGGGGTTCTAGTTACATTTATCTGGAGTCCAGGGAAGCTGGCCTGTTTTTCCAAGTCTCTGAATCATCTCTTTGAATCCCCTGCAGGCAGTGATGGAAAGCTGGTATGCTGGGGAGAGGGCAGGGGAGTCTAGCAGCATCAGAAAGGATGGCACACTCGCTCTGGTACCCATGCTGATTCAAGCGTCTCTTTCTCGTGTGGCAAGAGCAGGTGCTAATCTGTAGCATGGAGTTCAAGTTCAAATTCAGGAATCTGCTTCTGTTTTTGTTGTTTTACGAAGTGACACATGTATGTTTAAGAACCTTTGCTCTCTTGGGTCTCTGCAGGTTACAGAAAGCTGAAAGGGACTGCATGGACAGGCTTCTTCACAGAACTTTGTCAAGATGCAATCTGGTAACTTAGATATGGATAGGAACCAACAACCGAGGAGCTTGTAAAACACACAGTCCTATTCCCAGCTCCAAATACATAGACTCAGAATTTTCAGGGGAAGGGGTTGGACACCTGCATTTTTCACAAGACTCCCGATGACTCTAACAGGGCCAAATTGGAAAACCTTGATAGGGAGTGATATAGCTCAAGCTTCATGTGCCCCACACGGGGAACCTTGATCAAATGCATGTGTTGAACCTACAAATCGGGGTGATGGAAAGAGAGGGGCCTGAGATTGCTTTTTTCAGGTACTGACGCCACAGACGTGCGGACTACAAGATACATAGCAGAGATTAGCTAGCACTGCCTGGCTGCTTGTGTACTGCTCATGGTTTAAGAATGACCACAAAAATCAAACAAAAAGAACAGTATTTCATTGTATGGAGCATTGTATGAAATGTAAATGTCAATGTTCATAAATGAGGTTTTCTTGGAACGTAGCTATTACCTGAAACCTGGGTTCACCTCTTGGTGTGTGTCAATAGACACAAACAAGCCAAGATCCAGAGAAGTAAGGATTTATTATTACTGGCAGCAAGTAAGGAGAACACCGGACTGTTTCCCAAAGCAGGGTCATCTCCCTGAACAGCAAATTGGAGAAGTTTTAAGCTGAGGGTACATGCCTCTTCCCAGGTGGAGCTAGTGGTAAAGAATCTGCTTGCCAATGCAGGAGACCCAGGTTTGATCCCTGAGTTGGGAAGATTTCCTGAAGGAGGGCACAGCAACCCACTCCAGTGTTCTTGCCTGGAGAATCCCATGGACGGAGGAGCCTGGCGGGCTACAGTCCAAGGGATCGGGAAGAGTCAGACACGACTGAAGTGACAGTGTACACATGGGCATGCACACACACACACAGGCATGCACGCGTGCCTATTCAGGAGGGCACTTGGACTGTGTGTGCATATTCAGGAGAGGATTTGAGCAGAGGGGAATTCAGCATAGAATTGGGGCAAAGCTCAACAGTGTCCAAGCTTTAGTTGACAGAAGTCAAGTGGGTCAACACCATCATCCCATCTCCAGTGCGAGGGGGACTTCAGTTCAGTCAGTTCAGTCGCTCAGTCGTGTTCGACTCTTTGCAACCCTATGGACTGCAGCACGCCAGGCTTCCCTGTCCATCACCAACTCCCGGACGCAAACTCATGTCCATACAGTCGGTGATGCTATCCAATCATCTCATCCTCTGTCATCCCCTTCTCCTCCTGCCTTCAGCCTTTCCCAGCATCAGGGTCTTTAGCTGCTGCAGAGCTCAACAATGTGTTATTATGTATATTACTTGAGGAACAGGACCCTGCCCCAAGGCTGTACTGTTGTTTTTTGACTACTCCTCACTGGTTTCTTTGGGCTTCTCTGATAGCTCAGTTGGTAAAGAATCCACCTGCAATTCAGGAGACCCTGGTTCGATCCCTGGGTCAGGAAGATCCACTGGAGAAGGGATAGGCTACCCACTCTAGTATTCTTGGCCTTCCCTTGTGGCTCAGCTAGTAAAGAATCCACCTGCAATGTGTGAGACCTGGGTTCTGTCCCTGGGTTGGGAAGATCCCCTAGAGAAGGGAAAGGCTACCCCCTCCAGGATTCTGGCCTGGAGAATTCCATTGACTGGATAGTCCACAGGGTCTCAAAGAGTTGGACACAACTGAGTGACTTTCACTTCACTTCACTTCACTCTTGTTTCTGTACCCTCCTCCCTTAAGATCATGAAATACTGAGAACTGTTTGAAGGCAATCAATGTGGCCTGGCTCAGATCACAAACGGACTTTTTAGGCCAAAATGAGTTCTATTATGTCAAGAAAGCTATTCCTGGTTCTCTTTCTCCAAAGACCCTCTACTCTATCTGTTTACACAGCCACACCCAGTGGGTGTGATCGAGATCATGTGTGTGCACTAAGTCGCTTCAGTCGTGTCCAACTCTGTGCCACCCCAGGGACTGTAGCCCACCAGCCTGCTCTGTCCATGGTATTCTCCAGGCAAGAATACTGGAGTGGCTTGCCCTTTTCTCCTCCAGAGGATCTTTCCAAACCAGGGATCCAATCTGTGCCTCTTGTGTCTCCTGCATTGGCAGGCAGGTTCTTTACCACCAGCACCACTGTGACTCCCCAAACCTGAAATATTTTCTGTCTGAGTCTTTACAGAAACGTTTGCCAGTCCCCGATCTATGGCAACCCATCCCAGTACTCTTGTCTGGAAAATCCCATGGATGCAGGAGCCTAGTGGGCTGCAGTCTCTGGGGTCGTGAAGAGTGGGACATGACTGAGCGACTTCACTTTGACTTTTCACTTTCATGCATTGGAGAAGGAAATGGCAACCCACTCCAGTGTTCTTGCCTGGAGAATCCCAGGGACGGGGAAGCCTGGTGGGCTGCCGTCTCTGGGGTCTCACAGAGTCGGACACGACTGAAGCAACTTAGCAGCAGTAGCAGCAGATCTCGATCCAGAAACAAAACGCAGAGATGTCCTGTACGGAAATTTCTTACTTAGTGCAGTTGGGATGCGGGCAATAAGACAAACAATTCAGGATGTGGCATTTGAATATCTGTAATGATCAGAAAAGGAACATTACAGTAAAACAAGAGGTGAACTCTGACAGTAAGAAAATGCTCCAAACCTTTATTCTTCCCACTCTTCACCTCCAGACCTCAATTTCTGACTTCAGATGGCATGTATTTGCATAATGGTTTTCTTTGCTTCTTTTTCTTGCCAACTAATTGAATTAGAATGGCTTAAAAAACATACCTTCAGGCTCCAACCCATTTCCAGATGCCTGCCGATGAGGGTATAGGTAAGCCCAAGGGAAGCAATTTTGCTTCTATTTTGCATTCGATTTTGTGGTTCAGATGATAAAGAATCTGCCTTCAGTGCAGGAGTTGCGAGTTTGATCCATGGGTTGGGAAGATCCCTGGAGAAGGGAATGGCAACCCACTCCAGTATTCTTGCCTGGAGAATTCCATGGACAGAAGAGCCTGGCAGGCTATATAGTCCATGGGGTTGCAAAGAGTTGTTCAGACACACTGAACAATTAACACTTTGCTTTTTATCTTTAGTCTATGGACATTAAGGAAATCAGTGGTAGAATGTCAATGGGGCAGTCTTTTCAGAGAATGGAGTAACAGTTCAGCTTAAACCAGTTTTTCCTGTACGGACTTTTTCCATCTCTCTTCAGTCTATAGCTATGCTGCTACTGCTGCTAAGTCGCTTCAGTCGTGTCCAGCTCTGTGCGACCCCAGAGACGGCAGCCCACCGGGCTCCCCCATCCCTGGGATTCTCCAGACAAGAATACTGGAGTGGGTTGCCATTTCCTTCTCCAATGCATGAAAGTGAAAAGTCAAAGTGAAGTCGCTCAGTCATGTCTGACTCTTTGAGACCCCATGGACTACAGCCCACTAGGCTCCTCCGTCCATTGGATTTTCCAGGCAAGAGTACTGGAGTGGGGTGCCATTACCTTCTCCAATCTATAGCTATAGAATCCAGTTAGTCAGGGCCTAGAATGGGTGGAGGAGATTCAGAAATTTTTGAAAACCTGAATGTTCTAAGATATGAAGACCTCATTGAGAGGATGTAGAGTAGGGTTTTATGCCTGGGTTCAATCCTTGGGTTGGGAAGATCCCCTGGAGAAGGGAAAGGCTACCCACACCAGTATTCTGGCCTGGAGAATAGCACAGACTGTATGGTCCACGGGGTCGCAAAGAGTCGTACGTGACTGAGTGAATTTCACTTTCTGTTTCTTCCAGTAGACTAATTCCTTGTTCTGTACGTTGTCCTAGGAACCCAGTACCAGAGTTTGGAGACACAGTGAAGTTGGGAGCTTTAGTTTTTCCTGAAAACAAGAAGGAAATGAATCTGCCTGCAGTACAGGAGACTTGGGTTCAATCCCTGGGTCAGGAAGATCCCCTGGAGAAGGAAATGGCAACCCACTCCAGTGTTCTTGCCTGGAACATCCCATGGACAAAGGAGCCTAGTGGACGGCAGTCCCTGGGGTTCAAGAGTCAGACACGACATAGCAACTAAACCAGCACCACCAAGGAAATGGTGAGAACTGATCACGCGGTAAGTGTGTGAGTGTGCGGTAAGTGTGTGAGTGTGCGCTCAGTCACGTCCAGCTCTTTGCAACCCTATGGACTGCAGCCTGGCAGGCTCCTCTGTTCACAGGATTCTCCAGCAAGGAGACTGGAGTGGGTTGTCATTTCCTACTCCAGGGGTTCTTCCTGACTCAGAGAAACCATACCTTCTGTGTCTCTTGCACTGCAGGCGGATCCTTTACCCACAGAGCAGTGAATACGATGATTAGAATCCCCTTCCAGTTGTAGCTCTTGCCTTCTGGACCCTCAAAGCATGCTTGGAAAATATTTGGGCACTTTAAAATTTATTTGGCTTCCTATAGAACAAGAGTATTCTTCCATGTAAGATCTTTAGTCATTTGTGCAGCACACTGGGTTATATTTGCTTAACTCTACTCGTATTCAATTTCATGCCAGAGTTCAGAACTCATGAAAGCCCAGGCAAACACTGACCCTGTCTGCATCCTTACCCTAAACTGCTCCTTTCTCCAAGACAGGGACGTCACTCCTTGCTCTTTCCCGTTGCTCTCCTAAAAGACAAAAAACAAAGATGAAAACAATCAGGAAAAAGAAAAATGAGAAGCAAACTTGCCCTGAGTTTTTTTTCCTTTATAATTATGACACTGAGCCTTTTTTGTGTTGTGCATTACGAACTGGCATTTGCCATCTACTTCTACAAGGATTAAATCATGTGCTGCTGGCTTTCAACAACCCCTAAACAGAGTTCAGGGTAGAAAGCAGAAATGAGTCACTCCGTGCTCTGGGAAAAACTGGCAGCACAGGTCTTTAGATGGTTAGATATATTCAGGAGCTGATTTTATGAGCCGAGCTCTTGTGTCTGTTCATACCTAGAAAAGCACTAAAATCCTTCGTGGTGATGACTGCTTCTTGACACTAGTAGAGAGCTTCTGCAAAAAATATTTGCTTGATTGCATGCATTCCCCTTTCACCAAAATTAGGTATATACTGACCTTTGCCTCTTCCCTTTGGAGCAGTTTCTCAAAGCTATCTGAGGTGCCGTCTCTTGGGCTATAGTCCTCATTTTGCCCCAAATAAGACCTAACTCACAACTCTCACAGTGTGTATTTTTTTTAAGTTGACAGTGTCTTGTCTCTGAAGTTGGATGAGATGATCACCAAAGCTTCTTTCCATCTCTTCTTCCAAGGCTCCTCTTACTGCCCTTCTCTTTGCCAGACTTGAGCCATGTCTGCCACCTCCTGCAAAGAGCTTGCAGCCCGTGTTCCTTGTGTTGTTGAACCCAAGTTCACGTGCCTGACACCCCGTGAGGTCAAACAAACCAGAAGGTCAGAGTTTGGAGCAGAAGATGGTTTACTACTGGACCAAGCAAGGAGAATGTGTGGCTTCTGTTCAAAGGAATCCTCGATGGTTTTCAGGGAAGAGTTTTCAAAGGCGAAATATTGGATGAGGTTGCAGGGTTGTGACTTTCTTCTGATTGGCTGGTGGTGACGTCACAGGGCGGTGCTCCGGGACTCTTGCACTTGGCATTACCAGTCCCCCCCCGGGGGACTTAGTCCCTGCAGGAGAACTCAAAGATATATTGTTACATACATCCCTTGAGGAGGAACTAGGACTCTGCTTTATGGTGACACTATTGTTTATTGACTGCGTTTCCTTTGTTTATACATTCCCTTACTTCCCAAATCAGTAATTGTTTGTATCTGCCCCTTAGAACTCAGGGGTGGTCTGGGAGCCTGAAAGCTTTTTCCTACAAACAAGAAGTAGGGGATACAGAAAGATCTGGTACCCGGGAGGTTCCTTCAGGGGCCTGCTCAGTAGCACTTGCTCAGGCTACATAAGAGGCTCCAGCAAGCTACGAAGAAATAAGAGGCAGGAAGCCACTTATCTCAGCACATAGTCTTCTTAAAAAAATGGTGACATATCTTAGCACGGATGGACTCTGCATTTCTTGATGTTCCTGACATCACTAAGTGCACAGTATTGCTGAAAAGCTTACTGCCTATCTCCTTCTCTCTCTCGCCATCTAAGTCTCTCTCTGTTCTAGGAACAAAGAAAACTTTTAAAGGAGAGAGGGAGAAAGATCAAAAAGGTTCTTAATTTTTTTATATGTCTATGGATCCCAGAACTCTGATAACAGTAAGGTGAAGGGGGCGGGGATGGCTGGAGTAGGAAAGAGCAGCTGACATTGGATATGATAGTAGTCCTTTTAGGAGGGGGGAAAAAAAAGACCTGTCACCTCTAATTACATTTCATGACTCTTGCTGAATGCTACCCCAAAAATGGAATACTTTGATGGGAAGAAATAACAACTTCACCTTTTCCATTTCCACCAATGCAATCACTAGGGAAGGAGGTTGTCAAATTTGAACTTGAATCATTTTATCAGTCCTCTAAGACATTACGTGAAGACTTACTTGTTCTGTATCTATTAGCCGTGGCTGGGGAAGGGACAATTTACCCCCTTCCCCTTCTTAAGTTCTTTTGGCAGCTCTAACAATTAAGTTGATACAAAACAGATTAGTAGAAGAAAAAAGTAATTTGTGAGCATGGAGGTCTCCCAAAATGGGGCCCAAAAGAAGGGGTCAAAGTAGGCAGCTTTTGTACTTTTTCAGATGTAAAAACAATAAGTTTGTGAGATGTTGACAAGGTAAAGAAAATTTGGCTTGGGTGTGATACCGTGCAGGACTCTGTGGGGCTCCTGGACTCATGACCTTTGTGTCCCCCATTTATTTGATTACAGGGAACAGCCTCATTCAGCCTCTATGACTTTCCCTGAGTTCCAGTGGGGAGACCCAAGCAGGGAAGGGTGACTGCAGCCTTGAAATTAAAAAACGCTTGCTCCTTGGAAGAAAAGCAATGACAAACCTAGACAGTGCATTAAAAAGCAGAGACATTACTTTGCCTCCAAAGGTCCATAGAGTCAAAGCTATGGTTTTTCTAGTAGTCATGTACAGATGTGAGAGCTGGACAATAAACAAGGCTGAACGCTGAAGGATTGATGCTTTTGAATTCTGGTGCTGGAGAAGACTCTTGAGAGTCCCTTGGACTAGAAGGAGATCAAACCAGTCAATCCTAAAGGAAATCAACCTTGAATATTCATTGGAAGGACTGATGCTGAAGCTCCAATACTTTGGCACCCTGATGAGAAGGGCCAATTCATTGGAAAAGACCCTGATGCTGGGAAAGGCTGAAGGGAAAAGGAGGAGGAGGCAGCAGAGGATGAGATGGTTGGATGGCTTCACTGCCTCAATGGACATGAATATGAGCAAATTCCAGGAGATAGGGAAGGACAGGGAAGCCTGGCGTGCTGCAATCCATAGGGCTGCAAAAATCAGACACAAATTAGCAACTGAACCACAGCAATATCATAGTTAATTTACAATGTTTTAATTTCAAGTATGCAACAAAATCATTCAGTTGTACATAGAAATATATTTTTTCAAATTCTTTTTTCCATTATAGGTTATTACAAGTTTTTGAATATTAGTTCTCTGTTGCTATATAGCAGGTCCTTGATGTTTATCTATTTTTTATATAGTAGTGTTTGTATGTTAATCTCAAACTCCTAACATATCTCCCCCACGCCCCTAGCTGATTATTTGTAAGGTTCAAAAGACTTAGGAATAACTTTTTCTTTCCCCTAACTCCCTGAAGGAATGTAGATAGAGGGCCTGTTCCTTGAAGGAAGCATCACCAGAGATCACTATAGTGAAACAGGTGTGTGGACAGAGAAACCTAGCAAAGTCTATTTGCTAAAATTCCTCTCTGGGTCCAACTGTCTCTGCTGGCCCAGCAAACATTTGTTTACCAAACAATTGCTTTTCCTACTCCATGTCATTTGCCTTTCTCCCGTTTGAAGTCTCAACCCCCCCATCCCCAACTTTCTCTTTAGTCTTTCGCTGAAGATGGTATTAAAGGTGAGAGTCTCTGCTATTTTGGTGAATTATTCAATCTTCCTGGGTCTCTCCCATGTATGGTACAGTACATGTGTATGCTTGCTCAGTCATGTCCAACTCTGTGACCCCATGGACTGTAGCCTGCCAGGCTCCTCTGTCCATGGGATTCTCCAAACAAGAATGCTGGAGTGGGTTGCCATGCCTTCCAGGGAATCTTTCCGACCCAGGGATTGAACCTGCGTCTCTTACGTCTCCTGCATTGTCAGACAGGTTCTTTACCACTAGTGCCACCAGGGAAGCCCCCAACCATGTATGCAGTGTTATTAAACTCTCCTGTTAACTCTGTGTCATAGCGATGTAATTGTTTTTTTGGTGGGGAGGTGGTTGGCCTCACCACTCGGCATGAGGGATCTTAGTTCCCTGATCAGGGTTTGAACCCCTGCCCCTGCAGTGGAAATGCTATCTTAACCACTGGACCACCAGGGACGTCCCCTCAATTTAATTCTTAGACCAGCTTGAAGAACCTAAAAGAATAGAGGGAAATGCTTTCCTCCCTGACACCTGACTTGCCCAAGACTACAGATAATGAATGTATACGTACAAGACTATATATCAGACCTACTCTAGGTGTTGGGGTATGGAGATATACTGGTGGTCCAAGCAAGTATAGTCACTGGATTCCAGAAGCTTTTAAGACAAGTGTAAGCAAACTATCAAACATATGGTTTATAGATGGCAATAAGTGCCTACAGTTACAAACTGGCACATGCTGTGGGCAATTAGGGCTTCTCAGATGGCACCAGTAGTAAAGAATCCGCCAGCTAATGCAAGAGACAGAAGAGATGCAGGTTCAGTCCCTGAGTCAGGAAGATCCCCTGGAGGAGAGAATGGCAATGCACTCCAGTGTTCTTGCATAGAAACTCTCATGGACAGAGGAGCCTGGCAGGTTACAGTCCATGGGACTGCAGAGTCAGACATGACTGAGTGACTGGGTACTTGCTGTCTACCTTGACAAGGATTGAATCATGTGCTGCTACAGCTGCTGACCTTCAACAGCCCCTTGAAAGGTGTTCAGGGAGGAGATCAGGAATGAGGCACTCTGAGATTGGGGAAAACCTGGCAAGACACGTCTTCAGATCGTTAGATATTCTCAGGAGCTGGTTTTATGAGCCCAGCTCTTGTGTCTGCTTATATCTAGAAAAGCTCTAAAATCCTTCATGGTGAAGACTGTACCTTGTGACTAGTGGCAACCTTCACAAGACCAGCAGAAAGCTTCTGCAAAATATATGTTCTTGATTGCATGTATTTCTGCTTCACCAAAATCATATATAAACTGACCTTCCCCGTTGCCTGTTTGGAGCAGTTTCTCAGAGGTATCTGAAATGCTGTCTCTTGGGCTATAGTCCATATTTTGCCCCAAATAAAATGGAACTCAACTGTGGTGTGGATTTTTTTTTTTTTTTTGGTCTGCTTGCCATAAGGGGAAATAGCCAGGAAATGAGACTGGAGATTCAAGAAACCTTTGTGAGAAAGTGATAGTCTTGGACTCATTCTGTATGAGTGGCTCAGACAGTAAAGAAGCAGCCTGCAATGCAGGAAGCCCGGGTTCTACCACTGGGTTTGGAATATCCCTTGGAGAAGGGAATGGCTACCCACTGCAGTATTCTTGCCTGGAGAACTCCATGGAGAGAGGAGCCTGGCAGGCTACAGTCCATGGGATGGCAAAGAGTTAGATATGACTGAGCAACTAAGGCACACAAGAAATAATAAGAGAGAGTAGAAAGGGAACAAGCCACTGGCAAAGGCTTAACAAGGACCGTTTTCTAAGTTCAAATTCAGCTGTGTTTTTTCCACTGCTTTCAACCAGCCTTTCTCAGCACTCCTCAGTTAGCTCATTCCTCAGTAAATAACCCCCAAAGGGGCCAGAGCCAATATCATCTCTAAGACTTTGGGCTTTTGTTTTCCACCCTAAAGAGTCTATAAATCAATTTTCCCACAGGTGGTTCCTGAAAATATATGAGTGGGGAAAATCCAAATAAATGCCTTTTGCTTTATTATTAGAAAAACAGATGAACAATAGCAACAAGAAAACCCCAATATGCCTGGAACACGGCTCAAGGAGTCTCTCCTTTCATTTTCTGAGAACCAATCTCCCCATTTCTACTGACCTCCAGACCCCCGGGTGGGTACCCTAGAGCTCTATCCACTCCTGAATGCATACAATTGTGTACACCCAATGTCAATAGAACACGTTCACATGCTGGTTACTGTCTACTTTAAAACTTTTTTTAATCTCTATTTTTTATTTTTAAAAACGACTGCCTCAGGCATTAAAAAAAGAATGAAATAATGTCATTTGTAGCCACATGGTTGGACCACAGGTGATGATACTAAGTGCAGTAAGTCAGACAAAGACAAATATCACATGGTATCACTTACATGTGGAATCTAAAAGAAATCACACAAGTGAACTTATCTATAAAACAGAAACAGACTCACAGACATAGGAAAACAAACTCTCGTTACTAGAGGGGAAGTAATTTGTTCAGTCGCTCAGTCGTCTCCCACTCTTTGTGGCCCCATGGACTGCAGCACGCCAGGCTCCCCTGTCCATCACCAACTCCCCGAGCTTGCTCAAACTCATGTCCATCAAGTCAGTGATGCCATCCAACCATCTCATTCTCATCCAACCTTCTCCTCGTGCCTTCAGTCTTTCCCAGCATTAGGGTCTTTTCCAAGGAGTCAGCTCTTCACCTCAGGTGGCCAAAGGATTTGAGCTTCAGCTTCAGGATCAGTACTTCCAATGAATATTCAGGATTCATTTCCTTTAGGATGGACTGGTTTGATCTCCTTGCTGTCCAAAGGACTCTCAAGAGTCTTCTCCATCACCAGAGTTCAAAAGCATCAATTCTTTGGTGCTCAGCCTTCTTTATGGCCCAGCTCTCACATCAATACATGACTACTGGAAACACCATAGCTTTGATTATGTGGACTTTTACTGGCAAAATAATGTCTTTGCTTTTTAATATGCTGTCTAGGTTTGTCATAGCTTTTCTTCAAGGAGCAAGTGTCTTTTTTAATTTCATGGCTGCAGTCACCATCTACAGTGATTTTGGAGCCCCCCAAAAATAAAGTCTGTCACTGTTTCCATTGTTTCTCTATCTTCCATGAAGTGATGGGACCAGATGCCATGATCTTAGTTTTTTGAATGTTGAGTTTTAAGCCAGCTTTTTCACTCTCCTCTTTCACCTTCATCAAGAGACTGTTTAGTTTCTCTTCACTTTCTGCCATAAGGGTGGTATCATCTGTTTATCTGAAGTTATTGATATTTCTCCAACATTCTTGATTCCAGCTTGTGAGTCATCCAGTCCAGCATTTCACATAATGTATTCTGTGTATAAGTTAAATAAGCAGGGTGACAATATACAGCCTTGATGTACTCCTTTCCCAATCTGGAACCAGTCTGTTGTTCCATGTCTGGTTCTAAATTTTGCTTATTGACCTGCATACAGGTTATGCAGGAGGCAGGTAAGGTGGTCTGGCATTCCCATCTCTTTAAGAATTAGGGATGTTAGGAATTTGGAATTAACAGATGCACACTACTATATATAAAATAAATAACAAAGACATATTTTAGGACTTCCCTGATGGTACAGTAGGCGTAATAACCCATCTGCTAATGCAGAGGACACAGGTTCGATCCCTGGTCCCGGAAGATTCCACGTGCTGCAGAACAGCTAAACCCGGGAGTTGTAACTACTTAGTCTGTGTGCCTGAAAGGCTGTGCTCCACAACAGGAGAAGCCAGTGCAATGAGAAGCCGGAGCACTGCAAGGAAGAGTAGCCCCTGCTCACCACAACTAGAGAAAGCTCTCGCAAAGCAGCAAAGACCCAGCACAGCTAAAATACAAACAAATGAATAAAAATCTTTAAAAGGCCTACTGTATGGCACAATGAACTGTATTCAACACTGTGTAGTAACTTATAATTTAAAAAACCTGAAAAAGAATATATATATAATATAATATATGTGTGTATAACTGAATCATTTTGCTGTACACCTGAAATGAATACAGCCTTGTAAATCAACTATGCCTGCTGCGTGCTAAGTCACTTCAGTCCTGTCTGACTCTTTGCACTGCTATGTACTGCAGCCTGGCAGACTCTTCTGTCCATGGGATTCTCCAGGCAAGAATACTGGAAAGGGTTGCCATGCCTTCCTCCAGGGGATTCTTCTCCACCCAGGGACCATACCTGCATCTCTTAGGTCTCCTGCATTGACAGGCGGGTTCTTTGTTGCTAAAGCCACCAGCCCTTGGTTTCTCTTGAATCATCCAGCCAGACTTCTGAACTCCCCTCTGATTGCTGACACTGATTCCCCTCTACGTGCTTCTTGCGTGTTGTTGTAGGTTCTATAATCCTGGGTTTCCTCATCAACTCCCCTGTACTTGAATCCATACAAGTCAATCCACAGGAGCCAGGGTAGGCAACCCCTAAATGTGCCTCAAGGGCATATTGGTTATTTTGAATTACAGTTACTTGAAGAAGAGCTGATGCAAGAATTACGCTCTGACCCTCTTCTCTGTCTCCCTGAAAACAGGTAATAAATCTCTCATATGAAACATCCCCTCTCCATATCTGGAGGGAGAATGACACCCTTACCACCAAAGATATGGAGTATGGGGGCAAGAAGCATGTATAAACAGCCCTTGTTATTTCTCTCTTTTTTAAAAGTAATTTATTTATTTATTGTTGGCTGTGCTGGGTCTTCATTGCTGCACCAGCTTTTCTCCAGCCACAGTGCACAGGCTTCTCATTGCAGTATCCTCTCTTGCTGAGGAGCTCGGGCTCTATGGTGCTCAGGTTTCCGTAACTGTGGTGCACGGTATCAGTAGTTGTGGCTTATGGCTTTCTAGAGCACAGGCTCAATAGTTGTGGTGCACGGGCATAGCTGCCCCGCAGCCCGTGGGATCTTCCTGGCTCGGGGATTGAACCCACGTCTCCTACATTGGCAGGCAGATTCTTGACCACTGAGCCACCAAGAAGTCCTAGGATTTTTATGTTGTAACATGGATCAGCACTTTATTTATTTTTATACCCAAATACTATCCCATTGTCCATATTTATCCCATTTTGCTTATTCAGTAATCTCTGATGGGCATTTGGATTGTTTCCATCCTTTGCTGATTGTGAACAGTGCCGTTATGAATGCCCCTAGATTTTTGTTTGAATATCTATTTTCCACTTTTTGGAGTATAAACCTAAGGATAGAATTCAGGGATCATATGGTAATTCTGGGGCCTCTGAGGTGGTTCTAGTGGTAAAGAATTAGCCTTCCAATGCAAGAGATATAAGAGATGTGGGTTTGATCCCTGGATTGGGAAGATCCCCTGGAGGAGGAGGGTATGGCAACCCACTCCAGTATTCTTCCCCAGAGAATCCCATGGGCAGTGAAGCTTGGTGGGCTACAGTCTATGTGATCACAAAGAGTCAGATACAACTGAAATGACTTAGCACACAGGCGTGCATGGGAATTCTGTGTTTCGCCTGTTGAGTAATTGCTAAACTGCTTTCCACAGCAGTTATATCATTCTACATTCCCACTAGCAGGGGTTTCAATTTATCCTCAACCTCATCAGTGCTTGTTATTTTCCATTTTTATGTGATTTTAAGTTACCGCTGTGTTAGTTTTCTAGGCTTGCCATCATGAAGGATCACGGACTTGGTGACTTGTGACTCTGAGCAGACCCTTTTTCTCTTACAAACCTACATTTCTCTTTGGGCTAAAAAGAGACCATGGATGGAATCGTCCTTAAAGTCTTTTTTGAGATTCAAAGTCTATGATTCTAAGGCCACAAAGTTGTCCTATCCTTAAAGTGATCAGGGACACACACACACACACACACACACACACTGCTTCTTGTTTAGTCACTAAGTCATGTCCAACTCTTTGCAACCCATGGACTGCACTATGCCAGGCCTCCCTGTCCCTCACTATCTTCCAGAGTATCTGCCACCCTCTGCTTGTAATGAGATAAAATTTTCCACCCAGGGTGCTGGTAGTAATCCCTTTGAGGCAAAGCGATGTGACTTGGGGACACCAGAGCCCTCAGGCCAAGTCACCTCTGGATAAAAGCAACTTTATCCATTTATCCTAGCATATGAAGAGCTGACTCATTGGAAAAGACCCTGATATGGGAAAGGTTGAAGGCAATAGGAGAAGAGGGCAGCAGAGGATGAGATGGTTAGATAGCAATACTGACTCAATGGACATAAATCTGAGCAAAGTCTGGGAGACAGTGAAGGACCAGGGAGCCTTGCGTGCTGCAGACCATGGGGTCGCAAAAAATCAGACACGACTGAGCAACATATGTATACACAGATCGTTTTTCTCATGTGCCATATGTAAGAAGTCTGGGAAGCCTTTGCTATTAGACGGCAGTATGATCAATTTGGGGAAACCCAGGAGGCTCGTGGTAAAGAATTTGCTTGCCAGTGCAAGAGGTGCAGGAGTCGCAGATTCAATCCCTGGGTTGGGAAGATCCCCTGGAGGAAGAAATGGCAACCCACTCCAGTAATCTTGCCTGGAGAATCTCATGGACAGAAGAGCCTGGTGGACTGCATCCCATGGGATTGCCAAGAGTCGACACAATTAAGCATGAGACGCTCTCTAAGTTTTATGGTCAATGTGAAAAACAATCCTTCTGGAGTCAAACAGCATCCTAGCTGAGCATACTATCTTCCTTCTCTTCTTTAAAAGTGTTGGTTTAAGCCATTCTCCTTGTTTGGAGATACCTGTATATCCTTTAGAACTCTGGTAAGCCAAACTTCCTTTGGAAGCTGTATCAGTAGGGTCTGGCCAGGAGACAGAACTCACACTAGTTCTTTTAACAGGAAAGACTTAATATAAAGAATTATTAACTAGGTATCGAACTAAAAAAGCAAAAAGAACACTGAGATACCACAGGTGGAACGTAGCTACCACCCCTCGGGCTGGGGGAACAAAGAGAAGTTGGGATTATTAAAATTTAAAGGCTTGGAGGAGGAGTCCTGCCAGGCCAGGATACGCACGGCTGTCTGAGTCTGCTGCTAGGCTGGGATGAAGTCTCTGAACTCAGAGGAGGGGATGGGCTGGCCAACTGGGACGTATGTCTCCGATCGGGTATAATCAGGCTGGTTCTGTGAGTCTTGGAGAATCTGGAAAGTGGAATTAATCGCTGGTCCTAGAGCACCCAGCCAGAGGGCAGGAGCCAGGCTGGGAGGACGCTGATAGAAACAGAAAGGAAAGGGAAAATCGGTGGTGACCTAAAAGGCAAGAGCAAGTCCCTTCTCCCTCCTCCAGCTTTGCAGGCTCCCCGGGGCACCCCATTTTCAGAGCCAAAGCAGCAACCACTTGGCAGAGCAGAAATGTGGGTTTCCCAGCCTCAGTACCACAGAGTATTTTTTTAAAAATGTGACTTTGAAGCTAAGAGGCTGTAACATATTAATTGGAAACAAAGCTTCCTCAGTACCTTTTCCTTGATGAAATCAGTGAGTATCTCCCCTGTTCCCACAGCCCCTTGTATCCTGCTGTTCATTGATAATCTTCTCGGCTCTCTCTTTCCCTTTAGACAATGAGCTACCTTGAGAGCAAGGGTTGCATTTTGCTTGCTTCTGTGTCCTCACATTTTCCAGCATTCGCATCACAATAGATGTTCACTCAGTGTTTGTTGAATGATGCCTGGGTGAATGGATGGACCGAGCAAGCCAAGCGCCGAGGGAGCCCCAGAGAATGGCCCTTATCAGAGCCTGGAGAGGAACCACTGGGGTGAAGCCAAGAGAAAAGATGGCAAGCGAGACCCATGACAACATCATTTGACATCTTGGATCCGCCCTTGTTTTTCTCAGTTGGGTTTTTGTAAGAAATTGTGTTCTTTCAGCAAGCAATCGGCCATGCAGAGAAGGTAGAGATGCACAAAGAAGTCCATCGTGTGTGGGGGGAGGATAGTCAGATACCCTCTAGGTCCAAGGTGCTGAGAAAATTATTAGCAACACTGAAGCACATTATCAGAACCATAGACAGAGGCACTGGAATGAATAGCCAAAGGGGCACCTAGTAGACTGGAATGCAAAGCTCTTTGCAGCCAGGGTCCTGCTTATTCCTCCAACTCCATTCCTTAACAGTCAAATCTCATCCAGCTCAGTCCATGAATCATTCCCTGTAGCTTTCCTCTATGTGAAACTCCAGCCTTGGCCCACCCAATTAATTCTTAACCATCCAGAGAAATTCAACCTAGTTGCCTCTTCTAGTAATTTTGCCTCCCAAGCTGTTCCTTATCTTATAGGATAAGATGCAAGTAGGATAGGATGCAAGTCATCTGACTGCAGGAATCTACCCAGTTTCTGGAATCTGGTTGCAAAACCTGACACCATTCCTTGCCATCTGGGCATATTTCTTAAACCTGCCGCAGTTTCCTTATTTGTAAAAGAGCGCTAATGGTGCTCCCTCCTCAACAATGACCATAACACTGCGTAAGCCATTTTCATTGTTTAGATCGTGGGCTAGTATAGAGTGTGAGCATAAGCATGGATGGTTAGTGTTATTATCACACTGTATTGTAATTGTTGCTTTAAATAAAATCTCAGTTACCAAGTCCTGGCAGGGATTAAGTAGCTTGCCCAAGGCATCTCAGGTTTCCTTAGTGGAACTGCCTGTCTAATAAGAAATTCACAGAAAATTCTCTTTGCTGCTGAAAATGTTTCTACTTTGGAGAAAGAGGCACATTTTCCTGTAAGAAAATGTAGTTGTGGTAAACATCATTAAGACTTTCTTGAGAAACTGCCTCCAGGTCGACAGAGTAAGAATCAGAGCCCCGATAGGACCATAAATGCAGATGATATGAAACAGGGCTCTTTTGTTTGACAGGGAGAGAAACTCAACTGGAAAAAAAAATTAGAAGAAAAGACAACTTATTGACGTTACTGGGATAGGACTGAATAGCTGCAGGGAAATAGCTGGATCTGGGGATCGGCTGGAACCAGCGGTTTTTACTTTCTCCAACTCTTATGCCAATTCATCAGTCTGGATTTCTAGTCTCGTGTCCACTGATTCAGTGATGCCACCCAACCATCTCATCCTTTGTCGCCCCCTTCTCCTCCTGACCTCAACCTTTCCCAGCATCAGGGTCTTTTCCAATGAGTTGGCTCATCTAGTATATAACAGAATGAAAAGTGTCATTGATTGAGTTAATGAGAATGAAGGCCTCTCTTTGTGTATCATGTTCAATCTTTCCTTTCAAATAGGTGTCCTCTCTATGCAGGAAAACACACTGTCAATGGTTCCTGAAACTTGGGAATCCCCACCTCCACCACAACTCCTGAAAAATGCTTAATTTCTTTCTTCATCTCCTTTGAAAACTCTTGGAGGTGAGCCTGATCAGTCCTACTTGACTCAGGCTCATGTGCAAGCCAACTGTGCAGAAAAGAGTGGCTACTCATGGTGGTTCTCAAATCCTACTGGGGCTTCCCTGGTGGCTCAGAGAGTAAAGATTCTTCCTGCAATGTGGGAGACCTGGCTTTGATCCCTAAGTTGGGAAGATCCCTGGAGGAGGGCATGGCAACCCACTCCAGTATTCTTGCCTGGAGAATCCAATGGGCAGAGGAGCCTGGCAGGGTGCAGTCCATGGGGTCGCAAAGAGTCGGACACAACTGAGCGACTCATCCTAACTCAAACCTCATTAGAGTAAGAATAGAAGTAGCCCCTCAAATACAGGGAATATTCTTCCTTAGCATATAGGAGGTGTTTTGTAGACAGCCAGTGAGTCTATATCCACAAGCCAGATGATCCAGGAACTGGTGAGAGAGCTGTTCCTGTCTGAAACTTGTTTCTATTTCTGTCCCAGTTAATATGTTCTTTCATTTTTTTAAAAATTATTTATTTATTTGGGTTGACTGAAGCGACTTGGCAGCAGCAGCAGCATGGGGTGTTAGTTGCAGCATGCGGGATCTTTCATTTTGATGCGTGGACTCTAGTTGAGGTGCTTGGGCTGGCTCAGTAGTTGTGGCACACCAGCTTAGTTGTCCTGTGGCAAGTGGGATCTTAGTTCCCCAACCAGGGATCGAACCTCTGTCCCCTTGCATTGCAAGGCAGATTCTTAACCACTGGGCCACCAGGCAAGTCCCTGTTCTGACTTTCAGATCAAATACCAAATGTCCTCCTTTCATTTTTCATAAGATTAACTTAGTGTGTAACAGGCTACCAACTGAAGTTTAGGTGTGACCCAATGAATTAATTGATTCTAAAAATCTGAAAATTGCTACTTGAAATCTGTGCCCATCATTCGGTGTAGAAACTTACTAATATTTCCTAATGATTCATCACTTTTGCCTAAAAATAGATCGCTGCACAGCAATGCCAAGTACATAAGGTTCTGGTTATGAGAGTTTCAGATCAGTGGTTTTTAATCTTATCAAATTCAGTGCCCCCTCTTATTAAAAATTATGTCTAACTTCTGTTTTATGAGATTAAAGTGCAAGTCATAAGTAACAGATATACCCACACAATTTTGGATGCCATCAATTCTCAAGATCTAATACATGTGCCTGTGGGCTCAGTTGTGTCCAACTCTTTGCAACCCCATGGACTGTAACCCGCCAGGCTCCACATTCCATAGGATTTCCTAGGCAAGAATACTGCAGTGAGTTGCCATTTCTTCCTCCAGGGGATCTTCCTGACCCAGGGAGCAAACCCATGTCTCCTGAACTGGCAGGCGGATTCTTTACCACTGTGCCACTTGCAAAGCCTGAGGTGTAAAAAAAAAAAAAAAAAAAGAGTGTAAAAATGTAATTCATAGTAAAATAATTTGTATTGCAATGTGTCACTTGTGTAGCACAACTACACTTATAAAATAATGAGCTCACTTGCAAAATTCCAAAGTCTCAATAGGCGGTACTACCAGCCCTGTAAAAAACACCTCTCTTGGTAGTTAGGTATTGCAAACCTAACCTCCACCCTTTCCCATGCCAATTAATTTCTATATGATTTCTATCCAATCATAGAGTTATGACCCTTCATGGCCCTTACTCCCACCTAAAGCCTTCTTCTTCTGTTATTTGCTGAGCCATTAATTGGCTCTCTCCTCTACTTGAACATAAGCTTCATGATATTGGAAATCTCTTTTGCAGTACCCAGCCCATAGTAGAAGCTCAATATATATAAATGCTGAACACACGAACAAATCAATGTTCCTTTTGACAAACCAAAGCATTTCAGAATTGGGAAGGTCCTTCCTGATTATCTGACTTGATGACACCAAGACCACACAATGGTGGAATTGACCTGCCCATTGTTACAGAACTAGTAAGTGGATAGGCCCTGGTCTCCTGATCCATACCCTTGCATCCAAGCATCACACATGTATGGCTGAAGTTTATCCCTCAATAACCAAACAGATTTTTATTTAAGGACACTGGTATTTCTTCCCTTGTTCCTAATAAATCAGGCAGTGGGAATTTAAATAAAATCATTTTTAATGATGAGAAATATTTAGCATATCCTAGCTGGCACGTGATAGCTTCCATTTTTTCCCCCTTACTTTCCGTATCTCTCTCCCATGTCTATCCTGTATAACCCTCAAAATGGTCCCTCCCAGGATGCTAAGGTAGCATTTTTCTATAGTCATCAACCAAGCCAGCAAGCACTTTGTTTGTTTTTTTTTTTTTTTTTCCTGATCAACCTTCCAGAAAGACAAATTTCTTATTGAGAAGAAAGCCGGAGTGTGCTTTACAGATGGCATGAAAAAGGAAATAGTGACAGAGAGTACAAATTGCTGAAAATAGCATGTGCCAAGGGCTACTTTGCAATATTAGTTTATGAATTTTGCCAGCTCAGTAATGCTTTAGCAGCAGCAAACCACTTGGAGGTTTTCCTTGTTTATTCCATTCAAAGAGATATAGCATCTTAGCATACAAAGCACTATCTAACAGCAGTTGGGTCTGCTTAGATTTAGAAGTAAGCTGAGAGAGCAGTTTATATTTGCTTTTGATTTCTCTGTGTGAGAGGAATGCAGTGATTACTTCCAGCCACTTTGAAAGTCATATCCTCAAAACTAGAGACATACAAGCGAGAGAGTAACAGAGGTGCATTTAAGAAAGATCAAGGGCAAGAGAGAGCCCGTGATTTGTTTCTGGGAGCCAGTGACCCATTTACAGTTTACTTCAAGATCAGAAATAAAGCCTGTTGAACTCACCCCCAAGCCAATGTGGATGTGCGTTAGCAAAGGGAACATTCCAAGTGTAGCTTGAGCCTGGGTGTTGGTTTTTCCCTGATCTGATTGTATTCACGTCAAGTCGTGCAAAGTTCCAGGCTTCTCTCTTGATTCAAAAAGAAAACGTCCTGTACTGGAAACTAGCACCATGCCCCATATGCTTTTCCATATGGTGAGGGAATCCAAACTTTTAAAATAATGGATTGTTTCCTAACATCTAACGGGTACTCTGGATCCGGGTGACTGAAAACATTTAAGCTTGGTGACAGCCCACTTAAATCGCATCGCAGAAGCTGAAAGAAACTCTAAATCATTATTTATCACAGGTGGAAGGGACATTCACCATCTGGTAGCCCAAACGCTTCTTTTTACAAGTGGTGGTGGAGGTGGTGGTTTAGTCGCTAAGGTGTGTCCGATTTTTGCAACCCTATGGACTGTAGCCCGCCAGACTCCTCTGTCCATGGGATTTTTCCAGGCAAGAATACTGGACTGGATTGCCATTTCCTTCTCCAGGGGATCTTCCTGACCCAGAGATTGAACCCACATCTCCTGCATTACAGGCAGTCTCCTGTATTGCAGGCAGATTCTTTATACCTACAGAGCCACTACATATGGGGAACAGACCAAAGTCCAAAGAGGAGAGGTGACCTGTCTAAAGTCCTGAAATCAGCTGAGGGCAAGTCTGATGTCGGAAATCGGTGTTGAGGTTTCATTAGTCTTCCCTGTTAGCCTTACGGGGCGTCCCTGGTGGCTCAGCTGGTAAAGAATCCACCTGCAATGAGGGAAACCTGGGTTCGATCCCTGGGTTGGGAAGATCTCCTGGAGAAGGGAACGGCTACCCACTCCAGGATTCTGGTAGGGAGATTTCCATGGACCGTATGTTAGCCTTATGAGCAGCTTCCTCTTGAATCACTTAATTGACGTCTTTGTGAATCAGTTTTCTCATCTGCAAACTGAAGGTAATCATATAATGCCAATCCCAAGGCTGGTGAGGGGGTAGAGAACGCTGTGAAGTTTCTTGCCGTGCTTTCTCTGGTTGAACGCACTTGATAAATATCAGCTTTTCATTATC
The DNA here is from genome assembly GCF_016772045.2 of Ovis aries. Classification (NCBI taxonomy): domain Eukaryota; kingdom Metazoa; phylum Chordata; class Mammalia; order Artiodactyla; family Bovidae; genus Ovis; species Ovis aries. Next base: position 7,233,446 of record NC_056077.1, on the reverse strand, counting down.
TTTAGAGTTGCTATCTCTATCATCAATCCCACCATCATGACTGTGTGTATTCCTAGTTCCTTGTATGGATCTTCACCTGGCTGCAAACCTATCAACTCTAAAATCTGAAACCCAGAGGAGTCCTAATAGGGAAAAAGACTGAAAACTGAAGTCTCTTTAATTGCCTCCATGACTTGCCAACACTACATCACAATGAAGCCAGAATTTATTTCCTTATTTAGGGATCATGCAAGGAAGACTTAACTTTACTCTTTTAATAACCAAACAGAGGTGGTTTTTTTTTCTTTTTTCTTTTCATGTTTAAATAACAGAAATTAGAGGAGAGGCACCGTTGGATCCCATTGACCCAGATGGTTTTGTCTCTTTTCTTTTGTAATTATTAGAAGAAACGTCAAGGGGAAACTACCCTCTTGGCTGTCTGGGACTAAATTGTCAAAATTAAGAACCTGCATCCCTTATGTCTCCTGCATTGGCAGGCAGATTCTTCACCACTAGCACCGCCTGGGACACACAGACCCATCCAACCGTGTTGCTATGATGACAGAAATGCACCTCAGTAGACAGAACTTCAGATCATAGTCTGCCTCGGAAAGCAGTGAATGCTGTATCATTGGATCCCTACTGGCAGAGGGGAAATTAACAGGCGGCTTCCAAGCACTGGACTTGTTGGAGGCTGGGGAAGGAGGAGACTTGGATGGAAGTCATTTCTATTGAAGTATAGTTGAGTCACAGTATTATATTAGTTTCGGGTGTACAGCATAGTGATTCAAGATTTTTACAGATTATGCGCCATTGGATGTCATGTCATTACAAGGATGGCTTTTAATGGCTTTGCCATCGATGGCACATCAATTGCTTATTCATTCATTCATCCATAATTTAATTCAGTTTCCTCTTGATAAGCATGAACGATTTTAAAAATATATATGCAATTATTTCTTTATTGGGCTGCACCAGGTCTGTGTTGTGGCAGGCAAGACTTTTAGTTGTTGCGTGCAGGATCTAATTCCCTGACCAGGGTTTGAACCCGGCCCCCCTGCGTTGGGTGTGCAGATTCTTAGTCACAGGACCACCAGGGAAGTCCCAGCATGCACAGCTTTTTTAAAAAATGTTCTCAATCATTAGGACCAGAAGAAACTGTGTTTCTCCTAACAGCTCTCTCGGTTCATCCAGTGAATGATATAAATCACGAACTGATTATACGTAAGCATGTGTGTGTATGCATGCGTCTATTAATATTTCCATGTTCACTAGCAAGTTTAGAGCAAAATTTACAGTCCACCTCTAAAAAGTGATTCAGCCACACACTTGGAGCTGTATTTTATTAATCAGTCAAAATTATTTCTTGTTCTCGATCTGATCTCGATTTCGTCAAGTTTTCCATCTTATGTTTCTGTGTTGATTCACACACTGTATCAGATCCCTTATTTTGAGAAAATAATGTAAATGTGTATGTGACTCTGTGTGTGTCTACAAAAATACCCGCGCGCTCCTCTTTGCTATTCAATCTTGAGCCTTTGAACTTCAGCCAGTGCAAAGGAGTAGAAATATTGCTGGCGCTGACTTCAATTAGAGCCAGCCAAAACAAGCGGGCATTGCGAGTGTCTGTTTCCTCCGTCTCTGACTCCAAGAGCAGCTCATCACAGGATCTGAGCCCAACCTCACCCTGGGTGGAACAAGGGCCATTTCTGTCGAGCGAGCTCTCGGGCCCTAAATCTGACTTCCTTGGAAGGGAGGACAGTTTTTGTCTGCCAAGGGTAACCGAGGCCCTTGCACCTGTCACATTGATCCTTCCAGAACCCTTGCCAGATCTAGGATGCTGATCAATTACACTGACCTGATAATACCAACATTAGTGTGAGCACATCTCGCGCCAAAGGCTGGAAATCAAATCGACAGCAAGGAGCTGCCTCAGACCAGCCAAAATGAACCAGGACTTATTCTATTAGAGAGAATATTCCGTTTGCTCCAATAATGAGAACTCTATTGAGATTGGTTAATTCAATTCTGCCCATCTTATCAGATTTATTTTTAATGAAACTGAACAATAGTTTCATTTGTTATGTTATTAGTTTTCCCAGTAGAAGCAACGAGACTTTAACGCTGAAAGCGAAGCAGACGAGCTTTGCCAAAGTCTTTGGCTTATCAAGGGTGTAAGCCAGCTTGGATATTACACAGCGAAATGCTCTGTCCTCTTCTGGGTCTGCTATGCTGGTCATGGGACTCAGAGCTGCGAGGCCATCTTTTCTCTCCTGTAGCCTCTCTGTGCCTCATCTAATCTCATCATTCCCTTGTTAATACCTGCCAGGGCTCTTGATTGCCACATTCCCAACAGTTGCGAGTTGAGTGGCATTGGCAGAGTGACTTAACCTCTGTAAACCTCACTTATTTTTTTTTTCATTTGCAAAATGGTGATCATATACATCACTCCAGAACCTTCTCAGAATAATTAAATTCAATAATGTCTTACAAATGTTTTGTATTAATAATATTTGGCATGTAGTAGACGCTCAATGAGCTTTGCTGGTGACTCAGATGGGAAAGAATCTGCCTGCAATACAGGAGACCCAGGTTCGATCCCTGGTTTGGGAAGATCCCCTGGAGAAGGGAATGGCAACCCACTCCAGTATGCTTGCCTGGAGAATTCCATGAGCAGAGAAGCCTGGCAGGCTATGGTACATGGGGTTACATAGAATCAGACGTGACTGAGTGACTAACACTTTTACTTTTTCAGATGCTCAATAAATGTTGGTGTCATTTTACTTCTTTGTGTGTCTGTCTACCTTAAGACAATTGACCCTGTCAGGGGCAGAAACTACATTTGGGATGCTTGCTTCTTACATGCCTGTCTTGACTTGCCTGAAGCATTGAATAAATACTTGCTGGGTTGAGCTGACCGCTGCATCCCCAAATATGGAGCTCCAGTCCTCAGCCAACCTTATCATTTTTCTTTCCCTCTGAAACTTCCTGTACCACTTTCTGTTGCACATTTGGGGTGTCCACCTCTATGAAAAGCTGAGCAAAAAGAAAAAGTCTACCATACTTAGTTCATACTTCAGATAGTCACCTTATTTAGGGTTCCCTTTTCTCCCTGGACAAGTGAGTTTTTATTTTTAACACATATATTTTCAAATACTTTGGCCACCAGATACAAAGAGGCAACTCATTGAGAAAGATCCTGATGCTGGGAAAGATTGAGGGCAAGACGAGAAGGGGCAGTAGAAGAAGAGATGGCTAGATAGCATCATTGACTCAACGGACATGAGTTTAAGCAAACTCCAGGAGCTAGGGAAGGACTAGGAAGCCTGGCATGCTGCAGTCTGTGGGGCTGCAAAAAGTCAGACATGACTTAGTGTCTGAACTACAGCAACAAATGTTTTAAAATATCTATTTATTTTGGCTGTGTTGGGTCTCAGTTTCAGCATGTGGGATCTTCATTGCCTCATATGGGATCTTTCATTTTAGTACACGGATCCTCTAGCAGCGGCACGTGGGTTCTCTAGTTGTGGCAAGTGGGCTTAGCTGCCCTGCAGCATGTAGGATCTTAGTTCCCTGATGAGGGATTGAACCTGTGTCCCCTGTTTTGCAAGGCAGATTCTTAACCACCAGGGAAGCCTGGCAAGTGAGTTATTGAGTGAAAGAATGCAGAGATACTTCTGAAAGAGCAAGGGAAGAAGAACAGGGCAAGGCAAAAGATTAGACAAAGAGTGGAGCCACCACCTGACTGCACGAGGATCTCTGGAGCATTGATTGTATCACAAGTTTTCCCAGCACCAGGAAAGGAGGCTGGGCACTGGACTCACACATTGCTCAGGCACTGGATGAGCATCACTCCAGTGGGAAATCTTGCTGTTCTCTGAGCATCCTCAAGGTGGGGGTTCCTGCCAGTCAAGGTCATTTTTCAGGGAAGGGTACAGCTGTGAGTGACGATCAGCCAAAACCTGCAGAAGCTGGGTCATGGGGCTGCGACCTGGTGAGAATGAATATGACCAAGGCCTCCCATAATAGATGCTACAGGAGCCAAAGGAGACACTGAGTCTGGAATATATTTAAGAAGCTTTTGGTCCAGCAACTCAGAACTTCCCAGAAACAGTGGCAGCCTCGGGCCTGGAGCCAAGGGATGCTGGGAAACAGCTTGGTGACATTCAGGAGTGGTGGAGTCATTTATTATTTCTTAGAGAAAAAAAAAATAGGGAGGATGTTGGCAGTGCGGCTCCGATACCTTCTCCCCACCCCCGTTTTCATTTTGAGCATGTTTAATTGGAGTGTTGGGTAATTAATTGCGTGTCTATTGCAATATGGTGTTTACTTACAAAGCACTGTGGGCCATGTCAGTGATTAGCCATTTTCTCTGACGCCTTTCCTAGTGCTAATTACGAGCGGACGTAAAACACTTCCTCTGACAAAGACACGGGAGCCTGGCACCAAGGTTTCTCCCATGTCCCTGCGTGTTCACTGCGTCTGGATGGAGCTCTGGTCAACCTTTGCAAAGCTGGTGTACCCGCTCCAAAGTAGGTTTGCCAGGAGTCAGACAAAGACAGAGTAAGTTTCTAAACAGGGTCCAGCTATATTGTCATGTCAGGGGTGCCACCCCCAGAATGTGTGCCTGGCCCGGGGGCTTTTGAAAAGTCAGACCTGCGAGCAATAAATCATAGTGCTGGAAATCCCTCGCTTCCTCACAGGCCCTGCCAAACAATTACGCAGTGAAATGTTCTAATTGTACTCTGATTTTAATGCTAATACCCATTTCCATAATTTCTCTGGATCTTTACGGTGCTGTTTAATACTTGCCAATGCCGCAAATGAACTAGAAGGAACACCCACAGATGGCTCACGCTTCCCATTAAGCTGGAGCACGGAGATGGGCTTTGTTTTACATTTGGTTTGGGCAGCCAAGCTGAAAGCTTGCCCAGCGCTCTAAACTGCCACCTTGAAACCAAGTCATCCCCAGGGAGATACTGACAAGGAGGCAGTGTGGAGTGTTTTCTCAGTGGTCAGAGGCGGGCCTCCAGGGCTCAGTTCCTGCTTCCGGGGCCTCCCCCATTATGCCCGGGGATGGCTCTGACTGCCATATATGGATGCGCTTCTTCAGACTTGCCCTGTGCCTCTACATAGGCAAGAGCTGCATGGAACAGTGGGTGTATCTTCCTAGCAGAATCCACCTGCCAATGCAGGAGACAAGGGTTCAGTCCCTGGGGTGGGAAGATCCCTGGAGAAGGGAATGGCTACCCACTCTAGTATTCGTGCCTGGAGAATCCCATGGAAAGAGGAGCCTAGTGGGCTACCGTCCATGGGGTCTCAAAGAGTCAGGACACCATTTAGCTACTAAACCACAACAGCAACAACAACTTCCTAGTAAGGGCACAAGATTTATTCTCAGTGAGAACCCAGAAATGAAGTACAGAGTGGGTGCTTATACCCAACGGGGCATAGTCACAGCAACCTGGGCTTCCAGCCATGGGGACACATCACACCACCAGGGTCTGCTTGCCTTCTCCCCCAGCAGACGTAGAAGTCCCAAAGTGTCTACCTAAGCCCTCTCATTCTCTTTCATGGAGATGGTTTGCTCTGCTTCTTCTAAGCACTTTTTTAAATTGGAGTGTATGATGTGTTAGTTTCTGCTGTACAGCCAAGTAAATCAGCTATGTATATACATACATCCCCCCGACCCATCCCACCGCTCTAGGTTGTCACAAGAGCACTGAGCTATACAGCAGCTTCCCACTAGCTTACCCATTTACATATGCAAGTGTATTTATGTCAATCTTAATCTCCCAATTCATCACACCTCCTCTTACCCCTAACCACCTGTCTGTTCACACATCTGTGTCTCTATTCCCACCCTGCAACTAGGTTCATCTATATCACTTTTCTAGATTAACATATATGCAATAATATATGATATTTGTCTTTTTCTTTCTGACTTACTTCATTCTGTTCTATATGACAGATTCTAGGTCCATCCACATCTCTAAAAATGACCCACTTTCATTTCTTTTCATGGCTGAGTAATATTCCATTATATATATATATATATATATATATATATATATATATATGCCATATTGTCTTTATCCATTCATCTGTCAATAGACATTTTGGTTGTTTCTGTGTCCTGACTATTGTAATTATTAGTAAAACACATGCACATTGGTAGAAGCCTAATTTTAGCTAGATCCAGTTAAAAGGAAGGTTGAGTGGCTCAGTATAATAAGAGAAACTCTGATAGGAAACAAGATACAATGGTATCATTTATTCTCTCTTTATTTTCCATCCTTCACCTCTCTGTATGTGAGCACTTGGCCTCTCCAGCAAGCTTTCTACTTGGGCTGGAACCATGGCTGGGTCTGGACTCTTAGCTGAGTAGTTCTCAGATAGAAAAGGGAAGAACCATCTTTTCAAGCTCCAGCTCCCAAAACCCCAGGAAAGGACCATGAGTCCGCCAACATTGGGGTCACATGACCACCTCTGGGCCAGTCACTGGCCTCCAGAGCATGGAGCATTCTGATTGGCCAGCTTGTGTCAGGTATTTGGACTTGAGTGGGGAGGTGATGCTGTTCCATTTGATCCTATGACAGAGCTTTCCGCTCCAACAAGAAAGCAAAACAAACACATCCCTGGGGAACATTCATGAGCCAAGCTGTCCTCCCCATCACAGTTTGTACCTCAAGTGTCCAGCATGGATTCTAATTCTTATTTTTACATTTACTTGTTTCCTACCTCTCTCTTCCATTAGACGGAAAGCTGATTATTACCACAACTTATGCACAATGAACACTGACTAGGTGAATGCATGAATTAATCTCAGTAGCTTCCTGAGAAGTTATTCATCTTAGGCACTTGGGAATAAGAAGATGAAATCCCTGGAAATCCTCAGGAATCTCCCAAAAGTCATTCTGTACATTTTATAACCCTATTATTTATGTGGTATGTTTTTTTTAAAACAGCAGTATAAAGGACCATCATGATAAAAAGTGAATCATTTGTTTCACTGATAATGTCATAAGAGATGATTTAGAGATTTTATTGTAACAAACATGCTTTACTCTGCATTTTTGGGAGCGGATACAAGATTAGATATTTCAATAGCAGGTAAGAATTATTTCTTCCTGATACAGACATTTGATCACAGAAATCATCACCAAAAATAAATTTCAAATGAAAATCAATTTTAAAATGGAGAGATAATTCCACCGATGTGTAGTAGTTTAGAGTTATCATTCTTAAATTGCAATTTTAGAACACAAGACTTGCAGTGCTCAACTCAATATCCTTGTCTTTCTTTTGTGACAAAATTGTCCAGACATGGAAAAATGCCTTTCCTTTTGCACGGTCATTGGTTGAGTTGTTAAGGAAGAGAGCAAAAGTATCCTAGGTTGGTTTTAATACCAAAAGTTGGGTGTTAGAGCTCATGTTGTTTCATATAAGTTCTCCTTCACTTTTTTAAGATTAATGTTTTTAATTGTCTGTTTATCTATCGTCTCTATTGATCATTTATCTGTATCTATTTTTCTGTCTCTTCTATCTATCTCTATATATCTATCCAAGTATATTTTGTTCTACCAACTTCCTCAGCCTACAGTGGATATTCAAACCTTGAATACACAAGTGCACAATATTGGACAGTATTTGAATAATGCTAATATTTGTATCTCCTAGCAAGATACACAGCCCTATGCAGAATTACATGTTGAAACTGACTATTTAATGACTTATTTTGCTTCCAAAATTTGCTATTTCTTGGAACACCACTCAGAGTATTCGCATGCTCTATGCATATAAACTGATTAGTGCTTAGTTTATTTTGAAGAATGACTTTCAGTGAGCAGCAGAAAGGGCCATGAACACACCCTTGTAATGTGGCCACAACAGCCAGCAAGACTGATTTATTCCTAATCTCTTGTCTCCTACACACTCCTGTCCCCACTCAAGAAATGTTACGGATGCTACCTGTCAGTTTTTTCCGCTGTTGCTGTTCACCAGGGTCAGTGGGTCCTTTGGGAATGTCTCTATGCCAGGAAAACAGTCCCACATGGAAGCCCTAAGGCAAACCTAGCGTAGGACTGACAACAGTGGACCGGAGTACATCCTTGAGCCTAACTATGCTAGCTTCCAGATAGCTCACGCCTCCTACATGAGAAGCACCCAATGCTTACAGTAGGTGACACTGTATAATTTTTTTGGCTGTGCTGGGTCTTCGTTGTGGCATGCAGTCTGTATCTAGCTGCAGAGCGTGGGCTGTCAAGCAAGCCAGCTTCCCTAGATACTGCGCATGGACTTAGTTGCCCCATGGCATGTGGGATCTTAGTCCCCTGAGCAGGGATCAAACCCATGTTCCCTGCATTGGAAGGCAGATTCTTTTTTTTTTTTTTTTTTTTGCAGTTTATTCAGGGCAGAATTTTAAAAATCATTTATTCATGAATCTGGAATGGATTCCCTCTCCTCCAACCCCTACACGCATGATGACAAGAGGAAAAGATGGCAAACAATGGTGTCCAGTCTTATTACACAGTGAGGATACGATTCTCAAGTCAGTCTACTGATCACAACAAAGAGGACACTACCATCAATGAACTCAACACGACCACGTTTAAGAAGTTCATCAAAATCGGGTCTTTCTTATGAAAGAGGATTTGGAGTACAACCTCAGACAAGAATCACAGCACAGTTCTCTCTTACAATGTCTATTTCACCGCACTCTGCCTACAGAGAGGAGCTAGCTAGTCAAGTTCAGAGTTCACTGGGGGGGTTGCCTTGCAAGTTTCAACCTCAGGCTCTTAGTCTCCTGGAGGTCAGATCAGCTAATGTCCAGATGTGTGTGTGTGTGTGTGTGTGTGTGTGTGTGTGTGTGTGAGAGAGAGAGAGAGAGATCAGCTAATGTCCAGAAGTGTGTGTGTGAGATCAGCTAATGTCCAGGTGTGTGTGTGTGTGTGTGTATGTGTGTGCACGTACTCAGTCACTCAGTCCTGACTCTTTGTGACCCCATGGACTGCAGCCCACCAGGCTCCTTTGTCCATGGGATTTTCCAGGCAAGAATACTGGAGTGGGTTGCCATTTCCTTCTCCATGGAAGGCAGATTCTTAACCACTGGACCACCAGGGAAGCCTGACATCGTATGAAGTATTTGCCCAAGGTCACAAAGCTACAGAGTGACAGAACTGGGTTCAATTTGACTCTACTATATTATACACCTGGGGCTTCCCAGGGGGCACTCAGTTCAGTTCAGTCGCTCAGTCGTGTCCGACTCTTCACAGCCCCATGGACTGCAGCACACCAGGTTTCCCTGTCAATCACCAACTCCCGGAGTTTGCTCAAACTCATGACCATCGAGTTGGTGATGTCATCCAACTATCTCATCCTCAGTCATCCCCTTCTCCTCTTGCCTTCAATCTTTCCCAGCATCAGGGTCTTTTCCAATGAGTCAGTTCCTCATATCAGGTGGCCAAAGTATTGGAGCTTTAGCTTGAGCATCAGTCTTAACAATGAATATTCAGGACTGAAGGAACCACTGGCCAATATAGGAGACATAGGTTTGATCTCTGGGTAGGGAAGATCCCCTGGAGGAAGAAATGGCATCCCATTCCAGTATTCTTGCCTAGAAAATTCCATGGACAGAGGAGCCTGGAAGGCTACAGTCCATGGGGTCTCAAGGCTGAGCACGTCCCTTTAAGCATCTGTGTTTCTACAATGTATATGTTTTTATTTCTGTCTGGAGTGCATGAATACTTACTTCTTTTGGCAATGCTACCACTGCAATTATGACGTATATTTAAATTACTTGTGGATTGCTTAAAATGCACTGTGCCAAATCTTTCCGACATTCACATGTAGAAAACGTAGTCCATCCAATAGTCCTTGGATGCCAGAACTCTTAACATCTCCATTTAACCAAATCTGAGGCTCTGAGATGTCTTCCCAAAGTGTCTTGAGAAGTGATAAAGCTGATAAATGAACACAGTTCTGTCTCATTGCAAATCTTATTTTTTTAAACAAAACTTCCTGAGATCAGGAAATGATACCAGTGTATCCTGGAAGTAGCTAGAGTGACATTTGATCCAGAAAAGCAGACTCCTGTAAGTTTCCAGGTGTGAATTTGGGAGGGGAGGTGGTGTAGGGGGATGTCAATGCAATGAATGTCCAAGTGGTCCCTGATGCTTGAGCTGGGGAATCTTCTAGAGACCAAGTAGATTACAAAACAGATGAGGAGTTGGGTTTTCCCAGGTGGTACTAGTGGTAAAGAACCCACCTGCCAGTGCAGGAGACTAAGAGACGTGGGTTCGATTCCTGGGTTGGGACGATGCCCTGGAGAAGGAAATGGCAACCCACTCCAGTATCTTTGCCTGGAGAATCCCATGGACAGAGGAGCCTGGTGGGCTACAGTCCATAGCATCACAGAGAGTTGGACACGACTGAAGCAACTTAGCACAAGGCATTCAGGACTGAAGACGCTAAGAAGGTTTTAGCCATGTGTGCTAGGAGGTTCTGAGCACTTTGCAGGTATTGACTCATGATCTTCACAACAGTCTCAGTTACAGATGAAAAAACCAGGCACAGGGAGATGAACTAGCTTATCCAAAGCCATTCAACGCGGATGTGACAAAGAGATGCAGAAACTAGTGACTCTGCCCTGTCCAGCCCCATCTCTGGGGTCTTCTTCCCTCTGTCCTCCTTGAGTGAGGGGTACATTTTTCCTGCAAAGGATGATTCTTGACAATCCAGTTGCCTGATCAACTTATTTTTAGTTGGAGAGAGTAGTAAGAAATGATGATTGACCTTTGTTCTTTGTCTTGCAGCTTCTTAAACTCAAGTCATGAGCATTTGCCCTGGATGGGCTGGAGGGTTTGGTGTGCACTGAGATTTCATTTAGGACATTCAGCTTTACTTTCCTTGGAGAGGTGGTGAATACAGGTGACAGACTCATTTCTATAATCCCAGGTTAAACCTAAAATCTAAAGCAAATGTTCACCCTAGTGCCAGACACATAAAGTGCTTTTCGACCCAGACACACAAGCCTATCATTGTGTTATTATTTGCAGAAATGTCTGGCTCAGCTGTGAAGGGATTGTTTCATTCAGTTCTCTATAAATATCATGTAGGCAGGAACTAAAAAAGCATTTGGCTTTAGGAAAGAGGACTTTTAGTAATTTACACCCTGCCATTATTAAAAGGCTCTATGTGTGTGTGTGTGTGTGCGTGTGTCTGTGTGTGTTGTGTATACATCACATTCCTTTTGGCAAGTAACGCCTTTAATTAATCTGCATGGAGTTTTAGTACAACATAGTTGATTAGCATAGTAGACACAGTGCCTTTTTAATATAACAAATCTACTGAGAAATATCCTTAGTTAATGAGCTGTGTCATTTTTGGAAAGTTTGTCTTATAACTAATGTATGAAAATAACACTGTATTTTTTTTTATGGTGTGTGTTCAAAGCCAAATAAGTTATCTGGGGTATGAATAGAGTTCTAAATCTTTGACAGTCTCTACCCTCAGTCTATTGTGTGTGTTTTTTCAATTTTTATGGGTTGATTCCTCTTCTATACAATTACTTGGCAAAGAGGCAAAGCCAGAAGAGGCTCATAAACTTTTGGTACAGGTTTGTTATGGGTCATCTGAATATTTACAACACAAGGAATATTTACAACAAACAGGATACATGAATTTTCTTCAACTCATTTGTGAATGTGGAGTAAATTGAGTTCATTTATATTTTAACAAGAGTTCCCATTGATGGGCTCAACTTCTAACCTTCTTCCTGAGACTGGAGACCTGGGTTTGATCCCTGTATCGGGAAGATCCCCTGGAGAAGGGAATGTTTACACACTCCAGTATTCTTGCCTGGAGAATCCCAAGGACAGAGGAGCCCGGTAGGTTCCAGCCCATGGGGTCACAAAGAATCAGCCATGACTGAGTGACTAACACTTTCTTTTTATATATATATTTCAGCGAGAGTTAGCTCAACACTTAACCCTCTTCCCGAGACTAAAACAGAATGACTCTGCCAGCTTCAAAAGGGGAATCTCTTTCCCTACTTATCCTATTGCAGAAATGACATTCTGACCCACTGACTTAAGTCGTCCTTGACTTATGATGTGGTTGCATGCGTGCATGCTCAGTTGCTCAGTGGTGTCTGACTCTTTGCAACCCCATGGACTGTAGCCCGCCAGGCTCCTCTGTCCATGGGATTCTCCAGGCAAGAATATTGGAGTGGGTTGCCATTCCCTCCTCCAGGGAATCTTCCTGATCCAGGAATCAAACTGCAGCTCCTGCATTGCAGGCAGATTCTTTACCACTGAGCCACCAAGGAAGTCCTTTGATGTGGTTACATCCTGGCAAACCCATATTAAGTTGAAACTGTCAGAAGCCAAAAATGCATTTAGTACACCTAACCTACAAAACACCCGCGCTTAATCCAGTCTAACTTAACCATGCTCAGAACACTTACATTGCCGTATGATTTGGAAAGATTATCCAACACAAAGCTTACTTTGTGATAAAGTGTTGAATATCTTATGGAACTAACTGAATCCTGTACTGAAAGTAGAAACCAGAATGGTTGTATGGGTGCAGCATGGTCTTAAGGATGTGTGTGCATGCTCACTCACTCAGTCGTATCTGACTCTTTGCAACCCCATGCATTTTTGGCAGTTCAGTTGTTGCTCAGTCATGTCCAACTCTTTGTGACCCCATGGACTGCAGCACGCCAGGCTTCCTTGTCCATCACCAACTCCCAGAGCTTATTCAAACTCATGTCCTTTGAGTCATCCAACCATCTCATCCTCTGTTGTCCCCTTCTCCTCCTGCCTTCAATCTTTCCCAGCATCAGGGTCTTTTCAAGTGAGTCAGCTCTTTGCATCAGATGGCCAAAGTATCAGAGTTTTGGCTTCAGCATCAGTCCTTCCTATGAATATTCAGGATTGATTTCCTTTAGGATGGACTGATTGGATCTCCTTGCCATCCAAGGGACTCTAAAGAGTCTTCTCCAACACCACAATTCAAAAGCATCAATTCTTCAGCACTCTGCTTTCTTTATAGTCCAACTCTCACATCCATACATGACTACTAGAAAAACCATAGCTTTGACTAGATGGACTTTTGTTGGCAAAGTAATGTCTCTGCTTTTTAATATGCTGTCTAGGTTGGTCATAACTTTTCTTCCAAGAAGCAAGCATCTTTTAATTTCCTGGCTGCAGTGATTTTGGAGCCCCCCAAAATAAAGTCTGTCCCTGTTTCCATTGTTTCCCCATCTATTTGCCATCAAGTGATGGGACCAGATGCAATGATCTTAGTTTTCCGAATGTTGAGTTTTAAGCCAACTTTTTCACTCTCCTCTTTCACTTTCATTAAGAGGCTCTTTAGTTGTTTGCTTTCTGCCATAAGGGTGGTGTCACCTGCATATCTGAGGTTATTGATGTTTCTCCAGGCAATCTTGATTCCAGCTTGTGCTTCATCCAATCCAGCATTTCACATGATGTAGTCTGCATATAAGTTAAATAAGCAAGGTGACAATATACAGCCTTGACTTACTCCTTTCCCAATTTGGAACCAGTTTGTTGGTCCATGTCCAGTTCTAACTGTTGCTTCTTGACCCACATACAAATTTCTCAGAAGGCAGGTCAGGTGGTCTGATATTCTCATCTCTTTAAGAATTTTTCAGAGTTTGTTGTGATCCACACAGTCAAAGACTTTGGCATAGTCAATAAAGCAGAAGTAGATGTTTTTCTGGAATTCTCTTGCTTTTTCAATGATCCCGTGGATGTTGGCAATTTGATGTCTGGTTCCTCTGCCTTTCCTAAATCCAGCTGCAACACCTGGAAGTTCTTGGTTCACGTATTGTTGAGGCCTGGCTTGGATAATTTTGAGCATTACTTTGCTAGCGTGTGAGATGAGGACAATTTTGCAGTAGTTTGAACATTCTTTGGCATTGCCTTTCTTTGGGATTGGAATGAAAACTGACCTTTTCAACCTTTTCAAAACTGGCCACTGCTGAGTTTTCCAAATTTGCTGGCATATTGAATACAGCACTTTAACATCCCTGTAATATTGTTTTCTCTCCTATCCCATTTGATCAACAATGAAAGGTGTTCAACTTAACCAAGAGGAGGACTGTAAAACAAAATAGACTTGATAGAGCAAGATTCTCTAAGATCATATCATCCAGTCCCATCATATCATGGCAAATAGAAGGGGGAAAAGTGGAAACAGTGACAGATTTTCTTTCTTAGGCTCCAAAATCACTGCAGATGGTGACTGCAGCCACAAAATTAAAAGACACTTGCTTCTTGGAAGAGATGCTATGACAAATGTAGACAGTGTATTAAAAAGCAGAGACTTCACTTTGCCAACAAAGGTTCATTTAGTCAAAGCTATGGTTTTTCCAGTAGTCATGTATGGAAGTGAGAGCTGGACCATAAAGAAGACTGAGCGCTGAAGAACTGATGCTTTCGAGTTGTGGTGCTGCAGAAGACTCTTGAGAATCCCTTGGACAACAAGATCAAACCAGGGACTGAACCCAGGTCTCCTGTATTGGAGGTAGATTTTTTACTGTCTGAGCCAACAGGGAAGCCCTATGAGAGGTGAGGAAAGGGTTAAATAGAGCCATGTTATTAAGAGGCAGGAGAACCATATTGGGCTTTTAATTGTAGATACTTCATTAAAAAAATTATTGAATGAATGCATATTTATAAGACAAGGATAGGAGAGTGTCATCTGGAATAATGGATAATGTTCATTTGGAAGAAATCTTAGTCACAGAGAGCTTTGCTTATTTAATTAATTTACTTGCATAGTCTTTATTTAGATGCTTAGTAAGTAAATTAAATTTGAGAAAATGGTCAAGACATTAGAAGCTGAACACAATATCTAGTTTCAGTTTGATTTGTAGAATATGGCAGTTGATTTGACTGTAGGAGTTTGGAAAATTATTTGGGTTGAGTTTTAATTCAGTTAAAACTGGTGTGTGAAAAATCTCTCAGTCTCACTTTCTCTCTCCACACACACATTCACACACATTTTTGGTTATGTTTATCTATCAGTAAGAGACTTCCCAGGTGGCTCAGCAGTGAAGAATTTGCCTACCAATGCAGGAGCCAGGGATTTGATCCCCTGGAGCAGGAAATGGCAAACCACTCCAGTATTCTTGCCTGGGAAATCACTTCGACAGAGGAGCCTGGCAGGCTACAGTCCATGGAGTCACAAGAGTTGTACATGACTGAGCATACACGTATTTCCATTAGTAAACTAACAGATACCTTTGAGCAAACTAGTTTGGAAAGTTTGTGCTTCTCATTCTTAAATTTGGCTCTGGTCTCTATTGGAGTCTCATCAAAATGGGTTCAAAATGGTTCTAAAAGTAGATTATTTTATTCCCTCACTTAAAAATTCCTTATCATTATTACAGGATATTAATATAGTCCCCTGTGCTATACAGTAGGACCTTATTGTTGATCCATTCTATATATAAGAGTTTGCAGGTGCTGATGCCAAACTCCCATCCAACCCTCCTCCACTCCCCACCCTTGGTAGCCACAAACCTGTTCTGTGTATCTGTTTCTGTGTAAATAAGTTCATTTGTATCACTTTGGGGGGGTGGATTTGCATATAAACTCTGCCATACACTAACAGTCCTTCTCTGTCTGAATTCCTTCATTTACTATGATAATCTTCAGGTCCATTCAGGTAGTTGCAAATGGCATTATTTCATTCTTTTTAAAGGCTTAATAGCATTCCATTGTGTGTATGTACCACATCCTCTTTATCCATTCATCCAGATGGATGAAGCCATGTCGTGGCTACTGTGAACAGCACTGCTATGAACATAAGGGTGCATGGATCTTTTTGAGTTATGAGTTTATTTGGATATATGTCCAAGAGCGGGATAGCTAGACCATATGGCAACTCTATTTTTAGTTTTTTAAGGAACCTCCATATTGTTCTTAATAATGTGGTTGTTGTTTAGTCACTAAGTCGTGTCCGTGTTCAGCTCTTTGTGACCCTATGGTCTGTAGCCCACCAGACTCTGCTGTCCATGAGATTTCCCCAGTAAGAATACTGGAGTACATTGCCATTGCCTTCTCCAGGGGATCTTTCCCACCCAGAGACTGAACCCGAGTCTCCTGTGTCTCCTGCATTGGCAGATGGATTCTTTACCACTGAGCCACCAGGGAAAGCCATAATGTCTGCAGCAGTTTACTTTCCCATTGGCAGTGTAGGAAGGTTCTCTTTCTGAGAAGTAGATTCTTTTATCGTGTGACTTATCCTGAGATTATTTTTCTCCCTCCCAACAGTGATAATGGTAAAGCATATGATTTTGTGTCAAGCACAACCTAGCTTTGCCTAGGCAGGGTCTCAGTCTCTTCCCTAAACCTTATAAGGTAGGTTTCATTTCTCTGCCTGTTTTTCAGACAAAGAAACTGAGTTCATGAAGGCAAATGGCAGATCAGATGTGGTGAGTTTATGTAAATGATTCTTATCCTCATTGGTCAATTGGGCATTAAGCAGTCAGTACCATTCTAGTGAAGTGTCAGCCAAGCAGAGAGGTTCAGAAAAATGTGGCACCCTGGGATTTAAGGAGAATGCCTCAAGAATGTGGTTAAGTGCTTAAGAATCCACCTTCCAATGCAGAGGACACGGATTTGATCCCTGGTCAGGGGACAAGATCCCACAGGCAGTGGAGCAACTAAGCCTATGAGACACAACTACTGAGCCTTTGTACCGAACTAGAGAAAAGCCCATCATAACGAAGACCCAACACAGCCAAAGTTAAAAAATAAAAATAAAAAGCGGGGGTCGGAGCCACGGAAGTAGTGCAAGAGAATAGTACACATAGCTCTGAGTTCACAGGGTGTTTTCCTCTGTCTACATTCCCACCAACCCCACCCACAGCATCTCAAACGCTCTCATCTTCAAGCAGAGACCTGAATTTGATTACATTAGTTCTGAAATGCCTCCAGGCTTTCAATGATGTCTTTCTTTTTTTTAATCAACAAAATATTATACTTTTTTTTCCCATTATATTTGGAAATTTGTCAGTAGAGAAACACTGTCCCAGTGGAGAGCCATGCCAGGGAGCCAGACAAATGTACCTATTGGATGACTTAAAGGTCTTATTAAAAAAAATATATTTGTCTACACAAGCCTTAGTTGCAGCTCACAGGATCTCATTGTGCCATGTGGCGTCTTTAGTTGCAGTGTGAGAAATCTTAGTTGTGGCGTGTGCACTCTAGTTCCCTGACCAGGGATCAAACCCACGTCTCCTGCATTGGGAGCATGATGTCTTAGCCACTGGACCACCAAGGAAGTCCCCAAATCACTCAATAGTTCTGAACCTACCCTTTCCCCCTCTGAAGTCAGGAATGCCAAGACCATCTCTTTCCTGTAGGAATCCTTCCCCTAAAATCTACCAAATGTATCAGACTGTAGAAAGTACCTGGAACAAGAAGAATCATAACAGTGATAACAAAGATAGGTTTTATTGTTCCTGGATGTATGTGAGGCACAACACTAAGGACTTTACTTCTTGTATCGTTTACTTCTGTCCAGAGCCTGTGGGGTGTGTAGTCTCATTTGTGCCATTTATCATGAGGGAACTTTGGTTTCTGAATGTCAAGTGGCATTCCTAGGATCACCCGCAGATATAATGGGAGACCCAGGATTTGACACCAGATTAGTAAGACTCTAAACAAATGCCACGGATTCTGATAGATTACAAATATAGTTATCATTCATCTGGTATTAGGCAAACAATCAGTACTTGCAGAAAACAAGCGAAAGCTTCGTAGTGGTAGGTCATTTGCAGAGCATTTAAATAATTATATTGAGTCCTCTTTTTCACCTATAATGGTCATTCTGGCTTACGCGTGGTAACAGGACTGTAGAGGGTCATGGTTTGCCGTTGTGGGGTCACCACATCTGTAAAAATAGAAACACTGACTTTAAAGGCTGTGTTTCCTGTGTTAGGAAGGAAACATTTTCTTCCTTCCCTTCCAAGTTCTAAGGCTAGTCTACCAATAAAAATGACCTGGGCTTCCTTGGTGGCTCAGTGGTAAAGCATCTGCCTGCCAATGTAGGAGACACAGGTTCGATCCCTGGGTCAGGAAGATTCCCTGGAGAAGGAAATGGCAACCCATTCCAGGATTCTTGCCTGAAGAATTCCATGGACAGAGGAATCTGGCAGGATACAGTCCATGGGGTTGCAAAGATTCAGACTCGACTAACGCTTTCAGTTTCATATTTAACTGAAATTGTCACTGAAATATAGTGAACCCCAAGGGTTTCCTAGTTCCTTCTGAATTATCTCCCTGTTCCACCCCCACCCTGGCCCTTGGTGATCACTGTGGTCTGCTTCTTATTCTTACAGTCAGTCAATTCCATATCCTGCTGGGTCTTTCTTCACCAAACTGTACTTTATTTACTATTTTATTTTTCCCACTATGTGTGTGGAAGATGCATAAACAGCATCCAGAAGTTTGGCTGAATGCATTCCTGGCCTTCTGAGCAGCCCCTGGGTGCAAGGCTTCCTTTGAATGGCATCTGGACCCCACTCCCAAGGTCTCCACGTGGCAGTGTCTCCTGTTGATGGTTTCCAAATCCCCAAGAGTAAACTGATCAGACTTACAGGGCAGAGAGGAGAGTGATGGAGAGAGAGCGTCTCTGAGAGCAGCCCCTCCTGAGGTAGGGAGCACAGCTGTTCGGTGGACATGTTCCTGGAACTCACATGATATACGGTGCACAGTTTTACATGAATAATTTACCACGATGCACGCAAAAGGCTTTAAAAATAAAATAAGCAGGACATGCATATGGCATGTCATTCTTTCCCCATAGTACCATCCTCCTTTATTTCAGAGCGTGATGTCTCCAGACATGAAGCGGTCTTGGGGGTAGTGAATTTAAACAGTTTGGCATTGGATTAGGTCCTGATTTAAAGTTTTATTTTTAATATTAAAAAGAGGAGTGTTACTTTTATATCCCAGAGAAGCAATGAGTAAACAAATAAAATATTCATTAGAGACAGGCTGCTATCTCTGAGATGAAAGTTTGATGTGAGAACTCAGCTTTCAAAAAGCCTAAAACCCAGTCAGTGGGTCATTAGCACAGCAGGCAACCGGGCTAAAAAAGAACGATTTCGGGATGGGCGATGTCTGTGGTCTTCATTTCTTCAAGGTTTCAAAAATTAGCTTAGCACTTTCCCAGATGGGGAGAATACTTACTCTTAACGGCTACGGTCATGGTTATGTTGAGAAAATTAAACTTCAACTATGCTTTGGAGTCTTACATGTGGTGTTTCTTCCTCAATTTTACTTGCACAGACTTGGAAGAGAAAATTTTGGAGAGGAAATGAAGTGTTCTAACATTACTCAGCTCATATCTGGGGTGAAACTTTCATTTTAATAATGCCATCAAGCCCCACGGCTGAAATTCAAGGTCACGGCTTACAGCATGCATACACTTGTAGTTTTCATTTACATGGGGATGTTTTCCTTTTTCAGCAATGCCACACTTCTTTGCTCACATGGAACACTCCTTGTCTTATAAGAATGGAAATCTCTATGAGGATGTTTATCCAAATCCGGCCAATCAGAGCCCCTCATCTCTCCCAGGCACAGTGATTGGTCCAAGAAGGACCGATCAGAAACTTTCCCTGGCTTGTGCTAGGTTTTCAATCCATGGTCTTGCTATATAATAAGCAAGAAGCCATCACTTGAGCTGGTTTTTCTAGGCTGAAGCAATATGTTAATACAAGTAGGCACAAAGCTACCAGATGGCAACTACCCCACGAAATGGAGGAAGCCAATTTGAAGTATGAAAAAATATAGGAGGACTAAACATAATTGCAGGGGAGGAATAGAGATGCAGATATAGAGCAGAGACTAGTGAACACAGTAGGGGAAGGAGAGGCTGGGGTGAATTGAGAGCATCATTCATACACACACACACACACACACAAATATGTGTGTGTGTGTGTGTGTGTGTGTGTATACACTACCATGTGCAAAATAGATAGCTGGTGGAAAGCCTCTGTATAGCACAGGAAGCTCAGCCTGGTGCTCTGTGATGACCTAGAGGGGTGGGATGGGAAGGTGTAAGGGCAGCTCAAGAGGGAGGGGATATGTGTCTACTTATAGCTGATTCATGTTGTTGTACAGCAGAAACCAACACAACACTGTAAAGCAAGCTGTTGTTGTTCAGTCAACAAGCTGTGTCTGGCTCTTTGCAACCCCGTGGACGGCAGGACACCAGACCTCCCTGTCCCTCACTATCTCTCCAAGCTTGCCCAAGTTCATGTCCATTGAATCAGTGATGCCATCCAACCAACTCATCCTCTGCTGCCCCCTTCTCTTTCTGTCTTCAATCTTTCCTGGCATCAGTATCTTTCCCAGTGAGCCAGCTCTTCCTATCAGGTGGCCAAAATATTGGCACTTCAGCACCAGTCCTTTCAATGAATAGTCAGGGTTGATTTCCTTTAAGATTGACTGGTTTAATCTCCTTGCAGTCCAAGGGACTCTCAAGAGTCTTCTCCAGCATCACAATTTGAAAGCGTCAATTCTTAGGCGCTCTGCCTACTTTATGGTCCAACTCTCACATTCATTCATGACTACTGGGAAGACCATAGTCTTGACTATATGGACCTTTTACAAAGCAATTATCCTCCCATTAAAAATTTAAAACATTAAATTAAAAAGAAAAGATAATATGAAAAGGAGCCGAGGGATGGAGAAAGAGAGAGCTCTGACAGCATACTGGTGGAGCCAG
Organism: Ovis aries; assembly: GCF_016772045.2. NCBI lineage: Eukaryota > Metazoa > Chordata > Mammalia > Artiodactyla > Bovidae > Ovis > Ovis aries. The sequence goes on along the minus strand of NC_056077.1, from coordinate 7,212,692 downwards.
GCATGCCCAAAGCTGGGGCTCAGTAAGTCCCTCTTCACATTGCTTGTTGCTGTTGTTGAGCCAACTTGAGTCAGGTTTCTGCCCTGCAATGGAAGGAACCTTTGTTAATCTCATACTTTATGGAAAGTCCTTCCCTCAGATCATCTGATTATAGGATAAAAGACTGACCACCCAAGGAAAATCATCTCCACATTTCAGTAGTTTAGCTTCCCCAACTTTAGAGTTCTCTTGGAGATTAAAAAGAACATTTGGCATCATGTTGGGTTTACAGGGCAGTTGGAAGGGTATAGATTTTGGTATCCTTTAGACCTGGTTTGGAATCCTGGATTTTTCAGCTAACTGCTTGGGCAGATGGCTTCCTCTTTTTGAGCCTCAGTTTCCTTGTATATAAAATGAGGATGGGTTAGTTCACAGAGCATGGCAGTCTGAACCACCTAGATAAACTAAATCAGAATCCCTGGAGATGACATTTGTTGTTTTTGTTGTTTAGACACTAAGTCATGTCTGACTTTGTGACCCCATGAATGTAGCCCACCAGGTTCCTCTGTCCATGGGATTTCCTAGGCAAGAATACTGGAGTAGGTTGCCATTTCCTTCTCTGTGGTATCTTCCTGGCCTAGGGATTGAACTTGTGTCTCCTGTGTTGGCTGGTGGATTCTTTACCACTGGGCACCAGAGAGGCCCAGAGATGAAGTTTAGGTGTAGACTTTTGGCAAAAGCATTCCACCTGATTGTGCTGTGCAGCTGTGTGTAAGAACCTCTGGAGCTGGTGAGCTCTAAGGTAGGAGTTCCCAAAGTCTGGGCTGCCTTCCAGTCCCCCAAACAACACTAGCAACCAAACTTCCAAAGCTCTGTGGAGGGGCTCAGAGGTCTGCCTCGTAAACAGCCTTTCTAGCTGATTTGATGCATGGCATTGATGGACCACAGGTTGAGAGGGGGGGAAAAAAGAGCCTTAAGCTCTCTTTCATCTTTGATATGCTAAGTATCTGCTGGGTCAGGTATTGACTGGGCAGTATTGATCACAAAGGAAATCTTCATTGGAGCAGTGAAAAGTCTAAAGTTAGTTTTCAAAAATATTAGAATGAAATCAGGAGAAAGGCTGTAGGTCCATAGGACACTGTCGAGATGACTACGAGGAGGAGGAAGCAGTGAAAATATGTGTGCTTGAGACCACAGGAGTGGGAGAAGCCAAGAGCACAGAGTCAGAAGAGAAAATCTGAGGTCCTATTCAAGTTCTTAACTGTTTAACTGCACTCACCTTTCCTCCAGGAGTTCCAATGCCTCCTCATGAAAGTTGCAAGGGAAAAGCCTTATAAAAAGGAAGCAAAAGCTCTTTCGGACTTCCCTGGTGGTACAGTTGGTAAGAATCCGCCTGCCAATGCAGGGGACACAGGTTCGATCCTTGATCTGGGAAGATTCCACATGCTTTGGGGCAACTAAGCCTGTGCACCACAACTACTAAAGCCTGTGTTCCCTAGAGTCTGTGTTCTGCAACAAGAGAAGCCGCCACAGTGAGAAGTTGAGCAGAGCAACTAGAGAGTAGTGCTGCTCGCTGCAACTAGAGAAAGGCCCACACAGCAATGATGACCCAGTACAGCCAAAAATAAATAATCGTTTCTTTAAAAAAAAATTTTAATTGGAGGTTAACTACTTTACAATATTGTATTGGTTTTGCCATACATCATCATGAATCCACCACAGGTATACACGTGTTCCCCATCCTGAACCACCCCCTCCTCCTCCCTCCCCATACCATGCCTCTGGGTCGTCCCAGTGCACTAGCCCTAAACAGTCAGTATCATGCATCGAACCTGGACTGGTGATTCATTTCATATATGATATTATACATGTTTCAATGCCATTCTCCCAAATCATCCCACCCTCTCCCTCTCCCACAGAGTCCAAAAGACTGTTCTATACATCTGTGTCACCTTTGCTGTCTCGCATACAGGGTTATTGTTACCATCTTTCTAAATTCCATATATATGCGTTAGTATATGCAGATGGTGATTGCAGCCATGAAATTAAAAGGTGCTTACTCCTTGGAAGAAAAGTTATGACCAACCTAGATAGCATATTCAAAAGCAGAGACATTACTTTGCCGACTAAGGTCCGTCTAGTCAAGGCTATGGTTTTTCCTGTAGTCATGTATGGATGTGAGAGTTGGACTGTGAACAAGGCTGAGCACTGAAGAATTGATGCTTTTGAACTGTGGTGTTGGAGAAGACTCTTGAGAGTCCCTTGGACTGCAAGGAGATCCAACCAGTCCATTCTGAAGGAGATCCTCTCTGGGATTTCTTTGGAAGGAATGATGCTAAAGCTGAAACTCCAGTACTTTGGCTACCTCATGCGAAGAGTTGACTCATTGGAAAAGACTCTGATGCTGGGAGGGATTGGGGGCAGGAGGAGAAGGGGACAACAGAGGATGAGATGGCTGGATGGCATCACTGACTCGATGGACGTGAGTCTGAGTGAACTCTGGGAACTGGTGATGGAGAAGGAGGCCTGGCGTGCTGCGATTCATGGGGTCACAAAGAGTTGGACATGACTGAACGACTGAAATGAACTGAACTGAACTGATACCGTATTGGTGTTTTGCTTTCTGGCTTACTTCACTCTGTAAAATAGGCTCCAGTTTCATCCATCTCATTAGAACTGATTCAAATGTATTCTTTTTAATGGCTGAGTAATACTCCATTGTGTATATGTACCACAGCTTTCTTATCATTCGTCTGCTGATGGACATCTAGGTTGCTTCCATGTCCTGGCTATTATAAACAATGCTGCAATGAACATTGGGGTACATGTGTCTCTTCCAATTCTGGTTTCCTTGGTGTGTATGCCCAGCAGTGGGATTGCTGGGTCATAAGGCAGTTCTATTTCCAGTTTTTTAAGGAATCTCCACACTGTTCTCCATAGTGGCTGTACTAGTTTGCATTCCCACCAACAGTGTAAGAGGGTTCCCTTTTCTCCACACCCTCTCCAGCATTTATTGCTTGTAGACTTTTGGATCGCAGCCATTCTGACTGGTGTGAAATGGTACCTCATTGTGGTTTTGATTTGCATTTCTCTGATAATGAGTGATGTTGAGCATCTTTTCATGTGTTTGTTAGCCATCTGTATGTCTTCTTTGGAGAAATGTCTATTTAGTTTTTTGGCCCATTTTTTGATTGAGTCTTTTATTTTTCTGGAATTGAGCTGCAGGCGTTGCTTGTGTATTTTTGAGATTATTTGTTTGTCAGTTCCTTCATTTGCTATTATTTTCTCCCATTCTGAAGGCTGTCTTTTCACCTTGCTTTTAGTTTCCTTTGTTGTGCAGAAGCTTTTAAGTTTAATTAGGTCCCATTTGTTTATTTTTGCTTTTATTTCCAATATGCTGGGAGGTGGGTCATAGAGGATCCTGCCGTGGTTTATGTCGGAGAGTGTCTTGCCTATGTTCTCCTCTAGGAGTTTTATAGTTTCTGGTCTTACGTTTAGATCCTGGTGAAAGAAATCAAAGAAGACACTAATAGATGGAGAAATTTACCATGTTCATAGATCAGAAGAATCAATATAGTGAAAATGAGTATACTACCCAAAGCAATCTATAGATTCAATGCAATCCCTATCAAGCTACCAATGGTATTTTTCACAGAGCTAGAACAAATAATTTCACAATTTGTATGGAAATACAAAAAACCTCGAATAGCCAAAGCAATCTTGAGAAAGAAGAATGAAACTGGAGGAATCAACCTGCCTGACATCAGGCTCTACTATAAAGCCACAGTCATCAAGACAGTATGGTACTGGCATAAAGACAGAAATATAGATCAATGGAACAAAATAGAAAGCCCAGAGATAAATCCACACACCTATGGACACCTTATCTTTGACAAAGGAGGCACGAATATGCAATGGATTAAGGACAATCTCTTTAACAAGTGGTGCTGGGAAAACTGGTCAACCACTTGTAAAAGAATGAAACTAAAACACTTTCTAACACCATACACAAAAATAATTGTTTCTTAAGCTTTAGACATGGGAAAATTCCCTGAGAAATGTTTTAGGGAGGAGTTTGGGAGAATTTGGGGGGAAACGGATGAAAGATGAGATCGTGAGGAACAAATTTAGATTATAAATGGAAGCATGAACCAAGGTATTTATTGACTTTTTATTTTATTTTATTTTGGTTGCTCAGTTGTGTCCTTCTCTTGGCAACCATAGGAACTGTAACCTGCCAGGCTCCTCTATCCATGGGATTCTCCAGGCAATACTGGAGTCGGTAGCCATTTCCTCCTCCCAGGGATCTTCCCAATCCAGGGATCGAACCTGAATCTCCCTCATTGCAGGCAGATTCTTTACTATCTGATGCACCAGGAAATTCCTTATGGGTTTTGGTACAGGTAATTGTACACAAACAGAATGTTCCATCCCTAGCCCATTGCATCCTCAACGTTGGCATCTCGTGGAAACTGAGAACTGAGAACTGGGACCCACTGGGCTCATCCTCCTGGACTGTGTAGGGCAGGCTGGAGAGCCCAGTGATCACAACTGTCAGCATAGCTTGCTTCCTGCCTAAGTCTATCACCCTGAGCTAAGTCTGACTGTGGCCCCAGGAACCAAGAGGCTTTCTGACTTTGCTATGTATCACTCTGGGACAGAAGGGTTTCCTCAGCTGCTTCACTGAACTGGGTTTCTGTGTGACCAGCATGGTTTAATATGACACCCCTTAATTTACTTAGAAAATGGGAAAAATATAATTCATGGAGAGCCTCACAAAGTGGGTGACCCTACATTGATTGGGGGGGGCGGGTTCCCAGCTTTGGGAAGGAGTGGTGATCAGCAGCTTCTTACACACCACCCATACTCATGAGCCTTGCCTTCTGAGATTCACGCCCGGTGTCCGCCCCTGCTCTGGGGTCTGCGGGTTGAAACTACTGATTTTCTTCTAAGACTAGACCCTGTCAGATCTGAGAAGTGAAAGTGAGAGTCTCTCAGTCGAGTCTGACTCTTCGCAGCCCCATGGACTGTAGCTTTCCGGGCTCCTCTGTCCATGGAATTCTCCAGGCCAGAATACTGTAACGGCCTGCTGTTCCCTTCTCCAGGGGTTCTTCCCAACACAGGGATCAAACCCAGGTCTCCCACATTACAGGCAGATTCTTTACCAGCTGAGCCACCAGGAAAGCCCAAGAATACTGGTTTGTGTAGCCTATCCCTTCTCCAAAGGATCTTCCCAACCCAGGGTCTCCTGCACTACAGTCAGATTCTTTGAGAAGACGTTATAAAATATTTTAGTTTCCATCTTGCAGATGCTCTGAGTGCACTTTCCCCTCAGTTCAGTTCAGTTCAGTCACTCAGTTGTGTCCAATTCTTTGCAACCCCATGGACTGCAGCACATCAGGCCTCCTTGTCCATCACCAACTCCCAGAGTTTGCTCAAACTCAAGTCCATTGAGTTGGTGATGCCATCCAACCATCTCATCTTCTGTCATCCTCTGTCATCCTCTTCTCCTCCCATCCTCAATCTTTCCCAGCATCAGGGTCTTTTCAAATGAGTCAGTTCTTCACATCAGATGGCCAAAGTATTGGAGTTTCAGCTTCAGCATCAGTACTTCCAATGAATATTCAGGATTGATTTCCTTTAGGATGGACTGGCTGAATCTCCTTGCAATCCAAAGGACTCTCAAGAGTCTTTTCCAACACCACAGCTCAAAAGCATCAATTCTTTGGTGCTCAGCTTTCTTTATAGTCCAACTCTCACATACATGACTACTGGAGAAACCATAGCTTTGACTAGATGGACATTTGTTGGCAAAGTAATGTCTCTACTTCTTGATATACTGTCTAGGTTGGTCATAACTTTTCCTCCACATAAAACTAACCAATCTGATCACATGGACCACAGCCTTGTCTAACTCAATGAGACTATGAGCCATGCCATGTAGGGCCACCCTATATGGACAGGTCATGGTGGAGTATTCTGAAAAAATGTGGTCCACTGGAGAAAAGAATGGCAACCACTTCAATATTCTTGCCTTGAGAACCCCATGAACAGTATGAAAAGGCTCTTTCCCCTGGTTTTCTGTAATTAGAAAGACTGCTAAGCTTCCCTGTGGATAGATCCACATGGTGGGAACTGAGGAAGTTCTCTGGGCCACAGCCAGCAAGAATCTCAAGCCTTTAATGCAACTGTCCACAAGGAAGTGAATGTTGCTAATAACCTTGGCAGTGAGCTGGCACATGGATCCTTCCCCTTCCCGCCAATCCTTGAGGACAATGGTGGCTCCATCAAGCCCTGTGATTGGAAACTTGGGAGAGACCCCGAGCCAGAGACCCTGGCAAACTGCATCTGGATTCCTGGCCCACAAGCTGTGAGAGTAAACATTTGTTATTTTAAGCTGCTAAATGTTGGGGTAACTTGCTATGTGGCAATAGATAACTAGTACATGGGCTTATGGGCATTCCAGGTGGTGCTAGTGGTAAAGAACTGGCCTGACGATGCAGGAGATATAAGAGACTTGGGTTTGATCCCTGGATTGGCAAGATCATCTGGAGGAGGGGATGGCTACCCACTCCAGTATTTTTGCCTGGAGAATCCCATGGACAGAAGAGCCTGGAGACAAACAGTCCATAGGTTCCCAAAGAGTTGGACACTACTGAAGTGACTTAACACACACAGTTGTTCTGTCTGTAAAAGTCAGGGAATCCACTTAGAAAGTTCTGGAAACATGATATCAGTGACAGGTCCATGTGGTGTGGGGAGCACTTTCAAGGCTCTGCTGCTGAAAAAAGACCAAGCTTCTAATCTGGCTCCACCAAGTTTTAAAAATATTTCTTTAATTTATTTATTTGGCTGCACCAGCTCTTAGTTGTGGCACATGGGATCTCCAATCTTCTTGCAGGATGCAGAATCTTTAATTATGGCATCTGAACTCTTAGTTGCAGCATGTGGGATTTAGCTCCCTGACCAGGGATCAAACCATGGCCCCTTGCTTTGGGAGCATGGAGACTTAGCCACTGGACCAGCAGGGAAGTCCCTGGCTTCACCAATTCTGTTAGCTATACAATCTCCTCTCACTTCTCGGTGTTTTGATTTTCTTATTTGGAAAAAAGAGATACCTTGAAAGGTCAAAATTATAGATAAAGTGGTTCTTATTACAGAGCTGATGATGCTTTCATGGGCTTTCATAGTGGCTTAGTGATAAAGAATCCTCCTGCAATGCAGGAGACGCAGGAGATGCTGGTTCAATCCCTGGGTCAGGATGATCCCCTGGAGAAGGCCATGGCAACCCACTCCAGTATTCTTGCCTGGAGAATCCCATGGACAGAGGAGCCCGGTGGGCCATGGTCCATAGATCACAGAAGCGACTTAGCATGCACGCACGATACTTTCATATTGTTGATATAAACAAGCAGATTTACAAGATGTGGTTGGCAGCATTATAAGATGGCCCCCTTGCTCTATATAATTGAGAGTCCCCTTGGTTAACATGCTGTGAGTAATTTCCTTCCCTGGAGTGTGAGGGAAGTCTCAGGGAAGTGTGACTATGATATCAGCCACCTGAATAAGTTTCTTTTTTAATATGTATATTTTTAATTGGCTGTGTTGGATCTTCATTGCTGCATGGGGTTTTCTGTAGTTGCAGGACCACCAGCAAAGTCTCAGAGTGGGACATTGTTAATGAGTAAAGAGATAGTGAAAAAACATAGATGTTGGGCTTCTATGCCTTAAGGGTTGAGGATGGGGCTGGGTCAGGGGAGAAGGAAGCCATGTGGTTATTCCAAATTGCTGCTTCTGAACCACCCTCTTGGAGGATAAGGGGACAACAGAGGATGAGGTGGTTGGATGGCATCACTGACTCAATGGACATGAGTTTGAACAAACTCTGGGAGATGGTGATGGACAGGGAGGCCTGGCATGCTGCTGTCCCTGGGGTTGCAAAGAGTTGGACACGACTGAGCGACTGAACTGAACTGAACCACCCTCTTGGATCCACCCTCTGGATTCACAGTCTGCTTCCTTTGGGATTTAGAACTCAGTGACTCAGCCAGGACAATACCCAAAGACAAGCTTTTAGTTTGTGTCAAGTTTTTTTCTCCAGAAACTGGGTGTCTGTGGCAACAAGTAGAATAAAAATAACTAAATGCTTGGGTTCCTCGGAGGATTGAGGCGAGCCTGTGCTTGCCTTCCTGAGAAGCACGGGGGTCTCCACTCTGGCTGAGCACTAGGATCCCAGTGACAAAGCCGGTGACATTTCAGCATCACCCCTAGGATCTCACTTCAGAGGCTTACCTTACAGGAAATTTGGAAATAGGGTGGGGCCAGGAGAGTCACCTGTGGTCTGAAGTGTCATTGTCTCTTACGGGAGCCATGTGTGGCAGTTGAGCCCCTGAAATATGACTGATCCAGACAGTGATGATGGGCCATGAGTATAAAGTTCCCAACAGACACCAGGCTTATACTATCATGTAAGAATTGAATCGCCAGTCTATATCTGATGCAGGATACAGCATGCTTGGGGCTGGTGCATGGGGATGACCCACAGAGATGTTATGGGGAGAGAGGTGGGAGGGGGGTTCATGTTTGGGAACACATGTAAGAATTAAAGATTTTAAAATTAAAAAAAATTAAAAACTAAAAAAAAAAAGAGAATGCAAAGCATTGCTGTAATAGATCTTTATGTTGATAAGACATCAAAATGATCAGACTTTATACACTCATATAAATGAAAATAAATCATTAAAACAAGTAAGGAATATATGATGATGTTATTATGAAATTAACTTCATCTCTTTAAAAACTTTTTGCCATGGTTGCTAGATCATTTAAAATTACATATATATCTTGAATGATATTTTGATGGGGCAGAGCCCATGTAAAGCATGAAGAAGTCTATACCAGAGAAGGTAAGACGGAGAAAAAAATGCAACCTTGGATTGAAAAATACCATGCAAAGAAATCTATATAAAGATCACTAGAGAAGGAGTAAATTACTAGGGCCTTTGGTGGCTCAGCAGTAAAGAAGCTGCCTGCAACATAGGAGATGAAGGGTCGATCTCTGGGTGGGGAAGAGGAATTGGCCACCCACTCCAATATTTTTGCCTGGAGAATTCCATGGAGTGAGGAGCCTGGGGGGTTACAATCCAGGGAGTCGCAAGATATGATGGAATACGAGCGAGAGCCAGTGAGAGACATAAGTGATGCATTTGTTACACACTCAGATTTGTAACAATCGGTGGAAAGAGGTTCCCAGTCTTTTACTCCCTCACTCTCTCCCTCCTTCTTTGCTTCCTTCTTTTCCTCCTCCTTCTCCTTCTTCCTCTCTCTCTTGCCCTCTTTATCTCTCTCTCTCCTTTGAACTTTCCAGGTAGCACATCTTCCCTTGATCCCTTTCTCTCCCAGCCAGTGGCACTGACTATGTCTGTCCAATAACCCTGCTCCAAACCAGAGGTCTCTCACCCCAGTGCCTAGCTGAGCTCCTGGCTTGCTGGTGGTAAGGGAGCGGGGTTTGGGGAGAATTGGAGAGTTATTGCCCCTTTTTTCAGAGGCTTCAGCTCACTGTTCCCTGGGCTTTCCTGGTTGCTCAGATGGTAAAGAATCTGCCTGCAATGCAGGAGACCCGGGTTCAATCCCTGGGTCAGGAAGATCCTCTGGAGAAGGGCATGGCAACCCACTCCAGTCTTCTTGCCTGGAGAATTTCATGGGCAGAAGAGCTCGGTGGGCTACAGTCCACGGGGTCACAAAGAGTCAGATACCACAGAGTGAGTAACACACACAAGGGGGCTTCAGCTCATTGTTACCAGGAGAGAATGTGGACTCGCTTCTGCGCCACCTTCTGGTTTTTCAAGGGAAGAATTCCGTGAAATCTCCCAATTCTCAAACTTTGGACATGAGCTCATTTCTTGCAAAGACCTTCACAGATCCAGCAATAGAGTCTAAGAGAACAGATTTAACCCCTTCAGCCACTGCTACCAGCCTGCAGCTGGGACCCAGCCACAATATCCTGGTTTTTGATGTAGGACAGACAGAGTATTTGCTTCCTTCCTGAACCTACCTCAAGGATTTGGAGGTTGAAGCTGAGAAATTAATACTAGGAAAAATGGTGGCTGGACTTCCCTGGTGATCCAGTGGCTAAGAATCCACCTGCCAGCACAGGAACATGGGTTCGATCCCTTACCCAGGCAGATCCCACATACTGCAGGACAGGTAAGCCTGTGGGCCACAAGTACTGAGCCCGTGCGCCCTGGAGCCCATGGTCTGTAACAAGAGAAGCCGCTGCAGTGAGAATCCTTCACACCGCAACTAGAAGAAAGTCCTCGCCCAGCAACGAAGACCCAGCACAGACAAAACTAAAATAAATGAGTGAGGGGAAAACTGGTGGAAGCCTATTGGGAGGGCTGAGAGATGAGCTGTGGCCTCTTGCCCAAGGGTCAGGTTGCAGCTGCGAACTGCCCCCTCTGATGACCTCTCTCCATTCCAATCTCAACCCACCCACCTGGGTGGAGACAGTGTTCTGTTAGAGAGAAACCAATTTGGTTGCAGGGGACACAGAGGCTCACTGGCCTTTTGAGCTTATCAAACATCCTTGCAAGATCTCTCAGTCCAGGTTGTTTGGAATGTGGCCCATTGTCTGCATTGCCGACTCAGTGGACATGGGTCTGAGCAAACTCCGGGGGATAATGAAGCACAGGGAAGCCCGAGGTACTGCAGTCCCTGGAGCCACCAAGAGTCGCAACCGACTTAGCAACTGAACAACTGTGGCCTGAGGGATCCCTCTGGTCCATCCTAGTTTATCTCACTGTGTCTCTGGGGAAAGGGTGGATCTTGGTATCTATAACAGTTTTTTGGGGGAGGGGGGAAGTTGGCATTATTTTGCTTTTTATTTAAATCCTCTAAACCAGGAAGGAATGGAATTTTCTAGGGCAGCCATCCCTAATTTTTTGATCACAGGGACTGATTTCATGGATGACAATATTTTCACAACCTGGGGTGGGCTGGGGGGATGGCTTTGGTGTGACTCAAGCACATTCCATTTATGGTGCAATTTATTTCTATTTTCTTCCCTGGTGGCTCAGACATTAGAGAATCTACCTGAAATGTGGGTGACCTTTGTTAGATCCCTGTGTTGGGAAGATTCCCTGGAGAAGAGAATGACAACCCACTCCAATACTCTTGCCTGGAAAATCCCATGGACAGAGGTGCCTGGCGGGTTACAGTCCATAGGGTCGCACAGAGTTGGACATGACTGAAGCAACTTAGCTTGCATGTGCCCTTCAATGTAATTCTATTTTTGTCTGTTTTAGTCACAGGGAAGAGGAGGCTTCGTGGGGTTAAATACCTTGACCTGGAACAACATGATGGTGCTGAAATTCACACTTGGAGCAGAGCTCTAATGCTGTGTTGCTTGGCAGTTGGGGTGGGGGAGGCATGGCTACACTTTTGTGGATCTGCAAACCCAAATCAGAGACACACTGCCAGCGCTACCCCCAGCACTGGGCTGTTTCCTGGGTGGCGAGCATGCAGACTCCAAAGCACTACAACGGTTTCTCATCTAAGAACAGTTTTATTAATTGAACATCCTCCCTGGTTTCCCGAATTCAGCCAAGCTTGGAACTCCTTCCTGCTATTAAAAAATCCAGTGTCTCTCTCTCTCTTTTTTTATGGCCAGGCTGTGTGGCATGAGGGATCCTAGTTCCCCAACCAGGGATCAAACCCATGCCCCCTGCATTGGGAGCATGGAGTTGTAACCACTGGACCATCGGGGAAGTCCCCAGTATCTCACTTAGCACAGGGTCCAGGGACTTCCCTGGCAGTCCAGTAGTTAAGAACCAGCCTTCCAATGCAAGGAATGTGGGTTCAATCCCTGGTCAAGGAACTAAAATCTCACATACCTCAGGTCCTGAGTGCTGCAACAAAGACTCAGGGTAACAAAGAAAAACAAAACAAAACACACACACACAGAAAAACACCTGGGGTCTGATTTTTGCTGCCCAGTGGGAGGTGAGTGACTTTTCCAGAACTGAACTTCTCAGTGCCACAAAATCTCATGAAATTCTAACCAAAACCCTGTGAAGCAGTTCGCCAACATGAAAACTGAGCACCAGAGAGGCTGATTAAGTTACCTAAGGTTGCACAGCTGAGGAGAAGATAGATGATATCAGGGGTGTATGTCAGTCACTCAGTCATGTTTGACTCTTTGCCACCCTAGGGACTGTAGCCCACCAGGCTCATCTGTCCATGGAATTCTTCAGGCAAGAGTACTGGGGTGGGTTGCCATTTCCTTCTCCAGGGGATCTTCCTGACCCAGGGATTGAACCTGGGTCTCCAATATTGCAGGCAGATTCCTTACCGTCTGAGCCACCAGGAAACCCAACGCAGAGGAAGGGTCAAAACCCAGGCTTACCTACAGACATTTTTAAAAAGAGGCAAAAGACCACTAACCACTGAAATTTGTGGTTCTTTTTTCCATTCTGTCTACTGCATGTTCGAGTCTTTGCAAAAATTGGAAATCACAAGATCTGTTGTGTATATCCACTTGCACGAGTTATTCTTTCTGTTTCTAAGTGATGGCGAAAATGAGAAAAAGAAAGGAGGTTTTATGTTTTTCTTCTACCATAAACAGTTTTGAATTTCAACACAAGGTTGCAACTGACTTTGAAAGTTTTTGTGTCTTTTAAAAGATGTTTTCCTTCTTACCTCCTTTTCTCACAAAGCAAAAGCTTGTGCATTCTCTCTCTCTCTCTCTCTCTCTCTCTCTCTCTCTCTCTCTCTCTCTCTCTCTCTCGGTCTTTAGGGGGAAAGGGGAAAAGCAGGGCTTGGGCATAAAGGGAAATAGTCCAAAGAACTGTACATCATCTAGTCACACAGTTTAGGAAAATAAAAAAAGGGAAGCAGCAGCAGGCCAGTTACGCTGACAGCCCTGTCCAGCTGAGCTGCCGTCTCCACTGGTGCTGAAACCCTCCTTCCACTAATGAATTTCCCTGCCTGGAGTGTTCGGGGGAGATAAAAGCGGGGCTGTGAGAGGCGCCTTTGACCTGCTTTTCAGTTCTAGACAACTTCCTGGTGTGGCTGCAGAAAGTGTGACTTTCCCAATGCGAGCATGGGGCTTTCGTGCGTTGGTCTGCAAACTGCTGTCTTCTCTTTAAAAAAAAAAAAAAAAAAAAACTCTAATTCTCCTGTAAGGTTTGCTGGAGTCTGCATGCTGCAAGGCTGCCAATTTGCCTGCCCTCCAGCCATCACCTGTCTGCAGCTCCCCGGTGACCCTGCACCTCAGGGTCTTCAGTTTTCCACCCTCAGCTGTGCTGTTTCTTTTTTCTTAGAGACTGGGGAATTCTCTCACTCTCCCTGGCTTTTTACCTCACACAGACAATCTGACTCAGTCAGAAAGCTAGAATGGCCAAGTCGCAGGCATGGGGCAGCGGGGGACCCTGGAGATAATCACAGGAGGGTGGTCTGTGCTCTCAGAGGTGGATGCTGGGATCCACCTGGCTTCCACCTTTTGAACAAGTGTTTGCCAGGCAGTGGAGGAAGTCAACAGTGAGCTACTTACCTGGGCTGCCGCGAGGAGTAAGCGCCAGCAGTGTGCAGCGTTATGTTCAGTACAGAGCAGCAGGAACTCTGGATCCAGACAGCTCATGTCCCGGGCTCAGCTCTACCACCTAAATCTACGTTTCTTGGGCATCACCCACCATGCTTGCACAGTAAGCTTCTGCCTCCCAATGGGTAGGAGAGTAATGAGAGTATCTACTTTGCCACTTTGTGAGGATTAAATGAAATAATACTAACGATGAGGATGACAAGCTGCATTTGCTGACCATTTCCTCTGTCAGAATTAAGACTGTTGTGCTTTTCCACAGGGGCTTCCCTGGCGGCTCAGCAGTAAAGAATCTATCTGCAACGCAGGAGCTGCAGGAGACATGGGTTCGATCCCTTGGTCAGGAAGATCTCCTGGAGAAGGAAATGGCAACCCACTCCAGTATTCTTGCCTGGAGAATCCCACAGACAGAGGAGCCTGGTGGGCTGCAATCCATGGGGTCACAAAGAGTCGGACATGACTGAGCAACTTAGCATGCACGCACAAGCCTTTACCAGAAATGGCAAATATGCTTATGGTCCACTACTGCGTATACTTTGGGCTTCCCCGGTGGCTCAGACAGTAAAGAATCCACCTGCAATGCAGGATTACAGGGTTTGGTCCCTGGGTTGGGCAGATCCTCTGGAGAAGGGAAATGGCAATCCACTCCAGTATTCTTGTCTGGAGAATTCCATGGACAGAGGATCTTGGTGGGTTATAGTTTCTGGGGTTGCAGAGAGTCAGACATGACTAAGCGACAAACATTTTCACTTTCAATGGGTTTTTTTTTTCAGTTATGTTAATACATGAAAATGAACATATTATGTATTAGCGCAGGAAGCTCAGCTCAGGGCTCTGTGGTGACCTACATGAGTGGGATCTGCGAAACGGGGGAGGGTCCAAGATGGAAGAGAGATACATATGACTGATTCGCTTTGTTGTACAGCACACACTAGCATAACATTTTAAGATATGGATGTGAGAATTGGACTGTGAAGAAAGCTGAGCGCCAAAGAATTGATGCTTTTAAACTGTGGTGCTGGAGAAGACTCTTGAGAGTCCCTTGGACTGCAAGGAGATCCAATCAGTCCATTCTAAAGATCAGTCCTAGGTGTTCTTTGGAAGGAATGATATTAAAGCTGAAACTCCAGTACTTTGGCCACCTCATGCGAAGAGTTGACTCATTGGAAAAGACTCTGATGCTGGGAGGGACTGGGGGCAGGAGGAGAAGGGGACGACAGAGGATGAGATGGCTGGATGGCATCACGGACTCGATAGATGTGAGTCTGGGTGAACTCTGGGAGTTGGTGATGGACAGGGAGGCTTGGCATGCTGCAACTCATGGGGACGCAAAGAGCCGGACACGACTGAGCGACTGAACTGAACTGATACCCCAATAAAAATAAATAAAATTTTAAATAAAAAATAAGCTTTTGCTCCCCATGTGTGTATACAGATTCGTTTTAGATGCATAAACTGCATAGACCTGTATGTATAATCAATTGTGTTATGTAATGTATATCATATCAATAGGGTATATGATTTGAATCTTTGAAATGTATACGGACACCAATAAATTATAGATAGAAATGACTTATTGGTAAAAGAAAAAATGCTATATGCCAGACTAAGTGCTTCACATGTCTGAACGCATTTCATTCTTGTAAGAACCCTCCATAGTGGGTATTATCTATTACCTGCACTTTATAGAAAATGTAACTGAAGCACAGAGAGGCTGAGGCTTTCTGAATGCCTCTCTTAAACATGTTCATATATAGACAGCTATGTGTTTATAGTGTAAAGATTACATGTTTTGTAGAACAGCTGAGATGGTATTAAAACAATGTTAGCTAGTCTCATTATTTTGTTGTTGTCCAGTTGCTAAGTCATGCCTGACTCTTTGTGAGGGTATGGACCCTAACCCTGCCAGGCTCCTCTGTCCCTGGGATTCTCCAGGCAAGAATACTGGAGTGGGTTGCCATGACCTCCTCCAAGGGATCCTCCCAACCCAGGGACTGAACTTACGTCTCATGCATTGCCACGCAGGGTTTTTAGCAGTGAGCCACCTGGGAAGCCTAATCTCACTATTTTTTGTTCTCAATACAACCTACAGCATTTGCTTCCTCAACACCATTAGTTTTAAAAGACCCTGGGGTGTTTTCATCACAGTGCTACTTTGCTGCCCAAAATATATTTCCCCTTTGAGGAAAAAAAAAAAAGGGAAAGTGTTAGTCACTCTGTAGTGTCTGTCTCCTTATGGACACCATGGACCTTAGCCCACCAGGCTTCTCTGTCCATGAAATTCTCCAGGCAAGAATACTGGTGTGGGTAGCTATTCTCTTTTCTAGGGAATCTTCCTGACTCAGGGATCGAACCCCAGTCTCCTGCATTGCAGGCAGAGTCTTTACCATCTGAACCACCAGGGAAGCCCTTCTGTAGGTCATATACCAGTGATCAAAGCAGGTCAGAGTCAGAGACACATCCTGGTTCCACTACCCTAACTTTCCAGGAGGGTGACTAGGACACTGTATCAAATAAGACTGGGTCTCCTAGGAGACGCTTCAAAAGTGCCCTGGAGCCAGCTGCTCCTAGTCAAGCCCAAATTTCTACCCCTTAGCACTGCAAAAAAGCAGTGAGAAATGGCTGCCTTTGGTCTGACATCAAACATCAGGTTGAATCTTGAGTGACTGTACAATGAGAGTTTCGTATCCTTCAGAAAAGATTGTGTCTTGTGAATTTACATACAAATCTGTCAAATATATAATATGAAATATATAGTATATAATATATATGTGTGCACACACATGGACCATCCAGCAGTGAATAAAAAACAAAAATAACCCCCCCAAAGTGCTGTTTTTCATTCTTAAACAAAAAGAGCTCTTTTATCTCTACCCTAGAGAGACTATTTTTTCAGTCTTAACTCTTTAAGTGTGAAAAAATAATCACAGGTTGTCATGAGAAAGCATGAGAGAATGCATGGATAGTACCAGGTGGTCTTTACCAGTGGTAAAGACTCTGCCTGCAATGCTGGAGACTCGGGTTCAATCCCTGGGTCGGGAAGATCCCCTGGAGAAGGAAATGGCAACCCACTCCAGTGTGCTTGCCTGGAGAGTCACATGGACAGAGGAGCCTGGCAGGCTACAGTCCACGGGGTCGCAAAGAGTTGGACATGACTGAGCAGGTAGGCACCCCTCACTGCAGCTGGCAAGGGACCGAATCAGGACTCAAACTCAGGACACCAGACTACCCTGGTGGTCCAGTGGCTAAGGCACCCCAGTTTGATCCCTGGTCTGGGAACTAGATCCCACAGGCCATAACTAAAAGACCTGTGGCAGGTAAATAAATAAATAATACTGTTTTAAGGAAAGATAGTACAGATGAGATGAGGCTCTGACCACCTCCCAGGCACTGTCCGTAGGTATAAAGCCTGTATACCACACCCTCACCTCATCACCTTCTCTTGGCCGGTGAGCTCACCTCTGCCCGCACTCCAGGTGGACAAGGGGAGTGGTTGCCAAACATGGGCATCCATTGGTCAGGAACCGTTTCACTTCTGCCATCCATTTCTATTTTCTTGACACTTCACGTTACATATATGTGCTTATTTCCATTTTAGAGAAGAACCTGATTTGGGAGATTCTGATGTAAATGACAGCTTTTGTTACCACTACTTGCTATTCAGTCATGAGCAACTCTTTGCGACCCTATGGACCAGGCAGGTGGGGTTCTTTACCACTGAACTACCAGGGAGGCCCCTATCTCTACTTATATCCTCCTATTTGGACTTGGCAGGGACTCAGCTATAAACCAGCATTTGCAAAGATGGCTATTCTGAGGGAATGGAGAAAGACAGGGAAGCCTGGTGTGCTGCAGTCCATGGGGTCGCAAAGACTCAGACACGACTTTCCCCCCTCACCATGTGCCAGGATAAAGGTGGGGACTTCTTTTTTAAAATTGATATAACCTTACATATTTCATAAGGAGAGTACTAGAAGCCCAAATTCACCACAACCATCACCACCAACATCATCAATAATGAGAGAGTTTCTGGAAGAAGATGCAAGCTTCCAGGCCAACAGTTGCTAGACACAACTTTAGGCAAATCATTGGACCTATCACACCATACTGTCTTCATTTGTAAAATCAGGGTAGCACTGTCTTCAGGGGTCAGTGGACATAGACCAGCGGAAGCTGATGTAACCTGCACAGTCCCCTGTATAAGCAGTTTCCCGAGAAGGGCACTGGATATACTTGAAATGGTAAAATTCATGCTATGAAGACAATTGCCTTACTCAAATCAGCTTTTGGCTCTTAGAGTTAAGACTTCTTGGTTCTATAGTCGAATGCTGAAAGTTCCCATTGGGCCAGGAGAGCAAGAATGCCCGTTCTGGACTGTCGGACCTGCCACTTGCCTGATGTGTGGTTTAGGCACAGTCGCCTCTGTGGTCTCAGGGTCCTCACCTGTGAATGATAAGCTTGCAAGTTACAAAGTGTTGCCGTAAGCCTGTTCCATAGGTTGTTTTGTTTATTCCATGTGCGTGTGTGTTAAGTCGCGTCAGTCGTGTCTGATTCTTTGCAACCCTATAGACCTTAGCCAGCCAGGCTCCTCTGTCCATGGGATTCTCCAGGCAGGAATACTGCACTGGGTTGCCATGCTCTTCTCCAGGGGATCTTCCCAACCCAGGGATCGAACCCGCATCTCTTATGTCTCCTGTATTGACAGGTGGAATCTTTACCACTAGAGCCACGTGGGAAGCCCTATTTATTCCACATAACAGTATTAAAAGGCAAGTAGTCTTCTCATCATGAATTATGGAGGAGGAGCCTAAGGCACAGAGCTTTGGGTTAAGTTACCCTTGACCGCAGGGCTTCATAGTGGTGCAGATGAATCTGCCTGCAATGCAGGAGACTCAGGTTCGATCCGTGGGTTGGGAAGATCCCCTGGAGAAGGGCATGGCAACCCAGTGCAGTATTCTTGCCTGGAGAATCCCATGGAAAGAGAAGCCTGACGGGCTCTAGTCCGTGGGATCACAGAGTCGGACACGACTTAGCAACTGAGCACGCAGGCACCCTTGACTGCATCTGGAAGGGACCGAATCAGGATTCAAAGTCAGAACACCTGTGTCCACACTCCATATTTTAAAACCTTTTGTATGTATGACCAATTTGACAGCGGTGTTAAGATAACTAAATGAGATAGGATTATGATGTTATTAAGAAGGACTTCCTTGGTGGCTTAGTGGTAAGAATCCACCTGCCCGTGCAGGAAACACGTGTTTGATCCCTGGTCCAGGAGGATTCCACGTATTGCAAAGCAACTAAGCCCGTGTGTCACAGCTACTGAGCCTGTGCTCTAGTGCCCGGGAGCTGCAACTACTGAAGCCCACAGGCTCCAACTACTGAAGCCCGTGCACCCTAGAGCCCGTGCTCCGCCAACAAGAGAAACCACCACCACGAGACGCCTGCACACCACAACTAGAGAGTAGCCCCTGCTTGCCGCGAATGCAGGAAAGCCCACGCAGCAACCGAGACCCAGCACGGCCAAAACCAAAGTAATGTAAAACATACATACCGTTAAGCAAATGCGGGAGACAACCCAACCCTGGTGGGAGCCTTAAATAATTAAAGAAAATAAGGAATGTATTATTCTTGGTCTTAGTACAGTGTGGGTGCTCAGTTGTATCTGAGTCTTTGCGACCCCATGGACTGTAGCCCACCAGGCTCCTCTGCACATGGGATTTCCCAGGCAAGAATACTGGAGTGGGTTGCCATTTCCTTCACCAGGGGATCTTCCTGACCCAGGGATCAAACCAACATCTCCTGCATTGCAGGCGGACTGTTTATCACTGCACCACCTGGGAAGCACTTGATAAACATCAACCCTGCCACTTATTCTGATGATTTTTTTTTCATCTTCTTCCTACAAGCCTCCCTAATTGTTGTCTGGATAATTAACAGCTTTGCATGAGCGCGTGCATACGTACTAAGTCACTTCAGTCGTGTCCAACTCTTTGTGACCCCCTGGACCGTAGCCTGCCAGGCTCCTCTGTCCATGGGGTTCTCCAGGCAAGAATACTGAAATAGCTTGCCATGCCCTCCTCCAGAGGATCTTCCCCACCCAGGGATTGAACCCAGGTCTCCTGCATTGACAGGTGGATTCTTCACTGTTCGCACCTCTTGGGAAACCAGTTAACGGCTGTACTAAAAGCTTAGACATTAGTAACTGTTTTCATTTGAAACATAAGATTGTTTTCTGATTGTTGTTTTGTTTTAAACCAAAGGTTGAGGTTTCCACGATGGGGAAATAACTCAGCTTAGTTCTGTTTCTTTCTTAGACATCTGTAGTTGTTCCACTGACTTCTTGGGAACGATGGGTGAGGAAGAGGAGTCATGTGACCCAGCCAGTCGGGTCCCTTGCAGGGTGCCGCCTGGTCTACCCGCGGCGACAAAGCCTGCTGCTTACCTGGGCAGCTGCACCGCCTGCCCTGCTGGGCAGAAGAGCAGACTCGTGTGGACATGATGAATCCACTCTCCCAGGAAACACACAGAGGCCAAAGAATCATAACACCAACTCACGTGGACCTTTTCAGACTAAGCTTTTATTTTTTTTGATATTACAAACCAGTTTTCTTTATTCACAAACCACTGTAAGTGATATAAACACTAATTTCTAAAGACAGATATACACATTTTCTGGGTTTGCAGATTGCGTGAGGTGTGTGTTAAGTCACTATATGCCACACATGATAGTAATCTTTTTTTTCCATAATTCATAATAGCAATAGTTATTTAGATAAATGAAAACATTCCAAATAAATACCGTTTAAAAAAATCCAAAATGTCTGTTTACATCTCTGACATACATTTTAAAATGACTTATTGGCCTCTTGGAGGAGTGCCTGACAAAAGAGTCTGTAACACCAGTTGGCACCCACTTGCTCTAAATGATTTTATTAAAACTACATACAGTCATGGGGGAAAGTACAGCTCATCAATGAAAATCAAAACTGCAAATTAATTTTACTTGAACCAACACAGTAAGAATTCTATGTTTGTGATTCCAAATACAGTGCAAATTCTGGATTTTGAAATCTGAGACACATGGGAGACTTCGCTTGATTCTCCCAAACCCCCTGTTCCTTCTACCTCACCCCACTTTGGGGTCGGATGCCGTAGCATCTTAATATATCCTTTCCCTCAAAAACATCAACCAGGCACCCGTTGTCATGACACCTTCTCCACGTGGAGGAAGATGAGAATGTCTCAGGAATGCTATCAAGCACCCTCTCCCTTCTTCCCTCCCCCACTGGCAAAAAGAATATTTTTCTCTGCTTTTGGACGCTAAGCAGCAGTATTTTTCCCCCGTTTCTCTCTTTCTCTCTCTCTCTTTTTTTTTTTTTGTTTTTTATTTTTATTTTTTGCAAGATCACGGTGATCTTAGATAGCAAAGCTACAGAAACTCGGTTTTCAAATCTTGTGAAACTTTATTGATGGTTTAATATCCAACCGATCTTACTGCATGCACATTGGATGACAAGAGAAAAGCTGGATCACAAACACTTTTTTTTTTTTTTAAAGTTTTGTCTGGTTTTGTCTTAAAGCAGAGTTGTTACAGCGGATTGGCAGGTTCACAGCAGTGAGTTGAGAGCTTTACTAAAGTGCGTGCCATACGAAGGCCTGCACTGCACACATGGAAATTGTTAACTATGGCAGCAAAACTACTGGGGACGACTTGCTGCAGGATATATATATATTTTTTTAATTTAAATACAAAAACAGGAAGATCCGTGACAGATACCCCAACTGAGATTAACTTTGTAAACAGAACAACATGAAAAGACTTCGAACAGAAGGAGTATACAGACAAACTGCAATTTTTCGGATGCGCCATTTTGGCCCCGCTTCCGAGGTGGGGGGGAGGGGGGCGTTCTTTAGGGGATGTTGAGGGTGGACCTACTTTTTTTGCTTCCTTTTGACAAGTGTCCTGGGCCTTGGAGACAAAAAAAGAAAACTAAAGATATTGATTTGAGATAGGGATTGGGGAAAAAAATGGGAGGGCGGGCTCTCACGGGCTGAAAAATTGCAGGTTGCTTACACAACACAGTCATGTTTCAAAAAGTACCAAGCGGATGAAAATACCATGATTATCTCTACCCAATGATTGCAATACTTGTAAAATGCTTCTATAAATCCGAATATGATTATCATGTAATTCCATAAAAATTATACGTCTTGTCTGTAACAGTTGTTCTACGAGGCTAAAACTAAAGCTTCGAAAGACTGTTTCTAGAACTTAACAACGCCACTGCACAGATGTAAATTTTATACATTTTTTTTCACTGGTACAAAGAATTTAAGTTTTTATTACTTTCTTTTTTTTGGAAAAAAAGAAAAAAATAGAAACAGTGCTTTTTATCACCTTTTTATTAATGTTATTTTTTTCCCTCCCATAATATAAAAGTCAGCAATGATATCAATAATTTATTATACTGGAAGAAATATAAAAAGAATGCTTGCGGATGGCCTAACTAGCAGTCTTTTGCCTAAATAACTAGTGGCTGGTTAAGAAGCTGAATACTGCCGGGTGGAATGGTTGTAAAGGGTGGGTTTGCGCAGCTGCATTCAGCTTGGATGCACAAGTGTTTCTAGAAGCATCCTCTTAACAACCTAACCTTTGGCTTGAACTGACAGTGAGTAACTTAGAACCGTTGCTATATGGACGTTGGTGCAGTGGGTCGTTTAGATTCATCAGTTACTTTTTTTTTTTTTCCCCTTTCAGCCAAACCCCAGTCCCCACCCCCTAGGTCCCTCCCACCCTTCCCGTTTCATAAAATAAAATAATGCGGATGCAGAAAAGAACATGACTCCTGTAGTCACTTACACTCTTCCCCAACAGCTGATAACCCCAGTAGCTTAATATTCAGCATATATAATTTCATTTACAGAATACAGCACTCTGGATATGGCCCTATACCAGTGTTTAGTCATAGCTAGCATCTCTCTAGATCAACCACAAAAAAAAAAAAAAAAAACCTGCCTACAGCCAGCAACCAAACTACAGAACCTTCGGAAATGAAAGACCCACAATATTAAAATACACAGAACAAAATATCTGAGGTATAAGATAAAAAATGTAATTTTTTTTCCTCTTTTTAATTTAATTTTTTTTTTTTTTTAGATGCTAAAATGATGCACTACTGCATGTATTGCAATACCCAGGCCTCGGAAAGCTTCCTTTTTCCCCACGTTGGAAGGTTTTTTTTTTGTTTTTTTTTTTTTTTAATGGTTTTTGTCATTTAGTATGGAGCAAAACGGTTGTATCCCCCTCGGTATATACTAGCCTGCAATGAAGAAAGAACGAGACCCACATCGTCAGCATGGCTCCTAGTCTTGGCATCAGTCAAGGGTGCAAAAGCATTCTGAAACAAAGCAATTTAAGGGGTGTGTTTTTTACATTTTCCTTTTGCAATACGTGGATCATCAAAAAAGACTACTATGTGAAAAAACAGACACTCGGAAACAACCAATATGGAGGCGTCCCCTACCCATCCTAGGTCCACTTTTTGGAGAATTGAAGATACTGCCAAGCCTGACCTCTCCCCACCCCCCAGTCGCTCCTTACAACAAAAAATCCCTGTAGAACCAACTTCGGGCGGCCAGTCCTGGGAGCTATAAAGGACTCTGAAACAAATGGGCTGCTGAAGGATTGATGCTGTCTCTTATTCTTGGCTTGTTTGAGTCTCTAACAATACTGTGTGTCAAGGATGCAAAAGCATTTTGAAACAAAGCAATTTAAGGGGTATGTTTTTTTACATTTTCCTTTTACAACATGTGGATCATCAAAAAAAAAAAAAAAAAAAAAGACTACTATTTGAAAAAATAGACACTCAGAAACAACCAATATGGAGGCGTCCCCTACCCATCCCGGGTCCACTTATTAGAGAATTGAAGATAGGACCAATCCTGAGCTCCTCTCCCCATAGCTCCTTATAACAAAAATTCTCTGTAGAACCAAATTTGGGTGGCCAGCCCTGGGAGCTAAAAAGGACTCTGAAACAAATGGGCTGCTGAAGTATTGATGCTGTCTGTTAGGGTTGACCATCTGAGTCACTGATAATAATGTGCTCTGTTGGGAAAGGCTCTGTCTACACTCAAGATGTTGCATGCAGAGGGCTTATTGAATGTCATCATTCAACCCTCTTGGCCAACACTTTCCCCCAGTGGACTGGGTGTTGAAGTGGAGTGGCTGAATAGCGAAAGTGGGACGAACATGTAAGTCCACTCTTTACTTGACTCAGCTGAACAATCTGTATGGAAGGTGCTCTTGAGAAGGGAGTTGTGTAGATGAATTACTGGGTGTCATTGAGCTTGTGCAAAAAATGATAGGTTTCCCAATTATGGCGGAATGTCTACCACCAAGCTCCAGGGAATTGCCTAGCCATGGTTTTAGACGGCACTTAACTATCTCCTTTTGTGAAAAGTTTTGGCGATGCCAATGAATGCCTCCGGGACTTTATCTTTAGGAGAACTGATCGTCTTGATCTCAAGCAGAAATCTGCATGCCAAAAAGCTTTGTAATGATTGCATACGCTCTCACGTAATGGGCACGTCTTACTGTACGCTTTTACTGCATAGAAGTTTGAACAAGTACAGGCAAATTCACCACCCCCCCTTTCGCCTCCCAGTGTTGCCCCTCCCCCCAAACCCCTCCCAAAACAAAAACCCAGCCCCACTCCCACCAAAAAAAAAAAAAAGAGACAACTCCCAAACTGCTTCCTTCTAATTCCTTATGTACTAGGCACACACACAAAGCGTGCCTCTCTCTCTATTTTCTTTCCTGGGCGACTATGACTTTAAACATGAATTGTAATAGGGGAGGAGAGGCAGTCAGATTCTCAGCTGCCTGACAGCAGAGGCCTGGAACTGTGCAGCTTAGCTCCTCTGAGGTCTGTGGTGGGGCTGGAACCTTGGGGCTATGTGAATGAGCGGCAAGGGAGGGAGGGAAAAAAAAAAGAAAACAAAAAGTTCTGCATTGACACTGCATTCCGTTAGTGATGGATTTCATTATCAACATGACTAATTATTCCATTAAGGTAAGTGCTTGGCTAGGTGAGACTTGCAAAATGAGAAATATAATAACTTACATGCACGACATTGCCAAGAAATTAAGACATTTATCAAGTTTACTGGGAGGATTAATGTGGCATTTTTTAGCTGCTGTTAGCACAAGAGACAAATTCAATTAAGGGAAAGTGAGAGGATGTCAGCCATCAACCCATCCTGAGATCCCAGCTGGGGGGAGGGGCGGCTGGGGGCCGGGGGAGGGGGGCAAGGAAGAAGCGAGGAAGAGGAGGAAGCGGAACTCACCATGGCACCAACGCCGTAGGTGGGGGCTGGAGCAAGTGTGTGGTGGTAGGGGTCGGTAGCATAAACTCGTCCGTAACTAGAAGGAAGACAGAGGGGAAGATTAAGCCATAATATGTGATTAACGAAGTAACAATAACAACCATAAAACACAAAATACCAAGACAGTGTGGAGAGGCCCTATCCATCTTGAGAAATAAGAGACGCATTCCAATTGGCCACGTAACATGAGAAAAGTCCATCCTATACAACACATTCCTGTGTCCACTTAACATCGCTGGTGATAAAAGTATGTGGAGTGTGTGTGTGTCTGTGTGTTTCCTCTCTCTCTCATACAACCCTTTATACACTGGGTTGGAGGCAGGCAACAGCTTGAAAGAGTGGTCTTAAGAAAGCCAGGAACCACAGAGGACCCATTATAATCAAGACAGACTGTTCTCTTTTCCTAACAAAGTTGTCACCAATCAAGTGAGACAGGGTGGGCCAAAAAGGGCCCAGTCTTTACAGTTAGGGTCCAACATGTCAGAATGGGAAAGAACAGATGTATTCAAACAGAAGCATCCTTGAAGGCTTTGTGGGACCTCCCTCCCCACTCAAGAATTAGAGCCTGATTTGATTTTTGAGTCTATCACCCCAGAACTTCTATCTCATCAATCTCTAGCCAGGTTCTGGGAAGTGATACATTTTAAACAATATTTCTTTTTTTAAATTTTTTTTTTTTGATATGAATCATTTTTAAAGTCTTTATTGAATTTGTCACAATATTGCTTTTGTATTATGTTTTCGTTTTTTGGCCACAGGGCATGTGGGATCTTAACTCCCTGACCAGGAATGGAACTTGCATTGGAAGGCAAAGTCTTAACCACTGGACCGCCAGGAAGTCTCTTGAACAATATTTCTTGATGACATTTCCTTATATCTGAGGATTTTTTCCTCCTCTCTCTACCATCCTCCTTCCACTGCCCTGACGTCCAGCACAGGCTTTAAAAGAAAAATGTAGAAGAGATGGACACCTAACGCATTGGATGAACACTGCAACTCATCAGATATTAGAGCTCAGAGAGATTAGGTCATTTGCTCAAAGTCACAGAGCTAGACAGAGTCAGAGCTAATCCTTGAATCTCTCAGGGCAACTCTCATGCTCTTTCCATGGTTCCAGATACCCTTCCTTGAACGGCCTGCCAGATATCTAGCATCTCTCTAGATCAACCACAAAAAAAAAAAAAACTGCCTACAGCCAGCAACCAAACTACAGAACCTTCGGAAATGAAAGACCCACAATATTAAAATACACAGAACAAAATATCTGAGGTATAAGATAAAAAATGTAATTTTTTTTCCTCTTTTTAATTTTTTTTTTAGATGCTAAAATGATGCACTACTGCATGTATTGCAATACCCAGGCCTTAGAGAGAGTTTGAATGCTGCTGTTTTGGTAATGATCACACCTGAGATGCAGGAGAAGTTAGGTGAGGGTCTCTGGAAGCAAAGCCTGAAATGGAGAGTCTTCCACTCCTGATTTGTTGGGGGTGGTGCGTTTAAGAGGAGGGAGAGGCAAGCAGCTCAGAGAAAGGGAAAATAGAGAACCAAGGCTGTATCAGTTCTGAGCTGAAAACTAACTTCTCCCTAATCCTGAGTTGCACCCCAAAGTTGATCCCAGCTGGAGGCAAGTGGGTTGGCTTTTTAATGCTCTTGTTAGTTAAGCATTAGCTGTAGACTTCCTAGAAGGGCAGACGATAAACTTCCTACTTGCAGTGATTCTTTGGGAGAGGGTAAGTCTCTGCAGAAAGAGGCAGTTGGGAACCATTGGCGACCAACATTCACAGTGGCTAGGGGAGGGATAAACCAGCCACTAGATGGGGTAGGTGTTAATTATCAATTAACACCTTTTGAATCTTGAACACTCCTTTAAAGAAGGAAGGAACAAGCCAGGAAGAAGTCATTGGTCTATACTATCAACCTTGGGGTCGAATTTGCATTGACTTTATTCTTCTCCTCCCCTGTCTGTCCCTATTTGCCTTCTAATCTTCCTTCTCATACTTGATGGATAAAGAATGCACTGGATGGATCTCACATCGTGAAGCCTGAGAAGGAAGAACCAGGGAGAAAACCTTCTAACTCTCAGGCTCTGAGTTAGACTCCAGATTGGGGAAAAAAAAAAAATGATTATACTAACCTCCTGATTCTGGGAAAGATTGAGGCAGGAGGACACGGGGAGCAACAGAGAATGAGATGGCTGGATGGCATCATCAAATCAATGGACATGAGTTTGAGAAAACTCTGGGAGATAGGGAAGGACAGGGAAGCCCGAGGTACTGCAGTCCATGGGATAGCAAGGAGTCAGACACGACTTAGCGACTGGACAACAAAATACTAAGCTCTCATTGGACATGCTTTACTCCCAAGCCCTCTGCTTGTTTCAAAGGTCACTGAGCTCAAATCATCTACATGAGTCTTCTGCCTGATCCTCAAAAGTGTCAACATTCAGCATTCTCCTGATCCCCAGAAACAAACAGGAGTTTCTTTTCTGAGATGAATCTCTTAGTGAAACTAACAAATAGGCAAGCCCTTCTTGCTTTCATTCCTTGGGACATCCTTTGTGACTTTGACTCACTGAAACTGCCTTTAATCAAAGATTCCCCCTCTCTCAGGGAGGGGAAAAAAAAAAAAAAAAAAAAGCAGATGTATGTCCAAGACAGGGTGTGTTAAAGCAAGAAGAATGATGACTTTTTGAAATAAATCTTTTATTCATGGAGGTTACTCATGAAACTGGGGCATTTACCCCTAATTAGAAGCAGCTACTAATAGGGAGAAAAGAACATGATGGATGACTTTGGTGTTGATTTTCATTTCATGAGAAAATAAAGTCTGTCATGGATCTGGAGGGAAAAAAAAGTAATAGGATTATTTTTAATGTATTTTCGACTGGCAAAGCTGGTTATAGGAACTGGCTATAAATTGCAAAAGTGAACTAAAAATGCTTGGATATTTACTAAATGATGCCACAGTGTGGTGTTCCTCCAAAACAAGCGGTGAAGATGCTAATTCAGAGCAATGATTAATAGTTTTATTTTATTTTTTAAGTTGGGGACTGATTTTGCTGTGGCAAAACTGTCCCGTTTTGAGGAGACAACAGAGTGGTGATCTGAATGTGAAAAGGTAACCCCCCGCTTTTCCTCTCACATCCTTTAATGGTCATTCATTGATAACTCTGGGCCACGCGTCAGCCTCCGTAGAAAAATCAAGCTAACAGTTTGGCAGCGTTCCCTTCCAGGGCAGAAGAAAAAGAGAGCAGCGCTGAAGTGGTCCTCATAAATGAGCAAGCTCCTTTTTGCTCCTCAGGGTGACCTCTACCTTCAGAATCCGATGGTTTTATTATGATTAATAAATTTCATCTCCACAGAGGAAAAGGGACCATGTCAGCTCAAACTGAAAGCAAGGAGGCTTCTTTTCAAATGCTAATCCCGAAACACGCCCTTCCGTGACACCACCATTTAGACACAAGGTTATCAGGGAAGATGTGGACTGGAGTTCCACTGAGGCTTCGGGGATGCTGGCCACACCAGTGACCTCCAGCGGCGGAGCCCAGAGGAAGAGGGCTGGTTCCCAGGGACCTTGGTGGGAAGGATGGGGAACACCACGTGGAGACAGACCCGCGCCTGGCATCACCCTTCGGACCAGCCATCCCTGCCGAAGCGGGACAGGGCTTGCCGTGGCCCCACAGCCCACCGGTCAAAAATTACAGATGAAATCTGAGACGTGGCCATGTCACTCACACTATCACCACCCTGACATAAACCACCGGTATTTCATCAGAACCAAATCAGAAACAGTCATTTATATCTATATCTGTCTATCTGTCATCTGTCTCACTGTCTGTCTATTTATCATCTATGACTTGTCTGCCCGTCTATCACCTATCATTTATCACTCGGTCTCAATCATCTATCAACCATCTATCTGTCTCTCCATCATCTGTCTACCTCTATCTATCCTCTGTCTATCTGCCAATTATCTATCTATCTATAATCTGTCTATTATCTATCTGTCTATCTGCCTAGCTGCCTATCACCTATCTTTCCATCTATTTAAATATAAACCTGTATCAACCTAATCATACTTAACGGCCTTGCTTAAAATCCTTCAATGATTTCCCACTTATCCTAGAATAAAATCCAACTTGCCTGAGTCATCCCTGCCCCGCTCTCACCCCCATCTCACTCCCAACCCCACCCCTTGCTCATTAGGACTCCCAGGACACGGGCAAACTCATTCTCCCCTTGGGACCCTGGCCGTGCTCATCTTCCATCTGAGCTGCTCCCTTTCATCCTTGACCTCTCAGCTCAAACGTCAGCTCCGGAGCGGTGCCTGCCTCCCTGACCGCTCTTTCTTAAGCATACTTTCCAACCGCATCCCCATCCTTCACATCATGAAGCAGATCTCCATTCATTTTGGTGACTTACTTCCAGACTTGACTGTGTATCTGTGCCCCCTCTGGAATGCCAGCCCCACCCCCACCCCCAGGGGCTGGGCTGAGTCTATCTTGTTTCCTCCTTTCTCTCCATTGTCTGCTGCTGCTGCTGCTAAGTCACTTCAGTCGTGTCCGACTCTGTGCGACTCCATAGATGGCAGCCCATCAGGCTCCCCCATCCCTGAGATTCTCCAGGCAAGAACACTGGAGTGGGTTGCCACTGCCTTCTCCAGTGTCTAGCACAGCACAAACTATGGGGCAGGTGAACGAGGGAGCAAGCCAATGCCACTTGTTGAGTGGAGGAGGGCTAAGGAGAGACAAGAGGCCTGGGAAGACCCTGGTATCCACCATCTGTCAGTACCACGCTCCTAGGAGCTATGCTTTCTAAAGATTCTATAGCACCTGCTCCCAGAGACAATCAAAACATTTCAAGATGCTCAGAAAAAAGTTCCTTGAGTCTCAAAATACACAGTGTGTTATTTCCCATCACCCCTGAGAGTTCACAGAGGCCAAGTTGCCATTAAGTTCATCACTCCCTTCTCCAGGGGATCTTCCTGACCCAGAGATTGAACCCATGTCTCCTGTACTGCAGGCAGGTTCTTGACTGAACCACCAAGGTAGTCCAAGTTCATCGAAGGGAAAAAAACCAAACAGCCAAAGTGAAACAAGATAACTGCTCTGCTCTCTAGTTTGCTGTAGCTCAACGCCATCATGAACCTTCCTCTGTTTTGGACCTTTGCGACAAGAAAGCCAAGAGGCTGGCCTGCCCCACGGAGGACAAAGGCTTGGAGCCAGAAGATCCAGGCTCAAGTTCTCCCTTTGCGACGCCCTTGATCAATGATGCAGGGAACTTTCTCTGAACCTCATCGTCCTTGTTTGTAACATGATTCTGCTCGGTCTGAGCTCTGCCTAATTCACAGATAAAGCACATGAAAGGAAGCCAGGGGCATTTAAAAGCCATCTACAGAGATGGGAGACTATGATAACAAGGATTCTTCTACAGAATTTCATAAGCCGACCTCTCACTCCTGCCCAGCTGTTTGGTCTGCAGAAGCACCCAAAGGATCAGGATTGCGTATAGTTCTAGCGATCAACTCACAGATGCTTTCGGAAGTGAAGCTCTGTCTCATTTATGAGTTACACATATAGTTTCAATGGCTATATTTGAACTTGATATGCTGGAGTCAAATGAGTACGTAAGTTGCATACTGAATGGGAAATATGAACCCATGTTTGTGACAGAGCTTTGTCAATTCGACTGAGAAATGTAAATACTACTTATTATTAACATCTTCTAAGTCCAGCTGCAACAAGCTGGGTGTGAATGAAATACAGTAGGGCCATGTGGGTACCGTGCCCCTGGGTTCTAACAGTCAAGTGGTTTTCCTATAGGGGCACAGGAAGAACACTGTCATTGACTCCACTCCATAGAGTTCACTCTGTATATTTGAATTCACAGTCTTTATGCGCCTGAGAACTTTTAATCTTATTTCAGCATCACCTCCCCACATTTCCTGTCCCAAAGATAGCTGGGGTGGGGGGTGGGGGGTCCCTGGGGGCAGAAAGATGAATAAAATAGGCTCAGTTCTCCGATGAGGCTCCGAGTGTCACGGAGGTCTCCTAGACGGTCCCAATGCAGCAAGAAGGTGCCAACACTTGAGCCCCCACCATGATGAGAAGCGCTACAGACTATGCATTCAAACCAGGATCCCTGACAAAGGATCAAAATGTGCACTCCCAGAATCTGCAATGCCGTTAGAGCTACAGTGGCTTCATAATCAGATCTAAGATAGAGTCTGGAAGGTATTTGGGAACTTAATACACACCAGATACACACCTCCCACAGAGTGTTCAAGGAGGGCCCTACACACGGCCCCATGGTCCTCATGGCCTGTGATTTGGAGAGCGATGGTTTAGCCAGGAAATGCTCCCCTTCCCGCCCCTGTGGTCTCAGACCTCAATGCTCAGTTGGCATTGGTGAAGGCACTCACTAAGGAATATTCCTCTATGATGACTGCGGCTTTCTCCTAGTCTCATCTAGGCAATGACTTCTATAATTGTAGACCACGTGAGTGACCGGGGATTTTCTAAAAGCTTCCCAAGACGCACAAGTCAGAAAGCAGAATCAATCCCATAATTAAAAACCTCCAAGAAAGACATAGAAGAGGCAGAAGACATTCTCCAAGAGGAGCTTAAGAGTTAGCACAACCCGACGCTGACATTTCTGAACTCTCCTGTGGCTCACTTCCTTAGCTTGGATTTGAAATGACTATCTTCGCAGATTGCCTTTTTCAGTTTCATGATTCTTTTCCTCCAAAGTAGCAGGGATGGACTTTCCTGGTGGTTTAGTGGTTAAGAGCCCGCCTGCCAGTGCACAGGACACGGGTTTGATTCCATGGGTTCGAGGCCCAAGATTCCACATGCCTCGGGGCACCTACTGAAGTCCAGGCACCTAGACCCGGAGCTCTGCAACAGGAAAAGTCACCGCAATGAGAAGCCCGCACATCGTGACTAGAGAAAGCCCGTGCAGCAACGAAGATCCAGTGCATCCAAAGAAACAAACACATTTGTTTTAAAAGACTAAGAGAATTTCGGCTCCTGCCTGCTCTTTGTTCCACGTGGGGTTCCTCCAGTAAAAACCCCTGGAATACCTGTGTCAGAACTACTCCCAAACTGAGTTGTCCTTCTGAAGCCATGGGTACAGCAACCTCCAAGCCCCATGTAAGTAGATCAATGGTTTTAATGGGATGAGAGGGAGACAGATTCTGGACCTCTGCCCCAGAGATATCCCACTACAGTGCGTATAGACACACACACACACACACACACACACACACACACACACACACACACTCAAAGGCAAAGTTAAAACATAAAGTCAAAACACATTGCTTCATGCTGAAGCTGAAGCTCCACTACTTTGGCCACCTGACACAAAGAGCTGACCCACTGGAAAAGACCCTGATGCTGGAGAAGATTGAGGGCAGGAGGAGAAGGGGGTGACAGAGGATGAGATGGTTAGATGGCATCACTGGACATGAGTCTGAGCAAACTCCAGAAGATAGCGAAGGACAGGGAAGCCTGGTGTGCTGCAGTCCATGGGGTTGCAAAGAGTTGGACATGACAGTGACTGAACAATACGACACGCTACCAACGTCCAGGTTAACTGTTGAAACATTTTAATTCTAGGTGAGCATCCTTGCTGCTAAGAGACCCCTTCCTGGGGCACACATACTCTTTCAATATTCATTAGAGAAAAATGAATGAAAATGTGGCTCTCTGATAGAAATATGGTAAAAGCCTCAAAGACAAGCTACATAGGACACTGTAAGTTTCCCAGTAGCTACATTGAAAAAAAAAATAAATGGAAAATAGGTGTGATTTATTTTTATATTTTAATTCGATCCAACAGATTAAAAACAGTATCATTTCAATGTGTCACTGACATAAAAATAATCCGTGACATACTTTACCTTATGTTCATACTAGGTTGTTGAAATCTACTGTGTATTGTACGCTGAGAGTTCAGGTCCACATGGACCAAGCATGTTCCAAAGGCTCCAAGGCCACATGGTAATCGGTCACCATGTTGCAGAGAACCAGTCCAGAAAAATCTACAGAATGTTCTCCTCATTGAAAGACAAAACATTCCTGACGGATCAGCTCAATGTTTCCTGGAGTGTGAGCTGAGGTCTCCTCTGTGAGAATGGTCTGGGGCCTAAGAACTTTGATTGTCAGGCTCCCTCTCCGGACCTAGGAACCAGAATTCCTGGGGCAGGGAGAAGGGAGGATGGAGTGTAATCTGTATTTTTTTTTTTTCAGTTTTAGTACTTTTCACTTGAAGTATAGTTGATTTGCAATGTTGTGTTAATTTCTTCTGTACAGCAAAGGGATTCAGTTACAGATACATACACATTTTAAAATATTCTTTTCCATTATGCAGATAAGTTCATCTGTACCATTTTTCTAGATGCCACATATAAGTGATAGTCTATGATGTTTGTTTTTCTCTTTCTGACTTACTTTACTAGCAGAAATAGGGACACAGATGTAGAGAACAAACTTAAGAATACCAAGGAAGGGAGGAAGGGATGGGATGAACTGGGAGACTGGGAATGACATGTATACACTCTGTGTCTAAAACAGATAGCTAAGAAGGACCTGCTGTACAGCACAGGGTGGGCATCTTAAGTTGCCCACCTGTGTCTGACTCTTTGCAACCCCATGGACTGTAGCCCACCAGGTTCCTCTGTCCATGGGATTCTTCAGGCAAGAATACTGGGGTGGGTTGCCATGCCCTCCTCCAGGGGATCTTCCTGACCCCAGGGGATGAACTCATATCTCCTGCACTACAGGGGGATTCTTTACCACTGAGTCACTGGGGAGGCCCATAGCACATGCAACTCTCCTCAAGACAGTATAAAGAACTAAATGGCAAGAAAACGTAACAAGAGTTATACATCAGTTAGATGTATAACTGATTCACTTTGCTGTACAGCAGAAACGAATGCAACATTGTAAAGCAACTCTACTCCAATAAAAATTCCAATAAAAATTTTAAAAATAAATAAATAAAAATATTCTTTTCCATTACAGTTTATCATAGGATATAATTCTTCATACTGTACAGTAGGGCCTTGTTGTTCATGCATGTGTAATAAATTCTGCAGGTGATCATCACCCAACCTTACATTTGATACCTGCCGTTGTATATTAAAAAAAAAATCTGCCCTGATTAACCCTCCCTTACTCAGGCTAATTCAGAGCTCTCTAGACATTGTTACTGTTCATAAGTAAACTGATACAGACATTTCATTTTTAGGAGGTATTGTTATTGCATGTAATAGGCTTTGCACTGTGTCTGGCCCATTGTAAGCACTCAGTTAACACTGGGAGGATCTTGACTAAGTTCCTTTCCCCGCATGTTCCCTTAGCACCCTACGCTTCCCCTACTAGAACACACATCACACTTTCCTGGAAACAGACCAATTAACTACCGATCGATTTGCTGCATGACAACTTTGCTGAATAATCAAATCACCAAAATGGAAAGGAGAGACCCTTAGATGAAATTTGCTGAAGGATCAATTAGAGGAATGGTCAATTTAGAAATTTCTTCTAAATAGTATCTGAAGTCTTAGTGCGGCTGCCTGGGTGTGCAAGTATGTATGTGTGTGTTCAGGTTAGTGGGGAATAAAAAGCTGGAAGGGGGTAGTGATACTCCCCACTGTGGCCCCAAACTTGACAAATAATGTCTCTAATAAAAGTGGACAGCAACCCACCGCCCCAAGGAGACTGGTTTCAGCAGCGTTTGCAGGTGTGTTTGGTCCAGGCTTCTTCCCAGGCCCCACGTGTCTGTACTGAGTGCTCAAAAAGGACTGAGAGTCTGTCCCCGGGCTGGCTTCCCAACCAACATGACGGTACCTGGCATGGTAGAAGGGATGAAACTTGCTGCCAGATCGAGACCCAGCCTCACCTGCCTCCCAGAGACACATAAACGTGCACACGCTCCCCCAGGCAGGGGGCAACTGGTAGCCAAAACAACAAGCTCAAAGTGTCTGGTACTTTCCAGGGCACTGTTTATCTTCTCTGTTGATTTTTAGCCACTGCTTTTCAGCAAAGGAAAGATTTCTGGAGAACTGCTCTAAAACACCCTTGGCTGGTGTCCTCTTCTGTCCCCCTGATGTGCAGAATTTCCTCTTTGCCACTCAGTCCTGCCCCGCTAGACCTGGGACCCACACATCGTGTGCTCAGCATACCTGAGCTGTATGAAGGAGACAGGGCCAAGGCAAATAAACTCCCACTGGACCATCTGTTTAGAGAATCATTTAGTTCCCTGGTGGTGGCGATCAGTTGCTTCAGTTGTGTCATAATAATCTATTGTTTAATGATATCATATTTTAATCTATCTACCCACTGCATTGTTGGGTGCTCAGGTTGATAGCAAGTTTTCAAAAATATTGAAGAAAATAAACATCCTTGTATATACCCAGTTATAATTGCTTTAAAGAAAACAATTAATAAATAGCTAATCCTACTGCATGAATGTTCAGTCACTCAGTTGTGTCCGACTCTTTGCAACCCGCCAGGTTCCTCCATTCATGTGATTGTCCAGGCAAGAATACTGGATTGGATTGCCATTTCCTTCTCTAGAGGATATTCCCAACCCAGGGATCGAACCTGTGTCTCCTGAGTCTCCTGCATTGCAGAAGGATTCCTTACCCTCTGAGCCACCTGGGTCCCTCCAAATTTGAACAACTATGCCCACTCCCCAGTTCACAAACACTAGTTTTCTAGAAGCAAGACAGCACAACTGAAGAATGCAGAATTCCATCTGGAGGTGAAGGTCAAACATCCAAGGTCAAGATGAAAGGAGCACTTGGGGGCAGTGCAGTTCAGTGGAAGGAACAGTGGCATCAGATAGACTCCTGTGTAACCATGGTAACCATGGCCAAGTTACCAAACCTCTCTGGGTCTGAGCATATTGTTCTTTTGAAATTTGCAAATAATGGTGATAGTAACCTCTGCCCCACTGAGATACTGTAATGAATTTTATCCACACGTATACATAGGTACATATATACACACATGCATATATGTATATACTGTATATAATTTATTATACTTGCTAGTACACGGGCTATGCACAATAAATGACAGCAAGTTATGACTACAACCTGGGGAATTCAACACAGTTTATCTGAAAGTGAAAGTGAAGCTCTCAGTCATGCCCGGACTCCCTGCAACACTATGGGCTGTAGCCAGCCAGGCTCCTTTGTCCATGGGATTTTCCAGGCAAGAATACTGGAGTGGGTTGCCATTTTCTTCTCCAGGGGATCTTCCCCACCCAGGGATCAAAGCCAGGTCTCCCACAGTGCAGGCAGACTCATTACCCTCTGAGCCACCAGGGAAGCTTATCTGGGGGACAGTTATTTACTGCAGCGGTAAAGGGCTTGTCTTCTCTGCTCTCAAAAGGTCTTAACTCTTCAATGAAATGACCAATACACCGTGGGAGGAAGAGGGGAGGTGCGGGCATCTAACAAAAATTGGTCCTTGCACATCTCTCTAATCTGCTGGTACATTCTGTTTGTTCTCTTGTCAAAATGCAGCCCAATAAACCAGTTTGCAGCTCTTTTACAGCCATCATCCTAAACCAGGTCAGCATCACCCTTCCTTGGGCTTCAAGCCTCCGTATTTTTCTGCTCTGGCCATACTGCAAATCCAAAACCAGTCCAACTCATCATTTAAAAAAAAAAAGTCAGACTACTGTCAACCCTCCAATGTCTTCCTATCACACTTAAAATCTCAAATGATTTCTGTAACCTCCAAGTCCTAATTTGTTTGGACCCCTGGCTGTCTTCCTGATGTTATCTCTGAAATTTTCCCTGTACTCACACTCTGTAGACACGCCGAGCCTCAATATTTCGCGCATGCGTTGACCACAGCGCCTCCGGACGTGCTACTGCTGTAGCCTGAAATGCTTCCGGTTCCCCAGTTACTCACCTGGCTCGATTCAGGTCCTGGCTCAAGTGTCACCCTCTCAGAGAGGCCATCTCTGATCGGTGAATATACAGGAGCATCACAACTTACTTTCTACCCTACCCTTGCTTTTTGATTCATTATGCTGCTGCTGCTAAGTCACTTCAGTCGTGTCCGACTCTGTGCGACCCCGTCGACGGCAGCCCGCCAGGTTCTGCCATCCCTGGGATTCTCCAGGCAAGAACACCGGAGTGGGTTGCCATTTCCTTCTCCAATGCATGAAAGTGAAAGGTGAAAGTGAAGTCGCTCAGTCGTGTCCGATTCCTAGCGACCCCATGGACTGCAGCCCACCAGGCTCCCCTGTCCCTGGGATTTTCCAGGCACGAGTACTGGAGTGGGGTGCCATCGCCTTCTCCTTGATTCATTATAGCTATTGCATAACTCCACATGCATGCGTGCTAAGTCGTTTCGGTTGTGTCCGACTCTTTGTGACCCCATGGACTGTAGTCCTCCAGGCTCCTCTGTCCATGGGATTCTCCAGGCAAGAATACTGGAGTGGGTTGCCATGCTCTCCTCCTGGGGATCTTCCTGACCCAGGGATTGAACCAGCATCTCTTAGGACTCCTGCATTGGCAGGCAGGTTCTTTACCACCAGCGCCACCCGGGAAGCCCATAACTTGACTTGCTCATTCATGGGGTCTGCTGAAAGATTCTCTTTTTTCTGCTCTGATCACACTGCAATCCACAAAGCAGTCCAATTTATCATAAAAAAAGAAGTCAGACCGCAGCTGATCCTCCAGTATCATCCTATCACTTGAGGTCTGGTCTGCACTAGGATGGAGGCTCTTGGAAGGAAAGCCTTCTCTGGACTTATGTAATGTGATGTATGGAACAGTGATGACCCAACATGTACAAATTAACTGACATGAACTTCCAGCAGTTCTATCAAAATAAGTCATGTGTCTTTCAACCTCTGTTTTTGTATAAGACTTACGCATTCTACTACAACTACAACACCTGACCAGTCTTAAAAAAGTTCCAATGAACCCCAGCAACAGGAAGGACTTGGATGGAAGGGGAGGGAAAATCACTTTGCCCTTTTTTCCACCTTTTGCAGAATCCAGCTCATCAAAGGTTCCTGATGTTACAGAATGTGAAAGCCTTGGGTGTGTTCAAGGTGGATGAGACAGCCACGTAAACACGTGTCTTTCAGGAACAAAATTAAGAAAACAACCAATACCACTGACAACAAAATACATTCCCATATAAATACAATCACATAAATAACACATGCAAGTTTCTTCTATGTGTCTAGCAAAGGAGAATCAATATTTGATATTTTGGCTCTACCAAAATACCTTGGGTCTCTCTATCAAAGACCCAAGGAAGCATCTTCACTTTTCCTTTGGGAACAGAAAGAAAAGCTCTTCAGAGTTCCTGTTGCTCCTATTGGATGATCTGTATTTCACCACCTCTGCCCCAAGCCATAGACAAAACTGTCTGGCAGTCTCTGCCCCCATAGGCAGCCACATAAAATAACGCATACTTATAAGAAATTCAGGTATCAAATCAATCGGGCCCTCCAAACAGATTTTAAGCATCTTACCAATCGCTTTTTTCCCCCATTTAAATAGGATAAATTGCCTCTTGGGGTCAAATACTGAAATCCAGGAGACATGAGGATTCAACAGATCCACCCTAAGGAGTGTGAGCATGGAAGAATTGATGCTTTTGAATTGTGGTGTTGGAGAAGACTCTTGAGAGTCCCTTGGACAGTAAGGATATCAGACAAGTCTGTCCTAAAGGAAATCAACCCTGAATATTCATTGGGAGGACTGATGCTTAAGCTGAAGCTCCAACACTTTGGCCACCTGATGCAAAGAGCTGATTCACTGGAAGAGATCATGATGTTGGGAAAGACTGAGGGTAGGAGGAGAAGGGGGTAATAGAGGATGAGATATTTGGATGGCATCACCAACTTAATGGACATGAGTTTGAGCAAACTCCAGGAGATAGTGAAAGACAGGGAAGCCTGCTGTGCTGCAGTCCACAGGGTCACAAAGAGTCAGAAATGACAGCAGCTGAACAATAACAAGGAGTGCTGCTCTATATAGAGAGGGGAGAATTCTAGATGGTTGGGTTGCTTAGGGTGTGGATGCCCTGGGTTTTTTTTCCAGCTTGTGAGCAAGACTTCATTGAAACCATGAGTCACAACCTTTGTTGACTGCACAGTTCTGATTTTTCATTTTCATTCTGTGAGGAGAGTGATCTGGCTAGGAGATAATTCACATTTGATGGATATGGGTGTCTCCTTTTTCATGCTTGATTCAAAATTCAGAGTTCAAATTGAACTTTATGAAGCATACAACATATTATTAATATGACCATCAAAGCCACAGGGATATCTCTCTCAATTTGAAATTTGATCAATAGCAATTCATTAAGAATTTACAGAGCAGCCATCCTAAATTAGACAAGGTAGGCGAAGACACTCTCTCGACTTGGGCAAACTTTCATTATCTGCAGCTTCTCCTCGATGTATTGTGTGCAGACCACTTGCTTACAAGGCAGGGTTTTTAAGTCACAGGACAAAATCGACATCTACCTCTTAGGTGGTAACTTCACAGTGTTTGACTTATGATGCCAAAGTAGAGCCTGAGATAGGCTGGAACATGCATTCAGGCTCACGGGGAGGATGGAGGCTCTGGATGACCAGCATAGCCACAAAGGATGCTCATTAACATTTTAAACCAACATTCCTCCACACCCTAAGCTGATTTCCCCTTGAGTCCCATGCTCCATTCTCTCTGTAGGTTCTGCAAAGGTTAAGTGACCCTTTCCCCAGGGTAGCCCCCCACCCCCACCTCCAGCAATAGGACTCCCTACCTTCTATCATTAGGCATTAGTGAATTCACCATCTCTTACAAGGAGAAAGAGAGATACTTGAGGCTAGGGGTTAGAAGGGAAAGAGCAGGGTTTTCTAGGAAGGTTGCAAGCTAGCGCTTTATCATGTGAGCATGTATATCTCAGGCTCTGTCACAGGAAAACCATAACCCATTAAAAATATTGAGACTGAAACTATCAGTGAAATAGATCAGGGAGGGCTGGGTGCCTGTTTCTAGTTCTCTCTGCTCCCCTGATGTCTTTCTCCCCAAAGACCCTAAGCAGGGAGTGAAGCACTGCAAACATGCCTTTGTTCAGTGTGCTGTTGATAACACGTGATTGGTGACAGATGAATGTCTGTATGTTGGGCTCTGTTTAATGTATGCTTCTGAAGGTCATGGCACACTCAATGACATGGGGATGAGCTGTCATTTCCTTCCTTCTTGGCTAAAAGCAACACATTGGTAAGACCTCCTAGTCATTGTTTGGGTCACAGTTTAGGCTTAAAAGCAAAATAAATAAACAAATAAATAAAAGAATTCTGTTGTTAGTTAAGGCAACTCACCTATCTTGACATATAACCAAGTAATTCCATGCTAATGAAAGTCCAAACACAACTGTTCTGAACCACATCAAAGCAAAAAGACAGGCGTTATTTTGATGGACACACCATGCAGCTGGACAATTTCCACTTGCCAATTGACTGATTTTAAAAACAGAAGACTCTGTCTCTCTCATGCCTTATTATTTGTAATATGTGCTAAAAGAAAGGAAATAGATCTTTAACTAATGGAATGAAGATCCTCTTCTTATAAGACAGAGATTATTATATTCCCCAATGCCTCCAGCTTTATAGATTCAGTCTTTTAGGGCCTATAATATAAAACAGTCATTCCATAAAGATCCCAAATAATCCCATAGAAACCCATGTGAACCCAGACATAATACGTCCCAAAACATAGAAGTCCCATGTCTGTGTGCCTAAATCTCCCCTATTCAGTATTTTAATGTTAAGAGCACCGATTATACTGTAATATTTTATTGCAGCTTCATTCAATATAGTCTTACTTTTCTGGATCATGTATTATTAAAACCGGAAATAAAACATCCAAGTTAGCAAAATGCCTACTGTCTTTTTAGACAGCAGAGCCTAAAAGCTCCAGCTATACTGCAAAGATATGACTTTTTTAAAAAAACTCAACTTTCTAGTGTGACCGACTGCAGCATGTGAAGGGAGAAAAGGAAAAACAAAGGATACTGAGAGTCGGATGGATGCACCAAGAAGTAGCAATGTTTGTTACCTGCAGAGGTGTTACAAGAAATTTCATCTGCTGCAACGAAGACGAACTGATTTCTGGAAGAGAAGATAAAATTCACAATACTGCTCGCTCAGGGGGAAATGCGCTCTCTGCCAATTGGTTCGATGTAGTCAGATGAGGTAAGGGAAGGGTGCTGAGTTTGAATAGATGTTGCAAGGAAATGTGTTGCTATCGTGGGCTTGGAGAGTTTAGGAAGATCATGAAACAGGCATGCGAGGGAACCCTTCCACAAAATCATGGTGATGTCAGAACATGGACCATGTATAGCTGTTGCACGAGATATTAATACTATGTGTTACTAACATGTTATCATGCCAGGGTGGGTTTCTAAGGCTTAGGGTTTTTCAAACTGAGCTTCTATGGATTTCTTACACTCAAAGGAGACTATGCTACAAAGAAAAAAAAAATAGACTATTAGAAAAAGAGTATACTGCAACTAGCTAGGAAAATCATACAATTCCAGACTTTATTACTATTATAATATAATATTAAAAAATTTTAAAGGAAAGAAAAAGCAATGCCATCATTTCTGAAGAGAACGTTAAATGGTATCATGTTATGGATAATAATTTTCTCACCAAATGAGGCTTGCTACATAAAGAAGGTAAGAGAACTCATCAATTGAAATAAACCCTGTCTTGCCAAATTATTTTTAACAATGTGGTATTAAAAAAGAAAATAAAAATGGAAAACGCTATTTCACTTTGATTTAATAAATCCAGAAAGATGATAAAAGTCTCTTAAGATGTTTCCAACTGTGGCATTTCCACAAGGTAATGTATTCTAATCCAGGGGTACTGTCTGTTTCTCTAGAAATAAGAACACCTGTGTCAGGCAGGTTACAAAAATGTCCCAATGAGATCGGCAAGGCTCTTAAATGCCTCAGAGGCAGGAGCACTAAGGCTTCTAATGCTTATTTGTTAGAGTCTTCTGTGCATGGGAATCGTCTAGAACCAAGATAAATGCATTTCAGTTTGATTGGTCTAGTGATCGAGCATCTCTTAAAACATCTTAAGAAAGTTTTCCTGTTGCAGAAGGTAACTCCCTGAAATATACACTTGGAAA
This sequence comes from Ovis aries, assembly GCF_016772045.2. Lineage (NCBI taxonomy): Eukaryota > Metazoa > Chordata > Mammalia > Artiodactyla > Bovidae > Ovis > Ovis aries. The sequence goes on along the minus strand of NC_056077.1, from coordinate 7,170,556 downwards.
TTCACTAGAATCTAACATTCAGCTGAAGATTCTCATCATTGCAATGAAATCTTAACAAAACTCATACGTGATCTGAGGACAGCATTTTTTATGTTTCTCATCTATCGTAATAAAAGTCATAACTAAGTTCATTTATTGCCTCTCTTAAAATCAAGTCAGTGTCATTTGATGTTGGCTATCTTTCAGCTCTGACACAAACTTTTCGGGCCCCATCATTACCTGGCATCAAATTTTCAAGGTTTGAGGAGCAGTAAACTTAAAATCCCTGAAAATGAAGATGCTTGAGTTGAATATCTGTTTTGACTTGCTCACCTTGGACTGACTCTAGGGGCATAAGACATAGATAGCTCAAATTACAAATATATTATTGGGTGGACCAAACAAGCACTTTGGAAGGACCTCTGTTTCTAGCACATCCATAAGAAGAACCTACAGTAACCAAGAAAGGTCATCTGGTTTATCCAAAGAGACAAGCTCTTTGGAATAGCTATTCACTTATCAATGAGGCAGGGCCTCATTCATGAGGTGGCTCCATTGCATCCCTACTCACTCATCCTAAAGACAGTACTACCTTGAATATCTCCTTTGAATTCTCCCTAAGGGACTGTCGAGCATGCTAGATTCCAGGAAAACCATGGGAGGCAACCAACAGAAATAATCAAAAAATAAATGATCTGATGAAGAGAGAACCTTTGTAAAAATGTAGCCTACAAGTATGATAAGAAACTAGACCCTTTTCTTGAATTGTACCAGATTTTTAGAAAATGTGATGACTGTCCTTCATAGCCCTTTTCTTTTTGACATGATATATTTGCTCTTAAAAAAAATGCTACTCTTTCTCCATATTCTTCTTATTTTTTTGTTTTTAAAATAATCTGTTTGGCTTTTTCAGTGCCTTTGATTCCTGAGTAAATTTCCAAACAAAGGCAACTACTCCTGTTGATGACTCACTGTCTTCAAAAGAGTTGCCTCAGATAACCTCTGACTATCAAATCAAGCCTATATCAAAATTTAGAGTTATCATCAACAGTAACATTTTAAGGAATGTGCCATGGACTCTGCAGCAATGCCAAAAAAACATATATAAACATATTTCTAAAAAACAGTAGCCATTCAGATGTATTAATTCTGTATTTACTTTTATTTTTTAAATCCATACAAGCAATCTCCCTCCATCCCAGGAAGTCTATCCTAATGTCTCAGAAAAGTGTGTTTTTACAGAGCTCATTAATTCCCTGGAGTCAGACTGTGTGATCACATCTCCCTCTAAACTACACTTTCTTTCATCAATTGATTATAAGCACAGTTAATAGAAAATGCCCGGCAAATAAGAGCCTGGCAAGGGATACCCCACAGATCAGGTCAAGAGAGGAATGAGGAGAAGAAGGGGCAGGTTTCATTGTGGTGTCTATGTCCCTTCTGCTGCTGTTGTTTAGCCACTAAGTCATGTCCAACTCTTTTGCAACCCCATGGATTATAGCCTGCCAGGCTCCTCTGTCCATGGGGTTTCCCAGGCAAGAATACTGGAGTGGGTGGCCACTTCCTTCTCCAGGGGATCTTCCCGACCCAGGGATTGGGTCTCCTGCATTGGCAGGGGGGTTCTTTACCACTGAACCACCTGGGAAGCCCTGCCTCCTCTGTTAGGACATTTTTATGTGGTTCTGTTTCTCCCTGCTTTAACTTGAAGATAAACTATTTATCTTAGATTGCCCATAAATGATCCGACCCTCTTGGTGAAATCATTTACTCCAAATGACCAGAGAGAGGTATGATCAGAGATTAACAATGTAGCAGAGCAGTCTGCTGTGCTCTAAGTGACAGGAAAACTCAGTGATCAGAGCAACCCAGGTGTGCTCTGGACAGCCGGGTCAACTCTTAAGAGGGGAAAGGAGGCTGGCCTGGGGCCTGTCCCCTTTTGCTAATCCTAGTCTGCTCTTCACTCTTGACACAGACCTGAGGATGTAAACTTCAAACTCAGTGGGACCTGATTTTTTTAGCCAACTGGTTTGTTCAGTGATTGTCAGTGATTAAGTCTGGCAGAATCTTTCTCAACCTTGGCCGGACAGAGTAAACACCTAGTGAGCTTCTAGAAAGCCTAGTGACCAATTAAATAGGTAGCTCTTGGAGTGGGTCTCAGGCATCAGTAGTTTCCAAAGACCTCCAGGTGAGTGTATTACACAGCCAAGAGAGAAGCACCTGTCTAGTTGACTGGTTCTCACCTTGGCGGCTCCTAGTCACAGTGATGAACACTAAGTCTAAGACATGACTGACACCCTGTGACCACATGGATTGCAGCACGCCAGGCTCCTCTGACCATGGGATTCTCCAGGCAAGAACACTGGCATGGGTTGCCATTTCCCTTCTCCAGGGGATCTTCTTGACCCAGGGACTGAACCCATGTCTCTTACTTGGCAGGCAGATTCTTTACCACTGAGCCACCAGGGAAGCCCTCCTAGATTCATGTCTGCTAAGTTGCTTCAGTCGTGACCTACTCTTTTCGACCCCATGGACTGAAACCCACGAGGTTCCTCTGTCCATGGGATTTTCCAGGCAAGGATACTAGAGTGGGTTGCTATGCCCTCCTCCAGGGGATCTTCCTGACCCAGGGATTTGGCCCCTTTCCTGCACTGGCAGCTGGGTTCTTTACCACTAGCAGAGCCCGGGATAGCTGAACTCTGCTCTGGTGGGTCCTGACTTCATGGGTCTGGGACTGAGTCTAGAAAGAGGCAGGCATTGCTCAGTTATGGCCGCAAAGCACTGGGGATGCTACAAATGTGAGCAGAAAGGGGGTTGGACACCGAATTGGTTATAGATTGTGCTTCTCTTATGACTTCCATGTTGCCACCTGCTGTGCTGTTCTCTGAGACAACCTAGCTGCATGGTTTCTGAGGCTGGATCATAGAAAATCACACATGACCCAGGACTGGTTACTTTTACTTTCTGAAAGCCTTCCCAGAGAATGAACTTGAAACCTCATTTCTGCAGGAGAAGCTGAGGAAAAGTGGCCATAATATCATGCTCTCCGTTTTTGCTTTCTCCTCTGTTCCTCTTCTTCCCAATGGGTTTACTCAAGCTCATCTTGGCTGGGTCTTTCCATTTTTTTCCTAGTGAGTCTGCATCTAGTTCTCTTTTCCATTTCTTTTAACCTAGAATTTGTCCCCATTTTTGACCCCTCCCTCTACTCCAGAATGTCTCAAACTTCCCTTAAGACAATTACCTAGAATGCTTATTAAAAAATATGGATGTCTGGGTTTCAACCCTGACCACCTGCATAAGAATTTCCAGGAGAGAGGTCTGATTATCTGGACAATACCTCCAGGGAGGGAACTGTGGTCCTGGGTAATTTTTTTACCATGGAAAAATTTGGGAAAACTTGCTGAGACATCTCTTGCAAATTCATTTTCATTTTTGCTTCAAAGCCTGCCTTTCCCAGAAGACTGCTGGATAGAGGGAGGCTTTGTGGAAGAAGAGAAGATGACTAATTTAAGAAAAATGAGGAAACAGTCAATTACTGAGCACAAGACAGAAGGCTGTGTTCGTTTGGATCCTTTGGAATGTGGACACCAAAGGGCCACTAGCTAACAGTGATGGAGCGCTTATCCATGACAGGTGGTTGCTGAGGGCTGCATGTATATATTCACTCATTTATTTTTCCTGACAATCTCTCTTATCCTCCCCATCTTCACAGATGAGGTAACAGAGACAGAGAAAGGTCATGTAATGTGAACGAGATGTTAAGGGATGGAGGTAAACTGTGGAGACAGCTGCATTGGGTCAAGACTCTTGAATCTTTCTTTTTTGCTTGAATATAAAAATCATAATCAAGATATTTTGATATTTTATTCTGTTATTTATAACTAAAGTATAGCTGATTTACAGTATTATATTAGTTTAGGGTATACAAATAGTGATTCAGTATTTTTATAGATTGGACTCCATGGACAGTTATTATAAAATAATGGCTAAGTACCCATACTTTATAATATACCATTGTTCTTATTTCTTTTTATACATAGTAGTTTGTATCTATTAATCCCATATCCCTATTTTACCCCTTCTCTCTTCCTTTCCCCACTATTCTCTAGATCTGTGAGTCTGTTTATTTATACACATTCATCTGTTCTATTTTTTTAGATTCCAAGACCCCAAGTCTCATTCACTCTCTAAGATTCTTCTCAGGGATGCTCCCACAAAGGGCACGGAGTCAATAATGTGTGTGGCTTGCCTATGGAGGAATGTTCATAGTCTTTCTCTCTTTTAATCTATTACCAAACTTCATGATGCTTTACGATGATTTCCATAGATCAGGGATCCCAAACCTCTGGGATCTAAGGCCTGATGATCTGAGGTGGAACTGATGTCATAACAATACAAAAAAGTGCACAATAAATGTAATGCACTTGAATCATCCCCAAAGCATCCCCCAACCCTACCCCCATCCATGGAGAAACTGTCTTCCACAAAACCTGTCTCCAGTGCCAAAAAGATTGGGCACCTCTGCACAGACCAGCCACCTAGACTCCGGATCTGACTCTGCTGGTGGGAACACTTAAATGAGTCCTGGAACTTGCTATATTATCCTTAATATCTTGCTTTTCATCTTAGGCTAAATCTCATCTCTCGGCAATTTTCTTTTCTTCCACAAACCACCCACAGCTGAATTCTAAGAGTCAAATGAAAATAATAGCCAGCCAGGGTTGCTGGAGGGGATGTGAGGGGTTAGGTATGAATAAGATACAGAGAAATCTTCCCACCCAGATGGGGGTGGAGGGAAAGGCCAGACCGGAGATGTCCTCCCATCAAATAATACTGGTTTTAAATTTTACTATTAAAGGTGCTGGTCATTTACCCTTCTTTGGCCTTTTAGTTAATCTTTGTCTCTATTGTTACACAAAACTCAGGCTTGATGCCACTCACAGCAAATTTCCTCTTGTAGCCAATGCTATGAATATTCACTCTAACATGCAGACACACAGGTATGTGATTAAAATCCTTCAAGGCTATCTTCTAAAGTATTCCTTCAGCCTGAGAAGGGAGTCTTCTGGTCTGACAGATGTCAGCCCCAAGATAGCAATGGACAAAGTTAATTTAATTCTATCTGTAAGTTCTAGGGTATCTGTTAGTTATAAAGTAGAGGTTCTCATTATAGTACTCTAAGATTCTTTTAAAAATATAAAATACCAATGACCAGGGCTCCCCAGGTGGCTCAGATGGTAAAGAATCTGCTTGCAATGCAGGAGGCTTGGGTTTGATCCCTGGGTTGGGAAGGTCCCCTGGAGAAGGGAATGGCAACCCACTTGAGTATTCTTGCCTGGAGAATTCCAAGACAGAGAAGCCTGGTGGGCTATACAGTCCATGGGGTTGCTAAGAGTCGGACGCGACTGAGTGACTAACACTTTTTCTTTCAATGATCAGACCATCTTTTAAAATATAATATACCCATGACCAGACCCAATCATTTAAATCAGAATTCTGCAGAGTGGTACCCAGGTAGTTCCAAAAAGCCACACAGGTGTTTCTAATGTGTCTTGCCAGCACTGAGAACTAATTTCTCACATATGTTCTCTGAACACAGGTATCTGCCTTTACAGGAATTAAGAATTGCATGTTCTTTTGTTTTTTAGATTAAATTGTGCTACTGTTGATTTCCATCATTTATAGTTCTTGATATTTTAATTCTTGGCATCTGTAATTAATACATTGTTCAATATATTTAATAGCTATTAATTTTTAAATAACTATGTTTACCAGGTGATTCTTTTTAGACACATAAAATTCAGGTAGAAAGGTACACTAATCAGGTTGTTGGTCATATTTTAAAAGTTGCTGGAATCTTGGGGAATCCAGCCATGATTGATTCCTGCATAAATACAATATGCAGACAAAAGATGCTCCTATTACAGTTATACTTGGTACCTTTGTTAAATAGTTTACTGATGTGATTCATTCACTCCTCAGATGCTTAATGAGGGCTTGCGATGGGCCAGGCAACCAGCTGCTGCTGCTGCTGCTAAGTCGCTTCAGTCGTGTCTGACTCTGTGCGACCCCATAGACGGCAGCCCACCAGGCTCCTCTGTCCCTGGGATTCTCCAGGCAAGAATACTAGAGTGGGTTATCATTTCCTCCTCTAATGCATGCATGCAGGCTAAGCCACTCCCGTCGTGTCTGACTCTGTGCAACCCTGTGGACAGCAGCCCACCAGGCTCTCCGTCCATAGGATTCTCTAGGCAAGAACACTGCGGTAGGTTGCCATTTCCTTCTCCAAGGCAACCAGCTAAGCTTAAGGAATTTGATGCCATGCTCATGGTCTTTAAACCACTGAGGAGTGTCTTACTGGGCTTGGCTGTCTCGAAGCTCATAATCTAATTTATATTTCAGTTTTATCACCTTGAAAGGAAGACCGATTTGCTTGTGATCAGTATTTTACCTCTTTCCCCCCGCTGACTCAGTTCTAAAGTCTTAGAACTGTACAAATTCCATGCAGATTCATATTTTTCCCTGCCCTGTTGTTTTATATATATATATATATATATAAAATGATATGTATGTCATGTAGAATCAAGATGAAGTACAAAGAGCAAGCAAATAAGTAGATTAACTATAGACTCCTCTGAAATGGCTATCCTGATATTTTTAAAAAGAGGAATGCATTCACACCCATTCAAAGCTAGTTCATGGAGCAACAGTTCCTACACTAACATTACATACACTGAAAAGTTTAATGCGAAAGGAGTTAAGGCCTGCGAATCTGTCCCCAGTTTGAATCTTCCTCACCAAAGCTCTGAGACGTAGACACTCAAATATAAGGGCACCTCCATTTCCTGGAGACCTTAGCACAGCCCTCTTCTGTAATGTTAGTTTCTCCAAAATGTAATATTCTCCCTTGTTCCCCCTGCACTGCTTTTCTCAGCTAAAGTGAAAGAGAACCAGCAGAGTCCAGAAGCTGGGCCTCATCACGCACAAGCTGTGTTCCAACAGAAAAATCATTGCATCTTTCTGGGCCTCAGTTTTCTCATCTGGAAAGTGGGAACAAACAGCACACTTGCACACGTGTGTGCACACACACCCCTCTCTTAGGTTTTTTTTTTTTTGGTATATGTACATGCAGATCAACGAGAACATGAATGGGAAAGCAATCTGTTTGGGGTGTGTATTATTGTTCAGTCATGTTGGACTCTTTGCAACCCTGTGGACTATAGCCCGCCAGGCTCTTCTGTCCAATGGATTTCCCAGGCAGGAATACTGGAGTAGGTAGCCTTTTCCTCCCAACCCAGGGGTCAAACCTGGGTTTCCTGCATTGCAGGCAAATTCTTAACTATCTGAGCCACTAGGGAAGCCCATTGGGGGAAGACATTAATTTTTTTGGCTGCATGGACTCATAAACACTGTAACCTTCTCTCCCTCCACAAAGACATTGGCTGTTTGTGTTGTTAAGTCCTGGACTTCTGTGGGTTTAGGGCAAGTGGGGATAGTTAAGAGTCTTTTGAGGTTGTAGGCCATTTTACAGGTGGCTGCAACCTTCAGGAAGGTAAAATTCCACCTTAGCTTTCACTGGGCAGGCAAACGAGAGCACAGTGGGGTACCAATCACAGGTTGGAAATGGGTCTGGCAGATTCTCTGAACAGCATATATTATTCTCTAGAGTAGGAGTCCCCAACCTCCAGAATCTAATGTCTGATGATCTGAGGTAGAGCTTATGTAATAACAAGAGAAATAAAGTACACAATAAATGCAATGCACTTGAATCATCCCAAAACCATCCACTCCCACCCCAGGAGGTGGGAAAACTGTCTACCACGAGATCAGTCCCTGGTGCTGAAAAGGTTGGGGACCGCTGTTCTAGGAGAAGCCACCTCATATTGAGGAGGGGGTCTCCGAGCTCCTGGAGGCTCAGGAAAAGCACAGGGTGTCCAGGTTGAGCCTCTGGATGGTGGAGAGGCCACACTGAGATGGTTTGGGTCCACCTAGGAGTTGTGTGCAAAACAAACGGAGCTGATGGTGGAAAGTTCCAGAAACATCCTAATCCCTGGGGATTCTGAAAACCCACTGCCACCACAGCATTGGACTTCTCATCAAGTATGATGGGAAAAGGGCAACATAGGCAGGTTTGGTTTTTGGTGTTGTTTTTTTTTTTGACTCTTTGAAGCCATGTTGGTTTGGGGGCAGGGTCTACATTGGGAGAATCGAGTGTTTTTTCCTACGAACTTGATGTGCCCCTGGTAGGCTGACAGCTCCTCCTTGGACATGAAAAAAGAAGAAATAATCCAGGAGAAAGATGAACAGAACTACAGGCTGTTTGATCACAAGGTTCTCAGGTGCTTCTTCCTTCAAAACATTTTCGCCCAATCTATTTTTTTTCCCCAATTTTGAGATACGATTGACAAATTAAAATTGTTTATAACCAGGCTGTACTCGTGCTTTTTTTTTAAAAAGGTGCGCAAAGTGATGACTTAATACCCATGTACATCGTGAAACGAGTATGACAATCAAGCTAATTAACATACCCATCACTACACAGCGTCACCTTTCTTTGCCTGTGGTGAGGACATTTTTCTACTCTGGTGGCCAATTTCAGGTCCATGTGTTTTCATGTTTTCTAGGATGAAAGTCAAGATAGAAAAACCAACAAAAAATCTTCTAGAGGCAAAACTTTCTGACTCAGAGAACCTGCTGCCACAGGAAAGGACTCATTTTTGAGTCAACAAGACAAATTATGCTCCTAGTTTAGTGATGCTGCTGATAATAACAATATTAAGGATGATGATGTTGATGATAATATTCTGAATGCTACTGAGCATCAGTGCTATGCAAGCAGCTTTCTCCTCATGACCACAATTAATTCTCACAAACACTCAGGAAGGCAGGCATCACTCATTAACCGCCCCACCCCACCCCTTTAATGATGAGACAGTGGAGGGTCAATTAGTTTGCTTCTACTATCTTGTGTAGTAAGGAACTTACGAACTGAGATTCAGGCTCTAAATCTCATTCTCTGATCATAATCTGTAGGTGAATCAGCAAAGATTGGCCAATGGGTGCACCAATCAAAGAGTAGGCACCAGGAGAGTGAGAGACCCCACTTCACATCCTGCCTAGGGCAACGACAAGTTGAGGAAGCACAGGTTCCCGGTATGTTAGCGTTACAGGGGGTCCTGAAAGACTGCCTCGTCTAAAAACGATCTGTCCTTTCAGATGGACTTAATTTGCTTGACTTTGTCTGTATATACTCAACGCTTTCTTCTTCTGATTTGGACCATTTTTAAAGTCTTTATTGAATTTGTTACAATACTGCTTCTGGATTGTTTGTTTCTTTTTTTGGCCACAAGGCGTGTGGGATGCCAGCTTCCTGCGCAGGGATCAAACCCACATGCCCAGCATTAGAAGCTGAAATCTTAACCCACTGGACCACCAGGGAAGTCCCTCAATAATTTCAAATAATCGTGTGTGTGTGTGTGTGTGTGTGTGTGTGTGTGTGTTTAGTCACTCAGACGCGTCCGACTCTGCGTCCCCATGGACTGTAGCCCACCAGGGTCCTCTGTCCATGAGATTTTCCACTCAAGAATACTGGAGTGGGGTGCCATGTCCTACTCCGGGGATCTTCCTGACCCAGGAATTGAACCCACATCTCCTGCGTTGCAGGTGGATTCTTCACTGCTCAGCCACCAGGGAAGCCCTCAACCATATATGCTCTAAAAAACCTGTCAATCATCAAATTATTGATAACACCATGCTTTTCACCACCTTTTTGCAGTTTATAAAACAGTGAGTGTTTACCTTTGCCTCTTTCTGATTCTAACTGGTATATTCTCTCCCTTTAGCAGATGGCAAAACAGGGGCTCCATAAAGGTAAGAGGAGTCTGATATGACTTTTCCAGGGTAAGTTTTATAACGGGGAGAGTCTACAGTTATACACAACCCATGAGCAGATATTATTAACACACAGGATCATTCTGATTAGCTTTGGATCTTTGGGGTAAAGAAAATGATAATTGGTGGCCCTAGGCTAGCTGACAGAGAAGGCAATGGCACCCCACTCCAGTACTCTTGCCTGGAAAATACCATGGATGGAGGAGCCTGGTGGGCTGCAGTCTATGGGGTTGCTAAGAGTCGGACACGACTGAGCGACTTCACCTTCACTTTTCACTTTCATGCATTGGAGAAGGAAATGGCAACCCACTCCAGTGTTCTTGCCTGGAGAATCCCAGGGATGGGGGAGCCTGATGGGCTGCCATCTATGGGGTCGCACAGAGTCGGATACAACTGAAGCGACTTAGCAGCAGCAGCAGCAGGCTAGCTGAGGGAGGAAGTCACAACAAAATGGGATTGTGAGGGACAACCAACCTCAGGCAACTCTAACCTTCTCCTTTTAGAAGGGAAAGAGCAGAGGAGACAATCACTAGTCAACAAGTTACAAAGACAAACTCTCTTACATGTGCAAGATGTGTGGAGGGAGAACCCAGAGTGAACGTTGTTTACTGACCATGTGTGTGCTAAGTCGCTTCAGTCATGTCCAACTCCCTGCGACCCTATGGACTGTAGCCCGCCAGGTTCCTCTGTCCATGGGATTTCCCAGGTAAGAGTATCTGAATGGGCTACCATTTCCTCCTTCAGGGCATCTTTCTTACCCAGGGACCGAACCTGCATCTCTTGTATCTCCTGCACAGGCAGGTGGGTTCTTTACCACTAGCGCCACCTGGGAAGCCCCATTGACTGCCTACTGGGGTAGAACTGCAGCACCTCAAGGATGGTGCTTCTCACAAATCACCTACAAATCTCCCTGGGATCTTAAAAGTGTAGATTCTGGTTCAAGCGGGGCTTGATAGTCTGCTTGTCTCACAAGTTCCTGGTGAGGCCAATTTGGAATTTGGTTGGTCAAGGAACCACGCTTTGCAGTGCAAGTGTCTAAGGATCCTAAGTGTGAACCCCTCTAACCTTGAAATTAGAACAGAATAAGGGGAGCACTTCTTTCCCTGTTGTTTGTTAATTTTTAGTTCAAGTCAAAGACGTTAAAGAAAACAACAGAGAAATTATCATTCTGGGAAAGCAATGGAACTAATATTTTCCGGGACACATTTTTTGATGTGTCCCCAGCCCCACCACGTGGGCTCCTATTCTAGTATCTAGAAGTGATCCACAAACCCTGTAACCATGTAGAAATGGTGTGTGTGTGGGCAGGGGGAAGTCTCTCATCTTTTACTGCAATCAAATTTCAAATGACAACATTGGCCCATGAAAGTGGGGATTAAAAGGATGCTAGAAGGATTAAAAGGATGTTAGGAGCATCCAGAGATTCTAGTTTTCTTTTTAAAGAAATTCCACAGCTGCAAAAACACTGGGAACCACTGATCCAGGTTATCAGACATGTGATGCATTCCTAGACTCTCAAGCCAAGGCATTTCAACCTAAGTGATTATGATAATGAAGGGAAAAGGCTGTTTGGTTTTGAATCTGAATCTTCTCCCTCAAATCTATTGACTGATCCAAACATTCATACATCATAATGTAGCAAGAATAAGCTGGGAACAAAGACAGCATGGACAAGTTAGCTATTGCAATTCTCTCTCCTACCCAACTAGTGGTGGTGGTTTAGTCGCTAAGTCGTGTCCAACTCTCCTGACCCCATGGACTGTAGCCTGCCAGGCTTCTCTGTCCATGGGACTTCCCAGGCAAGAATACTGGAGTGGGTTGCCGTTTCCTCCTCTGGGAGATCGTCGCAACCCAGGATTCGAACCCGTGTCTCCTGCATTGCAGGCTGATTCTTTACCACTGAGCCACTTGGGAAGCCCCTCCTACCCAACTACCATCCCCCTAAATTCTGATAGCAGTCCCTACTCTAAATGTCTCAGATGTTAATTAAAGATGAAATGCACTATGGTTTGGAGGAGAATCTAATTCCAGAAGAGTCAATCACTGTGATCTACCCTAGGGAGAAAATCGTAAGTTATTTATTTCTGTCCAATGACTGTTAACAGGCATGTATTACACACAAATATGAAAATAAAATAAAGCCTACATATAAACAGAAGTCATTTCTTCTGGAAGAGGATCCAAGTTCTCTTCATGGGTATAAGAGCCAGAACTTGCTTTGATAACGTTAAAAGAAATTTAGAAGTTTTTAATGAAAAGTTCCTTCTTACCTGCAAAGATAGATCTTGTAGGATATGTGATAGTGACAAAAAAAAAAAAAGGCATAGGGGAGCGGGTTTAATTTTTGTCACAATCATGAATGCTTCATGAGCTCAGAGCTTATCTGTGTGTGTGCGCGCTAAGTCCCTTCAGTTGTGTTTCATTCTTTGTGACCCTGTGGACCGTAGGGTCCTGCCAGGCTCCTCGGTCCATGGGATTCTCCAGGCAGAATACTGGAGTGGGTTGCCATGCCCTCTTCCAGGGAATCTTCCTGACCCAGGTATCAAACCTGTGTTTCTGTATCTCCTGCAATGGCAGGCAGATTCTTTACCACTAGCGCCGTCTGAGAAGCCCCAGAGTTTACCTACGGCCTGTCTGTTCCCTTCCACTTGACTGGCATACTGTTTTCTACGAGGAAAGCTCTTTATTTGCAATGGAAATGTCTGATCCAGAGGCTTCTGTGTGCAGTTTCTCGTCAGAGGTGTCTGACCGGCCTCTGGAAAGCACTGGGCTTTCTCACCTGCCTCGAAACCCTTCACAGTTGAAGGGTCTTGATGATATTACTGAAAAGAGAGGTTTTATTTGCTTTTTTGTGGCCCATCAAGTCAACGATCTGCAACCCGAAAAGTATGTAATTAGGCCATGGCACGGCCAAAGGAGTTGTTATATCTTGTCTTGTCACAGGCAAACATAGCTCCCCACATGGCTGTGACAACCATGGTCTATTGGGTTTGGAACTTCCTTTAATATCTCCCTGACTCCTTCTTGGTCCAGCCTGTTGACTATTACAGGCTTGCTTCTTTTTTTAACGGTTTCAATTAAATTATATATTCAACCGACAGTCCCTAACACTAGTTAAGAAGCCATTACAGGTTATGGACCCAAGACAACTGGTTCTTGAAACAAAAATTTGAGCACTTTTTCTCTCAATGTGTGCGCGTGTGTGTGTGTCTTCACATGCGTAAATTAAAAATGAGAAACTCAGGGTATACATTGATCAGTAACAGACATATTACTTTTCATCACTGAGGGCTCTGCGTCCATAAACACAAGTTCCCCAAATCACCCTGATGCTACCGTCAAGAACTACATTCTCCCTTCTTCACTCTTCCCAGGCCATCTCAGTCCTCATCAAATAGAATCATTGTCCATCTGCAGAGCAGGCTGGCAGAAAATATAATTATCTTAGTTATTGTAATTTGTTCGGTGAATGCTCAATCAGAATTATTGATCCACAGGGAAAATAAGTAAATGAGAGCATGAAATTCCATTCACTTTTTAATCATTAAATTGCGTCTTCGTTTTGACTATTTGAAGCGGCAAACTTGCCTTAGCTCTGACTTTGTAAGAATAGCATAAGGGGATAGAAACAATCCAGGACCTAGGCTGACAGACACTGGACTTGAACCCCAATAGCGGGATTTCCTGGGGTGTACATCACCATGCCTGGACCTGCTTCTCCTGCCTGGCCCCTGGGAGCTCCACTGAGGAAGGCCACACGTGGCCTCCTCGTCCTTCGATAGTCCTAGGTGAAGCCTGTGGTCCTAGCGTCATTACTGACAGGGTGTCCCTCCTCTGACGCGTTATCCCGTCTTAAACCCACTTAAGTGGCCTATTTAAAGCGATCGGTCTTAAATGATCATTATACGGCTGCCCTCACTAAACTGCTTCCCTGATCAGGTCATTTGTTCCAATGTGGTGATACCACCTGACAGACAAGAGGCAACTGCTGAAAAATTAACTTCAAAAGAGAAATCTACATGGTGAAAAGTGGCAGGAAACATCGCTTTAAGAAAACCTGATTTATCAAAATCTGAACTTTTGAGGACTGATCAATTAAAGGACCTATGTAGCCCCTGAATACATGGTTTTTCATTTAAAAACAACAACAACAACAAAGGAAAACAAACAAATTATTCCAGAACTCAGTGGATTTAAAAGGATTAGATTTGCACAGAATCCCACCTATTCTATTTAAAAGTCATGCCTACAGCATAATCAGCTGAGTAGATTTGATCCTTACCTTTCCTAAACTTTGACTCTGGAATGGGTTAAAGAAACAACAGATTCAAACTCTCAGATTCAAATGCTCAGATTCAAACTTTCAGATTCAGGTGGAACTAAAATAACCTAGACAGTCTTGGTTTCCTCCAAGCTCACTCTTGCTCTCCAGATTTAAAACTCTTAATGAATGATGTTATGGGAATATAAAATATGAAAAATTGGAATTGAGGATTATGGAAATAAGAACATGAAAATAAAAACAAGAATATTTTATATAGTCCCCTTGATGTGCTGAATACTTCATAGGCAGTATCTTGAAACCTCCGAACCACTCTGTGAGGTGGAATCAATAAACCCATCACACATGATGTGATGGAAGACCAAGAAATGACTCCTCAAGGTTGCTCTACTAAGATGCTCAGAGCCTGGGGACTAAGGGCATAGACTTCACTCTCAAGCTGAACTGAGCCTCATCCTTCCCCAATCTTGTCTTCCCCATCTGTGAAATGGAGGTGGCAACATCAATTCAATAGGGTTGGTAAGCCAAGTCCATGACTGTCTTTATAAAGCACCTTGAACAGTGCCAATCACAGAGCAAGGGCTCCAAACATAGCCACTGTTGCTATCACTGTTATTATAATAATTATTATAATTATCACAGAGAGATGATCTGAATCAAAGTTTGCCCAGCTACTATATTAAGCTTCAAGACGTCTTAGGAAACAGTAAGAGTACCAAAGTCCTCTGCTTCCACCTGATGAACATTTTCACAGGAGCATTTTCATATATGTGGCAAGTTTTATTGATAAAATGTATTTTGATCTGGCTTGTGTACCTTGGAAAATGAAATTTACAGACAATACCTGTTTCTTTCTAGTTACCCTAAAGCTGTCTAGATTAATCAGCTTCACTTTCTCTTCCTGAGGGGACCCTGAGTCACTGGGGAAAAAAAAATGAACCAGTTAAGAAAGTAAACTTTAAACCAAAACGAAGGACAAGAATATAAATAAAAAATAAGAATATATTATATACACTACTATGTATGAATGCATATTTTCACCCAGTGTTCTAATTGAAAGCTGTACATGCTATTCTGGAGACTGTACTAAAAAGGATATAAATATAGACATTAGTGACTCATTCCTATTACAAGTTCACAGAGCAACTTTTTCTTTTTTAAATTGCAGCATCCAGAGGAACTCATCAGGATGAGTGAAAGTAAAAGTGAAAAGGTTGGTTGCTCAGTTCTGTCTGACTCTGTGCGACCCCATGGACTGTAGCCCACTAGGCTCCTCTGTCCCTGGAATTCTCCAGGCAAGAATATTGGAGTGGGTTGCCATTCCCTTCTCCAGGGGATCTTCCCGACCCAGGGATTGAATCCAGGTCTCCTGCGTCACAGGCAGATTCTTTACCATCATAGCCACCAGGGAAGCCCAAGGGATGAGTGAGAACAGTGGAAAAGATTAAAAGCTAAAATCAAGAATTACTTCAACAGAGCACTATTAATAAGAGATACAGAGGAGTAACCACTGCTTGCTGCTATGTTTTAACTCAACATGTTGGGATGTGAGTCCCAAATAGCTTCCTTTTGACCCCGGGTCCTGGTCTGCACTGTGGGGCTATCCTCTCTGGACACCCATGAACTAAGCCCTCAGGTCCTTGTCCATCTGAGAATTCCACTGTTGGCATCACCAAGTTTTACAACACCCTCACTCTATTTTTCCACCAGTGGATTTCTCAAAAAGGACTGAAAATGTAAATAAAATATAATATGGAGTCTATCATAGAGTTGCCAACTTTTACTTTGCCGAGGAAGAACATTCAAAACAAAATTGGATAAAAAGGGAGAAAGCAAAGCTGTTGTCATCCTTTCATACAAGAAAAGCTATTTTCACAGCATATGGGAAAGAAGCCTAGTTAAAGTCTGGCCATTCTCCAGACAAGAGAGTTGGTCACCATATTACATGGTCCATGGTTTTCTCCTGTCCTGGAAAACTAGTAAATATGTCATCAGAAGCAGTCACCTGGTCTTGAACTGGCCATGGGAGATAGTGTGTGTTAAGTCGCTTCAGTCGTGTCCAACTCTTTGCGATCCTATGCCAGGCTCCTCTGTCCATGGGATTCTCCAGGCAAGAATACTGGAGTGGGCTGCCATTTCCTTCTCCAGCGTTTCTTCCCGACCCAGGGATTGAACCCATGTCTCTTACATCTCCTGCACTAGCAGGCGGGTTCTTTACCACTAGCACCGACTGGGAAGCCCAAAGGAGACAGTGCTTCACACAAAGCCCGAGTCTAAGATCTTGAAATCCCTCATCGCACACATCACAAAGAATGGGTGCTTTTCAACCAGAAACAGTTTCAACCTTGCTCTAACTCCATTCACACAAGAGGAACAGGGAAAACTATTAAACTTCCCTCCTATCTCTGCTTTTGCATGGTCTACCCTCATTCAGGAATCCGCATGATCCAGAGACGAAGCTTTCAGCAAGAAAGAGTAAAATTGTGAAGTCCCTAAAGTATTACAATATTTAAAAATTAACCCTTCTACTAAAAAAATTTGAAGGGTAAATTAAATTTTTCATTTCACGGTGCCTGTATATATGCTTTGAAGCCTTGCAGCCCCTTAATTTTTAGCCTATATGATTCGATAAATACTCCACAAAAAATAGTATATCATTTTAAATGCAATTATTAGCCTTATTTTAATGACATTTCTCTATTATTTAATCTAAATCCAGGAAGTAAAAACATTCTAAACTAGATAGTGAGTACCCACATGAATGGAAATCAACTCTAACCCCTTTAGTTTTCCAGTTTAGATCAAACTACGGTTATACATAAGAATTTGGTTCTATGTCCTGGCATGAAGCTTATTATGAAAGATTATGAGAGCATAGAGAGACAGTCTTTTCCTATCTGTCCATTTTTCCTTCCTTCTTGCTTTCTTTCCTTTTTTTCCCCTCTTTCTCTCTTCTCTTTTTCTTTACATTCATCCACCTAACCACTTATGTACCTATCATCTATCTACCTTTCCATCCATCCATCCATCCATCCACCTACCCATCTATGTATGTAGGACCTATCTATCTTTTGAACTCCTTGTGACCCCATGGACTGTAGCCTGCCAGGCCCCTTTGTCCATAGGGATTCTCCAGGCCAAAATACTGGAGTGGGTAGCTATTCCCTCCTCCAGGAGATCTTCCCAACCCAAGGATCGAACCCAGATCTCCCGCATTGTAGGCAGATTCTTTACCATCTGAGCCACCAAGGAAGCCCATGAATACTGGAATGGGTAGCCTATCCCTTCTCCAGTGGCTCTTCCCAACCCAGATATCAAGCCGAGGTCTCCTGCATTGCAGGCGGATTCTTAACCAACTGAGCTACCAGGGAATCCCCTATCTATCTCTACCACCATCTAATTTTAAATAGTTGATCTCTAGATCAACTACTCCATGACCCCAAAGACATGACTATTTATTCTTATTGAGTTTTAAGAAAGGCTACTAATCTATTTCTCTCCGACATAGAACCTATTATTTATAGGTTATGAGTATCACATTTAAAAAATGTTCTAGCATGGGACTCATGACTGGCACAACTTGGCATATCCTGACCTCCTTGTATTAAGATTTATTTATCTAGACATGCATATACATCCTCCATGAGGTCCTAAGGCAGAAGTGTGTGTGTTGTGTATACACATACTTTTCACATGTATATGTGGGTAATATATACATACAACATACATATATGTATATGTTTGACTAGGCAGAGAACAAGATTATTGATATTGATATTTGGCATTTTAATTGGGCTTCTATTAAGCTGTGATCAGTCAGTTGCTCAGTCCAACTGAGTTGCTCATGTCCAACTCTGTGACCCCATGGATTGTAGCCCACCAGGCTCCTCTCCATGGGATTTTTTCCAGGCAAGAATACTGGAGGAGGTTGCCATTTCCTCCTCCAGGGGATCTTCCTGACCCAGGGATCGAACCTGTGACTCCTGAATTACAGCCAGATTCTTTACCACTGAGTCACTGGGGAAGCCCCTCTATTAAGCTGAGCTACATGAAATTGCCAATATTCTACCATTTGGGGACCACAAAAATAGCGGTTTCATATGATAGAGTCTAATGTTTCAAAAAAAACCTAAAGGTCTCAAAAAACAAAAAAGGGTAGAAAATAAAACAACAAACAGAAGCCTGTTGCTTGCTGTCTCTTTTGCTCAGTCTAGAGGCACCTGTATGGCTGGGGCTACTACTGTAGGTCAAAAGCTGCTAACTTTTAAGGATCTTTAAGGAAATGCAAGTGTCCATGAAAACAGTGACCCAGGGTAACTAGCAGGGCACCTGGGTCATCATGAAATCTCACAGCAAATGCCTCTATTAGTTTCTCCTCTAGCTGGTCTGAATTGAGTTCCCTTCTGCTCTAATGTGGAGGGCTGTTTCCATGCACTGTGTGTTAGGGGATGTTAGGATGTTCGGCAAGCAGGGCAAGCATGACGGATGTCTGCCTTTTTGGCGTGGTAACATTGTCATCAAAGCTGTGTACACATCAGATACGTTTACCCAAATACCTGTAGCGTGATTCATTGAAAAGGAAATCTTCCCCTCTCCCTCCCTGCCTCCCAGTTTGGCTGCTCAAAGATGCAACGAGGACCAAGTGAGAAGACACAAAGAAACCGAGAGCCAGTCAATCAAGAGAAGCCTGCCCCCAGGCTTCATTCAAGCAAGCCATTCATCGAGCTAATGTGGTGATGGACCTGTCCAATCCAGAACATACCACAAACACATCAGCAACACCAAGTGGCATGCAACGACCAGATGATCATCGGCCCCACTGCCATGCTTTGATCGGTTCAAGCTCAGAAAACCATCTCCCTTGAGAGTCCAGATAGTTGGCTTTCCACAAATCAAAGTGAGATTAGAAGATCTGAGGTGAAGTCAAAGGCTTACCAATCTTTCCTGAATGCCCAAGAAAGACATCTGCCTATTGCCATTCGATTCGTCAATGAGCCTGCAAAATTACCTAGTCTAGTCAGGTCCTTTTCTTTGGGGGGAAATCACTGCCCACACCAGATGGTCTTCCTTCCGGAGGTCGGCATTCAAGAAACTCTCAGGGTACTCCGAGATAATCATCGTGTGATCATTTAACCGAGAAGCTGATGGGCAGGGAGTTAACGAGGTGGCCATCAACGAACTTCTGGCCAGTCCTGAGGTTACCGGAGTTCAGGATTTTCCAAAAGGCCCCTGAATCTTTAATTTGGTGAGGGCTTAATTTGTGCTGATAAAAGGTAAAATTCTACCGACTGGGGACATCAAACTTCTTTCCCTTTCAAGACGTTTGAGAAGTGAATCTCATGATTAGTAAGTTTGTTGTGGTTTCCCCTTGGATCAGGTTGACAGCCAGTGAGTGTGACCCAAACATTCTCTGTTCCTTCTGATTTTATTTCCTATTTTGAAGGAGTTTCTTTGGGTTAAGGAGCTTTTCTCTTTGTCATCCTGCCTGTCTTCTAGAAAGTAGGTACTAAGAGTCTCTCCCTACTGATATTATCCTGTGATGGAGTAAAAATAAGTGATTAAACAACTTCCCTGAGATAATTCTAGATTCTTGCCATCTCTAATTGACTGGAAAGCTCTTCTGATAATTTCACATTTTCCCCTAAATATGTGTCTTCTCTTGAAGGGTCTTCCTCTTCTTTACCTGCTTACTAACAATAAATGGAAGTACCACCGTTTCATAAACACACTTTACAAATCAAACCAGAAACCTAATTTTTAAGATTGTTTTCTGGTAATTTTATCGATGTCTGTGTTTCTCTCGATGCAATATTTCCATAAGTGGCAAGTGAAATAGGACTAGTAATCAATTTCCACAGCAACCAAAAAGGCCTAATGTGCAAATTTCTTTAATGAACAGCAAGAGGCCAATTATAAGGACAAGAGTAGGTTTAGTTGGTTTCTTCAACTGAAACTATTACACCAAAGTGGGAATTGAAGAGTTAGTCAAGATTTACCACACCAAGAATGAGGGCAATTTTTCAGTAGGACAGGTTGCCAGTGAGAAATCTTAATAAATAACAGATTTCATACATATATTTGCATGTATGGTGCCCCCAAGTGCAGCAAAATTTTAACTTATTTTTTAAGGCAAATGCAAATGGAGATGGCCAGATCCTCAAGTAATTCTATCTAAGAATAGTATTAAACATTGTTGTTGTTTTTTTTAAATGTCTATGTTGGTCTTATTAGAGAAAGCAATTTAAATTATATTTTTGTAATTAACCTTTTTTTCAGCTTGGGGATAGATGCATTTATACCAAGCAGCAAGATTAAAAAAAAAATCAAAGACATAAATCTGTTTAAGATTCTTATAATTATGCAGCAGGCTAAAGTTACTATGATTATAATTATATACAAAGTGGGTGTTGGAGAATTTAGCATCGAGAGATATTTTCATAAAAATAATTAAGGGTTGTAGATGAACCACATTACAATTGACACTCTGTGAATATGCAGTGTGCAGAATTTAATAGAATTAAGCCTTTTCATTTGTAGAATGATCTTGAGAATTTCAAGACTGTCATCATTTTTATTAGCTTTTTTGACCCTCTCAATTTCCCTAATTCAGTGTCAAAGTGTATTGAAGATAGCAACTTTCATAAAACATATTTTGCATCCTAGCAACTGATGATTGGGTAACTGGATAATTTAAGTATTTAGAACTGTGTGCTGACAATTGTTTGGGTTTCTCTGGAAGCTCCCTCCAGACTTGAGAGCTCTCAATGGCTGTTTATAAGAATAATAGGAAGTTATAGGAATAATACCTGCATATAATCAGATAACAGATCTCAATTCTATCTTGCCAAAGAGCTACTTGATCACGAGTTTTTATGCCTGGGGTTTTCAAAGTGTGACATTGAGGGTTCAGGAATTTCTTTTGCTTTCGTATACCTCCGAAGAAGTCTGTGGTTACAAAGAACTAAGGATACATCTTGTGAGAAATGGAATGGAACTGCAGAGAAAGCATACCACAGCAAACTAAGAGAGGAAGTGAGTCACAGGAGATCCGAGAGGAGACCCAGAGTCTGCCAACACGCCCCATTCAAGAGTCCAAGACACCGCCTGCTTACCTGTCGAACCCAGCATGCCTCAGCCACACATGCAAACTGTTACCATTACTGTTTTACTCATGAAACATAGTTTTAAATTAAAGGAATCATTACCCAAAATAAGCACCCTCCATGACATTTGTGCATGCAGAGCATCTGAACATTCACATTTATGTCCTCTGAAAACAGAGCCAACGATTTGCATTCAATATGGAAACGCACACTTTCTTTTTTTTTCCAAAGCACTTATACGAAAATAGCTGTGGCTTGCCATTTCAGAAACCGAGTCATCTGTTAAGCCTGGGTAATGGGTAATAGAGCTCCACCAACCCCCAGCCCTCACCACCCCCCCGCCCCCCGCCATCCAGTTCTGACTTCTGCGTTTCTTAAACCTACTTCACTCCCTTCCGCTGCCAGTCTTCACATGTGGTGTGCATTACAAATAAATGTTGGCTTATGTTCATAGGCCTGAAGTCTGGGCATTGCCAAAAAGAAAGACTCTCCTGATGAATGCCAGACACACTGCCCATATTCCTTTAGGCGGGATCTTAAAAGGCAATAAAGGGGAATGCTTTCCTGAATGTACAAAGGTGTAAAAAAGGGAACTGAGGTGTTGAAAATTGAGGTAAACCCTGTGGGATCCTCTCTTGGCTTTCGTCCTATGAGTTACATGAATCCAGGATTTTACAGAGAAGCCCAGGAGAAGGTTATACAAGGGGTGTATTTTGTGCATGCAGGGCGTGCTGTCAAAGGAAAACCAACTTTGCACGGACCCACCGTCTTTGTGTCTTAGCAGAGAGGGCGAGCGATCAGAGTGAGCTAGGCGTCACTGCATCCTGGTGGCCCCGTGCTGACCTTCACCGTGACACCTAACTTTCGGGGCACTGCCTTCCCCAGCAGTCATGCATTTGCACCGAGACCAAACGAGAGGCTCACCTCCCACCAGCTAAGTTCATTTCCAGGTAATAGTCAAGTGTGAGAAGGAAAGCCCTTACCTGTCACTGTAGGCAGCGGCAGTGGCAGGGGTGGGCTGGGCGTAGCGGTATGCAGCATAACCACCCTAAAACACAAGGAGAAAGCAGGCTTAGGAACTCAGAGGAGCCGACTCAGGGCGCCTGATGGTGAGACCCCAGCAGAACAGCAGTGACCCCCATCTAGCGAACTCAAGTGGAGGTTAATGAAAGCTTAGTGCCAAAACACGCGAGAAAGATGTGGGGTGGACTACCAGCCCCAGCTGGATGTTAAAGATTAGCAGTTGTAAGCAAATCCCAAAGGGGGAACCCAGAGGCCCTCTGAAGGAGATGTACCTACATGTTAATTAATGGTAATCATTTTGGGGTGCAGAGGATTATGGGAGATTATTTAAATGCTTTTTCTACTTTGCTGAACTTTCCAGATTTTCAAAAGTGAGTATGCTTTACCTTGATTTATCAGTTATCAACTTACATCTTATTCAAACCATCTTTGATTACGTCCTTAAAAATCCAATACAGGTCAAGTTAATGCCCTGCTATCTTTGATATTTATTAATGTTAATGTCTTTGATATTTACTTACAAAAATAAGATAATCCTTTGATTGAAACTGTGCTAGGAGTCTCTTGCATATGTAGTTGTTCACTCACTAAAGCAACGAAAGAAGACCGTCTCTAGCTTTTTAAATGTCACATAATGATTAAAAAAAAGGAATCTTGAGCACTGCTTAAAAATTCTATCTTTTCAGCTCAAGATATCACACTGGTTCAAATGGGGAATTTGTTTGTTGTGGAATATATGATAAAGTCTTCCAATTTGTAAATGAAATCATTAGGAGAGAGAAAAAAATTGGAGAAAAATAATTAACATTTAGTTGTATGTACCAGTAATTGCAATTGTTCAATTAAGCAGAGGACAAGCAAATGGGCATATTCGAAAGGAATTGTGTTCAGTGGAGCATTGATTATCAAACTGTGAAAATAACAGAGCTCCTTGCTCAGCAGACCACAGCGATACATCAACCACTGTTGAATAATCTTAGTACAATTAACAGGATCCAGTCTCCACCGATAACATGGGGGCCATTCAGGTTCTAAATAGAATACATAGTCCCACGATCCTCTGGGAGAAGGGTTCTCACCCTTGCTGTGAAGGGGCAATTCAGGACACAACCATGTCAGAGGGCTTCTGATAGCAAAGTAACTGGATGTTGGGGGGATTTAATGGTAGTTTCTTGAGTAAAGCAGTTCATTATTCTTGGCTCCATGTACAGCATAGAAGACAGATGAATGAGAAAATTGCAAGAAGCATCTATCAGAACAGTGGTCTCTGCAATTTATTTCTACTCTTTGCCAATCATAACCAACTTTCAAAGCAAATTTTCTATCACTTACGTGGCCATTCCAAAAAGCTAGTTTCTCCTTAATCAAGCTCCTTCTTTGGATCACTCTGGAGAAGACACCTCCAAGACATTCTGACAGATAATCACCCATAATTTGGAGCCAGTATTTTTATTTTTTTTTAAAGTCTCCCTTGAAAAACAATATGAAAGTTAAAAAAAAAAAAAGAGGTCTTAGCCAGAAACCACCTGGTGTTCCAAACACCATGTTCTCTAATTAGGATGGAGAAATTCATTAAATGTACCGAGGAGCTGGGAAACCAAAGCAGTTGTCACAGTAAGCACGGAGCTCCAGGTATAGACTGATGGGCTGAGGGGAAATCGGCTCACCCGATTTCTGGAGCCAGTCTTTTCATCAGCTTGCCCATCTCCTTGCCTTTCATCAGGCATCCACAGAAACACAGGTGTGCACGCATGCGTACTGAACTTAATGAGGTAGGGAGGGGCTGGCACTGGCTTCCTGATGGCTCAGAGGCATTAGCTGCAACCAGCTGAAAACTCTGAGAATGTGAGCATGGGAGTGCACATCTGTGTGTGTGTGTGTGTGTGTGTGTGTGTTTTCTGTCACTCTCAGACTGAAAAACAAAAGTTACTGCAAAGCGCATTGCATCAAGGGCCATGTCAATGAATCATGATGTGGTGACTGTAAATCTGGCTCCCGGAAAGACTTCTAGCAACATCCTACTTGCAAAACCTCTTTGTCTGAATTCTGGAGGACTCCCTCAACTTCTGCAATGGTTTCTGTCAATGGAAGTAGGTAGCAATTTTGATAAGTGGGGAAAACTATGGCAGTGCACACAGAATATCCCTAAAACGAACCTTACTGACTGCTATGGTTTAGTCACTGAATCATGTCCGACTCTTTTTGATCCCATGGACTGTAGCTCGCCAGGCTTCTCTGTTCATGGGATCTTCCAGGCAAGAACACTGGAGTGGGTTGCCATTTCCTTCTCCCGGGGATCTTCCCAACCCAGAGATCAAACAGCCTGGGTCTATCTGCATTGCAGGTGGATTCTTCCCTGACCCAGGCAGCAGCAGCCCCTCACTGACTACTAGGTTGACACTTACTGCATTGATATAAAGTGGAGGAGTGTACACGTGGGATCCTTCTGAGCAACTGAGGGGCTTGTCTATGAAGTTTTGGGAAGGATCCATTCTCTATTTGCACAGGCTTTAGCTGTTTAGAGAAAACAAGTATGGGCTTCCATGTAAGACAGGCACAAGAGATCAATGTCCTGACACTTATCTTTGCTATTTAAGAGCATGTTTACAAGTATTCCTGATTCATGAGTCAAGGTCATAGTTTGGTAAAGTCTGTGGAACCGGTGGAGAGATTTTGACCTTGGTCAGTGACCTCCTAGGTGTCCGGTAGACTTGATGATGAACACAAATGTTCCATACTTGTGCTGTCCAATATGGTAGCCATGTGTCCTAAATGTCTATGGAAATCTTGAAATGTGGGGGCTACAACAAATGGCTTTTAAAATTTATTTAATGTTGAATTCATTTGAATTAAAATGTAAACCACCACATGGGGCTGGCGGCTACAGTACTGGACAGCCCAGGTCCAAGTGATCCCTGAAATCTGTAGTAATTGGACAGAGAAAAGGGGTAGATGGCTTGATGCCTCTGCTTCTATACACTGCCTCATCTTCCTTTCCGATTCTTCTTCCCCATGGAAGCCATTTAAGGGGAAAACCAGAGTTGTATACTGACTCGGTGCATGCGTGCACACACTGTAAAATTATTTTTTAAAAAAGCGAATTGCTTTAATTTGCCTTTCTAACAGGTGATTCTAATCAATTTTATTGCCCATAATTTTCAGCTTGCTGAGTAGAGCCAAAGCTTCAGCAAGGTTCTGGGGTAATATTTGAAAAAGAAGTGCTCACTTTCATTTGTGGTCATCAAAGCACAGCCACCTTAAAACTGATCCTCCCAGACCTTGGGACAAAGAAAAAAAAATGCATCCTTGACAGTTAGATTTTTCCCACCACCAAAGTAAAGGTGAAAAAGAAAGAAAAGGGATGACAAGCACACAAGAGCTCTACACTCCCTACTCACAAACATACTTTCACATGCTGGGCATCAAAATAGACATGTGATCTTATAGAAAATATGTATTTTGAATGGTCATGGATTCCCCCTCCCACCCCTGCCCCCACTAGCAGAGGCAACCATCAGAGATACTGATTCACAGGCTTGGGAATACTTCCTTTGTTAGCAAGACCTCTGGAGGTCCATGGGGGGAAGTTATCAATTAAGTACTTTAATGATGCTCCAATGAAACATTTTCAAAACTGTGCTTGGTGGGATCTTCATCAAGGGAAAGGCAAGGTTTCATGACCACATAGGTTTGGGAGATGTTGAGTTAAATGAAATGAAACTGGTTACTCATTTGTGGAACTTTGTAAAGCAGTATTAATGAGCTCTGTGCATCTCTACTGCATCACCAAGTGGTTTGATGATGGAAATCACATTTTTAACTTGAAAGCATACTTTTGGGGGAAAAAAGTTCAAATATCCAAATGGCAAACTGCTGAGGAAGTGAGGTGAAATTTTTGTATATCATTGGGGACACAGGGCTTCCTCCTTTCCAAGAATATTCAGGGATCTTACTTTGTCTAAAACAGGTGGATTAATGATATACATAAAATTTATTCACTCTAATGACACACACAAGAGCATCATTTACAAAATATAAAATCCTTCATATTAATCATTACTCTTTAACTTATCTGTGTGATATATTCAGCTGTTTTTGAAGTCCAGCTTTTCTTAAAAGGTGAAAATAAAAGCTTATCTCAGAAATTTTAATTATTTGGTTCTCTCCTTAGTCTAAATACCCATTTGTTTCATATTAGATTTCTTATTAAAACTTGATTAATCTCACACAAAAAAAGTACTTTCTTAATTGACTTAATACTGAACAAAAGCGACAATTGCAGGTTAAGGGAAACCTGTGTAATAAAATTCCCACTGATCATTTTAGTTTTACATTCTTCTTTCATTTTATTTGACAGTTTTTGTGTTGGTTACAGACAAAATTTGGGACTTAGCCAGCTACACTCCAATGGATGTGTTGGGTTTTGTTTCCCTAAAGTTTGAACAAGTTTGTTCATTTGGGGTTGCTTCATCAGTGAGCAATAAGTTTGAGAGTTATGGCAGAAAATGTGAAATAAATTTATAAGAAGCTACAGTGTATACTGATCCTTGATGCTGAATTATAAAAGGTTTTTGGTTTAACCATCCCAGTTGACTCCAGGAAATTACTAAAATTTTTTTCAGACAGTTGGTTCAATGAAACCCTTGGAATTTTTCACTGAGTTTATGTTCACTGAAGCCAGCTACATTTTAAGCCAAGAAAGAAACAGCCAAGCCCAATCTCAATTCTGATACACACATAATCTAGCAAAGAGGGGAAAAAAGAAAGATTTCAAGATGAGTGTCTCTCTTCTAGAAGAATTGATATCAAAACTGGAAAATTCAGTTCAGTCTTCCCTCCTTCTATGTTAGAGAATGTCTCCCCTCCCTCCCCAGAATCATCTTGTTAGTAGGATTTCACAGCAAACCCACAATCAATAGTGATGAGTTTTTCCACCAGCCAGGATTTCATACCTGCAGCAATTTATTGCCATACACAGGCTCTTGATACACTACTCTATAAGGAAACAGAAATGTAATGTTTTCAATGCAAAAATGAAATAAATAAAGAAAACGCATAAGTCAGACAGAAATTCCAGAGCACTTCATTTCCAAGTTTGCTTTTCTTTTGTCACTAAGACCTAAGCTTGACCCATTAAACCAAAAGAAGGGCCAAGGAATGCCAGACATTATTGAGCCGCGAATCTCTGTAACTGAGAGTATCAAGCAGGTGGGGGTGGGGATCAAACCGCCCTCATTGTATTTGTGTTATAATTCTGCATGTATTTTTAAAGAAGGAAAAAGGATACTTTCATGGCTTCTTTCCCTTCCAAGAATATTGCATGCACGCTAAGTCGCTTCAGTCATGTCCAACTCTTTGCGACCCCATGGACCACAGCCCACCAGGCTCCTCTGTCCGTGGGATTCTCCAGACAAGAATACTGGAGTGGGCTGCCATTTCCGACAGTTCAAATTAACACACTCTCTCATTTCTCTCTTTATCTCATGGTTGGATTTCTGGGGCACACCTGAGGATTTAACTTTGATGCCGAATGACGGAGGCAGTTAAGATGACAGTAACTGAATCAACACCTTTTAAAAAAGTACCTTATAATTTTATTTGTCAATTATACCTCAGTAAAGCTATAATTTAAAACAAACAAACATGACCTACAGTGACTACAAATTATTCTTTTTTTCTTTAAAGTGCCTTTTTAAAAAAAATTTAATTTCAAATAACAACAGACAGGGCAATTGTATTTCAGGAAGCAATGAATCAGATGGAAGCTACCAAAGCTAATTTTAACATATATGACTGGAAACACTGCTTGTGTGCCTGTGTGAGTGTGTGTTTGTGTGAGAGCATGGGCACGTGTGTACGCATAGGTCTGGAAAAGCTTCTTTGAAGATGGATGTCATTAACCCACCATCACTTCATTCAGGTCCAAACACTCACAAGATCTCAACAGAACCCTTGGGCAGACTGGGGAGCAGTTTGGGATGTGACAGTGATTTGTGAATGAGGCAGAGTTTTTCCTGTGCGTGGTTCTAGTTGGAAGTGAAGTGTTCTAGTTCCAAGGCAGACATCAAGGTGACTAAACATTTTAACAGATGTAGGGACCTGCCTGATAAAGGTGTGTGTGTGTGTGTGTGTGTGTGTGTGTGTGTGTATAGTATAGTACATATATTTTAAGTAACTTCCTTGCGGTCCAGTGGTTAAAATTTTGCACTTCCAAAGCAGGGAGCATGGGTTCAATCCCTGGTCAGGGAGGTTCTGCACGCCATGTTGGGGGGGGGTGCAAATATATGTGCATGCGTGTGTGTGTGTGTGTGTGTGTGTGTGTGTGTGTGTGTGTGTGCGTGCGGCTTTCCTGGTGGCTCAGCGGTAAAGAATCCACCTGCCAAGCATGAGACCCAGGTTCGATCCCTGGGTCAGAAAGATCGCCTAAAGAAGGAAATGGCAACCCACTCCAGTACTCTTGCTTGGAAAATTCTATGGACAGAGGAGCCTGGCAGGCTACAGACCATGGGATAGAAAAGAATCGGCCATGATTAAGCAACTAAACAAACAACAATGAAGAATACTGGATTGGTTGGCCCACCGCTTCTCCAGGGGATCTTCCCGACCCAGGAATCAAACCAGGGTCTCCTGCATTGCAGGCAGATTCTTTACCAGCTGAGCTGCCAGGGAAGCTCCTAGTTCTACGGAGCCTTCTCTTTTAAGTTAGAATTCCACGTTTGTGGAACTATCCTATAGAAGTTCCCCCACCTCTCTGTCTGTCATTTGAATATTTCAAGTACAGATATTATTCCCTGTGACCAGTCCGCCTCACATGCTCGCCATTATCCGCTCACTTCTCTCCCTCCTCCTTGCCTGTCTTTCACCACATTCTCAGGTTTGCTCAGTGGAGACAATGACGTCCTTCTGTTGGCCCAGGGCTTAAGGGTTGAACTTTGCAATTTGATCCATTTCATGGGCTCAAACCACAGTGTCAGTGAAGATGTCCAGGCAAAAGATTTCATCTCTTTTCTGAAAAAAATGTTTTCTCCTCTGGGGAGAAAACAATGAAGATGATGGGTAATAAGACTGCTCCTTGATTAGGACCAGGACACAGATGGTGAAGAACTGGCCTGCAATGCATGAGACCCAAGTTTTATCCCCAAGTCAGGAAGATCCCGTGGAAGAGGGCATGGCAACCCACTCTAGTATTCTTGCCTGGAGAAGCCCATGGACAGAGGAGCCTGGTGAGCTACAGTCCATGGGGTCGCAAAAAATCAGACAGGACTGAGCAATTAACACACTTCATAGAACCATGTGCAGAGAGGGTGGGGTGATGTGGCATGTGAGTATCATGTTTCTTACACAGGAGGTGCTTAACTTCCAGATGAGCTGTTGCCTTGCTACCTGGTGACTGACCAGAACGCCCCAGTTGGCCCACACAGAAAGCAAAGTCTCAGAAATAAACACTTAGGGGTTTTATCTGGAGAATTTCCATTTTCCATGTTCCAAAAGCTACTGACACCTCTGTCCTGAGCTCAAACATCACTGAAATGAGGTTGCCTCTTGAAGATCCATGGACGGCAGAGGGACATGAATTCAGAAATAATGTATAGAAGTCATGGTGTCACCCAGAACCTCTTTATAATGGGATTTAGGCATGATACAAAAGTGCACTGGAATCTTATCCAGACATATTTGCTAGATAGCTTCACAGTTGCATTGAGTGTGAGAAAGCTTTGTTACTGTTGTAGCTCACCAGGCTCCTCTGTCCATGAGATTCTCCAGGCAAGAATACTGGAGTGGGTTGCCATTTCCTGACCCAGGGAACTAACCCACGTCTCCTGCGTTGGCAAGCAGATTCTTTACCACTGAGTCACCAGGGAAGCCCTGTTAGGAAGCTTAGGGCTTTTTCAATAAAAGAGAGTAAGGTTAATATTCTGTATCATCTCTCTCTTTTTTTCCTTTATTTGCTTTCTCCTAGTGCTCAGAACTCTATTATCTTACTCTAGTTTCTACTGAGAGCTCGTCAGGTCTTTTTTTTTTTTTTTTAATAGCTCGATTATTATGTCCTTTCCTCCATTTTCAATAGTTATCTTTTGATCTAATTCCATATTCTTTGCTATCTCCCTGAGTGGGTGAGGACACATGTCCTGGCTAAGTTTGCTTCAGCAACCCTTATTTTCAGCTCCTCAATCAAGGTTGGCCTTATGAGATCCCTGGCTTCACCCTTCAATCTAATGGATTGCTTTGCAAGTCCAAGGACTGTGGTCCTTCCACAGTTGATCATATCCATGTGTTGCCTCTCCTATTATTTCTATATTTTTTCATTAACCTAGTCTACTTTTTCTTCTTTTTCTATTAAAGTCTGGTTGATTTGGGCTTCCCTGGTGGCTCAGTGGTAAAGAATCTGCCTGCAGTGCAGCAAACTCAGGTTAGATCTCTGAGTCGGGAAGATCCCCTGGAGGAGGGCATGCTAACCCACTCTAGTATTCTTGCCTGGAAAATCCCATAGACAGAGAAGCCTGATGGGCTACAGCCCGTAGAGTCACAAAGAGTGGGACACGAGGGCTGAGTAAATGAGCACAGTAGAGAGCTGACTTACAGTGCTGTGCCATGGCCTGCTTTTTAATTCAAAGGAGTTTATGGAAATATGTGCCGCTTAGCAATGAGTGAATGTGTAGGTTTGATAGGCTAGTTATGGAAGCTCAATTGCTACCTTTTCAAGTAAAGGTGTGTGTGTGTGTGTGTGTGTGTGGGGGGGGGGGGGTTATGCCCCAGGTAGAAGAGACCCAGGTAGTGACATCTGTGACCCTCCTTGCTGACTCAGAAGACTTCTCTGTCCTCTGGTGAGTAGCCATATGCACTGGGTCAGAGCAGGGCAGGCAGCCTTTTTCCTGCAGAGCTGGGTTTCCCAGCAAGATGATTTTTCTTTGCACTCAGCCCAAAGGAGCATCCCTGGTTTTTAACCTTCGTTTCTGGCTCACAGCATCTTATAACACATCCACCGCCTCCAGCTCTGTCAGGGTATCTATGATCATCACTGTCTCTTTCTCTCTCTCTCTCCTCAATCCTCTCTTCCCTGCAAAGTTTAAGAGGAGCTATTTCTACAGAGGAGGCTGTGACTTGCTAGTTACAGGGATCCATGCAGGTCTTTCAAATGCTGTTTGCTTCAGCAGGACTGGGAGATGCCCGAGGGCTCCACCATGATGTGGGAGGGATGGGAACCTTGGACAACAAAGAGGAGCATGTGCTGGAGAAAGTGGGGTGTGCATAAAAGGTCAGTGGTCCTGGCTCCCATTCTGTTGTCCTTGTTGGGTTGCTCTGATCCACTGTCAAGACAGAACTATCTGAATAGGAAGAAGTGGAGAGCAGACTCCCATTATCTCCCTTAAAAGTAACTGAAGCCAGAAGCTTACAACTCTGCCCAGTAAAATGAAAAAAGAAACAACTGATTTAGACCCAGTAGAGGTGACCAGTGTGTCTAAGACATGTCCCAGGTCCCCTCAGGATGGCCCTAGACCTACTCACTGTGCATTATTTTTAATGAGATTGAACGAGCCAGCCACAAACTTCCTTTAAATAAAAACAGAACCTTGTGTGTCTTTTTATGAACCTCTTTAGTCATCATTTCTTTTTTTAAAAAAGGGAGCAGGGAGGACATTTCCAGTTATCTGAACATAGCTGTATCTCAAAGGACATATAGCTGTATCTCAAGGGGTTGCTGTTGCTGTTTAGTAGCTAAGTCATGTTTGATTCTTTGCAACTCCTTGGACTGTAGCCCACCGGGCTCTTCCATCTGTGGAATTTCCCGGGCAAGAACATTGGAGAGGGTTGCCATTTCCTTTTCCAGGGGATCTTCTTGACCTGGGGATTGAACCCATGTCTACCGAACTGGAGGCAGATTCTTTACTGTCTGAGCCACCAGGGAGGCCCAACTAAGTCCTTACTTCCTCCATATGTATGCTCCATCCAGAAGCTACCCTAGGGGAAGGGGATAGATTGATGTTTGTGATACCTGAGGATATGGAGGAGGTCCAGGCTCTTTAGCCCCTGCCTGTTTCTCTATTTAAAATGGTACAAACTCAAAGCTTGGAAAAAGAGGACTTGAGAAGGAGTGGATGGAGGTGGACACACAAAAAGGAAACTGGTTTGTTCCCTGGGTGAATGAAAGATAGGTAGGTTCTTCTTTCATTTTATTAAGGGGAAAAAATAAAATAAAAACTAACCCACAGATTATAATAAATATACTTAATATAATAATAATAAAACCCAAGTTCATCATTGATGGAGATTAATACTCTGGCTCAAAATTGTAATTATCTAAAATTCAAAGGGAAGAAAATTAAATAACTAGCATCTTTCCTATTTTCTAGTAAATTGCCTCAATTTGATCAGGAATATGGCTATATTTTTCTTTGTTACCTAGCCTATAAAACAACAAATATGATTCCCCTGAATTTATTTGAGGTCGCTCATAATGAAAATAATGATGTGATTTAGAAAATATCCCCCATTTCTTTTAAGTTGTGTTTATTCCAAGTCATTTTCATAACACTGATGCTAATATCATACCATCGGTGAATAACTACCTCTAGATCAAGTTAGGTAAATTTAATTATGGCCCCATAATGAGAAACTTCCTCCTCTTCTCTAAAAGTGAGAAGCTTAAGAAAGTGGTACCACTTAACAAACAATCCTAAATAGGACTAATAATTCTAAGTCAGGTAACTGTTTTGGGGAAATAGAGGGAAATCAGGGGTTGAAAAAAAATAAGAATTGAATGCTCAAATGGATCTATATCTTGTTAGGAGATGTTTCTTGCTAAAACCATCAATGTGGGGAAAGAAAGAGAGAAACGGGGACTTGAGGGGAATCTTTCTAGGGCTGTCGTGATAAATAATTCAATGAATACAAGAAAACATTAAAAACATTAGCCATGAAAATATCTTTTCACCCTCTACAGCTGGTAACTACAGCTGTCATCTTAAATATTAGACTGAAAACACAGAGACCCCAGTTGGGCATTTGGGAGAGAATTTCTTTTCGCGGCAAAGTCTTTAATTGGACATGGGGAAAAAAAGTCAGTATTTTTATTTATTTTGAATAAAT
Source organism: Ovis aries (assembly GCF_016772045.2). Classification (NCBI taxonomy): domain Eukaryota; kingdom Metazoa; phylum Chordata; class Mammalia; order Artiodactyla; family Bovidae; genus Ovis; species Ovis aries. The sequence continues at coordinate 7,137,193 of NC_056077.1, read as the reverse complement.
AAAATTCTTCTATTCTGAAATGAATCAAGGGGTTCATTCCACTCACTCAATAGCACGATGGCTACCGTGAGCAGAAGGCCATCTGTCCTCCGAGCCTTTGACTCTTTCCCACGGGAAGCGGAAATAGGTGGCACCCAGCTGAGAAATCGCAGCAAACTTGTAAAAAGAATGACTCCGGTGAGAAACGAGGGTGGCATGCATGTTAATGGATACTTACATAAATGTCTGCACCATAAAATCCATCCTGGTAAACAACACTGCAAGGATGCACACACAAAGAAAAACATTCATATTAGTGCACTTCCCCATGCAGACACACCAACCCCTGCACGGGCCAAGTTAGTCTGGTCACAAGGGCCAGCGAGACACAGGAACCGGGGATCGTTTCCACACTGGTTAAGGAGGCTGGAGACAATGGCAGGCTGTCAGACTGAGGAAAATGAGGCTGGGGTTCGGTGGGGGCCTAGAATCAGGACACGGCGGCAATGCTATGCTGGGCAGTGGGCTTTCCGGAGGGCTGCAGATGCAGACAGGATTCACGTATGTTTCAAGTGGCGCACGCTGATACGAGGATCGGGGTTTGCATTCAGCCAAACCCCTAGCTCCTTCCCAGAAAAACAAATCATCTGCTTAAAATACATGATTGATAAGTATAGGGGTACGGATGTCATGCTTTCAATAAGCATTACAGCTGAATGATCTCAGGGGAGCTGAGATCTAAAGGACTTCAGAGATTTTCTTCTATATTCTTTCACACTCTAATGTTTGGTAATTCCATGTGCCCCTCTATTATGGGAAAGGGAGGGGACTATCTCTAGTTACGTGGTCTGTGAACAGGTATACAGATGTGTGTGCAAGAACACAGGTGTGCATTTGTGTATGTGTGGGATTCATGTACATGTATGCATGCATGCTTGCTCAGTGCCATAGTCGTGTCAAACTCTTTGTGACCCCATGGACTGCAGCCCACCAGGCTCCTCTGTCCATGGGATTTTCCAGGCAAGAATACTGGAGTGGGTTGCCATTTCCTTCTCCAGAGAATCTTACCGATCGAGGAATCGAACACTAGTCTCCTGCATTGAAAGGTGGATTCTTTCACCAGGGGGCCACCCAGGAAGCCCCCAGATTTTTGCATATATGGATGTTTGTTTGTACATGTAAATGCATGTGTGTGCATGTGTTTATGAAAGTAGATACTGTGCATATGATGCATGTAGTAATATGCGTTCGCACATCTATATGTACTCACGTGTCACCTGTGTGCACATGGCTATGTCTGTGTGTACATTCACATAAATTATATCCAGACTGAACAGAACCGCATGTGATGGCCAAGCCTCACAGCGGCTCTCTGATCCCTGGCCACAGAGTCATGCCAGAGAGAAGGGACTTCACAGGAGGGGTAAATACAAGATCCTGGACTTCTCCAGAAGTCTCATGGTTTACCCTGAGCAAAATAGCCAGAAGAAGAGGCTCTGTAACCCTGGGAAACCGGCGTACAATTCCTAAGCATTGAAATGGGTTTAGTGAGGACCCCACATAGCCTGCACACCTCACAGGCTTTTGCCACGATCCCAAGACGTCTCAAATACAAAAACGCGAGTTTCTAAAGGCATGTTTTCCAAAGGGTAGCTGTTGTTATTACAACCTTCCCATGGAGTTTACAGATGATTTATGATTCTGGCAAAGGACCCACGTGCCCCACCGTTGAATGGAGCTGGGGTCCTAACCGAAAACATGATGTCAATTACCCAAGGATTTCAGCAGGTTTCAGGAGCAGAGCACACCAACAGGAAGGCTGAGCACACTGAGAGCCGAGGGAGGCACTGACAACACGTACATGCACACACACACACGGCAGCAACACTGCTTTGCTGGAGAACACCGCATGGGCTTCTCAGAGCTTTTCCGAGTTGAAGGGCTAAACCCCAAGGACCATCGTCTTTAAACAGGGTGCAGAGATTTCACACACTAAGGAGGCTGGTAGGCATGGCTTTCAGCTGTCTTCATTTGGATCAAAAAGGGCTCCTGTTCACAAGAGCCCTTGTCAAGCAGCGTCAAACCCTAATCCCAGATACTGAGTGTGTGGCATCCTGAGCTAGGCTTTGATTTTGCTTTCAACGCTTCCAACATAAAAGGATACTGTCTGCCGGGGGTCAGAAGGCAGGGCTGGCCTCTGCCAACAAGACTGCACCCAGCACTGATCATTCAGCTAGATCAGAGCAGCTCTGAATATTCCTTCATGCCGTCACACCTTTTGCACGTGCTGATCCTGGTGTCGGGACAGCCTCGTCTCCTCATAACCTCCTCCAAAAGCACAGCACCATACGAGAGCCAAATTAGACGGGAAACATGGGCCTCTGGATCACAGCTTCAGCAACCAGCAGCTAGGGGCCCTGGAACTAATGATCTGAGCAACCTGAGCATCATCCCTTCTTTGGCTGCAAAATGGGGAAAGAGGTGAGTAGGTGCCCACATCAAGGGAGGATTATGCAAAGAAGGTGAAAGTGTGAGCCACTCAGTTGTGTCTGACCCTTTGTGACCCCATGGACTGTAGCCTGCCAGGCTCCTCCATCCAGGGAATTCTCCAGACAAGAATACTCGAGTAGGTTGCCATTCTCTTCTCCAAGGGATCTTCCCAACTCAGGGATTCAACTGGGTCTCTTGCATTGCAGGCAGACTCTTATACTGTTTGAGCTATCCAGGAAGCCCAAGGTATCTGCAGTCATAGCTCTAGTCAAAGATTACACTGCTATGAGCTTTATCCAGTGTCCTCCCCCCACCACCAAAACGGAGTTCTTCCTCCTTCCTGTAAATACCAGCCTCACGTTTTCTGACCCTCTGATCCTTGCTTGGTCCAATAATTTTAAATATCAGTCAAATATGAATGGGGCATTTGTGAATGGGGCTCATTTCACCCTGAAAGTTGTACCCAATAGCTTCCTCAACACTGTATCTCATTTGATAGCTAACATATCACTTTCCACCCTGAAGATGTAAATAAGTATCTGCTGAGTGACTCCTGCCCATCAAGGGGGAGGGTTGGCCATTAGGAGGTGACAGAAGGTGACCCAGAGCAATTCTAGGTAGAATCCTCTTCTAGTCATTCAACATCAGTAACTACTGTCAAAGGGGAAGGGAGATCAAATTTAAAAATTGGACCTTGGGAATACCCTGGAAGTCCAGTGGTTAAGACTCAGTGTTTCCATTGCAGGAGGCATAGGTTCAATCCCTCACCAGGGAACTAATATCTCCCAAACAAACAAACACAACTCCTCACAACTAGACTCTGACTTAGAAGACCAGTACAAGAGGCTAGATAGATGATGATGTAAGAGTGAACAATATAATAATATTTAGCCAAATATTAATATAGATTCGAGTATGGGAAGGGATGCGTGCATGCTCAGTGGCTTCAGTCGTGCCCTACTCTTTGTGACCCTGTGGACTGTAGCCTACCAGGTTCCTCTGTCCATGGGATTTTCACAGTCAAGAATACTGGAGTGAGCAGCCATCTCTCTTTCTAGGGGATGTTCCCCACCCAAGGATCAAACCCAAGTCTCTTGTGTTTCCTCCATTGGCAGGTAGGTTCTTTACTGCTGAGCCATCTGGGAAGCCCCGTGTCTGTCCTTTTAGTCTGACCTAGTTATCATGACCCCACCGAGTCCTCAAAATACGCTTATGAGATGGATAATGCTATTATAGCCTCTTCTGACATCAGAAAAGTGAGACAGAGAGAGCTAGGTATTGACAAAGCTGGGACTGTAGCCTAGCTTGTATTGTATTGGCTTCACAGCCCAAACTTTTAATTGCTATGGCAGGCAGCAGTGGTCAGACTTCAGCCAGCATCAGAACCACCTCGAGGGCCCATCAAAACACAGATGGCTGGGCTCCATGCCTAGCCCAGAGGTTCTGAATCAATAGAGCTGGATGCAGAGGGAGGGGGAGGTTGGGTTTAAGAATTTGCATGTTTAACAAGTCCCAGGGGAAGCTGAGGCTTCTGGTCCAAGGACTAAAAAGCTTATTGCCCTGTAGAGCGCCACCCTCCACGTGTCATCTTACATGACATTGGAGAGAATGCTGGAGGCCAGCCTCCTAGCAGGCGTGCGTGCTCAGCGGCTTCAGTTTTCTCCGACTCTTTGTGAACCTATGGACCATAGCCTGCCAGGCTGCTCTGTCCATGGGATTCTCCAGGCAAGAATACTGGAGTGGGGTGCCATGCCCTTCTCCAAGGGATCCTCTCCACCCAGGGTTCGAAACCATTCTCTTACGTCTCCTGCATCAGCAGGCAGGTTCTTAACCACTAGCGCCACCTGGGAAGCCCAGGTCCTATTCTAAATAGGAACTGTTTTCAAGGAAGCTCTTACAAAGACTCATGATGGTTTCCAAGAATGTATTCAAACATTTTTAAAAACCTCACTAAACAGGTGCACTCAAAATAACATAAACGAAGAGAGAGGAGGGTGGGGGGTGATGTCTAATATGGAGCTCTCGATAAATGAGCCATGGCCCCGTACAAGAAAAGAGAGCTACCATCATGCATAGAACAGGTGCAGCCCCATTTTAATGCAGAGGCGGTCGGTCTAGCCATGCAAAGGTAATTGTATTGCTTGTCAGTCACTTTGGGACCGCAATATGCTTTTGCAAGAATGTAATGCGAATGCACATCTCATTTTCTTAGAAAGGTAATAACAGTAGTTAAATATTTGGATGAATGCAAGCAGGGGATGATTGCACTACAGCAAATTAGTTTACGGAAAAGGAAAGAAAGTATGGGATACCCAGACTATACAATCTGTTTGAATAATGTAATATATCCCATCCACCAATATATTCTTAAAGGAAAGGTTATTTAATAATGGTGTATCTTGCTGCCCCTTCCAAATGGAAAAAAAAAAATATTTGTAATGCATTCAAATGCATTAAACCATAGCTGGTTTAGAATGGATATCAGGTGGGTCCATAAACTCACTGGCATTTGTACAGCATTGTGCGGTGTGAGGACACTGACATCTTCCCAGGGAAAAACATATTTTTTAAATTAGATTATCAAAGACATCTGTGACATTCCACTTTCTCCCCCCAAATTTAAGAACTACTCATTTATGGTGTTTGTCTCATAACGCACTCAATGAGGAGGCTTTCTTTTTACTGTGAGAAGTTACATCTTAGAACTGGCTGAGAATTTAAACAAGAACTCACAGCAAAACCAAAAATAAAGCCAAACAGCTAGAGAGAATTCTGAAAGTATTCTGAGAATAGGTGATAATGACTGTAGTTTCTAGTGTTTGTGTTAATTGAGAAAGTTTCTGAGCATCAGATAATAACATCTGAGCATGAGACATTTATAAATTAAAACCAGAAAGCATGGTTGATTCACAGAAAGAAAGGTTCACCCACATAGTTTCACAGGTTTCTTCAGGATCTAACCTGAAAGCACCCACTAAAGTGCTATGTATGGGCTTCATTTTTGTACTGGCCAACTGTATAAAGTTTCTCCCAGGGATCTCACCATATCTTTTTGCATTCAGAGGAGCATAGTCTCCTCAAAATACTTCACGAGGTAACTCTAAGAAGTTTCACATCGATGTGTCCTAACAGGGCTTTCCAGGTGGCTCAGTGGTAAAGAATCTGCCTGCTAAGACAGGAACCACAAGAGACGTGGGTTCAATCCCTGGATTGGGAAGATCCCCAGGAGGAGGAAATGGCAACATACTCCAGTATTCTTGCCTGGAGAATTGCATGGAGAGAGGAGACGGGTGAGCTACAGTCCATGTGGTCACAAAGAATCGGACATGACTGAGCAACTGACCACACATGTGTCATAATTAATGACCTGAGAAAGTTCAGAATACCTTGCTCAAAAATATCCTGAGAGCCAAGATGAAAACCTGTTGCAAAATGCTGGATGTTTCACTTAGAATAATGACAATAATTTAAAAATCTCCTATGGTTCTTTCTATTTCTATCCTCATATAAGATGCCTGTTACACAGTAGGATTGGATACATATGAGCGTGCTAAGTCGATTCAGTCATGTCCGATTGTTTGGGACCCCAGGGACTGTAGCCTGCCAGGCTCCTCTGGGCATGGGATTCTCCAGGCAAGAATACTGGAGTGGGTTGCCGTGCCCTCTTCCAGGGGATCTTCCCAACCTAGGGATCACACCTACTTCTCTTATGTCTCCTGCATTGGCAGGTGGGTAGCTTCCCTTGTGGCTCAGAGGGTAAAGCGTCTGCCTACAGTGCAGCAGACCTGGGTTCGAGCCCTGGGTCAGGAAGATACTCTGGAGAAGGAAATGGCACCCCACTCCAGTACTCTTGCCTAGAAAATCCCTACCGGGCTCCTCCATGGGGTCACAAAGAGCTAGACACGACTGAGCCACTTCACTTCACTTCACTTCTTTACCTTAGCACCACCTGGGAAACCCAGAACTTGCTAAGGGCTGTTTATTAATTAACCAAGAACAAGAACTTGATGAAACCAATCTCATGGGGTTTCGTGGGGAGAGGATTATGGTTTAACCGCTGTCCTGTAACATCTGGTGTTGTACTGAGTCTGGAGTATGTGTTTCTGATGTTTCCACCTGCCATCTTCATCCACAGAGCATCAGCCTACAAGCTCCCTCAGATGGCAATCACTCAATGGGTAATTTCTCCCCAGTGTGAGTCCTAGGAAGACACACTGGACATGGCGTCTGACACTGACTGTGGGATCAAATGCAAGAAGAAATATGGATGACAGGGTCCTTTCAACTCGCTTTGACACTGTTCACTAGTTAATATTTTGTTTCCAATCTACAGATTCCATTAGCCACTTGAAGTACCTCTGTCTGAAGCCATCTCTGTGGCTTACATGGGATGGAGGTCAATTAACAGCAGGCACCCCATCCCACCCCCCACAGCCCCGGGGTAAGTAACTCATGGATGCAGAAATGTGAGTGTTCAACTCAAGCAAAAGGGGACCTTGAGAAAGACAGGAGTATGGGCAGCTAATAAAATTCAATTCCTATCTCAGCAACAACTACAGTAGCTACAGTTCACTTAACACATGCCATCTGATGGAACGGATGGAGCTGTAACCTTACACTCATTTCCCTACTTTGTCCTCTATCAACACTTCAGAGGCAGGTAGAGTCTTTACCCAGCTGCTAAGGCAATTGTGCCTGCAGAGATTAAGTCAGCTACCAAGGGCAGTATGAGACAGAACAGCAGGAGGCAATCTTATCTGCCCGGTAGTTTGTGTCTTTATAGGAGTGCAACAATCCTATTGACTGTGTAGGTATTAGCTTTCTAACTTATCACCCATTCTCATTCAGTTAATGTTGACAATCAATAAGGAGTTAGCTAACGCAACCTAAGGCTTTCCTCTCATTCCTGTGATCCTGGTCCAGGCAGAATTCCCCTCCCCAGGGATGATCATGCATTAATGTCATAATAACTTTCGGTTCAGCTATAAGAGAAAGAGAAGACAAGGCTCTTCATAACCTATGTTTTTTATTCTCTGGGAGGAACTTCAGAAAATGTCAGGATGTGGAGGAAAAAACCAAATCCGTAAAAGGAAATGCATGAATGCCAAGGCACTCTCAGTGAATCTTCCTGGGTGACTGCCGTGATGTTGGATACTTCCAAGGGTCACCCAAGGTTCCACAAAAGTGGCCATGGAGATTCTGTGGATGTTTTCCAAACTCCGCCCCCTCCCCCAAAAGGAAGCTATACATAGACATAGGATAAATGACATATTTTTGGTTGAGATTTTAGTAACAGTGTTTTCAGATTAGATTCTTTACAATAAACAGAAGTTTAGGATGACAGATATGTCTTCAATTGGTGACAAGGGGAATAATAAAGTCTCCCTCCAAAATGCAGTTTGCTAGATGATGGCTTATAAAAAAAGAGGGGATCTCTGAATGTGAGGGAAAATCACAGAATGAGATTTTAGCAGGACAACTTAGGAAATGACTGGATTTTTTCCTGATTGGGTTTTCTTTCCTTTTTTGGTTTTAATTTTTTTTTAAATTATAATAATTTTTAATTGAAGTGTAATTGATTTAGAAGAAGGGGGCGACAGAGGATGAGATGGTTGGATGGCATCACCAATTCAATGGACATGAGTTTGAGCAAACTCTGGCAGATAGTGAAGGACAGGGGAAGCCTGGCGTGCTGCAGTCCATGGGGTCGCAGAGAGTCGGACACGACAGAGTGACTGAACAACAACACTCCCTCAAAAGCCTATCTTACCACTTCCACATGTGTTAAAATCTTTAGCATCTACGGTGTTCCCTGTGCCTGCCTGTAAGAAACTCCTTCAAAGGTGCCATTTGCCTTAGCATCCTCAGCTCATGGAGCTGAGAGAGGCAAAGTTAAACTGAACTGGACTGGAAGAAAGACAGTCAAATCTAGTAACTGGGAAACCAAAGGACTCTGAAGATGAAAAACTACAGGAAACCCACACCATCCCCTGGAACACCTGAATCCTGATGACATCACTTCCTGGAAAGAGACGTGGGTTTTGCAGCTTCTCTGCTGCTTGCTTCAGTCAACACACATCAGGGCTCTCCACTCCAGCCAAGGTCTGCTCTGTGTCCTCCTTGGTGCTCTTTCTTTGAGGATGAACTGCCCCGTCTGCCCCACCCCCTCCACCATGGACTCCTTCAGCTTAAGCCAATGAAGGAACAGGAGCCTTCACTGAAGATGCTGAGTTCACACTTTTTCACTTGGTACCAGTGCACTCCAGACAGTTTATAATCCAGCAAAGCACCCAGGCAACTGGCTGAATTTCCTTCTTTTGACCAGTACTCTGCTCTAATAAAACATGCAGACATGGGCATACACTTCTCTAGCCTTTCTAAAATTTCTAGTCCTCCTGTCTTGAGAATTTTATCTTTCTAAGTGTGATTTCAGAATTCCAGCCATAATACTGCCAGCAAAAAGGCAAAATCTACCATTACAACCAAAATGATTAGGAAGATGGCTGGAATATTAAAGTGAAATCATGTACAAAGCAGTCACCAACAATGTGTTTTACCACTTGGAGACGCCTAAGTCTCTCCCTGGCAAATGTGGCGTTCATTAGTTATGCCTGGTTATTCCTAGCAAAGAACAAGTTCATTACAAGTTAGCAAATTTCAATTTCACAGCAGGTGTGTTATTCAGAGATTTTTTAAAATAAATTGCTCATATGAGGATATTTTTCTGTTTGGTATAGTAATGAGATATCAAGGGTATGTAGACCAAAAGCAACAATTTTCATCTACTGAGGTAAGATAATGATTTTCAGACAAACTAATATGATATAAACATGTAATTTTACATGTATGGCTTATGAATCTTGCTTTAGTCATCACATGAACCCAGAGGGTAATTCTTTCTTTTCTTCATTACTCATTATGTGACCTTGGGAATGTTAAACCTTTGTTTCTGCCTTTCTGGATCTATAAAGTGGGCTCAATACTGTGGACTGGAGATAATCACTATAAAATCAATGATTCCTCACAACACATGGTCAGATATAAAAGGCTTAGGACACACAAATGTATTATTTTGGAGGACTGTGAGAATTTAAGGTCAATTCATTCTTGGTTTGCTATCATCCTCCACCTTTTCAGTAAAAAAAACAAACAAAAAAAAAACCACAACTTTTTTGCAGTAGAAGCTCAGAATTCATCTAAATCTAATGATTATTTAAGAAATGATGGACATTGTCTTATTTCTCTGCTTTTATTTCCCCTTCCTGATGATTTCATAGAGTCTCATTTCTTAATAGCCTTAACTTTATTTCTGTGTATTTGTTTTTAAAACACCTCAAATGCTCTACTCTGGAATGGGTGAGATATGAATAAATAATGAACAGAGCGTCTCCCTTTGTCATCAACATAATAGACATGATCTAGGCTTATTCCGGTTTTCTAAAAGACAGATTAGCTAAAGAGCTATAGAAAATGCTTTTAACCCTTTCACACAGTCCTGAATATAACTAGATTCTTTCTGGAGACCAGAAAGCCAGTCCTTGGCCAGAGAAGGCTTGTGCCAGACTGTGCTGGGTATTGCTGAGTTTTCCTTGTGTGTGTGCGCGCTCAGTCATTTCAGTTGTGTCCAGCTCTTTGTGATCGCACGGATTGTAGCCCTCCAGGCTCCTCTGTGGGATTTTCCAGGCAAAAATCCTGGAGTGGGTTGCCATGCCCTCCTCCAGGGGCTCTTTCCGACCCCGGGATCAAACCTGAGTCTCCTGGATTGGCAGGCAGGTTCTTTACCACTGAGCCACTGGGGAAGCCGCATTTGGATCCTGGTAACTCTTTGTGTTGGGGGACTGGACGGGGGGCCATCCTGTGCTTTGTAAGATTTTTAGCAGCATCCCCAGCCTCCACCCAGTAGATGCTATCACAACAACCAAAAAGGTCTCTAGACTTTCCCAGTGTCCTGTGAAGACTATTGCTTGAGGGACTTCCCTCTCTCCGACTCCAGGGGGCCAGAATATTCTAATATTCTAGAAGGATTCCTAACAACACACCAGGAACCCAGAATGTACCAGGAAGATTCCTAATAGCAAAGCAGAAAGGGTAGCACTTTGAAACTGCAGCCCATTATACCAGTACTATTTTTTTTTTTTAATAGCATTCACCACTATTCCTTGAGATTCACTTGGCAACAGTAAAGTCCATGCAGAGAAAGACCAAACGGGCCATGGGGAACAAATTAATCTGCAAACAAATTCTCCTCAAAGAGGGAAAAAGGAAAGCAAAACCATTTTGGAAAAATCCCACGCAATGAGTCAATTCCAATTTCTTTGAGCTTCAAGAGTACACCTCCTCACCTAATTTTCTCTTCTGGGCCAAAAGTTCATACACCTTGAAGTACCGGATATCTTTGGGGAAGGGGACAAGGCCACCCTGGTGATTTTTCCATCTTAAACCCTCCCCGTCCCCCAACAGAGAGACTCAAGGGGCGTATGTGATCCAACCTCCTTAATCACCAGATGTTTGCAATCATCAGAAAGACGTCTTGGGCTGTAACCATTTCTCTGTTCTCCAGCATTCAGTCTCAAAGAGAATTTCCATAACAACATGTGACATGTAGAATGCTTAAAGGCACCAACCATGACAAGACAAATTACACTCATTTTTCAAGACTCTGCAAGGTGCTGTACTGCAAGCGGGCGGGCTGCATGCTGGGCGGTTCCGGAGGGGCGGTCAAGGCGGGCACGCACTCCATCGCAGGCAGGGATTGGGGCGAGGGCTGGCGTGCTGGGGCGGGAGGCCCACCCGCGGTGGGGGGCTCCCCACTTACCCGCCGTAGGCCGGGATCGGGGGCGGGGGCGCTGCGGCCCGAAAGGTGTTGTACACGGTGCGGCCACGGCCACGCAGGTGCGCCCCTCGGTAGGCGGCCGCCGCCGTGGCGGCTGGATACGGGAAGCCGGGCACTGTGGGCGAGAGGAGAGAACACAAGGTTCAGATCGAGCCTGCCTGTGGGGGAACTGTCCCGCCTCAACACACACACCCAGGACCCTGCTCCCCGTAGGCCAGGGCTGGACACCCGCACCCCTTCCTTCCAGGAATCAGACTTCTAAAGGCAGGCTGGAGGAAGGAGACCAAGGTTCGATTCCACAGAGGATGGGCTTACGCAGTCAGTGATCCCTGGGACCAATATCGAGGACAAACATCCACAAAGGATTCTAACAGGGGAAATGCTCACTGCATAAACTTAACTTTTTAAAAAGGGAGACTGCAAGATGTGTGTGTACTGGGTTCTCACATCTGCCTATCATCTATTAACATGCATACCTGGCCAATATAGGTATTGCGCATGATACGTATGTGGATGAGCATGCAATACGCATAGGTGTATATGTACACATACAGTGAAGTGAAAGTCGCTCAGTTGTGTCCGGCTCTTTGTGACCCTGTGGACTATACAGTCCATGGAATTCTCCAGGCCAGAATACTGGAGAGGGTAGCCATTCCCTTCTCCAGGGGATCTTCCCAACCCCGGGATCAAACTGAGGTCTCCTGCATTGCAGGCGGATTCTTTACCAGCTGAGCCACAAGGAAAGCCCTATTATGTATATGTGTGTATATAAAGTATTCGTGGGTGTTAGTGTGCATATCACATGTATGTGTGTGTGTGTATGGGAATATGTATACATGCCTATTTATATATACGTGCATATGTATACAATTAGATACGCAAATACATACATACTTCAATGTGTTTGTAGTTATCTGTGAGGCTAAAATTCATGAGAAAATGTTACTTGTCTACTCATAGCTTTTCTCCATTCGGTTTTATCTTTTTTCCCATATTTTCCTTTAGGTATCTAAGGTTGCTTCTTGTTCAGTTGATAAGTCACGTCTGACTCTTTTGTGACCCCATGGACTGCAGCCTGCCAGGCTCCTCTGTCCGTGTGATTGCCCACACAAGAATACTGGACTAGTTGCCATTTCCTTCTCCAGGGGATCTTCCCAGTTGAGGGATAGAACCCGAGTCTCCTGCAGCTCTTGCATTGACAGGTGGATTCTTTACTGCTGAGTCACAGGGGGAGAACTAATGAACCTATATTGCTGGTTAAAATGTTTTAATTGAAATGCACTGTACCTACAGACAAGTGTATGCATCAGACGTGTATAGACTCCTCATGCTCCTGTGGACAAATCACTACTAAGACCCCATCAGCCCCCTCTCCATTTACATAGCTTATAAAACCATTTATACAACAACCATAACCACAGAGAAGTACGGGGACTCAACTCTGAAAGAGAAAGTGTGGGCAGGGTTATCTTCCCAGGGGTGGTGGTGTGGAAATTCTCTGAACCAAGTGACTCGGTCAAGAGTCGGGAGGGAAAGTAAGCCTGATGCTCAAGACCCATGATAATTAACACAGCTTCCTCTGCCTGGGATGCCCTTCCTCCCAGGATGTCTGCAAATCCTAGTGCATCAGGTCCATGAAACCCTGATGACATCACCCCGCCTTGCTGCTCTTTCTAGACCCTGAATCGCAGGCTCCCACCATACTGGTCATGCCCGTCCCGTCCCACTCTCAGCAGGCACTGTTACCCGCAGTGAATCCCACGGAGGGGATGCTCTTTTAGGAAAATACATTTGGAAGGCCACTGTCCCAGGAGATCTATTAATATATTAGAGGCTCAGAAAGTCCTAAGGTAAGGGAAGTGTGCGCATGCGTGCCAAGTCGCTTCAGCTGTGTCTGACCCTTTTCAACTATAGCCTACCAGGCTCCTCCGTCCATGGGACTTCCCAGGCAAGAATACTGGGTTAGTTGCCATTTCCTTCTACAGGGGGGTCTTCCCAACCCAAGGATCAAACCCACATCTCTTATGTCTCCTGCATTGGCTGGAGAGCTCTTTCTCACTAGCGCCACCTGGGAAGTGCATTAACACCATTAACGCAGCAACCCCAGACTTCATTTCTCCAGGAACTCTAGTTCAGAGAATACCCAGCCTCTGGCTACTGGTCTGGAAAAGAAAATAACTTATTCATTACGTTTACCTCTTCTACTCATCAGCCAGCTTCTTGAGGGCCCCCATCGTATCCCATTCATCCTTGCATTTCCCCGTGCATTCCCCCCCAATGTCAGCAGAAGCCCCCTGATTTTGTCCACAGCAGGTTCTAGATATTGGACACAGTTGATTCTGGATGACTTAAAGACCAGTGAATAAAGCTTTGGGATGTGGTCCAACCAAATGACTGATGGACTATCCATTCTTTCCTTGATCCTTTCTCTCCTCTCACCCTGTTTACCTAACAGGAGCTTGACGTATCTCCTGTTAGAGAGGGAGACAGGTGGAATGAACAAGAACCAGGATGGGTTTCCTCGTGTCCACAGCCCTGTCTCCCCTGCTCCGTCTCTCTTGGGATTTTAGACAGTATTGGTAGCAACATGCAAGGCTGGGAAGGACCCAGCTTCTCTTGGTCTAATTGGAAGATAAAGGCTCGGAGAGGCCTCAGCCCAGGAGGCTCTTTCCCAGAGGCAAGGCAACACATCCAAGCTGCCCTCTCCCAGAGCATGTATTTTGCCGAATTCCTAACCTCTCACAGGGTGTTGTGTGTCATATTATCTTAAAGTTGCGTCCGTCTACATCCAAACAGCCTTCCTCCCTGCCATCATGTTCAAGAGCGGAAGCCCTCCACAGACAGGTGGTTGCCCAGGGGGAAGGGGTTCAGAAAGGGATGGACAGGGAGGTGGGAGTTAGGAGATGTAAGGCTTTATATGCAGGATGAATAAACACCAAGGTCCTACTGTATAGCACGGGGAGCTATATCCAGTATCCTGGGATAAGTCATAATGGAAAACATAATTAAAAAAGAATATCAGAAAACAGACTCTGTAGGACTCCAATTACTTTAGACCATGAAATTTTTTTGCACCTTGTTTTATGTCCCTGGATATGTTCCAGTGTCTCCTAGTTTATAGTCTATGGGAACTTGAATAGAATTTGTATCCTGCTGTTGTGTGAAAACTGTATAAAGCTTCACTATATTGAATTGGTTCACGGTGCTTTTCAGGTCTACTGTATGCTTCTACTCTTGTGTCTACTCATTCTATCAATTTTTGAGTTTGATATGGAAACTCCAATTAAAAATATTAACTTATCTACTTTAAAAATAATCGTAGCATATAGTGGAACTACATGTAATTTTGTTCTGTATTTTCCAAGTTTCTTGTAATTGTGTTATCATGCTTTCATAGTTTAAAAAAATTAAAGGAAAGAGGAAAATATATCTGTACAATATATGAAAAAGAATGTGTGTAACTGAATAACTCTGCTGTACAGCATAAAGTACCACAGTATTGTAAATCAACACTTCAATAAAAAGAAAGAAATAAATAAAAAGAGTAGGAGCCCTGCACTCCATCAGCTCCCCTTACTCCCAGAGTTCTTGGACAGTGGGTTTGTAGCTGCATGTCGGTGGCAGGAGGCTGGGGAGGAAAGGAAGTGGGATTTCCCACAGCAGTTATTCCCAATCCTATATTCATGGGATTGCACAGACTGGACTATAACTCGTGAACTGGAAGTTGAAGACAGACTGACTACCATCTGGAATTCTTCATGTGTTCTTGAATAGCCAACAGCCAGCCTGTTTCTTGGATTCTACCATATCCTTCTCTGATGATGCTAGTAAAATGCTAGGATGGTAGAACCAAGCCAGAATGATTTTCTCTCTCTATTTATGTCCTTTATTACCCAGAAGACCATCCAGGTTATTTCTTAACCTTTTAAAAAAATTGTCAGTCAAGACAAATCATATAGCAGTACTTAACTCTCAGCTTGCCAGCCCCTCAGCATCCATGCTTCTTAGCTGGTGTTTCAGCTGTGCTCAGCTGAGTGTGATTCTTTGTGACCCCATGGACTGTAGCCCTCCAGGCTCCTCTGTCCATGGGATTCTCCAGGCAAGGATACTGGGGTGGGCTGCATGTCCTCCTCCAGGGGACCTTCCCGACCCAGAGACAGAACCCGCAGCTGCTGCATTTCTTGCACTGACAGGTGGATTCTTTACCAGTGTGCCATCTGGGAAGCCCAACTACTATTCTTGAAATTGCGAAGAGGTATCAACCTCAACAGGGGAAGCAGGGCAATCCTAATATCCTAAAAGGCCAGGAGTTGTGAGATAGGAGATGTTGGTTTCAACACTGGGGAGAAAAGGAGAGAGCGAGCCTTTGATTCCAACGTGATCTTGCCACAGTTCAAATATTAAGTTTGCAGAGGAACACCCTGGATTTTGAAATAAAGCAAATGAAAAATTCACAATCTGGCAGAGCAGCTGGTTGCCTGTGTGAGGAAACGCAGTAATTATGCTGACCCATTCATTATCGTTGGCTGCGGCACGGAGTGAGCCAGACAAGATCCCTCTCAGCGACAAGCAGGTTTTACAATAATTCTTGGAGGATTTAGATGTTGAGATAGAACATGAAACAGAAGCTCGGCAGTAGAGCGAGGGGAGTGCAAGCTGCTAGAAGGGGAAAGCCAGGATGCCGCTATGTACCCTCTTTGCTGCAGGGAGAAAATAGCCTTCTCAGTGCAGGATAAGGGATTTGTAGGTCTTCGTACCAAGCTCTTTGGGCTGCTCCAAGCAGGGCGCATTAAAGAGATTCTGGATGTTATAGGAGCAAGGGAAGGATGGCACATCAACTTCCTGGGAGGCCAAGTGCCCTCAGGTAAGATAAGGAGCCACCTGATGCGAAGAGCTGACTCAATGGAAAAGATCCTGATGCAGGGAAAAATTGAAGGCAAAAGGAGAAGGGGGCAGCGGAGGGTGAAATGGTTGGATGGCATCACCAACTCAATGGACATGTTGTCATTGTTCAGTCACTCAGTCATGTTTGACTCTCTGCGACCCCATGGACTGCAGCATGCCAGGCTTCTCGGTCCTTCACCATCTCCCGGAGCTTGCTCAAACTCATGTCCATCGAGTCAGTGATGCCATCCAACCATCTCATCCTCTGTTGTCCCCTTCTCCTGCCTTCAATCTTTCCCAGCATCAAGGCCTTTTCTAATGAGTCAGTTCTTCACATCAGGTGGTCAAATGGTTGGAGCTTCAGCTTCAGCATCAGTCCTTCCAATGAATATTCAGGAATGAATGTGAGCAAACTCCAGGAGACAGTGAAGGACAGGGGAGCCTGCAGTCCATGGGGTTGCAAAGAGTCGGACATGACTTAGCGACTAAACAACCACAACAAATTGTAACAGGGGCTTCCTGTTACAGGAGCAGGCATGTAAGTCTCCCAGATGGATGTCTGCTCAGCTATCCCTTCTTGTTGCCGTCTAGAGCTGGCCAAGGGGTCTCTTCATGAAGTCTCTAGTTAATCACTGTCATTGATGAATATTCCCTTCTCTTCCCCTCTTCTCTCCCTCCCTCCCTCATTCCTGAAACCAAACAGGACCCAGTGGGGCTCCTGGGCACAGAAGCCTTTCTGTGTTTCCCATTCCTTGATTACAGGAAATTGGCTTCATTCAGCCTCCAAGACTTTCCCTGAGTTCCAACAGGCAGGTTCAAACAGTTGCTAATTAGGGAAGGGAGGGGATGCAGAGACAAGCAGCAGCAGCCCAGAAACAGCAGTGCAGCCTTTCGGGGTAGGGTCTCGGCTCCTCCTTAAGGGATACACATAATAATATCCTTGAGTTGTTTTGCAGATTCAGAAACCCCCACCAGGTGGGAGAAGTTAACTGCATGCTGCCCACCAGCACACAGACCCCAGACCAGTTGGAAACAGAAAATTGGTGATGCTGACTTCCACCAACCAATCAGAAGGATGTCCAGGAGCTAGTCAGGCTTTCCTCCTCTTTGAACCATTACCATAAAACTCCTCACCACCCCCTCCAGGTCAGGACACACAGTTTTGAGGGCAGTAGCCCACTGTGGCCCTCTTGCCTGCAAAGCAACAAAGCTATTCTTTTCTATTTCATCCAAAACTCTCTGAGATTGAAGTCGGTGTCAAGGTACACAGAATGGATTAGGCATCCATTCCTTCCTCCCTCCCTTTTATTTTGTAATCTCCTTCCGAAGAAGCCTACCCCAAATCTTCCTGGGCGTACTAGCAATCAAGTAACTTGGATCACAGATATGAAGGGAAAAAAATACTCTCACCATAGCTAAAACGCAAGCTCCATGTGGGCAGTGTTTTTCATCTGTTCTGCTCTTTGATTTAGGAAATTGCCTAGCACAGCAAGGTGTCAGCTACCTAATACCATGCCTGGACAAGCTTTGATGATGAACCCATGTTAGTCTCCTTCAAAAGGACCATAACCCTGTCCTTTATAAAAAGCATGCTGCCCAAGATTTGCAGGAACACAGTGTGCAAATAATACATCAGATCTCAATCATCTTTATAAAAACTGCTACACCCATACTCAGAAGATGCTATCCTGACCCAAAAATAGCAACCAGACTTGGAATATGTGTGATTCTGATGAAAAGGGAAATGATTTGGGTAAATGCTCTACACTGGGAATTATTGCCCATCCTCATTCACTTAAATTCACCTTTATTGCTGCACAGCATTAGGGTTTGGAGATTGGTTTCTTGTTCTTAGATAAGTTGAGCTCAAACTCCCCCCACCCCCAGACAGGTGGTACCCATCTGGTCAGTAAAAGGTATTTGGTTGTGTTCCTTCTTGCACACAGCCCCACATGGAGCTCCCTAGCAACCCAGCAAATCTCAGTCTTTATGCAACAAGGAACACTGGAAAATAGCAATCCTTATAATCCCTACCTTGCCTGACTGACAGCTGTGCCTTCTGCGTTTCTTCCTGTCTCCATGAGAGGATATCCCCACTACGGCTGGCTCAGGACAGTGTGGCTCTCTTGTCTTGCAACTAAGACAAATGGTCAAATTCAAGGGCAAAATACCACAACTGTCTGTCAAGCTTCCTTTAGACTCTGGTGGGATGGTAGGAGCTGATCTATTTATTTTTACTTGCCTACTGGGTCTGCTGGCTTATAGAGCATGGTTAACTGCATATGTGAAGCGTATACTTAGGTGATTAGGATATAGGTTGAACAAAACCAAAATGGCTTTATCCTTGAACCATGTGAAAAGAATGTAATGTGCTGTACTAAGTCACTCAGTTGTGTCTGACTCTTTGTGACTCCATGAACTGCCACCCACCAGGCTCCTCTCTGTCCATGGGATTTCCCAGGCAAGAATACTGGAATGGGTTGCCATTTCCTCCTCCAGGGGATCTTCCAGACCCAGGGATCGAACTCAAATCCTGTGTTTCCTGCATTGCAAGCAGATTCTCTTACCTGCTGAGCCATCAGACTTTCCTATATGTTGCCTATAGCCTAAAATACATGGGATTGCCCGTTCTCAAGGCTCTCATCTTTAAGGGTATAACACTTTTCCATTCATATGGAGATAAAAAGTTGCAAAACAGAGAATAACATTTGTCTTGTTGGAAGTTTGCAGGAATATAGTGATCAGACCTACATGGAGCGTTACAAGAACAAAGGATTCTGACATCAAGAAGCTTGCAACAACCGACCAAGTACCTCCCTCACCTTGCCTTTACAAATGCTTTGCTGAAGCACTTCAGAGAATTCGGGGTGTTTTGAGTCACGCCTTCTCCTTGCATTGCCCTGCAGGCCAATAAACCTTTCCTGCACCCAAGCTCTGACATTTAGGTATTGTTTGGTCTCACTGTACTTTGGTCACATGAACTTGGGTTTCGTAACAAGAAGACTTCTTAATTATGTGTTTCCATTGCAGCATGACTTGTCTCTTCTGTCGAAAGTTATGTCATCTATCAATACCCCAGTTCAGGAGTTTGGATGCAGGAAGTGGGCAATGCGTGTTTAAGAAATCCAATGCAAAAGGCCAAGGGGAAACGCACAATGTCCTGTTCACTACCGAAACAGAGTAAATCGATGCTAACAAAAGTCATTCAACCTGTCACCCTGTCCAATATTTGTAAATGCCTCTTTGTTAATTAAAGACCAATGTTTGAAAGCAAAGACACCAAATTAGAGGCATTTCTGAACCCCAATGCTGGAGTTTGATTTTTTTTTTCCTAGTTGAACTTCACGTTAATAAGCATGTAAACAGACCATCAATGGCAAACAATGGAAAGTATTCAGGCTGCTTCATGGGTACCAAATAAATCCTTAGTTCTTGGCATGAGGGAGACAAGGGAGGGGGAAAAAAAGCACAGGTTCATTATACTGGAAACGTTCCCTCTTTAACCTGCTCCAGCATGAATCAAAGTGAAAAATCTGGTATCACTGCAATGAAAATTGGATTTAGCTCATAAGCTAAAAATGAGTTTCTCTCCAAGAAAACAGGGCCTGAGCTTCTGGAGCAAATGCCAACTGCTCATCTCGTTGACACCTCGACATCCGCAGCCCACCCACTCCCAACCTTCAGCTAGATTTATATCCAGAGCAGAGAGGGGCGAGGTTAGCAGAGCAACCGTCTCAGCTCTCAGGAATAAGGAGTTCTCCACCGCTGAACTCAATGAAACGGAAACTTCAGGGCCGTAACCAGAGGCATGCTGTGATGTGCTCAAGTATCAAGGCAAATCAACATTTTTAAAGGGAAGATGTGTGGGTGTATCAACCAGACAAATGGGCCATTTACCAAAGTGTCAACTGCTTATTGCCTCTCTCCCCCGCAAGACAGAGGCCCCCACCTCCCACCTCCGAGGAGCTCGGAGTTCAATGTATTTACAGTGACGAACGCGTGATCCCTTCCCTCTGTCTCTTTTACGAATGCGGTGCTTACCTTCGAAAATAAACACAAATGAGATCATCTCAGCAAGCCCGGAAATCCCAAGAGAAGGAACACAACAAAACCCGTGGAAAATACTTGAGGGTTATAAACTGCATATTAAAGTTTTAGAGCTCTGGGAGAAATGGAAGAACAGCAGATGCAAAACCCGACAGGGGGCAGACTGCATCAAAACCATAAAAATATACAACTGCTTTAACGGGCAATTATTCTTTGCATTTGTGCATGGGTTTGAATTTGCATGAAGTTGCCAGATGCCCGGAAAAGGTGTGCTGTTTAGGATGGATGGGGGTGGGGAAAGCTCTCTCTTTGTCTCTTCTTCCTTTTCTTTGCTGTGTGAATGCCACCTTCCTCCTCCCCCACCCCTGAAATGTTTTAAGACAGAGGTCTTCATGCTCATTTGGGGGTTGAATTGTTCCGCGGGTAATTTACGGTAGGAAATATTCACTTACACAATTCTGGGGGTACAGATGCGGTTTCAACAGCAGGTTCACGGTTCTGCAGGATTCCCCTCGAGGGAACTCCCGTTCCATGAGCTGGACCATAAATTAAGAAGTGGCATAATAGGTAACATACCGAGGTGAAATAAACAACCAGCGATAGCTCAATTTCACAGGCAGAGCACTGTGTGATAAACATCACAATGCATCCTCCAAGAAAGCCCACAGAAAAACCTGATGACTTCTTTTCCACATGGCAAAAAAATGTTTGCTCAATTTGCAGGACAGATCTCAAAGAAAGATACATCAAATTGGTTTGTAACACAGAGTGTATACATAGTGAGGTCACTGTCTTTAAATAAGACTAAATGGAAAACTTAATATGATGGATCATATTTGGTTCTAGGTCAAAATAAAAATGGAAAGGCTTTCAATTTTGTTAAAAGCCAGTCATCTCCAGGTTTAGGAGTAAGAAGGGAGTCTTGCATTCAGGCAGTCATTGACAAAAAGACCAAAATGGCCACTTAATTTGTTGGACTCTCTGGTTTTCATACGCAAGTCTATTCATCCCTGAAACTCACATTTGGGATCGGCTCTTGTTTCCTTTTAAAATGCATGTTGATATTAAACACTGCTGTTTAGAAGTGAATAAATCTACGTTTTGGACAAACAGTTTCTTACAGGACATCCTCATTTGAAATGCATTGAATAGGAAAACAAAAATTTCTAATTAATGTACAAGTCTAATCACCATTCTCCACATGGAAGAGTAATTTTTCACTGTTCATTTGCTTGGTTTAATCTCAAAACTGACATAACAGAAACGCAATGTCCTATAAATCTCCGCTCATTTGTTTCTTTAATATTCATATTCCATTGAACTGCAGCTGCTTGTTGGTGCAGTCCATTACAACTTGCAAAAGTGTCGATAAAAATATTATGAAAGGCAAGATGTGTTTCTTGCTGGCTGCATGTGCCATTTATTTGGAGAAAGACAATAAATGGCTCCAGGATGCACCCCCCCACCCCCGCCTGCTGTTTGGTGGGTGATTAGTGATTAATTACCTGGCAGCAAATTGACATGGCACAAGGAAATTGACACAGCCCTGATTAATTAACTTTTTATGGGCGGCAGTTACTCACAAAACATTGCGCACCATAATTGAATCTCTTTACATAATGTCATGGTACAAAAGTTTTAGTCAAATCCAAATTAGCCAGAAGTTTCTAGGCCGTTACAGGTCTGAGGAGGATGTGTGGAAAGAACTGGCAAGAACTTGGAGAAAGATGTACATTTTTGAAAGGAAAAAAAAAAAAATGATGGGGATATTGTGCTGGCTTGATTGCCAAAAATGAATTTATCGACCTAAATCTTCACTGAGACTGACAGACTTCATTTCCTGCAGCCTCCTCTGACCACCGCGTCTTAGTGATAAAGACTCTCGCCTTTGTCCAGTCTCTAAACGTCGACTCCCTAATCTAATCCTTGGTTCCAACATCACCTCCTCCTTCAAAGGTTTTTCCTCTCAATTTTACCCCACATTTCTTGATGCCAGCACAGCCACCACCATACCCCTCCTTCTTCCCTCTTCACCTACCATCTCCTTCCTACCATTTCATACGATTGCACTCTCCTTATCGAGCTCTCTCTTGAGGTGTCCTGAGGACTTTATCTTTGTCCAGACTGTGTCTCTAGTACCCAGAGGATGACCTGGCCCCAGGTACACGCTGAGATGTTTATTGATTATATCGTCAGATAAACTCAGAATGCCATAGCAATTCTGTTACGGAGGAAAGATGAGTGCCAGTCCTTGACCCTGTGAGAGCTGCTGCTTCGGAAGGATGTCTATTTTAAGAGAAATTTAATGAGGACATCAGTGATGAGAGACTCTGGACCTCACGTGTCTCAAAGTTCAGGCAGTGATAACTGGAATCATTAAAAGTGGCGATTATGGTTGGCATAATTCCATCCTTTTGGACTCCATGATCAGATAGATGAGATTTTACTATATGATGAAACACACAGTAAATAGCTACTAACACTTGCTAAAGGACAGACCCACAGATGAACTCACAAAACTCTCCACAGAACCACACGAATCAGGTCTTAACTGTAATCTTCACTTTCCTGGAGAGGAAAGGTAGACAGAGAGCAGCTCAGAAACTCTCCAGTGATCTGAACCCAGACGACTTGACACCAGACCCTGACATCTTATTTATGGCAGGAGGCGCTGGAACAAAGGGATCCTTTGTCAGTTTTAGGCAAAACCTTTCCACTTCCACTTTCTCCACGTGCAGCTTGCATGTGTGTGTGCTAAGTCACTTCAGTCGTGCCTGACTCTTTGCGGCCCCATGGACTGTAGCCCGCCAGAGTCCTCTGTCCATGGGATTTCCCAGGCAAGAATACTGGAGTGGATTGCCATACCCTCCTCAAGGAGATCTTCCCCACCCAGGGACTGAACCCATGTCTCCTGCATCTCCTGCACTGGCAGGCAGGATCTTTACCACTAGCACCACCTGGGAAGCCCCCCTAAACTGCTTCCAGGCCATCAGTTTTCACTTCCCTCCTATTGTCTGGACAAGTTGCTCCATCACCTCCCTTAATCCATAACACATCCAAGAGAACCAGCCCTGATTCATCATGGACTGAATTAATTTGCAGGGGGATCTGTCTACAAGCCTCCCTGAGATCTTACTGCAGGCCAGGGCATGGAAAAGAGGCGGGCAGGTGACATTTCTTCCATTCCATATTTATGTTTGGGCTTCCCTCATAGCTCAGTTGGTAAAGAATCTGTCTGCAATGCAGGAGACCCTGGTTTGATCCCTGGGTCAGGAAGATCCACTGGAGAAAGGATAGACTACCCACTCCAGTATTCTTGGGCTTCCCTTGTGACTCAGATGGTAAAGAATCCACCTGCAATGCAGAAGACCTGGGTTTGATCCCTAGGTTGGGAAGATCCCCTGGAGAAGGGAAAGGCTTCCCTCTCCAGTATTCTGGCCTGTATCGTCCATGGGGTGGCAAAGAGTCAGACACTACTGAGCAACTCACTTTCTCGAATGTCACTTGACTCACAGCTTGGTTAGAAATAGTCTCTTCCTTGGAAAGAAAGGAGTCATCTAGGTAAAAAATATACATTAAAACATGTAATGCTGATACAGGGATGCATTCTGAGCAGTGAGTTTGGTGTTTCCAAAGCAAACATGTTTCTGAACTTAATAAATTTAAGAAGTCTCAACAAACCTCCCCACAATCCCACAATGCTCACACACCTAAATATTCTTTCAACACTTAGGATTTTGAATGAGGACAGCAGCCTTGGATATTATCTAATTACCTCCTGATTCCTGCTTACCCCCTGAAGTTAGGGGCTGGTCGTCTCTTTTCTCCCAGGTTACACATGGGCAGATTAATCCAACAGACATGTGGGGAGGGCCAAGGCTGCTAAAACGTGCAGTGAGCAGCTTTTTCTGTGCTAAAGACCTTTTTGTGTTCCATCTACTTATATGTATTGACATCAGCCCCCTGGGCAGGGTTTCTATAACATTTCATTCAGTGAAAAAGACAAAACAAAACAAGAATGCATCTCCATCTTGGAGTGTTTGACTCGGCAGGACCTCAGAAGGCATCTGCAAAAGTGCTTTCTGTCCTTAGAAGGAACCTGGGGAGACAAAGACCTGAGATGCTGAGACCTACTGTAACTCAGATGAAGCAATTTACCAGCATCTATTCCTCTGACAAAACCTGTATTGGTGTCAATGTAGCTTTTTGCAGGCAGCCATGGAGCGGAAAAAAAAAAAAGGCTAATAATTTATATAAATAATTACTTTATCGAGTGCATATACACAGTAAAGGTTCAATTGTTAAATCATTCATGATCTAGCTAACAGCTGGCTGAAACAGCAAGCTCAGTGAATTGCCTCTCCAGGTAGGAAGCGGGGCAAGTGAGATAAATGAGCTCCCTTATGCTGGGCTGAATTTCCCATGGTTCTTTGGGGCTGCTGCAGCTCCATGAACGCGAGGCCCTAGATGGGGGTTGATGGGGACTTGCGGGATGGAAATGCGATGCAAAAGCATAGTTCATTTCACTGCCAGCCACCACTGTGATGTCAAACCTCATCTGATTTTGAGAACCAGCTCCAGACTTGAAAACTGAGTCCTGATCCTCTGGGCAACGTCCCCAAACAAACCCAGAGGTTTAAAGGTGCTTTTTGGACCTGGGATCACCTGTCTGATTTCCCAGCTGGAGACCTCCCCAACATGCCCACCTAGACCAGATCGAAGGAGGGCCATTCAGACATGGTCCAGTTGTCCAGGCACTAGATTAACATAAAGCTTCCAAGCCAGCTTTGTTGGTGAACTTTCGAAAGCACCTGGAAAAGATCGCATCTAAGAACGAAAAGGAAAGAAGAGCCATTTGTTTGAGGAGCTACAATGCCTCAAGCAGCCTGAAAATTTTTAAAACAAGGATGTCACTTAATGCTCACAGGTAAGCAGGTATTTGGGCTTCCCCAGTGGCTCAGCAGTAAAGAATCCACCTGCAATGCAGGAGACCCAGAAGACACGGTTTCGGAGACACGGGTTTGATCCCTGGGTCGGGAAGATCCCCTGGAGGAGGAAATGGCAACCCACTCCAGCATTCTTGTCTGGAGAATTCCATGGACTGAGGAGCCTGTAGAGTTACAGACCATGGGGTCGAAGTGGCTTAGCACACACGTGACACCAAGTTCCCCAGAAGCAATAGAAGAGCTCCTGGCAAGTCACTGCCTTTACATGAATGAAAACATGATTTCAGACAATGGTGTTTTGGAGTTCTTCATGAAGCAAGTGTTAAAACAACTGTATTTAAAGGAACGATGCCAGGTTCGGTTTCCTTTCATGCATCTTTACCGTGTGTGGGGAAATCTGCTTTTGAAGAGAAATAACGCAAGGGAAGGAGGGGACCACCTCTCTGAGGTTGGACCCATTTCTATGCAAGAAATATCGAGCATCCCATTGCAGGGCTTGAGGGTCCTTGGTGGTCCTTGTTGTTTAGTGGCCGAGTGTGTTTGACTCTCTGTGGCCCCACGGTCTGTAGCCTGTCAGGCTCCTCTGTCTATGGGATTCTCCGAGCAAGACTACTGCAGTGGGTTGCCATGCCTTCATCCAGGGGATCTTCTGGACCCACATCTCGACTCAGGGATCGAACCCACATCTCTTACATTTACCTGCATTGGCAGGAGGGTTCATTGCCACTAGCGCCACCTGGGAAGCTCCCCTCAGGATTCTTACTTCCCTCCTAAGCTGTTCACTCCCAGCTCTGCAGACTGGGAGGGCTTGGCTTCACTTACAAAGCCAGGTTCCCTAAAAACAAACACCTGCACCAGTGCATCACGCTGCTTCACTTTACTTTCCAGGAATCAAACAAGATCCCAGCTCTGAACTCAGTATAAGGTTGGTTTTTTTTTTCTTCCCATTTTAAATCCACATTCGTGAAAGACAAAGATCATATGATATCATCTATATGTGGAATCTAAAAAAATATGCAAATGAATTTATTTACAAAACAGAAACAGAGGTACAGACATAGAAAATAAACTTACAGCTACCAAAGTGGCAAGGTGGGGGATAAAAGGGGGGTTTGGGATTAATATATACACACTGCTACACAGGGTTTCCCTGGTGGCTCAGAGGGTAAAGAACCCGCCTGCAATGCAGGGGACCTGTGTTTGATCCCTGCATGGGGAAGATCCTCTGGAGAAGGGAATGGCTACCCACTCCAGTATTCCTGTCTGGGGAATTCCATGGATAGAAGAGCATGGCGAGGTACAGCCCGTGGGGTCACAAAGAGCTGGACACGACTGAATGACTAACACTTTCACTTTTACCTCTATATATACAAGAGATAATCAACAAGGAGCCTGTGGCCTCTGCTCAGGGCTAGGGGAAGGAGAACACAGCCATGGTCAAGGGCTTACATGCGGGCTCTGCACCAGGCTGTGTGTGGATGCGCATAAGAAAAAGTACTGTCAGTGCCATCACGGGACCTGGGGTTTCCAGGGAATTCCCCTGGAATGGCCACCTCCCTGTCTTTCAGAAACAGCTCATCTCAGCCTCGTTCTCTGGCTGCATGCAGGGGGATCCCAGGGCAACGCAGTTTATTGCTTTAATATTTGTCTGACACAAAGCAAACCATTCTCCAGTGATTCCCTATCTGTCACATGCATTTCTATGCAAGAAATATTAAGACAAATAAGATGTTTGGGGGCACACTACCGGATGGTAGGTTTTTTTTTTTGCAACTGGCAGCCTATTGTAGAAGTGAGACCCCCGTCTGAAAAAGACAAAAGCCCTCTTCTGCATGGAGATTAATAAGCAAAGCGCTGGGAGAGCAGTTGCCTGAATCATGGCTTCTCCTTTGCTGAGTTTTCCCTGTGAACAACTGAGGGTGTTCAACTAGCGTGTTTTAAGAATTTTCTTGAAACTAGTTAAAAAAAAAAAAAAAGGGTAAAAAATGGACACAACAGTAACAAGCAAGTGGCCTGTGATCGTAAGCCAGCTGGAGCGGGGGTGATCACAGATGTCAGTAAAGGAGCTAACCAGGTTGGGGTTCAGGGGTGGAGGCAAGGATCGAAAATACAAGTGAATTACGGTGTGTGTGTGTGTGCACACGCGCTCAGTCATGCCCAACTCTTTTGACCCCATGGACTGTAGCCTGCCAGGCTCCTCTGTCCATGGGATTTCCCAGGCAAGCGTTTTGCAGTGGGTTGCCATTTCCTCCTCCAGGGTATCTTCCTGACCCAGGAATTGAACCTGTGTCTCCTGCATGACAGGCAGATTCTTTACCATCTGAGCTACCAGGGAAGCCCTAGAGAAGATCAAAGCTCCAAAATCAGGGCTCCAAGTCCAGATGTGTTTCTTTACTGTTTATTGTGAGGGCAAAACGAGGTCAATGCGTTGTATCTAGACTGAATGTATGCATGGATCTTACTTTACTATGGATCAGGAGAAGGGGATTCTCTGTCTGTGCCTACCTAACATTACTTGTTTTAAAATGTGATTAAATGGTACAAAAGGCAAAAGAGACACAAGCGTTCACTTCAAAAGGAAGTCTCCTTTTCCTCCACCCCAGCAGCCAGCTGCCCCGGGCCCTGCCATATCAGAGGAGAAGGACGGCCTGATGAAGGAGACGATAAACACAAAGACTGTTTCTATAAATTAACTGTTATGGGAAGCCAGGCCACACCCGTTCATTTATGTATTGCCCATGGCTACTTTCAAGCTATGGGGACCAAACTGAGTAGTTGCAATGGAGACTCGATAAGCCACGAGGATGGAAATATTGACTATCTGACTTTTCAAAGAATAGTTTTGCCAAAGAACAGACAGAGAAAAAAGGACTCTCCAGGGATCTTGGGATGGAAAGGAGAGAGCCCAACCTCAGAGCTTGAATGGTGAAGACGGAGAGCTGTCTAGAAGGTCCATCTGACCTCTCTCTGCTCAGACTTTTCCAGGAACAGAACAAGGAATCTCTGGTGTGTAAGTTTAGAGTCAGAAAGATGGAAAACTCAGGATTCAGTCAGACTAGTTCATCCTTGATCCATGACCACAGCCAAGTTCTTCAATCTCTTGAAGCCTAAACTTTCTCATGTGAGAAGGGGGCATAATAATCACACCTAGAGCATAGATTTCCTGTATTAAGTGAGAACATTCATATGAAGGGCTTAGGGGGCACTAGTGGTAAAGAACGCACATGCCAATGCAGGAGACGTAAGAGACGCAGATTCAGTACCTAGGTAGGGAAGATCCCCTGGAGGAGGGCATGGCAACCCACTCCAGTATTCTTGCCTGAAGAATCCCATGGACAGAGGAGCCTGGCAGGCTACAGTCCACGGGGTCCCAAAGAATCAGACACGACTGAACATATAGAAAGTGCTCAAAAACCATTGATTATTACCATTATAATTATTATCTTCTATTTCAGGGCTGGAACTAGGACTCACCTTGGGCTTAAAAATGTAACAGGGCCAAAAAACTCAGTAATTAGGATTGATCATATTTTCATGCAATTTTTTTAAAAAGATTATATGATTATTAATGATTTGGTGATAAACAGACTCAAAATTTAAATAAAGAAGTGCGTGGCTGTGCCATTTTGGATCCTACATGGAAAGAAAACTGAATAATATTCATCTTGTTTTTTGGAAATTTTTGATATTTTGCTGATCTTGGATCTTTTCCCATTCATTTCCTTAAAAAAAAAAAAAACTATTGCTTTAAAATGTTATTTACCTTGATGATTGAGTTTTATTTTGCTTTTAATGTTTATTAATTTGGCTGCACTGGGTCTCAATTGCAGCATGTGAAATTTTAGTTGTGGTACGTGGGATCTAGTTCCCTGACCAGGGATAGAACCCAGGACTCCTGCATTGGAGCAAGGAGTCTTAACTATTGGACCCACCAGGTAAGTCCTTGATGACTGAGTTTCTTCGTGCTTCTTTAAATTTTGACCAAAGACAAAATTCACTGGCCTTGCCCCAGTACTGTTTATTATTCTAAGTGATTCCTCCAGAAAACATTAGAAAAAGCCTCTCAGAGGTCACCAGGAAGGTGTGAGTTACTGAAAAGAGAGAAAGAAGGGCATGGTTCATTAAACAAATGTTATCAGTAGCACAATGACCTGTTCCGGCACCTTCTATTAACTGAAGTCCACCTACTGACATTTTCTATGTTGGGCAGAAGAAAGAAGAAGCCATCAATTAATTTAGGCTGTTACTTTAATTACAGAAAGCAATGGAAATGTTATCAATTACCTGAAAGCAGAACAGGGCAGGCCTGATTTACGTTTGTTTCTGCCACTTAAGCCATTGCTTTATGAATTCCACACGACTACTGCCATAAAATCTGCAATCAATACATCAATTAAAACTTTGCCACTACCACTTGCCCTTGAATTTCATAAAAGTTAATCAAGGAGGAGATGTCTTTGCATTTTGATAACATTTAGGTCCTTGAGCATTTGCCTGGGATATAAAAAATTTTTTTTTGCCAGGGATGAAAATTTCAGTATGCAGATTCCTTAAAAAACTAGGAATTAAACTACCGTATGACCCATCTATCCCACTACTGAGCATATATCCTGAGGAAACCATAATTGAAAAAGACACATGTGCCCCAACGTTCATTTTAGCGCTATTTACAATAGCCAGTCATGGAAGCAATCTAGATGTCCATCGACAGAGCAATGGATAAGGAAGCTGTGGTACAGAAACACAATGGATTATTACTCAGCTATGAAAAGGAACACATTGGAATCAGTTCTGATGAGGTGGATGAACCCAGAGCCTATTATACAGAGTGGAGTCAGAAGGAGAAAGATCAGTATTGCATATCAACGCATATGGATATTCCATACCAAAATATGGAATTTAGAAAGATGGTACTCAAATCCTATTAGCAGGGCAGCAAAGGAGACCCAGACTTTAAAGAACAGACTTTTGGAGACAGTGGGGGAAAGAAAGGTTGGGATGATTTGAGAGAACAGCACTGAAACATTTACACTGCCATATGTAAAACAGGCAGTCAGTGGGAGCTTGATGTGTGATGCAGTGAGCCCAACGTTGCGGCTCTAGTCATCTAATACAATGTCTAAGCTGGTAACAAAAGAAAGGACAAATTCATTGACCTACAGAACTAAAAATGTAGGGTGGAATGCAAGCAGAATCAACTGGCCCACACAGGAATTAATCTGTGACATTTACATTATTCATAGGTAACGCACCTCACAAATAATTACTTCTGGTAGTCCAGTGGTTAAGTCTCTGTGCTCCCAACACAGGGTCTGTGGGTTCAATCTCTGATCGGGGGATCTTAGATCCCATATACCAAATAAATAAATAATAATTATCACTCGATGTGAATTAAAAATAAAATGAGGAAAACTTGGAAGAGAAACGAGCAGCTGTGCATTGGAAATCCGCAAGCAGTAACATCCAGATGACAATTAAGTATGTGAAAGATGATGTTCCTCACTAAAAGGAAGGCACAGGCAACTAGAGGAAGCTTGATGCTATTTTTCACCCACCTGGTTTGCAAAATTATAGAAAAGAGCAAACGATGCAGGTGCTAGCAAGAATGTGGGATGAAGCTGACAATTGTGGGGATCTCCATGTGGATTTGGAACATGGAAGGGTATGTTGGAGTATAGGTAACGATATGTGCTGCAGCCTTCAGAGAGAGGCTGGAAAAGACATAGCTTTAAAGTTTGTGCACAGAGATGACTGCATGAACTCTGGACCACTCATATCAGGGAACAGCATGAAACTATCAAAAATGCTTAATGGGAGATAGTGAAAATGTGTTATTGTGTATGTGTGTGCTCAGTTGTGTCTGACCCTTTGTGACCCCATAGACAGTACCCCACCAGGTTCCTCTGGTCATGGGATTTTCCAGGCAAGAATACTAGAGTAGGTTGCCATTTCCTCCAACAAGGGATCTTCCCAACCCAGGGACTGAACCCAGGTCTCCTGTATTACAAATGGATTCTTCACCACTTGAGCTATGGGGGAAGCCCAAATGTGATATTAAGTGACACCAAGTGTGATCAACATGTGTAACGTGGATTTAATATGGATGTTACTGACTTCCTTCTGGGTGAAAACAAACTGCTCACACCCGCATTTCACTGGTGTATGTCCTTTTTGCATTGTTACGGAAAAAATGTGGAAAGATAATTTACCAGGGAGTCAGATTACAGATTACTTGGAAGGCATGTGTTTGGGGGCAAACTGGGGGGATATGACTGCATCATTCCATACAGGTGTGTGTGTGTGTGTTTGCCTGCTTCCTTCATTACAGTGAATACATGCTTTTTTTTGTAATTTAAAATCTATTTATGAAACTGGAAAGACAAATTAAAGCAGCTGACATTGACCTGCTTCTGCACACATCTAACCCCATGCGGACATAAGAATCCCTGAGAGCCAACTTCGCTAATCCATACTGGAAGTGGATGTTTCATTAGTCCCGTTCACGGAACGAACGATTTACCTCAATATTTCAACTGAGAAAAATGGAAATAATGTCTTAATTTGGAAGAAAGGTGATAGAATTTTTACCTTGCTATTTCTGCCTGAAGCCAGCTTTTTTCTTTCTTCAGGTCAGGATTAAGGATGCCCAAAGGTACACTGGATCAAAAGTAAATAAATTTAAGAGCTCCCAAGAACTGTTGAGCTGCAGTCTGTGGGGTTGCAAATAGTCGGACACGACTTTGCAACTCAACAACAACTGTTGAATAATTACTTGAAGAACTTTAGAAGAGGAAGGAATTCATCACTCACAAATGTTGATGCTTGATTTACGCAGAGGGTTTGTAAATAGTTGAACATTACTATGATTTTAGATTCAGGAATTTTCTTGGATCAGGTTTGTATATACAAATTATCTCCAATTTTCTCAAGTGTATAACTATTTAACAGAGAAATACTTAGCTGTCAGTATATTTGATTTCATTAATATTTAATACATCTACTCAAATATAATTTATCTATGTTTACCATTAGGAATGAGAGTGAGTGAAAGTCACTCAGTCCTGTCCGACTCTTTGGGACCACAGGGACTATAGCCCACTAGACTCTTCTGTTCATGGGATTTCCCAGGCAAGAATACTGGAGTGGGTTGCCATTTCCTCCTCCAGGGAATCTTCCAGGGAATCAGGAATGGAACTTAAGTCACCTGCACTGCAGGCAGATTCTATTCTGTCTGAAAATCCACCAAGGAAGCCCCATATTTACAACTACTTTGGATTCTTTGATAAAGACTAATGAAGATTCAGCCTAAAGCTGTTTTTGTTGTAAGCAACCACCGTATGCAGAGAGGATAATAATATACTTAGTGCCCTTCCCCCAACAAAAGGAGCCTCCAGACCCCTGGCCCTAGGAAGAGAGGGGCCCTGAGCAGGCCATCAGCCCTGCCCCGACTTTCCTCAAACCTCTCTGTTGAGGGGTTGCATTGTTTGTTACACAAAGCAAAGCACGATGTTAATGAATTAAATAATTATTTGAAAGTCACTAAAATAATTTTATGTAATTAAACTTAGTTGATTAAAGGTGGTTTTTTTTTTTAACTTTTAATTTTATATTAGGGTATAGCCGATTAACAATGTTGTGATGGTTTCCGGTGGACAGCAAAGGGACTCGGCCATACATATACATGTATCCACGCTCCCTCACATTCCCCTCCCATCCAGGCTGCCACTTAACACTGAGCAGAGTTCTCTGCGCTACAGTGGGTCCTTGTTGATGATCTATTTTAAAAATAGCAGTGTGTTTATGTCCATCCCAAACTCCCTAACTATCCTTTCCTCCCCAGCAACCATAAGTTCATTCTGTAAGTCCATAAGTCTCTTTCTGACCTGTGAGTAAGAAAGGTTAATATTTTAAGACAAAAATACTGATGTTAAAATGTTTTCCATTTGGTCCAACGTGATCTAACCTAATTCTCCAGACTTTTGAGCAGACTTCACTTAAGTCTGATATGCTATGGATGGAAGTGGTTTATTAGGACATGAAAAAGGATGCGTGACGTTCTGGGACACAGCTTGAAGTGGGTTTCACGGGAGGAGGCTCAAGTTTGGGGGAAAGGAAGAAATGCTGGATTCAGTGGGAGTGCGATGGCAGAAAATGTGGGATTGGACTGTGTGGACATTGAGCTTCAAGTGAAAATCATTCTGTTAATGCTTTCAATGTCCTGGGACGTATTATGAGGAGGGGGATGGGGAAGGAAACCCATTATGCATAAATGCATCATAAAAAACAGATAACTTTGGTAGAATTGTTTTCATTACAGACTAATTCAGCAGGGTTCCTTTAAAAACCATCTCTCCTACTGCATTTAAGGGTGTTATTTACAGATGATTAGCTATTGGGCTAGGCAGAAGGACAATTTAAGCCTAAAACATCCAAGGCCAGCTTAAGATCCATAGAAAAAAGTACAAACTTGGTGTAATCCTGGAAGTCCGTAAACACACAGCATCCCATTGATAAAAGTGTGATTTACACACATCTTGCTCCAGGAGCACAATTGTTGGATAAAAATGAGAAACACATGCATTTTCAAGTTGAAACACTGCTAAGTCACTTCAGTCATGTCCAACTCTGTGTGACCCCACAGATGGCAGCCCACCAGGCTCTCCTCTATCCCTGGGATTCTCCAGACAAGAACACTGGAGTGGGTTGCCATTTCCTTCTCCAATGCATGAAAGTGAAAAGTGAAAGTGAAGTCACTCAGTCGTGTCCGACTCTTAGCGACCCCATGGACTGCATCCTACCAGGCTCCTCCATCGATGGGATTTTCCAGGCAAGAGTACTGGAGTGGGGTGCCATTCAGTTCAGTTCAGTCACTCAGTCGTGTCCGACTCTTTGCGATGGTGTAGCCTAAGAAAAGAAAGTTGCTGAGACCTAAGGGAGCCTCAGCTTTGGGGGAGAAGGCTGGATTCTTAGAGAAAGAAAGGCCACACTGTTCAGGCCTCCAAGAGGAGGCCCCTGACTCTCAGCCCTGTGGATGTCAGACCTGGAGTCAGGAAAAGAATCTTAGGTGATGGTGCTTGGGTCCCCAGACTGTGTGCGCGCACCTGTAAGAATGAACCCTTAGTTTCTGGCTGAATTATTTCTAGAAAGTAGGGTGTGACTTTGTAACTAGAATGGACACCTTGATCTGGAAAAGTAAATATAAATGAATGATTCATAGACGTCAGCTAACTGCAAACAGTCCAGCTCCAAAAGGCATTGTTGATTCTGAGAACTGGAACAGAAAGGAAACCTCAGCAACATGTCTTAGGGAGGGATGGAACATCTTTATATACTCAGAGCCACTGCCTCAAGATGGGAACTTGGAACTCAAGTGGAAAAGGAGGGGTCTCAGGGTTGTCTGTCCTTACAAAGCACCAACCAGAAAAAAAAAAAAAAAAATAAAACACAATGAGCTTGTTGATCTGAATACCTTCCCTGAAGGACTTGACAAGTGAAGATGCTTAAGGCAAGAAACTAGTTTTTGTTTGGCTTTGTTATGGGGTAGTAGGGTTAGCTGGGCTTCCCAGGAGGCTCAGTGGTAAAAAATCCACCTATCAATGCAGGAGACCGGGGTTTGATCCCTGGTCAGGAAGATCTGCTCAGAGAAGGCAATGGCACCCCACTCCAGTACTCTTTCCTGGAAAATCCCATGGATGGAGGAGCCTGGTAGGCTGCAGTCCATGGGGTTGCTAAGAATCAGACATGACTGAATGACTTCACTTTCACTTTTCACTTTCATGCATTGGAGAAGGAAATGGCAACCCACTCCAGTGTTCTTGCCTGGAGAATCCCAGGGTCGGGGGAGCCTGGTAGGCTGCTGTCTATGGGGTCACACAGAGTCGGACACGACTGAAGTGACTTAGCAGCAACAGCAGCAGCAGCAGGAAGATCTGCTGGAGGAGGAAATGGCAACCTGTTCCAGTATTCTTGCCTGGAGAACCCCATGGATGGAGGAGCCTGGCGGGCTACAATCTATGGGGTCACAAAGAGTTGGACATGACTGAGAGACTGAGCCCGCATGCAGTAGGATTAGTTATTTATTAATTGTTTTCTTTAAAATGATTATATACTAGGTATATGCAAGGACATTTATTTTCTTTAATATTTTTGAAAAATTGCTATCAACGTAAGTACCCAACAATGCAGTGGGTGGATAGATTAAAATATAATATCATTAAACAATAGATTATTATGAGGCCATTAACATATTTTCATAAAGTGCATCTGACATGATAATAAGTGAAAATAATAGGATGAAAAATGTGTAGGTAATATGACGGATCGTGCAATTTAAAACTGAAGGGTCTTGGACACACACGATGCAGTTTCTATAATTATTATAAATTTTTTACTTTCAAACTCCAGGGGAAAACAGTCGCATTATAACCAGTGACGTGACATTGCCATTTTGTATTTTCAATAATAAAACTGACCATTTAAATCAGAGATCAGCACACTTTTTTGTAAAGAGCCAGGCGGCTTTTGTGGGACACCTGCATCTGTCATCAAATGGGCTCCCCAGGTGGTGCTAATGGTAAAGAATCCGCCTGCCAATGCAGGAGACGTAAGAGACGGGGGTTTGATCCCTGGGTCGGGAATCACCCCTGGAGGAGGAAATGGCAGCCCACTCCAGTATTCTCGCCTGGAAAATCCCATGGACAGTGGAGCCTGGCAGGTTACAGTTCATGGCATTGCAGAGAGTCGGACACAACTGAGCTAGCTTTTGTTTTCATGTCCGTCATATGTTATTTTTTGTTTTCGCTTTTTTTTTTTTTTTTTTTTTAGTCCTTTGAAAAATCTAGGAAGTCATTCTTGGTTTGCCAGCATTACAAAAACAGGATGGGGGTTGGATTTGACCTTGAAGGTATGGTTTGCTGATCCCCAATTTAGATGATTTTATGTCCCCTGTATTTGCTACCCATTTATTAATTCAGAGAATTTGTGACATATTTTTATGTTTGACATTTACGACACACATTTTCCTCAAGTCACTTTAGAAGAGCTATACCAATTCAAACCAGGCCTTCCTTGGAGTTAATTTGTTTGGTTTTCATTTCTATAAAGGAAATTGAAATATACATATTACATAGAGAGCCACATTCCCCAAAATGGTAGCCGTCAGCCCATGAGGCTAGAGTAACATTAATTAAAATTTAATGAAATTTAAAATTCCATGCCTTGGTCCCGCCCACACCATGTACTGAACCATGCAGGTCTAGAACATGTCATTCTAGACAGCTCCATAGGACCATGGTGGAGAAAACCCCAAATAATATACCGTATCCTATGGTGAGTTTTGGGTCACTCTCTTTCCTACAGAAAATAAAATTTATATAGAAGGAGAAACAGGTTCCATGGAAAGATGATAAAATTTAGCATCAAATGGAGCCAGAAAAACAGACAATGGTTGAAAAATCTCCCCAAGTTCAAAAACACCACATCCTGGCTGTGTGATATCCTAGCTGTATGATCCTGGGCAAATCACTCCACTTCTCATTGCCCTCCACCTCCTCAGCTGAAAAGCAAATAGGGTAATACCTACCTGGTGCAGACTACGAGGATTAAACAAGCTTGAGCCTGTGAAAATGTGAAGTAGATTTCTAGTTCTAGGAGACAGATGCAATTTACACTGGCAATGGGGCAATGTTCATAAATTCAGAAGAACCATTTCTTGCCGATATGGTTAGATTTGGGCTTCTCGGGGAACACAGAAAAATACCTTGCATTTAAGGACTGTCAGAGCTTCTGCTGAAGATTACACTCTGCTTGGGAGAAACAACTGGGACGCCTCCACGACCCAATGCCTTCAGGGACCCTCGGGTTTGGCTTCCCAGTGACTGTTTCTAACCTTTGCCCCGACAGCGAAGAGTTTGGTTTGTCTCAGCCTTTGGGAATTGAGATGCTTGACCTTGGTACCTGGTAAAGACTTCCCTCAGTCTCTTATCCTAATTACCCCGAGCTGTTGCCTCTGACCCCCACCCATCCCCTCCTCTAGCTGATCTCAGAAGCAGCCCACCTCCCCTCTGGCCCCTAGACTCACTCTTGATCATCTATCCCAGTGGGGACCCATTGGGAAGTTACGGAGATTCCACAGGGTGTAGACACATTGTATGATGGGAAGGTCTTTCGTGGTTGTGCCAAGGGACTGTGAGGAGGGGCCAACCAGCTGGAGAACAACGGTGGACTCAGCGAGACCTTGAATTCTTCAACCTGCTCTGGGAACTGGGGTGGGAGTGGGGTACTACACCTCCACCCTAGAGGACCCATCCCCTGCAGAGGAATCCTTGGTCTTTCCTTGCCAACACTGTGATCTCTTCTTTCACAATGATTTTGCGGTCTCCTCCTTCTAGGAATTTGTGGCTATAATCATATCTATTAAAGTGCTTTTAAATTATTATTTCTCTCCCCCACCCCCAGTTAAATGGAGGAGAACCACACCTTCCTCTCATTTCCTCCTCTTCAATGGAATCACAAAGGATAATACAGCCTTGCAAACAAGTCTCCAGCCACAGGCTAGTGGTATTTCCCACCATGAGAACACTGTGCCCACAAGCACCAACCAAGCACTTTTTGCGAGGCTACGGTGCCACTTGGATGGCCTGCATGTTTTAGGTAAGTTATTTTCACATATATTTGCAAAGCTGTGATAGAAGGCAGGCAACCAGCTATGCCCTCCCTCCCACCCTCCCTGCCCCCAACCCAAAGCCCAGCATCCCATTCATTGGCCCCCATTCTGACAAAGGTCTAACAAAGAATGGCTGGGGCAAGGATTCAGAGGTAATGAGCAGAGGGGTTAGATGCTAAGGCAACAGGGAAAAATGAAGACATGCTTGTGAAGATCAGCTTCACCTTGCAGAAAGCCAGAAGGGAGGGTGGTGCGGAGGGAGGGGGAGAGAACTTACATGGGAGGGAAGGTGATTAGACTCAGATTTATATCACAAAACAAAAAAGAGCCAGGCGAATGGGCTTACTTGCGGAAGTATATACAAGTGAACTGGGGGCACTGTACATGGAAGATCCCTCCTGGTTTGCCTGGCACAACAGCACGGTGCCTACGGAAGAGAGAGAGAGAGATGGTATCTGGTTTGGGAACAGGCACGCTCCCTACACCTGGGAGTCATGGAAACACAAGCAAGAAAGGCAGAGAAATGAAAACACAGCCACACCCCCGAGTGTAGGATGGGGACACCCAGGGAAGCCCCCTGCCTTAGTCAGAGGGCGTTGGTAGGAGCCCACCACCCAGCCCATCACATGCTCGACTTTTCTTTTTCCAATGGGGTTTGGTAGTGGAGCCCGGTTTCAGATCAGGCATGGAGGCAGCACGGCATACTCAAAAGGGAGCTTTAGAAATATCAGAGATGGGACTTCCCTGGTAGTCCAGCGGTTAGGACTTTGCCTTCTAGTGCAGGGGGTATAGGTTCGATCCCTGGTCAGGGAGTTAAGATCCCACATGG
Organism: Ovis aries; assembly: GCF_016772045.2. NCBI lineage: Eukaryota > Metazoa > Chordata > Mammalia > Artiodactyla > Bovidae > Ovis > Ovis aries. The sequence goes on along the minus strand of NC_056077.1, from coordinate 7,098,521 downwards.
CTCAGGGTCAAAAAATTCCCAAACATAAACAACAGAAGCAATATTGCAACAAATTTAACAAAGACTAGAAATGGTCCACATCCAAAAAAGCGAAAAAAAAGAAAGAAATACCGGAGAGACGTGGTCAACAAGCTTGATGTAGGTATTACTTAGCTGCATGACCTCAGTAAGCCACTGTACCTCTCTGTGCCTCGGGACTCCCATCTGGAAAACGAGGGTGAATATACCCACCTCCAGGAAGGGTTATGAAATCGTATGTACTACTGGAGATGTGTTCAACTGAATACATGGTAAGCACATGCATTGATTTATTTCAAGAAAATTTTTCCTCTTTCCCCCATTTTAGTTTTTTCTGAATCATTTCTTCAGGGCAAAAGCAGAAGTAAGGCAGGGGAAGAAAATAAATGCAACTTGGCCATCCCTGGGACCCACCCTGGACCCACCCAGGACTCAGGAGAAACCACCTTTGGCTTCTGCATTTCCAGTTTCTTCCCTAAAGCTCTGTGCCTTGCAGTGTCTGAGGTGGCTTCCTAAGCCTCTGGACCATGGTGCGCAGCAGTGATGCCTCTCCTCCCCCTGATCTAGAGCAAAGGACCCTGGGATTGTCCTTGCAAAATGGAATTTTGCAGTGGGGACGAGCAGTGGCATCCTACGGTATCTTCTCAATCTATGACTTTCTGTGGAATGACCACCTGCTCCAAGGATGACCAGGGTCATGAATCTTTCAGGTTATCAGTCCTGCAATCCTGTGGCCTGAAGCTCACATTCTGAGATTTTGCAAAGAATGAGAGAGACTTTTGAGGACCTGTAAGCCCCTTGCTAATGACGGATAAGGGCTCCTGGGGCTTCTGTTCCCTTCCTTGGCTGGGCAAGGTCAGTTGCCTCCACTTGATCCTCTTTCCTCCTGTCATCCTTGCCACTGGGAAGCCATCTCCCAGGAGAAGCAGCCCTGACTTCCCATCAACTCACCTATATCCTTGGAGACCTGCCCTAGGAAGGGCTTCCGGAATCCTTTGTTGTCTTTCCCAATGTCAACGAGTGGGAGTGAGAACCTCTAGAGTGAGTGGTGTGTGTTTGCCTGCATGCTCGGTCATGTCTGACTGTGACCCCATGGACTGTAGCCCGCCAGGCTCCTCTGTCCATGGGATTCCGCAGGCAAGAATACTGGAGTGGGTTGCCATTTCCTCCTCCTTCGGTGCCCAGGTTTCCAAAGAAAAATTATATAATTGTAGCAAAACCATATCCAGAAGGGCATTTCAGTATCATGCGGTTAAGGACTTAGGGACAGTTTTCAATACTGTGTTCTGTGGCAGAGCAAAGCCCTCTGGAACACCACACAGATTCTCTCTGGAAAGCTAAATTCTGGAAGTGCATAGTGATGTTTTCCTCATTTTCTTATGCTGTGGATTCTTAGAAAAAGACAGAAATAACTCTCGATGTTCTCTTTATAGCAAAAAAAAAAAAAAAAACAAACCTTATGTGATGATTTTGACCTTTGTAAAACAAAATCCATACTGTCACAGGACTTGGTTTTTATTTTATCTGAAAACATTCTCCAATTTAATTTGCAAAGTATTTATTGTAAGTTCTCTTAGTACTTCGTGACCTTTTCTTACAAGAGGGTTTTGAAGTAAAGAAAACCAAAGGAGCACAGAAGAACACTGTCACTTCCATGTATTTTTAGGTCTGAGCAGCTAACGTGTTTATTTAAAAAGTCAAACAGATAACAGGGTACAAACAGCAGTATACAGAGTGTGTACCATATATATACTTATGACTGATTCATGTTGATGTATGGCAGAAGTCAATATAATATCAAAAAGCAATTATTCTTCAATAAAAATATATTTTTCTAAAAAAAGTGTTTATAAGGTCATCAAGGCAGTTTGAGATAATCTATATGGTAAGAGAATCTAAAAAAAGCGGATGTATGTATGTATATAACTGAATCACTTTGCTATACAGTAGAAAACAACCCACGATGTAAATCAGCTATATTCCAATAAAAGTTTTTTTTTTTAAGGCACTTTGTGATACAGCATTGATGAGTTTTCTAATGAGTCTCTTGAACTGAGTCTCTGATCTGCCCCTGCCATCACCCCCAAATACAGACTCACCACTTCCAACTACCAAGAACTGTCTATTATGCTGATGTTGGTATTTCTCAGACTTCTATGCCTCTGTTTATAAATTCCTTAGAATTTAAGGATGGCAGGTATGTTCAATTTATACCAGTATCTACCCATTCCATTATCCATCTATTCCAGTATCCATCCACCCATTAGTCAGGAGAAACCTTTCATCAAATTTCAATAGTATCTTTTTCTATTAGCCTGGGATCCTCTGGGTCATTCTTGACAGTTTGCAGGCAGTTACTACCACTAGGTCAGCCTCGGCAGATGGGATGAAACCTCTATTCTATTCCTGCTCTTCTTGTTTAGTGGATAAGTCGTGCCCAACTCTCTGAGACCCTGTGGACTGTAAGCTGCCAGGCTCCTCTGTCCGTGGGATTTCCCAGGCAAGAATACTGGAGTGGTTGTCATTTCCTCCTCCAGGGGATTTAGGTTGAACCATATGAAATTGACTTTTCTTATGTCAAAGATGGTTGAACATTGGCAATTACACGTGGTTCAATTGGAAAAAAAAAAAAAGGCTGTCCACCTCGACCCTTCTTCATTGTTTAAAAGTCGCTTCTTTTCCCAGTCCCCAGGGGTTAATTAATCACTCCATCTTCTATGCTCCTATCACACTTAGAAATCTCCCTAGTAGATCCTTTGATATGCTGTATTACAGCTTTTTATTTACATATTGTCCTCAGCTACAGATAATCCCCCTGGATCAGAGCCAAATCATACTCATCTTTTTATCCCCGTGCGTGCCTGTTAAGTCACTTCAGTCGTGTCTGACTCTTTGCGACCCTGTGGACTGCAGCCCGCCAGGCTCCTCTGTCCATGGGATTCTCCAGGCAAGAATACTGGAGTGGATTGCCATGCCCACCAAAGTACCTGGCTCTCAGAGGGGTTCATGAATGTGATTAAATGATAATGTTTTTAAAGACTTCCTCATTTCTGTTTTCTTTGATAAAAACAGTGCTTTTCCCAGCCAACCATTCTGTCCCTTGTTGATAGCTGGGGATTTGCGTGCCTACAGGTCTCACTGTCTCCTCCTCTTTTCTGGTTCTTTGAAGGTTGACTCATCCAGTTTAAGTGAAATCTGGGCCGCCTGCTCATCCGTTCCCTGCAGTGTTGACGGCTCTATCTGCAACTGGCAGGGACCGGGCTCTGTGTGACCGACCGTGATCTTGGGATCACTGGAGCCTTTGGCAAAGCCTGTCCCTTGGTACTCAGAGTGCCACAACCACCAGCATCCCAAAGTCTGGCAAGATGCACATCCCCAGGGCCACTCTCAGGCAGGATCTGGCATCTCCCACAGGAGCTGGTGAGCCAGGATCCAGACCTCAGATGGGGTAGCTCAATTCTGCTTCTCACCTGGAGATTCCCCACTCCATAAATGAGTACAGAAATGAGTACAGAAATGGAACAGAGAACCATTTCTGGCCCTTGGAAGGGCAAGAAGAAGCCCAGCCGGGAGTGTCTCCTAACCCAGACAGGAAGGAGAAAGTGTCTACATTTTTTTTTTTTTTTCTCTCTGCTGCCAACCCTTAGGTGATGAAATTGGACACAAGCCAACTGGAACAAGGATGCAATTTCACACCTCCAGGTCATCACACAGACTGGTCCTTCTCCCTGGAAGTTTCCCTTCCCACTCACTTCTCCTCCTCCTAGAAACTGGATCTATTTGTCTCCATCTGGCAGGTGGTAAAGAACTTGCCTGCCAAGCAGGAGACATGGGTTCAATCACTGGGTTAGGAAGATCCCCTGGAGAAGGAAATGGCAACCCGCTTCAGTATTCCTGTCTGGAGAATCCCATGGACAGAGGAGCCTGGTGGGCTATAGTCCATGGGGTCACAAAGAGTCAGAAATGACTTACTGACTGAACAACAATCAGCAGCCTAGCAGAGCAAGGCAAGGCTCTGCAGATGAGCTCAGAGTAAACCAGGCCCTAGGTCATCTCCATATATTTAGAAGAAAAATGAAAATGATTACATATCTTTGGTCTGAATACTTCTGTGGGCAGAGGCAGAATTGACTTACTTTTCATCCCAACCCTATGGTCTGTTGACCAGTTTTGTCTTTGCTTGGGAGCATTTCAACATCAAAGTGTACCTCACTTCTAGTCTGAGCTAGTCCTGTCAAGTTCTGTGGAGGCTGGCTGCAGAAGAAGGCAGGCAGTCATCAATTACACAATCCTAGAGAGGTCACTCTTGGTTGCTCATCCAGAAAAAAGGCACACACGCTCTTTGCTCTACTGTAATGGACTGAGTGGTGGTCTCTCAAAATTCATACACTGAAGTCCTACACCTACACCTCAGGAGATGAGTGTGTTTGGAGAAAGCATCTTTGAAGAGGTGATTAAGGTAAAATGAGGGTAGAACCTAATTCCAACAACTCATGTCCCCATAAAAACAGGAATTAGGACAGAGACTCAGAGGGCGGACCGAGTGAAGACAGGAGACAGGAGAAGATGGCCGTCTACAAGTCAAGGAGAGAGGTCTCAGAAGAAGTCAAATCCTGCCAACTCCCGAATCTCAGACTTCTAGCCCCCAGAACTGTGAGAAAATTAATGTCTGTTTTTGAAGAGATGGGACCCAGTCAATGGTACTTTGTCATAATAACCCTACCTTAGCCTTAAGGACCAATAATGAGCTATCATGAGGGTTCCCCACGAAGGGTCATATAACCATCAAACTTCTGTTCTCTTTAGAGACCTGGGAGGTAGCCATGTGGTCCCTGCCAGTGGAGGTAACTGCTTCCAGTTGACAAATTTATCCAAAGCCCCGAGGGGCTGTGGACGATTTTGGCTTTTATAGTTATGCATTTTTGAACATAGACTAGCATTGAGCTAATCCATGTAAGCATATTTTCACAGCTAATACCTAAAGCTTTTATATATGCCTGAAAGATGAGCTTCTCTGAAGGGTTATGGGAGCGTTTTACGTACCGAGGTATTTCCATTTAGGCATCGTGGCTGCAGAAAATGCAGCATGTATGTTTAATTCTTATAAATCAAATCATGTTTTAATTGTGCCAAGGGATTTCCATATTTAAAGGAGCCCTGGAGTGAATCTGCCTATAGTGTAAATAATCCCTCATTCCAATTTATTTAAGGAGTTTTGATTTTCCTATTTAGAAACACATCGCTTTTTTCATTTCACTTTTTATTTTGACAAAATTGCAGAGAAAAAGGCTAGTATATCAGATATCTGTGCAATTTTCTCCCTGATTCTTTATTGTTTAAAAAATGTAATGATTCTTTTCACTTTATTCTCCTGCCTCCCAAATTTAGGCTAATAGAGGATTCTACAGAAAATATTTAATTGACTCAATAAGATAATAAATATATTGGATCCTCATATGTTACAGTAACAGTTCCCAAAACTGCTTATTGAAGACTTGCTATGTGCCAGGCAAACCCTCTCAATCTTTCCTTTGGATTATCCCCTAATTTACCCTATAAGACAAGTACTACTATCATACCCATTTAACAGATGGGGATACTGAGACACTGAGAGTTTTAGCGTTTTGCCCAAGGTTACACAGACAGAATTATTGTGTTGTAAGTGCAAAATAAACCAACGGGATTTGGGACCCATGGACCTAAGGCTAATCTTTTTTTTTAAACTTTTTATTTTGTTTTGGGGTATAGCTGATTAACAATGTTGTGATAGTTTCAGGTGAACAGTTCAGGGATTCAAAACTAATCTTTTACATTAGGTGAAGGCAAGCTACAGATTTTTAGCCAAATCTGGCCTACCACCTTTTTGTATGGCTATGAGCTAAGAATGATTACATTTTTATATGACTGAGGGGGAAAAAAATCAGTAGAAGAATAATATTTGGTGATACATGAAAATTATATAAAATTCAAATTTAAGTATTAATAAAGTTTTATTGGAACACGACTATACTCATTCACTTAAATCTTATTTATGGCTGCTTTATGCTACAATGGCAGAGCTAAGTAATTGCAGCAGAGAACATGTAGTCCACAAAGACTAAAACATTTGCTGCCTGGACCCCTGTAGGACTTCCCTGGTGGCTCAGATGGTAAAGAATCTGCCTGCAATGCAGGAGACCCAGGTTTGATCCCTGGGTCAGGAAGATCCCCTGCAGAAGGGAATGGCTACCTACACTACTATTCTTGCCTGGAGAATTCCATGAACAGAGGAGCCTGGCGGGACCTTTACAGAACATGTTTAGGGACCCTTGTTCTTAGGTCTACTTTCTATTTGGAACAATACTACAAATAATTGTCTTTCAGGACAACCTTAGCCCCTTCCCAGGAAGTGGGCACTAAAAATTTCAGAAGGTATCATTTTATCAATATTTGCCAAAATTTTTTAATGTTCTTTGTTTTGTTAAAAATGAATATCCCCCAAAGAGTTTGAAGACATGTTCTTTTTTTCTAACACTTCACCCAAATTTCTTTATAATTCATTGTTGTTTGAATGGAACAAGGAGAAATATATGGTCCCATAAGGCATTTGTGGAAAGATAACAATTGAAATAAAGGAAAAATGATGAAAATAAGTTTTATTGCCTAAGGCATTTGGCCTTCTGGGTCATAGGCATCAGTATATAGATAAGGGCCATCTTAGAGCCTTGCTTCTCAAATGCTAATATGCACTGAATCAATGGGCTGGGCCAGAACAGTTTTTAAATGAACTTTCTGATCTAGTAGGTATGAAAGAAAGTGAAAGTGTTAGTTGCTCCATCATGTCCCACTCTTTGAGACCCCATGGGGTGGGGCCCGAGAGTCTACATTTCTACAAGCTCTCAGGGGATTCCAGGATTACCAGCAACAGTAACATGATAACGAAGAGACTATAGGGTATATGTGTGTCCTCAGCTGCTCATTCGTGTTTAATTCTCTGCAACCCCATGGACTGTGGACCACCAGGCTCCTCTGTGTATGGGATTCTCCAGGCAAGAATACTGGAGTGGGTTGCCATTTCTTCCTACAGGGGATCTTCCTGACTCAGGGATCGAACCCCAGTCTCCTGCATAGGAAGGCAGGTTCTTTATCACCATGTCACCTGGGAAATCCAAGAACTATATAAACAATCTTAAATACAGCTGATATTAATAAGACTGATAAGATGACACTGAGTTTCTGCTCCTGGTCCAAGTATGTTCTATAAGCACTGGAACTTTTTGTCTTATTAAATCCACAAGGAAACTAAGGCTGAGTCAGAAAAACATCAGACAAAATCGAAATCTGAGCCAGCCTGGCATGACTCCGAAGCTCAGACTCTCTCATGAAACTTATCAACAGTGATACTTGGTTTAGAGTTGATAACACATCCTCTCTAACCTTGGAATGATAAATAATCCATGTGCGTGTGTGTGTGCGTAACTCAATTCATTGCGTCTGACTCTTTGCAACCCTATGGGCTGTAGCCCACCAGGCTCCTCTGTCCATGCAATTTCCCAGGCAAGGCCTGATAAATATTCACCAAACCCATTTCAACAAGACTATGTCTAAAGATTCTGCAGTCATCTTCTGGCTGAAACCATCTGACTCTTCCAGGCTAAAGATGTTATTAACATCTAGAAGCTCCTGATCAACTTGAAGAATCTGAGGTAGGGTTTTAAATCCAACCAAGGAAGTCTGTGGGGAGGTTGTATCTTCTGTAGATAAGAAAAAATCCCACTTGCAAAATAGAAACAAGACATGGAGGAAGGAAACAGAGGAGAAATAGTGAACCCTTAAGCTCAGATAGAGGAGCTGGCAAAGCATAGTTTTTGGAAACTTTCAGGCTTAGTTTTATTCTCTAACTTTGCTCAGTTTTTTTTGGACCTCATCATTTAATAACCTTGAGCCTCCAGTTTTCATATCTGCCAAACAGGGACAAACTATCAATTTCATTGAGTACTGTCGTAAGGATTAAAATTATCACACGAAAGGGTTTGGCAAATAGTAGCTAATCAGTAAGTGATCTCAGTAATAATAATGGAAATAGTAATTATACTATTTGGAATCTCAAAATATAATCCATTGGTGACCTATTTTGTTCTCTTGGTTTTGCTTATTTAACAAAGTAGTAGCAAATTTGTAACTACTATTCTGATTGGCGGCTTCCCTGGTGGCCCAAGGGTAAAGAATCTGCCTGCCAGTGCAAGAGACATGGGTTCCATCCCTTCGTTGAGAAGATCCTCTGGAGAAGGAAATGGCAGCCCACTCCAGAATCCTTACCTGGAAAATCCCAGGGACAGTGGAGCCTGGTGGGCTACAGTCCATAGGGTCGCAAGGAATCTGACATGACTTAGCGATTAAACAACAAAAACATACCGTTTTGATTGACCAACAACATAATGCTAAATGTAACAGAATTAATAGAAAACATCTTAAGACTGGGAAGTAACTGCAAAACACTTGGTATCTCTTTCAATTTGCACATTTCATTTACCTATCTCACAGCCTCCTCCTGAAGATATTTTAGTGTGCAGGCTCTGCTCCTGAAGATATTTTAGAGTGCAATCTCTGCTTGGGGTTAAACACAAATTACAAATTGTGCTTTGGCTGGAAACAGTGGCGTTTACAAGAGTCTGCAAAGGAGTTAGATGGGTTTTCTCCCTCTCTGCCTCTCATCTTCTGTGGTAAGAACCTCTAGTCTACCAGGCTTCTCTCTCCATGGGATTTCCAGGCAAGAGTACTGGAATGGGTTGCCATTTCCTTCTCCAGGGGATCTTCCTGACCCAGGGATCAAACCCAGGTCTCCTGCATTGCAGGCAGACGCTTTAACCTCTGAGTCACCAGGGAAGTCCGTATTCTACGATGCTATAAGAGTCCAAAACACCCAAAAGCTCTCCCTCGTGCCCCCTTCTTATACTTGACTTCCTATTAGAGGACTGGATTTTAGGAGGAACTGGGTGTACTCATGGGATGGTTGTAGAGCTTCATCTTGAAATTCCTTCTTATCCCAGATTAGGTTTAAATCCTGACCTCTTTCTTTTGGTGAGAATAAAAAATACTTCAATTTTGAATCTCTCAAAGAGCACATGCAGGCTAAGTTGCTCAGTTGTATCTGACTCTTTGTGACCCAAAGGACTGTAGCCCACCAGGCTCCTCTGTCCATGGGATTTCCCAGGAAAGAATTTTGGAGTGGGTTGCCATGCCTTCCTCCAGGGGATCTTCCTGACCCAGGGATTGTACCCACATCTATGCCCCCCCTTTACCACTAGCACCACCTGGGAAGCCCCTCTCAAAGAGGAATAAGATATATAAACATGCCTCTCACACTACACACACACACACACACACACACACACACACACACACACACAGGCTGACAACAAGCACACTATTTCACCTGGTGAAAATTGGTTTTGAAAATGACAGAGAAGTAATATAGTGGGTTTCAGTCTTTACAATACCGCATGTATCAATATACCAAACACTAGAAATATACAAATAAACTCATATTTTTCTTTAGAGGAAGTATCAGTGATATTGGGGTGTTCTTGTTTTTCAAATGATACTGAGTTTAACACAATTATGAGTGTATATCGATTAACCTTTGCATCAGATTTAAATGTATAACCCATTAACTAATTTAATCTGTCTCAAAAAAAATAACAGCCATTGGCATTATTCTTTGAATAATCCTTGTTTAGTTTCCATAATGGTATACAGCTTAATGAAAAACTCATTAGGATGTATCGTGCAGCATAATTAATTCTGGCTGATTCTTTTGGTGTTAATAGCTAATGCAGATGCTGGATTCCATTTTCCATTGGCTTTATTAATTTTTCATAAACCAATATTTTGACTGTAATGGGTTGTAACAGTTCCATAGAAGTTCTGGAATTGCATTAACTGTCATCAATGCAGTTAGTCTAAGTAGGGTTTTGCCATTTATGTGTTGATTCTTCAACACTACATTTTTTAAAAAGAAAAAGGGACAACTTCATTTTATGCTTAGAGAGTAAGTATATACATATAATTAACATAAAGTATATTAAACAATATTTGGCCAATTTGTCTCTATTTACACAACAACTTAATTGCCTGGGCTAATAACAGCGAACCATAAATTTTGAAGGGAACACTAAAAGTGGAAAGCAAAACAAAAAAAGTCTTAGAAACAAAATGGTTTATGACAGAACGACAGCTCAAGCTAAAACTTAAAGCGAAAAATGAATCCATCTCATTTTTTAAAATCTCTGGTAATTTGCCTTCTTTCCTAAGAAAAGTTTTTAGATTAAAGCTAGGAGACATTCTATCAATGTAACAGCTTTGGTTATTGAACACCGTTTTGCTATCCTGGGGTCTGTCAAGAAGCCAGTTTCTGGGACTGGTGACCAGTCACCAATGTGTTCTTACATCTTTCAATCTTTCACGGTTAATCCACATATATTCCTCATGATTAGACTCCTATTTGTTTTGAATATAGATCTGGGTACTAACTCATCACTAAGTGTTCTTCTTCTTTTTTTTATCAGAGCTTTCAATAGGAGTGTGTGTCTGTGTGTGTGTTAGTCACTCAGCTGTGTCTGACTCTTTGTGAGTCCATGGACTGTAGCCCGCCAGGCTCCTCTGTCCAAGGGATTCTCCAGGCAAGAAGACTGGAGTGGGTTGCCATGCCTTCCTCCAGGGAATCTTCCTGACCCAGGGATCAAACACAGGTCTCCTGCATTGCAGGCAGATTCTTTACTGTCTAAGCCATCAGGGAAGCCTTTGTCAACCCTCAGAAGATAAACCAGAATGCAGATTATGGTATTATCAAGTCTTTGGAAACTTTTCTCTAAAAGGTCCTCTCTGATCTTAGCCAATCTTTTGCAGCCTTTGGAGAAACCTGATTTTGCCCCAGTAATTCCCATCTCACATGAACATCAAGTGCTTGTATTATTTTTGTTTTAGAATTTTCTCAATGGATTCTGAAGATAAAGGTTGAAAAACTCCTTTGCATACTACCAAATTCCTTCTTACTCAGCCCTAAAATGCGTTTCTCTCTGCCTTCTTTCCTGGCAAACTCTTACTTATCCTTTCACAACTAATTTATGGCACCCCTTTTAAGGCAGAGAGCCTGGCTATTTTCCAGTCTTCCAGGAGGTACCATTATTTATTATGTGTGTGCACGCATGCTCAGCCGCTTCAGTCATGCCTGACTCTTTGCAACCCTATGGACTGTAGCCTGCCAGCTTCCTCTGTCCATGGGATTCTCCAGGCAAGAATATTGGAGTGGGTTGCCATGCCCTCCTCCAGGGGATCTTCCTGACCGAGGGATCAAACCCACGTCTCTTGTGTCTCTTGTATTGCAGGCAGATTCTTTACCACTGAGCCACTGGGAAGCCTGTTATTTATTATACCTGAGTTTGAATATTGCTCTGCCAAATTCTGGAGGGAATCACTGCTACCCCAGGGCCCACCACAGTGCTTGGTGTTTCCTAGGTCCTCGATGCTGTTACTCTGATATAAAGGATGAGTTAAGGGAAGCCAGTGGTATGTGTGAATTTATTCACAGCCTCTCTCTGTGGCCCTCCCTTGATGGACATCACGTAACTGAGTGACAGCCAGCTGACCTCATGGGCTCATGCAGTATTGTGTAATTGCTACCAAGTGCAATGCTAAACAGAAATACAACGCCTCCCCAGGGAATAAGCTTGGTATTTATTTCTGTAGGGGGTCTTCCTGACCTAGGGATCGAACATAGTCTCCTAAATCGTAGGCAAATTCTTAACTGTCTGAGCCACCAGGGAAGCCCTGAAAAGGGTTACGCTCATAGGATATACAGATTCTTCACATACTAGTTCTGTGATTTAAATGAATGAGAGAAACTCTCCGTGAAACCTTGGTTTCATAATTTCTATAATGAAGACAAGGCTATAACATTTATATAAGAATGGGAGGAGAGACGGAATTTGGCACAGAGGAAGTGCCCAAAGTTGGCTTATGCGGCTGATGTTTCAAATTGCTGAGTATATTGATCAGGGCAGCCTAGAACTTTCCCTGTGAAATTTATCCAGAGCCACATACCTGAACCTCATCTTCCTCCCATGGGCTAAAGGTGGGGCATCTCCTACAAGGACCATCTCGTCACTCCTCGCGTTGGGGGGAGCTCGCCTTGATGGCCTTTCCATGCAATAGAATGGGGACACGTTTATTTAGGAAATGCCGTTTGCACCACATAAGCAAGTTCTAATCCTATTTGAAGATCAAAAACGCCCACAGGGCTCCATCAAAGCTGAGCTGCAGTCCCTCTGTGGGACAGGGAAGGACGCAGATAAAAATTAAGGCCAAATGTGGGCTGGGCTGGGATGAAATCTGACAAGACAGATGCAGGGTGGAGAGGGGAGAAGCATAGTGAATTGCAGCTGAAAGGGGAGGCAAAGGTAAACAGATGTACAAGATAAACTCTTTGAAGTGGAACATTTCCAGGCTGAAAATCCTTTGCTTGGGGACTTCAATCTGGACTCTTCTGTTCCAGTTCACTGGAGTGCACTGCACTGGAATCGGGCAGATGTGTAAATTATACAAAATATCACCGAGCCAAAGGTCACTCTCTGCATGAGGAGCAGCTCCTCACCGCCGTGGCTCTGAGGCCAGGCAGGGCTGGTCCTCTGGGTGGCTCCAAGGAAGTGTAGAGCCGTAGAGGGGGCATCCCTGGTGGCTCAGCGGTAAAGAATCCGCCTGCCAACGCAGGAGATGTGAGTTCAGTCCCTGGGTCAGGAAGATCCCCTGGAGAAGGGAATGGCACCCCACTCCAGGATTCTTGCCTGGAGAATCCCACGGACAGAGGAGCCTGGCAGGCTACTGTCCACAAGATCACAAAGAGTCGGACATAACTGAGCAACTACGCACATACTCTTTCAGGATGCTAAGACCATTACCCAAAATGGAGCATGCTTGGTACCCAGTCTTTTGGTAGATTACCCCAAGCCCAACCCAAAGACTAGGACTGTGACTAAATTTATCAACAGCAACAAATGTCAGGCTAACCCAGATTCTGGACAAATCTTACTTTTGTCAGAAGCTACTGTATCCAAATTTCAGGAAAGGAATTGGAAAGAAGTCCATCCAAAAGTGTGGCTAAAGGTCATTCTATTAGTTGTAATGGACTCAACAAAGTCAAGTGGGGGTAAAGGGGCAGCTGGCAGGGAGACCTACATCTAACCTTCTTCTGACCCAATTCTTAGATGAATCATGGTTCACAGTGGCCAAGAGCTCACAGAAAACCAATACCTTGGTTCAGGTAATCCAAGGTCAAATACAGCTGCCCTTTCAAGATGTGCAATCTCACAGTGCTCATCCATCCTCTTCATTTCTAACCTTTATATTGAGATCCCAATCCTCTTTCCCGTCACCTAGCCTGGTATCAAGTCATGTGGCCCGTGGCCAGGTTTGTGCTGACGTGGACACAATCAATCCAGGCGACTTCAGCGATCACACTAATCTCTTATATTTCTATCTTACCTTAGAGTCTGCGAAGTTCTCTTATACTCATTACTGTATCTGATCCTCCCTATAACCCCAGGATAACCTAGTTTTAAGACCTGGCCACTTTTCAAATGTGACTTGGCAGCCAACGTGTGCCCTTCTTGGAGTACGTGACATTTTGTTTCACACCCCGCCCCCAAACCAGAAATATTTATTTTCAGAAGCAAGATCCACTCAGGACCTCCTTTCTTTCCCCTCTCCCCACTGCCAAATCCACTAATGATAACAGCGTCACTCAGACTATTGTTCATCATCTTCAAGGTCTCCAAGTTAATTGGCTCTGTATCTCTCTCCTTTTGATTTTCTGGGTTTCAAGTCATCAAAACCTAACCCTATCTTAGACCTGCAATGCATTGGAAGATCTTTTCCTTTCTCCATTGATCACGACTTGTGGAGTAATTTAACTCCGTTCCAATTTTCCTCTGCAGGCGGGGTGCTCCCCATCCACGGAAGTGAGTTATGCATGTTCAAGTGGTGCATCTTATGAATCTTGTTAAGCTCTGCTGCCTTATAGCCCCACTGATGGAATATTTAATCACAGAAATGAGTTGGCAGATATGATAAACAGTGTGTGTGAGCTCTGTAGCCATCTTACCAGCAACTAACAAATGGATGAATTTGCCATTTGTCAGCACTGTGTCGACAACTGTGTATAGCCTTGTGTTATTTATTTTTATTTTGTTTCCCTTATGTGTGAAGATTAAAAGTGCTTTCCATCAACAGTTTTGTTGGCTTGATATCATGATTATCCCTTAAGGATATAATTTAAAAAAAAAATCTCTTGTCACAATGACAGGGAAAGTGTTGAGGTCCCTGTTGAGTTCTCCTCTTAAAAATCTTATTTCTAATTACACTAAGTAACTTGAGAAATGCTATTGGCAATGGGCTTCTCAGGTGGTGCTAATGGTAAAGACCCTACCTGTCAATTCGTGAGACTCAGGTTTGATCCCTGAGTCAGGTAGATCCCCTGGAGGAGGGAATGGCAACCCACTCCAGTATTCTTGCCTGGAGAATCCCATGGACAGAGGAGCCTGGGGGCTACATCCCTAGGGTTTCATACAGTCAGACAAGACTGAAATGACTTAGCATGAGCACACTGGCAACAGATATTTTCAGACATTCTACTTCTATTTAGTACCTTCAATTTTATTTTGACTCTAAAATGGGATGCTCATAGAAGCTGACTGGAGTCTTTGAAACTCACCTGGGCTTTTTTTTTTTTTTTTTTTCCCTATTGACTTATCAATCATTTGTCATGAGAATACGCCTCAAGGAGTCTGAAGATCATTAGGCTTAGAAAAAAAATCATCAATGCTGCTGCTTAGTTTTATAGAAAAACACCCACTTGTCTTTGGAGGAGATTTATATACGTTCATAGAATATGCTGATTTAGGTATATCTGCTTCTGGAGACTGGTACTGGATAAGCATTTAAAAGAGTCCTTACAGGCATGACTTGATGAGAGTTCAGAAAAACCACCCCCAGTGAAAGACCTTTCATAACAGGTTTCTAAATGGTTCCCCTGGAACGTGTGTGCGAGGGAGAGTGTGTGTCATAATTTATCAAAGCAAATTAATACTGTTCAGCTAGTAATTAAAGATCCTCATTAAGAGGTGTGACTGTTCTCCCCACCCCCACCCTGCATTAGCAATAAGAATGCACTCAGGGCGTCAAGAGGGTATAGACGAAAATCAATAACCTGCCATTTTATAATTAAAGAGAAAATAAATGTTAGGGAAAAGTCCACTAAATTAGGAAAATTACCTTAAGGAGAAATTGAAAATATTGATTTTAATTTATAAAATATGTGGACTTTTCCTGCCCCATTCTGGGAGACAATTGGAGGCTGGGTTGTTAATTCTGTATAAGCTTCAGAAAATCAATGATTATACTATGGGGATATGGTGATCTTTGTCATTAATGCAAAAATCTTATATACAGAAATGACTAACAAAATAAGGCTGGTTCTCTATCTCAGGTAGATACAGTGCTGACCTGTGAAATACCCACAGCAAATCAATGACATGGTCTTCATTTCAGCTCTGGGGCACATTCAAAATTCCAAGATAAATCCTAACTATTTTTATAGTTGGGGAAATTTCGAATGCCCCCTAGATTCTTAGTCATGGGTATTTAAACGGATAACATAAGGCATTATACCTGGTTATGGAAATGAATACGTTCTACGCCTCTGTTTTGCATATATGCATTCCACACACACAGGTGCCTGAAATTTCAAATGGAAGCTAGCAGGATTCTCAGGGTTTATGGGTCTTCAAGTATTTCAAAAGAATTGTTCTGGAGTGTTGAGTTTGCAGCAACATTTTCCCAGATTTCTGAATATCATGAACTCTGGCAACCCACTCCAGTATTCTTGCCTGGAGAATCCCATCGACACAGGAGCCTGGCGGGCTACAGTCCACGGGGTCACAAATAGTCAGACACGACTGAACACCCGTGCATGCACACACGCACAGTCTACCTGCACAGACAGACATACAGGCAAAAAGAGACAGCCTCTGGTCATGAAGGACGGCCCAGATACCGGCCACACCAGACACAAATATTCAGATTTCTCAAGGAACACTTACTTATCTGTCCTCCCCTACCCCACTTTTTTTTAGATTCAAGTTTACTGGAGCAGCCCATAGAAATAATTACCCAGTTGTCCAGGCTCCTGAAAACTTCCCCTGACACAACCAGTTAATACATCTAAATATGATGGTGGATTCTCTGGAGGAGGAAATGGCAACCCACTCCAGTATTGTTGCCTGGAGAATTCCATGGACAGAAGAGCCTGGCGGGCTACAGTCCATGGGGTTGCAAACAGCTGGACACAACTGAGTAACTGATCACAAGCAGCATGCATGGTGGTTGGAATAATCCAAAACGATCATTTCATTTTCCTCTTTAATTTGACTTATTTGGACAGAGTAGTAACGTGATCTACTATCAGAAGGCATGCTCAGTAAGAATGATGACTTGTAACATTCATAAAAAAGAAAGCAAAATAAGCTGGTTGCAAAGAACACAGGCTCTTAACTTCAATTCTAGCCGGCTTCTTACCAGCTGTGAAATCTTAATTCCGTGATGCAAACCCTTTGGACTTTAGTTTCCACATTTGGGAAACTGCTGTGAAAATTCAAATACATTAATGTAGGTAAAGTGCTTAAAACAGTGCCTGACCAAAAAATACTCAGTCAATAGTAACCCTTATAATAACGGATTCTTTCCCTGGAGTCCAATGACCTGACTTTTGAGGCTGGGCCCAGGGCTCATTTCAATGGTTGCTCTAACGCTCTAAGAGTTATACAGATTCATTTATTCTTATATGTGTAAGTCATTCTGGATGGTTTCTTCTGAATTAACAACCTCTTAGACACTCACATACATGCAAAGAGGTTTAAAATCACTTGTAAGGGAGATATTTGGTGTTTTCCTGGTTGCATGAGCCAAAGGTGAACAGAAATTATATTGCATGGGCCTGAAAAAATGCACTTTCTTCTCTCTGATTCAATTCACACATTCATACTCGACCTCCTAGGACAGTGTCAAGCTTCCTGTTCTTGATCTCATTATTTTGGGGGAGAAGACATATACATTGGCACACACACAGAGAAAATCTGCCTCCTTTCTATTCTAGCAACTCCATCTCACCGGGCACCACCTGCAAATACACAGAAGCTGCTTTCCAACTTCCTCCTTGCCCTTTCAGGAGATTTCATTTCTTTGGAGCTTTGAACAACCCCAGAAATGTCTGTGCCCCCTGGCTTGGATACCCTAAGCCCTGAAGCACTAGGCCTCTCTCACACTGAGAAGAGAATCTTTTAGTCTAGTGGGTCACCCAGAATTCAGCAGAATCAGCTCTCCATTAACTTTCCCCTTATGCCAGAGAGCTGGGGCATTAACTGATTTATCTGTATTTCCCCAACATTTCTATGGTGCCGGTTATGCACCGATACTCTTCATATATCAACCCATGTAATTCTTATAAATACTTGTGAGTTTGTTACTACCACCATCTCCCACGGAACAGATGAAGATGCTGAGGCACAGAGAGGTTAAGCAACTTGCCTAGAGTCACACATCTGGTAAGCAGAGAAACCAGGATTCCATCCCAGGGTGCCTGAGAGTAACATCCGTGTTCCTCACTCTGCTATGTGTCCTCTTGGGAAGTGGATCCCACCACATAATCATGGGAAGTCTCAAAGCTAGGTCCCTCCCCCTCCCTCCCATAAAAGTCAGCACAACTATTTCACTATTAGAGTCCCTTGATGTATCCCAGGCTTGTAATAAAATTCACACATGAAGAACAACTCCAAACACTGTCTAAAATCTGGAACTCAGCTATCATGTTGGGCCTTTCCAGATTTATCATCTTTTACAGTCAAGTTGGTTTTTGTGCTAGAGCAGCTATTGAAGTTTCCTATACTCCTTTGCCATCCACTAAGGTCAGTGTTGACTTTCAGGAAAATGACTGATGTAGAGCATCGCAGAAGAGAGAAAGCAAGGGGAGTGGCTTACCATCAAGAGATTACAAAAGAGTGGATATAGACCAATGGGTCATTGATCTCTCCTTATTAAAAAACAAGGGCCACATTGAAGCAAGACTTCTTCTCAACCTCTACATGGCAAATCTACTAAGGTTGAGTAGGTTGAACATCCCAGATGTTCAATGCAGCTTTGCTCATGAGCAGGAAAAATAACTGATAAAAGTTAACAGGCAAAGCCAAGCAAAAAAAATAAAAAACCAGTCTCAGCTGCTGTTGCTTCCAGGTTACTCTCTCCCCAAATTTGATGACCAAGTTTTCTGGGACAGAGGATTTGAGTGGTAGTTGGTGGGTGGCAAGGAAGGGATGAGGAGAAGATACAGACCCTTGAAGGCAAAGCAGAGAGAAAGGGAACCACTATGGAACACTGATTCATGGAGAAAGAAGGAGAACTTAACTTTCCTAGTTTTCTAAATACTTCTCTTCGCAATTCCAACTCACTGCCACATGATTGGAATAATTAATCCAATTCTCTGCTTTGCCAAGGGGAAAAAAATGCAACTCCAAATGGAAAGGTATGGCTAAAAAACACATTCAGGCACATTGAAAGAAAACCTGCATGAACAGCCGTCCATTTGTTCAAAGGCTCTTGAACAAAATCTCAATGCTTTTTTTGAGGCAAAATCTATGTGAAACATCACAAGGGGCTGTGGCCCCATGCTTATATCATAATGTAACTTACATGATTCCCCTTTATTTATTTTTAAGATGTTTTGAACACTTTTGGTTTTGCCTTAAAAAAATCATTCAGAACTTGGGAGGATAGGAATTTATTGGTTCAGATTATTTGATGAAACCCACTCTTTATGGGCAGGCAAAGCACATTTAGAAAAGACAAAGAAAACATCATGCAAAGAGGAACTCTTTACCTGCATAGAACTCAGGACTGTACACTGCACCCACAACTGGATTCAATTTCCAGCCTTAAAACAAATACACAAAAATGTTATCACATTTGATTCAACAACTCATATCATTGCAAGTTAACCACAAGACAAATGGGTTGGCGTATTTTTTTTTAATGGATTTATGGCCTTTTTTGATTTTCTGCCTACCCACGTTAATAGCATGGAAACTACTGACCAGCTACAGATGAACCTTTTGAAAAGGATATGGTAATTGATTCTGCCCCATATCCATATTTGCTAGAGCCTCTATAATAACTGAAATATTCTGTTCTTCTTTCATGTATTGCTGCTAGATAATCCATCACATCTCTTTGTATTAAGTTTGCAAAATTTTGGAAGCTCACATAAAACGGAATTCTTTTAGAAACATTCTTCAGTTCAGTTCAGTTCAGTTCATATTCAGTTCAGTTCAGTTCAGCTCAGTCATGTCTGACTCTTTGTGACCCCATGCACTGCAGCACGCCAGGCCTCCCTGTCCATTGCTAACCCCCAGGGTTTACTCAAACTCACGTCCATTGAGTCAGTGATGCCATTCAACCATCTCATCCTCTGTCGTCCCCTTCCCCTCCTGCCTTCAATCTTTCCCAGCATCAGGGTCTTTTTTTAATGAGTTGGCTCTTTGCATCAGGTGGCCAAAGGATTGGAGTTTCGCTTCAGCATCAGTCCTTCCAATGAATATTCAGGACTGATTGCCTTTAGGATGGACTGGTTGGATCTCCTTGCAGTCCAAGGGACTCTCAAGAGTCTTCTCCAACACCACAATTCAAAAGCATCAATTCTTCCGTGCTCAGCTTTCTTCACAGTCTGACTCTCACATCCATACATGACCACTGGAAAAACCAAAGCTTTGACTAGACGGACCTTTATCGGCAAAGTAATGTCTCTACTTTTTAATATGCTGTCTAGGTTGGTCATAACTTTTCTTCCAAGGAGCAAGTGTCTATATTCTAACAATTGTCATTCCTAATTGTGACCCAGAGACCCTATAGAATTCCAAAGTGCTTTCTAAAACCCAAATAAAATGACATTTATTCACTACAGATTGTGTGGAATACATTTCAAATCAGTCAAGAACCATACAAATTCTTAGTCAATGCATGATATCTAAGAGAACTTTCAAATAACCTGTATATAGGATTAACAGAATTTTGTAATTTTCCAAATGTTCTGCATGGTGCATTTTCTGTAAAATAAATCCTGGCCCTTTAGAAACTTCTACTTAAGCAAATAGCAAACAAGATTATCTGCAAATCAGGAAGCTATCTGCACTACACACCCACTGCACACCATTTAGGGAACAATCTATGGGCTTCCCTGGTGGCTCAGTGCTAAAGAATCCGCCTGCAATGCAGGTGGCGCAGGGTCAGGTTGGGAAGACCCCCTGGAGAAGGGAATGGCAGCCCGCTCCAGTGTTCTTGCCAGGGAAATACCATGGACAGAGGAGCCTGGCAGGCTACAGTCCATGGGTTCTCAAGACACGACTTGGTGATTAAACCACCAGCTCAAAAAATGATCATACTTCAGGGTTTGGGGATTAATTCCTGTTCCTTCTGGTATTCTGTGTGTGTGTGTATGTGTGTGTGTGTGTGTGTGTGTGTGTGTGTGAAAGCATCTATTATAGAACTGCTGAAAGACAGAGAAGGACAGGTATGGGAAACCCTGTGTCCTTGGGTTGAAGGTTAAACACCAGAGGTCCTTTACTAAATGCTCCTGAGAAAAAGCAATGGTGAGAGTTGTGATATGAGAGAAGGTGTTTCTGACAAGTACTCTCAGGGCTTTTTCTGGAAGGGAAAAGTGTGCCATCCCATTGCCTGGTACAAGTGATGCACCTATAAGAACAGCCGAGAGGTAGCCACAACCTACTGAGCCACTAAGGAAGCATGCGTGTGTGTGTGTGTGTGCTCAATCATGTCTGACTCTTTGTGACCCCACGGACTGTAGCCACTGAGGAAGACAGATAGAGTAAGTCCCCTACAAATGAACAAGTTCCATTCTGAGGGCATGTGCGTAAGTCCAGTTTGTTCGTAAGTCCAACAAAGTTAGCCTAGGTACCCTACTGACACAACTGGCTATACAGGTTTATAATACTGCGCATACAAATAATATAAAAAAAATAAAGAAGATGTTTTTAATCTTATACCTTGTAACAGTACCTTGAAAAGGACAGTAGTATAACGGCTGGCATCCAGGGGCTGGCATCAAAGGAACAGGCAAGAAGAGAAGGGAGAGGAGGTGGGAGACGGTAGAACTGAAGGGTCATCAGCAACAGGAGATGAAGGGCGAGATGCAATTTCATTCATGCCAGACGCTGATGGAATGCGTCTATCATCTATCTGTCTGTCCATCCGCTCACCCATCCAAGTGTATCATTGCTATTATCTGTCTTTGCTTGATCAATCAACCTATCAGCTCTTATTAAAGCTGATGTCTTCTTGGCACGCCCCTTCATGGCGTTATCTATCTACCAATGGTCTACTGGTTTACTAAATCTCCCTACAGAGAACTTTCAATCAATGTAAGCATAAAAGAAACAAAACAATACTCTCCCTCCTCAGGAAATCCGCGCCATCTCACAGTCACAAGCATTAATCAAGAGAGATAAATGTTTAGGTCTCTACAAGAAGCCAGCTAGGATCTGTGAGCAGCAAAATCCACTGAGACTGCGCAGGGGGCCCTGGGAACATGAGAAGAGGGTTTTCCCTTCTTCCCATCACTGGTCCTGTCTCTTATACAAGGCTACTATACACCCACTGGAGGAGAAACAAAGGCATTTCTGAACCACATCTCAGGCATGGAAACCTAACTTCTCATTTCCCTCCTCCCTCTGAAGTGGATTTCTCACCAAGATATCCCCCTTCAGCAAATGGCATCTCCATCCGCTTTGTTCCTCGAAACAAAATTCTTGGTCAATAATGCCTTGATACTCCCTTTATCCTCACATATCCTGTACCATCCATTAAAAAATCCTATAGGTTAGACTTTGAACAGGTACTTCTTCTCTCTCTACATCCCTCTCTTATCAATGCCATCATGCCAGCCTAGACATTTCTACTTCTTAGGTATATGGCAACAAACAAGTCCACACAATCTAACCCAAGTCCATTTATTTGGTACCACTGTTCCTCTCCCTCCAATCTATGGTGATACTGGCCTTTTAAATCTTTTCAAAAGAACTAAAGATCTTTCTAGATCAATCTAGAGCATTCTGAATTGTACCCACTGCATGCTCTGCTTGGACACATCTGCCCAGTACTCAGAGTTTACCGGCTATGACAAACCCAGACTGCATAAAAAAGCAAAGGCATCCCTTTGCCAAAAAAGTTCCGTCTAGTCAAAGCTATGGTTTTTCCAGCAGTCACGTACATACGTGAGAGTTGGACCATAAAGAAGGCTGAGCACCGAAGAAATGATGCCTTTGAAATGTGGTGCTAGAGAACTCTTGAGAGTCTCTTGGACTGTAAGATCAAACCAGTCAATCCTAAAGGAAATCAAGCCTGGATATTCATTGGAAGGACTGATGCTGTAGCTGAAGCTCCAATACTTTGGCTACTTGATGTGAAGAGCTGACTCATTGGAGAAGACCCTGCTGCTGGGAAAAACTGAAGGCAAAAGGAGAAGGGTGTGACAGAGGATGAAATGATTGGACGGCATCACCAACTCAATGGACGAGTTTGTGCAAACTCTGGAAGACAACGAAGGGCAGGGAAGCCTGGCATGCTGCAGTCCATGGGTTGCAAAGAGTCAGACTCAACTGAGCAACTGAACAACAACATCTTCTCCAGGGCAGGCTGCCTAATGTCTCTCCCTTCTCCACTCTTCAGGCTCTTCCCTGATGCAATTCCCAGCTTTGTTTTCTGCAAAGCAGTTAACACTGCCTAGATTTCTCTTTTTTCTTTCTTCGCTTGCTCTTAATTGTTTCTATAACCACCCTCCCTCATTAAAATTGATGGTTAAGGGAGCGGGACTGACTGCTGTCTGAGGTGAATTCCCAACATATAAAACTGTGTGTTTGGCTCCATAAATATTTACTTAGTTTTGCTCTAAAGAAACTGAAAGAATAAAGAGCTTTTTTCTAATGGACTCATTCCTTTTTGGCTATGCTCTCCTTCCAACCATTGATGGCCTGCTTCCTTATACACATCTACAAAAAAGGGGGGGGGCACCATTAGGGTGACTGTCTTCAAGGGAAAGGCAATAAGAATCCAGCTCTTGAAAATCACCTCTGCTCAGACTTAACAGGGCTCTTGCAGGCTTATGTAAATGCATGCAAATCACATGCAAATGGTCTCCTAGTCCCTTCCACTCCTTCTAGTACCTGGAAGGGACCCTTGGGATCACCCTGCTGGAGATAGGAGCCTGCACTGTCAGGAAGATGGACAAAATGATCCCAGCTTTAATTTCTAAGGCAGTTTGTGTTTGTCCCCAGGCCTCGCGAATTCAGAGATTTTGATCAAGGACATTAAACCGAACAATGAGGCTTATAGCAAACGGAGAATTGCTGATAAAAGCGCATGGCCCCCAGCCCCCCAGAGCCCCATACAGGAAGGCAACGGAGCAGACACCAGCCACACCGGGGTCTCACTCCACATCAGATGCAAGAGCTGTTTAGAGGGACCCCTCTGCGGCCCAGCTTCAAGGGGCTGCCTCCAAATCAGTGCTCCCCTCCTTAAGGTCATCTGCCAGCCTTCTGTAGAAAACACTGGCTGAGATCCTTAGTGTTAACTATGGCTGTTCAGTTCAGTTCAGTTCAGTTGCTCAGTCGTGTCCGACTCTTTGCAGTCCCATGAATAGCAGCACACCAGGCCTCCCTGTCCATCACCAACTCCCGGAGTTCACTCAGACTCACATCCATTGAGTCAGTGATGCCATCCAGCCATCTCATCCTCGGTCATCCCCTTCTTCTCCTGCCCGCAATCCCTCCCAGCATCAGCATCTTTTCCAATGAGTCAACTCTTCGCATGAGGTGACCAAAGTACTGGAGTTTCAGCTTTAGCATCATTCCTTACAAAGAAATCCCAGGGCTGATCTCCTTTAGAATGGACTGGTTGGATCTCCTTGCAGTCCAAGGGACTCTCAAGAGTCTTCTCCCACACCACAGTTCAAAAGCATCAATTCTTCGGCTATGGCTGTATAGGGTGTTAAAAGACAGGTCTGAATGTGCACACAAACGAATCAACACATGTCTTCTCCAGGGCTTTGCTGAGTTGAATTTCAAGGAAAACACATTCAAGAAAGCACACTTAAATGCCCGACAGGGGTTTCCAAAACTGTCCCGAGGCTTTCTAAAGACGTGTACTGCAGATGCCAGGAATCTGGTGTTTGAAATGCTGCAGAAGGCAATGCCCAAAATGAAAAGTCATTTGCACATTGCATCCGGTTCACTCAGTAACTTTTTCTTTTTTTGAAATACATGTTTATTGTCAACATTTAAATTTCATCTATGATACAAGATTTCTGCTTCTCTTCAAATATGAGCAGAAATGGCACCTTTAGGAATTCCCTACAGACCAATTTGCTGGGGTGACCAGGGATAACTCTCACTTAAGCCCCCAGTTTGTTCCCTGTTACATGCTTGGCTTGGGGGCCAAAAATCAGCCGTCTTTTATGGTTACCCTGTGCTATTTTTCCCTTCTGCTGCTGCTGCTGCTAAGTTGCTTCAGTCGTGTCCAGCTCTGTGCGACCTCATAGACGGCAGCCCACCAGGCTCCGCCGTCCCTGGGATTCTCCAGGCAAGAACACTGGAGTGGGTTGCCATTGCCTTCTCTGGTTTTTTCCTCCTAGAAGAGAACTGTTTTGCTTTGCTCAGTACGAAAATGAAAGAGAGTCAAAAAGGCTGCAAATTTCTCAGACCTTCTCTGTTTATTTCACCTGGCCAGCCTCTGTTGGCATCCGAATATTTGATCCTTAAACTAGTATATCTATCTGCTTACTATCATAGCAAGAAATGGAACAAGATGGGTATTTATTATTGAGATTATCATGATATTACATTTTTAGGGCACTTTGTGCCTGCCACTGTGTTGAGTATTTCATCTCCTGTGTGTGTATGTACGCATGCACTTGTGAGCATTTGTGTGTGCTCCATCACTCAGTTGTGTCTGACTCTTTGTGACCCCATGGACTGTAGCCTGCCCGTCTCCTCTGTCCATTGAATTTTCCAGGCAAGAACACTGGAGTGGGTTGCCATTTCCTCCTTCAGGGGATCTTCCCCACCCCAAGGATTGAACCCAAATCTCTTTCCGTCTCCTATGGAGACAGGTGCATTCTTTACCACTGAGCCACCAAGGAAGCTTCATCTCCCATAATAACCACAAACATCCTATATAGTAGGTCCCATTATATCTACAGGTCCCACTTGAGAAAGCTCTTATGCAGAACATTTCAACAGCCCCGCTGCAGGTCAACAGTCCCTGAAAAACAGAGGTGATATAAAATCCACCTTTATATAGTTTCGGATCTTTTTGTTCAGTCTTCACCCTTCTTGTGAACGCTGAGAAAATAAAAGAGCTACATCCAACACACAAGCTTCTGCAACACTGAAGACATTCCTGGGATTATGGTTCTCCACGTATTTTACAAAGCAAATATTTGATCTCCAATGAGCACAGTAAACCCTAACTCTTCTCTGAGGCTTGATGACCTCAGGAGAACCCAGCAATATGGAAGTAGCCCACTCAACTCTCTTGATGGAGCTTTCAGATTGGGAGGGTTTTCCAGACTCTTCTATGTCATTCCACAGTCTTTTAGAGGCAAGCTCAAAGGTCCTGGGAAAGGGAATCCACCTCCTCCACAGCATTATTAACTGTGCCCCTCTAGAGCAGAGAGTCCTAGCTAGGTGTCTTATCATGCTTAGGATCCTGTCTTACTCATCACTGGAAATTTTGCAGCTGCTTAACACTTTGTTGGATAATTGACTGATATCCGAAAGGCATGCATGAAATGTGATGATGGCACTGATAGTTAGATGCTTCTCCATTTGAAGATGACCTCAAAATTCGATGACTTGAGTAAATCCATAATTTTGCTGAAGCCTGAGTTTGATGGTTTGTGAGGATGAATGAGGTAGCCAATGAATGAATCCCCCAAATCACTTAATTTTCTCATTTCCATGTGGCTTCATTGATCCTCACTTTTCTATTTTTCCCTCCAACTTTACTGAGGTATAATTGGTGTCTCCATTGAAAATGTACCATTGTGGATTTGCTATACATACACATTGTAAAATTTTTGCAATAATCAAGCTAACCAACATATCCATCATCTCACACAGCTACCACTTTCTTGTTTCTTTCTTTTTTGTGTTGTGATAAAATTTTCTATTAACACAGTCATGCGTGTTAAGGATCTAAGTGAAAGTGAAAAGTGAAAGTGAAGTCGCTCAGTCGTGTCCAACTCTTTGCGACCCCATGGACTGCAGCCTGCCAGGCTCCTCTGTCCATGGGATTTTCCAGGCAAGAATACTGGAGTGGGCTGCCATTTCCTTCTCCAGGGGATCTTCCCAACCCAGGGATCGAACCTGGGTCTCTCGCCTTGTAGGCAGATGCTTTTACTGTCTGAGCCACCAGGGAAGTCCAAGGATCTAAGAAGGCCCCTATGTTTCCAGAATGTTGTATTGCATTTTATGGGAAATTTTATTTGTAGTGATGGCATTCATGAATTGAGGATTAATAAAGTCTTGAGAATCCTTTACTTGAATAGTAAAATTCTTCATGATCTCCTCTACGAAAGCAACTGTCTTTATACAGTTAGAATTTTCTTCTTCTTTTTTTTAAAGTCAATTCTACTGCGACTATCCTTCCCCAGTTAGGTAACATACACAGTCTATGTAACAGGATAATCCCCTGAGTGTCCCCTTTCAGGTATACAGGTGAGAGACCCATGCGATTTATTTCCAGAAACTAAGAATGCAGGGTTCCCCGTAATGGGATAAGAGATATTTATGCCAACACATGGGCTTCCCAGGTGGCACAGTGGTAAAGAATCCACCTGCCAATGCCAGAGACAAAGGAGATGTGGGTGTGATCTCTGGGTTGGGAAGAGCCCCTGGAGTAGGAGATGGCAACCTACCCCAGTATTCTTGCTTGGAGAATTCCCTGGACAGAGGAGCCTGGGGGGGCTACAGTTCATGAGGGGGCACAGAGTCTGGCCTGACTGAGCAAACAAGCACTTGCCAAGGTGGCAGGAGTTTGGGGCTGCACACTGAATAATCTTTATGTTCCTGCAGCCAGTTGCCTGAGTGCAGTCCTGCAAAACGACAGGTGAGAGTGATGCACTCTTAATACCCGGCACGGTCACAGGATTTTGTTATGTCCTAATAAAAGGAACAGACGCCACTAAGTACTTCATCTCCACTAGCCTCACATTTTACATCTTTACCACAGGAATAACTATGTCTTCTTTCTAAGACACTATGTGGACCCACTGCATTTAAAATGTTTAACATAATGCCACACAGTCAGTATTCCAGAAACGTTGACTATTCATTGTGGCTTGAACTGTGTCTCCAAGGACCACAGGTCCAGTTTTCAGCCACTGGGGATGACATTGATCAGTAACCCTCTCTTTAATATAAATATGTCTACATATGGCTTAAGGAATATTTGGCTTCTTTTGCCTTATTTTCTCACATTAGCAGCATTCATGAACACCTATGCCTAGGCATGTGCGGTGCACACACACACACACACACACACAATTGCTACTTCATAACTAAAGAAAATGCCCCACAGTCAGATTGGTGGCATCGTGTACTAACTCTGGCAAGCTGCAGAGCTATCGTTTTTACCCAAGTAGAAAGACTCCATGACACGCTAAATCAGAGGTTTGCTTCATTTCAGCACTGGGCATTCAAAGCCTGTTGCAGAATTTTTCTATACCATTTCAGGATTTGTCTTGGGTGGTTGAAAGCTGAAAAAATGGGTTAGCAGAATAAGTAATTCTTCCAGTCTTTCACCTTAGAGTTCTATCACATTGAGGGGATATTTTTGTTTAACAGTGCACCTTTAAAATATCAGAACAAACAAATTAATTAATAAAGAAGAAAAACAAAAACAAAACTACCAAATGATAGTAGTATTGTTTACAACAGAAAAAAAAAAGTCAATCAGTGTGTAAGGTGGGAATAAATCCTTTGTATGGGATATTATGTAACCATTAGAAGGAATGAATGTAGACTGTATGTATTTACAAAGAATTAAAGATTTTAAAATTAAAAAAATAAATTAATTAATTAAAAAAATAAAATTAAAAAAAATTAAAAAAAAGAACTCCATATTGATTTATAAAAGTCAATCAGAAATGATGTCTATACCATGACACCATTTATATAAAAGTCATACACATGCCACTGTATTATATACTTATTACACATGTACAGAAGAAAGTATAAAATAAAATATAGATAATAATCCGTAATAGTGGCACCTTCCAAGGGGCTAGGTGGGAAACCAACATGGCAGTGGTGTCATTCAAAATATATTTTAGCCTTGTCTTCCTCCCTTCCTTTCTCTCTCCCTCTTTCTCTTTTCATTTTCTAAATGTCTGTATTTTCATGTTTCATGTGTAATTAAAATGTTAAAATAAAAAATTCCATAAATTTTTCCTTAAGATTGTAATGAAATTGTTGTTTTTTTTTAAAAAATCCATAAAACAGAGGAAAAACACCTTCCATTCTCACAATGCAACTCAACCATAAACATTTTGGGGGTAATGCCTACCTTAATTTAAATCATGCTATTTACATATAATTTCTTTTATTTTAAAACTTTTCATTCATTACAAGCCCCTTTGTAGTCTTCATCCTACTCATTATAATGAGCATTGTATCCCAAGAAACTCTAACTTTAACTTATTATATTACCTTCTTTCTAACTTTGGTACAATTAAGCATGTGATTAGCATATGACATTTTCTCCTGCCCCACCCACCCCCATATATCTTAAGAGACATTTCTTCTGAGGATTAAAACATCAAGATGTGTGAATATTTTAATAATTTTTCATATTTTGTAAGTCCTTATTATGAGGTGGTTTGAGATGTTTTCCTCTTGAGCAAGGGCAGAAATGCATTGTCCTGAAGGGGTCTGCAATACACAGTAAACATCCTCCCTTGCCCCAAATGCCACTTGGTAACCCAGAGAGAAGTGTGCAACATACTCATACATTCTGTTCTCAGTGTGGAAGTCATCGTGAGGGATACTTCAGAAGTCTAAGAGCTCCAGAGAAGATTCAAAGCCAGAACCAAATGCTGTAGTCCCACTTCCGGGAATGACTAGTGATCAGCGAGGAGGTGATGATTAAGGGAGAAACAAACAAAATGTTCATTCTCCATCAACTCATTCTAATTACAATAAATTAAACCACCCATGTAATTCTCAAATAATTCCTATGCATCTCACCCCACATGGGAGTTATTCCAGACAGAATGAAAGAAGAACATTCACTCTTCACTTGAAAACTAAATTTGCCTTTGTCATGAAATTTATCTTACTGATTCAAGTGGTCCACTGTAGCAGGTCAGCAGCAAAGACACAGGAGCCATGCTGAGGCAAATATGGTTTGTTGACACATATTCCCCAGTTAAATTCCTTGGTAGATTCTGAGGTGGAGACATTTTCTTGTAAGAGGCCAAACTCTACTTACCATTTGTATAAGGGTTGACAGTCTTTTTATTTGTCATTACACGTGCTGTGGCATTATTTACCTACGTACATAGAAAACTCAAATCAGCACATATTCCAGGGCCAGTCCATAGTTCAATTAGTTGCATGCATTATGACTGTGATTACTTATTAAAAAACAAAAAACAAAAACTAAAATGCATTTTAATTTATAAAAGGCAGTAGGTGCATAACAAAATCATACATTTTTATAATTACATTTACTTCATAGCCGTTTTAACTTAACAAATCATTTCAATAAAGCAATGTCATATCATTTAAAAGTTTAATAAGGAGACAGTAAAAGCAAATTAAAAGGAACTGCATAATTGAAGACTGAAAAGCATGCGTGTACTCCATGGTAACACAGAAACAATAAATATTTTTTAAACATAAAATAAGGTTCATATGAAGGAACATGCAGTGGAGGAGAAGAGGGGAGAGACAAGGTACAAGGGAACATAAATGTCAAAAAAAGGACAAACAAGTTTTAGCCGTATGCAACACTTTAAGGGGGAAGAACCGTCGGGGAAGCAACATCTAGCATTCAACACTTGGAACAAGAGCCTTTTACATCGCAAGAATTAACAAAATCATTCAAGCTTTAAAGTCACAGCTAACAAAAGGATAAAAGAGAGGGTGCATTGTTTAACACAATATGGAGTTAACAATCTGAGTAAGATGTGCACTGGTCATATCTCAATCCAGTCAGTGCCTCCCAGGCCAGCTTAGAACGTACACTCAGTTACAGGCGTACCAATATCCAAAAAAATAGAGCATCAAGAAAACTTAATACAACAAGTCAAAAAAATTCACGTGGTATATATATATGTATAGAGATATATCAGCACTAAATACGTGAAACGGCAGATGGATTTCACCACTTACCATTCACCACCATCGCCAGCATGGGTTTGTATACAGTTACCATGGTTACTGAGAGTTTGGTGAGGGGCCTAAGGATTATCGTCGAGGGTGGGGGGAAATGAAAGGCAAAATATGCAACATCTTACTCCAAAGACTAAAGCATTTTTAACTGGTATTTTCTTTTTTTTAAGTTTTAACAAATACGACCCTATGGTCATTTTGAGGGAGAGCCAGTGGTAGAAAGAGTAGATTCTGAGTATAGGAATTTCAGCATTTTGGTTTTTTTTTTCCATGAAGAAAGGCCAGATATTGAACAGGAAATCCTGTTTGGTTATTCACATTGTTAGCAAAAGAATACAAAGATTGAAACTGGCTTCTTAAAAAGAAAAAAAAAAAATGAAAGGTTTCATGACAAAGACCTCTCATTTTTTTTTTTTCCGCCAGCAACTGTTCTCTTAAATGCTATTCATTTCACAATTTGGTTTAATTTGCACACCACTGTGGATCCCTCATCAGCCCTGCAGTGGAAAGAAAAAGAAAGGAAAAGAAAAAGAAAAGAAAAACAGAAAACTACTCTATAATTTGTTTTGCAACACTCTCTCACCACTGCTTGGAATCTACTGCACCCATTGGTTATAAGACATGAAAAATAAAATAAGAATTAAAAAAAAAAAACACCTTTCAGATTAACCTTTCTTTTGTCTCACTTTTGCCATCCACCTTTCAGCAGTAATAAGAGTAACATAATAAAGGAAAATTAAAAAAAAAAAGTAAGGCCAGTTTTCCTTTTTATATATAAATATATATATATAAACAATGAGAAGGGAATAGGGTCACATACAAGACACAATGATGCATCTGAAACAACAAATGAGCGTGAAGCAGACACTTATCGAAAAGATGAAAAGGAAAATATTTTGGACATGCACCTCGATTTTACGGCCCTCTACCACGGTGCCGTGTAATTTCTCCCTCGCCCTGTCCGCATCGGCACTATTTTCGAAAGTTACGAAACCAAATCCCTACATGCAGGAGGGAGAAGGGAAAACAACATGCAGATTATTATTTTCAGTCAACGACCACTGCGGAACGTTCTCTCGCTTTAATTTCTATTTCTTGTCCTGGCTTCCGTTCTGTAACATGCAAATTAGAGAAATTATAAGAGTACTAAAATGTGCAATAAGTAAGCGACAAATGTGAACGAGATTTTTGTTTTCTGTCACCCGTTAGCTGTCACCCCTGAAGAATTCAAAGAATGATACCCAAAATACCTTTCTAAATGTCACTACAGAAGAAAAGAAATCTAACGGAAAGAAAATGAGATCAAAATAAATGTACAGTGTCTTCACAGAGAAGAAAATGAAATAACGAGGGAGAAAAAAAAAGGGAACCACTTTCTTGACATGCAAATTAAGAAGAAAAGAAAAGAAAACGTGTGCACAAAATTCAACAATGAATGCCAGAGTCTTCTAACGTTGCCTACAGAGTCATGCCGTGTGGTTTTAAGACCATCTCTTCTCCATGCAGTTTTAGGGTTATTCAAATTTGTCAAGTCTACAGCCTTTATGTCTCAAAAAATAAAAATTAGAAGCCTAAAAAAAAAAAAAAGGGAAAGACCTTTTTTTTTTTTAATAAATCTGAAACTCTTGGCTCTAAATCAACAAAATAATCCCATGAAATGAATAGAAATAAACACCCATTGATTGCTAATGCAAACAGGTCAAGTAACATTTTTATATCCCCTTCCTCCCCCTTCAAATGCCATAAGTGCTTCTGAAACTGTCAGCTTTTTGGACTGCTTTACTAACCCCAACCAGAAATGTGTATGCATATGGTAAAGTTCTAAGACATTATGCTGATACCCATTTATCAAATCAACAGGTAGACAATTCAAAGCCTCCTTTCATAGAATAGTATTTACAGTAACACTCTAGGTACTTCTTTTACTGATCAATAACAAATGCACTCTTTTCTGCACCACTGGTATATTTTGCTTTAATATTTCAGCCTCAAAAAGAAAAAAAAAAAAAAAAAAACAACCCCCCTACACATCACATTGTCAAAATCCATCCTTTTTCTTCACTGACACTGTTCCTAAGAAGAGTACAGAAAATATGACACATTATTTTTAAAACCCCTAAAAATATTTGTACATCTTGTTCAGAAATATACACCAACCATTTGAAACCATTCCAGTGTAAATCTGCCCAGCTCTTTCTGGTCTTCACAGTATAAACAGGGTAAAATAATGCAATGTGCCAAGATTGCTCTTTGTGTTAGGTAATCTTTACATAAAGGAAAATGTTGGTGTTAAACTTAGCTGGAGTGGTAGGACAGTCAGTCTTATTAATAAAACAAACAATTACAAATCTCAGCTGGTCATAACCAACTCGTTAACTCTCAATTCCTCATTAGGTCATGAAAGAAATTTCTGAAACTCAGGGTTTTGGAGAGCTGTTTCAGTTTTGGAGAGCTGTTTCAGTTTCACAGAGCTGTTACCCAGGGTTCCAACAAGGGAGAACCTTCCAATATTATGATGGGCTCCTCCATAGAGCATTACGGCTATGGATGTAGTCAAGTTAGATTAGAGGTGGTGATCTGATAAAGGAAAAAAAAAATTCTTCACTTGGGGGATTAGACTGAATTACCTATTTCTCATAGTGAGGATCTGAGATAAGGACAGATCTGAATTATATGACTAATCTAAGATTATAAGCTTAGAAAGAGCCTACTTAGTCCTGCTCATCACTGATGGGATTAGCCACATTTGGTACACAAACATACATGCTGATTCATTTTGAAATAATAGCACTTCAATAGGCAAAAAAGATAAAATCTGGAGGGCTGGTACTATTTGTTGCCTCTGATTTGGCCACTGGGTCTTAGATTGAGTTATACATCAGAAAGAACTGGGGGGCATATGAAACATTCAGATTTCTAAGCCCTGACACATGTTTCTTGGATCAGAATCCCAGAATGGAGCCCATAAATCTGTTTGCCAAAAAAGTTACCTACGTGGCCCAGCAATTGGGTTTCCATGGCTTCTTCTGTCACTGAGCAGTGTCTGACTCTTTGCAACTCCATGGGCTGCACCATGCCAGGCTCCCCTATCTGTCACTATCTCCCAGAGTTCACTCAAATTCATGTCCATTGAACTGGTAATGCTATCTAAACATCTCATCCTCTGCCTCCCCCTTCTCCTTTGGCCTTCAACCTTTCCCAGCATCAGGGTCTTTTCCAATGAGTTGGCTCTTTGCATCAAGTGGCCAGAGTATTGGGCCTTCAGCTTCAGGGTTAATTTCCCTTAAGACTGACTGGATTGATCTCCTTGCAGTCCAAGGGACTCTCAAGAGTCTTCTCCAGCACCATAGCTGGAAAGCATCAATTCTTCAGTGCTCAGCCTTCTTTATGGTCCAACTGTCACATCTGTACATAACTACTGGAAAAACCATAGCTTTGACTATACAGAATTACATGGCCAGTTTCTATAGAGCAGTTTAGGAAGGGGAGTGAGCTTTTGTGGCGAATATCTACTTGACTCGGTGATTCAGATCTTAAATGTAGGAATCAGCCAAAATCACACAGAAATGTTCTCCTCCTGACCTCTAAGACCGAGGCTCTAGCATCCTGAGCCATGCCATACACTTAATAAATAATTAGGGAAACTAGGACTATGACTCTATCTGGGACAATTCTCTCTCTTGCCTAAGAAAGGAAATTTACAGTCCAATGTGATATACCAATGGAGGATTTGGGGGCATCATTGCTGCTAATGGGTCCTAACAGTCATTGTCACCGCAGTGCTGGGAAGAAGTGAACACTCGACCCATTTGAATAACACAATCCCCACAAGTGGAGTCAGAATGATTCCAATCTAAATCCTGGGCAAACCACATAGGCCTAAAATCTGCATCCGTATATGAGGAAGAGATGAAAGTAGAAATAGAAATCTCTTCTGAATCCCAAGTTCATAAACTAAAGAGGAATTCTACTCCATTTTCACTTTGCTTTCAAGTAAAAATAATATATTGATTCTTTTTTATTATTATTCTTATTCTTATTATTTTCTGCTAAACATTTTTTTTTTTTCTGAGTGGTTCAATATATCTCATTTCAACCTGCTGAGAAGCCTAGCTGAAATTTGGCAAAGCTGGGTTCATGAAGACCTTGCTGCAGAAACAGTCACCCAAATGCCAAAGGGCAGTTCCCACCTGTCCCATGGGACCATCCTATCTCCACCCAGCCAAGAAGGGATGTGACATCCTTGGATCAGAAGATAGCCAGGTGCCTATCTGGGGAGCCACACTGTGGCCAGGCAGACGGTCACCTGGCCATTTTCAGGCACCCACTCCAGCAGGCACAGGTGCTGGCAACTTTGAAAGTAGGTGGCAACAAAGCTGGTTTCTTTTGCCCTGCCTCTTGGTCGGTGGGCTTCCTTGGCGGCTCAGATGGTAAAGAATCTGCCTGCAGTGTGGAAGACCTGGGTTCAATCCCTGGGTTGGGAAGGTCCCCTGGAAAAGGGAATGACTACCCACTCCAGTATTCTTGCTTGGAGAATTCCATGGACAGAGGCTACAAGTCCATGGGATTGCAGAGTCAGACATGACTGAGCGACTAACACTCTCACTTCATGGTCAGTACCCTGTCTTTGGCAAAATGCAATACTTAGAATACTCTTAAAATTACTCTGAATATTTTTTTTTTTTAAATCTCAGTTTCCAAAAAAAAGCACCTTTTGGATTTGGCTTGGAGAACACAGGATCTGAGTACGCTGTAAGGATCCCATATCAAGGATGCAGGGGAGGCTACATTGGGCAGGGAGGAGCCAGTTGGAAGAGAGATGCTACTTCCCAAGGTTTACCTTTGGTGGTGGTGGGGGGGAGGTGGCTGAAAGAAGGCACAGTCCTGCAGAAGACATCTGTGATGATTGTGCCCTGTGATGGGAAGGCGTGACCCCTAGGCAGATAATGGCAACACTAACGTAGATCAGCCATGACTTATTCATTTTTCCATCTTTTTATGAAACATACATTCTGGCGTTCCTGTATCCCAGTTATTTTTCTCTTTTAGTCGTCTGGGTTATGTTTTTGTAGTAACACACATACAACATTTAGTGTGCAAATCAAGGCTTTGAAGCACCCAGGATGGATGCTGCACTGACTTTTCATCTTACAGGAAAACTCGATTCCTCCAGTTTCTGGTACAGAGAGCTCCTATCACCTAGAAGAAGAGGAGCTGTTGATTAAGGGTCTGAAGACTCAATTTCCTGTGGGACTTAGGACTTTAAAGCACACTTGTTCCCAATCACCTTTCTCCACATAGCCCCTTCTCCCTAGAAAACCATCTTTTTTCCTTCCCTCCCCTGGAGCATGTCTTACTTATCTTTCTCTCCAAGCTGAAATGCCCCTTCTTCCCAGAAGCCCTCCTGGCTTTCAACAAGATGGGTCTGCCTGCTTGGAGTCTCAGCAGCCTCTCATTCATCAGGGAACACAGCAAACTGTACCACACTTGTTTGTCTTAAGGATTTGTCTCTCAGATACTCAGGGCAGTCTGAGGACAGGAAGCACTTCTGTCTGTCTCACATCCGATTCACTAGCCTGGTACTGGAGTGAAACCAAGACTGTGTTTCTTGTCTTAGTTGCCAAGTCCTGTCTGATGCTTTTGCAACCCCGTGGACTGTAGCCCGCCAGGCTCCTCTGTCCTTGGGGTTTCCCAGGCAAGGATACTGGGAATGGGTTGCCATTCCTTTCTCCAGGCGATCTTTCTGACCCAGGGATCAAACCCTCGATTCTTGCCTTGGCAGGAGGATTCTTTACCACTGGGCCACCAGGGAAGCCCAAGCCAGTACCACAGACACCACTGAATCACAGCGCAGACTACGCATTTCCTGGGTCTATGAAAACACGGCCATCTCTGTCTATCCCCCCAGAGAAAAGGTTTCAGATGTAAACACAATGTTTTAAAATCTCCTAAAAGGAAACTTGAATGATAGGATCTCTCACCCCCGAAATGCCAGCTCATTGCGTTTTCAAAGTCTGCCCAGATCCTTTTAAAATGTGATTTCTTTGTTTACTTGCTATCCGCATACACATGAACTTGTACATTATATATTCTCAGGATAATATAGACATTGCCTGTATATGGACAGGTGTACATGCACGCATGCACACAAACAGAAACACACACACACACCAACCACCCCCAGAACACACAGCCGTCCTCACTCTGCATCGAGTGACTGTCCCAGGGAAGGTCCCCAAAGATGATGGCCTGAAGGTGAGCTCCTAGCTCGTAAGGGCTCTCCCATTTCCTGGCTGCTTCTCCACCATCAAATGATGAAAATGAGGTCATTCCAGCGGTGTAGCCTTCTTGACCATTGAAATGGAAATGTCCCTTTCCATAAGACTTTTCCCATCAAGGATAACATCAAGTTCTGGACAAGGGCATGGCAACCTACTCCAGTATTCTTGCCTGGAGAATTCCACAGACAGAGAAATCTGGCAAGCTACAGTCCAGGGGGGTCACAAAGAGTCGGAGCTGAATATCTTTCAATTACAAAAGATATTCCTGTGTGGGCTGCCACC
Organism: Ovis aries; assembly: GCF_016772045.2. Lineage (NCBI taxonomy): Eukaryota > Metazoa > Chordata > Mammalia > Artiodactyla > Bovidae > Ovis > Ovis aries. The sequence goes on along the minus strand of NC_056077.1, from coordinate 7,061,395 downwards.
TTCATTCAGCAGGTCCCAACTGCAGTGTCTCCAGGACACTCCAGTGGTACCAGTCAGCTCCGACACCTGCAAGACTGGTTGTTTCAGCAAACCCACTGAGAGAGGCTATTTTTAATGTTTCTTCATGAAAAAAAAAGAAAAGCAGCTTCACAGCTTCACAAAATGAGTCTCTGGATGTGGCAAACTTAAATGGTCTTATTCCTAAAGCCCCAGAGACAGGCTCATCACAGGAATGACGGAAGAAATCTTAAAAATAGCATCACCATTGTACTTTTAGAATAACAAATGATACTCTTCTAATGTCCTCAAACAACTCTGGGAAAAAAAATTAAAGTTTCCTCCAACTGGCAAAAGTCACAAAACAAAATACACATGAAATATGAATTTAGAAAAGAAAACTTTAAAGGCAGTAGTGCTTTGGGCTCAGGAGTAAAAGAAAGTTGGCCAACTTTCCATGTCATCTTCTACAATTTCACCCAGAATACATCTGTCATAAGTGAAAGGGATCAGACACATTTTTCTCTTAATGTACGTAGCTTTGGACATGTAGAAAAAGTCCCTGTAATGGTTTTTCATACCAGAGCAGAAAAAGAGTTAACTTATTTTCCCCCAGCCTGGAGGTCAAACTACTAACAGATTATAAGGATTACTGTAAATATCTGAAATTAGAGCAGAAAGACGAGGTCCTTAAAGTAGCAGAACTTCAGAGTGTAGTGAATTGATTTTTTTTTTTCTACTCATCCAGCATATCACAACACCATTTTGGCTGTGGCAAAGAGAATACTGGCATTTTCTTTCTTCAATTCAATCAGCATTCTCCTATTCAGTTAATACAATTCAGTTAACATTAAGTCAGTTAATATAAAACCTATGCAGGCTGCCCAAGGAATCATAAATGATTGTTTTGTGGGGAGGTGGTGGTTCCTATACCCAGAAGACTGGCTTTTGCACCCCTCCTCCCTTAGGTAAAACCCATTCTTCTTTATTATATCACATGACGTATGAAACCGTAGCTTCCTGACCAGGAATGAAACCCGCAGCCCCTGCAGTTCAAGTGCAGAGTTGTAACCACTGGACCGCCTGGGAAGTCCCAAAACATGTTTCTCTAAGTAACACTTCTGGATACTGGCTTGTCCCAAACAGTCTCTGTAAGGAAAGCTCTGGGGCTAAACCTGCAATCTCTCTGTGTGAGGGAATGAATTTCTCTCCATTTTTACTTTCACAGTCTGGGGACGTGAGAAGGAAGCTGAACGTTCCTGGGGAACCAGAAGCCAGGCGGAGTTACTGGATGTGTTCACTTCCTAGGTTCTGATGTCAATATCCAAGTCTTTGGCAGCACCCTTTTGGTTCAGCTGGTAAAGAATCAGCCTGCAATGCGGGAGACCTGGGTATGATCCCTGGGTTGCGAAGATTCCCTGGGGAAGGGAAAGGCTAACCATTCCAGCATTCAGGCCTGGAGAATTCCATGAACTGTATAGTCCATGGGGTCGCAAAGAGTCGGACACAACTGAGTGACTTTCACTTCTCTTCACCTTCCTCACAGCAGCTGCTGTTCTGCCCAGCGCACCACTTTCCCTGCGTTTTCTGTGAGTGCAAGGAGAAACAGGACACTTGAGCCACCATGAAATCCCAGTGGGCACAGGGGTAGTCTGTATTCACATGAAGCCTGGGCGTGTGTTGAGAATAAGGAGACAAAGGATTTGTAACTTTAACCATAGCCCTGGGAGGCTTGTTACAACACAGATTGCTGGGCCCCAATATCAGAGGATCTGATTCAATAGGTCTGGGTTGGACCCTGAGACTCTGTATTTCTGCTAAATTTCCAGATGTTGCTGCTGGTGTGAGCACTGGTCTTAGATGATCACTGACACAGAAGATGCTTTACAAGAGTTTCACGGCTTTTTTTTTTTTTTTTCCTCTATCAATATGTTTGCATTTTGAAGATGCTGGAGTTTACCCACATAGCCTCTGATATTAAAAAAAAAAAAGAATTTTTAAAAATGTGAACCATTCTTAAAGTCTTTATTGAATTTGCTACAATATTGCTTGTTTTATGCTTTGTTTTTTCTTGGCTATGAGGCATGGTGGGATCTTAGTTCCCTGATCAGAGATTGGAAGGTGAAGTCTTAACCAGTGGACCACCACAGAAATCCCTCACCTCTGATTTTTACTAACACTGTTAATTGTAAGAAAAACCTACTTAAAAATTGGTTTCCTAGGAAAAACTAACTCAGAGCAATGGCAAATTGCAAAATGTGATTGTATACACAGACCAATGTATTAAATTTTATTCAAAAGGTTGGTGTATATGAGATTTTCTCCCCTACAACCCAGGAAAATAACTGCACTTTATTAATACAGAATAATCACATATTTACCTGCTCATGAGACTATGAACTCACTTTTTAATATAAAGAACATAATTATCACTGAAAAACAAAAATGTAGCAACAGCATTATTTTTTTAAGCATGGGTAGTTTTCCTCTGGAAACTTGATATATAGACATCTATAAAACAGCAATTTTCAAATACCCCCTTATACAGTTTAAATTGATTCCAGTGTATTCCCCACCATTTTGGAAACGGGGGTAGGGTGGGGGGGATGGTCCCTAAAGGAATTCCCACGGAAGCGTATTTTCACAACGTGCTGATTAAAACAGTGCAGTTGTTTCCCCGTATTTATAACAAGCATTTCAAAATAAAGCTAAACAATTCTAAAGTTAATTAAGTTGCTTACCTTTGAGCCTCGCTCATTAAAAATAATTTCAACATCTAAGATTTTACCAAATTGCTGCAAAAAAATAGAAATAGTTTATAAGCAAGAAGAGAAACAGAGTCAATCAGATTATGCATGGGTAATTGTTCCCCGAGTCAGAATTTTTCTCTCTTTTAATATCAAGGATATTCATTTGATGTTTTCCTATCATTAAATGATGCACTTGAACCAAGAGAAAATACAACTGTATGTATTATTTCCATATTATGGCATAACCCATCATATGAGATATTGTAATTAGGGACCCAGTACCAAGTATGTAAGCAAGAGGTTAATTCTAGTTTTCTTTCTTGATGGATGATTGATTGCTTTCCAAGGCACTGAGCAGCAAGCATTAAAAACAGCTAGCATATACAACGGTCCTTCTAGGCTGTGTCACTAGCCACTGGGTAAAACATCCTTAGTGAAGTGGGATTTTGATAACTTAAAATATCCAACTAAAATGAGATGCTTAGGATTTTGGACCTTGGTTTCATAAAAGCCAGGAGTAGCCAGGCCATATAACAGAAGTAAAGATAAAAGGAATATCCATTACACAGACACTCTTTACAAGCAAGAAACCACTGTAGCTGTCTATCCTCAGGTTGAAATGTCCTTCTTGCAAGATGATTCTCCATATTGTTAAACAAACACATAGATTTTAGATAATTAGCATGAATAGGCTTTCTGAGCAATGCAAGAAACTCAACGTATTCAAACCTAGAAACAACATTTCAGATGACAGTTTCCCCAATAAACTACAGATGTTCCATTAAATTTCAGATTTCTCAGGATAAGTATACCCTGCACAATGGTACTTTAATTGATGGCTCAGCCAGTAAAGAATATTTCTGCAAGGCAGGGGGCAGACCCAAATTCAGTTTCTGGGTCGGGAAGATGCCCTGGAGAAGGAAATGGCAACCCACTCCAGTATTCTTGCCTAGGAAATCCCGTGGACAGAGGAGCCCGGCAGGCTACAGTCTATGGGGTCACAAGAGTTGGATATAACTTAGACTGAACCACCACCACCGCACGATGTTTGGGTCACACTTAAATTTACTAAAATATCTGCTATCTGAAATGACATGCAACCGCTGCGTCTTGAATTTTGTAACTTAATACAACTAGTGACTGACTATTTCCTGTAGTCCTCCGGACAAATACACAGCAAGAGATCTGTGATTCATACTTTAAAAAAAAAAAAAAAAAAATGAGAACAAGGACCCTGAACCAGAAGCATCTGATAATCCCAAATCCGGTCTCCTGAGGCTGGAATTCTTTCCATTTTCTTAGATTGCATGAAGTTGAGTGGGCATTTTCTGAGCATGGTGTGTCCTACGTAAAGGTAGGTACGAGAGGGTGGCATAAAAGTAAATGACGAGGCCCAGGGGAAAATCAGATAGAAATTTTACCCTGATGCAGAATTAAGAGCAAATGCCTGTTTCAGGGATTAAAATACATGTAAAGAACTACAGAAAGTAATATTTCCAGGCTCTTTTTCCCTGATTTGGAACTTTCCTTAAAAAGCAGAGACATCACTTTGCCGACAAAGGTCCATCTAGTCAAAGCTATATAGCTAGATAGCATCACTGGCTCAATGGACATGAATTTGAGCACGCTCTGGGAGACAGTGGAGGACAGGGGTGCCTGGCGTGCTGCAGTCCATGGGGTCGCAAAGAGCCGGACATGACTGAGCAACTGAACAACAGCAACATTTTTGCTTTTGCAGCCTGGGTATTTTTAGTACATCTTTTATTACCCTAGGAAATTCTGTATTCTGTCTCTCTCCCCTGGGTGGAAAGCCTTACACAGCTTCTGTGTCGCAGAGGACAGGGTGATAGGGTAGGAGGGGCAGGAGAGAAAGGGAACAAGCAATTAGAACCCAGAGAACCGGGGGCAGCTTGCCTGACCGATGTGCCCCACTCAGAGGGTACTGAGAGAGCCAGACTGTAAGTGCCAAGAAGATCTTACTGAGATTCAAAAAAAAGAAGAATATACAGATACTATCCTTTGGAACATACAAATAAATCTACACTCCCTCGGAAAGAGAAAAACGCCGACTTCAGTTGAATATAAATAGCTTAAAACCTTGAAATGAAAGTAGTTCTGACTATGAGAAAAAGAAATCCAAAGCTTAAGTCATCCTGAGCCACAGAAAGGTGCCCATCCCTCAGGATGTGTACTCAGCTTGGGGATTACAGACTTGAATTTTTCTTACTGAGCTTCTTATTGTGCTTCTCGACTTCAGGGAGAAGAAGAGAAAGAAACCAAGAAGAGAAGGCTCAACCAGGAGAGAAGACAGCAGGTCTCCATGGCTAGCATGCCCTCCAGACACACCAGGAAACACACAACTCCCTCACTCTGTGATCAGTGGACACTTAGGAATTCTTTTGGTGAAGACAAGATGGTTCTACTGCTTTTTCCATGCCCTAGATTTGGGCAGAGAAAACTGTTTAAAAGAGAAGATCATTTTCAGATTTGAGAAATGCAAGATTTGCGTTTAAAGGCAAACTGAATTCCATGGTTAAAAAAAAAAATCCTTTAGCTTTGCGACTCTCTGAGAAGCCATCATTCTGATATAACCCCCTTAGGATATTCAGTCCACACAGATGCTACCATGTATATTTCAGGCCTAAGAGACAGGAAGCACACATATTTATGGATAGAGAAACTTGGAAAGGACTTCCTCTAAAACCAACAAGCAAATGTCATCCACGGAACCTTCTCGAAGCAGTCAACACAAACACATTTCCTTTAAAATAAGATCTGGTTGAAGAGATCGCTTGGTCTCAGGTGGTGATGGGCGAACTGCGAGTTTCTCTGGAATGAGGAGAGATGCATCAAATAGTTAACATCTTCCATTTGTTGGAGGTTATAGTTCTGCTGAAGAGCTCAAAGATACTGCTATGTGTATCCCTTACGAGGAAACCAAGACCTGCCCCAAAGCTACACTATGGTTTCTTCACTGATCCTCCCTTTTCTTGGCCTCCCCTCCCTTTCTTGATGTGCAACTGTTTGAACCTACCCATCGGAGAAGGGGACACGGAAAGCCTTTTGTGCCTAGAAACCTCATGGGGTCCTGCTTGGTTTCCACCATGCTCCTTACACATGGGAAATATCCACCTCATTACTATATTAAGTCAACGCCAGTAAACGGGGATTGGGAATATGTGGATGAGTGGAATAAATATGAGAAAGAAAGAAAGAAAAAAGATCTGATTGAGATTGTGTCTGATTCTTTGTAACCCCATGGACTGTAGCCCCACCAGGCTCCTCTGTCCATGGTGTTCTCCAGGCAAGATTCCTGGACTGGGCTGTCATGCCTTCCTCCAAGAGATCTTTCTGATTCAGGAATCGAACCCGAGTCTTCTGTGTCTTCCACACTGGCAGGCAGATTCTTTAACACTGAGCCACCTGGGAAGCTGCCGGCTGAGACAGCACCAATCAAAGAGTAATCTCCGCATGTGTCATTCCCTAAACGGAACAACGGCACCGCATGCCCTGAAATGTCTCCAACGTTTGTTTCTTTGGCAGTTGCCACGGGGTGGAAGTTTCTCAAAGCCAGTGAAACAAGCCGTAAGAAGAATGCTGATGTAAGCCCCCTTTCTAAGGCAGTTGTGTACTATATTTATAGTATCAACAGTTTAATTGGGAAGTTTGGTACTAATGATGTAAACACAGCTGGCACATTTTCAATTTAAATAGACACGACTCATTCGCAGACATAACTAGGATCTATTTGCCCAACACCGGCATTCAGCCGTGTTCAACAAAAGTCTCAGTTTCCACCGGAGGGGTCTCGACAGATGCTTCAAGGTTAAAATCTGGGAGCTTGTAGGCACACACTTGGGCCAAGAGGTACTGCCCATGTTTAGACTGGCTCAGATCAAATAACATTTCTCTGAAAACCTTTGAAAGGTGTTCAATGGATACAGTATGAAACATGAAAGTAAGCTTAGTTCAAAGAATGTGCATGGAAGCGAAGAAAAGGCAACATCCTAGTTTTCATTTTTTCTATATTCATTTTATTTTTTTAAATTCCCATTTCTTTTATTTATTTTTTGAAAGGGTTGTTTTTTTTTTTAACTTTACAATATTGTATTGGTTTTGTTTTCTTAGGGCCGTCTTCACGTTTCGGATGTGGGAACAGGAGGAGGCACCCTGCCATGTCTGAAAATATCTGTTTTGTCATTTAAAAAGTCATCACAAGAGCCCCTTCTTCTTCTTCTTCTACTTTTAATGCAAGTTTCTTCTGAGTGTTCTGAAAGCCACGTAACCTGTCTTTGGTGACAATAGAGACTTCGGTGGGTCACATTCATGCCCAGAAGGCCTGTATTTTGATAACGAAAGCAGGACTGTCACACGGACAAGCAGGAGGTAAAATCTGAACCCAGGACTCCCTGAGTAGCTGTTACTGAAGACAGCTCTAGGATACAACGGCTCGTCTCAGTGGTCTAAACCTAGAACTACTTCCGCGTGCAAGCATGTCTGCTCAGTCGCTTCAATCGTGTCTGACTCTTTGTGACCCCATGGACTATAGCCCTCCAGGCTCCTCTTGTCCATGGGATTCTCCAGGCAAGAATACTGTAGTGGGTTGCCACACCCTCCTCCAGGGGATCTTCCCGACCCAGGGATCGAACTCACATCTCCTGTGTCTCCTGCATTGCCAGCAGGTTCTTGACCCACCGAGCTACCCGGGAAGCCCAAATGCTTACTTTAAAATACTAGGTTCACCTGAGCTGTTTATTCAAGACCAAGACATGATTAATTTGATGGCAATCCATACAATGCTTGCATGGGCCCATGGAGAATTCAAATGGAAAGAAAAGACATGCTCTTTTGAGACCTCTGATATGTTCAAGAAGAAGGTAGCAGGGCCAGAATCCACATCCTTTCTAGTGAAACCTCCAGCACCAAGGCCCCTGAGAATATAAGAGATCCATTCTTTCACATGCCAATTGATCTTTTAAAAAAGACTCTGGATTCTGCACTTCCCTGGTGGTCCAGTGGTTAAGAATCCGCCTGCCAATGCAGGGGACATGGGTTCGATCCCTAGTCAGGGAAGACCTCACATGCCAGGGGGCAACTAAGCCCACGTGCCCCAGCTACTGAAGCCCACATGCCCTACAGCCCGTGCTCTGCAACAGGAGAGGCCACCACAAGGAGATACCTTTGCACCAGGACACCCCTGGTTGCCACAGCTGGAGAAAGCCCACGCACAGCCACGAAGACCTAGAGTAGCCAAAAATAAATAACGAAAGATGCTCTGGCCTCTGCTTTGGATGTAGTAGCCACCAAATTTTTTGACCAAGGGATGTTCCATCTGAAAGGGAAACCCTAGGAAATCTAAGATGATCTGGATGGTTTCATGCCAGATACTGGAATGTTTCATCTGAAAGAGGAGGACGTAGAGGATACAAAGTGAACTGTGGAAGAAGGGAAACCAGGATTGTGGCAAGGAGGCACCGAAGCCACAGTTTAAAAATGAAACGCTGAGGCACCTGCGGTAACCGATAGGCGTGTAGGGGTTGCAAACATCACGGCTGAATGATGCATGGATACAGAACCTGTTCAGAGCACTGCCGGGTGTCAGGGACTTTGGGAAAGAAAGTCTCTTTACTCCTGTGCTGTGGTTTTGGTTTGTAGTCCCCACGGCCATACACAACAAAAGAGACCAAGAAGAAAAATGCAAACAAATCTTCGTGAGAGTTTTTCTCTGCTGTCTCTCCCCTCGTAGCCTCTGCTACAAGGAACTAGGGCAAAATAGAGCAAGAAAAGGAGAGATGACATCTCACATCCCAGTGATGTAGAAAACAGCTGATTGGGATTAAAATGCAATTTCTTAGAGTAACTGTGACCTGAAAGAGGAAACCACGCTTAATTCTCTCAGCTGGAGAGTGGGGAGCCAGTCAGAATGTTTAAAGATGACTTTTCACGTGATTCATGTTGGTAAATGTAGCACCCAACCAGAGCGGGGTGGCCACCACTGACGTCTGCCCGGGAAGAACAGATTTTGCAGGATTAAAATTCCATGTCTTCAGAATGGTGGTTGTCAACCAAGAAGGCCTCAGAGTTATCGCAGAGTCCAGGAATCTGTAGGTGCTGGATGATTGTTACAGAAGGGTGTGCGCAGAAGCATGCTCAGTCGTGTCTGACTCTTTGCAACCCTGTGGACTGTAGCCTACCAGGCTTCTCTGTCCATGGAATTTTCCCAGCAAGAATACTGGAGTGGATGGTCACAAAGCCCACCAAAAAATCTTGCATACTTTTAAAAATGGGCATAGAGGCAGCTTGTGATGAACTGAATTAATTTCAGGATGACTGACTGTGTGCTGCGTTTTCTGAACGGATAGATGGATCCTAAGTGTATCCATCATCTTGTCAAATCGACATCTTGTCAGTTGCTTGAAAATTCTGACTTTTACAAACAGCAGCTCTGAAACTAGTAGGTTCTGATCAAGGTTTGACAACTGGTAGCGCGACCATTCTTTTGGCAAGAATTTGCTCTGTACCATCTCTCCTGTACCACCCAGTAAGAACAGAGAGGCTCAGATATTCATGCAAGTAGGATCTGTTTTTGGCATCTAGCTCTGAATATTTTGAATGCCTTTGCAGTTGAGCCCTCTGGTCACTTTCAAGATAATCAAGAAGACCAGAGAGCACATAGCCATCCTCAGGGGTGGGAGTTGGGGTCTACTACAATGAGTGACACCCGAAAAGAGCACAGGATGGTCATTAAGAGGACCAAATTCCAAGTCAACATCCCAGTGACACTTGATGAGTTAAGACAGGCTGAAGAGCGAGACTTTCGAACCAGACCTGACAAAAGGGATCTAATTCCTCAGGCTGCCCATCATTCAAACCTGGTCTCCTCACTTCACACACACTTAACCTCGACTTTAACTCTGAATGCTCTGCACTTTTCAAAGTCATCTTTGACCTGAAATTGCCCGAGGGTATCTCTGCTCTGCAAGAGTTAGAGGCTCAACTCAAGGTTATTACCAAATGAGAGAGATAAAAGAGCACAAGCTGACCTTTTCCACTGAAATGTCAGGATTCAGCCCTGGGTATCTTAACTATGAGGACACTTTTTGGCTTTTGTGTCCGATGCATACTTGATAAACATCATGCATGCTGAAGAAAACATGCGCGTTCACCCCACCATCGCGGAATGATGACACAGAGCTGGTGTTATCATATGGACAATGAGGTCTACCTGGCCCAGACCTAGACTTGGAAAGTTGAGCCTCTTCTTATTCCTTTTGCCATCTCTGCGCCCATCCAAAAGCTCTTAGAGGGGGACTCTCTGGGCAGCCAACCTTTACTCCAAGTAGAACGTTAAGAATGTAGTTTTGTTCATTGAATCCACAGACATTTCCCACCAATGCTGGGCCGACATAGACAAAGGGACTGTGACTGTATTTGCAAAAAATGAATGCTATCCAAGCTCTGTCATAGCTTTGTCCTTTGGTGGAACTGAGCCCAAAGAGGTGGCAAGCTCATCCCTTCCCAAGGTGGATGGTGCAAAGGTCATTCCAAAAAGAGAATCAGGGTCACAATGTCCCCTGAGCAAGTGACTCTATCATTCCTTTTCTCTGGGTTGGTGGTGGCTTCTGCCTTGCTTGCTGTTCCGTCATGGTGCTTGGGCAAGACTGTCATTTGTGGCATATAATCTTATAAGTTAAATCTCTGAATCCTCACCACGGATTCCAGAAGAACGTATATGGCAGGATACAAGTCAGACTCTGAAATCTGCAGTGGTTTTGTTTTAATGAGGCTTTATGCAGAACTAATTATTTTCTACAATCACCTCTGAGATTTAGATGCTCAGTACCTGGGAAAGAGCAAGGTCTGCAGAAATATGTTATGAGTCACTCTTCCCAATAACTTGGCAATCACCATAGCGAGAAAAAGCAAGATGACCCATAACTATGTTAGCTGTCACATGGGTCCCCAGGCTTTTGACGGGGGATCAGCAATGAGCTTGTTTCAAGCCCCTGGGAGCCTATTTTCCATTTGACATTCAAGTTACTAACTTGAAGAAGTACCATTGGTCCAAGTGCAAACATGGTGAATGTAGCAGAAAAGTTTATACTAAAATCATGGAGATCCTGGCCAAGGACTACCCACAGATAGGATCTAAAATGCCTTCCCCCAACCCCTGCTCACTTCGTATTATGAATACCAAGACATTACATGAGGAGGGGAGGACTCTGGGGACCCCAGAGCGGCCACTGCAGAGGAGAAGAAAGGCAGTACTTACGCCAAACATTTGTCGGAGGTCCGGATCCCGGAACCGGAAGGGGATGTTGGAGACATGCAGCCTCTTGGGCTGGGACTTGTTTTCCGTGTTTTCAGAAGGCTGTGTCTGGGGCTGGCCATCCGTGGGCGCCGCGTCATCTGTCTGCTAAAAGAACAAGAGCAAAGCAAAGAGGCTCTGAGTGGACCTGAGCGTGCTTTCCATAAATATATATATAGGCATAGAGTAGCTTTAGTGTTGTGTTAGTTTCCGCTGTGCCACAAAGTGAATCAGCTATACATATACATATATCCCCACTTTTTAGGATTTCCTTCCCATTTAGGTCACCACAGAGCACTGAGTAGAGTTCCCTGAGCTATACAGTAGGTTCTCATTAGTTATCTAGGTTATGCATAGCATCAATAGTGTATTATGATGCAGAGCATCAACAGTGCGTATAGGTCAATTCCAATCTCCCAATTCACCCCGCCCTGCACAGTCCCCACTTGGTATCCATCCCGTTTGTTCTCTATGTCTGTGTCCCTATTCCTGCTTTGCAAATATGTTCGTCTATACCATTTTTTTCTAGATTCCACATATATCCAGTGTGCTTTTGCTCCCTCAAAATGGTAGAAAAATGCCAGAACAAAGGAATAATACAGGAAGAAACTGCTGAATCATTTATTCATCCAGCAAAGATTTATTGAAAGACCACTGAGTGCCCATCAGAGATCCAGGATTCAGCCGTGAGCAAAGGAGCAGAGATCCTCACTATCACGGATCTAATTCTTACCAGGGAAGAATCAGACAGACAATAAACTAAAGAAATACAGAGCTGGAGGAAGGAGATAAGAGGGAGGGGGATAAAGTAAGGGCAAGGACTCGCTGGGACTGAGGGGCAGGCAGTTTCAGTAGGTAATTAGAGAAAGCTTCATCTAGAAAGGAGAATCCTTCTTTCATCCAGGATGTTCAAAATCTTAAAATATGCCTACTTAATTGCCAAGACTGTACAGATAAAAACATTAGTAAATCTCATAAAATATTTGAAAAGGCTGTTTGGTATTCCGAAGTCCAAGTAAGTATCTGATGGACTTAAACTTTTTCAAGGTTTTAATTTTTCCTTTCTTGATTTTGCAGACCTGTGTTGTTCATGACAGTTGGCCCCATGTGGCTCTTTAAACGGAAATGAATTAAAATTAAATCAAATGGGAAATTCAGCCCCTCTCTCACAGCAGCCACATTTTTGAGTGTTCAGAGGCCACACGTGGCTGTGGCTTCCATGTTGGACAACGAAGACGCACAGTGCCTATATTAGAAAGTTATATTGGCTCAAGTTGGTGTTGACAATGACATTATCAGTATAATTAGTATAATTTGTTACTCTGACTCCCACTCAGTCCCATCGTCCAAGGAAAAGCCTGGATAACATGATATTACAATGATACCCCCAGTGAGGCAGGAACCAGGAGAAAAGTCACAGTAACATTTGATTTAATCATCTAGGCCACTTCCATACGCTCAGTTCTAGAGATTCAGCATTTCAGAGATGCTTCCAGATGCTTTCTCTGCAATTAGCATGTACTGCCTCTAGGTGGCAGTAGACGCCATTCACAGGAGATGTCTGCTTTGCTAAAACATGAGGGAAAATCCGTGAAAAGGCCATCAAACTTAGGAAGGAGAGATCATCCCCTTGTACTTAGGGGCAACTTAGACGCATACAACTAGGACAAAACTAATAACATGGACAGAATCAGTGACTTTCCCATCAACGCTTGTCCATATCGACAGGTTTCATTGAAATCTCCTTCCTAACACACACTGAACTGTATTTGTAAGGTAAGGCATTCTGGTAGTTGGCGTACTATGCTTCCAAGCTTCTTTGGTATCCAAAGCGCTACCAGATACTTTCTTCAACTTCCAAGGGTTGTGTCAAGAAGATAATGCACTTGGTCATATTCCTAATGCTGCTGGATCTAATAAAAAGGATGAAAAATGAGTAGTAAGAATGCTGCTGTTCAGTCGCTAAGTCATGTCTGACTCTTTGGGACCCCAAGGACAGCTGATCCCAGGCTCCTCTGTCCTCCACCGTCTCCCAAAGTTTGCGCAAATTGATATCCATTGAGTTAGATAATAACAATGGTGCATACTGTATAAGGCTCTGTGACAACCAAACACTGTTTGCCACAGATCCCAGCACAAGATACAATCAATAAGTGGAAGGCAAGGCATTTTTCAGAATGATGGTGATTTTTACAAAAAATGCCAAAGTGAGAGTGAAAGTGAAAGTCGCTCAGTTGTGTCCGCCTCCTTGCGACCCCATGGAATAGTCCATGGAGTTCTCCAGGCCAGAATACTCGAGTGGGTAGCTGTACCCTTCTCCAGGAGATCCTCCCAACCCAGGGATTGAATCCAGGTCTCCCACATTGCAGGTGGATTCTTTACTAGCTGAGCCACCAGGGAAGCCCCAAAAATGTCAAAGGAGAGGTGTAAAAAGCCTCATTAAGGAAACATGAAGGGAAGGTTCCCATTTGCTTGGTAAACACATCTTTCCTGAGCAACTACTATCCACTAGGCACAAAAGTTCATCCTCCAAAGCATGCACAGTGTCTAGCTTAGTAGAAGAGAAAGAGGCAGAAAAGGCAATGGTTAAACAGACTATGAAGAGGGTCAGAATGACCCTCAGGGGGTTGTCACTCTAAATTGTATGGCTGGTGGTTCCTCAGGCTTCCTGAGTCTGGAGGTTACGTTTTTAGTGGGACATGTCTAAGAGAAAAGGTGATGCTGTACCAGTGGAGTGCGAAGTATGTGCCAAGATGCAGAGAGGTGAATTCTGGATTTAGGGGACTGAGGCAGGAGACAGACAGGCTCCAAGCTAGGCATGTACAGCTAGCCTCCTTTTTACATTTCCTGAGGAAGGGGGCAGGTAGGCTTCAGGCTAGATATTTACAACCAGCCTCCTGTGTGCACTTTAAAATAGAAAACAACAGCCAAACAATAGCCAAACTTTGTCTCCTGGGGACATTAACAGCTATGGCAAGGACAGAGAGGGACTAAACCCAATTTGAGTAAAGGATCAAGAGGTCATATATTTTCCATCCTTGGGGCAAGGGAGACACTACACATGCCCAGAAAGGCTCCTTGGAGGTCGAAATGGAGGGGGCACCACCCCATAATATGTGATGCCAAGCACCCCCTACCACCCCAACCCCGCACTGGCCTCTGGGGAAAATCCATCTTGGGAAAAAGTTTCACAGGCATGTTAGGGAGGGTCCTAGGCAGGTCAGGAGTGGGAAAAGAAATGAGAGAATTGGCCAAAGGTAGACAAAGATCTGGCAGAAATGCCCTACATAAATGACTTAACTGCCTCTTTAATGCACTCCTCATTAGGGGGGACGCCAACACCCTTTCCCTTGGGTGTGTATCTCTGCCTTGCTTCTGTCTTAACAAACTGCTTCTCTGTCTGCTCTCCAACTTGGCTGTGCCGTGTCTCTAGTCATAACTTTTGTACCTCTTTCTACAGTTTTTGCCTCCTTGAGAAATGCATTTTTCAATGGGACAAGGGCCCGGGAAATTTTGCTTCTAGCCTCTAGCCCCTGGGGACTAATGGCTAGGAGTCATGGTTTTCATCCAGGCTACCCAGTTTAATTCCTGGGCAGGGCACTAAGATCTCATTTTAACTCACACCTCACTGGCACTCCTTTGAGATTGGGACTGCAGGCAGACCTCCATGTCACTGGTCGGAGGGAGCGTGCATGACGGAAGGGTGGGAGAGGACCCAGCAGAGGGAGGCAGGGGGTGGACCTAAAGAACCCTGAAGGGAGATCAAGAGGATACAATTTTTCCTTAAGGACCGTAGCAGGGCGGTGGCATGACCAGCATGAGACACAGGCTGAGCCATGCTGGACAAATGACAAACGTCTGCCTCCTGGCTGGCTGACTCACCGACTGAAGGGGTGAATGCGTTAGGAGTCAAGGAAGAAACAAGTGAAGGAAGGAGTGAGCCGTCTCCTTTGCTCCCCCCAAGTGAGAGGAAGAACAATATTACAACTTTGACACTTGTAACCTGGGTATTTATATATTTATTTATAGTTTTTGGCCGTGCCGGGTCTTCCTGGGGCTTCCCAGGTGGTGCAGTGGTAAAGAATCTGCCTGCCGAGGCAGGAGACACAAGAGACGTGGGTTCAATAACCTGGGTCAAGAAGATCTCCTGGAGGAGGAAATAGCAACCCATTCTGATACTCTTGCCTGGAGAATCCCATGGACAGAGGAGCTGTAGCCCGCCAGGCGCCTCTGTCCATGGGGTCACAAAGACTCAGACATGACTAAGCAAGTGAGCACATACACGCGCACAATATGAGGTCTGGAGACACAGCCACGAGACAGGAATGACCTTGAATTCTGAGACTGTCACTTTCCGAGGGGCTGGGGGTCTTACTGGTCAAACACAGGACTCTTCAGTTTGCAGAAGCAGCACGCTAGTTCTCAGGCCTTCAACCCACTTTCCCCCTTCAGTCAGAAGCTGCTGTTCAAATGCAAATGAAAACCTGCTCCTTCTCCTCCCAAGAAGGAAACTTAAGATTTGGATTTGTGTGTAACTGTTGGATGTTTCAGTTTAATAAACCTAATTAGGAATTACAGAGATTACGATTAAACATATTAAATGATTAATAGCATTATGCTGCTCATGTGAAAATTTAAATTAATCATCTTTAGTCAAACAGGACTTTGGAGAAATCTTTGTGTTGTTTCCTTTGATAAAAACACACAACGCTCAATTGATCACTGTGCGCTGGGCACAAATACGAAAAATGCTCAGAAACGGCTGCGCCGGCATACCTGTGTGTTAAAAGTAATTTTTAAAGATAACACAGAAAAAAAGAAAAAAACTAAACCAAAAAGTTATTTCAGACATCATAGGGAGCTTCTCTGGTGGCTCAGTGGTAAAAGAAGCTGCCTTCATGAGACATGGCTCCGATCCCTGGGTCGGGAAGATCCCCTGCAGAAGGAAATGGTAACCCACCCCAGGATTCTTGCCTGGAGAATCTCACAGGACAGAGGAGCCTGGTGGGCTATAGCTCATGGTGTTGCAAGGAGTTGGATATGACTTAGTGACTCAACAACAGGGGAATGGAAAAGGAAAGGGAAGAGGGAGGGTATCAGTATCCAGAGGCTGACGAAGAAGCATAAGGAGGCAATCTAAAAGACTGAGCAGGCCCGCTTGTATGTTGTGATGTGATGAGGACCATATGGAGTATGAGGCAAACAAAAGAAGCTACAACGAAGCTGCGATCTCGCGAGGGGTCAGAGCTATGGGAATGACCTGTATTGACCCCTCAAGAGTATTTCCGGCTGTGAGGTTTCCTATTTGCTGGGAACTTTCAGGGAAAACATATTCAGCACATACTCGGGGTTTCATATCCCTGTATTAGTCTCCTAAGCAATTACCCAAAACCTAGTGACTTAAAGCAACAGCAATGGACTCTCTCTCAGTTGCAAGGGCCAGAAAAGTACAGTGAAGATGCCCCCAGGGTCCCGCTCTGGCCAGAGACCCCCAGGGGGACATCATTCCTTGTTCTTCCAGCCACTGGTGGCTTCTTGGCTCGCCTGAGCTGCACTGCTAGAGTCTCTCATCTCTGTTTGGCTTTCTTCCCTCTGAGTGTCTGAGATTCAAGTCTCCCTCAGCCTTTTTTCTTCTTATAAGGACATTAAGGGCACTGGATTTAGAGTTCACGCTAAATTGAGGCTGATCTAGTCTTGAGATCCTTAACCTAATTGCATCTGTAAAGACCTTTTATTTTATTTTTCCAAGTAAGGTCACATCCCCAGGTTTACGAAGGTCAGAACATGGACACATATTTGAAGGCCTTCGTTCAACCCACGAAGTCCCCTGCTAAGCAAACAGATGGGAAATGCTTGGAAAATGAGTAACTGTTATCAAGAATTATCAAGGTGCAGTTGTACTTTTTAAGCAGTCCTGCTGGTATGAGGCTCTCAAAAGGGCTGGCCGCAACCCAGATGCAGAAGAAGGGAGAATGCCCCCACCAGAGCTGTCCCGGGGTTCTCAGCTATCACACTGGTCAGTCTGATGAGTTCTCACTTCTCAGATGGCTCAGTGGTAAAGAATCTGCCTGCCAATGCAGGAGACGTGGGTTCGATCCCTGGGTCAGGAAGATCCCCTGAAGAAGGAAATGGCAACCCACTCCAGGATGCTTGCCTGGGAAATCTCACGGACAGAGGAGCCTGGAGGGCCACAATACATGGGATTACAACAGTCACACATGACTTATGACTTAATACTTTGGCCACCTGATGTGAGGAGCTGACTCATTTGAAAAGACCCTGATGCTGGGAAAGATTGAAAGCAGGAGAAGGGGATGACAGAGGATGAGATGACTGGATGGCATCACCGACTCAGTGAGTTTGAGTAAACTCTGGGAGTTGGTGATGGACAGCGAGGCCTGGCCTGCTGCAGTCCATGGGGTCCCAAAGAGTTAGACATGACTGAGTGACTAAATTGAACTGAACAGCAAAATGAGAAGAGATTCGAGGTTTCCCTTCAAACACAAGCTCCAAGACCCCTTTCCGTACTCGCCCCTGAATGCAGTGATGACCTTCAGCTGGGCTGAGAAGCCTCCAGAAAGGCCACCAGCACTTGAAAGATGAAGACCTGCCTGCAGGTTCCTCACACAGATGGACAAGCATCCCTGAGGAGTCCACTAAAGCCTATGGCAAAAGCACAGGGTGAGATTTCTAAAGACAAAACTAAAGCAATGTGAAAAAGCTACAAGACTCACTAACGGAATGAACCATCTAGAACATGTCTTTTTGAAAGGCAGGATCTACCAGGTTTCCGATTACATTCCCCAAGGCTGGTGCGTGTCAAAGCTTAGTGGGAATTAATCACTGAAAGAAGAACTCTTGATTTATCCGTGTCTGATTTTTTTAAAGTCACTTTGGCTCTAAAGTGAGACCCAGCTGAATTAGAAATGTACCTCGTAACCATGTCTGGAAGATCAGAAGGTGGAACTTAAAAACCAAGCAAATTAATACTGTTCCACTTGCTCAGAGATGGAAGGAAATTGAGGTGAGTAAGGATGTTAGTGGTGTAGGCAGAATGGCTGGGGTGTTGTCCCTCTCAGAACCTTCCAGGCCAGACCCTCACCCTGATTTAAGAGATGCTGCCTTGACCCCCTGTCTCCTGGTATTCCCCCGTTTTGCCCACGAGCCTCTTAGCTCTCCCTTCAACACTCAGTACATTCCTTAGCCTTCACACCTGTTTATCTGTCCCCTCGCCTGGATAATTCTCTCCCCAGAACATTGTGGGTCAACTATCCTTCAGCAAAAAAATAAATAAATAAATAAAGCAGCTGCATCAGCATCTCCTCCATCCATGCCTATTGTTCTTGCGCAACACACATCACTTCTTGCTTTTACATTTCATGCTTCTGTTAATTTCTATAATCTGTCTTCTCTACCAGAATGCACAGTACATGAGAACAGGGAAGGCAGAACCTCTATGCACTGACCTCTTACCTCTTAGAGCAGAGTTTCTCTACAACAGAACTCTTGACACTGGGGGTTCCTTAATTCTGTGATGTGGGGATCACCTGGTGAACCATAAGCTGTCCAGTAGCATCCCTGACCTCCACCCACTAGATTTCAGTAGCCTGCCCTGGGGCTAGGACAACTGAAAATCTCTTCGAGGCTTCAAAGGTCCTGGGGAGCAAAACTGCACCAATTAAAGCCGCTCACCTAGCACACGTGGCAAGTTCTCTGTAAATATCTGTGGCCTACATGAACAAACCTGGTTTTGCCACAAGTGAGTTGCATGAATCCTGACTTCATGTCTCTGGGTCTTAGTTCCAACTTGGATAAAATGATAAACCCTGAACATTCCTAACTGAACATTCCATAACTGAAACTGATGCTGAAGCTCCAATACTCTGCCCACTTGATGAGAAGAGCCAACTCATTGGAAAAGACCCTGGTGCTGGGAAAGATTGAGGGCAGCAGGAGAAGGGGGCAACAGAGGATGAGATGGTTGGATGGCATCACCAACTCAATGGACATGACTTTGAGCAAACTCTGGGAGATGGTGAAGGACAGGGAAGCCTGGTGAGCTGCAGTCCATGGGGTCCCAAAGAGTCAAATACAACTTAGCGACTGAACAACCAAAATGATAAATGCATCTCTGTCTAGATCCTTTAGTGCAGGGTCATGAAATCAAAGTGCCATGAAGAAATGGGATCATCGTCATCTTTATTACAAACAGGATTAACAATCATCAGCTTTGTTCTTTATTTCTCAGGCCCATGGATGTCGATGACTCAAATGCAGCTTCCTCATCATTGCAGGAAAGGTTGAAGGACCCTGCGTGTGTTCATCCCTCAGTCCTGTTTGACTCTTTGCAACACCAAATACTGTAGCCCACCAGAGGTCTGTCCACGGAATTCTCCAAGCAAGAATACTGGCATGGGTTGCCATTCCCTTCTCCAGGGGATTCTCCTGACCCAGAGATTGAACTCAGGTCTCCAGCACTGAAGGTAGATTCTTTACCATCTGAGCCACCAGGGAACCTACATCATGTAAAGCCCATTAACTCCAGAGGTAGATTTCCAGGAAGCTCTTGGCAGAGGTTCCCAAATAAACTCATTAGAACGGCAAAGCCCGCTCCTGCTCTGGTCCAGTTCGAGGGCCCTATTAGGAGGCAGAATGTGTACCTTGGAATTTTTCCTAATAAACAAACTCCCCAGATATCAGCGCAGGTTATAAATGTTAAGAAAACACCACCAGCTCTTTAATCTCCTGATTGCTTAGTGCTTCCGTTAAAAAAAAAAAAAGAAAGAAAACCTTAATAAAGAACCGTGGGGCTCCCTCTGCTATAATCGTTCCTAATTCAATGAATAGCTCTGAGCAACCCAAGGCTAATCCTGGTGAAATTGGATTTTGATATCGACCAATCCAGGGACGATTGTTGGAGAGAGCACGCATGGTCATGCAGGAATCCGCGCCTTTCAGATTGTGGCCCCGCCCTCTATGGTCTCCTCTCTCCCAGCCCAGGGACTCTGCGGAGTTCACCTGTGAAACAGGATGACCAGATCTCCGGGAGGAGAAGCATAGGAAAAGGGCTTTCCCCAGGTGGCACTAGTGGTAAAGAATCCCAATGCAAAAGATAACAGAGACATAAGTTCACTCCCCGGGTCGGGAAGATCCCCTGGAGGAGGGCATGGCAACCCACTCCAGTATTCTTGCCTGGAGAATCCCATGGACAGAGGAGCCTGGAGGGCTACAGTCCATGGGGTCCCAAAGACTCAGACACAACCAAGGTACTGAGCACGCACTGTGGGCTCAGTTGCTCAACTGTGTCCCATTCTGAGACCCCCTGGACCCAAGGATCAAACTTGCCATCTCTTGAATCTCCTGCATTGGCAGGTGGAGTCTTTACCACTGGCACCACCTGGGAAGCCCACATTACATAGTAGGTACTTTATTGAGTAATTCCAGGAACATTCTCTGGGTCCATCTTCTTTCCTGCTGAGCATCTCTCACTCTGCCATGAAGGTATCAAAACAGACCATCCAAGACTCAACCCTGAGGCAGTAAGAACCCTACCCTGCCCCACCTCCCTCCCGGTCAGCCTACTGAATATTCAGCATCTTCCCTCTGCTAAGGGCATCCCCCACCTTCACACACAAAGCTCTCAGTGGTGATAAATAAAAAGTGTACTTTTGCATAGCCAGCTGCTTCTCCCTCCCCACCAATCAAGTTTATTTCTCCGAGAGAAAAGCTGAGTGTCTTGGAGGCATTATTTGATTAAGTTGACAATATTGTTGGGAGAGATAGTTGAGTAGCCACTGCGATGTACTTGGGACCAAATTGATTCGTGCAACGAACACTTGGCCTGCCTCTTCTCGCAGCCTGAAGAGCAGTCTTGATTCAGCCAGGAATGCCGGGTGAATTTAGAGGATCCGCTGACCCTCTCTCTCAATCCACGGAGAGCAGCAGCGGAAGAGCACAGACTAGCGCAATTCAATACATTGCACTAGCGGCTCCGAAAATAATATCGCGGAGCTTTGCAACATACCTATTTGATTTGATTTGTAAACTTGATAAAAAAGCAATCGAGAAAAGTTCAGGGGGAAAATATACATGTTCTAAGCAAAAATGTAACTATACTGAATGTGCACAAAGGACCACGGAAAGGAGTGAAGAGGGGCGAAAAGCATGCATACTAAATCGACTTCCTACCCTGGCGTTAGACAATATTACACACTCCGTTTAAAACGAAGCAAGATGGTGCAAAGCGATTTTCCATTAAAAGTAATAATCGTGGTAAGCCCGGGGAATGTGCATTAAAACCCTCATCTCGGGTTCTCTAGAAATCCATCCAACTTCAAAACGGGGCCTGTGCGGATTCACTCTGCTTCCTGCTTTTTTTTCTTTCTTTCCATTTTAGCTCTGTAGGCAAACAAATAAGTTAATCACACAGCTTTGGATGGAGTTAATGCCTCCTTCCCGATTCAGCTGGGCTGATTCTGTAGCCAGGTGACGCAGAATTAAGAAACGTTGCATTTCTTTCAACTCAAATTCAACGCTCTGCTAGAATGATGAAATTCCTAGGAAAGGAGAAGGACTGGAGGACAGAGACAGGAGGACTCAATAGATTTTGGATTTTTTATTTTTATTTTTTTAAGTCTTTGAAAGAATAGGATGAGCGGAAAAGGGCCAAGCACTGAACACATCTGTAATGGAGATGAGCTGCCAATGTGTCTGTATTAGTCAGTGCTGGCTGCTGTAACAAAATATCACAGACTGGGTGGCTGAACCCACAAACACTTATTTCTCATGCTTCTGCAGACTGCAAAGCCCATGATCAAGGTACCAGCATGTTAGGTTTCTTGCGAGAGCACTCTTGTGGCTTGCCACCTTCTGGCAAATGTGTTTGCTATGTCCCCAAACAGTGGAGGGGGGATGAGCACATATGTGCTCAGTCATGTCCAACTCTTTGCGACCCCATGCACTGTAGCTTCTCTGTCCAAGTGATTTTCCAGGCAAGAGTACTGGAGGGGGTGGCTATTTCCTCCTGTAGGGAATCTTCCCGACCCAGAAATCAAACCTGTGGCCTCTCTTGTGTCTTCTGCATTAGCAGGTGGCTTCTTTACCACTAATGCAATCTGGGGAGCCCCAGAGAGGGGATGGCCTCTCTCAGTTCCTATTCTAAGAATACTTATCGAATCAGGAGGATCCCACCCTCATGATGTCATCTAAACTCAATAACTCCCTGAAGCCCCCACCTCCAAATAACATCAGCGGGTGAGGGTTTGAACATACAAATTTGGGTGGGAGGCAAGGGGATGGGGGCGGGGTTGGGGAGAACCAATTCAGTCCATAGCAATGTTTAGCAGAACCTGCAAATACCTAGGAATAAGAAAAGGCGTTTTGCCCTAAAGGGCTTCCCTGGTGGCTCAAATGGTAAAGAACACGCCTGCAATGCAGGAGACACGTGTTTGATCCCTGGGTCAGGAAGACTCCCTGGAGAAGGGAATGGCAACCCACTCCAGTATTCTTGCCTGGAGAATCCCAACGACAGAGGAGCCTGGTGGAGGGTGGGGCTATAGTCCGTGGGTTAGCAAAGAGTTAGACATGACTGAGCAACTGACACATAATTATTATGGTGATGGACAGCTAGAACAGTGTCTGACACCTGACAGCCAGTTAATAAAGATTCGCTGAACGACTGGCACTCCGATAAGCTCACTGCATCACCTGATGACTCAGAGAAGAAGATTCTACTGTTTGTTCCCATTTTATGATCAAGGAATCTGAGGTTCAGAGAGCTCAGAGCTTCTTTGGGATGCTCAGTCATTACACGGGAGGCACAGTGGCAGGGTGGGTGGGACCGATTTCGTGGGTCAAACCCCTGAATGATACATGAAGACCATGTGACAACTCTCTGATCACCTGGTGATTTAAAACAGCCAGGTCCACTTTCAAGGACCTCCAAAGTCTGTGAGATGCAAACCCACCGCTGAGTGCTGCAAACCTGCCCCGATGGACCTGCAGTAGCAGGGCGTGTTCCCTGCCTCTCTGCCCCTCCCATTCCAGCACTCATGAGAGGAGGTCCACCCTGGGACCTGTTAGGGCTTGTCCTTTGGGGCAGGGGTTGGAAGAAAGGATGCGGGAGGTGGAGGACATTCAAAGAAACAAGATGCTTCTCGATGGGGAGACACAGGTGCCCTGCTGGGCTTTCTCTTTCAGCTGGAGCACGTGCGCCCCTGGTGGCTTCGGTGAGGGTGGAGGGGCCTGAGGGGTCAGCACGTTTGGGTTACTTGGAGCCGTGATCAGCCACCTCCCCCCCGCCCCCGCCCCATTCAACTTCTACTGTTGCCCAGCGCCATGTGTCTTCAACACTCCCAACTCTCCTTATAAGCAGGGTCCCCTCCTTGAGCACTAGGCTTCCTGGACAGCCTCAGAACCCCTTCCCATCCTTCCTCTGAACTTCAGGCTCCTCCAGGAGCCAGGGGGACCACAGGGAGCAGAGGGTGGGCACCTGGATGCGTTCTCCACGACAGTCCTTTCCCATCCTGCTGTTTCTAACTACGCCAGCACACCTCCACTTTTATAAACCCCCAGGTAAGAAGCAGGCGTGAATCCTCTGTTAATGACATCCCGGGGCCCAAATGATTCAAGGAATGTGTCAAGTTCTTGCAGAAACTGTGCCGCCTTCTCCTGCTTTGACGGCATCATGAAGATAAGGCTTCTTCTTCAGCCCAGCAAGCACACAGCCTGAAAGAGACAGCGACCCCCAGCCTCCCCCTCCAGGAGAGACTCTCCTACGGCTCTCCTCTCATCCCACCTGAGTCCCCGTGTTGTCTTTAATCCTCCACTCAGAAATCAAGGTCAGCTTAAACATCGATTTAAAAAGAAAAAAAAATGTGGCTATTTTGCAATGAATCTTCAAATCCTCAAAGATTTCCCCCCCTACATGTATTTAATTTAACCAAATGGCAGACCTATGCACGGCGTTCATTCCCCAGGCCTAGGAAAACTGCTGACAGCACAATCTGGCTGCAGAAAATGAGTGATGGATTTAAGACGGAACTGATCTCAGCTAAAATCCCTGGATTTGCCTCATTAATGACCTTTCTTTGTATAAATGCTTGAAACAAAGAGACAAGCATTCCAGGGGTTTTGTTCTAGGACTACTGGAGTTTTCTCAGTGTCTCAGACATAGGTGGATGTGTTTCCAAGACACAGGTGGATGTTTCCAAGGCGTAGGTGGATGTGGTTCCAAGACATAGGTGGATGTGTTTCCAAGACATATGTAGATGTTTCCAAGGCGTAGGTGGATGTGGTTTTGTGTGTGTGTGTGTGTGTGTGTGTGTGTGTGTGTGTGTGTGTGTGAACGTGGCGCTGTCTATTCTGACACTCGAGAGCTAAAGAATTCTGTCTCATTATGTATGTGATTTCTACAAATGGACACAGTTCTGGTTCCTTCTGAGTTCCAAATCTTATTCATGAGAAGGCTAATTTCTAGTGCACTGGTAGATGGGGAGGAGTCTAAATATACATCAGGAAATAGAAATACTAAGACGTGTACTCTGAAAGTAGACACGCCTGCATCTCCCTTGGAGTTTGCTCTTTACCTAGACAGAGAGCAAACTTTTCCTTAAAGGTCTGCTTAGTAAACCGATGGCTGATCTGCCCCTGTTGAGTCCCTGGGACTGCAAGGAGATCAATCCAGTCAATCCTAAAGGAAGTCAACCCTGAATATTCACTGGAAGGACTGAAGCTGAAGCTCCAATACTTTGGCCACCTGATGCGAAGAACCGATTCATTGGAAAAGATCCTGATGCTGGGAAAGGTTGAGGGCAGGAGGAGATGGGGAGAGACAGAGTGAGATAGGTGAATGGCACCATCGACTCAATGGACATGAATCTGAGCAAACTCCAGGAGGTAGTGAGGACAGGGAAGCCTGGTGTGCTGCAGTGTATGGGGTCACAAAGAGTCGCCACAACTGAGTGACTGAACAACAACTGCCTCTGTCGCCCATGAAAGCAGCCAACAGCGGTGAGAAGAAGGAGAAAGAGCTGCCAGTCCTCGGCCATCTCATCTAATTACGTCATTCATAGCTCTAAGAAGAAGAGGGTGAGGCTGCAAGAGATAAGATTTTGGTGGTAGATGTCATGCTGCATGACCTAGGGCAAGTCACCTGCCTTCTCAGAGTCTCCAATTCTTCATCTATTTAAGGAACATGATACCACCTCCCTCCTGGGTCAGAGAGAAGCAAATGGAATTATGTCCCAGAAAGTGCTTTGACTAATTCAGGATGTTGCGTATCTGTGAGCAACGATTTCCATTTTTGTGGGCTAAAGGGAAACGCAAGATGCTCCCACACAGCAGAGGAGAACATGGAAACCAATGTAGTGACCAGAAAGCTTGTTTATTCATTGGCAGTAGTAGCGTTACTCGCTCAGTCGTGTCCAACTCTTTGGGATCCCACAGACTGTAGCCCACCAGGCTTCTCTGTCCATTGGATTCTCCAGGCAAAAACACTGGAGTAGATTGCCATTCCCTTCTCCAGAGGATCTTCCCAACCCAGGGATCAAACCCAGGTCTCCTGCAACAGGCAGATTCTGTACTGTTTGAGCTACAGGGGAGACCTGTAGTCACTGGACTACAGCCATTGAACCTTTAGTCATTTGAGGTCCTTCAATTCAAGAGACTTGGATTCAAGCCCAACTTTGTCCATCTCTCACTGTGTCCTGTTTCTGGATTGAAATTTAAGTCATCTGAAAACATGAGAGCATTGAATTTGGTGGGCTTCCAGGTACCTATAAAGTTGACTAGTCAAGGCTCTGTGACTCAGGAAGGGTGAGTGGGAAGACTGGCAGGAGAGATCCAGCGGGTTGATGTTGTTGGTCCTCCTAGCGAAATGCAGGTTTTGTGTTCTGAAAGGTGGACAGGTTCGCCTATGGTTGGAGAGGTAGAGAGTGTTGTGTGAACAACATCAATCTATCTACAGGCATATGCAGACCACATCTAAGTGACCTGGGGAAGTTAGTTGAAAATGCAGGTTTCTTGGCCCTACCCCACAACCAATTACTCACAATCCTGGACCCAAGACGAATCATTTATAATCATTCCTCATGGGCGACTCTGATGTATCTCAGAGTCACTGTTATATTCTTTAGGGAGGCAGTAGTGTTGAGCTTTCATGTCTGGACTAGGAAACCAAATGAAAGTGGAGCTCTATTCCCAGGTATACGACCTTGGACTTGTCACATGGCCCCTCTACACCTCACCTCCTATGAATTCATTCCTCCAAAGTGCACTGATGGACTACCTTCAACATGACTGGAAAGAACCAGGAGATGGGGAAGATTAAAACCACAATGCATGCACAGGGACAACCGGTGACTTCAGGTGTTTCTGTGAGCGCTGAGTAAACATTAGTCACGGCACAGCAACCCTCTTGAGACAGCTTCAAAAAGCAAAACCACCATTTAGAGGACATACCCCAAGCGCTGGGTTGGATCTTGTGTATATCTGGGTGTGCACACAGCTACTGGATTACCCTTGATTTTGAGGGGTATACCGTCTCTCTGAATTAATTCCTCTACCTAAAAAGGAGACATGTATTTTTAAGGCTGATGGGGGTGGGGATAGGGTGGGGAAGGGTGGAGGCAGGTGATTTTTCAAAAGGTTTCTCAAACGGTTTTGAACAGTTAGTCATACAAGAATTTCTTATGGATTTCAGATGCACCTAGCTTTCTCTATGAGGTCATATAGAGAGGGGCTTCCTTGGTAGCTCAGCTGGTAAAGAAGCCGCCTGGAATGCAGGAGATCCCAGTTCAATTCCTGGGTCAGGAAAATACTCTGGAGAAGGGATAGGCTACCCACTCCAGTATTCTTGGGCTTCCCTGGTGACTCAGATGGTAAAGAATCTGCCTGGAACATGGGAGACCTGAGTTTGATCCCTGGGTTGGGAAGATCCCCTGGAGGAGGGCATGGTAACCCACTTCAGTATTCTGGCCTGGAGAATTCCATGGACAAATGAGCCTGGCGGGCTACAGTCCATGGGGTTGCAAAGAGTTGGACACAACTGAGCAGCCAAGCAGAGCATACACACACACACACACATACACACACACACACACACACACACACACGTATGTATATGAGAAAGAGAGACAGAAAGAGCAAGAGAGAAAGGGAGTTGTATAATGTATACCTCATAATACAATGACAAGGTTGAATTCCAAGGCTGATGGAACATTCTGATGGGGAGGCTCACCTCTGACTGATTATTTGATGCTTTTGATCTTTTTATATTGAATCTGAGATTACCAGCCTCCTTTTCCATTCAGCCCTGCCCTGCAGCTTTCCTGACATTTTGTTATCTTTGCCTAAACCTTCCAGGAGAGGCCTCTGAACCTTCCTCCTCTGCTGACTGGGAGGGGAACACGATTTACTGGCTGTGCCTTCACAGAGAGCAACCATCCTTCACTGAAGGGCAAAATAAAATAAAGCTCTGCAATATTTTTATGCAATTTTTAGAAAAATCTTTTAAGATGAGTAACAGTGGAGTTCATTTTGCTGAACTGCAGATGAGCATCCACTAGGAATATGGATACCCATCTACGTTTTCTAGATGCTTGTCCTGTTACAGGTTATTTTTGTCCACTTACTCCAAAGATGCTCTGAAAGAGGCTTAGGGCACTGGCTCTGGAATCTGAGCCCAGAGCAGGATCACCTGGGGAACTCCTTGGAAATGCAGATTCCAGGGTCCTAGCCTTTCCACTGCTGATTTTCCTTAGTCTGAAGCCAAGGGGTGCTGTGGGCTTCCCAAGTGGTGCTAGTGGTAAAGAATTCGCCTGTCACTGCGGAAGATGCAAGAGGTGAGGGTTCAATCCCTGGGTCGGAAAGATCCCCTGGTGGAGGGCATGGCAACCCACTCCAGTATTCTTGCCCGGAATATTCCACGAACAGAGGAACCTGGTGGGCTACAGTCCATGGGGTCGCAAAGAGAGGGACACGGCTGAGCAATTCAGCATTCATACACAAAGGGAGGCTGCAGCCTCTCCCCATGGAATGGTGAGAACCAATGGTCCATTTGTCAGAGCGATTGTGAGCCTGGTGTTGAACACAGACTTGAAAAAAATTAAATAAGAGGGTGGGATGCATTGAGCCAGTAGCACTAACATTTACACACTACGGTGTGCAAAACCGTTAGCTAGTGGGAAGCTGCCGTGTAGTGCAGGGAGCTCAGCTCGGTGCTCTGTGATGGCCTCGAGGCGAGATGGGGGCGGACGGGACCGACGCTCGAGAGGGAGGGGACGCGTGTGTACAGACTGCTCATTCTCTTTGCTGCGCCGCAGAAACGAACACAACCTTAAAAGCAATCGTACTTCAGTTAAAAAATGAAATGACATGAACCCACCTTGAAATAAAATATATTAAAAGGTCCTAAGGATTCAAACTCTGCTTCCTAATTTTTATTTACTAACACTTTACTAATTTATGATACAGTAATATGATAATACATAAATATGATAATATGTAAATACGGTAATACGATAGTATGTAAATATGATAATTTATGATAATTTACGAGATGCCTTTGAAATTTCTTTCTGTTTCTCTAATACCTGAATGGTAGAAATTCTACGTAATGTTTTGCTACTGTGCATCTTCAGCCAACTCTTCATTCAGTGACAAGGCACTAGTAGCTTGAAATTGGTCATGGGGGAAGTATTTACACCACGGAAACTGGTAAAGTCTCCTGAGCCCTTCCTGCCCCGTCAGTGGCCGAGGACAGTTAAACATTTACCACCCCATCACTGACGGAAGCCAGGGATGCACCTTTGTGACAAGCATACCAGGCAATTCTAATAAAAGTGGTTTCTGATACATAGTTTAAGAAATGCTGGCAAAGTTTGAGAACAGCCAGTCCATGGAAGAGTTGCATTCTGATCACTTTGTCGGTTGCTTTAAAATTCTCCTTGGTGATAAGACAGTGCCGAGAACTGATGAAGAGCTAGAGTCTAGGATCAGAACCACGTGGGTCACAGATCTGGGCCCCAGGACGGCTGTGTGTCATGGAGCAAATTAGTTCTCCATGCAACCTCTATTGCCTTATCTGCAAAACGGGTTTTTAATAATTGTTTGCAGACTCACAGTAAACAACGGACATATAAGTGCTCAGTTGTGTCCAACTTTGTACGACCCCGTGGACTGTAGCCCACCAGGCTCTGCTGTCCATGGGATTCTCCAGACAAGAATACTGGAGTAGGTAGCCATTCCCTCCTCCAGAGGATCTTCCTGACCCAGGGAACGAACCCAAGTCTGCTGTGTCTCCTGCATTGCAGGCAGAGTTTTTCCCTGAGCCATCAGGGAAGTCTTAGTATACAATAAAGTAAATAATTATTATTAGAATGTAGCACTAAGACCCAGGGATCTAACCCACGTCTCCTGTGTCTCCTGCATGGGCAAGTGGTTTCTTTACCACTAGAATCACCTGGGTGGAGAAGGCAATGGCACCCCACTCCACTACTCTTGCCTGGAAAATCCCATGGATGGAGGAGCCTGGTAGGCTGCAGTCCATGGGGTCGCTAAGAGTCAGACACAACTGAGTGACTTCACTTTCTCTTTTCACCTTCATGCATTGGAGAAGGAAATGGCAACCCACTCCAGTGTCCTTGCCTGGAGAATCCCAGGGACGGGGGAGCCTGGTGGGCTGCCGTCTATGGGGTCTCAGAGTCGGACACGACTGAAGCGACTTAGCAGCAGCAGCAGCAGCAGAACCACCTGGGAAGCCGCACTCTTCACCCAATTTCCCCTGAAGTTAGCATCTTTCCTAATCACGTGCATTTCTCCAAACTAAGAAGTTAACTTTGGTATTCTATTATCAACTGAGGGTTTTATTTAAATTTCCACGTATGCTTTTCTTCTCTTGCAGGATCCAATCAACTTGCATTTGTGGGATTTGGGTTTTTACTCTGAGAGAAATGGGGGAGCCACTGGAGGGCTTTGAACCAAGAAGAGGGATAAAATAATTTACATTTCAGCAGGATTTCTGGGTGTTTTCTTTCTTTACCTAAATCTGAGTTGAGCAGGAGGATAGGAAGATTACTTGAAAAGTAATTTAATGAGCTCTTCCTTAAAGGCCCCGAACGCTGCCCACTAGAATAGCAAATGTCCTTTACTGGAGTTATAACTGAAAGAAATGGACAAGAACAATTATCAGGCATTTAATAAATGCAAAATGCTATGGAAATGCTAAATAATAAACATAATATCCATTTCCTTAGTGTTCTCCTTGATTTTTATGACAAGTGCTAATTGTCGCAACCTCTTGGATTTATTAATATGCTATTCCTTTCTCCCTAATAACCAAGTATTTTCAACTTGTATTTTCTTAATTGTCTGAGCTAATAAGCTTGCCTGGTTAGGACATGGCGATAATGTGGCCGAAATTACAGGTTTGCTGTCATGCATTTGGTTTTGCGTGAGAAAATGAAACCAACCAGGAGCTTGGCAGCCAGAAAAAAAGTTGGAATTCTCCAGGCAAGAATACTGGAGTGGGTTGCTAAGATCCAGGGACTCTTCCCTACCTAGGGATCAAACCCAGAACTTCTGCAATCCATGCAGGTTCTTTTACTATCTGAGCCACCAGGGAAAACCCCAAGCTATGCACGCAGGATATTTGTTTTTAAAAGGGTGAGGGCTGAAGGTGCCTGAACCACTCCTCTGAATTCATTTACATTCAAAGTCAGCTGCTCAGTTTTAGAGTTACAATGACATGAATATACCCATATTTCCAGAGAGGAAACTGAGATCCAGAGGGCTAAATCTGGGTTACTCCAGCTACGTGTCAGAACAGCTAATGACCAAGAGGCTGAACTCAAGAATTCGATTTTCTTGGTTTGAATCATTTTTCTACTGCATGCTGTGCAACCATGAGTGTGTTGGTTAATCTTTCTGGGCTCAGATTGCTAGTCAATAAAATGGACTTTCCTATAAGAGGATATAAGATACAGGATTGCTGTAAGGATCACAGAATGCATGGAAAACACTTAGTACAGGGCTTCAGGACATCAGTGAATGAATAATCATCCCTGGGTTGCCTTGGGAGGTTTTATGCTGCTGGCTGTTTTACCGCTCCTAGCATGCTCTTAGACAATGTTGCTTGTGCAGTTGCTAAATCGTGTGCAACTTTTTGCAACCCCATGGACTGCAGCACACTAGGCTCCTCTGTCCTCCACTATCTCCTGCAGTTTGCTCAAATTCATGTCCACTGAGTCAGTGATGTTATCCAAACATCTCATCCTCTGTCACCCCTCTCTCTTGCCCTCAGTCTTTTCCAGCATCAGGGTCTTTTTCAGTGAGTTGGCTCTTCGCATCAGGTAGCCAGTGTATTGGAGCTTCAGCTTCAGCGTCAGTCCTTCCAATGAAGATTCAGGGTGGATTCAATATTCAACCAAAACTGTCAATTTGTCTTTTATCCCAACTAAGCCTTGAGCCCTGAAAGAATAAGAACTGGGTGTCTATTCTTTATCCTTAATGCCCAGAACAGAGCTTGGTATATATTGATGGCTTCGAAGCAGAACAAAAAGAACTCTATGCAGACAGGCTCAGCTACCTCTGAGGTTAGATGTCACCATCTACCAGGCTCTTCTTAGCCTCCAGAAGCAGCGTTCTCAACTTACGAACTCTTTAAGGTTGTGACTGCCCTAGCATTTGGACTACCCTAGCTGACTCCATTCTGCCATAAGAATTCCCTTGCAGCTGGGGCTTACCACAGTGCTTCATCTGGGCAACCCCCAGTACCTTCTGGAATGAACTGTGCACCTTAGCCTCAAGGCATGGGCACTTGGAGGTCTTCATCTGAACTGCGACTTTTGCCACAAGTACTTCCTTCCCTGTGAGTGTCTGTGGATCAGTGTTTAGCATGGCCTCACTGCCCTGTAAGTCTAACATCCATTCTGAATTGTCAGGCAAAATTTTAAGCTACCTACCTTTGGGCTTCCCAGGTGGTAAAAGTTCACCTGCTAATGCAGGAGAGGTGGGTTCAATCCCTGGGTCGGAACAATTTCCTAGAGTAGGAAATGGCAACCCACTCCAGTATTCTTGCCTGGAAAATCCCCTGGACAGAGGAGTCTGGCCGGCTACAGTCCATGGGGTCGAAAAGAGTCGGACACGACTGACCAAATGAGCCCACACGGATCCTGGTCTTTAAAAATTGCAGACATTAGAAAATGTAAAAATAAAAGAAAGAAAGGAAAGGGAGAAGGGCAGAAGGGAGGGAGGCATGACCTTGCTCCTCCTGGAACATCGCATTTGCTTCAGTGAGAGGACGGAGGGGTTATATCAGAGGATGTCTGAAAGCAGTGAACGAATCAGGCCAAGACAACACAGAAGGATGGAGCCTTGGAAAGGCTTGAGACGTAAATCTTACAGGGTCATGAACTATGGATTTCTCCTCTCCACTGTTGCTGTGCATATTAAGAATGGAACGAAGGGTCAGTTCAGCTTTCGCCATAAAAAGCATCATTATCAATTAACATTGACCTGGCGGTGACTCAGGGCATGGCTCCAGTCTGGTCATTCCTTCAGGGTCAACGCTGCAAATTCTCTGAAGACACCCTGGTGCTCAAGAAAATACTTCTGGAAAATGTCTTCCAAAGTCTCTTTCCCCTTCCCAGGCTGCAGTCCTAACACTTCTAGAGGTAAAAGGAACAGTTTTTGTTTTTAAATCTGCTGTAACTACCTACAAATGAATGTCACAGACTGTGTAAGAGAGCAGAGCTCCAGAACAGCATTCTCCCCCGGCAAGGAAAGAAAGAAACATTCCTGGGAATGAGTGGTAAAATTCCACTATGGAATAATTAAAAAAAGAAGAAGAAAAGACAGAGAGAGACTCAGAATGTCGGAAACAACCTGAAAACGAACATGAGGATCCAGGTATGAGATTCTACAAAGATATTTTCCACTACGCTAACTTGGAAGAAGGATGGCTGATACACCAGTGGAACACAAGTCTCAGTAAAAGATCATAAGGAAGGCTGAAGCTTCTGTCTTGATATCAGCATGGATGGACGAATGGAGGACGTGGATGTGGGGTGTTTGCACATGCGATCGTCTCTGCAGGACCACTCCTCCTAGGGCTAGCCTCATGAATGACTGGCTCATGTTTCGACAGAAATGACACTCCCTTATAAAGCCTTCCCTGACCACACTATCTGAAAATAAAACAAAGGAGGGGAAAACCCCCAGAAGATAAAACAGCAACAACAAGGAAAACCAAGCCCTGCCAACTTCTGCAGTAAAAATACTCTTCTACTGACATGACATCACTGAATATGGAGTTGGGAAGAAAAGCTCACAATTGGTTCTTGCCGGCTGCTCAGGCATCACCTGAAATTACCCCATTTATTTAGTCTCTTCCCAAATCATGTAAGCGCAGTCGGGGAGAGACCTTGTCTATCTCACTGGCTACTGTGTCCTGTCCCCAGCATCTTGTAGCTGATACCCAGCAAGTACACTCGAAATATTCCTTATTTGGGTTCCCCCTTCCTGCCCTGTGGCATGGGAGCCCTCTCCATGCCATAAGCTATGGAGAGGGGCCTCTGGAGGGTTGGGTGGCATCATCGACTCAGTGGGCCTGAGTTTGAGGAAACTCTGGGACCTGGTGAAGGACAGGGAAGCCTGGCATGCTGCAGTCCATGGGCTTGCAAAGAGTCAGACATAACTTAGCGACTGAACAACAACTGGAGGGTTCAGCTCATTTATTTTTCCTTCTGCTGGTTCTTTTTCTTATCCACTATGTGTCTCCATCATTCCTTATACGTTGATCTTTTTTTTTTTTTAATCCAGTTTATGGTCTGAATGTAAACCCAGTAAACCTACATGGACCTATTTCTAATGTAAACCTATTTCTCCATTATACTGAAAGCAGAAGTCCCACAAGCATTTCTTGTTTGGATGAATGAAGTGTCTGAGTTTTGGTGAACCAGGCAGTTGCTGGGGTAACTGGGAATTTTAAAATGCAGGGCAGTACCTTAAAGCTCACCACCTGTGCCCTCCAGTGAGTCGAGGGGCACCGTGCCTCTTGTAGAAATTTCTAAGGCTTCCTACTTCTGTTAGGTCTGGATTAAACATGGGAATCCTTTTTTTTTTTTCTTTTTTTTTTTAGCACTGTTTGAAACTATGTAAAGCATCATTTAATTAGGACTAATATAAGATGCCCTGTAGAGTGATAATTTAATAATTTGGCCGTTTTATTTATATAGTGCCTCCAGGCTCCTCATTAAAAGTGGAAGACACATTCCATGGGACAACGTGGCTTTGCTGCTGCAAACATTCCAAGGGCTCTGAGATCATAGAGTTCTCCCTCCGGGTATCGTAAGAGCCATCTCCCCAGCCTGGGAGCAGATATTTGTGTTACCAAATTAGTCTTCATGGGCAGCGGAGTCCAGGAGACCACTCGTTTCCCCTGGTCCTTAAGGGTGTCCTCAAGCCTCGCTGGAAAAAAATCTGGAGGAATCCGCCTAAGAGAACAGTGCTCTTACTTACTGCCTCAAAAGTCTCTGGAACCTTCCCCTTGCATCTTCCAATTAGATCTGAGTCCCTGGCTTGTCTAGCAAGGCTCCACCCTGACAATTTCACTTCAAGTCCTTCTTTGCTTTTTCACATCCTTAGACTCTCCTCCTGCCTTTCATGCCTCAACATCTGCAGGATCTTTCCCACCCCAAAACCTCTGCGTACAGTGGCTCCTCTCCCTAGAACCCCTTCCTTCTGCAACCAACCAGGGTTCCTTCTTATCTTGTTTCTCAATCAGACTCTTTGCAACCCCCATGGACTGCAGCACGCCAGGCTTCCAAGTCCTTCACTATCTCCCAGAGTTTACACAAATTCATGTCCATGGAATCGGTGATGCCATCCAACCATCTCATCCTCTGTCATCCCCTTCTCCTCCTGCCCTCAATCTTTTCCAGCATCAGGGTCTTTTCCAGTGAGTTGACTCTTCCCATCAGGTGGCCAGCATCAGCTTCAGCTTCAGCATCAGTCCTTCCAATGAATACTCAGGGTTGATTTCCTTTAAGACTGACTGGTTTGATCTCTTTGCTGTCCAAGGGACTCTTAAGAGTCTTCTCCAGCACCACAGTTTGAAAACATCAATTCTTTGGTGCTCAGCCTTCTTTACTCATCCTGAGTCATTAGCTTAAAAGTCAACTCTGCAGATGACCCTCCCCATCCACCCAGCATCACTCTTGCCAGTTTCTCTCCTATTGCCATCAAGGCCAGAAAGTATTTGAGAGTGTGTTTGATCCTCTGGACTGTAAGGAGATCAAACCAGTCCATCCTAAAGGAGATCAACATGAATACTCATTGGAAGGACTGAGACTGAAGCTGAAGCTCTAATACTCTGGCCACCTTATACGAAGGGTACACTCATTGGAAAAGACCCTGATGCTGGGAAAGATTGAGGGCTGGAGGAGAAGGGGGCGACAGAGGATGAGATGGTCAGATGGCATCACTGACTCAATGGACGTGAATTTGAGCAAACTCTGGGAGATAGCGAAGAACAGAGGAGCCTGGCAGGCTGCAGTTCAAGGGGTCAAAAAGAGTCAGACACAACCGTTGTTCCGTCTCTGAACAACCGCATTGATCCCCTGTGAGATAAACGGTGTGTTGGCAGCATCTTTGTGGTTCTGTTCAACATACTTCCAGTGCACAGAGACATTGGTTCTGAACAGTGATGACTTCATTAATAATTAACACACATACACACAAAAATTATTAACACCGAATGAATGAAGTAATGACGAACACACAACTAATTAATAGCTGTGCCATGAAAGTGCCATCATGCCTGAAATTTCCTCTCTGTTTCCTGCCTGGCTGATGACTCAGGACATAGAGGAACATGGGGGTGTCAGGAGCAAAACAAACCACACAGGGAAACACTCCTCTCCGCGTGATGCATCAAGCAGTAGGGGAGACAGACAGACAGAAGCTCAGACTGAAGAGGAGAAGGTCTGTGCCTCATTTGTCTGAGCTCCAGTAACATCGTCTTCACGGGCCCTGGGAACGCATTCGCCATTCACTTTGGCCTACACTGCCAGACCACCAGACTAGGTTAAGTTCCGTGGGGGCATGATGCAAGTTTCATTCAGGGCCAGATTTAAAAGCTGCTTTAAAAATGAACAGCCAAGGGACTTCCCCGATGGTCCAGTGGTTGAGATGCTGTGCTTCCAATGCAGGGGGCAAGGATTCGATCTCTGGTTGGGGAACTAGGATCCCACATGACTTGAGGCCAAGACAAAATGAAACAAAGAGCCCCATGATAACAAAAATGAAACCTCTTATGAGAAATTAATAGCCATGCATGTTTCTGTGCGTGTGCATTTAAAGGAGAACGTAAGAACTCCTTGGCCTGTTTCAGAATAATTTACATGGTGAAGAGTCACTGAGAATGAATGGAATAAATTACTCAAAATGCAAACGTCCAGCTTACAGTATTGCACACAGCAATTTTCTTCTACAAAAAAGCCCCAAGAGCAAAGGTACTACCCACGAGCACAAGCTCAGATGGGCTGAGGGAATCTTGTCCCTGATGCCTGAGATATACCCCAAAGGAGCAAAATCAAATGGTCACGTGGTCGGTGGGATCATCCATTCTCTTGTGTCCCCACCAGGATAGATTGCCCTTCTGCTTTAAATACACACAAGCCTCACGTTCATTCATCACAGTCACAGGTTCCCACCTCATACCAGCCAATCTCGGAACAACAGCAGAGAGCCGCGACACCTGTTTCCACCCGCCTAAAAAATGGAGCAAGCAAGCTATCTGAATCAAAAACTTCAGAACACCAACTAAATCACCGAGAAGCTGCGTTTCTAAAAGTCCACGCTGTCTGGTGGTCCAGCTCTTTGTCACTCCTGCCTCCATCCTGAGTCTGAGACAGCTAGTCCTGCGGTAAGCTCACTGCTCCTCTAGGGAAAGGATTACTTGCTTTATTCTTCATCAGTCACTGATGTCCTTCTGGTAAGCACCTTCAGCTTGCAAAAGGAAATCAGTGCCGAGCGAGAGCCACTCATCATTTCCTTCTCCACTTTTCTCCCCTCTCCTCTGCATGTTTGGCAGATAACGAAAGGCAAGGTGCTCCCTTCATAAATTATGTTTGCAGGAACGGTGGGGCCAACCAGCACAATTATGCACTTGTTGAGTTAGTGGCCACTTATAAACAGACTTTGTAAGTCAGCCCACTTCATACTGAAAGGTGCTAATGCATCACAGTGATCTAGCTGGCTGCCTGCTGAATTTTACAGCACTGCACACTACATTAACCTTTGGTACCACTGATATTTATGACCTTATAAGAAAGTATTTATCAAGCTGAAAGCCAATATGCAGCGCTCGTGTTTTAGCTGGTGCTGTTTAGAAACCCTTATCACTCCTTTCTTCAGGCATTTTAAATCACTCTGAGATAATGCTGGGTACCGGCGAGAGTTCGGAAAAACAGGGCACTCTGGTGCCTTCTTGGTGGGAGTTTAAATTGGTATCATCTTTCTGGAGGGTGATTTTTCAGTTTTATCTGACTATCAAAAGCCTTAAAAAATGTGCATTTTTACTCTTTGACCCAACAGTTCTACTTCTGGGAATGTCTTCTACAGGAGAAATTTCTTCTACAGAAACAATCACGAAAGTGCACAAAGATTTGGACCACAGGAAATTCATCACGGTGAATATTTGCCACTGTAAAAAATGAGAAAGAACCTAAGTATCCAACTATAAGGGACTGGTTAGATAAACTAGGTCCAAACGATGCTAGGAACTAAAATGCCCAGAGGCCATCAGAGGCAA
Source organism: Ovis aries (assembly GCF_016772045.2). Taxonomy (NCBI): domain Eukaryota; kingdom Metazoa; phylum Chordata; class Mammalia; order Artiodactyla; family Bovidae; genus Ovis; species Ovis aries. Next base: position 7,023,528 of record NC_056077.1, on the reverse strand, counting down.
AAAGAGAGGTTAAAATACAGAAAATGACTTGGAAAGATATGTAGGATCTTTAAATTACAGAGTCAAGTCACAAAACAGTATGGCATGTACCATCTTTCTATCTTTACTTATTATTATTTTTTTAAATTTGTAACATACTGCAAAAGCTTTCAGACGATAAACAACCAGGTAACCAATGAAAGGGTAGAACTATTGTGATTATTATTACTTACTTACTTGGTGTTTTTAAATCTTTTTTATAGCTTTCCAGGTGGCTCAGCGGTAAAGCGTCTGCTTGCAATGCAGGAGACACAAGTCCAGTCTCTGGGCCCGGAAGATCCACTGGAGAAGGAAATAGCAACCCACTCCAGCATTCTTGCTTGGGAAATCCCATGGACCGAGGAGCCTGGTTGGCTACAGTCCATGGGGTCTCACAGAGTCAGACATAATTTAGCGACCAACAAGAAATCTTCTTTATAATGAACTGGATTTATTTGCATAGTTTTAAAGAGTCAAAAGGAACTGAGTCTTTCTTTTTTCTTAATCTGCAACACAGAATAAATGGTCAGTGACTAATTCTTTTTTCAATTTATTTTTTGTTTTTTGGCTGCACCACGTGGCATGTGGGATATCAATTTCCTGATCATGAATCAAACCCAAGAACTCTGCATTGGAAGCATGGATTTTAGGCACTGGACCATCAGGGAAATCCTTGCTTTTTTTCTTTTTTTTAAATGAAAGCAAAGGCACAGAATAATGGTAACAATCAGCTTCAATTTTTTTTTTTTTTAATAAATGCTTCTGGATTTCTAAAGCATATACCCATCTGATATCTCATCTGAGTCTCAAACCGTCCTGCTGGGCAGGCATGGCTGATGTTTCTGTTTTTGCTCCCAGTTTTTGAGAGGGAGGCTCAAATGGTGCAAGCGACTTGCTGAGCATCACACAGCTTCAGAAGGCAGTGCTAAGACCTCTTTATGTGTCTCTATGTGGCAAGAAAACCACAGTAGCCAGAGGTCAACCAAGTTACTGTGAAGGTCAGATCCTCCATTCAGGGCACTTGGCCTAACTCTAAATTCACTGGGTCAGAGGCAGACAGGAGTGGACACATGGCTGTTCAGTTGCTAAGTCATGTTCAACTCTTTGCAACTCGATGGAGACTGCAGCAAACCAGGCTTCCCTGTCCTCCCAGAGTTTGCACAAAGTCATATCCATTGAGTCAGTGATGCCATCCAACCATCTCATCCTCTGTAGCCCCCTTCTCTTCCCGCCTCCAATCTTTCCCAGCATCAGGGTCTTTTCCAATGAGTCAGCTCTTCGTATCAGGTGGCCAAAGTATTGGAGCTTCAGCTTTAGTATCAGGCCCTCCAATGAATATTCAGGACTGATTTCCTTTAGGATTGACTGGTTTGATCTCCTTGCAGTCCAAGGGACTCTCAAGAGTCTTCTCCAGCAGTACAGTTCAAAAGCATCAATTCTTCAGCATTCAGCCTTCTTTATGATACCACTCACACATCTTTACACGACTACTGGAAAAACCGTAACTTTGACTATAGGGACCTTTGTCTACAAAGCGATGTCTCTGCTTTTTTAATACGCTGCCCAGGTTTGTCACAGCCTTCCTTCCTGGGAGCAGGCATCTTTGAATTTCATGGCTGCAGTCTGGGGATGACTTAAACAGGGAGCAGCATCACCTTAAACCCCAGGATATAGAACAGGCCTGTCCAGAGCCCATTAATATGGCTCGCAGCTCCCGGAGGCTGCAGGGGGCGGAGGGGATGGTGCTGAGGTTTTGATGTCTCCGAGAATTATCGACTAATGTGTGTCTGCTGGACAGAGAGGTGAGATCAAAGCTTTCCAGGGAGGGGAAAGGCGGGGGCCCGGCTGTGAGCAAGGGGGTCACGGGGCTGCAAACACTGCCTTCCCTACCCCCCACAGCCTGGACCCTGCCTCTCTCACTGGTGGGCTTGTTTTCCCCAAGGGAAACTGCTGGTCAAGAAATGGAAGGCAGGGGCCTCTCATCTTGTCAGTTTCTGCAGAAACAACCTTTGCTGTTAAGTGTTCTCTGACTCCGTGTAGCTCCTTAAGCTCCCCTTGGCTCTCAGTGAGGCAGACAGAGGGGCTCCAGGAAAAATAATCCCTGCCTCAAATGATCATCGTAGTAGCTTTCAGTTTGGTATATCACCTGGCTTCATCCTCACGACAACCCTATTCATTCATTCGTTCATTTGCTCGTCCATTCAATCACTCAGCCCTTCTTCCTGAGCGGCTACTTTGAGCAAAACATCGGCGAATCAGGGATGCTGAGCAGAAAGCTCCAGGGAACTGATCCTCCAGGAAGCTGATGGGTCCACATGAGGAAATCAACGAGTAAGAAAACTGACTCTGAGCTGCAGAATGTGCTATGCGTGCTTAGTTGTGTCGGAATCCACGAGGATGCCCTCCTCCGGGGGATCTTCCCGAGCCAGGCATCAAACCCAGGTCTCCTATGTCTCCTGCGCTGCAGGTGGATTCTTTACCTGCTGAGCCATTTAACTAATAATATCTGCAAGAACTGGACATCCAGACAAGGTCACATTCTGCGGTTCCTGGTGGACATGAATTTTGGACCAGGCACTATTCAAGTTAATAAATAGCATGCCCATTTTGCAAACTGGGCAACACCATCAGCATGTGTTTGAATAAATGTTGGTCTTACTCCAAAACCCACTCTTCCTTAGTTATTCTCCCCCTCCAGTAATCATCACCAAGCCATTTTTTACCCCAAAAGGACAGGAACAAGACATATAATATAGCAACTCAGAGCCCAGGCTTAAGAGTTAGTTTTGGGTCCAATTTAGGCTTTTTTTAGTCTCATTTCCTCTTCCATAGAGGGAGAAGATTCTCTCCTGCTTCACAGAGTCACTGAGAAGATAAATGGAAATAAGTAGTTTAGGACACATAGATGGTGGTGATGGTTTTAGTCGCTAAATGTCTGACACTTTGTGACTCCATGGACTGTAGCCCACCAGGCTCCTCTGCCCGTGGGGATTCTCCAGGCAAGAATACTGGAGTGGGTTGCCATTTCCTTCTTCAGGGGACCTTCTCAATCCAGGGATTGAACCTGCATCTCCTGCACTGGCAGGCAGAGTCTTTACAATCTGAGCCACCAGGGAAGCGGGACACATAGACATTGCCCAGCAAATATCAGGTAACCTGTAAATTACAGTTGTTAAGAAATCCTCCAGAAATGGTTCTCAATTTTAACGTGCATAAGGCTATGTTGAACAGGCTATGTTACCAGGGCCCACAGAACCATTTAACCCCTCCAAAATTTAATTGTCTCATCTGAAAAAGACAGCTTTATCCAGAGGATTTTGGGTGATATGACAGAGAAGGCCTGGCCTTTGATGGATCCTGGGCCATGGCAGCTGCTGGCCTCGGCATCACCATTATCAGGAGCTGTAAAAAAAATCTTGTCTTTTGCATCAGATCCCTAATGTCTCCTGCCGCTTGACACTCTTGGGTAAGTGAGCAGGGAATTATCACGGAACACGAGATCTTAACCCCTTGTGTGTAGAGATGTGTCCCTGGGCTGCATAAGCCTCACCCAGGGACTGCGTGAAAACTAGATTCCCACTGGCCTCCTATCTGCGCCCCTCACATCCCCCAGCTGCAGATTCAGTAGCTCAGGGGATGTGTCCCTTAAACACCATCCCTGGGGGATTCCTAGGCACTGCTGGGGGCAGAAATAGCAAAGGGTGAGATGCTTAGGGAGCTCAATGCTTCATCTGCCTACACTCATCTCTTACTATCAGAACTTGGGACATTCACTGGGACTCAGCTCACAGCAGGCAGAGTCACCGAGCCCTGGATGTCAGTATCTGCAGTAGTGATGTCAATGAATTCTCTGTTGCTTGTCTTTTTGTTTGTTTGTTGTAAGAAGACAAAAATTAGGAGGGTGAGCCCAGCTTCTCTCCCTTGCTCTTCTCTCCTCCCATCCCCCTCACGCCTTCCCTTTTTGTCTTTTTGTCTTATTCTGTCCCTGTTCCCCATCTTCCTCCTCTGTGCTTACAAGTCTTTTGGAATCTGACCTGTCGACCTAGAGGATCTGCAGTCCAGGAGGGGGGATGTACTGGGAAGCTGGGAGAAAGTGACCTGCCTGATTGATGCTTTCTTCTGCCCTTAAGTTACATCCTTCAAGTCTGTCTTTGTCCCAGGTCCCCGAATCAGAGGATATGTGTTGTCTGGCTAGAATTTTCTTTTTAATTTTTTTTTAAAAATTAGTTTTAATTGGAGGATAATTCCTTTAAGTTGGTTTCTGCCATACATCAACATGAAAGAGCCACAAGTACACATAGGTCCCCTCCCCCTTGGACCTCCTGGCCACCTCCCATCCTGTCCACCCCTCCAGATTGTCACCAGGGTTGAGCACCCTGTTGTCTAGATATTTAAAAGGGAGGATGTGATCTCCTCTGTGGTAAGTCTTCCTGGTGTATACCTCCTTGGGCTGTCTACCTCACGGGGTACTAGGTGACGTACTAGGTTCAGAAGATTTGAGTTTCAGCCTTTGTGACATTTACTGCTGAGATCTCAGCTGTCATTTCTATCAGTGAACTGCTGCTCTAGGTAGCTCAGAGGCATCCCTGGGGAGCCTCCCGATGCCCACAGTCCTCTCCAGTTCAAGGAAAAAAGAAGGAACGAAGGAAAACCTTAGATGCCAGCCCGTCCTGCTTTCTGATCTCAAGCAGCTGCAGTATGCCTCAGGGATCTCGCTTTCAGGGGAAATGGAGCTTTCGTCCACCCGAAAACATCTTTGCAAGCACCTATTCTAGGATGCCCCAGGAGACTCCTTCAGCACCTCAAATCACTCATATTATTTCACACAATCCTCATGGCAGGCAACAAGATCATTTACTGAGTAAAAGAACTGAGACTCAGAATGAATGCTGGGTTCAAGGCCACGTGTTAAGTGAGAAGGAGAGTGTGGCTGTTTGGACCACACAGTCTGTGGTCTCCCATTCCAACGGGCCAACCCTTTGGAGTATTCCAGAAAATCCATCACTAAACCTCTATGTCAGAAAGCGATTAAAGGGCAAATGCCAAACCTCCATCAACACCAGAGTATCTGAGACACTCTTGCTGGAATGAATAGGATTTTCACAGCAAATTGAGATGTATTCCCTAATACCTTAAATGATAGTGAACATTCGATGCTAAGTAAGATACAAGTGAGGGAAAAAAAAAAAGAGACACACCTGATGTAAAGCAAATACTACTGGTATCATCTGATGAGGGTGACGTGACCACAGGAAGTGGGTTCCTCCACGAGCTACATTGGGAGACACTCAGGTATACTCGGTCTAATATTTGGATTTTAGGACTGTCAGTGATGGACTCGTCTTTCTGAGGGAATTTGCCTCCAGAGATTTTCCTGAATCATTAACTTTTTAACTGCAGGTAGTGTTCTCTGGGGGCCTTCCTGGTAGCTTAGTTCGTAAAGAATCCACGTGCAATGCAGGAGACCCCAGTTCGATTCCTGGGTTGGGAAGATCCCCTGGAGAAGGGATAGGCTACCCACTCCAGTATTCTTGGGCTTCCCTGGTGGCTCAGATGGTAAAGAATCCACCTGCAACGTGGTAGACCTGGGTTTGATCTCTGGGTTGGGAAGATCCCTGGGAGGAGGGCATGGCAACTCACTCCATTATTCTTGCCTGGAGAATCCTCATGGGCAGAGAAGCCTGGAGGGCTGCAGTCCACGGGATCACAAGGAGTCAGACACAAGTGACTAAGCACGCGGCACACAGTGTTCTCTCTACTTGTCCTTGTTCTGGGTTCTTGTCATTCAGTCGCTCAGCAATGTCTGACTCTTTGCAACCCCATGGGCTGCAGCATGCCAGGCTTCCCTGTCCTTCACTATCTCCCAGAGTTAGCGCAAACTCAAGTCCATTGAGTCAGGGATTCCATCCAACCAACTCAATTCTGTCCTGGGTGATTAGAGTAACTTACCTTTCTGCTGAACTGACTGACCTTTCTGGTCAGACTTCCCAGGTGGCACCAGTGGTAAAGCACCCTCCTGCCAATGCAGGAGATGTAAGAGATGTTTTTCTGATCCTTAGGCTGGGAAGATCCCCTGGAGAAGGAAATGGCAGCCCACTCCAGTGTTCTTGCTTCAGAAATTCCATGGACAGAGGAGCCTGGTGGACTGCAGTCCATGGAGTCACAAAGAGTTGGACACGACTGAAGCAACTTAGCATGCACGCACCTTTCTGCTCAAGGTGGGTACAGCGGTAGAGGGTAGAAAGGCACTTGACTGAATGCCGGAGCCTTGGATTCCCAGGGAGGGGGCTTCTATTAAACAAAAACACCCTGGGCCCTAGACAAGGTCAAGTGCAATGTCCCTCTCATCAGACCCGGTTAACTCTGCTGTTGTTGCTATTTAGTCACTAAATTGTGCCTGACTCTTTGTGACTCCATGGACTATATAGCTCGCCAGGCTCCTCTGTCCATGGGATTTCCCAGGCAAGAATACTGGAGTGGGTTGCCGTTTCTGCCTTCAGGGGAATCTTCCTAACCCAGGGACTGAACCTGTGTCTCTTGCATATGGCAGGTGGATTCTTTACCACTGAGCAACCAGGGAGGACCAGTTGGAAGTACACACAGGAAAAAAAAAAATCACCATTTATGGAGCCTCCAGTAGTGTGATCGGATTTATGTACATTATCTCTTGCCTCAGATCCCACAGCTAAAAACAACAGGGACAAGTTTTCACTCGGGGCTCTCAGATGTCCAAAAGCATAGTCCTTATACTCTGTGTTACTACCACTTCCAAGTGAGAGAAATAAAGACTGCCCTGGGCATTCACTGATTCGATGGACGTGAGTCTGAGTGAACTCTGGGAGTTGGTGATGGACAGGGAGGCCTGGCGTGCTGCGATTCATGGGGTCGCAAAGAGTCGGACACGGCTGAGCGACTGGACTGAACTGGGCATTCAGAGATGCAGCATGTGGCTTTGCACATGCTCTTCCCTCTTTCTTGAACGTTGTTCCATGATCTTCTCATGCTTGAATCACTCTCATTCTTCAGAATACTGCTTAACTGTCACTTCCTCCAAGAAGGCTTCCAGGACTTCATGTCCCTCCATTCTTGCCCTTTTCCTCAACCTTGCTGCTGTGGTTCAGTCGCCTGGTGGTGTCCAACTCTTTGCGATCCCATGGACGCTTTGAGACCCCATGCACTACAGCATACCAGGCCTCCCTGCCCCTCACCATCTCCTGAAAGTTACCCAAGTTCATGTCCATTGCATAGGTGATGCCACTGGACACTGCCCTTCTCAACCTAGTATGTGTTTATTTTCAAAGACTTGATGGAAGATGGCTGCACATTCCTTGACACTCCTGATCAAAGGTGAGCCTCCTTCTCTCTCCTTGGATGTGGGCTGAACAGACTGGGCAGAGGGGCCAACTGTGCCAATGCCAAGGTGGAGCTTTAGGAGGTGGGCAGCTTATGTTTCCATTCTTGATCCCCTCCCTTTTGGAATCCAGCCACCACGTCAGTGTTCTTCTGCTAAGAGGCTGCTTCTTCAAGGAGTCTGCCTCACTCGAGACCACCATGCTGTGAGGAAGCCCAATGCAGTCAAGCATACTTGACAGTGCGCATGGCTTAGAGATGCTCACCAAGGTTCAGACGCTAAGGGGAACCATGGTTCTTCCTGCCCAACACAACCACCAGCGGAATATGAGGGCATGAACCCAACTGATCTGTCCAGCTGAGCCTTACCCAAACTCGTAAGGCATAGAAGCAAGAGCAAATAAAATGTTGATCATTTTAGGTCCCTATGTTGGCAGGCAGCTTGTCAGGCGGCCACTCATCACCAAAGCAAACATTACAATTTGTAATTATTTAGTTATGCTGTTTACTTGTTTTCATCTCTCTGTTCTCTATCAACACAATCACCCTGAGGGCAGAAACCAAGCCTGTGTTGACTTGACCCTGAATCCCCAGTGTCTGTTACATAGTAAGCACTCAACAAATAATTCTGAATGAACCTCTACACAATCTAAGTAACAATAACAGCAACCATATAAGTAGGAATAGCAGAAACAATAGAGTAGGGGTACTTGCAGTGGCCATAAGGTGTATGCGTGTTCAGCTGCTCAGTCGTCTGAACTGAACTTAGTTAAGTTGCTTAGCTCTTTGCTACCCCATGGACTGTAACCCGCCAGGCTCCTCTGTCCATGGGATTCTCCAGGCAAGAATATTGGAGTGGGTTTCCATTTCCTCTTCCAAGGGATCTTCCTGACCCAGGGATCGAGCCTGAGTCTCCTGAGGCTCCTGTGTTGGCAGGGGTATTCTTTACCACTGAGCCACCAGGGAAGCCCAGTTGTCATAACAGCAGAAGTCAAAGACATAGTCACACCATAGTAGCGTCAACTGCTACCCTTTTGAGTTAAAGAAGCAACACAGAACACAGCTTTCAAAAGAACCATCATTTTCAAGGTGATTGTCATCACAGCAACTCCCTTCAGTCCATGAGTATTATATACAAGATATCGTAATAGAGGCTTTCTGTACATTATCTCTGTCCTCCACTTACAATAACCCCAGAATATAGTGAAGGTAATATACTCTCAGAAAACTCAAGTGATGCTCATGATCTGAGATACCCAAAGACTTGGGAAGCTTCTTGGTGGGTTTTGGGGAAGCTGGCAGATCCTGGTTTCAAAGGTGCTAGAAGGTAGAAGGTTTGAAAGAAGGATCTCGTTGATAGGGAAAAGGACAAGAGGAAGAAACCATCCAACTGCAGCCATGGGCAGAAGCTCCTTCCTCAGATCCCCTGGGTCCCCCTGCTAGGACAGGTGTTCTGACAGCTCATCCTGACACCCCATCTCAAGGTCTAAGCCAGTGCTGAGGGCTCAGCGGTACCTCTATGATTTCTCGCTCTTCCTGGGCACAGACAAGGTCTGACTCATCTCTGTTTCCCATCAAGGACCTGGCACACAGTAGGTGTTGATAAATGTTTTCTGCACTAAATGCAATTGGGATCAATGCCCGAAAGGCAGATTCTCTCATTTCCATTGTTTAAAAATATCACAGATTCCCCCTCATGCATTATGTAGCACGGAAATTAATTTATCCGGAACTGTTTTCCAATGCAGTTTTCAAAGGCTCTAGTCTGCATCCAGCTGGAAATCTGCACTGGGGTGGGGGCTTGTCTGGCTGGTCTCTGACACCCTCTGTCAGTTTCAAACACTATTCCTTAGGTAAGTACGATAGGGATCTGGGTGAAAGAGTCAGGTGAGAGGTGATGTTTCCTGACTCCCTCCTCCCTTGGCAAGGTAAAGATGGATGGATATCCCAGGACCAGGTACATCTTTTCTGAGTATCCTCATCCCAAATCCAGTGGGTGTGGCTTCTCTACTCTTCCTTCCTTGGGGAGAGGGCTGCAGAAAAGTTGTCACTATTAGCACAGGTTGTAGCTACAAATGTGCCACGTTCTAGTGACGTGACCTTGGGAAAACCATCAAGTCATGTCACCTCTCCAAGCCCTCATTTCCTCATCTGTAAAAAGAGCATCATGACATTTACACTTGATGGTCAATCTGAGGATGAAATGACAAGGGATTATAGCACTCCAAACTAGCAACGGACATTCTGTTGTTTTTGTTTAGTCACTAAGCCATATCTGACTCTGCAACTACATGGACTGTCGCCTGCCAGGCTGCTCTGTCCATGGAATTCTCCAGGCAAGAATACTAGAGTCGGTTGCCATTTTCTTCTCCAGGGGATCTTCCCATCTCCTGCTTTGCAGGCAGATTCTTTACCACTGAGCCACCAGGGAGGCCCAGCAGAACCTCACACCCGTGCACACTGCATATTACACGGAGCTTCGGCAGATTCTTCAGTCATTTGAAAATTACTCCAACTCTGTGAGTCAAGCAGGCTGTAGATTACTATTGTGCCCATTCAGAAGATAGGAAAACCAGAACTCAAGATGCTGTCTAATCATAGCCCCCACGGACTGAGTGTCCATTACGTGCCCCACAGCGTCCTAAAGAGCTGTGCCTGAAATATCTTGTGCTCATAAAAGTTACAAAGTTAAAACAATTATATTCTGAAAAATAGAGGATCAGGGAGATTAAGTAAGTTGCTTGACTTGTTAAGAGGTGGTCAAGCAGGGTTTGAACCGAGACAGCCTGACACTATCACTGGTGGTCACTGCCCTAAATGACTTACTTAAGTGAATGCCCAAAGGCTCAGACAGGAAAGACTCCACCTGCAATGCAGGAGATGTGGGTTTGATCCCCGAGTTGGGAAGATCCCCTGAAGGAGGCCAGAACCCACTCCAGTATTCATGCCTGGAGAATCCCCATGGACAGAGGGGCCTGGTGGGCTACAGTCCACGGGATCACAAAGAGTCTGACATGAATGAGCGATTAAGCACAGCACAGCAGAGCAAACTGAAACTAGAGCTGACAACTTGAAGCTTTTTTCTCCCCATGACTCTAGACACTGAAACTCAATCTGTACAAATGTGTGTTTCAGACCAAACCTCAAACTTGATCAATTAATGCCAGTCTGGCTGTCCTATTTTTAAAAGAACACAGATTAAACGTGTCAGAAAATCAGCTTCATCTATATTTTATTGCTTGTTTCCTATATGCCAAGCGCTTCCCCATAAATCAGTGCACTTAAGAATCATAGCCAATAAGACAGGCATTATTCTTTCCACTTAGAGAGAGAAAAATAGAGCCTTGATTAATGATAGAGTTAGGTGTCTCACAAAGTTCATACACACACATTGAAATTTTGATCTCAACTCTTTCTGTTCTTGGGAAGGTGATCCTTACAGCCAACCAAACTCAGCTTTATAAGAGCCGGCATTTGTTCAGGCCCAAGCTTAAGAGTCATCCTGGGCCCTGTTCTCTTTCTTACATCCTACAGTCAACGGATCGCCCAGATCACACGCATTCAGGCTGTTGTCTCTTCTCTGACCACTGCAAGAGCTTCCTAACTGCACTTTCAGTCACTCCTACCCCACGCCATCTCTGTGTCCCTCCCATTCACTTGCCCTTACTGCCATTAGATCAATCCTAAAATCAGAACCAATCCCTGTCATCCTCTTGCTTGAAACCCTCCAATGGCTTTCCAGTGCAAAGGATAGCTAGCTACTACTCCCACGACCAGGATGGCTCACAGGGCCATGCGTGAGCATACCCTGACCACTTCTTTTCTTATTTTTGTTTTAAATTGGAGTCTAATTGCTTCACTACGTTCTGCTAGTTTCTACTGTACAACAACGTGAATCAGCTACGTGTATACATATATTCCCTCCCTCCGGAACCTCCCTTCCACCCCACCCCCATCTAGATCATCACAGAGCACCACGCTGAACACCCTGTGTTATACAGCAGCTTCCCACGAGCTCCCCATTTCACACATGATAGTTATATATGGTAATCCCACTCTCCCAGTTCGTCCAACCCTCCTCTTCTCCTACTGTGTCCACATCTTTCCTCTATGCCTGTGTCTCTATTTGTGCCCTGCAAATCGGTTCATTGGTGCCATTTTTCTAGATTCCATATATGTGCATTAATACACGATGATCGTGTTTCTCTTTCCGACTTACTTTACTTCATCGGACAGATTTAGGGTCTAGCTACATCATTACGGATGACTCCACTCCACTCCTTTTTGTGAGTAATATTTCATAGCACATACGTACCACATCTTCTTTATTCATTCATCTACTGATGGATGCTTAGGCTGTTTCCATGTCCTGGATATTGCAGACAGTGCTGCAATGAACATTGGGGTACACGTGTCTTTTTGAGTTACGATTTTCTCAGGGTACATGGCCAGTAGTGGGTCTGCTGCCTGACCACTTCTTTATCCTCATCTTGGGCCAACTTTCTCTCCTCCCCAGTCCAGCCACGCTGGCATTGTTCTGTTTGAAGACATCAAGTTCCTCCTCACCGGGAGTAAGGTGGTAAGTGGTTAACAACCAGCTTTACAGAAAACAAAACCCCCAAAGCCCTGTTTTGTATCACCGCCAATTTCTGTGGTGTAAATACTCTCAAGGCTATTTCAAGCTACGGACACGGCATTTCTGTCACCTGGGAAGAAATGTGCACCCAAACCTTTTCTTTGGACTTCCCTGGCGGCTCAGATGGTAAAGAATCTGCCTGCAATGCAGGAGATCCCGGTTCAATTCCTGGGTTGGGAAGATCCCCTGGAGAAGGGATAGGTTACCCATTCCAGTATTCTTGGCCTTCCCTGGTGGCTCAGGTAGTAAAGAATCCACCCGCAATGCAGGAGACCTGGGTTCAATCCCTGGGCTGGGAAGATCCTTCCCCTGGAGGAGGGCATGGCAACCCACTCCAGTATTCTTGCCTGGAGAATCCCCATTGACAGACAAGCCTGACGGGCTACAATTCACGCGGTCACAAAGAGTCGGATGTCACAGGGCGACTAAGCACAGCATGGCATACCTTTTCTTTATGGCACTTTCCAGAAACATAATTATTCAATTATATAAGTGATTTTGTCTATTTGTTTATATTCTATGTTTTAAACTAGAATCTAATTTCCTAAAGGACAATCCACATGTATCCTTCACTCTTATACCTCCAAGGCCAAGCACTGTACCTCCCAAATAGTAGAAACTCCAGGCATCTTTATGAATTGGTGAATGACACACACTTGTTGAGTATCTATTTTATCTCGGAACTGAGAATAAAAAAGATGAGTAAGGTACCATGGTGTCCTCAAGGACTTTCCAGCTGTATGGCAAAAAAGAAAGTTTTAAATTACTGTAAAGTTGTTGGGTGGGCATTTAGTAGATGAATGTGTATTGTGATATATTGCACGAGGTCAAGAGACAATTTTTTTTTTTTTTGGATGCCACAGGGGTGAATTCTCAAGGCGCATCTAGCATGTAAAGGGAATACCAATTCTGGATTGGAGATGGTATCACAAAAAAAGGTTTACAGATGAACAAAGCCTGGGAGTAAGTAAAGATTTGATAGGATCTCCAGCAAAGGCAGTTACCAATACTTCAGAATTTAATTCCAACGTGCAAGGTCTCCTTTCTGCCTAGCAAAGTTCCTTCTTGGTGCTTTCTAACCCAGTTCATTTTTAAACTGTACTGAGGTATCAAAAACTGCTTACATTTCTGAGCCATGAGAAACATCAAGATGTCTGGAAACAGGGCTTGCCAACATCCCTACCATGAATAAACATGATGAGGACCAATTGCTTACATCTATGAAAACCTAAGTGACTGTAGACTCCAGGTTCCCAGCCCCAGAGAGGGCCTGTGAGCCCAGAAGCCTTGAGCTGGTCCAGGGAAATGATGGGAAATTCAATTTCAGAAGGGCTGTTTGCAAAGTAATCCAATACATTACAGTGTGTGCGTTATTATTGTATTATATTGAGTAATATCACATTTAAGAAGATTTCATAGCATCATAGCCATGCACGAGGGAATATAAAAGCGGTTAATAAAATAGAGAAGTACAATTTCCCTTCAGTGTTAGTTATGCTCCTATTATACTCAGAATAATAATCAGAGGTCCACTTAGCTTGACTTGGGAAGTAGCGGATCTGTAATTATCTCATGCCTACAGTGTCATTATCAAGGATTCGGCCCCAGTGTCAGGCCCCTGTGAATTCTCAGAAAGCCCGTGGAACTCACTGCCCAAGCAGCAGAAGGAAAAGTACAAGACTTCCAGGACTTCCTTGGTGGTCCAGTGGGCAAGCTCTGCACTTCCAATGCAGGGGTCATGGGCTCGATCTCTGGTCAGGGAACTAAGATCCCATATGTCACAGGATGCAGCTAACAAAAAACAAATACAAGGCTTCCTAAAGCACCCCCCGAACACACCCACACCCACACCATAGCTCACCACACCTCACCACACCAGGGTAAGTCCAGATGCCGCCCAGGCTGGGCTCTCTGCAAGAACTAAGCTACCCAACAAAACCTGGATCCTGTTTACTAGGGTTTCTCTCTGCCAGGGCAAGTCTCCTGCCCTACAAGCACCTCACTCCCCCACTTAGGCTCAACCTCAGTTCTCCTTCTGCTAAGCTTGCTAAAGACCATGGAAAAAACATTCGCTGCAGATTTGTTGAGAGCAATGAAGGATGGTCACCAAAAACTCACGTCAATGGCCCTAACCAAGCCTTTTGAGGCTCTTCTGGGGGTCAGCTTTTCTAGTTACAGGAGAAGTGATCGCTTAGGACTCTTTTTTAACATATATATATATATGTTTAACATATATACATATACATATACATATATACATATACATGTTAAACATATATATATATATATATATATATAGACACACACACCACATTCTTATGTCAATCCCAGAGCTGGGCACCAGTTACCTACTTTAGTTAAGAGCTCCTGATATTTCTCTTGTCTGTGCCAGTGAGTGTAAAGACCTACCCTGTTGTATTAGAAAGAACAGTGCCTTTGGTATCAGCCAGGTCTGGACTGGAGTTCTGTGCCCATCACTTCCTGGTGTTACAAACTCTGGCAGTACACATCACCTCTGAGGCTCTGTTTTCCTAGCCAGTGAAATGGGGATAACAGAGCCTGATGGGCTACAGTCGACAGAGTCTCAAAGAGTCAGACATGACTGAGCAACTAACACTGTCACTTTCGTTTTCTATACATTCCACAAAGGTTTCAAATAACGGACTTAAAGCCTGAAAACATTACCCAAAACTACTAATACTTATTTGTCAATAGTAACTGTGATATTCATTTCATGATTTATTTCTTTACAAATATTTATTTGGCTGTACCAGGTTTTAGTCGTGGCACACAGGACCTTCAGATGAAGCAAGCAAACTCTTAGTTGTGGTATCCCTGACCAGGGATGGAACCTGGTTCCCCTTCACTGTGAGTGCAAAGTCTCAGCCACTGGACCACCAGGGAAGTCCTTCACTTTATGGTCTCAGATGAAGGTAACACTTACTAACCCTGTTTTGATTTAAGTCAGTCAATGGTGATACAGATTTCAATTTCAAAGGTTTTTTTTTTTTTTAATGTGGACACTACATGTATGTATGGATGCGTTTAGAGATAGAAGGAGATGCTACATTTCTGATAGAACTATGACATTCACTAAATCCTGGCATTGCACAAACATTTATTTCCTTGCCAGAGTTCCATAAGGAAGCCCAGTTTGATGGAGAACAAAAAAATAAAATAAATGCAATTTCGTCCAGGGGAAAAATTAGAATTATTTCATTAAAAAATAATCCAGAAGACCAAGATGCCCTAGTCAAACTCAAATGCCTATGAGGACCAGTCCACGTAGATAGAAGAGGTAAGCTTGGTGAAATACTGCAGGGAATGCTGGTGGCCACGGCATACTGTCTGGAGGGACAGTCCATCCTGAACATTTCTACATCATTATCATGGTTTGTAAGACTTTTTCACTTTTTAATCAAAGCCAGATTATACTGTAAAATCACCCATTTTTAAATGTAGGCAGTAAATTCCTTTGGGAGGCTTGAGGTGTGGAGTCAAGTTCAGCAGGCCAACAATACATAAGCTATGTCCTAGTTCAGGTATGAACAAATATTTTCTTCAGAAGGGCAAAGGGTAAGAATTTTGAGTTTTGCAGGCCCTGTGTCTCTTTGCACTTCCTCTGTTCTGCTGTGGTAACGCAAAGGTAGCCATGGGCAATACATGAAAGGACTGGTATGACTGTGTGCCAATAAAACTTTATTGACAAAAAGGGGCAGTGGGCCAGAACTGACTCATTGGGTCAGTTTGCCAAGCCTTGGCTTAGCTAATTAATGCTGATACTAAAGGCCTGGGAGAGGTGAAGGCTGGAAAGAAGAGGGAAAGGCTGGACTGGGGGCTGCTGGACCAGGCAGAAGGACATCCAAGGCTCTAGGGTCTATGCCATGTTCCCTACTTCTCTTTGCAACCTTTGATCAGGTCCCCTCCATTCTTCAATGCCACAGGCTTCCAAGATTCAAGCGGAGAAGGCAATGGCAACCCACTCCAGTACTCTTGCCTGGAAAATCCCATGGAGGGAGGAGCCTGGTAAACTGCAGTCCACGGGGTCGCTAAGAGTCAGACACGACTGAGCGACTTCACTTTCACTTTCTAAGATTCAAAACAAAAGATTTTCAAATCTCAGGACTAAGCTGCCTTGCCTCTCTCCTGTCTCTGAACTTCCACCTCCAGGAGTCAAGGAGACTCTGAGGCTCGTCCCCCCAGTCTGCCCCACCCCCAGGATCTCTTTCCCTTTTGTGAACTCACCAGATGAGTGTCACCCGGAGACACTGCCTGGAACCCTAGGCAACTCCTCGCATAATTGCTAACCTGACTCCCACTTGCAAGCCAATTAGAGGGAAAAGGGGGGACAAGACCCACCTCCTGTCATTCGGGTACTGCTGCTACCACCACTTTTCTCAGTATGAAAAAAAAAAAAGGTAGTTAATTTCTTCCCCTAAAAAAAGGCCAGGGAACAATCTCTTTAAATTACAGTGTGATAACGTGAAGCAGAGATGCAGAAGTCAAATACAATTTGGGTTATAATTAGCGATTTCCTTGTAGCAAGTTTCTCTGGGAGATCCAGGCTTCCTCTAGTCAGCTTGCCAAGGGGTCTGAAGGTCCCTTTCACTCCATGGGGGTCACTGGATGCTATGGGGGGAGGTGGTGATTGGGAGATGCAAGTGTGTGTGTGTGTGTGTGTGTGTGTGTATAAATTGAGGCAGTTTAGAGCTAAAGTAAGAATTACCGGGAAGATTGTTAAGATACTTGTTTGCTACATTATTATCCTGTTTAAAATAGCAGGGACTGTCATTTTGGTAAAATAAACGATTTCTGATGGGGAAGTCACACATTTTGGGTTTAGGAATCTACCAGGCTTCTGCTGGCATTTATTCCCTTCCCTTTATTAGTTGTACGGCCTGGGGGCAAGTTACGGAACATCTGGGCTGTTTCCTTACCTGTCATTCTGGCATCGTCACAACCCTCCCATGATGGGTTATGGAATGTGAGTAAAATTTGCAGCGTAGTACGTGGCTCAGGAGTGAGTTAGGAAGCAAACCCTGAGTTGAACTGACTTCCTCTGAATCTCAGCTCTGCCCTTAGTGGCTTTGTGGTGTGACCTGAACCCACTCCTTGATTTCCCCATGCTCTGGTTTTCTCACCTCGATAACAAAGGGTTAATTATGGTACCCGCCTCCTCTGGATGCTGCAAGCTTCCATCAGATCATGTCCAAAGCACTGGGAGCATCGCTGCACTGGGCATTTAACATGCACTCCCTACCTGCTAGATATTGTTATTTAGACATTACTCACACAGGATAATTGACTCTTTTTTTAAAAAAATATTTTTCTTTCAGTTTCCCAAATTTCTATTTGTTTCTCCCCATCTACCAATCCAGATGCCCCCTGGAGGAGGGCATGGCACCCCACTCTAGTGTTCTTGCCAGGAAAATTCTGTGGACAGAGAGGCCTGGTGGGTTACAGTCCATCGTGGGGTTGTAGAATCAGATACAAATGATGCAAGGAAGCATGCATATACAATCAGGACCCACATTAATATTTCCCCCTTTTCAGAGAGAGGGCAGCTCAAACTTGTTGAATTGTATTATTTGCAACTAATTCCATGATTTTTCTGAAAAGGCTTTTTGCTTCCAAAACAAGTCTGCACAGATATGAGTCAGTTCTAATGAGGTAGATGAACCCAGAGCCTATTTTACAGAGTGAAGTAAGTCAGAAAGAGAAAAACAAATACATAGAAACATAGAGAAAGAGATATATATATCTGTGGAATCTAGAAAACAAAAATGGTACTGATGAACCTATCTGCAGGGCAGGAATAGAGATGCAGGCTTAGAGATAAGACTTATGGACCTAGCAGGGGAAGGAGAGGGTGAGATGAACGGAGACCGTAACAGTGACATATATAGTTTTATGCGTAAAACAGATAGCTGGTGGGAAGCTGCTGTATAACACAGAGAGCTCAGTTCGGTACCCTGTGACGACCTGGACGGGTGGGATGGGTGTGGGGGGTGGGGTGGCAGGGAAGTCTGAGAGGGAGGGGACATTTGTGTGCTCATGGCTGATTCACATTGTTGTGTGGAAGAAACCAACAATGAATCAGCCATAAGCATACATATGTCCCTTCTCTCTTGGACCTCCCTGCCACTCCCCCACCCCACCCCTCTAGGGTATAGCACTATATATATATATATATATATATATATATATATATATATATATATACTATCTTAGGATCTGCCTGAATCACACAGTGAATATTTCAGCAAAAACTAGAATAGGGACTTTAAAAAAATGTTATTTCTCATTGGAGGATAATTGCTTTTTTAAAAAAAAGTCTGCAACACTTAAGCCTTCAAATGACTTTGGTCCTGATGTCCTGGCTTATTTTGGACTGTACAGTCTGCAAATTTTGTTTTATTGGGGAACAAACTTGCCTATGTAGTTTTGTTCCAAGGACACAGAGAGCACATAAAAGTCAGGGCCTCTAGACAGGATACATTCTGACATTCCCAATGTCAGAGGGCTGAGTTAGAGTCTGTGTTATAGTGGCCTTCTCTCCTAAGTCCAAGAGTTGGAGAACCTATGAGCATTGCTGTGGGGTCTGCACTCTGCTTGGCTCATGGGCCAGACTGACTTGTCTCGCAAGGGTCTGGTGACTCTGCTGAGGTGGGCAGAACCCACCGTTTGATCTTCTGCCCTTTGGGGAGCTGGGACGATGACCTGGACTGAGCTCTACATTGAAGGCTATCACTTGACCATCTGACAGCCTCCATGCCCTTCAGGGGTGCAAAGATAAAATCAAGGACTCCCTGGTTAGAATGTTCTGGCCCAGGAGCCAGTTGGAACACAGAACACTACTGAATGAGCACAGCCCAACTCGCACAACCATCGTGGTCAGCAGGAGAGAGAACAGAGAAAATCGCCTCCTTTCAGAACTCCAGAAGGCTTTACAGAAGCAGGGTCCACTGCTGGCTGAAACCTCCGACTAGGAACCAAAATGGAACATCAAAGAGAAATGGCGCCTTAAATCATATAGCCTGACTTGCTCTGACAGGCAGGGTTAGTGGGCTTTGTCTATTTTTATGCAGAGATAACTCTAAGTAAGTGGACTTTGAAAGCTACTATAGAATCCAGGAGACAGAGAGGAAAAAAAGCATGGTCATAGCACAGGGAGGGCCATGGTACAGTGGAAATTTTCTTGTCCCTGTTCTAGTTTTTGCTGAGATAGTCACTGTGTGACTCAGGCAGGTCCCATTCCCTCTCTGAGCCTTGGCATCATTTGTAAACAAAGCCGGTAGACCAGATGGTCACTTCAAGCTCTCATAGTCTACGAACCTCTGTATTGTCATGCAGAAGTAGCCAAGCTGCCTTTCTCATAAACCTGAAATAGAGTCTCACTTAAAGGGTTAAGCTTCCTCATTTCAACTCTTATTAAAAAAGAATAAATGAAGGTTCAAAAACTAGTCAGGGGTTATAAACTTAGTATCTTCAGAAGCTGGGCAGATAACAAAAAGGAACAAAATAGAAGTGAATGGGAGAGCACTTTAAAAATCCAAAATGCTGCTTGCTCTTGAAAAAAAAAAAAATCAAGATATTGCAATGCCGGGCTAGCAATTCAACGTGGCAGAGATTGAATGGAATGATAGGAAAGGGAGGAAGGGCCACGAGCCCTCTAGACTGCCAACAGGGTTTTATCAAGGGGTCACAGAGCATCATGCGTGCATGCGTTCTAAGTCACCACAGTCATGTCCGACTCTTGTGACCCTGTGGACTGTAGCCTGCCAGGCTCCTCTATCCATGGGTTTCTCCAGGCAAGAATACTGGAGTGGGTTGCCATACCCTGCTCCAGGGGATCTGCCTGACCCAGGGATCGAACCCGAGTCCCCCGTGGCTCCTGCACTGCAGGCGGATATTTTACCACTAAGCCGCCAGGGGAGCCCCACACAGCATAATGCCTAAGGTTTTATCATTCTTATCTAAATGGAGAAAATTATTTCTTTTACCAATGTCTCCAACATGAACCAAACCCATTCATGTATGTATGTTACTTGCCTGAGCCTGAGAGTATCTGGGTTTCAGCCCTTAACTTATGTGTTCACCTAACACCCATACAATGAGGAGATTGCAACAGGTGGTTCCTTCGAACTCTAATACTCCAAGAGTCTGGCTGGAAGCCCCCAGAAACCCTCAATTAACAGCACAGCCAACTTCTTTCTCCTGCCTAAAATCCAACAGAGCACAGATTTCGTAGGAATTCACCATCAACTTGCAAAATATATGGCCACGAATTAAAAGCATGAGCTGATGGCTGGCTAATAAGTGATTCAAATGTTGCCCACAAAACAGATTAATCTCTGAATAAAAACAAACAAGAGGAATGAAACCACCGTAGGAGGCCACGGGGTATGCAAAGGTTCCTCCAACACCTAAAAGTCGTTTGTGCAGCTCATAGACAGTCCACTTCATCTTCGAATTATCCAATCATTATCCCAACCCTTTACAATGACACTGCGCAAACACTTGCTCAAAGACTAACATCTTCATCACGGATACAGACTGCTTAGTCATACTGAGAGGGTAAAATTGATGACAGTGAATATAGGTATGAACAAGCACAAAACACCAAATGAAGACAAAGTCACAAAGAAACATTTCTGGTGACTTAACACTCCCAGTGGAAATTCGACAATAAAGTCTCCCTAAGGAAACAGAATAGGTCTGTTCTTCCCTCGTTCAGCAAAAGCAAGATGGCTTCAGCCATGTGGGCCAAACATTAAGTTATGTATCCCTTTAATAAACCCTAACCTTGCTCTCTATGACCCAGACTTAGGTCAATGACTTACTTGTACCCATCAGCTGAACTCAGGCATGAGTGATTGAAAACAATTTGTATGGAAATCATTACATACAAGAATCCCTTTTAAAATAAATGTGGGAAATTGAGTCTTTGTTTCCCCCTTAACCCAGGAAATTTCACAATTCTTAGGATGGATTTATTGTCCTGAAAAAAAAAAAAATTTAGAAGGAAGAATTCAGGACAAAGGAGAATGCTCTGATTTCCCATGGAGAATGACGTAATTATTTCCTAATTACAATAGCTCATCTGGTAGAATATTTACTATGTGCCCATCTCTGTGCTAAGCCCTTCATCAGCATTATCTCAGCAAGATGTCACAGCCTCGTGTACTCAAAGGGAGAAAGTGAGGCTCGGAGAGTTTCCATCCCATGCCAGCGGTCCCACCCTGGGTCAGAACTGGGATGGGAACTCCATGCTCTTTACCTTGATGCTTCACTACCTGTCCTGATAATGTGTTGATAATGTGTGTGTGGGTGTCTGTGGCTACGAGATTCCCTGGTGGCTTAGATGATAAAGAATCTGCCTGCGATGCAGGAGACTAGAGTTCTATCCCTGGGACAGGAAGATCCCCTGGAGAAGGGAACGGCAACTCACTCCAGTCTCCTTGCCTGGAGAATTCCGTGGACAGAGGGGACTGGTGGGCTATAGTCCATGGGATCGCAAAGAGTCGGACATGACTGAGCAACTGTTGTGTCCGACTCTTTGCAACACCATGGACTGTAGCCCTCCAGGCTTCTCGGTCCATGGGATTCTCCAGGCAAGAATACTGGAGCTGGTTGCCATTTCCTACCCCAGGGTATCTTCCAGACCCAGGGATGGAACCCACATCTCTTGCATCTCCTTCATTGGGAGGTGGATTCCTTACCACTGTGCCACCTGGGAAGACCCTTCTCCTGAAAATACCTAAGGGTATTTATTTATCCCAGACCATTTTTCCTGACTTGTCATGAGAACCTTCAATTCTTTCAGACTTCCAGGCAGCAGCCCCGGAAGCCTGTCCTTCCTAGACATTAGACTTGGGTCTCTGATGCTCATGGCTTTAGAATTATCCTAACTTGGGCTCCAAAACTGAGTGCCAAAGAGTTGATGCTTTTGAACTGTGGTGTTGGAGAAGACTCTTGAGAGTCCCTTGGACTGCAAGGAGACCCAACCAGTCGATCCTAAAGGAAGTCAGTCCTGAATATGCATTGGAAGCACTGATGCTGAAGCTGAAACTCCAATACCTTGGCCACCTGATGTGAAGAACTGACTCATTAGAAAAGACCCTGATGCTGGGAGGGATTGAAGGCAGGAGGAGAAGGGGACAACAGAGGATGAGATGGCTGGATGGCATCACCAACTCGATGGACATGAGTTTGAGCAAGCTCGTGAAGCTGGTGATGGACAAGGAGGCCTGGTGGTGCTGCAGTCCATGGGGCTGAAGAAAGAGCTGGACATGACTGAGCAACTGAACTGAACTGAGCTTGGTTGGACTCAATGATACACACCGGACCTCCAGGACTGGGTGATCTTCGGTCAACTGGCGCTCTGGAATGGTAAAATGGCCCTGGAATTGGGTAACACAGGCTTTTAATTCATCCTGAAAGCCACGGACCATTTATTCTAAAGCATAGACAGCAAGCAAACGCATAATACTCAGCCTCATGAGGGAACTAGAGGCAGTACCTGTGTCCTTAAAGCAAATGTGAACCTTAGGAAAGCGGAACTGGTATTGACAAAACAGCTCAGCTACACTGTCATCTGAAAAGACAATTTTGAAGCCACTGAAACATGTTATTGGAGTTTGCTCAAGGCACTGGTCTCAAATATGAGCCGGCGCTAAGCCTGTAATATTGCACATGCCTGGATCTGCCAGGGCCCTCCCCAGGGTGGATGGAGGAATTCCTGGGCAAAGCATTCTTCTTTGTCGCAGCTGTGGATGGAGAGACGAGCCCCGGGTGTGTGCCCCAACCTGCCTGGGGGTGCCTTCTGGGCTCCAAGCCCTAAAGAGTTTTGGTCTGACACAACTGTTTTGGAGCCCCGGCTTCCATCTGTTAGCTTCAATGACCTTCAGAAAGTTACTTGCCTCGGGTTTTTAAACTGGAGGATGACAATGCCTCCTATATATTTTTATTCTTTTCTCTTTTCTTTGATAATGGAGGGTCAAGATTGTACATGTACAGTGATTACAACCTAGCCTGAGACTCGATGAGCAAACACTGTTATTTCTGAGACTGGATGCTCTGCCTCCTGTTTCTTAAAACATTTATTTTTATTTATTTATTTGGCTGCATTGAGTCTTAGTTGTGGCATGCAGGATCTTCTATTACACTGTGCAGGCTTAGTTGCCCCATGGCATGTGGGATCTTAGTTCCTCAACCAGGGATCAAACTCACATCCCCTGTACTGCAAGGCAGATTGTTAACCACTAGACCACTAGGGAAGTCCCTGCCTTCTGTTTTGATGGAGCTCCTTACCCTATTTTTAGACTGGCATCTTTTAGTGATTTTGCCAAACTTTAAACGGAAGCAGGGAATGCCACAGTCTTCCGACAGGAAGAGGGGCTCTCTGGTATTTTTTAAAAAACTTTTTCTCTGGTGATGTTTAGAAGGGAAGAGGAAGGGTGTCTGGAGAATGGCAGAACCACCATGCAAGAAAGGAACAGTAGGACTCTAAGGGCAGAGAGGTCAAACAACCGGTCCAACAGCCTTCACCGTGGAAATGGTGAAGCCAAGGGGTTAACCCTGGCAAATGCTGATTTCAGCTTCTTAGCTGACATGCTTCTCTAAACTGGAGAGCAGGCTGAAGAAGCCAGCCTTAGGTGGAACTGTAGATTGTCCACCTTGGTCCTGGGCACTGGTCATCTTAGCTGCTGGCCAGGAGACCTCGTAGGGAAGAGCCTGGAGACTGAGGAAAGTCTGAACTTTGACACTAGACCTAGCTGGTGAGTGTCTCTACTCTGCCCTCACAACTCCTCATACTCATGGCATCTTGAACCTCGGCCTCTCAGTGTAACATGGGGAGCACTAATAGCATCTAAAGGCTTTGCTATTGCTATTTCCTCTCCAAGTCGTGTCTGTCTCTTTTGTGATCCTTTGGACTGCAGCCCGCCAGGCTCCTCTGTCCATGGGATTTTCCAGGCAAGAATACTGGAGTGGGTTGCCATTGCCTTCTCCAGGGGATCTTCCTGACCCAGGGATCAAAGACACATCTCTTGCATTGTAGGTGGATTCTTTACTGCTGAGCCACCGGGGAAGCCCCGTAAAAGGTTTGGTGAGGACAAGACGAGATGAAGGATGAAAGTGTGTCTGGTAGGGTCTGTGACCATAACAGGTCTCAATCAGTGGTAGCATGTCTTTCCTTTTCTTCTCCCTGACACCAGAAAGCTCTCAAGTTACTTTCTTTTGTTAAAGAGAAGTATAGCCACAGACACATGGGGGAATGGCCGTGAACTGAACTGGATGGCACAATGTTCTGGGCAAGGGTGAGGGTGGCAGGCCTTTTTAGACTGTCTGCGGGCTGCACGTGGCTCCCTGGAGGGTCTACATTTAAACCCAGGCACCTTTAACCATTCATAGAGATACCGGAAGTGGGCAGTGCTATTTGCTCTCAGCTACTCACTACAGCCTATTGAGAATACAGACCCTGCAAAATGAACCCCAGGAACAACCCAATTCAATCACTGGCAGACCTCTCTATGTCAGACAGCACACAAAAGGAAAAAAAAAGAAAAGAATGTGAAGCTTGATACAGAACGATCTCCAAGATATAAAAGGTGCCAAAGCAGGTGATTAATAGACTTTAATTCTGTCCTTTTGGGAATGGAACTAGTGAGAAGTTAGAAGATGTGAAGACTGAATAAGAGACAGAGAGAGAAACAGACAGTCAGGCTGCTATAAACCAAGAGTTGTATCTCCTCAAAATTCATATGCTGAAATCCTAGATCCCAAGGTGATGGTATTAGGAGGTGGGGCCTTTGCAAGGTGATCAGGTCATGAGGTGGAGTCCTCATGAATGAGACTGTACATGCCTGTTCAATCACGTCAGTTCAGTTCAGTTCAGTCGCTGAGTCGTGTCCGACTCTTTGCGACCCCATGAATCGCAGCACGCCAGGCCTCCCTGTCCATCAGTTGTGTCCAATTCTTTTCAACCCCATGGACTGTAGCCCACCAGGCTTCTCTGTCCATGGAGTTCTCAGGCAAGAATACTGGAGTGGGTAGCCATTCCCTGCTCCAGGGGATCTTCCCAATCCAGGATCAAACCCACGTTTTTTATGTTTCCTGCATTGGCAGGCGGGTTCTTCACCACTAGTGTTGCCATGAATGAGATCAGTGGCTTTGTAAAGGAGATTCCCGAAGGGAAGGGGAGGGTGGGACAAAGTGGGGGATTTGGATTGACATATATACACTGCCTTGTGTAAAACAGATAGCTAGTGAGAAGCGGATACAAAGTACAGGGAGCTCAGCTCAGTGCTCTGTGGTGACCTAGATGGCGGGGTTGGGGCTGAGGGGGGAGAGAGATCAAAGAGGGAGGGACTATATGTTTGCATATGGTCGAGTCACTTTGTCATACAGCAGAAACTAACACGACATTGTAAAGCAATTATATTCCAATAAAAATAAAATAAAGGAGACTCCTAAGAGCTCCCCTGATGCTTCTGCTAAGTGAGGACTCAGTGACAAGACGGCTCTTCATGAACCAGGAGGTGAATTCTCACCAGACACCAAATCTACTGATGCCACTATCTTGGACTTCCCACCCTCCAAACGGTGAGAAATAAATACTTATTGCTTATGAGTCAGCCAATTTATAATATTTTTGTTATAGCAGCCTGAACAGACTAAGACACAGGCATATGTTTGTGTTTGCATAAAGCATTTCTGGAAGGAAATACAAAGAATTGGTGACTCTTGCGTCTAAGAAAATTTTAGTTTTCATTTTACACACTTTTCTGTTGTGTGATTTTTTTTAACCACAAACATTAATTGCCAGAATAATTAATAGTAATAATAATAATTACCAGTTAACAAAAAGGAGTGCACTGAACAGTTTTCTCCAAACCTTACCTATATAATCGGCTCCCAAAGAAGAGCCAGCATATAAAGGGTTAAGGACAGGAAGTCATCACCAACCCAAGTCTTATCTTCTCAAAGGTATTCATGAAAACAGGGGACACAGTTAGCACTCCAGTTAGAAGGAGCTGAAGATCAAGTGAAAGCTGGCTTCTTAAACAGCTCCTCTCTCTGTTGACAGAGCCCAGAGCTCAGAGACCAAGCTCTAAGTCCCACGTTCTTTTTCCCCATTAGTTCCTGGAGCTGGTGGGAAACTGTTAGACAGGCTGCAGAGGTGTTAAAAATAGAAGTTAAGTTGCTATTGGAGATACATGGAGAAATTCACCACTTGCAAATCTCTAATTATAATATGTCAAGAGTAAAATACCTTGTCAGGAGCAGTCTCTAATATAATACAGCATTGGCTCTGTCAGCACAGTGATCCATGATGTGTTTGGAGGCCCGCATTAAATAGACATTCAGCAGAAAAATGTCCTGCGGGGACTCATCTCAGCCCTTGGGGAGCTGAAAGGATGACCTGGTAGTTCTTTTCTGTCTGTACTTTCCTCGACTCTGGCTGGGAACTCTGGGTGCAGTCTGCTTCCCTTTTACAGATCCTGCACTTTGTGTGAAATCATGTGCATATATTAGATGTTCTTGCAGCCTACCAGATGGATCGATCTTTTCTCTATAACAGCCCCCAGAGTGACCTCAGACTGGCAATAAGCACTTTGAGCACCTGTCAAAGGAAAGTTGGAGTTATTCTGGGTACAACTGTACCCTGTGGGCAATAAATGAGGTGTCTGATACAGGCCTATGTATTCCAGGATTGGCAGAAACATGCCTCTGACCCACTTTGAGGTTAAGTAAAGAGAAGGTGCACTTGGTAAACGCACAAGGATGCAGAGACAGTTTGAAGAAACTTGTCATAGACTATGTCCTGCACAGTCAGGCCAGGTTACTACAGCTCAAAAGTAGGTCATGGACGAACAGAAGCATCTTCCCTTTTGGCAGAAGGGAGAAATGCACAAGTATGTAATTGCAGCAGACAATAACATGGCACCTGTTAGGATGACTGCTCCTTCCTCAAAGCCAGCTAAGAGGCTATGTTCTAAGACTCCCTTCAGGATCAGACACAGATCCCTCCTGCTTCACCTCATCATGGTCCTCTTTCCTGGAAGAGCTCCTGTAAGCAGTATGTACCATCCAAACATCGCTAGAATAGACACAGTCACCAAATAACCAAGTCCCACCACAACTTCACAGTCTCCAAAGTCAGAAAGGCTGTCCATGCCCTTCAAAAACCCTAGGGATTGTCTGAGCCAGATTCCTGGCAGGTTTGCCCAATTTTAGGACTCATTCTGTTGCTTCCAAATTTTTCCCTTTCTCACTCTGTCAGTTGATGATGAGCTTGAAGGTCGCACACAAGGACCTTCTCAAGTTGTCTCTTGACCTCGGGATTCATCCGTTTCCTCACACACTCACTCTTCCTTCTTGCTAGGGTATGAATGTTTGTGTCCCCCACTCACTGCCCCAGATTCACATGTTAGAATTCTCAAGTCTCACGTGATGGCATTAGAGGATGGGGCTTTGGCAAGGTGATTAGGTCATGAGGGTGCAGCCCTCACAAATAGGATTAGTGCCCTCATAAAATAGACCTCATACAGCCCCTCACCCCCTCTCATCATGTGAAAAGGCAGAGAGTCTCTGAACCAGGAATCAGACCCTCCCCTGACCATCTGGCACTCTGATCTTAGACTTCCAGCCTCCTGAACTATGAGCAATAAATTTCTGCTGTCTATTCTTGTTACAGCAACCAGAATGGACAGTGACAGCTTTCTTTTGCCTCAAAACTGAAATGTTTTCAGGCATCCATGGCAGTCTCTATTTGTAAGCTGGTCATTTCTTTGTGGCCAAAAATGGAAAACAACCAGATGCCCATCCACAGGTAAATGAGTCAACAAATTGCGGCACATTCTACAAAGCGGTATATAAGGAGTAGGCTACTGATGCATGCCAACAACCAGAGATCGAACTGCCAATATCCGCTGGATCATCAAAAAAAAAAAAAAAAAAAAAAAACAAGAGAATTCCAGAAAAACATCTACTTCTGCTTTATTGACTATCCCAAAGCTTTTGACTGTGTAGAGCACAACAAAACGTGGAAAATTCCTAAAGAGAAGGGAATACCAGACCACCTTACCTGTGAAATCTGTATGCAGGTCAAGAAGCAACAGTTAGAACTGGACATGGAACAACAGACTGGTTCCAAATAGGAAAAGGAGTATGTCAAGGCTGTATACTGTCACCCTGCTTATTTAACTTATATGCAGAGTACATCATGAAAAATGCTGGCCTGGAGGAAGCACAAGCTGGAATCTAGACTGCTGGGAGAAATATCAATAACCTCAGATATGCAGATGATACCACCCTTATGGCAGAAATCGAAAAAGAACTAAAGAACCTCTTGATGAAAGTGAAAGAGGAGAGTGAAAAAGTTGGCTTAAAACTCAACTTTCAAAAAACTAAGATCATGGCATCTAGTCCCATCACTTTGTGGCAAATAGATGGGGAAACAATGGAAACAGTGACAGATTTTATTTGGGGGGGCTCCAAAATCACTGCAGATGGTGACTATGAGCCATGAAATTAAAGGATGCCTGCTCCGTGGAAGGAAAGTTGTGACCAACCTAGATAGCATATTCAAAAGCAGAGACATTGCTTTGTCAACAATAGTCTGTCTAGTCAAGGCTATGGTTTTTCCAGTAATCATGTATGGATTCGAGAGTTGGACTACAAAAAAAGCTGAGTGCCGAAGACTTGATGCTTTTGAATTGTGGTGTTGGAGAAGACTCTTGAGAGTCCTTTGGACTGCAAGGAGATCAAACCAGTCAATGCTAAAGGAAATCAGTCCTGAATATTCATTGGAAGGACTGATGCTGAAGCTGAAACTCCAACACTTTGGCCACCTGATGTGAAGAGGCGACTCACTGGAAAAGACCTGATGCTGGGAAAGACTGAGGGCAGGAGGAGAAGGGGACGACAGAGGATGATATGGCTGGATGGCATCACTGACCTGATAGACATGAGTTTGACCAAGCTCCAGGAGTTGGTGATGGACAGTGAAGCTTGGTGTGCCTGCAGTCCATGGGGTCACTAAGAGCTGGACACGACTGAGTGAGTGAACTGACGGAATGGACTGATGCATGCGACAAGGTGGACAAAGCTGTGAGCAATGATGCTGAGTGAGAGTGGAGCCAGAGGAGGAGGGGAAAAACATGCAATGCTTGCTGTCACTTATAGAAAATTCTAGAAACTGAAAACTAAACTACAGGAGCAGATCAGTTGATTCCTGGGAATGGGGAGAGAGAATAGAGAGGGAAGATTACAGAGGGGTTATGAGTCAACTCTGAGGTGCATGCATCTTTTCAAGTTATAGTTTCCTTTTTCTAGATAAATACCCAGGATGCAATCACTGGATCATATGCATTTTAGTTTTTTAAGGAACTTCTTTACTGTTACATATAAATATACAGTGGAATATTACTCAACCATAAAAAAGAATGAAATAATGCCATTTGCGGCAACATGGATGGACCTAGAGATGATCATACAAGGTGAAGTAAGTCACAAAGAGAAGGACAAATATTGTATGATCTGAATTATACATGGAATTTAAAATATGGGGCAAATGAACTTATTTACAGAATAGAAACAGATTCACAGATACACAAAACAAGGGAAAAGGCAGGGGAGGGATAAATTGGGAATCTAGGATTAAGAGATACAAATTACTATATATAAAATGAAAAGGAATATATATATATACACACATATATGTATGTACATATATATGTATATATAACTGAATATATGTACTTCTGAAACTAACACAACATTGTAAATCACTACACTTTAATATAAATAAACAAATGAACAAATAAATAAACAAAAATAAAGTGATTACTAGGTGGAAAAAAAAGAAAACTTTGAAGATGATGGATATATCTATTATCATGAGAGTAGAAATGGTTCCATACATATGTACTTATTGACACTAAATAATTACAAAGTTATTAAGCATGGAGAAGGCAATGGCACCCCACTCCAGTACTCTTGCCTGGAAAATCCCATGGACGGAGGAGCCTGGTGGGCTGCAGTCCATGGGGTCACTAAGAGTCAGACATGACTGGGCGACTTCACTTTCACTTTTCATTTTCATGCACTGGAGAAGGAAATGGTAACCCACTCCAGTGTTCTTGCCTGGAGAACCCGGAGGGACGGAGGAGCCCGGTGGGCTGCCATGGGGTTGCACAGAGTCGGACACGACTGAAGTGACTTAGCGTAGCAGCAGCTTATTGTATGTCATTTATATGTCAATGGAACTGTAAACAATAAAGGACATCTTTTCCTTTCCCAGACCACCTACTGAATCTGCGTGCTCACGGTCAGATTCCCTCCTATTTCCTCTAAAATACTCTGTGGCTTTCTCCCTTGAGTCATTCCCTATCTCTGATTCCCTGTCCTTCCTCCATCTCTCTTCTCTGTGGTATAAAATATTGAATCAAAATCCACTTTCCTACAAACCGGTTCCTCAGCCCTCTGTGCTCTTCCTCTGCTATCTTTTCTTTCTCCTCTTTACTCCAAAGGTTTATGAGGGTACTGCACACACCCACTCTGGTATTTCCCATTTATTCTTCAACTCCTAGCTCCCTGGAATCGCTCCCAGTACTTTACTTTCTCCTGGGTCTTCAATGTTGTCCAATCTGCCAGCTTCAATCATGTCCTCAGTTTATACCTGCCAGGCTGCCATGACAACAATCTTTGGTTCAACCCTCCATCCAGGTACCCTCTTTAGGTCATTCAATAGCGCCTTTTCTTCCAAACCTCACCACCTATGAGCTCTCTAGTGATCAGTCCTTGACTTCCTCTCCATTCCCTACACTTGACAAAGGTGTCAATTCAAGCTCTTTATGCAAACGGCTCACCATATTGCCTTTAGCACTGACCATTTCTGTTCATTCGACAACCTTTAATGAGAAGTCGCAGGAACTTCTCTGGTAGTCCAGTGGCTAAGACTCCAAGCTCGAAATGCAGGGAGCCCAGGTGCCATCCCTGGGGGGGGAACTAGATGCCTAAACTAAGGATCCAGCATGCCACAACAGGACTGAAGACCCATGTGCCACAGCCAAGACCTGGCACAGCCAAATAAATACATAATAAAAATAGACACTGAAAAAAGTTGTTCACATTGACCCTGGTGGAACCATCTTTGATCTATGTATTTGGCTGTCTGTGTAAAGCTCCCTGATAGAGGGAGCCTGTTTGCTCCCCATGTCACCTCGCTGTAGTGCCGGGGGCACTGTGAACACACAACATGCAATTTAAAAGTCGCCAGGTTGATCTCTTAAGAGTTCTTCGTGTGAGAAAAGGATACTGAGTTTCTCATCTCCCCTGCTGGCTTAATATTTCCTTTAAGGTAAGCATCCCTGGTGGCTCAAATGGTAAAGAATTCACCTGCAATGTGGGAGAAATGGGTTCAATCCCTGGGTCTGGAAGATGCCCCAGAGAAGGGCATGGCAACCCACTCCAGTATTCTTGCCTGGAGAATCCTCATGGACAGGGGAGCCTGGCAGGGCTATAGTCCATAGAGTTGCAAATAGCTGGACATGACTGAGCGACTCAGCACAGCACAGGCATAATTAATTCTTTCCTTCAAAATGTCATTTTTTTAACTTTTCTGCCTTAAATGCTTTTCAGTGGTTTCCCATAGCTTTCAGCTGGGAAGCCCACCCCCTTATAGAATACACCATAGGATCCCTGTGGCTGCTTCTTGTTCTCCTTTGCCACTGTGCTCCTTTGCATCCCGACACCCTCTTCACAAGCCCTTAGACATACTGCCTCATTTTTTTTTTTCAGCTCTTTCCAACCTTGAGACCTATGACCTTGGCATTCCTTTTACCTGGAAGCTTTTTCTTTTCCCCTTAAATATCATGTCCTTGAAGAAAAGCCCCCCGGCTACTCATTTGCAGGTGGTACCTCTGCTTTTTTTAATCCTCCATAGCACCTGTCTTTTCCTTAAGAGCATGTCTCACCATGTGTATTTATAGAGGTATCTGATTTCTACATTTTTACTGTCTCCCACATTTAGTTCTAAGAAGGAATGAGCTGGACTTCCATGGTGGTCCAGTGGTTAAGAATCCGCCTGCCAATCCAAGGGTCATGGGTTCAATCCCTGGTCTGGGAGGAGTCCACGTGCCATGGGGCAACAAAGCCGATGTGCCACAACTACTGGGCCCGCGCAAGAGAAGCCATCGCGATGAGAAGCCTGTGCGCCGCAGCTGGAAAGGAGCCCCACTCTCCGCACCTGGAGAAAGCCCGTGCACACAGCAATGAAGACCCAGTGCAGCCAAAAAACAATTTTTTTCAAAAAAGATGGAAAAGACCATTTCCGTCTGGCTCACTCACAGCATGAAGTATGAGTCCTGGCCTAAGCAGATGTTTAATAAATCTTTTTGAGTGAAGGAATGAATCTTCCACAGCAGTGTGTGTATGGTTGGTCCATGTGGAAGCTTAATAAATAATGCCTGATGGGAACATTTTTAGGCCTAAAATAACAAGCCCTACCATTGGTTATCACACCAAAAAAAAAAACAACACACAAATGAACAACAGCCCCATCACTACCACTGGTAGTCAACCCAACGCCAAGAAACACCTACTACATTTGCAAGCCCATTTAATAAATCCATCTCTACATTACAGCAAACAATGACAAACAAGACAGGGGCAGCACTCTTGACAATAGCCAAGAGGTAGAAACAACCCAAATGCCCATCAATGGATGGATGGATAAACAAAATATGACCTATCCATACAGCGGAATAGGATTCAGTCGTAGAAAAAGAATGAAGTACTGGTCCATCCTACAACGTGGATGAACCTTGAAAGCATTCTAAATGAAAGGAGGCAGACACAAAAGTCATATACTGTATGACTGAGTCATCTGAAAAAGCCAGAAGAGGCAAATGTATACAGAAAGAAAGCAGACTCGTGACTCCCAGGGACTGCGGGGAGGGAGGAATGGAAGACGTCTGCCTGATGGATACTGGGTTTCCTGTTGGGGTGATGGGGACGTCTGGGACTCTGTAGTAGTGATGGATGCGCTACCCTGTGAATGTACTTAATGCCACTGGACTGTACGTGATAAAATGGTTAAAATTTTTATATGTATTTTGGCACAATAAAAAAGGGAAAGCAATAGAAAACTTTTCAATTTACATTATTTTGAAAAATCTCCAAACTGAACTTCCAAATGAATGAGGTACCAGGTAGTAAGGTTAGATGACTGCCTTGGTTACAAGAAGGGGATGACAGAGGATGAGATGGTTGAACGGCATCACCAACTTGATGGACATGAGTTTGAGCAAGCTCCAGGAGTGGGTGATGGACCGGGAAGCCTGAGGTGCTACAGTCCATGGGGTTGCAAAGAGCTGGACATGAGTGAGCGATTGAATTGAACTGAACTTGGTTATAAGAAAACAGATAACTGTTTCAAACCAATACACTTCTTCACAAATACTAGTTTTTCAGAGGTCAGGAGAAAGAGGCCTAAGTGCATTGCACCTATAAAGTGTTCTGGACAGAAGCTGCATGTGTCCAGGCTTCTCAAGAATTCCACAGAACAAGGTTTCCTAAATGCTTACATAAACCTCTCCTGAGATTCATACTGCATGGTTACTTCTGGGGGTATGGAAATAAACATGGTGTACTTTTAATCATCATTTTTGTTTAGAGCGACTAGCTTTTATGAATAGCCAGCAATGTTAGTTTCCATTGCCAGTGGTGATAGACTGTTTCTTTTCCATTTGTTTGCTTGTTTTTAATCCATTCCATTCATTCATAGACAAGAAAGGTGACTTTTGGGTGCACAGAGGTATGTTACCACTACCATCAGAATGCAAAACAGGTCTGCAAAATTCTCTTGCTGCCTTTCGGCAGCCCAGGTCACCCATACCTCGGGGGCTCTGCAGTAAAGAAGACGCTACGGACATAAGCCACAATGCGGGTGCAACTTGAATGAATTTGGCTAGGATAAGGAGGGCTGGGGCGGGAACCCGGCAGGGGGTGGCTGTAGGACAGATGGATTGGGGGGTGTTGGAAATATTCCTAAGACAGACTGTGGCAGTGGTTGTACAGTTCTGTAAATACCATAATGATCCCTGAATTGTATACCTCGAATAGGTGGATTTTACGTTATGTAAATGGTATCTCCAAAAAGGCATTAAAAAAAAATTACATATGTATGATTCCACACAGACGACATAATTCCAGAAACAGCAAAACTGCAGAAGCAGAAAAGAGATTAACTTTGCCCTTTAACAAAACACGCGGTTAATGGGAAAATGTATTGATTGAAACGAGCGTCTCGAGAGGATGCACGCAGGTGAGTGAGGTGAACCTGGCGGGGCTGGGATGCCAAGGATGAGCTTAGAGACCGGTTTGCAGGATGGGGCCCCCCTAGTCGCATAGAGGTGCGCCCTGCCGTCATTCCAGGAATCCTGGCGTCCCGCCCCGCCCCCCCGAAACCAGCGCACACTTACTGTGGCCGTGCCCGAGACGGTGTGCGCGCTCGTGTCCGCTGCGCTCTGCTCCGAGTGCGACTGCGCGGGAGGGTACAGGTTTAACGTGTGCTCCGGGACGGTGGTCTGGCCCGTGTACTCCGGTGCGGGGTGGGGGTGAGGGGCCGTGTATTCCGCGGGGATGCCGTTCTGAGGGGGGGCAAACTGGGCCGAAGCGTAAGGCTGAGCCATTGTGTCAGGGGCAGCTGCTGCTTCCTGATTACCCTGGAAAATCAGAGAGAGGGAGAGAAAGCATGAGTGGGCACCAGGCAGAACCTTCTCCCCAGGCCCAGACACAACAGCTCCCCGGATGTCGCGTGGGTGCCAGGGTAGTGCCCAGAGCCTGATTTGGGTACCATCTTCATCAGACCGTATAAGGATGAAGTAACCATCACCAGGGCCTCCCTGGTGGCTCACTGGTAAAGAACCCGCCTGCCAATGCAGGAGGCATGGGTTCCATCCCTGGGTGGGGAAGATCCCCTGGAGAAGGAAATGGCAACCCACTCCAGTATTCTTGCCTGGGAAATTCCACAGACAGAGAAGCCTGGCAGGTTACAGTTCAGGTGGCCACAAAGAGTCAGACAGGACTTAGCAAATAACAACAACAGAACAGTCATCACTGAGACAGCCCCACTGTACAGATGCAGAAATCAAGGCTCTGAAAGGTGGAAGACCCTTTCGCATGTCTTCCAGCCACACACTGTGAGAGTCTGTGTTCTGCACTGGATTTTTCTGGCAGGTCTTTCTCATTTCATTCCCATTTTGGAACATGTGAGGCTGTAGTTGTCGCCAGTGACAGCGGAGCCTTGATTTGATACTTAAAATGCCAAGAGAGATTAAATTGAACGTGTGTGTTCTTGAGAGGAGAGACAATTCGTGTAAGTATTAGAATTTAATCAACATTTTATGTGCTTTGGCTCACATAATGGGATGGGGGTGGTGGTCCTTGCAAGGGTCACTGTGTGTGTGTGTGTGTGTGTGTGTGTTTGTGTGTGATATTCTCAGAGCCAACATGAAGTGGCTGATGAAAATTCAAGACCTAATTTGGACAACGATGGCCCTCTATGATAGTCTCATTTTAAGTGTCTCTGCAAAACATGGATTTGACTCTTGGCCTCATTAATCAATGCCTCCCCCCAATTCCCTGACTAATTTTTTTTTATAAGCAGAGCATTATATAACAATTCACCCTTCAGATCCAGGCAAAACATGCAATGTGATAATTACAGTCAAGTCAAAAGAATAAAAAAAGAAGAGTTCAAATGCTTCCCTTTCAGGAAACCTCTCTCTCCACCCCCACCCCCACAACTTTACTACCCTACATACATACGCACGCGCACACACACACACACACACACACACACACACACACACACACACAGCATCAGAGACTATAACCCAGAGGTCTAAATTTTCCATGGTCTTAAGAAATAGGATTGCACAGCCAGAGAGAGACAGGGAAAGCTTAGCAATTAAGCCCACCAAATAGTTCCCTCTCCCATTGTCTGTGGTCAATTAGATGTGACTTCAGCCCTCCTGTAATGATACCAGGGCAACGATGTCAGAATCTCTCCCATCTCCAGAGTCCCTGCCACTGACATTTGAGAGCATCTTCAGCCCAAGCAACTTGAGTGCAACAAAACCCATTACGACAGAGAGGGTAGAAAAAAAAAGTTTATTCTCAGAGCGGTGCCAAGAGCGGGTGCATTTGTTTAGAAGGAACCTTAATTAGAATGTTAAAGACGACACTTGTAAGAGAACAGCGCATAGGATAAGTTTAAAACATTTTACGAGTGAAAACACCCCCAGCAGGCCCTTTCCTCCCCTGGACTAATTTCTCCAAATGTCTGTGCCATCGGAAGCAAAAATGCACAGCCGTGGATTTCTTGGCAACGTGTTTTCACAGCACTCTGGGAGCTGAGGGTCCGACTGTGCTGGGGTTGGATTGCTTGAGGTGCAAAGTTAGCTATCTCTCCTTGGGAAACCACATTCGCCGTCACTGTAGCTCACTGTTCAGCCTCTCCAAGGATAAGCCCGGTTCCCTCTCAGGGGACACCTCCACTCCCAGCCCACCACCTGCAGATGTGGCCGAGCCCCACGTGACCCAGCCTGGCTGACCAAAGAGAGCGCTCTCCTCTCACGGCCACAGTGATGGGGACTCATGCCCGTCCCTCTAAGCCGGTTAGCAAATTGACCCCTTGCCATTCCTGAGAAGCTTAATCCTGGGACCTGACTGGCGTTCAGGGAGGAAGTTCCTTCACTACGATGACTGGTAACTGGAAAACATAATAGCAGCTTGGAGCTACCAAGAAATGCCCCTTGAAAGGGGGCCTCCCTAAAGCAGAAGCCGACCTGGAGGAAAACGGAGCCCAGAAATGGAGACACAGACCCACTGAGTCCCCCTGACGTCATCTGAAGTCTTGGACCCATCTCTTTCTGCAGTCAGTAATGATGCTGTTTAAATTCCATAACTCAGTAAATGTCTGTGTAAGTCCGATTTTCCATTACATGCAACCAAAAAGGTCTTGACTAATACCAAGAAAAAAAATACTGTGTATCAGCCGACTAGCATTCTTTTCTTCTACAGGGCTGCTCAAAGAACATAGACTTGTGCACAGAAATTCCATGCAACGCAACTTCTTTCTGGCTCATAAGAAGTCCTAGAAGCTTTGGGACCTTGAGAATCCTCCAAAGGGAAATACACTGGGACAGATTTTCACTTCCGCCCAAAGATCTATTTCAGCCTCTCCTGCCCCTCCCCTCACTTGTCTCTGAAAGACAGTCTTGTGAAAAACACCAAGGGAGCCTGAAATGCTCACAGGATCAGGGGTAGAGAGAGATGGTCAGTATAGACACAGCTTTCCTTGCTCCGCCTTCAGTAGAAATTCTTTCCCGGGAACGTATACGCCCACCTAGCCTTTCCGCATGGCAGAGCCATCTCAGGAAGAGAGAACCAGTCCTGTGTGCTTCTGCAAAACAGCAGCCGCTCTGCGCTAGGATCTGACCTCTCTCTGCACTGCCCAGGGAAGGGCTTGACCTCAGGAAGCGTACGGTCTCTTTATCCTCTCAACAACATCATGTCTTCCTGTTTGCTGCCTCCTGTGCTTGGGAAGTTCTCCCCTACTCCCTTGCCTGGCTAGTCTCAGCTTCTCTCTCTCTCTTTTTTAATATTTATTTATTTACTTTGGCTCTGCTGGGTCTTCATTGCTGTGCAGGCTTTTCTCTAGTTTAAAGGGTGGGGCTACTCTCAACTTGCGGTGTGTGGGTATCTCACTGTGGTGGCTTTTCTTTGGAAGCTCAGGCTTTAGGCACATGGGCTTCAACACTGTGGCTCCTGGGCTCAAGAGCACAGGCTCAGTAGTCGTGGCGAATGGGCTTTGTTGCCCTCCGGCACGTTGGATCTTCCTGGACCAGGGATTGAACCCATGTCTCCTGCACTGGCAGGAGGATTCTTTACCGCTGAGCCACCAGGGGAGCCCTCGGCTTCTCTTGGAGGTTCCAGATCCCCTAGCCAGTCTCCTTGACAATTACATCACATCAGCTGCCTGTCCTCTAAGCTCCATCGCAGCTTTGCTCACTTCCCACGTAACTCGAGGTACCGCCATTGCCTGATGATTTGCCTGTGAACGTCCAGAGGGTAGAAGACTGTGTCATATTCTCTGCTCTATCCCCAGGGTTCCAAAGCACACTAGCTGCAAAGTCAACAGACCCCAGTATTTGCTAAGTGAGTGCATGCTTAGCCAGTGAACTCTGGGCTCTGTCAGGCTTCATTTGGTAATAGGATGGAGGGGGTGGGGATAGGAGAGGGATGGGCAAATGAACTCTGGAAGAAATCTGGCCCATGACTTGTTTTTGTAAATAAAGTTTTATTGGAGCATAACCATGCTCACTGTGCCCCAATGTCAGAGTTGAGTCACTACGACAAGAGACCATATAGCCCACAGAGCCTAAACTATTGAACTATTGGGGGCCCTTTGCAGAAAAGGTTTTCTCATCGTTGTGGGGGACTTATCATGAATCATGGGGACATCAGTTAAGAAGCTGTGGTTGCACAAATAGTTTGGGCAGGAAATACAGTCAGTGGTGAAGCAGGGAGAGAAAACGGGGTGCCTTCTCCCTAAACCAAGGACGGGGTGGCTCAGCCAGACTTGAAGATCAACAGTGTTAAGCATGGTGGGAGAAGGATGCCATAGAATCTTTTCCAGAATGTTCTTTATATCACCAGACATCTACATTGTACACACAGGTTCATCAAACCCAGCAAAAGTGGGCTTATGAGAAGAGCAATGATGGTGCCACACTTCTCTGCTCCATCTGAAAGACGTCCTCTTCAAACCAGAGCCCAGAAGACAAAGCGAGTAACTCACACCTAGCGGGCATCAGGCATGGTGCTGAGCATTTTTACAGCAAAAGTCCTTAAGCAAGGATGATTTCTTCCCAGGAGACATGAAGCAATGACTAGAGACGCTTTCGTTCGTCACAACTGGGGATTAAGTAGCACCACCAGCAGCTAGAGCATCTAGGGGGCCAGAGATGCTGCTGAACTCCCTACGATCCACAGGATCACCCCACCCCATCGCCAAGGATTATCCAGCTCTGAAGGCTAATAGTGCCAAGGTCGAGACTCTGCTTTACATCTGGAATCCCACTTTATTTCGTTGTAAAGGATACTGTGGCCCAGAACTGGTAAATAATATTGTGAGGTCACAGCCACAGGTATTGCTGAGGAAAGCCAGGAGCTGAACCAGAGCTGTGTTTATCCCATGCCAAGGTATCTCTCATCTGGCAAGAAGATACCCTGGTGGGGAGATACGTTTCTGATTTTAAATAAATAAGCCACTCTGTCACATATACAGTGACGCTGAGACCCGTTTTCCGTCAGGTGGCATGTCAGGTGCTAGGGTCAGTCAGTTGCTCAGTCATGTCCAACTCTTTGTGACCCCGTGGACTGTAGCCCTCCAGGCTCCTCTGTCCATGGTTTTTTCCAGGAGAGAGTACTGGAGCAGGTCGCCATTTCCTTCTCCAAGGCATCTTCCCTACCTGGGGATGGAACCTTCGTCTGTTTCATCTCCTGCACTGGCAAGCATATTCTTTACCACTAGTGCCACGTGGGAAGCCCCCAGGTGCTAGGGTATTTGATTCAAAGAGGCCAAACTTCCGATTGCCAGACTGGGGAGGGGCGAGGGGTATCCTTTGGCAAGTGTTAGAATAGCAGCTTGGGAAATTTCCACCACCTCAAGCCTGAAGCCTGGCTTCTGAAGGCTCTGAGGTTCTAAGAGGCAACGGCAAGGACCAAGTAGGGGCACCACTGGAGCCAGGACAAACCCCCAACCTCCACCCAAACCTGAACCAATCTGGCAGAACCAGGGTTCAGCCCAGTTCAGTCCAGTCGCTCAGTCGTGTCCGACTCTTTGCGACCTCATGAACTGCAGTACTCCAGGCCTCCCCGTCCATCACCAACTCCCGGAGTCCACCCAAACCTATGTCTATCGAGTCAGTGATGCCATCCAACCATCTTATCCTCTGTTGTCCCCTTCTCCTCCTGCCCTCAATCTTTCCCAGCATCAGGGTCTTTTCAAATGAGTCAGCTCTTCGCATCAGGTGGCCCAAGTATTGGAGTTTCAGCTTCAACATCAGTCCTTCCAATGAATACCCAGGACTGATCTCCTTTAGTATGGACTGGTTGGATCTCCTTGCAGTCCAAGGGACTCTCAAGAGTCTTCTCCAACACCACAGTTCAAAAGCATCAATTCTTCAGCGCTCAGCTTTCTTTATAGGCCAACTCTCACATCCATACATGACCACAGGAAAAACCATAGCCTTGACTAGACGGACCTTTGTTGGCAAAGTAATGTCTCTGTTTTTTAATATGCTATCTAGGTCGGTCATAACTTTCCTTCCAAGGAGTAAGTGTTTTTTAATTTCATTGCTGCAATCACCATCTGCAGTGATTTTGGAGCCCAGAAAAATAAAGCCAGGATGCTCAACTCTAACAGACAGTGTCCATGGTAGCCAAGGAGTCTACAGGTAGCACTCAAGTCCTTGGAGCCTGAGATGCACTCCCATTCCTGGAGTTCTCAGACAGATGTTGGTGGGACCCCCTGCGGTTTCTTATTAACACTGACAACCATTCCAAAGAGACCCTAATTAATATTCCCAACATTTGCACTTTGAGCTAATTACATCTAATATTTAATTAAGATCATCGTTCTTCCTATGGAATTATTTTTCACCTTCAAAGGGCTTTGGAGATGTCTTTCTTTCCTCCCTAGTGATGCTCCTGGATTCTTAGCATGGTTGAAAAGAATTTTCTGGAAAAAAATACATTCACCTTGTGCTTGCATGCTAAGTCGCACCAGTCATGTCCGATTCTTTGCAACCCTAAGGACTGTAGCCCACCAGCTCCTCTGTCCATGAGATCTTCCAGGCAAGAGTACTGGAGTGTGTTGCTGTGCCCTCCTCCAGGGGATCTTCCCAACCCAGGGATCAAACCTGTGTCTCTTATATCTCTGGCTTTGGCAGGTAGGTTCTTTACCACTTCCGCCACTTGGGAAGTTCTTATTCCCATTAAGGGCATCTTCTCCACTCCAGGTCAAGACAAGTCTTAAGTCACCTGAACACGCTCCAGGGAGGGCAGTGGGGGGAAATGAGGGGAAGCTGATGTCAATTTCATGTTGGTGGCGGGGACAGGCAACAATTATCCAGAGCATGCTGGCTAGACATTCTCTGATTTGCAGAAGCTCCCTCCATCCGTCTGTGCTGTGCTTAGCTTCTCAGTCGTGTCCGACTCTTTGTGACCCCATGGACTGCAGCCCGCCAGACTCCTATGTCCATGGGATTCTCCAGGCAAGAATACTGGAGTGGGTTGCCATGCCCTCCTCCAGGGGTTCTTCCCAACCCAGGGATCGAACCCAGGTCTCCAAAACTGCAGGCGGATTCTTTACTATCTGAGGATCATCCCTCTCCTCTAACGCCAAATGCCTGCTTTTCCCAAATAAGTGAAATGATCACAGAGATGCTGATGTTTCCTGAGTCAGGGTGCTTGTGGGAGTATTGAGTTGACAGTGGAGGGTGATTCTGCCTTGCATGTACCTCCACATCATCCCTGAGGCTGGGAAAGACTGAGGGCAGGAGAAGGGGATGATAGAAGATGAGATGGTTGGACTGACTCAATGGACATGAGTTTGAGCAAACTCTGGGAGACAGTGAAGGTCAGGGAAGCTCGGCGTGCTGCAGTCCACGGGGTC
Organism: Ovis aries; assembly: GCF_016772045.2. NCBI lineage: Eukaryota > Metazoa > Chordata > Mammalia > Artiodactyla > Bovidae > Ovis > Ovis aries. The sequence continues at coordinate 6,981,769 of NC_056077.1, read as the reverse complement.
TCAACTTAGTGACTGGACAACCACATCATCGGGGGGAGGGGCTTCAAGTGATTTTGCAACCCTAGCATCTGACTGTCAATGCCTGGACTTCCCTGGGTTACTGCTGAATACACACAAGGGAAGAAAAAGATGCCAAGACCTCGTGTTTTCCAACCCACCCTTGGCTGCTGCAGAACTGGGTAGAAATTTGAAATCAAGAGCATCTATTAGGATAAATGGAAAAGAAACTTCTTCGTCCTCCTGGGCCAAACTTCAATTAGAACAGCAGCTCAACAGCAGCCAGATGACGTGGGAACCACCCCACCTCCCTCATTCCCCGAAACACCCCGGTGGGTAGTTTGCACTCCAGTTACAGAGCGAAAAACGGGTTATTAAAATGCAACCAAGTCTGATTCACCAAAGGAAAAAAAAATGCCATTTCAATTTAAATATTTTACTGAAGCATGAAATAGCCAGGATATTATTGCTATTTTAAGACAAATACCGTAATCTGACCATTAGCATAGTGTGTGGACTTTGCTGCTTGCCGGCATTCAGTGAGACACCCCTCAAATACAAGGAGAATTTCCTGGGTCTCTGAAACATCCCACACCCTTAATTTTCTCAGGAGGCAGAGCCGGGGAGAAAACAGGAGGTGCTTTTCTTTAATATTTTGGTGGGGTTTTGTTGTTGTTAGACATCCCCTTCTCCCGGGCACAGCCCTGAGTGGTTTAATAAAGTAGTTTTGGGAAACTAATAAATGAACCAAGACTGGCAGCCCACCGGACTTGGCAAAATATTTTGGCTCACCATCTAATGCAAAGCACATTTCAACTGCAGAAAAGAGTCCTTACGTGGCAGAGCACGGAACGGATTTATTCTTCTCACCGTGAACTGTCTGACTTTTACTGAGGGGGAAAAGTGCCTGCCAAGGTGGACTTTAAGTATTTTTCTTTCCCGTCTCTGTGTGTGTTTTCCCATCTCTAATCATCTAACGTCTAGAGCATCCTTTCTCCTTTTGCGTCTGAAATTTACCCATTCCCAGTCCCTATCTCGTCCCCTCAAACCTCTTCTGGCCTAAACACCGCCCCTCTAGTAAAGAAATGTACGGGAATGGTTCAGTCCTCCTAAACCAATTGATTACACCTCTCCACACCGCCTAGAAAAAGCGGTGTCTCCTGCCCTGGGACCCACTCCTCCCACCAACTCCAACTCGAGAAAGGAGACTGTCCCTTCTCAGCTGCCTGCAGTTCTCCGTCCTGCTGACAGTTTGGTCGACTTGAGTTTCTCAGCCGGGTCTGTTCTACTTCTCTGGCAAGAAATTGCGCATATTCAGAGAAAAGCCTCCGGTGCTGGACGGAAAGGAACTACAACTGCATCATACCCCTGGGGCACTGAAACCAAAGAAGGGAAATGCAAAATCACATCATTAACCTGCGGGTTCGAAGACCAGCTCAGTTATTACACATCAAGCAGAAAAGCCCATGCACACACACACACACACACACACACACACACACTTGGCTGAATTCCTCTCCTTTCCCTCCCGGCATGATTCAAGGAGCAAAATCCACATCACACAGAGAGTAACACAGACTTCATACCAAGAAAGGCTTCCGCTCCATTCAAAGCACAGTTTCGAGTGAAACAGGAAAATGGGGGAAATGTACCTGCTGTACCATCCTGCTTCCTTTCTCCTCCATAAACTTAGCAGCTGTGCCAGCGCCACGCCACAGAGCATCTGGCAGGAGAGAGCCTCGATGAGGAGCGCGGGTGTGTGCGCTGTGCAACGTGGGGACGGCGGGGGTGCGGGAGGAGGGGGGGCCAGGGCCGCCCGGCTGACCTCCTCCTCAACATCTGACTGCTCCCCAAACCAGCCCCAGAGGGGACTCCTTCCTGGAGCTGATCCATCAATCACAGCCCACCCCTCCTCTGGCCCCTGCTCCCCCTTTCCGAGTGTACACTGAGCAGATGATTATATAGACGAGGAAGGGAAAAAAAAAAAAAGAAAGAAAACCCACACAGCGCTTGACTACATTAATAGCTGTTTAAAAAACATTAGAAATGCTATCCTCTGCACCGCCCGGAGCTGGAATTTTTCATTACTAAACTAAATATATGGTATGCAAGCAAACTTAGGAATTCCACCGGGAAGCTCGCGCGACTCTCCTATTTTTGTTTTATATTTTCAAAAGGGGATGGGCAGGGGTGGGGGGAACGCCAAAAGGAGAAGGGGAGGAGAGGGAAGAGGGATGAAGACAGAGCTCGAAGAGATAAGAGAGATGGTGATGGATACGTTTTTTAAAAACACACCCTGAGAACACTGCAGATAAATGTATAACAAAGCTGAGTGGTTAATTGTAAATTGATCTTAAAATACAGTCAGGGGCGAGTGTGTGGAAGATGCTCAGGCCTGGCTCCTTGGCAGCCTCTCTGCGTGATCTCAGGCAAGTTGTTGCAATGCCCTGGGCTCCAGTTTTTTTTTTTTTTTTTTTGTTGTTGTTTTGCTTCTGTTTAATGGGGAACATGATGAGTGACTTCACAGGGTAATTGTGAGAAGATCATGATAAAAATCAAATCACGGGAAAACAAACACGCACGGTGCCCTGCCTCAGAGGATGCGCTAGATAAACAGCTTCATTCATCACATTCAGTAACGTGGTGAGCAAAATCCAAAACCATCTTTGTCCCCGAGGACCCAACTGGAAGGACCTGCAGTAGGCTCTGAAGAAAAGGAACCCACCCTTGACCACAGAACGCCAGTTGATGATCAAGGGCATGAAGGAAAATCAGAGCCTCTTGTTTTTCTCTTGTCTTGAACTTCTGTCTCTTCTAAGCTCATTTTTTTTTTTCTTGTTTCCCAATGAGCAAAAATACAACCTCGTACAAAATCCCCTGTGATTTCAATGCCAAATTCTGCCTCTTTATTTAAAGCTGCAAATACTTTGTTCTTCCTTTATTATTAAAACTACAACCACCGCAGTGAAATGTGAACACAATCTCAGTTTTTATTTAGTCATGTCTTTCTGGCTCGCCCAAGGAGAGGTTTCAAGAGACCCATCCACTCTGCATGGACAGCCGCTTATCACTGAGACGCCTGCTTGGAAAGGAGAGATCTCGCTACACTGGAGGGAATGGATGAGGTTTCTGAAGTGATTAAACTTGTAATTAAATTGTATAACAGAGGAGGAGGTGAGGGCGGAGAAGGCTGCCCGGAAGAATTCCACTTTCCTGCTGATCTGTTGGAGGTGCTAGTTCAGGGAGCCCCTGGGTGATTTTTTTTTTTTTTTTAATTCCCAGCTCCCAGGGTTGGAAAGAAAATCTGGATAAACAGTATTTGTGCCATTCTTACAGTCCTATTTCCAATCACAGTCTGGGGATGTGATTATTAATTAATTAATTAAAGTAGGATGAAATTAAGCAGCCCTTGATGGGGAAATGGTGGAAACAGTGTCAGACTTTACTTTTGGGGGCTCCAAAATCACTGCAGATGGTGACTGCAGCCATGAAATTAAAAGACACTTACTTCTTGGAAGAAAAGTTATGACCAACCTAGATAGCATACTCAAAAGCAGAGACATTACTTTGCCGACTAAGGTCCATCTAGTCAAGGCTATGGTTTTTCCAGTGGTCATGTATGGCTGTGAGAGTTGGACTGTGAAGAAGGCTGAGCACCGAAGAATTGATGCGTTTGAACTGTGGTGTTGGAGGAGACTCCTGAGAGTCCCTTGAACTGCAAGGAGATCCAACCAGTCCATTCTGAAGGAGATCAGCCCTGGGATTTCTTTGGAAGGAATGATGCTAAAGCTGAAACTCCAGTACTTTGCCCACCTCATGCGAAGAGTTGACTCATTGGAAAAGACTCTGATGCTGGGAGGGATTGGGGGCAGGAGGAGAAGGGGTCGACAGAGGAGGAGATGGCTGGATGGCATCACTGACTCGATGGACGTGAGTCTGAGTGAACTCCGGGAGTTGGTGATGGACAGGGAGGCCTGGCGTGCTGCGATTTATGGGGTCGCAAAGAGTCAGTCACGACTGAGTGACTGAACCGACCGAACCGACTCAGGTTCCTTGGGATTCCCTGGTAGCTCAGTTGGTAAAGAATCCAATCGGCAGTGCTGGAGACCAGGGTTTGATTCTTGGGTCGGGAAGATCTGCTAGAGAAGGGAGAGGCTACCCTCTCCAGTATTCTTGGTGGCTCAGCTGGTAATGAATCCATCTGCAATGCAGGAGACCAGTGTTCAATCCCTGGGTCTGGAAGATCCCCTGAAGAAGGGAAAGGCAACCCACTGCAGTATTCTGGCCTGGAGAATTCCATGGACCAGACAGTCCATGGGGTTGCAAAGAGTCGGACAGGACTGAGCACCTTTCACTTTCACTCAGGTTCCCCCTCTCAAAACCGCATCATGAGAGGACCAGAGCCCCTTCTCAAAGGACTCGCTCAATAGGTGGACTCAGCAGTCATTCTTACGCGCCACAAGCTCCTTGTCCAACTAATAACTGAAGAGCTAAACTTCTGTTCTTTAATCAAAGGGGTCTTGCTTTCTCCTAGAAAGCAAAAAGTGTGAAACCAACACAGAAAGATTCCCCGGTGTTCTGGGAAGTGACAGAGAAAATGCAAAAACCCAAAACACGAAAAAGTCAAAACACTCAACAGAGGAGACTGTTTCAGGTGGAGACAATCAGAGTGATGTAATAGGACATTACTCTTTAGCCCACGAGCCATCAGGTCACTTAGGGGTGGTCCTACAGAGCCAGATGCTAGAACTCCACCCCAGACCCACTGGCTTAAAGTCTCTGAGGGTGGGTGGGATCCAGCCTTGGGCACTGTGTAAAGGTGCCTCAGACTATTCTTATACACAATTTTGGGGTGAAATGTATTATTTTCAAATTACAGGTGTGATCCCTTGGGATGTAAAACTCTGGTGGGGTTATGGCACCAACAGTCTCTAAATGAAATAAAGTATACCACACTGGGAAAGAATAGAATAGAGTAAGAGAAATGTTTCATGAAACTTTTATGCGGGTGAATTGGGTTGTGATGTAAAATCTTTTATAGATCGCAATAAAATAAGTAAAATAAAAAACTCTGTGCTGGGTAATTTCCCTGTTGGTTACCATCTAACTTTTTATTGGTGCTGTGACTACGGGGTGGGAGACAAATGCTGAAAAATCAGAAACTCAATGGTGGAACTATTGTGTATCCCATTTCCTCATTTATTAACATAAATCAAAAATATTCTCCTTCCAAAAAACAAAACAAAACAAAACAAATATTCTCCTTCCTGATGAGGCTCTTGTGATGCTCTAGGGATCAAATCTATGGGAATGTATTTCATAATGTAAAAGTCCTTGAGCATATATACCCACTGTAGGGATGAAATCAGTCCCCTTTCTAGTCCAGCAAAGTTCTTTCTTCTCTGAAAAACACATGTGCAGGTGTGGATTCATTCTACTGTGTGCCAGGCACTTTAATCCCCATAATCACCACCACCCCCAAGAGATAGATATTATGGTCTTTTTAAAGGTAAGAACACTGAGGCTCCAAATAGGTGAAAAAATATTTCCCACTATGGGAGTTCGTAAATTTTCGTAAATAGTGGAACCCAGATCTTGAACCTGATTTGGTGTTATTGAAGAGTTCCTGTCACTGAATCCATGCTAAGGTGAAGATGGAGATGATATTGATGATAAAGACGATGGGGATGATGATGGTGGTGGTGATGATAAAGACGGAGATGAAGGTGGTGATAAAGAAGACGATATAGCGATGATGATGGTGGTGATGAAGCTGATGATACAGAGATGACGGTGATGAAGCTGATGGTGGTGATGAAGATGATGGTGATGATAAGAAAACTCTTCTTGAGTACTAACTATGTACTAGTCACTGTTTTTGGCACCAAAGATACAAGATTCAACAAAGCAGCTTTGCCTATATTATCATATTTGATAAGAACCCAATGTGGCACCTACCATCATTCTCTTTTTAAGCGAGGTGGAGTTATCGGGTCAGCCATAAGGTTCATTCAGGTTTTTCATAACATCTTACAGAAGAACCCAAATGAACCTTTTGGTCAATCCAGCACTTCTTGCTACTCACACAACTAGAAAAAGCTAGTTACCCAAATCCACCAGACTCCTAAGCCCCACATCCTTAAACACTTCGAGATGGGTTCAAAGCTGACCTCCAGGTCAGCTTACAAACTGATCTTATAGTTTGTAAGGTGAGTATACAAACCTTGGTTTCCTAACTACATGAGCTTACAAAAAAAAAAAAAAAAAAAATCCCTGGAACAAAGAGCTCTGGAATTGCTCTGGGACCATAATTCACAAAAAACCAACAACCACGATAACAGGAATCCATGTCACAGATTGGAGAGAAAGCAATTTGTTTCATTTCGCTTTCCCAGGCTCCGCAGGGAGGCACAGAGGAGAGGCCAGGAGCCACCTTGCCGCGGCTGAAAGCCCCAGCCCCAGAAACATGAAGCACGGGAGGCGGGGCGGATTTTCAACGGTGAGGTGTCACGCTTACGAAACATTCCGACCTGACTTTCCATGTGGAGCCACAGAAGGCAACGGAGAGGCTGTTTTTCTCAACTCCTTAAAAGTTAGGAACAATCAAATATTTATGGCACTTGGTGTTAATCAGTAGCCTTGACATGGTGGCTTATGAGGTGGTATTTCCAAAGAGAAACATGCTTGTGTCAAAAAAAAAAAAAAAAATTATTAGCCTCTGGAGCAAGTGAAGTTCCCAGCCAACAATCTTGGGCACTTAAGAACAGGGGCTTTCTTATCCTGCTCACTGCATCCACAGGGTCTTAGAGGACTCTGACTTGTCCTTTAAAATCCTTGTCAAAGTCTGACATGATGTACACTTTGATTTTGACATTATGTATATTTTTACATTACGTATATTGAGTTGGCCAAAAACTTTATTTGGGTTTTCCTGTAAGACTGCAGTCCTCACCAAGGCCTGGTTTCGTGAAAGACAATTTTTCCAGGGGCCAGGGAGGGAAGGGGTATGGTTTTGGGATGATTCAAGCGCATTCCATTTATGGTGCACTTTATTTCTGTTGGACTTCCCTGATGGCTCAAATGGTAAAGAATCTGCCTGCAATGCAGGAGACTTGGGTTTGATCCCTGGGTCGGGAAGATCCCCTGGAGAAGGGAATGGCTACCCACCTAAGTATTCTTGCCTGGAGAATTCCATGGACAGAACAGCCTGGCACACTATACACCATGGGGTCACAAAGGGTTGGACACGACTAAGTGACCAACATTCACTCACTTATTTCTAGTACTATTACATTAGCTCCACCTCAGGTCATCAGGCATTAGATCCTGGAGGTTGGGGGACCCTTCTGTAAGATATTATGGTAAAATCTGCAGTTTGAGGTCTGTCTTCAACTAGACTGTAAACTTCATGAGGGCAGGAACCCCTGCTGTTTTTTTCTCACCACTGTTGCCTGAAGCATCTTAAAGAGTGGTACGCACTGCCCATATTCCAAATGTTTTGTCCCTTGAAAAATTCTCAGGTCCCGATGAGAATCAAGATATGCTCTGATTCACCCAGTAACTCAGGGAGCTGAGAAACAAAGTCAAACCATCAAGGGTTGCTCTGTTGGAAAAAAAAAAAAAATTCCCTACTGAAATATCCCAACATCATACTGAAAGATTTCTTCTTGGAAAGCCATGCGGCATAGGGATTCACTTCTCTGTCTACGAAATAGCTGTAAATGCCTTATTATAGCCCATTATACATTTTTAAAAAGTACCAGGCAGAATAGCAGCTTGTCACTGAGTTCATTCTCAGCATTAGATAATGGTAGCCGCTTGATATACATGTCTAACTAAATGTTTACAGGAACTGTGTTTTTACTAAACTTATTTGTTATCAAACCCATTTCACAGGTAGAGAAGCAAATGGTTTCTGGAAGGTAGTAAGTGGCAGATGTGTGGTCACTCATTCACTCGTGCCCAGCTCTTTGTGGTCCCTCGGACTGTAGCCCCCCAAGTTCCTCTGGCCATGGACTTTTCCAGGCAAGAATACTGGAGAGGGTTGCCATTTCCTCCTCCAGGGGATCCTCTTGACCCAAGGATCGAACCCGTGGCTCTTGTGTCTCCTGTACTGGCAGGCGGGTTCCTTCCCAGTGAGCCACCAAATGTCAGAGGCAGACCTCAAATCCACATCTTTCTCCGAAGCTGAGGTTCCTTCAAGGATGCTCTGATTGGCCCCTTTGTTGGCCAAGATGGGCACTGTTATCTGTAAGGGCTATGGTAGAACTATTTCAATCACAAATTATTTTCTGAAGTATTCCAGCCAAAGTCAGAAGTTACCAAAAAGGCATGAGATCTTGTTCTTGTCATCTCAAGATCCAGAACCCAAGAGGGGTTAGTAGTGTTAATGATGATGATGGTGAGTATACCATTATTAATAACAGCAAGAATATAATTGGAAGGGCTTCCCTGGTGGCTCAGTAGTAAAGAATCCACCTGCCAATGCAGGCAACACAGTTTTGATCCCTGATCTGGGAAGACCCCATGCACCACGGAGCAACTGAGTCTGTGCGCCACAGCTATTGAGCCTGTGCTCTAGACCCTGGGAGCTGCTGCTACTGAAGCGCATGTGCCCTAGAGCCCAAGCTCCGCAACAAGAGAAACCACTGGAATGAGGAGCTTGCTCACTGCAACTGGAGAGTAGCCCCTGCTTGCCCCTAGAGAAAAGTCTGTGCAACAACGAACAGCCAGGACAGCCAAAAATAAAAATAAATAAATACGGATATAATTAGAATGGCTCTCAACATACGCATCTATTGCCCTAAGTGTTGTATAAATGTCACTCCCTCAGTGCGCTCCCCAGCCTCCATCATTATCTTCATTTGATAGACGGGCAGCTTTGAAAGACTATGCAAATAATCTGCGATCACCCCCAGAGGCAGGATGAAAATCATAGTTTGACCAATCTAATTCTGACGGCAAAGCAAGAAGCTGAAAAAAAAAAAAAATTCAGGCCAGTTACTCTGTGTTCTTCATCCAGTTTCCCCCAACGTAATCTCTCACACAACTACAGGAAACTGTCAAAACCAGAAACTTGACATTGCAGGACCACGTTCATGGCCGCAAACACAAAGGGAATTTAGGGCAGCAAAAGTTCAGCCATCCCCTTTTGCATCCATAGCATGGCCTCACTGTTATTGCCACACATCCCTGAGTGCCAGTTGGAGCTGCCCACCACCATCCCAGATAGAGTGGTGCAGACAGAAGGGCAGATGAACTCACTGACAATTGAACTAAGCAAATGAATATTAGCAGAAACTGTTTCCATAATGGAAGGAACAGATCAACACATTTTAACTCATCATTCCACAAAGACCCTTCATCTCCTGGGTATGGAGGAAACCTTCAATCCACAATCGAACTCCCTTTACAAGGAGCTATTTTCTAAAGAAGGGGGGAAAACAGAAACGTTCTTGCCACCACCACCAGGGTAACATCAGCATCAAATTTCTATCCAAGATGAACTTCAAAGACTTGCACCATTGCTAATATTACTACATTTAACCATATCCACAACAAGAAAAGAATGCCTTGTGTTCCCCTACACAGCTTGCTTACAGTTACCCTGCAGATACGACTTGGGATAATATTGCGGTGCTCCTTACTCCATTGTAGCTATCCAGGGGATTCTCTGCCTGCATCTGAAACAGGAAACTAATAGATGTGGTGTAAGACAACTTTCTCTGTAAGAGAGGGCGTTGCTGTGCATACGGCAAGCACCAAGTAGCCCAGAGCGGAGCCAGCTCCACCGTGGATGTTGCTAATTGAAGCAACCTCGCTCACATCACATTATGAAAACTGAATTTTCTACCTATCAGGAAAGTTTATTTCCCAATGACACTAATCGACATTTCTTCCTTGGTCTTCTCTCAAAGGTGGATCCTAAACATCGCTGAGACAACCCATGACCTTGAGGAGACACGACATTGTTAAGATACAGAAGCTATGTCCCACCTCCACATAACTTATCATGAATTTCCAGAACCAAACCTTTGAGGCTTCCGTTTTTATTTTTTTGGTGTTTTCAGTTATCCAATCTCCCTTGTTGTTGTTCAGTCACTAAGTTGTGTCCGACTCTTTGTGACCTCATGGACTGCAGCCTGTCAGGCTTTCCTGTCCTTCAACTATCTCCCAGATAGTGAAGAGTTTGCTCAGACTCATGTCCATTGAGTCAGTGATGCCATCCAAACATCTCATCCTCTGTCACCCCCTTCTCCTCCTGCCCTCAATCTTTTCCAGCATCAGGATCTTTTCCAATGAGTCTTTTCCAATCTCCCTACGTGGCTATTATGAGCCTCACCAAAGAATGTAAATTCCTTCAAGGCAGGGACTTGCCATCTTCATCTTTAACACTTCCCTCTTTTTCTTCCGTCCTTTGTAATCAGGTGTTTGACATGATAAATATCTGTTGGCTTGCATTCACCTTACTTGTAGAAAGATGTCTAATCTGGTTAAGGCAACAGGCAAAGATGATAAAATATGACCTTGTCTTTCATCGTGCGTTGCATAAGTTTTAGCCTCTAATAGTTTGCCAACTTGAAAAAAAAGGCTGTCACAAAATGAATTATACTTGGATTTGGAAGAAATGAAATTAGGAGAGACTGCCAGAAAGCAAGGGCAATGAACTATTCAAATAGGCAAGAACTTGATATTCACGCCATTGTTTCAGTAGCAAAGTACTGGGCATCTTTGGTATGGCAGGTCCTCTGCTAGCTTCAGGGGCCACAGTGGCGACAAGGATTCATGCAGCCCAGAAACCTCTGCAGCTCTAAGTTGGCAGAAGTCACAGAATAACCTGGGAATGTACAGTTTGATGGGGTATGTGCCACAAGAAGAGAAATATACAGAGCTAAGAGAACTCGCCAATCCCCTATGGTTTATCAGGGAGGGCTTTCCAGAAGAACTGATGTTAAACCTCGAGTTGAAGGGTAGGTACAAAACAGCCAGATGGTACGAAACAGGTTGATAAAATCATGTGTGGAAAGGCCAGTTTAATGCTGCAGAAGGAGGAAATAGCTCATACCTGGGGTGGCAGAATCAGTGGACACGAAGTAAAAGAAAGTGGTGACGTTATTTTCAGAGCCACGGGCGAGCTGAGACAGAGACCTGGAGGCTACTGGATTGTAAGGCCCTCGAGGGAAGAGGCCTGAATTATCTGGGCCCTTGAGGGAAGGTCTGCATTACTGAATATCACCTTCCCAGGAGTGTTTGAATGGCATGCATAGAGCAGATGCTGAGAAACATCTTGGCAAGTCACAGAGTAAATGTAATGCTGGTAAATAAAGTCAAGGGAAGAGTGAAGAAAAATAAAAGGGAGGGATCTGATCTTTTAAACTACACTGTTTGATGATACCTTTTCTCTTGAGGAAACTCAAATGTTTGAAACCGAAGAAATAAATCAATAAGTCGAGTGGTCAGTTTAGGTAAATAAATATGATAGAGTTTATCACTCTCACCATAGACATCATCACAGTTGCTTAGCCAAGGATACAATGTAAAGGCTTCTGGGAGCATTCAAACAGGGTCTGTTTGAACCTCCATACCACATTGGAAAGTAGGTAGGATGGGTACCATATATACTCATTTAACAGAAGAGAAAGTTGAGGCCAATAACTCAGTGACATGCCCAAGTTCAGACAGCAAACACATTCTAGCTAAGATCTGAACTCTAGATACACTTCCATTACATTACACGGCTTCCTAAATTTTTCATCCATATGACCCAAATGTCTGGCTATATCAACAGACTTGATTGCATGATGCATTTCTGGGTTTCTTCCATCCTCATTCCATAAACTTTTATACAGAGAATAAGAGAAATAAACACGGCCAGTATGACAATTGAAATTCCCATCAGAACAAACGGGAGATAAAACTTTATTGGCTTTACAAATTCAATACAATCCAACTTGGCATGAACATGCCAGTATTGAAGTTATTGCTATTTGTAAAAGAGTAAGTCAAGAGAGCAGGAGTACTGGAGTGGGGTGCCGTTGCCTTCTCTAAAGTCAAGCGAGACTGAAAACAGAGAACTCCATTTTCCTAAGTGAAGAACCAAGTTCAGTAACTGGTGCTGCCCCAACACAAGGGCCTCTTGAGCCCTGGACCTTCAAACAAAGCACCACTGGAGACTGGGAAACCTTGAATTCTTTACATATGTTTGGTCAGTGCACAAGTATTTTCCTATAGCTAAAGATGTGTGATGTTTTAAGGATATCTGCCTCCAAGAATGCTGAGCCGAGAACAGCACACAGTTTGGAGTAAAACAGGGCTGGACTGATTTAAAGACGAGGTTTTGCAAAATGTCAAGGTGGATCCAAGGAGGAGAGTGAAATTTTGAAAATATGGAAGAAGTTCACCTTATTTGTATATAAGAGAGAATGTGCCTATTGACAAGACATTTTATTTAGATACAACAGCGTGTAAGTCTGGCCAAATAAAGTATGTGATCACTCTGTGTACAAATGAAGATACTGAAGTTAATTTATCTGAACAGTTCTGAGGCAATTTTAGCTAGGACACTGAGGCTGATGGAAGTGAAGTACATTTAATTCAAAAGACCTTCAAGCAGCATATGTAAATATTTTCAAATGCGATAACTGCAAAGCAGGTGCCTTTGCAGAGTGGAACTGCCCATCAATAACATTCATCCTCTTCACGTCCAGTTTTCCTTGTTTGATTTTTAACCTGCCTATCTTTTTCAGACAAAATGGAATATGCTTGGGACCCACCCAGAGTAGAGAAAAAGATGGTCCTTATAGTCAAGTATTATTGATTCATGGATCTGATTTAGGTTTAATGAACACATGCTGTTATAATGAACACGTGCTGTTAAAGGTTGAATTGTGCTCCCCCCATCAACTTTTTGAAGTTCTCGCCCCCTCTATCTCACAATGTGACCTTACTTGGGAGTGGAGTCACTCCTTAAGATCTATGCAGGTGTCTATCTTGTGGTCCCACCTCAGTCTGTCCTATTGTGTGGCCGCGAGCCACGTGTGGCCACTGGGCAGCTGGAGTGTAGTAATCAGACATAAGGCGTATTGCAGGCACAAAATGCACACTGAATTTCAGAGACAAGGTACAAGGAAAAGAATGCAAAGTATCTGTCTAATAGTTTTATTTTGATTGCAGGTTGAAATGATAATACTTTGGAGACATTGGATTAAATAAAACATTTTCAGTTATGTTGAGACGTACTACTGGGTTGAATAAAATCTTGAAATTAAATTTACCTGTTTCTTTTTACTGAGTTTAATGTGACTACCAGAATTACAAAAAAGAAAAAAATCTATGTGCGGCTTATGTTATCTTTCTGCTGGTCCATGGTGGCGATACCCATTGGTTCAAGTGTTATATAGAGCTGGGGTGGATTTATGCTTGTCATTGACTAACTGATGGGCATAGTGGCTCAGCAGTAAAGAATCCGCCTGCAGTGCAGGAGACGTGGGTTCGATCCCTGGGTCAGAAGGATCCCCTGGAGAAGGAAATGGCAACCCGCTCCAGTATATTGCCTGGAGAAATCCCATGGACAGAGGAGCCTGGTGGGCTACAGTCCATGGGGTTGCAAGAGTCAGACATAACTTAGCAATTAAGCCACCACCAATTGATGGGCAGAACTAGGAGTGAACTCAGACCATTGCAATATGAAGCCCTTGCACCTTCACAATACCAAGCTACCTTCTTGGTACCAAAGGAAAACGGCTTCAGAAACAACCTTGTTGAGAGGAATCCATAAGAGGGAAGTCTGATTCCTACACCAACCCCCACTCCATCTTTGTGATGTTAAAATCCTTCACTTTCCCTGACCCTTTCTGCACAATTTCAGCATCAACCCCAAGACAGCCTTCACAGAAGGCCGCATCTGAACAGAACATAACTTTCACTTTACCAAATCCGACAAAGCTTCCCAAGGCTCTTGAGAATCAGTCTAAAGTACCTGTTTGGGGACAGGCGAGGTAAAAGGCTTTTAAAAGCTTGTTTTAACTCTGTGTGAAATCAACTGACTAATATTTATACTGGGCAGCTTTCTGCAAAGATGAAATAAACTCTCTACAAATAGCCTACAGAGCTCAGACATTCACTGTGTGTGTGAGGTCAGGGAAGAACCTTGAACACGCTCCAGTATGCAACATGCTTAAGGCATGAGCAGACAGTCTGAGTTAGCTCTTGTTCTGCAAGGTTATCCATTGTATTTGATCAGAAAGGAACCAGTTCTTCTTTAAACCTCATAGACACATGGTCTTGCTTTCATTCATTCATTCAGTCAGCCAGTCACTCAAGATGTACTTTCTGCCTGTGTCTTTGGCACAGAGAGATGCCCAAGGACACTTTGATTCAGTGTGCCTGGCTCCTGGTGGGCTCAGGATCAGCATTTGTGTTTGTATGGATGTAAAATGGGCTTCCCAAGTGGCGCTAATGGTAAAGAACTCATCTGCCAAGGCAGGAGAGATAAGAGCCGTGGGTTCGACCCCTGGGTGGGGTAGATCTCCTGGAGAAGGCAATGGCAACCCACTCCAGTATGCTTGCCTGGAGGATCCCATGGCAAGAGGAGCCTGCTGGGCTACAGTCCAGGGGGTCGCACAGAGTCAGACACGATCGAAATGACTAAGCGTGCACATGAATGTAAGATACATTCAGGCGTGAGAAAACTGTCTCTTCTCAAGAGGAGATTTAAAAGATGGATAAAGACAGATGCAGGAAAATCAACAGTTAAAGCAAGTTTCATGGATTTTTAAGAGTCGACATGCATATAATTACGGGAGCCAGAGTGGAAGCGTCCCAGTTCAGAGATGGAAGGTGTAGCAAATGCTTCTAGAAGGATATGATGGAGATGAGTCTTAAAGGAGAAGTTGGAGTGAGTTAGGGGGAATCTGAAACAGAGGAAAAGCATGGAGATCAGGGAAAGAAAGAACACAGAGAAGACTCCTATGAGTGAAGTATGTGGGTGGTGGGGATTCAACAGAAACTGGAGGAAGAAATAAGGTTGCAGATATACAGACAAGAAAAGGAAATGCCAGGTAAAATAGCTTGGATTTGATTCCTTAAGTAATGAGAAGCCACTGAAGAGTTCCAGGAATGGGGATGGAACGGTCACATCTGGGCTCTACAAAGAGTATTCTGACCGCTGAACAGCTAATGCACGGGAGAGAAATGATGGAGACAGCGAAGAGCAAAGATGACCGCACTCAACCACAAATGAAATGAGGTTGCAGATACACAGACAAGAAAAGGGAATGTCAGATAAAGTAGTTTGGATTTGATTCCTTAAGTAACGAGAAGCCACTGAAGAGTTCCAGGAATGGGGATGAAATGGTCAGATCTGGGCTATAGAAAGAGTATTCTGACCACTGACCAGCTAATGCACTGGAGAAACATGATGGAGACAGGGAAGAGCAAAGATGACCGCAGTCAACCACAAATGAAATGACAAAGCAGGGGCAGAGATGGAGCAGGGCAGATGGAATCAGGGCCCCCTCCCCAAGCTACTTTTCTGCATCGGTAAGGATGCTAACGGCTCTAATCTTCACGTGTGCCGTATTTCTGGGGTCCAGTGCAAACTCACTGATGTTTACATTTTTATTTTACTAGGACTCTAAAGACCACAATCTCTGCTCACCACAAGAAAGAGATGCAGAGTAATTATATGAAAGGTGGAAACTGCTTTTGTGTTCCATTGTCTTCGTCACGAGAATGCTGAAGTGGTCAAATTAAAGAAGCAAAACTTCTATCTAGGATTATGCTGTTGGACTAGAAATACATTCAAGCAAAACAAGGCCTACTATGAACTTTACATGCACCAAGCTCTTGAGTACAGGTTATGGGAAAAAATGTTAATGATGATGATGACAATTAATAAAGCCCTTCATATTGCATACCCATTAAATCCTCATAAGGACTCTGAGTAATATATTATCTCCACTTGACAGATGAGAAAACTGAGGCTCAATCAAAGAATGACTTATTCACAGCCACACTGCTCTTAACAGCTACAGCCAGAATATGACTCCAGCCTGGGGTCTTTCTACTATTCTATATTCTATAGGCTTTCTCTGGGCATCTTCTTTAGTGGTCTCCCCTTTCTATGGGGTCCTTTATTAACAATCTAGAGGATTCAAAAATAAATTTCAATAAACAGGATCAATGAGCTTCTGCTAGTTTTCCAAGAAATTGTCTGCTGTCTTTGAGGGAACAGAGAAAGAATAAAAGAAGATAGCATGATTCCCAGTACTAAACAGCTTAAAGTCTGGGAAGGGGAACCATTTGCTGAGTTCTAAAATACAAGCCCAGGATGTCCCTGGTGGTCCCGTGGCTAAGATTTTGAGCTCCCAATGCAGGGGACCTGAGTTCGATCCCTGGTCAGGGAACCAGATCCCACATGCCACAATGAAGACGTCACACACTGCAACGAAAGATCCTGTGTGCCACAGCTAAGACTCGGCATGGCCAGATAAATAAGTGAAAAAATAAAAAGTAGTTTTTTAAAAAAAGAGTCCTCCTCTTCCTCGTACAAGAGAGGGAGACATCTTTTAAAAATTCAGCCCACCTCTGAAGCCAAAAGGCCTGCTGTGTAAATTCTGATTCTCCCTCTTTAATAAAAAATTGTTTAATTCAATGTAATTTTAAAGGTTACATTCCATTTACAATTATTACAAATTTTTGGCTATTTTCCCCATGCACAATATATCCTTGAGCCTGTCCTATATCCAGTAGCTTATACCTCTCACACCTCCATCCCTTCTTGCCATCCCGCCCTCCCCACTGGTAGCTACTAGTTCATTCTCTCCGTTGTTCACTTCTTTTTCGCTGTATTCACTACTTTGTTGTATTCTTTAGATTCCACATGTAAGTGATAACACGCCGCATTTGTCTTTTTTCCATTTGACTTATTTCAGCTATCATAATACCCTCCCAAACTCACTGAATCCTGTGTCTCCCTCTTACTAGGTGCTTACTCTTGAGTAAGTAACATTAACTCTGTGCTTTGTCTCTCTCTGGTAAAATGGGAATACTAATAGTGTATCCTTATGGAGTTATCTGTGAAATAAATTAGGCAAAGCATATAAAGTTCCTATCACCATCCTGAAAATACATATCCAATTATATTTCTTATAATAGTTATGGTATATGGGCTATTATTACCATTACTGCTATTTGAAAGAGATGTAACTTACATGACAGTGTACAATGGATGAAGGGACATTTTCCAGAAAAAGAAGCAAAGAGTCAAAATCCAGCCTGGGAGGAGACAAGCAGTCTGAGGGAGCAGAGAAGAAACTTGACTCATCACACCCACAGTCACACACTAGGCTTGGAAAATAACACGCTGGTCCGCGGGGGTAGGAAGGGCACAAAGGATTTCTCGCTGAACTGTGTCTTCCAAGTCTTGAACTGAGCTTTTCTTTTTTAGGATAAAATGTTGTCTTTTTCTATTTGCATATTGTCTTTCTTTAAATTTATTTTTAATTGGAGGATAATTGCCTTATAATATTGTGTTGGCTCCTGCCATACAACAACTTGAATCAGCCATAAGTATACATATGTCCCCTCCCTCTTGAACCTCCTCCCCACCCCCTCCCACCCCTCGAGGTTGTCACAGAGCACCGGATTGAGCTCCCTGCTTCTAAAGAAACTTCCCAGTAGCTAGCTATTTTACATACAGTAAGTGTTTCAATGTTACTCTCTCAGTTGGACCCACCCTCTCCTTCCCCTACTGTGTCCAAAGTCCGTTCTCTATTCCTTGCCTTGCAAATAGGTTAATCACTACCCTTTTTCTAGATTCCATACATATGCGTTAATATACAAAATTTGTATTTCTCTTTCTGACTAACTTCACTCTGTATAACAGGCTCCAAGTTCATCCACTTCACTAGAACCAAGCCAATTGCATTCATTTTCATGGCTGAATAATATTCTAATGCTCATATGTACCACACATTCTTTATCCATTCATCTATTGGATTGAACTTTGATTCTGATTTGTCTGAAGTCGCTCAGTAGGATAGTCACTTATGTGTTCAGCTCTACTGATCGCATACAAACACACTACTCAAAACCAGAACTAGAGTCGGCAACCACCCGAGTCAGAGAAAATAGAAAGCCAGGCTACAGAGATCACCTCTTGTCCCTTTCAACTATCACAGCCCCCTCCACTCCCTGTTGACACAGCTAACTCGTGATTCACTGAACTCCCGTTACCCACTCTCAGAGTAGAAATCATTTCTGAGTCAATGTGACTATCTCAGATGAAAAAGGGAACCGTTGCTTGTGAGCTTGATTCTTCAAATACCCCAGGGGTTGACTGGACTCACTACTTGAGGAGACTGCAAAACTGTAAGAATCCAAATGAAATGCAAGAATCGAGTGTGATTTTGATCATGATAATCATGATGATGATGAATGTGCTTCCTTCTGCTGCTATAACAAGTCACCAGCAACTTTGTGACTTAAAGTAATGCAGCTGTGCTCTCTTAGAGTCCTGGAGGTCAGAAGTCTGGAATCAGTGCCACTGACCTAAAGGCAATGTCAGCCGGGCTGGCTCTTTCTGCAGCCTCTGGGGGCAATCTGTCCCCTCGTTGTTTTCAGCGTCCAGTGGCCGCTTGAATGCACGGCCTTCTGGGCCCTTTCTCTACCTTTGAAATGCCTCACTCCAGTTTCTGCTTCTGCTATCACACTGGTTTTTCCTCTAACTCCGACACTTCTGCTTCCCTCTTATGCTAAGGACCCTTGTGATTATATTGGGCCCATTGGGATAATGCTGGATAATGCTTCTCGGTCAACATCCATCACCTAATCACATCTGTAAAGTCCCTTTTGTCATACAAGGTTAACACAGCAGTGACAGGTCCCAAGGACTAGGATGCAGATATATTGGGGGGAATAATGTTGAGTCTACCATAGTGATGATATTCTAAGCAAACACTGTCCATTAAAACTTTCCAAGATGATGGGAACATTTCATACCTCTGCCATCTAATACAGTAACCACCAGCCACATGCAGCTCTTGGGCACCTGAAAAGTGGATAATGTCCTTGGAAAACTGAATTTTAATTTTATTTCACTTAAATTGATTTAAATAGCTACTATTTAAATAGTAGTGATTATTGTATGCAGCAGGGCAGTACTGGGGTGAGCATTAGTCAGCTCCCATGGCATCTCCTGGAGGAGGAAATGGCTACCCACTCTGGTCTTCTTGCCTGGAGAGTCCCATGGACAGAGGAGCCTGGCAGCCTACAGTCAACAGGGTTGCACAGGATCAGATAGGACTGAAGTGACTTAGCAACAGCAGCAGCACGGCACCAATAGAATCTGTTCTCTTAGGAAAATAAGGCTAAATAATGATTATTTTAAATGGGTGATCTCTCATACATTTACAAACAGTCACATCATTACATTTACTAAAGCAGAGAAGTTGACCTAAGTTTTTTTTTTTTTTTTCCTTTTCATTTTTCAGCACCAAGGACAGAAGTACAAAGACTTTTCTGCTTTGACTCCTCTCTGTGAATCTACATTCCTCTTGAATTTTTTACAGATGACTTTTCCAGTATTCTGATTGGTGACTGAATACCAAAGAACTGAATTTTATGCCCGTTTAGCTTACGTTGGGAATCAGTGCTAAATGCAGAATGCAGACAAAATCATGCAAAGTAGTCAGTTTATTGTTGAGCTTTTATCCACCTTTCAGCATGGTAAGTTTAATGCTGAAAATTGAGCTGGTTCCATGATATACAAGCATGAAACCCACAGTTCCAACACTAGAAAAGTAAAATAAGTGTACTGAGGAGAATTTTTAGCCAAGGGATTTCTGTGTGTTGTCAGTCTCTGTCACTCCAACTCTTTGTGAGCCTGTGGACTGTAGCCCACCAGGATCCTCTGTCCATGGAATTCTCCAGGCAAGAATAGGGCGTGAGTTGCCATTTCCTACTCCAGGGAATCTTCCCAACCCAGGGATCGGAGCTGTATCTCCTGCCTCTCTGGCATTGGCAGGCAGATTCTTTACCACTGTGCCACCTGGGAAGCCCAGGAATTAGTAGTATAGACAATATTCATCAATATCCAGGATGATAAAGAGAGACACAAGAGTGAGGGCTAGACATAGGAACTGACTAGATATAGAAAACTGGATAGAAAATTATTGAAATCGCATTACTGAAATTCTTCTTGAAACTTTTGTTAGGTAAGAGTCAATAAGACCCAATTTCTTCTAAAAATTTGAATGGGAATAAACACTATGGCTAAAAGACTGTTACCTATTAGGATGTGTCAGTTTGGTGGTGGTGGTGGGAACCCAGGGATTTAGTGGGCCACAGACTCAAATATAGTAGCAATGAAATTACTTGTTGAGAATAAAGAGTCCAACAAAAACATTTAATATTACATTAAGCAAAAAACCTAAGATAGAGAGACCACTTAAAAACTTACCTTGACCCCAGCCCAGTGATCAATAAGGAAAGCTAATGTGATCTCTCAGAAGAATTCTGAAAGTCAGAGAGACAACACCATCAGTCTGTCTGATGTTCGGTGTGTCTGGTCCAGCCCTCCAGGGCTGTATCCACTTATGATAGAGACATAACCCATGAAGAGACTGAATCCTAAAGAAAAAGCCAAGAATCCCTTTCTAGGGTGTCAACTCAAGTCAAGGCCACGGACAGGATGACAAGCTATCACAAAGGAAAAATGAAGGATTTGGAGCCAACCAAATGGTCACAGACAGGGAATGGTGGCGTAGACTGGACTCTAAGGCAATGGATGCAGCTTCAGCAGACAAGGAAAGATGGGGTGGCAGAGGCTTTAGGAACTGATGTCAGAGAAAATCCAATGATCTGCGAGTCTTGTTACAGTTAAGACAGTTCCTCACTTTATTTCAGAGACATGAGGAGAAGGGGAGATAAGAAGTATGGGTCACTTTTTGGTCTCCCCAGATCTCTAATTGATGGGTCTCTAAACCAGGGGTAGGAAAGTAATTCAACTCATCTTGCTGCTAAGTCACTTCAGTCGTGTCCGACTCTGTGTGACCCCATAGACGGTAGCCCACCAGGCTCCCCGTCCCTGGGATTCTCCAGGCAAGAACACTGGAGTGGGTTGCCATTTCCTTCTCCAATGCATGAAAGTGAAAAGTGAAAGGGAAGCCGCTCAGTCATGTCCAACTCTTTGTGACCCCATGGACTGCAGCCTACCAGGCTCCTCCATCCATGGGATTTTCCAGGCAAAAGAGTATTGGAGTGATGTGCCATTACCTCCTCCAATTCAGCTCATCTTACTGAATCCTTAAACACTCAAATACATCTTATTTTCACTGTCTATTAAAGTAGTTCAGCAGTATATTTTAAGACACTTTTCAAAATGTGTGATGATGAAGAGATTGACAGTAGGTTTTTTCAGGCCACTTCAAGGAAAAAAAAAGGGTGTTTAAATGGTGATCTACATTTCCACAAGTTCTCAGGACAGCAAAGATGCCTAGATGTCAGAGCAAAACCATCGAAGGAAAAAATGCAGAGCTGTTTCTGCAAAAAGGTGGGATCAGATTTTTATTTACCATGGTTTCCTCTCTTTGAGACTATGGGAAATCTCCTTTTACCAAGGCTAGAAGCTCATGACGGAGAAGGCGATGGCAACCCACTCCAGTACTCTTGCCTGGGAAATCCCATGGATGGAGGAGCCTGGTAGGCTGCAATCCATGGGGTCACTAAGAGTCGGACATGACTGAGTGACTTCACTTTCACTTTTCACTTTCCTGCATTGGAGAAGGAAATGGCAACCCACTCCAGTGTTCTTGCCTGGAGAATCCCAGAAACGGGGGAGCCTGGTGGGCTGCCGTCTATGGGGTCGCACAGAGTCGGACACGACTGACGCGACTTAGCAGCAGCAGCAGCAGGAGCTCATGAACAAGTCAGGTGTCAAGGCTATCAGAACTCTACCCTTGGGCCTTCTCTGGTGGATCCGTGGTAAAGAATCCACTTGGCAATGTGGGAGACATGGGTTCGATACCGGATCCGGGAAGATTGCAGGGGAGCAAATAAGCTCATTTGCCACAACTAATGAGCCTGTGCTCTAGAGCCTGCAAGTCACAGCTACTGGAGCTGCACATCCTGGAGCCCGTGCTCAAGAACAAGAGAAGCATCGCAGTGAGAAGCCCAAGCACCACACCTAGAGAGTGACCTCCGCCCGCCACAACTAGCAAAAAGCCCACGCGGCAACGAAGACACAGCACAGCCAAAAATAAATAAAACAAAAACAAACAACTCTACCTTCAACCAGATGTGGATTTGGACTTGTGAACTAATACAGCCCATGGCTTCAAATAGCTCTGTAGCTCATGGCTCCTTCTCCAAAGTAAAATTTGCTATCCCAAATTAATTAATAGCTGACTCATTGGAAAAGACCCTGATGCTGACAAAGACTGAGGGCAAGAGGAGAAGGGAATGGCAGAGGATGAGATGGTTGGATGGCATCACCGACTCAATGGACATGAGTCTGAGCAAGCTCTGGGAGATACTGAGGCACAGGGAAGCCTGGGGTACTGCAGTCCATGGGGTTGCAAAGAGTCGGACATGACTTAGCAACCGAACAACGACAAACTAACTTGTGACTTGAAAGGTCAAAGTTTATTTGACTCCTCCCCATTGATGGATGGAAGTGGAGGAGAATATGGGTCCATTATCCATTCTCCCTATCGGACTCAACCCCTCCAATTAAGAAGGCAGCCCATCTAACTAAAAAAATTAAATTGCACACAGTGAAACCAGAGTCCTAGACTAATCCACTCTGGGGGTTGGCCATGAGTTCTAATAGACAGTCTGCAAACTTGTTTTTGCCAGCAGTAACACTCAGTAGAGCACTGCAGCCTCCCAACCCTTCCGAGCTAGCACGTCCAAGATCAGAAGCTGCATGGCTATCACCATGAACGTCTGAGCCCTTGGACAGAGTGTCATCCTTTTCTTCGGGAATGAGAAAAGCATCTGCCTTGAAGAAGGAGAAAAAGTCCGATCAGACATCTCTGCCAATTTATTCTGGCTCGTATGACTGACAGAAGTTCTACAACCGCCTGTGTTCCAGAACTAGCCCCTTGGCCGCATGGTAGGGATGTTCTGGTAAACACAACCGGGGCACAGATTTTACAGGGGGAGAGAAAACAGAGAAACACTGGCAGGCACAAACTCACCTTCTAGTCTACTCCAATGAGCATGTGGGGGAAAGCCACATCTGCAGTAAGACCCCAAAAGTCTTACCCTTTAAGCTCTCTGACCTTCGACAATACATTGTGTGCTGAGTGTGCTTACTTGCCCAGTTGTGTCTGACTCTTTGCAACGCCATGGACTGTAGCCCGACAGACTCCTCCGTCCACGGTTTCCCAGGCAAGAATACTGGAATGGGTGGCTCCTGTCCCCTTTCAAAACACTGTACACATATGTATCATTAAAAGATGGAGGTAACATCTCTATTTTGATGTGATAAAGAAGAGATTAAGGAAATGTGCATAATTCTGTCTCTAAACCTCAGATTCTCCATCTCCAAAATGGGAATATGACGGTAGCTACTACACTGGATTATTCTGAAGATTAAATGGGATTAGGTATCCAAAGTGCTTAGCATTGCCACCTGGCACATATTAAGAGATTAATCAATGTTGGCAATTTTAAGAACAAATATTAAACGACCATTCAATAGGATCTCAGGCAGCTCTTGGCATTCAGTAAATGCTTAAGGAAAGGCAGGTTCCAAATTACTCAGACATTAATATTGCTGAATAATAAAAGATTTCAGCCAGAGACTCCCTAATATTACCTCATAGGGCAGGCTTCGGAGAGACAGGACACAGAGTAAGATGAGACAGGTAGAGGCAGTTGAACAGAGAAATCGGGACAGAGGGAGGAAAGCAGACCCAGGAAAAGCGGACACAAACACGGAAGTGAAATTCACAGTGCAAGACCTCAGATGGACAGACAGATAGTGACTTAGCTGCATAGACACAGATAGACGGATACACACATACCCACATACAGTGTGTGTGGATATTCCCTTGTGGCTCAGATGGTAATGAAATCTGCCTGCAATGCGGGAGACCTGGGGTTCAATCCCTGGGTGGGGAGGATCCTCTGAAGAAGGGAATGGCAACCCACTGCAGTATTCCTGCCTGGAGAATTCCAAGGACAGAGGAGCCTGGGGGGGCGGCTACAGTCCATGGGGTTGCAATGAGTCAAGACTGAGGGACTAACACTTTCGCTTTCATATCTATATATAGCTATGTGTTTCTATCTATTTAAACATTCATCCATTCATCCACTTGCCCCTTTACACATCCATCCATCTATCCATCCGTCTATCACTCTTTCTATCAAACTATGATCTTTGGAGAGAAAAAAAAAGGCAAAAAAAAAAAAGAGAGAGAGAGAGACAGGAAAGGAATTGCTCAGCCAGCTCTTGGCCAGCTCAGAACTCCATCGAGCTAAGTGCACGCACTGCAAACCGGCGCCCCTTCTGCCTGAGGGTATTAGCACTGCCGCAGATGAAGATGTAAGGGCGACCAGCTCATCAATCACAGTCACGCGGGGACACAGGAGCCAGGCAAGAGGATTAGCAGTGCAGCCCGCCCAGACCTCTTCCTCTCACAGCTTCCCTTTAATTAAACATCACCTCCAGTGCTTACTTCCGGCCGAGATGCCCCCGCTCCTACCTACCCCTCCATTCCCAAGGCCGGCCTCCTGTAATCTAGGCTTCAGAGTTAATTAGAAAAGAGGTTCTGGAAAAAAAAAAAAAAAAAAAACACCACACACACACACACACACACACATATCCATTCCAAAGGGTGGGAGTCCCTGAACAGAAATGATTGGATGCTGGTAATAAAGATTTGCTTTTCCTTGGAATTGAGATTGACTATTAAATGGCCTTCATTAAGCTGCAGCTTTTTTTCTACCCAGGACCTCTCCAATAAAGCTATGTAAGGTCTTACTGAAGAAGCTGTTAGCTTCCAAGAGTGGGGAATGAAGGAGGCCCTTTGAAAGGCTGTGCCCAGATCACCCAGGAGAATGTTTGTATCTGCCTTGAGAGGGCTGAGGGCAGGTGAGTGCAGGGGAGGGGTCCTGTGTGTGCTGTGCAGTCTGGGCGTGAGTTTCCACATTGTGGATATGAGTGGATTTTCCTGGCTGGTTTGTCTTTGTGCAGGGGAAGGGGGAGGGAGGGAGGGAGAGACGGCTCCTAAAGGGAGGGAGCTGACGCACCTAGAGCACCGAAGGCAATGCTTCCTTTCAGGAATGTTTCCATTCATTCATTTATTCAGCCAGTATGCATCAGTCTCCTATCTCATGCCAGGCCAAGGACTCTGTGCTGGGCACAGAACAAGATAAATTCCTCAGCTGCCTGTGGAGTGCCTGTGAGGAAAGCAGGCAAGTAACTGACCCACAAACACATAGATGGAGAATATGATGACCTAGAAGTGTGATGAGGACAGGCACAGAATGAGAGTGATGGGAGCTGCTCCCTGAGATGAGGGAGTCAGCGGAGGAGAGGCCACATGGAATGCAGTAGTGTTAGTCACTCAGCCTTGTCTGACTCTTTGTGACCCCATGGAGGTAGCCCACCAGGCTCCTCTGTCCTTGGAATTCTCCAGGCAAGAATACTGGACTGGGTTGTCATTCCCTTCTTCAGAGGATCTTCCTGACCCAATGCAGGCAGATTCTTTACTGGAAGCCATGTGTAAATCTAGGGAAAATAAGGCCCAGGGAACTGCAAGATCAATGCCTTGAAGTGGGCTGTGTATTTGGAAGGATTTAGGGGCAGCAGCGAGGAGGCAGAATGAGGCTTACAGGGCAGCCAAGGACCTGGATGTTGGAATTCTGACTCTTGGCTGGCTTGTCTCTTAGAAACAAGAGACAAGTATCTGTGCAGCCCCCGAAGCCTCCGCTTGAGGTTCTCCTTCCTACCCTCTGCCCCATTAGAGCAGGGAATACCACCCAGAACATGATGGATGACTTCACTTCTACACTAATATTGGCCTGGCTTCCATGCAGTGAGCTCACCTTATGTGAATTGGACACCATGTGTGCCAAGCACACCACTTGGCCCCCCACAAATCTTCAAATGACTATTCCACAGGAGAGATGCTGTCCGCTTACAGTTCTGGACATGGATCTCAAAGAGCTTAGATGACTAGCTCTAGGTTACTGAACACCGATAAACTGCCAGCACACACACACACACACACACACACACACACACACACACACATACACACACACACACACAGAAGGACACACAGTCCAAAGAAGGTGCAAACAAGCCAAGCATGCTAGAAAGCAGAAGTTGGCAGCATTTTTCTGTGACGAGCCCAAGGCAAGTAGACACCTATAAACTTTGAGCTTTGCCAGGCTTATAGCACCTCTGTTGCAACCACTCAAGTCGGCCATTATAGCCAGAAAGCACCGTAGACAATGTGTGAATGTGTGTGAGTGAATGAGTGTGGTTGAGGATCAATAAAACTTTATTTGCAAAAGTAGATAAAACTGTATGAGTGTGGCTGAGTATCAATAAAGCTTTATTTGCAAAAGTAGGCAGCGGGCCAGATGTGGCCCACAGGCTATCATTTGCTGACATTTGCTTTTGAATATCTGTAAGTTCAGAGGCAAACTGATTTGGGGAAACACAAACAACAGTCAAGGGATTTCATGTTCACATAATAAAAAAAAAGTAGATATTAGTTAGATATATGCAAATACAGTCTTCTATTTCAAGCCTCTCCTTATAATCCCTTGCCTGGGGGAGTGGGGACACCCCATTTGGGAGCTTTGAGATTCTTTGCCCTGAGTTCATTCACCTCATTCCCTGTCATGTCTTAAAACTAAAAAAAGCACACGTGGGAGGCTGAGGCATCCAGTTGGATTCAGAGAAAGCCTATTAAGCATGTTAATCCACTTGTAATTCAACAAGAAGAAAATGCAAGTACAAGGCAAAGAGCAGAAGATGGGAAGATGTCTTCCGGAAACGTGTGAGCAACGGTGCATGGCAAGGCAGACCACTATAGAGGCCATGCTCAGCCTGCCTCAAAAAGTGGTGAGGGGCAGAGGACACGTGGGTGTGCAGTCCAGTGTGCGTGTGTATACAGAATTAGCCACTGCAGCTGTAAACAGATCACAGTGGCCAGCACAAGCAGCAGTGAATTTACATGCCAATGGCGCATAACAAACATACGTGCAACGAGCATATATGTCAAAGGGAATGTGCTGAACAAATGCTCATTATCCAGCCTGAGTACAGGGGGTGAGAACACTTTTCTACAGGAGTGAGTATGACTTATCTTTATATCTCTAAGGTGAATTCTCTGATATTTTAAAAGTATGATGATTTAATGCTAGGAAACGTAAACTTGCATACAAATTATGATGTGTAAGACATATAAAAATTCACCTTGATTGTGGAAATCCAGACAGTATCTCACTCCTTCACAGTTTTGAGCAAGTCAAAAGATATTAGTTGGGACAAATGTCTTCCTTATGACACTAACATCATCACTCATCTGAGTGTCTGAAAGTTGCCATTAAACCAGAAAAAGCAAAGGTCAGAAGGTCTTATGCTGAATTGATGTTAGGGACACTGTTAAAAACAGAGCAAAACAGAATATAACACATGATGCCCCATGGCTGGTGGGCAGCAAACAGTACAGCCACCAATCGCTCTGGAAAACAGTACCACCATATCTTATAAGGTTAAACCTATACTTGCCATGTTAAACCTGGCAGTGCCTTTCCAAGGATTTACCTAAGAAAAATGAAAACTTTTGTCCACACAGAGGTGTATGCTAAAATTTCATTGCATTCATACCCACCAGAACCTGGAAATCAATGTCCATCAACTGGAGAATGGACAAGCAGATTGTGGTATATCCATGTCATGGAATATTACTCAGCAGTGAAAAGGACTGTTGATAGACATTTCATGGATGCATATCAAAAATAGTAAGTTAAGTGAAGAAAGTCAAACAATTCAAAATGATAGAGAGAGACTAGATCAGTGGTTGCCAGGGGTTGGGAATTTAGGGGTAAAACAGACTTGAAAATGAGCTTAAGGAAACTTTCAAAATGAAGGACTATTCACTCTCTTGATTAAAGTGAAGGTTATAAGATTGTATATAATTACCAAGAGTCCCCAAGCTGTACATGTAAATAAATAAATCTTACTGCATATAAATACTAACTTAAGAAAACAAACAAACCCTAATGTGTGGTCTCCAGTGCAAACCAGTTTAAGAATTTCTCAGAATGAAAAGCAACTGGTTTTACTATTCCCACGTCTGTTTCTCAATCCTGGTACACAACCATATGACCCCAGTAACCTGTTATCCTGGGTTGGACTTAAATCCAGCACCAGGATTTCCCTGATGGTAGAGTGGATAATAATTCACCTGCCAGTGCAGGGGACATGGGTTTAATCTCTGATCTGGGAAGATCCTACTTGCCTTGGAGCCACTAAGCCCATGCGTCCTAACTGCTAAGCCCACCGGCTGCAGCTGCTGGAGCCTGTGGGTCTAGAGCCTGTGCTCTGCAACGAGAGAAGCCACTGCAAGGGGACTCCAGCTCACCACACCACAAGAGTAGCCCCTTCTTGCTGCAACTAGCAGAAGCCCCTCTCAAAGCAACGAAGACCCAGTACAACCAAAACACTATATAAATAAATCACAGATCCAACTCCAGAAAAAAACATCTTTGAAATATCAGCATTTCCCAAAATGTATGACACTAAACTAATACCCTGATATCAGTCATTCCCATAAGACCACTGGCCTTCTACTGAGTGGGCCAAACGGTTTCTCTGGGTTTTTCCTTTACATCCATCCAACCTGACACATCCCTAACCCAGGGAATGTATAGGGAGGTGACCAAGTTAGCATCACAGGCTTGGGGATAAATGGTATGAACACAACGTCCTACTGAGTGCTTACTAGATTCTAGGCACTGCACTAAGTGCTTATTTACTATCACAGCCTATTATTTTCATGAGAACTCTATGAATAGATATACATTACTGTCCTCCTTGTATAGATGAAGGAATTAAAGCTCACATATATTCTTTAGGTATGAAGAATATACATAACCTGTCCAAGTTCACACACCCAGTAAGGCTGAGCTGGGACAGAGCTAGGTGTGCCGGATTCTAAAATCACCACGTTTAGGACTTCAAGTCTCCAGCAGAGCTCCGGAGGGACTCAAAAGAGTTCAGCAAGTCGAGACCCACAAACACATCACAGCTAATCAGTGAGGGCTGTGCATAAGATCCCCTGGAGAAGGAAATGGCAACCCACTCCAGCATTCTTGCCTTGGGAAACCTCTAGGACACAGGGGCCTGCAGAGGGTGGGGGTGGGCTACAGTCCTGGGGTCACAAAGAGTCAGACACAACTTAGCGACCAAATAAGAGACTGCTTCTGGAATGACAACACAGCCCCGTTACACTTGGCGGAACTCAGGTACAGAGTGGCTTCCCTTTCCTGCCATCGTCAGCCCCGCCGCGGTGCCCAGGCGATGCACTATTGTGGAAGCCAGTTTGGAAGTTAACCTACTCCTTCAAATAATTATAGACTGTTCAATCCCTGAATGAGATCCTGCATACAGCAACAACAGCAAATACCTCCTACTGAAAAGCGATCAGTGATCCCTCATACCAAACTTACAAGACTGCTTTGACTATTATACGAAATAGGACTTGGAGGTCACTTGGCTCTGTGTCTTCACATAGCAAGGACTAGTAACAGTCATGATAGCTACAAGCCTTCCTGCTTTCTGGTAAGAAAAATAATATTTTAGCACCTACCCTGTAGTGCAGTGGGCTTCCCAGGTGGTGCTAAGGGTAAAGAACCCGCCTGCCAATGCAGGAGATGCAAAGAGACGTGGGTTTGATCCCTGAGTCCAGAAGATCCCCTGGAGGAGAGCAGGGCAACCCATTCCAGCATTCTTGCCTGGAGAATCCCATGGACGGAGGATCCTGGCAGGCTACAGTCCATAGCACTGCAAACAGTTGGAGACGACTGAAGGGATTTAGCATGCGTGCAAACTGTAGTGTAGCAGGAATAAAAATTCCCAGGTGCATCTGAGATCTGGGAAAGCCGATACATGGGGCTAACACCTTGCCAGATCTCACCTCCAGGTGCAGGCCTCTTCCAACCCAGGATAAAGTCTACAAAGAGATCATTGCAGGCAAAGCGGTCCTCCTCTCAGATCTCGTTTCTGCAACAGCTGAGCCCATCCCCTGTACATGATGTTCAGGGTTTGGGGACAGAACATCCCGAGTGTGTGGGAGGACACATTTGCATAGAGGTGGGTGGGCAGGGGCTTAGCAGAACATCCAAGAACACAAGCAAACACACCCAGGAAGGAAAATTCCTTCATTGCTCTGGGCTCTAACACCCCGCAGGGATGTCTGTAGGGAGTGACCAAGGTCGCCTGGCCCGACATCCTCTCCCCACTGGGTTCTCTAGTGAAGCAAATCCAGAAATTGTGTCTCTAAGGCTCAATACTGTCTTTAATGATTGCTTCCCAAAACAAACCCCAGGCAATCAGAGGAAAGAGAAGAGCAGTGCTAGTAGCTGACTCTTGATAAAAAAAAAAAAAAAAGAACCAGAAGGAAGTTGATGAAGAGGCACAAAGAGAAGATCAAGAATAACTCTACTGCTTACTACATAACAGCAATACTGTGTGGGCCAGACACGTCCCTTTGGGCCCTGTATTCCTCACCTGTAAGGTGAGACTGGAACTCTCACCTAATGCATCTGAAAAGTGTGCAAGTGAAAGCATTAGTCGCTCAGTTGTGTCTGACTCTTTATGATCTCATGGACTGCAGCCAGCCAGGCCTCTCTGTCCATGGGATTCTCCAGGCAAGAATACTGGAGTGGGCTGCCATGCCCTCTTCCAGGGGATCTTCCCAGCCCGAGGATCGAACCCACGTCTCTTATGTCTCCCACATGGGCACGTGGGTTATTAGTACGGCCACCTGGAAAGCCCTTTTATCTAAGAGGTTGCCCCAGTTCCCAGTGGCTTTGCGTTTCCTCAAATAAGTGCCAAGACCCAGCAGATCATTAATTACAGCTTCTACAAATGGTTTCCCACATTGCCTTGCAGGCACGCATGTGCCCTGGGAGGGAAGATTTCTCAGCAGCAGAAAGTGGCCCGTGCTTCTGGCTCTACACAGGGCTCTCAGAGAGGATGCAGCTCATGTGGCAAGCTCAGTGGGCTTCCCAGGTGGTGCTAAGGCCTTCAGGCAAGAGAGAATCCACAACTGAAAATAAGTCTGTGCTGGAAACAAGGAGGGTGATGAAAACAAGGCTTGCAGCTTTGAAGAAGTAAATAGCGTAGGAGAGGGGGAAAAAGATATGAGCTGGTGATCACTAGAGCACAAAAACCTCATGCTTGTTGCACGTTTATTTTTCCCAAAGAACTACTGTATCCACTTTCTCATTTGTGGGATTAGGATAAATATTTGCTGAGCACCTATTATGTTCTGGGTTGAGAAGATTACCCTGGAGGAGGGCATGGCAACCCACTCCAGTGTTCCTGCCTGGAGAATGCCATGGACAGAGGAACCTGGTGGGCTACATTCCATGGGGTCTCAAAGAGTCAGACCCGACTGAAGCAACTCAGCACACACACACGCACTATATTCTAGGAGCTTCCCAGGGGGTGACCCAAGGACTGTAGCCTGCTAGGCTCCTCTGTCCCTGGAATTCTCCAGGCAAGAATACTGGAGTGGGTAGCCATGCCCTCCTCCAGGGGGTTTTCCTGACCCAGGGATTGAACCCACATCTCCTGCACTGGCAGGCGGGTTCTTTATCAATTGAGCCACCTGTGAAGCCCTTTTGAGACATTCCAGTAACAATAATCCCTAACCCTCTGCCTTTCCAAGACATAAGACTGTTGCAGTGATGAGATGAATAATAACTATATGTAAAGTATTTTGCTCAATATTTGGCTTATAGCAAGCACTGGTAAAATTAAAATGATATTTTCATTATCCTGATTACCTTGATCCATCTACAATCCAAGCTCTAGGAGAAAGTCATTGACATTTTGGAAAAAGGTAGTATCAAGAAATTGAAAGCATGAATGGACCTCTCTCCTGCACTCACATGATATATTGTCCTCTGGATACCTCAGTTAAAGTCTGAGCCTGTAAATCCTAGGACAATATAGGTTGGGGGAAAAAAGCCCTTCTGCTGAAATTTAAGAAGGGCTCCACACTGTTTAAATTAGGTGGATTTACATGAATGGTACTATTTGCTGCCTACCCAGCATCTGCCCCATTGTTAACTTATTAATAGAATTTCAATTTATTCAGGTAAAGAGATAATACTATTTAATCTCAGCAAGGTGGGTCCACTTATCCAGATCCAGGTAACGAATAATGATCAATCTAAATTGGTCAGGGTCATCCAATGACCTTTTGCATGTATGCCATCCAGTTTGGGCAAATAAGACATAATTTCATGTCTCCTTGATGGCTTTCCTTCTCAGAAAAAAAGGCAAATCCTTGCAAAAGATAATAAGTGCTTTACCCCTGTCCTTTTACACTTGAGGCAGTGGAGTGAGGATACGAGGCTTGGAACTTTGGCGGCTATCTTGTTACCATGAGCAGAAAAGTAAAGGATAGATGCAACCAGAGTGGGTCCTGAGAACACTAAACCACTTACTTTAAGGCTTCTTGCTAAAGTTTTCTTCAAAAATTCTTTTTTAGTTAAGTCATTCACTGGTAGTCAGTTTTTAGTTACCCTCGGGTAAAAGAAATGCAAACGGTTTCAATTCCTCAAATTCAGAGCTTCAGGTTTTTGTTGCATTTACTGAGAAGCTGGAAAAATGGCTTCCCAAATCACCCGAATCATTTATGACTACAATCACTTCAGCTTCCACTGGAAGTCTTCTCATCGCATCTCTCTGTGGGTGTGCCAATGCCCAGAATCTGGAAACCTCAGACCTGGAAGGAACTTCAGACAAGAGATGTCCACTCTCCATCCACTACAAGGGTCACTCCCACAGTGAACATTTCAGGATTTCTCCAGCTGGTCAGCTCCAATCCCTGGACCATTTCTGCCTTTAACTTTGCTGCCTTCCCCATCCCCTCCCCCCAAATAGCCTTCCTTTTGGATACAATTTTCCCTCTGGGCTCCACTGAGAATGCACTCCATTTGTTTGCCTACAGTTATGTCTTGTTGCTGTTCTTTAGTCATTAACTCACCTCCAACTCTTTGCGACCCCATGGATTGTAGCCCCCCAGGCTCCTCTGTCCTTGGCATTTCCCAGGCAAGAGTACTGGAGTGGGTTACCATTTCCTTCTCCAGAGGATCTTCCCAACCCAGGGACTGAACCTACATCTCCCTTTTATCTATTTTAATAAGATGATACTGTGTCCTCTTAGTATTCTCCATTCTACATAGCAATCATGCTCTCAGAATATAGAAAACTACTTATATAAAAGTAGCGACACTGTCTATAGATCCTGGGTCAAGTGAAAAGCCATCAAAGAATTCCGCTTTACAGATTCACTGTAACAAATTTCTATTATTAAAATAATGTGCATGGATTCAACCCCAAACTTTAATCACTGAATTGCCAACTGCTTATCCACTTGAAAGGCAACTTTTGAATGTTTTTCCATGTCTTTAAATCCACGTGGGGAGAGGGAGGGGTGCAAATTATAGACTTATGAATCAAAGTCGAAGTCTCCATTATGTGTGGAGTCAGAGGTTCAGAAAGTACAGATCTAGGGCTAAACAACAAGGACACAATACCTAAAAGTCTCTGTTAGACTCTGCTGACGACCCTAAGAAAGACCTTGAACCTCCCCTTCACATTTCCCTAACATCCCTCTGACTTCTGGGTCCATTTTTTCACCTACCTGCCTCCCAGCCGTGGGTTCGGGAAGAAAAGGGAAAAGTCAGATTTGCAGTGGGTGACGCTCTGTCCAATTCCACCTTGAAGTCCAAGGCTAGTCTCCAGGGCTCAGAGAATTAAAACGGATGCAGTGAACTTGACTTGCATGTAGTTACTGCCATCTTAATAAGGTGAGAGCAGCTGGGGGATCCCAGGAACATGTAAGTCGGGCCTTGCCATATGCAGCCAGCCTGGAATCTGTCAAGTTCACTTAGCACACTTTGTCTTTGGGGAGTCAGCCAGGCAATCACGTTCAAGGGGGCAGGAGGGAGAGGCAAGCACATGGGGAGTCAGGGCTGTTGAAATATTGAAGCTCCTGCTGATGTAAAGCCAGATGCATAATCACCCTCCCGCCCCCCACTGGGAAATACTCCTCTCACAGACCCCGGCTGGAGCTGAACACTGACAATGATTTAGGGCTGTTTGGGGGGAAAGAACTGAAATAGCTGGTATGAATATATGTATTTCAGAAGGAAGTAATGAGCACGTTTCTCATAGTCGGTGGATGAAGCTCATTTGCATCCATGTCTTATTTCTGCCCTGAACAACCCAGGAGACAGATATACCAATTTCAGCATCCACAAGAATGCCTTTTTTTTTTTTTTTTTTGAGGTTGGTTTTGTGATCCTCCTGTGCGAGAGATCTTAAGAAGAAAAAGTCCTGGGGAAAAAAGGGCATGAATTTGGGAAGGAGAGGAATAAAGTAACTGGCTGTTAAGAAGAGTGTTACCCACAGCTGCAGTCTGATAGCAAGGGTGAGATACGCTTCCCGGAAGAGGAGAGCCTGGGACTCCACCCCAGTGCAATTCTACCCTGATGGATGGGAATGAGGGCATCTCGGCAGAGCTTTGGGAGAAAAAGCCCGAATTGAAAAATGTAATCTCCATTTCATACTTTCCGCTGATATTCAGCATAAAAGCAAGGCTAGCCCATGGCCAGCCAAATTCAATGCAATTTATATGCAGCCTCATACATCTTTGAGGGGATTTTGTAGGGAGACCAAATCCTACCAACATCCTCTCGTACAGATTTGCCAGGTGGGGTTCAGAGTGACGCTTTGGAGGAGGCTTTCTGGGGAAATGAAGTGAGGGATTTAATTTTGGTCCAGTTTATAGAATGTGCCCCAACGGTGACATTTCCAGGGACAACGGGGCATTGTTGTCCCTTGGAGACGAGGAGGGCTTCGTTTTCAAGATGCTGCTCATTTAGCCTTCACTCCAGCAGAGGAAACAACAAAACCAGCTCAGGCTTGCTTCCAGCATCTTCCAAGTCACGTGAACCTGGGCAGGTTCCTTCACTGCTCTGACTTACTAAGGTTAACGCCATCTAACAGCTCTGATCCTTTCAGATGGTAAAGAATAACCAACACGTATTCAGTACCGCGGCCAATGCCGGAGATGCAAGAAATGTGGGTTCAGTCCCTCTGTCAGGCAGAGTCTCTGGAGGGGGAAATGGCACCCTACTCCAGCATTCTTGCCTGCAAAGTTCCATGGACAGAGGGGCCTGGCAGGCTACAGTCCATGGGGTCACAGTCAGACACGACTGAACACATGCATATATATCCAGAGCTCCACACCTGCAGACATTTTAAAAGTGTTTCACATATACAATCTCTTTGAATTCTCACGTATTACACACGAAGGATCTGAAGAAAAGAAAGGGTTAAGGGGACTAAAATCACTCCTTATAATTGTTTCAGGGAAGATCTAAACTCAAACAGTCTGACCCCAGAACTTTGTTCATGAGTTACTACATAGCAGCTGACTCTTCGACAAGAAGCTCTTCACTCAGTTCCTGGCATACACTAGGTACTCAATAAATGCTACCTCTTAACTGATGGAGACTCCTGAGAGTCCCTTGGACAGCAACAGATCAATCCAGTCAATCGTAAAGGACATCAATCCTGAATATTCATTGGAAGGACTGATGCTGAAGCTCCAATACCACCTGATACGAAGAGCCAGCTAATTGGAAAAGACTCTGATGCTAGGAAAGACTGAAGGCAGGAGGAGAAGGGGACGACAGAGGATGAGATGGTTGGATGGCATCACTGACTCGACGGACATGGGTTTGGGTGGACTCCAGGAGTTGGCGATGGACAGGGAGGCCTGGCGTGCTGCAGGCCATGGGGTCACAAGAGTTGGACATGACTGAGAGACTCAACAATAAACTGATGGAAGTCACAGACGTTTGAATGTTTCAGGTGTTGTATTAGCCACTTGGTGTGCATCCATGCATGTTCAGCCATGTCCAACTCTTTGCACACCTGTGGACTGTAGACCGCCAGGCTCCTCTGTCCATGGAAATTCTCAGGAGAGAATACTGGAATGGCTCGCCGTTTCCTCCTCTAGGGGATCGTCCCAACCCACATCGCTTGTGTCTCCTGCATTGGCAGGCAGATTCTTTACCACTGGGCCACCTGGGAAGTCCTCTTAACACTTTAGGATCACCCAGTTCTCAATTTCATATGGGAAAACTGAGAATCAAACAGGTGGAGTAGCTGCCCCTGGTCACTCGCAGTGAGCAGCCAAGCCAGGATTGTAACGAAGGTTTTAGACCCCCAAAGCATGATCTTAGTTAAGTCTCCATGTACCAGAGTGCCCACCAATGGGGAATTCTGCAAATCTATGAATCACTTCAGAGAAGGCAATGGCACCCCACTCCAATACTCTTGCCTGGAATATCCCATGGACAGAGGAGCCTGGTAGGCTATAGTCCATGGGGTCGCTAAGAGTCGGACGTGACTGAGCAACTTTGCTTTCACTTTTCACTTTCATGCATTGGAGAAGGAAATGACAACCCACTCCAGTGTTCTTGCCTTGAGAATCCCAGGGACGAGGGAGCCTGGTGGGCTGCCATCTATGGGGTCACACAGTCGGACACGACAGAAGCGACTTAGCAGCAGCAGCAGCAGCATGAATCACTTGGCCCACCCAGCACAGAAAATGGGGTCACAGGGTTTCCCTTCTTCTCTTGAGTAATCCCCCTCCTCAGCTCCCGTGAGACGGCAGACAATGACAGAGAGGAATGAGATACCCCTCCTGGGTCTCCGCATGAAACACAACCTCTTGAGAGGAGCCTCTAGTCATTAAAAAGGCACCCATCTGTCTTTCCTAAGCTCCTACAAACTCTCAAAGGACTCCCTGGCTGAGTGAACAATCACTCACTGCAGCAAACACCTGGAGAGGGTGGCGATCATTTGGAGAACAATCATTAAGACATGCAAGAATCACCAAGGAGGATGATGGTAACTCGGCAGTGGTATCCGGAATTTCTGGAGCCCAAAAGTGTTAGTCACTCAAGCGTGTCTGACTCTTTGCGATGCTATGGACTGTAGCCCACCAGGCTCCTCTGCCCATGGGATTTTCCAGACAAGAATACTGGAGTGGGTTGACATGCCCTTCTCCAGGGGATCTTTCCCATCCAGGGATCAAACCTGGGTCTCCTGCATTGCAGGCAGATTCTTTACCGTGTAAGCCACCAGGAAAGCGTGCAACGTAGTAAATAGCAGATGAATGAATGAGGGGAAATGGATGAATGGATCTGGCTAACTGAACAGCATTCACAGTAAGGAGGTGACCCAGAAAGAGTGCTTCCTGGGCTCAGCAACCAGGGCCTCCTTGCTGACATCTTCAGAGTCATCCTCTCATCTCAGGAATCTCAGGAGCTCATTTCTGCTCTCACCTCCCTTTCATAGAAATGAAGATTAAGTCTTGGAAAGGCAAAGCATTGCAACTCATCCAAAAACACACGAGTCATAAGGAGAGAAGCCTGCCCGTCTGACTCGAGAGCCAGACACCTCTGAAGCTGGCTGTGCACCAAGCTAATGGAGGCACTGCCAGAATCGCATTCAAATAGCCTAAAGGGAGAGTCCACCCTTAATTGTTGAGAATTAGAGGCAGGGATAGATTATCTTCAGAGTGGAGCTGAAGTGAGCGAGGAAACCCCTAAGAGGTAAGCAGAGGCCATTTGTTCAAAAGCGTGAGAGCTGGGAAGATGGGGGTGGGAGGTGGCTTTAATGAAAAGATAACATTGATTTCTAATTAGCATCTCAATTGTTTGCCAGCTAATAGATGGTTCAAACAGTGCTTGAGGTGGTTTAGAAAAAGTTGGAGAGCTATAAGGTGCTTGGGCATTTGACACATACTCTAAAATCACCGTCTTAATCACTGGAGTTGCCTAGGATGAAAGTCACTGTGAGACAAGAATGAAAGTCCAGATTTGACAGACACACACTACTTGATACAAAATAGATAAACAACCAGGGACTGCTGTATAGCACAGGGAACTATGCTCAATATCTTGTAATAACCTACAATGGAAAAGAATCTGAAAAAATATATATATATATATAAATGAATCACTGTGTATACTTGAAACTAATACAACATTGTAAACTAAGTATTTTTCAATTAAAAAAAAAAAACGAGGTCCACATGCTCCATCATGTATGAAGGCAACAAAGGAGTGGGGGTGGGGGATATTGATAAATAAGAAAGCACTCTTGGGTTACCTCCTGATTCCTTTCTCTCTCTCTCTTTCTTTTTGTCTCTCTCTCTAGTGATTCTGTGCTTAGTTGCTCGGTTGTGTCCGATTCTTTGTGACTCCATGGACTGTAGCCCGCCAGGCTTCTCTGTCCATGAGGATACTCCGGGCAAGAGTACTGGAGTGGGTTGCCATACCTTCCTCCAGGGGATCTTCTCAACCCAGGGATCAAACTCAGATCTCCCACACTGCAGGTGATTCTTTATGGTCCCAGAGAAGCCCAAGAATACTGGAGTGGGTAACCACTATCACTTCTCCAGGGGATCTTCCCAACCAGGAATCGAACCAAGGTCTCCTGCATTGCAGGCAGATTCTTCACCATCTGAGCTACCTGGGAAACCCACTGAATGTAGCCAAATAGAGGATAAAAATATATTACTGTCTGAGAAGTTGTCCCAGTAAATTATACTATAGGCAGGCAAAGAGGAAAATAAGTAAATCACTTTTATTATTTACTACATTCCAGGTCCTTTTAAGACTGTGCATGCTGTAAATAAAACTATATATACTTAAAAGAAGTACCAGCCATGGTATTCATGAATTCATGAATATTCATGGTTTTACTATTGTTCTTATATTTTTATCTAATAATATTTATAGCTAAAAAACTGCGGAACGAGTATTCCTCTTTGTGCCTATTGTTTTTAAGGAAATAATTGTTTCATCTTCCTGGACTTGGATCTAATGTAATGTGACCACATGCTATTATTTACGTGAGTGTGCTTGTGTATTAATTGATTGTCTCTCAGAAGATGCACAAAACTGTTAACAGTGAACCTCTGGGGAACAGAACTGACTTAGGGGAGTGGGGGGGAGAGGAAGCATTTCACAGTAAACCTTATATTACATTGTGTGATAGTCTAAAAATAAAGTATTTTACATCAAAATAATGTAATGTTTTCTCTGCAAGTTTCATAACACCACTTTCTAGACTTTACAGTGCAGCAGCAGTGGAGAAAATTGACTTCCAAATGAGTTAACCCACAAAGAATCGAGTGCGACAGTTGCGAGAAGGTGCTGGCGGTAATGGAAAGTTCCTGTTGCTTACGTACGTTCTCCCCTCATAGCACCACGGATTTGGGTTGAAATTTGTAGACGACTAGCTACAGCTTATCCTAAAGGAGGAAATGGCCTGTGTCTATCTCTCTCTCTCTCTTTTTTTCTTTGAGTATAGTTGATTTACAATATTCTGTTAGTTTCTTGTGTACAGAAAAGTGCTTCCGTGTTTTTTTTTTAACTTTTTATTTTATACTGGAGTGTAGCTGATTACAATGTTGTGACAGTTTCAGGTAGACAGCAAAAAGGCTCAGCCACACACGCACATGGCTTGATTCTCCCCCAAACTCCCTTCCCATCCAGGCTGCCACAGAACGTTGAGCAGAGTTCCCTGTGCTACACAGTAGGCCCTTGTTGGTTATCCATTTTAAATATACCAGTGTGTTCATGTCTAATCCAAATTCCCCGACTAGCCTTTCCCCTCATCCTTCCCCTGCTGGCAACCATAAGTTTGTTCTCTAAGTCTATGAGTCTCTGTTTTCTATTTTGTAGATAAGCTCATTTGTATCGTTTCTTTTTAGATTCTGCATATAAGGGATGTCATATGACATTTCTCCTCCTCTGTCGAACTGAGGGAAGTCAGTCAGACAGTGGTTCAGTTATATATGTGTGTGTGTGTGTGTGTGTGTGTGTGTGTGTGTGTGTGTATTTGTAAATATATGTGTCTATGTATACATAAACAGTATACAGGGCTTCCCTGGTGGCTCAGTGGTAAAGAATCTGCCTGCAAACAATCCCAGGGTTGGTAAGATCCCCTAGAGAAGGAAGTGGCAACCCACTCCAGTATTCTCACCTGGAGAATCCCATGGACAGAGGAGCCTGGTGGGCTACAGTCCACGGGGTCCCAAATAGTCAGACATGACCGAGTGACTCACTGACAACAGCAAAGAGTATATACGTGTGTGTATATGTATATATATATATATAGATATATCTCATATTCTTTCCATTATGGTTTATTACAAGATACTGAATCTAGTTCCCTGAGCCACACAGTGAGGCCTTGTGGTTTATCTAGTTTACATATAGTAGTTTGTATCTGCTAACCCCAAACCCCTAATTTATCCCACCTTGTTTCACTTCTGGTAACACTAAATTTGTTTTCTGCGTCTGTGAATATCTCTGTATCTTTTTCTCTCTGAATTAAAAGACAAGCAACTTTTTTCCCACTGCACGATGGAAAAAAAGAAGATAACTCTTTTGATTTTTTTTATTTTTCCTAGTGTCAAACATCAGGCTGGGTGTGTTGAAGCTGAGATGCCGGGCACAGCAGTTAAGTTGTGTCAAACACACGCTAAATGGGTTTTGCCACTTTTTCACCTCCTGCCTCTTCTGCACCCTGGGATACAGCCAGCCCCACACTCCTTTTCATCGGCTGTTTGAGCCCTTACTGAACGGGGCTGACACTTGACCTGAGGAAGCAGGAAATAACACAAAATATAGGGCATGCCAAACCGGTGACATCCCTTCTCAGCTGGAGTGACAGCCACGCTGCGGGGTAGACCCTGGAGCTCCCAGACAGAAGAGAATCACCCATCACTTTTAAGGGGAGGCGACTGAGGTCTTAACCTCATCTGTCTCTTCCACTTTAAATACATCCATCGAGGACAAGAAACTTCAAATCATGGACGGAACTTCAAATCATGTTTGAGTTCGACCTCTCTGGATTTTCCCCTTTCTTGATCCGATATACACAGCTCTAAGTGTAAAAAAAAGAGTCATTTCTGCCCCCTTGCAGAATTTATTATAAATTAGGGAATATCATGACTCATTCCTTGAAGAGTCTGAGTAAGGTCTGGCTATAAACTGGACCAAAGGCCCCAAACGTGTGTGTTTTAACCAGCACGGTTCACTCATATTAACAGGACTAACAGCAATAAAACAAGTCACAGTACATAAGAGAGGCACTGGGTCAATATCTACCCAAATGCAAAGTGTTTGTAACATCTGGGCTTCCCAGGTGGCACGGTGGTAAAGAACCTGCCTGCCAATGCAGGAGACACAAGAGATGCACATTTGATCCCTGGGTTGGGAAGATCCCATGGAGAAAGAAATGGCAACCCACCGCAGTATTCTTGCCTGGAGAATCCCATGGACAGAGGACCCTGGTGGGTTGCAGTCCATGGGGTCACAAATAAAAGTAGGACAAGACTGAGCGATTGAGCACACACACACATACAATATCTACCAAAATGCAAAGTGCTTTAAAAAATGTAGCCCAGAAGTTCTCCTTCAAAGAGTTTATCTCATGGATATGCTCACAAAAGTACTCTAAGACACTGCAGCTCGGTGGGTAATGATCAAAGCTAAACATCCTCCCCGATGAAGAGCAGTTAAATAATGCTATCTCCACGCTATGGATGAATAGGCACCATTAAAAAGAGTGTGGCCATGTATATTCACTGATTATGGAAAGTTCCCCCAAGAATGGTTGTAAACACTTAAGATGAAGTTAATGGGGTTACCTCTGCAAAGAGGAATTTTTAATTTACATTTTATTCCTTCCTTTCCCCTGTGAGCTGTTTGTGTATTATTTTTATATTTACAAGGTCAACAGTATCCATTTTGGCAGTAAGACCTTAGGAAAGTTTTTCATTGATTTATTTTGCTAAAATACTAAGCGTAACTTTTTAAGTACAAAAATGTCAAGCAAAATACGCTCCCCGATGCCCCACCCATGGCTCCATTCCTACTCTCCGCTCTGAATCAGTTTAACCTTGTGTTTTCCCTTTGCCCTGAACTCCTGCTTTATAATCACACGGTCACCAACTGGACTTGACGCTGTTGTTGTTTAGTCACAAAGTCATGTCTCTTTGCAACCCCATGGACTAGAGCCCACCAGGCTCCTCTGTCCATGGGATTTCCCAGGCAAGAATACTGGAGCAGGTT
Organism: Ovis aries; assembly: GCF_016772045.2. Classification (NCBI taxonomy): domain Eukaryota; kingdom Metazoa; phylum Chordata; class Mammalia; order Artiodactyla; family Bovidae; genus Ovis; species Ovis aries. The sequence continues at coordinate 6,939,337 of NC_056077.1, read as the reverse complement.
GCCAGTTCCTTCTCCAGGGGATCTTCCTGACACAGGGATCGAACTCAACTCCTGCATTGCCAGGTGGGTTCTTTACCACTGAGCCATCAGGGAAGCCCATTGGAATCAGTAGTAGGAATCCAATTGTATCCCTTGAGACATCTATTCAGGCTCATCCTCATCTTTTTATACATCCACCCACCCTCCATCCATCCATCCACCCATCCACCCATCCATGCATCCATCTATCCTATGAATCATGCATTAAAAATATTGTGTGTCCTGTGAGCCAGGCACAGTTCTAGATCATGGAGAAACAAGGGTGAACCACTTACTGTCATGGAGCCTGTACTTAAGAAGCTGAGAGTCTAGTGTGGAAGGTGGATGGGGACATGAGTTTTCACACTTCTGTGGGACAAGCACACCTTGACAGAAGGGACCCCCAGACACTCCTGGGTGATACAGTGGGGTCAAGAAAGACCTTGTGGAAACAAAGGAGGAAGAAACACAAGTGTCCATGAACAGACAAATAGATGGACACAGTGTAGGATAAACAAGTCGTCCCAAAGGTGTCTTGGGAGGATTAACTGATTAGGATACCCAATTGCAGAACCGACCACAGAGACCAGCATCCAAGGATGCCCAAACCCCTTACAGCTGGTTTCAGTCGCCATGGGTCCCACATCCACAGATGGTAGGGTCTACTGGATACACGTTGGAATATTACTCAGCCTTGAAAAAGAAGGAAATTCCGGCACGTGCTTCCATATAGGTGAATCCTGAGGACATTATGCTGAGCAAAATAAGCCAGTTCTAAAAGGACAAATCGTGTGTGAGTCCAGTTTCATTAGGTACTTAGAGCAGACAGAGTCACAGAGACAGGAGTGGTAGTTGCCAGGGTCTGGCAGACTGGGAGCCAGGAAATTCGTGTTTGATGGATATAGAATTTCCATTTGGGAAGATGAAAAAGTTCTGGAGATGGGTGGTGGTGATGGTTGCCCAACAACGTGAGTACACCTCAAGTGTATTAACTGTACACTTAAAAAGAGCTAAGAGGGCAAATTTGAATACTGGTTCAATATTGGTTCATTACTTGTGAGTGATGTCTCATAATAATGTAAGATACTGACCACAGAAGAAACTGGGTTGAGAGTACACAGGATTTCTGTACCATGCTGGCAACATTTTTTTAAATCTAAGTAAGTGAAGTCGCTCAGTCATGTCCAAATCTTTGTAACCCCATGGACTGTAGCCTACCAGGCTCCTCTATCCATGGGATTTTCCAGGCAACAGTACTGGAGTGGATTGCCACTTCCTTTTCCAGCGGATCTTCCTAACCCAGGGATTGGACCCAGGTCTCCCGCATTGTAGACAGATGCGTTACCATCTAAGCCACCAGGGAAGTCCTTTTAAATCTCAAACTACTCTCAAATGAAATGTTTATTTAAAATAGAGGAAGTTAATACTGAGCTAAGGTGTGAAGAATGAACTGGCGTTGCCCAAGGGAACGGTGAAGGGTAAGACAAAACAACCTCCACGCGCAAAAGTGCAAGAATGAGACAAACATAACGTGTTCTGGGCTTAGTCGCTCAGTCGTGTCTAACTCTTTGCAACCCCAAGGACTGTAGCCCGTCAGGCTTCTCTGTCCATGAGGATTCTCCAGGCAAGAATATTGGAGTGTGTGGCCATGGCCTCCTCCAGGGGATCTTCCCACCCAGGGATCGAACCCAGGTCTCCCACACTGCAGGTGGATTCTTTACCATCTGAGCCGCCAGGGAAGCCCATAGCGTATTAAGGTTTGGGAACTAAAAATGACCAGTCTGGCCACAACAGTGTTCCCAAGGTCCCAGATTCCTGAATGAGATCATTTGGCTGGGACCCTATGGTTCTAGCAAGGTCCCAACCTTTGATGGTGCTTGAGTGCCGGTGGGATCCCCCACAGGAAAGCCCGGGATGCCTCAAGAAACAGATGAGGAGGCAGTTGGGCGCATGTGCGTGTGTGTGCTCAGCTGTATCTGACTCTGCAACCCCGTAGACTGTAGCCCGACAGGTTCCTCTATCCACAGAATTTTCCAGGCAAGGATACTGGAGTGGATTGCCGTTTCCTCCTCCAGGGGATCTTCCTCACCCAGGTATCGAACCTAGGTCTCTTGTGTCTCCTGCATCAGGAAGATCCCGTGGAGGAGGGCATGACAACTCTCTCCAGTATTCTTGCCTGGAGAATCCCCATGGACAGAGGAGCCAGGCAGGCTTCAGCCCACGGAGTCCTAAGAGTCAGACACGACTGAACGACTAATACTTTTCACCTTCATGCGCCATCAGATATTTTTCCTGACCAACAAGTTCCCTGGATTCCTCAATGACTCAGGCCAGGGCCTCCAACACACGTTAAGATGAAAGCTCTCTCACCCTGAAAGTTCCCTGAGTATCAGTGTCAATAGCGTGATAGAGAAATCAAAGGAAAGAAACTCCAAGGTGTTATTTGCAAGTTGTCATAAAAAAAAAAAAAAAAAAAACCACGCCATCAGAGGATCTCAAAAATAAGCAGTGTGGTGAGTATGAGAAGCAGCGAGAGTTTATCTCCCCAGCAGCTTGACACAGTATCAACTTTCTAATCGGGAGACACGCAAGGGAGAAGAATTTATTGTTTTAATTATAATCTACAGCGCAGCCTTATTTCTTGATAAGGCGCCAAAGCACATGCTCTTCGGGGTGTTCCTGCCGGGAAAGGTCGGGCGGGCGTGCAGAAGGGAGCCGGTGCATTGTCCCACGCCCCTTGCAGCGCTTTTGATCCTGCGCACCGAGCAATTTGGCTATGGAGATTTAATCCCAAGGTTTTCATACACAGCTTGTTATATTCCTGCCAGCTCAACCAACTTCTCTGATGCTCGCTTATTTGCAAGCGGCTAAGCTGATGCTGTCCTCAGAAGCTCAGCGGCTAACAAGCCGGAATTAGGCATTTTCCTCCTGCTTCGCTTGCTGCGAATGCGTCGGATTCAGCACAAGTTTTTCCTCTTAGCCAGAACCTGTTATTCAAAATGTATGAATTATTGGACACACCAAGTCAAATTCAATGGCCAGGATCCTTGGGCTGAGTCAGATCAGGCTCATTACTTCGGTGGTAGACGGAGCTCTCAGAAAACAAAGAAGGATTCTTTTAAGAGACTCAAGTCAGGCTGGACAACAGTGGTTCCCAAAGGGATAAAGTCAGGGCGGGAAGGATGCTGCCCACAAGTTGTCTGGAGGATGTGGGGTTTCAGCGCAGACAGACCGGAGTTCCTGTCTCCACTTTTTTGGAGGTACACAATCCCATTTAATCCTCAAACACCCTAGCAAGGTCACTCTTATTATCACACCACATTTTTACTGTTGAATTATCTTGCCCAAGATCCCACTGCTAGTTAAGGACAGAACTGGGATTTGAACCAGCGTTGATTTGATTCCAAAATCCATGTTCTCACCCATTATATTATACTGCCTTCTCTAATATTCTCGGGGTTGAATGTCCTCTCTGGGCATTTGGGGTTTCCCCACCACTGTGGTTGTTACGCTCTATCATCCTCTCCATCCAAAGTGCTTGCCTTCAAAAAAGCGCCGGAAGGCAGACACAAAATCTCCAGACTCGAGGGCTGACCTTGGAGATTGTGCAACCTGTGAGCCTTGGGTACAAGGGGGCCCCTGTGACGAGTGTGCACAGCAGCAGTCTGTCTTTAGCCTGTGTTCTCTACTTCAAGGTCACCTGGCAGGTCAGACTAGGGGGTTGCTTAGAAAGTTCTCCCTGCTTTTCTGACTGTGCTTGAGCTAGAACCCTACTTTGAGCACGTTGGGGCTTGAAGAAGTCTGATTTCTTCTTTAAGAAATAATTCTGCGCTTGACTCTGTTATATACTCGTGTGACTTATCCTTCACATCACAATTTCAAATAATCTACATAGTTATGTTTGCTGTTTGCGAAATATGAATGAATAGAAAGAAACGCTCTTTATTTACTTCCGCATTCTTAATGCCTTTCCTAACTGTCCTAACAACTGTCTGCTTTCCTAAATGTCCTGGGAGCACCAGGAGGTGCTGTGTATCATATCTGCAGATCAGATGAGTCACTTTTGGGGTCAAGGAGCATCAGTGTCTCCAGCCCTGCTTGGGGACACATACACCCTGGTCATTCCATCATCTTGGTCATTCCCTGTTCTAATCTGTTCTCATCCCTCCAGAAGGGTGGTGTCCCCAAGTGAACACTCTGTGTACAACCAGATAATCATAGAGTTCCCTTGATGGAGAGTGAGTACCTCATGGCTCAGACAGTAAAGAATCTGCCTGCAATGCAGAAGATGTGGGATCAATCTCTGGGTCAGGAAGATCCCCTGGAGTAGGAAAAGGCAACTCGCTCCAGTATTCTTGCGTGGAGAATCCATAGGTAGAGGAGCCTGGCAGGCTGTAGTCCATGGGATCACAAAGAGTTGGACAGGACTGAGCGACTAACACTTTCACTTTACTTTTCTTGATAGAGAACCTCTGCCCATGCCTCACAAGGATACTTCATTTTCCTGTCCTGCCTGTGAGGGCAGGTAAGATTCACCGTTGCTGTTTTGCAGATCTGCATGGCCAGTGTGTGCAGAGCTAAGATCCAAAGCAATAATCCATCCCAAATAATCTGAACCCTGCCTTCTTTGTAAGGTTCAGAGGAACACAAGAGGGCCTGAGGTTTAGCAAACTTCACATCTAGACTCCCCTACCCAATGGATGACCTGGGGCGACTGTCCTTAAACTAAGCTCCTCTCTTCTTACCAGGAAAATGCAAACATTAGTACGTGCCTCACAGGGCTGTGTGTGAATTAAATGAGATAATGCACTTAGAAGGGTTAGCCTGGCACAGAATAAGCACTCACTTAATTTAACCTTTATTACCATTATTAGATAGCAGAGGTCTGGCAAAAAAGCAAAAACCAACAGCATTATTTCCATACACAACACTGCAGAGTCATGCTGGTAGGATTTTTGTTCCATAAAAATGACTTTTATTAGAGGCAAATGACAACCGGGCTAGGTTTTTGGCAGCTTAAGTCTATTGCTGACCCAGACAACCCTCCCTGTTTAAAACCAGGAGCCTTTTGCTCCCTGTCTGCTCAGCCGAGGGCTGGAAAAAAAAAGTCCCCGAGGAGGTTTACTCCAACCTAAGCCCAGGATCAGAAAATGGAGCTGATACATTTTCCACTTAAAATTGGAATGATGAGATTTGTTAGAGAGATGTCTGTTCTCTGTTATTCAGTCTGTCACATTTTAAAAAATCATAAAACTGCTTAGTTGACTACCCAGAGAGACTCTTGTTGTGCAAGAAGACACCTTTATGAGCAGATAACGGGTAACACTGAACACTCCAGGCTGGGGATTCTCATATCTCTGTGTAGATCAGAGTTGTCTGGGTTACCTGTTGCAAATTACAGTCCCACAGTTCATCATTAGGGATTCTGATTCGCCGGGCTGAAGAGCAACCCAATCACCTTTTGAGGGACCCAAACCAAGATGCCGATGTCTCGTGTGTCTCAGTTGTTTACCTTTAACATGTAAGATGAGAATACCTAGACAGTGTGTGAAAAAGTAGAGACATCATTTTGCCAACAGAAGTCCGGATAGTCAAAGCTATGATTTTTCCAGTTGTCATATACGGACGTGAGAGTTGGATCATAAAGAAGGCTAAGTGCCAAACAATTGACGTGTTGGAACTGAAAACTCGCTTTGTGACCACTTGCTCCTCTCCGGGCTGTGGGTGAACCCTCCACATTCCTGGTATATGGCGGACCCAAAGGAGTCCCTAAGAGAAGACGTCCATGCTTCTATCTTGCTCATGGCTCACTGGCATGTCCACGGGTGTATAAGTGGAAAAAGTCATCCTGAGTCCTTTCTCTAATCCTCCTGGCCATGTGTCCACCTCAGAGGTGGGCTGAAGAAGCTAATGAGAAGATCAGAGGGAGGAAGGAGACCCTCTGGAGAGGCGTCTGAGAGTACTCACAACAAACTGCCAGATGCTTGTGTCCTCTGGATCTCAGAGACTGAGACATTAAGAGAGCCTAGATACAGAGCTAACACCAGACTTTTTACCGACAAGGATGTAGAAAAACTCTTAACCACTGTGTGTCCCAATTTCTCACCTTCTATTCATGCATTATCATGCCAGCATCCAAAATATCTGTTCAACCCAACGAATGCAATGAAACGTACAGTTCTTGGAAAAATAAGCACACACAAATAAAGTGGAACTACCACAGTGAGCTGAATATAAGTGGTAAGCCTTTGAATTGTGGCAGGTCCACATTTAGACAAAATTCAATCTCCAAATTCAAGTTCACCCTCAGCCAGCTCTTACTAACCACGTGAAAGATCAGGTTACTGCTGTAAGATGTCAATCGTGTCGATGCTTTTGGGTAACTAAACAAGAGGTAATTTTCTGGCTGACAGAAACCCAAATATTTCACTCACCTCCTGACATCCACGCCCTTCAGGGAAGCCGAACTTCTCCCCAGTGCCAAAGGGGATAAATCGGGATTGCTCTGTGTCTATGGGTCTCAAAATGTTGCTCTGCAACCAGCAGCATCAGCATCATCTGGGAACGTAAACATGCAGAATCTTGGGCCCCACCCCAAACCTACTGAATTCAGAAATTCTGAGAGTCAGATCCAGTGTTTGGTGTTTTCTCAGGCTCTGCAGGGAACTGCGAAGGATGTTCAAGTGTGAGAAACACTGCTTTAAGTCATTATTCTTAAGGGTCTCATTTCTTTTGTTCAGTGATAAAGGCAAACGATAATCTGGCCAATGTGATGTCAGGGGGAAAAAATTTCTGGAATGTGGTGTCAGGGGGGAAAAAATCTCTGGAAGAGGTGAAAGGGCTTCTTCTCATAAGAAGAAAAATCCAAAAGGGTCACTTCCTACTCTCCTCTGAAGTGTTATCATCTTGTGTGATGTCTTGAGCAGCAGCAGCTGTCTTGGGACCAGGAGGAACGCCCATCTAAGAGGACAGGTGGGCACCATGAGAGTAGCAGGATAGCAGAGTAGAAATATAGCAAAAATCTGAAACGTTACTGACGCTGAATTGCTAAACTGCCTGAATCAGCTTGGGGCTTCCCTGGTGGCTCAAGTGGTAAAGAATTGGCCTGCAATGTAGGAGACCCGGGTTTGATTCCTGGCTCAGGAAGAATCCCTGGAGAAGGGAATGGCTACCCACTCCAGCATTCTTACCTGGAGAATTCCATGGACAGAGGAGCCTGGCGGGCTACAGTTCACAGGGTCGCAGAGAGTCAGATTACTGACACACACACACAGCTTCGCCTCCTGAATTCTTAAGTGAGATCACGCGTGCCTTTCCTCAAAAACTATTTTCAGGTGACTTTTCAATTACTTACTCAACAGGATTCAACCAATACACCAGTTAAACATGATTCTTCCCTTTAACAAGTTGTCAGTCGAAAACAAAAGCCATTCAGTAGGGTGACAAAAGTTACAAATAAAGGTGACTATACTGTGGCCTATAATGGTTGGAAAGAAAAGGGACTAGAATAAGAGATATGTCTGAAAACTATGCTGATTATATTTTCGAAACCAATTTGGATTTGGGAAAGATTTTTTGTTGTTGTTTGTGTTATTTCCAGGTGCAAGCAATAATTTGGAATGCCAAAATATTGCAATTTCTAGGTCATTTACTTGATTTACAGACACAACACAGTAGAATATTTGAAACTAGAATTGTCCTTCCGAATCCAAGCTGAACGGCTGCCATATCAATAACTTTTCCAATTAACAGCTGAAATTTTAAATGCTTCCACAACCTAGATGAAATGCTTTAATCTGGCACCATGAAATGTATAATAATCCATGGCTTGGTTTTTATCTGTACCCACTCCAGCAGATCTTGGGGAATTCTTACTTCACGAACCACCATATTCAAGTTGCCAGAGAAGAGAGGGAGAAGAGAAACAAATATCTTTTTTGCACAGAATGGCAAGTGCCAGGTAATTGCTCATACCAAGTGAAGCAAAATGATATCTTGGACTTGCCTCAGAAAGTCTGTCTCAAAATATAATACTGATTGGTGTTTATCCACAAATCTAGAATCGAGAAATTAGAGATGACTATTGATATTAAAACTCAAGGCCGAATGTATCCATTCTCCCACTCACTTATCTATCCATCCACCCATTTGTCCATCAATCCATTCATCCATCTATCCACCTACACACCCACCCATCCATTCGTTTGTCTGTACATACATACAAACATACTCTCATACATCCATTCGTCTGTCCGTTCATCCACCCAAACAAGCATCCATTCATTTCTCCATCCACCCATCCACCCATCCACCCATCCACCCATCCATCTGTCCACCCATGTACCCATCCATGCATCCATTGTTTCAATTATTCAAGAAACAATTAATGTTTACTCTGTCACATACCTCAACAGTCAAAACAGACTAAAATATCTGCCCTGATGGAGCTGACGTACTAGTGGGGAAAGACAGACACAAACAAACAAAAAGCATAACCATATAGTGCCTCAGATGGTGGTAAGTGAGTGGTACGACAGCGTGTCAGATGAAGGGGAACGGGATACACGGGAATGAGCAGAGGGTCTGATTCTAATGGAGGGGTCGAGGAGGTCTGGTCTGAAAAGATGATGAACAAGTAAATCTGAAAGGGAAGTAAGTAAGGGGGCAAACATCAATATAAGACACTTACTTTTTCAGAAAATGGACAAGGAGAGCTTTGAGAAATGGATGGTCCCCATTGTGAGGAAGCGAGCACCTGGTCACAGGGTAGATTGAATCATTGGCCCAGCCAACCCCAGAGGAAGGTGGCAAGCCCTGGAATCAGACAATCCCTGCATTCGTGACTGTTAGAGGTAGGTTCCAAGGATGCACTGGGGTCCTGAAGACACAATATCTCTACCTTTAAAATGCCCATGACCTGGTTGGAGAGATGCATTGGGTACAACAGGAAGAAAAGTACAGAAAGTTAGCTCCTAGAACAGGGAGTCTTATTCTGATTTGAAGCGTTAAATCCGAGGGTATATCCTTAGTGCAGTGATGTCTGACCAAAGAAGGCTGACTATAAGAATGAGTCAAGGGTTAGGGTGGGGCATCGCAGGCAGCCGGAAAGGCATGTGCAGATGCCCTGTGGCAGCGACATCATGATTATCGGGGGGACCTAAGGGCACTCCAGTACTCTTGCCTGGAAAATCCCATGGACAGAGGAGCCCGGTAGGCTGCAGTCCATGGGGTTGCGAAGAGTCGGACATGACTGAGCAACTTCACTTTCACGCATTGGAGAAGGAAATGGCAACCCACTCCAGTGTTCTTGCCTGGAAAATCCCAGGGACGGCAGAGCCTGGTGGGCTGGCCGTGAGAAAGGAGAAGGGAGGTGCTGAAGCTATAGAGGTCTGCGGATCGTAGCGACAATGCCGATCTTCCTCCAGCCACCTCCACGATTCCATCCTCTTCCTGTGCAGGAACACGCGCTCAGGCATGTCCAACTCTTCGGGACCCCATGGACTGCAGCCCTCCAGGCTCCTCTGTCCATGGAATCCTCCAGGCAAGAGGACTGGAGTGGGTGGCCATTCCCTTCTCCAGGGCATCTTCCTACCTGGGGATTGAACCCAGGGCTCTTGCGTGTCCTGCAATGGCAGGCGGATTCTTCACCACTAGTGCCACCTGGGCAGCCTTCAAGATGTTGATCTTAACCACTGAAAGGTTTTTATTTCTTTTAATCGAAATCATTGTGACAGCTGGGTGGGAGGCCATGTGCTCATTAGGATAACCAACTTGACTGCAGCCACCCAGGGAGGCATGTGCTTCCAGATGTTTCTGGGAAGACCAGGAAGGGCCCTGGTCGGGCTGAGGATATGAGGACAGAGGAGATGAAGAAGGCCACAGAGACAAGTTCCCTGAACCTTGGAAAGGAGATTTCATCTCTGCCATTAAAACACTTTGCAAAGAATATTTACAATGAAAACCAGATTAAAGGCCAACAAACAGAGGCCCAGAGCCCCAGGGACTTCCTCAAGCTCACAGCAGGAAACCAGGCCCCTTTTCCATTTAAGTAAACAGGAGGGAAGAATACAAGGTGAGGTATATTTGCACGTGAATAAATGTGTATACGCCTGTGTGTTTTCCACTCCTGCGATCCTAATGCCATGACTATGAGACTGACAGGTCTATTTTGATGTTGTCATTTGGGAAGCAAGAATTAGGTCGCTGTTGTCAGGGGGCCAGGGGCCCAGGACACGGACATGAAGACGGTATTCGCTACTTGATGATCCGTAGGTTTGTTACTGACCCCCTGAATAGCTGTAGGCGTGATGCCACTGTTCGCGGATTTTATATTATAAAAAGGCATCTCTCTCAGAAGATGAATTACCAGTCGTTAAAAGGACCAGATGCTGAAGCTGAAGTTCCAATACTTTGGCCACCTGATGTGAAGAGCCAACTCACTGGAAAAGACTCTGATGCCAGGAAAGATTGAAGGCAGGAGGAGAAGGGGGCGACAGAGGACACGATGGCTAGATGGCATCATTTCTCAAGGACATGAGTTGGAGCAAACTCCAGGAGATAGTGAAGGACAGAGGAGCCTGGCGTGCAGCAGTCCATGGAGTGGCAAAGACTTGGCCATGACTTAGTGACTGAACAACAACAAGCCCTTCCTCCAGGCCAATGTAGCCATGCCCTGGCGCAGGGGGCTTAAACAGAAGACCCAGAGTCAATTTCTGCTCCCTGCTCATCATCTCTGAGGCTCTCCATGAGCAGAGAACGGTGCTCTGTAGATATGCATCACTCTCAAGAGGTAGAGCATCCCAGGGTGATCAGCCAGTGGTACCCAGACAGGCAGAGGAGGGGAAGGAAAGCAAGTCGAGGTGTGTTCTCCCAGCCACCTTGCCCCACCTCCAGATCCTAAAATCAATTAGGAAATCTCTACTCTGAGCAGACGAGACCAAGGTTTTCTGACACCAAACAGGATCACGTGTGGAGGGAGTCGGGCCGTTGGCAGACGCTACTGGGAGCTGGAGACGCATGCCGGCCTGTTTTGTGTTTGCAGTTTTTCAGCTGAGTACTTTGTGTTTACATTGGAATTAATCCAGGCCCATAAAACAAGTGCTATATCAACACAACAGATGTACCAACGATACATTAAAAGGTGATTCCCTTCACAATGAGAATCCACCCACTAGCTGGAGACCGAAGCAGGTATCTTTCGGGTTTCTCTAGGAGAGGCCCTTCCATGATATGAAATATTGGGGTGGGGGGGCAAGTCCTCATGTAGGGGAGCTGTTAAAGGAACAGATTCTGGGGTTGGATCAACCCTGCATGGACCTCTGCCTCTGCCCCTTGATCAGGACCAGCTATAGAATTCCCAGGGCTGGTGCAAGAAGGAAATGCGGGGCACCATATTAAAAATGTATCAAGCATATTCAAATTCCTTGAATTATTAAGAATAATTTAAAAATCATTAAGAACCCCAAGCAGAGGTTTAGACAACATCTGGGGTCCTTCAAAGCACGGGGACCCGTGTGAACGTAGAGGGAACATGCCCACAAAGCTGAACTTGCCCTCAATAAAAGGGATTCGGTTTGACATTTCCAAAACAGGGATGTTAATGATATTGACTTAATAGGGTTGTTGTAAGAATCAAAGAAGGAAATGAATCTTAGACTGCACACTGGCCCACACTCTCAATAATGTTAATTATTAGCATGCGTTAAAGTGTGAGTACGATCTCTTATATCATCCAAACAAAATGCCCCATCTGTATAAATATTTAATATTTCCTCGCCAACAGCTCTGAGATCTGTTAAATTCCTGCAGAGAAAACAAAGCTAGATTAAAAAAAAAAAAAGACATTCCAAAGAGCTGAAAGAAGAAAGCTACTCAAAAGATGTGATGTATCAAAATACAAAGAGGGTGAAGGATGGGAGGAAAGCATCTTTGGATGTTCCAAAGTAGGGAAAAAACAAAACGTATTTTAGCTAAAACCTAACCCTTTGGTAGATGGGGGCTCAGAATAGAGATTTTCCAATTAAAATCTAACTGTTCCTGGGTTTCCTTGGTGGCTCAATGGTACAGAATCTGCCTGCCAATGCAGGAGACAGGGGTTTGGTCCCTGATCCGGGAAGATTCCATATGCTGCAGAGCAACTAAGCCCAGGTGTCACAACTCCTGAGCCTGTGTGCTGCGACTACGGAAGCCCTGCACTCTGGAGTCTGTCCTGCACAAGAGAAGCCACCACAATGAGAAGGCTGGGCACCACAGCTAGAGTCTTCCCTGTGGGCTGCAACTAGAGAAAAGACCGTGCCGCGACAAAGACCCAGGACAGCCACAAATCAATCAGTCAATCAAATTATTTAAAAACCTAACTGTTCCTAATACTTGATTGCAGCTATCCGTTTGAAAGATATAGTCCCATTTCAATTAAAAGCTAAAACATAACCCTTCTAGATATATAGCCCTAAGATGGTGGAGACTATACCTGTCTTGTTCACCGTATCACATCTGTCATGTAATTTGTGCCCCACAAATCACTACTGAATAAATTAATGAATCTGTGAGCAAAACATGGAAACAAGGATTCTTCTATGGGAAAGAGGTTGGCCAAGGGCTGACCCCATACAGAGAGGACAGTCATCAACACTGCAGTCCCTGGTGGAACTGTCCTGGGTCCATCCTTGTCTGGAGGACTTCCCTGGGATCCAGAAGGCCAAAAGGAAGGTCAGAAAGAAGAAAATACAGATTGGCAATTGCACGTGTTCCTGGTGGAAATGTGTGGGTGTGAAAATGACTGGATCAGCTGAGGCAAAACCTCATTCCTCTATCATATCTCAAGCTCCATCCACATACTTGTTTTTGAGTAGAGGTGAGTTACGGATGGTATTTTGTCTTTTTAGTTTCTTGATCTAACCAGCCAGTTTCCCGCATCTCTGTGTAGCTTGCCTTCACACACCAAGGCAGAGAGTATAATCCCAAAGGTGGCTTTCATTCACTCTTCCTCAAACGCATGGCAATTCTGGATTGTATGAATTCAACTTGATTATAAGAGCCTATTTTATACACATATGATTGGGAAATAGGGCAAGGGGAAAAGGATAAAACATGAATTTGGATGTAAAAGCATGGGAGGCTACCTTCTAGTGAAAAGATACAGTTTTAGGAGACTCCGGGAAGACACTGATCACGGAGGTCCACCCTGGGAGCAGGCGCCCCATCTCCGTTGCCAGCATTCTGTCTACTGACCCCAGCGGCCTTCCCCACTTGCCACTGACTGCGGTTTTCTTTTTTTTTTTTTTTTTGGTTTAATAGACATTTATTCTGTGACTGCGGTTTTCTTAATCATAACGTTCTCCCTGCCGAGACAGCAACCCTTCCTCCCCGCCTTTTTTGAGGGACAACTTCTGTCCCTCCTCTGAAGATTCTGTTTGGAGAACTTCCACTCTGGGAAGTGATCCATAAGGTTATAGGCCCTCCTCTGTGCATCCTAATTTCACCAAAATGCTTGATATTTAAATCACTGGTTACAGATGACCTCTACCTCATTGAAAGTGAAAGTCTTAGTTGCTCAGTCGTGTCTGACTCTCTGCACCCACCAGGCACCTCTGTCCATGGAATTCTCCCATTAGCCTGCAAATTTCTCAAGGGCAAGGATGCTCCCTTGTGTGCGTGTGTGTGTGTGTGTGTGTGTGTGTGTGTGTGTTTGCTCAGTGGCTTGACTAGTGATTGGTATAAAGTGGATGCTTATGTTTATGGAAGCGTATGTGGTGACTATAGAGCAGAGCAGCTTCTGCCTTCCTAGAGTTCCCAGGTAACTACAATATGAACACAATAGCTCCGAGGAGGTCTGGTCCCAGCTCTCTCCTCAGTCCTAGGTCTATATGTAATGTTTAATGCCCCTTTCATGGATCACGGCCTCCACACGAAGAGGCTTGTGTAACTCAATGACGCTATGAGCCATGTGATGTGGAGCCAGCCAAGAAAGTCAGGTCATAGCAAAGAGTTCTGACAAAACACGGTCCACTGGAGGAGGGAATGGCGACTCACTCCAGTACTCTTGCCGCTGGAACCCCACGGACAGTATGAAAAGGCAAAAAGACACAACCCTGGAAGATGCCCCCCACCTCCTCGGAAGATGTCCAACATGCTACTGGAGAACAGTGGAGAAACAGCTCCAGTAAGAATGAAGTGGCTGAGCCAAAGCAGAAACGACCCTCAGCTGTGGATGTGTCTGATGGAGAGAAGTCTGATGCTATAAAGCCGTCCTAAAGGAAATCAACCCTGAATATTCATTAGAAGGACAGTTGCTGAAGCTGAAGCGCCAATACTTTGGCCACCTGATGGGAAGAGCTGACTTACTGGAAAAGACCCTGATGCTGGGAAATATCGAAGGCAACAGGAAAAGGAGAAGGCAGAAGATGAGATGGTTAGATAGCATCACTGACTCAATGGACATGAGCTTGAGCAAACTTGGGGAGATAGTGGAGGACAGAGGAGCCTGCTGTGCTACAGTCCATGGGCTTGCAAAGATTCGGACATGACTTGAGCTACTGAACAATAGCAACAATGCCCTCCGATGAGCTCTCATTCTTGGATCAAAGTCATAACTCATGATCACAACCTGTGACACCCTGTCTGCCCCCTACATGTTTTAAATAGACTTGGACCACTTTTCAGCTCCAGTTTAAGGACCTCTCTCCCACTCACCTCCCTACCACAAGCCGTTTGCATGTGCCAGTCTTACCATCTGGAATGCTTTTCTCATCCCTCTTTGCTTGATACATTTTCACCTTTTGATGTCAACTCAAACATCAGCTCCTTCAGAAAGCCCTCCCTGACCAACCCAAATGGAACTCGTCGCCTGTGTGACTCCTACAGTTGTGCATTTATTTTTTAAGATTATTTCATTCACGTGTTTTCTCTCCCACTAGATCTTCTGTATAATAATAAGATCTTATAAATAAGATTACACATACTTTGCTCTCTTTCAGATCCTCAGCAACACAGAAAGGGCTCAAAACATTTAGTTGAGTGAACACATAAAGAAACTGAGTGGCACCTTCTACTGGGATGACCCCAGGTCTAGGACATCAACTACTTATCATTTGTATGTGTTACTGATAATAGAGTAACAGGGAATGCAAACATTTGCATTCCATTGCCAGAGAACCAAGCTAACCTCTCTTCCCAGGTGGCTCAGTGGTATAGAATCTGCCTGCCAATGAAGAAGACGTTAAGAAACACGGGTTTGAGCCCTGGGTCAGGAGGATCCCCTAGAGGAGGAAATGGCAACCCACTCCATAGCCTTGCCTGGAGAATCCCATGGACAGAGGAGCCTGGTGGGCTACAGTCCATGGGGTCCCAAAGAGTCAGACACGACTGAGCGACTGAGGATGCCCACAAGTTAACCTCACACGATATGAAGCAATCAGCTGTTCTCGGTATGACAAGGACCAATCAGGCATCCTTTCGTATTCTAAGAACTCAATTCAGGTTACCTACCTACTAATGTGGGCTGATTCATTCTCAGATGATGTGTTTTTCGTGGAAATTGTCAAGCCACATTGTTACCCTAAATAGAATATTACTAAAGTGCTTTAACCAAGCCAGCTGGAAGGCCTGACATTTTATCCATATTGTTATTTATATACATATTTACAGCTGCCACCTGCCTGTAACTTGGCTGTGTCATAAAGCAGTGCTGTTCTCCTGTTTCATTATACTTTGACATTTCACTATAAGTGCACTGCTTCCCATTCCTTAGTTTCCAATTGCTCTGCAGCCACTCTTGAATTACATTGTCTTGGTAATAGAATAAAAGTCTTTCTCTGTGCTTATATTACTCGCCTCTGTCTCTCTCTCTCCCCACCCCCTCCTATACCCAGATGGTACAAGTCGTGGCTGGCACATGTAACAATGATAGCCCAGCTTCTGGTGCTTGAATGACCCCCCACAGACTCCATCAAGTTAGATTAGGGAATTGGGAAGCGAGTAGGAGGGCTGGCCAGTGGTCTCCGTGGAAGCCAATGGATCTTTGGTTATGCCCCCACAAGATGTGAGAGTTTGACCATAAGGAAGGCTGAACAACAAAGAATTGATGCTTTCAAATCATGGTATTGGAGAAGACTCTTGAGAGTCCCTTGGACACTAAGGAGATCAAACCAGTCAATCCTAAAGGAAATCATCCCTGAATATTCATTGGAAGGACTGACAGTGAAGCTGAAACTCCAACACTTTGGCCGCCTGATGAGAAGAGCCAACTCATTGGAAAAGACCCTGATGCTGGGAAAGACTGAGGGCAGGAGGAGAAGGGGGCGACAGAGAATGAGAGGGTTGGATGGCATCACCGATTCAATGGACATGAGTTTGAACACACTCTGGGAGATGGTGGAGGACAGGGAAGCCTGGTGTGCTGTGGTCCACGGGGTCACAAAGAGTCGAATGCGACTTAGCGACTGAAATAGCAACTTCAAGATGGGGAAGAGAGATTTCCTAGCTCAAAATGGTTCTGCAAGAAGACAGACAAGAAGGAAAAGCCACGCATTCAGTGAAAGGCAGATAGGTTTCGTTCCCAAATGTGGGCACTGTCTAGTCTCAGAAAGTATGTGCTGCTCACCGGGAATGGAAATGCTGGATTCTGAGAGCAAGGGAGAAGCAGGGGTGTGAAGATCTCATGAGTGAATGTGTTGAGCTGTGTTGTGCTGCGCAGGGCACTGGCCCTGTGGTCTTAAGCCTGTGGTGGGTGCAGTCAAGGGCCAGCTCATCCAAGTCAACTTCACCATCACCCTAGTCAACCAGGTTGAGGGTAATAGGGCTTTCACTTCAGTTTCCTAAACTATGATATCCTCTCTTGTTCTAAGATCTCCATGCAATTCAGATCATCCTACCTACTAACGTGGCCCAATTCATTCTCAAATGATGTGCTTTCAATCATTTGTTCAGACTCATGTCCATGGAAATCATTAAGCCACACTGTTACCCTAAATGTCAAAAGAAATGACATTTTGTGTTCACTGTAAGGAAGAAACATGCTTTCAGGTCATTCCCTGCGGGGTTTGCACAGAATCAGTGCAGAACAAAAGCTCATATGATGAAGTGGAATTCAATCTAATTTTAATATCTAACGAGAAGTGAAAGTCGTTCAGTCATGTCCGACTCTTTGCGACCTCATGGACTATACAGTCCATGGAATTCTCCAGGCCAGAATACTGGAGGGGGTAGCTTCCCTTCTCCAGGGGATCTTCCCAAACCAGGGATCAAACCCAGGTCTCCTGCATTGCAGGCGGATTCTTTATCAGCTGAGCCACAAGGGAAGCCCTTTAATATCTAAAGTCCTGCCCAAAATACCTCCACAGAAATCCTAGGAAAGCAATGCCTCTGTCCTGCTGCTCCACACCCCACCTCCGAAGTGTGTGCGCCCCCTCCCTCCAGAAGCTGGCTGCCCTGTTCAGGATTCCCCTCCCTTCAGACTTTAACCAGCCACCTGTATGTCCTGGTGAGCCAGTCCCCTCCTTGTCACTCAGGGACTCTCAGCAGCCTCTGAGTTCACTGCTCAGGAGTGAAGCCCAGGTCAGATCTCATCAGAGCAGTGATTGAAGGAGGCAGTCCCCTCTCTGTTTCAGAGGCTGGCCTTCAAGCTACCAACCCATACTCTAATCCCTGTCCTGAAACCCACCAGCTCTCCTGTTCTCTCACTGCTGCTGTCAAATTCCATCAGCTGGTTTTCCCCTCCTCCCAGACTGGATCCCTGGATTCTACCTGCTGTCACAGAATCCCATCAATGTCCAGTGGGATCACCAGTCTCTCCCCTTAAACCTTCCTCCCGCAGCCTGAAGACCTAATTAATCATTAACATCCATGTCTGGAGGGCTTCCCAGGTGGACACAGTGGTAAAGAATTCACCTGTTGATGCAGGAAATACCAGAGACACCGGTTGGATCCCTGGGTTGGGAAGAAGCCATGGAGAAGGAAATGGCAACCCACTCCAGTATCCTTGTCTGGAAAATTCCATGGACAGAGAAGCCTGGTGCACTGCAGTCCATGGGGTCTCAAGGAGTCAAGACATGACTGTATGACTGAGCATGCACTCATATATCCATGCCTGGCACCTGGTAGGCATTAATTGATGCCAATGCTCTTCCACCCACTTTAAAGGCACAAGGAGAAGGGGGAAAAGGTAAGGGTTCTGGGGACAAGCACTTAAGTCCCAGATATGCCAGCAATTCTCTTTTTCTCCTTAAGAAACTCACCCAGGCTCTGCTGCAGTCTAAATGTTTGTGTTCCCACCACCAAATTCATAGGCTGAAATTCTGACCCTCAATGTGGTAGTGTTAGGAGGTGGGGTCTTTGTGGGGTGATTCAGTCACAAGGATAGAGCCCCTGTGAATAGGATTAGTGCCCTCCTAAAAGAGGTCCCCACCCACCCACAATGCCTCCCACCATGTGAAGACACAGAAAAACAATAGTCATCTGTGAACCAGGTTGAACCAGGTAGCAGATCCTCACCAGGGCTGAACCTGCCAGCACCTTGACCTTGGACCTCCAGCTTCTAGAACTGTGAGAAACAAGTTTTTGTTGTACATAAACCATCCAAACATGGGATTCTGTGACAGTCACCAAGGAACCAAAACAGGCTCCTGGAGCCATTGTTTCATCCTCTGTAATGTAACAGGGGGTTAACTTCAAGCCCTCACAGAGTTAACATTGTCCAAGGGGCAGGATTTAATCTCCACAGGTGCTTCTTTTGAACTGGTTCTCTGTAATTCTCTCCTTTATTTACACTTTAGCCTGGGTGTCTCCCTTCCTCCCTTCCTCCCACCCTCCTATCAGCCACAAATCGGCTCTTGCCAATAGCATTGCCAGCAACTGAACAACAGGAGCATTTGCCATCTGTCTCTGCTGAGATTGAACCCCGTGCTGCTGCAGCTGGCAACTTTCAACACCCGCCCTGAGGGGGATTCAGGGTGGAGAGGGAGGCACTCTGCGCTCCAGTGGTGGAACAGCTCTTTAGATAGTCAGGTGTTTTCAGAACTGATTCCGTGATCCCAATCCTTGCCTCTCTTCATATCTAGAAAGTCACTAAATGCTTCATGGTGACATCAGCTCCTCGTGCCTAGCAGAAAACCATCTATGAAATAAGCGCTTGATTGCACTGAACTTCCCCTTCACGAAAGTCTTACATTTCCACGCTCCCCGCTGCCTCTTCAAAGCAGTGTCTCAGGGCTACCCGAGGTGCTGTCTCCCGGGCTGCAGTCCTCATTTGCCCCAAATAAAACTTTACCCGCAACTCTCACATCGTGCATCTTTTTAGTCGACACTGCCTTCCTTCCATCTTTTCTTTCCTCCCTATCTATCTTTGATATATATATATATAAAATATATATATTATGCATTCCAGGGCATGTGGGATCTTTGTTCCCTGACTAGGGATCAAACCTATGCCCCCTGAAGTGGAAGTTCAGAGTCTCAACCACAGGACTGCCAGGGAAGCCCCACCCTCATCTTTGGCAGTTCCTTCTGGGTTCTCCAAACACAATCGTCTCTGCTGTCAATCTCCGTCTTCCATCTTTTCCCTGATCCTCCCACATCAGCAGCGAGGATGAGAAACAGGCTCTGAAGGCTGCACCCAGAAAGGCTCTGGGGAGACTGCTGCCCTGGATGGCTCTCCCACCGTGTCTCCGCTCCACTCTGATGTGGCACCATCCTCATGAGAGAGCCAGAGACACAGTCCTCCATCTCTCCCTGCTCTCATCTTTCAACAGCTTTCCTCCTCGCATGCCTTCAAACACCTTACATTTCATACTTATAGTGTCAGACATCATCAGATCAAGCCCCCTGAAGCATTTCTCTTTATGGTACAGAGGTGGTGCTTCCAGTCACTGGAAGAAGCAAACACTTTCCCTTCTCCCAGCTAAAAGCATCCATGAAACAAGTTAGCCCTGAGACCCTACCAGTCCCTGTTCTAGGCATGATGAGGGGGCAGGGAGAACACGGGCCTGAATGTAGTAGAGCTTTTTTTTTGAAGATTTTTTATATGGATCATTTTTAAAGTATTTATTGAATCTGTTACAATATTGCTTCTGTTTCAACTTTTTAAATTTATTTATTTTTAATTGAAGGATAATTGCTCTACAGTATTATGTTGGTTTCTGCCATATATCAACATGAATCAGCCATAAGTATACACACATCCCCTCCCTCTTGAACCTCTCTCCCATCTCCCATCCCATCCCACTCCTCTAGGTTGTTACAGAGCCTTGGTTTGGCTTTCCTGAGTCATACAGCAAATTCCCACTCTCTATTTTACATAAGGTCATGTATGTTTCCATTTGGCCATGAAACATATGAGATCTCAGCTCCCCGACCACGGATCAAACACACGCCCCCGGTACTGGAAGGTGAAATCTTAACCACTGGATCACCAGGGCAGACCCCGGACTGTGAGGTGAAGGGACGGTACTAAACAAGGAAACAGAGAGAGCAATCACAAAACACAGCAAGATTATGGCAGAGGGTGATGGACTAGCTTGTGACTCACGGAGCCGCGCACTCCTGACAAGGGGGCATTTCTGCAAGACCTAGGTGGACGCTGAGCAAGCGCCCTGTTTGCAAGATCTGAGTGGAGGGTGCTCCAGGCAGAAAAAAAAAAAAAAATACCAGCCAAAGTGCAAAGACCCAAAGACAGCATTAATTGTAAGGAAATGAAGGAATAAAAAGTCACAACACTGTTCACTCACTGTTTAAAGAGTAACCAGAGAGGACCTGGGTCTGTCCAGAAATATGGAACTTAGGGGGGAAAAAAGCATTTTCCTCTGACGATGGAATTCCATGCCTTCCAGAACACAGCCAGTGCTTTCCGATCACTGAGCAGATAGGGGAAGACAGAGGAGCGAGTCCCTCCAGGACAATCTCCAGGTCTCAGGATTCTTCTCCTTTTGGAAACCTGCAAATAGCTTCTCCTCCAGCCTCATCTTAGACCATCTCCCCATATGCCTGGCTCAGGACTCTTCTTTCTCAGTGCACTCTCCAAAACTGAATGGAAACCCTGGGGATTAGCAACCAAATCTATCGCTCACTGGGCTAGTCCTCCTCTGGCCTCCTGACCAATCTCTCAAGCACGGCCTCCTGAGAATGCCCTCCACACTGCACAACCACAGCCCACTCATCCGCCGATGCCAAGATCCTGCCCGTGCACAGGAGTTCCTTCCTCCAGGCACTGACACGTGGTGGAGTGCTAGAAAGAGTAGGGGAACAAGCCATCTGTCCACTGCATCAACTCCTTGAGCTTTTAATGAGTTCTAAGCTCATCCCTCTCTTTGCATTGCCTTTTTCCACATTGGCTACCTTTGCTTGGAGTCCTGGGTTGAAGAGGATCCTTCCAACAACTCCTGTCCACCTTGCAGCGTGACCTTATTTGAAAATACGGTCTTTGCAGATGTAATTAAGATAAAGTCACACTGGATTAGGGTAAGCTCTCCATTCAATGACTAGTGTCTTTATAAAGGACTTCCCTGGTGGTCCAGTGGTTAAGAATCCACCTTGCAATGAAGGGGACATGGGTTCAACTCCTGGTCAGGGAGCTAAGATGCCACATGCCTTGGAACAACTAAGCCCACGTGCCACAACTACTGAGCCTGGGCACCACAACCAAGGAGTCCATGGGCCGCGATGAAAGCTCCCACACGAGCAATGAAGATCCGTGTGTTGCAGCCAAATAAATATTTTAAAAAGAAGGCTGTGTGATAACACAGACACACACACACAGAGGGAAGGTCACATGAAGACAGACACAGAGTCACAGTCAAGGTGGACGGAGGGGCACTGGGCACCATGAGAAGCTGGGAGAGAGGAACGGGCATATACTCCCTCAGAGACCTCTGAAAGAACTGATCCAGGGCACACTTTGATTTCAGGCTTCAGACTCTGAGAACTGAGTGAGAATATGGTTCTGTGTTTCTCAGCCACTCCACATGTACTCATTTGTTACGCAGCCTAGCAAACTGATACACTCAGACACCTCTGTTCATCTTCCAATTCTCAGGGAAACAGCCCATCTTAAGAGCAGCCTTCAGGGGCCTAGACAGCAGTAGTTTTCACACTTTTCTGTGCCCAGATCATGGGAGGTGGATGACTCTTAAGACACAAAGCCCTGCATTCTAACCCCAGAGGTGCTAATTCAGCAGTTCTGCAAGGAGAGGGCCCAGGAAACTGCATGGTGAACAAGCTGAATGCTGACCCCTCCCCAGCTGATGCAATCACAGGTAATACACTGAACACAGTGAGGAATCTACTGTAAACGAGGTCAATTCAACTACAACACCCACTTGTCTTTCCCCTACAAGCTCCAAGACCTTAAGCCAATGCGTTAAACTCTCATAAAACTTGACTCTTCATCAAGAGAAGATTAGTCCAACTGAGGCAGAGGCTCATAGAGAGGAAGAAGGAGACTCAAGCTGAAGTTTGGAGTCCAGTTGACCGCTTCATAAAATTAGCTTCGTGGCTGCAAGATTTCATTGTGAAACAGAGGTGGGCAAACAGGGATGGACAGAGGAGGGGAACAGGAAGATGATGGACATTAAGCCTCAGAGACCCCCACTTAGGGCAGCATGCTGTCCCAGCCACACCTCACCCTGCACGATTCATTTTGCACCTTTTTTTAAAAGGGGGATCGCAAATTGCGTAAATCTCGTGTTTTATAATACCTAGATCTGCCTCCACTGGGACGTGTGTTTATGAAAACGTGAGTTCAGGCTGACAGGGGAGAGTCTTGGTTATGAAAATAAGAATTCTGCGGTTTCTGGAGTCTTTCCTGGGGAGATTACCGAAGAGGGAGGTTTCTGGTGTAAAGGGAAGGTCTGGTCATGTGCTTCCAGAAGCTTGGTCTGATGCGAGAGGGCAGCACTGATAGTCTAGGCAAAAAGGTGTTTGGATGACAGTTCATATTACGTCTACACAGACTGGTGTCTGATTGAAATGCAGTATCAGTTTCCCCTCCCCAACTCAATTATGTCAATAGCTCAATGACGGGCCAGTGTGGGTACCTATCTCACACCGTGTATGGGAGAACCTGCTGACATCTGTTTTTGGTAGCAGAAAAACACAGGCTCATTGCGTCTATGGCTCATGAACTTCCGAAACTATAATCATGCAACTGTTCATTCCAGGACAGCTTGAATCAAGGGGCTCCCAAGTTTACTAACTCAAGTGACAACTATCTCAATCACAGAAGGATGACGAAGGTCATCCTTCATGTAAATTCACATGGGTTTAGGGAGACTCGCGGGCCGACCAGACACTTCCAGGAGAACCGCTGGTTACTAACAGCCCTATTTGTCAATGACAATTCTGTCTCCAAGTGTGCTGTTAATTAGTCATCTCACACACTATCTTTGACAAGGAGTTAGGTCCCAGTTAACCCAGCTTTCAGACAAGACGGAGTAGCAAAGAAGGAAAACGGCTTTAGTACGTGCATGCATGCACGTGAGCCGTCATTTCTGACTCTGAGTGACCCCATGGACTATAGCCCACCAGCTTCCTCTGTCCGTGGGATTATCCAGGCAAGCATACTAGAGTGGACTGCCGTTCTCTTCTCCAGAGGATCTTCCTGACCCAGGGATCGAACCTGTGTCTCCTGCATCGGCAGGCAGATTCTTTATCTCTGAGCCAGTAAGACCACCCTGCAAATTGTTTGCCAGGTTGAGGTTAAAACCTGAAGATTCCTTCCTCTTTAGATGGTCTTGTTCAGCCAAGAAAAGGAAAGATGTGGGAAGGAAAATGAAGCTTAACAGCTTAGTAATACAGTAAATTAAAGTGGACAGTATCTATCTACCACCTGATTGAGAGCATTCACCTAAGGAAGGTTTATTAAACAACTTTCGTAAGTGAGGACATGTGATCATGTGTTCAAGAAATATTTGTGGTTATAGACTAGGTACTTTGGGGATACCAGTCTTTGAGCATTTCAGAAATCATCCCATATACAAGGGCAGGGAAGAGAACTGTGGCAGTACGCAGGAGATGTCCTGGTGTTCTGAATTTCTAAGAGACCGGAGGAAGACACCCTCTGTACTCTGCGAAGGACTTCCTGGGGATGAGCTTGCTGGGGAGAAGACAATTTTTTACATTCTGAATCTGATGGCCGCAGTCTCACTTGATTTATGGACCTGTCACTGCTATTTGATGCCGTATCAAATGCATTTTGAGAAGTTCATTTGATGAGCCTCTTCAGCTCTCAAAAGCTTGTCCTAATTATGCAGATCTGGGGCCAATATTGTGATCCCGGCTTTCATTTATTCTAATGGAGCTGGTGCCCGCTGGGCCTCTAGATTAGTGAGAGAGCAGTAAGGAACTGGATGGCTAACAGGGTACGGTTACAGAGCCCCCATCCACACTGAAGCACTCTGCCTTCCATTGTTTGTAATACTCATTATCCAGGGGGCTTCCCTGGTGGCTCAGCAGTAAAGAATCCACCTGCCAATGCAGGAGATGCAAGTTCGATCCCTGGGTCAGGAAGATCCCCTGGAGAAGGAAATGGCAACCCACTCCAGGATTCTTTCCTGAGAAATCCCGTGGACAGAGGAGCCTGTCAGGCTACAGTCCACGGGGTTGCAAAAGAGTCAGATACAACTGAGCAACTAAACAACAACAATCTAGGCAGCAGCACTAAGATGTGTCTTTTGTTTAATCCTTGGTGACCGCCAGGCACTATCCTTCACCCTTCTCTCTCCCCCAGGAAATTCCTCAAGCCCAGCACCAGCATCACCAGGTAATCTTTCTCCGGGCAGGAAAGACTTTCGTTTTCACTCCTGGTGAAATGGAACAGAGACGTATGGTCCTCCCCTGCCCTACCATGCCCTCCACCTGCTTTTCGTCTGTGGAAAAACTTTAGCCAAACAATAAACTTAATTAGAGGAATGAGAAAATGCAGAAACAAAGGAAAACTGTCTGAGAAGACCAAATAGTAATAGTTTAGTCATTAAGCAAAGTCAAGGACTTTCACTTCTCCTTCAAGGTCTACAGATAATATTCTGAGCCACCTCCTGTGAACTGACTTGTAGATACTGAAACCCCCACCAGGCGGGGAAGCTAACTACATGATAACCAGACTCTAGCCGTGACATAAGCCACCACAGTTCCAAGGACTGGCCTCAAAGAAATGGGAACAAACCGCCCCTGGAACTGAAGGTTAACTATTCCTAAAACAATCAAGACGATGCTGTTCAGACCACTGCAGGGCTAGATTTCAAAATGACCATCAGAATTCACTGTGCTCTTTCTACAGGTACCCCTCTTTCTACAGAAGCTCTTGCCCATTGCTTGTCAGTGGGGAGGGGGCAGTCAGTCGTTAGACAGGAGTCCACCACCCCCACCCCAGCTGCCAGCCTCCAGAATAAATCCAACTTCCCTTTCTACCAGTACCGCGTCTTCAATGGCTTCTGAGCGGCGAGCAGCCAGACCCCACTTTGAGAACCATGATGGAACATTGCCATGAGGCTTCACACTGCATAGTCGCATTAACAGTAATCTGAAATAAGAACCCCCACCAATGTTGCTTTAGTATTACGTGCTTTATCATGTTTTTTATGCACGTATGGTCTTGTTTGACTTAAACCTATATATTAACACATCTAACTTAAGGCAACCACAGAAAACAACCCCAGCTATTCCCTGATCACAAACTAGAAGTATTCTCTTGAAGATAAATATGTATAGATATTGTTTCAGCCCAGCAAAAGGATGCCTTAAGCAATATAGGAATATGAAAACAGCAACGTCTTGTTGCAATGATTTTGGAAGTCAACATTTTTACCCCACACACATCCCTCGCTAGGTTTAAAACATGAAACAAGGCAGTTCACTTCACTGTATATCGGTTTGCTTGTTTATAAAAGAGGGGTCCAGATCTTTCCTGGCTAATTCTCAGGGCTTTGAGTTGTGGTGTCAATAAAGACACCAAATGTGAAATGCTTACAAATGTATGAAGTACCACCCCTCAAAACTAGATGAATGCAGAAATAGGTTGTGCATTTTGTGATGCTTAAACTTTATCAAATGGCTTTAGCAAAAGAAGTGTAAGAGAAGATATTTATTACAAAAAGATGAGAATGTTCATTACATGAACCCAGTTGCTGGATTTCATGCTTGGCAAAATCCAAGAGCCTCAGCCTTCCAGTCAGTTGTGAAACTGAAACCTTACAGGGAGAAGGGAAAGAGCGGAGTTAAGAAAAAAAAAAAAAAAAAGCTCTTAAAGCCAGAACTTATTAAATCAATTACATGATTAATGTGAAAGAGAGTGTGAGCAGGAGGAGGAGAGACACTTGTTCACTCAGCCCAGCAAAGGATGCTGATTAAGCATCTTTTGTAACCTCCTAAGCCACCAAGAAAATTGCCTCTTGGAGAATGAATCAAACCAGAGAAATATATTTGTTGGCAGCTTTTCATATTTTAAAAAAAAAGTGGTTGTATATGAAATCTCCTGTACCACTTAATCCCAGAATTGACAAATATTAGAAACATTAGTAGCATCCCCGTATGAATCAAAAATGATATTTTATCCTTGATCAGGGTTTCCTCATGCACCAGAAGGGTGAGGCTTGTGATTCTGAGAGGAAGGGGTTTGCCTCCTCCCCAAGAAAAAAAATGCTGATTAGGGTCTTTGATGGAACTTTCTTCCCAGGACATCCTGAGATAAATGTGACTTGAGTTTCACCAAAGATCATTCATCAGAAACAGGCAATGAGTCAAGTCATCTCCTTGATGGAGTTGGAAGATGAATTCTTGGAGGCCATGGACTAGGTCTTGAATCAGGGAAAAAAAAAAAAAAAAATTACCCAGCCACCTGGACCAAGTGAGCCGATCTGGTGGGTGACGATGGGAGGGCTTGAGACCATGGTTTCTACTAGCAACCAGGTCTTTCCTGTTCCGGTTGACAAGATGGACAACCATCCACCCTCGTGAAAGATTCATGATCCCACTTTTGCACTCTCCACTGCTCGCTTTCTCATAAAACCAGTGCAAATCCTATCAAAAATTTAGCAGAAACCCTGCCTCATCTGTTTAGGCCTGAAGCTAGTTGCAGGAACAACTCATTAGGGACAGGCTCATTAAAACCAGCCCTTGGGCAAAAGTGGTTTGCGAGCCCCCTCATTTTTATTCAGTCTCACCTTCCTGCCCAACCTCCGTGAGCCCTCAGACACGGGGCTTCTAATGATTTTGTACAGTGTGCAGGTCTGTCTGCACAGTTGCAGGGCCAAGGGTTTGACAAATGCGGCCCCTTACGTCTGCCAGGGAGGATCTGCAGCCTCTCCTTTGTGTGCGTCTGGAGGGCCGCGCGGGAGAGAGAAGGGAGGAGAGGATGCTAAGGGCCGGCTCCTCACCTGGGGATGGAGGGGACAACACCTGGCATCGCAGCGGTCACAGGAGCCCCAAGGACCAAGCCAGAGCTCAGGCAGAACCAGGGCCAAAAGGTAAAATCCTCGGGGTCTCATTCATGCTTCCTGCTCAGCCCAAACACTCAGACCCTTGGGCACCTACAGCCTGCGCAACAGCCGGGCTAATGGATTCATTACCAGATGTTTTCTGCTCCATGCCAAGGATGCCATTCTCTACAGGAACTCAGGAAGAAGCTTATTTGTGCTGAGAAAGAGCTGCTCGATTCTCCAGGCATGGCTGCAAAAAACAGGCAGCCCCAAACGCAAATGCAAAGCCTTCCTGTTGCCAATTTCTCCGGGCGAGCTCATTTTTCCAGGGGCAGGAGGACAGGGCTGCAAACCCGAATGCTGGGGGCAGCCCTGGATAGCTAAGTCAAGGCTGAGTCAAGGTCAAGAGTGAGGTCCAGGGGTGGACCATGTTGAACTAGAAAGCTCACACCCCTCTTTAGCGAGGAGGTGCTGCAGAGTTTGAGCTGATGGTTGACGCGTGGGGAAGTTACCCCATGTGGCGATAGTCTGATTTTCACAGAAGCCAGGGATGTGGATTTGAAGTGAGATCTTTATTATTTCAGTATTGGCAGCCAAGAACAGAAAGAAAGCAAAAACAACTCTATGGGTAAAAGGAAAGTACAGAGTTCAGGTTCACGGCACCTGACTGGAGAAAGATGTTGAATGAGGAGGGGCGCGAGTACCAGCCTTCCCGCACCTGGTGATGATGGCTGCACATCGGTGGGCTCCTACTGATTCCTCTCCACAAGTCTATAAAGTGAGGGGCTAGTGGATGCCATGTCTCGGGCCCAAATTCTACGGCTCAAATACTTCTACAAGAAACTTTATTAGGTAGGGCTTATAGAGTCCAAAAGCATTTAACCATCTCAAATGGAACTAATATGCTAATAGCTCCACCACTGCCAAAGCCATTGACGCTGACTGTTCTTAAAAACATAGATTATTAGCCTAATAGAGCTTTCAGAATTGCCAAGTCATGTGCACACAGCATCGATCCTCTAACCGCAATGGGCTTCAATAAAATGAGAGAGGTTGGTTTCAGGGGGCCACTGGTGGAAGCGGAGAGTCTGGGTATAGCCGAATCTCCCGACCCGCCAGGGGGTCACGTCCCCCCCGCCGCCCCCCGCCAGCTCTCCCATAAGAGCACGTAGCTTAACTTGGGTAGAAGTTGGCAGACCAGGCCATGCTGGACCCCAAGGGGTCTCTGAAACCCCACGTGTTGTCTTGTGCGTGCTGAGTTGCGTCTGACCCTTCGCAACTCCGTGGACTGTAGCCCACCAGGCTCCTTTCTCTGTGAGATTCTCCGGGCAGGAATACTGGAGTGGGTTGCCATGCTCTCCTTCAGGGAATCTGCCCAGCCCAAGGATCGAACCCCCATCTCTTGTGTCTCCAGCATTGCCAGGTGGATTCTTTACCACTGACGCCATCTGGGAGGGCCTATGCAACCCCATGGGGGCTGCTAAAGGTGAGTAACAGAGAAAAGGGTCGCAGTGAGGAGGCAAACTCTGGTGCCATTTCTCTTTTTTTTCTTTCCTCCCACCCGGCCTCCAACAGAGAAGCTTCACTGGAGCAGTATTATTTTGCACCTTCACCTGAGACTTGGAGCAAAATATGTGAAACATACAAACAAAAGTAAATAAAATAAATGAACAATGGTATAAGAGTGGGAGGCTGGGGTTAGCAGATGTAAGCTTCTATATATAGGACGAATAAACACCAAACAACAAGGTCCTACTGTATAGCACAGGGAACTATATTCAATGTCCTAAGATAAACCACAAAGAAAAAGAATATCTTCAAAAAAATGTATATATATATATTTGTTGTTGTTCAGTTGCTCAGTCATGTCCGACTCTTTGCAACCCCATGGACTGCAGCACGCCAGGCTTCCCTGTCCTTCAGTATCTCCCAGAGTTTGCTCAAACTCATGTCCATTGAGTCAGTGATGCCATCCAACCACCTCTGCAAGTATAACTGAGTCACTTTGCTGTGCAGCAGAAAGTAACATGGTAAATCAGCTATCCTTCAATAAAAATATTGAAAAAAATAAATGAATGAATGAATTAAAAAAAAAAAAAACCTCTCCAAATGAAAAGCACAAAGACAGCAGGATCTTGAAGCCCTCATTTTTCAGAAACTTGAAATGTGCTGACCCCACTCAGCCACTAACATCTAACTCTGGCCATGTCACCCTGGTTCCCTGTATCTCCATCATCTAACTGGGTTTGGGGACAGCCGAGGGGAAATTTAGGGAAGGCTAAACTGGAAAGAGAGAGTTCCTTTCCTAAAAATCACCATTTTCATTTTCTCTCTATTTTCCCCACCCGGAAAGGTTACTGCCAGAGCAACCTTGCTTTGGCTCACTGTTAATTCTCCAATGCCCATCTCTCCATACCCCAAAGCCCATGACTGGGGTAAAACAAATTCAGTGTGACTCATCTCAGGAGACCACAGGGCCCCATGGCACGAGTGACCTGATCAGAAATGATTCGCTTGTTCTGTGGTTAAGGGAAGCAGGAATTCGACACCAGAAATCTATTCCAGTACAACTATTTTCCATTAGCTTTTAACACATCACCGCTCCTCTTTTTCATCTACGTTATTGCCATCGCTTCCACAAACCCCGATTTGACGAGCAGGAAATCTGTAAATTTGGGGGTGGCTGCTCTGAAAAGACTGCATGAGGAAAAGACATGTCCATTAGCAATGCAAATACAGTCACAAACGAGACCTGAGCTTGTATGAAGAGTGCCTTTAAAACAGTTATTTAATCCAGCTAAAATTTATCTTCGGGGGGAAAAAAAAAACAGGCAGCATGGGGATTCAAGTCATTCTGCATTTAAAACATGGATAAAGCGCTCTCCTATAGCCCTTTGGAGGGGAGAGACTGGCACATCTTGTTCACAATTTTTCAAGATGGCAGGGGCTAGATGGCTACTTCTGGGTTACAGAACCATGGCCAGACTGCATGTATGCTCGCTAAGTCGCTTCAGTCACATCTGACTCTTTGCAACCCCATGGACTGTACCCTGCCAGGCTCCTCTGTCCAGGGGATTCTCCAGGCAAGAATACTGGAGTGGGTTGCTCTGCCCTCCTCCTGGTGATCTTCCTGACCCTGGGATGGTACCCTATCTCTTAAGTCTCGGGCATTGGCAGGTGAGCTCTTTACCACCAGCGCCAGCTGGCCAGACTAGAAGAATACAAATGCTTTGTTCTTCTTTACAACCAATGGGTGTGTTTTCCTCCATCCCAGAAGAAAAGCGAGGCTGTAGTTCTTACCTGTTTTTCATGCGTGCGTGCTTGCATGCTAAGGCACTTCAGTCATGTCCAACTCTTTACGACCCCATGGATTGTAGCCCACCAGGCTCCCCTGTCCGTGGGATTCTCCAGGCAAGAATACTGGAGCAAGTTGCCATGCCCTCCTCCAGGGGATCTTCCCGACCCAGGGACTGAACCCATATCTCTTATGTCTCCTGCATTGGCAGGTGGGTTCTTTATCACTAACACCACCTGGGAAGCCTACCTGTTTTTCATGGAATCCTTCAGTCTGCACAGACGCATGATGTTCCACAAGGAGATGGAGCCAGAAATGTCAAATTGCCGCCCTGACGGTGCGGGAAAGGTCATGCCATTGGTATGATCATGTGGTTTGTATGTTTTGTTCCCCGTCGGATCTGCATGTACAAGGTCTCCAAGAACAGTCAAAGTGAGTCACTCAGTTGCGCCTGACTCTTTGAGACCCCTTGGACTGGCTTCTGTCCATGGACTTCTCCAAGTATGGAGTGGGTAGCCATTCCCTTCTCCAGGGGATCTTCCCAACCCAGGGGTCGAACCTAGTCTCCCACACTGCAGCTAAATTCTTGACGGTCTGAGTGGCCAGGGAAGCCAGAATGGTGAAACCAAGCACAATGCAAAGACCTGCATCGGAGAGAGTCAACCAGAAGGACACCCATCCACGCCCTTGTGCCAAGAACACGCTCCTCAGCTTGCCCTGGGTGCACCTGGAGAGACCACGCATTGGCTCAACAAAACACAACGTGGAAGCTTGCGCCGAACTCTACTTCACCGCGGTGCAACCTGCCCTCATTAAAGATTCCCTACAAACAGGTGCTTCTCACTGGGCTGACTTCTGAAATGGCTTTCTTTTTATTCCCAGGGACACATCAAGAGCTGAGGGGGGATTCATGCAGTATAGATCAGTCGGCCATTGACAGCGCCTCACGCTTTGACAAGCTGCTTGGCTGGGTTGAAAGTCTAGGTTGGGCTTGGGCCCGTCAAGGCCACGCTATTGAATTATTGACAGGCGTTCACTGTGGTGCAAGGGGAGAGTGAACCACAGCCTCAGCTCAATAAAGATGAAATGGAAACCCTCTCTGAAGCCGACTTTAGCACGTTAAAGGAGTTTTAATGGGCTGGTTTAAAATTCAGTAAGAGAATGCATTAGGCTGATTATAGTTTCAATGGTTAAATGCAGGCACGCACATGAGTTTGGGATGCCGAAGGGTTTACAAATGAGTGGGGAGCCTGTCAGGACAAATTACGCCCTTTGAAAGGCAAGCACGTGTCTGGGTGTGTTCTAGCCTGGTTTCTAGAACGGTTACTTCCAGGCCCTCTCTCCTTGATCCCCTTCTGTCATGTCAGCTAAACTTGCTGGTCTGGATGTCATAGAAGAAGCCTGCAGTCTCATCCTCACCACTTGGGCTTTAAAAGACCCAAGCCATGGAGTGCACCTAGCCCTCCGTGGCTTTTCCTCCCTGCAATCTCACTCATAACCTCCATCCCCACTCCAGGCAACAGTAAGGTGTCTCTCCTATCACCCTCCTATGAGAGAGCTTGAAGAACCGTCGCCAGCTGGTGTCGCCTGGTTAGCAAATTAATATTAACAATCCTGAATTTTTCTTATATAATCTCCTTTCTTCTTTGAATTTCCACCTGCCAAGACTTACTTGTATTTTAATAGCTGATGTCAGACAAGCCTCGTAGACTGGGGCCCATCTCAGAACTATAATTTTAAATACAATGAGACGCACACGCATCAACTGTCGCCTTGACGTGCAGGAATGATCCCACATGGACTTGTAAAGTGCATCCTAAGAGCTTCAAAGACCAAGTGCATTTTAAAAGAATTTAAATGGATGATCATGGTTTGCTTTCCTTTAAAAAAAAAAATTTTTTTTTAAGCAATTTGTCTAATGTGACCCTCTGTTCATTTTTCCTCCCCGACTTTGCTTCCAAGGGGCTGCCTCCTGTCAAACTGCAGAAAGGGCCAAACAGCACATCTAAATCTGTGTTCATTTGCCTTCTGCGGGATTATCTTTGCCACGTTGAGCAGTGTAAGTAAGTCAAAGATGCTTCTCAGGGCTGCAGGAGGTGGCTAATCTCCAGACAAATATTTAGAAGGCAGCTTTGCCGATTCCGGCCCTTAATCGTTTCCAACTGATTTGACTTATTCTAATTACAGCCTTTATGTTATAAAAGCCATTTTTGTGTTGCCGGGGAGCAGTTTCATTGCAAATACATGAAATTTTGCTGAGTTTCCCGTTCCCATGTTGATTATGGAAATGGTACTCTGCAGCTTGGCTCTAATTAGAAAAACAGACTGAGTGGAATGTCAACAATTTTTAACAGTAATAACACACCGGCAGTGTCCTTTTGTCTCTCTTCACGGCCTTTCCACAAAGGCTAACACATGAGGGCCTAGGCTCCACTCTGCTGGAGGAGGAGGACATGTTTTCCCCAGAGAAGATGCAACAGGACTACCCCATCCACCCCCTAAAGCAGGGACAGCTTATTTGAAGAAGTGGGATACTAATTTAATATAATAAAAGCAAGGGAGGGAAAGAAAATTGAAGTCTAGCATCCATGTGCTTGCTAAGTCATTTCAGTCGAGTTCGACTCCTTGCGATCCCATGGACTGTAGCCCACCAGGCTCCTCTGTCCATGGGATTCTCCAGGCAAGAATGACTGGAGTGGGTTGCCATGTCCTCCTCCAGGGGATCTTCCCCACCCAGGAATCGAACCCACAACTCTTATGTCTCCTGCATTGGCAGGTGGGTTCTTGACCACCAGGGCCACCTGGGAAGCCCCAAATTCTAGCACAGTTGAGGGTAATGCATTTGTTTCACAACTACGAACTTGAAAAAGTCTAGAGGGGTATCTATTAAAAAGCAGATTAAATTGGTCCTGATGCAAATGTGAGTGATGCATGTGTTCCAGGGAGTCTTTTGGTGTCATGAGGCTTTATGTGTTGGGAGCATCTCAGCAAAGAGATCTCAGTGTAATTGTCTAGATATCACACTTAGAGTGGAGGAAGAACAGGGCTAGACCTTTAACCTCACTGAGCCTCAGTTTTCTCATCTTTAAAATGGGGATGATCAGGCCTGACTTGCAGGGTTATAGTTAGGATGAAGTAAAATGCAGTCCTCTTGCACCATGTCATAAACGCACATCCATCCAGTTGTAGGAGAGTGAACTGCTGCATCTTATATAAATTTCAAATGTGCCTTGCTCCAGAATAGGCCATTCTACCTCTTGTAAAATATCTGACAGGAAGCCATACACATAAACACATTCATTTGAGTTTGCCTACTGAAATACTTAGAGATACAAATAAAGAGTAGGGAAAAACAAATTGAAAATCACATAAACATAGACTAAAGGAAACGCTGTCTATGGTCCATTGTTCAAAAAAAAAAATAATTCCACTGGAAAAAAATTTATATCGCTTGGCCAAAATACAGGAGCATTTTAAATTGGAAAGGTTCTGCCAATTTGCCCTCCAAAGAAGCAGTCTTGAGTTATGCTCCCATCAACAGAATTGTCTGTACACTTGGAGAGAAGGTTTCATGAGATAGGAGGGTTCAGTCCATCCCCTCCCCAGAAAAAATATACCAGAGAGGGAAAAAGAAAATGTTACATATGACAATCATAGTGGAGAGAGAAGGAAAGAGGTTGCTGTGTGATAGAAGAAAATAACTTGCTACAATGATAGTGAAGCATTGCACCAAGGATTGCCCTCTTTGGTTATATCCATGGGGAAATACACACACACACACACACACACACACACACACACACACACACGCATGCACATACCCCATAAAGCGGCAACTTCTGAGGTTAAAACCCAAACTTCTGCATGCCAGAGTAATACTCAGGCTTTCTTTCAGACAGGATCTGAAGCTGTGGCTAATGTTTGCTGGATGATGGAGACCTTTAAAGAATCTTACTTATCCTTACACTGAACCCACAATCAAACATTTTGAAAGGGGCAGGCACTCTTTCTGGTCGTGAGTCCAATATGCTTCAAGGTGGCTTTCTAATCAGTGGCCCTTAAACCAGGTCCCTCTTGTGCTTCAAGATCGCCATGGATGCCTATGCTGCCCTCTCTCAGAGGGGGGAGTTTAACTTCCCAGTCCTTAAGCGTGGACTGTACACAGTGGCTTCCTTTCAAAGAACACAGTTATTTGCTGTTCCGTCGCTCAGTCATGTCCGACTCTCTGCGCTGCCAGGGACTGCAGCCCGCCAGCCTTCCCTGTCCTTCACCATCTCCCAGAGTTCTGCTCAAACTCATGTCCACTGAGTTGGTGATGTCATCCAACCATCTCATCCCCTATCATCTTCACAGTATGGAACACATACCATGAACACAGTATGGAAGGGGAGAGGAAGAGTAAGTCCACAGTGGGGAAGTCTGACAAACTGCACCTCATCCAGGTGATCAAAGGGAACATCTCAACGATAATCTGATAGTACATGCCCTTGATAGAATGTGATGAAAACGGTACTTGACCTCTGTGATCTTCCTCCCCCAGCCCAGGACCTCAGTCTAACCATGAGAAAAACATCAGACAAACCTCCCTTGAAAGACATTCTATACAAGACCTGACCAGAATTCATCAAAACCATTAAGATCACCATTAAAAAAAAAAAAAAAAAAAGAGAGAAAAAATAGTCCAGGAGATTGTCACAGTCAGAGGGGAGTTAAAAGACATGACTACCAGGGGATTTCCCTGGTGGTCCGCTGGCAAAAAGAATCCATCTGCCAATGTCAGGGACATGGGTTCGATCCCTGGTCTGAGAATATTCCATATACTGCGAAGCAGCTGAACCCATATGCCAAAAGGTCTGAGCCTGCACACAAGAACCCGGGAGGAGCAACTGCTGACCCTGCACGCCCCGGAGCCTGTGCTGCCCCACGAGAGAAGCCCCCTCAATGAGAAACCAGCTCGCCACAACCAGAGGGAAACCCACACAGCAACAAAGAGCCGGTGTGTCCCAGTGGAGACCCAGTGCAGCCTTCAGAATAAACGCCATGATGACCAAATGTACGCGGGCACCCCAGACGGGGCCCAGGAACAGGAAAGGGACCCCAGATTAACACTTAAGGAAATATGAATAAAATACGGACTTGAGTTAGCAATAACGCATCAGTCTTGGTTCATTAGTTGTGATAAATGTACCGTCGCCATGTAAAACATCCATGGCAGGGAAAACTGTGCAGGGTCCGTGGGAACTGTCTGCACCAGCTTGGCAACCTTGCTGGAACTCTAGAACTCTTTTGAAACAAAAATTGATTCAAACACGTCAAACTTCAGGGGGCTCCCGAGAATCTCTGAGAGATGCAGTCCAGCAAGGCAGGTTGCGTGCGTGCTGGCTAAGTCACTCAGGTTGTATCTGACTCTTCGCGACCCTTATGGACTGCAGCCCGCCAGGCTCCCCTGTCCATGGGATTCTCCAGGCAGGAATACTGCAGTGGGTTGCCATGCCCTCCTCCAGGAGATCTTCCCAACCCAGGGATCCAACCCTGCATCTCTTGCGTCTCCTGTGTTGGCAGGCGGGTTCTTTACCACTAGCGCCATGGGGACCCTTGCTTTTTGGCCCTTTCTGCATTTCCCAGGTTCTCCTCCGGCCTTATCTGCTCCAATACCTAGATTCAGCGTATCCTGTGTGCTCCTCTACCACAAGGTGCCCCTGATCTTTCTTCCTTTATACCTGGTTAATCCCTTTCAGTGTCTCTAAGACCATTCAGCCTTGACCTCTCCAAGAGCAGCTTCCAACAGTATTAATTGTTCATCCTCCACACTCTCATTAATACCCTGTCCAAACTTCTACCTCTTCAGTCCATAATTAATTGACTAACATAGCTGTCTACCACACTTCTCTGAGTGCCTTCACAATTGGTCTCCTTTATCTTTTTTCTCTCTGTTGCTGGGCTTAGCGCATGGTACCCAGCAGATCTGAAACAAGTATTTTTAGGCTGAATGGATGAAAGGATAAACAGAGGAGCAGATGGATGGGTGGATGAATTAGTCTATCTCTGCTCCCCGTGTGCTCTGCGGGTCCAGTTACTCAGTCGTATCTGACCTTTGTGACCCTATGGACCCACCAGGCTCCTCTGTCCATGGGATTCTTTACACAAGAATACTGGAATGGGTTGCCATTTCCTCCTCTGGGGGATCAACCCAACTCAGGGATCGAACCCACGCCTGCTGTGTCTTCTGCACTGGCAGGCAGGTTCTTTACCACTGAGCACCTGGGAAGCCCCCAGCCAGGGAGCAAACCCATCTGTGCCCCCATGAGGTGGAAGCGTGGAGTTTTAACCACTGGAGTGCCAGAGAAGTCCCAGGAAAGAGCTACTTTTGATGGGCTGACCCGGGAAGGCTTCTTCGAGGACACAACATTTAAATTAACAGCTGAGGAATGAAGAGGGCATGAGGGAAGGAGAGGCAGGCTGGCTGGAGCAAAGTCTGAGGGATCCCAGAGGGCTCCAGCCAGAGAAAGAAGCCAGGGTGGCTGAGGATGGGTGAACAGGACACAGAGTCTCCAGAGATAAGAAGCGGCTGGGCCTCCGTCCACCAGAAGCTGTGCCTGCCAGTGGCTCCAATTCACAGGGCTATGCTGATAATAACACCAAGGGACACCAGAGAAAAGCATTGCCCTGCTCAGCTGCCTTCCTCCCCCTGTGTGGACCCCATCCTCCAGCACCTGCTCCCTCTACAGTCATGCACTCCTCTCCACGCATCCGATCCTCTATTCTAGTGTGGAAATCCCACAGTAGGAAAGAGAAAAGAAAACAAATGTTAGTACATCTTGAATTTTTGTTATGGGTCAGGCATTGTTCTTGCCTTTTTCAAAATTATTGGTTTGGCTGTGCCAGGTCTTAGCTGTGGCACACAGCATCTTCAGTCTTCACCATGGCATGTGAAATCTGTTAGTGGTGCCATGTGAACCCTTCGTTGAGGCATGTGGGATCTAGTTCCCTGACCAGGGATCGAACTTCAGCCCCCTGCTTTGGGAGCTCAGAGTCTTAGCCATGGGACCACCAGGCAAGTCCATGTCCTGTGCATTTTATTACCTGTGTGGGGATGTTATTAATGTTACTGTTGCTAGTATTATAACAATGCTTATGAATATCCCCATTATAAAGATGGGTCAGACTGAGGCTCAGAGAGCAGAATTAACCTCCAGAACAAAAAGCCACAATACGGTTGCATGAAAATTCAAAGACAGATCATATGACCCCGAAGTTTGGTCCTTACCATTAGATAACAATTTCCATAGGACAGATTTGTCTGAGGCAAGTGTTTACTCAACAGCAAATTTTATAGAGCAATGATCATGAGCCAGGCACAATGCTAGGTGCTGGCCTAATAAAATGAACAAAAGAGATCCCCGACTTTAAGGGAAAAGAAACCCAGTCATATTAACACAAAATGATACAAACATCTGGCAGGTGTATATATATACGTCGGAGATTCAGACTGGGAGAGAGTGACGAATTCAGTCCGAGGCCACCCAGGAGAGGCAATAGTTGAGCCCTAGCTTAGCCGAGAGGTGATAACCTCACAGGCGAGAGAATGGAAGAAAGGACATTCTTGAAACGTAAAAACACATTTGCTGTGAATGCCCCTGGCATGTTCCCAGTTACATAACTTGGACAGCGGGATGGAAGACCATAGGCAAGTAGCCAGATGATAAAGGGTCTCAGGAATCTGTTAAGGATTGGGGACTTCCTCCTGAATATGGTGAGAGCAGACTTCATCACTGGTGGTCCACGGTTTAAGAATCCGGCTCGCAACGCAGGGGACCTGAGTTCAATCCCTGGTCCGGGAAGATTCCCCATCCCGCGGGGCAACTAAGCCTGTGTACCACAACTAGTGAGAAGAGACCGCTCGCCCTAGAGCCCGTTTTCCACAAGAAGCCACCACAATGAAAAGCCCACACCCCACAGCTAGAGAGTAGTAGCCCCCACTTGCCGCGACAAAGACACAGCATAGCCAAAGATAAATAAACTTTAAAAGATGCTGAGAGCCACTTGTGGGCGTCAGGCAGGGAGGCTGGGGCTTGGTTCACACTAGCAAAGGGCTCGCCAGTGACTGCCAACCACCTGTGGTCTGGACCAACTGCAGCAGAGTCTCTTGGAATCTGTTACGATGCAAGTCGTCTGGCTCCACCCAGACCTACTGAACGTGAAACTCCTGAGGTTTTAACAAGACCCCCAGGGGAAGCTGATGCCACGCTAGATGCTCACCTGTGGGAACCATAGACCTACTCCACTCTCTGCCAGCTTCTCCCTTCTCCTCCACAGCTCACAGGATCGGCTTCATTCCTGCTGCCTCTCCCAGGTTGCCTTGGAGTCAACCCACAGGCCCCAGGCAGCTGTCCAGCCCAGGGACCACCTAACTTTCTGGGGAGAGGCCCTCGCTCTTGACCCATCTCTTTGGTTTTGCCATGAAGATTTACAAACCTCTCTCCTTCCTCCCTGGTTTCCCTTGCTGCTCGGGGAGCCAGAGGGTGGATGACGGATGTCATTCGGGAATTCTGGCTGGTGCTGGAAATGATCATTTGCTAAGTGCCTTGCTAATGCATTCGGAGGTGGCAAGTTAATAGGGAAAGCGGTCTGATTCGGCAGGCTATGCCCACGGTGACCTAGAGCTGGGTGTTAAGTGGTGACGGTCAACTCCCCTCTAATCACCTCTTGTTAGCTGCAACTATAGGCAAATTGCTAGCGAGGATTAAGTGGAGGGACTATGCCAGGATCACTGTCAAGCAGAAAAAAAAAGCCTCAATTTGTCGAGCAATCAGGACTCTGTAATCACTTCCTGAAGAGCTCTTGCTGGAGGTGTTTGCCTTTGGAAGGTGAGGACCCTCCCTAGAGGAAGGTGGGCTGAGAATTGCAAGCTGGCTTTTTCTGGAGCATTCTGAAAATAATTCCTTCCCCCATCCACCCACCCAAGGAGATAAGCCTCACCTTGAATAGCGCTCTGCCCCCAGGGTTCTCTGGCTTCAAGAATGAACACCAAATGTGCAGAAACAACTGATGAGAATTCTCCCATAGTGAAAGGGAAAGTCATTCAGTCCTGTCCCACTCTCTGAGACTCCCACGGACTATACAGTCCAAGGAATTCTCCAGGCCAGAATCCTGGAGTGGGTAGCCATTCCCTTCTCCTGGGGATCTTCCCAACCCAGGGATGTTGAAACCCAGGTCTCCGGCACTGAAGGTGGATTCTTTACCAGCTGAGCCACCAGGGAAGCCCCTCAAACACAGCACCTTTCTGTAAACAGAGTGTCTGGGAGGAAGCTTCCGGAAGAATGGGGGGAAGCAGATACATAGTTTAACACTGTTTGCATCATATCCCCGTAACATAGAAACAAATTAACCAGGTAATACAGTCATCCTGCTACATCTGCTTGGGATTGGTTCCAACAACCGGGTGGAACCCCAAATTCATGGATGCTCAAATCCTTTCTATAAAATGGTGTAGTATTTACATACAACCTAAACACATTCCCCTTTATCCTTTAAATCATCTTTGGATTACTTTAAATACCTAAAACAATGTAAATGCTATGTAAATAGTTGCCTGAGTGTGGCAAATGCAACTTTTGCCTTTTGGAACATTCTGGAATTTTTTTTCCCAAATATTTTTGGCCCACGATTGGTTGAATCCACAGGTGCAAAATCAGGGCTAGGAAAGGTCGACTGCACTTTAAGAAGCATTATACAACATTAGAGAGAGGGGAAAATAATGTGCTGGAAGAGTATCCTGTCCCTCCCTAGTTCAAGGGAGATTTTTAAAAAGGCAGTGCTAGACAGGACTAGACCTCTTTTCTAAATGTTTGGAGTCTTTACCAGGTTGGAAAACAGCTCTTTTCAACCTTATTCTTGGGGCTTAACACCATCATTATTTTCATACATCTATCTAGAGAAGTTTGGTAACAGAATAAACTAGAGGGATCCGTTGATCTGAGACGAAATATTCTTAAACTTGGAGAAAAAAAGAGATTGCCAGAAATGAGTAGATATGTGAAACTAAAATGTGATTCATTCAGCTAGCAATGTTAAAGTCCTTTGAAGAAGGG
The DNA here is from genome assembly GCF_016772045.2 of Ovis aries. Classification (NCBI taxonomy): domain Eukaryota; kingdom Metazoa; phylum Chordata; class Mammalia; order Artiodactyla; family Bovidae; genus Ovis; species Ovis aries. The sequence goes on along the minus strand of NC_056077.1, from coordinate 6,898,532 downwards.
GTCCAATCCTTTGCAGTTTCCCAAATAGAAACATGTTTTGAGGAAGTTTCCTGAAACTGGATTCACTGGCAGGCTTCTGTCAAGAAAGGCAGGGGGAATGAGAAATGGGAGAAGGGGGAGACGGGGCGGGGTGGGGTGGGGGGTGAAAAGCCAGCCCATCTATTACTCATCATATATTCCTCTTCCCCTCAGAGATTTCTGAAAAGTCATAGTAAAAGAGAAACTAAACCCCGCTCATTAAATGTGTGTTGGGTGACGCTGCATGTTCCAAATGAAGTATGAAGCTCTGTTGGGGTGGCAGCTTGTGTTTCAAACCATAATTTTCAAATTTTTCTCTTAATTGTCCAGATGAGATGATATCCCACCCAGACAAGCCTTTCCCAGACCAAAAACAAAAAAATAAGCATTTACCATAAACAATACACTAATTTTTTTTAAAGTTCCCTTGTATATTTCAAAATAATCAGAATGAGAGAGTGATATCTCTGTCAAATATCATGTACCCAAACTTATAAATATCCCATCTGCTTTGGAGCATAATTTATCTGAGTTCATCTCCAAATTTCACCTCTCAATGGACACGGTCAAAATAATACCTGTCATTCCCTGAGAAAGGAAACGGAAGACAAATTCATCGGAACTTCAACGTGATAATCTGGGTGGTGGCTCCAGCTGACACTATTTTTGGCTTATCCATTTGCCTGCTTGTTTGTTTCTGATTGGCTACAAATGGTCAGACTTAAGATAGAGCCTCTTCCCTATGGAGTTCTGAGTTCTTTCTGATGCTGTGTGCCCTGCCACAGACTAGATATACACTGGAGCTTGTGGGTGGGGAAAGGAGTCGAACATACGGGTCTTAACAGCGATCTTACATTGGATCAAACAGAAGAGAGTGTACGTTTAGCACCACTTCAAAACACTGTGATAAACCCCGCTCCTGAAACTGAAGTCATTAAAACACTGCATCCTTCTTTTTAACCAAAATTCACTACTTAAAAAGCTCCAGATGCTTTAAATAAAAGAAAGGAAAAAAAAAAAAAAGACTCAGAATAAACGAAAGGAATAATCAGCTTGGAGGATTTTTCTTGCCTCGTGCTTAAGTTATATAAATAAAGAGAACAATTAAAGTCAACTGCCTTTTATTCTCCATTCTATTAGCTTTGGGGAGCTTCAAGCTAATCTCTCCACAAAGAGGGGACATCCTGGGATTAAAACACAAGGTTTTCTGCAGAAAAATGGGCCCGCCAGTCAAGACAGCTCAGGGAAATAAGACATAGCGCTTCCTCCACTCTTCTGCGACTGAATCAAAGGGATTTCCAGGAGGGCAGAAATTCAGAGAGGAGGAAAGAGATCCCCCAAGCAGGTGAGGAGAGATCTGGGCAGAACCGCAGGACGTGGAATGCGGAAGGCCGCCCCTTTCTGCTCCTTTTATAGAACCAGGCACATGAGCAGGTCAGCGAATCAAAACCCAGAAGTCCCCCCAAATCACAGGCACAGGATCAACCCCACCCCCACGCCCAAATCACAGCTGCAAACTCTCCCGGGTTCACAATCAGCAGGAATCACACCTTCCTGAGGGGGCGAAGGTATAGGCAGCAAACCAGGGGTGGAGACTGTGATGGGAGTTTGGATGCAAGTCTCCCCAGTGCACAACCTATCCCCTCCAGCAATCTCCCAACTCCTCCCCTTGACTCCGTTCCAGAGTTCTGCCATCAGATAAAAGCTTCTTCCTCAATACCTTTTAGCACAAGAGCCTGCATCACCTGTCATTATTCCACCCTTTCGTTTCTGTTTAGCAACATGCACACTCTTTGCCTCCGGAAGTGGTGAGCAAGGCCATTAGATAACTAAGAGGAACCACAGCTCTCCAGGCAGCCGAAGCTGGGGCGGGCTGGGACGCAGTCTCTCGGTAACCTGGTCTTGCTTTTTTTGGGAGGGTCACTCCTCACCGAAGGCCAAGCAAGCTTGTGCTGATAATTCAGCAGCGTTCAAACTCCCCAGGATCTGTTTCCTCTCTCCCTCTGTCTCTCTTGCTCTCACAGACAGAATCCCCGGTGGGAGGCGATAAACTCACCCCAGGTGTGAAGCCAGCCGCACAGGTGGGGTGGCCAGGCGTCAGTGGCCAATGCTAGTAGTGAGCTCCATGGGAGGAAAGGTGAGCCAGAGGGCAGAAAAGGAGGGATGGAGAAGCTTGGCAAAACGCACAGTGGAAAAAGGCAGGAGCAAAAGCATCAGAAATGTGTGCAAAGGGGGAAAAAATAAGGCAAAGGGGACGAGAAATTAATAATCCAACAAGCAGGTTTCCTGCGTGTTATTAATCACACCGGTTCGCCCAAGCTGCAGAGAAACCTAGCGCTGCACATGGGAGGGGAGGGTTTTCAACATCATTGGGCGCCTCTGCTCACTCCTATACATCTCAGCCAATCCTCCCTGTGCCTTAAGGTACAGATCTATCCAGGACTGCAGTTCCAAACCCCTGGAAGATGAGAAATCGCTCCGTGGGTGAGGCGCTGCTCCGGCCGGTTAATGCACTATAAACTTTATTTGAGCTGACTTCTCATCCGATCCCCCAGTGACGAGGTCAGGGAGCGCGAGCAATTCCACCCCAAATCATACCATAATCGAATTGCTGCCTATTTCCCGAACCTATAATGAAAAAGGCAACCGAAATAATGCAGGTAATGTCGGCGGCCTCCCCTGCCTGTCGGACGTTATTACCTCCGATTGCTTGCCACCGTTTCCCCGGGACTCTAACAATGAATATATTTCACAGCTCACTTGCTCTCCTGTGTGGGTGGCATGGTATAGACACCTACATGATCTGAAAGGGAGTCTAAGACAATACTGCTGTTTCTGAGCGCCGTGCCTAACAGCCTGTTGGTGGGAGAGGCATTTTTATCAAAGCACTTCACACACACACACACACATACACCCTGACCTGATGGGGTCCGGAGTCCCAGACTCTGCCCAAACCAACTCAATCTCTGTCTCTTTAAGTCCCCAGCTTCGTCACCTCCAGCATAATAACCCAGAGTGTGACTCCTTTATCACTCAGATGCTCTGAGGGCTTTTATTCTATTTTCTCCCTCTGAATAAAATGGGACAGAAAACAGCTTTAGGGACTGGACGGGAGACAAAATAATGCGTGCGTGCACCCTACCTGAAAAACGCCTCTTAAGCACTGACAGCTTCTTAAAAAAAAAAGAACACTTAAAAAAAAATCAACACTCTATTTGCATGCCCTTAAAAAGCAAAATTCAGCACCCCATCATCTTTTTGCTTCTCAGAGAAGTGCTGACCGCAGCACGACGCAACAGTACAGATTCAGAGACTCCGAAGGAACCATCCAGACAGCCTGCTCAGCCGTGATTTGCAGGGCTGCCCTTTGGCGAATGAAGGCCACTTCCAGGCCGGTGGGAATGTGACGCGGGACGCCAAGTGCGCCTGACTTCTGGAGAGGCTCTCTGTCTAACCGAGCGCCCCGGTAGGCTCCCAGCCTTAGCATTTATTCTTCCAACTTGTGGGTTTGCTTCAACCAGAGCAGCGGCTTTGAAACTTAGAAAACCCACTTGTACCTTGGAGATACTCCCTGTGTCAAGCCATCATCATCAAATGCTGGGGCAGGCACCTTGGAAATATTTACGGGATGCGGTGGCTCAGCCGGTAAAGAACCCATCTGCCATCGCCGGAGATTTGCAAGAGACGCAGGTTCGATCCCTCGGCCAGGAAGATCCCCTGGAGAAGGAAATGGCAACCCACTCCAGGAGTCTTGCCTGGAAAATTCCATGTACAGGGAAGCCTTGGCAAGCTTACAGTCCATGGGGTGGCAGAGTCAGACACAACTGAGTGCACACGTACAGGTTGCACGGCTCTGGACACTTGGACGCGTGAACGCGTGCCTTCAGGTAGCAAACAAAGAGGCTACAAATACATCTGGTTTAAGAGTCGTACAGGGACTGCAATAGATCAAGTCAGAAACAGGGTCCGTGAACAACATTTTCTTAAGCTTAAATTACAACACAGACGCTCTCCTTTATATTTCTTCACTTTGTTTTTCTCCTACTTTTTCCTTTTTCTTTTTTTAAAGGGAACTGCCCCTTTAAATTTCCATAACACATTTATTTCCTCATCTATAAGATCATCTTCCTTACCTTGGCCCTACCTATAACAAGGAAAAGCAGACCAAAAAAATATTAAGTGCTGCCAGACAAGATAAGAGTCAAGTGAGAAGAGTCTATAAGAGATCATCAGGTGAAGGTCTCCAGTTTTCCCCCTGCAGGTCAGTCCAGACTGATGAAAGGGCAGCATCACGTTTTTAAAAAAAGATTCATGGGTTCAAGAGTGCACGCCGACACACGGACAAAGAATAATTCTTAGAACGACTCAGCACTATGGGCTATAGAGAACACATCTTATAGGAAGTGGTGGTGGTGGGGGGGGGCAGGGGGAAATCGATATAAAGGAAAAACATGCTCCAGATGTAATTGAAGTCATACATTTGTCCATGACTTCTGCTCTACGCCCAATTACTGCTATTTATCAAAAAGCAGACAACATTGAACCTGGCAGCATGAGAAACAAATTTTACTAAGTCAAAGGGGAAAAAAAAATCATCTGAAAGAGAAAGGGTGGGGGGAGATACAAATAATAAATAATTCAATATTCTCAAGGAAAGCTCTTGGAGAAGAGGCTTGGTTGATTCGAACATCAGACATGGGTCTGACAAGAGATGTATCGATTGAGACAATTCTATCATTATTATTCCAGCCGGAGTCCTTCACAAAAGCTGCTCTTTTTGCTCCTGTTTTTACTGCTGTAACTACCAGCCTCCTTCTCCTACCTCGATCTCTTTGAACCGGTATTCATTACAGCTTAAATCTTAAGCCTAAGCATAAGATCATAAACAGATTCTGCGTCTCATGTTTGGCGCCGGCAAAGGGCTCAGCTTTCCTAAAATCTAACAGGACGGCAGGCTATTCACAATCTGCGGAGGATTTCCACACTCGATGAAATAAGTCGGCCGCCCCATCTGTATAATTACCAAGGCAGAATATTTATATTCGAGCGGGAGCATATATCCGAAGCAAATATGACCCACATCTAACAAAGAGTTGCCAAACGCTGAACAGAAGAGCTGACAACAAATGTATCCTCGTTTGTTACTTTCAAGGCTATGAAAAGCAACACTGACAACACAGATCGGTAATGATTTCCTTCTCTTCTGCCCCAACTGAGTTCCAAAAATGTACTTGTTCTTCCAACCAAAACACTTTAAAAAAAAAAAAAAAAAGCTTTTGGGGTCAATGCAGATCACGAACATACAGCCGCATAATTAGCGAAGGAGGAATACACGTCCGTTAGGCATCTGTGAAACGTGGAACTATGTCTTCAGCGTTCGATGTGTTAATTACAACCAGATAGGAGGTGCCACGGAAAATTAACAGTCTGGCGCAGGCATGAGAAGTAAACAGACAAAACAGGGGCTGCTGGAGGGTCGGGAGAGCAAGTCAATTTTGAAGAAAGATAAAAGGGCTGCCATGTCTGTGATGGCTGCAGGGAGGGGAAAGGGCAGTGGACCTTGTTATCATCAGTTAATTAAGCAGGAGGTCTGGGCTTGCATACACCACCACATTTGCCATGGTAATCAGATGTATTATTCAAATGTGCGGGAAAACAAAACGCCATGGCAGGCCTGACAAGGAGCAGCGACCGACGTCGGCTCACCCCAAGGCGCCAGATGCACAAAGGCAGAGGAGCCAGTGGGGTTCTATTCCTGGGTGTCTGACCCATGGGGCGGCTTCCTGAAACTCAGGTGGGAGAACGGAGCTGGGCGGGGTTGAGGAGACACTCTTAAAACTAAATACACGCCCCCACCCCAAGGTCTGTGTTTTCTGGCCAGCCAAGGCGGGAGGCATTGCAGGAAAGGCTGGGAAGGGGCATCAGCTGGTGGAGGACAGGATGGCAACCAATTAGACTGAGCCTGCAGTGCAAACAGGGGCTTCCCAGGTGGCTCAGTGGTAAAGAATGTGCCTGCCAACGCAGGAGACACAGGTTTGATCCCTGGGTTGGGAAGATGCCCTGGAGAAGGAAATGGCAACACACTCCACAATCCTTGCCTGGGAAATCCCATGGACAGAGGAACCTACTGGGCTCCAGTCCACGGGGTCACAAAAGAGTCAGACGTGACTTAGCAACTAAAGGACAACAATGTAAATGACACTTAGTGTGTATGAGAAGGGGTCTCTGGATGACTCGTGCCTTAGTTTACAGGGAAGAGAGACAGAGAGAATGTGACCTTGATTCAACATGGTTATCCCCGTTCCTGGGCTTGCAAAATGAACGGGTAAACCCCTAGCCAATCTCAGACTCAATCTACAGGAGTTAACACTCTGTGGCCAAGGATAGCTCAGTTTAGCTCATCTGGCCTTTCATCCCCAGTGCATACCGACCATTGACAATGACCTTAACAGTATCGCTACAACACGAGGAAAGTGAGACATTCCTTGTACTGGGCAGTGACCTGTGATGCCCCATCTCCATCTCTGAGGCCTGACTCACACCCAGAAGGGGCAGTGGTCATTTAAGTGGGTCGAAAGTTTTCTGGACACTCTACAACGCAGGGGAGAGGCAAGGTTGCTTGCCATGCACAATTTCAGGAAACACCATATCTGGTGGAAACTGGGGGTGAAGCCCTCCACCCCTCCACGCCCCCACCAGCCATGGACAATACAAAATCCAGTCTGATAAGACTCTGCAAGACCTGCTTTACTCCTGGAAAACCTCTTCCTCTGCCAGAACTTTTTAACCAGGATGGGGCCTGGAGGTTTTTTGGGACTGGACATCAAATATCAACCCGGTATCCCCAGGCTCAGTATAGGTATTGGACCTGGGCTGGCCTGGGAGAAGCGGTGAGAGTGGGCATGGGAACGGATAGGAAATACTGATGCAAGTGTCTCGGCCTCCAGAGGCTGAGTTGGAGCTGGAACTCTTGCAGTTCCAGCTGATCAGGAGACTGTCAGGAGACAATGATCCGGAGACTGTCCCCGGGGGTGAGAGAAGAGGTGCTGGGTAGGGGTGAGGGGTGGGAGGTCGGGGTGGATTGTGTATGGGTTACACACTGGTGTCAAAAGTGTATCTCATCGCAGTAAATCTGCTGCAAAAGAAGTGGGAGATGGCAGAGGAACATAAGGGGAACAGGAAGCGAAACGGATTATCAAGTTCTGTCTCTGGGCTGGACTCTAACTCATTACGCACGCGCAGACGCGGAGGAGCAGAAACGCACTTTCTTCACATAATTTTTACAGAGTGTTCTTGAAATGAAAAAATCATAGAGATGGGAGAGATGAGCGATTGCCTGGCTCTGGGGTGAGGGGCCAGGCTTCTTGTGATGGAGCTGCTCTGTGTATTGACTGTGGAGGCTGTCGTGGGAAACCACGGGGGTGACCAATGACAAAAGTAAGCACAGGAGCATCACTGAGCGCGTGCGGAATCGGTGCGCTCTGAGTCAGGTGGATGCGCTGGGTCAGGGTCAGTTTCCCAGCTCCGATATTGTTTGATGATCATGTGACGAGAATAGGAGATCTTTCCTTTATGTCATTTCACACTGCGTGTGAATCAACAATTATCTCCAAATTAAAAAAAAAAAAAAAGCCTTCAGCAAAATGCAAGTTCAGGACTTATGCATGGGATTTTCAGGGTCCCTACCTACCAGCCACGAGTTCTTACACAAATTACTTCTATAAACCCCAATTTTCTCTATCAAATATGGATAAGAATAATGTGTCCTTCAAAGAATCATTGTGGAGGATTGATGAAGTAATGTTTTCTTTGGTTAGAGAGTCCTTGGTACTCAGTAAAGGTTTGGTGTTAGTTATTACTTTTTTCTTTTTTTAAACCTGCTTTCTCTTAAACTTTTTATTTTGCACTGGGGTATGTGAAAGTTAAGTTGCTCAGTCGTGTCCGATTCTTTGGGACCCCACAGACTGTAGCCTACCAGGCTCCTCAGTCCATGCGATTTTCCAGGCTAGAATACTGGAGTGAGTTGCCATTTCCTTCTCCAGGATATCTTCCCAACCCAGGGATTGAACCTGGGTCTCCTGCATTGCAAGCAGACACTTTATCATCTGAGCTACCAGGGAAGTCTCTTGGCTTTGGGGAATAGACAATTAATAATGTTGCGATAGTTTCCAGTGGACAGCAAAGGGACTCAGCCATACGTATACATGTATCCATTCTCCTCCAAACTCCCCTCTCATCCAGGCTGCCACTTAACATTGAGCAGAGTTCCCTGTGCTACACAGTACGTCCATTACAAATACAGCAGTATGTACACGTCCATCCCCAACTCCCAAACTACCCCTTCCCCCATCCATAAGTCTGTGAGCCCGTTTCTGTTTTGTAATTTCATCTGTATCATTTCTTTTTGATTCCACATATGAAGGATGTTAAACGATAGCTTTCCTTTCTCCTTCTCTGTCTGACTTTCTTCCGTCAGTATGACAATCTCTAGTAACTGCAAATGGCATTACTTCATTTTTTTAACTTTTAAGGTCAGCGTGACCACTAATATTTACAAGTAGTATCCCTATCTATATGGATAAATAAGGACGCACCTAAGCTCTGAGTTGCCTTTACTCAGAGATTAAAAGTGTACCTCTTGCCACTAGATTCTCTGATTTTCAATGATTGGGAACGGCGGGTGCTTTCCATAATTCATCACTGACAAAAAGGGATAAGAAGCCTGTTCCGCGGAAGGGCTCTTGCATTGCCCCCTCCCCAGCATCATCCACTTATAACTTTCCCATCTGAAGCAGAGGGCACCCCTGCCTCCCCAGTGCAGACCCAGGGTCTCCTGCATCCCTTATAGCAGTCCAAAGAGGCCAGGGTCCACTCCTGGGCACTCAGTCACATCTGCTAAGAGCTACTGAAAGGGGCAATGGGGAATAGAAGTCTCTATTCTGATCGAATTAGTTGGACATGGATCAATAGCAAGCCTTGGTGTGTCCGTAAGCTCGGAGCTGGCTGATTCCCGGCATAGAACGAGAGAAAGAGAGAGTGAGGGGGAGAAATAATATCTGTTTCCTTGGCACAGAGATTTCCTTATATTGAGTCTGTCACTTCCCATTTCTGTTAACAAACTGCTGAATGGAGCTCATCGTTGGGCAAATATTACAGCTCCCCGGAATACAAAGTGGGGGCAATTGTTTCCGACTGGGGGTTTAATAACAAAGAAAAGGCCAGGCAAGAAGGAAGAGATCTGGGGGCGGGGGGACTCTGTCTGCAAGACGGGGAGACCAGCTCCACAGAGAGAAGGTTCAGGAAAGAAGAGAGAAGGCAGGCCCTTCCTCTCTCTTAAACCACAACCAGCCCAAGATTCATAGCAAGCGTTACTGGGTTCAAAGTTATCATAGCAAATGCATAAAAAGGATGGTTCTATCTTTTCCAGGAGAGACTGCGAAATTTGAAATCGAATAACTTTGCAAAGAAGGGCCTGGAAAAAGAAAAAAAACTGAATGCACTCTGCTTATCTTCTACGTTCCTCTACTGGAAAAGGAGTGTAGTCATTGCTGGGTGGAGAGGAAACTGTGGCCGTCTTCTTGGTATGCAACAAATCTCCGTGGTGGGGGTTGCCAACTACAAATTGGCACTGGTCATGCCCACTTGCCATCTACCTCTATATGTATATACCTGTTAGCCCCTCAGTCGTGTCTGACTCTTTGCGACCCCATGGACTGTAGCCCACTAGGCTCCTCTGTCCATGGGAATCTCCAGGCAAGAACAGTGGAGCGGGTAGCCATTCCCTTCTCCAGGGGATCTTGCTGACCCAGGGACTGAACCCGGTCTCCCGTATTGCAGGCACATCCTTTACTATCTGAGCCACTAGGGAACCCCACCTGCCTCTACAAGAATTAAATCACGTGCTGCTGAAGCTGCTGATTTTCAGCACCCCCTGAAAAGAGTTCAGGGAGGAGAGCCGAAATGAGGCACTCTGTGCTCTGGGAGGGGAAAAACTGGCAGGACAGTTCTTCAGATAGTTAGATATTTTCAGGAGCCAATTTTGAGAGCCCAATTCGTGTATCTCCCCATATCTAGAAAAGCACTAAATCCGTCATGGGAAGGAATGTTTCTCGTGATTAGAAGAAACCTTCTGGGAAAATGTGTGCTTGATTGCATGTATTCCCCTTCATCAAAATCAAATATTTACTGAACTTGCCCCCTGCATCTTTGCAGCAGTTTCTCAGAGCCATCTCCCAGGCTGCAGTCCTCATTTTGCCCCAAGTAAAAAACTTTAACTCGCAACTCTCACGCTGTGCATTTTTTTAGTTGATAGGATAGTGTGCTGGCTTCCCAGGTGGTGCTAGTGGTAAAGAACCTGTCTGTCAGTGCAGCAGACATAAGAGACTCAGGTTCTATTCCTGGGTCAGGAAGATGCCCTGGAGGAGGGCATGGCAACCCACTGCAGGATTCTTGCCTGGAGAAGCCTATGGACAGAGGAGCCTGATGGGCTACAGTCCACACGGTCACACAGAGTCGGACATGACCAAGCATGCATGGGTGGTGTATTAGAGAGAAAAGAGAATACCACGTGGAGAACCCCCTGTATTGTTCCCAATATCAGGGAAGGAAGAACTAGGAACAGTTAGGCTTCATACCTCACCCAAAACCTGGAGCCAGAAAAGCAGAACTGGGTGTCAAGCCCTGCACGGACCCCAAATTCTGCGCTGATCCCACAGTACCACTCTGCTCACTCAAGGGGACTGAGCTGTCTCTTGTTTCGGAGAGATTTATCACCCTGGTGATTATGGACCTCAAGTGTGTTGGCTCACGGCTACCCTCTGGATCTGCATTCTGAACCAGAGATCCGTTGGTCATACAGCCAGAAAATACGTATTAGTCTTGGACTGTCATGCTATCCAGGGATGCCCGCCAGTAGCTGCACATCAGATTCATCTGAGACTTTAGAATCCCAAATACCCAGCCCCGCCACTCCCAGATTTCCATGGGCAGCCAGGACTATGAACGGCTGGGCACGGTGATGTAACAAATTTGAAAAATGGAGACAAAGTGGTGCTTTGAGAGGATTATGACAACATGGTTGGTAGCAGCACGAATACTGAAAATAACTAAAGTTCTCAATTTTATATGTTAGAGGCTGCAGGCTGTAGCAGAAAGAGCCAACGTCGGCCTTTTACTAGCGATGTGACTGTGTAACGCCTTCAAAACTTCTTGATATGGAGATGCACGTCTAGGAACCGTGACAGACTTTTATTTTCTTAGGTTCCAAAATCACTTGCAGACGGTGACTGCAGTCATGAAGTTAAAAGACTCTTGCTCCTTGGAAGAAAAACTATGACAAACCTAGACTGCGTATTAAAAAGCAGAGACATCACTTTACTGACAAAGGTCCGTATAGTCAAAGCTACTGGTTTTTCCAGGAGTCATGTATGGATGTGAGAGTTGAACCATAAAGAAGGCTGAACACTGAAGAACTGAGGCTTTCAAACTGTGAAGAGTTCCTGGGACTGCAAGGAGATCAAGCCAGTCAATCCTAAAGGAAATCAACCTGGACTATTCACTGGAATGACTGATGCTGAAGCTCCAATACTTTGGCCACCTGATATGAAGAGTCGACTCTTTGGAAAAGACCCTGACGCTGGGAAAGATTGAATCCAGGAGGAGAAAGGGACGACAGAGGATGAGACGGTTGGACGACACGACACAATGGACATGAATTTGAGCAAATTCTGGGAGATAGTAAAGGACAGGGAAGCCTGGCGTGCTGCAGTCCATGGGGTTGCTACGAGTCGGAAGTGACTTAGTAACTGAAGAACAACAAAGGCTTCTCCTGGCAGAGCTGTTATGGAAATTAGAAAAAAAAAAAGGAAAAACGTTCAGCATTGTGCCCAGAATACAGTGGGCATTCAACAAGGCCTACCATATTGGCTGGGAAGTCCATGATTTCATTTAAAAATTAAAAAAAAAAAACAAACTACAAAATAAGCATGCCTACATTTGTGTTAAGTTGCGTGATTTCCATTGGGGAAGACCACATTTGAATTGGAGATCGTTTTAGTTTCTCTTTTTATGTTGTCTTTCCAATAATGTCATCTGCTCAGAAAGACCTCCTCTGACTGTTACATACTTATCTTCTCACAAGGCTGTACTTCCACTTTGTATCACTTTCCTAGGACCCGGGTATTCATTATGCGCTCACTCAACCATCTGTTTAGTCCATGGATCTATCCTGAGCACCAAGAAGCCTACTGGCACCTGGAGACCGGCCACAAACATCTGTTGAATAACCAAGTAAGTGAATGCGAATGGATGAATTCCTGTAGATCACCTGAATTGGAGTTATTCAAATATCTTTTTCTTTCTTACAATTAAAAAAAGAAATTTGGCTGCAAGATTTCTGGCATGTGGCATCTTAGGTCCCTGACTAGCAATCGAACCTGCAATCCCGCTGCAGTGGAAGCACGGGGTCTTAACCACTGACTGCCAGGGAAGCCCCGTCGACTTTGCTTTTCAATCCATTCCAGCCATGAGTCAGAATCTTCAGGGGCCAAGGCCTGGGACTCTGCATTTTGACAAGCCATGCAGACGATTCTGGACACCAAAGCTCGAGAATCACTTTTCTGGTGCTAGAGAAGAAACTGTCCATGAGCAATGAGTCAGTGAGCAACTGGTACTGCGGCAATGTGTTGGGGTTCTCCAGATGCTCACATGTGTATAACCGATGAATCCTTACAGAAGCCAAAGAGGTGAACACTACCCCTGTTTTACAGTAGAGAAACCAAGCTCTTGGATTTTATGAAACACAGCTGAGGTCACTCAGCTAGTAACTCATGGCACTGACCGTGGGACCCTGACCTATAGTTACAAAGAGAAACACTCCTTCTGATAAATGGTACTATTCTCAAACCAAATACTCCCCATCTCCCATTGGAATTCCAGTCGTTTCTGAATGCCACAGACACTGGGGAAGACTTCACTGATACTTATTTTAGGTATTAGGTCACCAGTGCATGAGGAACAGCAAAAGCAAACATATGGTAGCAAGGCAGAGGTGAGATTCTACGGAGAACTGAAAGACGATTTCACAACCAGAAGGATGGGACCTCAGTGGTGTTCGAAGCATCACATCACCTGGAATCTTTCAAGAAATGCAGACTCTCCCCACCTCATCCCAGAATCAGGATGGGGAACGATGGTACCTTAGGCCACCTTGGTTTCAACAAGTTCCCCTGGGAAGAGGAAGACCCTCTTAGAGAGAGGGACCCTCCTTAGAGAGTGGGAGGGAAAAGAGGGCATTTCAAGTAGGTTGGAATTATCAGGGGAGAGAAATGGTTTGAGGGTGAGGAGTCACTAGGCAGAGCCCTCATGTGAAAGTGGTCCAGCTCTGCTTCCTGGAAAAGCTGATGCTAAGAAGCTGCTCAGGGTCAGGGAAGCTTGTGACCCAAGTTTGTCTTCCCTATTGTTGTTCAGTCAACTCAGTTGTGTCTGACTCTTTGCGACCCCATGGACTGCAGCACACCAGGCTTCCTTGTCCTTCACCATCTCTTGGAGTTTGATCAAACTTAGGTCCACTGAGTCATCTTCCCTATAGTTTTTATATTTTTTTTTTTCGATAAAAGGACCCCATGATTAAATCAGTCTGGGAAACCTGGTTCAAAGCAAATGGCACAATTACTTTGATGCTTATGGTGGGACCTTTCAAAATCATTAACTGACTGATAGAAACCATGAAAATAGTAAAGAGAACATTTTATAGTACTCAGTAAAAACTTAGCAGAAAAACACTTGTTAACAGGAAACATTGGGACTTTTTGGTTATTCCATACTTTCTCTGTATGCTTATGCATCTTTTTTTTTAAAAAATAAACTTCACTGTAAAATAGCTTTGGATTTACAGAAATGTTGTAAAAATAGTACAGAGGATTTGCTCTGTACATGCCCCACACCCAACTCCTTCTATTATTAATATATCTTAATAGTACGGTACCTCTTGCATAACTGATGTACCAGTGTTAACGCATGTGGAAGTTTGGCTAACCTGATGAGGATAAAAATCTGACTCTTATGCATACCCTTCAATACAACAATGTGTGTGGGTGATTGTTAAAATTCCAATTTGATGGCAACTAGACCATTCTTGGGTGATGAGCAGTTCCCTGGAGCCTATTAGAACTCTCATGATGAGGGAAATTTGCATACAAATAAAAGAATCTTATTGTCTGAAATCTGAGGAAAATACAGGAACCTCTGTGTAAAGTATCAACATCTCTGTAAAACTGTTATCCAACCAAAGATCATAGTATTAACCTGTGTATATGTGTTCGAATTCAGTTGTGTCCAACTCTTTGTGACCCCATGGACTCTAGCCCGCCAGGCTCCTCTGTCCATCGGATTTTCCAGGCAAGAATACTGGAGTGGGTTGCCATGCCCTCCTCCAGGGCATCTTCCCGACCCAGGGATGGAACCCACGTCTCTGTCTCCTGCGGCCCCTGCACTGGCAAGCGGACTCTTTACCACTGCGCCACCTGGGTACTTCATGGGTTTAAGTCTCAGCTTTGTTATTCATACGTAGAGGACTTGGGCAAGATATTCCCACAGCATCAGCATCTTCATTTGTCAAATTGGGGTCAGAAAAATACCTCCAACAAAGAGTTATTATGTTGGGCCAAAGAGCTGATGCCTAGGCAAGAATTACAGCACTGTTTCTGACCACATGAGTCTAACCCATATAGATTAGCCATTATTTTTACAGAGATGAAGTTGAACATAGGGATATAACACTTCAGTAGGTCAACAACTGTCAGATGCCAGCATTTTCATAGATTTCAACCTGCCCCTCTCGCCATCATCACCATCTTCATCATGATCACCGAAGAGGCCAAAATACGACGGAGCTTTCACTAAATGAAGTGACCCAGAACTGGAGCCAGCCAGCTGTGCCCTGGTGATCCTCCAGGACCCCTGCCCCCTATTTGAGAACTGTCAGCATCCCCCCTCATTTCTAACCAGGCTAGGTTGGGCAGGCTCCCCACCCCCTCCTCCCATTGACATCATCGTCTTGAGTCCATTTTTCCACCCTTCATTCCATCCATCGCCTGGGACTAAAGAGGACTCTCAAAGCAATGGGACCAAAGAGGAATTTCACAGCTCCAGGCTCTCAGCGGGGAGTGCCCGGGAGCAAAGAATGAATGAAACATGATGAAGTTTCCTGAATTTTTCCAGAAAATCGAACTTTCAGTGAAATCGGAGATGGGAATCCAGGAACAGCCAGAGAGAGGAGAGAGAGAGAGAGAGCGCCAGTCCGGCCGTGATTGGATTATATCCACTGGCAAGTGGCTCCTTATTAAGACCATTCAAACGGATGTAATAGATATCACGCACGCATATGTATTCAGTGCACGCGCATACAGTCTCAGGATCCTGGGAAATAATTGAAACAAGAAACAATAGGCAAGGTCTCTTCCACGGAATCGTGTTCAGAAAGAGTCTCCCTGTTTGTTTTCTGTTTTCCGCGTTCCGCGACAAGGCTGGGGGGCGGAGGGCGGGGGGTGGATGGACTGGAAAGAAGTGCCACTCTCCAATCACTAAAAATAAATACTTGTGTTATATTCTGTTCCCTCTGCAACGAATAAAACAGGCACGAGGGTTTATAATATCAATTCACAGGGCTCTTTCTGCTCCAGTGAACTGTTACTGAATGGTTCACAACAAAGCTACAGGCAGATCGGACAAAGCTCTTCTAACAGGGCTGACATTAGGCTCAGCCTGATAAGACGACATCAGAGAGATGCTTGTGTCCCAGACCCTCGGATCACAGCAGCCCGAGATGGAGAGGTGGTCCAGCCGCGGGAATCTGATCACAGAGCGGGTTCCGCTGATCTGGCTTAGAGTAACGGCACGACTCAGGGTTATCGGATGAAGCTGGATGAGTTCAAGGCGATCTCGGTCCTGGCGGTACACTTAGACATTAATAAGAGCCCAGCCTTGGAAGAAGGGGAGGAGGGAAGGACTAGGGATGTAGGGCTGCAAAAGGAAAAGAATAAAAGTTCATCTGATAGAACAATGTGCTGTGTTTCACACGCCCGGATGCCAAGCACCTCCTAAGCCCCTTCTAAACCCATCCCTGGCGTAGAACAACTCTCAACTGGGGACCAGTGTGGTTTCTGTTCCTCAGGGACATTTGGCAATGTCTGGAGACACTTTTGATTGTTACACTTGGAGGGGCTTTTTTTTTTTTTTTTTTTAGGATTTATTTATTTTTTGGCCATGGTGGATCTTGGTCGCTCTAAGGGCTTTCTCGAGTTGCAGCAAACGGGGGCTTCTCTACAGTTTTCAGCTCGCAGGCTTCTCATTGCCGGCAGCTTCTCTTGGTACTGAGCGTCGGTTCCAGGTGGGCGCGCTCAGTAGCTGCGGCTCCGGGGCTTGGCTGCCCCGTGGCATGTGGAATCTTCCTGGAGTAGGGCTCAAACGGGTGTCCTTAGCACTGCACGGCGAATTCGTAACCACTGGACCACCAAGGAAGCCCCTGGGAGGGGCACTTTTGACCGGCATGCACGTAACACAATGCGTAGGACGGCTCTCTCACAATGAACACACGTATGGCGCAAAACGTCAATGACGGGGAAACCTGCTCTAGGAGATAGCGACCCCCGATTGCCCAGCTAGATGGAGATAAAGCCTTATTAAATTAGATTATCAAGTTAGTTATCGGCAACAATGATCTCAGTCCTCAGTGCAATCGATGGACAGTCTGGACAGGAAAAAACGGTCCGGAATTAGTTGCTTCTCTTCAGCAGATCAAACAGATGGTTATAATTTAAGGATATTTACAGGATATTTTTGGAGACATACTGTTTACTCCCATCCACCCCAGCATGGTGACACTCTCCAACCGTTTGCTGTATTCGACTTCCCGAAGAAGATTCTTTTTTTTTTTTTTTTTCCAAAATGAATAGAGTCACTTTATAGAATTTCTTCTGCTTTACTGGTATCTACGAGTCACCACGGTGAAGTGTGATTTATCTCACTGAAACTGTTGGGGAGGAAAAAAAAAAATCTAAACAATTTGAGTGTCCGCCCCGATTGAGATTTTTATTAGTTGTAACAACAAGGGCATCACCGGATGATGCTCAAATACTATAAGCTGATGGTGCCCAACTCTTTTGGCAACAGGGATCGGTTTTGTGGAAGACAGTTTTTCCACGGACCAGGCTGGGGTTGGGGGGAGGATGGTTTGGGGATGACTTAAGTGCATTACATTTATTGTGCACTTTATTAATTATTACATCAGCTCCACCTCAAATCATCAGGTATCAGATTTTGGAGGCTGAGGACCCATGCTATAATCCACGGGCTTCCCTGATGTCTCAGCAGGTAAAGAATCTGCTTGCAATGCAGGAGACACAAGAGACCCACATTTGATCCCTGGAGAAGGAAATGGCAGTCCACACTAGTACTCTTGCCTGAAAACTCCCATGGACAGAGAGCCTGGTAGGCTATAGTCCAAAGGGTCGCAAAGAACTGGACATGACTGCGCGACTAAGCATTCAGGCACGCTCTAATCCAAAGACTGTGAAAGGCCTGACCCTCAAAAGTAGCTGGACAGTGGTATACTAGGCGGATCAAATTTTCTGAGCTGTCATGCGGAAGTTTGTCAATGCTCCACTGTCTAAAACCAGTTTCTGAACTTTTATCCATGAGGGGCCATGAAGGGCCAGAGAGTAAATATTTTACGCCAGCGGGTCATACGTTCTGTTGAAAGTACTCAAATCTGCCGTGGCAGCGCAAAAGTGGCCATCAACCGTTTGTAAATAAATATGTGCATGGCTGCGTTCCAATGAAACTCTGTTTAAGAAAATGGATTCAGCTGTTGGGCCGTGATCTGTCCACCTCCAGGGAAAGAGAAAATCCTAGAGCTTAACTGAAGTCACTAAATCTGCAGTGGGTGTGGGCAGCACTTGAAAGTGGGTAGAGTCTCAAGGTTATGACTATGCCTACTCGTCACCAGTGTATTAAGGTGAGTCTCAGCAGCAACGAGCATAATGAAAATGGTGTCAGCTTGGGGTTGCTATAATAGACAGTGCTTCTGCTGTGTTTCTACCGAACCCTATACATGCATTTCTTAGAAACACTAATGCATGAAACTAACTGGGCCCCTACCATGCCATACCCCAGGCACCATCATAGCTTCTGAGGATGCAAAGATGAATCGGAGCTACAGTAATCGTCCTCGTCCAAGAGTGACTGTACGACCGTCACGTTTTCTTTTCTACACCAGGCTTCTCCACAGCACACATGCACGTAGGCACACACACACACACACACCCCATACGAGTCGCTTGAAGCTAACATTGTGGTTTTTTTTTTTTTTTCTCATTGCTTTTTTCCACCACTAACTCTAGCAGGAGTAGCTGTAAAGCAGGTGGACAGCATAATCCCCTCCTCCCTCCAAAAACGTTCTGGTCCCAATTCCCAGAATGGAAATGTCACCCTCCACTGCAAAAGGGATGTTGCCAAAGTGATGAAGTAAAGGAACTTGAGATGGGCGATTATCCTGAATTATCTGGGTGGACCCAATGGGATCACAAGGGTCCTCTGAAGAGCAGAGAAGGAGCTATGACCACATAGGTAGAGTCAGAGTGCACAGCAGATGCTATGCTGCAGGTTCTGAAGATGGAGGAAGGGGTCATGAGTGCAGGAATGCGGGCGGCCTTGAGATCTGGACGAGGCCAGGAAACAGAGGAGCACAGAGAGAGCACCGCCTTGCCAACACCCTGTGAGAGCCACTTGGGACTCCTGAGCTGTAGAAATGCAAGATAATGAATTCCGTGTTGGTTTAAACACACTGTTCGCTGTCATCGCTTACAGCAGCCACAGGACGTGCAAGCATGCTACGTCACTTCAGTCCTGTCCGACTCTTTTGTGACCCTATGGACTGTAGGCCACCAGGCTCCTCTGTGCATGGGATTCTCCAGGTGAGAATACTGGAGTGGGTTGCCATGCCCTGCTCCAGGGGATCTTCCCGACCCAGGGATCGAATATGAATTTCCTATGTCTCCGGCGTTGGCAGGTGGGCTCTTTACCACTAGCGCCACCTACCGAGGCTGTAGTTGTTGAGCGACAATTGACTGCAAGGTTGAAGGGTCACTCTGGGACACAGGAAGCTTTTAAGGAGGGCAACTCTGGACTCTGGAAACATTTGAATTTTTTTTTTTTCCTTCTTAAGAACTTCTGCATCACTCTCTAGTTTATTGTTGACTCAAAAACTAGATTCAAAAGTGGGTTTCCTTTTGGGTTTGGACCTCCTTATGAGTACAGATCCAGCACGGATGCCTAAGCCGTCTACCCTAAAGCATCTGCAGGGCTTTCTTTGAGAGAGGCTGGGACCTGGGACCCTCTGCTGCAGTGTGTGTACCTGGCCAAACGTCTCCTCCCCCAGCAACAAAAGACGAAGAAACTCTAAGAGACTAGAAAGAACTGCGGGCATGCACAGTTGGGGCAAATTCTGGATGAAAGATACAAGGAGACCAAAAAAAAAAAAAAACCCCAAAACCCTCAACTGCCTCAAGAGCCTGGAGAAAATCACGGGGTTCAGGAGCAAAAGTAGGGTACTGTATGCATGAGCCCCACACCCAGCACAAAGGGGTGGGCAAAACACCTAAGCCCCTCCCCTGATGTGACCCCGGGACACACCCCTGTTGTTGTTGTTCAGCCCCTAAGTCATGTTCAACTCTTTGCCACCCTATGGAGTGTAGCCCATCAGGCTCCTCTTTCCATGGGATTCTCCAGGCAAGAACACGCAGCGGGTCGCCATTTCCCCTTCCAAGGGAGCTTTCCGACCCAAGGGTTAAACTGCGTCTGTTGCATTGGCAAGAGGATTCTTGATCGCTGAGCCACCTGGGAAGCCTAGACACACTGCTATATTCATCCCATAAAGGAACAAGCTAACCATCCCCAACCCACACCGCCAATCCATCAGGGAGGGAGCAAGGGAACCCTTGTTCTTGTTCCTCCGGCTCAGCTGTAGCAGGGGCCCCAGTAAAGCCTTGCCTGAATTTCTTGTCTGGCCTCTTGTCAATTTCGACTCTTTGGGGAAGGCCAAGCATCCTGGGGGGCAAACTATGGGGACAAGTGTAGGAGATGCCAGCCTCAGCATCTGCCCACAGCATAAGCCCAGTGATCGAGTTGCTGGTGTGCAATTACTGTGGATGTCCTCGGTGCCTGGGAACCGAACGTCCCTCAGTCATCGGTGATGGGACAAATCAGGAAGTACCCTTTATGGAGAATTAAGCCCTCTCTGCTTGAAACCAGCAGATGAGCAATGAAGAGAAGGTACCTCTTCCAGTTTGGGAGGCTGGGGTACAACTCAGCACATGTTTTGCCCCACAATATGTGCACAAAGCATTGAAGTCCACACCTGCCTTCTTGGACACAGGGAGGGACCACACGTCACAGGAATAGAGACTATGTCCCCAAAGGAATCAGAACTGGGTTCACAACCAGACACCCTGCTCAGTAGCTGGGTAATTCAAAGCAGGAAGCACAAGCTCTCTGAGCCTCAGTTTCCCTTTCTACACAATGGGGCAAGAATCCCGCCCTGAACATCATTTCTGTGCTGTGTCCTTAGTCTCTCTGTCGTGTCCAACTCTCATGATGCCATAGACTGCAGCCTGCCAGGCTCCTCTGTCCACTGGATTCTCCAGGCAAGAATACTGAAGTGGGTTGCCATTTCCTGCTCCAGCGTATCTTCCCAATCCAGGAATCGAACCCGGGTCTCCTGCATTGCAGGCAGATTCTTAACCGACTGAGCTACGAGGGAAGCCCCAACATCCTTTCTACAAGGCTGAAAATGACAGGCATGAAGTACTTGGCACATAGTAGGTTGTCAACACATGGCATCTCTTTCACAGTCCTCCATGGGCTATAGTCTTGGCATAGTTCGGAACTACAGTGATACAGAGGAGCTTTCTGGGACAATCACAACTGAAGAGACCTCTCCATGTGTGTTTTGGAGAATGCAATCATCTTGCCAGTAAAGCCTTTGTGTCTAGCGCAGGATTTCGCAAACTCGGCAGTTTGGGCAATTCTTTTCCTGTGGGGTCGGTTCTGTCCTGAGCATGAAGGATGCTCAGCAGCATTGCTGGCCTCTGGCCCATGGATGTCCACGGCAACTCTCCTTTCCTCCCTAGTCAGCACATCCAAAAGCGTCTCTGGACGTGGTCGATGGCCTCTGGGCACTCTGTCACACCTGCCTGAGAATCACTGATCAAGGACGTAACCTCATTGCTCCCGATGTCCAAGAACGGAAAGGGCACAAGGAACAGGTGCTGAGACAAAGGCTCTGCATTAAGAGACAAGATCCCTGGTAGAGAGAACTCTCCTTGCATGCGTGACTCAGGGGACCATCCACTTCCTGGTAAAAATGCAGGCTGGCCACAGGTACCAGTGGGACTCAGGGCTGTGACCTGGATCAGCACAAGCCTGAGTGGTCTCCCACCTCCGGTATGAGAATGTGTTGTTGTTTAGTTACTAGGTCGTGTCTGACTCCTGCGACCCCATGAACTATAGCCCACCAGATTCCTCTGTCCATGGGATTTCCCAGGCAAGCATACTGGAATGGGTTGCCATTTCCTTCTCCAGGGAAGCTTCCTGACCCCAGGGATCCAACCCTCATCTCTGGCATTGGCAGATGGATTCTGTACCACTGAGCCACCTGGGAAGCCCAGAATGTGTGGACAGGCCCAAATGTGCCACACAAGGTGTGGATTTGAAAGGCAAGGCAAGAAGCAGACAGGGAGCCATATCACAAAGGGCAAGGCAGAGCGCTGCGGGAGTCGGGATCACATTTACTGGTTGCCTTCCAAGCAGCCCCCGAGTTCCAGAGCAGCTGCGAACACACTTTGCCCGGAGCTGGTCTCTGCTCAATGTTCTCTGGCAACACCTGGTGGAACAGAGAAAAAACTGCACAGCGCCCTGGCGTGAGATGCTGCTTCTGCTAATCTCATCGCTGCCAAAGGCTCTCCAGCGGCAAAGGTTTACGGCGGGAGCGGGGCGGGGTCCCATCAGAGGCCCCGCCTCCAGGCTGCCAGCAAGGCTGTACTCAAGTCCATTTCTCCTGTTTTCATTTCTACTTTACCAAGCAGAAAACACACATTGCTGTATCGGCAAGAGCCCTCTCGCTGGGACAAGGAAATAAACTGCAACTGCAGCCTCACTGGAGGTTTTTTCTCTGGGTTGTGCCCAGAAAGCTGCCTCAATGATCCTCCCTGCAAATCAAGCAAGCATTTACTGAACGCTTCTGGGTTATTATGGTACCCCCCTAAAGGATGCCCTTCCTGGCTTGGCAGGCATCTCTCCAGCTGTAGAGTCAGCTCTACTCGGAGAAGCAGAGATGAGAAAGGGGAGCACAACCCCAAACATCTACTGCCTGGGCACAAGATGTAATGACCAAGGAACTCCATTTGACCATCACCCCCCTGCCCTCACATCAGCATCCCAGGGGAGATCACATGTGTATCTTTACTGATGAGAAGGGAAGGCTAAGTTGTCGTGCATTCTACCTGAGACAGGTGTGGCAGGAGGGAATTGGAGGATTAAAAAGCACGTTCAGGATTTCTTTCCTTTTTAAAGGCTGAATACTATTTCATTGTGTGTGGATATATACATATTTCCACACAGACAGTGCATTTTCGTTATCCATTCGTCTGCCAAAAGACAATGAAGTTGTTTCCGTATCTTGGCTATTGTGCGTAAAGCTGCAATAAGCATGCAAGCCCAGACATCTCTTTGCAAAACTAACTTGGTTTCCGTTGGATATATACCCAGAAGCAATACGGCTCGATCATCAGGTAGCCCTGTGTTTAGGACTGTGTTTCGTGGAACATCCATAACTGTTTACTGTAGCAGCTGCATCAATTTATCTTCCCACCAGCGTGGACCCTTTTCTCAACATATGTACCAGATTATTTCACAGTTTATGCATATGTCAAAACATCAAGATAGCAACATATCTTAACACAGATACAATTTTTATTTGTCAACAAAAATATACTCAATTTTTTCAAAGACCAATCTCTTGAAATCCATAGATTCACTACATATTTCCAAGAGAGCATTCCAGCATGGCTGGGAGGCAGACTGGTTTCAGAGCTTGAGGTCTTATTTACTCATGTGTTAGGTATGTGAGCACCAAAGAACTGATGCTTTCTAATTGTGCTGCTGGAGAAAACTCATGGACGGAGGAGCCTGGAAGGCTGCAGTCCATGGGGTCGCTGAGGGTCCTACACAACTGAGCGACTTCGCTTTTACTTTCGCTTTCATGCATTGGAGAAGGAAATGGCAACCCACTCCAGTGTTCTTGCCTGGAGAATCCCAGGGACGGGGGAGCCTGGTGGGCTGCCATCTATGGGGTCGCACAAAGTCGGACACAACTGAAGTGACTTAGCAGCAGCAGCAGCAGAAGACTCTTGAGAGTCCTTTGGACTACAAGGAGATCAAACTAGTCAATCCTAAAGGAAATCAGTCCTGAATATTCATGGGAAGGACTGAAGCTGAAGCTCCAATACTTTGTCCACCTGATGTGAAGAACTAACTCACTGAAAAAGACCCTGATGCTGGAAGAGACTGAGGGCAGGAGGAGAAGGGGATGACAGAGGATGAGAAGGTTGGATGGCATCACCAACTCGATGGACATGAATTTGAGTAAATTGCAGGAGATAGTGAAGGATAGGTGAGCCTGGCTTCCTGCAGCCCATGAGGTTGCAAAGAGTCAGACACGACTTAGCAACTGAGCAACAACAACAGTCTACACTCTTTTATCCCTCAGTTGCAAAACAGGGAAGGTATGAATACCTGTCCATGGATTTCATGCATGCCAATTACTTCATGTGGTGTCTGACACCTAGAAATGCTCAGAAAATATTAGCTAAGTCACAAGAGTTAACCTATATGACGTCATCCTTAGATGTTGGAAGTTGGGGGACCCATCCCAGGTAAGTCAGTGACTTGGAATGTAACCTTAAATACATTTCCATTTCTCTGTATTAATCTTTCTTATCTGCCAAAACAGAAAGGATACCACTTGCTTTTAAAAATTATTTCACTCTAAATATTATCAGCATAGGAGGCGTTAGGACATATCATTGCTTTTTAAAAAGACCTAGTGTACAGACAGGCAGCACCGTTCTATTTGTTGCTCACGTCCATGTAAGACATACACAGCCAACATCACTCATTGGGCATCTTTTAGAAGACACTGGGGAACTGTTTGGGAGTGTCTGAAAATGTGCGTGCCTCAGTTACTGCCTGAGAAGGGCTCTTCTAGAAGGTAGTTCTACCCAGTCAAATGGGGAGGGGGTGTTGTCAGAAGCAGTCAGATAATCCAAGGGAAACCAAGCCCCATTTCAGGGCAAAAAAGGCACTATGAATGTGGAACTCCACTTCCTTCAAGATCAGGCTATCTGCAATGTTTCTAGAACTTACTGTGTCTGTGGACCATGGTCTCTACTTTGGGTAGCATCAAATCAAAGAAAGATTTTTTTTTTTTTCCTGCAGTTGGGCTGTCCCGATTGTTGATGTTGAGATTCTAAGTCATAATGTCTCACCCAGTGGGATTCTCAAGGCAGGGGGCTCCCTTCTCAAAGTCACATCCTATTAAATATTTAGCATGTTGTTTGCCAGTGGCTGTCAAATTAGGCTCATCCAAAATACTATCAATTAAGAGGGAAGCCTCACTTACCTAGCCTTGGAAGTCAGTTATATTCAAATTATGCATAAGAGTCTGGAAGTCAAGAACATCTTTCTACGACTGTAGTTCGAGTACTTTGAAGTATCCTGCCACCAACCATGACCCACTAAGAGCAGCAAGGAGTCCTGATTCACTCCTAGAAATTCTCAGGTCAGGAAGCTGGGATATTACTATTTTTCTTTAATTTTAGGACAACATTTTAAAAATGATATTCATGGGTATCCAGTGATAATGCCTTAATCTGAAATGATTAAAGATTGATGATGGGCTCAAGAATATGCTATTTTTCACTTCAAAAGGAAATGAGTAACTACCGCTTTCAGGGCATTTAACAACGTCTCTAACTGAATAAGTTAGCTCACTCTTCCTTACAGGTGAGCCTTCAGACAAGACTCGGTGAATTTTTAAACATACTTTCAAAGGGTTGCTCATCATGGCTAGAGTTCTAAAATCTGTATATTTGGCAAAAAGAAATGTTTGAGTTAAACTTTTCCTTTAGAATACGGTCTGGTCACATGCACTCTGCCACTTTGTATTTTTTTAAAAATATGTTTATTTATTTATCAGCACGCATACTCTTAACTGCAGCATGTGTAATCTTGTTCCCGGACCTGAGATCCAGCCCAGGCCCTCTCCATTGGGTGTGCAGAGTCTTAGTCACTGGACCACCAGGTAAGTTCCAGCACTCTGTACTTGTAAAATCGAAAATAAAATAAACTCTTCAAAGCGAAGGAAAAAGAACACCCACTTGCTGCAGGCTTGATAGCTTATTAACAACGACATCCTTCTTTGTGAGACTGAACCTCACTGAGATAGATATTCATGAACTTGGAGGTGAAGTTCCTCAAGAGCCATCCTTACAGGACACTCTAGTTTCCTTTATGCAATTTACAAACTCTTTCGGCCGCTGCTAAGTAATAGCGTGTGAAAGGAACTGAGTGTGTTCTAGCTCCCAGTGGCGTCACTATATCTGTAGAGGCTATGACAGCCTCTTCCTGAACTGAGAATTTCTAGGAGCGAATAGAGACTCCTTGCTACTCTTGGTGGGTCATGGGTTGGGGAGAGGATACTTCAAAGTACCTGAACTGCAGTTGTAGAAAGGTGTTCTTTGACTTCCAGACTCTTTTGCATAATTTGAATGCACCTGGCTTCCAAACCTCTACAGACTACCCTACAGCCTCTATTTTCAAATACATTTTATTATGGAAGCTTTACTCTCATCCTCCACCTTAACACATAATGCAAGTTTGGATCAAAGAAGTTAAAGGATTTGCTAATCCTAGAATCATAGAGGGAGTAACCAGCAAACTCAAAACCTTCTCCCTGCAGACTTCCCTCGTGGTCCAGTGGTTAAGAATCTGCCTTGTAATGCCGGGGATGTGTGGGTTCCGTCCCTGGTCAGGGAACTAAGATGCTCCCTGCGACAGAGCAACTGACACCGTGTGTGACTACTGAGCCCAGGGGCCACAAGTAGAGAATTTGTGTATCACAGCGAGAGATTCCAAACGATTCAACAAAAATCCCTCATGCCACCACTCAGACCTGACGCAGTCATATAAATAAATAAAAATTGCAAGTGTTAGTCACTAAGCTGTGTATGATTCTCTGTGACCCCATGGACTGTACCCCGCCAGTCTCCTCCGTCCATGGAGTTCTTCAGGCAAGAGTACTGGAGTGGGCTGCCATTCCCTTCTCCAGGGGATCTTCCCAACCCAGGGATCAAACCCAGGTCTCCTGCATTGCAGGCAGATTCTCTACCACCTGAGCCACCAGGGAAGCCCAATTACGTAAATACATATGAAAACAATCAAAAACTTCTGCCTGCTCTCATTTGGGATTCTAAAGTATTTTTCTGTTTTTTGTTTTTTTTTTTTTTTCCCGTTTTTCAACCTGCCCGGTCTGTCTGCCTATCTATCACCGTGTTTGACTATCTCATCTATTCATCAGCCTGTCAATCTGTCTACAGTCTCACCAGAGCACCTGCAACTATTTTAAACTGAGTTTGAGAGTTTAGCAGAGAAATGCCTGAAATAACTGCTAAGTATTTACAGCAGTTCCCTCCTTGAGGAATGCAAGGTGATTTGGAGGCTCTTTAAATTTTGGAAACCTTCACTTTTTACTCTATTCTTGCCTATCTATGTATTGTGTGAGTCGTTTTGCGGAGAGAATGGATTTACGCCAACCACGGTGTGATTAAAACTGAATGCTCTGAAGATAAAAAACTTTTTTAAGTAACTCTATCAAGCAGCTTAACTCTTCTTGATTTTCAAATGTCGCTTGTTTCTTCTATTCAGGCAGGTTCTCCTGAGATGTCTTGGGGCTGTACTTTGGAGGAAAAAAACCCTCTCCAATCAGCTCCATTGAGCCCGAGTTCACACTTCTGTCCCTTCCCATTCCTGGGTTTCACGCATGGCTCCAAGGTTGGCAGGGCAACATATTAGAAATAAAATGCAATTGTGGTAGGTGACACTTCAATTTTGCTTCTTCAGCAGCAAAGATCATCAACTGCACAGTTTTCTGCTATGACGGAAGGTCCTGTAAATTTCACTTAACAGGCCTGTACAACAGGGCGGCATGGATGACTCCCCACTACTGCCACCACTGTGCTGGTTTCTGAAATCGATTTTTCACTCACTAGAGCTGCTGTAGGATTATGGCTCCTCTGCTGTGCTTTGCTGAACGACTTCCCTCTCTACCTCTGTGGACATCCTCCACGTGGAAAACGTCAGATGCTTAAAGAGTGCATGCTTAGTCCCTCAGTTGTGTCTAAGACCCCATGGACTGTAACCTGCCAGGCTCCTCTGTCCCTGGGATTTTTCCAGGCAAGAACACTGGAGTGGGTTGCCATTTCCTTCTCCAGGGGATCTTCTTGACCCAGGGATGGAACCTATGTTTCCTGCATTGGCAGGTGGGTTCTTTACCACTGAGCCTTCAAGGAAGCCCTTGACGAGTAAGGAAACTTAAATCTGGGAAGGTACTAAGAGCACCACTATCAGTACCCACACTGCAGCTAGATGATAACACAAGTGTGTGTTTGAGCAAACAGGCAAGGGAAGTGTCAGGGGAAAGCTCCAGACACAGAGAACTGTAGCTAACGATAATGAAAAAAGGAATCAATCCTAAAGTCCATCCTCAAGGAAATCAACCCTGAATATTCACTGGAAGGACTGATGCTGAAACTGAAGTTTCAGTACTTTCTTTGGCCACCTGATGTGAAGAACTGACTCATTGGAGAAGACCTTCATGCTGGGAGAGATTAAAGGCAGGAGGGGAAGGAGGCAACAGAGGATGAGATGGTTGGATGGAACTACCAACTCAATGGACATGAGTCTGTGCAAACTCCAGGAGACAGTGAAGGACAGGGGAGCCTGGGTGCTACAGGCCATTGGATCTCAAAGAGTCGGACATTACTTAGCAACTGAACAATAATCAAAAAAGGAACTTGGCGTCTCTTATGAGTGCAGTTTCCCTTTGAAGGATTTCTCTCTTTGGGGATATTCTGAATATGTCTGCTAGACCCTAGGCTGAGGTTGCAATGGCCTGAGAGATGGGTTGCGGTGGGGTGGGGTGGACAACAGAATGCAGTTACTTTCCATGTGAATCGTTACCCTTACATCACTCTTACAGAATCAAAATTTCTGGAGATGGAGCTTGAGGGATGGTGAAGTGTTAACAATCCCCAGAAGATTCCTACACATGGCACTGGCATGAATGTTCAAAGCAAGGGTTTTGGAATTACAAAAGCCTAGCTTAGAATATAAACGTTACCACTTTCCTGGTTGGCTGATCAAGAAAAAATGAGCTTCTGCTAAAGCTCAGTTTTCTGATTCATAAATTGAGGAGGAGCATACTACCTGTCTCAGAGAATTGAGATGAATAAAAAAAAAGATGCATATGTAATCAGACAATACAACTTGTGGACCTAGTAAGTGCCTGAGGATATCATTTCTTTTTATTAAGAAATTGTCCTTGAGTGGTCTTGTTAAATCCAACTGTTTCTCCATACAAAGGTGTTTCACACACACACACACACAATGACAGTGTCGAAGTGTGCGTCCTCAAAAGGTATGTCTCAGTCTTAAGCCCACACACCTGCAAATGTGATGTTAACTGGAAAAAAAAGGGGAGTGGTTTGCAGATATAATTAAAGACTTTAACATGAGATGCTTTCAAATTGTGGCGCTGGAAAAGACTCTTGAGAGTCCCCTGGACAGCAAAGATTAAACCAGTAAATCCTAAAGGAAATCAACCCCGAGTTTACACTGAAAGGACTGATGCTGAAGCTGAAGCTCCAATACTTTGGCTACCTGATGTGACATGTTGGAAAAGACCCTGATGCTGGGAAAGATTGAAGGCAAAACGAGAAGGAGGCGGCAGAGGATGAGATGGCTAGATAGCTTCACCGACAACTCAAGGATATGAATCCAAGTAAACTCTGGGAGATAGTGAAGGACCGGGAGCCTGAAGCGCTGCAGTCCATGGGGTCACAAACAGCCAGACATGACTTAGCAGCTGAACAACAACATCCTGTTTTAGGGGGAACCTTGTATCCAAAGACAAGAAACAGAAGAGGAAAAGGCACAGGAAAGAAGGCCATGTGAAGATGGAGGGAAAACTGAAGCCACACGTCTAGAAGTCAAAAGATGTCATGGATTACCAGATGCCAGCAAAAGCTGGCAGAGGGGCATGGCATGGATATTCTCTGTCTCCAGAAGGATCCAAGCATGCTGACATCTTGATTCCAGGCTTCTAGCCTCTAGAATTTCTGAGGCTGAATGTCACCAAGTTTGAGAATTTGTTGTAGTGTTCCTAGCCATTAAAGGGAGCCTTTGAGCTCCACTGTCGTCTAAGACTCTTGTTTGGAAAGGGTGATCTTTCCAGTGTTCTCCAAGGAAACAGGCTTGGGACTCTCCCCCTCCCCTGTAGTGGGGGGACCAGAGCACAGACGCTACTTGGTCTCCACACTTGTCAGTGACTGCAGGAGCCCCTGGCCACCGCCAACCACGTGGGCACATTCCAAGCTCAAATTTCACTCTCTGGCAGGCTCTTGAAAGAATAAGGAGTTTCCAGTTTAGAGAGCTCCTTGGGTATAGAGGTCCGAAGGTGGCGCCAGTCAGAGAGTGGCCAAGAGCCAGCATCTGGGTACGCCACTCAGAACGGCCGTGAGCTTGCAGCTCTGCTCTCAGCTCTGGACTGGCCCGAGAATTCACCCATGGATCTCACTCCCCAGTAAAAGTAATAATAATGCTGGTGACAGTCATCACACATTGAGACCCTTTAACAATAGAAATTAAAGGACCTCCTTGGCAGTCCAGTGCCCAGGACTCCATGCTTCCACTGCAGGGGGCACGGTTTTGATCCCTGGTTGGGGCACTAAGATCCTACATGCCACACAGCACGCCCCTGTCGACTTAGAAAATAGTGACAACCTGCAAGTTGAGAGTTATGCTTTATTTGGTGGGAATTTTTAGGACTTCAAGCCCAGGAAACAGCATCTCAAGTAACTCAGAGAACTGGTCCGAGGAAGTGAGGGGAGAGGGTGCACCAGGTTATTTAGACGCTTGCAACAGGGAGCAGATAGTCTGAACATCAAAAGGTTATTGTTAATTAAGGAAAATCAGATATCTGAAGTATGTATGGGAAGACGCAAGAACTGGGCTCACTGAAACCATTCCTTTCATATGCATCTCAGTTATCGGGGGCCAGCAGCCTCTGACTTGATTTTTCACAGTCTTTAGTTCCTCTCATCCTAGGGAGTGGCAGCAACCTGATAACTGCTGGACTGCAGGCATTGTTCTTTCCAGGAATCCTCTGGGCTCCGAAATTCACATTTGGAGGGCGGGAATCTCTGATGGCTGTGAGACCCTTGCTTATTGACATGGCAGGAAATATTTAATTTCTCACTCCCCCTCCTCAAAAAAAAAAAAAGAGCAAAAAAATTCAATTAAATGCTTCACCATCATCATCTTTAAAACTTGTGTGACATTGAGATGATTCTTTGTCCCATTTTATAGATGAAGAAACTAAGGCTTAGCAAGCTTAAGGATCCTGTCACTGTTGCCCAGTGGGGAAGGAAAGCAGATAGCATTCAACCCTGTGTTTCTCCAGAGGCTACAGTCTGCCTGGCGACACTGACTGTGCTTTGAGTACAAACATCTGAGACAGTCTCCTTCAATGCCCTAGCTGGTTTGAGATGGGCCCATAAAAGGCATTTTCTGCCTCACGTCATCATGAACGGTACCAGAAACGGGACATTTTAGAGCTGACTGTCCTCTTAACACTTGGGTAGCTCCATAGTGCCATTTTACAGATAAGAAAACTGAGTCTCAAAGAGACTAACAGGCTTATTCACAGTTGTGTAGTTCCTGACACGGGATTTCAACCAGAACTGTTGACACGTGCGTTCACTCTATCATACATCTAGCACATAAACACTCAGGGCCAAAAATGGGGGTAAAAATAAATGTCAAAATCTCTGCAGGTGCCCAGACACTTTCCCCACCTAAGTGCTGCTTCACTTTTGGATTATTCACCGTACAGTTCATCTGCTGTAGAATCGGAACACTACATTGAAAAATACTGATTTTCACCTTTCTCTATTCACCACTATTACTCTTTGATACCAACTTCAGTGTTCACTGCAGCCCTGTTTACAATAGCCAGGACGTGGAAGCAACCTAAATGCCCATCAGTGGATGAATGGACAGAAAATAATTGGTATAGAATATTACTCAGCCATAAAAAAGAACAAAATGATGCCATCTGCAGCAACATGGACGGACCTAGGGATTGCCATACTGAGCAAAGTCAGTCAGACGGAGAAAGACAAAATAGCACGATATCACTTTTATATGGAAGCTAAAAAAAAAAAATCGTACAAATTTACGAAATAGAAGTAGAGCCATAGATGTAGAAAACAAACTTATGATTGCCAAGGCGGAAAGGGAAGGGGTGATAAACTGGGAGCTTGCGATTGACATATACACGCTTATATATATATAACACATAACCAATAAGAATCTACTGCATAGCATAGGGAACTCTATTCAATACGCTGTAATGACCTACAGGGGAAAATAATCTACAAAAGAGTAGACATATGTATATGCATAACTGATTCATTTTGCTGAACAGCAGAAACTAACATAACATTGTAATTCAACTAGACTCAAATTGAAAATTAACTTGAAATCATGTTCACAGGGAGATGCAAAGCCCTGAGGCTCCCCTCTGTCACCAGGGTGTTTCATTCACCTTCACATGGACCCCTGTTTCTACTCATCTCAAGAAGACTCAACGCCCTCCACACGACAGTCATAAGACATTAGCTCAATGCTCGGAGCTCCTATGAACCAGTGTTGACAGGCGGCTGTCTGATGGCTTGTGGATAAGTGGTCCTGAAAAGTCACTGGCTCAGTGAATGACAGGGTAAAGAGGCTGTGATCTGAATCATGTTTTAAATACATGCTGAATTTCAATGTGATGCAGGCAATTATTCTATCTCCACTACAGATCAAGAATCTTTTCCTGGCACTGGATTGCGTGCCAGAGATAGAAGACCAAAAAGGATGCCATTTCTTGGTGGAACATCTTCCAATTCAGTGCCTTTTGAAATAAATTACGATTGTTTATTTGCAGCTTCAAAAAATAATCTTCATACACAGAGTTTCCTCAAACCAAATCCAACTTTGGTGGTTTTCCATAGCTCATGTGAGTGTACGTTATCTGTTTGTCCACTGCTGTGTTTTGAAAGATGTCACTGTTTTGGGGCTCCCCTAGTGGCTCAGTGATAAATAACCTGCCTGCCAATGTAAGGGCCACAGGAGACGTGGGTTCGAACCCCGAGTCGGGAAGATCCCCTGGAGAAGGAAATGGCAACCCACTCCAGTATTCTTGCCTGGGACATCCCATGGACAGAGGAGCCCGGTGGGCTACAGTCCATGGGGTCACTAAAGAGAGGGACACGACTCAGCACACAGGCATGCACACCCTTGCTTTTGTAGAAACCACCAAGAAAGCAGACAGTGAGCTGGAACCACTGGTGGGTCCAGAGTATGAACTGAACGGTTCTCCTGGTGACAAGTCCTGGGCACCCACCTGCGCTATAGGGCATGTCATGGCAGGGGGGAGGCAGAAATGGCATGGAGAGCTATCAGGGTGGGTGTCTGTGAAGAGATGCTGTGCCTCATTCAGAGAGAAAAGAAGAAGAAGCAAAACTGCAGAGCCATGAAACTGCTCTCAAGAAATCCCCATCTGCTTGCAAGTGAGGTGTGGCTGTTGATACTGTTTCCCACCTGATTTCTCAGGTGCGACACCTCCGGGGCCATCTTCCTCCCAAAAGCTCTAAAGAGCAACAAGTCCAGGCAGTCAAGGAGTCAGAACACGCAGCCTTGCTCCTGGGGATGCAGCCAAACGGGCTGCCATGTCCAGAGAAGAGATGGAGCCGTCTCCCTGCTACTTTCCTCCTTCCTCCCTGCTTCCTCGCAATGGATCATCCCCGAGTCGTAAGTGTCCCTCCTCTGACACAAGCAGGGGGTCACCCGACAGGGCCCACACCCCACAACCACTCACAACTCCGGAGCTTCCCACCTCCATCCTGGGAAAATACCCCTCCCTTCCAAGGCCCGTTGATCCCCACTCTCAATGCGTAATGCTCCTCATTTAGGTGTGTGTTTTGCGACAACATTTTGGATAACCCTGGCGTTCTGTCTTCTCTATTACAAACATTTATGTAACCATGCCAGCCGATTAATCTGAAGGATGTGGCAAAGAGACGGGCAAATTTCACCCACAGGAAACAAAAATCCAGTCTTTGAGGATAAATATGTACTCCGGAATTCATAACTGATTGCAGATTCCTATTGATATTTCAGCAATGTATTTGTCCCTTGGACATATTCACGGAGCGTTTCCAAGTCTATAGACATAGCTATTTAATAACTGCACTGAATAATTCTTCCATGCTAGATACATGAGAACCTGCAAACACCCCCAATCCCCACAACAAAGGTAATAAGCTTTTGTCTCGCCTTTTTTTTCCTACTGCTTTAAGCATCCCCCTTAATGAGCTCTGCTTCTTTGTAACTCAAGAGATTTAGTATTCTGTCCAACAAAACAATTTATTGCCCAAAATGTTCCTACTGCAGATAAAATCTTTGCTTCCCCAATACTTCTGGCTCCTCCGTTAATACCCTAATGTTTCATTTACAGCCGAACAAAGCGGCTTATCTCCACTAAAAGGGGAATTAGTAGTAAGAAATAATTTCAGTCATCTGCTGAGTTTCTAAGTAAAGTGATGACTTCTGCATTCTAGCTTCTATCTGATGACAGGTGTGTCTGGGGCTCCCAGAAAATAGAGCAGTTCTGTCACCTAAGCTTTGTAATTTGAACAATGCGGCTACATAGATCAGGCAAGAGTTAGGTCTTAGCTGTCAGGGGAGAAAAAAAAATCTACACTCAGAAATATGCTGTCGTCAGCAGTTCTTAGCTACAGATTGGGTACTAACTCAAGGGAGGGGAAAAAAAAAAATTGGTTTGAATCAACAAATGGCTCCATTTCTCCCCGCCCCTGGTCTGCGGCAAACTTATTATATACCTACAGACATACAGCCACAGCCTATTACATTTCCTCCGCACGTCCACATGCCCACACGGTACCGTGATGGCTATATATCGTCACACGCGTGCATGCAGCCTTATTTATGTGCGCGCAGGCTGCTGGTGACCGCGTAGTCACGGGGGAGGGAGGGGGATGGAGGGGGGGCGTCACCCGGAAACGCAGCGGGGCGAGTCTGCGGCGTGGGTCCGATCCTTCACACCAGAGGGAGAGGAGCGGAGCGTGCCTTCCTGAGATGGCAAGGGGGAATTCAATCTGCCATCGCTCCTGTCACAACTGGGGCACCCCGAAACCTGACTCTGGCCCCCGAAACTGCCTAATCAGTAAACTGCAAGGGAAGCAGCCAAGAACCCAGAGGCTGACGCAGACCGCAGACCGTTTTTAGGAGAGCAGAGACGTCACGACCCCGAGCTCTGTAGGAGACGTACAATCTGCAACATAAGAGGATGGGAGGTCAGGGCAATTTCTCTCCCTGTGTATCTAAAGATGGTTCACCTCCTAGGTCAACCCTTCTAATAGGAAGCCTTCCTTAAATTTCTTAGAAATAGTGACTTTACTCTTAAGGGGCTTCCCTGGTGGCTCAGATGGTAAAGAATCTGCAATGCAGAAGATGCAGGTTTGATCCCTGGGTCGGGAAGATCCCCTGGAAAAGGGAATGGCAACCCACTAAAGTACTGTTGCCTGGAGAATTCCATGGACAGAGGAGCCTGGTGGGCTACAGTCCATGGGGTCGCAAAGAGTCAGACACGACTGAGCAACCAACACTTCCTTAAATCTGAAAGGCTGTTGTGATCACCAGGGAGGCTTAGGTCAGGGACAGGGGAGGGAAGAGAGCAGGCAGAATTGGGACTGATCAGAAAATAAAAACTATCGGCTACTGTTTATTCTAGGATCCCTGTCATTTCAGATTTCTCATTATTCTGTGTTTCTTTAAAGCTCGAGCCTCACAAATCCTCCCCCGTTTGGAGAACGATCTCCTGGCTGGTGTGTGTATTGGCTGAAAATTGCTCCCAACCTGAATTTTTCTCTGAAAGGTTGAAGGAGACTGATAGGGGCTGCCCTAGTCAGAGACGCCCAGGGTGGAGGGAGCGGGTAAGGAGGGTAGGAGGGCTGCGTCCTTCCCGAGAGCGGACAGCCTGAGCCTGTGGCCAAAGACAGACTGAGGTGAAGAGGTGGGAGGAAGACCCTGGCTGAAATGATCTCTGGTCCAGTTAATACTCCAGAGCTGCCACAGGGTCAGGCTGAGGCTGGGTTTCCCCTGAACTACACCTCTGTCTGTCTCTCCCGCCCTACCCTGATTCTTTACTGCGTCACCCAGAGGTCTCTCCTGAGACCATCCTGCCAATGGATGACTTGCTTGGCAATTCCCAGCTCAGGCATAATCCCTAGGGAATCTGCCCTAAGCCAGATTGGGGTGGGGGGTAGAAACACTGTCTCTAAATCTCGACCAAAAGTACACTCCTATAGGGCTTCCATCATGGCCTGCTGGTGAAGGATCTACATGCCCAGTGCAGGAGACACGGGTTTGATCGCCAGTCCGGGAAGATCCCACATGCTATGCAGCAACTAAGCCCATTCGCCATAAACACTGAGGGGCTTCCCTGTGGCTCAGTTGGTAAAAAATCCACTTGCAATGCGAGAGACGTGGGTTTGACCCCCGAATCAGGAAGATCCCCTGCAGAAGGAAATGGCAACCCACTCCAGTATTCCTGCCTAGGAAATCCCATGGTCAGAGGAGCCTGGTGGGCTACAGCCCATGGGGTTACAAGGGTCAAACGTGACTTAGCACCTAAACCACCACCGCCACAAATGTGGAACTGTGCTCTAGAGTCCAGGAGTCACAACTACGGAAGCCGGCACACCCTAGATCCCGTGTTTTGGAACAGGAGAAGCTGCTGCAATGAGAAGGCTGTGCATCACAATGGAGAGTAGCCCTGCTCGCCACAGCAACAAAGACCCAGCGCAGCCAAAAATAGACCACAAAATTATAAAATCAGTAAATAAACCTGCACTCCTATGAATAAACTCTTGAGTATAATAGTTGGGTTTCACATGCAGTGGGAATGCTAAGGAAAACATGCTTACTGACATCCAGAGATGGGCAAGAAGTGATGGACGTCTTGCCTGTCAAAGCCTCCAACTTCCTGGCCACACAATTCAGGTTTAAGGATGACCCAGCGTGCACTGCTCCCCACCTGCTCACCCCTAGGCACTTGCCGTCGGATCTGAAGAGCCACTGACAACATACCAGACGCTACAGCGAATGAAACAAAAACAAAACCCAAAAAACTCCAAAGTGAGGCTGGCTCAGCAGTGGAGAGACCCCTGTCACGAGGACTTAACCCCTTATCCTCAGCAATGACTGATGGCAGCCAGAACTACGCCTGGACTTCTCCGTTTCTCGAGATAATCAATCTTTCTTTGGCTTATGCTAGTGTAGGTTAGGATTTATAACCTATTCAGCTGAATCTATGGCGCAGCAGGAGAACGAGGTCCCGGCCCCAGCCCAGAGAGAGATGAGGATCCATACATCACAGGAGGTGGGTGAATATATGAACACGCACGGCCCCTTTTCCGCCTTGACCCCAAGTGTCTCCCATCAAGGTCACAGGCTCTGGTAGGACTGCAAAGGGTGTGGTGTCTGAGCTTTGCAGTTTCAGCTGACAGTCACTTATGGAGCACCTACTAAGAGCTGGATGTTTAGTGATGGTCAAGACCGCCATGGTCAAGACTTAATGCATTTCCACAAGTAGCTCGCTCCTCAGTAGAAGAAACAAGCCATTGTCTAAACACACACAGCATCATGTCTTTAAAGGGAAATGCAAGATTCTATGTATGAAAGGGGATTCCAAGGGGACCTGGTCTTACAGGACTTCATGAAACGTCCATTCAAAAAGTGGCATGTGGGCAGAGGTCTAAAACCAATGCTGAAAAACCAACTTGAAGAGGTGGAATAAAACATTTTTGCTGAATGAAAATCACGGGCAGAAGTGCTTAAGAATTCAGAAGGTGGGCAAGTTTCAAAATCTGGAAATCATTCCAACCCAGCTGAGGAACGGTGGTAGACACTGAGCAAAGGGACAGCAGAGGGCAGGAGGGGTCGGGGGGGGGGGGGTTGTATGGAGCTTACATTCTGCGGACATTCAGGATGGATGAAGAGGTTCTAAGTTGGGATGGGGTGCAGTGAGAAAGCTAGTGGAAGGTCCCACCTTATCCCTTCTGTCATGGATCTCAGCTTACCTGAAAACATGGGTGTCCTACCGGTCTTGTCCTGTAACCCATTCATTCACTCATCCACTCACTTATCCATCCAGTCACTGACAAACACCTGCTGTATATGAGGCAGGCAGAAAAACCACATAGGGTTCCCCTCCCATAGGACTGACAGTCTTTCAGGAATGAATTAAATCATTATATCAAAAGATGAAAAGCCCAAACGACCCTACAAGCTACACATGAAGGCACATGACATTGAGAAATGATAGTAGAGGCACTTAGTCAATGACATCAGGGAAGTTTTCCTGGAGGAAGGGACCGATGGACTAGGTTTGGAAGCAGACCCGAGAGTGTTAACTAGGCAAAGAAGGGAGAGAAAAAGACGGGGACGTCCAGGAGGAGAGGCTATTCTGACCCAGCTCCTTTGATGAGAACAGGCGGGGAGCAGCTACCCCATATCTGGTACCCTTGGAGCTCTCGTGTGTGTTTTCAGTCCCTCAGTCACATCCAACTTTCTGAGTCTTTGTGACCCCCTGCACTGTAGCCCGCCAGGCTCCTCTGTCCACAGGATTTCCCGGGCAAGAATACTGGAGCAGGGTGCCATTTCCTCCTCCAGGGGATCTTCCCGACCCAGGGATTGAACCCTCGTCGCCTTCATCTGCTGCCCTGGCAGG
Source organism: Ovis aries (assembly GCF_016772045.2). Taxonomy (NCBI): domain Eukaryota; kingdom Metazoa; phylum Chordata; class Mammalia; order Artiodactyla; family Bovidae; genus Ovis; species Ovis aries. The sequence continues at coordinate 6,860,266 of NC_056077.1, read as the reverse complement.
TGGATTCTTACTGCTAGTGCCACCCAGGAAGCCCTGGAGCTCTAAGGACCCGGAGCTTTCCCCATGACCCGCATGAGGGCCCCTTTTTCAGATCAGTGCACATAATCCCACAAGCCCATTTACAGCGATGTCAGCAGACGCCATTCTAAAAAGAGACTAGAAAATTCATGCCACAGATCAACACGCTGGCGGATCTGAGATAGCGGACGGAGGTCACGCCCAGGAGAGACGAGGCCTGGGCACACTGCCCTACCCAGAACCTCACAGAGAATCGACTTTCACAAATTTAGTTCAAAAGGTCAGTCGAGGATAGGAGGTATGATAATAAGGACTGGGAGCAGAAGAAAGAGCCACAACTAGGAGAGCCAACAAGGCTGCAGAAGACACACACACACACACACACACACACACACACACACACACACACACACACGACAAAGGTCTGAAAGGTCCCAGGGATTCAGGAAGGTCTGGCTCCAAGCCATACAACTGAAGCAGGTAGTAAAAAAAAAAAAAAGAAAGAAAAATCTTCCTAGATCTTTTCTTCCATATTTGCAATTTTCATACATTCCTGGCTTTCTGTATCCCCAGGGCATACAAATCATAGTAAACAGCCCGACTGTTGAAGCTGTCCTCCCAGTAGCACAAACAAATTCTTATAAATGGAAAGAAAATGGTCTCATTGCCTGCTATTGAGATACACAAATCTCTAAATGGATTGTCAGTTCTTTTAACCACTAATTCCTTTTTAAAGAGACAGCGTATTGATTCTTTTCATCCGAAGTTGCCAACCTTGTAAATTCGCAATCCCAAACACAATCCGAAAATGATCTCTTGGCTGGGGATGATGCAAAACAGGGCACCTTACACCGGCATAATCTTTGTGAGGTGCAAAGACATTTTAGATGCCTTTTCTCATTCCATCTTTACAATGTTGTCAACAAGGTTTTATTATTCCCTTCTGCAGACGAGAGAAAAGCAAGGCTCGGAGAAGTTAGGGGATGTGGATGAAGGCCCGACAAGCCACAATTTGAATTCAAATATTTTGACTCCAAGCTCCAACACCTCGTAGTGAACAATGTGAGCCTGGGTGTCATATTGATTGGGTTAAGTCCTGGTTCTGGAAATTTATCATTTCTATAATTATTTGCTCAGTTGTGTCTGACTCTTTGTAACCCCATGGACTGTCGCCTGCCAGGCTCCTCTTTTCTTGGGAATCTCCAGGCAAGAATACTGGAGCGGGTTGCCATTTCCTCCTCCAGGGGATCTTCCCAACACAGGAATAGAACCTAGATCTCCTGCATTACAGGTGGATTCTTCACCAACTGAGCTGCAAGAGAAGCTCTTTTCTCTCTACAGCCTGAACATATTTGGATGACAGTTCTGCTTACTAACTATTTTAGGCAATGCTTTGCCCTACTCCTGATTTGATTAATGTAAGTCACCATCTAAAGCTAGTCCTGAGTTATTCATAAGATTAAACAATGTTGTCCTAGGACCTGAAGTCCAGAATGAAGGTCAAGAGCCAACATTTAGGAGGGCAGGTATGTGTAAGTAAATGTGTTAGTCGCTCGGTCGTGTCTGATTCTTTGTGACCCCATGGATTGTAGCCTGCCAGGCTCCTCTGTCCATGGGATTCTCCAGGCAAGAATACTGGAGTGGGTAGCCATTCCCTTCTTCAGGGGATCTTCCTGACCCAGTGACTGAACCTGAATCTCCTGCATTGCAGGCAGATCCTTTATCATCTGAACCACTAGGGAAGCCCTTAGGGGGACACGGGTATGCCCCAATTAACATTTCATTAAATAGGCTGACTTTTAATTTATCAAAGAATGGTGCTGTGCTCTGCACATTACCTATTTCCCCACCTCCACTTCACTCAGGTTTTCCTAGAGAACTTACATTCTGGCATAAAACAATCTTTTAAAAGCACTTATTCTGTATCAAGCACTGAAAGAGCTCTACCTGAGCCTCCCTAGAACCACATGGGGTGAGGGCTATTACTGTCTTCTATAGTTGAGGGGACTTAAGCTCAGGGGCGTGGTACAAGTTGAGGATAAAGAGAGAGAACTTGAACCCCAAATCTGTCAGATTTCAAGGGTCACATTTCACACTCCAGTTTCAGAATCACACTCGCCCCAGCAATAATGAAGTCAATACAATGTCAGTTTTAGATTGTTTTCCCATATGCCACTTCACCTCCGTTTGCGTTCAAAATCTGCACAGTGTCTGCATTATCCCGGAAGGAGGCAAAATCTGCATGGGAACTGATCCCAAGCACATCTTGAATACAGAGTACAGATTCACACCTCATCTGTGTGTTCCATAGAATCTTTCCGGGTCAGGAACAACAGGGTTAATCTCCTCGAGCTCCATACAATTTCGGATCAGAGGCCAGTCCTTTTCAGTCTTAAAATTATCAACCTCCTCATGCCTTTTACTTGATCTTGATAAAAGGCAATGGAAATGATTTATTGGGGCAAAACGAGGATATTGTGTTTTGAGTCATTTGTTTGCTTTGCATTTTTTCCCCTATGACAGCTAAAGAACAAGAATACTCTTAAGTTCTGAGAGACTTTCACCCTTGCAACAAAGGCATAAAATAAGAGACTAAGAGACAGAAACAAAGCTCATGAAATAAACGCATTAAAGCAAACAAGGTTCACCGACAGATGAATGGATAAAGATGTGTGTTTATATATAACACACACATACAATAGAATACTAGTCAACCATAAAAAAGAATGAAATAATCCCATTTGCAGCAACATAGATACAACTAGAGATTACCATACTAAGTGAAGCAAGTCAGAAAGAGAAAGAAAAATACCTTACAATATCACTTACATGCAGACTCTAAAATATGGCACAAATGAATCTGCAGAACAGAAACAGACTCATGGGCATAGAGAACTGACTACTGTTTGCCAAGGGGAGGGTGGAGGGGGAAGGGTGGAGTGAGAGGTGAGGATTATACATAATGTAATGCAAACTATGATATATCAAATGGATTATAAATAAGGTCCTACTGTACAGCATGGGTACTTCATGAAAGATGCTGGGCTGGAGGAAGCACAAGCTGGAATCAAGACTTCTGGGAGAAATATCAATAACCTCAGATATGCAGATGACACCACCCTTATGGAAGAAAGTGAAGAACTAAAGAGCCTCTTGATGAAAGTGAAAGAGGAGAGTAAAAAAGTTGGCTTAAAGCTCAACATTCAGAAAACTAAGATCATGGCATCTGGTCCCATCACTTCATGGCAGATAGATGGGGAAACAGTGGCTGACTTTGTTTTTCTGGGCTCCGAAATCGCTGCAGATGGTGATTGCAGCAATGAAATTAAAAGACACTTAGTCCTCGGAAGGAAAGTTATGACCAACCTAGATAGCATATTAAAAAGCAGAGACATTACTTTGCCAACAAAAGTCCGTCTAGTCAAGGCTATGGTTTTTCCATTGGTCATGTATGTATGTGAGAGTTGGACTATGAAGAAAGGTGAGCACCGAAGAATTGATGCTTTTGAACTGCGGTGTTGGAGAAGACTCTTGAGAGGCCGTTGGACTGCAAGGAGATCCAGCCAGGCCATCCTAAAGGAGATCAGACCTGGGTGTTCATTGGAAGGAATGATGCTGAAGCTGAAACTCCAATACTTTGGCCACCTCATGAGAAGAGTTGACTCATTGGAAAAGACCCTGATGCTGGGAAAGATTGAGGGCAGGAGGAGAAGGGGACGACAGAGGATGAGATGGTTGGATGGCATCATCAACTTGGTGCACATGAGTTTGGGTGAACTCCGAGAGCTGGTGATGGACTGGGAGGCTTGGCGTACTGTGGTTCATGGGGTCGCAAAGAGTCAGACACGACTGAGCGACTGAACTGAACTGAGCTGTACAGCATGGGGAACGGTATTCAACATCCTATAATAAAAAAGAAAGGACTCTGATGCCGGGAAAGATTGAAGGCAGGAGGAGAAGGAGATGACAGAAGATGAGATGGTTGGATGGCATCAGAGACTCAATGGACATGAGTCTGAGCAAACTCCAGGAGATAGTGAAGGAAGAGAAGCCTGGTGGGCTGCAGTCCATGGGGGTGCAAAGAGTCGGACATGTCTTAGCAACTGAACAACAACAAATCCAAATGGAAAAGAATTTTTAAAAAGAAAATACATATATATATATATATATATATACATACACACACACATATACACTTCAACATCAACAAAAACAATATACTATATACACTATACAACAATATATTACATTTCAGTTAAAAACAAAGGAGGGATTCCAGAGACCTCCCCTACTGACAGGGAAGCTCTGTATGCCCTCTGTTCTCTTGATCATTCAAGAGATGAGGGGCTCTGCCGTCCCTGAAGTTGTGTAGAGCCTGGAGTAGACGCGCGGTGTGTAACAGGGCCGCCTGCAGCTGCCATGGATACCGCTCCTAATGGTACCCTGTGTTAAAGACCCAGCAGATCCAGCTTCCTCCCAAACACATAACAGTTTCCATGGTGTCTAACCACAGATTCCAACAGCCTCTCTCAAGGTGTGCGTTTATTTCACAGTTTGGGATCAACCAACACACTGCTCTCTTCTTGTCAGAGAAGAAAACAAGATTTTGATAGGAAGCAAGATTGGGAAGATACATTCTGACAGCTATCAGAGATCTACTGATCCAGAAGACATGAATATCTGAATTATACCATGTATGTCAGTCTGGCAGAATGACTAAAGGCACCAGCTCTGGAACTGGAGATTCCAGCTCCCTTCTTTACAAAGCCTTGGTTTTCTTACCTATAAAATGGGGGTAATGATGAAACCTATCTCATACAATTATTATACTAATTTAGCAAGAGAATGCACGTGGGGGAGGCTTTGCACAATGTCTGGTGTATGACAAGCAATTAAAAAAAAAAAAAACCGCTGAGGACTTCCCCGGTGGTACAGTGGTTAAGACTCCATGCTTCCAATGCAGGGGGAGCGGCTTTGATCCCCAGTCAGGGCACTGGGATCCCACATGTCACACAGCACAGTCAAAAGATAAAAATAAATAAGTAAGTAAACAAAAAAATTTAAAACTAACTCTGCCTGTTTCTCCCTTCTTCTCTACCTTCTCTGTTTTATTACCGTTGGCCTCTATTCCTCGCTATACAACTTCTTCATTATTCACCATTGGCCACTGCAGGTTGGGACAGAGATGTGAGAAGTCAAAACCTCCCTGGTTGCATTGACCTGTCCTTGAGGGAGGTATCTTATGAATCCCCGTGTGTAGGCACCACAGTCCGACAATATAGCCTCATGAGATGCAGTTCCGTCTCAGTCAGTGATTTTACAGAACTCAGAGTACATGGCGAGGCAGCTGAGAGATGCAACGTGCCCGTAATGATACACACCTCTCTGCTAATATCTCCAGATTGCAAGATGTGGTACGTATATCCAATGGAATGTTACTCGGCCATAAAAAGGAACCAAACTGGGTCATCTGTGGAGATGTGGATGCACCTTGAGGCGTCAAACAGAGTGAATAAGTCGCAAAGAGAAAAGCAAACGTCATGTACTAATGCATCTATGTGGAATCTGAAAGAAAAATTGGTACAGATAATTTTACTTGCAAAACAGAGACACAGATGAAGAGAACAGATGTATGGCTATCAAGGGGAAAGGGGGAGTGAGATGAACTGAGAGACAGGGATTGACACATATACACTACTGATACCTTGTGTAAAATAGATAACTAATGAGAGCCTATTGTATGTAACACAGGGAAATCTTCTCAATGCTCTGGGGTAACCTAAATTGGGAAGGAAATCCTAAAACAGAGAGGGTATAAGTATATGTACAGCTGATTCACTTTGGTATACAGTAGAAATGAACACAATATTGTAAAGCAATATACTCCAATAAAAATTAATATATGAAAAATCCCCAAATTCCCTAGTCAGAGGTGCTCACCTCGAGAGTGGGGCTGGTGTGTCTGATAGGATGGGTGGGTGTTGCTGAGTTTGACTCAGTGAAGAGTTTGAAGAAGTCATGGATGAGGGGTTTATCTTTAATGACTGGATTAGTTCCTTAGTGGTTAATCAATTAATTCATGATGAATAAACTAAGCAAACATATACTGAGCAAAAGATTATGTCAGGTATGCTCCTAGAGAGGCCATGGGACTCTGCAGAAGACAGGCAAGTCAGTTTAAAACTTGAAGGAGTGTCAGACTCCCCTGGGAGCCTGATAAAATGAAAATTCCCGAGCTGCAGAGGTTAATGATTCGGGCTGGGTTGATACGTGGTGGCACAGGAGTGTCTGGGATCTATTTGCTAAGGGTGATCTAGAATATGTGCTGGTGCTGGAGAAGACTCTTGAAGTCCTTGGACTGCAAGGAGATCCAGCCAGTCCATCCTACAGGAAATCAACCCTGAATATTCACTGGAAGGACTGATGCTGAAGCTCCAATACTTTGGCCACCTGATGCGAAGAGCAGACTCATTGGAAAAGAAGCTGATGCTGGGAAACATTGAGGGCAGGAGGAGAAGAGGACAACAGAGGATGAGACGGTTGGATGGCATCACCAACTCAATGGACATGAGTTTGAGCAAACTCAGGGAGATAGTGAGGGACAGGGAAGCCCGGCGTGCTGCAGTCCATGGGGTCTCAAAGAGTCAGGCACGACTTAGTGACTGAACAACAACAGAATCTGTATTTTCAGAGGTTCTGCTTTAGAGGACCAAAGAGAGGTGGAGTCCAGCTCCCTCTGACCCACAGGGAGCAGGCCCGGGTCCTCCTTACCCTACACAAAGGCAGTCAATGAGAGGACCCTGCCCTGGCTCCGCCCCATCCTAACTCGCTCTGTGACTTTGGACAAGTCAGGCATCCTCTCTGACCTTCGGTTTCCTCCTCTGACAATAGACAGCATCCCTCAAGTCTCTCTTGGCAAGCACAGTGGTGGATTTGATGGAGAGATGCCCCCAGTTCACACGCGCAATTCTGCAGAGTACCAAGAACTCTCCTGATGCCTTCTTGGGGGAGAGGCAAGAACCAAAACCTCAGTCTCACACAAAATCACAGCACAACAGATCTACTGACTGAGGTTTCTTCTAACTGCTGTATTCCTCTCTAGGATGAACTCCATCCAGTCCCAATGCCTGAGATGACCCCCCATACAATCGATCTTTCATCTCAGTTGATAATCGCTGCCTTCACAATTTCTCCTGTAACTTCTGAGCAGTGATTCCAGCTCTGCCCTGAGCCTTCAGTGTGCAATTTCTATGTCGCTGACACCACCCGCTCCAGGCTTCAACCTCAGCACCCAGAGTCACCTTTCTTCACTTCCTCTCATTTCAAATCCGTTTCCAAAGCCCTGCCCCTTTTTCTTCTACACCTTCCAATGCGTGACCACCACAGTCCAAGCCACCCTCTCCCTTGGCCCAAATCCCCAGGTGACTTCAAGCTGATGTCCTGGCTTCCTGCCCTGGGCCCTTGTTGGTCAGTGTTCCACACAGCAGTCACCTTTGTGAAGGAAATTTGTGCATTGCCACAGAAGTGTCACAAACCCCTCACCCTGGTTTGCAAAGTTCTATACGATCTGACTTCTGCCCATTTCTCAGAGCTCGCTGTGTGGCTGTGCCATGCTCCCGTTTTATGAGGGTCACTTTTCTAAAAAGATAATTTATTATTAGTATAAATGATGACTTATAAGTTTATGTGCTGAGTCTCCACTGCTGTGAGGCCTGTTCTCCAGTTGCAGTGAGCAGGCTTCTCACTGCAGTGGCTTCCCTTCTTGCAGAGCATGGGCTCTCGGCACTTGGGTTCAGTAGTTGTGCCTCGTAGGCTTAGACACTCCATGACATACGGGATCCTCAAGGATCAGGGATCGAACCTGGCCTCCTGCATTGGCAGGCGGATTCTGAGCCACTGGGGAGGCCCTTCTGGGGGTCTTTGCAAGTTCTTGCAAGTCTGGGGGTCTTGCAAGTTCTTCCCCTCTGAGAACATTTGCCTGGAATGCTCTTCCTGTCCATCTCGGCATGGTCTGTCATTAGCAGCTCAACTTAAATTTCACATCTTCATAAGAACCTTCCTTAAACATCCACCAACCTCTATTTGAATGACCTGAATAACATCTATCATGAGCCATTTTCTTATTTCACTTATCCTCTCAAGGAGAAGGTAAGCTCCATGAGAACAGCATTCTCTTTGTTCTGTTCAGCACCAAGTCCCCCGTGGCTCAGCAGAGTGGCTGTTCAGCAGAGATTTGCTGAGTGAATGAGAAAATCATTCTGACCAGTCAGTCTCCGCTTGCTTCACATTTAAGCCTAGGTGGTGATGGTCTTACTTTCTTCACTAATTCCAGACGTGGCATGACTTGCAAAGTAGTTCACCCCCATCTCATTGATTTCCCCACAGGATAGGGAGAAGCTAGGTAAATGACACTGCCCCAGGTTCTACAGTCAGGGAGTTGTGGAGCTGGTGTTCAGACTCAGTTATGTCTGACATCAAAACCCGCTGCAAACAATTCAGCTCTTCACATTCAGCTCCAGGTCCAAATGTGAGAACCAAAAATAAACAGAACAGCCGCGTGTTTGCAATCATCTGCATACACAGATAGAGTAATGAACTGGAGCCATGTTTTCCCCTTGTTTTGGGATATCAAAGTTTCTATCAGGAATATCCAATTGACTGCTTCATTTTCCTTGCTTTTCATATATATATATATATATATATATGTGTCTAATTTTATGTATATTATTTGTATATATTTATTTTCACTGCATGAACTGATGCTTCCTTCCCTTGATTATAACATGCTTTGTAAATTCCTGCTTGCATCTGAGGATCTCTTGAATAAGAGTTTAATGTGCATAAAGGAGACTGAGTGTAATTCCAGATTAATGTATCACTGCTAAATTTCTTTCTCCTGAAGGCGTCACACCCTCAGAGCTCAAATATTATACAAAATGGTTTTCAATATGGAGAATGGGGAGAAATGAGGCCAATGTGTCAAGGAAAGCATTTACTGATGCTCACTGGAAGCTCCAAAGATGAATGATAAGGGCATTAATTCAGTTGGCACTTTGGCCCTGGCTAGCATAAAACCCAGATCATTCTAGAGACGATTTCAATGTCAAGGGTCTATGACCCCAAACACTCAAAATGATGTCACTTACGTATTCGCCATCAGCACTTTTTTTGCCTCTGAGGAATCTGATTCTGCCATAAGCAGAACAGTTATATCATTTTATAAAATGCATTTAGTATTGTTGCATTTTCTTTAAGTTAACAATTTTCAGTTCTTGAACTAAGCATAGAACAAGACACTGGACCAGGAACCCCTGTTAGAATCAGAGGAAACGTTTCCTAACGATGGTTATCCTGAGATCATCCTGAATGCGGCCTTTTTTTTTCTTTCGATGCCAAAGAAAATTCTCTATTCCTTAGGCGTTTTCTGGCCTTGCTTACCATATGTCAACTCTAATGAACAGCTCTTTGGCTGGATGTCCGTTCTTTTCTCTTCAGCATGGAGATGTCTAAAGAGAGATGTCTAAAGACAAATATCTAAACTAAACTTACTTGATTTCGGCAGCTTACAGCTCCTCGATTTAATTGCATTACACGTCTATAAGTGGGGAGCAATTTACTCTGAAGTGATACTTAAGAATCATTCCTCTCGGCTTCTCCGGGAAGCACTCGGGCTAAATTTCTATTTAATGTATGCTGGCTTTGGAACCTGAGTACAGATAGGAGGATGTGTATTAACGTTTTAATTATGCGGCGATCCTCTGTTAGAAAACGAATCTGGGATGGACACAGGGCTTAATTCCTTGCAACTATGAAAAACAATTTTCTGGCCATCTTATGCATTAATCAGCCTCCTGAAATGTGCATCTCTGTCAGCTTGCAGCAAGAAAATAGAACCAAATCTGCAAGTTATACTGTTTCCCATGCTGTGTGATCGTTGTAACGTTCTCAGCGTTTAATAAGGGCTAACAAGACGAAGAGCACTTTCGTTTAATTAAAGTAATATATCATTTTTAATAATTAGTCATAATTAAGGTGAATGATTAGCTAAGAGAGATTATGAAAAATATACATTCTAGATAAAGCTTTGAGTTGCATTTAAAAGGTCCAAAATAAACTCTTGAGGGCTGTGCAGAGCTTTAAGTATGATATAATTTATGGAATGAAATAAATCTCGAGTGTTAAAATATTTAGTGGAACTGAGAATAATGAGTTGAGATAGGATTAGTTTAATTAGTTTACTGAGATGGAGTCTTCATAGTGGCTAAGTGTGATATATTGGCTTTTGTCACTTGAAATAAAAAAGAGGTAATTAGGCCCTACTCAGATATATTGTTTCCTCAGAATAGGTTGAATTTTATTTTAGGCACTAATCCAGGGCCAACTTGCAATTGATTTACACAGGCTCCAAGAGACAGTCACCCTTCAGACGACTCAAGAACCCCATCACTTGAAAGCAATGGTTCTCAGTGGGAGAGGGGAGGGGAGGTTATCCCTTCCCTAGGGAATATTTAGCAACGTCTAAGGACATTTTGTCGTGCTGGAGAAGACTCTTGAGAGTCCCTTGGACAGCAAGGAGATCAAACCAGTCAATCCTAAAGGAAATCAACCGTGAATATTCATTGGAAGGACTGAGGCTGATGCTGAAGCTCTAATACTTTGGTCACCTGATGTGAAGAGCCGACTCATTGGAAAAGACCCTGACACTGACAAAGATTGAGGGAAGGAGGAGAAGGGGGTGATAGAGGATAAGATGGCTGGATGGCTCAATGGACATGAGTTTGAACAAACTCCAGGAGATAGTGAGGGACTGGGAAGCCCGGTGTGCTGCAGTTCATGGGGTGGGAAAGAGCCAGACATGACTTACCAACTGAACAGTAACAGCAAGAGACATTTTGGGGTGTCACAATGGATCAGGAAGTGCTTCTGGCATCTAGGGGGTGAGGGCCAACACCGATGAAGCTGAATACCCAACGAAACACAGGACAGTTATCCAAGAGAATTATGCATTCCAAAGTCAGTACTGCCAAGATGGAAAAGGACTGCTGTGAACAGTCAACTCACTAGCTACCTGTCCACGCCATTGGTGGGAAAATGTGTCCACTGTCCATAACTTGCAACTCTCAAATCTGCATTGTATGACACTTGCATTTTTCCAGTGAGGAGAAGAAAAATTTACTCAATAGTATAGAAGTTCTAAAATACTAGTATTCAGTAAAAGTGAAAGTGAAGTCGCTCAGTCGTGTCTGACTCTTTGCGACCCCATGGACTGCAGCCCACCAGGCTCCTCTGTCCATGGGATTCTCCAGGCAAGAATACTGGAGTGGGTTGCCATTTCCTTCTCCAGAAGATCTTCCCGACCCAGGAATTGAACCCAGGTCTCCCGCATTGCAGGCAGATGCAGGCAGATGCAGCCAGACGCTTTAACCTCTGAGCCACCAGGAAGCTCATATATTCAATAAAATATATATACAGGAAGCCCAAGTGTTCAATAAAAGCAACCCTCAAATAATGAATAACAGTGAGAAAAATTGGGGGTTGACACCAAAATCCACATCCCCTCCTTAATGATTCATTCATGCCATACAATGCTGTGAAGCTGTTAAAAATACCTATTTAAAAAGTTTAATGAAATAGAATAGGTTTTTATGTATCATTTTATGGCTAAAGCAAAAGTTACAAAACACAGTGCATAGCATGGACCCATCTTGATAACTATGTGTTTTACAAGGATGTATATTTGTCGAAAAAAGAGTCAGAAATTTTAGAGAGGAGAGTAGGAATTACTTTTATGGGAGTTCAAAGACTTTTTATTTCAAATATTGATTTTTTTCTAATTGCTTCTCCTATTTTACAAATTTTCTCACAAGTTACATGCATTACTTGCATAATGAAGCAATAATAAAGATGGAAAAGGAAGGCGGGGTGCGGGAGAGGAAACAGGAAGTAGGAACTGGAAAGACTGCCTTCCACTTGCATTTGAGTTCAAGGGAAGCGACCTCAGTGCCTTGAAGGAAGTGCCTTGACACCTATCCCCTATAAAGACTGTGAGGTGGGCGAACATCAGGTTGCCATAACGACTCAATTTGATGCGAAGCCAAAACACAGAGCTTGTTTGATGACATGCTCAAAGTGCCCATGAACGAGGACCTACACATTAAACAGTCAAACAGAGAAAATACCTGGAAAGCAAATAAGACTGGAAAGTGTGGAAATTCACACCCTCTCATTCAAAATACTGTTTCTTCTCTCGTCCCCTGCACCCTTTAGTGATAACATTTACCAAGTATGTGATTCCTGAAAAGTACTCACATCCTGAAAGATGAGAGGGAGGAGACCCCGTGCTACCCCTAAATCTGAAATTCTTATTGGGGATTTTTAGGGGTTATTATTATTTTTCATTTCTCTCCCAGGAAATGAATTTCTGTCACACAATAGTTAAACACTCAGATGAAAACCAGGACATCTGGGTGTTTGTCCTCCATTTGACAACCCATTGTCACTCATCTGGGAGTGAACTGAGGCCACCATACTTGACTCTATTTGAAAACAGCCCAGGGTTTGTAAAGAGTGTTTTTTGTTTTTTTTTTTAATACACTTGTCTATCAATAAGGAGGACTATTTAAACAAATTACAGTACAGGGGAGTATGATTACTAGGCAGGTGTTAGTAGACTGAGGTAGATAATTTATATGTACTGACACTGAAGATTTAGTCACTATTTTTAAGTGGTGACAGAAAGTCACAGTTTATTATATTAAGTGTGTATCTTTCTCAACACATGCATTTGAATGTGCGTGGAAAATATTTGGAAAGATACACTGCCAATCATTAAATGATGGAGGGTGGAAGGGAGAGAGGCTAAGAGGGAAGGGAAACAGAGACACTTATTTTTACTTTTTACAATTCTGTGCTATGAATGCGATATGTATGTATGTGTTTAACTCAGAGCATATGTTACTTTAAAAGCAAAGTACAATATAGTTCAGACATTCCAAAAGGTATGTAGAAAACACAAGCATCCCTGTAAATACTACCCAGCTTAGAAAACAGAACATTTTAGGGCCACTGAATTCTGCATCTGAAAACCTCCTTGAGTGTATATTTATCGGGAATCGCTATAGGCAATCAATATTCTGTATCCCGGGTTTTCTTTCTCATCTGCACATGTTTACCATATGTGTTTATCACATATGTTTGCAAAGATCACTGAAACTATGGCGTGCTAAGTTTCTGAGTAGATTATTTTTGTTAGACTGCATTATTCGCCCAGGGTCGCCCAGGGTCACATCGGCTAGAGCCACTCTGCCTGTGACCTGTGTCTCCCGTTCATTTCCATTGCTCCAGAGTGTTCTTTTGTACATTATCCTCTTCAATTAGACCGTTTCCTGATTTTTCCTTGCACCACGAAGCATCACCTTTATTATTTCAAAACAACCTAAGAATAAGAAAAATTGGGGGTAGGAAGAGGCAAGCCACAGTTGTTTACTGACGCTCTTTAGTTCTATCATGAAACAGGAAAGATACCCCTCACTCCATCTGTGTCGTCTCTCTTCCAAACACAAAGATGCGGAGAGCCGACTCACCGGAAAAGACCCCGATGCCAGGAAAGATTGAGCGCAGGGGGAGAAGGGGGCAGGAGAGGATGAGATGGTTGGATGGCATCGCCAATTCAATGGACATGAGTTTGAGCCATCTCTGAGAGATCATGTAGGACAGGGAAGCCTGGCAGGCTGCAGTCCCTGGGGTCACAAAGAGCTGGACATGACTTACCAACTAAACCACCACCACCTTGGGGAGCTTACTACTGCTACTACTATTATCAAAAACATTACTACCATTTTCCCAATGCTTATGATGTGCCAGGATCACACCTGATGCTACACTTCCAAGTGACAAGTATGGTTCGTATTTCTATTTCACCGATGAGGCCACTGGGCTTACAAAGTAAATAGTTAGTTCACAGTCTGAGTCTAAATATTTGTGGTGAGCTTTTTCCAGTGTCTGCTCCTCTCTTATCTCTCAGGATGATGTGAACCCACAGATGCCCACCGCTGCTGATATGTGACCATACACCACATCACTGCTTTGGAAGGGTCTTTCATGCCCACCAAGAAGATTGGCCAGGAATGAGGCTGAATTAGCAATTCACACATCACCTGTGTCCATGCGCCGCTGTACAAATTGGCCACCGAGAAAAGCAGCAAAAAGCTTATCAGAAAGCGACTGGGTGTTGAGAGGAGAGGAACTATTTGAAAGATAAAAAGGCTAGAGCACCGGGGAGTCAGAGCGGAACTTCTACCGAGCATTCTTCATGAAAGTGAAGACAGACAACTCTGTCCCAGATTAAACACACCCCCAGGCTGGAATGGCTGCCGTCTTGGTAAAATTCCATATCCAGTTGGAAAATTACCCAAGAGAGAAATGTTACACAAGTACCAGCAGGCTTAGAAAGCTTGACAAGCAGCAGCTTCAGGAATCAATTTGGACTCAGACGTGACTGTCAACCTGTCCCTTGTCAAGGACTCTCTGGTGAACTTGGGTCTTCAAGGCATGGCCGGCCAACCCGGGTCCCCATCGCCCAAAACTTAGAACCTGAACGATGGAGCCTCCTCATCACCCATACATTCTCCTCATCACCCCCAGCCCCAGAGATGTTTTGTGCCCACTCATCAACCCTTATCTCATGACCCTTATCTCTCTTAGCAGAATTTTAGTGGGAATTTGTTGTGTCATGAGATAAGGGTTGATGAGTGGGCACAAAACATCTCTGGGGCTGGGGGTGACGAAGAGAATGTATGGGTGACGAGGAGGCTCCATCGTTCAGGTTCTAAGTTTTAGGCGATGGGGACCCGGGTTGGCCGGCCATGCCTTGAAGACCCAGGTTCACCGGACAGTCCTTGACAAGGGACAGGTTGACAGTCACGTCAAATTCCCACTCTCTTAGCAGAAAGTTCACTCATCTTGGGCTTCCCTGGTGGCTCAGAGGTTAAAGTGTCTGCCTGGAATGCGGGAGACCCGGGTTCAATCCCTGGGTCGGGAAGATCCCCTGGAGAAGGAAATGGCAAGCCACTCCAGTGCTCTTGCCTGGAGAATCCCATGGAGGGGGGAGCCTGGTAGGCTACAGACAGGACTGAGCTACTTCACTTTCACTTTCACTCACCTTACCTTACCAACAATGCTCTTCTTGATCTGGTATATCCATGTCTCAACTGTTCTTTTCTACCACTTCCCTTGAAACCCAGTTCTCTGCCCCCCCACCCCACGCTTCTTTCCTCTTCTTCAGACTTGTCAAGTTCCAAATTTAGGGTCTTCGCATGCTGTTTTTCCTGTATCTGCAGTGTTCTTCCTCTACATGTTCACCTGGGCTGGTTCCCTCATGACATTCACGTCTCAGCTGAAATGTCACCTTCTTAGACCAGTCCCCTAGCTGATCTTTTACCACCGAGTAGTATTTCTCTCGGCTGATCTTGTCACTCTCTGCCCCTTCTCTCTCTCCTCCTCTACCAGAAAATGTAAGTTCCACGGGAGCAGGAAACCTAGATCTCTCATTGACCACTGAATTCCCCCGACACAGTTCCCAGAGCACAGAAAGAGTCTCAATAAACACGCCTGGAACAAATGAGTAAATATACAGATCCATGAATGCATTGCCTTTCATACAGTTGAGTGCTCCAAAGGTCTACTAACCATGCCACATTCAGTCCTAAAACACTTTTTCCTACTCTGCAAACATGGATCCCAGAGCAAAGGGGTTCATCTCCTCCTTAGGCTGTGACTATAGTCTTTTCCCCAAAATGACTGATTTGCAAACACTGCTGTCATATTCAATGTATCTTAGTGATGAAATGATCCTTTAGAAACCCTTTCCTGTGTGTCACCTCCAGTGATAGGCACAGAATGTAAACAGGCCTGATTCCTGTAAATGAGACATCTGGTGATGGGTTTAGCCCTAAAATGCAAGGCACCACCTCACTTGTGTGATATCACTTGCCCCAGAATCCACTGGAGGTCACTGATCCATGCAGGAGCATTTCGTATAGAGGAGTTCTCCATGCGTGGAGCAAAACAAAGCCAAGAAAGAAATTTTTAACACTTCAGCTGGTATAAGAAAAAGGTAATTCCTTGAGTATTATATTATCCTCACTTAAAGAAAAATGGAATTTGGAAGTTACTTATTGAACATTTAGGTTGCTTCCACGTCCTGGCTGTTGTAAACAGCGCTGTAATGAATACGGGGGTACGTGTGTCCTTTTGAATTATGGTTTTCTCTGGATATATGCCCAGAAGTGGGATTGCTGGGTCACATGGTACTTCTATTTTTAGTTTTTTAAGGAAACTCCATACTGTTCTCCATAGTGGCCATATCAGTTCACACTCCCATCAACAGGGCGTGAGGGTTCCCTCTTCTCCACATCCTCTCCAGCATTTATTGTTTGTAGATTTTTTCATGAGTCGCTGTGAGATAACACATTATTATGGTTTCGACCTGCAGAATAACTTTGAATATTTTGTACCTTCCATCACTTCTGTAGAAGCCTATATATGGTCCTATGGACATCACTCTTGCCTGCAAAATTCCACGGACAGAGGAGCCTGGTGGGCTACAATCCATGGGGTTGCAAAGAAGCGGACATGACTGAAGCAGCTGAGCACGCACGGACATCCCTGGTTTTGCAAGCAATCGCCTGATGTCAGGGATCTAAGGAATACTACCTATGTCTGTGGTGTGGACACAGGTGTATGTGCTGGGGACTCACTGTACCTGCACTTGCCCCTTAAAGAAGCTCAAACCCGAGTCAGGAAGTTTTATGTTCCCAGAAAGATGACAGCTACTTTCAACGATTCTGAAGTCTCCAAACGCCCTTCTGAAAGGCAAGGCACACCAGCAAAGATGAACTCAGTCTTTAAACTGATGTTTGAACTTTTCTGTTATTTAAGAGTCGAAAAACTGGATTAATAAATTATACTGGTACTTCAGAAACAAAACTTCCTTTGCTGCAAGAACCGTGAAAACAAAACGCACTGATGATCTTTAAATGACCCAGAAACCAAGATAATTATAGTTGTAATTAATTACATAACATGACGTCCCGTGGTAGTCAGCCAGAGGTCTAACCCAGAAAATTCCGAGGGTGGAAAATTTGAATTTCGGGACTTATCACAGACACAGGACCTCAGTGAACACTCGCCAGTTCCTAATTCTTCTCTCTGTGTGCTGGACCTCAGGCAGCAATCACTTAACCTGTTCTTATCTCCCCTGCTCATCTGTAAAATGGGGGTGAGAGTCCTGGATCACCTCGAAAGGGAAGCTGGGTTGAGCCATATAGTAATGATTTGAAATCAAATGACTGCCCATAACACACTCAAGGAATTTTAATGAAGCTGACTTGCTAATATTATATAATAAGCAGTAGGAGCTGGGAAGTCAGCATCAATATGATGCCTTGTTTACCGAAATTTTGTCTAAATCAGTTTCTGTTTTACCACATCAACTGGCTGGATTTCTTTTTTTTTTTTTTTTACTATAACTAATTTTACTTCAATATAATTATACAGACTTTGTTGATTTCCCTTTTTGTGGCCATGCCACACGGCATGTGGGGTCTTAGTTCCCAGACCAGGGATGAAACCCACATCCCTACAGTGAAAGCTTGGTATCTTAACCATTGGACCACCAAGGAAGTCCCAACTGGGTGTATTTCTTGACAACTTAGAGAAGGCTCCAAGCTTTTATACACATATATATTCCAAAAAGATTTCTTGCTTTACTATTTGTATGACCTCATATTATTTTAGAAAATGCTTTAGAAACACCTCAGATTTTGCAATGCACTTTTTGACAACAACAAAAAAAATAAAACCAGGCTTCATGTCTGAGTCTAGCATGGGGTCTCTGGGTTATGGGATGAATAGTTGGGTCCTTCACGCTGCTAGGTCTTGGCCCCACCTATCGAATGCTTACTCTTCCCTTTGTGTTTCAGCCAAGACACATTCTAGCCCAAGATCTTCTTTGAGAAGTTACCTATATCGGACAATATTTGCCCAACATGGTATTAGACAATAATAAAATTGCTGCCGGTGTCATAGTTAATAAGTGGGTTTGAAATAATTCGTAAAAGCACGGGTAGACTGGACTTCCCCGGTAGTCCAATGGTTAAGAATCTGCCTTGCAATGCAGGGGATGCAGGTTTGATGCCTGGTCAGGAAACTAAGATCCCACACACCACATGGCCAAATTTTTTTTTTTTTAAAGCATAAGTCAACAGAGAAGGGAGTAAAAGAAGGATAGGGAGAGATACCACTAACTTATGCGTCACTTCCTGTCCTTGTAGGTAAGACGCTCTCAAGACAAACTTTACCAGACCAACAAGGACTACAGAACTTTAACCCAGAACGCTTTTCCATCACTGTTTATGCTAGGCATCTCTCCACCTTTGGAAGGAACAAGGGATCCAGCAGGGTATCAACACCTTTCATGAACGCAAGCAAGAATGGATCAGCACATCCCACGCTGTCGTTGGTGTGGTTTAGTTGCTCAGTCGTGTCCAACTCTTTTGCAACCCCATGGACTGTAGCCTGCCAGGCTCCTCTGTCCGTGGGATTTCCCAGGCAAGAACACTGGAATGGGTTGCCATTCCCTTCTCCAGGGGATCTTCTCGACCTAGGGATCAAACCTGTGACTCCAGTACTGGCAGGCAGATTCTTTACCACTGTGTCACCAGGGAAGCCAAGAACATTCCATACCCTATTCTAAAGAAAACTCCCATAATAGTGGAGCCCGAAGCAAATATCCTTTTTATGGGGTAAACTTTCAAGGGCTACTGAAGACATCTTTGTACTCTTATCAGCAAGATGGGGTTCCTGGATCTTCTGCTTTAATCTACCCTAAGGAGACACTGCTTTAATCACCAGAGCTAAAAATATATTAGACCCATTGTATCCTGAGATTGACACCAGGGGCAATGGATTAGCCCAAGACTTCACATTTTGGAATGAAAAAGTGCTGGCTTGAACACTGACTCAGTGATTCAATAGTTGGCAGTTTGTCCATAGAAGCAATTTTATTTCTGAGTTTCAGTGTCTTTATCTTAAGAGCATGGATGATGATATTAATCTTCCAAGGTTATTGAAATAATTAAATAGGATAATACATGCAAAAGGTCTGGCAGAATGCCTGAAACATAGTAGAAACCAAAGCCTTCTTTCTTCTCCTGGAACACATACAAATACCCATCGACTCTACAAAGAAGACACGGGTGTGCCTTGAGATTACCTTTACACTTCCGTCCACCAATAGCTGTGTTGTACATGTTAATTTCAATTAAAGTGACAGTTCTTCAATTGTGCCCAACTCTGTGCGACCTTCTGGACTATAGCCTGCCTGGTTCCTCTCTCCACGAAATTCTCCAGGCAAGAATACTGGAGTGAGTTGCGATTTCCTTCTCCAGGAGATCTTCCTGACCCAGGAAATGAACCCAGCTCTCTTACATTGCAGGCAGATGTTTTACCATCTGAGTCACCAAGAAAGCCTAATTTCAATTAGCCAAACCATATTTAGATACCTGAATGCTGAGGCCTTCAAGTGCAAGTCTTGGCAAGTTATAGATGAAGATGCATTTTGGATGGAATGGAAAGAATGCTATTCTATTTCAAAATACCCAACTGCTTGAGATCAGATGAGCAAAACTTTATGATGACAACTGCATAGATCTCCAGGATATTTGATACTGCGCAAACAAAGACATGAAAACATTGCTGGGAGTACAAGAAGAGGACTGAGTACCTATTGGAGATAAAAAGAGGGAATTTGTAGGTATTTCTAGAAGATTCCCAGGGTTTTTGTTATCATTTTTAAAAAATGTTAGTTTGGGCATAACAATCGCCTCTTTGTCCCATGCAAACTCATCTTCCGCCAGGTTATTGTTATAGCAATCACGTGGAGGTGGGATTAGGGTGGGTGAGAGCCAGGTATATTCCATGGGTAAAAAGCATTAATATACATATTAGCTTAAGGCTAGAGGCTGTTGGCTACAGTTGCGCCATATCTCAGAACCCAAACCCTCATGAATTATTCAGCTCAGCAGAAGAATCCAACATAAATAGGAATAAGCAATGCTTCCATTGAGGGGAACTGTATGGAAGACAAACAGGAATATTTGATGGTCATCTTTTTTGCGCCAAACGCTGTTCTAAATTAATTCCTAGAAGCACCTAATGAAGGAGATGCCCCTTTACAGAGGGGTTTTACAGAGGTTCTGAAAAAAAGATGAAGCAATTTGATTTCATTGGGTGGTAAATGTTTCAGCTGGTATTGAAACCCAGCTCTACCTGTGACTGCAAACCCACACTCCGAGCTATTCCCTCCACCCCCAATCCCAGGCAAACCCCGATGCTACGATAAAGCTCCAGGAAGTGGTCCTTCTCCCCACTCCATTAGAGCGGCAGAAAAATCTCACGCCATGTCTGGGTCTATATCTGCCTCTCCATGTGTGTCTCAGAAAGATACTTCATCTTTCAAGTTTTATGGCTCATATCTGTGACTAAAATATCATTTATGACAATTCCCATCTGCTAAGCTTCAGAAGTGATATAGTTTCATCGCAAAGGGCTGGTACCGGGCGCCTAAGTGACAAGCCAAGAGTTGAGTGGAATCAGAATTTACCTGAACTTGATTTTCACAGGAAACTGAGCCTCTTTACAGCGTCCATTTCTTTGGCACAGGGTGCTCTGCGAATGAGTCAAGGCCCCAAAGCGTGGGGGCTCCCAGCATCTCCCAGATCAGAGCGAAGAGCTCAGCTCCTGCAAGCTTCGCAGGTTGGACCCCGTTTCTCATTCCAAGCAGGAAAGTGGAAGGCCGGCTTCCTCCATCACTCCCTGACAGTTATAGACTAGCTGGGAACCTTATTAAAGAATACAGCTTGCCTGGGCACTCTCTGTTGGCCATCTCCTGCTCATGGTCCAGCATTTATTACAAAGGGACTGCAGATTAACACCATCCGCCCTGCAAGGGGAGGATGCCCACCGCTCTCCAGTCCCACAAAACCAAGAAAATCCAGAACAATGCAGACATGCCTTCCGTCTCCCATCCCAGGATCTCCGTGCATTTTAATTTTACCTCATAGCTCTGCTTTAAGACCATCTTTATTTTATCCTAACAATATTTACAGGGGTCTTTTTTCCCTTCATTTTAAATGCAATGTCCCCCATAGTAAATTTCAAAAATATAGAAAAGGTAATACACAGATAAGGTTAGAATCGGGATATTCTTCATATTTTTGAGATCTTTCTGTTCTCTCTTTCTCTCCCCTCTTTTTTCTTCCCTTCCTCTCTTTCTTGCCCCTTTCCTCAAAGTTGTTTTCATATGTTGGTATATAAGTTTTCTATAAACCCCAAATAACCCTAATACATAGCTCTCGTTTATTATAGAACAACGGGGAAAGGACACCGAGTTCATAGGTTGCCCTTCCTCTGTTCAGTGTCCGCAGCTGCTGCTAAGTCACTTCAGTCGTGTGCGACTCTGTGTGACCCCATAGATGGCCGCCCACCAGGCTCCCCCATCCCTGGGATTCTCCAGGCAAGAACACTGGAGTGGGTTGCCAAGTGTCCACAGCAGACATCACCAATCGATTATGAACCATCTCCTTCCTGAGTCAGACTTCTTGGCCAAACAAAGTTCCAAGCAGCCACTACTAATCAATCAGGATTGGTGCAAGACGCAAATTCTCCTTCTTATATAGCTCTTGCCCTCAAGAAACTGACACTATAACACCGCCACGCATGCATGCTAAGTCACTTCAGTCATGTCCAACTCTGCAACCCTATGGACTATAGCCCACCAGGCTCCTCTGTCCATGGGATTCTCCAGGCAAGAATACTGGATTGGGTTGTCATTTCCTTCTCCAGGGGATCTCCCTGACCCAGGGCTGGAACTCAGGTCTCCTGCACTGGTAGGTGGATTATTTACCACTGTGTCACTGGGAAGCATACCATTATCTATAGTAGTTGGTAAGTTTTGAGTCACATCATTGAAAAGTAAGTTCTAGATACCACCTTTTGACCCAACAATCTGCTATGAAAATAACATGCCTGTAAATATTAACCAAGGCCCCTCTATCTAAGTTTTATGTGTATCGCTCTGTCTACACAGATAACTCAGTATGTGTACATGGAATTAGTGTCTGCAATAGAATAAAACAAACGCCCGAAGAGTTCATTAAGTGAACTGATTAAATGAGATATGTTACAAGCATACAATGGAGGACAATTGAGTGATAGAAACCAGTATGTGCTAATATGAGAAAGTGTCCATGCTGTGTCTGTAAGTCAATGAAAGCAAAAGAAAGCGGGACATACAATCTGTTGATTTTTGTGGAAATAAAGCACCTCTGTACACATCCACATATACATCACACATGTTCACAGGCACACATACTGTGTCCTTCCCCACCCCCAAAGGGTATTTACAAGCCACTGATAATGACTAGCTCTAGTTAAAACTGAGACTCAGAAACGAGCTTTATTTTGCACTTTCCTTTGCTAGTATTGGCGCCATCTGGATGATTTATCATGGGCTTGCCGCCCTTTAACTTATAACAAAAATGTTTGCTGGTTGGTCTAGTTGATGAGACTGTGCTCTATGGGTTTACGTCTTCATTTTCCATGAAAGACATGTAACACATAAATGTTATGTTAAAGAAGCAAGGGATGAGCTTCCAGAGATGGCGTGCGATGGGGGCAGGAGAAGGGCTGAGGAAGAGGAATAAGACAGGTCTTGGCATTTATTAAAACATCAGAGAAGCTTCCGAGAACCTGCATGAAACGAAAGGTTTTTGGAGGCAGGAAGAATAAAATACAGGCAAGTCAAAATTATAGAGACATCCGTCACATTAGAATACCCATCCTGCTGATGCAAAAATTCCGCTTTTGGGGGTTTGCTTTTAGGGTCACTGTGCATTAGTATTCCACTCCCCAGTGATGCAGTCACCATTCCTCTCCATTTCTTTTTGACCTCAAGCATTTTATGCATAAATGTCAGTGTTCCTTGCAATTAATCCTGCCTACCACAGACTAATTGTGGACAACACTCATGCAATTAGCCAAAATGTGTCTCCAATATGAATGTTCCGAAAGCACTCACTTTCCAAAGCCTCCGGTACCTAAACAGGAAGACTGGTCTCTGTTTCCCAAGTCCCTTTCAGATTCAATGTGAGCTAGCAAGATAATCAGATCATAGCTGATGGCATCCATGCCTAGGGTCGGGTAATGAGAAAATGGTATCTTAAAACGCATGCAATGAATTCAGCAAAGCGGCACCTCTGAAAACACCAAGGATGTTCTTTAGAGAAGTTACAGGGAGGAGACAGAGTGGAGGAGGGGAGAGAGAGACGGAGAGAAAGAGAACACCTAACAGAGTAGCTCAAAGCAAACATGCCTTATGCAACTGAAAGACTCACGTACAACAGGATTTATCTCCCAAGAGTCAAAAAAGGTTACAGTGCCATCATTCTGGTTAAACACAGCTTGTTACTCAGCTTATGCAACGGACAGGAGTTTGGGCAAACTCCGGGAGATGGTGAGGGACAGAGAAGTCTGGCATGAGGCAGTCTCATGGGGTCTCGAAGAGTCAGACACAACCGAACAACAGCAACACCAGTGGGCCAACCTGCACAACACAGTTGCCCATGAGCATTTTGTCCTCATATATGAAAAGGTAACCTAGAGTAGCAGTTCTCAACCAAGGGCAACTTTACAGCCCAGAAGACATCTGGCACCGTCCAGAGATATTTTGGTCATCATCAGTGGGTTCGGAGTTCCTGCTGGCATCTGGTGGGCAGAGGCCAGGGATGCTGCTAAAAAGTTCCTATAAAGCACAGAGCCAGCCCATCCCACAACAAATAACTATCTGGCCAAAATGACAACAGTGCCAAAGTGGAGGGACTCCCCTGGCGGTCCAGTGGTTAAGAATTCGCCTTGCAGTGCTGGGGACGCAGGTTCAATCCCTAGTCGGGGAACTAAGATAAGACCCCACATGTGGCAGGGCAACTAAGCCTGAGCACTGTAACTATAAAGTCTGTGTGACCCAACAAAAGATCCCGCCACAAGTGAGGCCTGATGCAGCCAAATCAAAAGATCCCGCCACAGGTAAGACCCGATGCAGCCAAATAATGTTTTTTTAAACAGTGCCAAGATTGATAAACCATGCTTAGTGTAATTTAAAAGGGTGGAGTCTAGGATGAAGAAGATCCCAGAGAGTCCGTGGCTCTGACAATAGTAGCATTTCCCCCTGAACTTCTGTGAGCCTCAGTTTCTGCCTCCAGAAAGTGGAAGTCATACTTCCTACCTTGCATGGCAGTGACGGCAATTTGAAACAACAGGACAGAAAGCACCTGTGACAGAATCAAGCGGAGCTCTCATCATCACGGTGGCTATTATCAGCAGTGATTATTAACGTATTTTGCAATCCCATCACCAAATAGAAACCGAAACAAACTTCTTGGAGAATCCTGCTATTGCTCATTGGGCACCATAGCAAATATCCACCCCAATCCTCCAAGGAATAAACTAGTCTCACTTCAAACAATTGTTACAGTTTGAATCCAATTGACTCCAGACAAAAGTATTGAGATAATCAGCATATTAAAGCCAACACTATAACCATATGTTAATTATGTAAATGATTCATTTTAATCAGCTAGAACCATGTAAAGAGTAACAAGGAATGCAAATGCAGGGAGTTATTAAAAAGCTCATTATTATTCATCTCGGTTCCATGCGTGAACCTATCCATCCAAACAGATGAATTAATAGTGAGAGGGGAGATGAAAGTGCTGGAGGGAGAAACCACAGGACACCATCTGTCCGCCTCTGCGGCTCAGGCCTCCACGTTACAGGGAAGCTGCAAGAGGCGAGGAGGAGGCTTTGAGCTCCCTCCTGGGGGCCTAGTCTGCACCCCCTATCCTCCCAGAGCTGAGGGAGCATGATGGTCACTGCTGATTTGGGAACCTTTGCTTGTTTCTGAAGGTGGGGACCAAAGTGCGTGGGTGGCATTGAACCCTCTCTGCTGTTTCAGCAGGCGAGGAGTTTGAAATTGACAAGGTCCTCCCACAGTCATGGGTTGTGAAAACCTCCTTCCTTGTTCTTTTTTCTTTTTTTCCTTTTTCTTTCTTTTCCATCTTCATTATGATTTCCACCACCAGTATGTTATTTTTCCCTTATCAAGAGGAAGAGGATTAGGCAAAAATATTGGAGGGAGTTGCCATTTCATTCTCCAGGGAATCTTCCCGACCCAGGGATCGAACCCAGGTCTCCATCTGAGCCACCAGGGAAGCCTGTATATATATATATATATATATATATATATATATAATTATGATATTACTACTAATAATTGATAATGATTATAGTTTTCTCATGTTTGTTGTTATTTAGTTGCTAAATGGTATCCAACTCTTTTGCGACTCCATGGACTGTAGCAACCCAGGCTCTTCTGTCCATGGGATTGTTAGACACGAATAGTGTTTCCTCCTCCAGGGCATCATCTCAACCCAGGGATCGAACCCACATCTCCGGCATTGGCAGGTGGATTGTATTGTTTACCACTGAATTATCTGGGAAGCCCTCATTTTTCCTTTTTTTTTTTTTAATGGAAGTATAGTTATGTACAATGTTTTGTTTGTTTCAAGTGTACAGCAAAGTGATTTATTTTATATATTTTTTTCACATTCTTTCCCATTATAAGTTGATGATATCAATCCTTCTCTTACTATTAATAGATACATAGATACTAGCTCTATGTCCAAGTCCATTTGCTCTTGTTTTCATTTTTTTAAAATTTCATTTTATATCAGAGTATAGTTGATGAACAATATCCTGTGAGTTTCAGGTTTGCTTTTCACCAAGGTCACTGGACTTGAGACTATTATTAGTCATAATATGCTTGCCTCTCCTAGTAACTATGTCCTCAGCTCAGCTCATTGGCTAACGAGATGCTTCCAGTAGAAATTTATTTCTGAAACTTTGAGAAGGAGGAGGTGTAGATTCCTGGAATATCTATAGTTTGCATAGCGGGGGTGGAGGCATTAAGGACAAAGCTCTGCATGTCTTAGCCACTGACTCATCTCATTTTTCCCCAAAATTTCATGATGTAGTTCATTACCCCGATTTTAAAAAGATGAGAAACTCAGCATGAAGCAGCCTAATGACCTCATGAGGAACTGGAACTTGAACCTAGATCTGACTCCGCCACTGGTAATTTTCCCTGCTTCCATCCTGATGAACAAAGTATTAACAGGTCTCTGTGTATCTGTGAGGGAGTCATGACTCAGAGAGGTTTGATGATTCGCCTGGCAACCAGGTGGTGCTCTGGACTTGAACCCAGGTCTGCCCTGCTTTCACTGTTTGCCTTACTTATGTGAGGGTAAGATCCTTGTTGATCACCTAACACCATTACCACATTCTACCTATTCTACATATGATCAGTGTAGGTCAACAGAACTTTCTGGGATGATGGACATGGCCCAAGTGTGTACTGTGCGATACTGTAGCTGTGAGCCACCTGTGACTTGCAATGTGGCCAATGTGACTAAGAACCTGCATTTTTAAAGTCTGATGTAATTTTAATTAATTTAAATGGAAATAATGCCGCATGGCTGGCGGCTGCCCTACTGGACAGCACGACTCTGGATTTTCACAAATGCTGTCATGTCATTTCATGCTCACAATTTCTCACATATGTTAGGAAAGGCCTTTCACAGATAACACCAGGTTTGACATTGTTGTTCAGTCACTAAGCAACAACAGGGTTCTCCAGGCAAGACTACTGGGGTGGGTTGCCATTTCCTTCTTCAGAGGATTTTCCCAACCCGGGGACTGAACCCTCGTCTCCTGCATTGGCAGGCAGTCTCTTAACCCCTGAGCCACCTGGGAAGCCTGATAAGATCAGAATGGAAACTCTATTAAATGGGCGATGGAAGCTTGCACACATCAGTGATGCCTGAGCCAGGACCATCATCTGGCACGTCTTCCTTAGCTCTAATGTCTTGAGTTGAAAAGAATAAAAATTCACCACCCTTCTCATTCCAATAAAGAATGGGGATCATTGGGAGACCCCTTCTTTGTAGAAGATAACGGTACCAGAGAGAACTTCTTTTCTCACCATCAAGCTCCTACGCTATGCTAGGACGTTGGTTCCATGTTAAAATAAAGGGAACTGAAATTAATGATGTTTTGAGACCTTCGTGAAACCTTTTTAAGTATAAAAAGACTTTCGATCAATGATGCTGGTAATCCTTAAGCATGAGTCTTCTCAAGATAAATGGGGGAAAAACGGATGGAATATAAGCCACTAGTTTGGGAAATACTTGTGGTTCTTCTTCTCTTTAGAGTAGACAGACATTAAAAATTGGTGATACTTGGGCTCATGATGTGTTTATTTCTGTGTAACACACACACATATCTTTGGTTATGTGCAATGCATACGTGCATGTTCAGTGTGATATATACATGTGTGTGTTGTGTGTATATACATATATCTGTGAAGTCTTGTTGTTCAATCTCTCAGTCACGTTGGACTCTTTGTGACCCCATGGGCTGTAGCTCGCCAGGATCCTCTGTCCACGGGATTTCCCAGGTGAGATTACTGCAGTGGGTTGTCATTTCCTCCTCCAGGGGATCCTCCCAACCCAGGGACTGAACCTGGGTCTCCTGCACTGCAGGCTCATTCTTCACCACTGAACTATCTGGGAAGCCCGTGTCTGTGAAAACATATGTCAAATTAGTGACTATCATTTGAAAATCATGATGAATATCCCCCTAAAAATCTAGGGTTTTAATTTCACCTCTTTTGAACTATATCAGAAAATTTGGTAACACAGAGCTTATAGCACTGGGGGGAAAAATGACTCTGGTTAAGTAGAAGCTGCCTCCTTTCGATGGAACATATGAGACAGGATATTAGTTTTCCATTTCCTCACAGTTCCCATTGTCCTGTCTGATATACTTTATGTGGAATTATGCGGGTATCTGAGTCTGGAGTTGGAAACTATCATGAGCCAAGTAGATTTCCATCTCTCCCAACAACTTTACCACATAAACCTAGACAAGATACTTTACAACACTCTAGGTGAAGGAATCTCTTCTTGTCTTCATATGAGGTTGCAAACATATTGGGTGGGCTCAAAAATTCATTTCCCTTTTTCTGTAACATCTTATGGAAAAACAGAACCATTTTGGTTTTGGCCAAGCCTACATTTCCTTTGCAAGCAAATGCAGGCCAATGAAATATCTGGATAAGAATCTGTCAGAGAATCCACTGAAGGGAGACAGACCAGAGGCAATACCATGTCTATTTACACCTGGCTCTCTGCAGTTCTGCCGTGGCAAGACACTTTCAGGGCTGACGAGATGATGGCTACGCTCAGAATGACCACTTCGTATCTCAGAAAGAAAACCCCAAGAGTCCAGCCTGCACTGCCTCATCTCTGCCAAAAGTCAAACCAGAGCCCAGGGTAGGGTGGGCCTTGACCACTCCCCAGAGTGTAGCTGCCAACATTAACCCACTTGGGAGCATCTCTATCGACTAAAATAAACAAGTTCATCAGCAGTGATTTCATGACTCACCGACACCAGATTGTCTAAGACCAGAATGAGAAAAAAAGATCAAGCCAGAAAAACCCAACTGCAGTTCATTTCACACCAGACTTTAAAAACATGTCCACCTGACAAAAGTACAATCGATCATTTCATTCTATTTTGAAGAGTAAACATGCTCGAAATTAAATGATGGGGGGTGGGGGTGAGAAGTGAGGACATCCACAAAGCTCTGTGTGGCTTTGTTCTTCATATTCTAATTCTTTCATGTTTCCCCGCCTGATGTTTCCTAATGTACTTTCACTAGAATCCGATTTTTGATCTTTAATCCCTTTATGTGTTTTTCCGTGCTTACTCTTGAATGCCTTTGTAGCTGCCATAATTGGGTCTCTGGCACCATTTTAATAGGGCTTAGCACAATGCAGGCTTGACAAATTTCATCTAAGTGGAAAAAAAAAAAACCCACTATCAATATCATCTGAGAAACTGACCAGAGTTTCAAACATGCTGCAGTGAAGGTGTCAAACAGCCAAAGAAGGCAACCTCTGTGGCGGGACCAGGAAGAGATGAGAGAAACATTCTAAGATTGAGACAGAATAGCCTGTGTGGCCTTTTTTAGCTTCCCCCATGGCTCAGATGGTAAAGAATCCACCTGCCAATGCAGGAGACTCAGTTTCCATCCCTGGGTCAGGAAGATCCTTTGGAGTAGGAAACAGCAACCCACTCCAGTATTTTTACCTGGGAAATCCCATGGACAGAGGAGCCTGGAGGGCTAGAGTCCATGGGGTCACAAAGATTAGGACACGACTTAGTGACTAAACAAATAACAAAAACAAAAAGGGCATGTTGTTATTATTTAGTCTCCAAGTCATGTTCGACTCTTTGCGATCCCATGTACTGTAGCCCCCTCAGACTCCTCTGTCCTGAATACTAGAGTGGGTTGCCGTTTTCTTCTCCAGGGGATCTTCCTGATCCAGGGATTGAACCCATGTCTCCTGCTTTGGCAGGTGGATTCTTTACCATCGCATGTCCCAGAGGTTTATAAATTCACAAGTCTGGAGGCAGAAGGTTGCACCGGATTATTTTTGCACAATAAATGTCAGGGCCTGGCTTCCCTGGAAACATGCACAAATGTTGTTTTCTCTACAGGTGCCCATGTCTTTGTGATTTTCGGCCAAGGTGCTCAACAATCTGGCAATGCCTAAGTGACATTCTCCTCCAGCACAGGCCAGCAGGAAACAATGTCAGATTTACAAATGTCCTGGCAATCAGGGACTGCACAATGGAAGCAGACATTGTCAACAGGGGTGGTAGCCTGGCTCAAAATAATCCCCTTTCCTCTGCGAGAGGCCTCAGTATACCTGAGTGGAGAGTCAGTGGCCATGTTTGTGTCACATGACCTAGTCCTGCACACAGGCCATAGCTGATTGGTTCAGTGGTATGCACCTGACCTGTGCCAGGCCAATCAAAACCTTCCTTGGGATTTTCTGCTGTGGAACCAGGAAAAAGACTCAGGCATTCTCTAATGTCCAAACTTAGAGGCTTAGGAGCTAATAGCAGGGCTCCCTAGGTGGTGCAGTGGTAAAAAAAAAAAAACAAAAAAACAAAAACACACCTGCCAGTGCAGGAGACTTGGGTTAGATCTCTGGGTCTGGAAGAGCCTCTGGAGGAGAGCATGGCAACCCACTCCAGTATTTTTGCCTGGAGAATCCCATGGACAGAGGAGAATGGCAAGCTACAGTCGACAGGGTCGCAAAAAAGTTAGACATGACTTAGTGACTAAACAAACAACAACAAGCTCATGTCAGCCACATTTCCCACCATGTGCAGGAAGCAGGTTTGTGGAAGTGAACCTGGCACAAAGAAAGGACCCAAAGGAGAATCTTATGGTCCGAACTGTTCTGGTGATAATCATATGAGACAGACCTGTGTGCTCCGTATAGAGGCATCACTTTGCATAAGTCGGTTTGAGTGGCATTTCCACCTCTTACACTAAAACAGTGTCTCAGTCTCCAGACTTGACCTTTTGGGTGCTCTCATTCTCTGTTATGGACAGTTGTTCTGTGCACTGCAGAGTGGAGAGCAGTGTTTCTGGTCTCCACCCACTAGACACCAGTACTGACACTGCCACCCCGCAAGTTGTAACAAGCAAATCTCTCCAGACATCATCAAAGGTCCCCCATGGGGGGGAAAAATTGCTCCCAGTTGAGAACTGCTGCACTAACAGAATTATAATCCAGCAATGTGACATCAATAACCAGCAAGGTTCTCTGTCCCTGCCCATACAGCAACTAAGGTCCAGGGCTATGTGTGAGTGCTCAGTAGCTCAGTTGGGTCCAGCTCCTTGTGACCCCACTGACAGTAGTGAGCCAGGGTCCTCTGTCCATGAAATTTTCAAGGGAAGAATACAGGAATGCATTGCCATTTCCTACTTCGGGGGATCTTCTTGACCCAGGGATCAAGCCCACATCTCTTGCGTCTCCTGCATTGGCGGGCGGATTCTTTACCGAGTTGAGACTATAAAACAGTGAGTCCCAATTTAGGCTCTCAGTCTTTGATACATTCTAAATTCTTCCTTGCTACAAAAAAAAATCTGGCAAGGTTCTTCATATATTTATTACCCTGTGGAGTGTTTCATCTGTTTCTCTGGTTTCTGGTGACATTTATATCTCACAAAGATGTTTATGGTTACAAAGAGGAAAAAAAGATCTCTTGTATTCACGGCATTGTTTGTGAGACATAGTCCATCATGAGATTGTATAGGTATCACTCTGGGATGGACAATACACATAGATTTATGGAAAAATTGTACTACAGTACTTATATATTATGGATATCCCAATAGAGCCCTCTGATCATTGCAGATCGGTTGTAAATTGTTTTTTTTTTTTAATTCTTACTGGAGTATAGTTGATTTACAATGTTGAGTGAGTTTCAGGTATACGGCAAAGTGATCAGTTATACATACACATATATCTACTCTTTTTTAGATCATTTTTCCATACAGACCATTACAGAGTATTGAGTAGCATTCCCTGTGCTATATAGTAGGTCCTTATTAGTCATCTGTTTTATATAGGGCAGTGTGTATATGTCAGTCCCCAAATGTTCTAATATATTAATGATCAGAATGTTTGGCATCTAATGTGCAGTCAGTAGTAGCTACTGTATCTTCTTAAGAGAATCTTGATATCCTTTTACATAAACTGCCTCTTCCTCATTTACATGGAGAATAACAAATAGATGCCCTTACTAAGGGTACCCTAATGATTTCTCCAGACTTCTTCCAAAAGATTCTCTCAGGCAAGAACACAACCAACAAGTATGTTACCTCCTAAGACCTGGGATTTCAACTAGGACAGGTACAATGAGAGAAGATACAGCTGGAGGGTCATGTGGACAAAAGAAAGGTCGCTCCCAATAGTTTGCAATCCTCTGGGTATCTTCCCTAGGTTAGAGCTCCTTCCTCTGGCTTACCTGTCAACGCTGTGGGCTACTCAACACACACCCAATAGGTGTTCCCTCTTGCCTGAGTGAAGGTGCTCAGTCGTGTCCGACTCTTTGCGACCCTATGGACTGTAGCCTACAAGGCTCCTCTGTCCATGAAATTTTCCAGGCAAGAGTACTGGAGTGGTTTGCCATTTCCTTCTCCAGGGGATCTTCCCGAGCCAGGGATCGAACCCGGGTTTCTGGCATTGCAGGCAGACGCTTTAACCTCTGAGCCACCAGGGAAGTCCTCTCTTGCCTAGGGCAGTCCAAATAGATTGCTAGTACTTGAAACAAGGAACTCGACCTGGTACAACCAGGAAAGGCCAACTAAAATGGTGAATGCCGAACGCACAGGCAACTTCACATCTACACATCAGCCCCAGGATGTAGTCCATTTTTTTTTTTTTTTCTATTAAAAATGTCAGATTCGCTAGAAAAATGGCACTGATGAACCTATGTGCAGGGCAGGAATGGAGACACAGACAGAGAGTACAGGCTTGTGGACACAGTAGGGGAAGGAAAGGGTGGAGTGAACTGACAGGGTAGCATATTATAAGGCGTAAAATAGAT
The DNA here is from genome assembly GCF_016772045.2 of Ovis aries. NCBI lineage: Eukaryota > Metazoa > Chordata > Mammalia > Artiodactyla > Bovidae > Ovis > Ovis aries. Next base: position 6,827,602 of record NC_056077.1, on the reverse strand, counting down.
AGCCAGTGGGAAGTTACTAGGAGTTACTGGGAAGCACAGGGAGCTCAGCCTGGTGCTCTGCGATGGCCTAGTGGGGTGGCATGGGAGAATGGGTGGGAGCGAGGCTCAAGAGGGAAGGGATATGTATAAACTTATAGCTGATTTGTGTTGCTGTATGGCAGAAACCAACACAGCATTGTAAAGCAATTATCCTCCAATTAAAAATAAAAAAATTAATAAAAACACATCGGATTCAATATCCTACATTTAATTCCAAGACCTCTTCTCTATAGTAATTACAAGAGAAATAGATCTCACACTTAAAAGGGCATTTTCTTTCCTGGCAATCCAGGGTTTGGAAAATAGGGACACAGCAAGCCCAGCCCATCCCAGCTTGTCAGATATAACCTCCTGTGAATTCCTGATCCCACAATCACCAGCACGTAGTGAAAGATGGATTCCTCATCTTTTAAAATGCCTTGAAAAGACGTGGGCTTTACACCAGACTTAGGAGTTCTAAAGTTGACCGGCTGTTTGACTTTTCCAGCACACAGACAAATACGATCTTGCTCTGCCTTCCTGTTCCAAAATAATTCGCCTCAAATGTCCTCTTTTCCTCCCCACGAGATACCAGGAGGGCCATATGCCTCCTCCCACTTCTACTGAAGTGTCAACAATGAAACACAGAAGCTGACATGTGCTAACTTGGCCCCGTCCCTCCCCCTCCACCAGATGATAAATAGCAAGAAAGACAGAGGAACTTCTGGGCACTTGTTTGTTCCCCTGAAACCAAAACACAGCCACTCTGACTTCTAGGGGAGAGTCATTAAATGCTCCATAAAATGTATTTTGCCTTAAGCAAAAAAGGGTTTTGTCCTCCAACAAAACAACCTAAACGGTGACATCAGAAAAGGATCCAGCGGCATCAAGTTCCCGTGTGTTGAAAGGTTCCATGAACTCATGGTGACCTTTCTCCAGCTGCTAGGCACACTGCCTTAAAAGACATGCGACCCATTTTCTGCCAGGCACTTTGCCCGGATGAGAGGCCTAAAAGAGACCAGTCTTAATTTTTTTTTTTTTATAACTAGCTCCTGGGGTGACCTCTTAGGAAGAATTTAGTCTGGACCAGACACTGTCCTAAGTGCTTCCCGCTTGTCATTTCACTGGCTGCATGGAGCTGAGGTGCAGAACTGGGTCTGTTTCACTTCCACTTTCCTGAAGAAGTCAGAGTGTGACTAACTACAAAGAGCACAAAGGTGTGTAGGATGCAGGCAAGATTTCTCAACTACTTGATGTATTTATTTGAAGGTTTCTCTCCGATATTACAGCGTGAATTTAAGACGGAGGCTTTTGGCAATCTCTGTGGTTCTATTTCTGGCAATGCCCCTAATAACAATAACAACAATACTAATAACAATAACAGCAGCAGCAGTAGAAAGTGAAAGTGTTTAGTCACTCGGTTGGGTCCGACTCTTTGCAACTCCATGGGCTGGGGCTCGCCAGGCTCCTCTGTTCATGGGATTTTCCAGGCATGAATATTGGAGTGGGTTGCCATTCCCTTCTCCAGGGCATCTTCCCGACCCAGGGATTGAACCTGGGTCTCCGCACTGCGAGCAGATTCTTTACCTTCTGAGCCATCAAGGAAGCCCATCATAGTAATACTAATAATGACAATAATCATCATAATAACAGCAGCAACAGCAGAGGCAATAGTAAGCCCTGGCATCAACAAATCTAATTATCTCAAGGAACTGGCAAATCCCAGGCTAGGTGATTTACAAGGTACCCTGTTTAAGGTTCTGGAAACACTCCATGTGGGTCTTATCCATTTTCTCTTCTATTTTTACAGATTATGAAACTAAGGTTCATGAGAGAGGCTGAGTGATTTGCCCAAGATCACACAGCCACTGCATAGTCGAGTTAAAAATTAACTGCAGGGCTTCCCTTGTGACTCAGTGGTAAAGAAACCAACCTGGAAATGCAGGAGACACGGGTTAGATCCCTGATCCAGGAAGATCCCACGTGCCAGGGAGGGTAACTAAGCCCGTGTCCCACAGCTAGTAAGACTGTCTTCTAGAGCCTGGGAGCTGAAACTACTGATGCCCAGGTGCCTAGAGCCCATGGTCTGCACCAAGAGAAGCCACCGCAATGAGAAGCCTGGCACCACAACTAGCGTAGTCCGCATTCACTGTGACTAGAGAAAAGCAATGAAGATCCAGTACAGGCAAAGATAAATAAACAAGTAAAAATTAATTTTGAAAATTGGTTAAAAAAAAAAAGAAATGAACTCCAGTTGCATCTGATTCCCGCCTCTGGGTTCTTAACTGATAACACTATAAAATACACATGCTGTCACCAGCAATTTTCGTACCTCATGTTAAGTCGCTTCACAGTAAGTGTGGAGAATGTACACACGCACACTGGCACACAATTTGCCCGCCAGTGCAGCCTCTAGAATCCCTACACGCTTCCCACTACTGTCATGAGAACAGGGGCGTGATCGGATCCAGGAATCCTGCCTCCCACCTCCCCAGGGTGTGGGAAGGAGACACCCACGCAGTCTGGTCGCTTTAATCACTCTCCTGAGCAGAAGCGAGGCCAGAGCAGCTGCAGAGGAGACAGTCCGCTCTGTCACCCGCTTCCCTTAGACTCACCTGGTCTCCCTTGGACGGAGTCCATTTCAAGGAGCATGAGGGTGCCAAGCAGAGGATGGAGTGAGTCTCAGTTGAGCCAAAGGAACAATTCTCTCCTGCTTGGGGACAGTGCCACTGCCTTGCCCTTTGATGCAAAATGGTTTTCATCATCCCCAAGAGTAAACATCTGCTTAATGCAAAGCTTTCTAAGTCAATTTAGGCCCCCCCGTAAGCGCTGCCTAGAAGCTCTGCTGCTATTACGGGCAGGCCCAATGAGATGGGACTGCAATAAAATGTGCAGTGACACAACTGGGCCTTTCAGGCCCAGAACCTGCATGAAACAGAAGTGGCCTCACTGCGCAAGCTCGTGGTGGGCGGCTCAGACAGAGACATGGAGAGAGCGCATCTGGGGGAGGAACGAGAGCTCTCTCCATCCTTGGGCATGTGGCCCTTCTCCGCGTGGTCGAGGACCCCCCGCAGGTGGACAGCCTGCAAATGTGGCCGCAGACTCATTTTCCTTGTTTGCTTTTGGTTCCTTCTCCGGATGGCTCGCTGGGGCTGAGGACTGAGGTCGCCCTTGGAAGGAGGGAAGAGAAATTCACACCCCGTGGATGTGACGCTCTGCGGATGAAGATAAATTAAGGGACTGTAAATATCTACTCAAAGACTTCAAGGTGACCTGGGTGACATCTCTGGGAGGCGAGGCAGGAATGTGGAAGCCTAATTAATGGCACGGCCTGAAGGAAGGCTACGTGAAAAGAAGGGACTTGGCCAACGTGGGGGAAAAAAAAGGAAGCCCGGAGTGTCAGACATTGGCAGCATAGCCACAGCATCATCCAAAAAAGATTTACAATAGATCCCGGGGACACCGGCGTTTCAAATAATAGAGAAGCTGATGATGTCGTGGGAGGAGAGCTCCTCTAGCCTCACAGTGGCCTCATGAAAAGTCCTCCAGAAAAACCCATGTCCCTGTGCAGAGGGCCTATGCTGGCTCCTGCAGCTGGGTTTCCTTCAAACACACACACAGACTCACACTCTAAACCACTTCATTCATTTCAGCCACATGAGAGCTAACAGAGCCACTGTTTTCAGATCTTCCCAGATCAGTTAACTGATGGCAGTTTTGCTATGATCGGCAGCATTTCCTCTTTCTTCCAACAACTCCGGGTCTTCTTATTTTAACTGCATCAGTCTAAGAAATCTTCATCAATAACACAGGCTAACATCTGTAGGTTCATGACACAGAGCGTCCAACAGAACACCGTACTATATAGTGTGAAGCATCTAATAGGTAGAATATACTTAGTGCTTTAGATAATATATAAAGTTGTGTCCCTCTGTCTACTGGCTCGATTCCCTTTTCATCATATTTGGAGGAACTATCTAAGATAGCTCAATCCTATCAAGATAACTCAGCACATGAAAAGAAAAACAGATTTTCCAGAGTGGCTGAATTGGAGGTTCACCATAAAGTTCTTGAGATTGCTGATGGAGAGGCAGGCCACATACGGCAAAGAGCCATGGACACAGAAAACACAGATGGTTCCACATCTGAGCCCCAAATCAAGACAAGGGGACAGAGACTTCAAAATGCAGGGCACCATTTTCTATCAAGTTACTGCTCCTTTTGTGTGTTAGCTGTTCATCCACGTCTAACTCTGCAACCCCTTAGACTATAGCCCGCCAGGCTCCTCTGTCCATGAATTTCCCAGGCAAAAATACTGGAGTGGGTAGCCATTCCTTTCTCCAGGGGATCTTCCCAACCCAGGGATCAAACCTGGGCCTCGCGCACTGCAGGCAGATTCTATACCAGCTTAGCCATGTAGATAGCTCTATATATCAAGTTCCAGGGGGAGTATTAGCAAGAATTTAGTTCTTTATTGAAAGCTAATTATTTTCCCAAGTAACTGTCACAAACATACAGACACACACAATTAGCTGGCATCTATCAGTTACTTACTATAGGGTGAGCATTTTAGACATTAATTCTGTTAATTCTCACAACCACCCTATTGGGTCAAGGATAGGAACTGCGGTTCAGAGAGATCCTGAGACTTGCCCAAGGTCACAAAGCATGCACACAGATGACTCGGGGCTGGACCCAGAGCTTATGAGCTTAACTAACACTTTTTCTGTACTCCCTCAGGTGATAACACTGTAGCTGACAATTCCCAAGAACATCAGGGTTGAAGAAAAGCAGAGCCTGCAAAGAGCTCATCCATAGTCATACTTCCTAGCCCTTAAACATAATTAATCTAGTTTTATATTAAATATATATATATATATTTTTTTTTTTTTGCTTTGCGGATCTGAAATTCTAATCGTTAAAAATAAAGGAACAGGGATGAAGGGCAGCATTCTTGCATGTCCTGTGGTTTTCTCTGGCCACGTGCCTACATGAGTGCTCAGTAGCTTCCATTATGTCTAATTCTTTGCGACCCCATGGACTGTAGCCCACCAGGCTCCTCTGGCCATAGGGATTCTCCAGGCAAGAATATGGAGTGAGTTGTCATGCCCTCCTCCAGGGGAACTTCCTGACCCAGAGATCAAACCCACATCTCCTGCATTACAGGTGGATTATTTACCGCTGAGTCACCAGGGAAGCCCCTTTTCTGGCCACACAGACACTCTAACATATGTACATGTAACCTTCTTTCTCGCTGCTTCTCTCTGGGTCCTGTCATATTAACATAGCTTTGGCTCTCCTCTTCCTATTGAGAAAATACAGAAGGGGCATCTTAGCTTTTCTTTGGGAAAGTGCAGGTGCCAATGAGAGAATTACTTGTCATGCTATATCAAATAATTTGCCAAGGCTTTGCTCTGATGCTGCTGCTACTTGCCTCTTTTAGGAACAAGGCCATCCCTCTGCTCGCTCATGGTTTATTTGTAGAAGAAGCTGACTTGGCTCTGAATTCTTCCAAAGGTTTATCAACCCTCTCAGGACAGTTTGTGCATCTCCGATGCGATGACAACAGATGCATAATTTATTTTCTGGAGTGAGTTATGAAAGTTAATCAATAAGAAGTGGAAGTCTTATAAATTATCTATCGAAGATCAGCCTATTAAATGTTCGACTTCGACGAGGCTGCTCTGAGTCGAGGTCTCAGACTGTGCTATTTATTAGCCTGCATGCAAGATAATGTGATTCTCCAGCGGATGGAGGCAGACCTTGCTATTAAGACAGAGACAGTAAAAAATAAAAATGAAATGTGTTTTGCTACGACAGCAAATCCTGCTCTCATGATTGCCAGGAAAAATAAATAAATAAATAAATATGGAAATAAATGGGAATCAAACGTAGGCTGAGAAAACATCTCTTTCCATGAACAGAGTAGAAAGCTTAGAGCAGAGTAGAAATCTAATGGGCAAGAATATACTTACATATATACAGTCACTATGTTGTTAAAGGTAAAAGTGGTATTAGCATATTTTAAAAATATATATTTTTTAAATACCAAAAAACCCCCAAGCAAATAGAAAACTAAGAGGGTGCAGCAGAAGTTGCACAGGCAAGCTCCCTCGAATTCACCTCAAAACCAAGCTGTTAAAGCACCACCCTGCATGGCAAGCATCCCCAAGGGCTTGTTCTCCTATCAGGCTGCCTGGTGAAGCAAGGTGAGCACCTTTTACATCCCCAGGACTGCACACAAGTCCTGGGCAAGAGAAGGAAAGTGGTGCCAGGGTGGTTCCAAATCCAGGAATATTGTTCAAAGACTGCCAGGCGCATTTAGGGGTCAGGTTACAAGGCAGAACAAGGTAGGTCACGATGAAGAGAGAGCAATGTGGCTGGACTTCCTGCCCTCCCTCCGTGGGAATCAGAGATTTGTAGGGGACAGAGGCCACAGGATGAGAAAAACTAAGATGGCCCCACCTGTAACATCTCTGCCCACCACCATCCTGTGCTTTATCAGTACACAGCTCTTCTCATAGCAGTGGATTGCTATTAAGTGGATAAATAATTGGAGGGACATATTCCACATTTTAACTGATCAGAATGCATGGATCCATGCATTGGGGTGTGGGAGTTGAGACACACATCTTGGTGGGGGCTCTTCAGACCTTGCTTCTTCACCTTTCAAACCAAGGAGACACTTCACTTGGACTGTCTTTACCCAAGTAAACACCCTTCTACTGAAAGGCAATAAGCTTTCGGCCTTGACCTCATTTTGCCTGCGGCTGAATGCCTTTGGCTGTCAGCAGGCAGAAGCCTGAGTGAAGCAGGTGGAGGGAGGTGTAAATGACCCTGAAGGTTGAGAGGAAAAGAAATTATCACCCGACAGATTGGCAAAAATGTAAAAGATTGATGATATCCAGTTTGGGCACTGCTTCAGGGAAGTTGGTGTCTCTCATGCGGTCTTTGAGGATGGAAGAATTGGCAGAGCCACGTTCTGGTTTTCTGGAGGGCATCGGGCACCACTGATCAGCAGGTAAAGTGTGCAAACCCTCAGAACCAGCAAACTCAATTCTAAGATGCTGCCCTAAGCATGTCTTCACACCAGCACACAAACATAGACATGCAAGGGCATTTAAACACAGCAGCATCGTTGTAAGAGGCAAAGAAAATCAGAAGTTACAAAAATGTGTAGAAAAGGGATACTGGCTAAACAAATTGTTGTTGTTGTCGTCAGTCGCTAAGCTGTACCTACCTGACTCTTTGCAACCCCATGAACTGCAGCACACCAGGCTTCCCTGTCCTTCACTGTCTCCCTGAATTTGCTCAAACTTATGTCCATTGAGTTGGTGATGCCATCCAACCATCTCACCCTCTGTCACCTCCTTCTTCTCCTCTTGCCCTCAATCATTCCCAGCATCAGGTGCCAAAGTACTGTGGTACCACTGTATCTGGAATTTTGTGTAGTCCCTTATAATGAACAGGGTAGACCAATATGTACTCACACAGGAAGATGGCCAGAATGTGTTTTTAGGGGAATAAAATCAAGTTGTGGGGAATTCCCTGCTGGTCCAGTGATCAAGATTCCACCTTCCAATGTAGGGGACGCAGTTGGATCCCTGATCAAGAAACCAAGATCCCACCTGCTTACACACTCCAGAGCCCGTGTGCCACTAGAGAAGCCTGCACACCGTGATGAGAGAGCCTGCGTGCCACCACCAGGCCCCGACACAGCCAAATAAGTAAATAAATAAATATCAAAAAATAAAATCAAGTTGCAGAATGATGTGGGTGGCGCAATCCCATTTACCTAAAACGTGAATTGTGTCCAGTACACGTCTAAGTGTGTCACTACCTGGAAAAGGTATGGGAGGACTTCAAACTAACCAACTCTCCACACTGTCCGTGGGCACCACCTCTTGGGGAGGAGACAGGAGAGGAGGGAAGATCTGGCAGGCAGACTCGGTGTTTTACTCTGCTTTCTTGTTTAGTTCTGGAAACTCTTCCAGGATAAACATTGCCATTGCATCGCAATTTGAAAAGGAAAAGGGCTGAGAGACCTTGAAAGACTCCTAGACAGGCCCAGGAAGGGAATTTGTGCCTCAGTGAGGGGTGCCAAGCCCCGGCAGAGGTCGATGAAAAGGATGGAGCAGACAGGACCTCAGCTTTGCAACTTTGAACAAGTGACTTCACTTCTCGGAAGCTCAGGTTTCTCATCTGGGAAGCTGGGATAATGACAGTGCCTTCCTGTTAGAATTTTCGTGAGGAATAACTGAGATAATGCCTGGTAAATGCTTGGCACACCACCGGGCACAGAGCAAGTATAAATTATTAATTTTGTTATAACGACATTATCCATGTCTCAACACCCAAATCTGCTGAAAGGAGGGAAAGGCAAAGGAGCAGAAGGAAGCCACAACACAGCAATGGAACTAATTCAATCTTCTAAAGCTGTGATGTACTGTAGAACCTTAAGCAAGGAAAGATGTGTTCTGTATCACACTGTTCAATACAATAAACCCCAACCACACATGGCTACTGAGCACTGGACACGCCAGTGATGTGACCTGACTTTCAATTCAAATATTTACGTGTAACGAGTGGCTCTTATACTGCACAGTGAGTTTCTAGGACATTTTAGTTTCCCAGCTAAAATATCCTTATTCTCTTTCCTGATCATCAGGTACAAACGTTTGGCACGGGGAAGTCACAGAACCCAAAATCTTGTGAGATCCTAAGCATTTCGTCTCACTTGTGGGAGAACAGATGGGTTTAGAAGGATTTAGAAGGCCATCGCCTTTTCAGTGTCATTCAGCTTTTCTGGCCGCTTGAAAAGAAAGTTTCTGTTTGTGATATCCTGCTTTTAACACCATTTTTTCTACAGTTTCTTCTTCTTTTTAAAGAGAACTTTTACTATTGTATTGCAGTATGTTGTTCAGTCTCTAAGTTGTGTCCAACTCTTTGTGATCCCATGGACTGCAGGCATGCCAGGCCTCCCTGTCCTTCATTACCTACCAGAATTTGTTCAAACTCATGTCCATTGAGTTGGTAACACCATCCAACCATCTCATCCTCTGCCACCCTCTTCTCCTCTTGCCCTCAATCTTTCCCAGCATCGGGGTCTTTTCCAATGTACTGGACTATAGCTGGATTAATAATGTTGTACCAGTTTCAGGTGAACAGCAAAGGGACTCAGCTGTACATATACATGGATCCATTCTCCCCCACATTCCCCTCCCATCCAGGCTGCCAGGTAACACTGAGCAGAGTTCCCTGTGCTATACAGCAGGTCCTTGTTGGCTGTGCATTTTAAATATAGCAGTGTGTAGATGTCCATCTCAAACTCCCCAACTATCCCTTCCCTCATCGAACACTTTCGAGCCTCTCTTTTTCCCTAGGAGAGAGCATGCCTCAGATGCCACAAATGCCTTTGGTAAACACAAGTAATTGAGGATTTGATCACATTGCTTTGTTTTCAGTGCATTTTTGAATTGAGAAAAGAATTCACACACCATAAAATATACTCTTTGAAAGTGTACAATTCACTGGTTTTTTTTTTAATATAGCCATAAAGTTTTGGAACTATCACCAGTGTCTAATTTCAGACCATTTTCCACCCCACCCCCAAGAAACCCTGTATATACTAGCTGTCAGTCATTTCCCTGACCTCCTCCCCCAGACTCTGGCTCCCAGTAATCTAGTTTCTGTCTCTATAGACTTGTTTATTCTGAACATTTCCTACAAATGAAATCATACAACATGTGGTCTTTTGAGTCTGCTCTCAGTTAGAATACTATTTTCAAAGTTCATCCATGTTGCAGCAGATATTAGCACTTCCTTCCATTCCATGGCTGAATAACTTCCCACTGTAGGAAATATACCATTTCTATTTAGCCATTTATCACTTGATGGATATTTGGGCTGTTTCTATTGTTTGCCACTACGAACAGTGCTTCTGTAAATATCTGTGCACAAGATTATTTTGCTCGTGTAGGAAAACTTCAGTTATCCTGTATACCTAGGAGTGGAGTTGCTAGGTCATATGGTAACCCTATATGTCATTTTGGAAAAAAACTACTAAACTGTTTTCCAAAGGGGCTGCAGAATTTTACACGTCCATCAGCAATGCATGTAAATTCCCATCTCTCCACATTCTTGCTAACACTTGTTATTACCAACCGTTCTTGTTGCTGTTCAGTCGCTAAGTCATGTCCCACTCTTGGTGACCCCATGAACTGCACCAGGCCAGGCTCCTCTCTCCTCCCCTATCTTCCATAGTTTGCTCAAATTCACCTCCATTGAGTCAGTTATGCTATCTAACCATCTCATCCTCTCCCGTCCCCTTTTTCTCCTGCCTTCAATCTTTCCCAGCATCAGGGTCTTTTCTAATGAGTCAGCTCTTCACATCAGGTGGCCAAAGCATTGGAGCTTCAGCTTCAGCAAGAATCCTTCCAATGAATATTCAGGGTTGATTTCCTTTAGGATTGACTGGTTTGATTTCCTTGCAGTCTAAGGGACTCTCAAGAGTCTTCTCCAGCACCACAGTCCAAAAGCATCAATTCTTGGGCGCTCAGCCTTCTTAATGGTCGAACTTTCACAGCCGTACATGACTACTGAAAAAACCATAGCTTTGACTATAGGGACCTTTATTGACAAATGATGTCTCTGCTTTTTACCATTTTAGTTGGCACCATCAATGTATGTTTAGCACATACCACTTATTTATACCTAGTGAAGGTGAATATCGGTTGGAAGTTGAGGTGGTCCTTCTGTGAATTATTTTACATTAGTTATAAAAGCTAAATCAACTGAAATAAAAGTATTCACTATATAGTAGTACTTGTGTTACAAATCATTTGAATGTCTTAAGTTTAGGAACTATAGTCAAAGACAAGGCTCTGGATTCCCCTTTCGAGGGGTCCATGCATGGATCTGGCATCTGAAATGATGTACAAAAGCACCGTGTATACATCCAAGCACCCACACTCAGATGTGTGTGTGCCTGGGTTGGAAACTCCTGCTTTGACCTTCTCCTTCACTTTACATATATAAACGAGAAACAGAGAAGCCAGGGGCCCAGACAACCAGGGGCAGATCTGGACCAAGTGTGCAGTCTTCAGAGCTCCTGCATCAGGGTCTTTCTAGAACTGCATGGAAAATGCAGAAGCGTCACTCAGCCAGTTTCTGCAGGTGGGACCACAACCACTCTCTTAGTGGAGAAGGACCATGACTTCTGGCCCTCTTGATCATTCTGTTCTCATCTTACCTTTCTTTGGAATTTGGACACCAAGAACTTTGGAAGAGCAGGACAGACCAGACAACAGAGGTGGAGAATCTGAAGCAAAACTTGGTGGGAGGATGGATCTCTGTCCATTCTACTGTTCCCCAGCTGACGTGTATGAGACTCTGTGTCCTGATCTTTTGAATTAAAATGCTGACTCAAGAGTTTATGGCTCAGTGGTAAGGAATCTGCCTGCCAATGCAGGAGACATGGGTTTGATCCCTGGGTTGGCAAGATGCCCTGGAGAAGAAAATGGCAACTCACTCCAGTATTCTTGCCTGGGAAATGCCATGGATAGAGAAGCCTGGAGGGCTACAGTCCAGGGGATCCCAAAGAATTAGACACGACTTAGCGACTAAACAATAAGAGCCAATGATGGGAAATGTGAAGATGCAAAAACAAAGGCTAGCTGTTGGGCCAAGGAACTGGTGGCGATTTAGACTATAATTCTGCCCCTTAGCAGAATCACTGAACTCCCAGTTCCCTGAAAGCTACAGATAAAGACCTGGAACACAGTTCTGAATTCTTTTTGTAGGAAACAGACCCCCTCCAGATGGAAACTGCTGACCACACAAACACAGACCCTAGACTGGTTGCAATCAGTAGGCTGGCAATGCTTGAAACTTCACCTTGACGCCAACCAATCTAAGAAATGTCCACAGGGTGATCACGCCCTGCTCGATAAAACTCCTCACTTCTGCCTCCAGGGTGGGTCACACAGTCTTAAGAGAATTAGCCCACTGTGGCTCCTTTAGCCTACAGAGCAATGAAAGTTGCTCTTTTCTACTTGATCCAAAACACTGTCTCTGCATTTCGGCACTGGTGAACAGGGGCCAAGTTTCAGCAACACTACTGCTCAACAGCTGACAGTCTCTTGTGAAAGGGAATGGCCAGCTATTCCTAAAGAGGACATACAACCACATCCAGGATGGGATGAGGCAACCTCAGGCTCCTCCTACACAGGCCCAAAGTAAGGGGCCAGTCCTCTCTGCTCTGTTTGGGGACAGGTGAAAGATTTAGGTAACACGGTACTGCAGTATCCAGTTGACCGCCTCTGAAAGGCTGGATGACTTTCCCCACCCAGAAGCCACAAAGCCACAGAGCCATGGCTATCTCTGCTGCAGAGATTCTTAAGTATGGTTCTGCCATGGGGTGTTATGACAACCAATTAGACAGTTAAAATCCCTCCATGGCAAGACCATATGCTCCTAGTCTGACACATAGTTGGAGGGGAGATTTTTCAGGTGCCCCAGCTAAAAACCTATGCCCACACATCACTCGGAAGGAACCCCTGTTTCCTGCTCAGTTCCAGAGAGAGGTGACAAAATCACTAGTGAGGGTCACGATGAGCTTTTCATGGGACTGGAAACTCCTCGGCAGTGGATCAGAAGGGACAGCTGCTGACAGCTGAAAATTTCCTGCCTGGGTCTCAAGATCAAGGGACGGAATGTGCGTTTCCATGGCACTCCCAGAAACAGGTGGCTCCCACAGTCTGGAAAAGCACATTCCCCGGCTCCTGCAATTTCAGCTGCACCCACGGCCACGTGCACTTCAGGCATGGAAGAGGGCAGTATCAAGTGTCCCCAAGACAAACCCAGGAAGTGCAGAAAGCCAAGGCATGAGCCTACAGAAGGAAGCTCTCAAGAGCTGGCAGTGGGGATATCGTGACCCCTCTCCCATCCCCGTCGTTAACCTCCCTTCCTGCATTGTTCCCTTCATAGCACTCACTCCACCCGTCATTAGTCAGTTCCTGCGCCGCGCTAGCTGTTCTGCTCTGTCTCCTTCCCCCGTGAGACTGTGAACTGGGCTTAGGAAGGGACCATCCTGACTCTTTGGGCTTATTGTTCTTGTCTAGTCGCTAAGTCACATCCAACTCTTTGCAACACCATGGACTTAGTCTACCAGGCTCCTTTGTCCAATGGGGCTTTTCCAGGCAAGAATACTGCAGTGGGTTGCCATTTCCTCCTCCAGAGGAGTCTTCCACATTCAGGGATCAAACTCACGTCTCCTGCATTGGCAGGCAGATTCTCTACCACTGAGTCACCAGGGAAGCCCAATACGTTGGGCCTCTTTCTGCTAACATCCAGCATGGCCTCTTACATGGAGCAAGCACTCAGTAAGCGTCTGAAGCGTTCGCAACAGAATCAATGAACCAGTCACACATCCTAATCTTTTCTGCTGCTCTCTAACATACGAACGTTTCATTATGTTTTGCGTGAGTAAACTGAGGCTCAGAGACACAAAATAATCTATTCTAGATGGAATCTAGGAAGGGGTACAGCTGGTTCTGGAATCCGGTTCTGTCTGAATCCAGACACTCAAATAGTTCCTGTTGTCACAAATGACACAAGTGAGACATCTGGCCCCCAGGTGCCTTCCCTACTTCTGCTGAAATGAAAGGGAAAATCGGGCAGCCCTAGGACAGAACTGGGACTTCTCAAGTGGCTCAGCAGTGAAGAATCCACCTGCCAATGCAGGAGATGCGTGGGTTTAATCCCTGGGTCAGGAAGATCCCCTGGTGGAACAAATGACAACCCACTCCAGTATTCTTGCCTGGAAAATTCCACAGACAAAGGAGGCTGGTGGGTTACAGTCCATGTGGTTGAAAACAGTCGGACACGACTGAGCATGCACGCATGCAAGACAGAACTGTCCTGTGATGGAAAAGTCCATTCCACAGGCATGTGGATCAACAGATGCGGCTCACAGCTTCGGTACAGCAAGACTGAATAACACACCCAAGACTGATCTCCCATGCTGTAGCAGGTCTGCCTATAGCCCTGGGATGCATAGCCCTGGGGTCATTAACAATTAAACATACATGCTGCAATCCCCTGAAGCAGCAGGAGCCACCAGACCCACAGACACCCGTCCATAAGTCCCAGTCATCTCCATAAGCATTGTGATTCCCTGTTCTATCTCACCCCCTGAAAACTGGCCTTCCTTTCTGGTCAGAATTCTCTAGTCAAAGATGAAAGAAGAACAGTATGGAGATTCCTTACAAAACTAAAAATAGAGCAATCATATGATCCTGCAGTTCCACTCGTGGGCATACATCTGTGTAAAACTGAAATTCAAAAAACTATCTGCACCTCAGTGTTTACCATAGCACTATTTACAATAGCCAAGACAAGGATGCAACCTTAACATCTATCAGTAAATGGACAAAGATCACACACACACACACACACACACACACACACACACACACACACACACACACTAGAATACTACTCAGCCATATAAAGAATAAAATAATGCCATTTGCAGCAACATGGATGGACCCAGAGATTATTATACTAAGTGAAGTAAGCCAGACAGAGAAACACAAACATCATATGATTGTGTTTATCCGCGGAATCTTAAAATGAATGATAAAAAAATGAACCAATATACAGAACAGAAGTAGAAGCACAGACAGAGGAAACAAACATGGTTACCAAGAGGAAAGGGGGGGCAAGGATAAAGTAGGAGTGCGGAATTAACATACACAAACTACTATATAGTTTGTAGCAGTTGCATCCTGCCGTTCACGGGGTCTCAGAGGGTTGGATGAAACTTAGCGACTGAACAACAACAACAATATATAAAGTAAATAACCAACAGGGACCTACTATATACCACAGGGAACTATACTCAGCATTTTGTAATAATTCTGTGAGGGAAGAGAATCTAGAAATATATATATATATATGTATGTATAACTGAATCACATTGCTATACTCCTGGAAATAACACAATGTTGTGAATCAACTATACTTAAGTCAGAAAAAAATGAACTTAAAAAGTGGAAAAAATGAAGGTGGAAGAAATGGTGGCCTGAGGAATAGACACCCATTTGTCAACCGTGGCTGCTGCGCTGTTGGCGTCTCCACTTGAATGCACACGAGCTGTCCTCCCTGGCTCCCATCTTGTCTCCCGAAAGACCATCTGTCCATCTCCCATCCAACTTCCAGAGGAATTCTGTAAAAATGTAAAACCAGACCACAGTGTTCCTCTACTTGAAACTCTCCAGGGGTTTTCCATCTCTCGTAGACCAGAATCTAAACTCCTCTGGTGTCCTAGAAGGTTGCAGAATTATACAGGTGACTTGATGCCTGCTTCACACCACTTCACCCACTGGGTCCCAGGCATAAATGACCGACCTGTGAGCCGCACCACTGCCCACCTCATCCCCTCTTCAAGCTTCTGTGCGTGGCTTTTGCCTGAACTTTGTTCCCCACACCAGGTCATCACACAGCTGGCCCCTAATGTCAATCAGATGTGAGCTCAGATTCCACACCTTCCTCCCTTCAACCATCCAAAATAGCCCTCTATCACAGAACCTGTCTTCTGTTATGTGATATCAAATCGCTCTCACATAACCTGTCTTATTTTCTTCCTAGCGCTTAACGCCATTTGATGTTCTCCTGCTCATTGCCTGTTTCTCCCTATTAAATCTAAGTGATCTTATTCACCCCTGTACACCTGTTGTCATGCACACGCCGCAGTTCAACAGACATTTACTAAGTTAACAAACACGCACAGAAACCACTGGAGAGCAATCTGACTTTTCAAACCAACTCCTTTCTTCGACCTCTGAAATGCACATGATACGTCATCACCCTCTCTTTGATTTTGAGGGTCAGTTACGGAGATGGACAGGGAAGAACATTCCCAGGTAAGCGACTGATGGAGGAAAAGGTCTGCATTTCGTGTGCACCTTCTAACAAGGGCTTACCTCATCCCAGTGCCATGGGCAAGCCCGGTGTGTGAAGTCTTTCTGCAAACTCTAATGGGAAGATGTTATACTTTTAGGATGTAAGGGAATTAGCAGACAGACTTAGTCTTCTAAGAGAGAAAGAAAGATCATTTTAATGGAAATCCAATGTCGTTTCTCAAACGTACGTTTGGTTTGTAAGAGAAATACTCAGACAGGGGTGATGAGAGCTGACAAGTCTTCTCTGTCTCCAGTCTCAGCTCCTGAGAGAAGGCTGCCCACGAAGACAGTTCAATGTCTTAAGGAGCTTAGTTTTGAAACCAAGTTACAGTTCTAAAATGAGCATCGACTTTGCCCAGGTGCTCAGAGAGACTTTTGTATTCCACGAGTCATAGGACACTCATGCGTTCCTGATGGTGATGGAATTTTCTTTGCTCAAAGGGAAGCATATCTTTTAGTGTCTCCATTTCATGGAACTTAGAAGGAACCCTAGAAAGAGACACATCCACTTGGCTGGAGCCAGCCCACCTGTGCCTCTTTCTCTCTTGGAATTCCCTAAGCCCTGGCTGATTCCTCTCCTTCAGCCCAAACTACCTCCTCCTCTCTGACTTAAGGACCATAATTTTCAGATCATTCATTTACTAGGATCCCCAGCTAGTAAATGTCATGGGTGAAGGAAAAGAAAAGAACACAGGATATTCACTTAGGATGCCATCCTAGTCTTTATGCCCCTAAAAGAAAAGATATTCCTAAGTTAAAAAAAAAAGATTATATTTTTTAAAGCTTCTTTTCAGAAAAAAAAGCACTAGCTGCAAGTGATACAAATGTTTATGTGTAAGATAAGGGTATGAGAACTTTTTTTGGAAGACAGTATGTATATAGAGCTTCCCAGGGAGTGCAGTGCAAAAGAATCTGCCTGCAATAACAGGAGACACAAAAGACACGGGTTTGATCTCGGGGATCGGGAAGATGCCCCAGAGAAGGAAATGGCGACCCACTTCAGTATTTTTGCCTGGGAAATCCCATGGACAGATGAGCCTGGCGGGCTACAGTCCATGGAGTCACGAAGAGTTGGACGTGACGGAGCAGACAGACAGACGTGTACAGAAAAAAAGTGGTTTGAAGTCATTGTTTTTGGGTGGTGAATTACAATGTCTGCATGTATGTGGTGTGTGTGTGCAAGTGAGTCTGTGTGTGTTTTTCTGTTTGCCCCAACTTGCTTAGCATTTATCCTGAATTAATTTTATAATTAGAAAATTAGGTGACAATTATTTTTTAATGAATCTTCTTTTGGAAAGGGGCCCAAGAAGGAAGCCACAGGGTTAAATCAAAGCACCAACCAATCCACTGCTTGCTGAGACTGGCACCAAGGTGTGACGTGCTGCCTGAAGGCAGACAGACGTATGTGAAAAACCCGAGGAGGAGTGGACCGCAGCCACAGGTGAGGAGCGCTGAAGGCTATCCCAAACGCTGTGAGACCCATCTCTTGAGAAGGCTCCTGGCTTTCAAGTCTAAACCCACCTCCGTTTCCTTTTGTTTCAGTAGTGGCTCCAAGGGCCTGGGGTCTGGGATGTATAGCTTATCGATTCAAAGATGGAGACAGATTCCGAGCTGGATCTGAGACGGGCTGGAACCTGGGACCCTTTGCTGTAGTGTGTGTACCTGGACAAACGTCTCCTCAGGTCACAAAATACAAAGAAACTCTAAGGGACCAAAAATAACTGTGCGCATGTGCAGCTCGGGCAAATTTAGGACAACAGATAGAAACACACACACACACACACACACAAAGACACAAATAAGATTTCTGAAGAGCCCGGAACAAAAGTCAAGGGTTTGGGAGCAAAAGCAGGGTATTGCCCTGGCCCTGTGCACTCAACACCGCCAAAGGGGTAGGCAAACCATGTAAGCCACTCTCCCTGCCCGACCTTTGGACACGCCCCTACACGCACCTCATATTAGGAACCAGCTTGCCCCTCCTCCGGGAGCGAACAAGGAAAACTGTGACTTGCTTTAGCTCTCTCCTAACGCAGTCGTGGCCTGCCAAGCAGACATGGGTTCGATCCCTGGGTCAAGAAGATCCCCTGGAGAAAGAAATGGCAACCCACTCCAGTATTCTTGCCAGAGAAATCCCAAGGACAGAGGAGCCTGGTGGGCTACCGTCTGGGGGGTTGCAAAGAGTCGGACATGACTTGGTGACTAAACCACCACCACCACCGTAGCCAGGACTGGGTTCTTTTCCTTTCACCAAAGGGGATCTGAACACAAACACCCACTTTCAAGAATCATGTTCGGTTTCTTGGCATTCAAAATGATGGATCATCTGTCATCTTTCAACCCACAGAAAGCCAAACAGGCCTGAACTCATCTCTGATATCTGGGGTAGATCTGAGCACAGAGGCATGAATGAAGCGGAGGACCCTGGGCCACAGAGAGGCTGGGAACATACATACCACTGCGTGTCAGGGACAAGACCTCTAGGGAGTAAACCAAGATGGCCAAGGAGCATTCGCCTAGCAGGGGCCAGAGAGAGGTGGTGGGGGTGGTTCCCTGGATTGTCACTGGAAGTTTAGTGCCAGCACCTGGGGAAGTCGGGAAGCCAGGAAGCAGAGATGACTTTGGACACACACCTTGAGCAGCCCCCCCAGGAGGGGACTCTACAGAGTGGTATCCTTAGCGAGGCTCTGACCTTGCAAGAATCAGACACTAAAGAAAATACAGGTGCAGACAGCATTGCACACTCCAACCCTACCACTGTTTAGACAGAGAAGAATCCCATATGTTCTGCGTTACCCTCAGCAACGAGAGGCTTTTCATCCATCCCCAGGACACCCAGTCACCATGCAGCAGGTCAGAGCTCGGGTCCCTACAATGGAGACCAGACCGGGACTCAGCGGCCGATGACGGGCGGACCGTATGCTGTGTGAACGCGTGCAACACCTGCTCAGTGCCCCACACAGATCTTAGACCCTCTGGCAGGCAATACCCAGTCCCTGGGCTAAATCACAATGGGAGACGCCGGCCAGCGCGCCAGGTGTAAAACAAGCCCCAGCTCTTTAGAGTCCTTACGCTCCCACCCAAATCCCCAGTGAGGGATCCGGGCAAAGGCAGGACTGCCTGCGTGGCCAGTCTCTACAAAGCGGGAGGAGTCGCCTCATTAAGACGGTCAGTGGACGGTCCCTGTCAATTTCACATCTCCTGTCAAAATCGCCCAGTGCGCAGGCACCTCAATGTTCGCGCCTCTCGCCAGAACAAATGCAGAGCTGTTGAAGGGAGAAATAACACACCAGCGCAATAACAATAGGAGACGCCGCTCGCAAGCTGTCCCTGGCCCCCGGAGGGACTGACACGTTTGACAGAGAATGTATGTTGCTAACACCGCTTGATGCGTGTTTAAAGGGAAAACGGAGAGTGTGTTTCGGGGAGATTTAGACACTGAAAACCAAAACGCAGGTCTTGTCAACAAAACCACAAGGACCACGTCCCAGCAGTTCCCTCCTCGCCCTCTGTCACCCCCTACCTCCCGTTTTGATCTTCTCCCCGAGGAACAAGGCTTCCAGGGGGAACGAGACCTTTTGACTGAGAACTGGCAGGCAGAGGGAGGAACGCTGATCAGAAATGACAGCGGCACAAAACCACGTTAGCCTTCTGCTCAGAAGAGGTTGTACAGGGCAGAGACAAGGCCGGAGGACGGGGAGAGGACACCAGAGTTACCAAGCGTGGCAGGGTCCCGGCGTGGCTCGGGGCCCCCGGCTGCAAGGGCAGAAACCCCCGGTCTGCCGTATTCCAGTCCTGAGAGCTGCAGCAGGCATTTCACTTAGCTGAGCCTCAGTTTCCATCTTTCCAGGATGGTCTCGAGCAGTAACAGAAATGTTCTGGTAGAAACATTCTACGCAAAGTAACCAACAGAGTGACTAGCAGCTGCAGCAATAGTAGAAATAATAAGGACAAGATTATTATCAGGTGATTATATAAGATAATGAAGGCTTCCCAGGTGGCTCTGTAGTAAAGAATCTGCCTGCTGATGCAGGAGACGTGGGTTCGATCCCTGGGTCAGGGAGAGCCCCTGGAGGAGGAAATGGCAACCCACTCCAGTATTCTTGCCTGAGAAATCCCATGGAGAGAGGAGCCTGGCAGGCTACAGTCCACAGGGTCACAAAGAGGTGGACATGACTTAGCAACTAAACAATAACAACAAATATAATAGCGATAATAATGTAATTATATGTGTTATACGGGGTTATACATTATATAAAAATCATATATAACACATAATGATATATAATGACGTGTAACATTAACATATATTAATATATGTGATATTTTATAATATTAAATGATGCACAATATTCTATATACTTATATTTCTCCTTGGTATTATTATATAATCAATAATATATTGCTGTGTGTATGTGAATGCTAAGTCATTTCAGTCCTGTCCGACAGTCTATAGACTGTAGCCTGTGAAGCTCCTCTGTCCGTGGGATTTGCCAGACAAGTATACTGCAGTGGGTTGCCATGCCCTCCTCCAGGGGATCTGCCTGACCCAGGGATCAAACCCACGTCTCTCACATCTGCACTGGTAGGCAGGTTCTTTATCACTGGTGCCATCTGGGAAGTCCTATGTCACTATATAATCATATTAAATAGCATAATTTAAAATCATTATGTAATTATGTGACAATTACATGTAATATGTATTTATCCATGTATGTCTAACGCATATTGTCAGACACAAACACGATCCATAGTATTACTAATTGTATAATTATTTCTAATATTTACTGAGCCCTTACTATATACCAAGCACAATTAGAGTGCCTTACAAGAACTAACTCGTACGATTCTCAACAGCAACTCCAGTGTGGTCCTCATCCAATACAGGAGGATGGTATACCATGGTTTGAGGTGCTTTGGATGTGTCCGTTTTACAGATGGAAAAATCGTAGAACAGAGTAGCTTTCCCCCAGCAGGCAAAGCTGAGATTCTAGCTCAGCAGTCTGCAGTCTGGCTTGAGAGCTCACGCTCTTAGCTCATATATATTATACATACATATACATCTATATGGCTTCCCTGCTGGCTCAGATGGTAAAGAATCTGCCTGCAATGCGGGAGACTCGGGTTCGATCTCTGGGTTGGGAAGATCCCCTGGAGGAGGGAACAGCAACCCACTCCGATATTGTTGCCTGGAGAATTCCACAAACAGAGGAGACTGGCAGACTGCAGTTCATGCAGTCACAGAGTCGAACACGCCTGAGGGACTAACACACACACATGCATTTATAGATATGTGTGTGTGCATGTGTGTGTGTATCTCAAACACTCAATATTGTCTCTCTTACACAGTTTGGTTGTGGTGTTGCAGTGCACTTGGAAATGAACTGGGTGATACATCCACTGAGTCCTTCCCAAGCACCAGACGCTGGGTTATGAACTTTATACGCTTTGGTTCCTTTCACTACCATCCTGCGAGGTGACTGCCACCCAGAGACATGACGATCCCTGCCCGAGGTCACACAGGGAGTAAGTAATGCCCAAGGTCACACAGCTGCAGGAAGGAGATGAACCAGGTCACCTGCCACAGATTCCACATCCTGACAGCACTCTGTCCACCTGCTTTCTCCTCTCCAAACCACAATGCTTCAGTCAGATGCTGTAGGTGAAATGCCTTACACATGGCCTGGTACGTAGTAAATGCCTAAAAACAAGCAGCTGCTGTTGTTTTTATTGTAACTAAATGCGCAAAGCCCAGTAGGCATTTTCTTCCAAGAAAATGACGGAAGTATGAATTTATGACGCCGTCTGTTCAGAGGGCAGATCCAGGGCCCCTTTTAAACCCTAACAAAGCCCCTGCCTTGTCAGTCGACACCAGTTCCTGCATCCAGCCGCATGTGGGAAACCCGAGATTGCCTGTGAGGCACACAGGTCACTCGGCTCTGCTCCCTACCTTCTGATGGAGATGATCTGGGGTTCAGAGTGGACCCCTGCATGCTTAATGAACTGGCCCAGGTTCTGATGAGTCGTAGGGCCAGCTGACCCCTGGATGCAAGAAGCCCTCTGACTGACTCAGAGCTGCGTCTTTCCCTGAAGGCTTCTCACAAGCTGCCCGGTGCCAGTCGGCTGTCCTGTGCTCGAACATCCTCTCCGCCACCGGGCACTGACAGATGGGAGCTATTCTTATTATTTAGCATTTATTAAGCGCCCACAGTGTGCCAGGAGCCGCATGGAACAGGGGTGTGGGTGGTCCCCAAGAGTCTGTCCCCAGAAGGCTGTGGCCACATGGAAGAGAGGGGATGGGCTTCTCTCTTCGCCTTCAAAGCCCACCACCCCTCTCCTTCCACCCAGCCCCAGTTCCAGCCCCAGCTGTTCTACTAGAGCAAATGGACAAAGATTTGCTCCACTCTTGCCTGGGTGTCCAACGTGCAGGGCCCTGCGGGGCTCGTGGACACAAGGCTTCTGTGAGGCCCCCATTTCTTAGATTACAGGAAACAGCCTTCCTTCAGCCTCCAAGACCTTTCCTGAGTTCCAATGGGCAGATTCAAACAGTTGTTAACTAGGTAAGGGAGCATGCCGGAAGAGCAAGAAACAGTCAAGAGAAGCCTCGGGACAGGGTCCTGCTTCCTCATCAAGGGATCAGTACAATACCTTTCAGTTGTTTTGCAGATACTGAAACCCCCTCCAGGTGGGAGAAGTTAATGATTAATGATGATATGCCACCCACAGGCATGCAGACCCCAGACCAGTTAAACCTGAAGGTTGATGATGCTGACTATTACTTACCTCACCACCAACTGTGAGCTGATCACACCCTCTTTTACTGTAAGACTTGCACTGTCTCCCCCGAGCTGAGACACTTGGTTTCTAGGGCATGAGACCACTGTGTCCCCCTTAGCCTGGAAAAGCAATAAAGTCCCCCTTTTCTACTTCACCCAAAACTCTGTCTTCGAGGTTTAATTCAACACCTGTGTACAGAGAAACTGAGTGTTCGGCATCAGGTGTCTAGTAGTCCCAGCTCCCCAGGCTAACAACTTAGAAAGTGGGAAGGGATGTGTGTCTCATGCCCCCCAAAGCCATGGGCTAAGGCTGTCAACCCCCAGCGTGGTATATCCCTCATCGCACCCCCACTCTGTTCAGCTGCACCTAAAATCTGTGCCCCTGGTTCACAGGAATCTCCATGGACAGCAGAAGCAGAGAGCTGCACACAGGCCCACCCACCTCCAAACCGAGAGCACCTTCATATGCAAAGGAAACCGCAGCCACCCAGGATAGGATGGAAACACCATGACAACGGCGACGTTGGCCAACCACGATGGAGTCTGCACCATGAGCAGGTGCTGCTACGGCTGCTTCACAAACGTTATCGCATTAAAGCCCCAGGGCTCCCTTGCGAAGTGGGTGTGACTGTCCCTGCCACCAAGCTGAGACAGCGGAAGCTCAGAGAGGTGAAACCCCCAGGACACAGGACCAAGGGCCAGCTCTGGTTCAGCCCTGGGCATAATGTCCTCATGGCTGGCCTACAAGGGCCCCAGGTGTGATCATCTTTGAGTTCTTTTATTCCTGATATTGACTCCGGGAGGCAGAAGTCCATGGAATGTTACTCCCACTTTCTGGATGAGAAAGCGGAGGCTCTGAGAGGTCACGCAGCTTTCCCAGAATCACCCAGAGAAGGTCATGGCCAGCCTCAGGTTTCCCTGGTCTAAATTCCACACTCTCAATCCTCTGGTCTAAATCTTTAATTGTGCTGCCTCATGAAACGAGAAGAAATAGCTCTTGGGAGAGTGGTTGGTGAGAACACTGTGAGAACGCACCAGACAGCTGCCTCCGCGGTCGCTGAATCTCGCCCCCCTGTCTGAGAGCCAGTGCGGATTAGGGGGGGAATGAAAGGTAACAGCTGAGGGAAGCCACCCTCTCCCAGGCCAGCAATGCACCAGACCCACCACGCTTCCTGGAGCCAGATGTAGAGTAGGTAAATCAAGAGAGCATGGTAAATCAACGATACATCAATAAAAGAAATAATTTTAAACATTAAAAAGAAATAGGCTTTGCAGAAGACCACGGACCCACGGAATATTGAGTTCATTGCTTCTGGACAGTATTTAGGGTTCAGTGATTAATCAAGTGAAGGAGCTGGCTGCTTGAATGCTGGTGGGATGCAAGTGTGATGGATCTATCTTTAGACGGGAGAGAAACATAAATAGGGGCGAGTATCTCCATTCTAAGTCAGCCCGGGAAAGCACTTACCCAAAACAACCTTTCAAAGACAGGGAGGGGGGTTCCGCTTCACCATCAAAGGCTCAGATCGCAGAAGACCAAAGCGGCAACGCGGAGTGTGAAATCCACAAGTCCCTCCAGCCCCGCCTGCCCCATGCCAACGTATTATAAAAAGCATACTTGCTGATATAGCATGCCTTTAAAACGATCAGAATGACAGATGGCTGCAGCAGGAACACATCCTTTTTATAGGACTGCTATTAATCAGAAGAGATTGACAGTGTCCCTTTAATCTTTTAATTAAAAAAAAAAAGTGCACCTCTATACAGCTGAAGGGGGAAAGCTGCTAGCGTCTCCGAGCACATTGAGACACCTGGAATGATGTGCAAGGTCCACATGATTTCAAACTTCCTAAAAGGAGGGCTTTAGTTTCCCTTTATTTCTAGATTTATTGACGTTGGTATTGCTAATATAAAAAGAAGGGATGGGTTTGCATGATGTGAGTAACTCCTGTCTTGCCTCAATTATGGCGTTACGTGTTGTCCTCATCAGGCTATCTGTATGTTCCTAGATTGTGGTGGTGTCACTTGCAAAAGACTGCGGATTACCCAAACATACTCTGGTGGGAGACACTCCTGTAATTACTTTAGGTGGGAAAATACTGCATAAAATTGCCATATCTGCCTTTGACTCATCTGATCAGGTATGGAGAAGCAAGATACACTGGGTGATTTTGAATGTCTGGTAACTATGATTACTGGCAAAAAAAAAAAAGGTAACTGCATAAGTAAGATCAGAAACCCACTAATTTCTTCCCTGGTGGGGTATGGGCAAGGTTTGGGGGAGAAAATACATGTTTGGATGTTTGTAATAGCTTGAACAATTGAGACAACTGTAATACCTCTCAAGGAACTGAGAGCTTTGTTTTTCATCTGTTGAGCACCCAAATTGAGCTTCCCTGGTGACTCAGTGGTAAAGAATCTGCCTGCCAATGTAGGCGGCTTCCATGATAGCTGAGTTGGTAAAGAATCCCACTGCGATGCAGGAGACCCCGGTTCGACTCCTGGGTCAGGAAGATCCGCTAAAGAAGGGATAGGCTACCCACTCCAGTATTCTTGAGCTTCCCTTGTGGCTCAGCTGGTAAAGAATCTGCCTGCAACATGGGAGACCCGGGTTAGATCCCTGGGTTGGGAAGATCCCCTAGAGATGGTAAAGGCTGCCCACTTGTGGATTTGATCCTTGGGTCTAGAGGATCCCCTGGAGAAGGAAATGGTAACCCACTCCAGTATTCTTGCCTGGTTCAGAACCTGGATTCTTGCAATCCCAGGTTCAGAGGTGTAGCAGGACGGAAAGGAGCTGGGCACAACCTCTGAAAGAATGACATGGCCCAAGGATACAACATAAACCAATTAGAATCAAGATGGCAGACGAGACTAGACCTTGATCCTCAATCACAAGTGAAATGATCCATCCAGAGGTGCCATGACAGTTCCAAGGCACTGTTAAAAGACCAAGGAGTGGGGCATAGCCCAAATCCTTGAAATCTCCATCCCTTCCCCAAAACAGTTGGAATAATCCTCCCACTCATTCGCATATGAAATTACCCAGCCTATAAAAACCACACCACATTTCACAGCCACACTCACCCTCTGCGAAGGCCCACACTCTGCCTGTGGCGTGTGTTTCTCTCTGAATCTGAATAAATCCATTTCGTATCTATAACTTTGTCTCTCACTGAATTCTTTCTGGGATGAAACATCAAGAACCTGAGCTTTATTAGGCCCTGAAACCAGGAAATGTGGGTTTTGACTGGCTTCAAGTCTCAGTCACGTGGGTTCAATTTCCAAACTGGGTTTTGGCTGGGTTCAAATCCCAGTCACATGGGTTCAAGTCCCAATCTGAGGTAAACGGTTTCATTGGGACCTGGCAGGCTACAGTCCGTGGTATGGCAGAGTCGGACACGACTTAGACCTGGGTTCGATCCCTGGCTTGGGAAGATCCCCTGGAGAAGGAAACGGCAACCCACTCCAGCACTCTTGCCTGGAAAATCTCAAGGATGGACGAGCCTGGTAGGCTACAGTCCATGGGGTCGCAAAGAGTAGGACACGACTGAGCGACTTCACTTTCACTTTCGCAACTCAACAACAAGAATGCCTAAACTGGATAAGCGAGCTCTGAGTGCTCTTTCACTCCCTGCTTGGCTGGATCTAACCCCAGCCTCCAGCTTGACTCTGGAATTTTTGCAGGTGGGGAAGAGTTTGGGAAGGGTTGGGGTGTCAGCCTGGAGTTTCTGGGGCTCACTGAAATCCAGCTGGACCCTATGGGGCTCGTGGGCACAAAAGCCCCTTTCCCTGAGTTCCAAAGGGCAGGTTCAAACAGTTGCTAACCAGGGAAGAGAGAGGATGCCGAGACCAGGGAGGAACATTCAAGAAACAATAGTGCAGCCTTGGGGGCAGGTCCGAGTTCCCCCTCAAGGGATACACATAACAATATCTTTGAGCTGTTTTGCAGATACTGAAACTCCCACCAAATGGAAAGATGTTAATTTCTGATAAAGCACTTTTCATTCCAGAGAGAAGGTCACTGTTAGGCCAGAAGATCTCTGGACTGAAGGAATGCAGCCTCTTCAGGCACTCTGATCCTCATCAGCAACCCCATCCGTGGACTAGAAGACTCCACACAGGGGTCCCCGTCCCCCCACTCCACACACACACCTGCAGGGCTGGACACACTGCCTTGAGGGTATTAGCCCGCTGTGGCCCTCTTTGCCTGGCAAACAATGAAGCTATTCTTTTCTACTTCACCCAAAACGCTGCAAAAGTTGCTCAGTCATTTCCAACTCTTTGTAATCCCACCAACTATACAGTTCATGGAATTCTCCAGGCCAGAATACTGGAGTGGGTAGCCTTTCCCTTCTCCAGGGGATCTTCCCACCCAGGGATAGAACCCAGGTCTCCCGCATTGCAGGCGGATTCTTTACCAGCTGAGCCACAAGGGAAGCCCAAGAATACTAGACTGAGTAAGTAGCCTATCCCTTCTCCAGCAGATCTTCCTGACCCAGGAATAGAACCAGCGTCTCCTGCACTACAGGCAGATTCTTTACCAGCTGAACTACCAACTCTGTCTGAGAGTTAATTCAGGGTTAGTGTACAGAGGCCAGAATTTACTTCACCATCTTTGCCACCAGTTGGATGTGGTACATTTGTGAATGAAGATCAAGTTTGAATAACTACTGCGGAGTCATGGGCTGACTTGACTTGAGTCATTGCAGCCTCTGAATTCAACTGTGCCTGAAGGTGGAGGTTTTCTGTTTCCCCTCTAAACAATTATGAATTAGATCTTGTCACTGAAAGATAAAAGAGTTCTGACTAAATGCCTATCCTCTTTCAGAATAACACAGGATAAGCATTACAGTGGTGGTTTAGTCACTCAGTTGTGTCCAACTCTTGCAACCCCATGGACTGTAGTCCGCCAGGCTCTTTACCAATTGAGAATAAGTATTATATATACATATAAATGGGCTTCCCAGGTGGCGCTAGAGGTAAAGTCTCTGCCTGCCAATGCAAGAGACATAGGTTTAATGCCTGGAGCAGAAAGATCCCCTGGAGAAGAAAATGGCAAGATACTCAAGTATTCTTGCCTGGAAAATTCCATGGACAGAGAAGCCTGGTGGGCTACAGTCCATGGGGTTGCACGAGTTGGACATGACTGAGTGACTAAGCACATACGTATAAATGCCACCTTTCCCATCTATTAGGATATAAATTTTAGGTTGAAAAGAATCTTGTGTGTTTCCTATTCTGCCTCATCACCTACAACCACGTCTCACTCCACTTCTCACAGCCTGGCATACAGTAGGTGCTCAATAAATTACTGTTGAACAAAGAGATGAATCCCATGTAAACTCACAACCACTCTTCAAGATAGGTGTTCCTGTTTCCATTTTGCAGCTGAGAAAACAGCCTTGGAGAGGTTAATTGACAAGCTCAAGGCCACATGCTTAGTAAATGCCAGGGCCAATATATCAACACGGACCTGTTTGACGCCAAATTCTCTTTGCCACCTCCCTGACTCTTTAATTTAGTCTGCTGTTGACACGGCCTCTTTGGCAGTACAGAAAAGTCACTCGGTGACTAAGATGGAGCAGCCACGAAGTAAATGACGCCACCAACACTCACATTATGCAGGCGTGCCTTCTGCTTTCTTTCCCAATCAGCAGATATTCCAAACATGTAAAGAACATTGCAGGGCAGCAATATCAAGATCTGAAAATGGCTCCACCAGCCGCTGAGCAAAACAAGTTCATTCCCTTCGGGTTTACACCACTGCCTTGCACGTTCCTCATACATTTCCCTACCTTTCTGCAGGGGCCAGTTACGTTTGGTCCACTGCTAAAACCAGAAGTTTGATAATTCTTGGTGTCACTGTGAGGGGACCCACTGACCAAAATCACCCACTCTGACTAGGCCTGAGAGTAACCACTTGCATGAGTTACCTTACAACAGGAAGTCCTGGTAAGGAACTTGGAACTAACACGCTACTACCAACCAAAAGAATTCGGCAAAGGTCAAAAGGAGAGAGGAGACTCCATAAGTTCTACCAACCTCCCAGAATCCTCGCTGGAATCCATCTTGGCTAAGTGACGCATGAACCAGCAGGAAGGACCCTGAGTCACAATGACTGACCAGGAAATCCAGAGACCAACCCATCGCCGTAAAACCCGAGAACGCGAACTGCACGGCAGAGCAGTTCTCCTGCGTTCCCTTCCCCTGCAGCTCTCCACTTGGGCACCCTTTCCCCCAAAAGTCTCTGGGTTTGTCAGCAAGTGTGTCTCCTGGGATGTTCATTTTCCAGTGTTAGACGAGAGGGTCCTGGGGGAGGGGGTGTGTTCCTCCTTCCTGTGACCTCACGACACAGGTGTATACAGATCTCTCATTAGACACATCACCCAATTCAATGATGCTGATTTCTGCTTCCAAATCCAGAGTTGAGGGGTTTGCCTCTACCACTGCTATCCACGTCAGGGAAGGCGTTCCTTATTTCTCTGCTGCCATCTAATTCTGTGGGGTACAGGGTGGAGAACACAGCCTTCAGAGAGCTTACTGCTTCAGAGAGAAAAGATAGCAAATAGCGATTGGGACTCAAAATCCAGGGAATTCGACATTCACCTGCCGGATTCAGAGAAGGGCATTAGAGAGCCCATTCCTCTGTGGGCACAGAGAGATTTGGGGCTCAGAAGCTCCATTTCTGAGATTCCTCCCAGCTCCTCTGGAGCCCTGTCTTTTGAGACCTATACTTACACAATGGCAAGACACACAGTGCCAATGGGTTGGGGAAGATACTGAAGCTCTGTCTTGATATGCCAACCCAAGCATCGTGAGCTCACCCACGTTCTCTGCTCTGATAGGAAGGGCTTTCTCCTCTGCTTGCCCAGAGAGTGTCTGATGATGTTCTACAGCCAGACTTGAATGCCACCTTTCCCCTCTGAGTGCATGCATGCTACGTTGATTCAACTGTGTTTGACTCTTTGCAACCCAATGGACTGCAGCCCTGCCAGACTCCTCTATAAGTGGGATTCTCCAGGCAAGAATACTGGAGTGGGTTGCCAGGCCCTCTTGTAGGGGAGCTTCCTGACCCAGGGATTGAACCTGCACCTCTTGCGTTCCCTGCACTGGTAGGCGGGTTCTTTACCTTCAGCACCACCCGGGAAGCCCTCATTCCCCTCTGAACGACCCTCTTTCCTACTTCAAGAGGCATCCACTGTCTCCCTCTCCTATATCTCCATATGCACCTCGACAGTGGATCTGTGACAAAGAACAAAGGTTCCAGTCTCCCAGATGTGGCCCACATCTCAGCTCTGGCACAATCCTTGAGACAATCCTTGTGACCTTGGGCAAGTGACCTTTCTCTAAATGTCAGGTTCAGGTCCTCCATATGCAGAAAAGGCATTGTAATACATGACTGTGATTTCTCATCCAAGACCCCTGGGGTCACCTCTATCTTGAAATTCAGATTTGAGGAGATTTTTCTTTTCCAGAAAGGGAATCCATCAGAAACAGATTATGTAACTTTCTCAGCAGGGCCTGGGACAACACTCTAAAATCAAACACAGAAAAGTTCCCGTGGCAAAATATATGAATATTCACACTGAGTGGGATAAAGACAGTCTATAAATAGCAACACATCATTTCAGGTCAAGTTTTCTTCCGAAAGGCATTTTAGTGCCAACATTCCCCCCACCCCACAAAAAAACTGGTTTTCAGAGCTTTGGGAGATTTACAATTACAGATAATGGTAGGATAAATAGAACCCAACTTTCTGGTTACGGTAACCACCATTATCCACAAGTTTGCTCTCCTAGGTTTACCTGAGGTCAACCACAGCTTTAAAATATTAAATGGAAAATTCCAGAAGTAAACAATTCATACATTTTAAGCTGTATGTTGTTCTGGGTGGTCCAGTCCCATTCTGTCCTGTCCAGGATGTGGACCATCCCTGTGTTCAGAAGATCTCACACAGTTAGTTGCTTAGTAACTATCTCAGTTATCAGATTGACTCCAGAGTTACTGTGATGCTCGGGTGCAAAGGATCCTGATTTTCCTGAATACCAGCCCCAAAGGACAAGAATTAGTGATGCTGGCAGTTCTGATGGACAAAGAGAAGCCGTCAAGTGCTTCCTTGAAATGAAAAGGAAAACATTCTCAACCTAATAAGGAAGGCAACAAAACCATATGCTAATATTGCTAAGATCTATGTTAAGAATGAATCTTTTCTGTGACACTTCTAGGAAGGAAAAAAAAAAAAAGTGTGTGCCTTGTATAGTAAGATATCCAGGGGCACATTCACAACTTCTTATTGCAGTAAACTGTTATAATAGTTCTATTTTATTATTAATTATTAGTAGTCTCTGACTGTGTCTAATTTACAAATTAAACTTGACCACATGTATGTACCCACTCCAGTATTTTTGCCTGGAAAATTCCATGGGCAGAGGAGCCTGGTAGGCTACAGTCCACAGGGCTGCAGAGAGTCAGACATGACTGAGTAACTCACACACACACACACACACACACACACACACACACACACACAGGTATGTGTGTACAGGGAAAAACACAATCTATCTTGGGTCCAGTACTATCTAAAGCATCCACTGGGGGTCTAGGCCATATCCCTGGGAAATGGAGCATTTCCTGCCCAGCTAGTAAACAAGGACATCACAGTCATCAGTGGCTGGTGACCCTGGGGGAAGCAGAAGAACGCCTGCAATCCAGCAGCCAGCAGACTGTAGCCACTCCCTACGGTGAGCCCTGAGGAAGCTCAGGATGTGAAAACACAGGACCATGCCCTGATGGCTGAGACGCATACTAAAGGTATGATCTCAGTGAGCCTGGACTCTTGCATCTTCCTATAATAGAAAAGTGCTAAATTCCTTAACTTGGGATATCTGCTTTTCTTTCAATAAGAATAATCTCTTTGATGCTCAGACTACCTGCTCTTTGTTACAAAACTTCTATATAACCAGGCTCATCCCCTCGCCTCCTCGGAGCAGTTTGCTCAGGCTTACTGGAGAGGCCCAGGCTTGAAGTCCTAAAACTTAGTATTGAATAAAACATACCTCTCAACTTTTAGGTTGCTGAAGATTTTTTAAAGTCAACATCCTCCACAGATAAGCGGGGGGACAACTGCATTGTTAGGATAAACTGACATAAAATATGCAAGTATTTAGCACCATGCCTGGTACATGCATGCATACCAGTCGCTTCAGTCAGGTCCGACTCTTTGTGATCCCATTGACCATAGCCAGCCAAGCTCCTCTGTCCATGGGATTCTCCAGGCAAGAATACTGGAGTGGGTTGCCAGGCCCTCCTCCAGGGGATCTTCCTGATCCAGGGATCAAACCCGAGTCTCTTACGTCTCCTGCACTGGCAGGTGGGTTCTTTACCAATCACTAATGCCACCTGGGAAGCCCTGCCTGGTACATAGCAAGTATGAAATATTTATCACCTATCAGGCCTTCCTGGTGCTTTTACTGTCATCTGGATTTTATATTTATCTAAGGTTCTCTTCCACTAGGGTGTGAACCTAACAGTCAGTAGCTGTACTGGCTGCTTCTGGTTTCCAGGTACATGGAAAGTGCCTGATATGGACTATGTGGGCAGCAACTGAATGACTGAAGTGAAAAAATGCGTGGTGAGGCAAATGTGGCCGTGTCTACACCGTCCTCTGTCTAGGAAAACAGTCTCCAGACCTGATCTGCACTATCCGGAGGAGACGAGAGTGGAACTGTCTTGGTGTGGAGAATAATCCAGCAGTGATGGGCAAGGGCTATATCTGGCAGATAAATATCTAGAGTGAGGGGCTCAAGTCTGAACTTGAACCCAGAGCCGAGGGCTCACTTGACCCAAACACCACCCAGACTGATCAGTTACAAGACTCTGGTTTAGATGATATCGTCTGACGCTGTGTGGCCGGCCACTGGTCCATGGCTCGGGTAAGTTCTCTTGGTAGCTTCTTCCACTCAAGACTGACGGACAATTTACTTGCCAAATCTGCTGTTCTCAGGTCAGATAACTCATTGATCATTCAAGGTCTTGCTGGAAACTAAGACATGAATAAAGGCGTTCAATGGGAAGACATGTTCGTTCTTCTTAACCAGAGATACCAGCAGTCCGCTCTATGCCAAGGGGAACGGAACAGTGTTTATACACTGTTAATATTTGATGCTTGATAGTATTTCTCCTCTTCTGCTTCTTGCTATGCATGAAAACTGTCCAAACTGGTTTAGCCCAATCCTCCACGGTCACTCTGGAATACTTTACATGGCTGGAAGGAATAATTATTCACCTTGCTATCTTATTCAACAAGTTCAGACATCAAAAGATGGGTTCAGGATATTCAATATGGTAAAGCATCTAGCTTTCTTCGGGGATGGCCCATGAGGTCAGCAGTCGCTACTGAATCTACTCCTGGGACAAAAGATACTATTGAGTCACGTCCTCGGAATTATTAGGAAACATCTTTGCTCACTGCCTTTGCAGGATAAGGCGATGCTCTCTTAAAAGCCTCTTATGATGTCCGATCAATTATTGTTTGTTTTCTTGGACTGAGCAGATAAAAACAGAGCAATAGGAAAACAAAAAGTGGCACTTGATAGGGTTATGAAAAGGAAATTCTTAGGCCACAGAATCACTGGTTCTTCATGTTGGAAAGACTGTGAGAGGAATCCTAAATTCTGATAAGACAACCCTGCCAAGTGGCCCCTACAGCTGTTTCATACCTCCAGTCCCAGGGAACTTACTACTGCGGAAGGAACACACTCTATTTGGGATCATGGAACTGTCTCACTGATCACATTATGAGGACGTGGGCGGCACCTTAACTCCCTCTAGGAAAGCCCTGGCATCTTTTTTTAAACTTCTATTTTGTACTGGGGTAGAGCAGATTAACAATGCTGTGACAGTTTCAGGTGGACAGCAAAGGGACTCAGCCATGCATACACATGTATCCATTTCCCCCCAAAGCCCCTTCTCATCCAGGCTGCCACATAACGTTGAGCAGAGTTCCCTGTGCTATATAGTAGGTCCTTATCGGTTATCCGTTTTAAATACAGCAGTGTGTACATGTCCATCTCAAACTTCCTAACTCTCCCTCCCCGCTGGCAACCATAAGTTCGTTCTCTAAGTCTGTGAGTTTGGGAAAGCCTGGATCAGGAAGATCCCCTGGAGGGGGGCACGACAACCCACTCCAGTATTCTTGCCTGGAGAGTCCCCATGGACAGAGGAGTGTGGTGAGCTGCAGTCCATGGGGTCGCAGAGCTGGACATGACTGAGCGACAAATCACCCACACACACATTTCCATCTTGAAGAGTCTGGGAGGAAACCCACATGATCAACGAATTGGTCAGCAAGCTGATAGAGTCTGCGGGAGTACAGGGCACCTAGTATCACCTGAAGCATCAGCTGAGAGGCGAGGGTGTGGGTGTGTGTCTTAGTTTTTTCCCTCTTTGAGTTGCCTTTCCTTCACTTACAAATGTTACTGCAGTGGAGTGTCTGAGTTGCTTGATGCCACTGGATAAATAACACAGGCTGTCTCAGAAAACTGGAAAGAAGGCCAGTCTCTCCCCACCCAGAGCGTTTCCGTGTGATCCACGGCGGCCGGGAGAGGAAGAAGATGAAGGCTGTCACAGCATCTGGGCTCAGACCCCCTGCCGCACCACTCCCTGACTTCTGGGTAACTAGTTACTGGAGGTGTCACTTGGGAAAACAAAGCATGATCCCAGCAACGATCTGCAAGTAAAATCTCTTGTTTCTTCTCCCCCAGAAACTGAATCCATTTCTCAAAGGCTCTGCACAGGAGGAAGGAATGGGAACCGGGCCTCCCCAATTTCTCAGCTCGCCCGTGTGTCTTCTCATCTATCACCCGGGTAATACGTCCAGAGTGGCATTTTGTAATGACAGCAGCATTCCAGCGGATCGATAGTTATTTAATTCCCAACAAGCTCTCGAGTCCAT
Organism: Ovis aries; assembly: GCF_016772045.2. Lineage (NCBI taxonomy): Eukaryota > Metazoa > Chordata > Mammalia > Artiodactyla > Bovidae > Ovis > Ovis aries. The sequence goes on along the minus strand of NC_056077.1, from coordinate 6,792,893 downwards.
TAAGCCTGATTACATTCACCCATTTCAGTGGGTGCTGTTATTTTTCCTACACCGGCACTTAATCTATAACAGGAACTTATGAGAACTTTCAAAAGCAATTTCAGCATCAATCAGCATAGAGTGAAGGGCACGATTTGCTTGTAATTATTTATCGGATAGGGCGGTCCAGGGTCTGACAAAACTCCAACCGCTAACCTTCACCCCGAATGTCCAGCGGAAGTAAAAGGTTTTCCGGTGTCTCACCGAGCCTGACTTCAGACCCCAGTGCCTCACTGGCCTGCGTACGCCTGGAAGGATGGACTGTTTCCACGTTGTTGAGGACCACTCTCCAGGTAGCCCATTATTTCTCATGCATAATGTAGAAGCCTCCCAAATGATCAGGGACCATAAATCTGGCATGATAAGATGTTTCGCTATGTTTTGGACTCGCCCCTAATGGCTCAAATTGCCAAGAGTCTTACAGTTTACAAGAGGTAACAACAATATTCAGAAAAGGAGACACTGGAGGTTTGACCAGAACCCTCCTCAGAAATTTGAATTAATGAGCTAGTGTTGCAGAATTTTGAAAGATCGTGGAGGGAGGAGCATAGAACTGAAGGTAAAAAGGACGTACTAACTACATGCAGCTTTTCTTTCTTGTAGAAGGGAGATACAGAATGTATAACAAAAAGATGACTGCTCTCAAACAAACCACGAAAGAAGACATCCGGGTTTCCTCTGACGTTCAGCCTCTGTCATTAGTCAGTCTTCCACAGAGAAATTCAGACACTACCCAGAAGCCAACATTTGCTTTAAAAGACACACTTAAAATGAAAAGGAAAAAAAAAGGCCCCAGATATCTTATTTGATGATTCTCCCAACACAGAATGAAAAGCCTTAAAAGTGAAACCAACTTGTGTTTCAATCATCTCCTTTCTTGCCATCATTCAGATGTAAACAACTGGTAAGGGATTCCTAGTATCATCTCTGAACTTCATAAATTAACCATCAAAACAGCGATCCTTTTGCCTCCCTGCCACTGGTCAATTTCAGGTTTGGGAAGGCGGGGGTACCCTCCATGAAAACAGACAAACCCTGGGAAGCGGAACCTAAGGATTAATGCGTATTTCATGCTCCTGTTTCCTGGGTGAAAGCTCTTAACCAAGTCACCTCATGACCAGTTAGTCCATCTAGGGATCTGCTGTGGGAGACGGAGTCCCTCCGAGAGCCGAGAAGGAGAACAAATCCTTTGCCCCGTGGTCAACCTCCCAAAGCAAAGGCATGAATGTTAAACAGCAGCCCGATCAATACAAGCAAATATAGCTCAACTACACCATTTATTCAACCATGAGAGATGTCAATAGCCAGATTAGGGTGATCCATCTTTTTGATTTCCTACTGTCTTCCCTCAGACTACACGAGGGCTTTTTCCTGTATTAAAAGTGTTTGCTTTCTCAACCATAAAAATTCCAATTATTACTCTGCGCGCTCTGGAGTTAAGTTGCTGGCTGGCAGTGGCCTTGAATTACCTGGATCAGTCCTGGGAAGTAGGGGGCGGCTGGAACGATCATAGGTACGCCATAGGGATGCAAGAGGACTCCTTGAGAAGGCAACATGCTTTACGGGCAGGTGGGATCCCCTCGGAAGCTCAACGCATCAATGGAGAGTTGGGGGAAAAAAAAGAAAGAAAAAAAAAATCTATAGACCCAACTTCTTCCGAACCACAGAGCTGAGAGCCAGATCGCCGCTGTCAGGAGCGCAGAGCTCATCAACACTCAGAGGGGAGAGAAAGAAAATCCAGCATCAGCAACTCTTAATGTGAAAGTTTTCTTCGCAGACGAGGGAGAGACACAGCAGCTGCAGGGTTGAAGCTACCAAAATGGAAGGTTCTATTTTGGGAACGGCTTGCCTAACATGACTAACCAAATACTCTTCATTAATTTAGTTCTCAGAGAGAGTGAGAGAGACCCAGAGACAGGGAGCAAGGTGGTCAGGCTGGCAGATTTGGGCTCTTTCCAAAGGAATTTGGGGAAAAAGAAAAAACAAAATTGGAGTCTGTGTGGGATGGTTAGAGAGGAAAGCTGAGAAATGTCAATTGATATGATTATCAGCTGCCACTTAAAAGCTCAGTAGAGGAACGCAGACAGCCTCTGGTTCTGATCACAGAGAAACGAAGAAGATGCTATCTTGTTATCCTATGTCTCTCTCTCTATCTCTTTCTCTCTCCCTGGTTTTAGTTTTAAAGGGGCAACTTGTGCCCAAACTATAATAATACCACCAAGTATCTGCAGCGTGTGCTATGGCACACAGAACTATAGCTAAACTATTTACACATGTTTTGGAATTTCATTCTCAAAACTCTCGCAAGTAGCTACTATTGCTAGTTCCTGGTCCACACGAGAAATGAGGTTCACGCTGGTTGAACTGCACGCTCACAGCCCTCCACACATGAGAGGCAGTGCCAGGCTCCTAATTCCTAATTGGCCACTGTATCCATTACAGTACTTGGTTCTGTAATATAATTTCATATGCCTTAAAAATAAAGTTTTAACATTCTTTGTCTTTGAGCTTTCAGTTGTTATATTTTAATATGCAATCTATTAATCAGATGACTCCCTGCTCCGAGAGTTTAAAGGCATACCCAATGTACAGCAAAACCACAGATGAGAAATACACTCCAGTATTTCAGATCTTTCTGATGTTTGAAAACATCCAAGTGATGGTCCAGCATGAGATACGTGGTCACAGACACACCCAGATGGGATTGCAGGAAGTGGAATTATACTGACTTGGGTGTCCCAACTTGGCAGCTGTGTGATGCCGAACACGTTGCTCAGCGTCTCTGAACCTTCGTTTCTTCATTTGGAAAACTGAGATAATAACAGACCCTACCTCATAGGGTTGTGCGACAAGAAAAGTGCTTGGCATCCTCTCACAACGTGTACAAGACATGTATTTGGCATTCTTATCCTGTGTTTCCTGTTTCTCTACGGACGCCTGGTATAGATACGCCTTTGACTTCGGGTAGAAGGCAAAGACAGCCTCAGATTGTCACTCTTCTAATATGTATCCCAGGAAAGCACCTGCTAGTGTGGAGAATTTCCCAGTTTTGAGAGCACAGACTGAGTCTACTCAGGCCATGCTAAAGGCCCTGGAGATCACTGAAAATCACCTTCAAGCCCAACATCTGCTTGCCACCTCCCACCTCGAACTCGAAACCTGACACTGGATATAGATTTTTGTTGAAACTTGGAGAGCATCAGACACAGCAAAACGTATTCAACTATTGGCTTTTTCTAAATCCAAATGTCAATGCCTCCACTTTTAGATCGCCAAGGTGTTTTTACACTACACTAATTTTAGCTGCTTGATTTAGTTGCATAATTACATTTCTAGATAACGACAGTGGACAGCGTTTGGCAGAGAATGCAATGATTTAAGGCTGAATTGGGGCCATCTTGACAAGGTTTCTCTATAATTGATTCTCATGTATCCAAGTGGCCACCCTGTTACGATTCAGAAAGCTCCAGGAACAGCTGCGCCTTGACCCTCTCTTACTTAACAGCCTGATACTGTTTCTAACTTTAGCTTTTGACGCTGACTTTCAACACTGCTCTTCTGAGAAGTTACCAGTGAGAACAGAAGCCTTACCATGAGACTGCTTCCTGGGGGCGGGGAGAGCTCTTCCTGATTTTGGAAAGCCCTGGGGTCAGATTGTGTTATGTCTCTGATGGAAAAATCACTGGACCAGGAGGCAGGAGTTCAGGAAGGCCAGAAATGTATACATTTAGACTTTGTTTCCTGAATCTCCTATGTAAGTGATAATACTCACTTCCTCTTCACCAAGAGGGTTCTGATGAGCAAAATTGTGGAAGTGTTTTGGAAACTTGTTCAGTTGCTAAGTTGTGTCTGATTCTTTGCGACCACGTGGACTGCAGCACAGCTAGGCTTCCCTGTCCTTCACCATCTCCTGGAGTTTGCTCAAATTCATGTCCATTGAGTCGGTAATGCTCAATGAAATACGGCATGGAATGGCATGGAAACTGTAGAGTTACGTAAATATGAGAGTCTTCTATATATTACTGTGTGTGCTGTTTTTTTTAAAGAACTTGATGATGTATTTCAGAAATATAGGTAGACCTTGAAGACACTGCAATAAAGCAAGTTGCGCACATTTCTGGTTTTCCAGTGCATAAAAAAGATATGGTTACACTATACTATAGTCTATTAAGTGTGTGATAGCCTTACGTCTAAAAGAAGTATATGCCTTAATTAAAAAAATACTTTGTTGTTAAAATAGGCTAAAGTGAAAGTGAAAGTGAAGTCACTCAGTCGTGTCTGACTCTTTGTGACCCTGTGGACTGTAGCCCACCAGGTTCCTCTGTCCATGGGATTCTCCAGGCAAGAATACTGGAGTGGGTTCCCATTTCCCTCTCCAGGGGATCTTCCCAACCCAGGGACTGAACCCAGGTCTCCTGCATTGCAGGCAGACGCTTTAACCTCTGAGCCACCAGGGAAGCTCCCCACCATCTGAATCCTCAGCGAGCTGTAATCGTAACCTTGAAAATCAGTTATCACAGACACGGACAAATGGAAAATAATGAAAAAGTCTGAAACAGTGAGAGTTACCAAAATATGACAGAGATGTGAGGTGAGCCAGTGCTGTTGGGAGAACGGTGTCCGCCGACTTGCTTGACTCAGGGTTGTCATAAACATTCAGTCTGTTAAACAACAAACGCAGCATCTGGGAAGCACAATGAAATGAGTCGTGCCTATACAACCAGAACATATAGATAGATACCGTTTCCTTTGCAAAAGGTGCTTTCTCTTTTCTTTGTAAGAACTCTAAGCCACAAAAGCTTTTCTGCTCCTGAGCGTTTAGCATACCTTTCCCTCTCTCTGAAAATAAAGGCCTGTTGTCTTGTGACCCTTTTTCACTTTGGCTGCGAGGTCAGAGCCCAATAAGAGGTTCAGCTCTGTCCATTCCTTTGACCTGTACTACGGGAGTATCTGTGTTTTCATCTTCCTGTTCTCGCCACCTCCAGTCCTGTTACTCACATCTCCTCTGATTCTGATTTTATATTTAGATACAACTGTCATCTATGATTGTAGTAGTTATATTTGTGAAGCTGTGTGAATTGAATGTTTCCTTTTTCAAAACCCATCCACCAAACTTTATGAAATAATACAACATGGAAATAAATGATGATCACTAACCAAAACCTCTTGTTTTCTCAAGTGTTCTGTTTTCCCAAACGGGAAGCATCCAATATGACTGGACCATAGCTCTTTGCTTGTGGGTCCATTTCTTCCACTAAAAGGTGGGCTTCCCTGGTGGCTCAGATGGTAAAGAATCTGCCTGCAATGCAGGAGACCTGGGTTCGATTCCTGGGTTGGGAAGATCTTTCGAAGGGAATGTCTACTCACGCCAGCATTCTTGGCAGGAAAAGCTCCATGGACAGAGAAGCAGGCACTATATTCTCTGTATCTTCACTTCCCATTGGCTCACAGTAAACAGGTAGCTACAGTGTCTAGTACTGGTGTCTTAAGCTCATAGTATCTTGCAGGAATTTAAAGAGAGAGTGAGAAAAAAAGAAAAAAAAAAAGAGGCAAAGGACAAGAGATATAGTCCTGGCTGCTGCTGCTGCTGCTAAGTCGCTTCAGTCGTGTCCAACTCTGTGCGACCCCAGAGACGGCAGCCCACCAGGCTCCCCCGCCCCTGGGATTCTCCAGGCAAGAACACTGGAGTGGGTTGCCATTTCCTTCTCCAATGCATGAAAGTGAAAAGTGAAAGTGAAGTCACTCAGTCATGTCCAACTCTCAGCGACCCCATGGACTGCAGCCCACCAGGCTCCTCCATCCATGGGATTTGCCAGGCAAGAGTGCTGGAGTGGGGTGCCATTGCCTTCTCAGTGGGTAGCAAACATGGGAATGAATGATAGACTGAATTCAAACCAAGAGCCATGTACCATTAGCATGCTGGCAGTCGCAAGCAGCGGAGGGCAAACTTTTTTTCTGAAAATGGGCAGGTGACAAATATTTTAGATGTCGTGAACCTTCAACTCTCTGTGTTACAACTACTCAAAACTGTGCCATTTTCATATGAAAATGATTACAGTGCATAAGTGGATTCTGAAATTTGAATTTCCAGTCATTTTCACCTGTCACAAAATATTCTCTTTAGTTTTTCTCAACCGTTTAAAATTATATAAACCAATCTGAGCTTAAGGGTCATACAAAAACAGTCAAAGCCAGGTTTGCCTCACAGGCCATGGTTTTTCTCATCTTTATCCAAATCCTTTCTTTTTTTTATGTTTTATTAAGTTAGAGTATAATATTCATTGGAAGTACTGATGCTGAAGCTCCAATACTTTGGCCACCTGATGCTAAGAGCCGACTCATTGGAAAAGGCCACGATGCTGGGAACGATCAAAGGCAAAAGGAGAAGGGGACGACAGAGGGTGAGATGGCTGGATAGCATCGCTGGCTCAATGGACATGAGTTTGAGCAAACTCTGGGAGATAGCAAAGGACAGGGAAGGCTAGCATGCTGCAGTCCATGGGGTCACAGAGTGAAGTCAGACATGACTTAGCGACTGAACAACAAAAATAATTGCTTTACAATCTTGTGTTCATTTCTGCTGTGCAATAAGACACTTGCTTCATGGTTACTGACCTCTCTTATCCTTTCCTGGATTCAAATGCTGCTTCTTCTTCTTCTTTTTTTTTCTAATAGTTTTTCTATTTAAAACATTTTTTATTTATTTTATTTAGTTGACTGCACTGGGTTTTAGCTGTGACACATGGCCTCTAGTTGCCTGCTGACCAGGGAATGAACCTGGGCCCCTGCATTGGGGGCAAGGAGTCTCAGCCACTGGACCGTGAGGGAACCCCAGAAGGCTCTTCCTGTGCTATCACATAGGACAACTCTTTCCCTGGATCCTGAGAGCCAACACGAGGGTGACCAGCCAGCACCAACCCTTCCGAGCAGCAGCTACCCCAAGTCTCAACACTCATGTAAGAGAAGGAAAAAGGACAGAAAGCACAAGGATTGGCTGGAGGATGGGATCGGGGAGCACTCAGCAAAGACTGATTCCTGACTTACGGCTGCTATTGGCCAACAGAGCCGACTGCTGCCTCGTGGACCAAATCCAGTTTATAGGGGACGATGAGGATGAACGTGCTAACGGGGATGATGACGACAACAACAGCGATGATGCTTTGACGTCACAACACGAAAAGGAGCGGGCATGTTTAAACGGAAGTACCGTCTATACACTGTATATCTGCAAGATCTCTTGAGAGCCTGGAAGATCTAGAACCTTTGGCACACACTTCCTTGGCTCAACAATCCCTGAAGTCTGGGAGAGAGCCACCTCCCCCACCCCGCCCCACACACCCCCTGATCAGGAGCCTTTGTGACCATCCCCATCATCCGTTACCTGCTTCCTGAAAAATGACCATCAGACAAGACAAAACAAAACGCGCAGGGAATGGAGTGTTTCTCTGACAATAATCATACTCTTTATCTTGCGGGTATTGACAGTCGTTATCTCCTGAGGAAGATCTATGCAGATTAATGACCCACACCTCCCCATTCCCAGGTGGCGCTAGTGGTAAAGAACCCGCCTGACAACGCAGGAGACTTAAAAGACTCTGGTCCAGTCCCTGGGTTGGGAAGATCCCCTGGAGGAGGGCATGGCAACCCACTCCAGTATTCTTGCCTGGAGAATCCCATGGACAGAGGAGCCTGGTGTGCTATACAGCTCATAGCGCCAGGAAGTGGTGGACACAACTGAAGCCGCTTAGCACACACCCCATTTCCAGGCCAGGTTGGGTGACAGAGAATTTTGTACCGGTTTTCAAGGTCTTTTGCCATATCCCTCAGCTTTCCTTTCCCAGCTGCATCCTCTAATACACACTGTCCTTCCTTGTACCAATCACTTCTCTGCAAACCACACTGAGCTGCCTTTGCCAAACACCTTCACGAATCCACCACTCCTTACAAATTTGCCTGCTATGCAGAACTACCCTCTTTCCCTCCCTTCTTTCCTTCCTTTCTCCCTGTCTCCCTTCCTTCTTTGTAATTTAACATTACTGGCCTTAGTCAAAGGCACATTTCCTGCAAAACCTTTTGCATCACCCCAGGCAGAACTAACTGTACCATCACCCGTGTGCTAAAATCATGTTATATTGTATAATAATGATTCTTTTACGTGTGATGATTCCTTCAAGTAGGTAGACTGGCTCACCGAAGGAAGCGTGTTATTCATTCTTATTCATGCAGTGCTAAGTCTTTTCAGTTATGTCTGATTCTTTGTGACTCAATGGCCTACAGCCCACCAGGCTCCTCTGCCCATGAGACTCTCCAGGCAAGAATACTGGAGTGGGTTGCCATGCCCTCCTCCAGGGGATCTTTCCGACCCAGGGATGGAACCCACATCTCTCACTTCTCTTAGGCGGGTTTTGTTTTGTTTTGTTTTACTATTAGGGCTACCTGGGAAGTGTCCCCATGCTTATTTACCCAATGACTAAAAGGCCGAGTAGACAAATGAAGCTTCCTAAAATGCTTCCTGAGAGAATGACTGACGGAATAATGGTTTTGGACCAGTAAGAGTGAAGCTGCATTTACACATTGCATTTGCTGGCGGTCTCCATACCATTGAGAGCTTCAGATTTCCAAGGTCATCTCAACTCACCCGGAAGGGTCTGGGTACCATGAGAAAGCATGAGCTCCATACCTGTAGAGGCCAAGTTGGGATCCTGGCTCTGTCATCCTTTTCAACATTTGATCTGGGATGAGAAGACACTTAGCCCTGAGCCCCAGTCTCCTCAGGGTAAAACGGGACAACATCTGGCCTGTTAACAGGTACGCTGCTGCTGTGAAATGATAGGCTGTGTACGGGTGTTCCTGGCACTCAGAAAGTGTTCAAAAAGGGCTAGTTTAGTCGATGTTTTCTTCTTCAGCAATGTCTTTCATGCGCCCAGGTCAACGGTTTCCTAGTCAAACCAGTCTTCTGGTCAAGTCTGCCTCCTCAATGCCCTACCTGTACACCACAATGATGTCTCTGTAGGAGCCTTCATGCCATCTGTTTCCTCCCAGGACCCATGAATGCTCCCTTCTTCAACAAGCAAACATGGGTTTGATGCCCCAGGCAGCTTTCCCACCCTCTCCAGAGCTTAGAACCCTACCTGTCTAAACCCCTGGAAGACCAGCAGTGGTTTTCTCCCACAGGTAAAGACTGACTGGTGACTGTTTCAGGGTATGCTTCTATTTCACGCCCTCCACCTCCTGCTCCAGCATTTTGTTTTCCCATCTTTCTCGCAGGACTGGGCACAGAGTAGACGTCCAGGAGGCACTTGAGAATTATCTGGGGTAGCCCCATGATGCTCTGGAGGTTCAGAGACGTTAAGTGACCTGTCCAATGTTAGACAGCAAAACAGGTGCTTTCTTAATTCTCAGGGGCCAGTTTTCCCTTCTACACGCCCCTAATCTCTGCAAAAGCATGATAAACAGCCACTCTAGAGCAACGACTTGAACCAAAATGGATAAACTCCACTCATGATCACCTAGAGAAGAGAATGGCAACCCACTCCAGTATTCTGGCCTGGAAAAGCCCATGGATAGAGGAGCCTGGCAGGCTACAGTCCATGGGGTCATAAAGAGTCGGACACGACCGAGAAACTGAGCACACACGTGCACACTCAGCACCAGGCACGCATTCTAACCCCATCCAACGCAGGTAAGATCAAAGCACGGAAGGGTTTCGTCTCAAAGGGAAATGGACCTCAAAGAAAAAGTTTCTGAGATGCTACATAATGCTTACGGTCCTGAGGCTGAGGGTTGACATGTGAGCTCTCAGAAGAGGGGAGGCTGGAAGCATCGTGTCAACAACCAGGGAGGCAAGACCTTCTACAGGAGAAGCTGCCACCGACCGCCTGTTCTCTAGGTTATAGTCGCCTCATTTGTAACCTCAGCCAAGGACCAGTCCAGCCAGGAGAGTCACATCCTGGGAAGAGAAGACACATCCCCAGCCCACTGGGATCAGTTAACACGTGTGAATCAGGTGATGCATGGAGAGCTCTTACACAAGCTCTTACATAAGTACTAAGCAAGCACCAGTTCTCAGCGGCATTGCTATATTCTCTCATTGCCTGACACTTCCACCCGATGCTCACTGTGTGTTCTTGTGCCAAAATCTTAACATCTCTGTGCCTCAGGTTTATTATCTGTAAAACATGAACTACGACAAACTCCGGAAGATGGTGCGGGACAGGAAAGCCTGGCGTGCTACAAACCATGGGGTCACAAAGAGCCAGACACGACTTAGTGACTGAACGGCAACAACAAAACAAGAATACGATGAGCAACCACACCTCGCGGGGTGTCGAGAGACTCAAAAAAGAGTCACATACAGACACGGTTAGCTGAGGCCCTGGCTCAGAGCTGATAGTGGGGACACAGTTGTCAGAGTAATGAGGCATTAGCAGCATCTAGTTCCAAGGATCAAACCAGCACAACACCCAGGTTCGATCCCTGGGTCAGGAAGATTCCCCTGGAGGAGAGAATGGCAACCCACTCCAGCCTTCTAGCCTGGAGAATCCCTTGCACAGAGGAGTCTGGCGGGCTATCGTCCATGGGGTCGCACAGAGTCGGACACGACTGACTGACTAACACAAACCAGGAGTATCAAAACCCTTCCTTCCTTCAAATGTGAACTGGTCAGATAGTTTTTACAGATGCCAGCAGGGAGGTGCATTTCTGTTGGAAGAACTTACCTTCCTTCTTCTTCCAGGTTCTAAACCAAAAAATTAAGACAGAGAGTCTAACGAATATGTGGACATAGCTACTGTCCCTGGAAGACCAGTTTGGAAAACAAAATACGAGAATTTCAAATTCAACTGGGGGTTATGGGGATGAGGAAGTGCCTCTGAAATAAGAATAACCAAAAAAAAAAAAAAAGAAAGAAAAGAAAGAAAGAAATAAGAATAACCCAAAAAATCCAGGACACTGGGTCACCTCCACCCAGTAACATCACACACCCCCTCTCAATAAAATTGGTTATGAACACACACAAAGAAAATTCCAGTAGGTCTTGTGAGTGATGAAGCTGGTGATCAGCATTAGAAACCCCAGCCCCCAGTGGTGGAGGCAGCGCCTCCTCTCGGATCATTAAGCGCTTCTTGGCCTGATTCTCCTCTGAAAGCCAGACTGACCGGCTGAATGAGCAAATCTAAGAATATCAACCTCGCACACCATCTCTGCTGAGATCAACAATGCTTCAGGAACCGACCCCTGACCTGTCTGGGGATGAATGGCAACTGGGTTTGAGAACGTATTGACCTTGTTCTCCGCAAACAAATACTCCCTGGGGTCTCTCAGGGATGGGGGAATGAATACTCAGCCGCTCAGCTAGATTGCGCTTCCTGCCCTCCCGGCATCTTTGGTCGTGTGTGTGTGCGCGTGCGTGCCCCTGCGCGCACTCGCGTGCATGCCCTACAAGGCCCTGCAGGAGCCGGGTACAGAGTTCACTCCAAATAGCCTGAGGCCCCAGGACTCAGAACTGGTCTTTCTGTCCTGACCCCATGTCTGCTCTGTCCTCCCTCGGAATGGGCTGAACCACCTGAACTCTGGGCATCCTATTCCCCTGAGAGACTATGTCTGTACTAGCCTCTACCAAAGTCAACTCAGCATCAAAGATGCCTGGTGAGATGCTTCATGTGTAAAAAGAACCCTGAGGCCAAATAAGTGGGAGAGATTCAGCTTGTTCTCTCTCCCACTTGGGGGTTCATGGTGCATAGCCTAGTACAGCACCCAAGAAGTCCTGTAAAGGAAGAAAAATAGAGACCAGTTTGACCATGTTTGATGCAGACATTCCCAAACTTATTTGATGACTGACTGGCAATCCATCCATCCATCCACCTACTTATCCATCCATCTATCCATCCAATCATGCATCCATCCATCCATCTATCCACCCACCTATCCATCCATCCATCCACACACACTCATCCATCCAACCATCTATCCATTTATTCATCATCCATCCATCCATCCATGCATCTATCCATCCATCCATCCATGCATCTATCCATCCATCCATCTTGCTGTCTATATGAATATCTGGCTATTGAGAGTAATAAATTATGTCAGTCCCTGGGCAAAGTTCTTTACTGTTTCTCCCAATTCTCCTCTTCCTATTTCTTCACTTTCATCAGAATCTTTGTGACCGTCACCACCACCACCATCATCATCATTATCACAGTTGCTGTGAATTCAATGCTTACTTTGTGCCAGGCCCTGTCCTGTACTAATTTCAACAGATGCGTTATCTAGGTGATCCCCTCTAAATCCCTATGAAGGAGATTCTGTTACATTTATTGCATCAGAGACAAGAACACAGAGCCACTGAGAAGGGGAGTAAACTGACCAAGAAAACAGAGCTACTAAATGCAGACCTGTGCAACAGGCCAGAAGTCCTAGCGCCTAAAACCTAAGAGAAACCCTTTTGCACCTGCGACAGTCATGGACACACTCTGAGAAATGCTGGCCTGGACTAAACTCAAGCCGAGTAGACCCTCATCTCCTTTGCCCTCAATCTCCCACTCATTCTCAAGTACCCTAATTGCCATTAAAGCAAAGCCAGACAAAACCACAGCCCAGAAAGACAGATGGACAAGACTTAAAGGCTTGCAGAAGGGCTGGCCTCCGGCCCCTCCCTCTCCACCGCACTGAGTCATCAGGAAGCAGAAAAATACGTCCCGAGGAAGAGGAGGTCTAAGGCAGTAGAAATGGGCTGATACATGGGAACACCAGCCAGGAGTCACCACGGGAAGAAAAGAAAAAAGACGGCAGAGTGATCCAAGAGAAAAAGCCCTAAAGAGACGACCCCGTGTCACCACCTCAACCTCCAGCACTCCTTATCTCCTCGGCCCATCCTGTCCTTGGCTCTTTCTCCTATAAATGCCTCTTCTCGAGGAGACGAGATGGTTCTTCACTCTTATTTTTGATGCATGGACCACTCTGAATTTTGTCCTCATCCCAGAAAACTGCACATAACTCACAAAATGTTCCATATCACGGCAGGGAGCGGGTGGGTCCTCTGCCATCCATCTGCGGACCCCTGTGGGGCCTCAGGCTCCCGGTGACGGATCAGGTGGCCGTCCTTGCCTGGAATCACGTTGCCCAGCCCTGTGGATGTACACCTGCCACTGAGAGAACACTCACCACAGTTCAGCAGGAGTGAGAGTTTCAAGAAGGCGAAAAAATCAAACAATGTGGGGAGATGCTACAGCACTGCACATTGTACCATCAAGGAGTATGTGTGCTCAGGCGTGTCTGACTCTTTGCGACCCCAGGGACTGCAGCCCACCAGGCTCCACTGTCCATGGGATCTTCCAGGCAAAAATACTGGAGTAGGTTGCCATTTCCTTCTCCAGAGGATCTTCCCAACTGAGGGACTGAACCCATGTCTCCTGCGTCTCCTGCTTGGTAGGTGGATTCTTTACCACTGAGCCATCCGGGAATCCCCAAACCTAGGCAGACACTAAGAAATTCGAACACACATCCTTAGCCCTTTTGTCTGACAATGAACAATCGACTTAAGATAAGGTCTGCCTTCTAGCAGAAGCTTTCACCTCCCATTTCAGGCCAAGAAACAGATTCTATCAAACCAAAGAGTAGGGGACTTCCCTGGACGGTTCAGTGGTTGAGAATTTGCCTTCTAACCAAGCGGACACTGGTTTAATCCCAGGTCGGGGAACTAAGGTGTCGCATGCCGAAGGGCAACTGAGCCTGCACACCACAGCTACTGAGTCCTCACGTGAGGACTCCCGCAACAACAAAAGATCCGGCGTGCTACAACGAAGACTCACAGCAGAAATGAAAACAGACAAACAGACCCCAAAGAGCGTGTGTTAGGCATAGAGTATCACCCACCAAACCCGTCACCAAGCGCTGGGGGAGAATGGAGCCAGGACATACACATCTGTGTTTTCAGAGACTACGCAGTCTGGTTCTTGCAGAAAAAAAGATAGAGAGAGGAGGGACCCAGGACCACGCCATGCAGCTGAGCATCTGAAAGCTGGAGCCAAGGTGCTGACCGCTGCAGATGGTTTCTCCGCGATGTCAGGGCCTGGCAGCTGGTGGCAAGAGAGAGCCTCTGACAGGTGGGCTTCTCAGCTTCCCGGATTAGCAGTGCCCTTCTGGGGCACACTGGGGACATCAAAAGAGGAACCACCCGGAGTGACCTCATTTCCTTTCTGACTCGACATTACCATCTATTTTTAAATACTTTGGGAACAAACCATATATATCATTTACTATTTGCCAGGCACCTTCTAACTCCTGTATGTATTCACTCCTGTAACCTCTTTTTTTTTTTTTTTTTTTTTTTTTCCGGATGGTAAAGAATCTGCTTGCAATGCAGGATACCTGGGTTTGATCCCTGGGTTGGGAAGATCTCCTGGAGAAAGGAACGGAAACCCACTCCAGCGTTCTTTTCTGGCAAATCCCACGGACAGAGGAGCCTGGCGGGCTACAGTCCATGGGGTCTCAAGAGTCGGACATGATTAAGCACCTAACATTTTATTTCACTTGATTTATAATATTGTGCTAGTTTCAGGTGTATAGCTTCAGATTCCATTATAGGCTATTAGAAGATATTGACTGCAGTTTTCTGCGCTACCCAATAGGACTATTCTATCTACTTTATACATAGCAGTGTGTATCTATCAACCCCACGCTATCCGTCCCCCTCCCCTTCCGCCTTTGGTAACCATAAGTTTGTTTTCTCTGTGAGTCTATTTTGCGAATAAGTTGACTTGTATTATTATTTTTTTAAGATTCCACATATGCATGATATAATATTTGCCTGAGTGAAATAAGTGACTTATTTCACTTAGTATAATAATCTCTAGGTGATCCATGTTGCTACAAAGGGCAATCTCACACTCATCTTTATGGCTGAGTAGTACTCCATCATGTGTACCTATATAGACCATCTCTTCTTTATCAGTTCATCTGCGGATGGGTGTTTACACTGTCTCCACGCCTTGGCAATTGTGAGTGGTGCTGCTATGAACACTGGTGTACATGCAACTTGCCAAATTAGATTAACTCATATAATTTTTACAGCAACTCTGAAAGGCAAGTTTTGCTGCTACTATCACGGTATGACTGACAGGGAAACTGAAGCACAGAAACGTTAAGCAACTTGCCCAGGATCACAGAACATGTGGGTGGTCCAGGCTCAGGCAGCCCCATGTGTATTTCCCAAAGACACATTTTTGCAAAATATATTTCTGCAGGTCTCCAACTGACTAATATAAAACAGAATTTTCTTTTTATTATAATATGTACCATACTGGCTAAGAACTCAGATATCAGGCCCATACTGAGCTTAGGTTCAGAATCTGGCTCTAACTATTCCTGGCTCTGTTGACATGGATGAGTTACTGAATGTCAAATAATTCACTTATAAATTCGGAGGTTATAATACTCTCCTTACTAGGTTGTTGTGGGGAGCGCTCTAAATAGTGTAGCAATGCACTTGAAAAACTTCTTGGGCTCGAGTCCACTTCTGTGAGGGTGGGGTTGATTCATGGTGATTGGTTCCATGGTAGCCTGATCATCTCTGTTTATACAAAGGCCAGCATTTAAGGGACTGCTCACTTCTTGCTGGTTGACCCCAAACATCCCAGCTCCATGAATAAACAAAGCCCCATATTGCTTAAGCTACTTCCTGAGTTAGTTTTCTGTCCCTTACAACTAATAGATTCTGGGTTAATTCAAGAGTAACCATGGGAAGAGCAGATATACATACATGCATCCCTGGTGGCTCAGAGGTTAAAGCATCTGCCCGCAATGTGGGAGACCTGGATTCGATCCCTGGGTCGGGAAGATCCCCTGGAGAAGGAAATGGCAACCCACTCCAGTATTCTTGCCTGGAGAATCCCATGGACGGAGGAGCCTGGTGGGCTACAGTCCATGGGATTGCAAAGAGTCGGACATGACTGAGCGATTTCACTTCACTTCATGCTTTAAAAGAGTCATACGGGATACTTTTTGCTTATCTGTATCAGCAAACATCTTATAGAACTTTCCAGGCAAGAATACTAGAGTGGGTTGCCATTTCCTTCTCCAAAGCATGAAAGTGAAAAGTGAAAGTAAAGTCACTCAGTCGTGCCCGACTCTTAGCAACCCCATGGACTGCAGCCTACCAGGCTCCTCCATCCATGGGATTTTCCAAGCAAGAGTACTGGAGTGGGGTGCCATTGCCTTCTCCGATCTAAGCACTTTAGAAACTTTAATTGAGTCAATCTTTCAACAAGTCTCTGATTTTGGTGCCTGTATTAGCCCCATTATACAGATGAGGAAGTATCATTCAGAAAGTTCAAATCATTCATGGCTAAGTTGAATGGGAGGGCCGTAGGTCTGTGTGATTCCTCTTCTCACTTTCCATTCCTGAGCATGCTGGTGTATTTGCTAAATAAGGCATCCTGGAAACTTACGAAGGAGCCAACACCACCTCTCAGGTGTGCATGCGTGCATGAATGCATACTCAGTCATGTCTGACTCTTTGCAACCTCATGGACCTCAGTCTGCCAGGCTCCTGTGTCCATGGAATTTCCCAGACAAGAATACTCAAGTAGGTTGCTGTTTCCTCCTCCAGAGGATCTTCCTGACCCACGGACTGAACCCACGTCTCCTGCATTGGCAGGAGGATTCTTTACCACTGAACCACTGGGTACCTACATCATGAACCTTGTCTCCATGCTGAAATCTCCTGTAAGTGAGCCCTAGGAAAAACTGCATGAATGGTAAGCAAGAACTGAAATATTTCCTTCCAGAGAAATCCCACTGCTGCAGAGCTGTGACAACACAGATCAAGCTATATTCAGACCCGAACCCAAAACAGCAACCTGACATCAACCCACCACCATCCATATCTTTCTAAATAATGTTTGGCAGAGAGTGCTGTTTGCCCCTTCTCCAAATAAAACTCCTGGGCTGGGCCATTTTGAGGAGTGTATTTTTATGCACACCCACCTATCACAGATCTGAACTCAACAGGTTGGCATTCCATAACATAATTACTGTGTTCGTTTGCATCGCCCCCCAACAATATTGGATAGAGCGCGGGGTAGAAATTCACAGATTCCAGGGTGTACGGCCGTGTTAGGGTTACAACCCAGACCTCACTTCCTTGGAGACTCCATGGCTGACCTCAAAGCTGAATACTTCTTTTAGGACCGAAATAGAACAAAGGGACAAAAGGGAATGGAAAGATTTAAAATTAGGATTAAAAAAAAAAAAAAAAAGAAAAGGAAGCTTGGCACTGGAGTGGCCTTCCTTAAACCACTTGAAACTTACCAACGATGCCCAACTTTCACTGTGGTTTATCCCCATATGTTCCCACACTCCCTCTGAGACCTAACTTTTGCAGGCACTATTTATCATTCTGGCTAGCGGTGTGCTCATCTGCCTACCAGGCTAAGCAGCCCTCGTTGTTATTTTTGTAATTACTGGGAGTCTTTTTCATGTTGCACTCTGCCAGAATCCCAGCTCACCACACACCTGCTATACTCAGAACACATGGAGAGAGGGGGGAGGGTCTGACAGTAAAGAAGAGAGGAAGATGGCCTTCCTGCTCACAATGAAAAGCAAAATCAAGAATAAAGAAGTCCCTGTGTACCATTTTTTTTAAGGCTATACTCAGAGTCAGCTTGTTCTTTATCAAACACTCTATGCTCACTGAAAAGAATGTTCATTAGAATAAATGCTGGCTGCACTTTTTAAACAAAGATAAATTCCTTTTGTCATTGTAGTGACCACAGTGCATATCATCATCCCCGTTTTATAGATGAGAAAACTGAAACAAAGAAAGATAACTTGCTAGTGGGCATACGTGATGGCAAGGGGCAGATTTGGACCTGATTTAAATCCAAGTGCTCTGCAACGGTTCTACTAGACATCGTTCTCATCAGCATCACCACCATCACCAAACATCAGCATCCTTGCCATCGCTGTTGCCACCACCATCACCACCACCAGCACCTTCACCACCATCAGCTCAACCACCGTCATCACCCAGAGCATCACACTCCCCCGACCACACCACCATCACCATCAGTTCCTCCAGTGCTATCACTACCAGCATCAGAACCAGCACCACCACCTCCATCACCACCATCAGGACCAGCATCAGCACCTCCATCACTACCTCCATCACTGTTATCACGACCAGCATCTCCACCACATCACCATCACCACCTCCATCACCACCATCAGGACCAGCATCAGCACCTCCATCACTACCTCCATCACTGTTATCACAACCAGCACCTCCACCACCATCACCATCACCACCTCCATCACCACCATCAAGACCAGCATCAGCACCTCCATCACTGTTATCACAACCAGCATCAACACCACCATCACTACCATCAGGACCAGCATCAGCACCTCCATCACTGTTATCACTACCAGCATCAACACCACCATCACCATCACCACCTCCATCACCACCATCAGGACCAGCATCAGCACCTCCATCACTGTTATCACAACCAGCATCAACACCACCATCACTACCATCAGGACCAGCATCAGCACCTCCATCACTGTTATCACGACCAGCATCTCCACCACCATCACCATCACCACCTCCATCACCACCATCAAGACCAGCATCAGCACCTCCATCACTGTTATCACAACCAGCATCAACACCACCATCACTACCATCAGGACCAGCATCAGCACCTCCATCACTGTTATCACTACCAGCATCAACACCACCATCACCATCACCACCTCCATCACCACCATCAGGACCAGCATCAGCACCTCCATCACTGTTATCACTACCAGCATCAACACCACCATCACCATCACCAGCATCAGGACCAGCATCAGGACCATCACCACCACCACCACCAGTACAATCACTCCTGAGCTCTTATTTGCCAGGGGCTGTTCTGGGAGCTGTACAAATCACCTCATGCCATGATCATGACAATCCCACGTTACTGGCCCTGCTATACCTCTATTTCACAAATGTAGAAATGAAGCTCCAGAGAGGTTAAGAGACATGCCCACTGAGCTGGTCAGAGGTCTGAAAGATTCATAAAGTTTTAAAGATCCAGAGCCACTTCTGCCGGACACCAACAGGAATGCATCTAACTTCCGAGCTCCCCTGACCAGACGTGGGGGATGGAGGCATTGCTCCTGGGACATTTCATCCAAGTAGCTCTCCACTCCTCACTCAGTATTTCTGAAGTCTGCTGCTAAGAGGGGAGAGGTCACACTGTCAATGTGGGTGCCATTCTCTGTGGTAACTGCTACCAAACCAGGTGCGGGGCCAGCCGCTGAGATTCGGAGCCCTGGCCAAGCAGACTCCAGGGAGCACAGGCTGGAGCTGGCTTGTAACTCTCTTCGGTGAAGCCCCCTGTAGTCCAGGGTGGTGCCTCTTGAGACATTACCATCCTCCCCCAGCTCTCAGATGCCCCACCCTGCAGGATATTACATGTGCTCGCCTTTGGCTGAATACCTGCAGTGGGGGGTGGAGAATGTCACAGGGAATATCAGGCTTATTTTTCAAACTTTTCCCTCCTGTCCATCTCTTGTATCAACTCCCGGGTACGTCATCTTGCATCTGAATTATTACAGCAGCTTCCTACCTAAGCCTCTGCTTTCAATCTCCTTCCCTGCTACTCTTGACTCCACAGAACAGCCCCACTGGTCTTTTTAAAGGCTAAATTCAATCATACGTGCCCGCTGCTTAAAGACCCTCTGTGGGGAAGGAGAGGGTGAGACAAATTCAGACAGTAGCACTGAAACATATCAATTACCATATGTAAAACAGGTAGCCAACGGGAAGCTTCCGTATAGCACAAGGGAGCTCAGCCCAGTGCCCTGTGATGACCTCAAGGGGTGGGTGGGAAGCTCAAGAGAGGGGGCATGTGTACACATTTACGGCTGATTCCTCTTGCTGTCGGGCAGAAACCAGCACAACACTGTAAAGCTATTATCCTCCAATTAGAAGTAAATTTTTTAAAAAGACCCTCTGCGTTCTTTTTTTTTTTTTTCCTTTGTATTTCTCTGGGATTAAAATCCACCCCTACACGGATGCTTCTACACCCCTGTGGCTTCTGGCCCCTCTCTGTCTCTCCTGCCCTAGCTCACTGTCCCACAGGCCCCCTGGCCTTTCTCAGCCTCCCCTGAGATCACCCAGGTTGGGACGCACACATCCCCACTCACCTCTCTGTCCACTTCCTACTTGGCCTCAGTCTCAATGCAGCTGCCTTAGAGGGAACACTCTTCACCTCTGAATCCAGCCCATTTTGTTTTCTGTGGACCCTTCTTTCAGACCCTTTACCACCACTTGCGATACCGATGTATCAAGGGATCGCTAATCTCAACATACTGTGAGCTCCATGAAGGAAAAAATGACGTGGGTTGTTCCTTCCTGTGTCTCTTTAGGGACTGACCTCATTTCTGAGGCAGCGCAGAGGCTAAGTAAACATTTGTTGAATGAGTGAGTGATTGAATTAATTATTAACCAATTACTTAAGTGAGAGAATGAGGTCTGAGCCAGTCATTATGGGTGACACACGCTTTGTTGTAGATGATACGGTAAGTCTCAGCAATAGACCATGAAGTGTGAGGAACCCTCTACAAATGGCCAGTCTTCTCCGAGAGTCTGGGATAAACTTTGAAAAGTCTGTCTCACGTGTTAGGCGAGAGTTGTCTTATGTAATATAGTAATTGCTGGCTTGAATTAAAGACATCATTATTTTGGAGAGTTGTTCTTTTTCTGATATAAAAAGTGAAGGATCCACCTCTTATATGAACACATCTCTTATATATCATCTTCGTGGCATACTACACAATTAAGAAGGAAATGTGATTTGATTTTTTTTTGGGGGGGAATGGACATTTTCCACAAAGCCAAGAAAAGCTATCAGAATAAAAGACTGTTTATTTGGGTGAATCACCAGCTTTGCACAAATCCCAAGTGCTAATTGCATAATGGGTCTTTACAAAATGCCATAATACGGGTTCGGCTGGTGTCTCTGCTTTTGGTTTGAAAAATAGATTGTTTAATAACCCATCAAAGCTATATGTGAACCGAGTAAACAATGGAGCAGATGTTGACTGCTGTCTTGTGCCTCGTAGACATAATTAAAGACAATGAGACGCTCACAAATGCAGAGAATGGAGGCCAAACACAGACACGAGAATCAGTACAATACGAATGGAAGCTGTGTGTGCTGGACACCTGCTTTCCCAGTGCAGAACGCTGTATCATATTTCCTGTGATGGCAAACGGCTGTACCGTCCTTTATTTACTTATGTAAATATGTACACTCTGTTCTCCACTTCTCAAGAAGATGAGACTGGGAAAGGTAGTCTTTGCAATTGAATATTTGTTTCCATCTCCTGCCTGCTGACTAAGACCCTGGACAGTTTCAAAAAACGTTTTTTCATTTTCTCATAAGCCTCAATGTGAAAAAGAACCAGTTAGCCAAAACGTTCCCATCTCTAAAAGAAATGAAAGCCCCGGTTTGAGTGGGGGTTGGTTGCAGCTTTATTCATTTGTCTCTGCATTCAATCTTTCATGCATTATTTAGGGAATCTACTAAACTGACATGTTTATTTCCTAAAATCCTTACATCTCTTTGTGTGTGTGTGTGTGTGTTTTAATTAAGGTGCATTTCTATAAAATCAAACTTTCATCTTATGGTAAAAAGAAGCCTGTTGGATAGCATATGTAAAGTATGATCCTAATTTTCTAAGTATTCTCTTTCCCCCTCAAACTCCTACTCAGATCTCTGTTGGTTGTTATCAATCAGTTCTATAGGGGAAGAAATAAAACCACACGCAAAATGAAATGAATGATACAATGAAGAGAACATGCGTGCAATATCCCCTCCACCCCTTCCCCCCAGAAATTCAGGACTTTTCTCTGTGGATACCTTGAAAAAGGAATGGACAGTGGTAAACACACCATGTGACTATATCATTTTTCCCCTTTAATTAGGAACAAAAAAAAAAAAAACCAGGAGGGATTAAAATTCACTCTTTGTGGCTCACTAGAGAGGAGAGAGTTTCCAAGATCCAGAATTCTCAATTCAGAAAATAAATATCTTCTCTCAGCTTTAAAACAAAGCCAAGTCCTTTTTCTGTGAATAATTTAAGAAAAAAAAGTAAAGCCTCAAAACTCCCATTGTTTAAAGAACCCACGTTGTCCTGTTGACTTGTAGTGAAGGAGACTTTAGCACACTCGCCATCTCCTGGTCTGCTGTCTTTGACGGCATGAAGGAAGCGGGTGGTTCTAGTGCGGTCTGCACCTCTTCCTGCTAATAAAGCGGTGTCAGCCCATTTTCACAGACACCATAAAGCACGAACTCCAAATGGTAAACAAACAGGGCTGTGACGCCACTGCGAAACAAACGAACCAACCCTGGAACACCCTAGATAGATGGCACCCCCTCTTTTGTTCATCCCTTCTAGGAAGGCAGGTCCCGAGGTGGACCTGATTAAACCCACAACACACACACACATACACATGCTTGAGCACACTCACTCACACACACACACACACACACACACACACACACACACAGGCAGACACTCAGGAAGGTTGTAAAGCACTAAATTCTTCTGATTGATGAAGCAGTCTCCACTGCATGGAGGAAAACAGCCTGGTGAGCCCAGATCCCACCTCCAGAAATTCCTTTATTAACAAGACCGGCCCCGCACGTGAACAAAAGCAGTGGCTTGGGGTGTATAAATCATTAATATGGTGCTGGGCAGTGACTGCATTTCCTGAGTTGGATGGAGAGCTGCTCAGCACGGGGGGATCTGGGCATCAGAACTGGCAGTAGAGACGGGCAGGCCACTCTTCTCCCAGTGCTCACCATCAGCTCTCCCCCACTGGCTCACCCACTCCCCAGCTCAGCCCCCACCCCTGGATAACAGCCTCCATGTGTGCTGTGGTTGTTTCAACAAGCATCCGAACAACTTAAAATGGCAAAAAGCTTCCAAGTCGAGACATCTCCAGACTCTTTGCCTTTTTGACATGTTTTGCCTTGAAAAGGAAGAAGAAACAAGGGTGTGGTTAGGTGCAAAGGGATGGCCTAACTGAAGCGGAGGTGTATCGGGGGGACCAGCGCCCTGCAGGGCAAGCAGGTGGTCAAGGGGACAGCACAAACCCCAGAGCTCAGAAGCCTGGTTCTGGAGGGAGACGTGTGTGTGAGAGTGTGCGTGTGTGTGTGTGTGTCTGTGTGTGTGTGTCGCACGTGCCTTAGTCACTCAGTCCTGTCTGACTCTTTGCAACCCTGTGGACTGCAGCCCTCCAGGCTCCTCTGTCCATGGGATTCTCCAGACAAGAATACTCAAGTGGGTTGCCATGCCCTCCTCCAGGGGATCTTTCCGACCCAGAGATCGAACCTGGGTCTCCAGCACTGCGGGCAGATTCTTTACTTTCTGAACAACCTGGGAAGCCCCTGGAGAGAGCCAGTCTGGTTTTAAGTATGGGCTCTTCAGCACACACACACACACACACACACACACACACACACGCACACACACACACACACACACACAACTTCCATCTAGGCCTCCCATCTTAAAAATAAAAAAAAAGAAAGAAAAAAACATTTCATATTCCTATCAATTCCCCTGGAGGCCTTTTGTGGGGGATTAAAAGACATAATCCATGTAAAAGGGCTTAGTTTCACGTGCTTGTCATGAAGCACAGAAAAGTTATTATTTCATTATTTTTTATCATTTTTCATCATCATCCTCTGCCTTGAAACCAGCTGGATGCTCTGCTTATCCACAAGACCTAACAAGCTGCATCTCCAGCTTGTAGGGGAGTCTCACTCTTTGAATGGAACGGAAAGGAGAAAAAAGAAAAAGAGTTCTCAAGAATCCTGAGTACCGTGTTCTAAACGGAGACCCCTAGTGGAAGGTTGTGCCATTGCACCCTGAAGAGAAGGACTTTTCCACTTGGCTGTTCATTGCTAACACTTGGGGGTTTGGGAGGGGGATGGTGAGGCAGAAGAAAGGAAGCGAAAAAGCTTTACACAGATTATTTGGATGAGAGAACCTGTCAGAGGGTTTAAGTAGAGACGATCGACAAACCCCAAGCCCAGCCTGTTACACGAGGTACTTTTGCATTTCCAGAAATTCCAGGAGTGGTTCAGATGAGAGGGATGTGAGGCTGGGAACCCCTAAGCTCTGTCCTTTTGCTTCAGAACAAACAGGACACACGATGGGAAAGACTAGAGATCTGTTTAAGAAAACTGGAGAAAGCAAGGGGACATTTCATGCAAAGATGGGCACGATAAAGGACAGAAACGGTAGGGACCTAACAGAAGCAGAAGAGATTAAGAAGATGTGGCAAGAATACACAGAACTGTAAAAAGAAAAGATGGTCTTAATGACTGGATAATCACGATGGTGTGGTCACTCACCTAAAGCCAGACATCCTGAAGTGCAAAGTCAAGTGGGCCTTAGGAAGCATTACTGTGAACAAAGCTAGTGGAGGTGATGGAATTCCAGTTGAGCTACTTAAAATCCTAAAAGATGATGCTGTTAAAGTGCGGCACTTACTATGTCAGCAAATTTGGAAAACTCAGCAGGGGCCACAGGACTAGAAAAGGTCAGTTTTCAGTCCAATCCCAAAGAAAGGCAATGCCAAAGAATGTTCAAACTACAGTACAACTGCACTCATCTCACACGCTCGCAAGGTTATGCTCAAAATCCTTCAAGCTAGGCTTCAAAGTATGTGAACCGAGAACTTCCAGATGTACAAGCTGGATTTAGAAAAGGCAGAGGAAACAGATATCAAATTGCCAACATCCGTTGGATCATCGAAAAAGCAAGGGATTCCAGAAAAAACATCACTTCTGCTTCACTGACTACACTAAAGCCTTTGACTGTTTGGATCATGAAAAACTGAAAAATTCTGAAAGAGATGGGAATACCAGACCACCTTACCTATCTCCTGAGAAGGTCAAGAAGCAACAATTATAACCTGACATGGAACAACTGACTGGCCCAAAACTGGGAAAGGAGTAAGACAAGACTGTATATTGCCACCTTGTTTATTTAACTTATATGCAGAGTACATCATGTGAAATGCTGGGTTATGTGAATCACAGGCTGGAATTAAGACTGCCAGGAGAAATATCAACAACCTCCAATATGCAAATAATACGACTCTAATGGCAGAAAGTGAAGAGGAACTAAAGAGCCTCTTGATGAGGGTGAAAGAGGAGAGTGAAAAAGCTGGCTTAAAACAGCATTCAGGAAACTAAGATCATGGCATCCAGTCCCATCACTTCATGGCAAATAGATGGGGAAAAAGTGGAAACAGTGAGAGATTTTCTTTTCTTCAGCTCCAAAATCACTGTGGACAGTGACTGCAATCACGAAATTAAAAGACACTTGCTCCTTGAAAGAAAACCTATGACAAACCTAGACAGCATATTAAAACGCAGAGACATCATTTTGCCAACAAAGGTCCGTACACTCAAAGCTGTGATTTTTCCAGTAGTCATGTATGGATATGAGAGTTGGATCATAAAGAAGGCTGAGCACTACAGAATTTATACTTTCAAATTGTGGTGCTGGAGAAGACTCTTCGAGTCCCTTGGACTGCAAGGAGATCAAACCAGCCAATCGTAAAGGAAATAAACCCTGAATATTCACTGGAAGGACTGATGCTGAAGCTGAAGCTCCAGTCCTCTGGTCACCTTATGCCAAGGGTTGACTCATTAGAGAAGACCCTGATGTTGGAAAAGATTGAAGGCAGGAGAAGAGGGTGACAGAGGATGAGATAGTTGGATATCTATCCTCAGATAGTTAAAACAGCATCATTGACTCAATGGACATGAGTGTGAGCAAACTCCAAGAGACAGAGAAGGACAGGGAAGCCGGTGTGTTGCTGTCTACAGGGTCGCAAAGAGTCAGACAAGACTTAGCAACTGAACAACAACAAAGAGGACATGGTGACACATATGCCCTCTGGCAGGACAGATCCAGGATCTAAAAATGCATGTGTCAGCTGGACCGACCATCCCCAGACTGGGACACCTGCCCAGGCATCAGTCAAGGACCCGGCCATCACCAAGCCCCGGAGAGACTCCCTGGACTCTCCCGGTGACCATCTTCACTTTAGCCGGCTCCCACCCAAGGAAAGCTTATAGGAATGAACTTGAAAGGGTGGCTCAGGTCTCCGGCATCCAGAACAAGGACATTCTGAACCGAAATAAGTGAAGCCCCTGCAGTGTGATTCTGTCAGCTTTTGAAAGTAAATAACTGCTACTGACAAGAGCAAGACAATTTTTGTTTCCCCTCCTCCTGTCACAGAGCATTAATTAAGCTGTGCAGCCACTTTACAAGCTGGTACCACCAGCAGGACTTCCAGGGGTCGGGAGGAAAAAGTGGAAGAGAGCCAGGACAGGTAGGAGGAACCGAGGGACCCGAGAGAGACCCCTACCCCCTATATGCCTCGTGTGTGTCCTCAGCAAGCCACGGGGGCATGGATCATGTTGATTTGGGAGAAATTGAAAACAAAAAATGATGTTCGATAAACAGATGCTACTTTTTTTAACACAGGTGTTCATTCAGTCTTTCATTCACTTTTTAATAAACACCCATTGGCCACTCACCCTGTCCCAGATGCTGTGCTAAGGATTAGATTTAATCTTGCAAAGAACAGTATGAAATAGTTATTCTTACCCCTATTTTTTTTTTTCACAGAAGGCAATTAAAGCCCCTGAATCACGTTAAGCAACTTGCTCGATCCAGTTGGATCAGCTAATTGAGTAACAGAGCTGGGATAAGCCTTCCGCTCACCACTTCTGTCCTACATACAGCTCCGGAGACACCAGTTCTTTCAAAGTAGGCTTTGCAAAAGAGCTGACACCAACTGGTTCTAAAATAATGTTGGTTCCTCAACTGAATTTTGAAAGGATCTTGAGATGGGCACTTGGAGACTGCGACGTGTCCACCGCATCATTCCTTCTTTGGAGCCAAATGTTGTTCCTGTGTGGGCGGAGGACCCATCCTTTGGGGAGGGGGTACCTCTCGCCTCTCACTCCTGCCTAAGGGCAGAGCTCGCCCCATGCCTGGAGAAAGCTGCTGCTGCTGCTAAGTCGCTTCAGTCGTGTCTGACTCTGTGCGACCCCATAGACGGCAGCCCACCAGGCTCCCCCGTCCCTGGGATTCTCCAGGCAAGAACACTGGAGTGGGCTGCCATTGCCTTCTCCAGCCTGGAGAAAGCAGAACCATCTAAAGGAACAGCTGGGATATTCACTGTTGTTTTTGATAAGGAGGATCTGGTCCTCGAGGTGAGTCCCGGGCAAACATCAGATGCCAAAAAAGAAAAGGCTCACTAAAACTGAAACTTTTGTGCATTTACTCATCAGGGCTGGGAAATCTGAGGCTCCGAAATCCTACGGCTGCCTGTACTTTGTTCCACAGCTGCCAAGGTAAAACAAAAAAAAAAGAAAAAGTCGTTACCTCCCTAGGAACACACACACCTTCTGAATGCTTTTTTTTTTTTTAAAAAAAACTCTGGCTCCAGTTCCTAATTTTGATTCTGTGTGTGTTTAACCACAACATAAAGAACAGGATGAAAAGGGGGAGGCTTTTCCTCACCTGGGAACCAGTTAGAGTGTCAGAGGCCCGAGCACCACATTCTGCACAGTCCCACCAACTCAAAGCCCCCCGTGTTAAATATATGGCTATTGACATTAAAGACGGTGGTGGTGCAGTGGAGAAGAATCCACCTGCCAGTGCAGGAGACACAAAGAATTGGGTTTGATCCCCGGGTTGGGAAGATCCCCTGGAGAAGGAAGTGACAACCCACTCCAGTATGCTTGCCTAGGAAACCCCACGGACAGAGGAGCCTGGCATGCTACAGTCCATGGGGTCGCAAGAGTCAGACACGACTGAGCACCCAGGATAGCACAGAGATGCTAAATATATGGCTATAGGTCTCCTCTACTGTGGACTCTTGACTACTGCTCCGGCAAAGAGGACAAGAGGTGACGCAGAGAAAACTAGAATTTTGCTTTTCGCAAATTGGGTCCGGAGGAATGAGCCATTCCAGGCCAGGCATAGAAGGGGATTCCTAGGAAAGCCAATGGACCAAGACAGTGTTAAGCAAAGGCGTGGCCCTGCACCTATGGTTCACAAGATGGCACCCGGATGGACAACTGAATGGGGTGGCGGGGGCTTTGCTTTGTTCTAGAAACAGTCGAGAAGATCAGCTGGCCCCTAACGGGAGCTCAGAGACTGAATGAATGACCGTGCGGATGCACAGGTACTTCAATGTGCAGGTATTTCAAAGTCTATTGGGAAAAATGCTATCACAGCTGTGACATGATGGGATGTCTTGATTCATTTATTAGCGTGTTTATTTGGGGTTTGGGCAATCTACTTTGAAGTTCAACACATAAGTGAATGCTAAGTAGATATCAACTGTTGTTGATGAGTGAATTGGCAGAAATTAGGAAAGGGATGCTTGAATAACATGTGAGAAACTTTGGGCCACATTCATTGTTTTTGCTGTGACAAGCCCACTCACTGTGTAAGCACCATGATAGGGTTTTGACAGAAGATACCAGCAAGACTCTTGGAGCTCCACAACTAATGTCCTACTTAGGGCTTCCATCAAAACCTCTCTCCACTTGCAATCGCAAAACCTGTCTCCAAGTGTCGCACAGAACAACTCAGAAGTGGCTTTGTCTCGTTTGTTCGCTGGACACTCATTTCTGTCTTTTCTCCCTTTTTCAATGTGGCCTAAGAGGGTAACAGGCTTCCCTGATGGCTCAGATGGTAAAGAATCTGCCTGCAGTACAAGAGACCTGGGTTTGATTCCCACGTCAGGAAGATCCCCTGGAGAAGGGAATGGCAACCCACTCCAGTATTCTTGCCTACAGAATTCCTTGGACAGAGGAACCTGGTGGGTTACAGTCCATGGGGTCGCAAAGAGTCAGACACGACTGAGGGGACTAACACACACACACTCTCTCTCTCTCACACACACACACACACACACACACACACACACACACATCTTTTACATATAGGCTTCCCGGGTGGTGGTGCTATTGGTAAAGAATCCTCCTGCCAATGCAGGAGACACAAGAGACCCAGTTTCGACCTCTGGGTTAGGAAGATCCCCTGGAGGAGGAAACAGCAACCCAGTACTCTTGCCTGGGAAATCTCAAGGACACAGGACCTGGCGGGCTACCGTCCATGGGGTCGCAAAGAGCTGGACATGACGGAGCAACTAACACTTTCCAGAGGGCAACAGAAGCCACATTCTATCCACAGAGACCACCACACTGGCACCTGACCCAATTCCACCACTTACTGTCTCCCTCGGTCTCTTACATCCTCTTTCGCAGACAAGGCAGGTGGACTTGCTCTTGTCCATTCATTCCTGAAACACCTTTCTCCACAATGCACACATCCCTTACCCTCCAGTCAGGAAAATCATCACTTTCCTCCTGGGATTCACACTGACCCAGCCATCAGATAAAGCCCAACAACCAATAACTGCTGCTGATCCTCACCCATCATCCTGCTTATTTCCTGCACAGCACTCTCCATGATCTGAAAACACCTGTCGATTCACTTACTTCTGCACCATCTGGTCTTTTACTAGAATGCGAGCTCCAGGCTGGCGGAGACTTTCCCTAACCATTGCGCAGCATCATCCTTGATGCCTGGAAATCATGTTTCGTGTGGACAGGTGAAAGATGAGTGATTGGACGTGTAATGGCACACAGCTGTAAAAAACATGGACAGTCACTGCCTCCTCTGGCTTATAAGTACATTCCTCCTCTCGCTTCTCAGGTGCAAATGCATTCATCCATTCATCCATGGCACATTTTATTTTCGTTGGACAACTACTAAGTCTCAGACTTTCTTCTAGGCACGGGGAGGGGGGTGGGTAGAAGAAAACAGAAATGAAGGCGTCTCTGCCACCAACTTGCCTGCGGTCTAACAGGTCAGGACAAGCCGAGCAAAAGCTCCCGCTAAAACACCTGATGCTTAACAAATATTACAAGTAAAACTAACACGATATTTACTTGAACAAATATTAAAAGTAAATTAACAAGAGAGCACTCAGGAGTAGGGTCCCGAGCAATAACAGAAAGTCATCATCTTTTGCCCTTTTTCAGCCGAGATCCATCAGTCAGTACCATAGTATGCCAGGAAGAGCAGAAAGAGCAATGAAACCTTTTTTCCCCAAACTGTTTCAGGAACCAGAAAGTTCTAACCACAGAAGCGCTTTCCCAAGCCTATAACAGGCTCGAGAATGGAACTGGGGGTCCTTTGGAAAAACCTTTCTCTAGGAGTTTCTTCCTGCAAGGGGTCTGCTCATTGCCCCCAGCTCGCCTGCACTCAGTGTGGTTGAAAGGCCAGGGCTGAGGCCAGGGCCCTCCTGAGCTATTGTGTCTGAGAGCTCACCCCACCTGACGCAGCCCCTCTGAACCGGGCCAGGCCAGGCAAGCCACATCAGGTAGACAGTCCCAGAGGAAACGCCCAGCCCTGCCAAGTTCTCGTGGGGCAGCGCGTGGGGAAGAGGAAGACTATTGATGAATGGAATTTTCTTTGCCTTTCTTCAATGAATTAAACAGCACACTGGGACTCCTCTCCCCGTCCATCAAAAAGGTCTCTACAGAAGGGACGATTACACCCACACTTTGTCATCTCTGCTCATTCACAGGACAACCTCCTCTGCGCGTTGAGCCAACGAACCAACCTGATTTTGTTTACAAGGCAGCAATTTCTCTTCCAGAAGACTATTATTTGCCTGACAAACGACACTGTTTTCATCCGGCCAAATATGAATAAACAAGCATTACATTTTCTCTTGGGGGCACAGAGCCTGGTTAAATGAATCAGAAAACCCTAAAAAAAGATTGTCTACCCTCCGTCCATCAGTTACTGGACAATTACTCAAGGGTCGGCTGCAAGGAAGACAGATGGTGTGAGCACTAATAGGATGGGCTTTCTGGGCTCGGGTAAAGGCAGAAGCCGCCGGGTGTGTGTTCTGACACGGGGAACCGCCACGAAATGGCAGACAGAGCTGCCGAATGGCGCAGGACTCGGGTCTCCGGCCTCACAGATGCCTACAGTTTTCACGAGTGCATGCTGGATGAAATATTCTCCAGGCTGACATGGCCCAAGGAACCCTGTAGTGCTTCCCCACCCTGCTTCAACACAGATCCCTAAAAAAGGAAGAAACAGAGGGTGAACCTTGGCCCACCTAAGATATGGGTCTTTTACATGGCAGACAAGAGCCCAATAATTCATGCCTTTCCCCCATCACTGGAAAAATCAGAGAAACTAGGAAAATTGGTTAATTAGCCAGTTTATAACACTCGATCTCTCTACAAAGAGACACGAGGTCCTCGGTTCTATCAGAGAGCCACCCAGGCTTGGGAATAAGCTCATTCCAGCCACTTAAATTCCTTAAACAATTCAGACATGAAGATAATCTATCCTAATTCTTTTCTGCATTATTGACACTATTGACTCCCCCCGATCCACAGCACGATCTAATAAATCAACACGGGATTAAGCCGAGAAGAAAGAAGGTGATAAAATGCCATTTGGTCCTCTATAAATCATCAGATGAAGCAGCACGAGGTAAGTAACTAGAATGAGAATTGAACTTCTCTGCACAGCCATCATTGTTACGGCCTCCCTAGCGTGTCCCAAATTTATAACCGCGGCAGGTGCGTGGGGGTGAGAGCCCCCCACCCCCGACCCCGTCCCCACTGCCTTGGTGTAAGAGCCATCTTCCTGGCGACTTGGAGCTGAGATCCGCTTTCTAATTAAAGACAGAAAGGGTTGATATGCAGGTTTCAGTTCAATCGCTTTCGATCTGAAGGTGTCCATAGTGAGCAATGACTTCATTTACCAGGAATTACCCTTTGTACAAACCACTTCACTATTTAAAACAAACCACATGGATCATCATTAAGTGGGGAAAAATGACCGATCGGATATTGACAGTGGCACCGTCCACTTCAGGCCCTCCCCCCCCCCCCCCCCCCCCCGGCCCTTTCCCTTTTAATGTGGAATTTAAGCATTTGACTTGTTTTCATATTGAAGCTGATAAAAAGGTTCTCAGTGAAAAGGATCTGACAGATGAGAAGCTTTCTTAGAACAGGACTGGGAGACACTGATGGAGGTTTAGGAAGTGGGGAAAATGAAGTTAATATGCTACTGATCCTCTCCCAGGGAGTTAGAACTGAGCGTAAAACAGCTCTAGGGGAAATGTGGCACGCACTGTGAGTCAGGCAGCAGACCTGTCTGTTCTGTCCATACGCTTACCATACCTAACCATGCAATGCTCTTTGGCGCATGCCCCTGTGCCTTTAGGATGGACATCAAGCATCTCTTGGTGTTTTGTTGTTGTTATGAGGAGTGTGTGTGTATGTGTATGTGTGTGTGTGGTTGTTTTCTATTTCTCTGTGAAAAACACTACCTATTCTCTTGTAGTAATCTATCCAGAATTTTCCCTCCAAGTCAGACTGTCAAAATGTGTACCTGCTTTGGAAAGCTGGGCAGATTCTATACTGGGGAGGTGTGAGTTTGAAGTTCACTTGGGAGAAGTAGATTCACCATCAACGAAGACACCAGATAAAGATGCTGCAGTGTGTCAAGAACGGAGGCTGGAGTAGAAGCTTGCCCTAGAGGGCAAGACTGAACCCAGAACTGTTACAAAGCTCGTCTGTCCCTTCCACCTTAAAAATGGTCCAGGGCCCCAAGATCGCCGCTCCACCCTAGAGGAATACAGATGTGCGTACATCTGTATGTGATGACATCACTGGCCTCGAGATCTAGATGCCAAAAGGACCCCTTGACGTGATCGCAACCGTAGTAACATCCCTGATGTGAAAAGAGAGGAGAAAAAGGGAAAAAGAAAGAAATTGTAACTGTAGGAAAATGCTCGCCTAAAGCAGAGTCAGCGGGGAATAGCAATCAATGAAATGGAATAAGTCAAATAATTTCAACGCCAAAGTTGCCTCTTCTTTGGCCTGAATAAACAACTTCGTTTTCTTTTTTTTTTTTTTGGTGGCAAAATGGTTACGTCGTTTTCATTTGGTCATTCAGGGTAAACACGATGCTGAGGTATCCAGATTGATTTTTGCTTTTATGAGTTGTCTTAGGAACAAATCTGGGAGGGTTTAGGAAGAGAGGTGAGATGTCAAGGCTAAGGCAAAGAAAACGGATGACGAAGTCATTTTCCTTCAATACTGGATGAGAAATAAGCACCATCAGAAGCTTCATTCCAGGAAAATGTATTTTAAGGAGGACTCAGGGGCCCCTAATTAGAGTGTGTGCCTTTAGAAAACAGAATGATAATGCTTCCAAAATAAGAGTGGTGTTTTAATTATGTTCTTATGTAACTGGTGATCTGAATGATCAAGACTCCTGAAATATGTTTATTTCTAAATAATAATAAAGGAAAAATGTCTCCAATGAAAGTGTCATTTATCATCAGTGTGGCCCCATCCAGCCATCTAATCAGCTTTGAAAATACAGATTTAGCCCTCCGGTCATCAAACTTAAATAGGGATACCGTGATAGTTATAGATTAATAGCAGATGGAAAACACTGTAGAGATGTACAGAGAGGAGATGTATGGATGGTAACAGTAAGTGGTTCGTGGAGACTGACGTGAACTCTTTCACACCCTTCATCAGCCAACTGTCTGCACTGCTAAATAAAAGCAATGACATGAGACGTGTGCACGGACTATCACGCCAGCCGTGGTGAGGAGGGATGACCTGAAGATAAAGCTCTCCCACCCTGAGAGGGAGCCTTTAGCGAGGTGGAATGAATGGCTGGAAAACCTGGTTCTCAACCTGACAGGTAAAACTACACGTCTGCCTTACTAGACTTCAGGCATTAAGTGAAACTCGGGAAAAATGCACACACACAGACACACACGCAGATACACACACCGCATTCCAATGTATGTCGGCATCACCTTATCAGTGCTTTCGTAGAAAGCATTATAAGCCCTGTCAGAGACTGGCGAGAGGGTGCCTTCCACGGTGTCAAAGCCCACATTTGTCTACTGCCATATGGAACCACAATGCTGATTCAGTCACTTCTAAATATTTGTGATGGCTGCCAAGATCCCCCTTGAACCACCCCTTTCTAGAGCAGGAATGTTTCTCCCCCTCCTCCATAGACACTGCCTGACTGATGTTAAAAACCCCTGCATTCCTCCTAGATAACTTGTCCTTTTCGAGGCAAGAATAACCTCTCATTCAAAGTCACTGTCTTCTTTGCTAAGTTGTGCCCCCCAAAGCAAAGCAATTTAACAACCTAGAAGGAAGAAACCTGAATTTATTCTTAAAAAAAAAAAATGTATAAAGAAACCATGAGCACACTGAACACTTGTAGTATTTCACTTGCTAGGTAATGCTTTTCAAATTGATTAATAAATAACATGAAAGAAGTGAATACGGTAGGCAAAAGATCAGCTCATATTAATACTTTGATTAAATTCAGCTGAGGTTTAGCATTTGTAGAAAGCTCCTTAGGAGACTCTTCTGGTGGGTAACTGGTATAAAACACACACACACACTCACACTCACAGCAAAGGCACAGAAATGGTAGAAGCAGATGAATCACATCATATGTTACCAATAACCTCTTGGGAAATGTTTCCTGGCACAGCTTCCTTAAGGACAAACAGGATAAAACACTATTTAAAAGGATAAACCAGTTTGGCCCTAAGATAGTAAAACAACGAGAAAAATTTTAAAAAGGTTGTTCTCCAAAAGACTCGAAAGAGACAACGCGCCCAAGAAATATTTTTTCTGGAGGCAACCAACTTGATGACAAATTACCCAGATGTTCAAAGCAGAATCTTGACATTTTATGAATATGCAGGGTCTTTGGAGCAGGAGGCCCCCTGGAACACGTGTAAAGGAAGTTTAGTCAACCACAACCACACACACTTAACACATGGGACTCTTGAAGGGAGTCAGTGGAAAAACAGATTCAAAGACTACAATCAGATTAAACTAGAGAAGGATCCGTGATCCTGGGAAGGGAAAAGCATTCCTTCAACTCTGCCAGTTCACATCCACAAGCCCTGTCCAGTGAGACAGAGCTGGGCTAGTCACCCCACAAGGCAATACTGAGCCTGTTTCCCAAGCCTTGGAACCAAGTTAAGCAGTCACTCTACTAGTAAAAAAATGAAAAGAAAAAAAAAAAAAAGGTCAGAGGGAAACACCCAGAGAAAGACAAGAGAGTGGAAGATTCTGAAATAGACACAGAATGGAAAATAAAACGCAGAACCCATCAACAAGACCGTTACGGGAGCCTGGGGGGGCGGGGGGGGGGAGCCTTTTTCCATGCCAACAAAGACTGCATCCTAAACCACTAGCCTTCATCACAGCATCCCCTGTGAGTTTACACGCAGGTTCCGGGGCTGACACGCTCCAGAAAGCCGAGGGCTCGGGTCCCCAGCGGGCGGAATATAGCACAACCCAGACAAACTTAAGGAAACAAAAATACTCAGCACCTACCCACCGACATATATGTTTTTTGCACTCCTTATTAAAGCGGCTGAATGAAAACTCCAGACATCCAAATGCCTCCGCAAAGACCCAAACTCTTAGCATCAAAGAGGTCTCAGGCTCATATCGCCACCGGACGCACGGACACGAGAAAGAATGTGAGTGATTAAAAAAAAAAAAAAATGCAGTTTGCAATTTTAAACTCCCGATACCCAGGTTCAGAATCAGGCGTTCAAAGTACCCAGACAGCAGCAAATACAGCCAGGCGCGGGGTGTCCGGGCTCCACGGAGAACTAGGGGCTCCGATTCCCACCCCTCCGGTCCACACGCAAGCATTCCCCGTTCCCCAAACCCATCCAAGGTACCAGAGCGCTTCCCAACGACTCGGGTACCCAGGCCGCCGCCGCCGCCGCCGCCGCCGCCGCCGAGCCCCGGGGAAGCAGCCACCGAGGGAAGAAACGCGCGCCTTACCTGCTGTAAGTACATAAAAGTCAAGGCACACGAGAGCTGGGGACACATGCCCACGCTGGGGAGCGCCACGCAGGTGGCCCCCGTCAGAGGATGCTGCATACTGGCGCCCGCCGAGCACGAGTGGGCACGCTCGCACGCAATTGCCGCTGCTCTTTGCCTGGCCGCTACAAATTTTTTTTTTTTTTAAATTTTGCTGATTATCTAAGTCAAAACCCGGCGCCTGTCTCCCTTCTCTCTCTCTCTCTCTCTATCTCTCTCTCCCTCCCTCCCCCCCGCCGCACCCCGCGCGTCGGTCCGTCCCTCCTCCCTCGCTTTCCTTCCCGTAGGTTCTGCTAGATCCCGGTGGCGTTCATCTCTGCCTCCAACTAAGACACTTGAGAGGGCCGGGCAACTATTTTGTTCCTTTCGTGGCTGTAGCTGGTTTTTTTTTTTTTTTTTTTTCTTTTCTGGTTGTTGGGCCTGCTTTCTGAGGCCCCTCAAAGTGGAGGGTGTCTCCTGGTCCCCCGCCCCCGCGAGGATGGGAAAACCAGCAAAGGCAACTTCTATGGAAGGTAGAGGGGGGCGGAGGCCCTCCGGGAGATGCTGAGTAGTGGCGGGGGGCCTTGGGGTGGGGGGGGGAGGATAGAGCTAAGGGTGAGAGAGAGGGAGGGGAGAGAGAGAAAAAGAGAGAGAGAGAGAGAGAGGGAGGGAGAGATTCAGACTCACACCGAGGCTCAAGCCGCTGATGCTGAAGCCGCGTCTCCTCATTTGTCAAATGGGTCCAGGGGCAGGGTTTTTTTTTTTTTCCCCCTCCCGTTTGCTCTTTTTTTTTTTTTTTTTTTTTTCCCTTAACGACTCACCAAAATTCAAATTGTGTCTGCTAAAAATCTCCGCGGGGCGGGCGAGGAAGCGATCGAGCGCCCCACACCGCCAGCATCCAGGCAGGCTGGACAATTCGTGCAATGGGAGCCGGGACCCAGAGTCTAGATGTGGGGTGGCGGCGGGGTGTTTGCCCGGCTCGGTTGGGCAAATAAACACAGAAATGGGATTCCCCCTCGTGGGAGTGCTGGGAGGACGCCTAGGGGCTGGGGGGCGGGAAGGGGCGGCCAGGGGGAGCTGGGGGCTGTTACGGGCGCTCGAGGCAGGGAGGTTGGTGGGGGTCCCCGCACCCCGGGCGGGGCGGCCCAGGTGGCGCTGCACCCCCCGGGCCTTCGGGGCGCCGCTTTTTGCTCTGCGCCTCCCCTTGGCTGAGCCAGCAGCCGGGCGCACACCACCCAGCCCGAGACTGGAGATGGGAGAAACCGCCCTGCATGGGGTTGGGGGCTGGCGTGGAAATCAAGCCCCTGTTCGAAGACCACCTCCAGCCCTACGGCCAATTCAAGGGGGCTTCACTCTGCCTAGGATGCCCGCTCTTCTCAAATTAATAAACGCGCGGGGTGGGCAAGTCCGGATTTGATCAGCGATGACTCTTGGGCTGCAGCCCCGAATAACCCCCATCAAGGTTTATTTATTTTATTTTCCTGCCTGACCAGCCCTCCTCGGCCAGCATTAGCATTCCACTCTTGCAAAGGGGCTCCCCCCCTTCCTCTATTTTATGAAGTAATAATTATTCATTAGTAGATTTCGTTAGTCTTTATGCAATAAAATAGGATGTGATCTGCAAATCAAAAGAAAATATTAAGACTCTAAGGAGTCCTTGGTCCCCCATGCGGTGGGAGCGGGATGGGGGTGGGGAGGAGGGGAAGCACGTTCTGGGCTGCAGGAAAACGATCAGAAATAGTAGTCCTATTTTGTGATATAGATTTGCACCCAGCAATTGGGATTTTCTTTTTCAGAGCAAGAGGCTGTGTGAACAGCATCTCTTGATTGCTGGGTTTCTTGCAAGAAGCCTTGTAGGGGTGGTGGGTGCCGTCGCCCTGAAGGACAGGGCAGGGGACTCGCCACCAGGGGCAACCCCACTGACCTTTCTGGGAGGCTCATGGGAATGTTCGGCCAAATGACAGTTTCCCAGGCATCAGCTTCACCAGGCACAACTCACTCTGCAGGCTAATCAAAATGCTTTCTGAAGAAAAGGCAATTAATTACGCCACAGCTCCATTTTTTGTTGTTCTGTTTTGAGACACCATCAGTAACCAAGTCTTCACTCGGCCAAACACTAGGCCCCGACCTGGCTGTTTTCTTTCTATCCCTCACCTTGCAAAACCAGTTTCTCCAACACCCTGGGACTCTCACATTCCCCTCAGTTTAGAGGGGGCACCGTAGGATGCTAAACCCTAAACAGAAGTTTGTCTGAAGGATTAAGGGAGAAGAGACTGGTATCTTACACTGCTTTTTTGGGAGTAGGGGTGGGGATGGGGTGGTGCAGTGATTGTTTGAAAAATCCTTGCTATACTTTGTCTCAGTTCATCAGACAAGGTCTGATTTACAAATAAACTGATTCAATTTTTTTTTTTTTACTGTCTCTTCTTACTCTCTGCCTGTCTTGGCTTTTTTGGTTGTTTTTGGTAAAATTTTGCAATTCGCAAAATCAAAGGGAAAACCATCCCACAAAACACAATCTGGAATGAAAGGTCAAAGATTCTGCCTATCCCATCCTTCCCATCGCCTTCCCATTCTCTCCTTTTGCCTTAAGCAATCTGCTGTAACTGACAGGGTTTGGTCATGCTTGCCTTTTTTTTTTTTTTTTTTTTAATTCCTTGCTGCCACTGGGAAAACCTGCAAAGGCCCCAAGAAGAGAACAGAATTTCCCCCTCAGCTCATTTTCATAAGAAACACGATAAATAATACATGGCACTTTAATAAGACCTTATCTGAATGGTTTAATGAAAAACAAATACATTATGTAAGGAACCAATAACTGCTCTCAGCTGCACTCAGCCAACACTGGTTTGCCCGTCCGTTTTTCTCCCGAAAGTTGAAAACTCTCGGTGGTGATTGGATTCCTACAGACCCTTTTTGCAATAATGGCTCCCACTTTCCCCCTTACACTTAGGTGTTGCGGCCGGGCGAACTGGAAGCCGGCAAAGAGAAACCGTAGAATCCAGACCATATAAACACGTCTCAGGATGATTCGGGGCCAGGCTGCATTCCCTGGATAACCAAGTCAGAACATCCCTGCACAAGTGCATGCAGACAAATTCATGCAGACCTGACTCTGCACACAGACAAGTATGCAGCCCATCAACCAGATACAGGACAGGGCAGGAAAGACTTTGCAGTAACTGAGAAACACACACAGCACCGGGTGACCCCAAATCAAATGGTAACTCCCCAGCTGCAGCTATGGCTCAGTGGAAAAAAACTCTGCTAGCCTTTTAAGCAGTGTCTGGGGATGCTGAATTTGAATTCCACCTCAACAGAGACTGAGAGAGAGCCACATCAATGCTACTAGCTCCCAAATGATTCTTCTATTATACATGAATAAATGGGAGACGCGGGGGAAAGAAAATACTCTTCTCTCTCCCTACAAAGAATGCCCGGGCAGTCAGTGTCACTTGGGTGTATATTCTGAGTCACATTCAAGGGCCGCCCTCCTGCTTTCTCAACTACAAGGAGCCGTCATGGAACGCTTACCCCGCAGGAAGCAGAGTGCGCAGGAAAATAATGAATAATGCTGTCTTCAGATGGAACTTGACCCACACAACAGTGTTGGAACTTTTTACTTCATTCAAATTTGCCACCTCTTCAGAATAATAAAGGAAACATTTTTTTTCCTTTACTCTCTTTCATAATCCCTTATTCTAACTTCCTAAGACTGTCAAAAAGCAGGTATTCAGCTAAAGAAAGATTTTCTATGGAAGTTGCCCTGCCTCAGAGCAAAAAAAAAAAAAAAAAAAAAAAAAACTTTATTAGACAGAAAGAAGGCCTTCTTGATCTTAAATGCAATTTTCCGTTCGAAGGCTAGGCAAGAAGTGACTGAGAAGTATTTTATTCTCACTTCCAAATTTTGATATGGCAACAACAATCTTCAGGAGAGGGAGAGTGAAGTCTCTGTAGGGAACTGGTTGTTATTATCTCTATCACAAGCATATTAAGTCACCTACTTGTGTAAACATTTGAACACTATTTAGTGGGTGTTGATTACACTCAGGCACTGATCTAGTCCCTAAGGCTGCGTTAGTGGGAGAAGGCAAAGATCCCTGACATCGCACGGTTTACATTCTGGTGGGAGTGTCATCAAGCACAGAGCAAAGATTAGAGTAAGTCGATTGTACAGAATACAGAAGGTGACGAGTGCTCTGCAAAGAAATGAAAGAACAGGATCACGGCGTCAGGAACACCAAAGATAAGGAAGTTGGGGCAGGTGGCAGTAAATACTGTATAAATTGGTGCTCACTCTGCAAATGCAGTTTCAGCTTGACAGGTACACACTGCTATGTTTAAAATGGATAACTGACAAGGACCTCCTATACAGCACAGGGTACCCTGCTCAATATTCTGCAACAACCCAAAAGGGAAAAGAATTTGAAAAAGAACAGATACATGTATAACTGAATCACTTTGCTGTACACTTGAAACTAACAGAGCATTGTTAATCGAGTATGCTCCAATGCACAATACGAAGTTAAAAAGAAAAACCTTGCATCCTCACCCTATCCACTCTGATTGCCAAGCCCCAGGTTTGCCTAATATATCAGTTCTGGAGTTCCTGTGGGTCAGTCCACCGAGAGGGGTGTTGGGAGAGTTTGACCCTATCAGTGCATAAAAGTGGGGAAGATTCCTACCTGCAATGTTGTCCATTTGAAGTGCAGGGCTTAATACAGTGTCTGATATATTGTAGGGACTCAGAAAATACTGCATTAGGGGATGGGTGGATGGACGTATGGGTAGATAGATGGATGGATGGATGGATGAACACAACAGCAATTTGGAGCAAATGACCTCTAGCTATCTCTTTCTTTTCAAGAAACACACAGATTCTGAGTTTTATTTACTTTTTAGCTCTTTCTATATTAAGGTGGCTTCTTGGCCTCTAGAATGAGGTCTCAGCCCCTGATGGTCCCTCAGGGCTACCCTGGTGAAGCCCTACTTCCCAGATAGTTCTTTTGGAAAAGGTGTCCCCACTCCATGGTGCAGAGTTGGAGGACTGGGGTTCAGCAGGGCTCAGATGATGAGCACGGCGTTCTTTCAGAGTAAAGGGCTGTGTCTCAGACAGATTGGATTCCAACCATTCAGACACAATTGCTTTGCAAGTAATGACAGGATTGAGGCTGGAGATCAGAGTCCACTTCTGAGTCAAGGACCCTCGAACTCCACGAGCTTCCCAGCCTGGGTGTGCGGTGTCAAGTTCAAGTTTAAAAGAGCAGAAATACAAGCACAAGGATGCTCAGTTCATAACTAGCTCCCATCACACAGGCTCTTTTCAAAATTATACTGGCTGTTTAGAAGAGTTAACTATGATCCTTTGTCCATAAGATGGACATCAATTAATAAATAAAATCAGCTAGTTTAAAATAAAATGCCTACTACCTAGAAATGAGATCTCTGTGGAGAAATGGGGCGTCTTCAGCACAGGTGATGAGAGTTAAAATTCATACAGTACTGGAGATGACAGGCAGCATTCACTCTCAACATCTCAAATATACTTATCCTTCAACCTAATTATTCGAGCTC
This sequence comes from Ovis aries, assembly GCF_016772045.2. NCBI lineage: Eukaryota > Metazoa > Chordata > Mammalia > Artiodactyla > Bovidae > Ovis > Ovis aries. Next base: position 6,751,260 of record NC_056077.1, on the reverse strand, counting down.
TACATACGGGTCCTGTAAGAAATTGCTGAGATGGGCACAGAGATACACATAGTGGGATCATTTTTTTTCTAGCATTGCTTGTAAAAGCAAATGGACAGAAGCAATGGGAGAGCAGTTTAGTGGAGTGTGACACACACATACAAAAAAGCTGTTAGAAAGAACAAGGAACAGCTAGGTGTCTCTCCTTGGAAAGATTTCTAAGAAAGATCTTTAAGAAGTTTCACGGCATAGATGATTAATTTCACAAACGAAGGGACATCCCTGGTGGTCCAGTGGTGAAGAACGCACCTTCCGAGGCAGGGGACACACGTTCAATCCCTGGCTAGGGAACTAAGCTCCACACTCTCGTTTTTGTTCAGTCACTCAGTCATGCCCAACTCGTTGTGATCCCACGGATGCTATCACGCCAGGCTTCCCTGTCCATCATGTGCTTCAGAGCAGCTCAGCCGTCGCTCTGCAACTACTGAGCCCCAGAACCACAGCTAGAGAGACTGTGCGCTGCAGTGAAAGATCCCGCATGAAAGTAAAGTTCAAGTCATCAAACGTAAGAAATTCGGAAGTCCAAGTTCATTTTCCTGACACAACACATCTCATTAAAAGTACCTAGAGAACATTAAGTAGGTAGATAGGTAGGTAGGTAGATAGATGTTGATATACTTGTATATACCTCAGATGAAAAAGAAAACCAAACTCAAAGTCATTTTAATCATGATCATGAATATAATGCTCATTTTAAAGACAAATAGAAATTTTGTAGGTGTTCATTTCTGTCCAGTGAATACTGCAAAGCAATGTGGACTTAAACAGCTTTAAGGTCTTTGTATTTATTCAGAAAGACAAGATGGATACCAACTATTTGTTAAGTAAAGTCACCAAAAATGATAATAAGGCAGAAATTTTCATGTTAAAAAAAAAGAGAGAGAAGAAAGATCCCACATGATGCAACTGAGACCCGACACAGTCAAATAATAAATAAATGCGCTAAGTCATTTCGGTCGTGTCCAACTCTGTGCGACCCCATGGACTGTAGCCTGCCAGGCTCCTCTGCCCATGGGATTCTCCAGGCAAGAATACTGGAGTGGGTTGTCATGCCCCTCTCCAAATTAATAAATAAATATATTTTTTTTAAATTTCATATGTGAAAACCAAACTAACCAGACAGCAAGAAAAGCCCCACCATCTCTTTATGCATGTAGATGTGTGTGTGCGCACATAGAGACATACACATAGGCATCTGTGGATGTCTGGCTATAAAAACACAGGTATATACACGTGTGAAATGCATACAAAAGGATCCGAAAAGGTACCAGGGGTAAATTCGGTTACAACTAGAGTAATGAGGTAGAAAAGGGAGGTGGGGGACTTCCAAATGTTACTCTCTGTGGATGTTTCTGTCTGAATTTTCACAAGAATGGATTTGGGCAGGACTTCTATAATAAGATGAAAAAAAAAAATTCTACTGCTACACTGATGGCTCAATGGGTAAAGAATCTGCCTGCAATGCAGGAGACACGGGTCGGGAAGATGCAGGTCAGATCCCTGGGACAGGAAGATTCCCTGGAGGAAGAAAATGGCCACCGCCTCTAGCATCTTGCCTGGAAAATCCCATGGACAGAGCCCGATGGGCTACAGTCCAAAGGGGCACAAAGCGTTGGACACGACTGAGCGACTACGCTCGCGTGGCACAACTAGTAACACTATTCTGTTATCTTTCTTGCCACAATGAGGAACTCAGGTTACATGTTCCTGAGGAATACTTTTCTAAATGGTGGTAAATTTCCCTGGCTAGGCCACGAAAGCCTGCCTAAACACACTACCAATCAAGAATAGATAAACAGGCTAAATCGCTTCAGTCATGTCTGACTCTTTGCAAGACTATAGACTATAGCTCACCAGGCTCCTATGTCCATGGGGTTCTGCAGGCAAGAATACTGGAGTGAGTCGCCTAGGTATACACGCCCACAACAAAAATGAGAAGCACACGTTATCTTGGGAGCCATACAGGGTTCCAGCAACTTAGAACCTCACCTCTGTTTACTACCTCGCTTCTTAGCAACCAGGTCTGCAGCTGACCCGGACAAAAATGAAAATAAAAGCACCAGCCCCACCACCTCCTCAAGGGCCAGTGCTGCTGAGAAATAGACCAGTGAAGAGGAAGTCAGACAACGCTGCTCTAGACTGTAAGGGCAGAATCGGTTTGTAACCCCAGGAGGGGCTGATTTGCAATCCCCCACTTCCCAGGGCGAGAGACGGTTTGTCTTGGTACCAGGCTCAACATAGAGTTCAGGGAGACCTTTATGATGTACGGAGTGAGCGGCTTGTTTTCTGCTCTGCTCAAAACGCCTCTTCCCTGCGGGCCCCCTTCCTCTCACTGGGTAGTGGCCTCCCTGGCTGCTAGCTGGTGTCCTCAGAGGGCAAGCCTGCAGCAATGGACAACCCTTCCCCACTGTGTTGATCTGCTCTGTGCCAGCCACCAGAGCTTCTTTCTCTGCTTCTACTGCATCAAGAATCTCTGTCAACTGTCCTGGATTTCAGCCTGCACCCCAGAGAGAGACCCGGAGAGTTCCAGGGCTCGGATAGGGCATGACCTATCTGTAGGGCATGACCCTATCTGACCCTATCCTGGCCAAGGGAAGACTAGGGAGTTTATTGCCATAGAAGTGTGGAGATGCCCATAGTAGATATATTAACAGCATTCCAGCTCCCAGAAACATACGAGCTGGGTCTGTATTCAAGATGCGCGACTTGCAGGATCTGTACAGAGAGCATGCAAAGTAACCACTCTATGGCTCAGTTCTTTTATCTGTGAAACTGTTAGTTGTTCAGTCGTGCCTGACTATTTTGCAACTCCATGGAATGTAGCCTGCCAGTCTCCTCTGTTCGTGGGTTTCTCCAGGCAAGAATACTGGAGTGGGTTGCTATTCCCTCCTCCAGGGGATCTTCCTGACACAAGGGGTTGACTCTGGGTCTCCCACATTGCAGGCAGATTCTTTACCATCTGAGCCACTAGGGAAGCCGCTTATCTTTAATAGGGGGCTAATAATAGCCCCCCCTCACAGAACTACAATGATTCTCAGATTTTTTTCCTCCCTAATTCATATAATAACTTTTATCGCAATAAAAGTATGAAAACAATGAAGGGGGTTGCATGAGATTAATGGATGAATTTTTTTTTTTTTTTTGGTTCAAGTTAGTATATTTGTACACAGGCACAAACACACACACACACACACACACACACACACACACAAACTCACATACACCATCTGTTCTCATCATCATCTCGTAAAGGAAAGGGCATTTTGTACCCAAAAGTAAGAAGGACAGAGCCTCAAAATAAAGGACAGCCTTTCAAATGGATTAAATTTAGGTCTATTAAAAATTTCACTAAATTGCCCTTAATTTTCTCATTTAGCTGCAGTCTGCTGAAAATGTCATTATGGAATCAGATGAATGGGTGGATCCAGGAACCACTGAAAAAATGAGCGTAAAGTGCTTCTTAGCAAGGGCATCAGAACCCCAAAATCAACAATACACATCATCTATTAAGGGGATGCTTGGAAATGATAAACAGTGAGAGACACAACTTGGAATCACTAACCTCTTCACCCCCACAGACTTCCTGCAGTAGACCCAGCCAAATACCTTTCTCATTTCCGAGTTCCCTGAGCCACAGAGCAGCATGCCTTTCACATGGGAGAAGCTTAATCAAGGTCATACTGATTGGATTACTGGTTTCCCTTTCCCCAATGACACAAGGGTTGCAGCCTGCTCATTCAAGGCCACCAGAAATAATGGCTCTGATGGAGGGGTTGGGCGCTTCTTCTGGACCATATGGGCCTTCCCTGGGGGCTCAGATGGTAAAAATCCGCCTGCAAGGCAAGAGACTTAGGTCTGATCCCTGGGTCAGGAAGACCCCCTGGAGAAGGGAATGGCTACCCACTCCAGTATTCTTGCCTGGGAAATCCCATGGACAGAGGACTATGGCTAGCCATGGCCCACAAAGAATCAGACAGGACTGAGTGACTAACACTTTCACTCTTTATTTAAAAAAATAACTTTCTGGCTCATATGAGGGTGTGTGGTGTAGTGCGGAGGGCGGAATCCACCTTTTGGAATCTCTCTTCTTGGGTGTGAAGGTCTGGTTCTCCCTCATTCTTCTATGGCTGCTATGAAATGTCGATGGAGTTATAAAAAGTTCAGTTTCATTCAAAGAGATGAAAGAATAAATGCTAAATTGCTCAGTCACGTCCAACTTTTTGCGATTCCATGGACTGTAGCCCGCCAGGCTTCTCTGTCCATGGGATTGTCCAGGTAAGAATACTGGAGTGGGTGCCCATTCCCTTTTCCAGGGAATCTTCCCATCCTAGGGACCAAATTGAAGTATCCTGCATTGCAGGCAGATTCTTTACTGTCTAAGCCACCAGGGAAGCCTCATTCAAAGAGAGAATGATGCTAATTTGGCCTTCCTAAATAAGTTGTTAAACATAAATGAACACAGTACTTATAAGTTCTGAGGTTGGTGCTTACCATCTAATAACCACTCATACAAACTAGTGACTATAATTATGACTTATTTTTCTACTCAGTCCCCAACCAGCTGCTGAAAGAGGCGTTCCCCTTTTTTTGCCAAAACTTACACAAACAAGACCAACAATATCAATACATTCATGGACTGACCAGCTTCAGATGCAATTGTTTTTGAGAATTTTTTTCAAATGACATGACATTCATATGAACATGTGTAGACATCACCTTTCTGCCCTGGTCCTCTGTACACACATTTTATTTAACCTTGCTAATGAATCAAACGGACACAAACTTTCACATTAGTCCTTGTCAACTAAATTCCTCAACAGCTGAATCTCACAAAATGTCAGGTCAAGTTTTTTTTTTTTTTTTTTTTTTTTTACTATTTTTGGAAACTGACTATGCTTAACACTTGTAATGAGATTGCTTATGGCCAGTGCAATAGACCTCTGTATCTATGTAAACCTATATCTATCTATCTATCTGCCAATCCTTATTTACCCTATCTATCTCCTCATAAAACCCTGTAAGGTAGGTTTTACAGCTCGAATTTACAGAAGGAACTGAAGCTGCGAGAACTATACTCCTGTCTCTGTAATAAAGAATGAGGGGTAGTGTTTTCAGAAAGGTCTGTTGAATTAAAAAGGCAGGAAGTATTCTTTCCATCAGCATGCTATACCAGTAGTGGCAGAAATGCTGCTTACAAAATCATCACTGCCATCGTCATCATCTTATTTGTCATCATTTGCAATACCTAAACTTAGCAAGCACTTCTCCAAAGCATTATTCTTTGTCAATTCAGCTGCAAGATTTCCTCTTCTAGGAATCTATCCTAGAGACCAGCTACCTAATTTTATGATGGGAATTTCCTAGATTTTTAGTCCCTATTTACTAGAGGGAGGGAGAAGTAAGTCAGTCCCGCCCCCGACTTCCCTCTTGGCTCAGTGGTAGAGAATCCACCTGCCAGTGCAGGAGATGCAGGTTTGATTCCTGGGTCGGGAAGATCCCCTGGAGAAGGAAATGGCAACTCACCCTAGTATTCTTGCCTGGAAAATCCCACTGACAGAGGAGCCTGGCGGGGTACAGTCCATGGGGGGTCTCAAAGAGTTGGATGCGATTGGGCACGTCTACATGGAGAGACTGTCCTATCAGAGCAGCCAACTGACATTGAGTCAGGAGTGTCCCCAGACATACCAGGCAGAGCCCCCCAATTGAAAAAGACCCAGAGCAAGCAAATACCTTAAGCGTCCAGAGGAGGTTTCCTGAAATGATCGGTTCCAGGAGGCGGTGCTGAAGGAGAGTGCAAAGTTTAGCACTTGAGAGGGTGGGAATCTTGTTTCCAGTGCACAGGACAGAATGTAAGTGCGTGGGACAAGGGACCGTAGGCAGTAGAGACAAAAACGGCTAAGCGGTGATTTCTCCTAATGAACAAGTGGGTGGAGAGGTCTACTTTAGGAAGCCTCCACACCCCACCCACTCTCTGTGTTGCGACTTGCTGCAAACCTGCAGGCAAACAAAGCCTGTAGCAGATTCTGCTTTTCCTCTGCAGCAAGCTCAGCTACAAGGTCCTTTGACCCCACCGATGCTCAGAAAGACTTATCTTTATGTAACCAGAGTCACCCTCAAGCGCATCCTACGAGAAATTATTTTGCCTCTAACATCTCAAGCTCTGGAATCATCCCTTTTGACCTTAACCCCCCCAAGGTCCTATCTTGGCACAAGGTAAGAACTTCCACAGGGATCCCCAGCAATATTGGCACAGCTTCAAAGCCTGGTGGTTTCTGGCGGCGAGCTAGGATGGATGTAAAGATTCGAGACAAAACTAGGTTAGTCTGCAAAAAAGTCACGTTGCAAATGGACCAGATATGAGCTAGAAGAGCTTCTTGGTTCTCAAGATCTCACTTCAATAGATACATGTCTCTGGAATTTCAACTCTTGGTCCCCAGACTGCAATTCCTAATTATGGGAAACTCACACTCTTACAACCTCATCTGACCTTTTCACCCAGGTTTTTATATTATATGGAGTCTCTGAGCTCCATCCCAAGAACTCACAGTGAAGCTCAGCCTCTTGCCATGTTCCACAATACATCTACTCACGGAAGGCACATTTGAGTTTAGCAGACATCAAGACTGGGGATAGATATAAGGAAGAAAGGGAATAGGGGGAAAAACGACTCTAGAAGGATCAGCATGAATCACCTTCTCACAAATGACACTTGCCTATTCTGCCACCGTCCACTACAATTAGACTCTCTTGGTTCCAGAGTTTCTAGGCCATGTTTATATTTCCTCTTTCCCTTCCCACTGAGAGCCCAAGAGCAAATTCCCATGCCCACCATTTTGTCTCAAGTTTCCTTTTCCTTGAAATATTGACATCTGTTGACCTGTGTCCTAGAAGGAATCACCTTCTCACTCAAGTTTGTGTCTGTGTGTGCGCAGTCACTCAGCTGTGCCTAACTCTTTGTGACCCTTCGGACTGTAGCCTTCCAGGTCCCTCTGTCCATGGAATTTTCCAGGCAAGAATAGTGCAGTGGGTTGCCACTTCCTCCATCCAGAGGATCTTCCCAACCCAGGGATCGAACCCGTGTCTCTAGCCTCTCCTCCACTGGCAGGCGGATTCTTTACCACCAGCACCACCTGGAAAGCCCAAGCGTGCATCAAGCCATTTTTCTAAACCCAAACAGAACTCTGCAGAAGATGACTCATTGTGCCCACCGTTAAAAGAGGTGTATCCTTTGCACTTGGTTTCAGATAGAACAATCTGACACTCTGTCAGGCACAGTGACACATTAAGATGAAAACTACGTATTTCCCTGGTTGGACCTTCTGATACAGGTCTGTGGCAGAATTCTTACGTGCTCCATAAACTTGAGACCTCCTTCAGCATCATCTTGTGCTTTGTTAGGTCTCTTCACGCTTGTACTCCGATCGCCATCACCCTGAATGACCTACTTACTACAGTACTCTTTGCGCGTGGGAGAGGGGTTTGCAGCATCGGTGGGAAACCACAGCACCACTCTCTCCAAGAATCCTCGGCTCCCCTGCAGCCCTCAGGAATGATCACGCACCTCAGATTGCTTTCTGCACGTCTCAGTACAAAGGACCTGTCCTCCTGGCTGTTTCAATACCCGCCAAACAAGACGTTGTACATCCCACTCTCTGCCTCTATGGACTTGCCTTTGCTTGTGGAAACACCTCCCTCCCATTTACATAACCCTGAAACCCTAACATCTGCCCTTCATACCTCCCTCTGCAGCTTTGACTGGTCAATCCATCCCCACATTATATCACTCTTAGCTCTCCCATCTCTTGACTATAAAGTCTCTCCATTTTCCATTGCCCTGTTCCAATGCATCCTATTATTCTCCATGTATGTGTGTGTGTGTTGGTCGCTCAGTCATGTCTGACTCTTTGTGACACCATGGAGCATAGCCCATCAGGCTCCTCCGTCCATGGCATTCTCCAGGCAAGAGTACAGGTGCAGGTAGCCATTCCCTTCTCCAGAGGATCTTACTGACCCAGAGATCGAACCTGGGCCTTCAGCATTTCAGGCAGATTTTCTACCATCTTGAGCCACCAGGGAAGCCCCTGCTCCTGCTGCTGCTGCTGCTAAGTTGCTTCAGTCGGGTCCGACTCTGTGTGACCCCGTAGACGGCAGCCCACCAGGTTCCCCCGTCCCTGGGATTCTCCAGGCAAGAACACTGGAGTGGGTTGCCATTTCCTTCTCCAATCCATGAAAGTGAAAAGTGAAAGGGAAGTCGCTCAGTCGTGTCCAACTCTTGGCAACCGCATGGACTGCAGCCCACCAGGCTCCTCCGCCCATGGGATTCTCCAGGCAAGAGTACTGGAGTGGGTGCCATTGCCTTCTCCGAGGGAAGACCCTAGCCTAGACTAAAACCACAACAAACAAAACAACAACAAAAGCTATGGTCGCCTAATTGGTTCCTTTGCTCAGCTTCAGATCTTCCCAACTCACACTCTACACTGATTTCACAGGAGAATTTTAAATACACAAAAACAGGGCTTCCCTGTTTTGGCTTAGCGGTAAAGAATCTCCTGCCAACGCAGGAGACCCGGGTTCAATCCCTGGTCCGGGAAGATCCCAGGTGCTACTACAGGGCAACGAAGCCCGTGCACGGTAACAACTGAAGCCTGCCTGCCCTAGAGCCCAGGAACCTCAAGGAGAGAAGCCACCACCATGAGAAACGGGAGCACCACAACCAGAGAGGAGCCCCTGCTCCCTGCGACTAGGGAAGAGCCCAAGGAGCAACAGAGAGCCAGTTCAGACAAAAATGAATAAGCAACTATATAAATAAATAACATTATTTAAAAGATATATAAAACAAGCACACCCAACTTCCACTCAGAAGACATCAGGGACCCTGCCCACCACCAGTGACCCGATAGCAAACGCTTTGACGAGGCTCCTTGCCTCTTATCTGGCAACAGAACAGGCACTTTCTTGAATGCGCCTCCCTCCCCTCTGGATTCTGGTCACTGCATACCTAGTCTTGTAATTGCGTATGCCCAGTGCATATTAAAACCTCTCCAAATATATGTTCCTTGGCTGAAACTGCTTTAATGATATGAGTGTACAAATCCCAGAATACCCAGGGTGTAATTAAATAAATAAGCCCGGAATGAAACATGCATCTTTGTATGTTGTGCAATGTCGAGATGGAGATGAAAGCTCCTATGTGCGTTTCACTTTATTCTTCACAGGGGCAGAGCTGGGTACATACTGATAGCGCTGTTACCCGCAAGGATGCTGAAACCCAGAGGGGTTATGTAAGCTTCCTGCATATAAATGGGACAGCCAGTGTGGAAGCGAGTTCCTTGTCTGTTTACTGTCTATCTCCGGCTTCCCCATCCTTTGCACACGGGCACTCATCTAGTCCATGAGATCTTTATTTTCCCTCTTAATGTTGCATTCAGAATAGCACCTGACCTACTGATGCAGAGGCTTGTTAACTATCGGTCAAATCAATGAGAAAACGTGGAAATGGCAAGCCCTCCTTTACTTGGAGAAGGAAATGGCAGCCCACTCCAGTATTCTTGCCTGGAGAATCCCATGGACAGAGGAGCCTGGCAGGCTACAGTCCATGGGGTCGCAAGAGTTGGACTAAACCACCAAACCACCTCTTCTTGTACACCTCTGATTTCTCCTGCATGCTCACTAATTGAAAGACTGATTGATGCAGTCATTCATTCATTCATCAGATGCACCTTTTTTTACCTTTTTATTTTGCATTGGGGTTCAGTTCAGTTCAGTTCAGTTCAGTTGCTCAGTCGTGTCCGACTCTTTGCAACCCCATGAATCGCAGCACACCAGGCCTCCCTGTCCATCACCATCTCCCGGAGTTCACTCAGACTCACGTCCATCGAGTCCGTGATGCCATCCAGCCATCTCATCCTCTGTCGTCCCCTTCTCCTCCTGCCCCCAATCCCTCCCAGCATCAGAGTCTTTTCCAATGAGTCAACTCTGCATGAGGCGGCAGTGATGGTTTCAGGTGGACAGTGGAGGGACTCAGCCATACATATAGATATATCCATTCTCCTCCCCCAAACTTCCCTTCCATCCAGGCTGCCACATAACACTGAGCAGAGTTCCCTGTGTTTTACAGTAAGTGCCTTTCAGTTATCCATTTCACATACAGCAGTGTGTACATGTCCATCCCAAACTCCCTATCCCTTCCCCCTGGCCACCAGACTTGCTCTCTAAGTCTCATCAGGTATATCTTGAATGAATTCACTGTGCCAAGGACAGTGCTGGAGATACAATGATCAATAAACAGGAGATGGAATTTACATTCTAGATGAACCTGATATTCGGGGATCATCTGGATTTTAAAAAATGAGGCTTTGCAACTCTGTGTCAGCATATGAATCAGCATTTTCTCAACTTTCTCCAACAAGTTAGAATACCAAAGTGAATTGGATTGTGAGGCTAATTGAAAACAATATTAATTATCCATACTCCTAACTTCAATATTTGGTATTCATCAAAATAGCCTCCTTTTCTCACTGATTGGCTTTATAATAAATGCTTCACATTTGAATTGAGAAAATTCATCTCCACTCTGCTCCTTGCATCTCTTTTACAAATGTAGTTTCATGTAGAATTTACTTGTAAATGGTTTTTTACTGGGGTAAAAGTATATATATATTTTGAGAATCTATGGTTTCCTGTGTGACACTAACAGCCTGGTATGAGGCTCTGATTATAGGCTAACTCTCCTATGGGGAAAAAAAAAGAATTAAAAGTCCATGTTCTGAGGCCATAGAGTTTCATCTGTCCGTTTCCTGTCTTCTTGAGGGTGAAGTGGATGATAATAAGAACAGGGGAGGCAGATCACCTGGTCCTGAATCTTGGGTCTCTTTTGTCCAGCTGGGTGATTTTGGCAAGTTATCTATAGCTTCTGGGTCATGGGGTTTTCATTTACAAATAAAAAGGGCATGGACACATTCTTCACAATCTGGAGAACGTGGATAACATAATATGTGTAATGTGCTTAGTGAAACCCTTGGCATCTAGAAAAGTGCTATGCATATTAGTGTCATAGCTATGATGACGGTGATAATATAGTGTTGGTGATGGGGATCTGGTTATTAACTGTGAACAGAGGAACTGTTGTTGTCATTCATCTCTCAGCTGTCTCCGACTCTTTGAGACCCCATGGACTGCAGCACACCAGGCTTCCCTGTCCTTCACTGTCTCCTGGAGTTTGCTCCCATTCACGTCCATTGAGTCAGTATTGCCATCCACCCATCTCATCCTCTATTGCCTCCTTCCCCCACTGCCCTCAATCTTGCCCAGCACCAGTGTCTTACCCAGTGAGTTGGCTCTTTGTATCGGGTGACCAATGCAATTGGCTTCTGTTGAAAAGACAACCCTATTCTCTTGGTGGGAAAGAAAGAGGGCCATCTTTTCCTCATTTCCAGGAGAACCCTTTGCTAGTTCACTGTCCTGCCCTTCTCTCTTAACTTGAGTTTCCAGTTAAGGAAGCAATTGGAATCCCTGTCGCCACCTGGACTCCCCCCACTTTCCCACCTCATATCTGGGCCACAGACATCTCTGAGGAGCCTCTCTCCTGCATCACACAGGAGCTGACACCACTGTTCTGCTGGGGAACTCTGGGGGACGTTAATATTTTATGACCTCTTTAGTGAAACACCAAACTCCAGGGTGCAGATACTTCCTCTAATTCAGATTCTCAGCAGGCTTCCACCCTCCCTTTCTCCACCCCTCCCCCGCCTCTCACCATCCAAGCCATTCCAAGACTGTTTTCCCCCACGCACAGCCACGGTCCTGAGCTTTTACTGGGTGCTGGGTGCTACGCCAAGTGTCTTACATTGGTTATCACATTTTTTGTCTTCCCAGAAACCCAACCAGAAAGGTAGTCTGACCCCTCCCACTTGAAAGGCAAGGAAACTGCCAGTGGGGGAAGACAAATAACCCTTTGAATCCACACGCTCAGGCCCTAACCTGGGTCGGTGTGATTCCTTTGGCTCTGATATTCTACTTTATCGCATAATACATTCCTGAAAATGGATTTTTAAATCAAAATGTCTGAGAGTGGAACAACTGATATAACGGTCCTCTGAGAGGTAGGTCTCTCCCCATAAAGTAAATGGGATTGCAAAATTCCAAACTATGGTGGAGGCAGACGCTGCCTCCCCCAAGTTCCTGTGAGGATTGTAAACTACCCACGGGGTCTCCCCGTTGTCATGGAAACCCTGGACCAGGGTAGGGAAAGCTCAGGCTTTGACCCAATGCCCAATGGAGGTCTGGGTGCGTGTGTTTCTCCTTAGCATCCACAGAGCTTGAGTAAAATGGATCTCAGCCAGCAAACATCCTCGGGATTCGATTTTGATTTTCTGGTCAAACAAACAACCAGACACGACAGCTAATCTACCGCCCATTCCATTGGGACTTCATCCCCCGGATTTAGAAATACAGCTGGGAAAGAATATTTTGAAAAGCAGAAAAAAAAAAAACACTTATGAAATGAGAGGGCAGGGATAGAATAAGATATACATGTATATTTATATAGTATGATCCCACATATGTAGTCAATTTAGGTCTACAATTTACATTCTTGATTTCCAAGTGTATCTCCTTCTAGATTGAAATCTATATGGAGACTACTGGTGACTTTTGTCACTTTTTTATTGTTAATCTGTATTAACTGCAGCCATAAAATTAAAAGACACTTGTTCCTTGGCAGGTAAACTATGACAAATCTAGACAGTGTATTAAAAGCAGAGACATCATTTCACCAGCAAAGGTCCATATAGTCAAAGCCATGGTTTTTCCAGTAGACAGGTATGGATGTGAGAGCTGGACCATAAAGAAGGCTGAGCACTGAAGAACTGATACTTTTAAATTGCGATCCTAGAAAAGACTCTTGAGAGTCCCTTGGACACCAAGATCGAATCAGTCAACCCTAAAGGAAATCTACTCTGAATATTCACTGGAAGGACGGATGCTGAAGTTTAAGTTCCAATACTTTGGCCATCTGATGGAAAGAGCCAATCATTGGAAAAGACCCTGATGCTGGGAAAAATTGAGGGGAGGAGGGAAAGGGGGCAACAGAGGATGATGTCACTGACTCAATGGAAAAGAGTTTGAGCAACTCCAGGAGAGTGAGGGACAGGGAAGCCTGGTGTGCTGCAGTCCATGGGGTCGGAAAGAATCAGACACCGCTTAGTGACTGAACAATTAGCCACGTTTTCTCTAATGATCATGGAGCAGTCTTTTTAATAAGGAAAAGAGAGATTTCCACTTCTCCTCCTTTCGTTGCCTCTATTTAAGTGGCCCAGGTCACAGAGTGAAAAACACCTCCTCCCCCATCACAGGCCTGGTCAGAATCTCACCAAGCCTTGAGGAAGAACGGGGATGTGATCTACCAGGAAAAAACCTGGACATTCTCACTCTCCCAGCCCATCAGAGACAGTTTAATAGTGACTCTAGAAAGAGGCAAAGAGCCCGCACGCGCAGCTCCTGAGCACCGCAGCTCTCCATGGGAGCCTAATTATAGTCACCAAAGAAGTTTCTTTCCCGTCTCTCCAGATCCTCTGCGACAGCTCATCATTCCGGTGGCACTTTTGTGGGGAGAACCTCATTTCTATTTTTACGATGAGGACTGCTTGTCTTTACCAGCTCTTTGTACATAGATCAAGACATTAGGATAACCTGCACTTTCCCCGGGCAAATGAGAATTACTAATTTTCTCTCTCTATTAAGGGCTGCGCCACCTCCATCTGCTTCATCAATATTTATTCCACAGGCTAAGACCACAAAGATCCTGGTACGAGGTTAACCAGTTCAGCACTACGCGGCCTCACGCTGCTCATGCTTATTTATTGCCTGTGCCCATTTTCCACAAAGAAAGGAGCCATGCAGCTTTACCCCTGACCTATGGAAGCAGGATCTGCTTTCAAGTATGAAACCCAAAGCCCCACCCCGCTATTTTGAGTACATTCACGAGATGACTTTTCTATAAGAGAAGGAAGTGCAGTCAGAGCTCCGACCTTTGGAATCCTATCAAGCCACATGATGTTTGTGTAACGATGAGGGTGGAAGAATTTGAAAGTTATATCATGTCACCCTCAGCCAACAATCACATCTGATAATGCTGATGCTGATTAAACATATCACTTAATATTAGAGGTTCCTCCATGTTACGCATTCTAAAAACTGATTTGCATACATGATTTTACTTAATCCCCATGCTAAAGTTTTATTCATGCACCTACTCATTCATTCCTTATTCAATTTATATATAAATATTGATAGACTAGTAAATTATGTTCTCAGCTTTGTGAGATGTCCCCAGTATACAGTGACTAGACACGTAAACAAGCAAACAAACAAACAAAACTCAATCTGTTTCCTCTGATGAAACTTAAAGTCTACCGGAAGAGAGAGATTTCCAAAACCAATTCAATCCGTGTTTTATAAAACGAATGTCCCAGCAATTTTGTTCTTGAGCACCTATCCTGGAGAAAGGAAACTTACATTCACGCAAAAATCCTTCTGTGAAGTTCTATTTATAATAGTGAACAATAGGAATTCATTCAGATATTCTTCAGCAGATGACCAGTTAAAGAAACAGTGGTCCACACCATGGAATACTACTCAGCAATGAAAATGAACAAAGGACTGATGTACAGGACGACAGCTTGGTTGAATCTTCGAAGAATTACACTGGGTTAAAAAAAAAAAAATCAACTCCCAAAGGTTAGTTATTAGTATGTGGTTCCATTTTTGAAATGACTAAATTTTAAAGAGGAAGAACAGATCAGTGGCTGTCAGGTGTTAAGAACTGGAGGAGGGCAGGTGCAGTTATAAAAGGACAAGAGAAAGAATCCTGTATTGACAGAATTTTCCTGGAAGAGGACTATGGTGATGAACCCCTAAATCCACACATGTGATAAAACTGCATGGAATGAAATACACCTCCCCCTGCAAACACAAACACACACCAAGTAAAACTGGATTGAACTGAAATAAGATCAGCAGGTCATTTCAATGCCAAATCTTGGTTGTGGCATTGAATCACAATTCTGCTAAGTGTTACCCTTGGGGAAAAGTGGGTAAAAAGCACATGGGATCTCTCGGCATTATTTCTTACAGCTGTATGTGACTCGACGATGCTCTCAATAAACATTTCCATTAAAAATAAATTACACAGTGAGTGTGATAAAGGCCAGTTGCGGTCAATGCTATAACAGAAAAGAACAGGGCTTTCACATTTTTAGAAAGGGAACTAACTATACATAGCGGGGGCTGGATTTAGACTAAGGGTGAGAGAAGACTTTTTTTTTTTTTTGGAAGAGGTGGCATTTCATTGGGCGACGGAGAGATGCAGAGTTGGTGAGGAGAAAGGTGGGTGGTAAAGAGTTCTAGGAAAGGAAATAGAGTGTGACAGGGTTGGAGAAGGGGCGTGCTTGCTCAGGGAGCATAAATAAGAGCACTGTGGAAAGAGGGAGTCCAGTCTCCAGAGGCCATTACTCAAGAAGAGGGGGCCACAGTTGAGCAACTGACCCAATTCTGTATAAGAGCTATAATTCTACCCTTTCTTCTGTTGCCAGAAAAAGAGGCTCAGTCTATGTGAGATCCTCCATCTGCTGCTGCTAAGTCGCTTCAGTCATGTCCGACGCTGTGCGACCCCAAAGACAGCAGCCCACCAGGTTCCTCCGTCCCTGGGATTCTCCAGGCAAGAACCCTGGAGTGGGTTGCCATTTCCTTCTCCAATGCATGAAAGTGAAAAGTGAAAGTGAAGTCACTCAGTCGTGCCCGACTCTTTGCGACTCCATGGACTGCAGCCCACCAGGCTCCTCCATCCATGGGATTTTCCAGGCAAGAGTACTGGAGTGGGTTGCCATTGCCTTCTCCGAG
Source organism: Ovis aries (assembly GCF_016772045.2). Classification (NCBI taxonomy): domain Eukaryota; kingdom Metazoa; phylum Chordata; class Mammalia; order Artiodactyla; family Bovidae; genus Ovis; species Ovis aries. Next base: position 6,735,324 of record NC_056077.1, on the reverse strand, counting down.
AGGTCCTACATCTAGGCAGCATCAGACCTAGGAATCAACGTCAAAGTTACACAAGTCCACTGTTGCCCCCTAAAAAAAAAAAAAAGACCTTTAAATACACCCTGGCTGTTCAACCCAGCAACACTACTCCATAGGGATTTACCAAAGAGAATTAAAAATGTATATTCATAGAAAGGCCTGTACACAAATGTATACAGCAGCTCTCATAATCAGCAAAAACTGGAAAGAACCCAAAGATCCTTCAGCTGTTGAATAAACAAGCCTATTTGCATCCACTCTAGGGTGATACTCAGAACAAACGGGAAAGAAGAGACCATTGGTGGACACCGCTCCACAGAGAAATCTCAAATTCACTCTAGAGAAAGAAAGAAGTTGGACTCAATGACTGTCTACTTCAGTTCAGCTCAGTTCAGTTGCTCAGTCGTGTCCAACTCTTTGCGACCCCATGAATCGCAGCACGCCAGGCCTCCCTGTCCATCACCAACTCCCGGAGTCCACCCAAACTCATGTCCATTGAGTCGGTGATGCCATCCAGCCATCTCATCCTCTGTTGTTCCCTTCTCCTCCTGCCCCCAATCCCTCCCAGCATCAGAGTCTTTTCCAATAAGTCAGCTCTTCGCATGAGGTGGCCAAAGTAATGGAGTTTCAGCTTCAGCATCAGTCCTTCCAATGAAAACCCAGGACTGGTCTCCTTTAGGATGGATTGGTTGGATCTCCTTGCAGTCCAAGGGACTCTCAAGAGTCTTCTCCAACATGACAGTTCAAAAGCATCAATTCTTCGGCGCTCAGCTTTCTTCACAGTCCAATTCTCACATCCATACATGACCACTGGCAAAACCATAGCCTTGGCTAGAAGGACCTTTGTTGGCAAGGACTCTATTTATACAGTGTTCTAGAAAAAGCAAACTAGAAGGACTGGGAAAAGATTGGTGACTGTCAGGGTTGGGGCTGGGAACTGGCTACAAACAGACTCCGGGGAAGTTGTTTGGAATGATGGGTATGTTTGATATCCTGATGGTGGTGCTGGTGACGCTGCTGTATGTCTTTATTGAAACTCGCAGAACTGAGAAGGCAAACTTTACTCCATGTAAACTATACCTTGGGGACTTCTCTGGTGGTCCAGCTGTTAAGAATTCACCTTCCAATGCAAGGGACCTGAGTTTGAGCCCTGGCTGGAGAACTATGATCCCACAGACCTTGGGGCAGCTAAGTCCATGCACTGCAACAAGAGAGCTCATAACCCCAGTGAAGAGCCTGCAGCATGAGGGAGGATCCCACGTGCTGCAAGTAGGACCCGATGCAGCCAGATAAATAAATACTAAAAATAATTATACCTTGATAAACCTGACTTTGATTGAATGTGTGGGATAGCTTAAATCCAGGGAAGAGTCCTCTTCTCACGTCTAGAAATTTCTGGGTAACCTCAGGAGGCAGTGAGATGAATAAGAATCTTAGTTTCAGAAGACGTAATGAAGAAAAACGGAATGAGGATATTGCTTCTTGTCGGGTAGGGCAGGGAAGACCCACTCTAACCATTCTTAGGACCCAGAGACGGAGCAGAGAGAGTCTGTTCTGCAAGGCAGAACACTAACCCTAAGTAGTCACTGGTTTCGCCCAGCTGGGAAGATGACCTCAATTCTCTGAAACGTGACTTTGCTCACTTCACAAGGATGGCCAGGATGGATGCAATGGAAGAAAAGCTAAACCAAGTCAAAGTATGTGTTTTGATTGTCTTCATCTTTGAAGAGAACCAAAACTTTGTGCTCTGTGGCCAAAGTAAACAAAACTCAGGGCTGGGATGCAAGTCCTGCTCTGAGTATAGTAAGTCTACTGTGGAGGGAACACACACCTTCAAACAGCTGACCCAGGGCCAGCACACACCCCAGCGTCTGCTAATCTGGCCCATTTGCTATCATGGACCTGCTGCTCTCATTTAGCCCCTGGGTTTCTCGAAGTGACTCCCCCTTGGGGACCATCACAAGCCAACGGTCAATTTCCCTTTCAGCTGCATGAGTCACTGGGAGCTGGCTTTGAGATAAGGGTAGGTTTGGCCATTTCTGGAGGTTGCCTTTCCCCCTGGGGTTCTACCTTCGAGAAAGATGAACTCTGAGCCATCTCCAGGGAAGAATTGGTTCAGGTCAGGCACTATTAGGGTGAGCTGGCAAGCTACATCCTGTCTGGCCTGTTAGCTAAGCCAACACATCTGATCACAGTCAGTCTGACTCTTTCAACCTGCCTCTATGCCAGACCGCCCCTCTTCTCTCTTCCCCAAACCCTTTATTTTTATTTCTTAGTGTTGTCCTTATCAGAACAGATATTCATCAAGCCTTCTGTCATCTATTCTTAACTGCTCATGTACCCAAAGCCCACAGACACCCTAGGGCAGGGCTGGGGGTCTTGGTGACTGCAACGTGAAGCCTTGACTCAGGCCTGAGTGTGACAAGAACTCAGTAAATGCCTGCTGAATAAAGGAACCACAGAAAGCTCAGGGCACCCATGGAGAAATGAATTCACGAACCAACCCCCAAAGAGACCACCTGGTGCAAAGCAGAAAATATCATTAACTGAAAACAAGACATTTTGAGAAATCCGCATTTCAGCTTTACCAAAGAGACATTGTAGCACTTGGCCCAAGTGGCATGTTCTATACAGAGAAAATGCAGCACTTATTTCTATTACTCTGAGGTTTACTCTATAAGTTAAGAAAGGTCAGATGCTCAGCACAGGGTCCCCCACAGCTAAAGATCCATGGTTTTTTTTGTGTGTGTTCTTTTTTTTTTTTTGAAGAGAGAGAGAGAAAGAAAACAAAAATATATATATATATTTAAAAGTTTCCAGAAACCTATGTCACTTTTATAATCTAATAAAATAGGCCATCTTATCATCTCTCATCAGTATTTACGTTTAAAAATCCAGCTCCTAAGAGAACTACAACTGTCTTCTACAGAAAAGAAACACACAAACAAAAAACCCAAGAAGAAAGCTTTTGAACAATGAGACTTTAACTGTTTTTGTCCTCTAACACCAATGAAAATAATTCCCTTTCGATAAGATATGTTTAGTCTGAGAGCAAGACAGCCTTAACCCAGCTGCATAATTCATTGGCAGCTTTAATCTTCAGGATGAATATTAGTGTACATTTCGGGTTTTATTGCACTTTTTAAACAAATGATATTTTAAGTTCAAAGTGAATATATCAAGAGCTGGCAATTTGTCATAGGTTTTTCCCTAAAAAGGAAATCAAAATAAAATTCCTTTAGACCTTCTGATGTCAATTGGAGACTTGAGAACAAACGGAGTACAGAAAACGTTAGGACAGGAAGGCAGATAAACAGAAGTCAGCACGCTGCAGATACACTGAATAGACAGACAGTCACGATCAACTTTTAATGAGCTGTAAAAGTATGGATGAAACTACTACGAGTTTTGATCGGCTACACTTCAATATAAAATATAAAGTTTTTTTTTTAAAGGAAAAAAAAAAGTATGGATGAACTTCCTTCAAAGGATATGCTAATTAATACCGGACACATCTACATGATGGAAAGGGATATATTTAGTCAATCACTGAAATGGTTTGCCTTCAACACGTCCAACACCCCATGTAAATGTCAAATATATATAGGAGTCTTTAGGCCGATATTTTGATCTTGGGCAAATTTAAGGCTTAGTTGTCTAGAGACAGAGATTTAATCTCTCTTTAAGTATTAATTTGGAATCTTTGTCTATATAGCTGGTGTATTTGCATATTTAGTCAAAAGGTGTAAAGACAGGCATACCTTCACAATAGGGCGTTGGTTGAACCAGTACACCGACAATTCCCACATCAACCAGCTCCAACTTAAAACCATGTGCTTTTACCTCAGGGCTTCCCTTGTGGCTCAGCTGGTAAAAAATCCACCTGAAATGCATGATCCCTGGGTTCCATTCCCTGGGTGGGAAGATCCCCTGGAGAAGGGAAAGGCTACCCACTCCAGGATTCTGGCCTGGAGAATTCCATGGACTCTATAGTCCATGGGGTCACAAAGAGTTGGGCACGATTGAGTGACTTTCACTCACTCACTTTAGAAATCTATCAGAACCAAACACCTCTTAATACACTAAGGAATCTTTTTAGCTGACCTACAAGATGAGTTCGCATGACAGCTAAGTCTTATGTTAATCTGTGTTGACCACCAACAAGGAACTGGCAAAGAATTTTTGCTTCGGAGTCACTGAAATCTTCACCTCCATTTTAAGCATGGTTCTTTTCTATCATCTTCTTCTCCTAGCATTTTACTTCCTTTTCCCCCAAGTGAGGCTTCCCTGGTGGCTCAGACAGTAAAGAATTTGCTTGCAAGGCAGTAGACCTGTGTTCAGTCCCTGGGTTGGGAGCATCCCCTGGAGAAGTGAATGGCGACCCACTCCAGTATTCTTGCCTGGAGAATTCCACAGACAGAGGAACTGGGCAAGTTATAATCCATGGGATGGCAAAGAGTCAGACAGGACTGAGTGACTAACACGTTCACTTTCCCTAAAGTGAGACATCTTCTTTTGAAATAGAAATGGTTCTAGAAGGAGAACAGCAACAAAGGTTCTCAGACTCTAAGAGGGGGTGATTTTGATCTTAACTAATACCAACTTCACCTGAACTCATGTTCCTATCCACTCTATAAATGATTCCACGTCCTTGTATGAATTTGCTATCTTGACTTTTCTTTGGCTAATGAAGTCTGAAGACTATCATTTTTGGATGGTGCCCATTCTGGCAGACCATTCTCAAGCTTCTTGGGTATGTAAGGGACCCTGGTGTCAAGGTTAAGAACTAATGACCTCCCAGATTCAAACACTTGTATTTTCATGACCATCCAGATTGGAGAAGGAAATGGCAACCCACTCCAGTATTCTTGCCTGGAGAATCCCAGGGACAGCAGAGCCTGGTGGGCTGCTGTCTATGGGGATGCAGAGAGTCAGACACGACTGAAGCGACTTAGCACCAGATTATGTTGGTTACAATAGCCGCCAGCTGTGTCGACAATTATGGCGTCTTCCTAACGGTCTAGCCTTCAATTAGCCTTCATCCATAGAACAGCATCCTTCTGGAGGCTCAGAGGTTTGATTATCCCACCCAGGGAAGGGGAAGCTTTCAGGAGAGATTTCTGAAAGGAGGGACCGTCAGAGAGCAAACCAGTAGGGATTGTCTCTGAGTAACTATATATGCATTGCAGTTGAATATCATCATACTTTGCTTCTTAATAATCCATCCTCATCTTTGTTAATAACCAACAGATACCATTCCTCAGGATGAATAACTTGCAAAAAAAATCATTAAATAAAAGTCAGTTAATTGCATTTCTTAAGAAATCCAACTTTTTAATGTTTCTTCTGAGAGCAGAGCCGTAGTATAGTCAAAGGATCAATTATCTCTTTTTTTTTTTTTTCCTTTTAAAAAAACTTGCAGAATACAACATTTTCTTTCCTTAAAGGGCTGCAGACACATTCCCATTTCTTTCCATAAGAATAACTTAAAAAGGATGCAAAGTTATACAATCGACAATTCACTGCACACAGGCTGCTTTTGATTATATTGCCTCACAAACTAGATACTTTGCTGGGAAGCATAAAAACTGTTTATCACTAAACATTTGAGATTCCACTCAGATAATTTACACATAATTAGACAGAAGCCCACACTTCCGAGCGGCGGCATCACCTCCTCTTTCACAGACTATTCTTTAAGAACATTTTTGGTAGCATAATGAGTATTTTATGAGGATTTGTAATCAGTCTCAACGTAGGTGGGAACAAAGGTGAATTACTCCTCAACACGATCAAATCATTACATAACTCAGTGTAGAATAATGATGAGCTGAGGTTGGCAGAGGTAACCTGCCCAGGTATTTGGAGGTATTAGTAAATTCCAGTCTTTTCCAAAGACATAGAATCAATTAAGTGATCCCTTGCATGCTCAGTCACTTCAGTCATGTCTGATTCTTTGCAATTATAGCCCGCCAGCCTCCTATGTCCATGGGGATTATTCAGGCAAGATTGCTGCAGTGGGTTGCCACGCTCTCCTCCAGGGGATCTTCCCCACCCAGGGATTGAACCCAGTTCCCCTGCATCATAGGCAGATTCTTTATGGCTGAGCCACTGGGAAAGCCCAAGTGATTCTTTGGGCAGAAAAAATGTTTTTAAAAAGGAGTCAGCCAAGGAGAGGTATCTCCTACTTAGACTTCCCTACCCTTTGCTCTCCATCAGGGAAGGAAGTTATAAAAAAAAAAAATCAGAATATTGAGAAGGGAGAGAAAGTGAATGGTATTTTCTAGTCACAGAGTCTCTCTTAGTCCTCACAGATGCCTAAGTTCTTTTGTGGCCTAGTACTGTATTTTTCAGATATCTTCTGTCCTAAGACATGATCAAACCTTTGGTAGGAAAAAAAGAGCCAACTGCCTCCAAACCGACTAACCATCACTCAAATATAAAGAGTCACCAGGGAGATAAGAAACAGTAGGGGGTGGAGGACAGTATCATCAATTCATTTTATACAAAGACCAAAGCTGGAGATAGCTCCATCTCTAAATACTGCGTCACTCTGCGGCCACACTTAAGAGGTGGCGCTGTGTTTCCCGGGGGTACTGTCACCTTTCATGGTCCGTCTGGGGCTCTCAGGTGGCTCAACGGTAAAGAATCCACCTGCCAGTGCAGGAGACACGGGAGACACGTGTTCGATCCCTGAGTCGGGAAGATCCCCTGGAGAAGGAAATGGCAATCCACTCCAGTATTTTAGTCTGGGAAACCCCGTGGATAGGGAAGCCTGGTGGGCTACAGTCCATGGGGTCACAAAAGAGTCAGACATGACAGAGCGACTGAACACACACACACACACTTGCATCCACAAAGCTGAGTTGTCTGGTTCCCATTCGTGGGCAAAGAATTGTTTTGATTTCTCTTTATGTTGCCTTTTCAAAAAGAGAGGGTCTGTATCATGTGTTTATGCATGAAATTCAAGCAGCTTATAATCTCAGCTACATCCAGTTTATACCATGACACAGCTGTGGATTTATTTCCCCCGGATTATTTACCAGGAGCGTCATCAAGGCCAAGTCTGTAGCAATCTCTGGAGCTGATGCTGATTCTCGGCTTCTGGACCAACGAGACAGCATTCTCTGAGGACTCACCCAGCTCTAAACTAGGCAATGTGGAAAGATACAGCCTCAGGATGGTCCCTTTGAGGCTGGAGACAGATAAATAGATTGGGATGCTAGTGGCATAAGCAATCAAGACAATGTCTATTAATTTTATAACTACTGTCTTGGGAGACAGTGTGTCCAGAACTCCAACTGCGTTCCCTGTGTCAGCGAAGCTCAACATTTGTACAAATTCAGCAGGCTTTCCAGATCGGGTTCTCCCTCACTCAAGACAGCCAAAAATGAACAACGGAATCCAAAATAATAACTTCCATGTAGTTATGGAAGCGAATGTGTGCGAATATGTCAAAAACGTACTTATAAGAACATCTGTGCTACACTTGTTTATGTTAATGCCTGCAAATGATGGTTCCCAATAAAAATCTGATGAATAAATGAAAGATAAAGAATCAGAAGCAATGTAGACGTCTAAAATAGGGAAATGACTAAGTACAGGGTAAACTGTTTATATATCTGAATATTATGTAGCCATTTGAAACCAAGTTTTAAGGCACATTTAATGGTATACATGGGAAAAAACCATGGTACTATGCTCTTTGGGGACAGGTTAGTAATAGATTGTGTAATTTCAGTTGTGCGTCTGTTTTCTTCCCTCTGTCCTTCCCTCTCCCTGGCCCTCTTTCCCTTCCCTCCTTCCCTCCCCTCCCTTCCTCCCTCCCTTCCTTCTGTCCTCTGTCCATCTGTCCATTCATTCATCTATCCATCCATCCATCCAAGGTATAAGCCCAAGTACACTGGTTAACGGGAAGTCCAGAGTTCAGCCTGCTCATCAGCATTGCTTTCCCTGCCCCCTTCACTCCTCCGGGACCACTTACGCAGATTCTTGAGCTTCTTGAAATAGATTAGAAGCAATGATCTCATACAACCCTCCAAATCTGGACCATAAGGAAACTCAGTCCCATATAGAAGCTGGGATTCACTTCACGTTCATGTCAGTACCGAGCTCAGAACATAGAGGTCCCTAATTCTCAGGCATTCAGCACGTGTTTGCATCCTCGGAGCTGAGGAAGAAAATCAGCTTGTTAAGAGAACAGATCAGTGTGTGTGTGTGTGTGTGTGTGTGTGTGTGTGTGTGTGGGTGTGGGTGTGGGTGTGGGTGTGCGCACTTTGTCCTTGGATTCAATGTGTGTCCCTGAGCTAGACAGTTAAGTTTGCTGAATTTCAGTTCCCTCAACTGTAAAATGGGGACAAAAAAATTACACCTTCTTTTATGAGGTGGTTGTGAAGATGAAATGACTTAATATAAGTAGAGTTTATAATATTGCAGTACCTGAGTTTATAATATTGCCCTCCATAAGCATTAGTTAATTTTATATTTTTTATCAATGTTGTTTCTATCTGAAAGGCTGCTTACATCTATTAGATAGACAAAGATGGTATCAGCAAATATCTCAATTGGTTTCTGGAATTTCATAAAGCCAGTGGGAAAATTCCACACTTGGCGTTTTTTCCAGTGCTTGGTGTCATTTTGGAGTGCCGAGCTTTAGTTGGTGGAGAGGAGGATCCGTCCAGTGTTCAGAAACATTCCTTGGAGATTTAATCAAAAGTATGATGGACTTCAGTAATACTACAGAAAAACAGAAAGAATCGATGGTATACTGAGGGGATTACATAATACATTTATGTACAGCAGATAATGAAATTAGGCAGTCGCAAAGAAAGAGAGAGAGAAAGCAAATGTGACGCTGGGAAATATAAACAGTTTTACGAACAAGACAATGAAATGGATGTGGCAAAAGCCTTCTGAAGCCTCTGTGCCCCCAGTGATGGGGGAGTTTTGACAAGACGACCAACGTCCTATATTTAGAGACAATGCTCTCCTTGCATCAGAACCAAGCCTCACAAGTCGCAAAGCAGTTTCTCTGACACTGTCTCACTCTTCCTCATGGAAATCCTGGAAGGAAAGTGCCTCCTTTGCAGTTTCTCAGTTGAGGAAACCAAGGAAGAAAGAGATGAGGCACCTTGTTCTAAGTCACCAGGCTTCACCGAGGGGAGCTGGGGTTTGTCCTTTCATCAGGGCCAAATCTGCGAGACTATTTAGGCACCCGAGGACACCTCAGATGGACCCATTCTTGTTCAGAATGTATGAAAGTGGAGTGCCTAGAGAGGAGACCCCACCAAAGCCATCATTCAGAGCATCAGTTCCAACCTGCGGGCTGGCCGGGGTATTTGGAGCTAGTAGCTAGTAACACAAAGATGGGAGCAGTGACGGATTTCCTCTTCTTGGGCTCCAAAGTCACTGAGGATGGTGACTGCAGCCATGAAATCAGAAGACACTTGCTTTTTGGCATGAAAACTATGACAAACCCAGACAGTGTGTCGAAAAGCAGAGATAGGACTCTGCTGACAAAGGTCCGTATAGTCAAGGCTATGGTCTTCCCAGTGGTTGTGTATGGTTGTAAGAGCTGGACCATAAAGAAGGTGAGCACCAAAGAATTGATGCCTTCGAACTGTGGTGCTGGAGAAGACTCCTGAGGGTCCCTCGGATTGCAAGGCGATCAAACCAGTCGATCTTAAGGGAAATCAACCCTGAATACTGGTTGGAAGGACTGATGTTGAAGCTGAAACTCCAGTATTTTGGTCCTCTGATGTGAACAGCTGACTCATTGGAAAAGTCCCTGATGCTGGGAAAGATTGAAGGCGGAAGGAGAAGAGGGCCTCAGGGGATGAGATGGCTGGATGGCATCACCGATGCAAGGGACATGAGCTTGGGAAACTTTGAGAGATGGTGAGAGACAGAGAGACCTGGAGTGCTGCAGTCCATGGGGTCTCAGAGGCGGACACGACTGGGCGCCTGAACAACAGCAACCCAAAGATGCAAGAAAGAGTGGTATCTCCATCAGCACTACAGTCTGGGGTCACTGATGAGGTTAAACAGGGAGAGGAAGGAAGGAATGGAGGGAAGGAGGGGAGAAGGGGGAAGGAAGGAAGGAGGGAGGGAAGGAAGGGAGAAAAGAAAAACAAGAGCTAGATCACAGCCCACGCATCCCCCGTGTTGAAGCCTGTAAGCTCCCCACATGCTCCCTGAAATGTCTTAGGATGTGGCTTCTGCCACATCCATTTCATTGGCTTGTTCATAATACATTTGTGTACGGCAGATAACGAAATTGGGCAGAAGCATTGAAAGAGAGAGAGGAAAAATGTGACGTGGGAAAAATGAACGGGGGTGGGGGACGTAGGCTGTGACCACAGGCTCGCATCCCCCTTTCTGCCCGGGAGTTTCTCCACTGGCAAGAAGAGCATGAGAATTCCCAGGAAGCCAAAGCAGCCGGAGGGTTAGAAGAGAGGAGGGGGCTTCTGAAAGGTGGGGGCACCCCGGGGGGCCCAGGGCTCAGAGGGAGAGGGAGGCTCCCCGGCGTGGCCCTGCGATTTTTCCTGAATGAAACCACTACCCTGTTCAGAAGAAGATCCTAGGAGATGGTTAGTTATGGGAACTTAACTCTTCTCTCTCTAAAAACATGATGGCTTAACCCCCACCCCTGTGAAATACTTTCTCTTAAATCGGTGTTTCCCAGCATCTGGCATGGGAACCCTGGGTGATACGTCAGATGATCTTAGTTGGTAGTCACAGATTTATTTTTAATCTTAAGTTACTTGCATAGTTAACGCTTCTGTTTATAACATTGGGTTTCTATTTACTGTGGTGCCATAAATACATTCAGAAAAAAGCAAATTAATCAGACACTCAGTAAATAATAGAGCAAGCGATATTAAGAAGATGGCCAGTGTTATAATGGTGGAATGGGAGGGACTGAAGTGCCAGTAGCCTGCTTTAGAGTAATTTCTATTTATTTTTAATTTTTAAATTAATTTATATTAGAACACAGTTGCTTTATGATGCCATGCTTCTACTGCACAGCAAAATGAATCAGCCCTACATATACACGTATCTGCTCCCTTTTGAATTTCCCTCCCATTTAGGTCGACCCACAGATCATTAAGTAGAGTTCCCTGAGCTATACAGTAGGGTCTCATGGCCTTGCCTGGTGGGCGTGCTCCGTCATCCCCAGATCCTTGCAACCCCATGGACTGCAGACAGGCAGGCTCCTCTGTCCCTGGAATTTCCCAGGCAAGAAGACTGGAGTGGGTTGCCATTTCCTCCTCCAAGCTATCTTTCCAACCCAGGGATTGAACCTGTGTCTCCTGCATCGGGCAGGTGGAATCTTTACCACTGGGCCACCAGGGAAACCCATACTTCAGTATGCTGAGGTCTAACTACACCTTTTGAAAGTAATCATGTTGTGGTAGAGCAATCATTTCACAGTGCTCCCAGGAAATGAAGACCTCAAAAGTGGAAAAGAGAAAAAAAAAAAGGACCTCAAAAAGTTTCTCATTGATTTTCTATTTTACACACAGCATCGATAGGATATATATGTCTCAATCTCAATCTCCCAGTTCATCCACCCTCCTTTCCGCTTTGGTGTCCATATACTTGTTCTCTATGCCTGTGCCTCTATTTCTGCTTTGCCAATAAGACCATGTGTACAAGTTTTCTAGATTCCACATATACGCATTAATATGTGCGCATTGCTTAGTCGCTCAGTCGTGTCCACCAGGAGCCACTAGGCTCCTCTGTCCATGGGGATTCTCCCAGCAAGAATAATGCAGTGGGTTGCCACGCCCAATATAGGTTATTCAATCTTTGCTTTTTTTTTTCTTTTTGACTTACTTCACCCTCTATGACACTCTTTAGGTCCAGCATTCCTGTACACTAAAGGGTAAATTTTAAACAGGGAAGAAAAGGCATTCTGCTTGGGGGGTGTTCAAATTGACTTATCCTCTCAAATGCAAAGTTCCAGTGTTTCCTAGTTAAGCCTGTCCCTTTGAAGCTAAGAAGATGCTTGTGAACATTCCCACAAAGGATGGAGATCAGACATGATGAAGCACATGCAGATAAGAATGGGGATCGAGGGGCAGAATGTTCAAGGGCCTCCCTCCCCATTTAGGTGAAAAGCACGCTCAGAATATGGGCTTGAATCTTATATTTAGCCTCCACTCATGATCCTTCAAAAATGTGCACAATGTAATGCTCTCTATTTCAGGTCTTCTTTGGAACTATGATGCAATGCAGGGAAATAAGGCAAGCTTAAATTACCTTGCTGCTTCAGCAGGGCTAATAAAGACACAGGCCCTGACTCACAAACATCTATGTCTTCCGAATGGCCTAGGGCATAGCCCCATCATGACCCTCAAGCTTCTGCTACCTAACAGGATAGGGAGGGGCTTCCCAGATGTGGAGTTAATTTTAGTTAAAAAAAAATAATAATGACGATGGTATTGAAAGGATGGTTTTAGAGAATTGGTCCAGGAGAAGGGGAAAGAGAAGCGCTTGACAAGGAGGGAGGAAGAAGTCCAGCAACTTAACAGTAGATGCAAACTGAAGCATCCTTTGAGATCTACCAGGCTCTGAAAACTAGACAGCAGTGAGTGTTTCCAGAGCTTCTGTTTATAAAGAGATAGAGGAACCCAGATACTTGTGTGATGGCAACAAATTCAGCATTTTAAGCACAGTGTGCCCCTGCTCACTCACTTAGCCGTGTCTGATCCTTTGCGACCCCATGGACTGTACATTGCCAGGCTCCTCTGTCCATGGGATTTCCCAGCCAAAAATGCTGCAGTGGGTTGCCATTTCCTTCTCCAGGGGATCTTCCTGGCCCAGGGATGGAACCTGAGTCTCCTGCATTGGAAGGTGGATTCTCTACCACTGACCCCACCTGCAAAGCCCATTCTAAGCACTATTTATATGAAATAAAATGGTCTATCTCCCTTATCATTCCCCGATGTTTTCATTTCTAGTATATTTCTGAAAATTCCTTGCATACGGGAGAGATTTATTTAGAAAAACTAGGGGAGCTTCTACTTATTCATTTATTTTTTACTCTAAAGCCAGATAGATGTTCCCATTGGTCAATCACACATTCATGTGAACTGTTTTAATCAGGTGGCTTTCCTGAGTCACATCCAGTTGAGAGGGCCTGTCTCTCCCTGGAAGCAGAGAAGAGTTGGAGTTCAGGGGACACATTTCCTGGGCTAGATTCCAGTAATACCTCCAAAAAATTACCAGGTAGCATTCATTCTCAACTTGTAAAATGAGATTAATAGTACCTACCTCCTAGGATGGCTGCTATGCATGGTAAGGGCTTCACATATAGTTTGCAAGGAGGTCAAACCAGTCAATTGAAAGGAAATGAACCCTGAATATTCATTGGAAGGACTGATGCTGAAGCTGGAGCTCCAATATGTTGGCCACCTGATGCAAAGAGCCATCTTATTGGAAAAGATCCTGTTGCTGGCAAAGACTGAAGGCAGGGGGAGAAGTGAGCAGCAGAGGATGAGATGGTTGCATGGTCCAATGACTCAACGGACACGAGTTTGAACAAATTCTGGGAGATAGTGAAGGACCGGGAAGCCTGGATGTGCTGCAGTCCATGAGGTTTCAAATAGATAGACATGACTCCGCGCCTGAACAACAAACAGACAAATTTAAAAGCTGGGGGGTGGCAGGGGTTAAGGAAGAAGGTAAGAATTTTCAACGGATGGCTCAGAAGTAAAGAATCTACTTGCAGTGAAGGAGACTTGCAGGAGATGTGGGTTCAATCCCTGGTTTGGGAAGATCCCCTGGAGAAGAAAATGCCAACCCACTCCTGTATTCTTGTCGGAGAAATCACATGGTCAGAGGAACCAGGTGGGCTACAGTGCATGAAGTTGCAAAGAGTCGGACACAAATGAGTGACTGCTGCTGCTGCTGCTGCTGCTAAGTCGCTTCAGTCGTGTCTGACTCCATGCGACCCCATAGACGGCAGCCCACCAGGCTCCCCTGTCCCTGGGGTTCTCCAGGCAAGAACACTGGAATGGGTTTCCATTTCCTTCTCCAATGCATGAAAGTGAAAAGTGAAAGTGAAGTCACTCAGTCGTGTCTGACTCTTTGCGACCCCATGGACTGCAGCCTACCAGGCTCCTCCGTCCATGGGATTTTCCAGCCAAGAGTACTGGAGTGGGGTGCCATTGCCTTCTCTGAATGAGTGACTAAGCAATAACAAATAAAAGAATACAGGCAGATCTCATTTTATTGCACTTCCCGAGTATCACATTTTTTACAAAGTAAAGGTTTATGTCCACCCAGCATTAAGCAAGTCTATGGGAGTTGCTTAGCATTTGCTCACTTCCTGTCTCCTTGTTCCATTTTGGTAATTCTCACAATATATTTTTCATTGTTATTATATTTGATGGTGATGGTGATCAGTGATTTTTGATGTGACCATTGCAAAGAAGATTATGACTTGCTGGAGATTCAGGCTATGGTTAGCAGGTTTTAGCAATTAATTACTTTCTAATTAACATACATGCGTTTGTGGTCCTAGTGGGAAAGAGTCTGCCTGCCAATGCAGGAGGCTTGGGTTCGATCCCTGAGTCAGGAAGATATCCTGGAGAAGGAAATGGCAACCCACTCCAGTATTCTTTCCCGGGAAATGTCATAGACAGAGGAGCCTGGTGGGCTACAGTCCATGGGGTTGCCAAGGAGTCTGACATGATTGAGTGACTAACAACAACTTTTTAATTAAGGTATGTGCATTGTTTTTATATATCGTGATATTGTACATTTAATAGACTGCAGAATACAAACACAGTATCAATGTAACTTTTGTATGCACCAGGAACCAAAAATGTTGTGTAACTTGCTTTATTGTGATGTTTGCTTTATTGCAGTAGCCTGGAACTGAACCCATCATATCTATGAGTAGCTGTATCAAATAATATGGGCGATGATGATGTGAAATGGCATCTTTATAGACTAGCATGATTGGGATGTACACGGTGCAAGTGGTTTAACCAGCAATTGTATGAAATCTATTCACAAGGTAGAAGTATGCCCATGTCATCGACCCTGAATAACACTTTTTAGAATTTAGTCCGAGAAAGGAATCAGGAATATAAACAAAGGCTTGCATAAGAGCATGTTCTCCGCAGCATTATTCATAATAATAGTAAGAGAGAGCTAGACCAAATAACACATTCTTAAATGTCAACAGCGGTGACAAACACTGGTGCTGTAGAAAGTTATGGAATCATTAAATATAAGTTTGAAACATGATTAATGACATAGGAAAGTGTTTTAAAGCCAAGGTGAAAATGTAGGATAAGTTTTGAAAATAGAGTCTAATATTGCAAAGATACACACACACACAAAACCAACCGACAAGAGAAACATTAAAATGTTAAGAGGGTGATTCCAACTGGACGACATTCTGGACATGGAAAAACTATGGGCACAATAAGAAGATCAATCCTTGGCTGGGGTGGAGGAAGGGAAGAACAGGTAGGGTTGTTTTTGTTTAGTTACTGAGTCCTGTTGGCCTCCTTGCCACCCGGCGGGCTGTGTGTAACCCGCCAGGCTCCTCTGTCCTTGAGATTCTCCAGGCAAGAGTACTGGCATGGGTTGCCATTTCCTTCTCTAGATCTTCCCCGATAAGGGATGGAACCCACGTCTCCTGCCTTGGCAGGCAGATTCTTTACCACGGAGCCACCTGGGAAACCCAACAGGTAGCAGACAGGAGATTTTTAGGGCAGTGAAAATGCTGCATGATACCCTAATGGTGCAGACAGGTCATGACAGATTCGTCCAACAAACCCAGAGAATCCACAAGATGAAGAGTGAGCCACGGTGTGAACTGTGGACCTTGGCTGATAATGATGTGTCAGTGTGGGCTCACCAATTCTAACAACTACACCAATGTGGTGGGGGTGTCAATAGTCAGGGATGCCGTGCATATGCAGGGGAGGTAGATGAGCTAAATGGGGAATCTCTGTACCTTTCTCTCAATTTTGCTGTCATTTAAAAATTGCTCTAATAAGCTAACATCATTAAAAAAAAAAAATTTAAGAGGGATTACTTCCGGGCAACAGGCATCTGAGAAGTGATTTTTGCTTTTGCCTGTGTTTTTAAACGTTCTTCAGATGAACATATGTTGTTTTTCTAAGCTGAACATTATTAAAAATGTGTTTAAAGGGTGTGCATGTGTGGAGTGGGAAGCTCTAAGAAGTAAAAGAAGAAAATACGGAATAAAGAACCAAAATGCTATAGACTCTATTAGCTTTGGATGAGGAAAATGTGAGATTTGAGGCTGGGGTATTCATTTCCAAATAAAAGGTGGATAGGATTGAGCTACAGTTACACAAGCTCAAGTAACATGACTTACTATAGGCACGAGATACCTCCAAACCATCAGGAGGGTAATTTAGTCTTTATTAGCTGTAAAGCACAAGGCCATTGGCAATTCAAACTCCACTTTAGAATGTGCTGCTTCGCAGAGCTTTGGAAAGAGATGGAAGCACTCCTGAGAATGGGGCAATATGGTTTGAGGTTTGAGGTCCTGCCAGGCTACAAGTAACCCCCAAGCCTTTGTTGCCCCAAAAGCCACCAGAGAGAGCACTCAGGAGAAAGACAGTGACCCCTAGCTGTTGTCATTTGCATTTTCACAATATGCCCTCCCTACATAGCACCAAGAGCATACTGTGAAAATACAAATTGCTCCAGTACTCCAATACTTCGGCCACCTGATGCCAAGAGTCAACTCATTGCAAAAGACCCTGATGGGGAAAGACTGAGTGCAAGAGAAGGGGGTGGCAAAGGATGAGATGGTTGGATGGTATCACCAACTCAACAGACTTGAGTTTGAGCAAACTTTGGGAGATAGTGAAGGATAGGGAAGCCTGGTGTGCTGCAGACCACGGGGTCTCACAGTCAGACATGACAGCTACTGACTGAACAACAAAGAATTATTTGTTGGGGTTGATTTGGGGAAGAAAAATTTCGACCTCTTCTTGGCCTGATGGATCTTCCTATGTAAACCTGAACCAGGGAGGTAAGTTTCAAATGGACATATAGTAACTTAAAAAAACAAACAAACATATATTTTATTTATTTTTGGATGCACCACGCAGTATGTGAGATTTCAGTTCCTTGACCAAGGATCGACCATTCACCCCCTGCAGTGGGAGTATAGTCTCAACCACTGGACTGTCAGAGCAGTCCCCAAAATTTTTATTTTATATTTGACTACAGTTGCAACCCACTCCAGTGCTCTTGCCTGGAGAATCCCAGGGACGGGGGAGCCTGTGGGCTGCCATTTATGGGGTCACACAGAGTCAGACACGACTGAAGCGACTTAGCAGCAGCAGCAGCAGCAGCAGCGTAGTTGATTAACAGTATTGTGTTAGTTTCACTTGTACGGATACACGGGCTTCCCTGGTGGCTCAGACAGTAAAGAATCTACCTGCAATGTGGGAGACCTGGGTTCAATCCCTGGGTCAGGAAGATCCCCTGGAGGAGGGCATGGCAACCCACTCCAGCATTCTTGCCTGGAGAATCCCATGCACAGAGGAGCCTGGTGGGCCACAGTCCATAGGGTCTCAAAGAGTCGGACACAACTGAGAGTCTAGACACACAAACACAGGTGAATTACAGCCCAGGAGCCATATCTTCCTGATGACTGTATTTGTGCAGTCAATGAGCTAAGATGTTTTCACACTTTAAAAAAAAATCTTTGATAGTTTCATTAGTTCCTCTGAAGAATGAAGAAGGAGTAAAATTTTAGCAGGGAACAGAAAAAGAAGTAGATGAGGAAATCACAATTTTTATACTTTTTGTGACTATTAACTCTTTTGAAATTTTACCTCAGCTCTGTCTCCTGAATGTCCATGTTCCATCAATTAGCTTTTATCCCTTTCCTCCTTTAACAAGAGTTTTAATAATTCTTTAGCAGTTACAAGTGTCAAGTATATAGTAAGAGGTTAAAAGAAAGATCTTCACAAAATGAAAATATTTGTTTAAAAAACCCAAGAGACTAAAATAGAGAGCTCATAAAGGAGTTTTAAATAAAAAAGTTATTAGTGATAATATTTACAAAACTAAACAAAAAATTCTAGAAGAAGAAACACATATACATAGTTTTAAAATGCAAATATAAATTGCTATATGTATTTGGGCGGAAATATAATTAGTCAAAATATGTCATGATACCTGTACATTGTTACAGTCAGAAATAAAAAAAAAATAAAAACATGTCAAACAGCAGATTCATTGAATCCAAATAGAAACCCCTTAATTAGTTAAGAAAAATCAAAAGGAAAAAAAAAAGCCTTATGTCATGAAAATCATATGAACTTTCAATTTCAGTGTCCATAAATCAGTTTTTTCTGGGGATTCAACCATATATATTTGCTCACATATTCTCCATGCTGCTTTCTTTCACGCTGCAATTGCAAACCTGAATCATCATGGCAGGGAATGCAAGCTTGGGGACACCTGGAATGTTTCCTTTCGGGACTTGAGGAAAAAAACATCATCTCAGACACTTACTAGCTGTGTGACTTTGGGCAAAACCCCTGACTCCTCTGAGCCTCAGGTCCCTTTGTAAGCTGGGAGTCATGGGTTTTGTCTTAGGTAGCTACTGTGAGTTTATTGCAATGCCCTGGGGAAACATGAAATCTGCTTCTCATTTGCTGTGTCATTTGTTTGTAGGTTAATGCCCACTGGCTCGCTTTGGGTTTATCGATCTTGTCTTTTTTCTTCTGCCTGGTCCACTCCCACCCTCCTTCACATTTACCTTGTCTTTCTGAAGGAACACAGCCTAGTGGATCAGTGTTTGGGGTCTGGGGTCCAGGAGCCTGACTCTTAGCCTAACTCTTTAGTTTCTAAGCTTCCTTTCTTTTCCTGGAAAGAGGACAACAACTTTGCTTAGGGTTGCTTTGAACATAAAAGGAGGTAACAATCATCTGGGCCTGTGCCCGGCTGTGAGCTTTAGATCATAATAAAGAATTAACCAGATCCTCAAGTTCCCTAAGTGTGAATTTTGTCCTTTCAGTTTCTTCATCCCTTCTCTCGGCCACGGCTTCTAGCTCAGCCATCCTTGGCAGTCTTGGAGCCTAGGCTCAGATCATCCAAGGAATTCTTTATACCACCCCCTAGAGACGCTGGTTTAAACTGGGCTGTTCTGGGGCCAGGCATCAATAGCAGTTACAGACCCTGAACTGTTCTTACACCAAGCGTGGGTTGGGGACGATGAAATGATGCCTATTGTTATCAGTAAGGAAAATGATGTCCAGATTAGTAGTTAGACAACTAGTGAATATCAGAGTGGACAGTAAGTCCTGAGCTTGAGTTCCTAAGCATGGTGCTATACTTCTCTCTAGAAAGAGGGGCCTTTAAACTTCATCTACTTCAGGAAGGTGCCACGGCTCTGAGCTGGGAGTTACTGCCTTTACAGATTAAGCTTTCCTTTTGGCAGGGAGATAACAAGGGACTCACCCATTCACTTCTCCGCAGCATCTAATTTTGAGCTACTAGGTACCAAACACAGACTGGGCTGGAAAATAGGTTACCGATGATAGAGTTTGCTGCCCTAAAGTCTGGGCATCATTGTGTTGGCGGTGGTGATGATGGTGAAACCAAAAGCCAAGATCTCTTGAGGGCCCACCGTATATCAGTTCCACTTTCTACATCACATACTGCTTCCTTTAATACTCACCTCTCTTTGACAATAGAAGGTGAAGGCTTAGAGATGCCGAGTGACTCACCCAAATTCACATAGCTGAAACAAGCTAGGGCTAGGTTGGAAATCCTGGCAGGCTGACTCTGTCGGAAAATTTATCTTGAGGAGAAGTGGTGACATGATGCCATTGTCTTTTTCAATTTCTATTTTCCTCCATTCCTTGGGTGGAATAGTACAAGCCCTACTGGTCTTGGGGAAAACTTTCTCTGTCCCCCAAAGAGACTCAGATCCTCGTAGTGAACTTTCCTGACCCTTGGAGGGACAGTGAGACACTTAACCAGAGCCCAGCACTTATCCTAATCATGGGACCAACCCCAGTGACTGCATCAGAATTCCCCCTGGGCCTTAATTAGATAGGGGTTCCATAACTCTCAGGCTGGGGTCGATAGAAAAGCAATTTTCCCATTTGGTCTCTCTGAGGACCCTGCTTTTTTGCCAGCCCAGGGAGGTAGCCCATGCATGTGATATACCCTGAGGTCAATAAAAAGCTTTAGAATCCTTCAGGATTGAGTAGAAAATATTCTCATTATAACATTAGAGAAACTTAAAAAAAAAATAAATCAATGGAGTAATGGGATATAACACCAATTGAGCCCTTTAGCCAGACTCAATTGTTTTACCCACAGAGACCCCCTGGATGATGCATAATGGAGATGCAATGAGTTATTCCCTGAAGATGCAGCCTGAGACATCCAAGGGGAGGCGCAGCAGTTAAACGGGCAGGGGCATCTCAACAGGCATGAAAAAAAAATCAAAGATGATCTTAACCCCAAAGTCAGAACTCTTTAGGAGCTTCACGAGTGATCTGGAGAGTGGTGGATTTTGTTTGTTCCTTTGGCTACGGTTGCTGTCACGTTTTAGAGAAATGGTTCATGGAATTTTAATAAGATACACATTCCATTATTTCACCTCTTAATTAAGATCCAGAATGAAGCCTGTCTGGATTACTGAGAAGTCTAACTTGGCAGCTCAAAGGCAATGCACCTCTGTTTTAAAGATAGCACTGTGTACACGTGGGTCCCCAACTCCCTAACTTTCCCTTCCCCTCAGCCTCTCCCCTCCCCAGCTCGGCAGCCCTAAGTTTCGTTCTCTGAGTCGGGGAGTCTGTTTCTGCTTTGTAAATAAGTTCATTAGTATCATTTCTTTTTAGACTCCACATGTAAGGAATGTCATACGATCCAAGGTCCTACTGTGTGGCACAGGGAACTCTGCTCAGTGGTAACAGGCAGCCTGGGTGTAAGAGGAGTTTGGGGGAGAATGGATATGTGTACATGTATGGCTGAGTGCCTTTGCTGGACACCTGAAACTCTCACAATATTGTTAATGGGCTGTACTGCTGTATAAAGCAGTTTAAAAAAATGAAATTAAAGTTTTTAAAAAAGGCAATGCAGTCCTATTTCTCCTAGATGCAACCGTGTTCATTAAGCTAACAGCATGTCATTCATTCCATGGTGACCTCAAAAGCAGTTTGATTTGACTGGGGGATAAAAATATTATTCCTTCTCGCTCAAAGCACAATGCTTTGAGGACCTATGTCCCAGGTGTCTGGTTAGGTACCTGCAGAAACAAAACAGAGAATAGTTTTTATTTTTGCGGATCTCGTAAACTATGATAAAAGATAAGCCACACTTTGCAGAAAAGCATGACAGACCTGGAGAGTGCATTAAAAAGCAGAGTTGTCACTTTGCCAACAAAGGTCTATAGTGTCAAGGTTATGGTTTTTCCAGGACTCAGGTATGGATGACTGGACCATAAAGAAGGCTGAGTGCTGAAGAATAGATGCTTTTGATTTGTGGTGCTGGACAAGACTCTTGAGAGTCCCTTTGAAGGAGGAAACAGACAGAACAGGCTCTGTCTTAAAAGCAGGACTCCATCTTGGGCTGGACTGTGGACTTTGAGCTATACGCCCAGTATCTATGGAAACTACACACCAGCTGGAAAACCAGGGCCCCCAATGGAAGAGCCCCAGGGCTCGTACCTAGACTCTCTGTTGCCTAAAAGAATACCCTAATTATCTGTGTAACCGAATAGAATCATAAATTCTATTATGCTTATTGCAGTATGACCACAGGCCTATTGATAATTGCCCACTGTTAACTACCTAGGCTTAAGGCATAGGAATCACAGGTCAACTTTGACTGTATCTTTCTTTTCCTTTGTTCAGACTAGTTTCAGGGAATTTGGGGAGGTGGGTTTGGGCTCATACACTTAGGGTATATAAGGTTTTCACAAAAACTGGTCAGGGTCCTTGGCTAAGAGGAGACTCTGCCTTGGGCCCGCTGGTGTAACAAACTGCACTCCACTATCTGCATTGTCCTTCTGAGTGAGTTTGTCTCCCAGAACGCGTGGCTACAACACCTTGGACTGCAAGGAGATCCAACCAGTCAATCCTAAAGGAAATCAACCCTGAATATTCATTGGAAGGACTGATGCTGAAGCTGAAGCTCCAGATGAAAAGAGACAACTCACTGGAAAAGACCCTGATGCTGGGAAAGACTGAGGGCAGGAGGAAAAGGGGATGACAGAGGATGAGATAGTTGGATGGCATCACTGGCTCAATGCACATGAATTTGAGCAAACTCTGGAAGATAGTGAAGGACAGGGAAGCCTGGTGTGCTGCAGTCCATGGGGTGCAAAGAGTTGGAGACGACTTAGCTACTGAACAACCAACAACAACCAATTGGGAACAAGTAGTTGAGAGTTGGAAATTGGTAAACCAGAGAGGGAGCGGATAATGCCAGTGTACACTGACAGGCAGTCATTGCTCCTAGAACTGCTTGCCAAGCATCTTGTATGTATTAGGCACTTAATACACTAGTATCTGAGATTCTTGTTACACAGACATACAATTATCCTTCCTGGGGAAAGGCTGTACTTTAGAAGAACTTTCCTTCCTCCACATTAACTCACCAGCTCTTGATAAAACATGTGGCACTGTTACTACAAGCTAGCCCCCTGGCTACGGGAGTGATTCATAAACATCAGAAAATGGTCACCTCTCAAGTAAGTGATACAATTTCAGAAACTGTAGGCTTGTTGATAAGCGGGGGGAAAAACACAGAGTGAAAATGCTGAAATGTAAATTGGGAGGTTGGGATTTACATGTACACATGACTAGATATAAAACAGATAACTGGTAAGAATGTACTGTACCGCACGCAGAAATCTGCTCACTATTCTGCAATGGCCTATATGGGAAAAGCATCTAGAAAAAGAGTGGACACACGTACATATATAACTGATTCACTTTGCTGGTAGCAAAACCACAACATGGTAAATCAACTATACTCTAATAAAAAACAACTTCAAAAATTACACATTGCTTTTTATTTTAGTTTCCCCATACTGTGGATTTACAGTGGCATTTCTTGTTACTATCAGTAAATGATGGTTCAAAGGAATATTTGCATCACCAAACTCAATGCAAATGGTTGTAGGAGTTTGTGCAAAGGCACGTGCTTTGTGGGTGGGGTGGGTCTGACTCTTTTCAAAAATAAAAGGAAACACAACCCTAAGACTGTGTTATGAACAATTGAAACTCATTCCCTTCTGGTTCAGATCTTTCCAGCGTTTGTGTCTGGGAGGTGGTTGTGTTTTGGCTGGTCAAGCTGGTTTCAAAAAAGGCAAAGGAACCAGAGATCAAATTGCCAACATCCATTGGATCATGGAAAAAGCAAGAGAGTTCCAAGAAAACATCTATTTGTGCTTTATTGACTATGCCAAAGCCTTTGTGTGTATCACAATAAACTGTGGAAAATTTTGAGAGAGATGGGAATACCAGACCACCTGACCTGCCTCTTGAGAAATCTGTATGCAGGTCAGGAAGCAACAGTTAGAACTGGACATGGAACAACAGTCTGGTTTCAAATAGGAAAAGGAGTACGTCAAGGCTGTATATTGTCACCCTGCTTATTTAACTTCTATGCAGAGTACATCATGAGAAACACTGGACTGGAAGAAACACAAGCTGGAATCAAGATTGCTGGGAGAAATATCAATAACCTCAGATATGCAGATGACACCACCCTTATGGCAGAAAGTGAAGAGGAACTAAAAAGCCTCTTGATGAAAGTGAAAGTGGAGAGTGAAAAAGTTGGCCTAAAGCTCAACATTCAGAAAACGAAGATCATGGCATCCGGTCCCATCACTCCATGGGAAATAGATGGGAAACAGTGGAAACAGTGTCAGACTTTATCTTTTTGGGCTCCAAAATCACTGCAGATGGTGACTGCAGCCATGAAATTAAAAGATGCTTACTCCTTGGAAGAAAAGTTATGACCAACCTAGATAGCATATTCAAAAGCAGAGACATTACTTTGCTGACTAAGGTCCATCTAGTCAAGGCTATGGTTTATCCTGTGGTCATGTATGGATATGAGAGTTGGACTGTGAAGAAGGCTGAGCACCGAAGAACTGATGCGTTTGAACTGTGGTGTTGGAGAAGACTCTTGAGAGTCCCTTGGACTGCAAGGAGATCCAACCAGTCCATTCGAAAGGAGATCAGCCCTGGGATTTCTTTGGAAGGAATGATGCTAAGGCTGAAACTCCAGTACTATGGCCACCTCATGTGAAGAGTTGACTCATTGGAAAATACTCTGATGCTGGGAGGGATTGGGGGCAGGAGGAGAAGGGGACGACCCAGGATGAGATGGCTGGATGGCATCACTGACTCGATGGACGTGAGTCTGAGTGAACTCCGGGAGATGGTGATGGACAGGGAGGCCTGGCATGCTGCGATTCATGGGGTCGCAGAGTTGGACACGACTGAGTGAACTGAACTGAAGCCTCTCTTTGCAGTTGGTTTCCTTCCAGCAAAATGGTGTGAGTGGTGAAGAACCCACCTGTCAATGCAGGAACTATAAAAGACACGGGTTCGATCCCTGGTCGGGAAGATCCCCTGGAAGAGGGCATGGCAACCCACTCCAGTGTTCTTGCCTGGAGAGTCCCATGGACAGAGGAGCCTGGTGGGCTCCAGTCCATAGAATCGCAGAGTCTGACACGACTGAGTGAGCGAGCACAGCATGCCACAAGCCTCTCTCTGCAATTGGTTTCCTTTCAGCACAAGAGTTCCACCTTTTGGTGAAACTGTATGGCATCCGAAAGCTTCTTGCCCCACTCATAGTTCCAGCGTGATGGTGGGAGAGAGGTCTCTCAGTGGCAACAGTTCCTCTCCAGGTGACAGATTGATAGCTCTGGTCAACAGGGTTCAATTGCTTCTCAGGAACTTTTCATAAAGCAGCGTTGCTTCATTTTAGCTACTGGCTTTCTCAAAGATGGAGGTAAGCCCTGGTTTGAAGAGGGGCAAGCTATGAAAGGATACACACACTTGGAAAGATAGGTACTATGTCACCAGGGAAACAGGTCCTGTCTTTCCACCACCTGAAAACTTCACCTGAGGTGAAGCCGAGTACAATCTGATGAACGTTAAATCAGAGTCCCTTATCTTCAAGTCCAAGGCGGCAATGCCATCTGTTGGAGGAACCCATTCTTTAAAATACGCAGTCATCGCAGCCACTAATAAAGCTGAGGTCAGTAATGGGGGGACGAATGAGCTTAAATGGCCCTAGTAGAATAGCAATCATGACTCTCATTTCATTTGAAATTCAGCCATCATGGTAGTAAAATAATACAGTACAGGGTAGATCGTGCCTTGAGGAGGGCGTGGCAACCCACTCCACTGTTCTTGCCTGGAGAATCCAGGGGACGGAGGAGCCTGGCAGTCCATGGGGTTGCCAAGAGTTGGCCACTGAAGTGACTTGGCATGCACACACATGCAGATCCTGTTTTGCTAACATGATATGTAGATCTCTGATCGAAATCTCATACTTACAAGTGAATTACAAATCCATCAAGTCTGACGTATTTTTACATGCATGTACTACAGTATTTTATAATATACCTACAGTAATCCCTCACTTGAGAAAGAGAGAAACAGAGAGAGTCAGAGAGAAAGAAGGTTGAAAAAGACCCATATTGGACATAAGTGAAATAGCATCTCCCAGCTCCCCAAGTTGAGTGTATTTGGACATGAATCTCAAATGTCCAGTCAATAATTTATAGCCATTAACATTTTTCCCTATTATTTTTTGCTATTTTAATATTCAAAATATGGAGACTCAGTAAATTAAAGTGACTAGAATACTTAATCAGAAATGTCCTGGATTGAAAATGCAATTAAGATTTCTAAGGTATGTATATGGACACTTCTTTTGGTTTCCCACTTTTAACTGCACATTCCTAAAGCCTCCCACCAGAAAATAGCTAAGAAATTATGGCTGGCACCTATATGAAAGCTGTGAATTATAAACAGACATTTTCATGAAGAGAATATGGCCAACTGAATTTTTATTTTTCAGCGCAGTGATCTTCGCCTAAAGCTACCAGTTCTGCTGATTACATTAAACATTTCAAATGTCAGGTTTTTGCCGATACAGAATTCCTTCATTAGGGACAGCTCAGCTCTCTCTCCCCGCCCCCCGCTCCGCAAATTCTTGAAAGTGGGAGGCACAGTGATGGAATCTCCTTGTAACCAAATCATCCCCAGCCCAATGAGCAACAGAATCCAGCCAGAATACAGAGCCTTCAAATTTAATTTCCTTAGCTAAATGCTTGCTATCAGCAGCGAGAGCCCCCACGGTCCTCAAATCTTTCCTTCAGATCTGCAGAATTTCACTGAAATTCAGAGGCGACATCTATGCAGATTGGGAATTTCCAGACGGTAGAGAAATAACTGTGGTTCCCAAGTAATCAAGGACAAGGCCAAGATGAGAGTCTGGAGTGAAATCTCACCTTGACCCAGAAGTAGTCCTCTTGGTGGATGTATTGGGGGGACGGAGGTGGACCATGTCTTGGTAGGGCGGTGGGGAAGCCGAGGTTTCTAGGTGATCAAGCTCACAGAAGTGATGAAGCACATGAAACCAGGGTGGGCACGGCTTGCTGACAAGGTTAAACAAATCCAGCTCTCTGTGGCTGCTATTTCAGAGTTTCTGATCAGTGCCTTTTCAATCTGGTGATTTAAGAAATTAAAAAGGGAGTGGCCGAGGGGGAGCAGGTTTCACAAGGTGGCGCCATAATTTTACCCCCAGGTGGTGACCTGGGGGTGGTGGGAACCACGCAGGAAAGTTGTGGGTTCCAGAGGTGGAAACGGATGAAGGTTGCTCTGGCTTTCTCAGTCGGGGACCACAGCATGATCCCCGGGAGGGGAAGATGCTCCCGGTGAAATCTTAATGAGATTTTCTGATAGAGAAACAGTTGGACCAAAAAGGGTTTTCTGAAGGCAATTTTGTTCAGTTTCACAAGTGTTTACAGAGAGACTATAGCGTGTGAAGGCACAGCTATGTGACGCTCCAGATGCCACAGGGAACACAATCGTGAATGATGCCCTGTCCTCAGGGAGAGTCAGGTCACGGTGGAGAGGAGGCAGGACCCGAAGGAGTGAGAGAGGACAAGCCTAGTGTGGGAAGGGCCAAGAGAAAGGGGTAGAGGACCTTCCCCGGGAAGTCAGGGAGAAGGGGAGACTTGGGCTTCTAGAGGTCATGGTTTTTTCAGATCAATCAGACCTGCTGTGGCTGGAATATAGAAGATGAAAGAGCAAGACACCCATGGGTCGGAAGTTTCAGGAGGTGGGTGACGGTTGGCCCAAGATGCTAGGTAGAACATGAGTCCCAACGCAACCCCTGTCGCTGACCTTTCCATCGAACGATAGCCCTGCATTCTCAGTGGGGCACGGGGTGATTTGGCACCTCTAGGGGTTGACGGCTGGCTCTTGGTGGGAGGGGCAAAAAAATCTTACATGTGACAGTGGTTTGAGATCTTCCAAAGAGCCACTGTTCATAGTCAGATACCCAGCACACCCATGGCATTAAACTGAAGGAGGGAGAAGGGCGACAGGGAAAAAATACAGTCTAGAAAGACTTGTTGGTGAGGCGTGTGCATGGGCTCACTGCTCAGTCAGGTCCAACTCTGCAACCCCATGGACTGTGGCCCGCCAGGCTCCTCTGTCCATGGGGATTCTCCAGGCAAAAATACTGGAGTGGGTTGCCATGCCCTTCTCCAGGGGATCTTCCCGACCCAGGGATGGAGCCCGGGTCTCCCGCATCGTGGGCAGATTCTTTACCAGCTGAGCCACCAGGGCATCCCTGTTGGTGCGGGGACAGCCTTGATAACGAAAGATGGAGAAAGACTGGCTGAGCCTTCTCCCGTGACAGCAGCCTCGGTCCATTGAAGAGACTGAAAATGGATTCTGAGGTAAAGCCTCATTGCTCTGGGACGCAAGGTAGCTTCTCCAGAGATGCGTGTCCTGACTGTGGAGGTGAGACTTATCATTTCTCCTCTCTGAGGCTCCGAGGGCGAGCCATTTGGGAGATGGAGCGAGGGAGCAGGGAGTTAGGTGAGCACAGAGGAGAGCCGAGATCAGACCACCCCCGGCTCCTCTCCACCCCTGAAAATAGGTCATGGATTTACATTTTGTGTATTTATTTTTAAAAGTGTATTTTAGACGCTCACCACTCTCTATTAAAAATGAATGATGTCCTTAATAGCTTATTTTAATTCCAAATTACAAAGGCGGTATGTATCCATTGCGGAAATTTGGGAAAGGTGGAAAGGACAGGAGATGATAAAATGACACCAAGGCATGTAATCCCCTCATCCTGAAAAGAAAGTGAAAAAGTCGCTCAGTCGTGTCCGACTCTTTGCTACCCCATGGACTACACGTCTCCACGGAATTCTCCCGGCCAGAATAATGGAGTGGGTAGCCTTTCCTTTCTCCAGGGGATCCTCCCAACCCAAGGATCAAACCCAGGTCTCCCACATTGCAGGTGGATTCTTTACCAGCTGAGCCACCAGGGAGGTGAAGAATACTGGAGTGGGTAGCCTATCCCTGCTCCAGGGGATCTTCCTGACCCATGAAATGAACCGGGGTCTCCTGTATTGCAGGCAGATTCTTTACCCACTGAGCTATCAGGGGAGCCTCATCCTGAAGAAACACTTTATGATCTTATGATATTTCTGCTAGACCAATAGGGGGACAGCAGACCACAGGTAGCTACTCAACATTCGAAATATAGTTTGTCTGCATCGAGATGTACTATCAGTATGTAACACACATTAGATTTTGAAGGCTGAGTAGAAAAAAATTAAAATATTTCATTAATATTTTGTATACTGACCATCTTCTCATACTGTTCATGGGGTTCTCAGGGCAAGAATACTGACGTGGGTTGCCATCCCCTTCACCAGGGGTCCACATTTTGGCCTCACTGACTTGAGCAATCTCTGGGAGATAGTGAAAGACAGGGAATCCCCATGCTGCAGTCCATGGGGTTGCAAGGAGTCGGACACAACTTAGCAACTGGTCCGCAACAAATACTGACCACATAGTGAAATGATACCATATGGAATATGGCATTTTAAGCAAAATACAGTAAAACGACCTCAACTGGTTTCCTTTTACTTTGTTTACTGCAACTACCAAAACCTTAATTTTGTTTGGTCTTTTGTTTTGGTCCCACAGTGCAGCATGTGGGATCGATCTTAGCTCTCTGACCAGAGATCAAGCCCGTGCCCCCTGCACTAGGCAGCGGGCAGCATTAACCACTGGACCACAGGGAAATCCTCTAAAAACTTTACTATTTACCTATATGGCTTGTACTTTATTTCCATCGGACAGCACTGGTCTAGACCTTACCTATGAATGCATATATGTATGAATGTATATATATGAATTCATATATATGTATATATATATACCTCAGCCAATAGATATGCCGTGCACTTAGTCATGTCCCACCCACTGTGACCTGTGGACTGTAGCCTGCCAGGCTCCTCTGTCCATGGAACTTTCCAGCAAGATTAATGGAGTGGGTAGTCACGCCCTCCCCCAGGGGATCTTCCCGAACCAGGGATAGAACCCGTGTCTTCTTTGTCTCCTTCATTGCTGGCAGATTCTTTACCGGCTGAGCCGTCGGGGTAGCAACAGATACGGAAGGGCAAATTCTTTTGTAGTTTCTTTTCTGCTAAATATAATAAGCTGGACACCTATCATGGCAATACATGTTTCACTTTTGTTTACAGTGAAGACTTAAATGTTAAGCAATGCTGCACCGCGTGCATGCTAAGTTGCTCTGGTCATGTCCCACCCACTGTGATCCCATGGACTGTAGCCCGCTGGGCTCCACTGTCCACGGAATTGTCCAGGCAAGAATACCGGGGTAGGATGCCATTTCCTCTCCCAGGGATCTTCCAGACCTAGGGATCAAACTCGTGTCCCCTTTGTCTCCTGCACTGTAGGTGAATTCTTTTCCACTAGTGCCACCTTGGAGGCCCTTACATGACTATAACTGAATATATTAAACCGATCCCCTGTCAGTGGATACATAGATCGTTACCACTTATTTCCATCATCAAGACTCTGCAATCAACACCCTGGTAACCATATCTTTGCACACAAAGCTTTCACATCAGGGTGGTAGTGCAGAAATAGGACTGAGTTTAGGGTCAGGCAATTCCTGACTCAAATCAGGTTTAGCCTTTAACTGGTGAAGCAAACTGTATCTCCAACCTCAAGCTCATTTGCATAAAACAGCAGCAGATTTGTACTTTTCAGCCCTATTGGAGGATCAGAAATGGTATTATTTTGGGCACACTTGAGACAAGCGGTAAATAATAGCTAATACTTTTCAACATTCTAAATAATTTATGAAAAACACCGTCCCTAGAAAGTTCTGGACCTGCAGACCCTCACATCACAACAAAGAAACTATAGAAAATGACCTCATATCAGTGAGTACCTGAGTTGAAATCTGAAATGTCTGCATTGTACAGGCTTCTCTGGAGGCTCAGATGATAAAGAATCTGCCTGCCAATGCAGGATACCTGGGTTTGATCCCTGGGTTGGGAAGATCCCGTGGAGAAGGGAATGGAAACCTTCTCCAATGATTCTGGTGGTGGTGGTGGAAAAGGCATTTGAGTTGCTGAGAAGCTGGCCAGAGAGGGGTGACGCTAAAGATTAGGCAAAATGGGCAGGGACAAATTGGCAGGTGATAAAAGAAATGGATAGGATATAAGAGCGGTCAGACAGGAAAAAAAAAAAAAAAAAAAAAACCTTCCAGAAAAGATGTGAAGGTGAGAGTGCCTTTCAGGTCTAGGGGGAGCCATGTTGTTAGAAGGGGAGGGATGGTGAGAGTTAAGGCTGGAGAGGTGGGTAGAGTCCGATCCTGAATACCTCGAGGGAGCTCAGACTTGACACTGAAGGCCAAGAAGAGCCTTGGCTGGATGCTAAACAAGAGGGCGCCATGCAAAGCACCTAGAGGAGAAGAATGAGCCAGAAGCCAGAGCCTGACACTTTCTACTTTTTCAGCCGAGAGGCCACGGGCATCGACATGAGTGTCTGAGCAGCTTCTCACAACAGAATGGACTGAATCATTTGTCCATTTCACCCACAGGGATGTACCTGCAGATGGGGAGGCTACTGTGAACCACACTCTCTTTGGTCCTGGTCCTTGCTTTGCCCGAAGAAACAAGGCAAGCGGAGGACAGACTGTGCTCAACAGAAGTGTCACAGTGCAAACAGACTGACCTGGATATGTTTGCTGAGTCCAGCAACAACACTGAGTTTAAGAAGTAATTATGAGAGAGTAAGCAAAGAAGAGGGGGAGGACGCGGAGCACTTATTTACCCAGAGCACTTCTTATCAGAAGTTAAGATGGTGAACTTCTAAGATGTGTGCATGCATACTTATAACATTTACCAAGTGTGTACACACACACACACACACACACACACACACTCACTCACACACACACACACACACACACACACAGCGAAGGCTCCAAGAGTACGGCTCTGCCAAATATGGGAACAAAGTCACAATAGTGAAGAAAGTTACTTGATCTGAGGCCAGAGACATGGGTTCAAATTCCTGATCTGACACTTCCTACTATGACACTTCCTATTACATAACTTTAGCGCAAAATGACTTAATTTCCTCTAAAATGGAAATGATACTAGCTAACCTAAATACCTCTTGGGTTTGCTATGTGACCCAAATTAAAGAAAGGAGTTCAATGGAAAAGATCAGCTCTGGTACATATACACAAGCTGATTCACGTACACATAGCCGACTCACTCTGTTGCACAACAGAAACTAACGCAACATTGAAAAGCAATTCAGTTCAGTTCAGTTCAGTCGCTCAGTCATGTCCGACTCTTTGCGACCCCATGAATCGCAGCACGCCAGGCCTCCCTGCCATCACCAACTCCCGGAGTTCACTCAGATTCACGTCCATCAAGTCAGTGATGCCATCCAGCCATCTCATCCTCTGTCATCCCCTTCTCCTCCTGCCCCCAACCCCTCCCAGCATCAGAGTCTTTTCCAATGAGTCAATTCTTCGCATGAGGTGGCCAAAGTACTGGAGTTTCAGCTTTAGCATCATTCCTCTTATATTAAAAAAAAAAAAAAAAAAAGATCAGCTCTGAAACAATTTCATCATTGAGTCAGGTGGGCAACTAAAGAGCTCACACCACACCCAAAGCATCTAACAATGACCAAAGCCCAGCAGTTCATTGTGATGTTGGAGTCAGCCCTGTTTTGCCAGATCTAATCTTTAATAGGGGCTTCCCAGGTGGTACTAGTGGTAAAGAATCCACCTGGCAATATAGGAGACATGAGATGCTGGTTCAATCCCTGGGTTGGGAAGATCCCCTGGAGAAGGAAATGGCAACCCACTCCAGCATTCTTGATTGGTGAATCCCATGGACAGAGGAGCCTGGTGGTCTATAGTCCACAGGTTCACAAAAGAGTCAGATATGACCAGAAATCTAAATGTCTGTCTACAGATTCCTAATTTTTCAACATTGACACCGCATTCAAATTTGAAGCCACTAAAGGCAACAAAACACAAAAATAAAGTCTTCTTTCAGCCTGAGATCTCCGCTCTAGTCAAAGGCACAACTTTTTCTTTCAATTAGCGAACATTGAATGGTGAATGTTTTCCAGTTAGCTCATGAGTTCTATTCACACTTACTTTCAAGTTAGTAGAGGGAGGGATTGAAATTCCAAATTCCAAATGAATGAAAAGCAATAAAAAAGAAAAGAAAAAAAACACCCCACAAACTTTCAAGGGAGAACCAGCGCCTTCCTTCTTTTTAGTTAATAAAGGGAGGTTCTCATATCTGGTCTCCGAGCTAGAAAATAAATTCCCTTCTCTTTCTGTTCTAAATCCCAAGTCCAGTGGCCATGTCTCCAGTATCTTAGGAAACACAATCCTTCTCCACTTTACTTATCACCACCCAATATTGTAGGGGTTTGTATTTTCCTTTAGGAGTCTCTTAAAAAAAAGGAAGCACTATCTGTTTGTAGGACGTGTACTGAGTTAACCTTAAAATGCATTCCGATCTACATTAGGCGCCGACAAATACTGCTTGATTCCACTTAAATGAAGTCACTGGAATAGTGAAATTCATAGAGTCAGAATCTACATTGGTGATGCCGGGGTCCAGGGGTGAGGAAGTGGGGAGGGGGAGTGGGGAGTTAGTGTTTAAGAGGGACAGAGTTTAGGTTAGGAAGGTGAAAAATCCAAGTGATGGATGAAGGCGAGAGTTGCACAGCAAGGTGAATGTACTTGGTGCCACTAAACTGTAGAGTTAAACACGGTTTAAACACTATGTTTTATTTTTTGCGACTTTTACCGCAATAAAAAAAACTTCAAAAAAAAAAAAAAAAAAGAATCACTCAATGCCCCGGTTCATTAAAGGCGGAAGAAGAACTCCAACCTCTTAAAGCTTGATTCTTTGGCAGAATGACATAAAAGGTGAGGCCCAGCGTGACTCTTCCTGGTAAAGGCTTTTGTACACAAATGCCCTGGCTGCATAAACATTCTGAGAAACACAGGGTGATATTCTTTCACAGCCAACTGGTAAAATGTATTATCTCAGCGTACTGGGAATCCGCTCAGAGTCTGGGAGGCTGGGGTATAGAATCTGAGTCTTTGCCTTCAGGCAGCTGACTCTCTTGGAGGGAAGGGAGGAAAACCAATTAAGCAGAAGAACACGTAAGTACAAGCAACTGCGGCTGGGGGCGGGAGCGGAGGAAATAAAACAGCTTCCTGGAGAGGCTCAGCCGGGAAGATTCTCACTGAGAAGACACACACGAAGAAAAGCTTTTAATCATCATGTCTCCAGAGTGTTTAATCATCAAGTCGACATGGACAGGCCATCACCCGCGCATGCTCAGTTGCTATGTGTGACTCTTTACGACCCCATGAACTCCCAGGGGGCTCTGTCCCGCCAGGCTGACCCACCAGGCTCCTCTGTCCCTGGGATTCTCCAGGCAAGAATACTGGAGCGGGTTCCCATTTCCTCCTCCAGGGGATCTTCCCAACCCAGGGATCGAACCCACGTCTCCTGCCATCTCCTGCACTGGCAGGTGGATTCTTTTCCACCAAGCCACCTGGGAAGCTATGATGGCCATCACTATATGATAACATAAACGTCTCTTTCTCTCAGGTGATCCTGTAGGATTGTGCCCTAATAGCTAATCCACAAATGTCTGCTAAGTGAAATCATGCTTTTTCTTGCCATTCAGAAACATCTCATTTGCATTTTAAAAATTAAAAATAGAGACACAACTCTCGAAAAAAGAAATCAATATAAGACATGAAAAGGATTTTCCAGCAGAAGAAACATGATTGGTCTGAGAACATCCAGAAGGAGAAACAAAGGCAAACTGTAACAGTTATCGAATAAATGTAGAGCAAATAGGTTCTCTATTTTGCCAAACTGGCAACTAGAAAGGATTTTTATAACACCACTCTTCATGATTAAAAGAGATTTGGGGACACAGTCTCTCTGAAACACTCCTGTTGAGAGTGTAAATTGGTTTAACCTTTCCGAAAAGACAATTTAACAATGTGTACCAAAAGGCTTAAACATTTGCATAACCTTTATTCAAGTATTTCCACTTGTAGGGACTGGATTCAGGGGAATTCCTAGGTGTGATTAAGAGATAGACACAGAGTTGCCCAGCACTGTTCATTTTCTGTGGTGTTATACCAGAGCATGAGATCTCAGCGATCAGGGACTGTGAGGGAAAAAACTGAGATCTGGTACCCATTCAGTGGTTTACCCTTCAGCCCTTACGTTACTCTAAGCACTTTATTTTTGTAGAAAGAAGCTTTGTGTAAAGAACCAATTTTTACACAGTATATATGTCCATGCTTACACTCAAAGTTTGTATACGTATGTACAATTGATACACAGTGTGTGGACCAGTAGGGGAGAGAGGGAGGGAGGGGAACTGCGATATCAGAGAAATCCTTTCTCCTTGGGGAGGTCAGTAAAATTGACCCAGAACTCCTATTCCTATGACCTTGGGGGGTCTTAGGACCTCTCCAAGTTTCTGCAAATTCCCAAGTGGCTTTTGTTTCCACTGTCTTGTCTAGGATCCAAGCTCTTCCTATCATATTTGTTACCTATTTACTGCACCCTTTTCAGGGTCTATCAAAAAACAAACAAACAACAACAACAAAAAAAAAAAGGAAGCAAAGGAAAAGGAAATAAAGGGAAAGGAAAAAGAAAAATAGAAACAGGCCCACCCCTGGAAAACATTTGAGAACACAGCAAACTTGCCTGAAGGTTTAGAGTCGCAGGGGAAGGTTGGCCCTGGAACCATCCTCTTCAGCTTCAATCCCGTCTGTTCCCTCTCCCCCTCTCTCACCCTCTCCCCATCCCCTGTCAGTCCAAATCCCAGAACTCTGCACTTCCCTCCTTCTATTATACAGAGCTCTATGCTCTCTGGTTCCCACTCCAGAACACACAAACTCACAAAATCAAACCTATCCACAGATAAAGGGCCCTTCTCTGAACAGGATATGAGCCTCATCTCTCTTCTGGAGGCAGCTATACATAGCAAGCCCGCCTTGTTCCATACAGGTAGATGAGACACATATATTATAAATAGATGACAACTGAGCTGTTACAAAGACCACTGTCATAAATAGCATTTTCTTGGTACATCTATATCTAGATACATAGAAAAATAAATGAACTATAATGTCAACGCCCATTATCTTTGGATGATGAGTGCCAAGTGATTCTAATTTTCTTCTCTGTGCATGTCTGCAGGATTTCCAGATTTTCTATTCTACCAATATAATACATGGGTATTGCCTTTGTAAGATGGAAGGAGGGGTGTCAAAAACAAGTTAGCTCTCCAGAAAGAAGACATGCCTGGTTCTGGTGGGGAGATTGGGCCATGACTGAAATGACAGATAAAATGACTGATGGTGGCTAAAACTAAGTCAAGCTGCTTCTAACTCAGCCATGGAAGCCAGCAACTGTAAGCATGGAAGTCCCTGTTGATTCAGACCACCTTTTCTCCCCAAAGCTGAGAAGATGCTGATCGAATGTATTTTGATGCCACATATGACGTCCTGCTAAAAAGTGCCTGTAAGTGTGAGGAGTCACCAACACCATCCTTTATGAGCAGGGAAAGGGGGCAGCAATGGATAGGAAAGGGGGCATGGATTTGGGGAGCCCTCCCTGTGTCAGGCACCAAGTTAATGCACTGTAGGTCTTCATTTCTAGTGGCCACAAGGACCCTCCCACAGAACTAGTGTGGTCATCAAACGACAGGCGAGGAAACCGGGGCTCTCTCTCTGATTTATTCACCTTTTCCCCAAATCAGGAGTCGTTCTTTCCTCAAGAACCACATTCAAAACACTTAAAACAGACAGCTCTGAATTCGCCCCCAGCACGTGATGAAGACATTCAATATCCTGCATTTAAAGACTACGTGTGCCACAGTCTATGACAACTAAATTAGAGATTCATAATAATAACTGGTCTCTGATGTGTTCCCCTGCTCAGTCACTTCAGTCATTTCTGACTCTTTGTGATCCCATGGACCATAGCCTGCAAGGCTCCTCTGTCCATAGAATTTTCCCAGCAAGAATACTAGAGCGGGTTGCCATTTCCTTCTTCGGGGGATCTTCCTGACCCAGAGATTGAACCTGGCTCTCCTGGATTGCAGGTGGATTCTTTACCTGCTGAGCCATTGTAGGAATTACACAATTGCCGTGTCAGGATAAAATTCATTTCAGTGTGACTCATGAGCGTAGAGCTGTTTTAACATAAACCTAATTTTTAGGTTCATATAATCCTGAAAGTGTCATCCATTTGATTTTATAGAAAAAGTAATGTTATCGTTGTTAGTAATTTCAGGTAACAACTGTTGAACATCTATTAATGTACCTAGCTCTTAAAACCCATTATATTGTTCAATTCTTAGTTGATGGTAGAAAAACGCATTCCTGTCCCACCTTCAGAGTCTTCTTCCCCATCCTTGGCTGTGGGTGTGTCTGTGTGACTGACTGTGGCTAAGGTGGGTCAGCTGGTAGCCAGTGTGATGTGGCCAAAGGCTTGCGGGTACTTGTACGATTGGGTTTGCTCTCTTATGCTTCTCCCGTCAGCACTAGAACACTCCTGAGCTGGCCTACTGCTCCTGGGAGGAGGTGTGAGACATATGGGCCAGAGCCCTTCCCAAGCAGAGCCCCCTAGATTAGCAGCTGTTAGGTCATCTGCAGATAGAAAACTAAGTCCAGCCTAAACCAAAGTTCCCACGGTACTCCAGACACATGAGCTAAAAAAAAAAAAATGCTTACTGTTGCCTGACAGTCAGATTTTGTGATTATGAGGTAGCAAAGGACACACGCTGTTTCTAATGAGGAGGCATTGTTCTCATTCTTAGTTTAAAATAGGAAAGCAAAGTGTGGGGAGGTTATGTAACTTTCACATCTAGTGGATGGCAGAACTGGAGTCCTGTTTTGACTCGGAAATAAAGCCTTCATGCCGAAGTCCACTTTGATTAATCAGACAGCCCGGCACTGAACCTAATATTTAATGAGAACTTACTGTGTGCGAGGCACTGTCCATGGTGCTGAAATACAGTGGCCAGCACAATAAAAACCCATGAACTTCAAGGGTTGTCTTGTACCGGGGAGGACAGAAAAGGGACCAGTGAATTAAATCTGAGCGAAGAGGAAGAAGCAGCTGACCATACAAGCTGACACTAAGTAAATGAGCAAGAGTGAAGGTTCTGGGGTGCAAATAAATGTGTTAGGTTTGTGGAAAAGGAAGGAGACCATGGTGGAGAGTGCAATTACTCTGTGGAGAGAGATGAGATCGAGGCTCACATCCTGTGGGCATTAAAAGAGGAGTCTTGATTCAATTCTGGTTACAATGGAAAGCCACCAGAAACTTACAGATACAAGCGAAAAAAATACATTGGTTATCATTTCAGAACAATCTCCTTGGCTGCTATACTGTAGACAGACTCTGGGGAGCAAGGCTGGAGATGGGGAGATGGGGAGATGGGGGAGGGGGACTGCTGAAACTGTCCAGGTGGGGGATGGTTGGTTTGCATGGATGGTGGCTATGGAGAAGCTGAGGATTCTTTACAAATTGCATCTCAAATTCAAAAAAGCCATCCTAACTTCCCTAAATCTAAAATAGACTTGGCTTCAGCACGCCTGAGCAAAACATTTACCAGTTTAGGGACCGAACCAAATTGTGAAAAAATCTCTCAAAATATTTGCTTAGAGTAAAACGTAAAAACACACTTAGCAGTTGTGAATTAGTCATTTGCCAAAGGTGGGTGATAATTTATGCCGCACTTGTAGTCGAAAAAGAAATTTACATTTACACTAAAATCTATACATTTTTCTTTTTTTTTTCCCCGAAGGATGGGCTAATTGTGTTTGCTGAATTGTTTCAAGTTGCAATGGGCTGGGAGACTGGAGTATCAATTTGCAAGGCTCTAGGGATTAAATTAGATAAACCCAAAGGGGAAGTAATTGGTGAATTGGGAAGCATTGCCTGAGTGTATGAAGTATTGTCTAAGGCGCTATAAAAGATTAATGGACAGTCAACTTGAAGTTTAAAAAAAAACAAACAAACACCAACTTAACTTTGATCCTGAATATCCTTAAACTAATAAGCAAATGACTTGCAACACACAAATAAAAATATAAGACTCTACACATGTGTCTACCTGCTTCAGCCTTGGAATAGCACTCCAAAAAATTAATGTGCTACCACCATTTAGAAAAATTATAAAGACCAGATTTTAAAATATTGTTTCTTTTTCCTGATCTCTCTTTTTTTTTTTTGAGTGTGAAAACCTGTTTTTAATCAAAATGTTCTCTCGTGATCTCTAATCAGTGACCCAAAAGCACATTGACTCCCTACAGGCATGCTTCGCTTGGCCCAGGTAAGGTATAAAGAATTACATGAGAAGTTGGATTTTTAAATGAATAGGTTAAAAGAAACATTTTTAGACTTTCTTGGGGGAAAAAAAAATCAGAAAATCTGGTGTATTCCTGTGTCAAAGTGCATGCTGGAGCTTAACATCAGCCTTCAGGGTCAAATGAACCTGAGTTCTCCTCTCTGTAATGGTCCCTCTGGACCCTTCCTGTGACCCCAACCTAAAGGCTCAGTAGCTTTCCGGTTAGCTTCCCACGTGATACAACATTTTTCTCACTGTAAAGGAATGTCTAGCCTTACCCCTATCATGGAAACTAGACTGGGACAGCCACATGCTTTATGACACCCAGGCTGTCCCCTTCAGATACGATCACTTCCCAGCTCCTAGGAGGAAAGTGCCTGAGAAGCGGAGAGAACCCATGGATAACAAGCCAGAGATTTGCAGTGTTCAGCGGTGACTTCCACTGAATATTCACGACAACCAGAGCCCGAGGCCAGCCCCGTTGTGTGCTGATTAAAGTACCCTGTAGCGTCGCAACCCAAAGCAGCAGTTGGCCCTGATTCTTGTGGAAGCATGCCAAAAATACACTCCCACTTAAGAAAATTGAATATGATCTGTGCAAAGAGGATGGCCCAACTCGATCTCAATATGACAAGGAGTA
This sequence comes from Ovis aries, assembly GCF_016772045.2. NCBI lineage: Eukaryota > Metazoa > Chordata > Mammalia > Artiodactyla > Bovidae > Ovis > Ovis aries. Next base: position 6,695,664 of record NC_056077.1, on the reverse strand, counting down.
ACAGAGCTGTGCGCCAAAGCGGCTTGCTCAAGGAAAAGGTTCAGCCTGACCTAAGTAGGTGTATCTTTGGGATTTGAAGAACCCAGCAACTTTGCAAATCAAGATGATGATAAAGACTAAAGCATAGTTAATATAAAACAGTAGGATTTGGGGGTTTCCCTGGTGGCTCAGCAGTAATCTGTCTGCAGAATCTGTCTGCAATGCAGGAACCGAAGGAGATGCAGGTTCAATTCCTGGGTCAGGAAGAACCCCTGGAGGAGGGCATGTCAACCCACTCCAGTATTCTTGCCTGGAGAATCCCATGGACAGAGAAGCCTGGCGGGCTGTAGCTCATAGGATTGCAAAGAATCGGACATGACTGAGTATACATACACATAGCATTTTTAATTCTTGTGACTATTCTGGCATCTTGCTAGAACACATTCTGAAAAAGAGATGAAAGCTACATTTCCACAGACGTGTGCTTACTCTTACATTTTTTCCCCTAAAGGAGACACCCATGGATAATAATGTTGCTGTCTCAAATCGAGCCAGAGAATGATGGATGAAACAGAAAAAAAGTTTTAATATACAGAATTTCTTGAAGATAGTGTGGGTTTGGTTCCGGTCCATTGAAATAAAGCAAGGCGTGTGACTTTTTTTTAGTTTGCCAGTACATATAAAACTCATGTTTACACAATGCCATAGTGTATTAAGTGTGCAATAGTATTGTGTCTAAAATTACAATGTGCATATCTTAATTTGAAATGCTTTATTGCTAAAAAGGCCTAACCATCATCTCAGTCTTTCGCAAGTCATAATCTTTTTTGCTGATGGAGGTTTTAAAACATTGTGAGCATTACCAAAATGTGGCCCAGAGATATGAAGTGAGCAAATGTTGTTGAAAAAACTGGCACCCATAGGCTTGCCTGATGCAGTGTTGCCACAGACCTTCAGTGTGTAAAAAACTACAATATCTGTGAAGCACAATAAAGCAAAGCATAGCAATACAAGGTATGCGTGGGTAATTTTTTTTTAATTTTTGCTTTTCTGGCCATTCCATGTGGCATGTGGGATCTTAGTTTTCCAATCAGGGATCAAACCCTCCACCCTCTGCATTGGAAGCATGGAGTCTTAACCACTGGACTGTCAGGGAAGTCCCTAATGATTACTTTTAGTCTTGTTGAGAATGTGAAGACCGCTTTGAGACATCGACTTAAAAGCTATGAACATTCTGAACAAGAAGAAGGAAAATCACGTTAGGCACTCAAACATTTTTTTAACCTAACTTCAAGGGTCTCCTGATTCTAACATGGAAATTACAACCTTTGATCACGTGAAATCTAAGAACAGAGCATCATCGCTAAAAATAAAGTATATGGAGTCAATTGCCTGCCATTGCCTCTGGCTCAGCCATGCTGTGTGTGAACAATCTGAGCCTCGATTTTCCTCATCTGCAAAGCAAGGAAAATGGCAACCCATAACTCATGGGCTTATCTGGAGGATAATTTGAAACTTGAATTCAAACCAAAGGCTGGCACAGTTGTGGGTACGTGGCAAGAGATCGACAAATGTTTGCTGAGCGTTCACTTTCTGATTTAGCAATGGCTGTGTTACAGTTTTCATGAAAGCCTTCAAGTGTATTTTATATTGGCATTCCTAACATTTCAAGCGCACCACAAAGATAATACATCATTTTACTATCTATTTATATTTAAAAAAGATTGCCAGAGCTTGACATTCTCAAAATCAAGTCGCAAGAAGAGGAGGACAACAGAAGAAGGAATAGGATACCGGTGGTAGAGAGGAGGGGAAGTTATAGCCCCACATGCAGGACAAAAGAGCATCCTTTGCACTTGACCACAGACCCCCCAACGATCTCAGCGGCACTTTCCAAGACAATCAGGTCTGAATCAACAGTCGACCATTTGGCTGAGCTCTTCAGTTAGTTCTATCAGACAATGAGTCGGTCCAACCATATCAGCCGTACACACGGCCAAAGCCTCAATCAGAAGTCCGGTCCAACTGGCCGAGGGGAGGCCAATCAAGAAGTGTTGATGTCTGAGTGAATTGACTGAGTGCTGAGCATCCTCGCAGATGTTGCTTCTTATGGTCCCTGGGGCCAGGGGACCTTCGGATGTCCGAGCCGTGATGCAACTCGGAGCATCCTATTTCTCCAGTGTATGCGTGCCTGAGGATGCGGATTGAGGCACAGCCTATCCGTGGATTCAGCAAGTGGTAAGATGGGAGAGCTCATGTTTCCTGTGCCAGGCAGTCCTTCAACCCAGATGGGCAGCCTTTCTTTCATGGGCAGTGAGTTCTAGAGCTTTCTGTGGCCAGTGAGCCTTTAAAGAAATATGACAGGACTGGGTTCTGTTTGAGGGAATAGGGTACATTCAGGAAAAGGGGATTAGGAGGCTCTCCAGCATTCCATTCTTTTCATGCCCAGATGCTGGGAATGCTTTTCCTCCTCTGCATTTTGACACATCTCTTAGCCACTTTCTGCCTTCTGCATCATTGTTTGCAATACATTTTGCAAAACAATCAAGATGTCATAGATGAGCAAACTAAGGCTCAGAAAGGTCTAGTTAGTTGCCCAAGGACACACAGCTGTCGCCATGGCACAGCCCTATGTCAGCTGCAGAGGCACCTGCTTTTCCCATGATAATATGCCATGTGTGTTATTAGTATTCATTTTTTCATTTATTTTATTCAGCCATTGGTGTGCAATCATGTCCCTGAATGCTGGGTGAATGTTTTGGTCAGTTCATTGATAAACCCATCCTGTCATCCCCTTCTCCTCCTGCCTTCAGTCTTTCCCAGCAACAGAGGATGAGATGGTTGAATGGCATCACCAACTCAATGGACATGAGTTTGAGTAAACTCTGGGAGATGGTGAAGGACAGGGAAGCCTGGTGTGCTGCACTCCATGGGGAAGCAAAGAGTCACACACGACTTAGCAACCAAACAATTGATAAACTACTTACAAAACCATAGTGTCTCTGTTAGAGTATATATATATATATATACAATATACATGTGCATGAGTGTGTATGTACGTGGGTAGCAGTGAACGAAGAGTGGGTCTCATGTTGTAGGGTTGGGGGGAATTCCTTCCCCTGACATTTGGCACTGCCTGGAGGGACTTTTCTATTGTTATGACTGGGTTATATGTGATAATATTAATAGCATATAATGGGTAGAGGCCAGGCATGTTGCTAAACATTCTATAATGTACAAGACAGACTCTGCTCAAAAAAGAGTTCTTAATACAAAGTATCAATAGTGCAAAGGTTGAAGAATCCTAAATATATATATGTATATACACACAGAGAGATATATACACTTTTGTATATATATACACATGTATTTGTAGAGTTACACATCACATATATTATATATACATATAACCCACCAATATATCTGTATACATTATATATACGTATTTTATGTACACACGTATTGTCTATCGATATCTCAATATCCACATCAATCTGTCCGTATTAGGAGAGAGGGAGGAGGAATGTGGAGATGAATATATCATGCATAGTGTGTATAAATATATATTGTTGTTGTTTAGCTGCTGAGTCGTGTCCAAATCTTTTGCAACCCCATGGACTTTATAGCCCACCAGGCTCCTCTGTCCATGGGATTTCCCAGGCAAGAATACTGGAGTGAGTTGCCATTTCCTTCTCCAGGGGATCTTCCTGACCCAAAGACTGAACCCATGTCTCCTGCATTGCAGGCAGATTTTATATTACTGAGTCACCAGGGATGCTCATAAATTGTGTGTGTGTGTGTGTGTGTGTGTGTGTGTGTATACGTGCATGCTCAGTTGCATCTGATTCTTTGTGATCCCATAGCCTGTAGCCTGCCAGACTCCTCTGTTCATAGAATATTCTCTCTCTCTCTCTCTCTCTCTGTATATAAACGTATAGTGCATATGTGTTTGTGTGTAGGTGTACATACAATTCAGTCTACCCATCTGTATTGTTTTCCAGGTGTGGATTTATTCATAATGCAGTCTTTCTGAAGACATGATGGTAGCAAAGAACAGACATACATTTTCTTTACTATAATTTCCAGATACAGCAAAACATTGTAAAGAACCCTCTTGCAATGCCCCAACCCAAACTAAATTCATCAAGTTCCCTGGCATACAAGTTTTTGCCATGAAATTGTACTACGTTTTGAAACATCCTGCTCAAAAATATGTCAGTCATCTGGAATGAAACAAAGGCTTTAATTAAACAACTGCATGTAGAAACTGGAATGCATAACCTGCCCAGTGAACTTCAAATTCCCTAATGCTACAGGGAATCACTGGCTTTTTCCAAGACAGTTCAAGGGGCCAGGAGGTGATTCGATCCTTGATGGGCCACACTCAAGCCCAGGAATTCAAATAAACACCAGCATTGAAACAGAAGTGCCCAGACTCAGTTAACGAGTATGAAAACTCTGTTGCTCTTTATGTTAGAGCTGGGCTGATTTGCTTTGGAATTCTGAACCATCAGTCCTCTAGTGGGTTTCTCATGTTCAAAATGCAACAGATACTTCTTTCTTGGCCCCTTTAACCCAAAAAGGCAAACTGATATAAATACTAAAAGCTCTACTTCATGGTAAAAAAATAAATTGTTTCTCCAACCCAAACCTCATGGCTTCATTTTCATTGTAGCCAAAACTGATATTGCTATACGTTAAGGCAATTCTGAGACAAGGTGTGAAAAAAAGTAAAAATGTCACATGAAAAATATTTTTGCCTCTTAAAAACATTTAAGGTAACATTTTTATCAGAATAAAAACCTTAAGAAAATAATATTCTTATATAGAAATTAATATAACATAATACGCTTATATTTTAACATACATGTTTCACACACATAATATGTATCAAATGGAGATTTAAAAATAAAATGCTACTGCTTTAGCTACCCCAGCTCCAAAAGATGAATGATGATATATAAGTATGACTGAATATTTTATGGAGATCACTGAATTAATATATGTAAAGCAGTTGATCAGTGTCTGTTATATAATGTTCCACAAATTTTTATTATTATTATCTTCATTATTATTAATATTAAAGCTTCCAGTTTCAACAAGGAGGGAGCTTTGGAATTCCATGAGAATTAAAATACTAGTCGACACTGAGAAATTTTTCCTTTTAGCACATTGAGCCATATGGCCTCAGTTCAAGTCATAGTTTCAAGTAGTCAGATGAATATAAATGACATTTATTTCCTTCCTGCAAGCCATAGGCCCCATTTTTATTCTTAAATGAATTATTGCTGATTCAAAGGAACACACATAAAACCTTAGCACATTTTAATAAGCTAACCATCTATATCAAAGGTTCAGGATAGTAAAACACTCAAATCGAAGACAAACACATTGTCACAATCTTAAAAGCGGGTAAAACAGTCTTAAAAGAGGTGCTTCTAAATGTTTTCTGATTTCATCTTTTCTTTCACACACACAGAGTGAGCCTGATTGGCCACTAAAGGCATTTATTTAAGGCTTTACCCAGGTGATCGTCTTTTCCAGAGAACATCCCAAAGTCCCTACATAAAAGGAAAAGTTGCCCCATGGTGGTAGCAAACTGTATTTTGGGAATGACAGGAAAGAAGAAAGGATGGCGGAAGGAAATGCGTATGTTATCTTTGAGACATTTAGAATTTGGAAGATGTGGAAGGTGGGGAGAACACAGAAGTGGGGCTCCCTAACAATGTGATTCTTGGGCCAAGGTTAGAAGGATGCCTGCACACGTGTGTGTGTGTGTGTGTGTGTGTGTGTGTGTGTGTGTGCGCGCTTGATTGCTTCAGTCATGTCTGACTCTTGGCGACCCCATGAACTATAGTGCACCAGGCTCCTCTGTCAATTGGATTCTCTAGGAAAGAATACTGGAGTGGGCTGCCATACCCTCCTCCAGGGGATCTTCCCCACCCAGGGATAGAACCCAGGTCTCCTGCATGGACAGGCAGATTCTTTACCACTGAGCCACCAGGGAAGCCGAGAAGGATGAGGTGAGGTTCATCTAAAAAAGAACAATGTACATGTTCTGGGCAGAGGAGGCAGCCTGTGCAAAGGCCGTGTGGAGGGCAGGAGCAGGTCTCTTTCAAGAACTTACAGGAGGGTAGTTGGTGCCAGGGCAGACAGCAGGGTTTCTTTTCCAAAGTCACACAGATGAAAACAAGCGCAACCAGGATATTAAGCAAGTGAGTCCCACTCTGAGTCTGAATTATTTGCCTTTTTTCTTTTTTTTTTTTTTTACTTTCCTTATTCTATTCTGATTTAGGCTAATAAGATTTGTAGACAGAAAACAAATATGTAAATGAGTTATAATCTGTGCAGCATTTAGAGCAGTGCCCAGTCCATAGACCGAGTTACATAAGGATCCGTTTATATTTTTATTATTAATCATCAGTGTTATATACAGAACACGAGTTTTACAGGTAGCTCAGCAGTAAAGACTCCACCTGCCAATTCAGGAGACTTAGGTTGGATCCCCGGGTTGGGAAGATCCCCTGCAGTAGGAAATGGCACCTCACTCCAGTATTCTTGCCTAGAAAATTCCATGGACAGAGGAGCCTGGTGGGCTACAATCCATGGGGTCCCAGAGTCAGACACGACAGAGCATGCCCGCACGCACACAACACTTGATGGAGGGCAAGGCCCAAATCTATTCTGTTCTCTGTTGATCCATTCAGATGCTGAGTAGATGCGGAGGAAGGAAGGGCAGAGGGGCTCATGGTCCCAGCTGGTCCTGAAGACCAGTGTGCCACTGTCTTCTGCAGGACAGGGCCAGTACCCAGATGCCAGATGGGGGGAAGCTATTTTCGGTGATGGCGTCTGGCACGCCAGCTAGCCCTCTGACATTTGTGTTGGCTGCTGCGTGGCTGTCCCTGGAAAGTCTGGGAAGCAGCTGGCCCTCCCCAAACCCCACCTCTCCGGAATCTGGCTGATGGGTGAGACAAGAACCTCCTCTAGGGAAAGTGGGCTTGCCTCTCCCCAAGCCAGCCCTTCCTAGATTCAGCTGGTATCAAAACCACAATTCAGAAAACACCTTTCCCAATAAATACAGAAATCAGCTGTCCTTAAGAGAGAGCATTTCCAGGAGGGCCCTGAGACAGGCGACTGGCTCGTGCATGGTGCTGTTCCACCAACAACAGGCGGGTGAGCTAAGGAAACCTAGACCTTTCACCACCCCTCTCACTCCTGGGTGCTTCTGATGGCCCTGCTGTTTGCCGAGAAACAGACATGTGGGCAAATCCAGATAGGACGGCCAGAGTCTTCCTTAGTCCTGACTGTCTTTTCAACAGACGGCTGAGTAATTCAGGGCACTGAACGCCGTGCCATGCCTATTGTGGCCAAGGGTTTTAAAAATAGAAAGTCACTCTATCAGTTCTACAAACGACGACTGAAAGCCACATAGAAGATCAGTACTGGGGAAGCAGACTGCAATATACTGCCTTACAAAGGGGAAGATACTCCCACTTTAGAGATAGCAGCTCATGAGATTACAAAAACAGATGGGCAAAAAGCCAACAGTGGCATCTTAAGGGTGATGGGGTGGCTGCATCTGGGAGCTCCGGAGCAGAAAGACATTCTGCCAGATTTTACAGCAACTGAGAGAGGAGCCGGTGGCTGCGTGCCATGCAGTCTTGGAACCACTGCAAAGAGGTTATAGGACTTCAGACACAACAAGAAGCGGGGAATTGCTATACTTTTTGCATATGTGATATTCCCCTCTCCCAAAATTGAGTTAAAGCAATATGGTGTTAAATAGGTCCTATTAACTCTGGTTCACCCTGAATATGGACTATCTGGGCTCCTGATTACATATCCCTGATGGCTCAGATGGTAAAGAACCTGACTACAATTCAGGAGACCCGGGTTTGATCCCTGGATTGGGAAGATCCCCTGGAGAAGGAAGAGGCTACCCACTTCAGTATTCTTGCCTGAGAAATACCATGGACAGAGGAGCCTGGCGGACTACAGCCCATGGGGTCGCAGTTCAGACACAACTGAGCGACTAACAGTGTCACACACAGAGATCTTAAAGTCCGACACTTGAGTAGGTGCTTTGATTTTTGAGTTATTAAATCTGAGAAAATGAAGGCTTAAGAGGAGCGTTGTTTAGCTATCCAATATAAATCACAAACAAGAAAAGGCTTGAGTTTCTGAGATGCTGAAGAGTGGAGCTGAGTCCAGATAGACAAAAGCCAGGCTCTTTCTGATCTGAGGGTTTATTTAAACAAGATGCTCACATTCTACCTAAATCCTTCCAGTTACTAATCAGCTGTGGTGCAATTCAGAAAACACCTTTCCCAATGAATATTGAAACTGGCTGTCATTAAGGGAGAGCATTCACAGGAGGGCCATGAGACAGTGATCGATATTCATATGGATCTGCGCTGCCTCATTGATTAATAGCCTTCAAGTGTAAAAACTGGAATGGTGATAATAAAGCATTATTTTTAGTGCAGGCTGACATAGGGCATTGCTTAGATCTAAATTTTCTTTTTAATTGAGCAATTTTTAATAAATAAATTGCCAGGAAGGAAAATGGGAGGGCTTCCCTCCATCCTAAAACAGGATATTCTTTGTGTGGCTTTTTTTTTAACCACTTTTTTTTTTTTTTTTTTGCCACACTGTGCAGCTTATGGGGATCTTAGTTCCCGGACAACCCCGACTGGGGATCAAATGCATGCCCTCTGCAATAGAAGCAGGGAATCTCAAACATTCAACCTCCAGGGAAATCCCAATAGGATATTGGCATCTTAATGCCACACGAAGGGGCAGCATCATATTCATTTCAAAAAAGGTTTGTTCATCAGCTCAAAGAGCGAAAGGCAGTCTTGCAGGCAGTCCCCACCCCTTACTATGCACACTTCCATTCCTAATATGTAAGTGACAGAGCTGCAAAAGTTCAAAGAGTGTTGCAAATGACTAGCTTCTCCTTGTTAGTTCACAATGTCTACATTTCAGAAATGAAGATCTTTCAACCAAAACGGGTTGCTACTGTATCTCTTTATCCTTTCCCTTCGGCTCAGTCTGCCAGAAGCTGTTGCCTCGGCCTCTTGGATGCAAAACCTGATCTAAGCCAAGAGCCAGAAATTCCACCGAGGATGGTCAGGCTGGCTCCTCCACTTTGCTGAACTTGAACAAGTTGCTGACTTCCTGTATCACCCATCTTTTAAATGGGAAATGAAAATGTGTATCCCAGAACTCTCCTCTCCTAAGGAATGCCAACACTTTAAAGCACTTTGAAAATATACGACGCCAAATGAATGTTTATTATTAGTGCGACTGCTACCGATGTGTAGATTTATATGCCTCTTAAAGAACCTTTCCTGCTTTACATTCTTCCTTCCAGTGAAGCATGTCTTGCGAAGAAGAATTCCACCCTGACACTTTGACTCGCCTAGCAAAAACTCATTAGACATTCCCTTTTTCAGACTGCAGCGGGGGAAATAAATTTCTTGGATCCAAGCTATAGCTATAAAAGCAAGTCTACAATAGGTCTCTGAAAATGGAATTGGGAGATGTTCGTGAATAATTCTCATGGGATGTATAAATTTTCTCTCTATTAAATGCTAAAAAACATCCATGTACCAAAATGGGGTGCCTTGTTTTTCTTTTTTTTTTTTTTTTTTTTTTTTCGGAAATTGAAAATGCCTTTGAATGCAGTCTATTACTGGCTTCTGATTTCTTCATTCAGGTCAAGGTATTTGGCAGGGTTTGGTGAGACAGCAAGTTTGCTGTTTTTCTTTTTGCATTATTATTATTATTATTATTCTACAATTTGCATCTAGAAAACCTCATTTTAAGTGCTGACTATGACCCAGAACATGATGTTTATATATCAGGCTGAGAACAAAGGCTTGAGGCTGTGTGTGTGCTCAGTCCTGTCTGACTCTTTGTGACTCCATGGACTGTAGCCCGCCAGGCGCCTCTGTCTGTGGAATTTTCCAGGCAAGAATACTGGAGTGGGTAGCCATTCCCTTCTCCAGGGGATCTTCCTGACCCAGGGATTGATCCCGAGGCTCGGTGTCTCTGGCATCATTGGTGCGTGGATTCTTTACCACTACGCCACCTGGGAAGGGGCAAGCTTGAGGCCGTCCCCCTTCTTTTCTGGGGATCAGACTTAGCGCCTGCTCTACCTTTCACTCTCCAAGGATAGATAGTCTTTCTTACCTTGTGGTTTTGCTGGCAAATGGCTAGAACCAAAAGCAATTGAATTTCCTGGCCTAGTTCATTCTTACACTTTCATGCTTTATGTAACATGTTATATATATATATATACACATATGTTATATGTAATTTAGTTTGCTAGAAGCTAAACCATCAAGGAGTTAGTCTTTTTTTCCCCCTAGAAGGGTTATCTTTTATTGATCTGGGAATGCTTGCTTTCAGCATAGGAAAACTTGTGGCAAGTCACAACTTGATCACCATGACCCACACATCTGACAAGGGTATGTATAGTATTTAGCCACTCAGTCATGTTTGACTCTTTGCGACTCCATGGGACTATAGTCCACCAGGTTCCTCTGTCCATGGAATTCTCCAGGCAAGAATATTAAAGTTGGTTGCCATTCCCTTCTCCAGGGGATCTTCCCGACCTGGGGATCGAACCCAGGTCTCCTGCATTGGCAGGCAAATTCTTTACCATCTGAGCCACTAGGAAAGCCCAACAAAGGTATAGGGCAACAGAAAATCCTCTTCTGAACAGAGGTGAACGCCATGGAAACAGAATAAGCATCCTCAGGGACTAATTTCCACACTGCTCCTTTCTTCATGATCCTCTGCCTCCTTGGGAGTAGTCTCAGTTTTGCTGAAACTGGAATGTATCAAAATAGAATTCAGCACGTTCCCATCTATTCTCTTAGGACCAGCCAAGCCAGTCAAGATGGAAATTCGTCCATTGGCTAAACAGTCAGGAGAGCTCCCGTTGAGCAGTGATTGACTTTTTGGCTAAGCTCAGCAGAAAGGAAGCTTGTGGTCAATTAGCTTTTCCCTTAATAGGATTGTGTTGGGCAAAATAAACTAGAATAAGAAGTGGAAGGGAAACTGCCATTTAATAAATTCTCAAATATTGCCAAGTCTGCCTGAGACATACGTAATAAATAAAAGAAGGGTTCAAAGTTCACAGGCTGTCACCTTGTGCTATAGTCGCATTCCCCACTGGAAAGGCACAGCCTGGAGAAAGAGAGCGATATCCAGAAGCCAAGCATATGTGTATACCTTTAAGCATTCCACCAGTGCGTACTTAAAGGCAAAGCAGAGTTTGTAGCAATTTCAGGACTATAATAATGATCATTTCTACACATGGATCTCATTTAACAAGCTCTGATGGGAGGGCTTACTCTATATCAAGCACTGTGTTAGTCAGTAGAGCTGTATTCCTGAATAAGACAAAGAAAAAAATAAATCAGAGAACAAACTTATGGTTGCCAGAGGGGAAGGGACAGGAGGAAGGGCAGTTAGGAAGGGAGTTTGGGATGGACATGTACACCCTGCTATATTTAAAACAGATAACCAACAAAGATCTATTGCATAGAAGATGGAATTCTGCTCAATGTGTCAGCCTGGAGGGGTGGGGAGTTTGGGGGAGAATGGATACATGGATATATGCAAGGCTGAATCTCTTTACTGTTCACCTGACTCTATCACGCCATTGTTAACTGGCTATACTCCAACATAAAACAGAGGTTTTTTTTTTTTTTTTTTTTTTTTTAAACTACAAGCGGTACGAAAAGTTTTGAAGTAATAGACAAGGTGCCCTGGCAAAGAATGCAGAAGTTGGAGTCACTAGCTTGAAAAAGGTGGTTAGAGAAGGGCTAATTTTTTCTATTTCCAAAAGTTCCTTTTTCTTTAAAATTTTTATTTACTAGGCATATAATAAGATGCTCACAACTCAAAAAGACAGATGCACCCTGATGTTCATTGCAGCACTGTGTACATGGAAGCAAATGTTCACTGACAGATGAATGCATAAAGAAAATGTGGTACATCTATGCAATGGAATATTACTCAGCTGTAGAGGAGAGCTTTAGAGAGGTGACTCACAGCTGGACCGTGGACAGCTTGGGACACGTCACTGCCAATGGGGTGAGAATGAGGAAAGAAAGAGATTAATTTAGGGAGGTTGGTAGTAGCCAGACTTTGAGGGTTTTATATGAAGGTGGTTGGCATTAACTTTAAGTGCAGGGGGGATTTGAGGCATGCATGTATTCTGGGATGGACTCTTTGGCTGCTGGGAGAAGAATCAAGTGGAAGCGAAGAGAAGAGTAGTAGGAAACATACATATTACCATATGTCAAACAGCTGGTGGGAATCTGCTGTGTGACTCAGGGACTTCAAACCGGCGCTCTGTGACACCCTAGAGGGGTGGGAAGGGGTGGGAGGGAGACTCAAGAGGGAGGGGACATAGGGACACCTGTGGCTGATTCCTGTTGATGCAGAAACCAATACAATATGGTACAGTCATTGTCATCCAATTAAGAATAAATACATTCTTGAAAAAAATGAAAAAAAGAGTAAACAAGCAAACAAAAACAAGTAGTAGGGAATGCAGCCCTTCACAGTTGTCCAGGAAAGGGCAGTGGCACCCTGACTGATGTGGAGATGAAAAGAATAATAATTGTTGAGAAACAGGGGACATAGATTTGACACATTTGCTCAACATGTGGCAGCTAAGTTCCTTATATATGTGATCTCAATCTTCAAAGAAACTCTACTGAGTAGGAATTACTTGAATGCCAGTGGGTGTCGTGGAAAGTGCGTGGGGTTATATGTTCGTTATATGTCCATTAACAGCTTCCAGGAACTATTAGCTTGTCTGAACCTTGCCATCACACAAAGACATAGGCAACTCTTGCCCTTCTAGCAAAAAAAAAAAAAAAAAAAAAAAAAGTGGCTCATGCAAGTTGTATATTTTTCCTTTGGCTGCACCCTAGGTCTTTTTGTGTGTGTCTGTGTGTGTTTTTAAATAACTATTTAACTATTATTTAATTTAATTATTGGGGTTTCCCTGATAGCTCAGCTGGTAAAGAATCTGCCTGCAATGCAGGAGACCCTGGTTCGATTCCTGGGTCAAGAGGATCTGCTGGAGAAGGGATAAGCTACCCACTCCAGTATTCTTGGGCTTCCTTTGTGGCTCAGCTGGTAAAGAATCCACCTGTAATGTGGGAGACCTGGGTTCAATCCTGGGTTGGGAAGATCCTCTGGAGAAGAGAAAGGCTACCCACTCCAGTACTCTAGCCTGGAGAATTCCATGGACTGTATAGCCCATTGAAGAATTCAGTGGCATTTGAAGCCTTCACAATGCTGTGCAACCGCCACCTCTGTCTAGTTGCAAAATATTTCATCATCCCAAATGAAAACCCCATACACATTAAGCAGTTTCTCCTCACCCCCATTCCCACTGCCCCGGGCAACCACTAATCAGCTTTCTATTTCTATGGATTTATCTAGTCTGACCGTTTCATGTAAGTGGAATCCTACAACGTGTGACTTTTTGCGCTTGGCCTCTTTCACACGACATCATGGTTTTGAAGTTCACCCATGTGGTATCCTGTCAGTACTTCATTCCTTCTTAATGACTGATTCATATCCCATTGTGTGTGTAAACACAGTTGGTTTCTCCATTCATTCATTGATGGACATCTGGATCGTTCCCAGCTCTTGACTCTTGTGAGTGATGCTGCTGTGAACATTCACGGACAAGTATTTGTATGACTTTCTGTTTTCAGTTCTTCAGGGGTATCTACCTAGCACTGAAACTGCTGATTCGTAGGATAATGCTAAAACTGCATATTAAACTTCCTGAAGAACCCCTTTTTACCTTTTGAGTTCAGCTAGGATGATGAGTGATCTGGATAAACTACCTGCCCTTAGAGGCTGCGGAGTAGTGGGCATAGATATTATCTCATCAATATCCTTATGAATTCTCTAATACTGTAGTCACACTAATCACCATAGGCCATTTCTGACTCATTCTGCACATGCCCAGGTACAAGGCCTCCTATCACTCTTTGCCCAGAAAGCAAACACTTTCTAACTCCATGGGTCATTCTGTTGACTGGATGGGAGTTGGACCTATGGGAGTCTCTTTGCTACTACGTGGACAAAACCCACATGACCCAGATAACCACACTTGGCCCATACTGAATTCTGAAAAAAGTAGATCATGAAGAACATTTTCTGTTTAATCAAAAGGCCCCTGGTGCTCAGAGTGTTTGCTCAGCTTTCACTGGAGGCAAATCCTGATTCTGCAACTCAGAACCAAGTCTTTTGGATCCCGTATCTCCAAAGACCAGGGGCTGGTTGCCTGAGGTCTCAGAGGGAAAGCAACTTTGGCAGGAGCAAACTCGTTTTCCTAAAGTGAGGAACTGTCAGGTAGGTCTAGAAATAAAATGACCTGCCCTGTGCAGTAACGATTCTGCTGGGTATAAATAAACTGAAGAAAAATTGGGGAGAAAGTTTTAAGTCCAGAGAGCAACATTGCAACAGTGCTGGCTGACTTCAGGGATCTTAAGGTCACTTTTTACTCCAAGGGGCTCTCTCCTCTATCTCCAGTGCCTTGACTGATTTTCAGGAACAAGTTCCCGAGTGAACACAGCAGAAGCCACTAGGAGAATTCCAACTTCATCGCTTGGTTTGGGTAATAAAACCAACCCAGCCTTCCTGTCCTACACTGATGGGGGGCTGAATCTGCCACGCCGCGGTTCGCTATGGCCTGCTGGGTCACCTCTTCTCTGTAACAAGCTGATCCAGTACTGATCTGTGGATCTGAAAGTCAGGCTGGTAAATCGGTTCACTGAGAAATTGGAAATGTTGAGCCAGAACAAGGTGTGAATGCAGAAATACAGACCCTTCTCCAACACACATAAGAGTAATTATTGTATTCTTTTCTGCCTTGTCCTCTAGGTCATGAGCCCCAAGGGAAGAGGTGCTGTGTTTCTTTTTGCTTACTTCTTATTTCTCAAGTGGCTCATACATTGCCTGATACAAGGACTGATTCCCAGCAGGGGAGGGAAAAATAGTGGAGTAAATGAATGAATGGGAGGAGAAAAGAATGACATGAAGAGGATGTTTTCTCTTAATTTCTCTTCTGTTCTTTCCTTTTCATCTCATGACACTAATATTTTCAAGTATCTATCTCTGAATAATGGAGTCATCTACGAAAGATAAGAAAATGTAACCAGGCCATCTCCATACGTCCTTTATAGGGCAAGTTCCAACACATCATTATCTTTAAGGTTAATGTACAGAAAGCTTAGCAGTTTCATTTCATTTTTGAGGAAATTTGGACCATCTCAGGGATTCATCAGTTTAGGGGGGAAAAGTACGTCTTTGTGAACTACTTTAGTGTCTTGCAGAAGATTGCAATGAGTTATTGGGACATTGCAAGGTTTAAGACTAATGCTTTCTGAAGCATGAAAGAAGTAGCTGCAGCCTTTTTTTCCCTTTTTATGTTTAAATTACTTTGCTTCTTACTTGACTACTTTTTCTGACCTTTTAGAGTGCTTCCTTCTTTATATTTCTCCTTGAGCTCCTTAACCATTTCTTAAAATAGTTTAGATACATCTCTCATGAGTTCTTCTTTCTTAGCCTTCTGTTTCCCATCCTTTCCGCTCAGCTTCTCCTCACTTGACCCTTCCATATAAAACCCTGCAATATCATTATACTCTTTGCCCCACTCCATCCATCTTTTTCTTTGTCTCCCAATGCAGTAGGTAATATGAAGCTATGGATCTATAAAACACTCACTTCTCATTTTCAAGTGAAAATAAAGTTACAACCAAGGAGTTCTTTTTTTTTTTTAATCCATTTTTCCCCAAAATGAATATAATGGGAAATTTAGTCAATTCTACTTAACCTTTTGAACATTAAACCTTTGGATTAATGCTATTCATGTTGCTCTGCACTGAGCTTTGACAGAATCAGTCAGTTCAGTTCAGTTGCTCAGTTGTGTCTGATTCTTTGTGACCCCATGGACTGCAGCATGCCAGGCTTCCCTGTCCATCACCACCTCCCGGAGCTTGCTCAAACTCATGTCCATCAGGGAACAGAATACAGGGAACCAATAAAGTGCAGAGAAAAAGAAGATTCGGAGGATCCTTGCACATCAAGATCTGCATCGAGTTTCCGCTACTTTATAGCTGTGTGGTCTTGGACAAATTACTTAAAATTACCTCTCCGGTTTCCACTTTCCCCATTGGTGAAATCTGGTTGCTATTACCTACTTCAATGAGTCATCAGGGAACTTAAATTAAATGATAGCACCTATTTAGAACTCCCACACAGCAGATACTCAGTTAAGAGAGTCCTAATGATGATTTAGGCTTTGAATCAGCAAACTTTTATTGAACTCTTTTGATAACGATGGTGGGAGAGGGAAATGAGAAGGAGCCCTTGATTTTCATCCTAATATGTGAGTTAAAGAAGGCTGAGTGCCAAAGAATTGATGCTTTTGAACTGTGGTGCTGGAGAAGACTCTTGAGAGCTTCTGGGACTGCAAGGAGATCAAACAGGTCAATCCTAAAGGAAACCAGCCCTGAATATTCATTGGAAGGACTGAGGCTGAAGCTGAAGCTCCAATAGTTTGGTCACCTGATGCAAAGAGCCGACTCATTGGAAAAGCCCCTGATGCTGGGAAAGATTGAGGGCAAGAGGAGAAAAGGGCGGCAGAGGAGGAGATGGTTAGGTATCATCACTGACTCAACGGACATGAATTTGAGCAAACTCGGGGAGATAGTAGAGGACGGTGGGGGAGCTGGTATGCTACATTCCATGGGGTAGCACAGAGTCAGACACGACTTAGCAACTGAACAACAACTGTGAGTTACAATCACCAGTGGTTTTTCCATTTTATTTTGGGGATGAATAAACTCTCCAGCTCTAACTGGTTATAAAGTGTCATCTGGTTATAAAGAATCATTCATCTATAAAGTATTTAATGGGAAGTTACTTTGTGGTCACAAACAACAGTGAGCAATGCTTGCTCTCCTAACACTCATCTGTGCTGTGTCCCCATAAGGCAGTGATTCTCAACAAGGTAAATTTGCCTCCGGGGCACATAGGTCAATACTGGTTTTTACAACTGTATGGTATCCACATCTAATGGCTTGAGTCCAGGGATGTTGCTAAACATCTGTTCAAAAGAACCCCACAACAAGAAATCATCTCACTGTGGAGAAACCCTGCTATAAGGGGAGGATCAGGAATGTGAACTAATCCATCATTAAGGCAAGGAGTGAAAACACCCAAGACAGACTTCATCACTTTGGGCTCTCCCAAAAGCTAAGCTGCAATTATGAGATTAGAGTTCCTGCAACAGCCATGGGTAGGAAAGGATTCCTGGGCATCAAGGCTAGGTGGTGTGGCTCAGCCTGGGGGCAGGGGCATGGACCAAATGCCCTCTGTGAGTGCCCTGTCTGTGCCCCCTGCTGCAATGACTAGCCTGGGAGCACTTGGGTGTGCAGCTGGCAGTCTTGCCTCTGCAGTTCAGTCAGTGTTGTTGGACTCTCAAAGCTGCCCCCAGGGAACCCGCTGTGTGTAAAGAGCTGCAGAAGCAGCACTTCAGTAGAGATAGTTAGATAAATAATCCTGAATGAAATTGCATGTTTTTAAGTGCTTTATTAATACGGTTGGGTAGAGAGCATGCTAAATTCCTACATTGTGGAGATGAAGGTTACAAGAAAGGGATTATGTGGAGAGAGCTAAATGAGAGGGGGCAGGGGAAGAAAGGGACAAGCAAAGGCAAATTTCTCCATCATGTGTGTGTGAGTGTGTGAGACAGAGAGATACACAGTGAGGATGGAGATGCATGGATATAGATCTCATGGTGTATTTAGAGACAGTCCAGGGGATGTACCGACACATTGTATAGGCTGCAATGTACAAGTGAAGTGACGGGATACTACTACACCAGGATTTGGAAACTCAAACGCTTCCAGTGCTGAATAGTTTCCATAAAAGACTGAAGCTGGCCAGGTGAAATTCCAGAAAGCACGCATTGCCAGAGGGGATAACCATATCTCAACTCCAAGTTATTTTTATCTTGGCGGGATGGGGAGAAGCCAGAAATTCATATTTTTATGTGAAATGTTATTTGTTGATCACATACATGCACACACCACATGAACAAAAAAAAAACAAACTTTTTTTTTAAAGATTCTGTCTGTAAGTCATGAAGTCCGTTTGCCTGTATGTGAGCCTTGAGTTTGTAATCTCCTCAGTTCAGTTCAGTTCAGTTGCTCAGTCGTATCTGACTCTTTTTGACCCCATGGACTGTAGCATGCCAGGCTTCCCTGTCCATCACCAACTCCCACAGCTTGCTCAAACTCATGTCCATAAAGTCAGTGATGCCATCCAACCATCTCATCCTCTGTCGTCCCCTTCTCCTGCCTCAACCTTTCCCAGCATCAGGGTCTTTCCAGTGGCACACTTCTTTGCATCAGGTGGCCAAAGTATTGGAGCTTCAGCATCAGTCCTTTCCATGAATATTCAGGACTGATTTCCTTTAGGATGGACTGGTTGGATCTCCTACTCGGGTCTTATTTTAATGATGTAATTTGTGTATTTATTTATTTACAGAGAGGACTATATTAGACAAGAGCAAGGATATTGAAGTAAATATAAATAGTCCTCTCAGTTAGCTGGGACCTTAGACTCATCATTGAATTTCCTTGTGTTGCCTTTTCTGGTTTGGGAGTTTGAGTCTGAAAGATCTATTTTACGAAGTCATTGTTAGCAGAAAATGTTTAACTATGTAAGCACTTAGCACTGTTCCAATATCAGACAGAGCCAACATATGTTGGCTCCTTTCTCCCCAAGGAAGCAAAGCTGAAATAAGTTGTTATGGCAGGCAGGGGAAAAAAACAGAATTTTGTCCCTGGAATGTTCAGGCAGGCAGCTGGACAGTTGTTCTAGGTCCCTCCCCTCCACCTCTTTCTACTTGATTCTCTTAACTGAGGCCCTAGAGTGGACATTTGTCCCCTGCATCTGCTAACAATGCCTGCCTCCTTCTGACAAGAAAAGTATCCTGCATTTCTTTGAAGAAAAACTCATTCTACAACTTTAGTCTTACATAGTATCAAACCATCAATATATACGGGGTCTTATACATCCTTGGTGGAGAAGGCAATGCCACCCCACTCCAGTACTCTTGCCTGGAAAATCCCATGGACGGTGGAGCCTGGTGGGCTGCAGTCCATGGGGTTGCTAAGAGTCAGACAGGACTGAGCTACTTCCCTTTCGCTATTCACTTTCACGCATTGGAGAAGGAAATGGCAACCCACTCCAGTTTTGTTCTTGCTTGGAGAATCCCAGGAATGGGGGAGCCTGGTGGGCTTCTGTCTATGGGGGTTGCACAGAGTTGGACATGGCTAAAGTGACTTAGCAGCAGCAGCAGCACCAGCGTACATCCTTGGTTCCAAATCTGTCTAATCAGGATATTCTATGCTCCTGATCAAAGTAATGGGTTCAAGGATGAGTATGGGATACCGAAAAGTTAGTTTTGGAATGTTGCCTTGCACAGCTGGGGAAAAAGATACTCTTTTATGCTGATCTTGATAACCTGAGAGGGTATCAGTCCAGAGTGTTGAGTGAACATCTTTTTACCATTTAGGGAGCATGTGTCATGGAATAAAGTTGACACCAAGAAAAGGAGAGCCTAGAGATATACCAATGCACATTTGGTCACCTTGATCCAGCCATGCCTGAAACCCATATGGACATTAAATTGCAGGTTTTAAAAGAACAATATTTACCATTTTTTTTTCTTACTGAAGTTAGTCTATTTGGATTTCCATCACTTATAAACTAGAGTTTGGAGAAAAAAACACTACCCCCACAGGTTGGTTAATGTTTAACACAAGGTTCAGTCACGTCATGTCATGGGGTCCATGGAAGGGAGACAACCTGCAAACTGACATTGAGATTTGTACTTTCTGTTGATGATACAGCAGATAAGTGCAGAGCTTTGAGGAAAGACCTTAGTTGGCCATCTAGCACCTCCATCTACTATCTGGGGACTTGGAGCAACTTACTTACACTTTTCTTACTTTATTAGGATTACTACATAACCTTCCATAGAAAGTCACTGTAAGGACTAAACAAAGTGATAATAATCTATTTTTGGAACTCTGTCTGGATATCAGATGGGCTTCCCAGGTGGTGCAGTGGTGAAGTATCTGCCTGCCAGTGCAGGAGATGCAGGAGACCCAGGTTTGATCCCTGACTTGGGGAGAATTTCTAGAGAAGGAAATGGCAACCCACTCCAGTATTCCTGCTTTGAAAATTCTATGGACAGAGGAGCCTGGTGGGCTACAGTCCATGGGGTTCCCAAAGAGTCCGCCATGACTGAGCAACTGAGCATGCGTGTTGGATATCTGACCCTTGGCTTACTGCTTTTTATGCGTCATCTAATTCCTATAGCAATTTAAAGAGAAGCATGTCACAAAAACGTCTTAGCCTAGTGCCTGACATATTGCAGATGCTCAATAAAAAGGATTTTGTTGGAGGGAAAGAGTGGGAGTGTGGGACTAGCAGATGTAAACTATTATAAATAGGATAGATACACAATAAGGTCCTGCTGTATAGCATAGGGAATGGTACTCAATATTCTGTGATAAACCAGAATGGAAAACATTTTCAAAAATAATGTCTATGCATGTATAGCTGAGTCATTGCGCTGTATAGTAGAGACTGACACAGCATTGTAAATCAAGTATACTTCAATACAAAGTAAAGCATATAAATGAAAAAGAAGAAAAGAATTCTGTCGTCATCCTCACTGTCTTCATCACTGAGGTGGAGTGCAACGCTACTCAAAGTCAAAGTCCCTCAGTCACCTAGGGATCACGTGAAAGTTCAGATTCTGAACTTCGTGTGTACGAGGGAGCCCAGAATTCTGAATTGCCAACCAGTCCCTAAGTGATGCTGATGGTGCTGGTCTTCAGAGGATGTTCTGAATAACAAGGATCCAGGTCCCCCCACCCCCGCCCCAGCCAGGAGAGCCCAAAATGACAAGCCTAGTTGACTGGGACTTAATTATTGAATTTTAATCAAGCAATCATTCCATTCAGAGACCTGACCTCCCCCCATCCCAACACACTAGACTGAGAAATCTAAATACTTGATGCTCAAACTTTTCTGATGCTAATTAAATCAAAAGCTCTGAGGGAGGGGCCCAGACAGCAGTATTTTTACAGCTTCATAATTTGCAGGCAAGATTAAGAACCTCTGGACTAGAGGTCCCTGGGGAGGAAAAGCATAGACCAAGGGTAATGATCACTTCCACTAATTCACAAAGGCAGAGTTCAAATGTCACATGGCCTGTTGATCTCTTTTGATAGAGTAAGTATACTGATATAAAATCTGTTAAACTTTATTACTAACATTTAGCCAAACATATTATTTTTGCTTAACCATGACTAAAATAAGCCATTTTGTAATTGAAATACTGGTATTGTGGATATCTTCCCATTAAGTGATTGCATTAAGCCAGTTCCTCAACTGAGATTTTTGTAGACAAGGGAGGAATCAGGGTAGCAAATGTTATTTGAAAATCTAGTTCCTGCAAAGCCTAGAAAAATCAACTTAAGCAGTCAACTGTTCATCCCAATGGTCATAAATTAAAAATACATATTAATAATATATACTATATTTTAAGCATGTTCTTATTATTCATATTATTTCAGAAGTGCATGAGGACTCTGAAAAGTAATTAGCTGTTCCTATCCCGATATATGTCTACATTCAATGTGGGACTTTTAAATTATAAGATGTGCTCACCCATCAGCCACGAGAGACACAAGGATTTTAATAAAGAAATTGCTATTTCTAGGGGAAAGACTGTCCTTTTGGTTCAGGAAGTGTCCCCATTTCTATCAGACAATATAGATGACCAGGGATAAGTTCTCTGCCTCTGCCCACCTTGCTCACTTCCTTCTACACAGAAGGCAGCATTGAGGGAAGAAATTGCATATTCTACATTTTTCTGTGTTTCATAACATCCAACACTCTTCCCACATAGCAGAGAATTGAGTCAACACTTCTATTACTATATCTCACAGGCATGAGACAGTGAAATAGATTAACCTGTAAGAGCACAGCTTGGGAGTTATGCTAACCTACTGCAGGCTTGACCTCCCGGAAAATTCTCGGCTGAGTGGATTTACCTGTAAAATGGGAGTTTTGCCAAATATTGTACCTCCTACACGCAAAACACTTATATCCAATCTATCATATTATATTCCTAACATTAGCAATACTAATTCACCATGGCTGAATAAAAGAAACTTTGGCTTTTTCATGAAGATGGCACTAAAGGCAAAGAAGGAAGTTCCTGCCCCTTTCAAAGCCGAAGCCAAAGCAAAGGCTTTGAAGACCAAGAAAGCAGTGTTGAAAGGCGTCCACAGCCACAAAAATACAAGGTCTGGATGTCACCCACCTTCCAGCAGCCCCAAACACTGAGGCTCAGGAAGCGGCCAAAATATCCTCGGAAGAGCACCCCAGGATAAACAAACCTGACCACTGGGCCATCCTCAAATTGCCCCTCACCACCGCGTCAGCCATGAAGAAAATAGGACACCACACCACACTGGCATTCACTGTGGGTGCCAAGGCCAACAGGCGCCAGAGGAAACAGGCTAAGCAGAAGCTCTATGACATTGACAACAGCTATGGTCAACACACTCATGATGGAGAGAAGAAGGCATACGTTCGACTGGTTTCTGACTGTGATGCTTCAGATGTTGCCAACAAAATTGGGATCATCTAAACTGAGTACCCTGGTAGATCAGAGGTTAAAGTGTCTGCCCGCAATGCGGGAGACCCAGGTTCTATCCCTGGGTTGGGAAGATCCCCTGGAGAAGGAAATGGCAACCCACTCCAGTATTCTTGCCAAGAGAATCCCATGGATGGAGGAGCCTGGTGGGCTACAGTCCACGGGGTCGCAAAGAGTTGGACACGACTGAGCAACTTCACTTCAAACTGAGTCCAGCTGGCTAATTCTAAATATAAAAGTTTTCTATATTAAAAAAAAAGACACCTTGGTTTGGTTTCTCTTTTCATATCTATCGGTAAAGCCCACCAAGAACACCTATCAAACCACTGGCTGTCAAATTCTGGACTCAGAGAAAAATCTTCTCACCTGCTCTGAGCATAGGAGGCACACATAGTTCCACTTGGACCTGTGAAGACCCCCCTGGAGGTCTTACCTGTTTATAACTCCAACCTCAAACTTGAGTTCTTAGGTTGACCTGGCCATGACCTGCTCTGTATTCCAGAGCAGGAGAAGCTCTAACCCTAACCCTTGGAGAAGCAAGGAGCCTGCCCTCAGAGAGCTACACAGAAGGCTGCATTGAGGGAAGAAATTGCATATCTAAACAGAAATCTGTCCTTCCATCAGACTTTAACTCACCAGAGCCTTCCAGGAAGCTGAATGGATACAGGAAGGCACAGTGCCATAGACCAAAGGAGTCTATGCTGAGTAAGCAGGACCCTCATAGAAATAAAGTCACCACAAAACTTAGAAGAGTAAGGATCCTGGACACATACCCTTCTTAGTAAACCACTGAACAATGCCTTTATGTGGAACACTGCAGTCTTTCCTGGCCAGTACCTTGGAGAGCTCTGTGCAGCTTGCATCCCTTCCTGCTTCCTAGTAGAATAACAATTGCTTCTCTACGAAAATGAAGTCACTCAGTCGTGTCTGACTCTTTGCGACCCCAAGGACTATAGTCTATCAGGCTCCTCTGTCCATGGGATTTTCCAGGCAAGAGTGTTGGAGTGGATTGCCATTTCCTTCTCCAGGGGATCTTCCCGACCCAGGAATTGAACCCGGGTCTCTCGCATTGCAGGCAGACGCTTTACTGTCTGAGCCACCAGGGAAGCCCATTTTTTATGTCGTTCCTGGCCAGTACCTTGGAGAGCTCCTTGCAGCGCTCCTTGCAGCTTGCATTGCTTCCTGCTTCCTAGTAGAATAACAATTGCTTCTCTATTCCGGCTCGCAAATAGGTTCACCAGAACCATTTCCCTAGATTCCATATATATGCATTACTCTATGATAATTGGTTTTTCCCCCGCCTCTAACTTACTTTAGTCTATATAACAGGCTCTAGGTTCATCCACCTCACTACAATTGACTCAAATTCATTCCTTTTTTATGGTTGAGTAGTTGACTCATTGGAAAAGACCCTGATACTGGGACAGATTGGGGGCAGGAGGAGAAGGGGACAACAGAAGATGAGATGGCTGGATGGCATCACCGACTCGATGGACATGAGTTTGGGTAAATTCTGGGAGTTGGTGATGGACAGGGAGGCCTGGTATGCTGCAATTCATGGGGTCTCAAAGAGTCGGACACGACTGAGCAACTGAATTGAATTGAATATTACATTGAATACGCGTGCCACAACTTCTTTATCCATTCATCTATCAGTGGATAAAACAGATAGCTAGCAGGAAGATGCTGAATGGCACAAGGAGCTCAAATTGGTGCTTTGTGATGGCTTAGACCTTAGCCGTCTAGTCAAGGCTATGGTTTTTCCTGTGGTCATGTATGGATGTGAGAGTTGGACTGTGAAGAAAGCTGAGAGCCAAAGAATTGATGCTTTACAACTGTGGTGTTGGAGAAGACTCTTGAGAGTCCCTTGGACTGCAAGGATATCCAATCAGTCTATTCTGAAGGAGATCAGCCCTGGGATTTCTTTGGAAGGACTGATGCTAAAGCTGAAACTCCAGTACTTTGGCCACCTCATGCAAAGAGTTGACTCATCGGAAAAGACTCTGATGCTGGGAGGGATTGGGGGCAGGAGGAGAAGGGGATGACAGAGGATGAGATGGCTGGATGGCATCACTAACTCAATGGATGTGAATCTAAGTGAACCCTGGGAGTTGGTGATGGACAGGGAGGCCTGGCATGCTGCAATTCATAGGGTCGCAAAGAGTCGGACACGACTGAGCGACTGAACTGAACTGAACTGATGACCTAGAGGGGTGGGATGAGAGGGGTGGGAGTGAGGCTCAAGAGGGAGAGGATATAGGTATACTTATAGCTAATTCATGTTGTATGGCAGAATTCAACACAACAGTGTAAAGAAATTACTTTCCAATTAAAAAAAAAAAAAAAGGACTGCCCAGCAGAGCCAAGACTAAATCATTGACCTTGACCTGCAGGCTTGTAAGCTAAATAAATTCTTATTACTTTCATAGGTGGTGCTAGTAGTAGAGAACTCTCCTGCCAATGCAGAGGATATAAGAGGCATGGGTTTGATCCCTGGGTCAGAAGGTCCCCTGGAGAAGGATATGGGAACCCACTGCAATATTTTTGCCTGGGAAATCCGATGGACAGAGGAGCCTGGCGGGCTACAGTCCGTGGGGTCACAAAGAGTCAGACAGGACGGATGCCACTTAGCACGTGCGCATTAAAAAAGAAGAAAGACAGAAAGAAAATAATTGGTATAGAGTACATATTGTGTGTCAGTCATCAGGCTAAACCTGATACTTCAGCTAATTTAACCAGAATAACAACCCTATAAGGAAGAAAGACTTATAAGTACTCAAAACTTGCAGAAAGCACACAGCTCACAAGTGGCAGAGAGGGGATTTGAACTCAGGCAATAGAACGTCGAACACCCGCAGCGGGATGAGTAGCCACCACAGGTGCTGGCTTGCTGCCTCCCTAGGGTCCCATTACTGAGGGAGCTTCAGTATGCATTAGGTTGTCATTTCTCCGCACTGCCAACTTTTCAAGGGAGGGGGAAACTCATTTTGACAGAGCTCGGGGCCGCTGCTGCATGCCTTAACAGTTTGGTAAGAATGAAGGGAACAATCCTCATCGCTGAGGAATGTATTAATAATTGGGACTGACATAGAAACTACCTCCACAACCCACCTGAGCCTCGGTGCGTGAGACCCGCTGGCCTGCCAAACGCTGCTGCACCGTCACTTTAATGCGGGGACTCATCGCGCTCCTGTGAAATAAACGAGCGCAAGGAGGAATGCAGAGTTCCGTGGGACCCACCTCTCTTCTGCTGTGGTCACTTCTGTGGCACTTGCTTGCCTCCAGCTGGGCTTTTGAAATGAGAAATCTTTTTTTAGCTGGAATATTCACTGCTGCCTTTCATAATATCAGCTGGAAGGAGTGACACACAGCATTCAAACCTCAGCTTTGTGTCTTCACGAGGAAATGGTAAATGACTGACAGGTTGGCTAATAATGGGAGGGAAAAAAAAAAAAAAACAACTGAAATGCCACCTCTCTGCATTTCCATCAGAGAAGAGAACCAGGACTTAGAAACCTTTTCTGCCTTTCATCAATCTCTACCCATTTTGTAGTCTGGCATGCTGAGACGTCAGTTCTTGTGGATTATGAAGTTAAATCAGGGACTCCTCTGAGAAGAGCAATCAGCCTTTCAGTGCTCAGCATCTTTGCTTTCTCAGACCTCAGTTCCAAAGGACGTGACCATTCTGGCGGAATAACAAATGTCAGTGAACAATGAATGACCGCTGAGATTTTAGTTATGTATATAGGGCAGAGGAGAATTTGGAGAAAAGCGAAGTTAGAATGCTCCCTTTATAATTTGGCCACCTTGCACTCTGAGGCTTGCCGAGTGGCTGTGCCGTCCTTATTCTGACAATTTCAAAGCTTTTTCTTAAACCCCCATTATGTGCAAAGCCTCTGTTTTAAAGTACACTCTCTAAAAGGTAAAGGGGGCTCTCATGGAGACAACAAGAATATTTGTCATGATATGAAACTGCACTTTCCTGAGTAGTCAATCAGTCTTGTCTGACTCTTTGGTACCCTTTGGACTGTCGCCTGCCTGGCTCCTCTGTTCATGGGATTTCCCAGGCAAGAATACTGGAGTGGGTTATCATTTTCCTTCTCCTAATCTTCCCAGCTGAGGGACTGAACCTGTGTCTCCTGCACTGCTGGCCGATTCTTTACCCACTGAGCCATCAGGGTGAGCCCATGATATAAAATGCATCGGTCAAATCAAACTCAGTCAACACTATACTGGCCTCATCCTCAGGGACAGAGTGAACACACACCTGACTGTCAGGTAACATACCTGATGAACCAGGCTCTCCACTGGTGGAGTTAGAAAATAATAGATCATGCAGGTCGCTAGACACATGCCTTTTTATCAGCCCGTGAAATACAAATTTGTTTAGATTTCCTAAGCACACACCCAATAGGACAGTCCCAGAGGTGTACCGGGTCATGAGTGACAGAAAGTAGACAGGGATGTAAACGTTCTTTACACCAGCTGCTGTTCAGTTGCCAAGTCATGTCTTGACTCTCTGCGACCCCATGAACTGCAGCACACCAGCCTTCCCTGTCCTTCACTATCTCCCGGAGTTTGCTCAAACTCATGTCCATTGAGTCGATGATGCTATCTAACCATCTCATCCCCTGCCACCCCCTTCTCCTTTTGCCTTCGATCTTTCCCAGCATCAGATTCTTTTCCAATGAGTCAGCAGACTGCCCACTAAAAATGTTGATGCTAGGGTCACTCCTGATACACTAGATCGGAAGTGGACCTGGGGACTCCCCTCAAAACTAGCATTCAAGATGATTCTGAGGTAGGCCCTGAGGCTATAGTCGGAAAAATGCTGCCTGGAATAATTTACAAAGCAGACTATTGAAAAGGATAGGCAATCATCTGCAAAGAGTCAGACATGACTGAGCAACTGAACTGAACTGACTGAACCATCTGCCACTAGAATGCAGATGATAATGGAACCTGTGTAACTGGGAATGGTGCAAAGGATACATTTGACATAAGGATCACGTCCAAAGGGGGCACACAAAGCAGAAATCACACATGATCGAATCTTACCAAATTCCTTAGGAAGGTACCATGTTGATGACAACATGCCACCTTTCAGAAAATGGAGAGTTTCTTCACTATTATTCTAATACACTGCTCTTTTCTGAGTAACAACAGATCAAGCTATTGGCATGAGCTTAGGGCTATGTTGCACGAATGATACAGAATTTGAAAATGGAGTCACAGTCGGCATGATAAGATGCAAGAGTCAGCAGAGATGGGCAGGAACTGAGGTCCCCTGAGGGTGCCAGATTGAATCATTCATTCAGAAAATGCCCTCGACTCTCTCAGAGAAATTCTCTCCTGTGCTTGTGTTGTTAAAGTTGTTGAGAAGGAGGAGGAGTTGTAGGGTGTATAAAATTGTTGGGTTTTATTGACTCAACACACACAGTTGAATTATCTTACGTTAAGTGTGTGAAAGAGGCCACTCCATTCTAAGGAACTTGATTTTTAAAATGAGGCTTAATTGGACCAGATGCACCACATTAACGAAAACCAACTGAACTCAGGTTTTATAAAACAGCTACTGAAACCTATTGGGTTTCTATTTTTTGATCAAATGGATTTCTCTTCGGTCAGAAAGCCTCTCTGTACAGACGCACTCCCTCTTTCAGAAACAATTAAAGAAAAAAAAAAACCTTCAGTGGAAGGTCATGTTTTAATCTTACAAACACAGAGAAAAATAATTAAATTATCCCTCTGGCTCTCAGGAAGGAATGGAGCAGTTCCAGCATCACTTTTATAAACTCTTTTCCTCCCATATCCAGGGTGTAGTCAGAGCAGGGTAGATCTATAGCTGAAGAGCCTTTGAGTTTGACAAAGACAATCCCATCAAGTGTGAAAAATCCACCACAGTATTTGTTCAGGCGCTCAGATTTTCTGGGCATCACAAAATGCCTAGTCGATCATATTTGTTTATATAGGCACATTATATTCTTTAACATACCTAACAGTTACTTTCACGGGAGAATGCATTTATAAATGAACCTGGTTGCAGCATCCGACGGTCCCCTTTTCCCCCTCAAACTTTTTAACTATGCTCATCAATTACTCATAACAGTGCAAAGAGTTGGCAGTGTTTACCTACGATTCTTTCTGACTTACTTGGCTCAATCTTGTGGCTCATTAAAAGCATCTCTATTTATTTGCTGTGTGTTCCAGTCTTTAACTTTGGCACAAGACGCCCAAAGTAAGCCCATTTTACTTTTCCCTGCAGTGTTAATTGGTGGAGCATGTGGCCTGCCTCTTCATTAATTATGTCAATGTGTATGAAACTTCCATTTTCATGGGGGTGAATTAACAAGCCTTTTCCGAACGGGGCTGATAGAAAGCCAGCCTGAGAGGCTGTGAGGAGGAGAGTCATGAAGGCTGCTGCTGATGGTCAAGGCCACGTTCAGGTGCATAGACTGGCTTTGTCCAGCCCCGAAGCCCTGCTCACCCCTCCTTTTGTGACCATCAGCAGGAAACAGGCACTTTTGTGAAGCTGGGGACAGTCCCTCTGCCCACCCACACCCCAGAGATCAGACTGTGCTGAACACACTGACCGCGTGGGGGTGATGAAGGTAGGTGGGGGTGGGCCGGTCCAAGCCCACTCTTTATGTCTCAAGACAGGTTCCCTATTACCTCGCTGCAGGAAAGCGAGAAAATAAAAGGCCATCCCTGCTGAAAACTCCTTTTTTTAACTTTTTTATATCACTCTGAGAGAGAGATGACTTGCGAAAAATTCTCGCTGTTAGATAGAGCCAAAAGAAACACACACACTCTGAATAACCTTAAGAACCTTAAACCAAATCACACCTTCTGGTTAAACAAGATCATTCTCTCCCGCTCTCTTTGCCTATGACTCTGCTCGACTACAGTGAAGGCCGGTAAGAGAGTGACACCTAGTTACTGTTGTGCTGATTTCTGTCTCAGACTCGCCTCCTCCTCCACGGGCTCGCGGACGAGGGTCAGATACTGATTTCCGTCTTTCGCTCTCTCGCCCTCCCTCTGGCTTTCTCGCCCGTTTGCTGTATCTCCAGCTCTCTCTCCATCTCTGTCTGGGCGGCTCGCACGACACGCAGATTGAAGGAGAGGGAGAGAAGGAACATGCAGACTGAGGAAGGCCGAGTTAGCGTGTATTTCTTAATTGCTACTCCCAAACACATCCGTGGGGCTAGAGAACAGTGATTTGCAGAGGATTTAGCCAGAGTTAGGTAAAGAAAGAAAATGTAAGGTTTAAGCTCGCTTACCCAAAGGATCATAGGGTTAGAAAGAGTTGGCAAGATGGAAAAGATTTAGCCTGGTTTCTGAAAGGGGCAGATCCATTCAGATATATGTGTACCCCACACACAAACAGCTGAATACACACACAGACACACACATGCAGGCATATACATACACATATACAAATGCACACACACATGCACAGAAGCACATATGCACCACACACACGCAATACAAACACACATATACACACACATACACACACGTGCATATATACACATACACTCACAAACATATATGCATACTTGTGCATTTAAGCACATATTAACATATACCATACACACAAAAAACACAAATGCACACATATATGCATGCAAATACACACATATACGTACATACATATGAAGGCACACAAGCACACACACATATACCATACACACACAAAACACAGACATACACACAGATACACACATACCCACATATGCATACATGTACACACATACATACAAACACAAATATATGCGCACACACAGATGACACGCACACACACATGTGCACATACACACGTATACACACGAACACAAATATATACACAAACACACATATGCATATACGCACATATTAATATATACACACACAAAAAACACAAATGCATGCATATATACACGCAAACACACATATGCATTCAGTTCAGTTCAGTTCAGTTGCTCAGTCGTGTCCGACTCTTTGCGACCCCATGAATTGCAGCACGCCAGGCCTCCCTGTCCATCACCAGCTCCTGGAGTTCACTCAGACTCACGTCCATCGAGTCCGTGATGCCATCCAGCCATCTCATCCTCTGTTGTCCCCTTCTCCTCCTGCCCCCAATCCCTCCCAGCATCAGAGTCTTTTCCAATGAGTCAGTTCTTCACATGAAGTGGCCAAAATATTGGAGTTTCATACATATGAATGCACACACATGCACACACACATATACACACACCACACACACAAAACACAGACATATTCATACACATACATATACACAAATACATATACACACATACCCACATATGCATATGTACACACATATACATACAAACACAAATACATACATGCACAAATACACACATGCATGCTAGCACTTATACACACAGAGAATATAAACATACAAATACATATACATGCATATGTGTACATACAAGCGCACATATATACATACAAACACACATATATACAAGTGACAGTTTCTCAGTCATGTCCGACTCTGAGACCCCATGGACTACATAGTCCATGGAATTCTCCAGGCCAGAATACTGGATTGGGAAGCCTTTCCTTTCTCTAGGGCATCTTCCTGACCCAGGGATCAGACCCAGGTCTCC
Organism: Ovis aries; assembly: GCF_016772045.2. Taxonomy (NCBI): domain Eukaryota; kingdom Metazoa; phylum Chordata; class Mammalia; order Artiodactyla; family Bovidae; genus Ovis; species Ovis aries. Next base: position 6,664,272 of record NC_056077.1, on the reverse strand, counting down.
CCCATTGCAGGCGGATTCTTTACCAGCTGAGCCACAAGGGAAGCCCTTGGTATATATTATGTTTTTGTGTATATGTGTATGTGTGTATTTATATATCACAGCTCAGTTGGTAAAGAATCTGCCTGCAATGCAGGAGACCTGGGTTTGATCCCTGGATTGGGAAGATCCCCTGGAGAAGGGAAAGGCTACCCACTCCAGTATTCTGGCCTGGAGAATTCCATGGACTGTATAGTCCATGGGGTCACAAAGAGTCAGACACAACTGAGCGACTTTCACTTTCATATATACCAAACACACACACAATACACACACACACATAGACATATACACACACACACACACACATACTCAAACATGCATAGATAAACACACATACACACACAAAGTCAGTGGAGACAGTGCCACAGGCTCTTCTGAGATAAGCTTGCCAAGATGTCAGACTTGACTATTAGAAAGTTCTTCCTGATGTCTCACTGCAGTCTTTCCTGCTGTGACTAAAGCTCTTTCTCAGAAGAACTTGAACATCTACCATCTGCCAAAGCCCCCTTCCCATGGTCAAGAAGCAGGTGTCCATTTTCTCTTTGAAGTTAACCCCTGACTACGCTCCTAGGAAGGCTGCCTTGTGATTCCTTTTCTGAGAGATAAAACCCAGAGTAGCAGGTGTAGGATAGGAGGGTGAGAAGCAAGTGGATTACAGATTCACACACACCATGGAACGCAGGTTCTGAACAGTCAGTATTGAGTTTTGCTCACAAGTACTTTTTCTTACTCTGTGCAATGGGCATATTTCTGAGTCCCCTGAGACTTAGACTCTTCAAAACATAAAATGTGAAAATACTGACTGCATTACAGGTTTATGAAAAAAGAAGCAAAAGACAAGGACATAGTAAAAATGAAATATTTGTGAAAAAAATAACAGCTGTTATTTCTTTTAGCATTTTGTCCCAACCCAAAGTGGACTCGCAGGAGAATAGCACAGATGTATGAAGTGTTAGCTATATATTAAATGCTGGGCTAGACTCTTTACTCACATCATTATATTTAATTATCATGACGACCCATAAGGTCACTGTTATTGTCATTCCTATTGCATGCAAGAAAAAACTGAGGCTTAGGTAAGTTAAATGGCTGGTGGAATTCTTTTTTTGGCTTGCTCTTTTTTATTGGAGTATAATTGGAAGGACTGATGTTGAAGCGGAAACTCCAATACTTTGGCCACCTGATGCGAAGAGCTGACTCATTGGAAAAGACTCTGATGCTGGGAGGGATTAGGGGCAGGAGGAGAAGGGGACGACAGAGGATGAGATGGCTGGATGGGATCACCGACCCAATGGACATGGGTTTGGGTAAACTCCGGGAGTTGGTGATGGACAGGGAGGCCTGGCGTGCTGCGGTTCATAGGGTTGCAAAGAGTCGGACACGACTGAGCGACTGAACTGAACTGAATCGCGCTGCAATGTTGCGTTAGTTTCTGCAATCCAACGAAGTGAATCAAGTCTAAGTATACATGTGTCTCCTTCTTCTTGCACCTCCCTCCTACCCTCTGGCCCATTCCACCCAACTAGGTCATCACAGAGCATCAAACTGAGCTCCCTGTGTGTTACAGCAGCTTCCCACTAGCTGTGTGTTTTACACATGATAGTAAATGGGGGAATCCGGGCTTACTGATGCTCTTAATGATAAGCAGATAGTGGCATGATTTGCAACACCAAACAGTGGAAATAACTCGCATGTACAGCAACTGGTGAACAGATAAGTAAAACTATGTCTATCTATGCAGCAGGATGCTCTCTGACAACATCTGCTGCGACATGGATGAATCTGGCAAAGATGGTGCTCAGGAAAAGAACCCAGACTCCAAAGGCCACCTGTGGTATGATTCCACGGATGTCAAAAGTCCAGGATAAGCAAACCTGCAGAGATAGAAAGGAAATGAGCAATTGCCTCAAGTGGAGAGGAGGGCTCAATGAAAGCTAATGTGTTCCTGGATCTTGAGGCAGGAGATGATGAAAATGTTCTTCCCTCTGTCTTCAACTTTAATGAGGTGTAATTGACAAATAAAAATCATTTGTACTTAAGGTATACAACATGCTGATTTAATATATGCAAACATCGTGAAATGAAAATGATCTCAGATTAGATTATGGTGATGACGGCACACCTCAGCAAATATATTTTTCAATTTTAAAATTGGATTGAGCACTGAAAGCAGGTGAATTTTATGGTAGGTGAATTGTATCCCAATAAAGCTGTGTAGAGAACAAAACTCCTTTCTTGCTCTAAGACAAGCTACCCAGAACACCCGACTTATCATCTCTTGTGGAATATTTATCTACTTATTTTGCAGAGATGGGAACCACCAGGAAAAAGAACCAATGGAGAGATACGAGGCTGGGGAGCTGAAAAGAAGATCATGAAACACATAGTAGGTCCTGTGAGGGACCCTGGACTTTATTTTCAGAACTCAAAGAAGTGTGTGCCTTGTGTATGAACGTGTTTGTATGTACTTGTGTATATGTGTGTATTCACGTCTATGTGTTGTGTGTTTATATGTGCGTGTTTGTGTATATGTGGGTATGTGTTAAGTCACTTCAGTTGTGTCCCACTCTTTGCAGCCTCATGGACTGTAGCCCTCCAGACCCCTCCATCTATGGGATTCTCCAGGCAAGAATACTGGAGTGGGTTGCCATTTCCCTCTCCAGGTTGTGTATATATTTATGCACATTTACATGTATACATTTGTATATACAGGTGTGTTTATGTGCATTTGTGTATATGTGTTTGTGAGTGTGTATATATGCGTGTGCATATTTATATGTTTTTATACATATGTGAGAGGAGGGCATGTCAACCCATTCCAGTATTCATGCCTGGAGAATCCCCATGGACAGGGGAGCCTGGTGACTATGGTCCATAGAGTCACAATGAGTCAGACACGACTGAAGCGAATTAGCACACATACATATGTGAGTATTTGTGTATATGGGTATGTTGTGTGTGTGTATTTATGGATATGTGTTTGTGAGTGTTTGTATATATCAGTGTTTGTATGTATGTATCGGTGTTTGCGTGTATGTTTATGTGTATTTATATGTATGTGAGTATTTGCATATATGGGTATGTTGTGTGTGTGTGTTTATGCATATGTGTTTGTGAGTGTTTGTACGTATTTGCATGTGTGTTTGTGAGTGTGTGTATATATCAGTGTTTGTATGTATGTATCGGTGTTTGCGTGTATGTTTATGTGTATTTATATGTATGTGAGTATTTGTGTATATGGGCATGCTCGCGTTTGTATTTGTGTGTCTGCGAGTGTCTGTGGGTGTTTGTGCATATGTTCATGTGTGTTTATGCATACGTGAGTGATTGCGTATATGCACATGTTGTATGTGTACATGTGTGTATTGGCTCTCAAAGCAGAATTTGAAGCAATGCACAGATATGATCGGATTTGTATTAGAAGGTACGACTCTGGCTGCCTGGGCTGGAGGGGAGGTGTGAGCGAAGGGCTAACCGAGCTGAAGCCACGGCGGTTTCCTGTCTGAGAGTGAGATGAGCTCTGGACAGAGACAGGGCAGAGATGCTGAGAGGGGACTGCCCTGAGAGGCATGGCAGGACGCAGCGATTCACTGAATGTGGAGATGAAGCGGGGCCCGGGTAGAAGGGGGGGGGTGCCGAGCTAGAACCACTGGGCCACTCCGTTTGCTGACACAGGGTTCAGTGTGGAGAAATGTATCTGCTGGGTAAGATCAGTGCGTCATTGCGACAATCACCCTTGCCCCAGACACATAAGAAATCCACCCTCAGAAGCCCTTCGAGGAAGAAAGAGGTGAGAAGCCACTCTTCTCAGGAAGATATACTCTTGATTAAATGAAGGGTCTACCTGATGGTCAAGCTGGTTTTAGAAAAGTCAGAGGAACCAGAGATCAAATTGCCAACACCCGCTGGATCACGGAAAAAGCAAGAGAGTTCCAGAAAAAACATCTATTTCTGCTTTCTTGACTATGCCAAAGACTTTGATCATATGGATCACAATAAACTGTGGAAAATTCTGAAAGAGATGGGAATACCAGACCACCTGACCTGCCTCTTGAGAAATCTGTATGCAGGTCAGGAAGCAACAGTTAGAACTGGACATGGAACAACAGACTGGTTTCAAATAGGAAAAGGAGTGCGTCAAGGCTGTATATTGTCACCCTGCTTTTTTGGGGGCTCCAAAATCACTGCAGATGGTGACTGCAGCCATGAAATTAAAAGACGCTTACTCCTTGGAAGAAAAGTTATGATCAACCTAGATAGTATATTCAAGAGCAGAGACATTACTTTGCCGACTAAGGTCCGCCTAGTCAAGGCTATGGTTTTTCCTGTGGTCATGTATGGATGTGAGAGTTGGACTGTGAAGAAGGCTGAGCACTGAAGAATTGATGCATTTAAACTGTGGTGTTGGAGAAGACTCTTGAGAGTCCCTTGGACTGCAAGGAGACCCAACCAGTCCATTCTGAAGGAGATCAGCTCTGGGATTTCTTTGGAAGGAATGATGCTAAAGCTGAAGCTCCAGTACTTTGGCCACCTCATGCGAAGAGTTGACTCATTGGAAAAGACTCTGATGCTGGGAGGGATTGGGGGCAGGAGGAGAAGGGGACGACCCAGGATGAGATGGCTGGATGGCATCACTGACTCCATGGACGTGAGTCTGAGTGAACTTCGGGAGATGGTGATGGACAGGGAGGCCTGGCGTGCTGCGATTCATGGGGTCGCAAAGAGTCGGACACGACTGAGTGACTGAACTGAACTGAACTGAACACCTATGTCATTAGAAAAAGAGCCCTTCTTTGCTTGAGATACATGGTCAGGGAACAAGAAAATGAGGGTGATGGAGGAAAGAAATGAAAAAAAAAAAAGTACATTCCTCATACCAAGCTTAGAAGCTTCCAGAAGGGATCAGGTTCCAGGCAAGTGGGGTAAATGTCAAATTCCTTTCCACCTGCTCCTCAGAACAGTGGAGATCAATCCTGAGCTAGACAGTGCAAACTTGGAATGGTTTATTTTTTCGCAACGCACCACTTCGAGTTCCTTCATGCCCTCTGGCTGGCAAAGCCCTCCAGCTATCTTTGAGTCTGTTCCCCTATTTCTGGGTAGGACTTTTTCAACTCCCATCCATCAGGGAAGTCTATTAGGGAGAACTGGCTTTGGCATTACACCGTGTAGAGTTGGTTTATGACTCTATCCTTTATTCAGGGTGATGTCTTGGGTATGCTCCCTGGCTTTTTGGAAACTCAGCTTTCTTATATAAAGAAATAGGATAATACCAGGGCTGTTAGGATGATTAAATGATATAGTCTATCTTGAGAGCCTCTTCCAGTGCCTGGCATGTGGTTGGCTTTCATTAAAGGTGATGATGATAACCATAAACCTGCAAGGCAACAATTTTCCATCTTTTTTGGTTTGTTGCCATTAAGGATCACTTTGAGAATTAAGAAAAGCCATGCCCCACATTCTTAATTCTCACGGGTGAAAACTGTGGACAGACCTATTTTTTAAGCTAATTTTTATTGGTGAAGGCAGGAGGAGAAGGAGACAACAGGATGAGATGGTTGGATGGCATCACTGACTCAATGGACATGAGTTTGAGCAAACTCTGGGAGATGGTGAAGGACAGGGAAGCCTGGCGTGCTGCAGTCCATGGGGTCGCAAAGAGTTGGACACGACTTGGCAACTAAAAACATAGCTGCTTTACAACACTGGGTCAGTTTCTACATATACACATATCCCCTCTTTTTTGGATTTCCCTTCTTTAGGTCACTGGGCAGACCGATTGAAGTTTTACCCATGGACTGCATTTTAAGAATCTCTGATCTCAGACACTGGTTCTCAACTGTGGCTGCTCTTTAAAATTACCTGGGAAAAAAAGAATTTTGATGGTAAAGCCCTTTTTCCCTCAAATTATGTTTACTCAGTCTAGGATCGGACACAGCATTAGTTCTTCAGATATCCCAGAGGACCCTAACCTGAATGGAAAACCATCGATACAGGGGGAAACACAGGTGCCTGCTTTCCTCTGCTTGAGACAGTGCACTGAGCATCCTGGGTTGGCCTAGATTCTGGCAGTATTTAGAGATTATTAGGAGCTCAGTTTGTGGGCTCCCAATTACCCATAAGGCATCCACGGCTGAAACCCTCCCCCTCCACTGCCCCTTAGCAGCATAATCTTGGCAAGCTATTCGACTGTCTGACTTATTTACTTCCTCCATCTATATCAGCAGGAATGGGATGATCATACTCCTCTTTCAGGATTTTTGGGAGAATCGAATGCCACATCCCAGGAACGGTTCACAAAATATGGCGGCACGGCTCCAGCTCAGTAATAGGTCATGTGTAACCGTCACTGCTTCCGTTATATTAAGACCCCCACCAGCACCATTCCCTGGCGGTTCAGACGGTAAAGAAGAGACCTGGGGAGACCTGGGTTCGATCCCTGGGTCAGGAACACCCCCTGGAGAAGGGAATGGCTATCCACTCCAGTGTTCCTGCCTGGACAAGTCCATGGACAGAAGAACCTGCTTTGCTACACTGCCCCAGAACAGAAAGAGCCAGACATGACTGAGAGACTGACAGTTTTACTTTCTTTCAGCCATTACTGCTTTCATTCTATTAAGGCCACCACCATCATCATCATGTTAGCATACCATCCCCTTTCCCTCAATAACTAGAAATATTGATGAAACTGTTGGGTTTTTTTTGTTTGTTTTCTTACACAGCTGGCAAGATGCCTTGTGCCAGAGTCTGCCACCTCCCAGGGCAGGAGGCTCCTCTGTTTGGACACTCTTCTGCCCATCTCCAGGAACTATCCCCAGAGGCACAAGTTCACTGAGACCAGGGTATGGCTGATAATCCAAGTTTTTAGGGATCCTGACAAGGCTGAGAAACCCCACTCTGGAGTGTACCCAGATTTTGAATCCCTTACTTCCTAAAGCAACTTCTGCATAGATTCAAGTATGCCCAAACGCTTAACATTGCGTGTGGGTGGAGGCTGCCCATCAAATAGGTGCTCCTTGGTCACCAGACACCAGGATCATGGGGACTCTCCCCAACCATAAGGAACTGTCCCGAAGTCCCTGGAGGAATATCAGTAACCTCAGATATGCAGATGATACCACCTCAATGACAGAAAATGAAGAGGAACAAAACAGCCTCTTAACGAGGGTAAGAGAGAAGAGTCAAAAAGCTGGCTTGAAACTCAACATTAAAAAACAAAACAAAACTAAGATTGTCGCATCTGGTCCCATCACTTCATGGCAAATAGAAGGAAAAAGAGGCAGAAGCAGTGACAGATTTTCTTTTCTTGGGCTCCAAAATCACCGTGGATGGCGACCGCAGCCGTGAAATTAAAAGATGCTTACTCCTTGGAAGGAAAGCTATGGCATACCTAGATGGCATATTAAAAAGCAGAGACATCCCTTTGCCAACAAAGGTCCATACAGTCAATGCTATGGTTTTTCCAGTAGTCATGTACAGATGTGAGAGTAGGACCATAAGGAAGATTGAGCACTGAAGAATTGAGGCTTTTGAATTGTGGTGCTGGAGAAGACTCTTGAGAGTCCCTTGGACAGCAAGGAGATCAAACCAGTCAATCTTAAAGGAAATCAATCCTGAATATTCATTGGAAGGACTGAGGCTAATGCTGAAGCTCCAATCCTTTGGCCACCTGATGCAAAGAGCCACCTCACTTGAAAGGACCCTGCTGCTGGGAATGACTGAAGGCAAAAGGAGAAGGGGACGGTAGAGGATAAGACAGTTAGGTAGCATCGCTGAGTCAACGGACATGAGTCAGAGCAAACTCCAGAAGATAGTGAAGGACACAAGGAGCCTGGTGTGCTATAGTCCACAGAGTCACAAAGAGTCAGACATGACTTAGCGACTAAACAACAGAGGAGGCGCAAGCAAAGGGACCATATGCAAGGTGGCTGATGTGGGGGACACAATTCAGCAGCTCTTCTCACTCCTGGCTCCTCTCCCTGACCCTAAACGACACGCGCCTACGGCTTGCAGCAGCTCTCCTGGACAAGTCACCCATACCAGGTCATCGTACTGTCTTTTTCTGGGGACACTGTCTTTTCATGGCTGATCACTAGCTAATCACCATTCCCTTGACTTGTCTGGACCCCTGGCCTTGTTTTTCTAGAAACAGTGACTCAGCCCGCAGGGAGGGTTGTTCGAGGTGGCTGGATGGGGGTGAGAGGGGGTGGGCAGGAGGGAGGAGGGGTGAGAGGGGAAGGCCATTTACGGCGCCTGTGGGTAGCTGGCTTCCCTACTGGCACACTGCTAAATTTATTTTGCCTGCATTTATATTAGGAAACGCCGCAGTCACTGGTGCTAAGGGAGGAGGATGGGCTGGAGGAAGAGGTGGAGCTCAGAGCAGCTTAGACACAAGGGGCCTGGGAACCCCCTCCACAGCTTCCCTGTTCAGACTCCTGCCCACCTGGCCTGGGAGCCAAAGAGGAAGCACCCTCCATTTTCCCCAGTGCGGGAATTACTGTACCGTAATTACTGTACTGTAAATTCTCGTTCATTGCCCCCTCCCCACCCACAAACAGAAGGAGGTGACTTCATTTACCAGGTGTGGCTCTAGATTCAATAACACTCTTTCTCTCTCACTTCAGATTCATGGGGTGCCTTTTACATAGAAGTTACTCCCTAGATCCTTTACCATTTCCTGGATTTTGTAATGAGTGAAGCTCTTAAGCACGGGTCCTCAGCCTCCTGAGTTCTAATGCCTGATGATCTGAGAGATGGAGCTGATGTAATCATAATAGAAATAAAGTGCACAGTAAATGCAATGCACTGGAATCATCCGGAAACCACGCCTTCCCACCCCTTCACCCCCCAGCTCATGGGGAAATATTATCTTCCACGAAACTGGTCCCGGTGCCAAAAGGGTTGGGTACCACTGCCCTAAAGCCCAGAGATTCTGTCCTTCTGACAGCTTTCAGCCCCATGGTTAAAGCTGGATTTGCAGATCACACTGACCTAAGTTTTGATCCAATGTGACCTTGGACATGGCATTTAACCTCTCTGAACCTCCTTGTATATAACAGGAAGATAATAATTGAAATTCAAATGTCGTAACTTATGTATGCAAGCATCTTAGTGGCGTGCCTGACACTTGTCCAGAGTACAATAAAGAACAATAATTGTTGTCACCATTATCATCATTATGATGGTCAATTTTAGGTGTCACCCTGATTAGGCACCTGGTTATTTGCTCAGTCATTTCAGTGTTGCCTTGAAGATATTGTATTGATAGGATTAACATCTACCCTTGACTGTGTTTAGGTAAAAGAGATTGTGCTATTGCTGAGTCGCTCAGGGGTGTCCGACTCTTTTGCAACCTCATGGACTGTAGCCCACCAGGCTCCTCTGCCCATGGGATTCTCCAGGCAAGAATACTGGAGTGGGCTGCCATTTCCTTCTCCAGGGCATCTTCCCCACCCAGGGATCGAACCTGCATCTCCTGCATTGGCAGGTGGATTCTTTACCACCGAGCCGTCTGGGAAACCCATAGAAGAGATTATCCTGGGAACTTTGCACGGGCCTGACCTAACCTCTGAAAAGCCTCAAGAGCGGAACTGATGCTTCTCTGAAGAAATTTCACCTGATGTCTGAAGGATCGGCGCCTGCCTGAGTGTTTGCAGTCTGCTAGTCCCGGCAGCCTGTCCTGTGGCTTTCAGACTTGCCTGGCCAGTGCCCACAATCATGTGAGCAATCCCTGGCAATGCATCTCTCTCTCTGCACATCTCTCTATGCAAAGCAACTGTGTTTTCATTCTGTGGGGTTGCACGCTCAGTCGCTCAATTGTGTCTGACTTCTTGCAACCCCATGGACTGTAGCCCACCAGGCTCTTCTGCCCATGGGATTCTCCAGGCAAGAATACTGGAGTGGATTGCCATTTCCTCCTCCAGGGGATCTTCCTGACCCAGGGATCAAACTCAGGTCTCCCGCATCGCAGGCAGACTCTTTACCATCTGTGGGGTTAACCCCTCTACATTTTCCATAGAGACATGCTTAGGGTGAGATGCTGTCAAACGTCGCTAGGGCTGCTATAACAGAAGACCACAGACTGGGTGACCTAACAAGCACAATTCTGGGGGCTGGATGTCCGAGATCAGGACGTCAGTGGGGTTAGTTTCTAGTGAGGACCCGCTCCGTGGCTTGCAGATGGTCACCTTCCTGCTGTGTCTCCACACAGCCCTCCCTCTGTGCCCATCTGGTTCCTAATCTCCTTGTCTCACTAGGACACCAGTCATATTGTGTTAGGGCCCAACCTCACGAGCTCCTGTGTGCATGCTCAGTTGCTCAGTCAGTTCTGACTCTTGCCACCCCATGAATTATAGCTTGCCAAACTCCTCTGCTCATAGGATTTCCCAAGCAAGAAGACTGGAGTAGGTTTCCATTCCCTTCTCCAGGGGATCTTCCTCATCCAGGGATCAAACCTGCATCTCCTGCATTGGCAGGTGGATTCTTTACCACTGAGCCACCAGGGAAGTCCCTAATGACCTCATTCTACCTTAATTATTTCTTTAAAGGCTCCATCTCCAAATGCAGCTGCATTCTGAGATAATGGAATTAGGACTCTGACATATGAATTTTGGAGGCGGGTACAGTTCAGCCATAACAGATGGTGAGAAGATTGGTGACTATCTCATACCTTAGCTCCAGTAAGACATGGCCTCCAGAACCCAAACTCCAGAGCTAAATAGCAATTCTCAGTTTCCCTGGAGCCACCCAACTCCCTCTTGGCTGTCTGCTGCAGGACTGGCGGTTCCTAAAGTTCCAGGTTGCTAGAGGGGATGGCAGGTACTAAATTCAGTAGGTGATGGTTGAGATACTGTCCACTTACAAAAGACCAAGTTAGAGATAATCTATAAACTTCCCTAAGACGAAGACAGAGAGGCAGGGGGAGGGGCACGGCTAAGCTGCCTTGGACTTGAACTCCCACTGCAACAGTTTATCTTCTTTTGGTTCTTCCCCCTCCCCCAAAAGGTAAGATGTTCTCCGGTGACAGATGGTGCTAGGTGACAGATGGTGGCTGACTGATCTCCATCAGTGAAGGTTCTAGCACAAAGCCACCTGAACTGGGTCCAACAGATAAACTAGCCCTGGATGGGCTTGAAGAAACTACCGCACAGAGAACCCCAAGTCACTGTTCAATTGTTGGGCTCTGTTAAAGAAGACAGAACTGTCTTCATTCCCATTCATCTTTAGGAGGTAGAAACCACTCTCATCACTAAGCACGGTTTTGTTACAAGACTTTAGAGTGAAGGTTTTGCACCTCCTAGTAAAATCACAAATAACCCATCTGGCCCCAAACCTGAATGGCTCTATTTCCAAGTCATTACTTTTTGTAGCGAGATCAGTAATTAAATCAACCATTTCATCACTCAAGCAGTATTCACTGGAGCAGCTATTGTATACCAGGCACTAGTAAGGACCAATTTGGGGATGTGTTTGACTTGGTTTTTATAAAGTTTATGTTTTGGCTCTTTCATGCTATAGAGTTTCTCTCTCTGTCATTCATGTGAATTGAATGAAAGAAAAAGTAAAGACTCATGAAAAGTGTCTTTCATCTGGTTGGAAACATACACGGTTGATCAACTTGAAACCAGCAGAATGAAGGGACAGAGTGTGGCCAGAGGAGCCACCCTAAAGCCTGGCTGATGATGCAATATACATGGAAAGAGACAAGCTATGTATGAGACAAAGGTAATGAAGACGCTATAAAAGAAAAGACAGTGCGAACCTCTTGCTGATCAGGTAAGAAATGCCACGAAGATGGATGGGGTTATTTGAAGACACTCTGAAAGCACTTACACAGCTGTATGGTATTTCCATAAAGCCCTTGAAGTTGCTGGGATGAAGAATGAGATTACGACAAGCAGGAAAGGGATAAGTTGGCTGCAAAGGACCAGTAAATTCTATGCACCGTTAAGTGGGATGGACACACAAAAAGGGCATGGATCATAACACTAGGAAGAAATAAGCTAGTGTTTCTTCTGTTTCCTTCATACCTTTTCCAGATAAGGTTATTGTTTGACTCTTTATAAATCCCAACCTTAAATATATATATATATAAAAGAACTACCCGTGTTCCAAGAGGTGTCTGAGCTAAAATGTTGCCTTTCAGACTCCTCCATGGCATGTTTCTTCTTGGCCAAGAGCGGGGAATTCAATGATGAGAAATCTCACAGTAAATGTCATGGGCATGTGTTTGTCACTTCGTAAATCCTCACTCTGTGCTTGACAGGACTTCACGATCACCTTTTAAAGCTAATCTGGCTGAGGGATAAGACAGCATTCTTAGCACTTCAACTCGAGTACAATATGACTGGCAATAAAATCTGCCTTCACCTGCAGGATTGGCAGAGCGTTATGGTAGGGTAGGCAACTAGCATTTGAAAGCTTGCACGTTTCTCGCACAAAAAAAAAAAAAAAAAAAAAACAAAACAAAACAAAACCTGTAAGCAAATACCCCAACTGCTGAAAATGCATGCAAGGTATTTGTAAGGGACGTGTGAGTTTTATTTGCCAATGTAAAGTCAGACAAAGCACATAATCTCAAATCTCCTACCTTCTACCCACCTTTAACTTAGCCAGATGCTTGCATTGTAAACAGCAAATACAAAGGCATTATTTCCTATTAGAAAATTTATGTTACCTACAAAGTCTCTCTAGAATGATAATCAGTCTATATTGCATGACTTACCCTGACAATAAATATTACTGTAAGAGGGGGTTGTTTTTCTGAATTAGACTCTAAGTGCTTGCCTAAATCTGCTAAACATGTTATTGAGTTTCGTCAGTTCAACTAAAATAAAACATTCTGCTCTCCTCTGGGTGACCAAGCCACAGCAGTGTTGAGAGAACACCCTCTGGGACTTCCCTGCTGGTCCAGGGGTGAAGAATTCGCCTTGTGATGCAGGTTCGATCCCTGATGGAGGAACTGAATCCACAAACGGAGCAACTAAGCCCGAGCCACAGCTAGAGTCGGCACGTTGCAAGGAAAGATCCCACAGGATGGAATGAAGATCCCATGTGCCGCAACTAAGACTCAACGCAGACGGAAAAAGAAAAGAACAATGTCTGGCATGACCAACCATGTTGTCGACCAGATCCAACAAGGAAGCCAGACTAAGGAGTCAGCTCAAACGGCTGCCTTGGTTTGGAGTGTAAGGCGGAGTGAAAGGCACTCAGTCATGGACTATGCAGTCCCTGGAATTCTCCAGGCCAGAATACTGGAGTGGGTAGCCTTTCCCTTCTCCAGGGGATCTTCCCAACCCAGGGATCGAACCCAGGTCTCCTGCCGGGTGGATTCTTTACCAGCTGAGCCACCAAGGAAGTCCCTTGGGGTGTGTAAGCAGCACTATTTGCTCTTCAGTATAATTGCTTCACACCGTTCCTTCTTGGGAGAGGTGTCACCTCAGCTCCCAGAGATAATCATTATTGCCCGTGTACTTCCCTTCACCCTTTTAAAAGATGTGGGAGTCTCCTTTTCTTACTCATCTGTCTCCCCACCACCAAAGACGGTAGACTGAATGACCAGGGTTATGTCACCACCATTCCTGATCAGATAGGCATGAAGATCTGGTTTTCAAAATGCATCACATGCTATAAACACAGTGGGCAGAGACATATTATTGAAAGTTTTGCGTTTCTCTCCATAAGTTCCCACTCAATGGGAATTTCCCCAAATATTCACCTGGCGGACCCTCATCTCTTTTACTAGTTTCCCCATTTCAGCCTCTGTCTTTGTTTTCATTTCCTATTTTAAACTTTTTATTTTGTACTGGGGTACAGCTGATTAACAATGTGGTGGTAGCTTCGGGCGAACAGAAGAGACAGTAAAGAGACTCAGCCATCTATTCTGCCCCCAAGCCACCTCCTATCTAGGCTCCCAGCCCTCCGTCTTAATAGCAGAGATGGGGTGAGTAAGAGGAAGCATATATAAAGAAATAAAATATCCCCACATATAGTTTCTATCTGTACCTCACAGAGGAGTGGCGTAACTCCGCTCTCTCCATGTCTCTCTTTCACAAACACACACACACACACACACACACACACACACACTGCATTAGACGGAGAATAAAGTGATAAAGGGGAAAAAATGCATTCTTTTTCTTGTTAAGAAAGGAGTTTATAGTTCTTGCAGTTCAGCAGTTCTGGCTCCTGGGCAGAGCAGGAAAACCGAGGAAAACCGAGGAAAACCGAGAAATAGGGCAAATATGAGAAAAGTAGTAGCTTTCTACTGAGCCATCAGTGACATGCTTTCAATAAAGCTGACACCATGTTATACACTCACAGTAAAATCCATACCCAGCAGAGGCTCCGAAGTCCCACATGGCACACCCACTGGCCTGTCTCTTCCTCCTCCTTCATATCTCCTCTGGTCTTGCATGCCACCCTCCACCCCCACCACCCACACTGGCCTCCTGGGTCTTTCCTGAGCACATTGATGAACTTCCTTTGGCTTTGCTGTTGTTCAGTTGCTAAGTACTATTTGACTCTTTGTGACCCCATGGACTGTAGCCTGCCAGGCTCCTCGGTCCATAGGGTTTTTCCAGGCAAGGGTACTAGAGTGAGTTGCCATTCCCTTCTCCAGGGGATCTTCCCAACCCAAGGATCGAACTCAGGATTCCTGTACTGGCAGGCAGGTTTTGGTTTTTTTTTTTTTTTCCACCATCTGAGCCACCAGGGAAGTCCTCCTTTGGCTTTAGGGCTTCAGATTTCTATTCTGCCACTTAGAATTTTCTTTACCCTGACAGTCACATGGAGATGATTTTCCAGTCTTCAGTCTTGGCTGGCAGCCCTTCATAATTCCTTGAATCCACACCATTATCTCGCATCATGGTGAGGATAATGTATTCACTGATTTTATTTTATTTTATTTGGGGGGGGGGGAATATCTCTGTCGTCACAGCACTGCAAGCCTCAGGAATACAGGGATTTGTACATCTTGATTACTAGCTCACTAGCTCCAAAGGCATTTCTGTTGAGTAACATGAATGGCTCACCCATTGTCCACAGAGAGAGAAGACAAGAAAGGAAAAGCGAAGAGAAGTCTGGAGGTCAAGATGAAAGGGGAAAACAAACAAATGAAAAAAAAAAAAAAAGAAGAACTGCTAGTGAACAATCCCTGGTGTCTCAGAAGACCAACAAACTTTAAAAACCAAGGACGTCAATATTGGATTCTCACCGGTCTGCAGTGCTGTGATCCATCTACCAGGTCAGACTGCACGTTAAAAGTTGCTACACACAATAGTCTTGGATGAAGACCATTCTGAGGGGAAGGATCTGAGAAAGGAGCAATAGTGGGAGCAAAGGAGCAAAGGTGGGAGGAGATCTTAGGGAACAGAAAAATGTGATGAGGGACTTCCCTGGCTGTCCAGTAGCTAAGACTCTGCGCGCCCAGTCCAGTGGCCCCAGGTTCGATCCCTGGTCAGGACACTAGCTCCCACATGCTGCAACTGAGAGTTCACACACTGCAACAGAAGACACTTCACACCCCCCTATGCCACAGCTAAGATCTGATGCAGACAAAGAAATGAAATATTTTAAAAAATTGGCATGAGCAGTAACTTAGAAATTGAGGAATCCCACCAGGTGTAAGCAGATACCCAAGAGAAGGAATGAACTTCCCAGCCCCCATGGGGAAGAACTGTAGCCATTTTAAATATAGAAAAGCTGCAGAAGTTTGAGGTACCCTGGCCACTGATCTAAATGTTAATCAAAGATTGTGACAGTCTTAAAATACGACATGAGTGATGTCTGAGAACGTGGGCACAGCCTGTGCGGCCCTATGCAAAGCAGATGCAAATCACATGCAAATGTGGACGCATCCTCCTTGCTGAGTTCTGACGACAGGCCCCTTTGGAGGATTCACTTGCTGGACATACTTCTAGCTCCAGTTAAACCAGTGTATGGGGAACCACTCCATCCCTTTGCAAAGCGGAGGACTGCCTTGGGTGGGTTTTGAGGGGGTTTGGAGAAAGAGTTGCTAATAAGTTGATATTTGCAGAGGGAAATGGGAAACTCAGAGATACCAGCTGTCAACAAGGCAGTGGCCTGGGACTTATATTTATAAAGGGACTCATTTCTGAGCTGTGAGAAGGATAAGTAAGATTGTGCTGGCTGAGAACTCACTGCAGTCCCAGGGGCAACCTATACTGATCCCCCACTCCTTTTTTCTAATTGTGGTAAAATACACATAACATAAAACGTACAATTTTGACTACTTTAAAATGTAGAATTCAGTGGTCTTAAATAGATTCATATTGTTGTTTGACCATCATCACCGCCCGGCCACCTCCAGAACTCTGTTCATTTGCAACACTGAGACTCTATCCCCACTAAAATGCTTGCTCCCCACGCCTCTCCCCCAGCCCCTGTCCCCCACCATTCTGCTTTTTTTAAATGTTATGATTTTGATGACTCTAGGCCCCTCATATGAATGGAACACAGAGTATTTGCCAGTTTTGTGACTGGCTTATTTCACTAAGCATAATGTCACCAAGATTCACTCACATTGCAGAAAACACATCAGAATGTCCTTCCTTCCGAAGGCTGAGTAATATTCCATAGTATAGATATACCACATTTTTCTTTCTCACTCATCTGTCAGTGGACACATAGGTTGCTTCTACATTTTAGCTATTGAGAATAATGCTTCTCTGCCCATGGGTGTACAAATATCTCTTCAACCCCCTTCTTTCAATTCTTTTGAATATATAACCAGAAGCTGAATCACTAAATCATACAGGAATTTTATTTTTAATTTTCCAGAACAGCTACACAGTTAACGTTCCCACCAATAGCACATAAGAGTTCCAATTTCTCTACATCCTTGCCAGCAGATATTATTTTCTGGTTTTTGGTAGTAGCCATCCTAAGGAATGCAAAGCGGAATCTCACGGTCGTTTTGACTTGCTCTTCCCTAGTGATTTGTGTTGCTGAGCATCTTTTCATGTGCTTATCGATCATGTGCAGAATGTCTATTCAAGTCCTTTTTGAATTACATTGATTTGTTGTTGTTGAGTAATCTATGTTGATTTTTTCTTTCTTTCATTTTTTTTTTTTTTGCACAGTTAAATGACTAGCAGAAAGACCATATGAAATTCTTCCAAAGGTAAAGCAGATACTACATCTATGCTCCACTTCCTAACACAGGCTGAGTGTGTATGCCTACTCAGTCATGTCTGACTCTTTGTGACCCCATGGACTGTAGCCCGCCAGGCTCCCCTGTCCATGGGATTCTCCAGGCAAGACGACTGGAGTGGGTAGCCATTCCCTTCTCCAGGGGATCTTCCTGACCCAGGGACTGGGTCTCCTGCTTCGCAGATGAACTGTTTACCCTCTGAGCCACTAGGGGAAAAAAATCATTGTATATTTGTGTTTTCTGCCTTGATCGCATAAACTTGCATTTGGTTGCCATTTACCTAGCATGCAAATAATAATAGGGCTTCCCTGGTGGCTGAGAAGGTAAATAATCTGTCTTCAATGAGAAAACCTGGGTTCCATCCCTGAGTTGGGAAGATTCCCTGGAGAAGGAAATGGCTCCCCACTCTAGTCTTCTTGCCTGGACAATTCCATGGACAGAGGAGCCTGGTGGGCTACAGTCCAAGGGGTTGAAAAGATATCATAAGCTCTGGTTTGGTTGTTATCTACTTAATCCCAAAATAACTGTGGCTTCCACAAAATAGAGATTTATTTTCTCTCTCATAAAATAAGTTCAGGACAAGACAGTCCATCATGTATCTTGTTGCTCCCTTCACTCTTTCATCCCACCATCCTTAGGATGCAGAATCTACCCTCAAACACCCTCCAAGTTGCTTCAGCATCCCCTAGTTTTGTATAGCAGGAGGCAGAAAGGCAGGCAAGGCATGTGGGTGTGGTTCATATGTGAGTCACCCCTGGCAAAGGGTCTTCCCAGAAACCACACCTAATAATTTTTATTGTCATCTTGTCAGTGATCCTGCTGTTACAGGAAAGCTGGAGAACACCAGTATAATTTTCCTTTAATTTGAGCAACTTGGCTATGACTAAGGGACCTATCACCAAAGGGTTAATTAGTAAGGGAGAAGGGATAAACAGCTGTTGGTAGGTGGCAAGCAGCTTCCATCAGAAATCCTTCTAAAAAATATTTTCTTTTGTTTTAATTTTTCTCTACCAGAAAAATAGGAGCTCCATGCAAGCAGGGGTTTCGTCTGTGTGGCGTAGTGCTGTGTCCCCAGCGAGGACTGCAATGTCTGGTGGACTCATCCTGAACAGAGATGCAATCAACATTTGCTCAACAGGGAAGAAGCACAGCAGTGGCTTTTAATTTCCAGTTGATGTTGAAGAATACGGGAGGCTCCTTTCTGCCATGTTCAGATTCTCCCGTGAGACAAGCCCCCCTCTTCCCTGCTCCTCCTGGGAAGAACTAACTCCCTTTCATCTGAGAGTCACAGGATCATTCTTCCTCTACAAGGAGAGTGGGGCTTTCTGTCTAAAAATCACTGCTGCCTAGAGATGAGCATTTTGTTCTCCTTGGAGCCCAAGTGGCAGGCCAGAGCAATTAGAACCTCCTTTCAGTGACTCCAAGTGTTCATGTCCCTGACCGTAAAATGTAGCTATGATATGACTTTGAGATTCTTCTCCAGAACGTGCCAGGAATCTGGCTCTCTGACTGTTACTATCCACATTCTGAGCACGTTCAGGAATGGGTAGTTGCATCGGCGGCCGCCAACGCTCTTCTGTCTAGCTTTGTTCCAACCCCACTCAGAAAACTGACCGATGCCATGTGTGGAAGCTGGCGCCATCCTTGCAGATAGGAGGGTGCAATGGTGTGACAAGCATCTGCTTGTCTTAAAACTTCCAAACCTTCAGGTATCTACATCCTAGGACATGCAGACATCCATTTCCAAAGACCTTTTAAAGTGCCTGGATTCAGGGCTCATCTTGAAAACATTTCTCATCTACTACTTTTTAACCGATTACCATTCAATTTTTCAAATGATAAAACAGAAAAAAAAAAAAAAGAAAAAACCTTTAAACACTCAGTGGATCCTGAATTATTAAACATAAAAGGGCACTTTGGTGTATTTATTATCGCACTGGAGGAAATCTTGTCTGGTTTAAGCTCTTAGCTCCTTAAAATGTCCCCTCTACACTGAAGTGGAGTTAAAAATGCATTGCCGTAAAACTCCATCCATTTCCAATTTTCTCATCATCGCTTTCTGACATTATGAGCTGTCACCTTCCTAGGCTGCAGCCTCCTCTGGGGAGGAGGGTGGTCACGTGATGCTGGTGGTCATACTTCACCGGCCCCCTGGAACTGAAACCGAGCCCTGGTGTCTAGACCCGCCTCCTTTCCCACTCTTGGGATGGACTTTGTTTCTCCAAGAATCAATCGTGGGGGCTTCTTGTAACCACGGTTTGTACTGTGCAAACTGAGTGCAGTGTAGCAAACTGGTATCCATGGGACCTACCTGGAGTGGTATTTGCCCCAGTGCCTTTTTCTTTTTTTAAACCGAGGTGAAATTCACACAGCATGAAATTAACCATTTTAAAGGACAACAGCAGCGGCATTTAGTACACTCACATGTATAACCAGTACCTGTATTTAGTTTCATAACATTCTATCATCCTCCAAGAAAACCTGGTGGGTTTCCCTGGTGACTCAGTGGTAGAAAACCCGCCTGCCAATGCAGGCGATGTGGGTTCGATCCCTGGGTTGGGAAGATCCCCTGCAGAAGGAAATGGCAACTCACTCCAGTATCCTTGCCTGGAAAATATCATGGACAGAGGAGCCTGTTGGGCTACCAACAAAGCAAAGCCCGTATCTGGCAGGCAGTCGATTTCTATTTCTCCTTCCCTAGAAACTTACTGTTCTGCTTTCTGGCTCTATGGTTTCCCTATTCTAGATATTACATATAAATACAATCATACACACATAACTGTCTGTGTCTGACTCGTTTCATTGAGCAAGGTGTTTTCAAGCTTTACCCATGTTGTAGCACCTGTCAGTATGGAAGTACTTTTTAATGGATCTAGAATATTCCATCGTACGGATGGACCATATTGTTTCCAGAGTCTGATTATTGTGACCAAGGTATGAACCTTTATGAACAACATTTTATTTGATAACCTGGCTTCAGTTCTCTTCAGTGGATGCCTATGGGTGCAATTCTGGGTACGATGGCAATTCTATGCTTCACTTTCTGAGGAACCACACAGATTGCTTTCTACAGTGTGATGGTACTTTTTTTGTTTACAGGTGTCTAGGCTCTCTCCTACTGAAGCCTTTAGAAATATTTTTAAGTTAATTAATCAAATCACAGTGGTTTGTCCTGTTGTGGAGCGTGGGCGCTCGGCACAGGGGATTCTGTGGTTGCGCAAAGTGGGCTCAGCAGTTGCAGCTCCTGGGCTTGAGAGTGCAGGTCCAATAGCTGTGGTGCAGGAGCTCAGCTGCTCTGCAGCATGTGAGATCTTCCCAACCTAGGGATCGAACCAGTGTCTCCTGCATCGGCAGGCAGAGTCTTTACCACTGAGCCACCAAGGAAGCCCGGGATGCCATCTTCTGAACTCTTCTAAAAATTGCCCAAACTTGCGTTTCAAGATGATACTGCTGGCTTTATATATTTCAGCTAATTCAACTTCCCCTCTGCTCTCCACTCTAGCTATATTTAGCGGGGCATATTTATCTTTGGCTCAGAATTCTACTTCCCTTTCCCTTTGCAAATGCTGTCCTTTTGGCCTGAAACATCCTTCCACATATCATTCATTTGAAAAAAGCCCACCCACCCTCCAAACCCTGTCCAGGGATCACCTCTCTCCTCCCGCCTTCCAAGACTTCCTTCTTAGCACAACTCTTGTCTCCATGGACACATATGTCATTCAATTTTGTTCACTTTTACACATGCCTGTCTCCCCTTCCTAACTATGTCTTCTTCGAAGGCAGGGATTCTCGCTTACTCTGAAAATTAGGATAGAAATATTCACTTCTCAGGGTTCATGGATTCAAAGCATGCAATCATAGGTTCTTAAGGTTTGGATCTTTAGATATCAACAGTATCAGAGTTGGCAATGGTCTGAACAAAAGTTGTTTCTTAATTGTGTATGGTGAAGCCAGTCTGGTCGATGAAGCTATGGAGAAAGAAGAACAGTGTAGGAAAAGATGGGCAAAAGAAGATTTATTGAGACATCTTCAGAGAGGAACATGAGAATGAGCATAATATGGTCAGCACCAGCAGTGATTTTACAAAACATACACTCGCTAAATAGATTAAGTCATTGTAACTATTATTATTATTGCCACTCTGACTATGGGACATACTGATTTATACTTCAAAATTGCTGGACCAAGCCTGCACCTTCGCATTCCTTGGATGAATAAAAGGAGGAGGAGAAAGAATAAGGAAAAGAGGAGGATGGAGAGAGGGGAGGGAGCCAGACCAAAACAAAAACAGGCATCAATGAAGCTTCAGAACTCCTTCTGGGAGGCTGAGAAAGATGATACCCACATTCTTTAGATTCTCAGAGCCTAGAAGAAAGTCCTCAGATCCTGTTACAAACAGCAATGTGACCAAGATTAAAAGAAAAAGCACATTGTGTGTGCCAAGCTGCATTCAGTAATCCATTGATAAGAGATACAAGCCGGGTCGCTTTCTTTCACTTGTGAGCATTTTAGCTATTAGTTAATTCTTCTAAACCTGCACTGTTGAGTCATTGCCTTTTTCTGCCATGTCATGTTCCAGATGAGGGACCAGGTGTCCGACGTCCGTCCATCCAATAATGCTCATCTCCTTGACCTGTAATTGGCATGGTGGACAATTTGCCCTCCAGTTCATTGGTAGAATCAGGTAGGGTTGACCGCACAGCCAAAATCCTAGCAAGGAGCCATATCCTATAAGCCTTCGAGATGCACGTAATGTAAGAGGAGGGCCTCAGTAAGAGACATCCTTTCCTGCCATCAAAAATAAGGTGACGTTCCCAGAAAGCTGGACCATTCTCAAGAGCACATGCTCAGCTCCCAGTATGGCAAGTCCAAAGAGAGACTTGATTCCAGGAATAAAGCACAGTGAGGTGAACAGACAGGAGGAGCTTCTTAATAAAGTTCAGGGGATTCCCTGGTGGCTCAGTGGTAAAGAATCTGCCTGCCAGTGCAAGAGACATGGGTGTGATCCTTGAATCAGGAAGACTCCACATGCTGAGAAGCAACTAAATTCCCGGGCCATGACTACTGAGCTCACAGTCTAGAGCCCACGAACCTCAACTGCTGAGCCCACGAGCTGCAAACACGGAAGCCTGTGTGCCAGAAAGCCTGTGCCCCACAAGAGAAGCCACTTCAGGGGCAAGCCTGGGCGACACAGAGAGTTGCCCTGGCTCAATGCAACTAGAGAAAAGCGCTCGCAGCAAGGAAGACCCAGCACAGCCAAAAATGAGTAAATAAAATTATTTTTACAAAGTTCAGAAAACATATATTTTAGATACTTTGTTGCTAGAATTAGCAAGACAGACAGTCAACATCTAATTAAGGTCCAATGGATCAACTTAATCCCAACCAGATTTTAATGTTGCAGAAACGTTTTGTTGGTCTTGAGGTCTCTTCTTTCTGCTTTCAGTGGAATTACTTATTTCTGGTGAAGAGGTAGATAACAAAATGGATTCAGAGATCGCTGTGGGCCTTGGTCATGAACATCTCTTTAGCAATTAGAGTTGACGTCTTGAAATCTTCAACTGCAAAGAACCAGATGTTTCCAAACCTAAGCCATTCTTCTGCCCTGTCACTAGATGGCTGCCATGTGTCATAATGATAAACTATCAGCTGCTTAAAATACCTTTACGCTTATGTACTTTGCTTCCACTGATATATATGATTTTTAAAAGGCAACTTTATATCAATACTATAAATGGGAAAGAAAAAAAATCACTTATTCTGAGTAGACAGTAACCATAAAATACAGTGCAATCTTAAGTTATTAACATTTTGCTATCATTACCTACAGATACTGAGCCTCAAGTGTCCACTTAATTATTAAAAATGGTGATCTTCAAATAGTAAATGCTTAAGGAGAGCCTAGGATGAAACAAAAACTTTCCCAATGACATAAACAGGGGCATGGAAAGAAAACTGAAGAGGGAATAAGTCCTTTGCCAAATAATTTTATTTTATTTAACAGTATCTTCATGTCACCTAAGCCTATAATAATTGGATGGGATTTATAACTTGTGAAAGACATATTTTAGCCAGCACTTTTTAGAAAGAAAAGATAGAGACTATTGTCTTTTCAACTGCTATTAGAATATTTTATCTTTCTAAAATACAGTTACCTCTCCAAGAAAATGTCTCTCACTCTCACTTTCTCATGATATTTCTCCCAATTTTAAGTTACTTAAACATAACTAGGAATAAAACTACCATGTGACCCAGCAATCCCACTACTGGGCATGCTGCTGCTGCTGCTGCTAAGTCACTTCAGTCGTGTTCGACTCTGTGCGACCCCAGGGACGGCAGCCCACCAGGCTCCCCCGTCCCTGGGATTCTCCAGGCAAGAACACTGGAGTGGGTGTCATTTCCTTCTCCAATGCATGAAAGTGAAAAGTGAAAGTGAAGTCGCTCAGTTGTGCCCGACTCTTAGTGACCCCATGGACTGCACCCTACCAGGCTCCTCTCTGTCCATGGGATTTTCCAGGCAAGAGTACTGGATTGGGGTGCCATTGCCTTCTCTGACTACTGGGCATAAACCCTAAGAAATATCAAATTCTAAAAGACACCTGTACCTCAATGTTCATTGCAGCACTGTTTATAATTGCCAGGACATAGAAGCCACCTAGATGTCCATCAGCAGAGGAATGGATAGAGTCATGGTACATATATGCAGTGGAATATTACTCAGCCTTTAAAAGGAACAAATTTGCGTCAGCTGAAATGAGGTGGAAGCCTGTTATACAGAATGAAGTAAGTCAGAAAGAGAAAAACACATCACCATATGGGCTTCCCAGGTGGCTTAGTGGTAAAGAATACACCTGCCAACTCAGGAGACTTGGGTTCTATCTCTGGGTCAGGAAGATCCCCTGGAGGAGGAAATGGCAACCCACTCCAGTATTCTTGCCCGGAAAATTTCATGGACAGAGGATCCTGGTAGGACCCCAGTCTATGGGGCCACAAAGAGTTGGACACGACTGACTGCATGCGTGCAAGTATGCAATGCATATATACACGGAATCTAGAAGAATGGCGCCGATGAACTTCTTTGCAGGGCAGGAATAGAGATGCAGACATGGAGGAATTGAGACAGTAACACTGATGTACATCATTACCGTGTATACAATAGATGGCAAGAAATTGCCATATAATATAAGGAACTCAGTTTAGTGCTCTGTGATGACCTAGAGGGGTGGGATTGCT
The DNA here is from genome assembly GCF_016772045.2 of Ovis aries. Lineage (NCBI taxonomy): Eukaryota > Metazoa > Chordata > Mammalia > Artiodactyla > Bovidae > Ovis > Ovis aries. Next base: position 6,639,830 of record NC_056077.1, on the reverse strand, counting down.
GGGGCAGGAGGGAGGCTCAGGAGGCAGGGGATATAGGTATGCTTACAGCTGATTCACATTATTGTACAGCAGAAACTAGCCCTTGTCAAGCAATTATACTCCAATTAAAATCTTTTTAAAATAACACATGTAAGTGAATTTAAAAAAATACTGTACTACCACCAATTCCACTAGTACTCACTATGTTAGAGTATAGCGCTAATACACCTGGCTGCCTGCCCGTGGTGGCTGTTTCAGAACACGGACTCTGTATCTCTAATTCTTTGCCCTGTTACACACTGGCTGTGCCCCCTGGGCAAGCTAATATATACCTAGTCTCCTCATTTTAAAAAGCAGAGACATTACTTTGTCAACAAAGGCCCATCTAGTCAAGGCTATGGTTTCTCCAGTAGTCATGTATGGATGTGAGAGTTGGACTATAAAGAAAGCTGAGTGCGGAAGAACTGATGCTTTTGAACTGTGGTGTTGGAGAAGACTCTTGAGAGTCCCTTGAACTGCAAAGAGATCCAACCAGTCCATCCTAAAGGAGATCAGTCCTGGGTGTTCACTGGAAGGACTGATGTTGAAGCTGAAACTCCAATACTTTGGCCACCTGATGCAAAGAGCTGGCTCATTGGGAAAGACCCTGATGCTGGGAAAGATTGAGGGCAGGAGGCAAAGGGGACGACAGAGGATGAGATGGTTGGACGGCATCACCGACTCGATGGACATGAGTTTGGGTGGATTCCGGGAGTTGGTGATGGACAGGGAGGCCTGGCGTGCTGCAGTCCATGGGGTCGTAGGGAGTTGGACATGATTGGGCAACTGAACTGAACTGAACTGAGTCTCTTCATCTCTAAAGCAGGGCGTCACTAGCACTACCTCATTGGATCAGGGAGGTAATACATGTAAATTGCTAATAAACTTTAAGGACCACATGCTGGGAAAGACTAAAGGCAGACGGAGAAGTGGGCAGCAGAGAATGAAATGGTTAGATAGCATCCCCGGCTCAATGGACACGAATTTGAGTAAACTCCAGGAGAGTGGAGGACAGAGAAGCCTGGCGTGCTGTTGTCCACACGGTCTCAAAGACTCACAAGACTTAACCACTGAACAATAGCAACAAAACAAGCCTATAAGCATTTGCTACTCTATTGACTTCTTGTCTGAATTTGTTTTCTGTTGCTATTGTAACAAATCACCACAAACATAAGGGCTTAAAACAACACACATTTATTATCTCACACTCTGTAGTTCAGAAATCTGATGCAGGTCTGGTTGAGCTATAATTAAGACTGTCGCTGGGGCTGTGTTCCTTCCTGCAGCCTCCAGGGTTGAGCCTGTGATCTTGCCTTTTCCAGATTCTAGAGGCTGCCTGCACTTCTTGGCATGTGTCTCCCTTCCATTTTAAAGACACTGATGGCCTGTCAAGTTTTTCTCAAAAAGCTTCACTCTGACAGTCTTCTCCTGCCTCTCTCTTCTACTCACAGACTCAGTAAGCCTACTGGTTCTGTCCAGTTAATACAGGATAATCTTCCCATCTTGAGGCCATCTGATCTGCAAGATTAATTCTGTTTGCATTCCTAAGGACCCTCTGGCATTTAATCTAACATATCCACAGGTTCCAGGGAGCAGGAGGTGAACGTATTTAGGGTGAGGTGTTATGTTGCTTACCACACCGTCAGGCTGTGAGAAAGCTATCATTACAAAAGAGAGCGGCTGAGACTCCCTTCTCTCGGCTTTTATGTTGAAACTGGGAAGTTTTAAGCAGGTGACCCTTGACCTCAATCTCTTTTATTAGCATGTTTTGTATGTCCCACACTTTGCTTCCATTGCTTATAAACGTATTTTTGTTTAGATTTAGAAATAACTTCAGGCAGTTCATTGGTGGTGCACGTGGTTAAGACTCAGCTCTTTCACTGCCGAGGGTTTAATCCCTGCTTGGAACTAACATCCCATAAGCTTCAAGGTGTAGCGAAAGAAAAAAAAAGAAAGCATTTCAGATTTGTACTAAGACTTAAAAAATAATACAGAGAAAGTCTGTGTATCTCTCACCCAGCTTCCCCAGTGTCACCATCTTACCATAATCATAGTACAGTGATCTGGAACCGGAAGTTAATGTTGGTAGAATGCTGTTAAATAAACCACAGTCCATATTGAGATTTCAGTAGTTTTTTTTTTTTTTTTTTCCCCCATCCACATATTTCCCTTTTATGGGCCAGAATCCCATCCAGATCTCACCTTGCATTTTGCCATCATTTGTCTTTAGGTTCTTGCCAGATAATTGTAGAATGTCAATATCTGGTTGAGCTGGTGAGCTCAATGGTTGGCATTCTAGAATCATCTGGGAAGAGCCTAAAGACAAATGGCCACGAAATGCAAGGTGAGATCCCAGGTGGCTAAGGAAAGAATCCACCTGCCAAGCAGGAGATGCAGGAGACGTGGGTTCAATCCCTGGGTCAGGAAGATCCCCTGGAAGAGGAAATGGCAACCCACTCCAGTACTCTTGCCTGGAGAATCCCATGGACAGAGGAGCCTGGTGGGCTACAGTCCATGGGTCACAAAAGAGTCAGATACGACTTAGCGACTAGACCACCCCCGCCTGGCCTTGGTAAGCATTACAGCCTGCAGCCTCCACTAGCGCTACGAGGCTCTACTAGGACTCTGAGAAGCCCCCAGTTCAGCAGCCTTCTTACCGCAACCTTCTCAGGTTACCACTCTCCCCAGACATTGTGTTTTGCCTAAACGTATTATTTTTAAAGTGTATTCGTCCGGCTGCCGCAGCACGCGAACCCTTAGGTGTAGCATGTGGGATCTGGATCCCTGGCCAGAGACTGAACCCAGGCCCCTGCACTGGGAGCTGGGGTCGTTGGCACTGGACCGCCAGGGGAGTCCCTCTCCTAACTTCAGATTCCAAGCAAACTCTTGCACCAGCAAGCTACCCTGAGGTGAGAACAATGAAGTGCCGTTAAAGCACGGGAGAGTCTGAGATGCTTGATTGCAATCTAGAGCTGCTGGTCAACATTCTCTCTTCTCCCCCTTCTCCATTTTTTTTTCCCCTTCTTCCCTCTGGTTTTGAAAACAGCTCATGGAATTGTACAGAAAGGGCATCAATAGATTAAAAACTGCTTCCCTCTAATAAAATGTTAAACGGTGTTGAAAATTAATCACCAGGGCCGCTGAGCTGCCCTCCTCAGAGGGAGACGGCTCGGGAAATTTAATAAATTATTATCACAATGATGTTCCTATTATAGAATTTGCATTTCATTCCCAAGGCTTGTATTCAGCCTCAAAGTTGCCCGATGATGGTTAATAAAACCAAACGGGACTCTCGTCTCAATGGTTAGAGGGCGACGCTCGGACTGGTCCATCAAAGGGTATTCTTTGGACTTCAAACTTAATTATTTCAGCTTCTGCTCTCACCCCTTCTTTGTAATTTTTGTTTCTTTAAGACAACTAAAGATAGTATTTAATCGTGAGAGTGCCCTCTTGCTGGAAACACTTGCTGTAATGATATGCCTAGCTTAAAAGCAAATCTAATCTACTTGCTTATTAAATTTAAATGTGTTTTAGGCTGATATGGTTTGAAGATGATATGTAGAATAACAGCCTCCATGGTTATAAATGTCAACTCTAAAAATTATATGCAATATAACATACAAAATAAATGCTGCTTCATCTTTACATTCCACTGTGATCAATTCATTAAACGATGTATTACAAGCCAAGAGGACGATTGTAAAATGCAAGACGCCATTTGTCACAGCGTATTCTAAAGCACTCAAGAAATGCTATAGAGAATTTTTTTTTTTTTTTGCAACAGATCATAGTTCTTATTAGAAAGGGGGGGGCAGCTTTCTGATGTATCAATACCATGAACCGAAATTAGTTCTTCAGTCAAATATTAAAGACTGAGGACAACCATTCTTATGACAAAGTTCCATATTAAAACTTGGAGCGGGTAACAGGGGTTTCCTTAGGAAGAGAGCATCGTTAAGTGCGACGGTAAAGAGTTACAATAGATTTCCTTCTGTGTTGAGAATCGCAGTTCCATAATGTCCTTATCATACCACATTCACACCATAGGCGTCCCCAAGCTGAACGGATCCTCTGGATGTTCTGCAGGTGGGAGGAGGTGGACATGCAATATACAAGCCTGGGCCCCTTCCTCGAAGTTCTAATTGAGAAGACTGGGGAGAAACTTGAAAATCCCCATGTATTTGTTTTCCTTTAAAAGCTTTGTTCCTGATTCTCTGAACAGTGAACACCCTCTTGAAGCATAGCCAAGTTTTGTTTCATGTGTGTGTGTGTGCATGTATGTAGACGAGTCTGTTTGAGCTGTTAAATGTGTGACACGGCAAATATGAGGAACTCGATTTGCCCCAATGGATTTCCCAGGTGGTGCAGTGGTAAAGAATCCGCCTGCCAATGCAGGAGACATGAGTTCGATCCCTGGGTCAGGAAGATCCCCTGGAGGAGGAAATGGCAACCCACTCCCGTATTCTTAACTGGGAAATCCCATGGACAGAGGAGCCTGGTGGGGGTTACAGTCCATGCGGTTACAAAGAGTCCGACACCACTGAGCAACTGAGCCAGCACACATTTGCCCCAATAAACAACATACTCCACCCAGTTAGAAAACAGAGTAAAGTAAGCCAGAGAGAGAAAAATAAATTCCATATATGTGGAATCTAGAAAGATGGGGTAGATGAACCTGTGTCCAGGGCAGGAATAGAACCTCAGATGTAGAGGACCAGATATGCAGACATGGGGGAGGGAATGAATTGAGAGCACCGACCTATACACATTACCAGGTGTCATTCGGATTGCTAGTGGGAGCCTGCTGGGTAGCATGGGGAGCTCGGCTTAGTGCTCTGTGATGACCTACAGGGGTGGGATGAGGGGTGAGCATGGAAGGGAGGCTCAAGGGAGAGGGGAAACATGTATACACACAGCTGATTCACCTTGCTGTACAGCAGAAACTGACACAACATTGTAAGCAAGTATCCTCCAATTAAAAAGAACAAAATCAAAACCACAGTGGTCAGAAGAGCCACACTTGCTTTCTCACGGTTGCTGGGTTTCTTCAAGTGGTGCTGACTTCTGGGTCACTCTACAGGCCTAACCATCTCCATTTTCCCTTCTAACTTAGGTCACTTCCTATCTCCCCTTAGTTCATCACTTAGAGATCAGAATTTCATTCAGAAAAGCAAGTGCATGGCTAGGAAGTTAAGAATCTCTGTTGGGAATGCATTGAAGAGTGAGAAACATCAATGCATACATAACCAATAAAGGACAGTTAACTTTGGCTGCAAGGATTTTTACTTTAAATTAAAATGAGAAAAAAAAATTAAATCTGTGCTAAACACACCAGTTTACCAGTGGTTTTCTGTTCTTTGGTGACCTTCTAAGAAGTCTTGGGGTTTTGTTCTAACTCAGTGGAGAACTCTGCATTTGCCTCACTAACTGACATCCTGCCTGATGGTCTTCAGTGTCAATTAGACTAACGGTCCTCTTTGCTTCTATATTTGGGTTGGGCTCATTCCAGACACACAGGCAATCGGGATGCAGACTGGCTAGAAGAGATTCCTCCAGAAAGCTGGAGGGAAGAAAACTTTATTCGTTGGATGTCTTCGGAAAGTTATGCCGGAGATTGCCTGCAGGCATCTGAGAGTCATGGAGACTGCTGATCTGTAACTTCTTAGAAATTTACAACCTACAGCACCTTTCTCCCAGTCAGAAGGTAGTTTATAAATTAAGAGATAATGAGATACAGATAGTCATGACTCACAGAGTGCCTTATGTTCTCTGGTGTGTGTGTGTGGGTGGGTGGTAGGGGGAGGTGTTTAGGAATGAGGCAATACATTCCCCCCAAACTAACTGAACCAGTGTGAGCCTTTATAGCAGGGTCCTTATGGAGACACCATTCTTCTAGGCTTCATCAACTAGAAGTCAGTCAACTTTTCCTTCAAATGCCCTGCAGTCTCCGAGCACCTCTGGCCAGAGCTTCCTGAGCCTACCCTTTGCTGGATGGTTTATCCTGCATCCCAGACTGCAGTCATGTCCTTCACAGTGTCAAAGAACATCCTCCCATCTTAACTGCCTGCCACTGGTCTCTACTTTGTTTCTACAGCCTGTGTCTGGAAGGCTCCCCAAACTCTTAACATTTATTTTCATCTGATCAGAGACTATACTTCCCTCTCTGTTCCCCCACCATGCTCCCACCCCATCCACTCTTTCCCAGGTCCAGAGACATCCTGTCGTCAAACAGCAGCTTAACTCCTATTTGTTCTGAGAGGAGTGAGCTGACAAAGGAAGAGGATAGTTCAGGTGAGGCAAAATTCCAAGCAATGCATTTGATCACCTCAAGCCAAACATCTACATGGGTGAGGCTGTGCACGGGGTAGACCAGTTAGCCTGTCCACTCCCAGCTTGTGGAAATCTGCAAGGAAAAGGGGCACAAGGGACAATTTCCAGGTGGCAAAATTTGCCTTCAAACATGCAGAGTCCTCAATCTTGAGGACACATGTCCCACCTCCGGGACCGCCAGAGTGGAGGACCCCCTGACATGTGTATCTTAAACAGTCAACTCAATTCCGTTCCTTTGTCCCCTTGTAGAATGCCTTGCACCATCTCCCGTGGTCATACTCTCTGTAACCATGAGAAAACTGCATCTGAGTCCCAAACACACTTGGGCAGGTGCAACTCAGGATGGCAATAGTGAAAAGGGACAAGTCTTCAGTGAGATGTGCTCTCCTTTTGCTTGGCACATAAAAGCATTCAGGAAATGGGGTGGGAGAAAACTACACACACACACACACATGCACACACAGGGCAAAACATTCCACTTCAGTTTAGGGTCCATATCAGACCTTTGTAGAAGTAATGAAAGGGCTAGTCGCTCAGTCACGTCCAACTCTTTGGGACCTCATGGTCTGAAGCCCACCAGGCTCTTCTGTCCATGGAATTTTCCAGGCAAGAATACTGGAGTGGATGGACATTCCCATCTCCAGGGGATCTTCCTGACCCAGACCTGGTAACATGCAGTCAGAAGCTTCCTCCAATTTTGAAACTAATTGCAATGTAAATGTCAACTTTAGGATTTTTACTGAAACCCCACTCAGACAATATCAGAGTGTTTTAATGCAAGGCTTGCAAGGCCAAAGGAAATGCTGGAGTGTGTGCTCTGCTTCTTTATTTTACCTGGAACATTTATATCACCTTCTCCAGCTTTGCAGTTGTGGTCTATCTCTAGGAACCTACACTGAGCCCATGGCAAGAGGGTGTTTATTTTCCATCACATGTATGCTTCTCCTTTCCTTTCTGGTCAGACAATAGATCTCTTGCTGAGTAGGTAGATTCACCAACATTTTTTAACCCAATCATCAAAATAGCTCACATTCCATGCTAAAAGTGTAAAGGTGAGAGAAAAAAGTAAACCAAATAAGATGATCTATAACCCAACTATCTAGAGAAAACTATGGTTAACACACCGAAAACATTTTTTCAAGGATTTTTTTTCCCCTCTGTATCAGCTAATTCTTAAAGCGCTCTGATTCTTTCCATACAGTTGTGGAATTTTCTTTGTTGACAATACATTGTAAACATTTTCTAATATGATCACCATAAATTAGCCAGTTCTCTATGTCAAAAATTTGGGTGTTTTCAATTTTTCACCATTAGAGAAAATGCTGACACATATTGTTTTTTTCTGGAGCCCTAGTTGTTTTCATAATTTTAAAAAGGGCTTTTCCAGAGTGCCAAATTATAGGTATACTCCTTCTTAAGACTTTGCATGATTTTTTTAAGTGATTGATCATCTCTCAGAAGGAAGGACAAATGCCCTATAAAGAAAAATATACTTTAAATGAAAAAAATGAACGTGAAGTCACTCAGTCCTGTCTGACTCCTTGCAACCTCACGGACTGTAGTCCCCCAAGCTCCTGCATCCATGGGATTTTCCAGGCAAGAATACTTTAAATATCTATGTCCTATTTATACCACCTATCTCTTCCTCTTTACATACAATGTCAGGTGTTCAAAATGACTAGACAACTATATGTCACTTATTTATTTACTTGGCCACACCATGCAGTATGTGGGATCTTAGTTCCTCAACCAGGGATTGAACCCATGTCCCCTGCATTGAAAGTGCAGAATCTTAACCACTGGACCACTAGGGAAGTCCCTGACAGCTCTGTTTTTAAAATAAGTTATAAAGGATATTTTGGGGAGGGCTATGTAGCAAATTTGAATATAGACTGGGTATCTGACAATAGGGTTTCCCTGGTGACTCGGTGGTAAAGAATTTGCCCGACAAATAGGAGATGTAGGTTTCATCCCTGGGTCAGGAAGATCCCCTAAAGCAGGAAATGGCAACCCACTCTGGTATTCTTGCCTGGGAAATCCCATGGATACAGGAGCCCGGAGGCCTACAGTCCATGGGTTTGCAAAGAGCTTGACATGATTTAGTGACAAAACAACAATTTGATGATTGGATTAAGGTTAATGCTCTTAGTTGCAATAATGTCATCAGGGTTTTTCACAGAATGGAATTTCTTTCATATTTATTTCTTTTGTATTTAGAGGCAAGTTTCACTCTGTGTGGAAATGTCCTTTCAAGTGGTTCTGCATGTCAGGTCAATTCTTAAATCCCAGTGTTAGTATCCAAGGCCCACTGTATTTCTCTTTCTCCTTTTCTACACATCTGACATTTTTTGTAACAAAAAAAATACTCTTTAAAAAGAAACCAGAACATTTTTCTCAGTGGAAATGGAAATACACAGTGGGGTCCAGGTGGTTCAAGCATGAAAACACCACCAATAGACTGGTAGCAACAGAGTCTCTAGTTTTGATATACCATGATGCTACTTGGGAGTCTGTCTGCTGACAGGCAGTGACATAAATAGCCTAGAGGGTATTCTGTGAAACAGCAGCACTTGTGTTTCCCACAGGTGCCAGAGATCCTCAACCCTAACTCTCTGGCCCCCTTGATCTATACTAGCACACGCTAACAAACCATGGGGGTTGCCAGCCGATAAATACTTGAGAGGAGCAGCTAAAGGGTCACAAAGCAAGTCTCCACTGGGCATTTGCATCTGTGCCTGAGAATGGATTAAGTTTGTTAGCACCTAGGGATGCAACGCCACGAACCACGAGTCGCTATTCGTCACCATGTACCTGTGAGCCTTGCCGATGCTCAGATCTTTACAAGCCAAGGTAGAGACTTTACAATCTAAAAAGTAATCCAAATAGCTTGACATTTGTGCTCATCATTTAACACTTTCAGTCAGAAAAGAAGAAAAGAAAAGAAAAAGTGTATGTGAAGGTGAACGGCCTAACTAGGACTATCTCTGAGGACTACATTGATTTATGATTCTGACACACACTTATCAGCCTAGATGTTTCTCAAGGTATAATAACAACAGCAGGGGTCTCTTGCAAACTGGTGTCTCCCATCTGGCTAAGAAATGTGTGCGTCCACGGATTGATCCATATTATCATGGGGATTACTAGGATGCAATATCATCGGAGCCAGTAGACCCAGATAGTGCAACTCTAGCCTCATTGCTTGCAGACAAAAGTATGGGATGCAATGGACTTCCATGTAATCCGTCTCTGTCAAATGCATTAAGGAAATTACCCGTCAGAAGCATCATGGCTGAGATGCTGTGATTAAACACAAACATGGAAATGCTCAAGGGTATGGGGGAATCATTAGAGGAAAATATTATACAGAAACACCTCCTTCAATTTGCTTTCCTTAGAATTAATTCTGTGGTCATAAATATCTGAAATCTGCAGAGAGATCCATAACGTGAAAGTTGTCAAGCATCCACTCTAGCTGAAGCTACGCTATGAGTTTCCACCAGCTACCACACAATATCACATTGTTAGGTGGATGCAGTCAGATCAACTCAACAGACATTCCTCCACTGACTGTACCATTTCAAATGAGTTACTTAATCTAAGGCTCATTCCCTTATCTCAGCAGTGGTGCATTAATATGCATATTAGGTGCTCACTGTAACGCTGCAAAGAAATAATGTTTATGAAGTTTTAAGCCTACATTTAGTGCAAATGAGCATTCTTATACATAGCACTAAGTGGCAATTATGAGTAAGCATTATTGCTGTTGTCCATTAGTATCCCCTTGAACACACACACATGCTTGTAGGCCAATAATCTTGTTGAAGGTTTCAAGTTGATAAGCAGAGGTACCGAAATTTAGAATGAAGGCTGCTCTGTCTATAAAAGTTCAAGCACCGTCTACAGCTCTGTAATGCTCATGTTCTTTAAAAAAAAAAGTTTCACATGAGTTCACAAAGAGCTCAGGTATGGGAGTGCATATGTCTTTATGCACATCCAAGGGATTAAAACCTTATATTTTGGATCCCTTGAGATTCTGAGTCATCCTACTGTTGCTCACCCAGCAAGGATTGCCTTCACAGATATTCCAGAGGAACCAAACTTAAATAACTACGTTAATTTTTGACCATAAGAGTGTGGCTGTGGGAACTATAAAGAGGTTAAAACCCTACGCAATGTGATGAACTAACGCCCTGTGTCATGCGGTGAGTTTGTGGATGTATCATAACCACCATCATCTCTCCCCTCCACTTCTGCTAACACCTCCTAGCTCTCCCCTCTGCTTCCACTGCTCCCATCTCTGGTCTACAAAATTCCTGCGAATTGTAATGTAGACGATGTCCCCTCTCTCAGGTCATGCCAAAGACTTCCATTGCTCTGCCTAAAATTCCAGCTCCTTGCCACACACAAACAACATTTTCTTGATCTACTTCTCCAGTTCTCCTTTCTCCTCTTTCTCCTCTTTCTCTTGTTCTTAGAACTCATTCCAGCCACATGCTTGCCCCTCTCTGCAGTTCAAATACACCATGACCTTCCCTGGCAATGACCGGGTTGATGCCTTCATAACCCCAGACTGCCCTCACAGATCCTGGCTTCCTTCTGCCCACAAGGCTGGCTGCCACCTCTAGTCCCCCACACTAGTCCTAGGCATTTCAGTTCTCAGCATCCATTTCATTTTCTCAATGACACCATCACAACTGAAACCTTATCCTCTCTTTACTGGTTTACTTATTCTTTGTCTCTTTTAAACTATTCCCCAGATTAGAATGGCAATTTCATATGAGCAGAGACCTGATATTCTTCATACTTAAACCTATGCCTGAAAATAGAAAAATTGCAGGGAGAAATATCAACAGCCTCTGAAATGCAGATAATACCACCCTAATGGCAGAAAGCAAAGAGGAACTAAAGAGCCTCTTGATGAGGGTGAAAGAAGAGAGTGAAAAAGCTGGCTTAAAACTCAATATTCAAAAAAAACCGAAGATCATGGCATCCAATCCCATCACTTCATGGCAAATAGATGGAGAAAAAGTGGAAACAGTGACAGATTTTATTTTCTTGGGCTCCAAAATCACTGTGCCTGGTGACTGCAGCCATGAAATTAAAAGATGCTTACTCCTTGGAAGAAAAGCTATGACAAACCTAGACAGCATATTGAAAAGCAGAGACATCACTTTGCTGAGAAAAGTATTTACAATCAAAGCTATCGTTTTTCCAGTAGTCATGAATGGTGTGAGAGCTGGACCTTAAGGAAGGCTGAGAGTTGAAGAATTGATGCTTTTGAATTGTGGCACTGCAGAAGACTCTTGAGAGTCCCTTGGACAGCAACGAGATCAAATCAACCAATCCTAGAGGAAATCAACCGTGGATATTTATTGGAAGGACTGATGCAGAAGCTGAAGCTCGAATACTTTGACCACCTGATGTGAAGAGCTGACTCGATGGAAAACATCCTGATTCTGGGAAAGAAGGGTGAAGAGGGAGAAGAGGGTGACAGAGGATGAGATGATTGGATGGCATCATGGGCTCAGGGACATGAGTTTGGGTAAACTCCACAAGATAGTGAAGGACAGGGAAGCCTGGCCTGCTGCAGTCCAGGGGGTTGCAAAGAGTCTGACATGAGTGAATGACTGAACAACAACCAACAGAGGACTTCCTTGCCAAACAAAAACTGAATGAAGATGAAAAGGTCTCCACAAACTGTATACATTTCTTTCTAACAGTAAGGCTAAGCTCTAGCTTGCTTTCTGCGTCTCATCCATTCCATGATTCCTGCCTGGAGATTACCATTTCGCCCTGTATCCTGAGTACATCTTCCTGCTTCAGGACCTAGAACATTAACACGGGCTTCTGGAAACTTGGAAGTAAAATACACACACATGTGCATGGGCACACAAACACACACATTTTATTCAGAAGTATTGAAAATACAAAGGGGGAAAACACAATGCATCCATGGCATCGAAACTTTAGATTGACCTCTCAAGGTTTTCTTAACAACAATAAATAAGGAAAAGTTTTGGTTCAGGATATTTCTGTAGGCTCTAATGGGCTCCACTGATGGTACAAAAACACCAAACCACAGCAACAAAATTACCCGTTTCTTTTGCCACATTTAAAGAGACCAATCCCTTACCCTCACCTTCCTCTGTAAACTCACATACACGCAGACTTATAGTCATTTGGGGATACATTTTCCTAGTCCATGATGACTTCCCCAAACAAGTCTATCTCCGCACCAGTATAGGGGCCCTTAAGAAGTGGCTGTCCCGTGTGAACTCACTCACTGTCCCTCAATTAATAGGACCAAGGTTCAATGCTAAGCCCAACTGGGCCAATTTCATTCTCTCTCCTAGAGAATTAAGGATGCCATTCTCTTATTTATAATTTTTGATATTCAAAACACGTCACTGTGTGCCTAGTATGCATAAAGAACTGTTTTTCTTTGGGTACCTTTAAAGCATTGTTTTAAATATGCCTTTGCTCACAGGAACGCAGGTCCTCAGAGGGGAGGCGCATGGTAAATGAATGAACAAAGAGCATAATGCAATTTATGGTCACAGCATGTGACTGGTTTGGCCAGCAAAGACCTTAGGAAGAGGTAACATGTGTTCAAATGTAATTAATATAAAGAAACTAGCAATGCAGGGATCTGAAGGAGAGCACTCAAGAAAGACTATCTGCAATGTGCAAAAGTGGGGAAGAAGGGCAAATAGGGTGAGTTGGCTGCGAATCAGACAAAAGGCTGGGTTGCTGTCCAGGGTGCTGATGCTTTCCCTGGTCCATTGTGTGTCCTGCTCCTCTCCCCTCTTGGTATCCTCTTGGCATCTGTGGAATATTTTCAGACTAAATTCTCGCTTTTCACTTAAGTGAGTCTGAAATAAGTTTCTGTTCTTTTCACCAAGAAGAATTAGGACTCCTTCTTGTTCTCAGATTTTAGACTCATAGTTCACCATAGAATATCTGTAAAAAGCTTAAAGAAGAAGAAAAGAGAACAGATATTTAGCTGTCTCTAAGTCTTTGGGGAGTTAAGAAAATGAGAGATTTGGGCACGTTTCTCTGTGAGGTCATTTCATGAAGAAATCAGGCTTCGGGGTGGGAGGCAGATCCTTTTCACTCGTTGCTTTTTTATTTGTGGTCTCGGAATGCAAGCTAAGGTTCCTAAAGCGGAACATCACTGCTCACAAAACAGGGAAAAATGGCAACTCTTCAAGAGCTTCATGTAACTTGTAATTTGAGGAATGTTTCAAATTCTGACTCTCAAAACTAATTATCTACAACAAGGACATTTAATAAATTTCATCTTATGAGACGATTACAAACCATTGGTAGTGACTAAAAACTTGCTGCTAACACACTTCTGAATTCTTAACCAGTTCATCAGTGAAGAAGGTTGTAATCACCTAGTGATGTGTACCATGGGTGGTGGGTGAACCAAGGGAACTGGTCATGTCCTCTTCACCCACTGCTTCTGGGCCAAGGGAATTAACACTTTCCCTGTTAAAATCATGATGGCTAAGGCACTTCTTTTCCTAGCAACTATTTCAGAACCACTTCACAGGCAATTATCCAGAAAGTTCTCCTCTGCAATGAGAAGTACTTTTTTAATACTGGCATTACCAAAAAACGTGTGCTTAGTTGCTCAGTCGTGTCTGAGTCTTTGCAATCCCACAGACTGTAGCCCACCAGGTTCTATCCATAGAGATTCTCCAGGCAAGAATACTGGAATGGGTTGCCACAGTTTCCTCCCAATGCAGGGATCAAGCCCAGGTCTCCCACATTGCAGGTGGATTTCTACAGTCTGAGCCACTAGGGAAGCCAAAAATAAGAGCAATCAAAAATTCTCAGGCAGCCATAATTCCTATCACTTATTAAGCAATGAGCAGAAGGTAGAGAGAGACAGAAGGAAAAGGAGTTTGGAGAGGGCCGAGAATAGAATGGAATTTCTTTTACTGGATCTTGTCCTTTGGTCATTCTGTGCTTATTAATTTGGTCCTCATGACCATGCTAATAAGATAAGCAACCATTTCTCCACTTAGCAGCTGAGAAATGGTGGCTCAGAGAGGTTCAATGACTCATCCAACGCCATTCAGCTGGCAAACGGCCAGCCAGGATAGAAACTCTATCACCAAACCCCAACCTTTCCATTACTTCAGAGGGGTCAGTAAACCAAGACCTGAGGGCAAAATCTGGCTTGACACCTGTTGTTGAAAATACAGAATTACGGTAACATAGCCACACTCATTTGTGCTCGGCCTGTGACTTCTTAGGCTGCAAAGTTAAGTAGCTGTGATAGAGATGAAATGGTGCACAAGTGTAAACACTAACTATGTTCCCATTTATAGGAAAAAAGTTTGCCAGCCAATGCTTTATGGCATTACGGTGAACTTTAAGCATAAAATCCTAAGCCTGACACATCCTTCTTTGTAGCCATGATGCTTAAAATAAGCCTTCCCTGTGGTAATATTTTGCCTAAATATTTTCACCTTGAAGCAAGTATTCTGGCTTTTTTTTTTATCATAATAACTCACAGTAGAAATGGAGCGGAGGAGTGTAGGGAAAGATAATTTTCCCCAAGCAAATCTCTTGCAGTCCTTGCTAACACCACAGGGAACCATCTCACCTTTTTGCAGAAAAGGGAAGAAAACAGTGTCACTTAGCTCCATGTCATCTCTTAGCCGGCAAAGTACTACCTGATAAAATCAAAGAGCTCTACCAGATAAATCAATAGCAGTACATAAACATGTTTATGGCTGGGCTTTCCAAAAACATGACTTTAGAATATAGATACACATAGCCCTGCCCTGTATATCTATGAGAAGAGTATCCCATGGTGAGGAGATAGGCTTAGAGAACCTCTGCTCCTTTCTGGCTGTGTGACATCAGTCATTTCCCTAACCTCCCTGAGCCTCAGTTTCCTATCTTGAAAGAAAATGAGAACAAGAATTATATCTTCCCCCTCTTGCAGAATTACATTAGAATTTCTGAATTTTAATCTATATGTTATTATATTACATCAGTGTATAGATGTAAAGTTCACTACAAGATGATGTAGCATTCAGTAAATGCTGCATGAACAATGGCTGTTAACATCTGGATATTATTATTGTCACATTATAATAACAGGACTGCAAAGCAGAACGTGGGCAGCAAGAATTGTCACCGTGGGTACTGAGGAAGTTATGGACAAAACTTCACAATTTATTTTCTAAAAGACGTAAACCCTGTGTAAAATTTCTGGGGAACCTGTGAATTGTTCGAAGATTCTGGATACAAATGAATGATAATGCACCTCCAATGAGCTTTTGTTTTTGTTGTTATTGGAATCATCCTTGGGTGGTCAGTCTGGTACTTCAGGAAAACAAAAGTGAAACATGTGTGCACATTACATTTAAAAGAGTTGACAAAATGGAAACACCGCCACCTAACAGACAGGTCCAAGAGCAAGCATAATTAATTGGTCTACAGCTTGGCAAATTCTCCTACAGATTTCGGTGAATCATAAATCAGTTCAAGAGGGAGCCAGACAAATTGTGGAGACCGAGCAAATCATCGAGAGAGATGGGAGGCAGAGAAAATTATTCTCCAAGGAGAAAATTTTTAGAATAGTGTTCTCTTAAGTAAGTGGGGGAGGTGCTTTGAGAGAGTCTGAACATAGAATCACTTTATATATTTCAATGGAAATGAGCTCAGAAAGCATAGGTAATTTAAGTGTCTTCCTTTCCAAAAAAAAAAAAAAATCCTGGTTAAGCATCTTTCAATATAAAAAACTGTAGCTTTATTCCACTCTCTCTACCCACAAATACATCAAGAAAATGAATACCTCAAAATGTATCAAATAAACTGGGATCTGACCCCCCCAAAGTAGTTGAACTTTGTACATTAATTATGTATCAGATTTTTTAAAATGGCCATAAAAATAAAAGCAGACCTACCTTCCATGTGGCAGTTTTATTAGTTAGTTTATTACCCACCATATGGGCTGCCATAGAAAATTATAATGGACCAGTATTGTTAACCATAAACAAAGTGAGACTGGATTATTGTTTATGGTCTTGTTAACCAAATTAGTCAAGTCAACCCAACTGGATCAGTATGGGAAGCGCAGATGAGTGTTCACCAAGCATAACTTAGAGAATAAATAGGTGACACCCAGTGTCAAGAGACATCTGGTCAGTGGGAATGCACTTGACTCTTGCAGGAGAGAGGTGCATGCTAAGGTCAGGCCTGGGCTTAGCAACACTGATAATGGCTTTTAACATCAAACACAAGAATACCTTCAGAGAAAAGTATCTGACCCTGAATGTAGTAGGCATTTTCTTTCAGATTCCCCTCAATGGAAAACTGACGTGAAAAATACATTCTCATAAATTCCACACAGTTTCTTCACCAGTGGATACGTCAGATTGTTTATGCACCACCTGGATGTCCCTTTACAAATGATTACCAATCAGTTTCTCAATCAGGACTTCCCTGGGGGCACAGGGGATAAGAATGTGCCTGCCAGTGTGGGGGACGCAGGCTCTATCCCTGGTCCAAGAGGATACCACAAGGGGTGGAACACCTAAGCCCCTGCGACACTACTACTGAAGTCTGCACGCCTAGACCCGTGCTCTGCAACAAGAGAAGCCACTGCAGTGTGAAGCCCGTGGGCCACAAGGACGAGTAGCCCCGGACTGCCGCAACCAGAGAAAACCTGTTTGCAGAAACGAAGACCCAGAGCAGCCAAAAGATAATAGATCGATAAATAAAATTCTTTAAAAAATCCCTCAATCCAGTCAATTGCTTGAACATAAACCTTCCATGCTTACCCAGATCTAGTTCCCCTCTTCTGCTAGGTACACAGGAACATGACATGATTTGATATCTCCTTGAAGCTGATTGGGGGCTTCCCTTGTGGCTCAGACAGTCAAGAATCTGCCTTCAATACGGGAGACCTGGGTTCGATCTCTGGGAAGGGAAGATCCCTTGGAGAAAGAAATGGCAACCCACTCCAGTATCCTTGCCTGGGATATCCCATGGACAGAGGAGCCTAGACTGTATCCCATATAGTCCATGGGGTGACAGAGTCAGATCCGATTGAGCAACTAACACTTTCACTTTTTCACTGAAGCTCATTAAGACCGTGGGACTAGCTATGGCCAAACTGTTTGTGACCCAGTCATTGAATTGCTGTTACAAGATCTTGCGCTCTTGGTTCTTTCTCAACCACACCAATGTAGGAGGCTGTGTGTTTCAGAAAGTGAAGCTACACGCTGATGGTGTCTGCACGCCACACGATGGCAATGGAATCGCCACGTCACCCCATGGATTTGAGCGGCCTGGCCTTGTGTGATAGACACATGAACAAAAGACACACTTCTGTGTTACCATCACTGAGATTCTATGGGTTATTCGCACTACCTGGCATATATGCATATGGTAAGATGCCACTGCTCGGCCGTGTCTGACTCTTTGCGACCACATGGACTATAGCCCGCCAGGCTCCTCTGTTCATGGGATTTTCCAGGCAAGAGTACTGGAGTGGGTTGGCATTTCCTCCTCCAGGGAATCTTACTGACCCAGGAATCAAACCCGAGTCTCCTGTGGCTCCTGCTTAGCAGGTGGATTCTTTACTCGCTGAGCCACCAGGGAAACAACATATATGCAGGTTCTGAGTAACTGGGAGCTTTTGTACGTGTGCACATGACTGCCAGGAGTCACTAAGTCACAAGGGAGGAGACAAGGACTATGTGTGCTGCAGATGCCCCCCAGATGATCTGATGAGCACACTTGCAGAGGAAAAAGTGCGCTGGAGAGGTTATCTGGTGGCTCAGCTGCAAAAACTCTGCCTGCCGATGCAGGAGACATGGGTTCGATCCCTGACCCAGGAAGATCACACATGCCACGAAGCAATTAAGCCCGTGCACCACAACTACTGAGCCCGTGCTCTAGAGCGGGGAGCTGCAACTACTGAAGCAAGCCCTTGCAGCTGGGAGCCCATGTTCTGCAACAAGAAAAGCCACCACAACTAGGCAGTCCCCGTTTGCAGTAACTAGAGAAAAAACCCAAGCAGCAGTGAAGACCCAGCACAGCTGGATAAATGCGTGTGTGTGTGTGTGTGTGTGTGTGTGTGTAGTGCATTAGAAAGGAGGTCAGCAAATCACACTCACAGGTCCAGTCCTCTCCAGTTGTGGAAATAAAGTTTTATTGGCACACAGCCATGCTCATTCATTTATGGATCATCCAAGGCTGCCGAAGTGCTACACCAGAAGACTGGATATCTGCAGCAGAGGTCGTTAAGACCTGCAAAATCTAAAATATTTATGATCCGGCTCTTTACAGAAAAGGTTTGCTGACCCTTGCACTCGAATTTTGTGGAAGTGCCCTGCTTCCCGCTACAGCCTTGTTAATAATGCAGCCTGCTTGCAGGGCAGCTCCAGAGCAAGCAAACTGGCCAGCAAAAAGTAGGCGCTGAAAATAAGGCGCGGGGTGTAAGACCTTCTGGTGCATCTCTGACCTACTTCTCACTCTTCTTTTCATCAGCTCCTGAGGCCCCCAGGGCTTCTACTTTTTCGTTTGTTTGTAGAATGGACATTTTTCAGTTTAGTCTTGTCCACAGATAACCAGGCTGAAAGAGGACCCCAACGGCAGTTCCTGTTTTGTTGGAAGCAGCGACGTGGGAAAAAATACAGACCAGTCAACAAAACGGCAAGCGGTCTCCCGTTAGTTTAATGACACTGTCTATGAGGTCTCTCCAAAGCAGATTTCTTTTTGTAGGTCACATCTGGATTTCTTTGCAACTCGGGGTGGGTTTTGAATGTCAATGAGGCAGTGCGTATTTGTTTTGCTATTGAAAATCATCCTGTAAATAGAGAGTCAGCCAAAACTTTCATTTGGGTTTTTCTGCATGTGCGCCCGTGGCTGGTTCATGTCGAGGTATGGCAAGACCCACCACAATATTGTAATGCAATTAGCCTCCGATTAGAATAAATAAATTAATGTTTAAAATAATTTAAAAAACGTTATGGCAAAACTGAACGAACTTTGTAACCAACCCAATAAATTACTAGAGAGAAACTGAACTTCTAATCTGATAATAGAGACATTTAAATGACAGACTTAAAAAAGAAAAAATTCCTCTTACCCCTGCCTTTGACTCTTCTCTATTCTTTATATTGCCTTCTAAAAATTTCTGGTTGTATTTCTCACTACAGATAGTCTTCCCAGGTGGCTCACCGGGAAAGAACCCACCTGCCAGTGTAGGAGACCCAGTGACACGGGTTCAATTCCTGGGTTGGGAAGATCTCTTAGAAGAGGGCACAGCAATCCACTCCAGTATTCTTGCCTGGAGACTCCCATGGACAGAGGAGTCTGGTGGGCTACAGTCCACAGTTCGGCAGAGTCGAACACGACTGAAGTGACTCAGCATAGCACATGTAAGCACGAACGGATTTGTTTATTCACGTGTTTACTGTCTGTTTTGTCCTGACCCTGTTGAGAACAGGAATATCACCTAATTCTGCTTACTGATCTTCGGGATTTAAACCAAGGTTTGAAAAACTTGTCCTGTAAAAGGCCAAACAGTCAGTAATTTAGGCTTTGGGAGTCATTTAATCTCTATTAAGGTTATTCAACTCTGCTTGTGGTAGCACAAAGAAGCCATACATATACAGTATGCAAATAAGTGGGTGTGGCTGTGTTCCAATAAAACTTTATTTACAAAAACCGGTGGACGGCTGGGCTTGTCCTGAGCGCTCTTAGTTTTTCCCAAGATCCAGAACACTGCTTGACTCAGAGCAGACACCTCCTAAATACGAACTGTCTGAGTGATATACAGAATGAACTCATTACAGCACCATCAAGTGAAGGGATGAAATATACGAAGAAACAACCGAATGAAAGGCCGTCTCACGTGAACGCGGTTAGCTAATAGTCACTGAGTACACACCATCTGTCAGGCTTGCTCCCAACTTCCAACTATTTGAAATCAAATACACGATTGTATAAAAATTTCTAACAGCGAAAGAAATTCAGCATATTGCTAAGCAGTTTACATGCCTTATCTCATTTAATCCTATCAATGATTTTAAGAAGGCAGTATTCTTATTAATCCCATTTTACAACTGAGTTAACCCAAGCTTAACATGGTTAAGTAGATCATCCAAAATCACACAAGCACACACACACACACACACACACACACACGACGTGTATTGCCAGGAGGCTAACTGAAGCAATCTGATGTTAAGCACATGCTCTTAACCACCCCAGTGGTGTTTAGGAGGGATCAGTTGGCTGAAATCCATCTGGGTCATGTGTCAACATACAGGGACGCTGATATGGGTGACTGCTGTGCACTCCCCTCCCAGGCACTCACTCTTTTGTTTTCAGAGCTTTCAAGGTTTGAAAATCTGAGCAACAGAGGAACCTGTATCTGAGGCTCGAACAGGCTCAGGGAGGGGGGCAATGTAGGACCCCTGAATCCTTTCAACTCCTCTAAGAAGTGACCTTTTCCTAGAAAGCACAGATTACCACAACCCAACTGAGAAACATGGGCAGAGCCTTGCTTTGCCCTGAGAGAGAGTCATTTTATCAAAAGATAAAAGAAATAACACCAACTACTGTGTGGATGGAAGAGTTAACCTCAGAAAGTTTGCACTTAGAGGGTCACGTATTACTTCCAAGCTCTACTGCAGAGGTACATAGCCACAAGGCTGGGATGATGAGCCCAGATACTATCTTTTCTAAAGCAGAGTTATCAAAGTGTGTCTTACCCAACCCATCATATCATTTGCATATGAGGTCAGTGCCCCCACTGATGCTGAGTTGCCAAAACTAACATCTAAGCTATGACTATAACAGAACAAGAAAAGTTCAGTTCTCTGCCCTATATTTCTGCATAAAAGGAGGGAATTCTTCCCCCACCGTTTCATCCCCTCCCTTTGCTAACTTATTCACAAAAGAAAGGGAGTTACAGATAGAGATGCAAGACTCCTTCATGGACTTCCACTTCACAGGTGAATAAGGTTATTTCATTAAGAGGTCAGTGCTTTCCTGGTGGCTCAGATGTTAAAGCAGAGAAGGCAACGGCACCCCACTTCAGAAAATCCCACGGACAGAGGAGCCTGGAAGGCTGCAGTCCATGGGGTCGCTGAGGGTCGGACACGACTGAGTGACTTCACTTTCACTTTCATGCATTGGAGAAGGAAATGGCAACCCACTCCAGTGTTCTTGCCTGGAGAATTCCAGGGACAGGGGAGCCTGGTGGGCTGCCGTCTCTGGGGTCGCATAGAATCAGACACGACTGAAGCGATTTAGCAGCAGCAGATGTTAAAGAATCTGCCTGAAATGCAGGAGGCCTGGGTTCAATCCCTGGGTTAGGAAGATCCCTTGGAAAATGGAATGGAAACTCACTCCAGTATTCTTGCTTGGAGAATCCCATGGATAGAGGAACCTGTCAGGCTACAGTCCACGGGGTTGCAAAGTCAGACATGATTGAGTGACTAAATATGCAAGCATTAAAAGGTCAGGTATATGAAAAGATACTCAACATTGCCGAACATTAGGGAAGTGCAAGTTTAAGCCACAATCAGATACCATTACTTATCCACTGGACTGGCTATAATTCAGAAGACAGATCATACCAGGACGGCACCCCTGTATGTTACTGGCAGGAATAGAAAATGATGTAGTCACTTTGGAAAACGGTTTGGCAGTTTACTGATAGCTCAATGGGTAAAAAATCCACCTGCAATGCAGGAGACCCCAGTTCAGTTCCTGGGTTGGGAAGATCTGCTGGAGAAGGGATAGGCTATCCACTCCAGTATTCTTGGTCTTCCCTGGTAGTTCAGTTGGTAAAGAATCTGCCTGCAATGTGGGAGAACGGGGTTCAATCCCTGGGTTGGGAAGATACCCTAGAGAAGGGAAAGGCTACCCACTCCAATGTTTTGCCCTGGGGAATTCCAAGGACTGTATAGTCCAGGGGGGTCACAGAGGAGGACACAGCTGAGCGACTTTCACTTTCACTTTGGTAGTTTAAGTTCAACATACAGTCCAGCAGTTCTACTGCCAAATATCCACTCAACAGAAATACAAAAGCACGTGTTGACACAAATACATGGAAGCAAACGCTTGAAGCAGCATTAGACATAAAATCCTAAACCTGGAAACAATCCAAGCATTCATCAGTTGATGAACAGATAAAATGTAGGTTACCTATACAGTGGACCACTGCTGTTGTTTGCCTGCTAAGTCCGTGTACGACTGTTTTGCAACCCTGTGAAATTTAGCCCACTAGGCTCCTCTGTCCACGGGATTTCCCAGGCAAGAATGACTGGAGTGGGGAGTCATTTCCATCCCCAGGGGATCTTCCCAACCCAGAGTCTTCTCCACTGCAGGCGGCTTCTTTACCACTGAGACACCTGGCAAGCCCTACAATAGATTATTACTCAACAATAAAAAGTCATTACTGATATATCAATCAATACTGATGAGCCTCAAGAACATTCTGCTAAAGCAGCTAGGTGCAGAAGATTATATGATGTACGATTTTATTTATCTGAATTGTCCAGGAAAGACAAATCTATAAGGCTAGAAAGCAAATAACAGTTCTCACATGGAGGGTCTAAGTGGAACTCATCATAAACAAGCACAGGGTAACGCATCGGGGTGATGGAATTATTCTAAATCAGAATTGTGGCTATCTTACATGCACGTGGCTCCCCACTCCAGGATTCTTGCCTGGAGAATCCTATGGACAGAGAAGGCTGGTGGCTACTGTCCAGGTGGTCAGATAGGACTGAGCAACTAACACTTTCACTACTACTACCGCGTGCATATAAGTTCGTTTAAAATTAAATTGTATGTTTATAATGGATGGGTTTTATGATATAAATTTACACCTCAATAAGCAGTAAACAAATAAAAATTTCATGTGTGAGATTATTCTCTTTTAGTTTCTCAAGCCCTGAGAAACTTGAGTTACATTTTGTGCCAAGATTCACTGCACGCCTGGGTTTTGGGGGCGACTTTAGCAGACTTAGCAGCTAAATGACAACAACAGGACAGATCATAAGCACAGAGGTGGGGTTCTCTGACTCGGCCCTGGAGGATACAGTACTCTGTTTCCTCGCACAGGACACAAACACAGCCAAACAATGCTTTTCCTAAGGGTTTTGCTAAATGGAGTCAGCCAAGGAGAACTCCATTGTCTCTGTTGTTCTGAGGTGCTAGCGATTAGAATGCTTTTGGTTGCATACAACACAAATCCAGGTTGAAACCACCTTAAACCGTAAAGGAATTAAGTAGTTTTACATCACAATAATTCAAGAACGGGGATGAAACATAACTTGCTTTCCCTCTAATTGAGCCTTATAAGATTAAATGCCCAACTATCAACCAGTTGGGTTATTGTCTGATGAAATTCTGAAGCCTGGCTCCCAGGGGGAAATGTTGACAAGAGATTATCATGCCTGCTGTAGATCGGTTAAGTCCCTGTTTCATTCCAACTCCAAAAGGGAAATGGTCTCAGATTCTCCAGTGTCACAGGAACTTCATGGAGAGAAAGATGGGTATGCGAGCACCCATTCTCTGGTGGTTCGGATGGTTAAAAATCTGCCTTCAATGCAGGAGACCCGGGTTCCATCCCTAGAAGGGGAAGAACCGCTGGAAGAGGTCATGGTAATCCACTCCAGTATTCTTGCTTGGAGAATCTCACGGACAGAGGAGTCTGGCAGGCTACAGTCCATGTGGCGGGGTCACAAAGATTCAAACACGACTGAGCAACTAAGCACACACACATGTGAAGACATGAGCAAAAGCAGTACTCTGTTAGGAAGGGGAAGAAAGTTCTGGAATCTAGATAAACAACCAACTGGATTCAAAACCAAGCTATGAGAATAAAATCCCCAATCTGCCCATGTTTTGCCACCTGCCTGACAGACAAAGCCTGTCTTTACCGGAAAGGAATGAAGTCAATATAGCAATCCATGAGAGGTGAAGGGTCATACTTTACTTAATTCCTGTCATGCCATTACTTAATTCCAGTCACCTCTCACTTTTTCTGATTACAGGGCCCGAGAAATAGCCTTCATTTTTAACTCAGTTCAAGTGGTGTTTCTATCATTAATACTGCAATAGAGTCCAGGTTAATCCAATTATAAAGACATCAACTCTGCATGAGGAAGGGAAGAGTAAATTCCTCAAATGTCATGCAAGCTTCATTGACTGTCCATCATAGAACACAACAGAAAAGTGAAAGTGAGCAGGTTAGCCACTCAGTCATGTCTGATTCCTTCTGACCCCATGGATTGTACCCCACCAGGCTCCTCTGTCCACGGGATTTCTCAGGCAAGAATACTGGAATGGGTAGCCATTCCCTTCTCCAGGGGATCTTCCCGACTTAGGGATTGAACCTATGCCTCCTGCATTGAAGGCAGACTTTTTACCACCTGAGCCCCCGGGGAAGCCCATAACACAGCACAGGTGTTCAATAAATATTTGTTGGTTGAATAAACCTTCAGCAACCAGCTTATAGTTTTTTGACCAAACTCTTGCTTGGGGAAAAGACCGGATGCTTTGTCTTTTATTCCATTTCTCAGTGTGACCCAGGGTGGGAAATGTGTTATCTCACCCTCAACCATCAGAGAAGTCAGTGGGCACAGTAAGTTATGAAACTGGCGTCATATAACAGTTATGACACCGGGCTGGAGAATATAGCTCTACTCAATTTTATGATGCTTTGTGCTGGGAGTGGAACTGAACTGCAGATGAGTCTACGGAATTATTTTCTCTATAGATGATTAAAATAAAAACTCCTAAATTTGTTCCACCCTCTCGAAGCCATTTTCAATCTTAACTACCACCTCCTAATATCTTTACTGCTCTTTCCCTAGTGTTTCTGAAAATTGCATTCAAAGTGTAAAAATAGTTTGCAGTACTGTAATTGAAATGACAAATACTGAAATACAAGGAAGGAAGCAAGAAGTAAAGAGACAAAATGGCTTCCGAGAGGGGGGAAAAAAATGCCTGTCAAATTGAACTCAGTTCTGCAGAAAATGTGAAAATAGCATCCTCCTTTCTGAATCTGTCCGCACAGATATGCACATATATCTGGTTGCTTCTGAATTCTGTTTTATAGCATTAAAGTGAATGGGGCTTGGGAGGACATGTGTTTTTGGCAGTGGCATTGTGCTCTAGCTAAAAATCCCTTACTATACCGGCTTCTAAACGCAGGTTTGCTTTGACCAAACTCCCATACCCTCGGGTAAAATAAAAGAGGATTAAAAGTAGTGGTTGCTTTTCTTTTTTATATTAACTACACAATAATCTGTAACTTTATGATAATGAAATACACAAAACAATATTTCTATGTATCAATGTGTGTGTGCGCTCAGTAGCTCAGTCGTGTCTGACTCTTTGCAACCACATTGACTGTAGCCCACCAGGCTCCTCTGCCTATGGAATACTCTAGGCAAGAATACTAGAGTGGGGTGCCGTTTCTCACTCCAGAGGATCTTCCCAATCCAGGGATCGAACTTGCATCTCTGGTGTTTCCTGCTTTGGCAGGCAGGTTCTTTACCACTGGCGCCCCCTGGGAAGTCCCCATGTATCAAAAATCATTATTAACAACATGTGTCTAATGTTAAGCGCTGTTCTTTATTCTGACCTTGTATTGTTTCTTCTTGTTGGGCATTAAAGTGTCAATTCTATCATGAGATTCCAGGGAAAATAGATTTTTAATTGTTTCATTTACAACTCTTCGATATGGAAACCGCAAGGGGTGGCTCCCCAAATTTGGTTTTGAAACATTGCTGTAGGGTATTTGAGTCTTTTGCTTCAAAACTCCACCGGCAGGTCAGTTTTATATTGAGGGAGGTAATTATCTTCCCATGTTCCCCAAGCCTTCACTTCAGAAGGCAGTATACCAGTTGTTTAACTCCACGTTGTGAAGCCAACCTTTACTTTGAAAAGCCAAAAATGAAGACTTCTGATCCTGCCACTTTTGCCCCCATGAAGGTGAACTCCTAGTTGGGTGTCAAGATCCTTCTCAGTCTCTTGTCTCCAGCTTCATGCCGGCACTGTTGGTATAACGTGGGATGATGTGTGTTCCCTCGGAAGGAGATTTTTTCCTTTTTTTCTTGTTATTTGCAACATGCAGGAAACAACGGGAATGCTAATTACATTTAATAGAACTTGGCACAATTTCTCAGGAGGTGGTGCTAATTTGCAGAAGGTAGCACTTCTGATTTGCTGATAAAAGGCTGAGGATCAAAGCGTGGTTTCAGGAGAGAGAGGAGTATGTATTTTTTATCCACCACTGCCATGGTGGGAATAACAATGTCTTCCACATTCTAAACACTCCAGTGGGAAGATTTAGTTTTATTATACACTTTATTAAGAAAATGTGTAGGGCACTGGGGAATAAAAAAATGCCAGTGTGTGTACGAGGGGAACAGATTTTCTAAATGGGATTTGGAAGCCCTAGTGTGGGTAAATTCATTGCAAGGAATGTGGATTTTAGGGAAATGAGGCAAAACATGAAATTGCTGATTCCTACCAATGAACTTCAATTGTGGGATGCAGAATTATAGAAATGAAAGGTAATTCATAATTTATCTGATTTGGATGCTTTGCCTTACAGATGAGAGCATTAAGGCACACAAAGATTTCTGCTCCCCTCCCCCCTGCCACCCCACCCCAAATAGTCCAACTTCATGAGAATCTGAGAAAACTGGAACTAGAAATCAGCTCTTTGTGAACAGTGTAGTCTACTTACTGCTCCACACAGCCTCAGACACAGGATCTGGAATCTGAGTCCACCAGTCTTTCTAGAAACTGGTGATATATTCCCCCTTGAGAGCCACTCACGGATTTCCCAGGTGGCACTAATGGTGAAGAACCTGCCTGCCAATGCAGGAGACTCAAGAAATGCGAGTTTGATCTCTGGGTCGGGATAGGAGAAGGGCATGGCAACCCACTCCAGTATTCTTGCCTGGAGAATCCCATAGACAGAGGAGACTGGCAGGCTACAGTCTATAGGGTTGCAAACAGCCAGACACGACTGAAGCAACTCAGCACACAGACACACAAGAGGCATGCCTAGCTGATGTGTCTCATTAATCATCCCACTTTAAGTTATATGTTATGCAAAATTTTACAGATAAAAAAGACACTGGCAAAACCAAAGTCCAAAGAATAATGAAACTTCAGCAAAGCACTGAGACAGACCGAATGAGTTATTGCAATTCTGATGCCTGTAAACTCTGGGAACACTGGCTGATGGCTCACCATACAGATAAACCCATTTGTGATGGCCTGCCTGGTATGGCGGAGTAGACGGAAATGGCTATTTCCATGTGATTGAGAAAGACACCAGAGCTCAGAATGTAAAGACAGAAAATCATGTTTTGAACATTGAGGAGGCCTCCTGGTCACAGTTTTATCTGTTGTGCTGAATTCTGTAGTACATTAAAAACCTATGTGTGTGTGCCTAAGTCGCTCAGTCGTGTCTGACTCTTTGGACCCCGTGGAGTGTAGCCTGCCAGGCTCCTCTGTCCTTAGGATTTCCCAGGCAAGAATACTGGAATGGATTGCCATTTCCTTCTCCAGGGGATCTTTCTGACCCAAGGATGCGACCAGAATCTCCTTAAGTCTCCTGCATTGGCAGGCAGGTCCTTTACCACTGAATCACCTGGGAAGATCTACTCTGAAAGAAATGTCTTGCTATACTCCTACAATTCCATTGGGGAGATTAGACAAAGTTGTATAAATCAATCACATAATAGATAACAGAGGGTCAAAGGGACATTGCTGCTGCTGCTGCTGTTAAGTCGCTTCAGTCGTGTCCGACTCTGTGCGACCCCATAGACGGCAGCTCACCAGGCTCCCCTGTCCCTGGGATTCTCCAGGCAAGAACACTGGAGTGGGTTGCCATGTCCTTCTCCAATGCATGAAAGTGAAAAGTGAAAGTGAAGTCGCTCAGTCGTGCCCGACTCTTAGCGACCCCATGGACTGCAGCCCACCAGGCTCCTCCATCCATGGGATTTTCCAGGCAAGAGTACTGGAGTGGGGTGCCATTGCCTTCTCCGCAAAGGGACATTAATGATGAGTAATTTATTAAGAACGCTATATGTCGAGGGCTATGCTAAGTATTGTCTCATTGAATTCTCAGCAAGCTGGGAGGCACAACAATACTACCATTATCATCACAGCATGGAGGGCATCGAGATTCCAAAGACTTTAAGTTGCTTGCCCAAGCTCATACCTCTTGGAAGGATAGAGCTGAGATCTGACCCAGATGTTTTGCACTGAGCTTCATCCATCATTGGCGGGCAACGGCAGTGGGATTCCTGAGAGGCCCTGAGAGTTCAAGAACATAGAGGGAATATTCTAGAAGAAAGTGGGGATTGAGCTGGGCTTCCAAAATTAAACAGGATATAGACAAAGAGAAATAAAGAGAGGCCCTGGTGGAAGGCAGAGAAAGGAAGTGGAGAAAGATGGGAGAAGGTGTTTGTTGCCATCACCAGTGACAAAAACCTGGGGGAAAACTGGGCATGAAGGTAGTCAGGAAAGAAAGACCCATTCGTTCCAAGGAGCAGGTTGGAGACTGAACAGGCATACCACAGGCAGCAGGTGGTTCTGAGATCAGATGGAGGCTCTGAGTTAAAGCTCTATTACCTCTTGTGTGTGTGTGCCCAATCGTGCCCGACTCTTTACTACACCCATGGACTGTAGCCCGCCAGGCTCCCCTGTCCATGGGGTTTTCCAGGCAAGGATACTGGAGTGGGTTGCCATGCCCTCCTCCAGGGGATCTTCCCGACCCAGGGACTAAACCCAAGTCTCCTGGGCTCCTGCGCTGGCAGGCAGACTCTATCACTGCACCGCCCAAGTTTCACTTAAGTAAAATGACGGCCACCTAAGCAATCTTCATACTTTCTCTAAGATCCCATCTCCTCATAACTCCTCATTCCACCAGCATCCATGGAGCTCTGACTACATGCAAGGCTCTGTTTTAAATGCTTAGGATACAACAGAGAACAAGACAAACCTTAGCCACACGGCCTTGGGTTAAAGGCTAACGGAAGTAGGTACCTCTCAGCTAATACGGGAATGAAACAGGAAATCCAGGTTGATTTCTCAGCCTGTCACATCTCAAGTGGCCAACGAGTAGCGATGGGAAGGATGAAGCGGAATCACTATTGTTATCCCTATTCTTGTTACGGTAATTATTGATTTTGTCCTCATGTCATCTATACGGCCTATGCAAGAGGTTTCAGGAATTTGAAGTTATCTCTGTGCCGCATGTAAGATAATATTAATTATCCAGTGAATGTGGGCTGAAATGCTAATTATATCAATTATGTATTTTTTGAACCTGAAAATATCACCCATGTAAGAGGAGAAGGCAGATGGATTGATGTTCTGAATCATCACAGGCAACGAAACCGCCTAAAGATCGATGTGGCAGTAAATGCTGCACCAAATTTTGGCTCTGTCACTGACTCTGAGCTTTCGTTTCTTCATTTATAAATGGGACTAATAATGCATTTGTTGTGTAAGAATGTTATGAAGATAGTTAGTCATGCATATTGTGTATGCTCAGTCGCTCAGTTGTGTCTGACTCTTTGCAGCCCCTCGGACTGTAGCCCATCAGACCCTGCTGCCCATGGGATTCTCCAGGCAAGAACACTGGAGTTGGAGACCATTTCCTCCTCTAGGGCATCTTCCGCTCCCAGAGACTGAATCCTCTCTCCTGCATCGGTAGGCGGGTTCTTTACCACTAGCGCCACCTGAGAAGTCCAGTCACGTATACTAGAGTTCCCAACTGGGGAGACTTGTGTCCTCCAGCAGACCTTTGGCTGTGTTGAGAGACATTTTTGGTTGTCACTTGGAGGAAGATGCTGCTGCGGGATCTAGTGGGTGCAGCAGATTTGTAGGATGCTGCTAAATGTTCTACAAATCCACAGAGCAACTTGCCTTTTCCCACAAAGACTTTTCTGACCCAAAATACCAGTAGTGCCCAGGTTAAGGAAACTCTAATACATGGAAAAAATTCTTAGCATGGTGTCTAGCACTTCATAGGAACTCAAAAGTGATGATGATAATTATAATTGTTACTACAATTAACATTTTCATCATCCCAGCATATTGTATCCTGTCCATGGATATAGAAGTAAACTGTAGCTGTGGATGGTGGCAGAATTTCAAACAACGACTGGCGATGTCTTCTTATTACAAGAGAACTTCACATTTGTCCTACTCTGAAACACTGGCTGATTTATTTCCTTTTTCTTTCCACATCCAAACACCTTATTGTCAGTGTAACAAACACTGTATATAAATCCAGTTATGATTCTGTGCGATGGTTTGTTTCTTTTAATTAGTCTAGTAGAATTATTCCCCATGGAGTTCACCCAAGGAAGGACATCACAAAACCTTTAAATATATATATACATAAAGTTAAAATAAAATGGAGTCGAGACTAAGATAGAGCCACACTCTTCCCATTTGAAAGTATATTTGTTCATGTCAGGAGAATGGAGGCTGTATGCATTATTCATTAGAATAACAGTTTATTGGCAAAATTGTTGTCTTTGGATGGTGTGCATTATGGAGTGAATAAATAATGTGGGATGGATATTTTTAGAGACTGGAGAGTAAATCTAGGAAGAAAATTCGCAACAGGAAGGAAAGGAAGTTATGGCTAGAAGTGGCTGAGGCTTCTCAGTGAAATACGCAAAGGACATAAAAATTGCCTCGACCAAGACATAAAGCAGAAAAACAAGTGAAGCTCTTCTAAACAGCTTTTCCTTTGTGTGTGTGTGTGGCTTTTTCTATTAGCTCTCAACTGAATGCTCTCTGTACGAGGATAAGTGAAATTAATTAGGTTTTCTGGGGTTATCTTCCTGAGCTGGCTGATGAAGTTCACAAATCCACAGCGACTGCGAACTAGAAGACAATTTGATCATTATTATGTGTTTGTCTTGTTTTCTCATGAGACATAATTGACACATAACATTGCGTAAGTTTAAAGTGAACAGGTAGTACCTCTATACAATGGAATATTACTCAGCCATAAAAAGGAATGAAATTTGGCCATTTGAAGAGATGTAGATGGACCTAGAGTCTGCCAATCAGAGTGAATTAAATCAGAAAGAGAAAAACAAATTGCATATTAACGCATATGTGTGGAATCTAGAAAAATGGTACAGATGAACCTATTTGCTGGGCAGGGACAGAGTCACAGATATAAAGAATGGGTATGTAGACACTGGGGGTGGAGGGCAGGGGAGGGTGGGACAGACCTGCAGACACTACCGTGTGATCCACAGAGAGGAAGCTTCTTTATAGCGCAGGGAGCTCAGCTTTGTTCTCTGCGATGACTTAGATTAGTGAGATGTGAGTGCGTAGGTGGGAGGGAGGTCCAAGAGGGAGAGGATATATGTAGACATATAAAGAATTCACTTCACTGTATAGCAGAAACTAATACAACTTTGTAAACACTGGGCTGGAAGAAGCACAAGCTGGAATCAAGATTGCCGGGAGAAATACCAATAACCTCAGATATGCAGATGACACCAGCCTTATGGCAGAAAGTGAAGAGGAACTAAAAAGCCTCTTGATGAAAGTGAAAGTGGAGAGTGAAAAAGTTGGCTTAAAGCTCAACATTCAGAAAATGAAGATCATGGCATCCAGTCCCATCACTTCATGCGAAATAGGTGGGGAAACAGTGGAAACAGTGTTAGACTTTATTTTTGGGGGCTCCAAAATCACTGCAGATGGTGACTACAGCCATGAAATTAAAAGACGCTTACTCCTTGGAAGAAAAATTATGCCCAACCTAGACAGCATATTGAACAGCAGAGACATTACTTTGCCAACAAAGGTCCATCTAGTCAAGGCTATGGTTTTTCCAGTGGTCATGTATGGATGTGAGAGTTGGACTGTGAACAAGGCTGAACACCGAAGAATTGATGCTTTTGAACTGTGGTGTTGGAGAAGACTCTTGAGAGTCCCTTGCACTGCAAGGAGATCCAACCAGTCCATTCTGAAGGAGATCAGCCCTGGGATTTCTTTGGAAGAACTGATGCTAAAGCTGAAGCTCCAGTACTTTGGCCACCTCATGCGAAGAGTTGACTCATTGGAAAAGACTCTGATGCTGGGAGGGATTGGGGGCAGGAGGAGAAGGGGACGACAGAGGATGAGATGGCTGGATGGCATCACTGACTCGATGGATGAGAGTCTGAGTGAACCCTGGGAGTTAGTGATGGACAGGGTGGCCTGGCGTGCTGCGATTCATGGGGTCACAAAGAGTGGGACACGACTGAGCGACTGAACTGAACCGAACTGAAAGAATTATACTCTAATTAAGAAAAAGTCCTTGTATGATATTGAAAAGAAAAAAAATACAATGAACATGTTGATTTGTTACATTCATTATTGCAACATGATAACAATATATCATAGTTGTTAGCTAGCTAACAACTCTGCTAGGTCACTAGCAGATCATTTCTTCTTTGTGCTGAGAACATTTAAGAGCCAGGCTCTTAGCAAATTTGGAATATATAATACAGTACTGTTGACCATGGGCTTCCCTGGTGGCTCAGTGGTAAAGAATCTGTCTACCAATTCAGGAGATGCAGGTTTGACCCCTGGGTTGGGAAGATCCCCTGGAAAAGGAAATGGCAACCCAGCATTCTTGCGTGGGAAATCCTATGGATAGAGGAACCTGGTGGGCTGCAGTCCATGGGATTGCACAAACATGACTTTGTGACTAACCAACAATTGTTGATTGTAATCATAATCTCATATATTGGACCCCCCAGAACTTATTCATCTTCTAGCTGCCAGTTTGTACCTCTTGCCCAGCATCTTTCCGATTCCCCCATCTCTTATTCCCTGAAAACCACCATTCTGCTCTGTTTCTACGAGTTCAGTCTTTTTCAGATTCCACAAGTACAGTATTTAACATATACAGTATTTAACATTGTCTGAATTATCTCACTTAGCATAATGCCCTCAAGATCTATCCCTGTTGACACAAACAGCAGAGTCTCCTTTTTCCTCATGGCTGAATGACACTCCATTGTGTATTTTCTTTATCCATTCATTTACCAACAAACACACAGGTTGTTTCTCTATCTCGTAGACTCTAAATAATATTGCAATAAACATGGGAGTGGAGGTATCTTTTTAAGGTCCTGTTTCCTTTCCTCCGGACATTTACACAGAGGTGTGATTGCTGGATCAAATGGTAGCTCCTTCTTTAATTTTTTGAGGTGCCTCCATCCGGTTTCCATGGTGGCTGAATCGATGTACTCTCTACAGCCCCACCACCAGAGGGAACAGGGTTTCCTTCTCTGCGCATCCCCACTAGCATGTGTTAGCTTTTGTCTTCTTGAAGACTGCCAGCTTAACTGGTGTGAGGTGGTTCTGATTCCAATGTGCATTTCCCCAATGATCTGTGCTGTTGAGTATCTTTTCATTTACTTGATGTCTATTTGGATGTCTTCCTTGGAAACAATGTTTATTCACTACCTTTGCTTATTTTGACACCAGATGGTTAGTTTTTTGGTTACTGAGTTGTATGAGTTCTTTGTATAGTTTCCATACTAACTCCTTATTGGATATATGGTTTTCAGATATTTTCTCCCATTTGGTAGGCTGCCCTTTTCATTTTGTCAATGGGATCACTAAGGTTTGTTGTTCTTCACCTGCTCAGTTTGACTCCCTTGATGTTGTTCAGTCGCTCACTAGCGTCTGACTCTTTGTGACCCCATGGACTACACGCAACACGCCAGGCTTCCCTATCTTTCACCATCTCCTGGAGTTTGCTCAAACTCACGTCCATTGAATTGTTGATGCCTTCCAACCATCTCATTGTCTATCACCCCCTTCTCTTCCTGCTCTCAATCTTTCCCAGCAATCTTTCCCAAAAGCCAATGAGCTGGCTTTCTGCATCAGGTGACCAAAGCATTGGAGCTTCAGCTTCAGCCTCAGTCCTTCCAATGAATATTCAGCGTTGATTTCCTTTAAGATTGACTGGTTTGATCTCCTTGCAGTCCAAGGGACTCTCCAGAGTCTTCTCCAGCACCACCGTTTGAAAGCATCAATTCTTTGGTGCTCAACCTTCTTTATGGTCCAACTCTTTCATCCATACATGACTTAGCAAACAAAACTCTTCTTCCTTCACTCTCTGGCCAGCTGCACAACAGACCTTGGTTCATTTCCTGCTCAGAGTAAAAAAAACTCACTCACACTCTCCAAACCTTCCAGATCAACCTTCGGCTAGCCAGGGGAACCACACCTCCATCAGCAATATTAATACAAAGCTGCTTCTCATATAAAAGCTGTCACTGGTAAGTGAACTTTAATGCTGATTGATTCAACAGAGAGGAGACCCTTTTGCTTCATTGAATCCCTTAAAGGCAGCTAATGCTGTAAACTATTCCGGAGCATTTTATGTTTTTCCTCTGGGGAGGAAAAACCTGCTTCATAAAAAATTGAAATCTAACTTAAAAAAAAAAAAATCCCCACATAGTGTGGCTCTACAGTGTTAAGGAGAGTCTCTTATGATCTCCCAGCATCACTAGACAAACACACACATTAAATACTTCCCTAGAAGTGGGGTTGGCTCCCTTTCTCTGTAAGGGCTGGAGAGTAAATATCTTAGGCTTTGCTGGCCATATGGTCTCTGTGCTACTCAGCACCGTAGCTTGAAAGCCACTATAGGCAATATGTCAATGAATGGGCGATGCTGTTTTTGTAAATATTAAGGCAGGCTGATTATAGCCCTCAGGCCTTAGTTTGCAGACCCATTAGTTTCCCGGGGCTGCGGAAACAAAAGACTGTAAATGTGGTGCCTGAAAACAACAGAACCTTTTTTTTTTTTCTCTCTCTCTCTCTAAAAGTTCTGGAGGGTGGAAGACCAACATCAAGGTGTCAGCAGGGTTATGCCCCCTGCGATGAGTCTCAAGTAGGACTCTCTGTTGCCCTTTTCAGCTTCCAGTGGCTCCTGGATTTCCTTGGCTGGTGGCAGAATTGCCCAACTTCTGATTCTGTCTTCACATGACCTCTGCTCTGTGCCTCTGTGTGTCCTAATCTCCCTGTTTCTTTTATAAAGACATAAGTCATTGGCTTGCGAGCTACTTTGACTCTGGTTTAACTTTGCCTCAAGATTCTTAACTTATTATATCTGCAAAGACCCTATTTCTAAATTAGGTCACAGTCTGAGACTCCAGGTAGATGTAAATGTGTCTTGGTTCTTGCCAGCCCTGATCCCTTATTCTAGTTTATGATTTGAGTTAATTCAAGAAACAGACCTGGGCTTCCCAGGTGGCACTAGTGGTAAAGAACCTGCCTGCCAATGCCAGAGACATGGGTTCGATCCCTGGGTCAGGAAGATCCCCTGGAGAAGGAAATGGCAACTCACTCCAGTATTCTTGCCTGGAGAATCCCATGGACAGAAAAGCCTGCCGGGCTGCAGTCTATGGGATCACAAAGAGTCAGACAGGAGTGAGCGACTGAGCACTCACACATACAAGAAGCAGACTATTTATTTTATAGCTCCCTTAAAATTCCCTTCCCCTCCTGCAGTTACTTAAAAATGTCTGCAAAGAGGTGCAGCAGCAGTGCTGTTAAAAGCAAATAATAATAAGGATGATGATGCTGTAAAAGACACCTACTGAATGGGAGAAGACTTTCGCAAATGACAAATCTGTAAAGGAAATAATATCCAAAACAGACAAAGAATTTACACAACTCAACGTAAAAACAAAACAAAACAAAACAAAACAAAAACAAAAAAACCCTCTAATTTAAAAATGAGCAGAGGGCCTGAATAGGCATTCTTCCAAAGAAGACACACAGATGGCCAACAGGCACACTCAGCCTTACTATCAGGGAAATACACATCAAAACCATGGTAAGACTTCACCTCACAGTTTTCAGAAGAACTGTTTTCAAAAGGATGACAGATATCAAGTGTTGGTAAGGTTGTGGAGATAAAGAAACTCATGTATAGCTGGTGGGAAGGAAAACTGGTACTGTCACTATGGAGAATGTTATAGAGGTACCCTTAAAAAAAATGAAAACAGTGCTACCATACAATCCAGCAACTCCATAAACTGTCTTAGTTTATCAGAAAAAAGTGAAAACACTCATTTGCAAAAATATATGCACCTCAATGCTCACAGCAGCATTACTTACAATAGCCAAGATATGGAAGCAGTCCACGTGCCCATCGACAGAAGATTGGATAAAGAAGAGGCAATATATATTTCTCTGGATATAGATATAGACACACACATATGCAGTATTACTCAGTAATGAAAAAAAAAAGAAAGAAAGTCTGCCATTTGCAACAGCATGGATGGACTTGCAGGTATTGGGCTTAGCGACATATGTCAGATGGAGAGATGCAAATACTGTAAGATTCCATTTATATGTGGAATCTGACAAAAATAACCCAACAGTCAAAGACACAGAGAACAAACAGATGGTTACAGAGGTGAGGCGGGCAGGATGAGAGAAATAGTTGAGGGAGCAGAAGGGGCACAAACTTCCAGTTGCAAAATACATGAGTCAGGAGTATGCAACGTACAGTGTGGGGAACCCGGTCCATCATTCTATAGTATCTTCACGTGGTGACAGATGGTAACTCGACTTAACCGCGGTGATCATTTTTGAAATGTAGAGAAACATTTTGAGTTTATTTTTGTGTGCGGTGTTAGAAAGTGATCTAGTTTCATTCTTTTACAAGTGGTTGACCAGTTTTCCCAGCACCACTTGTTAAAGAGATTGTCTTTACTCCATTGTATATTCTTGCCTCCTTTGTCAAAGATAAGGTGTCCATATGTGTGTGGATTTATCTCTGGGCTTTCTATTTTGTTCCATTGATCTATATGTCTGTCTTTGTGCCAGTACCATACTGTCTTGATGACTGTGGCTTTGTAGTAGAGCCTGAAGTCAGGCAAGTTGATTCCTCCAGTTCCATTCTTCTTTCTCAAGATTGCTTTGGCTATTCGAGGTTTTTTGTATTTCCATACAAATCTTGAAATTATTTGTTCTAGTTCTGTGAAAAATGTGGCTGGTAGCTTGATAGGGATTGCATTGAATTTGTAAATTGCTTTGGGTAGTATACTCATTTTCACTATATTGATTCTTCCAATCCATGAACATGGTATATTTCTCCATCTATTAGTGTCCTCTTTGATTTCTTTCATCAGTGTTTTATAGTTTTCTATATATAGGTCTTTAGTTTCTTTAGGAAGATATATTCCTAAGTATTTTATTCTTTTCGTTGCAATGGTGAATGGAATTGTTTCCTTAATTTCTTTTTCTACTTTCTCATTATTAGTGTATAGGAATGCAAGGGATTTCTGTGTGTTGATTTTATATCCTGCAACTTTACTATATTCATTGATGAGCTCTAGTAATTTTCTGGTGGAGTCTTTAGGGTTTTCCATGTAGAGGATCATGTCATCTGCAAACAGTGAGAGTTTTACTTCTTCTTTTCCAATTTGGATTCCTTTTATTTCTCTTTTCTGCTCTGATTGCTGTGGCCAAAACTTCCAGAACTATGTTGAATAGTAGCGGTGAAAGTGGACACCCTTGTCTTGTTCCTGACTTTAGGGGAAATGCTTTCAATTTTTCACCATTGAGGATAATGTTTGCTGTGGGTTTGTCATAGATAGCTTTTATTATGTTGAGGTATGTTCCTTCTATTCCTGCTTTCTGGAGAGTTTTTATCATAAATGGATGTTGAATTTTGTCAAAGGCCTTCTCTGCATCTATTGAGATAATCATATGGTTTTATTTTTCAATTTGTTAATGTGGTGAATTACATTGATTGATTTGCGGATATTGAAGAATCCTTGCATCCCTGGGATAAAGCCCACTTGGTCATGGTGTATGATCTTTTTAATGTGTTGTTGGATTCTGATTGCTAGAATTTTGTTGAGGATTTTTGCATCTATGTCCATCAGAGATATTGGCCTGTAGTTTTCTCTTTTTGTGACATCTTTGTCAGGTTTTGGTATTAGGGTGATGGTGGCCTCATAGAATGAGTTTGGAAGTTTACCTTCCTCTGCAATTTCTGGAAGAGTTTGAGTAGGATAGGTGTTAGCTCTTCTCGAAATTTTTGGTAGAATTCAGCTGTGAAGCCATCTGGACCTGGGCTTTTGTTTGCTGGAAGATTTCTGATTACAGTATCAATTTCCGTGCTTGTGATGGGTCTGTTAAGATTTTCTATTTCTTCCTGGTTCAGTTTTGGAAAATTGTACTTTTCTAAGAATTTGTCCATTTCTTCCACGTTGTCCATTTTATTGGCATACAACTGCTGATAGTAGTCTCTTATGATCCTTTGTATTTCTGTGTTGTCTGTTGTGATCTCTCCATTTTCATTTCTAATTTTATTGATTTGATTTTTCTCTCTTTGCTTCTTGATGAGTCTGGCTAATGGTTTGTCAATTTTATTTATCCTTTCAAAGAACCAGCTTTTGGCTTTGTTGATTTTTGCTATGGTCTCTTTTGTTTCTTTTGCAAGTAAGATCAGAAACTATAAAACTCCTAGAGGAGAACATAGGCAAAACACTCTCAGACATAAATCACAGCAGGATCCTCTATGATCCACCTCCCAGAATTCTGGAAATAAAAGCAAAAATAAACAAATGGGATCTAATTAAAATTAAAAGCTTCTGCACAACAAAGGAAAATATAAGCAAGGTGAAAAGACAGCCTTCTGAATGGGAGAAAATAATAGCAAATGAAGCAACTGACAAACAACTAATCTCAAAAATATACAAGCAACTTATGCAGCTCAACTCCAGAAAAATAAACGACCCAATCAAAAAATGGGCCAAAGAACTAAATAGACATTTCTCCAAAGAAGACATACGGATGGCTAACAAACACATGAAAAGATGCTCAACATCACTCATTATTAGAGAAATGCAAATCAAAACCACAATGAGGTACCACTTCACACCAGTCAGAATGGCTGCAATCCAAAAATCTGCAAGCAATAAATGCTGGAGAGGGTGTGGAGAAAAGGGAACCCTCCTATACTGTTGGTGGGAATGCAAACTAGTACAGCCACTATGGAGAACAGTGTGGAGATTCCTTAAAAAATTGCAAATAGAACTACCTTATGACCCAGCAATCCCACTTCTGGGCATACACACCGAGGAAACCAGAATTGAAAGAGACACATGTACCCCAATGTTCATCGCAGCACTGTTTATAATAGCCAGGACATGGAAACAACCTAGATGTCCATCAGCAGATGAATGGATAAGCAAGCTGTGGTACATATATACACAATGGAGTATTACTCAGCCGTTAAAAAGAATTCATTTGAATCAGTTCTGATGAGATGGATGAAACTGGAGCCGATTATACAGAGTGAAGTAAGCCAGAAAGAAAAACACCAATACAGTATACTAACACATATATATGGAATTTAGGAAGATGGCAATGACGACCCTGTATGCAAGACAGGGAAAGAGACACAGATGTGTATAACGGACTTTTGGACTCAGAGGGAGAGGGAGAGGGTGGGATGATTTGGGAGAATGCCATTCTAACATGTATACTATCATGTGAATTGAATCGCCAGTCTATGTCTGACGCAGGATGCAGCATGCTTGGGGCTGGTGCATGGGGATGACCCAGAAAGATGTTATGGGGAGGGAGGTGGGAGGGGGGTTCATGTTTGGGAATGCATGTAAGAATTAAAGATTTTAAAATTTAAAAAAAATAAAATAAAATAAAATGTTAATACTCATAAAGAAAAAAAATAAACAAATACTAATAGAAAAAAAAAAAAAAGAAATGTAGAGAAACACTGAATCACTATGTTGTACCAGGGAAACCAACATAGTGTTATAGGTCAATGACACTTCAAAGATGAACAAATTCAGGAAAAAAAAAAAAAAAATCAGATGTGTGGTTGCCAGAGGCAGGGGATTGGGGAAGAGGGAATTGGATGAAGGCAATCAAAAGGTACAATCTTGTAGTTATAAGAAAAGTGAGCACTAGGGATGTAACATACAACATGATAACTATAATGAACACTGCTGGGTTTATGCATGAAAGCTGTTAAGAGAGTAAATCCTGATGGTTCTCATCACAAGGAAACTTTTTTTTTTTTTTTTTTGCTACTTCTTTAATTTGTTTCTATATGAGGCGATGGACATTGACTCAACTTACTATGGGAATTATTTCACATTGTAAGTAAGTCAAATCATTATGCGGTATACCTTAAATTTGCATAGTCATGTCCAACCCTTTTGTGACCCCACGACAGACTGTAGCCCGCCAGGCTCCTCAGTCCATGGGATTTCCCAGGCAAGAATACTGGAGTGGGTTGCCATTTCCTTTTCCAGGGGATCTTCCTGACCCAGGGATGGAACTTGTGTCTCTTGCCTTGGCAGGCAGATTCTTTACCATTGAGACACCAGGGAAGCCCAAATTTATCTGTCAATTTAATCTCAATAAAAGGAACAAAAGTAAAAAAATCAGTGAGAATAACCCAATAGTCTATCAGAAGGGGAAATTTTGAATTAAATTATGGAGCAACACTTAACAAAAGATTCTATACAGGCAACAACTAGGGGGGAAATAAGCTAAAGCATAATTAGCATAATACTCAGATGATTTAACAAAAGATTCTATACAGGCAACAAGTAGGGAGTAAAATAAGCTAAAGCAGAACAAGCATAATACTCAGATGATTTTGAAATATGGTTGCATATGTGTGTGTGCATGTGTACAGGATAAATGATAAACTATTGGGTTAAAACCATTACGTCTGGAGTGTAGGATGTGGAAGGGCAATTTCCTGTATTCCATGGTCTCTTCTTCTTTTGTGCTTTGGATTTTTGCAACAGACATGGATTATTTCTGCCATGGAGTTGGAGGCGGGGGGGACACTCAATAAAAATAAACTTAAAAAAAAAAATTCCTCAAACTGTTTGGCTGTTTACAAACTGAGATCATGAGGGAGTTTGTTTAGACTCTGAGTGGGGGAAGGGGGAGGAAGACTGAGCTTCTGGGGATAATAAAGGGAACAGAAGAATCAGGGGGTGACAGGGACAGATCAGATTGTGAATGATGCCAGTCACCCATTTGCCAAAGCAAAACATCACCAGAGCAGGCACTTCATACATAGTCATAAAATTCCCTCATCCGTGTGCCATCGTCCAAAGCAAAATCCCTGACCATGCGCCTTTGCTCTGAATTGATAAGGTTACTAATTACCAGGGGACAAGGGCTCTCTGTGGTGACATTTATACAATTCCCTGCCCTTCCATCCAATTCAAACAAGGTAATACTCAAAGGAAATTGGCCAGTAGATTCCTTGCGCTTCAACTCAGGCAAGTCAAAACCTTTCCAAAGCTCGACTGGCTGGTATTAAAATAAGAAAATTAAAATTTAAGAGTCTCAAGTTGCAGATGCTTTCACTAGTTTGGGAGTTATTCATATGGGCGCCACTCTGCTTGGCAGATAAATAAGATGGACATAATGTGTTCTGTGTGGTCTTACACGCAATATAAAAAAGCCTGCATTCACGTACAATGTAACAGAAAAGTAAAGATGCTAGGTCATCTATCCAAGACAGTCATGCCAGCTGGCAACCAAAATTGTCTCTATTTCAACCTGCCTTTTGAGGGGAAGGACTAGAGAATACCTTACATTATTCGTTCAGTTTGTATTTAAATATATGTACATTTTAACTTTTGTAATGCTCTGCTGGTTCCCACCATTCAACAGCACAAACCAGACATATCCCCTCGCCAGAGCCTCCCTCTCCCCTCCCCTGGTCCCGTCCCTCTAGGTCGTCACAGAGCACCAGACCGGCTCCCTGTGCTATACAGCAACTTCTCACCAGCTGTCCATCCAGTTTTCAAGTCTATGATTGCTTAATAAGAAAGAAAGTGGAGGAGGAGGAAGAAGGAAGAAGATAAGAAGGAAGAAGAAGAGAGGGACTTTGAAGTGACCTTTGCTTATTCTTTATCTGGGAATCAAGACACCTGGATTCTTAACATTGGTTTCATCAGTGTTATCATCTGCATAACAGGGTTTAAAGAAACTTGCTCATTTATATTGATAGACTTATGGTAATAGTAAAATGAATATCCAAATGAATGGGGCTATATATATTCATTTTAGCCATCCTATAATCACACACAGGGAGAAATCAGTTCAGTCGTTCAGTCATGTCTGACTCTTTGCGACCCTATGGACTGCAGCATGCTAGGCCTCCTTGTCCATTGCCAACTCTCGGAGTTTACTCAAACTCATTTCCATTGGATGGTAATGCCATCCAACCATCTCATCCTCTGTCGTCCCCTTCTCCTCCTGGCTTCAGTCTTTCCCAGTATCAGGGTCTTTTCAAATGAGCCAGTTCTTCGCATCATGCGGCCAAAGTATTGGAGTTTCAGCTTCAACATCAGTCCTTTCAATGAATGTTCAGGACTGATTTCCTTTAGGGTGGACTGGTTGGATAGGGAGAGACAGACAGAATCGGTAGATAGTGAAATGAAAGTCTATCAGTCGTGTCTGACACTTTGTGACCCCATGAACTGTACACAGAGATGCAGGTTTGATCCCTAGGTCTGGAAGATCCCCTGGAGGAGGGCATGGCAAACCACTCCAGTATTCTTGCCTGCAGAATCTCATGGATAGGGGAGCCTGGCAGGCTACAGTCCATGGGCTTGCAAAGAGTCAGACACGACTGAAGTGACTTAGTACTCACGCACCGACTGTAGCCCACCAGGCTCCTCTGTCCTTGGGATTCTCCAAGGCAAAAATACTGGAGTGGCTACCCTCTCCCTTCTCCAGGGGATCTTCCCAACCTAGGGATTGAACCTGGTCTCTTGCATCACAGGCATATTCTTTACAGTTATGAGCCACCAGGGAATAGATGATACATATACACTATTTTAATGTATTTTGAAAACTAGACATCATCCTACTATTATCGGCAAACTCCAGCCACAGGGGAAAGTGCTGGCTTCCCTGCCATGTTTGCTGGAGCTTGAAGGGGTTTCTCTGGCAAGACACCAACTTCCTTGTGAGAAGCTGGCTGCAGGTCTGAGAGAAGGAAACTGACTCTTGTTACAGTAAATGTCAACACCAGTGGGACAATCTTACTGGCTGGCTGTGCGCTGCGAGCAAATATGCTGTTACTGCTTTTTGACCTGGAAAACTCCACTTGGGGAGCCCCGCCCCAAACTTTGAGCCTGTTTAGAGGGAGAGTGAGCCCCAAGACTCTCATTTTGACCCTCCATATGCAGATCATTAGACATGTGACTCCCTAGAAACTTCTCAGCATCCAGCATTCATTCTGGCCTCACTTCTATAAATGCTGCCTTATATCCTTATAAGTATCTAGAAAGATGATTCT
Organism: Ovis aries; assembly: GCF_016772045.2. Lineage (NCBI taxonomy): Eukaryota > Metazoa > Chordata > Mammalia > Artiodactyla > Bovidae > Ovis > Ovis aries. The sequence continues at coordinate 6,596,092 of NC_056077.1, read as the reverse complement.
CATGAGTAACATATGCATCCTTAGTCACTCAGTCATATCTGACTCTTTGCCACCCCATGGACTATAGCCCACTAGGCTCCTTTGTCCATGGGATTCTCCAGGGAAGAATACTGGAGTGGGTTGCCATGCCTTTGTTCAGGGGATCTTTCCAACCCAGGGATCAAACCTGAGTTTCTTATATATCCTGCATTGGCAGACAGGTTATTTACCACTTGTGCCTGGGAAGCCCTATAATTGACATACAGCAGTGTATAAATTTAAATTGAACTTTATCTTCAGTATCTCAGCATAGAAATCTCTAGAATTAGATTGTCTATTTCCAAACACTGGTTTTGATATTTACTAGGTATATAGTTACTTAGCCAGTGAGTTTACTGCTATGTCCTCAGTTTTTGTATCTGTACAATGGGAGTAATACTATCCCTTAATTCCTAGATGACCTAAGCCTTAAAAGAAATAAAATTGGAAGAGTGCATCTAGTGTTTCACTTAGAGGGGAACGATACTGTTAGCAAATGCATAGTAAATTTGGTTATCTATTCTAAAGCAACATACACACACAATCATTTCAAAAGAACATCCATTTAAAATAGTTAGGTTTAAGTCCAATGTAGCGGGAGAATGTGGTACTTTATTTCTAGCTTGTGATGAGCTATAGATAAATGTGATTAGACTGATTAGTCACTCAGTCATGTCTAACTCTTTGGGACCCTTGTGGACTGTAGTCTACCAGGCTCCTCTGTCCATGGGATTCTCCAGGCAAGAATACTGGAGTGGGTAGCCATTCCATTCTCCAGTGATCGTCCCGACCCAGGGATTGAACCTGGGTCTCCTGCATTGTAGGCAGATTCTTTACTCTCTGAGCCATCCAGAGGGTATGGCAATCCACTCCAATATTCTTGCCTGAAAAATCCCATGGACAGAGGAACCTGGTGGGCTATAGTCCATAGGGTTGCAAAGAGTTGGACGTGACTGAAGTGACTTAGCATGCACATGGATAAATTGGAGAGAAAAGGTTTATTGTAGATATAAAGTTCCTAATCATTAATCTTAAACAAAATCCCCAGCCTCCAGTGACTCCTTTCTGCAGAAGGAGGAAGATGAATCATTCTGTTGCAAGCTACATGACTAACAGTGTCAGAAAACCATTGCTGTGAACTTCACTTCCTCTGTTCATGCCAAAGTCTACTTGACATTTCTATTTATGCAATAGTATCCTCTTGAAAGATGGGAGGGAGAGGGGTTTAGGTGAGCACATGATCTGCTGAGGGAATACCATATAAGCGAGAGATAAGCTACAGAGACAGAAGTGCAGAGATGAAGCTAAGCAAATATACACCACGTGTACTATCTTTTCCTATCCCATGACCACAGCAGACATCATTAATCGATCATAGCACTCTTTCCCCATGAACCTGTCTATGACCCCATAATCCTCTACCTAGTGCTGCAGCAGACAGACACTACCAATCACCCAGAGACACAAAATGACATAAAACCATTTTATAATCTCGGATGCTGGTCTTAATAGTAACAGTAAATAAAAGTCTGCAAACATGATGAGGGTAGGCATAAATAGCTGGGAACAACTTGGGTCAAAAAATATAGCAAAAAGGAGCAAAAAGTTTACAGGAAAAAGTGAAGAGCTGGCGTCTTTCTTCCTAAGCCTCAAAGGTTTGGGGCTGACAAAACATGAAATTGTCTAGAGAGAAGTAAAAGTCAGGCTGAAGGATTCAGAGTAGAATTGGGGAATTTAAGAGAGCTTCAAAATTTAAAACCTGCAGCATTCATCATTTTAAAATTAAAAAAAAAAAGATTGACTCAGCTATCTATGCTAAGAAACTGCCTGAAAATGCAGCATAGGGATTATGAAAAGCCCTTTAATAAAATTAAGATGAGGATTATACCTCAAAAAGGCCTGACTGAACTGTGCGAATCATACAAAAGAAAGTGGTAGGATAATTACTTGTGCTGTGACTTTCCAGTTAGCAAAAGAGGGAAACCGACAACTAAAGATAACAAATGAATGGCGATTAGAAAAATATAACAATATATAGCAAAAGACATATATGCATGGGTCAGGAAGATCTGTGAAGAAGGAAAAGGCTACCCACTCCAGTATTCTTGCCGGGAAAACTCCATGGACAGAGGAGACTGGTGGGCTACAGTCCCAAAGAGTCAGACACGACTGAGTGACTCACACTTTCATTGGTTTTCACTCTACATGCAATGGTCATGAAACCATATTTATCTAGTAAATAAAGTCACCCATGAATTCCAGCTCTTGTGAAGATCCCACTCTAGGGGAAGAAGATTCATGAGAAACAAGACACAGTTTAAATGCACATAATATGTTAAGCGGTGATCGCTATAAAGGCAAGAAGAAAGGTAGTTGAGAATGTCAGAGCAGAATGTGCAACTTTTTAAAAAGAGTTCTCGTTTGATGTGCACCATTTTTTAAAGTCTCTATTGAATTTGTTGCAATATTGCTTCTGTTTCATGTTTTGTTTGTTTTTTTTTTTGGCTGTGAGGCATGTGGGATCTTACCTCCCTGATCAGGTACTGAACCCACACCCTCTGCATTAGAAGTCAAAATCTTAACCATTGGACTGCCAGGGAAGTCCCCTGTGCCCTTTTAGAAATGGTGCTTTATTCAAGGAAAGAAACAAAAATGAGTATGACTGGAGAGGAAAGAGAGAGACACTCTGGTAGAAGATGGAAGTTGTGTAAGTGGTCAAGAGGCAGGGCATGCAAATCCTTAGAGACTAGGTTGTGGATTTGGGTCTTTATCTTAGTTGGTAAAGAATCTCCCTGCAATGTAGGAGACCCCGGTTCGATTCCTGGGTCGGGAAGATCCCCTGGAGAAGGGATAGGCTACCCACTCCAATATTCTTGGGCTTCCCTGGTGGCTCAGCTGGTAAAGAATCTGACTGCAATGCAGGAGACCTGGGTTCGATCCCTGGGTTGGGAAGACCCCTGGAGATGGGAAAGGCTACCCACTCCGGTATTCTGGCCTGGAGAATTCCAGGGACTATATAGTCCATGGGGTCACAAAGAGTCAGACCCGACTAAACGACTTTCACTAGGGAAAAACAGGAAGCCACCAAATCAGATAAGCAGGAGAGAGGTATGGCCATGTCTGCGTTTGAAAAGGTCTATGTAAGAAAGCCCTAGGGGGATGCATGCTGGCAGCAGGAAGACCACTTAGGATGTTCTTATAGGAGAAGTCAGCACAGACGGAGGCTTGGACCAAGGGAGACATCTTGGAAGGATTTGGTAAATCATGAAGGGGAAAACGTCAGCAGGACTTGGTCATAGGTCAGATGTGAGTAGTGGTGAACTAGTTTTTTCCTTGAAAAAAAAAAAAAAAAGAAATATTCTAGGAACCCAGTCTGGAATGTGATCCATCTCTATACTAATCATTTTGAGGATTCTTGATTAGGCGCTGAGCCTGTTCTTGAATGTCAGTGAAGGGGTAAGGATGCAAAAGTGAAATCAGTTTTAGTTTTATGATGAACTGAAAGTTTATTAAAAAAAAAAAAAAAAAGAGTCCACAGAAGGAAAGTGAGAATAACATTACAGCAATCCAAATATGAGATCAGAGAAGACACTAAACTTTAAAAAAAAAGAAGAAGAAGAAGATTTTCTATGGTGTTCCAGTTAAAGAATTGGCATTCCAGTGCAGGTGACTTGGGTTCGATTCCTGGCTGGGGAACTAAGATTCCATACGCTGTGGGACAACTAGGCCTGCAAGACTCAACAGAAAGATTCCAGATGCTGCAACTAAGGCTCAAAAATTAATAAATAAATATTTTTGTAAAGAATCTTTTTTTTTTTTTAAGGAGAGAATCTGACTAAAGACACAAAAATGAGACTTAAGAAATGACTTCTCATGTGACCAAAATAGACAAAAAGCCAAAGGTTACATGAAGTTTGGAAACCCAGAAGCATCAGAATTCCCTTGACAGGCATGGAAAATTGGAAAAGGATCATGTCTTAGTTGTGCAGAGAAATTAGCTCTATTATTGTTATAAATGCCTTAAACATTTAGAACAGACACATGGCCACAACTGCACAGACAGTGCTGAGATATGTCAAGAAAAACAGAAGACAATTAATTAGTATGACAGCATTCCCCAAGGAAGCCATTCAAACATTTAGTGGAAAACAGAGATATAATAAAATGCAATCATCTGGTGTCTATATTAGCAATAATTAGTATATATAATCAAAGCCAAGCCAAAGATTATTTTTCCATTCCAAGTGTGCAGACTGGAAACATTCTCTTGGTGCAGATGGGAGGCGTGCACTGGAGTCAAGTTCCTTGTTGGGACAGAGAAAAGACATACTGGTTAGCCTTCCCAACAGACGAGGCAACCTGATCTGTAGTTGGCAGATCAGAGAAAGTCACCTCCTGCAAATCGCGTGCTCTCCAAAATAAAGTGCGAGGAAACTGCAGAGAGGATGGAGTGCAGAGAGTCTGGGACAAGTGGCTGGACACATTTGATCAAATCCTTCCCTACATCACTTGAGCTACATATCTAGCTCTTGAAATTGGAGTTCAAACCATCACCAGTTTCGTTAGTGATAGTCCTCATGAGGCTTCTGAATTGTTTCTTGGGCAGGAGATAAATATCAGTCATCTCTCTTTCCTGATTCTCTTTCAAATATCAGCACTGACATCTAAGTCAGGTGAGTTAGTTTCACACGCTCACCACCACTGTCCACCTCCGTCTCTGTGACAGACATTACTAGATGATAACGGCACTCTTTCCCACTCAGCTTCAGTATCTTTACCCAAGAAGCAACTTGGGTGGTAAACTCATATCATAAAATACTACTCGATAAGAAAAGGGAGCAGACTATTGATATTTGCAGCAACTTGAGCTAATTTCTGGGGCATTATGTTGAGTGAGAGAAGTTGACTCTATAATATTACATACCATACATTCCCTGTATGTGATATTCTTGAAATCGCAACATGTAAGTAATGAAGAACAGGTTGGTGGTTGTCAGGGGTTGGGGATGGGCGTAGGGTGGGAGAAAGTGGAGCAATGTGAGGGATCCTTGTGATCTAACTGCTGCGTCTTGACTGTGGTGTGGACATACAAAGTGTTACAGGAGTATAGAACTAAATACACACACACAGGATTACAAATAAAACAGGGAGCCAAAATAATATCAGTAGATGACATCAATGTCTAGGTAAAAGCCTTAGATCTTACTGCATCAATAAAATCAATCAATAATTGTTTTATGATACTACAGTGTTTTTTGAAGATTTCCTTGGAGAAATCTGAGTAAAGGGTACCCAGGATCTCTGTGTATTATTTTGGAAGCTTTCTGTGCATCTACAAATCTGTAATTATCTCAAAATACAAAGTTTAAAGACAAACAAACAGACAATAAAAACACAGCCCTTTGTGAATCTACCGATAACCAAAGTGATATAGTGATCACAGTACATTCAAGACTATTTGTCCTCCCTAAAGTAGGCCATTAGGCTTTTATCCGTATTTATTTTCAAAACCAAAGGGGGAAAATATAAGAAGTCTAATTTCCTGCCTAGATTCTGATTTTCATAAAAGTATTTCCATTCTCTCAACATAAGCTGCAGTGACCACAAAATGACGTGACATGTGGAAGTGCTTTGGGCTGGAGAGATGTTGCCAACTTCACCATCTCCAGCTGGTATCAGCTCAGCAGTCCTGGCAGAAATTGGGAACCTAGACCCAGTCCTGGGGTTCCCTGGTGGCCAGGAGGTAAAGAATCCACCCAGCAGTACAGGAGATACGAGTTCGATCGATGGGTCAGGAAGCTCCTCTGGAGAAGGAACTGGCAACCCACTCCAGCATTCTGGGAAATCCCATGGACAGAGGAGCCTGGTGGGCTACAGTCCCTGGGGTCACTAAGTCGGCCATGACTTAAGGACTAAAGAACAACAACAACAAGCCCAGTCCTGGCACTGACAAGTGTCTGGAGTTTGGAGCTAAGCTCCAAACCCCAAGCCCCGGCGGTCTGTGTTGAGTCGGATTCTGAATGGCTCCATCAGCCCCCATCCAAAGCCAGAGTACCAACATCCCAAAGCGGAATCGCATCTCACTGCTGGCAAAACAGCTCTTTGGGTTCCATGGCAACTCTGCCTCCTAACTGCATTTTGCATCGGCATTTACCCTACATTCATTTCCAAATTGAAACGGTATCTTGTACTACACATGTTTCTTGTGATAGTTTGTCCTGTGAATTCATTTAATAATGAAGCATATGGTCTGTCTTCCCATTTCAAGAACCTGGGTCGTGTTCACAACAGCCAACTGCCAAGCGTTGCACATACACAAGGAAGAGCTTTTCAGCCCGCGATTTTGAGGATGAAAAGAGGCTCAGGTGAGCTTGCTTCCATTAACCTGTGCCAATGAGAAAATGATTGTATTCTCCCACACTCAATAGCGTGGAAGTTGGTGAATATTTAGTAGTGTAATCAAGGATAACAAGTGCAGAATGGGAGCACTCTGTTCAAACTTCCTCCAGCTTTTCACAGTGTGACAGCAGAGGATGTGTGTTTATTATAAGGAAAATGTTGTTTAAAAGGCACTTTGTTGTGTGTGTGTGTGTGTGTGTGTGTGTGTGTGTGAAGAAAACAGGTTACCACATACACTGTATGGATGTAAATGAATGAAATCTTTTGGGAGGCAAATTTTAGCAACGTTTATGAAAAGTGAATTGATCCAGCCCTTGCTGGACTAAGAAATTATCCTATAAATATACATGCACAAAAGACAGATGTATAAATAAATGCAATGCTTGAAATAGGAAAAAAAAAAAAAGAAACTTAAGCCAAACTATTTCTATCAGCATTAATAAGGAATCTATTAAATAAATACCACTTCATTCATAAAACAGAATACAATGAAACTATTAAAAATAGGTTAGTTGTATACATCCAGTATGAAATTATTATACATGGCATATTCATTTATAAACATTAGCACTAACCAGCTGGTTAATTTCTTTCTTTCTTTCTTTGGTGGCTAGCTGATGAATCTTTCATGGACCAATTCTGGGAATATTGCTACATCTCTTATCCATGGTTCTTTTTTTTTTAAACTGGAATAAAGTTGCATTACAACGTTGTGATAGGTTCTGTTGTACAACAAAATGAATCAGCTATATGCGTACATATAGCCCCTCCCTCTTAGATTTCCCTGCCCACCCCCATCCTGTCCCTCTCAGGCATCACAGAGCACCAAACTGAGCTCCCTGCGCTATACAGCAGGCTCTCACTACCTCTCTGTTCCACACGTGGCAATGCACATATATCAATACCAATCTCCCAGCTCATCCCCACCATGCCCACAGGCCCATTCTCTACATCTGCATGTCTGTCACTGCCCGGCACATAAGCCCATCTGTACTGCTTGTCTAGATTCCACATGTTCATTGTGATGCTATTTCCAATCGCCAGGACACGGAAGCAACAGACGAATGGGTTAAGAAACTGTGGTAGATATGCACAGTGGAATACTACTCAGCCATACAATGGAACGAAATTGGTTCATTTGTACATGGATGGACCTAGAGTCTAGACATGGGTGGACCTAGAGTCTGTCATGCAAAGTGAAGTATGTTAGAAAGAGAAAAAAATATTCTATGGTTCTTGATTCCTTTCTCAAGATCTGCTTCTCTCAGGAGATCTGAAGACACCTATGGACTGGGGTAAATAGGGAGTGATTAGTCCAAGGGTGTAAAGTTTCAGTCGTGTTAGATGAACAAGTTTTAGAGATCTGATTGACCCAAGGTACAACATAGTACCTGGAGTTATGGTATCCTGTTGGGTGCTTCAAAATTTGTCAAGAAGGTGTGTGTATGAGCTCAGGCATGCCCAATTTCTTTGCGACCCCATGGACTACAGCCTAGCAGGCTCTTCTGTTCATGGAATTTTTTCCAGACAAGAATACTGGAGTAGATTGCCATTTCCTTCTCCAGGGATCTTCCTGACCTGGGGGTCGAACACACGTCTCTTAAGTCTCCTGTACTGGCAGGCGGGTTCTTTACCACTACTGTCATCTGGGATTTAAGAGGGTAGATCTCCTGATAAGTATTCTCTCACACACACACAACAAAGAGACACAAGGATACTCTGAGAGGTGCTGAATATGTCCATCACCTTAATTACGGAGATGATATCACGGGCTTATGCATATATCTGAACGCATCAAACTGTACATATTGAATATATATCATTCCCTGTGTTTCAATGACACTAAAATATAGCACTTTAATTTTTTTTAAGCTCACCCTTTCAGAATCTAAAGGGAAAACATCCCCAAACTTTGCTTCATCTTTGATTTTTCAAAAGACATATTTCATGATGCTACTCAGCTTCTCTAAAGATGTGCATGCTGAGGAGGGCATGGCAACCCACTCCAGTATTCTCACATGGAGAATCCCTATGGACAGAGGAGCCTGGCAGGCTATAGTCCATAGGGTCACAAAGAGTCAGGCACCACTGAAGCACCTTAGCACACATACACTATTCAATAATAATATGCAATTCATATATTATATATGTACACATATACATATGTATATGGCATATGTAAACACACACAGTTGAAGGTAGGGGTCCAGCTAGTCCCCAAACTAAGTTTTACAATCCTCTATTGCCATTTTGCAAGTATCCATTTACCTTTAACATTTTCTAAATGCCTTCTTTAAGAAGAGTAGGCATTTAGCCCACTCTAAGGTAAATAAGAACTTCTAACAGTTAAAGCCATGTAAAAGGAGCTGCCTTGTGCGACAGTCCCAAGCCTGAGTGCACTCAAGCATGTGGGCTCTCGTGGGATGAATCGTAAGATCCAAGGGTCTCTCTGTGATTGAGCTGTCTCTCAGGCTCTCTTTCACTCACAGGGAATGCTTGCCACGCACTTAAGCTGTAGTTGTTCTAATCTCCTGGGTGTAGATACATGACTGGTTCTCACCCCTCCACCTGTAACATCTTTTGCCTGCCTCCTCGACAACACAATAGCACATGACTGATGCCAAAAGCTCAGATGCCGAAAGCTCAGCTTCTCGTACACAAGTGTTGAATTGAATCTCAGAGACAGTGGAGACACAGCAGGGCTTCTGCCTCGAAAAACTGTTGTGTCTCAACTCGGAGAAGATAGTGGGAAATTTTCGAGTAATGGTTCAAAGAGAGTGTGACCAGCTCATGGCTGATGGTGAGGTAGGTAGGAGTCTGCATTAGCACCCTTCAGGTCCAAGTGGTCTGGGGTCTACAGGACTGTGGGCAGCCATCCCATCATTAATCTTTGCCTTCTCCCACCTGGAGGGGGTTCCAGAATCTACAAAACAGCTCAAAGATATTGTAGTGCGGATCCTTTGATGAGAAAGCAAGACTTTGCCCTGAGGCTGCTCTTGACTGTTGCCTCCCTTCCCTCCCCGTCCCTTCCTAATTACCAATTCCTAGATTCTGCCCCTTGGAACTCTGGAAAGGACATGGAGGCTGAAGGAAAGCTGTTCTCTGTAATCAAAGAAATGGGGGACATAGGCTTTGTGCCTAGGGCCCCCACAGGGTCCTGCTTGGTATCATAACTGCTTCTGTATTAATATCATGTCTTCCTCTGATTGGAAATCCTTCAGGGCAGTGAGTGGCTTGATTCTGTTTATTTCTTCATCTCACAACACTAGCCACATAGTAGGTGTGCAGTGCGTGACTCTGGGATGATAAAATCAACCCTGCAAAGCAACCTTGAGTGCATGTCTATCTACAAAGTGTTCCTTATGAATTCTAGACTTTTAAATGTTCTGCCAGAATATTTAAAGCAATCTGCTGTTAAAATAGTAATAAAGGCGGCAGCAGCAGTGATGGCAATAATGTATAAATTGAAAAGTAAATCCATAGAGATGTCAATAGAATGTATTTGTGTTTCTTTATTTCCATTTCCCCTTATTTGAGAAGGGGTGTTTTCATCAGCTTGAATGCCTAACTAGAGTAATTTACATCCCACTGGTATCAAGAGCCAAAGCATGTGATGGCTGCCTTCTTTGGGGATCCTTCCTCGTGGAATTTCTCCTCTCAAAATGACTAGTTGCTAACAAGCACTGCAATAAAGTAGATGCTTCTTCCATCCAATAAATGTCCTCTTTCCTTGAGTCAAAATTTTCTGGAAGGTGGGACAGAGAGGAAAGGCAAAATAAAAGATTGCATTTATAGTTTGGCCACAGAGACTAAATCAGATCATGTTTATTGAGTTCTTTCAATCAATAGACATGGAAAAGTTCAGGAGATTCTGACCCATGCCTCTAGGTATGCATTTGAGAGAGGTTTTTACTCAGCCCTGAAGTTGAGTTATTGCAGAATTAAAAAAAAAAAAAAAAAAGCAAAACATTTGTGTACACCCAGTGACACAGATATATTCCTAACAAGAGGGAAGGAGGAAATTCAGCTCCTATTATTTTTTTCTGCAGCCAGATTATAATATTAAAAGATAGGTTTTACACAAATTATTAAGCTGTGTCCTGGTTCTATGTTATTAACTGTAAGAAATAAAGACGTAAAGTGGTCTATTTTCAAGGACAGCCAGCTTTGAGTGACAGCTTGCTGATGTAGCAGCTGTAAGGGTTACAAAACTGGAAAGTCTGGGCAAACAGGGAGAGTGGAATGCTTAGCATTTTTCACGTGAATGGGAATAAGTGTACAGAAAAGGAGGAAAGAAGATGTCAGGGAGGGGCAAGCCCACAAACAGGAAGGGGATGAACTTAGCCGATGTCCTGGGAAGTGTGTTCACCCTGAGAACCGGCGGGGGGGTGGGGGTGGGGGCGGGGAACCTGTGTGCTAAGGAAACACACTGCTCCTTGTAATGGCTCTCTAGGTGTGCCTGCCCACCAGACACCTGATCTTGCAAGACCGCGGTTAAAGCCTCTCTTCTCATCTCATTAAAGCCTCACTTCAAGTCTCCAAGTCCATTCTTTGAGTTTGGGCTTTAACTCCCACATTAACCAAAAGATAGCCTCCCCAAAACATAAACAGAATCACAGATGGACGCACTGTAGATCACAAGATTAAACAGGATTCACGCAGTCAAATTGGCCATCCCTCGTTTATGTTTTTGCACAGATTACATTTGTTCTCAGAAACCGTCTCTGCCTGTTGGACACTCACGTCCCCTGGAGTCTTCCAGGAATTTAAGTTCCTCAGTGCCAGGCTCTGTGCCACTCATGGTGTACAGCCTCTTCTGGAGAAGGAACACAGTCTACCATGTTTGGAAGTCTCATGTTTATACCTATAAAGGACCAATTTATCTGAACTATTTTTTGCAGGAGCTGAACTAACCTGGATACACCTGCTTTTCTCACGCTGTATTTCCAGGTATGTTAGTCCATGCCATATAGTCCGTGGCATTCTCCAGGCCAGAATACTGGAGTGGGTAGCCTTTCCCTTCTCCAGGGGATCTTCCCAACCCAGGGATTGAACCCAGGTCTCCCTCACTGCAGGCGGATTCTTTACCAGCTGAACCACCAGGGAAGCCTTTATTTCCAAAGGGAAACTAAATCCTTCTTCCTGATATGTACACTCGTCAGACTTAGGTATTTTTCCTTTTTTCCCAACATCATTGACACATTAGAGAGACGGCTGACTATGAGGCAAATGGAACCAGAGACCTTAGGTAAGCTACGATGATCTTTACCGAGACAGCACAGCCAGTTATTCGGTAGCACCAGACCTTATGGGCACCACTTTTAAAGAAGCCTGAGTTCAAGTTGAAATTAAAGTTTTAATGGGGTTTGGGGGCTTCCCTGGTGGCTCAGTGGTAAAGAATCTACCTGCCAATGCAGGAGACATGGGTTCAATCCCTGGTCGGAGAAGATTCCACGTGCCGCAGAGCAACTAAGCCCATGGGCCACAGCTAGTGGCTCCTGATCTCTGGGGCCTGTGCTCTGTAACAAGAGAAACCACTGCCAGGAGAAGTCTGCATGCCACAACTAGACACTAGCTCCTGCTCGCCACAACTAGAGAAAGCCCATGCAGCAGTGAAGACCCAGCAGAGCCAAAAATAAACAGATAATGAGGTTTTGAAGTGTGATCGGATAAAGGGAATAGTAGCAACATTCTCTGGCTACCAGGGCAGCTAGTGGGTGGAATGAGGTAGACATTGGATACACCTAGTAGTAACAAATCCACAGTTTGTTCCTGGTCAATCATCTCTTCCCCATTTTTTTTTTTGGGGGGGGTAGCAATATTTCTCTTTCCATGGTGGTTTTACTACGTTATGTAAACCCCACCTCTCTGACTGCTATTGATATGTGGTCTTTGTGGGATCAAATTCTTTTATGCTTCTACCCTCAGGGGTCAGTTCAGGGATGAGGATGTGATGCAAGCAGAGCCGATATCTCTCTTATTTTATATATGGAAGCTAGAAGAGAGAGGATCATGTCTTGGTTCAAAACATGAGCTGTTAAGAATATAGCCTGAAGGCTACAACTAGCCTCACGAAGAAAACCTGCCGAAGAATGAAACCAATGCTCAGAAAGAAACCAAAAGATGGCGAGGAGACATAACATCAGTGACATATATTCAAGCCCCTGGACCCAGCCCTGCCTGAAGACATTTTTTTTTTTTTGAGCCATAATTTTATGAGCCAATACATCTCATTGTTATGAAGCAAGATTAAACTTGTTGGAATTAGGTTTTTGTCCCTTGCAATGAAAACCTTACTGATGAATCCAAATGAAGGCAGCAAAAGTGTGACCTACCATCCATTCTATGGCTGATTTTTCAAAATCCTCTTTCTCAGAGAGCTCTGATTTGGGCTAAGGTGGCTTCTAGATAAGGTCTCCCTGGTGGCTCAGACGGTAAAGAATCCGTCTGCAATGCAAGAGACTGCCTTCAATCCCTGGATGGGCAAGAGCTCCTGGAGAAGAGCATGGCAACCCACTCCAGTATTCTTGCCTGGAGAATCCCACTGGGCGGAGGAGCCTGGTGGGCTACAGTCCACGGAGTCGCAAAGAGTCAGACAAGAGTGAGCAGTGACTAAGCACACTCAGACGGCTTTTGGATCAACAGTAATCGTTCCTTCCTTCGGACAACTTCATAGACAGTGAGGCTGGAGCCCTGGATGGAGCTTAACAAAATTGTTCCTGAAAATGGAACACGCTTCACAGCCTCTTTCATCTGAGGGAGAGAATTCCTGTACTACCATAAAAATAATTTTGGAAAGAAATGCATCTGCTTTCAGAAACTGTCTGCCAAGATGTGGCCTGATGTAATTTAAAATGGCTAAGACAATCAGCTCGAAAATTAAGGTTTCTAATGGGAACACCTACTCAGCCCTAATAATAGGGGAACTACCATCATAATTATAATGTGGCGGAAGCAGGCACATCATTAACTAACTTTTCTCAGCTACTGCAATTAACGAGCATCAATAGATTGAGTAAATTATTAATAACCCACACATGCTCCAATGCACACTGCTGGCTGTTTTTTTTTTCCAAGTAAGAAGCAAAAGTTAACAGCTGATATCCAAACAACCTTTGATTTATCTCTTTCACAACATTACTGTACTCTTCAGTAATTCCTTCTGGAGGAGATAACAGTTGTAGAAAATGCAGTAGTGAATAGAGAAGTGAGCAATGCCATCAGCAGATGAAGCATCTTTAATGAGTTGATCAAACAGTCCCATTCCTAAAGTTCTTCATGGTGCAATCATTTATGGAACTGTTGTTATCACTGAGTGCTAGTAATGGGGCAAGTTGTTATGGCTGTTACTTTATACAGTAGGACGTGAATCAGCAGTTCTCAAAGACAGCCTAGGGACCAATTTAGTTTATGCTCTTCACAAATAACCTCCTCAAAGCACAGGGCATTAACACAAGGTGGCCCAGTCCACTGTATAAGTGATAAAGAAGACAAAAAAAGGAGAGGGAGAGATCCGCAAAGAGTGAAGGGGCACAGTCAAGGTTGCACAAAGAGGTCTGCAAGTCTCTTCCATCTCTTACACTTAACTTGTTGACAGCACTAGGTAAATAAAGCATATTCCTTGGCTTTAAGGTGTGTGTGTTCTAAGGCAGGGAGGCTGCTGAATAAGAAACATCAATATACTGTGAAAGCCCTATGGTTGGAATAAATAAGGGGAGGCGGGAGGGAAGAATAGGCAACCCAGCCTAGGGCAGGAGGTTCACAGATTCACCTCCCCAGAGGTTTAAAATCTCTGGGTTCTTAAAGGGCAGGGGAAGTGAGGGGTGGGAAGCGGTGGGCAGGGAGGGAAGGAGCAGGGAGGGAAGGGAAGGGAAGGGAAGGGAAGAGAATAAAGTAAAACTGCTGTACAGTACAAACTACCACAACACTATAAAGCAATGAAACACCAATAATAATAAATTAAAATAATAAATAGTAAATTCTGAAAAGCACCAAAAAAGATAATAAAGGCTGCATCCTTTAAAAGGATGAACTTTATTATATGGTATCCCTTATATGTGGAATCTAAAAGACGGAGGATACAAACGAATTTCTTTACAAAACAGAAGTAAAGACATAGATGTAGAAAACAAACTTATGGTTTCCAGAGGGTAAGGAGGCGGCAGTAAATGGGGAGACTGGGATTGATATATACACACTGTGTGTGTGTGAGTTGCTCAGTCCTGTCCAACTCTTTGCAATCCTGTGGTCTGTGGCCCATCAGGCTCCTCTGTTCATGGGATTTTCCAGGTAAGAATACTGGAGTGGGTTGCCATTCCCTCCTCCAGGGGATCTTCCTGACCCAGGGATTGAACCTGGTTCTCCTGCATTGCAGGCAGATTCTTTGCCGTGTGAGTCATGAGGAAAATCCCATATATGCACTACTAGATATAAAATAGAGAGTGAATAAGGACCTGCTGCTTAGTACCAGAAAGTCTACTTAATATCTGTAATGGTCTATATGGGAAAGAATCTAAAAAATAGTGGATATGTGTATATGGATAACTGATTCACTTTGCTGTACATCTGAAACTAACACAACATTGTAAATCAACTATACGCCAACTAAAAAAGAAATTATTAAAAAAGAAAAGAAAATAGAATAGAATGAAATAAAGAAGAGATGAGGTAAAATAGAGGTAGAAAAGGTCCCCACAGAGGAAACACTGTATATAAAGGTCTGGATGTAAGAAAGGCATGGAACATACTTGGAAAAACAGGCCACCTGATGTAGTTTGAGTGCAGCTAAGACGGTGGGCAGGGGCCAGGTGAGAAGGGATGTCTTAAGGATCAGATGCTCACCACTGAGAGCAGTGGCCAGCCTGCATGGAGTCTCCAGGAAGGGACTGTACTCATGGGAAGATCACTGAGGCAGCAGCTGGCAGAAGAGAGTGGAGATGGGATGTGATTAGGGGAAGAAAGAATCCAGAGAATTTTCACCAATCTGTGGGATGACTGTGGCCTTAACCATAGGCTCAGCAGTATGGACACAGCAGGGAACCAATGGGAGCCTTTTCATGATTGTGTGTGTGTGTGTGTGTGTGTGTGTGTGTGTGTGTGTGTGTGTGTGTATGCTTGCATTCATCTCTGACTCTTTGTGACCTCATGGACTATAGCCTGCCAGGCTCCTCTGTCCATGGGATTCTACAGGCAAGATTACTAGAGTGGTTATCATTCCCTTCTCCAGGGGATCTTCCCCAACCATGGATCAAACCTGGTCTTCTGCACTGCAGGCAGATTCTTTACCATCTAAGCCACCAAGGAAACTCACCTTTTCATGATTATCAGAAGATAAAACTCAAAGTCTGGACTCTTGAGTCTGAGAATCCAGCCAAGTCCTTAACAGGCAAGCTACCATACTGCCCCTGCTACTTCTACCAGATTCAAACAGCACCAGGAAGTCCAGTAACCTTGGCTCTGAGTCAAAAACACAAAAGTGGAGATTCCAGAAGCCTGGGCTGCAGGTGATGATTTCCAAAACCTGGGTTTCCCTCTTCCATCTCTCTCAACCTGCATTTTCAAAGACCAAATCCTACTGGAAGGTTGTTGTCATTCAGTGGCTAAGTCGTGTCTGGCTCTTTACGACTTCATGCACTGAAGCACACCAGGCTTCCCTGTCCTTCACCATCTCCTGGAGTTTGCACACAAACTCATCCATTGAGTCAGTGATGCCATCTAACCATCTCATCCTCAGCCGTCCCCTTCTCCTCCTGCCTTCACTGGGATGTGGGGAGTCTTTCAGAAAGAAAGAACAAGTGTAGGATAGGTAGACCAGAAGGCCCCTTCCCTCAAAGACCTTTATAGACCAGAGAAGCAGCAGAATACGATGACTCCAGGTGTTTCTCTCTTGACGTCTCCATCCATGAAAAGGCATCAGCCTGAACTGATTTTAGGCACATGCAGAGTCATCTGGCAGAGTACTGTGAGCAGGAAGAGGAAAGGAAAAGTGACCCAGGGGTCATTTGGCTACAAACATACTCAGAGCCTGTCTGCGGGCAAGTGCCTGGGGCTGCTGAATTCAGGATCAGTCTTACACAGTCTCTGCCTTCCAGGTCTCATTGGGTTTCTGCTCAAACGATTGCCTCATTTTGAGATCATTCAAGCATGTTAAAGCTGTAGACAGCAGAGCAGCACATCTATTCAATGACCATTTAAACTATACAACTGGAATTTATCACGAGTACAAGGGAGAGGGTGAGTCGTTAGAAAATCAGACTTGGAAAATCTCCACTTGTGATCCAACAGCTCTGTTTTCTGCTCAGGGAACTGGGCGCTGCAGCCTTCAAACATTAAACAGATACAGCCTCTGCTTGGTGGAGAAAAGGGATCCGAGGTC
Source organism: Ovis aries (assembly GCF_016772045.2). NCBI lineage: Eukaryota > Metazoa > Chordata > Mammalia > Artiodactyla > Bovidae > Ovis > Ovis aries. Next base: position 6,579,300 of record NC_056077.1, on the reverse strand, counting down.
AAGATGCATACAGCAAAATCGGTCTTAAAATAGAAAGGAAAAGATGTAAAAAATGTAAAGCATGAACTTGAGACAAGGTGAAAATAAAAGAAGGGGGCAGTATAGGTGAGCTTCCCCATGGCTCAAGCAGAAAAGAATCTGTCTGCAATGCAGGAGACCCAGGAGACATGTATTCATTCCCTGGGTCAGGAAGATCCCCTGGAGGAGGGCATGGCAACCCACTTCAGTATTCTTGCCTAGAGAATCCCACAAACAGAAAAGCCTGGTGGGCTACAGTTCATGGCATTGCAAAGAGTCAGACAGGACTGAGGACATGCATGATGACATACATATAGGTAACTGCAAAAAAAAAAAAACCGACACCAAAACACCAACATTCTGTAATAGCCTGTATGTTTGCTGAAATCTGCCTTCTTGGGGTTTTTTTTTTTTTCCTTTTGTAATGATCATTAAAGAGGAAACTCCTCTATAGACCAGTGGTTCCCAACCTATTTGGCAATCAAGGACCACGTTCACAGAAGACAAATTTTTTCCAAGAACACAGGGTCAGGGTGATGGTTTCTGGATGATTCAAGAGCTCCTATGAGAATCTAATGTCACCACTGATGTGATAGGAGGTGGCGCTCAGCCAGAAATGTGAGGGAAGATGAAGCTTCTACCACTGTACCCACTGCTCACCTCACTGTCCCATCCAGTTTCTAACCGGCCAGGAGGTCACATTACCAGTCCCTGGCCTGGCGGTTGGGGAACCCTGCTACAGACAACATCTGTGATACTTTTAAATCTCATCTGTTTATATGGGCATGTTCTTTTCATCATAATTATTGGTCTGACAGAGACCAGGCACCATAAAGTCTAAAGATCTGAGATTCTATGAGTTAGGGTTGTGAAGCAGCACTTTTTTGGGTCCTCTAAGAAGGCTGAGTGCCAAAGAATTGAGCCTTCAAGCTGTGGTGCTGGAGAAGACTCTTGAGAGTCCCTTGGACAGCAAGGAGATCAAAAGAGTCCATCCTAAAGGAAATCAACCCTGAATATTGTTGGAAGAACTGATGCTGAAGCTGAAGCTCCAATCCTTTGGCCACCTGATGTGAAGAGCTGACTCACTGGAAAAGACCCTGATGCTGGGAAAGACAGGGTAGGAAGAGAAGGGAGGGTATGAGAAAGGATGAGCTGGTTAGATGGCATCACTGACTCAATGGACATGAGTTTGAGCAAACTCTGGGGGATGGTGAAGGAACAGGAAGCCTGGCGTGCTGCAGCACATAGGGTCACAGAGAGGTGGACACAACTTAATAACTGAACAACAACAGAGTGGATTGTGCCTCATTTCCTGGAGACAGGTCTGATCGAGTTGGTCCATCCATCTTTGGCCATTTGCTAAAGAGCAACCTTTTCACTTAGGGTCTGATCTTGTGGTGGCCTTTTTGACCTTTGCAAACATCCTTGGACAGCCACTCAGAAGACAATCCCCACAGTTTCAGCTGCTAGGCCCATAGTAGCTTTATTCCAAAAGTGGGTTCCACAGAAGTTCCTTAACAAGTCACCTACCTGGGGTACTTCGTGTTCGCTGCCAAACTCAACATGTTGTTCGATCCCATTTCTTCTGAAGAACAAACTACATAATCACTCATGTTATTGTTGTTGTTGTTTAATCACTAAATTGTGTTTGACCCTTTTGCAAGCCCACCAGGCTCCTCTGTCCATGGGATTTCCCAGGCAAGAATACTGGTGTGGGTTGCCATTCCCTTCTCCTGGGGCTCTCTCGACACAGGGATCAAACCCACAGCTCTTGCACTGGCAGGCGGATTCTTTATATCACTGAGCCACCTGGGAAGCCCCAGAGCAACAAGGTTGATGGCAAAGTAGAGGTAATGCAATTAAACAAGAGTAACATATAGGGTGGCGGGAGGGGGGCTGTGGCTTCCACAGTACCCACTTTTTGGCTCTTGGCTGGTAAACTCACAGAATAACGTGCTTTAGATGATATACCTCACAATGGAAATCTCTGGGCAGGATTTCAGATAACATGACGATGCATGAGAAGGTAGAATGCAAACATACACCAGGGCCACCTGCAACTGCCATCTCAGAGTTTCTAAAGCGGAACAAGCTACATGCCACAGGCATATTGCTCTTGCTTGGTTCCAATAAGGAACTCAAGAAGCACTGAATGAAATGCAAAAGTGAACCCCAACAACCGGTCCTCCCTAGTACCAGAAAGCTGAAAACCACTTCTGGTCACTGTCCCTAGCAAGCCTAGCCTTTTTGGAAGGTGGGGTTAAGGGGTGGTGGGTAGGTGAAAGGCCTGACTGGTTCAGCCAAGTATATGGATGCTGCACCTCCCTCTCTGCCCCGGCTTGAGAAAGACCATTACTGCAAGTACATTTTCAAAGGCAAGATATATTACTAGCAAGCAGAGGTATTGTTTTTAGCGCCAGAGACATTTGGAATTTCAGTGTTACATCTGCGGTTACTAGATGGGGTCTTTGGATCTGGTCTCACAGGGAAAGGATAAGTGGCTTAAAGTAGGACCTGCAGTTGGTACCCAAGAGTGCCTTATGTGGTGCCACTCCCCCCCCAAAATAGATGTATTGAAACATACAAATCTCATTTAAAAACTCATCTTTATCTCCTTTGGAAGAGAACGAAAAATCGAGGAGTTAGCAGTTTTCCCATGGATGGAGGAGCCTGGAAGGCTGCAGTCCATGGGGTCGCTGTGGGTCAGACACGAATGAGCGACTTCACTTTGACTTTTCTCTTTCATGCATTGGAGAAGGAAATGGCAACCCACTCCAGTGTTCTTGCCTGGAGAATCGCAGGGACGGGGGAGTCTGGTGGGCTGCCATCTGTGGGGTTGCACAGAATCGGACACGATTGAAGTGACTTAGCAGCAGCAGCAGCAGTTTTCAGCAGAGTACCCTTAGCCTACAGTCAGGTAATCAAATGGCAAGAGAAGGTGGGATGAGAGCTTCCCTAGGAGGGATGAAGGAAGGAGTGGATGCCCAAGAGTGATGGAGGATGCACACGGCCACCACTGCTGCTCCTCAGGGGGTTGGTGGACCGGAAGGGACACAGCCCTCCAAGGAGCAGACTGCCCCAAAACGAAGAGGACTGACCATGTGCAGGCATCACAGAGAGCCATAATGGGGTGGGGGGAGAGAGAAAAAGAAATTGATTTAGAAATCACATGTCTTCCCAACACGGGGCCATGCCAAAAGATACATTTCTGTTCCTTTGTTTCAAGATCTGCATCAGCACCCAGATGAGGCCAAGCTCAACTGTTAAGCAAGAATCCATGAGATGAACCTGGCTGCTAACTACTGTCAATTAACATCACTCGGGAAAATCGGAAACGTGGCAATTGTCTGCAGGTCGTAATATGAGAACCTGAACTCCCTGTAAGTGCAAAACCAAACAAACAAAACAGGCATATGGCAGAAGGAGGGGAGCTCTGAGTCCTTGACTATGAAGTGAAGTGTTAGTCCCTCAGTCGTGTCTGACTCTCTGTGATGCCACGGACTGTAGCCCACAGGGCTCCTCTGTCCATGGAATTCTCCAGGCAAGAATACTGGAGTGGGTAACCACTCCCTTCACCAGGGGATCCTTTCTGATCCAGGGATCGAACCCAGATCTCCTGCATTGAAGGGAGATTCTTTACCATCTGAGCCACCAGGGAAGCCCATTCTTGACTGTAGTCCATTCTGAAATCCAGGATCACTGTCAAACAAGCTAACCAACTTACCTAGGATTTGGTGAGAAGAAAAACTCAGCAAAACATGAAAACATGGCAGCTAACCCATTTAGAACTCATGTATTTCCCGTCCCTCCACTGGAGGAGGTAGGAAGGCGATGACTTTCGAGTAGGCAAAGGCATCTCGGATCACAGATGCTGCAAGGCTGGAGACCCCCAGGGAGACACAAACCCAACACTGCCGAATAGCAACCTTCAGAAATCACCTTCTCGGGCCATAAAGACTCCTTTATTCCGTGGCTTGATTTGCTATTGATTTAAGGCTCTTCTTCATAGTGATGCAGGAAAACATTTGATTTTCTCAGATGTAAGTAGGAGGAAGCCTGTCTGGGAAAAGAGAGGGGAGTCTGTTGTGCAGAGCTATGCCACCATCCAAAGGGAGCTGAAATGCATCCCTAAATGCCTACAGGGAAAATTTCTTTTTGGCCATGACCCCATGGCATGTGGGATCGTAGTTCCTTGACCAGGGATAAACGTGTGCCACCTGCACTTCCTGCCAAGCAGGAGATACACAGGAGATGCAGGTTTAATCCCTGGATTGGGAAGATCCCCTGGAGAAGGGAATGGAAACCCACTCCAGTATTCTTGCCTGGGAAATCCCATGATCAGAGGAGCTTGGTGGGCTACATTCCAAGGAGTCACAAATGAGTTGGACATGACTGAGCGACTAAACAGTAACAACTCCTGTCATGGATGCTCAATGTCTTACCCACTGGATCGCCAAGGAAGTCCCTAAAGTTTCTGAATAAGTCTAGTTTCCTGTATATCAGGAACTTATCATCAGGTAACTCTGGATCCATAATGGGCATCAGCAATGTAGACTCCATGTAACGAAGCAAGAAGGTCTGTTTAGATGTGCAGCCATTCCTCTGGGGAGAAGTGGCTTCACTTTCATTAGACTCCGAGGATTCTGAGACTCTCCAAATGAAGATATATTCAAGATATCTTAAATCATCATCTTAGCAAACCACAGAGATCGTCATACTCAACCTCCCAGAGGGGTGTATCTTATGCAGACCTGTTTCCCCAAAGGAGAAAGCTTACAGACACATCAACCCTGAACTCAGACTTTAAAACATTCAAGGATGCCCAGGAACCAGAATAAGAATGTTCTGAAGACAATATCATGTTTTGTTTTGGTTCGGTTTTCCTTTTGGCATGCGGGATGTTAGTTCGCCAACGAGGGGTTGAACCTGCACCCTCTTCAGTGGAAGCACAAAGTCTTAGCCCCTGGACTGCCAGGGTTTCAAGAGTCATGATCCTTCCAACATCTAGGAACACACATTCTTGTGTAAGATCTGGAGTCAAGGGGCTTTCACTAAACACACACAGGGCAGAATGCACTGCTCCCCTCCATGCTTATCACAGGGTTTGATGTATAACAGATGCTCAATAAACACTGTTGGTTAATATACATGAATAAAACCCTGCTGATTAATAAACACAAATAACCGAGTACATGCATGAGTGAATGTAAGACCAAATGAAGCGCTTCTGAGAAGCCTTCACAGTAAAGAAGTGTCTGTGGAGCTGACTTCCCAGGCTCTGGGTCCTTGCTGGCCTCCAAGGACACAGAAGAGATAAAAAGGGTGAGTGAGGAGAAGCCCTGGGAGAAAGCTACCCCATAAATACAAGGTATTGTTATTTTTATTTTTATTGGTGCTTCTCCTGCCTTCAGGGGAGGAGGGAACATATGTGAATACGGCTAATTTTCTGCTTGACTCCAGACACATTCTAAATTACTGAGCCACATTTTATTTTAAATTGACTAATAAAGAAATCTCACACCCCACACCATTTTCCATTTTCTTGGGTCATTTAATGCTCCCACCCTTCTCCAGGGGCTCAGTGATTTCCACCCCCGTGGGATCTGGGTGGGGTAAAGGCTGAATGGGGGCTTGGTGCATTATCACCTTTGTCTTTTTTCTCTCTGCCCATCTCTTTCTGTCTGTCTGTCTGCTTGTCTTTGTCTCTCTTTCTCTCTTAATTGCCCTGATCACAGCACAAATATTATCCTGATCCAGATACCTTGCCTTTATGCTCACTTACATTAAAAAAAAAAAAATTGTCCAGCTTTTTGCTTTCCCCTACATAAAAATAAATGGAAAACATTCTGCAAATGTCAAATGCTATATAAAAGGAAAAATATGAAGGACACTGGACACATAAACAATAATACTAATGACAACTTTTGCCTCTCCTAAAGCATTCTCTGCCACCCAGTTCCAATTCTGGAGTTTTATCTCAAGGGTCAGAAACCAGTTATATCATAAGTAGAAATGGATTCTCACGGAAAAGATACTCTCCCAATGTGTCAGCAGATGATGTTAAAGAGGAAGAAAGAAAAACAAAAGAAAATTACTCAGGAGTGAGCATTTTCTACATGCAGGCATTCATTCAACACCTTTTTTTTTTTTTTTTAATTTTTCTCCAAACTGTATGTGAGACGGCAAAAGAGACACAGATGTATAGAACGGACTTTTGGACTCTGAGGGAGAGGGAGAGGGTGGGATGAGGTGGGAGAATGGCATTGAAACATGTATACTATCACGTAAGAAATGAATCGCCAGTCTATGTCCGATACAGGATACAGGATGCTTGGGGCTGGTGCATGGGGACGATCCAGAGAGATGATATGGGGTGGGAGGTGGGAGGGGGGTTCAGGATTGGGAACTCATGTACACCTGTGGTGGATTCGTGTCAATATATTGCAAAACCAATACAGTATTGTAAAGTAAAATAAAGTAAAAATAATTTTTAAAAAAAAAGGAAAAAAAAAACTGTTTATTTTGAATTGGGGTATAGCCGATTAACAATGTTGTGATTATTCCAGGTGAACAGCAAAGGGACTCAGCTATACGTACACAAACATCCATTCTCCCCTAAACCCCTTTCCCATCCAGGCTGGCATATAGCATTGAGCAGAGTTCCATGTACTGTATAGTAATTGGTTATCCATTTTAAATACAGCAGTGTATATACGACCTTCCCAAACTCCCTAACTATCCCTTTCCCCTGGCAACCGTAAGTTCATTTTCTAAGTCTGTGAGTCTCTTTCTATTTTATAAGTAAGTTCATTTGCATCATTTCATTTTAGATTCCACATATAAGGGATGTTGATGATATTTCTCCTTCTTTGTCTGACTTCCTTTAATGAGTCTGACACTCTAGGTTCACTCATGCTGCTACAAATGGCATTATTTCATTCATTTTAAATGGCTGAGAATTTAGCCATTTAACAAAGACTGTTCAAACTATTGCACAACTGTACTCATCTCACAAGCTAGCAAAGTAATGCTCAAAATTCTCCAAGCCAGACTTCAACAGTATGTGAACGGTGAACTTCTGGATGTTCAAGCTGGTTTTACAAAAGGCAGGGGAAGCAGAGATCAAATTGCCAGCATCCACTGGATCATCGAAAAAGCAAGAGAGTTCCAGAAAAACATCTATTTCTGCTTTATTGACTATGCTAAAGTCTTTGACTGTGTGGATCACAACAAACTGTGGAAAATTCTTCAAGAGATGGGAATACCAGACCACCTGACCTGCCTCCTGAGAACTCTGTATGCAGGTCAAGAAGCAACAGTTAGAACTGGACATTGGACAACAGACTGGTTTCAAATCGAGGAAGGAGTACATCAAGGCTGTATATTGTCACCCTGCTTATTTAACTTCTATGCAGAGTACATCATGAGAAACGCTGGGCTGGAAGAAGCACAAGCTGGAATCAAGATTGCCGGGAGAAATATCAATAACTTTAGATATATAGATGACACCACCCTTATGGCAGAAAGTGAAGAAGAACTAAAGAGCCTCTTGATAAAAGTGAAAGAGGTGAGTGAAAAAGTTGGCTTAAAACTCAACATTCAGAAAACTAAGATCATGGCATTGGGTCCCATCACTTCATGGCAAATAGATGGGGAAACAGTGGAAACAGTGAGAGACTTTATTTTGGGGGGCTCTAAAATCACTGCAGATAGTGACTGCAGTCATGAAATTAAATGATGCATGCTCCTTGGAAGAAAAGCTATGACCAACTTAGACATCTTATTAAAAAGCAGAGACATTACTTTGCCAACAAAAGTCCATCTAGTCAAAGCTATGCTTTTCCAGTAGTCATGTATGGATGTGAGAGTTGGACTGTGAAGAAAGCTGAGAGCTGAAGAATTGATGCCTTTGAGCTGTGGTGTTGGAAAAGACTCTTGAGAATTCCTTGGACTGCAAAGAGATCAAATCAGTCAATTCTAAAAGAAATCAGATCTGAACATTCATTGGAAGAACTAACATTGAAGCTGAAACTCCAATACTTTGGCCACCTGATGCAAAGAACAGATTCATTTGAAAAGACCCTGATGCTGGGAAAGATTGAAGGCAGAAGGAGAAGGGGATGACAGAGGATGAGACAGTTGGATAGTATCACTGACTCGATGGACATGAGTTTGAGCAAGCTCCGGGTTTTGGTGATGGACAGGGAAGCCTGGTTTGCTGCAGTCCATGAGGTCACAAAGAGTAGGATACGACTGAGTAATTGAACTAAACTGAAATGGCTGAATAATATTCCATTGTATACATGTACCCCATCTTTTTAATATACTCCTCTGTTGATGGACATTTAGCATTCAACACTTTTTAAAACAACCCGATGGCCCCAGGTGGCATAGTTGTTGGGAATACAATGTACAAAACCATGGATGTCTTGGTCCCTGCCCAGATGCAAAGGGCTAAGTGAGGGAAACAGACAATAAGGACACAGGACTGTAAAATAAGAGGATAGCCTATCATGGGTCCTGAATCACAGTGTTCCATTGATAGCAGAACAGATAAGGAAAAGGCTAGAGTCCAGGAAAGAGCCAGTCAGATGGAGGATAGCAATGGGAAGAGCACACACAAATTCTTAGAGGTTGAAAAAACAAACAAACAAACAACAACAACAAACCTTGAGATGTCCGAGAACAGTCAGGAAGCAAGAATGAGGAACTGGAACTGGCGGGGAAAATGAGAAATACTGACGTCACAGAGGAACCTCAGAACTGTTCTTGTCACATGGGCATGGCAACAAGTCTGGATTTCTTCCTCAGTGAAATGGATATCCAGTGAAGCATTTTAAGGGAGCAGAGAGGACATGATGGGATTTATTACTTTAAAAGGTCACTCTGGCTGCAATATGAAGGGTAGAAACGAGAGAACAGAAGTGCCAGCAAAGTATCTGGTTAGGAGCCTAGTACCGTTACCCAGGGGAAGGCTGATGGAGGCTCTGCCCAGGAAGGTGGCAGAGGGGATGAGGGCAACCTGGACCAGGACTTGCTGGTGAGTTGGGCACTGAGATAAAGGGGAAGAAGGGGACCAGGGAGATGATAGTAGCCACATCCCTTTGAAACATCTGGAAACCTTAGATCACTTTAAATGTATCCATAGTGCAGATGGCATTGATCTTTATCACCACATGGTCCTTTACCAGGTGAAGGAGAGTCATAAATCTCTTTTTGGCCCCCAAGAGGATTCCTGACTCCCTCTAGCAAAATTATGGGCTTCCCAGGCTGCTCAGTGGTAAAGAATCCACCTGCCAGTGCAGGAGATGTGGGTTCGATCCCTGGGTCAGGAAGATTTCCTGGAGAAGGAAATGGCAACCCACTGCAGTATTCTTTCCTGGGAAATCCCATGGACAGAGGAGCCTGGCGGGCTATAGTCCATGGGGGTCTCAAAAGAGTCAGACATGGCTTAGTGACTAGACAACAACTATTTATATCTCCATGCTCTTCACTTTCACTGAAGCCTGCATACTTCTCCCTTGTATTCTGTCTCACAAAGTTCATTAAAGAAGTGTCTGGTAAGTTCTCCTGGCTGTCTCCCTAGCTGTCTTCTGAAAGTCCCTTAGAGATGGAGCTCTCCCTGTCTTGGTAAACAAATATTCCCAGAACCAAGCACTGCATCATGCCTCCTGTGGGTGCACTGAAACAAACAAATATTGGATGTGAAGAGGAGCCCTGAAATTAACTCTCTGAGTCTTCAGAAGATGAAGGACAGGAAGCAATTCAAACATAGACTTGAACACCCACCGATGGTTTCCCTGTCTCTTCACAAGGATCCTCCCACTCCTCCCCCAGCCGACTGCAAGTCTAGACACAGCATCCCCAGAAAGCCGGAGCCACGGGGATGCGATGACTCATTGTCAGGAAGCCACTCACTGGGAGTCCCCAGGGTGAGCTGAGGGTGGCTTCCCACAGGGCCCTGCCAGGCAAGGGAGGTCTCACCCTCCCTCCCAACTGCAGTTCATCCTCCCCCTCCATCCCACTTCCACCTTGGGCTCCAAGACACTTAGAAACTGCACTTGAGCTCCTTTTGGAAATCTCCATCTCTATACTTCTATCTCCATCTCTTTCTCCCTGTCTACCTCTATCCCTCGTGTTCACTGAATGGTGGGGCCCATCCCAATTTTACAACTGAGGCCAAGGTCCCCTGCAGCCCTTTTGAAAACACATTTCACAAAAGAGCTCCATGAAACCCTGCTGCTGGCAATCCTTCCAGATATATGGCTCTTTGGGAAACCCAGGCACTAATGGGAAAGAATGTGCCTGCCAATGCAGGAGATATAAGAGACACAAGTTCGATCCTTAGGTTGGGAAGATCCCCTGGATGATGGCATGGCAGCCCATTCCAGTATTCTTGCCTGGGGAATCCCATGGACAGAGGAGCCTGGCGGGCTACAGTTCATGGGGTCGCCAAGAGTTGGACACGACTGAAGTGAGCCAGCCAGGCTTTTATGATCATACAAAGTGAACACATTGGACAGTTCAAGATTACCTTTCTTTAAATACCTGCCAATCCATGTCCTCATCATCCATTCCTAATTTTAATCATTACTGCATGGGATATGACTCTGAGAAATTCTGTTCTACGGGTTTTAGATGGGCAGTATTAATTTAGGTGTTTTCCCAAAAATGCCTAAAAAGATGCCACAAGCTTCATCTATTCATTAAAAAAATAGAAAGATACCCTCCCCCAATTTACTGATGATCCATTAAAAATGTCTTTATCAAATTCATACCATTTGCCAGGTCCTGGGTATCCATTAATGGATTAAACAGTCAGGACCCCTCTCCTCATAGAACTATCTGCGTGGCGAAACAGAGAACAGAGCAATGGATAGATAATTGAAAATTATAGTAAGTGGTAAAAAGAAAAATGTTTTGGCTCCTATAATACAGACTGGGGTAGGGGGAGGGAAGCACTCAGATGAGGGATGAAAAAGAGAAGGTGAAGAGGAGATGGCATTTAAGCTAAGTTGTAAAACTGAGAAGAAACCCACCTTTCAGTGAACGCCAGGAATAGAGAGCAAGAGGGAAAAGCGATGAAGCGAGAGAAGGAGGTGGAGATGAAGCTGGAGATGGAGGAGGTGCAGCTGGAGCTGGCGCTGGAGACAACCAACCTTTCCAACCCCCTGAAGACCTGGCGGTGATCTTCTCCCAGGTGCTTCGTGTCCCTCTGCCATCTCCACTGGCACATTTAATCACAGCCACACTCATTTCAGCCCTTCTTTTCAGGATGCTGTCTTTACCTTTCCCTTCCTGCATATCCAAAACCTTTACAGGCTGACCCCACCTTTAGCATCTTGCTTCCTTATCACCTGCTCACTCCTTAATACCTGGACATGCGTCTCCCTCCACATTCAACTGAAACAGCTTCCTCAAAGGTCAACACCAAACTCTTTATTTTCAAATCCAATCAAGTTATTCCTCACCCTTTGACATCTTCACAACCGTTGAATGTCACCATCTCAACATTCTCAAAACTTTCTCCCTTCTTTGGCTGCTTTTCCCAAGCCTTCTCCTGAAACTGACCCTGGTTTACACATGTTGCAGCTCCTCCCCTTACCAGAGCTAATAAAAATAGCAGTGGTAGAAGTCAACTTACCTTTACTCAGCATATATAATATGCCAGGCACTGTGCTGAGTCTTTTACAAATCTGGCTGCAAACTCTTTGGATCTATTGATTTAGGATTTTTGTCCCAGTGTTTTTCTCTTGGTTTCATCACTCAGGCACACAGGAAAGATCATCGTTGTCTTTGGTCTCAAGATGAGGAAGAGAGAGGAGGGGAGGTGGTCATGGAGTGGTAATGAGAGCCAGGGCAGAAAGGCAATGCTGCCTGGAAGAACCTTTAACTTTTGTTCTGCATGGAGAATGGGAATGTCTCTACTCAAATAGAAAGATTAGAAGATAAACAAAAGAGGGATGGAGGGAAGGAAAGAGAGATATGTATTTTCACACAGATTATAACAGAGATTCCCAGACACTTGTAAGAGGATTGAAGTCTCTGGGTTTCACAAGCAGCAGAGACCTCCAAAAGGAAATGGGCATATGGTCCCACCTCCCACCAAATCTTTAAACTGCAAGCTTATGCCCTGAAGAAATGCAATCTGTGTATTGAGAAGATAAGCACAGTGAAGTTGAGGAAATGTATCCCTCTCTTCCTCATCTCTAACCATGTGAGAGTCTGGACCCTTTGCTTCATAAAGATTATAGTTCCTACCCATGACGTGGAAATGAGGATGAGGATAAAATGACTTTTATTTGAAAATAACACAGAAATATGCCCCCTTGTGCACAATTGACTTTATGAGCATGGATTCACACAGGCACTCAGTCTCTCCTTTAATCCTTACAACATCCTGTGCTTTCAGCATCCTTGCCTCCATGTTGCCAACATGAGAATGTTGTCTCAGAAAGGTTACCTGATTTGCCCATGTGACAAAGTGGCAAAGTCAAGATACACAGATTATCTGCCACCAACATCCTTGACCTGATTCACTGCATCTTAAGAGTCAAAGACCCCATGTGCATCCTCTCACTTTTTTCTCCCCATATCTTCTCTCTCAATAATCTTTCTATCTCTCATGACTCCAGGTACTCATTTCCCCATGATCTTGCCAAGTCTCATCCTCATATCTTACTCTTTCCATTAGCATTATCTGATGACCTATGTGAGTCAACGGTGTTTCCCCCACTGCCAGGCCATGCTTCAAACTTCCGAGTCATCCTTCTCTCAAAACATCACGTCTTGACTAAGACTAAGGTTTTGGAGACAAACTTCGTTGTTATTATTTAGTTGCTAAGTCATGTCTGACTCTTTTGCAACCCCATGGACTGTAGCCCACCAGACTCCTCTATCCATGGGATTTCCAGGCAAGAATACTGCAGTGGGTTGCCATTTCCTTCTCCAGGAGATTCTCCCAACCCAGGGATCGAATCTGCATCTCCTGCATTGGCAGATGGATTCTTTACCACCTGGGAAACACTGGAGATAATCAACTAGTGAAAATTTCACAGCATAAGAGCTGTGACGTTGGGCAAGTTATTTAGCCTCTTTCTGCCTGCATGTCTTCATCTTTAAAACCATAAACAGAGCAGCTACTGCACTGGCACATTTACATATTAAATTAGGTAGTGCATAATGACCTAATTATATATTAGAAAGCAAAACATTTAGAAATGGACCTGGCAAATGATAGATATGTGGGGGGAGTAGCTCAATGGTAAAACATATGTTTAGCATGCATGAGGCTTCAGTTCCCAGCACCTCCATCAGGCTTCCATAGATGAAACTCAGTAAAGATGCTCAGTAAAAAATAGCCAGAATTGTCTTTGCAAAATAGCTTTTGAGCCCCTGCATATTAATTTGGAAATAGAATAGATTCTTACTCTTTTCACTCTAAATCTTCACAGGGAATTGTCCATCTTGTCACTTGCCTTGTTTTTTTTTTTTAATATAACTTTATTTATTTTAATTGGAGGTTAATTACTTTACAATATTGTATTGGTTTTGCCATACATCAACATGAATCCACCACAGGTATACACGTGTTCCCCATCTTGAAGCCCCCTCCCTCCTCCCTCCCCGTACCATCCCTCTGGGTCATCTAAGTGTACCAGCCCCAAGCATCCAGTATCATGCATCAAGCCTGGACTGGCAATTTGTTTCATATGTGATATTATACATGTTTCAATGCCATTCTCCCAAATCATCCCACCCTCTCCCTCTCACACAGAGTCCAAAAGACTGTTCTATACATCTGTGTCACTTTTGCTGTCTCGCATACAGGGTTATTGTTACCATCTTTCTAAAGTCCATATATATGCATTAGTATCAATGAATATAGTAAAGTTGTAGGATATAAAATCAACACACAGAAATCCCTTGCATTCCTATACACTAATAATGAGAAAATAGAAAGAGAAATTAAGGAAACAATTCCATTCACCATTGCTACGAAAAGAATAAAATACTTAGGAATATATCTACCTAAAGAAACTAAAGACCTATATATAGAAAACTATAAAAAAGAGGACACTAATAGATGGAGAAATATACCATGTTCATGGATCAGAAGAATCAATATAGTGAAAATGAGTATACTACCCAAAGCAATCTATAGATTCAATGCAATCCCTATCAAGCTACCAATGGTATTTTTCACAGAGCTAGAACAAATAATTTCACAATTTGTATGGAAATACAGAAAACCTTGAATAGCCAAAGCAATCTTGAGAAAGAAGGATGGAACTGGAGGAATCAACCTGCCTGACTTCAGACTCTACTACAAAGCCACAGTCATCAAGACAGTATGGTACTGGCACAAAGACAGACATATAGATCAATGGAACAAAATAGCCCAGAGATAAATCCATGCACCTATGGACACCTTATCTTTGACAAAGGAGGCAAGAATATACAATGGATTAAAGACAAGCTCTTTAACAAGTGGTGCTGGGATAACTGGTCAACCACTTATAAAAGAATGAAACTAGAACACTTTCTAACACCATACACAAAAATAACCTCAAAATGGGTTAAACATCTAAATGTAAGACCAGAAACTATAAAACTCTTAGAGGAGAACATAGGCAAAACACCCTCCAACATAAATCACAGCAGGTTCCTCTATGACCCACCTCCCAGAATATTGGAAATAAAAGCAAAAATAAACAAATGGGACCTAATTAAACTTAAAAGTTTCTGCACAACAAAGGAAACTATAAGCAAGGTGAAAAGACAGCCTTCTGAATGGGAGAAAATAATAGCAAATGAAGCAACTGACAAACAACTAATCTCAAAAATATACAAGCAACTCCTGCAGCTCAATTCCAGAAAAACAAATGACCCAATCAAAAAGTGGGCCAAAGAACTAAACAGACATTTCTCCAAAGAAGACATACAGATGGCTAACAAACACATGAAAAGATGCTTATCCTCACTCATTATCAGAGAAATGCAAATCAAAACCACAATGAGGTACCATTTCACACCAGTCAGAATGGCTGTGATCCAAAAGTCTACAAGCAATAAATGCTGGAGAGGATGTGGAGAAAAGGGAACCCTCTTACACTCTTGGTGGGAATGCAAACTAGGACAGCCACTATGGAGAACAGTGTGGAGATTCCTTAAAAAATCTGGAAATAGAACTGCCTTATGACCCAGCAATCCCACTGCTGGGCATACACACTGAGGAAACCAGACTGGAAAGAGGCACGTGTACCCCAATGTTCATCACAGCACTGTTTATAATAGCCAGGACATGGAAGTAACCTAGATGTCCATCAGCAGATGAACGGATAAGCAAGCTGTGGTACATATACACAATGGAGTATTACTCAGCCATTAAAAAGAATACATTTGAATCAGTTCTAATGAGGTGGATGAAACTGGAGCTGATTATACAGAGTGAAGTAAGCCAGAAAGAAAAACACCAATACTTGCCTTGGTTTTGTACTGTTATTCCTTTGGGTTAAGTTGCTCTTGTCAAATATCAGGGTTTTACCATGAAGCCTATCCCTGAACTTCCTCCCAGTTCTTTGTGGTGGTCATAATAGGTTTCCCAAAGTCATAACCCCCCCAACCCTGATTACTTCCCAGTGTGAACCAAAGGCATCAGCATAGCTGAGTAAAGATGAGACTTTGCAGCTGGACTCAGATGTACTTGGAGCCCTGCTCAGTCAGGCTTCAGCTACTTAACCTTGGGTGCATGCTCAGTCGCTTAGTCATATCTGACTGTTTCACAACCCCATGGACTGTAGCCCACCAGGCTCCTCTGTCCATGGGATTTTCCAGGCAAGAACACTGGAGTGGGTTGCCCTTTCCTACTACAGGGGATCTTCCCGACCCAGGGATTGAACTCGAGTCTTCTGCGTCTCTTGTATTGGCAGGCAAAGACTTTGTCACTGAGCCACCTGGGTGGCCCTATTTAATCTCAGACACATTATTTAACCTTTCTGGATCTAATCTTCTTGTTTGTAAAACAGGAGTAATACTAGTATGGGGTAGCAAAAATACTAAGTTTATGTTCAGTTTCCACAAGGAGAATCCTAAAGGAAATCAACCCTGAATATTCATTGGAAGGACTGATGCTGAAACTGAAGCTCCAATATTTTGGCCACCTGATGCAAAAAGCCGACTCATTGGAAAAGACCCTGATGCTGAGAGAGACTGAGGGCAGGAGGAGAAGGGGATGACAGAGAACGAGATGGTTGGATTGCCTCACTGACTTAATGGACATGAGATTGAGCAAACTCTGAGGGATAGTAAAGGACAGTGGAGCCTGGCGTGCTGCAGTCCATGGGGTCATAAAAAGCTGGACATGACTGAGTGATTGAACAACAATGTTCAGTTTCTACCAAGAAGACTGAATTGTAAGCCTTTTTCAGGGAACTAGGGCTGTGGTGACCAGTTCTGGCCAGTGGATCATGAGGGGAAGCAAAGAGAAGGTTTTTCCAGATGTTTCTTCTCCTGTCATCCAGGCCTGCAGTAAACTGCACAAGAGAGAAATAAGCTTTTGCAGCATTAACCCCTGTAGTCACGGACTGCTGCCTCCATTTCAGAATTTAGGATATCTGGACTAGCACTAACTACTCCCCTACTTGATAACTATCCTCTTCTCCAGGATGGTCCAAGAGACATTTCCCTAATGGTGGAATTGCTTGACATCTGCAGGATCCAATATGGCAGCCACTAGTCACATGGGGCCATTGAAACCTGGCTAGTGTGACTGACAAATTTAATTTTGAAGTTTATTTCACTTTAATTAATTCAGATGCAAATAGCCCCCATGGCTGCTGGCTACCACACTGGCCAGCTCAGCAGAACTGTATTCTGTTCCTTGGAAATGCCAAGCTCTCCAGAGTCCTGAGGTTTTTCCGCTGGCCACGGAAAACCATTTTCAGCCCAGCCTCTACCTTTGCAATTCTCACTTTGCAGGCATTCAGTCTTTCCCTCAGTTCAGTTGCAAATATTGCTTTGGCAACACTATGTTACTTCTTCAGGCTTAAAAGGAACAGGGCCACAATTTTTAGAAAATGCACATAAGCAAGAAAAGGCATGCAACTGCTATTGATGCTTATTTCCAGATACAAAGGCAATTCCAAAAGCCTAATGCAGATGCACACGTGTGCTAGATATGAAACAGAATAAATAGAACTATCTTGGAGTTATTCTAGAGTCAAACTACCTGAAAAGGCAAAGCCACAGTCCAGAAGACCAGACTAAGTGGAAGGAGGCCTTCGGAATAATTACATGCTGTTAATTGAAAAATGTTAATCATGTCATATTAGGAAGAAGACAGGGTTAAATTGGTAAAATTTCAATTCACTTAGGCCTTATCTCTTGTTGGAATGAACCAGATGATTAATCCTCAATATTCTTCTGGGATGTGGAGAACAGCAGCAATTAAATTAACAACTACAAAGTTTATGCTCAGAGATTCAAAAATGAAAGAGGGAAATGCTTTCATTTTTCACAAGTTGTTACCTTAATTATCTTCTTATTGCTCTGTCTCTTTTTCCTCATTACAAAAACACACCCCTTCGTACTCACAGATCCCTTTAATTTGCTGTAGCTCAGTAACAGTATAAGAAATGTCATCAGAGATACAAACTCATAAATCTTACTTTGTGCCTGCTCCTTGAAAATAAATTGTTTTGCTGTGCCTAGTCTCAGGGTTCATTCCAGAAAGTGCTGACAAGTTTCTACTTCCCTACAAATAACCAATAATCTGAGTGTCTGTAAACGTTATGTACATGCTGAGTTACTTTATCACTTTAATCCAATGGCACCACAACCACCAAAAAAAAATTCCTTAGGAAAATGGGCTGCAGCATAATTGGTCAGCTTTATGAAAGATCATATGGAAAGAGAACAAGGTGGTAATTCAGGAAATAAACAAAAACTCAGATTGAAACTTCTGACTCCCCTGGTGGCTCAGTATTAAAGAATCCACCTGCCAACACAGCAGACATGGGTTCGATTCCTGATCCAGGGAGATCCACATGACACGGAGCAAGGAAGCCCATGCACTGCAACTACCGAGGCTGTGTTCTAGAGCTCCCAAGCCCTAGAGCCCATGCTCTGCAACAACAGAAGCTATAGCTGAAGAGCCCCTGACTAGAGAGCGGCCCTGCTCACCACAACTAGAGAAAAGCCCTCGCAGCAACTAAGACCCAGCACAGCCAAAAATAAATAAGTATACAAATCAAATAATTTTAAAAACCTGAAACTTCATTTTCTATCATGCCCACTGTACAGATGTGAAAATGGGCATACAAGAAGTCTCTATTACAAATGCAAACCTCTAAAATCTCCTTTCTTTCTGTATTTCTGCCTGTGTTTCCCCCCAAATAAGCTCTCTCCTTTGTCAGCGGAGGAATCCAACTTGGTGAAGATCAGAGAATCCAAATCCCTTAGAATGCAGCTAATGAAAATTGGGAAAAAAATAATAAATGCAGCTGCAACCATCATAAAGCAAGCATGCTGTCTCACAGTGATTGAACAGGTCCCCTGACATATGTGCATTAAACCTGTAACGATCACAAACCCTACCTGCATGCCACGTGTTCTTTCAAATCAGAAGCCCCATTTGCCAGTTTAGCACAGCCTACGAGCCCTGGATACCAGACAACACAACAAGGAAAGTGGTTTTAACGGTCAGGATTTCTAAGTAGGTTCTTTTCTTTTCTTCAAAGAAAATAATTTTCTGGCCAGAGCGGGAGAGGCAGTGAGGAATTAATGACATAATTAAGAAAATTAGTGATTTGGAAACTGAATGAGATGGAAAAAAAAAAAAAAAGGCAAGCCTACCACAATACCCTGGGCTGAAAGAGCAATGTAATCAAATGATCATGAGTCCAAACTGGGAAATGCATGAGAACGTATCAATAATTGAGGGCACCACATCCTCGATGCCTGAAGAAGTAATCACCACCACTGTAAATCCTCTCTCAGACTGATGTTCAAGTCTTTGACGGTTATATATACTAGGGCGGTATCATCATTTAGTCTACTTTCTGAATTTCCGAAGTTTCATAGCAAAATGTCACATCCCCAGAGAACATCCTCACAACAAATTATTAGCCTGGCTCTATTGATCATCACCCAAATGGCAAAAATCTCAATAAATTTCATCTGGACCTTTACTGAAACCTCAAAAATGTATTACACACTCTCTGCTGACCACCGTTTTTATGATCGCTATTGTATTTGCAGGGCAGTCAATTTTATACAGCATAACAAACTGCCAAGTGGTAACGCGATTCCCTCCATTACGGAGGCCCATGTATTAAATTTAGTGAGGCACAATATCAGACTTCAAATATTGCAAGGCTTAGAATTGAATGCCGCAGAGCCTAATGTGATCACCCTGACAAATACACTGACATATTAAGTAGCAGCTCATGTATTCATATTGGGAACTGATGTTGTTTTTTCTGTTTAGCTGTATATTTTTTTAGATTAGCCATGATATTTCAAAATGAGCATTCTGCTTGGCAGTACAAGGGAACTGACAACCAAGCAGCCGAGTGAGCGGGTCCCTGCACTTCTTTCACGGCGGATCAATTATTGCTTTTCTTAATGATGTGCTATTACAGGTAGAATGAAAGAGCAAGCACGATGGTGAAAAATATCATTTTTCAAATGATATTTATCCATTCTCTTGTGCCTTACACCAACGTAAATAAACTTAAAAAAAAATATTTTCAGGCCTTGAGTAGTATGGAAGGTTTCTTAGGCTTTCATCAGATGAATCCCTTCTGGCTTTAAATTAAGACAAGAGTTGTTTTCTCTGCTCTCTTTGTCACTGACTTCATTGCAACAGGAACAGTCAAAAGGGCCAGGTTTTGTTTTTAAAATCTCACTCTCATTCTAAGGGAACCAAACCATCTTAACCACTTCTTTCTTGGAAAACATGAGTTGCAAGTATTCTTCACCCAAATTTGTGTGGTGGGAGAAGACTCTTGAGAGTCCCTTGGACTGCAAGGAGATCCAACCAGTCCATCCTAAAGGAAATCAGTCCTGAATATTCATTGGAAGGGTTGATGCTGAAGCCGAAACTCCAATACTTTGGCCACCTGATAAGAAGAGCCGACTCATGAGAAAAAGATCCTGATGCTGGGGAATAAATGAAGCCAAAGGAGAAAGGGGCAGCAGAAGATAAGATGGTTAGATAGAATCACTGATGAAATGGACATGAATTTGAGCAAACTCTGGGAGATAGTGAAGGATAGGGGAGCCTGGTGTGCTGTGGTCCATGGGGTCACAGAGAGTGGGACACGACTTAGTGACTGAACCTTGACAGTGACAGCGAAATTTCCAGAAACATGGAAACCAGAGTCTGAAAACTGAATATCTCAACAGCCAAAACTTGTCACGTTTACTGTCCATGGCTTAGAGATAAAAGAATATTTTTGCCAAAAAAATACATTTCTCCCATGAGTTACACAGAATTTTAAAAAATGCATGTTCTTTCTTCTCCTCTGCCCTCTAACATCGTGAGAATATGGTACTAAACCCTCTTCCAGGTTATGAATTCATGTATCAAAAGTTGTCTATTTCCTTCATCCAGATTATAATATAAAAAACTACTTTTGCAATAATGAGGTCACTCTTGAGAACCAAGAAAATACCAGGGTGCAGAAGAACTAAGTGGTTTTTTTTTTTCCTTTTCTTTTTTTCTTCTGACTCTAGTCTGCATAATCAACAGAATCACCAGAAAAAAAAAAAGTCTCACGTTAAAAATTGAGATGCTAGGGCTCATTCCAAGATTTCTGATTTGCAGTGTCTTAGGAGAAGGAATTGGAACCCACTCTAATACTCTTGCCTGGAAAATCCCATGGGCAGAGGAGCCTGGTAGGCTGCAGTCCATGGGGTCGCAAAGAGTTGGACACGACTGAGCCACTTCACTTTCACTTTTCACTTTCATGTATTGGAGAAGGAAATGAAACCCACTCCAGTGTTCTTGCCTGGAGAATCCCAGGGACAGGGGAGCCTGGTGGGCTACAGCCCATAGGATTACAAAGAGTCAGACAACTGAAGCAATTTAGCCATTAGCAATTCTTGCGACACTGAAAGGTCGATTTGTACTACAGCCTCTCCTCCAGTGTAGGAGAAACCGCTTTGCCTAGTGTTTGCCAGAAAGAGAACACTGATCAGATCCAAAGCAGATTCTTTTCAGCCCTCTGTTGCTAGGATGATACACATGAAAGATTGCAATGTTCAGAGTCAAGTGAACCTGGGTTCACATCTCAGCTCCAATCACTTACCAGACACAGGCCTTGCACTAAGTGTCTTCAGCCCTCTCCCTGTCAGTTTCCTCAACTAAAAATCAGAGATTATAAAACCTACCTGAGCAGAAGAGATAAAGTAGCCAGCAGAACTTGACATATGAGTAGGTACTGTCTGCTGCTGCTGCTAAGTCACTTCAGTTGTGTCTGACTCTGTGTGACCCCATAGACGGCAGCCCACCGGCCTCCCCCATCCCTGGGATTCTCTAGGCAAGAACACTGGAGTGGGTTGCCATTTCCTTCTCCAATGCATGAAAGTGAAAAGTGAAAGTGAAGTCACTCAGTCGTGTCTGACTCTTAGCGACCCCATGGACTGCAGCCTACCAGGCTCCTCCATCCATGGGATTTTCCAGGCAAGAGTACTGGAGTGGGGTGCCATTGCCTTCTCCAGAGGTATTGTCTAAGCAGAAGCTATTATTCTTATGATAAAAATGAGAATTTAATGTCATAGATTTCCACCCTTTAAAATAACCACCTACTTAGAAATAACTCCGGTGGCTCAGTAGAGAAGAATCTACCAACCAATGCAGGAGATGCAAGAGAGGTGGGCTCAATCCCAGGGTCAGAAAAATCCCCTGGAGAAGGGAATAGCAGCCCACTCCAGTATTCTTGCCCGGGAAATCCAATGGACAGAGGAGCCTGGCAGGTCATAGTCCATGGGGTTGCAAAGGGTTGGACATGACTTAACAACTACACAACAGCAATTATAGGCACTGTGTCTGCTCCATACAGGACCAACCATAAAACTGAAGGCACTCTTGCTGTACTGCTGTATCCTAATGATCCCTTCTTGGTGACATCCCAGAATTAGCCGACAGGTTATTAGTAAGGTGAGGAGACTGGCATGGCTCTTGGGCTCCCCTCTGACTTTCTCCTACTGTTCTAAATTACACTGACAAAGTGAGGGCACAGGATTCAAAGGGGAAAATTTTGTCAAGAATGGGCTTCTAGAACATGATTATTTTTGTATTAAGCTGTATTTATCAAGGAAAAGAGCACTGGGAATGTCATTGGCTATACAATCTACATTTCTGTGTTAGACACAACATATTCTTATCAATGTGCATTACCTGTACATCAGTGAATAATCTACACTTATTGACCTATACTTATTATACATACACTTACTATGCGCTCTTTCTGAATCAGGTCTATGTTAGGCTTTGGGTTACAGAAATGAATAAGACATAGATGTTGGCTTTGAGGAGTTCATACATACACACAAGTGTGATTATCCTAAAAAAAAAAAGCATGGTTGATAATATAAATGTACTCAGAGAATTACAGAAGCAATGTGGAAGGGCACCTAATCCATTCAACTAGCTTCAGAATGATGAATCCTCAGAAAATGAAGAAGATTAGAGCAAAAAATGAAAACATTCAGAGCAGATTACATTCCAAAGAGAAGGGACTATATGGCCTAAGGCATAGAGGCCAGGTATAAATGGTATTGCTGGCACATAAAATTTGAGGCGTGAAATGGAAAACAATGCAAGTTTCAACTTGCCATCCAGACATTCATTCATTGTTAATTTATTCATCTATCACCTATCCATCTATGCAGCCATCCTTCCATCCATCCATACATCCACTATCTCTCTCTCAATCCATACATCCATTATCCATCCATCCATCTCACTATTCACCTCTTTTATTCACAGTGTGATAAATGCCTCCTTTAAGCTTGGAGTTGTGATAGTCCCTGAGAATTAAAAAATATATATAATATTGAAATAAGTTGAAAAAACAAATATCATATATTAACACATATATATGGAATCCAGAAAGATGGTACTGACGAACCTATTTTCCGGGGCAGCAATGGATAGAAAAGGAGTTGTGGACACAGCAGGGGAAGGAGAAGGTGGGAGAAACCGACAGGGTATCATGGAAATGTATACATTACCACGCATAAAATAGACAGCCAGAGGGAATTTGCCGAATGACTCAGGGAGCTCAAACCAGTCCTCTGTGACAACCTAGAGAGGAGAGATGGGGTGGGAGGGAGGTTCACAAGGGAAGGGACATAAGTATACCCATGGCCGAGTCATGTTGATGTATGGCAGAAACCAACATGATATTGTAAAGCAATCATCTTCCAATTAAAAATAAATTAATAAAACACTAATGCAGACAACTCTGTTGGGACATTCCAAGACATTTGCAGTTTGATATGCCTGCCCCATATCGATGAGACATCTCTTCCTAATTCTCACAGCATCCTTATTATCCAGCTATCCACTGGATGCATCTACTTAAAGCCAACTGAAACTCCTCAATTGTCTCTCCCAGTCAATAGAGCAAATGCAGCATCTCTCCATGTGTGATCTAAGAGTCTGAAGATGCAGCTTTCCCCTCGAACTTTACCCCCATTTCCTATCATCCCAGCCCTCTCAGTGGGGGACAATATATTGGCAGCCTCATCTCCATCCATCTCTTCTTCTAAAAGTGATTTTCCATTATGGCACCCCTCCCTTCTGGGGTACAGACATGATCCAAGTCTAACCAATGAGAATACTTCATTGCCCTAACCAGCATGATTAGTTCCTTGTGGACTGAGGCAACCAAAAGAAGATCTAACCTAGAAAACTGTAAGAGGAATTTGGATACTGCAGTCAGATCGATTTGGTCTGATTCCTGCCGACATGTAACTCTGAACAAGTTTAATAGTCACTACCACAGATTGATTACAAAAAACAGTCCCAGTTCTTCACCCTGTTATCTATCATTGTTATTTTTCTACATGACTCAGTATCCTCCCACAAAGCAGTAATCTATTTCCCCAACCTTTGGATCTGGACTGGACTTCTGTCTGCTCTGGCAAAAAGAATGTGGCAGAAGTGAGAGTGTTTCAGTTCCAAGCATAAGCCTCAAAAAGCCTTGAGCAATTAGGCAAGAGAAACAAATTAAAGGCATCAAAATAAGAAAAGAGGGGATAAAATTGTTTCTGTTTGCAGATGGCATGATCTTATACATAAAACACTCTAAAAACACCATCAAAAACGGTTAGAACTAATACATTCAGTTGACTTACAGGATACAAAATCAACATACAAAAATCAGTTGCAATTCTACATGCTAACAACAAACTAGCTGAGAAATAAACATGGAAAATAATCCTGTTTACAATGGCATCAAAAAGAATACAGTGATGTAAGAAATAGAAGAAACAAATAAATGAAAAGATACATGTTCATGGGTTGGAAGAATTAATATCAGAATGTCCATACTTCTCAAAGCCATCTGTAGATTCTATCAATGCCTATCAAACTTCAGATGGAGTTTTTCATAGAATTAGAAAAACAGAATCCTAAATTCGATATGGAACCACAGATGACCTCAAATAGCCAAACTAACCTGCAGAAAAGAAAAAAAAAAAAAAACAAAGCTGAAGTTATCACAATTTCTGATCAAGCTATACTGCAAAACTATAGTAATCAAAAACAATATACAGTGTTGCTGTAAAAAAACAAACACATAGACTGATGGAACAGATTCTAGAGCCTAGAAATAAACCCTCAAATACACAGTCAACTAGTACTTGATAAAGGAGCCAAGGATACTTGCCGGAAAAGTCAATCTCTTTCCAAAAAATGGTGTTGGGAGGTGTATATCCACAAGCAAAATAACTTGTAACTCTATATTACACAACTCACAAAAAAATTAACTTGACATTAATTCATGCCTTAAATATAAGATCTGAAACTATATAACACCTAGAAGAAAACATAAAAAGAAAGCTACCTGACATCCGTTTTGGCAACATTTTTTTTTATATATATATGAGACTAAAAGCATGAGCACTGACAGCAAAATAAACAAGTAGGAGCACTCAAGCTTCTGCAAAGCTGATTGTACTATCGTATTAAGTCACTTCAGTTGTGTCCCCTTTTGCAAACCTATGGACCATAGCCTGCCAGGCTCCTCTGTCCATGGGATTCTCCAGGCAAGAATACTGGAGTGGGTTGCCATGCCCTCCTCCAGGGGATCTTCCCAATCCAGGGACACAAGGGTCAAATGCGTGTGTCTTTTGTCTCCTGCATTGGCAGGTGGGGTTTTTTTTTTTTTTTTTACCACTAATGAAACCTGGGAAGCAAAGCTAAAAAAACAGTCAATAGAATGAAGAAGAACAGAAGACAGTATTTATCAACTATATATTACAAAAGAAGTTAACATCTAAGTGAATAAGAAAGCCACATACAGAGAAAGACAGAAATGTGATATCACTTATATGCAGAATCTAAAAAATATGATACAAATGGATTTATTTACAAAACAGAAACAGACTCACAAACATAGAATACAAACTTATGGCTACCAAAGGTGAAAGGGAGGGAGAGGGATACATTTGGAATTTGTAAGTAACAGATATACATTACTTTATATTAAAAAATAAACAAAAGTGACCTACTGGGTTAGTACAGGTAAATATATTCAGTGTCTTATAATAACCTATAATGGAAATGAATCTGAAAATGGAATATTATAAATCAACTGTATTGAAAGAAAAATTATAAAAAGAAAGTAATACAACTCAATAGCAAGGAGGCTAATAATCCAGTTTAAAAAGGCAGAGGAACTGAAAAGACATTTTCTGAAGAAGACATACAAATGGCCAATTCATCTAGGAGAGGCAAATCAAAACCGTAATGAGAGATCACCTCCCACCTGTTAGAATGACTATTATTTACACAGGTAACAAGTCACTGGCCAGGATGTGGAGAAAAGGGAATTCCTGTACGCCATTGGCGAGCATGGGAATTGGCATAGCCACTGCGGAAAGCGGGGCTTCCCCGGTGGCTCAGAGGGGAAGGTTCCACCTACCAAGGCAGGAGCCGAGAAGATGCGGGTTCAGTCCCTGGGTCAAGAAGATCCCCTGGAGGAGGGCATGGCAACCCACTCCAGTATTCTTGCCTGGAGGGCTACAGTCCATGGGATCACAAAGAGTTGGACACGGCTGCAGCAACTTAGCACACGGGCACAAACTGCAGAAAATACTATGAAAGTTCTTCAAAAAATTAAAAATAGAACTACTTATAATCCAGCAATACCACTTCTGGGTTTATATCTGACGGAAATAAAATCACTGTCTCAAAGAAATATATGCCGTATCCATTGCAGCATTATTCACAATAGCCAAGAAGTAGAAATATGTACTACACACACACACACACACACACACACACACACACAGAGTAAACACTAGATCCTGGAAGACTGGCAAGTAAAACCCCGATTATCAGAAATAGCTCTGTTTATTGTTTAAAAAGAAAACACTTACTTTTCCACACCTTGGTATTACCTTGGCATCTATAAGTTGGGGTTAATAGTATCTATTCAATCCCATTCAGTGATAGTAAGTATCAAATAAGTTATTATTTATAAAATGCTTATAACCAGATCTGATATATAGTAAACACTGTTAGTCACTCTTACTGGCATTGTTGTTAGTATCATTATATTTAACACTATCTCCTCTCTTGAAATCAAACACCGGGTGATATGTACTGTGAAAAATACTCCATATTGCTGATAACACCAGGAATAAAAGAAAACGTAGAAAATGCTGAATAATAATTGTGTGCTTTTGAAAGATATCTGTACTCAATTCACAGAGACTTTCTTTCTCTGAAACTGCAATCCAGACACTGGCCACTATATATGATTACACGAACCATTCTCATAGCTGTTTAGACCAAAGGAGTCCAGTAAGGACCAATTAGATTCTCTCTACCAAGTATTTGGAATCAAAATCTAAGGTCAGCCCTTAACAGCTGTTTGAGGCTAAAACTGTGATAAATTAAAAAATATATGTTTAAAAGAGCAATTTATATTGAGTTCTGGAGCAAATAATTCATCATCTACCACTATAGGTCAGTATCCTCCATAAAGTGGAGTTAATGATATCCATCTTTTCGGTTTATAGTGAGGATTAAATGAGAAAGTGAAAGTGTTAGTCAGTCAGTCGTGTCTGACTCTGCGGCCCCATGGACTGTAGTCTGCCAGGCTCCTCTGTCCATGGAATTCTCCAGGCAGGAATACTGAAGTGGGTTGCCATGCCCTCTTCCTGGGCATCTTCCCGACCCGGGGATTGAACCCAGGCCTACCACATTGCAGGCAGATTCTTTACTATCTTAGCCAAATGAGAGTGCTTATAGAGTGCTTGAACCCTCCCTAACTCAACACATAGTAAGTCCTAAAAGAATGTGCTATTTTCCAAGGAAGTAAAACATTGTGTACTGAAAAACTGCTTATAAGCCAATGGGCTGTGAACTTTCAAAAGAAAAACTGGACATATACACATGACTTCATGAGAATAAAACAGTTGGGGCTAGTTGCCTAACGTTCACTGAGTAACTGTTTGCTTGGCACGCTGCTAATGGTCTAAATACACTACTTCTGTTAACACTCATGTCCTGGTGAGGAGGATGGTCTTTCTGTGCTTATTGTATGCATGGAGATGCTGAGGTTTAGAAAGATAGCAATGAACCCAAAGTCCTACAACTGCTAAGTGCCAGAGCTGGGATTTGAACCCAACTATCTGACCCCTACAGCTTCCCTGGTGACTCAGCTGGTAAAGAATCCACCTGCCATTGCAGGAGATGCAGGGTCCTCCCTGCATCAGGAAGATCCCTTTGAGAAGGAAACGGCAGCCCCCTCCAGTATTCTTGACTGAGAAATCCCAGGGACAGAAGAGCCTGGTGGGCTACAGCCCATGGGGTTGCAAAGAGTTGGACATGACTTAGTGACAAAATAACAACAAATCTGACCCCCAAGGTTATGTATTTAACCAATAAGTGGCTCTGCCTCTCTCTTCCCAAGAGCAGAAAAACCTCTATGTTGTCACTTTTGGTTTTCTTGAAATATCTCAGCTTCAACAGAGACCTCCCTTTGTCCAAAGCCAAGCATTGCTCTTAATAAGCCAGGCCCCTCCTTTCCGCACACAAGCGTCTTCTCTGAGACAAGGAGTAGCCAGGCACTTTCCAGCCCTGTGAATCCAGCTGATGGCACTCTTTCTTCCAGGGTTCAGATTTTAATTAGCTCATAAGTCTGCCACTGGCGAGTGAAATATTTATTTCTCAGGAAAACACTTTAGTAATTTATGAATCAGAGTCATACAGTAGAAATGAGATACGGACTGTTTGTACACCGGCTGTCTATTTTCACAGGAAAGTGCGATTTCCCCTTTGGCAACCTCAATACTAAAGCCAGCTGCCTTTTCTGTGGGTTTGTTTGTTTGCCTTTGGGTAGTGGGGGTTGGAAGATTGTAATGTTAACGTGTTGGGATGGGTTGGGAAGGAGAACTAGAAAGTCAGGGGTATGATACTCTGTTGGAGAAGACATTATCAGAAGTCATTTAAAAAGCCACAAGGTATTATTATGAGCAAGTTTTAAAAGCCACAAGTTATTATTATTATGAAAAAGAAATAAGTACTATACGTAAGTATACAGTGTATACTGAGGAATACAGTGTTATAGACATGACTTAGATATATTGTATCTTCAAGTCTATTAAAATTCTCCTGATACTGGGTAAAAGTATAAAACACTACAGTCATTTTGAAGGGTCATGCAGTTATATCTATAATATCCGTAAATATGCACATCCTTTGAAATCATTCATTCCATTTTTAGAATCAGATAGAGAAATAGATATACAACACATGTGCAAAGAAGTATGTAATGTTCACCGATATCATATTGATTAAAACAGGAAGATTCCATCCTGTCCCTCTCCTTTCCACTCTCCGCTGCAAACTGTGTGATCTTAGAGCAGAAACTGGGTCAGGTGACCAATTCCAATTTCCCACCCTCTGCTGCTGTGAAAAAACCCCCAGTGGCCTCCTCATATTGAAAAATTTAAATAGAAAATAGTGCATCTTATTAGTCAGAAGACATCTATTATTGCAAAGTATTATAATGTAAATATAAATATATATGTTTAGGTACACCCTGTATTCCCCTGGGGCTAGTTCCTAACATATGACTTTTTAAAAATAATTATCCATTCTTCCATTTATGCAATCCTCATATATTTTGAAATGTGCAGCTTTTGCCAGGAACTATGCCACGGGCTGGAGATAGAATGATAACAATGTATATAAAGACTATTCTGATGGAAATCAAAACTACCATGAGATACCAGTCTCACACTGGTCAGAATGGCCATCATCAAAAAATCTACAAACAATAATGCTGGAGAGGGTGTGGAGAAGAGGGAACCCTCCTACACTGTTGGTGGGAATGTAAATTGTTACAGCTACTATGGAGAACAGTAGGAAGGGTCCTTAAAAATACTGAAAATAGAGCTACCATACGATCCAGCAACCCCACTCCTGGGCGTATATTCAGAGAAAACCATAATTCTAAACCTGCACCCTCATGCAATGTTCATAGCAGCACTATTTACGGTAGTCAAGACATGGAGGCAACCTAAAGGTCCACTGGCAGAGGAGTGGATAAAGAAGATGTGGGATGCTTATACACAGTGGGCTGTTGGCCATAAAAAAGGAAGCCATTCGCAGCAACACGGATGAATCTAGATATTGTCAAACTGAGTGAAGTCCGAGAGAGAAGTCCGAGAAAGACAAATACATGATATCGCTTATATGTGCAATCTAAAGATGGGTACAAATGAACTTTTTTACATAACAGAAATAGAGTTTCAGATGTAGAAAACAAACTTATGGTTACCGGGTGGTGGGGGGCGGAATGGAGAAGAGGGATGAATTGGGAGACTGAGACTGACATATACACACTACCATATGTAAAATAGATGACTAATATGGACCTACTGCGTAGCACACGGAACTCGACTCAACACTCTGCAATGATCTATATGGGGAAAGATCTAAAAACGTTCATGTATGTATAACTGGTTCACTTTGATATGTACCGGAGACTAACACAAAGTTATAAATCAATTATACTCCAATAAATTAAGAAACAAATGAGCC
Source organism: Ovis aries (assembly GCF_016772045.2). NCBI lineage: Eukaryota > Metazoa > Chordata > Mammalia > Artiodactyla > Bovidae > Ovis > Ovis aries. The sequence continues at coordinate 6,548,990 of NC_056077.1, read as the reverse complement.
TCTAGTCTCATACAGCTTATTGTTAGGGGCTTATATTTACTTTCATTGTTTAACATTATAAACTTGATATTTTGAGTGTACAGCTCTATAAATTTAAACACAACATATAGATTTTTGTAATTGCTAACACAATTAGGAAACAGAATAGTTTCATCACCCAAAAAACTCTCTTGTGTGCTTTTGGGATAAGGCTAGTGCTGGCTTCATAAAATGAGCTTGGATGAATACCCTCATTTTCTCTATTTGGAAGACACTGTATATAATTGGTAATTTTTTTCAATATTAGACATGTGTTAGTGATACCATCTGAGTGCATATAAAGTTTTGTTTTTCTAGGATATTTTAAGCAAATTTCTTTAAAAGTTTTTGAACTATTTAAACTATCTAGTTCACCCAGGTGACTTTTGCTAATGATTTTAGGGAATTCATCTGTTTCATTTGAGTTATTAAATCAATGTGTATAGGCTGTAATAATGGCTTCCCTGGTGACTCAGACAGTAAAGAATCTGCCTGCCGTGTAGGAGACCTGGGTTTGATCCCTGGGTCGGGAAGATGCCCTGGAGAAGGGGATGGCTCCCCACTTCAGTATTCTTGCCTGGAGAACTGCATGGACAAGAGGAGCCGGGTGGGCTACAGACCAGGGGGTCCCACGGTTGCAAAAGTTCTTTCTCATCTTATTAATGTATGTGCGATTTATCATTTTTGTCAGGTCACCTTTCCTATCAGTCTTTCTAGATTTTTTTTTTATACTTTGAAAGAACTAGTTTTGGTTGGATGGGTGTTCTCTGTTTTCAATGTCACTAATTCTTGTTCTTATCTTTAGTACCTCCTTCTTTCTATCTGCTTTTGGCTCCCATTTCTTTGCTCATCATTTTCTAATGTAAGTTTCACTACTGTACCCATGGTGCTAGAGGATAAGAGTATTTGAGCTACCTTCCCGGGGTGGCTTATTCTTATAGAAGGGCTTTACTCCACCCACAAGAAGTCCATCACCTGAGAAAGGCAATCTTGACTTCTCCCTCACTAGCATCTGACCAGTAGCAGTGACCGGTCTAGAGCATCTAACGCCCAACCCACAAAAACGGTCTGTCGCCTTGTCCTCAAATCATCAGTGGGCTGAACGATAACGGCCATAGATTCGAGAAAGCTGTCTGTGTGCCAGGCAGCAGCAGGCTAAATTCCTTCTGTCTTTCTTATGTGCTTACATCTACTGGATCCTTGAGTTGCACAGATTATACAGAGCTTCCTATCGCGACCCTCACCCCCCTGGTATTCACACCTTTGGGTCATCTCCTCCCTTGGAGTGTGGGCAGGATCTGGGGACTTGCTCCCATCCAGGGGCAAAGGTGATAGGCTTTGATAAGATCTGGGGCTTCCCAGGTGGGGCTAGTGGTAAAGAACCCATCTGCCAATACAGGAGACATAAGATACGTGGGTTTGACCCCTGGTTTGGGGAAGATCCCCTGGAGGAGGGCACAGCTACCCACTCCAGTATTCTTGCCTGGGGAATCCCCATGGACAGAGGAGCTTGGCGGGCTGCAGTCCATGGAGTCACAGAGAGTGGGACACGACTGAAGTGACTTAGCAAGCACACGTGTGTAAGATTATAACATCTCTCTTGCTGGAGTCTCTCTCCTTCCCTGCTTCTTTCCTCTCCATTTCTGGCTTTGAGGAAGCAAGTTGCCATGAATGTTAATGCCACAAGGAGATGCTTTTTGCTGACAATCTAAGGAAGTTTGGAGCAGATCCAGGCAAGCCTTTGATGAGAACCCAATCCAAGCCGATATTCTGTGAGGTCTTATGCAGGGGACCCAACTAAGCTATGTCCAAATCCCGACTCACAGAAAACTATGAGACAATGAATATGTGTTGCTTGACTATGTCTGCAGTAATTTTCTCTGCAGCATGGAAAATGAATACAAAATTTTCATGAGGCCAAAGTTCCACGAAGTGATATTACTATCATCTCTATATTTTTTCAGATGAAATGGAGATACTTAGAGGCAGAACAATTTTTCCAAAGTCATACACTAAGCAAATGATTGAGCTACAACTCACACTTATATACAGTAAGTCCCCTACTCAGGAATCTTCAAGTTGTGAACTTTCAAAGATGTGACTGTGTGTTTGCACGTTCATTCATGTACATTAGTTCACGTGTCTGGCAAACATTGTCACGTGAGCGCATCCTCTCCATGCGGCTGTGCTTTTGTGTAATTTACAGTACTGTATAGAGTGGGCTTCCCAGGTGGCTCAGTGGTAAAGAATCTGCCTGCCAATGCAGGAGATGCAAGTTCAGTCTCTGGGTTGGGAAGATCCCCTGGAGAGGAAAACGGTAACCCACTCCAGTATTCTTGCCTGGGAGCGCCGATGGACAGAGGAGCCTGGTGGGCCACAGTCCATGGAGTTGCAAGAGTCGGACACGACTTAACGCTTAAACAACAACAGCAACAACCGTATAGAATACTGTAGTGCAGTATCTCTACTTCAAGCCCAGGATTTCAGAAGGAAATGTAAAAGCAAAGGTGATGTAGCTGGTACTTTTCAAGGAACTATGAAGTGAAGTGAAAATTGCTCAGTCCTGTCTGACTCTGTGACCCCATGGGCTGTACAATCCATGGAATTCTCCAGGCCAGAACACTGGAGCGGGTAGCCTTTCCCTTCTCCAGGGGAATCTTCCCAACCTAGGGATCGAACCCAGGTCTCCCACATTGCGAGTGGATTCTTTACCAGCTGTTCTTTACGGGTATAGTTCAAGGAACTATACTGTAAGATTAAAAATATTTTCTTTTTTGTGTTTTTTTTTAATGAATTATTTGTGTGAAAAGTATTACAAACCTATTACAGTATAGTACTATATAGCCAATTGTGCTAGTTGGGTACTGAGGCTAACATTAATGGACTTACAAACAGATTGGACTGACAGACATGCTCGGAACAGAAATTGTTCACACATAGGGAACTTACTGTAATTCTGATTCCAGAAGCTGTACTCTCAATAACCATGTCATATTACCTCCATGTATTTCCCCATAGCTTACAGAAATATAGAATATTTGGGTTGTTAATACCTTATCATTAATTCAAAATTATTCCTCAAACTCTCTAATCCACAAAAATGAGCTAGGCTATTCATTGAGAGGATAGCTCTTTCCACTGGTTTTAAATACATAAATGTACTTACTGCAAACCCCAAACACTTAATATGGCATAGAAGTCCCATCCTGATCTCAACCTAGGCTACTTTTCCAACCTGTCACCTCTCTGCCTTCTCTTTCCCGCCCTCACTTTACTTTATTTTCTTCAATATACCGAATTCCGTGCAGTTGTGCAAATGTATCATCATTTCAGTTGACTTCGGGTACTTTTATTTAATCTTTGGCCAAATGTCCTCTCCTTTGTCTTCACTTGTCTAACCCGTTCTTGGCCTCACCTCTCAGCTTAAGACAATACCTCCTCCAAGAAGGCTCCCTGCCTTATTCCTTTCAAGTCTATTTGCCCCCCTAGAATCCTAAACTTCCTCTGCCTAGCACACACCACATTGTCTATATCATCCACTGACTCTCCCAGAAGACTGTAAAGACCTTGAGGACACGGTCTGTATCCTGTGTGCATCGTACATCAATGCCTAGCACGGCAGCTGGTACAGAGGATGTGGTCATAACCAGCAGCCAGATGGATGCTGAGCATCCTCAGGGACCTCTCTGTCTCATTTGCCTTAAAACTGAGTAGAGTATCGCTGAAGGAATCATCCAACGGTGGCTCCACTGGCGTTCCACCAAGTCACATGAATTGCACTTTCTTATCCCCATAGCCCTTGCCTTTGGTATCATCGGTTTTCGTTTTCTTTTCTAAAAGGTTCTGTTTTAAGCTTTAATAAACTCATTGAATGGAAATGTACAGTCGGCGAGAGCAGCAACCCATCCACAGCTTGACTATTTATGGACAATTTACTTGCTTCCAAAGTAAGGCTTCTTTCTCATAAATTGGTTTAGGAGGAGGGGAGGTTGGGACAAGCAGAAGTATTGGTGTGTGGGACTGCAATAGTACTAGACCACTGGGAACTGTAGCCTTAAAACAGAATACCCTGGCCTCAAAAGTACTTGGGTGACTCCTCATGACCTACTTAGGGATTTTCCTTTACCCCTAGGCTTTTAGAAACAGATAAAGCAAAGGGAGTGGTGAAAATTGATTGCTTGGTTATCTGAGTTTTCTCCCTGTTTGCATGTTCAGGAAAGTGGTGGAAATGACTTTAGATGTGGGTGGTTGAGTGAGACAAAGCTGTGACCCTAACTAAGGTGTATCACATGGAGAAGGGAATTTCACTGTTATCTGTGCCTCAGTTTCCACATCTATAAAATGGGCACATGATAAAACAGGGTTCCCTGGTGGCTCATTAGGTAAAGAATTCACCTGCAATTCAGGAGGCCCAGATTCAATCCCTGGGTCACGAAGATCCCCTGGAGAAGGGAATGGCAACCCACTCCAGTATTCCTGCCTGGGAAATCCCATGGACAGAGGAGCCTGGAAGGTACAGTCTGTGGAGTTGCAAGAGTCAGACACCACTGAGTGACTAAATCCCCGCTAGTACTTGTGAACTGAGGATCATTGTAAGGATTACATAAAAAGAGGCACATGAGTCATAGAGCTCAGTGTTTGATACTCAGTGTTTGCTCAACAAATGTGAGCTTTTCTTCTCAATGTTATATGGCAGCCTGGATGGGAGGGAATTTGGGAGACGATGGATACATGTATATGTCTGGCTGAGTCCCTTCACTGCTCACCTGAAGCTACTACAACATTGTTTGCTAATTGGCTACACCCCAGTAGAAAATAAAAAGCTTAAAAAATGTGAATTTTTATTACTATCACTTTTAATACAAAGCTATTACAATAGCAAGTCTTCAATAAATGTCATTGGCCATAATGACCATCTTTGCTGTTTCCATGCTTTTCTTAGTGCTTCCCAGGGTAAGTTTTTAATAAATGTATAGGAATCTCCTTAAGATGGTTCCCAAAGATCTCTGACCTTGTGTGACTCACTCCCCTTGTAGGGAGGTTAGGTTAATGGACTCACAGACAGGGTAGAGCAGGAATGATGGGATGCCACCTCCAAGATGAGGTCATAAAATGACTGTGTTTTCCATCTTGGGTGAACTCTCCCACTCCCCCTGGAATTCCTCATTTTGGGGAAAGCAGGGAACTTGAGCAGCAGGCTTTCTGAAGCCAACTGGGAGCCACAGGAGAGCCGCCCAAGAAAGCTGAGTGGTCCATCTTACTCCCCTAGAGACTTAACAATGATTTTGGCCCCAACAACCTACCAAAACTACTGAACAAAGACTGGCCCAAATTATGCTGCTCTGAAGCATCCCTGACCCAAAGAATCTATGAGATGATAAGCGTGTGTTGTTTTCAGGCACTAAGTTTAGGCACCACGCTTTATACAACAATAGATAACTAGAATGATAGTGTTAGCAAGTATTTTCCATTTGAACGGAAGCTCTATGAGCAAGACATTTGAATATCCTACCCAGCACTTTATGTCAAATATCTGTCAACATTTCTGGCACACAGCAAGTGCTCCAAAAATATTTTTTCTATGAAGGATGGAATGTGAAAGTGTTAGTTGCTCAGCTGTGTCTGACTCTTTGTGACCCCATGGACTGCCTGTAGCTCTCCCGGTTCCTCCGTCCATGGGGTTCTCCAGTCAAGAATACTGGAGTGGGCAGCCAATCCCTTCTCCAGGGAATCTTCCTGAACCCAGGGATGGAACTGGGTCTTCTGCATTGCAGGCAGATTCTTTACCATCTGAGCCACCAGGGAAGCCCCATGAGGGATGGGAACCCATCTAAGGATTCGTTTAACATGGGAAAGCCCAATCCTCACCAGGAACTTTTCATCATTAATGTAAAAGAAACATACCCATTTCTTCAAGAAAGGCATGGAAACATAACTTTTGCTAAAAGAAATATATCTTAGTAAAATGCTAAAAAGAAATATATTTTGAACCTATATTTAAGGAACAATATATGCTTAGTTGCTCAGCTGTGTCTGACTCTTTGAGATCCCATGGACTGCAGCCTACCAGGCTCCTCTATTTGTGGGGATTCTCCAGGCAAGAATACTAGAGTGGGTTGCCATGTCATCCTCCAAGGAACATGGTAGAACATGATTTTTAAGCAAATGCTTAAAAAGCCCTTATAAGCCCTCAAACCTTTTTCTGTTTGCAATCTTAAATTCCTTCTCCATGTACCCAAGAGCATTAGCTACATAGCCAAGGGACCTTTTACTACTCAGACAATTTTCTAACCAACAAATATTGTGTATTTATCAGTCAGTTCTGGCCGTTTGCAAACCACAATAGTCATCACACATAAAACTAAAAACGGCAGTAAAGAAAGAGAGAGGAGGGTGGGCACAGAAAGAGAAAGAAAGCAGTTGCCAGACAGATATATACCAGGGATGCATGGGGCTAGACCCCAGATCAGAGCGGAAAGAGGAGAGGAAAAAACCACAGGGGCTCTTATTTTCAGCCAGGCAGGGGAAGGGAGGAAAGACACTTAGCCTTGAAGAGACTTGTGTCCAGGAGGAGACAGCGCTTCAGAACCATTCAGATGACAGAAGAGAAAGATCTTGAACTAGAGGAGATAGATACATGGTATTCAGTTCTCATTAGGCTCATGGTGTCAATTTCATTTGGAACCATGTTCCAGTGCTAATTTTCAGAGTGCTTGAGTGCTTCTTAAAATGAAGAGTGCTCATTCATGCTTTAATGCAGACTACATGGCCCATTTCTGCGCCTGTATTAAAGGATATAGTGAGCATATATACATCCTGTTCAGGGCAGAAATTTAGAGCTGTTAGATACATGACTTTGGACCTCCAGAGCAAAATGGCAGCTACTCCAACTATTGCTGTCTTTTCATACTGACTTGGATGCAAAATGTCCAAAATGTGTGTATGCACACACACACACCACACACACACACACACACCACACACAACACACACACACACCACACACACACACCACACACACACACACACACACACACACACCACACACACACCACACACACACACCACACACACACACCACACACACACACACACACACACACACACACACACACACACACACCCACACACACACACACACACACACACACACACACACACACACACACACACACACCACACACACACACCACACACACACACACACACACACACACACACACACACACACCACACACACCACACACACACCACACACACACACACACACACACAACACACACACACACACACACACACACACACACCACACACACACCACACACACACACACCACACACACACACACACACACCACACACACACACATCACATTCCTAGTTGCTTTGCATTTTGAAGCTTTTTGAATATCATATAAGGAAGGCTTTGCCTCTGCAAACTAACTCATAGCTTGGGTGCTGTTAAGAGTTAATAACTCAAAAGGTTTCAATTTGTCTTTTTTAGGTGGTCCAAATTTGGGGTAAGAGACCGTTTCACCAAATTTAAGGTGAGCACTTTTTTGCTCATAAAGCTCGCTGTACATCTATTACTGGTTATATGATTGCAAAATAAGCACTCACCGTATGAAAGGCAAAAATGGGTGATCTTTTGAAAGGCTCAAGGCTTCTACTTCTAGGAATACATTCTGTTAAAAAAGTTCACTCCTATATACAGAGGTACCTATACTAAGATGGTCATGAGCTTTGCTAATGGTAGTGAAAATTGGCAGTGGAGAGGGATTCGTTTCCATCAACAAGGGGGTGAATATTCAAATAAGTGTGGACAAATCCATAACCTAAGGGACTGTGTAGCCTTAAGAATAAAATTGATCTACACATTTTGACATGCAAAGATCTCCAAAAGGTACTGAGTGAAAGGATATTGAATCAGGGGAGACCATAGTATGTTCCTCCAGGCTAAAATAATATCCATGTATATAGTTACAAGGTTTCCCTGGTGGCTCAGCCTGCAATACAGGAGACCCTGATTTGATCCCTCGGTTGGAGAGATCCCCTAGAGAAGGGCATGGCAATCCACTCCAGTATTCTTGCCTGGAGAATCCCTGGACAGAAGAGCCTGGTGAGCTACAGATCACAGAGTCACAGAGCAGGACATGACTGAGCAAGGAACACATATATTTAGAACATGGATGCGTATTCGGTTGGATCATATGATATGTCGCTGTTTTTATAACTAAAAACATCATATGACACAGCAATTCCACTCCTCGGTATTAATCAAAAACAAAAACACTAATCTGAAAAGATACACGCACCCTGATATTCATAGCAGCATTATTTACAATAGCCAAGAGGTGGAAGCAACCTAACTGTCCATCAACAGATAAATGGATAAAGAAGATATGATATACATAGATAGATACACACAATTGAGTACTGCTCAGCCATACCATAAAGAATGAAACTCCGCCATCTGCAACAGCACAGATGGACTTGGGGGGTATTATGGTGGCTCAAATGGTAGAGAGTCTGCCTGCAATGCGGGAGACCTGGGTTCGATCCCTGGGTCGGGAAGATCCCCTGGAGAAGGAAATGGCAACCTACTCCAGTGTTCTTGCCTGGAGAATCCCATGGACAGAGGAGCCTGGTGGGCTACAATCCATGGGGTCATAAAGAGCTGGACACAACTGAGTGACTAAGACATGCTCAGTGAAATGCGTCAGATGGAGAAAGACAAATACTGCATAATCTCACATATGTGGAATCTAAGAAATAAAACAAAAAAAAGAAATAGACTCACAGATATTGAGAACTAACTAGCGGTTACCAGTGGGAGAGGCAAGGGGGCGGGACACAAGACGGCTAGGGAATTAAGAGGCACAGACTACTACATGCAGGGGAATAAGTTGCAAGGATATCCTGCACCACACAGGGACTAAAACCAACATTTTCTAATAACTATACTTGAACTATAAGCTGTAAACATTTTCACTCACTATGTTGTACATCAAATATACCTCAATTAAAAAAAATGTGACTCAATTGGCAATGTACTTCAAGAGGATTCATTTGTTGACTGTGTACAAAATGAAGGGCACAGAGGATATAGGCAAAACTTCGGTGACTCTGATCTCGTCATCAGGAACTTTAGCAACTGAGGATTCACTCTAAGGCATAAAACCACACTGTATTTTTGTCTTTAATGAAATCTCTGGCTCTCTGTGTTTGTCTCTCTCCCTTGCTCCCTCCCTCATTCTCTTTCCTTGTCTCACGCGATATATACACTTTGTGAAGGTCAAGCTGTCTCTGTCCTTCAAGGATTAAAGCTCCAAGAATTCAGGGTGAGAAGTCACGGTATCAACCGTGAATGAGACCACATGCAGTATCTGCTAAGTCAAAAAGTGCCTAATCAACGTATACATGTGGATGTTTGCCCTGGGATTATAAAGCTTATTTCCCTTCTACAGGGGTGAAAAATCAACTAAATTTTCTAGCACCTTGAAGGTATAAAAGGTACAAATAACCATCAGAATAGTGTTCGATTCTTTGCAACCCCATGGACTGTAGCCCACCAGGCTCCTCTGTCCATGGAATTCTCCAGGCAAGAATGCTGGAGTGTGCTGCCATTTCCTTTTCCAGGGGATCTCCCTAACCTAGGGACCGAACCCGGGTTTCCTGCATTTCAGGCAGATTCTTCACTGTCTGAGCCACCCGGGTCACCCACAAAGACCAAGTCCTTTCAGATGAATCTAATCTTCTTCAGTAGAAAACACAAAACAGAAAAAAAATAATAATAAGTTTTACACCCAGGCACAGGTACGAACCATTTTCATCCAAGCAAATTCTTAGTAATTTACTCCTAAAGCCCCCAGGACTCCCAGATATTTCTTCATCCTGTTTAAAACACAGGGGATATGATGGTAAAGCTGATCTATTCCGTAACTCTTCCATCCCTCACTACCCTCCTCCTCTCGACAGCAGAATTGTATTACACACAGCACACATTTAAAAATGTAATATAATCAAAGGAAGCATTATTCTTACAAAGGCTATTAAAAGAGCTAAGTAAATTCATACAGTATAATAAAAATGATTTATTTACTAGGAGAAAAAAAATGGAAGGGAAAACAGTGCTGCGCAGCTCCATCTGCAAAATCAGGTTCCCATAGAATATTAATCTTCATTGATTAGCTTGGAAGAAAAGCAAAGCTTTACACTTGCGCTTTTACGGTGTCAGTTAATTCAAATACTTCAATTTGACAAAGCCCCATCTGATCACACTGAACTCCTTAATACCGAGCATTGCAGAATATTCTATTTGCTTCTTGAAATCATCAATTTATGTCCAACAACATCTGTAGGAAAATGAGATTTGCCAAATGTCTCAAGATAGGGAACCACCATTACTGGTTTGTTGAGGTGAGCAGTTTTTTCTTAACCTTTCTTTTCCACCATGTCCTTCTAGCAAAATAAGGAAGGAATGAAGACCCAATCCCCACCTCCCCCACCGCCCCCATGCTTCCCTGGTGGCTCAAAAGGTAAAGAATCCACCTGCAATGCAGGAGACCTAGGTTCGATCCCTGGATCGGGAAGATCCCCTGGGGAAGGGAATGGCAACCCACTCCAGTATCCTTGCCTGGGAAATCCCATGGACAGAGGAGCCTGGCAGGCTACAGTCCATGGAATCACAAAGAGTCAGACACAACAGAGAGACTGAGCACACACAAAGACCTCCCCCACAACCCCATCCAGAAATATTGTTTAATGCCCCATTCCAGGGGTACAGGGATACCTTGGTGTTCATCCACAAGCAAAGACTAAGAAGCTTAATTTTATATCGCCAGTGGCCCTGGTGAAAATCACACATTCTTTGCCACCCATTACTGCTCTGCTGGCTAGAAGAAATACAGCCTTTAGTCACTGATTTTTCTCCTGTGACACTATCATTTTGGCACATTATTTTCACCATCACAACAAAAAATAATGAGTCATGTGTCTAGACTGTTAGTGCCAGTTTTTATCTTGTAGGGCCTATGCCTCATTTAACTGTACAGAGGGGACATGGTTTAGGGTTCTTTGTGTCTCCAATTAATGCTCCAAATGTCACCCAAGTCACTAGATTAATCCACATGCCAGAGGTCTCTGCTTGCTGTAACCGCTGAGCACACGAAGGTCCCAGATTTTACAACCAAAATAATCAGCACTCTTCAGTCTCTCTCTCTAAGCCTGACCGTGTGTGTGCTCAGTTGCTTTGGTCGTGTCCGGCTCTTTGTGACCCCATAGACTGTAGCCTCTCAGGCACCTCTGTCCACGGGCTTCTTCAGGCAAGAATACTGGAGTGGGTTGCCATGCGCTTCTCTAGGGGATCTTCTCGACCCAGGGATTGTACTCATGTCTCTTACGCCTCCTGCATTGGCAGGCAGATTCTTTACCACTAGTTTCACCTCGGAAGCTTGTTGTTGTTGTTGTTCAGGCGCTCAGTCGTGTCCAACTCTTTGTGACACGTTAACCCGCTCAAGCTTAACTCCGTTCAGACTTGCAGAGATAGGCAGGCGGCTTCCTCTCTTTGCGCCTCAATGTAAAGTGGAGATGGTGTTATTAATTATCAATATTCAGTTCAGTTCTGTTCAGTTGCTCAGTCGTGTCCGACTCTTTGTAACCCCATGAATCGCAGCACGCCAGGCCTCCCTGTCCATCACCAACTCCCGGAGTTCACTCAGACTCACGTCCATTGAGTCAGTGATGCCATCCAGCCATCTCATCCTCTGTCATCCCCTTTTCCTCCTGCCCCCAATCCCTCCCGGCATCTTTTCCAAGGAGTTAACTCTTCACATGAGGTGGCCAAAGTACTGGAGTTTCAGCTTTAGCATCATTCCTTCCAAAGAACACCCAGGGCTGATCTCCTTCAGAATGGACTGGTTGGATCTCCTTGCAGTCCAAGGGACCCTCAAGAGTCTTCTCCAACACCACAGTTCAAAAGCATCAATTCTTCAGCACTCAGCCTTCTTCACAATCCAACTCTCACATCCATACATGACCACTGGAAAAACCATAGCCTTGACTAGACGGACTTTTGTTGGCAAAGTAATGTCTCTGCTTTTGAATATGCTATCTAGGTTGGTCATAACTTTCCTTCCAAGGAGTAAGTGTCTTTTAATTTCATGGCTGCAGTCACCATCTGCAGTGATTTTGGAGCCCCCAAAAATAGTCTGACACTGTTTCCCCATCTATTTGCAATGAAGTGATGGGACCAGATGCCATGATCTTTGTTTTCTGAATGTTGAGCTTTAAGCCAACTTTTTCACTCTCCTCTTTCACTTTCATCAAGAGGCTTTTAAGTTCCTCTTCACTTTCTGCCACAAGGATGGTGTCATTTGCATATCTGAGGTTATTGGTATTTCTCCCGGCAATCTTGATTCCAGCTTGTGCTTCTTCCAGCCCAGTGTTTCTCATGATGTACTCTGCATAGAAGTTAAATAAGCAGGGTGACAATATACAGCCTTGACATACTCCTTTTCCTATTTGGAACCAGTCTGTTGTTCCATGTGCATTTCTAACTGTTGCTTCCTGACCTGCATCTAGGTTTCTCAAGAGGCAGGTCAGGTGCTCTGTATTCCCATCTCTTTCAGAATTTTCCACAGTTTCTTGTGATCCACACAGTCAAAGGCTTTGGCATAGTCAATAAAGCAGAAATAGATATTTTTCTGGAACTCTCTTGCTTTTTCAATGATCCAGCGGATGTTGGCAATTTGATCTCTGGTTCCTCTGCCTTTTCTAAAACCAGCTTGAATATCTGGAAGTTCACGGTTCACATATTGCTGAATCCTGGCTTGGAGAATTTTGAGCTTTACTTTATCAATAATAATTATCAATATTAGCAGACATCTATGTACCTAGGTGAATGAGAAGGTCTCTGTTCTTGTCACAGGATCAGGGCCGTCCTCTTTATTCTGCAAGCTTCTTCCATAATCTTGATTGTGCTTTATCAGGATGGATTTGTCTGTGTGATGATTTTACACAAGGCTCTCTCACAAGCATGAAGTAAAAGCTCAGGGAAGGCGGTGACTTGGTCTCAGTGTCTCATCATCTCATGACCAGCAGGTAGTGAAGAAAGCATCCGTCCCAGAGAAAATGTCAATTTGTATTTACTAAATGAATGAACGGAAGAATGAATGAATGTAATGACCCAGCTGGCTCAGCTCAATGTTTTTCTGTTTGGAATCAGCTCTGTTTTTTTTTTTTTTTTTTCCTTCAGCGGAGATGCTTCACTCCTTGAACTTAATGGTGTTATTAAACAGAGGAGGAGATTCTATCCCTTTGTGGCTGCCTTTATTTTTAGGATCCTGTTTCTCATAGATCAGTTGGTAAAGAATCCACCTGCAATGCAGGAGACCCCGGTTTGATTCCTGGGTTGGGAAGATCTGCTGGAGAAGGGATAGGCTACCCACTCCTGTATTCTTGGGCTTCCCTTGTGGCTCAGCTGGTAAAGAATCTGCCTGCAGTGCAGGAGACCTGGGTCTGATCCCTGGGTTGGGAAGACGCCCCTGGAGAAGGGAAAGGCTACCCACTCTGGTATTCTGGCCTGGAGAATTCCATGGACTGTACAGTCCATGGGGTCACAAAGAGACTTTCACTTCACTTCACTTTCCTAAATCTGGGCTTGGGATCCCTAGGTTCTGCGAGGTTGGACCGCCACCTTTTCCAGCCTCCAACCACAAAGACCCTCCTCTTCTGAGCTGAGATGTCCGTGCCACACCTAGTCACAGATGCCCACCATCCCTGGCCTGAAGGAGCATCATCTTCATCTTCCAGGTGGGATGTATTCACCTGAGGACACCTTCTTCCTTCAAGGCTCCATACTGCTTTAGGGTTCTGAGAGGCAGCTAATGTCATTTTATCAGCAGGAAGGAAACCCAAAAAACAGGGCCTGCCTGCAGGATATCCCTCTTCCACGTGTTTGTTTCAGGGCATGGTAAAACCAGACAGAATAGACACCTGGAGACTGCAGCATCAAATAATTATAAGACACTCCAAGCCGAGTATTAGACAATCTATATGTATCCTTTACTTATTTTATCTCTTTACCTACTTTAAAAACTAGTTTTATAAAACTGCAAAGCCAACACATGCACATTACAAAATATTTAAAATAATGCAAAGAGGCCACCCACCCTTTGCCCAGTAAGTTTTCAAAAGTTAACAGTGTCTCAATTGACTGCAAACTACTATGTGTGAAATAGACAGCTAGTGGGAAGCTGCTCTACAGCGCAGGGAACTAAGCTCGGCGCTCTGTGATAAGCTAGATGGGTAGGATGGGGGGCTAGGGGTGGGAGGCTCACGAGGGAGGGGATCATATCATACGCATAGCTGACATCATGCAAAACACTGGGCTGGAGGAAGCACAAGCTGGAATCAAGATTGCCGGGAGAAATATCAATAACCTCAGATATGCAGATGACACCACCCTTATGGCAGAAAGCAAAGAGGAACTAAAGAGCCTCTTGATGAAAGTGAAAGAGGAGAGTGGAAAAGCTGGCCTAAAACTCAACATTCAGAAAAGGAAGATCATGGCACCTGGGGGATGGTGAAGGACGGGGAAACCTGGCGAGCTGCAGTCCACGGGGTCGCAAAGAGTCAGACCCGCCTGAGCCACTGAACAACGACGACAGCTGATTCACTGCTGAACAGCAGCAACGAACCCAAGGCTGTGAAGCAATTATACTCCATTTTTTTTTTAAAAAAAAGCAAAATTTCAAAGCAGTTCAGTTCACTTTTTGTGACCCCATGGACTGCAGCATGCCAGGCTTCCCTGTCCATCACCAACTCCTGGAGTTTGCTTAAACTCATGTCCATCGAGTTGCTGATGCCCTCCAACCATCTCATCAAAGCAGTTATCTTTAGCCAAAGACTGGCAGCTGGTGTAGCGTTGTATAGGATTCTACGGTTTTGTATTATACGTATTTTTAGTGCTATCTGATTTAATTATGTATATGTTTATTTAATTAAAAAAATTAAGGTAAA
This sequence comes from Ovis aries, assembly GCF_016772045.2. Classification (NCBI taxonomy): domain Eukaryota; kingdom Metazoa; phylum Chordata; class Mammalia; order Artiodactyla; family Bovidae; genus Ovis; species Ovis aries. The sequence goes on along the minus strand of NC_056077.1, from coordinate 6,533,952 downwards.
CTTTTCATTATAAGGACTAACTAATTGGCAGATCATTGTTTTACAATATTGTGTTGGTTTCTGATGTACATTACTGTGAATCAGCTATAAGTACGCATATATCTCCTCTCTCTTGAGACTCCCTCCCTCCCATCTCCCCATCCCACCCCTGTAGGTTGTGGGAGAACACCAAGCTGAGCTCTCAGGGCTATGTAGAAGCTTCCTGCTAGCCATCAATTTCACAAATGACGGTTTACATACGTCAAGGCTACTCTCTCGATCCATCTCACCCTCTCTCCTTCCCCCGTGTGTCCACAAGTCTGTTCCCTACATCTGCAGAAGTTAACAGTATCTGGCATCATTTAACTCAGTGCATATATGGTCCCTTTTCCAGCTCACTGACAAATGAAAGCCTATCACAGAGCTTCTTCCTTTTTTTCGCCCTTAATCACGTGTCTAAGGGTTAGCTCAATGTCAGTGCAGATGAATCAACCTTATTCTCCCCCTAAATGCACAGTATTCAATCATAAGTGTGTGACCTGACTTGTTTAATCAGTTTCCACCTTGATGGGCATTCACAAACAACAGGCAAGGCGACATGAGTCTTTGTGCTCATGGCTGAGTGTATCTCTAAGATAAATTTCTCCTAGAGTCGGACACGACTGAGCAACTTCCCTTTCACTTTTCACTTTCATGCATTGGAGAAGGAAATGGCAACCCACTCCAGTGTTCTTGCCTGGAGAATCCCAGGGACAGGGGAGCCTGGTGGGCTGCCGTCTATGGGGTCTCACAGAGTTGGACACGACTGAAGTGACTTAGCAGCAGCAGCAGCCGCAGTGCAAACAGAGGACCAAGCAGTATGGGTATTTTTAATTGCCATGGCTGTGGCCAAGCTCTGGTATGTATTTAAACTTCTATGTACAGGGTTGGCATTCATATTTTATAATCAATTAATAATATATTTAACAACTCCCAGTGAACCATGCTCAAACACGCAAACATACGTGGGCAAATACAGGGAGTAATGTAATTATTTTGTTCACTACCATAGACCCAGTACCTAGAAAAATATCTTGGAGCTAGCCCACGGGGAATAAATGTTTACTAGATAAATGGATGGATGGATACATTTTATACCTGTCCTTTGTATAGTTTAACATCTAATAGTCATACACTACATCGCTCTGCAAGTTGTGAGTGTTTTAAAATTCTTTGGGAAGCAAGCAAAGAACACCTTGTATGTAAATGAGATGAAATGAAGAGGCTCTTTATTGTTACCGAAAGGAATGCAAGCCTATCTGTGTAGGTGCACACACGTACTCCCTGAATGTGAGTTCTCAATTAATCCCTTTTTCCCCACGCTTCTGATTGCAGAGTTGATGTTCACGATGACCCCAAGGCCGTTCTGAATCATCAGAGATTAAATTATGTCAAGCACAATTTTTAGCGAAGTGTATTTTATTTCCTTCTAATTAGCTGAAAATCGGTCATCCCCACATCTTATTCCTAGGATCAGAATGATTAAGCAGGAGCATCTTCCTTTGCTTCACTGATTGCTCTGCCCCCACTTCCTCAACCTTGTGTCATGTCCATCTCCTCTATCTTTTCTAGGTCGACTGTGTAGTCCAAGGTGAAAACAGAAGGAAGAAAGGGAAGAGTTAACTCGGTATTTTTTAAGTCAGAAAACCCCTCCACTCTTCAGAGTCAAGCAAACACATGTTCTGGACTTCAACTATAGAAATAACTATAGGTTATTGTTAAATGAGTTTTAAGATTCTTTTCAAACACAAAAGACATATGAGGTAGAAAAAATGATTAGAAGACTTGAATTCTGCGTAGGCTTAATGACTATAAAAAGTAACCCCGCCTACTCTAGGATTCCATTTATATAAAATCCTAGAGTAGCCAAACTAACATGTATAGGCGCAGAAAGCAGATCGGTGGTTACCTTGGGGAAGGCAGGAAGGCAGGGGTTAGAGGAAGAGAAGTCAAAGGGGCAGGAGGAATCCTGGGGGGTGGAGAGGTTCCCTATCTGGATTGTAGTGATGCTTTGCCAGTGAGTTTATACATCACAATTTATCAAAAGTGCACACTTTGAATATAGGCAGTTTGGTACAAATCATTCCTTAATAAAGCTGTTTTTTTTAAAAATGTAAATTTATTTATTTTAACTGGAGGCTAATTACTTTACAATATTGTATTGGTTTTGCCATACATTGACATGAATCCGCCATGGGTGTACACGTGTTCCCCGTCCTGAACCCCCCTCCCACCACCCTCCCCATCCCATGCCTAAAGCTGTTAAAAAAAAAAAAAAACAAAAAAAACAAAATCAGATGTCTGACCAAGGAGGAAGATGTAACAAGAGTCAAGAAGTTCTAAGCTGAGGTCTAGTTTTCACCCTGGCGTAGTCCGCTTCCCAATGCTTTCTGAGCTAGTAATAGCTCCAGGATGTGCTAAGCTTTGGTTCATTCTCCCTGTCTGCCCATCTGCCCATGGAAGGTCTTTTTTGCTTTCTGGTTTTTTTTTAAAAATTAACTTTCATTGTCATATAGCTGCTTTACAATATTGTGCTAGTTTCTACCGTATAGCAAAGTGAATCGGCTGTACGTACGCATTTATCCCCTTGCTTCTGGATTTCCTTCCCGTTCAGGCCACCACAGAGCACTGAGTGGAGTTCCCTGTGCTATACAGCATAATCTCCTTAGGTATCTATTCTGTACTAGTATCAGTGCATAATAAAATAGTTATCCCTTTTTATACACAGTAGCAATAGTGTTAGAATAGTAGAGAATAAGATGCTTAGATAGCATCACCGACTCGATGGACATGAATCTGAGCAAACTCTGAGAGATAGTAAAGGACAGGAGAGCCTGGCATGCTGCAGTCCATGGGGTCACGAAGAGTCAGCCGCGGCTCAGCAAATGAGCAGCCACAGTCAACCTTGTGTCTGTATCAATCCTAATCTCCCTACTCCTTCTACACCTGCCTTCCCCCTTCGTATCCATGCATCTGTCCTCTCTGTCTGTGTCTCTGTTTTTGCTTTCAATCCCTAAGGAAGGCCTCAGTCTTGCTCTCTGACCTCATCATGTGTTTCTCTCCCTCTTGCTTACTACCTGCCAGACATTCTGACTTTGAACCTAAATCATCTCCTTTGACCTTGGAGACTTTGTACTTCCTGCTCTCCTCTGCCTAGAATGTCTTTCTGTTGGTTCGTTGCATGGCTGGTCCCCCTCACTTTGGGAATCGGCTTCAATATCCTTCTCTTCCAAGAGTCCTTACTTGATTGCCCCGTCTCCAAATCCCACTTACATCCTGCAGAGCATCGCACATTCACGTGTTCAGTTTGCCTGTTTACTGTCCGTCTCTTACAGCGGGATGCAAGTGATATCTCATCAGGGATGTCATCCCAGTTCTTGTTCATACACATCCACTGCCAAGAAGAGGATCTGAAAAGTACTGGCTCAATTGTTTCACTGTTGTTGATGTTCAGTCGCTAAGTCATGTCTGACTCATTTTGACTCCACGGCCAATCGTTAGTATTCAACTTTTTTTGCTTATGTATCTGTTGAACATTGTTCACCAGACACCCTTTGGGGCATTTGGTCAGCTCACTCCCTCCAAAATTCATGTTAATGAATTTGGTGCTTCAGGGCAGCAGAGATCATGTGTTATGAATTTGTGTCTCACGCATCTATTACGGGACCCACACATAGTGGATTTTCAACAAATGTCTGTTGAATTAAATGAAATCATTATGCCAAAAACCAAATAATTATTATGATGCTAGAGCTTTGAGACAGGTTAATTTCCAAAAGGAAATATAGAAATATTGAAACATATAGAAAGCCAAATAATTTTTATGATGCTAGAGCTTTGAGACAAACTAATTTCCAAAAGAAAATATAGAAATTGAAATATAGAAATATTGAAACATATAGAAAACCCAAACATTAAAGAATAAAGGCACTGAGTAATCCTGAATCAATGACCTACTTAATTGTAAGGGATTTCAAAGACTTATGACTTAAATCATCACTAAAAATCAAAGAAGGTGTTTGCTCTTCTGTTGGTTTTATCACCAGAAATGTGGAACAAACAATGTTAAGTTGTAAAACACTTTTCAATCTGATTCTAGCATTTGCCAATTCTCAACTAATGTTACCATGTAATTAGCCTACACTGCTTATTCTTTGACCAGGATGGATCAAATCAGATAACAGAGTTATCTCAAGAGATAGAAACTAAAACTAAAACAAAACAAAAGAGGAGAGAAAAAAAAAAAAAAACAAACCAAAAACATGCACACACAGAGAGAGAGAGAGCCATAATGTACTTGGAAGTTAAGAACAATGGAACACACAGGTGTACTAGACGCAAAGACACGAAACATGCCTTCACGGTTCATGGTGCTATTACAAATCCACAGCAAAAGTAGTTTCAAGGAGTAAGGAAGAATTCAACTGAGAGATACTAAATAGTCTCACGTATTCTAGAACTTTGTCCCAAAACCAGAGCTTTTGTGTCATAAGCAGTCCTAGATGGGGTCATTCCAGAGAGCTGTCACTAGCAAAAGCAAAGGCCAGGAGTTGCTTTCCTTGCCCGGCATCCATTGCCCACCTTCACTTGTGTTGAGCAGAACTGCACCTCCTCCATGCTCAGATCAAACGTTGTAGAGAATATGAAAGCTCTTACCTCCATGGGTGGTCATGAGGCCCAGAGCTGGCCAATCACCATATACTTACCCCCGACCACAGAGACTGGCTAATGGACTGGCTCATACCTAAGATGAACCAATGAGAGGCAGTTCTGGGACTTTTGCTTCGCCTTAAAGACTTTGGGAACTGAGCTGTTCTCTTTTAGCTATAAGTGCTTAGCTAGAAGAACAGAAGTGTGAAGTTGCCACGTTACCAGGAAGAAAGGTTTGTCTGTGACCAAAGCCTTCATCAAAGGAAACAGAGATAAGAGAAGGAAAGAAAGATTTCTGAGACAATTGTCTGAATTTCTGGGTGCAGCTATGTCTGGGATCTATCTCTTAGAACTTTCTGTTTTGTATGCCAGTGTACTCTCCATTTATGTGTGATTTTGTCTATTTGAAGTGGTTATTTTTGCCACTCTCAACTGAAAGAAGGCAGAGAAATACTCAATCAAGGAACAAGTAGTTGAAGAGTATTAGATTCCCTGCGTTTACTGCCCTTGTCTCAATTGACCATAAACTGAAACCAACATGAAACCTACTTGTCTTTGGGTGTCATAGTTTAAATATCCACACTAAGAACTCAGTGATCTAATAGCAAGAGATCTTGACTGTCGAAACCCAACATCCTCATCTCATTTCACCATTTAAGGTCAGGAAAACCGAGTCTTGAGCAAGATTTTTACTTTTCTAAATCTCACTTTCCTCAGCTATGACTTAAGTATAATTGCCCTCCATCTCAGATTTCAGATAGTCTTTTCTTCTTCTTTTTTAATTGGAGTATAACTGCTTTGCACGATTATATGAGTTTCTGCTGTACAAGGAAGTGAATCAGCCATATATCTCCTCCCTCTGAAGCCTCCTTCCCATACCCTCCATCCCACCCCTCTAGGTCATCACAGAGCAGCAAGTGGAGCTCCCTGTGCCATACAACAGACTCCCACTAGCTCTCTGAGAGGGGCGAGTTCTCCTGATGGGGATGAGGTGAGGTGCCAGATTCATTTGGAAGCTTTTTCAAACTACACTAGTTCTCTCTCTTGAGAAGCTAAAATAACTGCTGGCAACACATTTACCTTCAGTTCTGCTGGAGGATGAGGGAAGGGAGATGGGGACCGAATTTAGAGATCAATAAATTCATAAATAAATAAATTTAGAGGTCAATAAATACCTTCAGTATAGTACCTGACAGTCAGTATATGAGTACTGTTTTTATTATTTAATTTGGCTTTAATTTATATAGAAATTTAGGAAGCACATCTATATAATCCTAAAGCTGCTAGTCTCTTCTCATATGGAATGGCTTTAACAAATTATTTTAGATTTTATAGATGAAAAACATAAAAGGAAGGCTAAATTCTGTTTTCACTCTTGTCACTACAGAATAGGAAGTAAGGTTGTCTTAAGCATGTTGACAGATTCCAAGTGTTCATGCATATCTGAGAGAGTGACCCAGGGCAGCAAACAGAAAGAGCTGTTTGAGTGTTCCTACACTTGTGAAGGAGCTTCTCTGACAGCTCAGAGTATAAAGAATCTGCCTACAATGCAGGAGATACAAGGGACGTGAGTTCGACTCCTGGGTCAGGAAGATTCCCTGGAGGAGGAAAATGGGAACCCACTCCAGTATTCTTGCATTATAAATCCTACGGACAGAGGAACTTGGTGGGCTTAGCAAAAAGGCGGACATGACTGAACAGCTAAGCACTGAACACTTGCAAATAGTACCACTAGGCTCTGGCAGTTTCCATGGTTTAGAGTAAAATGCATTTTAGGTCACAGGACTGGAGATTTCTGAAGCTGTTCAGCACCTTGGAGATGTTTTTATACCAATTTTACTATCACTATGCTTGCTGGTGACTGTACCCTGTACAAGGCATATTCATTTATTTATATTGAAGAAAATTTAGTTACAGAAAATTATGTTTATTGTGTAAATATCACATAAAAATGATGATACAATTAGAAACTGCGGAGAGGCAAAAAAGAAGAAAATAACAATCAGTCGTGCCAACCACTGTTACCATCATGGTGCATGTACACACTTTTAGGAGTGAATTACTGCAAGATTCATCTGGAGACTAACTTTCTGGGTTCAAATCCTAACTTTCTGCCACTTATTAGCTCATAAATTTAAGGAGCTTAAACCTCTCTGATTGAAGGCAAAAGAAGAAGGGAGCAGCAGAATATGAGATGGTTGCATAGCATCACCGATGCAATGGAAATGAATTTGAGCAAACTGGGAGAGAGAGTGAAGGACAGAGGAGCCTGGAGTGCTGCAGTTCATGGAGTTACAAAGAGTCGGACACGACTTAGCAACGGAACACAACACAAACCTCTTTGGTCCTCAGTGTCATAACATGCATAGTGGAAATAATAATACCTTCCTTCATTTCACTATTATTTTCAATATATTTCAAATGGGACCTTATTGTACATACCTTTTTTCATCATCATTGCTTAATGTAGCAATGAATCTCTTTCACATCAATTACTATACTGCATTTCTAAATTTAGCAGAACTGAAGAGGGGCCACTTCTTTCTTAGAATGTAAGTTCTATATGAAAAATGGCCCAGTCAGTTATATTTAGTGCTTTACCCTCAGCATCAGACCTGACGCCTGGCCTTTCATAAGCTAAACTGGCTTGAGATGGGGCACGTCAGAAACTCAAGATAGTTTAAGTTCTGGAAATCAAAACTGCTATAAATGCAGGAGAATGAGGTCATTGGTTTTCCATCCCCCCTTTTTTTAAAAAAAAAATTACAACTTGGAAGGTGATGGATGACTCTTCCAATTGTGTAACATACAATAACATCTTATGCAGAAGACTCAGGAAGTACCCATGCTTTTGAGAAACAGGATTTTCCGTTATCTTTTTAGATGCAGAGATAATTAGGATGAGAGTTGGACATGGAAAGAGAAAGAAAGAGAGGGAGGGAGAAAATAAGGAAGGAAGGAAAAAAAGAGGGACGGAGGGATGGAAGGAGGGGGGAAGGAAGGGAAGAAGGGAGGGAGGGAGGAAGAAAGAAGTTAGACGTGTGTGTGTCTGTGTGTGTGTGTGTGTGTGTGTGTGTGTCTACGGTGTGTGGGTGTGTGTGCTGTTATGTCTGATACTTTGCGACCCCAAGGACTGCAGCTGGCCAGACCCCTCTGTCTGTGGAATTTTCCAGGCAAGAATACTGGAGTGGGTTGCTATTTCCTACTCCAGGGGATCTTCCCAACCCAGGGATCGAACCCACATCTCTTGCATCTCCTGCACTGGCAGATGGGTTCTGTAACGACTGCCCCACCTGGGACACACACGCAGAGTTAGGCTCAAGCTTGCAATCATATCATCCATGCTTCCTGTGAAGGTTCGGTCAACACCAGAACTGACAATATACTTGCGGTGCTCAATAGAAGCATTAATGCATGTATCTTTGGCTTGAAAAGTTCTTTTAAAATTAGACTGTGTTTTTTAATCTCAAAAAAATTGCTGGTTGGATGGTTTTCATTTCTTTGTAAAATGACAAGTGATACTTCATTTTTTAGCAAAAGGTTAATGTTAAGTCTCCAAACTTTATAAATTGTACTTTCTCCATAAAATAAACTATTGCATGCTGGTGTGCAAGATTAGTGAGAAATGTTCATACTGTTGAAAATAGATGAATTTTGCATTTCAAGGTGACAAGTGCAATGTCAGACCCAATCAATTGATCACTGCATAATTATTATTGCAAATGATCCATATCCATGCTGCAAACCTTAAGGGGAATTTAATGAAGCAGTAAGCACATCAATAATAAGATCCACTCTGGTCTCTATTAAATCTCATGATTCATAAATATCCTGGCATGTTTTATTCTTCCTTTAAATCCTGTGAAGACATCTAAAAAAGTGAACGCTTGAGGGCTACTATTTAACACTTCACTAAAGGCAATTCTAAGGCTTTCAGTAAGATTTAGGCTCAGTATTGGATCCCTCTTTACCTACAGGCTAATGGAATCCCATAGACTATGGATGCATATGGAACAGCATTTCTCTACAAAGTTAGCACTGAGGTAGGTGTTAATTACCTAGCAACTGAAATTTGAATTGCCGAAGCAAAACCCCCTGCAAATAGCAGGTGAATTAGGATCCTGAATCAGAGGAGCATTTCTTTCTGAAGAGAGAAAGGGTAGAGTCTAGCAGGACTTACACTGTTTTGTTGTGAGGTGGATAAAGGCATGCTCTGGGCAGGACTAGCCCAATTTGAGTTACAAGAGGTGGTTCAGATGGTAAAGAATCTGCCTGCAATGTGGGAGACTCAGGTTCAATTCTTGGGTTGGGAAGATCCCCTGGAGTAGGAAATGGCAACCCATTCCAGTGTTCTTGCCTGGAAAAGCCCATGGACACAGCAGCCTGATGGGCTGAGGTCCATGGGGTTGCAAAGAGTCGGACATGACTAAGCAATGAAACCAGCACCATCGGCAGCTGATGGAATCTCTGTGTAAATAAAATGGCACTGGGTAGATGCAGCCCCAGGCTATGGCATGCAGCTTGGTGAGGGCAGCGAAGTCTGGGTTTCATCCTTATCTCAATGCATTGGTGCAGTTTACCAACTGTACAGTCCCTGGGCACGAGACACAGACAAGCCAGTACTGGTTCAGAAGTCACACACTCCAACTTGTTGATTTTTTTTTAATTTTGTAAATTTAAATTTATTTAATTGGAAGCTAATTACTTTACAATATTGTATTGGTTTTGCCATATATCAACATGAATTCACCATGGGTGTACACGTGTTCTCCATCCTGAATCCCCCTCCCATCTTCTCCCTGTACCATCCCTCTGGGTCATCCCAGTGCACCAGTCAAAAGGCTAAAAAAAAAAGAACAAAGTTGGCCTCTTCTTTCCTTCTCTATCTTCCTTCTCATAAGCAAAGGCAACAATTTATTTTAAACAGGGATATTATTAGTTCTTGGCAATTTTTCAGTCTGCATTAGTATTACATACCTCATTGCAGTTAAGCTTAGAGGTAAATCTCCAAAAGTTGTATTTTTAAGCTTTGCATTCCCACTTTGGTAATTCACTTTCAAGACCAGAGTTTGCTCACAATCCCAGTGTATTCTTATTCAATTTGGGAAGTGTTCTTTGGGGTATATGGGTGCCAAGGTATAGATTCCCCCCTGGTAAAATTCATAATGATACTTCAATGTGCACTACGATATTTAATACACCCCCAAACCCCTATGAGGTTTTTGAGCATCAGTCAAGTTCTAACATCAAGAGAAGCTGGAGGCAGACTTGGGAACTATCCTTGCATTTGTCTTTGGTGGCAAGAAAACATGTTTTAAGGGGCTTCCCTAGTAGCTCAGCTGGTAAAGAATCTCCCCACAATGCGGGAAACCCCAGTTCGATTCCTGGGTTGGGAAGAGCCACTGGAGAATGGAACAGCTACCCACTCCAGTATTCTGGCCTGGAGAATTCCATGAACTGTATAGTCAGTCCATGGGGTCATGAAGAGTAGGACACGACTGAGCGACTTTCAAAAATACGTTTTAAAAATACACCATACGTTGAAGACCGAGACTCTATGTATCTTCAAGTTTGTGCTCAGACACTTCAATCATGTCTGACCCTTTGTGACCCTGTGGACTGTAGTCCACCACACTCTTCTGTCCATGAGATTCTCCAGGCAAGAATACTGGAGTGGGTTGCCATTTCCTTCTCCAAGGGATCTTCCCAACCTGGGGATCGAACCCACATCTCCTGCACTGGCAGGAGGGTGCTTTACAGCTGGGCCACCTGAGAAGATAGTTAGTATATTTAAATAACCCAATATCAGATATTGCTGTCCATATTTTTCCTGTGCCAATATTTATTTCCTCGGTATATAATCCATTCTCAGATCATAAAGTACACATTTCTTTGTTTTAAAAACAATCTTTTTACCTACAAACTAACCTCTAAAAAGATTTAGCATTTTAGATTCCCAGCAAAATTGTCTGAGAATGAGTGCTCTCACACTCTGGCAAACACTCAGTATATTATCCTTCTTCATCTCTCGCAATTTAACAAAACCCTTGTTTTAGTTTGCATTTGTCTGACATTGGGGAGGATGAATATAATGTCCTACACTCCATTTTTTCTGTCTGAATTATCTGTTCACTTTCCTTTGCTCCCTTTGTACATTTTAAAAGTTGTTGTTGCTCATTTCATTGATATTTATCATTAGCTATGTTAAAATGAAATTTGAAAAACTTATGTCCAATAATAAGAAAATGGGTAAGTAAATGTACATCCAAATGGTTAAAAAAAAGATACAATCTTTAAAAACTCATATTCTCAAATAAATGTAGTAACATCATAAAATGTTCCTAAAGTAATTTGTATGAAAATATATTTCCAGTGTGACTCCAATTTTGAGGGAAAAGGATATCCAAGCAAATTCAGATATATGGATATTTTAAAACAGGGAGCAATTTATCAAAATATTAAAAATTGGAGTCATAAGTTGGGGGAATAGTGTTTCTATTCATATTTTGAATTCTTTATATTGTTCAAACACCAATTTTATTTTCATAAAGAAAGTAACCATTCTTTTTTAAAAGAGCACTTTTCTGGGGCATTTTCTTCTACTCATTTTTTAGGACATACCTGCTAAGACCAATATCTGTTCATTTCATTAGAGCCCAGAGTTAAAGACTGCTTGTATCTTCTATTTTCTTTCTTCACCTCTCTCTGAAGAGATTTTCCCCTCAATATGAGAGTTAATTAGTAGTAATAGGCAAAAAAGGAGCAGAAGTTGGGCATCCCTGGTGGTCCAGCACTTAAGAACCTGCCTGCCGATGCAGGGGACACACAGGTTCAAGCCTGGGTTGGGGAAGATGCCACATGCCACGGGGCAACTGAGCCCATGTACCGCAGCTACTAAGCCCATGTGCTACGGACTCTGAGCCCAGGTGCCCTAGAGCCAGGGCTCTACAACAAGAGAAGCCACTGCCATGAGAAGCCCTTTCATCGCAAGGAAAGCTAGCCCCAGCTCATCGCAACTAGAGAAAACCTGCTCACAGCAATGAAGACCCGGTGCAGCCAAAATCAAATAAATAATTCCAAAAAACCTTCATAGCTCTGTCAACATAACATAGCATATACATGCAAGCAAAATGGAGTTTAAAAAATTACTACTTTGTAACTTGCACTTCCTTTTCCATCATTACCCAGGCAAAGCTTTTGTTTGTTTGTTCATCGAGCAGTGATAGGAAAGGCTTTAAAAATAAATCTCTACGATCCAAATTTTAAAAACCATGATTTTCAGATTCCATGTGCACTCCTAATTTCTAGGTACGGTATCTATAAGTTGCCAGTGTAGGAAGAAATTAAACAATACTTTTATAACACACTTAGTTATGTTTGATTCTTTGCGACCCTTTGGACTGGAGCCCACCAGGCTCCTCTGTCCGTGGGATTTTTTTCAGGCAAGAACACATTGGAATGGGTCGCCATTTCCTTTTTCCAGTGTATTATCCCTACCCAGGGATTGAACCCGTGTCTCCTGCATTGTAGGCAGATTCTTTACCTGCTGAGCCAATAGGGAAGCCCCTTTATAACCCCCCCCCGGCCCCAACACACATACACACACAATGGCTGTATATGTTTTAAGAGCATCAGTATGACTGCATTTGTCTGTTTATGAAATCCTCTTGTGTTCACAAAGAATGCTACACCTTTGGCTTTGGCTTAATTTTATAAATGGGAGAAAGATGTAAGAATTTTGGCCCATTTCATTGGTTGAAAACATCGAGGGCTTCAGCGATCATGCACATGAAAAAAAAAAAAGTCCTCTGTCTCTCAATCCTCCTTTAACTAATTGTGTTCCTGCTCTCATTTGTAGCACTTGCCTCTTTGATTAGCCTTTTAATTTAGCACATTAACCACACTCTCTTTACTTGAACACTCCATCACTGAGCTCATTGAAGTCAAATGCCCTTGAAGATACTTGAAATTCCTAACAACAGTCACTATTATTAAACTGTTTTGTATTTCTGATTGTCAACCAAAAGTGCTGGGTTATTGGACAGAGTCAGCCATTGTGCAAAGCGCTGTGCTTTATTCAAGAATCTCTCAGCCCATTCCTGCTGGCTCTGCAGGAGACCAAAGAGTTTCAATACACTCTACATTTCTCTTTTTTTCCCCCTTTTACCTTTTATTCCTTGTGCACCCCGCCCTCATCACAGTTTTTGGGTAAATAAGAAGGGAAGCCTGCTGATTCAGCACTCGGGAAGGAATCATTGGAAAGGTCTGAGATTAAGGTTTCTTTGAAAATCAGGGCTGGATGCAAAGAAGGTTTCCTATGTCTGTGTACTTGCTTGTAATTGGTTAACACAGACACATGGGGGGAATTTGGTGGTTTATAGCAGTGGAGAGTTGCTTCAAATCCTGAGAGAAGGATGACTGGTCAATTCTCTCTGTGTGTGTGTGCCCCATTGCTTCAGTTGCTTCTTTGAGCCTGGCCGAGCTCCTCTACCTATGGAATTTCCCAGGCAAGAATACTGGAGTGAGTTGCCATTTCCTCCTCCAGGGGATCTTCCCAACTCAGGTCTCCTGCATTGGCAGGTGGATTCTTTACCACTGAGCCACCTGGCAGCCTGCTAACCCCCATGTCCCAGCTAAGAGTCCTTCTTGGAAAAGTCTTGATTGATGTCACCATTCCTAATACCCCTCCTTTTTTCTACAACTCCAGTCCTCTTTTGGTTTTGTCTTAGATGCCGCTGCAAGCTCTAATTATAATGTTTATTTATTTGTATCTCAGGCATCTATTGTTTTTAACCTAACCAGGACTCATTTCTCCTTCTGCTAACAGCTCTTTAATATTCCTTGAGAAACCACCTCTCCCCAACTCTCAGATCATGCTTTAAAAAAAAAAATCTGTGCCTATTCTCAGATTCCAAGCAGTATTTTACCCAAGTGTGGACATAGTCAGGAGTTGGTTCTGGATGCACAGGTGACCCAATCCAAGGGCAACAGAATGGGCTTCAGAACTTTCTGAGAACTGAGTACTTCTTGGATGGGCGGGGTTCATCTGATGGGGCTGCTTTCATCATAGCACTCACAGCAGACATCAGCTTGGAGCCACTAGAGGTAGTTATGGAAGTGTTGACTGAAACCACTTGTGTTGGCCACACCCACTGGTCTGAGTTGTCTCAATAAACAGCATGGTGCTGTCACCAAAAACTAAGCAGGAGAATTTGGGATGAGCCCAAAGAGAGAGGAGATGACCAACTTCCCAGAGGCCTTCTCGCTGGAATCCAACTTGGCTGAGAGATGCACCATCAGGAAGGATCCTGAGTCAGACTATGGGCCAAGCAAGATGACTGGCCAGACACAACCCGGAAACTAACGCCATCTCCATAAACCCTGAGACTGCGAGCCACATGGGAGAGCAGTTCTCCTGGGTTCCCTTAACTCTCCTGCTCCCTGCCCAGGGATTCATGTCCAGCTCTGTGGGACCCTATAGACTGTAACCTGCCAGGTGCCTCTGTCCATGGGATTCTCCAGGCAAGACTACTGAAATAGGTAGCCATTCCTTTTCTCCAGGGAATCTTCCTGACCCAGGGATCAAACCTCCATCGCTGACGTCTCCTGCATTGGCAGGCAGGTTCTTTGGTGCCATTTGGGGAGCCCCTCTGCCTGGGCACCCTTCCCAATAAAGTCTCTTGCTTTGTTAGCACATGTGTCTCCTTGGACAATTCATTTCTGAGTGTTAGACCAGAGCCCACTCTCAGGCCTGGAAGGTACCCGCCTTCCTGCAACTAAACTTCAGCCACCTTGTGGGAGGGGTACAAAGGAAAGTGGATCTGAGAAGCGGAGTTAGACATCCAAGGATGAGCCTTGCCCAACTGCATCCATCTGGCCTTCAAAGTGCACCTCTGAGTTTCTCGGATATGTGACCCCATGTGGTCCCCTCTGAGACTCATCTTACTTCTGCAACCATGAAGCGAAGTGAAGTGAAGTCGCTCAGTTGTGTCCGACTTTTTGCGACCCCATGGACTGTAGTTTACCAGGCTCCTCCGTCCATGGGATTTTCCAGGCAAGCGTACTGGAGTGGGTTGCCATTTCCTTCTCCAGGGGATCTTCCCATCCCAGGGATCGAACCCTGGTCTCCCGCATTGCAGGCAGATGCTTTACCACCTGCGCCACCAGGGAAGTCTGTAACCATGAGCCTCAACTAAAACCCGTTGTCTGCTGGCTTTATTCCTGCATTACCACGTGGGCTATGTTGTGTTGCGTTTCATCAGTTTCCTCAACTACATATGAATTCCACAAGGATTGAGCCCAGATCATGTTCTCCATGTCCTCAATACAACACAGACAATATCTGGCACACTGGAAACCCTCAGTGATTAGTTTTGAACAAATACACAGATGAAAAAAAAATAATTCTAATTGTTTAGTGATGCAGCCAGACCTTGTACACATGCTCACCATCAATAAACTTGCCTTGAGTTCCCACCAAGTGTGCATCTTGACTTCCATGTATACAGAAAGGCACTTTGCCACATGAAAGGATTAACAAGGTGATTCAGAAAAATAGAGGAGACACGGCCAAATATAAGTGAGCGTGCAATTCTGCATCGCTGACAAACATTTAGCCAAATTTTTGTTTTGTCGCGGGTTCTACTGAGACAGAACATTCTAGCTAGAATTGCATACTTTGCCAATAGACAGACTAGCAAATAACAGAATTGTAAGTCACTCCTTAACAGTACACAGAATTTTCATCAGTGAACAGTGGTCTTTGATGTGCTGGAAAAGCAAAGTCTATTCTTAGGGTATTAAGAGATTGGGACAAGATTCTGGGGTAATTAGAGAGAGAGGATAATTCAGATGTTATCCATAGCGGGCTATTTAAATGTAAACAGAAATTGCTCACTTGCCCTCTCTCTCTCTCTCTCTCTCATAATCTGTAGGTATCTAAGGCCAGACATTGGGGTATGATAAATAATATATCTAGAATAAAAAGTTGCAAAAGGAATACAAAAATCCTCATGTCAGGGTGCCTCGGAGTGTCAATCCAATACCGAAAATTTGAAAGATTGAATCTAAGTATAAAACCATGGGGAATATTAGATTCAGAATGTAGAGACATGACGTGTCTTATCCAGCCCGCATCACCACTTGAGTAGCATTAAATTTCCCCCCTCGGGCTTCCCAGGTGGCTCAGCAGTAAAGAATCTACCTGCCAAGGCAGGAGACCTGGGTTCGATTTCTGGCTGGGGAAGATCCCCTGGAGAAGGAAATGGCAACCCACTCCGGTACCGTTGCCTGGGCAATCCCATGGACAGAGGAACTTGGTGGGCTGGGCTACAGACCATGGGGTCACTAACAGCTGGACATGACTGAAGCGACTAAACAACCACAACAAATCCTTTCCAAATCTTTTTCCCACAGCTGCCTCTCCTTCTCAATTGTTTACTTCAATTTCTACCTAAGATGTCTTGGGATAATAAACAGAAAGCACAATGTCCAATTCTCTCTCTACTTGTCCTAAAAGCTTCATGTTCCTTAGTTGTCAAAACAATGCTCTGTTGCTTCCCGAAATGATCCTGTTGGTATTGAATATCAATTTTTCAATTTGTTCTTCTCTGAATGGGGACATAAGGTTTTGTATAGAAACTAATTTGGTTATGTCGTTCAAACCTACATCATTTGATCAAGTATTTATCTGAAGGTTTGTGAAATTTTTCCAAAGGTATATGAAACACCACTCAAAATGTAAAATGAAGAATCAGACTGATTCACATTAAATCAGGTTTCTTTTTTCTGATCCTGCAGAGTTGGCTAAAGACTGTGTTTAAAACTTAAACATAAAGCCTTCGTAAGCCTTTTATATTAATACTCATTGGGCTTTGCTTTATACACACACACGTGGATACATGCCTCAGGAAGAAACACAATCCTAGTGCCTAGAATTTCCTCCTGAGAGAAAATGTTGGCTCACTTCTTGTTTCCTTCTATGCAATGCCATGTATTTGCTGCCCTATATAGCTGGCCCATTATTTTTATAGGAATCTTTAGACACAAAAATTCAATGAGTTTAGTGTCATTATTAGATCGGAAAGAAAAATGGATGGGGCTTTCTGATACAAATCACTTTACAGACAAAGAGGGATGTGCATGCAAACAGAATTTCAGACAAATACCCCAAAAAGTACCGATCAATTTACATCAACGGCTTCTGGGTGCTCAAGCGGAAAATAACGTATTACTCCTTCTGCCGGAGAGAGTCGGCAGTAAGTAGAGGCCATGAATGGTTAAGCCAGACGGGGAGAAGATGTAAGTCATAAAGGAGCTTTCATTCATTACTGTTCAGGCCAACCACACTCCTGCTCATCAACCAGAAGGTTGGTTGGGATGTTACTGAGTGCCCACCATTCTTCTTCGGAATGAACACTGGGTCCTTCTGACTTAAAGATGCTAGGACACTAACCCTTTACAAATGTTTAAGGCATATCTTTGAGCAATATTACAGATGCTCCTTTGCTGGGATGCAAAAGAGGAAGTGGGCTGGGTTTGGCAAAAAAGGATGGTCTTTAGAGTGTTTGAGAGAGCGGAGTCTGTTCAGAGTTCTGAGTTGTCCCTGGTGATATACAAAAAACGGCTAGAATTCTGGTACAAGTTATAGGTAAGGAAACTAAGAGATGAGAAAAGATGAACACTTTTATGGCAGTAATCAGAGTCAACGAGGTCCATTTCTCTGAGCCCCTAACTAAGATCTACAGTGATAGCATCAGTGCTCAATGAACTTGCCGGGTCAGTAGAAATGATTTTCTGAATCAGAATTCACAGGGGAAAAGGATTCATCTTTGTATTCCTGAAGCATTTTGCTACAAAGCAGTCCAGTCACAGAAAACATAGGAATTCTCAGCTTTGGGATAAAGCTGAAGTCTTTCCCCAAAAACAGCAAAAAAAAAAAAAAAAAAAAAATTCCCCTTTGGTTACTGCCTGCAGTCTCTAGCACAGATTCCCACAACGAGGAACCATTTAATTAACTAGCCAACTAAGTTGGAGAAAAAAGACCACACTCGGGCTTCCCGTGTAACGAAGCAGAACCAGGAATCACAATGAAAAGGAAGTTCCTTGATGGTTAGATTTGGCCCAAAGGAGCAAATATCTGAAGCAGAAACAAAGAATTAGCAGATATGTGAATTGCAGTCAACAGGTGATTGATGCTAACAATTAGCTCTCCATTCTCAGCTCTTTCTGATTTTCAGAACATCTTTTTGTCGTTGTTCAGTGCCTCAGTTGTGTCTGACTCCTTGCGACCCCATGGACTG
Organism: Ovis aries; assembly: GCF_016772045.2. NCBI lineage: Eukaryota > Metazoa > Chordata > Mammalia > Artiodactyla > Bovidae > Ovis > Ovis aries. Next base: position 6,515,983 of record NC_056077.1, on the reverse strand, counting down.
CAGCACGCTAGGCTCCCCTGTCCTTCACTACCTCCTGGACTTTGCTCAAACTCATGTCCATTGAATTGATGATGCCTTCCAACCATCTCATCCTCTGTTGTCCCCTTCTCCTCCTGCCCTCAATCTTTGCCAGCATCAAGGTCTTTTCAAATGAGTCAGCTTTTTGCATCAGGTGGCCAAAGTCCTGGAGCTTCAGCATCAGTCCTCCTAATGAATATTCAGGGTTGATCTCCTTTAGAATTGACTGGTTTATCACCTTGCTGTCCAAGGGACTCTCAAGAGTCTTTTCCAGCACCATAATTCGAAAGCATCAATTCTTTGGCACTCAGCCTTCTCTATGGTCCAACACTCACATCTGTAAATGACCACTGGAAAGACATCTTTTACATAATGGTGTATTTCCCAAGGCCTGGTAGATTGTCTGGCACTGAGTCTATGCTCAGTAAAGGCTTAATAAATACTCAGCAAACTGGATGAGTCTTTGCTTAATGAATATATTCATACCATGCTAGGTACTAGCAAAGATGTTTATAAGCAGCAGCAACCAACAGTTAAAGAATTGGTTAAATTATGGAGCATCCATAAGCAGGACGATCATGTAGCATGTAATCATTAACGATGCTGCTGCGGAAAATATCTAATGGCTCAAACTGCTGAGTGATAAAAGCAGGTTACAAAACAGTTAAGTTCTCAGACTATGATCTCATTTTTTTTCCAACAGAATATTCCCTCTCAGAGACTTTGTTTCCTTTCTTATTTCAGCGTACCTGAACTTGAGATGTGTTTTACAATTGATGCAGTACTTTAATGTCATAGCATTTTGGCCTCTACAAATAAACCCACACGTACACTCAGAGCAGACACAAATGAGCAAACAGCAACAGAACACAAACAAACAACAAAGTCGATGGCATGCCTTTTAATCCTCAAATCAATGCTGTCTCCAAATTGAAAAAAGGAAGTGCAGGTGTCCAAATGTGTGTGTGCGAGAAATATCCCTAAGAAATTGAGCAGGGTTCGTATTTACACACATATCTTAGGAAGTAGAGAGTTTGTGCTCTATCTGTTCTTCTCCTAGACTCATTTTACTACAAAGGGCGTGTGTATTGTTTGTTTGACATGAAAGCTGAAGACAACCATCAAATAAAAGGAAGAGATGCTTTTGTCCTAAAAGGGATGACATACAGTTGGCACAATGGCCCTAGAACATAAAATAACTATAGTTTATAATTTATGCATGATTTCTACTCTATATTGAGTACATGAGTCGAGCAATGTGAAATCAGTTTATAAACAAAGGCTAGAATGTGAGGCATGGGACAGAAAAAGCTTTAGGCATTTGGGAAAGAAAATGGAGAATTCAGAGGAGGGTCCCCCAGTACTCAGAATGAGCTGGAAAATGTGGAAGACTGCAGGTATGTTCAGTTACTTCATCAGTCTGCTTAGAGCAGGCTGAGGGTAGAATATTCTGGATAGCGGTGTTCTTGCCAAGGGAAACGCACAGTGAAAGATACAGGACTCTCAGGATGCTGGAGAAAGAATGATGAGTTTTTGCTTCTTCTTCTTTTAAGTGATTGAACTGCATTGGCACGAACAGTAACGTCGCCTACTGGGGTGACTGCATCTGTCTTTACAAAATCACTCAGAAATTCGCTACCTCTTGCTCTTTTCTCCACCCATTTTAACCGAGGATATGGATGTATAAGCCACTGTTTATAAAAGGATGGGGCGGGAAATGAAACATGATAAGAAAGTTAAAAATCAGAATCGCAGTGTTTCATCTAGAAGCTAAGGGAACGTCTGTCTAGAAATAGTAAAATGGAAATGGTTCTGTTGCGGAGAGACAGTAGAAGGTTCTAGAGTCAAGGAATGAACACCATGGAGCTTAACCTGGGGGACCATCTGGTCCAGGATATGAAAAATGAGGGTAAATGGTGTCTTATGCCTGAATCAGATGAGCGAATGTCAACTGCCAGCATGTTCTGCCCAGCCCTGAGAAGACACAGGTCAACCGTATCCCACCAAACACTGATGCTGGAGGAATGAGATAACCATAGTTGTGCTGCCTGAGGGGGGCTTCATCTCACATGAGGCCTGTGTAGCCTGATACCAGCACAGGTTAAGACCTTGGTAAAAGTGATTCCTCTGCCTTTTCTGGGAGTCCCCAGGGAAAATTGTTTCTTTCTTCTATTGAAGTTGAATTTGGTGAGTCAACACTGCCCAGAAGATAACAAAGGGTGCCAGAGAACATAACTTTTTTTTTTTCCCCTCCCTGTATAGCAATAGGGACATTACCAATCTTGTTTTTCATAGGAAAAACTTCCAAAAGAAACCTCAGGAAAAACATATACAAATGTTAGATGGGAGCAAAAAGATTTCAAGTGTATGTGTTTGCAATGATATCATCAGACTGGCTTCCAGGAGCTATACTATGTTTTTGACTAGGATGGGCCTCCCTGGTGGCTCAAACCATAAAGAATCTGCCTGTAATGCAGGAGACCCAGGTTCGATCCCTGGGTCAGGAAGATCCCCTGTAGTAAGGGAATGGCTACCCATTTCAGTATTCTTGGCTGGGAAATCACACAGACAGAGAAGCCTGGTGGGCTGCAGCTTGTGGGGTCTCAAAGAGCCGGACACAACTGAGCGACAATCAATCACATTCACTTCTAAAGCATCTCATTGCCTTTCTCATCCAGAGAAGACAGTTCTGAATGACTATAACTGAGTGGGGATCTGAGGGAAAGAGAGAAGTCGCTCCCCCCATGGGCCCCTGTAATTCCCTCCAACAAAAAGTTTCCAATCAGTAAAAATATTTTCACTGAAATCATGTGCCATGAACACAGGTGCATATAAAGAAACGACTTGACAAATTTCAGAAATAAGGATGAGAACAAACTAAATACGGATTATGTTTTACTGTATCTCCAAGCCATTCATTTTCATTTTTGCATCTACAAGAGAAGAGCAAACACATGGACCTAACTGAGACTCATTTTCCTAAAGCAAGACAAGCTCTTGAGAGATATCAACCACATTTAGAATATTTTTATTCACAGACTAGAAGGCAACAACAGTGTGTCTGTATTTTTTTTTTTAAGTGAGGAATGGAACTCCGTCCCTCATAGTGTTAATGTTAGCTCACCAATTCATATCTCCTTAAACAACACAGATCCAACTGTTCCAACTTAAAGTCTCTGCCTTTTTTTGAATGCAACCCCCCCAAACTCGGAATTAAGCAGAATACTTGAACACAGGGCAAAGAGGTAGTAACCATTTTTTTTTTCAATTTGATAAATACAGTGAATAAAACTGGCAACACTGAAAATCATTGGTCAGAAAGAAGAACATAGAAATTGAGGCAGGCAGGATTTACTAGTCAAGGAATAATTACCAAGGATCGGCTTAGCAAGCTTTGAGGGTCCGGGACACAGTGTTTCGCCCCTGTGCTCTGAGATGCAAAGAAGCACGTGTCTAAGAGCCAATAAATCCCACAAACAAGATCAACAACTCCACTTAGCAACTGAGAAAAACTGCAACCTGTAAAATGTACCACAGCCTAAAAAAAAAAAAAAAAAAAAAAAAAAGGAAATTTGTTAAATTAGTGAGACTCCACTTACAAAATACAAAGCCAAATAGACCCTTTTCCCATAAAGACCAGCAGAGTTATTTCCTTAATCATCGATGCCATGATCCCAGGTGACACCTTTTCTTAGTGCTTAAAAACCAACATTTGTAAACATTCAGCATGTGAATCATTTTCCACCTCCACTGTCAAAAATAAATGGCATGACGATTCAGCATTTTTAGGTAAAACTATATTAAGTTTATGCTAAGTTTGTGCTAGTTAGTGATTTGCTATTTCCAAACACCTCTCTCACGACAGGCAAATTTAAAGGTACAACTTGCCCTAAAATGAAAACAAAATAATAATAGAGACAGCCTGTCCCCAGCTGGCGGGACTCATTGTGTTGAGTCGTGCAGAAATAAACCAGGTGTAAATGGAGCTAAAAGCACTATAAAAGAAAATGTATAAAAGACAGAGGGAGGGGAATAAGAAGAAAGTCTGCAGCCCAAAGCTCAGTGAGGGGTAAGGCAGGCTGAGTTCAAAGAACAGGGGTGATTAACAATGAGGCTTTCTCCCCTATGGCAAAGACAAGTTCAGGGACCTGAGCTGAACTAGGACGGAGGGAGAGAAAGAGAGATTTCTCTAAGTATGCTGAACAATTGAAAAAAAAAAAAGTGATATTGCTGCTGCTGAAACTGAAGTACTACTGTTTTGTTTTGTTTTGTTTTTCCCCTATTTTCCCCCTTTTGAAATGCCTCTCTCCCTTGAAAACTCGAGAGCACCCTGTCTTTAACCTGAAATCACATAGTCTGTCTTTGGTTGACAAATGCATACAATTCCTGCAGTGCCCAAACTCGACTAGGATCTACCTGTGTCCCCCAAAACATGACTGATACATTTTTCTAAGCCTGTCCTGCTATATGACTATTTTTTTAAATTGCCTTGACAGTTAAACAGTGGAATTCATAAGTGCAGGTTAATGCTTCCATGCTTTTATTTCCATGCCACCTCCCAAAAGAAGAAGTAATATTTAAAAAACCAATAACTATATAATATTTATCAGTCAGCCAGAACAAATACAGGGAGGTCCACCTTTTGCCAGACAGATCCTTGTGAGACACACACATACATACACACACCTGATAAAGGCAAATAAGACACCCTGCTCACGTCTCCAGCCCTCAGCCCCCAAATGACAAACACATAGTCACTTGGGAGAGAAAAACCACACCACACCAAACAAACAAACAACAAACAAAAAGCCACCACGACTCGGAACAGTTCACTCATAGCAATTACATGAAATCCTACACAGCTACAAGTGACGCGAATCCGCCCCATGCCTGAACTGGCTTTTTCAGACCTTTTCTTTTTATTTAAAAAAAAAAAACAAAAACAAATTTTTTTTCCGAATTCCTCATCACAGTGTTCCGAGAAAAAGAAGCCAGCCATGCATTCCCCTCCACATCTTTTCATTTTTCTTTTTGGTTTCCTTTCTGTAACTGAAAATAAAATTGCAGCTTAATGCTAATGAACCAGGGCTTCCTAAGGTCCCACTGGAAACACGAGCACATGTACTGTAGCAAGGCAAGATTATTCTGCCACAAGCATAATCACCTTACACAAAATGTGATTACTCTGGGCTGCAATCTTTATCCCCAAAGTCAATTTATTAATCAAAGAGAAAGAGAGAGCAAGACAGAAGAGAGAGAGAGAAAGAGGCTACCTACCCACAAATACATCATCATCTTGAAAGAGAAATCAAGGGTTCTCTGTCAGCAAACAGAAGTCTCCTTACTTCACCAAGAGTGTCTGGAAGAAAAACTGAAACCAGTGGGTAGAAAATCTTGCCTTGTCTGTCAGGTCCTTAAGATTTGGTGTGCTTGTTTATGAGTTTACGAGCATAGCATTCCTTCAGTGGCACCGTGTGCGATGAGACTTGTTTCGCACTGCCTTCCTCTCTCTCTCTCTTTCCTTTCTAACTCTTGCCTTTCCTCTCTTTCCTGCCAAGGCTGCTTTTGGTAACAAATTTCCCGATGTGGTTCCTTAATGAGCAAAAAAAAAAAAAAAAAAAAAAATCCGGACACTTTAGGCGGCCAGCAAGAGTGGGGACCACAAACCCTGACGATGCTTGTAGTATTAATAATAATAGCGATGGTGTAAACCATAAACAAGCGGGCGCTACACCATCTCCTGCCGGCTGGTGGGAGGTTCGCGAGGTCCCCACTGGAGGAATTTACAGGAAGACGGCCGATCCTCTGGAGGCAAACACATCTGCACGGAGCCGCTGAGTCTGGGTGGCCAGCATCTGTGATATTTTTTTTTTTTTTTGGTTTGTTTCTTGTTTTGTTTTAAACTCAAAGGAAAGCTTCAGCCGCAGAGAAAAGAACATGTGCAGCAAGCCGGCTTCCCCTTTATCTCTTTAAATGTACTTCAGATAAAAAGCGGCATCCAGTCCCGGTCAAGGCCTCCCCAGACTCATCGCTCGCCCAGCACCGGGCTCAGCACACTTGACTACAGCCATCTACCGACCCCGCTGTGTCATTGCGGGCTCCGAGGCTGCCGGCTGTCCACGCTGCAGCTGCCGGCCTGCCCATCGCGGTCCCGGGGCAGCGGCTTCCCCGCGCAGGGCTCTCCGCCAGGGTGTGTACCGGCAAAGGTGGGGTGGGGGTTGGGGGGAATGGAGGATGGGCCGTGGAAGCTTCGGTGCCAATTCAGCAAATCAAAAGCCAAAGCAAGCTCCACCAACTCAACCCAGCAAATGGAAAGCCTCAGAAAGGCTTGCACACATGTTTAGCCTTCCTAATCTAAGGATGGATATCCTACACATGCCCTCATTAGGAGACCAGATGTGCGTGCGTGTGCGTGTGTGTGTGTGCGTGTTTCCTCCTCCCTCCTCCTTTGCAGTTGCAGACCTGAGCAATTCTGCAGTATGCATAAAACTTGATCATTTCCACAGGCTCTCCGTGCAAAATCCACCGGCTCGGATAGCACAGCTAAGATTTCCTGAAATTCTCCAAAAAAAAAATTTTTTCCCCCTTTCCCTGAATCAATTCTCCTTTATTAGTTGTTCTTTTTTAATCCCTTTTAAATTGTATACTTTATCTTGAAAATTATCTCCATTACTGAAATACATCACAAACGAGAGGATGGGGAATGCAATTTGCCTGGCATATTCATTGATGCAGTGCTCAATTATTGATATATGGATAAAGGAGGAATTAATATTAAAATGCATCTTGTACATTAGGGGAGAAGGAGGGGAAAAATAATCTCTTGCTTGGGCCTGAGTTCTGACATTAGTTATATATATTTACATATCACACAGAGGGGCTGGCTGAGCCCCGAGTTGATTCACATTTCTCCCTAAAATAGTACAAGGCAAAATGTCACCTAAATTATTAAAAGGCATTAGCTAAATTATGGAATCATCTGCAGGACTGGGCAGGTGGCAGGGCACCCGTTAAAAGAGACCATAGGCCATCAAGATGCTTATCGCCAAGCGGTTTGGGGAGAACCAACACCAAGACAGGCTTTTAAACAAACGGTGATGGAGAAACGCCTATATCCAAACAGCAAGAAAAGAACCACACAGTTAACAGCTGGTAAAGTCTCCATCATGCATGTGGACTAACCTACAGAATTTTGGGGGCCCTTGAGTCACAGAACAGGATTCAAAGGCAGGTGACTGTCCTGGTTTGACAGTGGTCACAAGTTTCCTGAGATGCAGGACGTTCAGGGCTAAAACCAGGACAGCCTCAAACCAGAAGCGTTACTCGTCCTCCTTAGGAGAGGTCCTGGGCACATGTGGTCATTACAGTGAACAAAGATAGGAAATCCATCTTCTTCATTATTTAGGGTGATGGGTATCACCTGTACACGTGACCTTCACTAATTCTAGGAGCCTGGCGGACTACTACAGTCCATGGGGTTGCACTGAGTTAGATACGACTGAAGCGACTTAGCACGCACACAAATACCCTGAAGATGCATTTCTTTGGCCCACTCCAGTTTTTAACAGTGTAACTTATTTGCCAATATTTAAAAAGCAGGAGCTCTCAAATGAAAACCTGAAAGTACCACTTTTTTTTAGAATTATCAGAGGATCCAGCAAGATAAGATTGGCATTTGCACAGCAGTGACAATGGGCTCATGCTGAGTAGCAGCTGATTCATCAGGTGCAAACATTTTCCACTTCTCCACAGTCTCCACCCCTCCCAGTTGTCCCTGAGGTGAGATGTTCCATGGCATGTGGATTCGTTGTCTCATGGTCTGGCCTTTGTGGACATGCATGTTTATAAACGCCTCTGATGTGACCTGGGATGTAAGAACACACACTCAACACTGCACTTCAGATACAGAGTTCATACAGAACATTTGCAACTAGATCTAATATTTATTTTATCAACAGTGTCTCCTAATCTGAGTTAAGATATTGGTACATTAGTATAAATAAATAGGTAGGTAGATAGATAGAGAAGATGATAGATGAGATTGATGATTGATAGATGATGGAGACAGAGGAGAGAAACTATATCCTGTGGGTGTATATTTTATATTCATTAAATGCTCATTTTCCACAGAGAGTGTTATAAGGCACCGATCCCACATAAAAGAGAAATCTCATTTCAACTTAAGGCAAGGGAGCCCCGGAAACTGACTGGGCTCTGGTCTTTGAATTTCAACTTACAGAAATGTATCACACCCTTCAAAGTCCCCTTGCCTTCTCACATGGTCATTAAAAACAGTTCATCATGGCGTGGGGATCTATTTTATACCAATGGTTCCACTGCAATCAACTAAAGGAAAGAATAAGTCTCTTTAAGATAGAGGTTACTAGGTTCCACTGCAATCAACTAAAGGAAAGAATAAGTCTCTTTAAGATAGAGGTTACTAGATCAATGCAAATTCACACCTTCTTTTTCCTCTTCAATATGTGCATAACAAGACAAAATTTTCAAGTATTAATGTGCTTTTTCCTCTCCATATTTTTTCCTTTCTTCCCTCTCACTTTCACCCACAACTTACTCCCCCAAGTCCATTTCTTGGTACAAATCAATACAAAGATATGCTCTGAAATTCATTTTTTTTCTTGTTTGCTTGTTTTCTTTCCTTTAGCTAAAGCCTAAGTCAAGGAATACAAACATAGAGATATAGATACAAATACAGATATAGATACAGATAGATACAGATATAGAGGTGGTTCACTGGACTGGAAGAGGGTGTGTTTTATTTCATTGTGTCTGAGTATCTTTAAAATGGAATTATGTTTTTCTGTTCACCTTGATCGCCACACGTCTTAATTGTATTAGACCAGGTCTGCCTCCTTTATTCACTTGTCTAAGTTTGGATTTTGTTGGTATTTGAGTTCATAACTTTTGGAACAGAAACCCACTTGAGAGATTACAGCAGGTGACCTTAAGGGTGACTGAGAGAGTGGGAATGGCTTTAAGAGGCATCAGAAGAGAAGGCGCTCCAAAGACTACAAGCGGGTCAGACATCTCAAGTCCCAAGAAGAAGACAGTTTGCATAGTGACCCTAGGAAAGCTGGATTCTAAGTGCCAGGGTTTCTAGCTTCACTACAGAGCCATCACTCTTAAGGATGGTGAAGAAGTAATTCAGCCACCAGGCCAAGAGAACCCATGGGCACCACACAGCAGATGTTGCCTTGGTAACCACATCCACTGGTGGTCGATGAACCATCCCCAGTACTCTCCCTGCTGTTGCAATCGGCACCTCCCAGGCCTCTGCACCTGCCTAGGAAAAGGGAGGGTTTTATGATGGCTGCCAATAAATGTTTTCCTGAAGAGTAGGATACGAGACTGGATTCAACATTAAGTCAATTCCAAGTAAAGGATGAAATAAATCATCTTGCACATTTGAGTTAATGAACTGATTTCTCACACAAGCCTTATGAAAGCTAACAAAGGGGACATCCCTGGTGGTCCAGTGATTAAGAATCAGCCTTCCAATGCAGGGGATGCAAAGTTCTATCCTTGGTTGGGGAACTAGGACCCCCACATGCCATGAGGCAACTAAGCCCTCACGTTGTAACTACTCAGCCTGTGCGTCACAACTAGAGAGAAGCCTGCACCCAGCAAGGAAAGATGCTGCAAGCCTCAGTGAAGATTCCATGTGCCACAACTAAAACCTGATATAGTCAGACATAAGTAAATGAATGAATGTATATATTTATAAATAAATATTTAAACAGAAAGCTAACAAAGAAACACATCTGAGCCCTGGAGAGGTGGACACAGTCTGGACTTGACAGTCTCTACAAGATTAAGGGAGTGGCACCTTGTGCTTTCAACTTTTGTTAGCATCAAGGACTTCCCTGATTGTGTTTTCTCTCCCGCTTTTCAGCCTGTGTACCCTCTCATCCTCCCACCTGCGTGAACACATGGCCCCTCTGCCAGGAATGAGATTCGCCCAAGACGATGAGACATTTTATCACCCTGACGCTAGCAGGAGACAGCTGTTTCCCATAAATCAAGTTTGGGAGGCGTTACGATTTTTCTTCACTGGAGTCCAGAGGTTAAACAGACAGAAAGGAACATTCAGTGGGCTACCCCCTTGGGGGGGTGGAGTGGGCGGTGGTCAGCAAATTATTTCTACGTTTGAAATTCTGCTCATAACCAGATTGATTATTCAATCAATTCCTCAAACCTTGTTACATGAAATGAGCACACTGACATTTTCTATTTATTACCACCCCGAAAACTTCCATTTTAAATCATTTTAATATCAAAGTAAACATACTCAAATATTCAAATTCAAAACCAATTTTCCCCCTATTTGCAACCTGGCCAATGTTCCAGGAACTGCTTTCACAGTGGATATATTTAAAGCTCCTTGTTCTCGTGTTCAAAGCAGAATTATTTTAAAATAATCAATCCATTTGTCAATGATCAGCTCAACATCATAATTAATCAATTGCAAAGCAATGGCCTAAAAGCAACACTGATGAAGCTCCTGGCGACCTATCTGTTTCTAATCTGCTACAGAAATCGAATATTGCTGTGAAATATTAGATAATATAGGACAGGCAGCCCTGGACTTTCAGCTTTATGAAAGCAAGTCTTCATTAAAAAGCCGAGTTACTAAACACTAAACTGAATGTGAAAAATGACTTGAGAAACCCAACCTAATTAGTGCTGGGACCTTTATTTTTTATGATATTACTGTGCCCTCGCTTGACACTATTATCTGTAAGAATAGAAGTCCTGAGTAGGTTGATCCATTTTGAGCCAGGAGTCTTCATTTTTGTAATAGCTACAATAGCCTACCATAAAGCCACTGTTCCACTCAGTCTACAGAGCACAAGGACGCCGGTGGGTGACCTCCAGTAAGGGTCTTCAGCATTCCATGGAGACAGTTAACCACAGTCTCTATTAGCCAGGTAGCATGGAAAAATCTACTAATTTCTTCTTCCCCTTAAAACCACATAGCTGTCCATGTCCAGCTTTTATCTCTTTAGCCGTGGAAGTTGCATTAAATCCAACCACATTATCCTGAACGCTAGTGTCTTCAAAGAATATTTAGGCCACCAGAAAGACTGACTTGGACAGGGAGATGCTTAGATTTATATGAATTAATCAATAAGGGCCGTTCAATTACTGCATTGTTCAGGCAGGTATTGCTAAAATCGTCCATGTTAATGAGGCCAAGGTCACTGACATGATTATTTTAATTTAAATGCATAATTATAATAAAAGCAATACTCAATTTCCCAGCCCCTAGCTTGAAATATAGAACATGGGTGTAGTGAAGTGTTCAATATGTATTGAATCAATGAACAGATTAATTAATAAGCACATGAATATTGCCTTCCATGTAAAAACCACTGCTACTTCTATTTCCATAAATAGTGAGGAATCAAGGCTCTTGTTTTTCCAACCTTGGAGATGAATTTTCTAAAGCCAGACTCATCCTTCCTTTGGTTACCCCATGAGGAATAGCCACAGGCATAGTGGCCAAGGTTTAGGACACAGACTGTGGTAACAGGATGGAAGGGATACCCATGTTCTGTATGTTAATAAGGCCAGTGGGGCAAGAGCTGAGATTGGAAAGCAAGGTAAGGACCAGCTTAATATGTACCGTGTCTTCTTTACTCCATTTATATGTCGAAGGACATTTAGATTGCGTCCGTGTCCCGGCTGTTGTAAACAGAACTGCCGAAGAATGAATTAAGAAGCTGTGGTATGCATATAAATGGAATACGACTCAGCCATTGAAAAAGAATGCTGTATTGCCATTTGCAGCAACGTGGATGGACCCAGAGACGATCGCACTAAGTGAAGTAAGTCAGACAGAGTAAGACAAATATCATACGATATCACTTACATGTGGAATATTAAAAAAAAAGATACGCATGAACTTATTTACCAAATAGAAACAGACTCGCAGATTAAGAAAACAAAGTTATGGTTACCAAAGGGGAAAGGTGGGGAAGAAGGAGAAATTGAGAGTTTGGGATTAACATGTACATACTACTATATATAAAATAGATAATCAATAAGGATGGACTGAATACAAACTTATGGTGACCAGGGGGTGAGGGAGGGATAAATTGGGAGATTGGGATGGACATATACACACTAGTATATATAAAATAGATAACTAATAAAGACCCACCTATAGTACAGGGAATTCTACCCAATACTCTCTAATGGCATATATGGAAAAAGAATCTAAAAAAAAGAGTGGGAATATGTGTATGCATAGTTGATTCACTTTGCTGTACACCTGAAACGAATACAACATTGTAATCAAGTATACTCCAATTAAAAAGAAAAAACGACAAGAATGTCCTGAATAGCACGCGGAAGTCGGCTCACTCAATTCTCTGTAATAACCGACCTGGGGAACGAATTTGAAAAACGAAAGATATATGCGTATGTATAAATTAATCACTTTGTTGCACACCTGAAACTCACACAAGATTGTAAGTCATCTATACTCCAGTATAACATAGAATTTAAAAAGAGAAGCAGTTTAAAGCAGAGCCTCGGTCATCACAGGGTGGGGTCTGGGTTTTGCTCCAAGAGCAATGAAAAGCCACCCACCAAGGGAATCCACTGGGGACAGCTTATGTCCCCTGGGCTGCTCACAATAGGGAAGGCAGGTCAGGAATTTTTGCAACCCTCTGGGCAATAAGCGATGCTGGTCTGGACCAGGTGGTGATGGAGTGGGTTGAACTACACTGTGTAAGCAATGATGCAAAGCCTATCCTAACACTGACGGTTTGCACGGCAGCCTATTCCAAAATGCTGACATGCAGCTGGGCAAGATCAAGTTGTGAGTGTACCCTAAGAGAGTGTGGACTGGGATAGGAGGACATCAAGAGAGCAAGCCACGGAGAAATCTCTGAATAGTCCAGAGAGCTTAAATAACCAGAGAAACAGTGACCTGCAAACCAGAACAAACACAAAGGAGACAGATGCACATTTCCTGGGGACTCAGGCTCTGCTGGATTTATTCAACAAAAACAGTCATTTCCTTGGCATCAAAATCATAGTGAAGGTAGTTCCACGAGGATAAAGACAGGTTACTCATAGGACCTGGGTGGCAGAAGAAGCTACAGGAAGATGGGCAAAGCACTGGAGGAAAATTATGGGGTTAGCCAAAAACTGGTCTGGGTATGGAAAAATCTGAATGAACTTTTCGGCCAAACTGATATTTATATCAGGGGATATGGGTTCAACCCCCAGTCGAGGAAGATCCCACATGCCGCAGAGCAACTAAGCCTGTACGCCAAACTACTGAGCCCACAAGTCCTAGAGCCCGTGCTCTGCATAAAGAGAAGCCACTGGAATCAGAAGCCCGTGCACCTCCATGAAGAGCAGCCCTTGCTCGTTGCAACTGGAGAAAGCCCTCATATAGCAATGACGACCCAGAGCAACCAGAAATAAAATAATTAATTTTTAAAATCCACTGATAAATTGCAGGCAGAAGCTCTGCAATTGCCTGTCCACTCTGCATAAAAGTATCAAAGATAGGTGCAACCCTTCTAGGGGCTCCACCAAAATTAAAGGAAGTGGAATATTTTTTTAAATTTTATTTCACTCATTTCGTGATTGAGATATAATGTTGGTACAGTAAAGGATGTTGATTTTTTAAAGTTGTGTAAACTGTCTACGACAACATTTAAAATTTTAAACATTTTTAAGTGTACAGTTGGCTACATTAAGTGCATTCACCTTGTTGCCAAACCTCATCAGTATCTGTCCACAGAACCTTTCCATCGTGCGAAACTGAAATGCTGGACCCTTAGATAATAACTCCCAGGGATGTCCCTGGTGGTCCAGTGGTTAAGAATCCACCTTCCAATGCAGGGGACACGGGTTCAATCCCTGGTCAGGGAACTAAGATCCTACATGCTGTGGGGCAACTAAGCCTCTCCAACGCAACGAGAGAAGCTTGCGTGGTGCAAGTAGAGAAGAGTCCAAGCACCGTGATGAAGACCCGGTGCAGCCAAAATAAAAAATAATTAATAAAAAATATAGCTCCCACAACTTCTCCCTCCAGCCCTTGCCAGCCACCATTCCATGAAGTTCACTAATCCTAAGTACACTACTTCACATATACAACATACACATACCCCTGTGAAACCACCCCCTGCCTCCCAGATCAAGAGTTTGCATGTGTCAGGCTATCCAGAAGACTCTCTCCTGTCAAACAGCAAAGTTTATTTCTCTTTTTCATCCTCCTGGTTCTCTCTCCATCAGGATGCAAAAGCCTTTACGAGGTACTTATTCACAATGGCATTTTATTTTTCTTTATACAGAGGGAGAGAAACAGATGTGACGCCACCTCTATATTTTCCAAGAATTTACAACCTGACTTTGACAAGGAAGGACTCTGACCTGCTGAATCTCTCCTGCGCCTGGGGCTTGGGCTCCAAGATGGAGCACAGGGGTTGCAAGCATAAAGTCCCTTCTGCCTGTGCAAAACGTCCCATAGGAAGCAGATGAATGCCGTTTTCATTGCCCGCCCCCCACCTCCTAGGTTTCTTCTAGGAATATATGCTGGTCTTCCTTAGAATAGCTCCCCCTAACAACCCACAGTGTGCAGGGGCCCAGGCAGAGCTGAGCCAGATGCAAGAGGGGGCGAGGGATAGTGGACTTTTCCAAGGACCACAGGCAGCCCCTGGGCATAGGGGGTTTTGTAGAGATGGGAAGAAGAGTCAGCAAATCCAGTTTGGTCCTACTCCCAACTTGTGCAGTCTTGGGTGTGTTAGAGCAACGGTCTCCAACATTTTTGACAGCAGGGACTGGTTTCATGGAAGACGATTTTTCCATGGACTTGGGTGGGGGACAGGAGGGAGGCAGGGGGATGGTTTCAGGATGATTCAAGTGCATTATACTTACTGTGCACTGTATTTCTATTCCTATGAGATCAGTTCCACCTCAGATCGTCGGGCAATCCTAGAGGCTGGGGACCCCTGTGTTAGAGAACCCTGCTGGCTATCAGTGATAAAATGGGGAAGATAAAACCCACATCACTGAACTGTGCTAAGGCTTAATGAGCTAACAGAAGTCACGTCATGAGCGTGCCACATAGCACAGTGTAAGTGCTCAATAAACAGTATGTGTTAGGATTTACACCAACGAGAACATAATCACTATTGTAATGTTTCTTTAAGATACCATTG
The DNA here is from genome assembly GCF_016772045.2 of Ovis aries. Lineage (NCBI taxonomy): Eukaryota > Metazoa > Chordata > Mammalia > Artiodactyla > Bovidae > Ovis > Ovis aries. Next base: position 6,500,762 of record NC_056077.1, on the reverse strand, counting down.
AGCTAGCCAGTGAATTCACGGAAGACATAATTTCACTGTGAACACTGTCTGTTTATTTCTATACTTCTAGTATTTGACACATGATAGATCTTTCGGAAACACGTTGGGCAGATTTTAAAAGATGCACTCCTTTTTTTATTTTTTAATTTAGAAATTAATCACATGTTTAATTTAACATTTAATGGCTATCTCATCTTCAATTTTGTTTTGTTTATTTATTTTTTTAATTTTGGGGGGTATATGTATACTTGGCGCTTCCCTTGTGACTCAGACAGTTAAAAAAAAAAATCAGTTTGCGATGCAGAAGATCTGGGTTCGATGATCCCTGAGTCCGGAAGATCCCTTGGAGTAGGGAATGGCAACACACTGCAGTATTCTTGCCAGGGAAATTCCATGGACATAGGAGCCTGGTGGGTTATAGTCCATGGGGCTGCAAAGAGTCAGACAGGACTGAGCGACTAACCCACACACATACGTAGCTGATTCGCTTTGCTGTACAGTAGAAACCATCCCAGTGTTGTAAAGCAACTATACTCCAACAAAAATGTTTCAAAAGTAATCCCTGTTTTAATAATGCAATCCTGTCCCCATCTCTTCATCCTGTTTCTCTTCATTTGCTTTATACATTCGTTTGCTATAAATAAAGTAAAAAAGGTGCTGATTCAGAATTCTGATCATTCCATATTCCCTCCATGCTGCTGCTCAAGAAGTGGTCTGAAGCTCTCTGGAACTCAGACAACTGGGTCCCCAGATGAATAGTGCTGTTCTCTGGGGACCAATGATGGCTAAGCATCCCAGGTGGCTGCACAGCTCCAAGGCTGTGGCTGCGGCACTGTGGGTGTAGAAACATACAAGAAGCAAGAACTGGGCTATGATGGGCTTAATTGTACCCCACCTCCAAAGGATGTGTTATGACCCCAGTGCCTGGAATCTCAGAACAGGACCTTATTGGGAAACAGGACGCTGATGGAGACAATCAACTTAGAAGGGAATCAGTGGAGTGAGTCCTAATGCAACTTGACTGGTGAACTTTTCAAAAGAGAAAATCTGCACACAGAAACAGACATGCACAAGAGGGAAAACAATATGAATACAGTGAGAGAAGATGGTCATCCAGCTAGAGTGGATGGTCACCCATTTCCAAAGCCAAGGGACCCCAAATATTAGGGACATGTGATACCAAGAGACAGGCTTCCCTCGTGGCTCAGCGGTGAAGAATCCGCCTGCAGTGCAGGAGACGTGGGTTGGATCCCTGGGTTGGGAAGATCCCCTGGAGAAGGAAATGGCAACTCACTCCAGTACTCTTGCCTGGGAAATGCCATGGACAGAGGAGTCTGGCGGGCAACAGTCCATGGGGTCGCAAAGAGTCAGACATGACTGAATGACTAAATAGCAACAAGCAGCAGGAGGGGAGGCAAAGACAGAATGTCTCCCTAGAAGCTTCAGAGGGAGATGACTCTGCTGACACCCAATCTCAGACGTCCAGCTCCACACTGAGACAACAAATACCTGGTGATTGCGGCCACCCAGTTTTGATATTTTGTTTGGCAGTCCTAGGAAATAAACACACAAACTCTCTGCACAGTTTGAAGCTCTTTTTAACAACAATGTCCATGTGGTTGGTTATAAATGGGAGAAAAGGCCATGGTACAAAGCCAACGCTGGGTTAGGTCATTTCATAAAGGGGTTCCTAAACCAGCTTCACACTGTCTATGACAAACCTAGACAGCATATTAAAAAGCAGAGGCATCGCTTGCCAACAGAGGCTTGAATAGTTACAGCTATGATCCTTCCAGTAGTCATGTATGGATGTGAGAGCTGGACCACAAAGAAGGCTGAGTGCCAAAAAATTGATGCCTTCAAACTGTGGTGCTGGAGAAAACTCTTGAGAGTCCCTAGGACTGCAAGGAGATCCAACCAGTCAATCCTAGAGGAAATCAGTCATGATTGTTCATTGGAAGGACTGAAGATGAAGCTGAAGCTCCAATACTTTGGCCACCTGATGTGAAGAACTGACTCATTGGAAAAGACCCTGATGCTGGGAAAGACTGAGGGTAGAAGGAGAAGGGGGCAGAGGATGAGACAGTGGATGGCATCACTGACTCAATGGACATCAGTTCAGTCACTCAGTCGTGTCCGACTCTTTGTGACCCAATGGACTGCAGCACACCAAGCCTCCATCCATCACTAACTCCTGGAGTTTACTCAAACTCATGTCCATTGAGTCAGTGATGCCATCCCACCATCTCATCCTCTGCCATCCCCTCCTTCTTCCCTTGCCTTCAACCTTTCTCAGCATCAGGGTCTTCTCAAATGAGTCAGCTCTTTGCATCAGGTGGTCAAAGTACTGGAGTTTCAGCTTCAACATCAGCCCTTCCAGTGATCATTCAGGACTGATTCCTTTAGGATGGACTGGTTGGATCTCCTTGCAGTCCAAGGGACTCTCAAGAGTCTTCTCCAATACCACAGTTCAAAAGCATCAATTCTTCAGTGCTCAGCATTCTTTACAGTCCAACTCTCACAACCATACATGACTATTGGAAAAACCATAGCCTTGACTAGACGGACCTTTGTTGGCAAAGTAATGTCTCTGCTTTTGAATATGCTGTCTAGGTTGGTCATAACTTTCCTTCCAAGAAGTAAGCGTCTTTTAATTTCATGGCTGCAATCACCATCTACAGTGATTTTGGAGCCCCCAAAAATAAAGTCTGACACTGTTTCCACTGTTTCTCCATCCATTTGCCATGAAGTGATGGGACCAGATGCCACGATCTTTGTTTTCTGAATGCTGAGCTTTAAGCCAACTTTTTCACTCTCTTCTTTCACTTTCATCAAGAGGCTGTTTAGTTCCTCTTCAATTTCTGCCATAAGGGTGGTATAATCCACATATCTGGGGTTATTGATATTTCTCCCAGCAGTCTTGATTCCAGCCTGTGCTTCATCCAGCCCAGCATTTCTTATGATGTACTCTGCATATAAGTTAAATAAGCAGGGTGACAATATACAGCCTTGACGTACTCCTTTCCTGATTAGGAACTAGTCTGTTGTTCCATGTCCAGTTCTAACTGTTACATCCTGACCTGCATACAGATTTCTCAAGAGGCAGGTCAGGTGGTCTGTATTCCCATCTCTTTCAGAATTTTCCACAGTTTGTTGTGATCCACACATTCAAAGTCAATGGACATGAGTTTGAGCCAACTCCGGGAGATACTGGGAGATGGAGGAGCCTGGCAATCCACAGCCCATGCTGTCACAAAGAGCGGGACATAACTTAAGGACTAAGTGATACTGTAAAACCCTGTGTTGTGGATCTGGGGTGCTGTGACAATTCAGTGCTCCTTATGCCTCTGTCTGTAAGAAAATTATGACTGTTGAAATCCAAAGAGCATGACAATGTGAACGCAGGAATAGCAGTCACCAGCGTTTTGTAGGAGACTATAGGAAGGGTGGTAAGTGGTACAGAGAGGTGCACACAGAGAAATCTGAAAAGATGCTTGTGTGTCTTAGGAGCGAGGGCGGTAATATGGCAACTACAGGACCCAGAGAAAATGGGCACAGTGGTTACCTGCTCACTGTTGGAATTCATGAACTGAGCAGATACTCTGGCTCCTCAATAAGAGCACAATCTCAAGTTTCAGGAAAAGGAGGCAAAGTGGCTAATGGACTGGGAGAAATGGATTATAGCTAGAAGCACATTTCAAAAGTACATTTTGTTTATATTAAAACCTCATTGAAGTATCAGTTTAAGAGAAAGCTGCTAACAGGGCATGTTTAATATGACTAATACTCCCACAACCTCAGAACATTCCATTTCCATCCACCCAAGAGACATAATTTTAAAAACATTTAAATGTCACTAATATGGTAAGATGCTACTAATATGGTACAAATTATAACAAGAAGACGCAAACATGATACCGAGTATTTGCTGAGGAACTGAGTAGCAAATTCGATCCTTGTACTAATAAGATGACAGGTTGCAAATACTTGCAATCCTAAGCACTGTGTCCCCATTAGTCCCTGCTGATGATGTTACAAACAGCGCAGTTATTCACAGATTAGGTAATTGCTGAGACTTTGCACCCTCAGTGGTAACAAATGCACTGACTTTATTAGCCTCCATGCACCTAAAATTCTCATTTTATTTTTCTCAAGAAAACTCCCCATGCAAAACTCATTGCAGCTTACAAAATAACACTGACATAGGTCAGTTTAACAGGAAAGAAAGAAAGTGAAAGTGTTAGTCGCTCGGTGGTGCCTGACTCTTTGCTACCCATGGGCTGCAGTGCACCAGGCTCCTCTGTCCACGGAATTCTCCAGGCAAGAATACTGGAGTGGGTTGCCATTCTCTTCTCCAGGGGATCTTCCTGATCCAAGGAACAAACCTGGGTCTCCCACATTGCAGGTGGATTCTTTACCTTCTAAGCCACAATGACTTGACGGTACCTTGGTGCTCCAATGACGAGATCCCCCTTCATGGATTGTCTGAAAGAGGACTAGCCTGATTGCAGCCTGATCCCATGTGTTGCTGATAAGCTGCTTCCTCAGAGTTATCATTCCCCCAGGGTTAAGACTGAAAGAGATTTCTGAGCAGGAAATCGTAGGTATACCAGAAGTCTGGATGAGGAAACTCTCTGGAATCTAATGCACTAAAATGGCTTTGTTCCAAGAAATCAGACTGCTGTCTTGCCCACCCCACCCATACCTACTAATAGCACATACTTCCAAGCTGTTCTAGAAACGCAATGTTAGAAAACTGTTTGAAAGTGCTTAAGATAACAACCAGAAGCCTGTTTTGTGGTCTCAAGAGAGGTGACATTGCTGTAGAATGACCTGCATCATTATCCCAGGGGCTCATGAGAGGTATATGAGTGGGCTTGTCAACCATGACATTGGAACAGGGATTTACAGCCATAAATCCAGAGTATGTACAAACTATTGCAAGTAGGTATTTGGTTGGTAATGGAAAAGCGGCATTTAGAACTGTTTACACATCTTCTGTGTTGTTCATTCCACTGCAAACATTTAAAGAAAGTCAAATATTTGCAAGGAGACACCCAGTTGATGCATTTGAGTGAAACTGGGATGGTATATGATTTAGGTTTTGCGTATGAAACTATTCAACATCTCCACAAATACATTTAGCATATTTTATTTACTTTTAATAGATCATGCGACTTTTCTTCCATTTTTAACACTAGCAGGCGTGCTAAGTCATTTCAATACGCCCAACTCTTTGCGACCCTATGGACTATAGCCTGCCAGGCTCCTCTGTCCATGGGATTCTCCAGGCGAGAATACTGGAGTGGGTTTCCATTTCCTTCCCTAGGGGATCTTCCCGACCCAGGGATCAAAACCACGTCTCTTACACCTCTTGCACTGGCAGGAGGGTTCTTAACCACGAGCGTCACCTAGGAAGCCCTTCTAACACTTGGGTAAAGACAATTTTTCCTTTCCACTTAACTCTGCAAAAAATGAAAGCAGCACATGTGTGATGATGAATACTGATAACAAGTAGCAAACTATAGCATTCACGTTATCTGAATAAAGCAACAGTTCTCAGTTTCAAAAATTTGTCTCCCTGTAAGCCCAACATTTCATGGATTTTTATTTATTAAAAAAAATTGTCTTTTAAATAAAAAGCTAAAATTCTGGACATTTATGTGAAAACTTTCAAATTTTTAAATTGGCAAACATTATTTATGTTTTTTATTCCATCATTGTATGTGCCAAAAAGTGTCCCATGGCAACAGAGTAGCCATACGTTCTCCACTTCACAACCCTCTTCCAGCGTTCACTGGGGACCTTCAGTGCTTCAGTTTTTAAAAAGTTCCCTAAAATTAATAACTGGGAGCATCTGAGGACCTTGGTTATCAACAAGCAATGAAGCACTTTTATTGCTGGTGTCCAGGAGAGCAGTTTATATTACAGTGGTTCTCACTATTTTATCCAACCCCAACTATTCCCTATATATGCAGAATCACTGTAGTCTGCACTTTTGCAATAGGATGAGACTGTCTGTCCTAGTGAGATCAGCGCCCCAGCTTCAGCCCCATTAGTCATGTACTTCCAGTAACGTTGGCGCTCTATCTCGACTACTATAGAGTTGACCATATATGCCCTCTTCATTTTTGTGGATCTCTTTGCCTTTTCTCTCTTTTTCTTTAATTCCCAATCTTTGGCTTCCATTTGGTGCTGCTATCGATGAATCCTTTTTCTATCTCACTGATTTTCTTCCCCAGAAGTCTGCACAGTGTTTCAGTGGGATGGCCCTAAGTTCTAGACTCAGATCGCACAACAGACACAATAAAGACTGTCTTTCCAAGAGAAGATGCACTCTGTGTTCCTTTGCTTTTGAGCAGTTTCTTTATAATGTCCTGGGTATGTTATTTCTTTGCATTTAGATTACTTATATATGTTTTTCCTATATTCTCAGGATTTATAGGTTGATGTTTTCACCATAGTTGGAAGGTTTTTGGTCATTACTTCTTTAAATATATTTTCTATCCGATTTTCTGTCTGTACCTTCCATTTGGAACTTCAATTACATGTATTTAAATGTCTGATATTTCCCACAGGCCACTGAGGCTTTGTTCAACTATTTTTCAATATTTTTTTCTTCTCTCTGTTCCTCAATGCTATTATTCTATTCTGTCTTCAGGTTTACTGATTTCTTTATTCAGCATTTTCTAACCTGCTGTTTACATTTCCGATTGTATATACCAGCTGAGTTTTAGAATTCAATTTAGTTCCTACTTACAGATTTCATTCCACTCCTGAGGTTTCCATTAATGAACTTGCTATGTCCATCTTTTTCTTTAAATTCTTCAGTGTGTAAAATAGTTATTTTAGAATAATTTGTCTACTAATCTAAACATTTGAGTCACCTTGTAATCACTTTCTATTGACTGTTTTTCTTTTTTTTTTTCCTCCTAATCAGTGGCCAGAAAATGTTTTCTGAAAGGGCCAGAGAAGAAATATGTTAGGCATTGTGGACTTCCCGGTCTCTGATGAAACTACTCAACTCTACCATTGGCTGCATTCCAGTGAAACTTTATTTATAAAAGCAGGTGGCTTTCTCACAAGCTGTAATTTGCCAGTCCCTGACCTAGATGATTGTTCTTTTCTTTTTTTTTTTCTCTTCTACACATAACTAGTGTAGCTGTTGTTTTGTGGTGAATATTTTAATTGACACATGATAGAGGGTCTGATTTTTTTTTTCCTTTAAGCTACAGTTCAGATTTTGTTTTGCTCTTTCTGTTGTTCTTGTTCTTTTTCTCCTCAGAAACCCTTAAATAACTGGTAAGTGCTCTTGACCTCTTCAAGTTCATTTTCATAATTGGTTAGGGCAAGTCTGTTTTGAATTTGTCCATAGTCTTAAGGCATAGCTCTTATTAAAGGGTTGGGATTGGCTGACATTTTCAACAAAGGCCAGATAATGAAAATTTTAGGCTTTGCAGATGACATATGATTTTAATCACCTATTCTTATTTTTAACCATTTAAAAACAACAATGGGCTATGCAAAAACAATCCACAGGCCACATGTGGCCTGTGAGGCATAGTTAGTTGACCGTTGGACAAAATCAGAGGATACACTGGTACATTATAATCTCTTGTCATAGGGTAGCTCTCTGGGATATAGGTTATCATACAGGTGAAATTATGTACTGGCCTTCATCCTGCTTTCTTTCACTATATTAATAATAAAAAGAAATATTCAACTTATATTTTCAAACATTTATTCTATTATGTTATAGGCAATAGAGAACAGAAAAGTACGTAAAATTAACTCTAGGGGATAAACTATAAGGGTAGTAGGAAGGTAGAAAAAAGAGATCTTAAACTAGTTAATAGGTAAATAAACTAGATAATTACAGATTACATGTACGAGGGCATGGCAAACCACTTCAGTCTTTGCCTAGAGAATCCCATGGACAGAGGAGCTTAGCAGGGGGTCACAAAGAGTTGAACATAACTGAAGCTACTTAGGCATGCAAGCATAAAGAAGGTGAGACGCATAGTAACAAAATAAAGACTAAGAGTAGTATTAAGCTTTTGCAAGGTCCTTCTGGCCCAGAAGAGTGAATGGAATGTTGAGAAGCCGCGATCAGTTGTTCAAAACAGCAGTTTATTGGACGGGATGGAAGGACGATTCATAATTACACCAGAACAATAGTGGTAATTGGGACTGTTCCAAGCAACCCCGAATATATATTCACCCTAAAAGGGAACAAGAACCAGAAAGCTGGTCAAGTTGTTTGAAAGCTCTGGGGGTGATCTGCATGAGAAATCATGGTGGCCTCAACTCTGTTTGCGAAAATGGATCTGGAGAGGCACTGACAGATTTGACAGATGGTAGGAATCTCAAATCTGAAGGAGATTGCAGAGATGAGACAGATGTGAGAGCCAAGAGCGACACCTTGGTTTTATGGCCTCAGCAAATGAACCAGAATCTCTTATGAGGAGATAGAAGAGGAAAGGAAGATGAGACTGATGGATGTGTGTGGAAAGGGAAGATGGATGAATGTGGATTGGGGTATATTGAGTTTGAGATGCTTAAGTAATACTTAAGTTGAAATAAACAGTAGTCTTTGGTTATTAAAATCCAGAACTCAGGCAAGATTTCAAAGTTGGGGGACAGGTGGGGAATTATCCTCTAAAAGATCTGTCTTGGGGACTTCCCTGGTGGCTCAGTGGTAAATAATCTGCCTGTCAATGCAGGAGACATGGGTTCCATCCCTGGTTGAGGAAGGTCCACACGCCGCAGAGTAACTAAGCCTGTGCACCACAACTACTGAGCCCATGTTCTGGAGCCTGGGAGCCACAACTGCTGAGCCCACGTGCTGCAGCTACTGAAACCCGAATGCCCTAGAGCCCATGCTCCACAGCAAGAGAAGCCACCGTAACAAGAAGCCCACACATCTCAACTAGAGAAATAGCCCCCACTCGCCGCAACTAAAGCAAAGCACACACAGCAGCAAAGACCCAGAATGGCCAAAAATGGATAGGGGAATAAATAAAATTATTAAAAAAAAAATCTGTCCCAGCCTCGGCATCTAGGGTGAGCAATACTATCCTCCTCTGAGCTCTCATGGCACCTCATTTCATACCTACTAAATGGCACTCTCTTCTGCCTTATTTTATCATTACTTATTTCCACATTTCACACCTTCAAGAAGACTGCATACCCCTCAAAGGCAAGATACCTACTTACTTTGCCTTAAAGGTTAGATAGCTACTTTCCTGGTGCTGCACAGATGCTCAGTAGAAACTATCAGAATGATGTCATTGTTCTGAGATGCCTAAGGATCAACACTTCTTAAGATGGCAGGTTTATAGTAGCAGCAGAGAACTGAGCCTTTGAAGAATCTACAGTGTGTTAAACCAGATGGGAGCCACCTTTTTCAAGCTTAGGGTGAGGATGTGCCCATGAAGCGCTAGCCTGTTTATCAGGAGTCCATTTCTCTTGATGACAAACGTATCCAGAAGAACACACGACCACATGCCTCTCTGGGCAAAATGCATGCACTAAAGACTTTGCAGATTCACACCCGATCCCTGCTCACTGGTTCATCCACCCTCCTAACCGCAGTCTTGTCAGCTTTGGCTTTTGTTGACCTTACTCAATCTGGTATCTATAAAGTTAGGTTGAGGCTTCCCTGGTAGTTCAGTGGTAAATAATTCGCCTGCCAATGCAGGAGACACCAGAGATGCGGGTTCAATCCCTGGGTTGGGAAGATCCCCTGGAGAAGGAAATGTCAGCTCAATCCAGTGTTCTTGCCTGGAGGATCCCATGGATGGAGGAGCCTGGCGGGCTATAGTCCATGGGGTCGCTAAAGAAGCAGACACGATTACCGAATGAACAGCAAACACAACAGCTTTGTTGCCATTTCCCAATCTGCATCACCTGATCAGCTGATTAGTCTCAAGATTTTAGTTTGAGGCAACTTTGCAAAAATATTCTGGACATGATGCTCTTGGCTATTTAGCAAATTATGCTTCCCGAGGCTGTGTTCCCAAATCACTTTATGCAAGGGGAGATGACTCTGCTTAGGAATACGTAGGAGCAAATAAGCAAAACCAGGTTAATCAAAACCACTTAAACATCAACTCAGCTATCTTGAAAACTGTCCTATGTTTAATTCAGACATTTATAAAAACACGCCTTTGGCTTAAAAGTGTTGAACCATAAACGCAGTCAAGATCAAGTGTACATAACCATAGAAAATAACACTGTAAAAATCGCTAAAAATGTTCAATCTCTGACTTATTCTTGGCAGAATGTTCTGTGAGTGTTACTATCTGTGTACACATGAACTGCATCTTAGACAACGAGCTCACAGAAATCATGACTTAGAAATCTAAGCTTTCTATCCAGGAAGCTCGCTATACTCTTCACCACAACCTGTAAATTAGATATACCATCAGGGCAAACACAAACGTGCCAACTGTAGCAGCAAAGGCATTGGGTTCCCCACATGCTTGAAGGACATTGTCCTGTCAAAATTGAGTGTGCCGATTACCCTGTCAGCTCAACACAAGTTGCCCAAATGTTGGGAAATGTAATATGAATGAAAGATCAAGCTTGAATCTACTCAAAAATCCGAGACTTCCATCAAGAATAGCACTGATTCATCCATTTGACTGTTGTACCCTCAGGTAACACAGAAGGAGTCTAGGAAATAATCCTTGCCCTCCAAGAAAGGGCATATATTATATATTTTTATATATATATGTATATATATATATATATATTTTTCTAATCACCCATCAACAGGGCTTCCCTGGTGGCTCAGATGGTAAAGAATCTGTCTGCAATGCAGGAGACCCAGATTCAATCCCTGGGTTGGGAAGATCTCCTGGAGAAGGGAACGGCTACCCACTCCATTATTCTTGCCTAGAGAATCCCCTGAATGGAGGAGCCTGGTGAGATACTGTTCTTGGAGTCAGACACAAAGAGTCAGACATGACTGAGTGACTCAGAACGCTAAACAGGGCACAAAAACCAAAGGCACCAAAACACATCAAAATCAACTACACCATCTTGCCTTTGTTTCGTAGTAATGTCTTGGAGACTCACAGGACATGCATGAATCTTCCAAGGGTACCATAACACGTACACTGTGAAAGTTAGACAGTAAAGAAGGCTGAGTGCTGAAGAATTGATGCTTTCAAACTGTGGTGCTAGAGAACTCTTGAGAGTCCCTTGGACTGCAGGAGATCAAACCAGTCAATCTTAAAGGAAATCAGTGCTGAATATCCATTGGAAGAATTGATGCTGAAGCTGAAGCTCCAATCACTTTGGCCACCTGATGTGAAGAGTGACTCACTGGAAAAGATCCTGATGCTGGGGAGGATTGAAGGCAGGATGAGAAGGGGACGACAGAGGATGAGATGGTCAGATGGCATCACCGACTCAATGGACGTGAATTTGAATGAACTCCAGGAGACAGTGGAGAACAGAGAAAGCTGATCTGCTGCAGCCCACGGGCTCACAAAGAGACACGACTTAGGGACTGAACAATGAACAACAAACCAGAACACTGTGCTGCAGCCTAGGTGGCTTAAACACTAGAAATTTATTTTTTCACAGCTTAGGAGGTCAACAGTCTGAGATCAAGATGTCAGGCAAGTTGGTTTCTTCTGAGACCTATACTTCTGACTTGAAGATGGCCATGTTCTGCCTGCGTGCGCCTGTGTCCTCATCTCTTCTTCTTATAAAGACACCAGGCCTATTGGAGTAGGGCCCACCCATATGAACTCATTTTAACTCAATCACCTCTTTAAAGACCCATCTCTAAATACTGTCACATTCTGTTGTATGGGATGGGGGTTAGAAAACATATGAATTTGACTGGACATGATTCAGCCCATAATAATAAGATAATTTAGTATCTCTAGGGTGAGGTTAGGGCATCAGAATGTTTTTACCAAGTTTGACAAAAAAAGGAAAAAAAATGGTAGTTTTCATTAATACTTGAAGTGGCCTCTGGGGTGTACGGTGAGAAGCACTAGGCTTCCCAAGTGGCTCAGTGGTAAAGAATCCACCTGCCAGTGCAGGAGACGTGGGTTTGGTCTCTGGGTCGGGAAGATTCCTTTGCAAAAGGAAATGGCAACCCACTCCAGTATTCTTGCCTGGGAAATCCCATGGACAGAGGAGCCTGGTGAGCTACAGTCCATGGGGCCACAAAGAGTTTAACGCAGCTAAGCCACTGAGCATGCACACACACACTGAGAAGCATTAACTAAGCGACATGTGATGATCTTGTATCAGCTCTCCTCTGTCTGCAGGGATCTGGGTGATTCCTTGTGGCTGAAACAGAATATCTTGTTCAAAAGAGGAATAAGCTCTGACATGCCTCTCAGGCTCATGGCAACTCAATGAAACAGACAAATGTAAGTAAAACATCTGGCCGTGTGTCCTCTGTGGATGGAAGCTGATAGCTGCCTTCCCTTGGTCTATCAATCCAAGGTCCATCAATGCCAAAAGGTAGTGCTGATCCACACAGCCTTCAGGGAAGCATGTTGGAAAATGATACAAGACTTGGCTTTCAGCAAACCTTTAACCAAGCTCTGGGCTCTGCAATTCTCCCGAGTTTAGCACATGTCCCCCATGTATCACTAAAGGCTCTTTGATCACAGGCCAAAGGAATGAATTCTGACTAACTTCAGCAGAAAAAGAGATCACTGGAAGGGTATGCGATAACTCCAGCGAGAGCTGGATAACCAAGCGTAAGTAGAAAAAGAGGAAGCAGGGTAGATCTGCAAGGCTAACTTTAGGAAGGAGCTTCCTCACTCAGTCTTATCAGGATGTCACCCCTGAAATGAATCAACTCCAGCTTGTTGTTGTAAGTTTTTTCTCCTCTGTTGTGTATCACTGCCATCCACATCTGCCACAGTTTTAATGAGCTTTTTTTTCTTCTTCTTCTTTCAGGTATTGATTTTTAGCTGCTCAGTTGTGTTCAACTTTTTGCAACCCCATGGACTGTAGCCCACCAGGCTCCTCTGTCTACAGAATTCTCTAGGCAAGAATACTGGAAAGAAAGTGAGTTACTCAGTCATGTCTGACTCTTTGTGACCACATGGACTATACAGTCCATGGAATTCTCTAGGCCAGAATACTGGAGTGGGTAGCCATTCCCTTCTCCAGGGGACCTTCCCAAGCCAAGGATCAAACCCAGGTCTCCCACATTGCAGGCAGATTCTTTACCAGCTGAGCCACCAGGAAAGTTATTCCCTTCTCTAGGGGATGTTCCTGACCCAGGGACCAAACCTTGGTCTCCCACATTTCAGACAGATTCTTTACCATCTGAGCCACCAGGGAAGTACTTCAGTGAGAGTGTCCTCCTAAATTTCATATACTCAAATCCTAATGCCCAATGTGATAGTTGTTGGAAGTGGGACCTTTGGGGGGTGATTAGGTCATGAGGATGGGGGCCCCACAAATGGGATTAGCGGCCACATTATAAAAAGACCCCAGAGAGATCCCCTGCCCCTTCCACTATGTCAGGCTATAATGAGAAATCAGCTCCTCACAAAACATCCTGGCACCCTGACCTCAAACTTCCAGCCTGCAGAACAGTGAGAAATAAATTTCTGTTGTTGATAAGTCACCCAGTGTGGTATTTTGTTATAACAGCCTGAATGAACTAAGACCCCCATCAACATCTCAGTAGAGGGAATCCCATTGGTTGCCTGGGCCATATCTATATCATGTGGCTTATTTATTGCCTCTGTAAGAATGAACATGGGGCTTCCCAAGTGGCTCAGTGGTAAGGAATTCACCTGTCAAGCAGGAGAGGAGGATTTGATCCCTGAGTCAGGAAGATTCCCTGGAGAAGGAAATGGCAATGCACCTCAGTATTCTTGCCTGGGAAATCCCATGGACAGAGGAGTTTGATGGGTTACAATCCACGGGGTCACAAAGAGTCAGACATGACTGAGCGACTAAACGACCACAATGAATGAACATGTGAGGGAAGAGAATTAACCCCGAGAGCACACAGGATGCTGTTCCCTGAGAGTAGGGATGCTTGCTGGACACCAGCAATAAACTAGCATGTGTCCACTATACCTGCTATGTGCTGGCAAACAGCACAACCTGAGTAAGGGATCTCTAAAGAGAGAGCTAATGATGAGCTTATGATGCTCTCAGGATGGAGTAGAGGAGGCCTTGTTGTCTGATGAAGACTTGCCTCTTTCTTCACCCAAGTAGAGGAAAGTACGCATACTTATCTGATTCCTGCCCCATTCTCCCTGTTCCCTATCAAGTTTTATTTTCTCTTTTTCCTGGAATGGTATTTAGGTCTCAGAAGTACACTGCAGGAGGGTAAGTCTTCACTGAGGCATCAGTCATAGAAATGAAGAATGCTGATGACAAATTGAAATGTCAGCATTATTAGCAGTTTTGTTGGAAGCCGTTTGATACTGATTGAATGATAAAACAAGAAATAGGACAAATGTGCCCTGGAAAGGTGGGGATGCTGACTTGGGAAACTAGGCTAAAATGAAAGCAAAGGAAAAGGAAAATAAATATTAGGCCAAGTGTGCTAAATGTAATAACTCTGGAGTCTTCCCCAGAGGAAGCGATGAAATGCCTGAGGAGATGCAAAGGAGGACAGATGTATTATCACACATGTGAGCGCCAGGATTCAGCATCTAAGATGCAGGGAGGTGGCTACCTGTACATGTCTTTGTGTAACCGTGCCTTACTATGAAGCTGGGAAAACTAGTGTCTATAACTAGTCAGCTGGTTTCTTGATCCATTATCCTTCCAGTTCATCTGTTATTGATCTTTTGAATATTGGGGAACCCATGAGATCTGGAAGGAAGAGTGTGCAAAAAGGAAGACAACATTTTTTAAAAATTTAAATGTATTTATGAATTTCTTATTTTAGTAGGGAAGCTGCCCTTGGAGATTTTTCTGGTGGTCTGAATTATAGTCAATTCTACATGTAGAGAGCTAATTACTTTGCTGAAGCTGAACCTCCAATACTTTGGCCACCTGATGCAAGGAGCCAACTCATTGGAAAGACCCTGATGCTGGGAAAGATTGAAAGCAGGAGGGGAAGGGGATGGCAGGTGGTTAGATGGCATCACTGACTCCACAGACATGAGTTTGAGCAAATTCCGGGAGATGGTGAAGGACAGGGAAGCTTGGTGTGTTGCAGTCCATGGAGTCGCAGAGAGTTGGACACACTTCAGGACTGAACACAACAAACTCCTTTTGGTTGGGAAAAATCTCTAAGATGGGACCGTTAGTTTTACAAGATTAAAGAAAGCATCCATCTTTTTTCCTTTTTTCCTTGTGTGTGCACACCTGAATATATATGGAAGCAAAGAACCAGGTAGGGGCAATGATGGTGAGTCATCTAAGTCAAGGACACTGGATTTCGGTCACCTCTTGAGTATTTGGCAAAGATTTGTTGCTGTTCAGTCACTTTGCCAATCTCCAAAGCCTGACTTTAACAGAGTTTTGGGGATGTTAACACAGACAATAATGTTCATGCCTCCAGAGAAGTGGTTCTGAAGACAGAATGATCTAGACAGGCAAGTTACCAGATACTTGTTAAGAAAAGAGAATATTCTGGAGCAGCTGAACATCAGTTCGCATTGGACAAGCCCCGTGATACATATGTGGACAATGTCACTCTTGATGTGGAGTTCCAGAAATTACTTGCTGGGGAATCCTGAGAAAGAGGATAAACTTTTCCCTCTGTTCTAGACTAATGGGTTAGCTCATAAAAATAAGCATAATTTTATTTTGTGTTTCAAGGCCCTGTATCAGCTCTCTAGAAGGCATCTCATTTGGGAATGGGAGAAGGTAGTTCATTAGAAGCCTTTGAAAAGAAGGAATTGCTTTAAAGAGATACAGAGGCTTCTTAAATTTTTTGCTTTAATCTAAAATATATTAATGTGCATTAATTTATTGATCTTTGATGTTGAGTCCAAGGCCTTTGAGTGTCGAGTGGAATCCCTCATCATCTTTCCCACACAAACCTCATCCATATTTCTCAGTCTCCAGTGGAAGTCAGCCAGCCGTGGCTTGGGGGCCAAACCTGACCCAATCCTTGTTCTTGTAAATAAAGTTTTATTGGAGCAAAGCCTTGCTCATTCATTTTGTCTATGGCTGTTTAAGTGCTACAAAGACAATTTTGAATGATAGCAGTAGAAACTGTATGGCTGTGAAGCCTAAAAGACTCATTATCTGGCCCTTTACAGCAAAAGTTTGCCAAGCTCTGATCTATACTATCAGTTCTGGCTTTGTTTAATGTTAAGCAAGAATTCCAAGATGCATTTGAAAAATTCTGAGTGCAGAATCTTTCCAGATTTCTGAGGGTTCTTTTTCTGCTAACATGTTACCATCCTCTTACAGCTAATCCAAATAATGTTTGAGGCTTGCTTTCATAGAATGTTTCCAAAGCATTAACTTAGTTTTCAGAGAAACAGCTCTTTTTCTTATTGCACTCATTTTTCATCAGTTTACATAATATTCCACTAAATAATGTAATTACAATAACAAGTGCAGCTGGCAGAAGCAGGTCTGGGAATAAATACAACTGACTCTTGGCAAGCAGACACCTCAACGGGTGAAGAGAAAGGTGAGGTTGCACAAAATAGTCAGTTCACAGGCTGCACAGACATCTGTCAATATGTTTTATAAAGGGATAGGATGGCTGGTTTGATAAGTGGAGGCCAATTAGGTATGTTTTTCCATCCGGGTCCTTTTATACAGCATGTCTCATTTCAGGAAATTATCATTTCCCCCTGTACCATTTTGTGCTGGTCTTTTAACAAATGCTCATCTTCTCCACTAACCTGTAAGGTTTAGGAGAATGGGAGCCATGTAGGTTTTCATATACCCTTCTGTCTCCAACACTTGGCACAGTGATGGGCGTATGGTACATGATTCAAAAACACTTCTTGGGCTTCCCAGGTGGCTCAGTGGTAAAGAACCCGCCTGCCAATGCAGGAGACATGGGTTGGACCCCTGATCCAGGAAGATTCCGGAGGCCAAGAAGCAACTAAGCCCTTGTACCACAACTACTGAGTCCAGGCTCTAGACCCAAAAGCCGCAACTACTGAAGCCTGCGCGCCCTAGATTCTATAATATTAACATTAATGTAGTTAATATTTATTTTTAAAGCAACTCACTTATAACCTAAATAGATGGACTTGCCAAGGATAGTTCGTGCTGCGTCTGCAAAAGAAAACCATATCTACAGTCATGAATGTAAGAGAACGCAATGAGAAGCCTGGGCACTTTAACTAAAGAGTAACCCTCTGCTTGCCACAAAAAAAGAAAAGCCCGCAGCAATGAAGAGCAGCACAGCCAAAAACAAGTGAGTAAAATTATCTAAAAAAAACAAAAAAACAGAGCTGACTATGCTGGTTTGCATGTAGGCCCTTTCTCGTATCTATACACCCCTGAAAAAACAAACTTCTTGAATAAATAGCTAAAGGGAAGCAGGCACTCTTACTTAGAATGTGTCATTCTAAACCTATAATCCCCAAACTATGAATCTTGTGAGGTCATTTCAAGGAGTAGGGAGCTGACGTTTCTTTCCCTGCTCTCCTAAGACTCATCGAGGATGGGGTGGCCTTTTGGAGGGTGGGAGGCAGACAGGCAGAGAACAATGGCTTTGCTGTTGACAGCTCACTTCCCAGGAGGTTGGGAAAGTTTCATTTTCTGATGCCCAGATGAAGGCAATGGGTTTAAGCCAAGAGGATCATTAGCCATTTGCATTCTGCAATCCACATCACTCTTGCATCGAGCAGAAATGAGAAACTTGCTTCTAACTGGCAAATTAAATATTGATAAGGCAGATCTGCTCAACAACATCTTTCACAAGGCTGGCACTATCATTTTAGTGTTTCTAAAACTTCCGTCATTTGCATTCCAGTGTCACGATTTTTGTCATAACTGCAGGCAATCTGTAACATTATGTAGTTAATATTTATCTTTAAAGCAACTCGTTTTTAACCTAAATAGATGTACTTGCTGAAGAAACTTTGTGTTGATGCTTCAACAGAAAACCGTATCTACAGTCATGAATGTAAGTTAATAGAAAAAAATTAATACCTAATAATTATTACCAACCTTTACCAGGCACTGTTCTAAGACACTAATGTACCCCATATGCATTAATTATTTTAATCTTTGTTTGCTGGCACACACAGACACACAACTTACTAAATGCGTGCAGCTATAATCTCCATTAAAAGAGGAGGAGTTGGAGGAAGAGAAGATTTAAGTAACACGCTTAAGTACTAAATCGAAGAGTCTAGATTTTTATCTCAGTAGGCCTAGCTCCAGGCCCCTTGTTCTTAACTACGATATTTTGCAAACAGTGTTTTTAAGGTCTGGATAGATGCCTTCGCTGCTGCAGGCTTTAAGCCCGAGGCATGCTCCGTTTCTGTTAAAAAAAAAAGAGTTTAGAAATTGGTAGAGACTTGTTTAAGATTCCTCATTTAAACAGGGTTTCTCATTGACATAAAAAGGATCAGAGAGAATTGAAAAGGGAGTAACTTCCTAAGTGATTTATCATTTCATTTTGACTTGAAGTTCACCACCCGGAGGCTGGATCATGCAGGGTAAGTATCTCACACTTTGGCAAACACTGAGCGATGAGTGGGATGATATTGTCTGGTCGCTAAGTCATGTTTGACTCTTGAGGCCCCATGGCCTGTAGCCCGCCAGGCTCCTCTGTCCATGGGATTCTCCAGGCAAGAATACTGGAGTGAGTTACCATTTCCTTCTCCAAGGGATCTTCCTGACCCAACGATTGAACTCGCAGTGGCAGGCCGATTCTTTACCACCGAACCACCTGGGAAGCCCTTAAGTAGGGTGTCGCGTACTTATTTCCCAGTAGTATGCTACTGTGGCATACTTATTTTGCTCAGCTCTGGCCTCCAAGAATGGAAAGTATCGCAAACATCCTTGGGGATATTTACTCACTGGCAATGATCTTCTTTCTCAGATTATTCAGTCATCCCTCAATAGGTGACCCTGGGCAACTAGCTTTATTTACACTGCCCCTTCAACACAGCTGATTGGACCAGAGTGAGGAACTGACCGAAGGTTGGGCCAACCAGATTCCTTTTCCAGGAACTCTATAATCAGGATTCATGAACACTCAGTGCCTGTATCTGTAGGAATAAATGCTGCATAAATCATAGCGGCTGGGAAGTGCCATGTGCCTAAAGAAGGTGAAGAGTTTTCAAAACGCAAAGCAAAAGAGTGGACCCACATGATAACCAAACAGAAGAGATAGGAAAAAGCTGCCTGAATCCTGATAGCTTTCAGCTTCTAAGCTCTGTTCCTTGTGAGGCCTGATTGCTTGCCTTTCCTGCTTAGACTGGCCCAAGCCAGTTTCTATCATCTGCTAACAAAGTGAGGGGTGGTTTTCTTCTGAAGACATCACCATGCCATCAGGTACAGAACCCATTCTCTGAATTATTATTTTTTTTAGTTTGGGGGTAGTGTGGGGACAGAGTCTGAACACACTTTCTGGCCTGCTAATCCTAGTGGGAGGGCTTCCTTGATGGCTCAGAGGGTAAGGAATCCGACTGCAATGCAGGAGATACAGGAGACTCAGGTTCAATACCTGGGTCAGGAAGATCCCCTGGAGAAGGAAATGGTAACCCACTCCAGTATTTGTCCCTGAAAAATCCCATAGACAAAAGACCTTGGTGAGCTACATGGGGTCGCAAAGAGTAGAACATGACTGAGCAACTAACCACACTCACACCTTCCTAGTGGGAAGAGGGATGAGAGGACCAGTTGGAAGACTGTAAGATCAATAATTCAGAACATCATTGATGATGGGTATATACTTTTTGGGGGAAGAGCTTTATGAAAGTCATTTAATCCAATCAACAATCATTTGAGAAAATCTCCCTATTTTGCACGTAGAGAAACTCAAGCACAGAGAGACAGGAACCTAAGACCATCACCAGAGCTCCTAACCACTCAAACTATGCTGCCTCCCGTGATATTCATCTGCCATGTTACAGGTAAAATTTAAGTCCACAGATGATTCTGATCCACCTGGGAACCAAACCTTCACCTGCTTGGTAGCGACTTGACCAAACTTCAACAGTCGCTCATCCAAATCCACCAGCTGAGAGCCACAACACAAAAGATCCCTTTGTAACCAAGTATTTTATATGAATGCAAATAAAAATGATTTTTGGATTCTATGACCATATAATCTTTCCCACTGGGAGATGGATGAGAGTGACGATAGTGTACTAAAATCATACAATTTCTCTCTAAGTTGTTTGTTTCTTTGTTGGCTTCCCTTTTGGGGGGCTTCCCTTGTGGCTCAGCTGCTAAAGAATTCGTCTGCAATGCAGGAGACCTGGGTTCGATCCCTGGGTTGGGAAGATCCCCTGGAGACGGGAAAGGCTATCCACTCCAGTATTCTGTCCTGGAGAATTCCATGGGCTGTATAGTCCATGGGCTTGAACGCCTGAGCGACTTTCACTCAGTTTGTTGGTTTCAGGTGCTGGAGAGGTAAATATTGATGGGCGGGTTATGACAACTGTCCAACTGGCATTGCTGAACATTGGTTGGCAGCAAACCTGAGTAATTGCAGCCCACAGTGTCAAGAGAACTTTCAATGCACAGATTTCGTGGTGAGCCCCTGTGAGCTATCACCCCAAAGGGATCCAGCAACTGTCTGAAAAGATAAACTAGAAGAAGGCTTAGCCTACTCTAGATTGACAAAATTTAGGATGGAGGAATGAACAGGTTTTCTGTTCTGTTGTTTGCTCACTGGCAACGAAAATAATTCCAATAGCCTTCCGAGAAGGGTGAGTCATCGCTCAGAATGACTGGCTGGAGGCTTTCTCTTGGGAGGAGTAGAGGCCAGGAACTCATGGATGATATGGCTGGGGCTGAGTAGGTCCTGGAGTGAGAGGTCTTTGGTCTGCTGCCGATACCCGATGATGAGGGAAAATCAGCAAAGACAGGAGCCAGAATGGTTCCAAAGAACATAAGGTGAAATACAAAGAGAGTGCCAAGCTGAGTAGAAAAGGCGGTTAGGATGGGGAGATGCGATCCCTGGGACTGGCAGAGAAGCATCTGTTTCAGATTCCACGACCCAGAGTTCGGGCATAGCTGAGGCTGTAGGTGTGGTTCCCGGAGTCCTAAGTGCAGGGTTAAAGGGGTTGACAGGAAACCAGCAACACGAGTGACAGAGGGGACTCATGGGGATTCCTTTCATGGAAGACGCTAGTGGGAAACTCCACCAACCATCATGCTCCTCTTCCTCCTGTTTAAGCAAATCTTATCTTCTTCCGGTGACGATGTGCCTGTCCCTGGGGGGGGGTGGGGGGAGGGAGCGGAAATCATGGCCTCTGTGGCCAATCACTGACCTCTCAAATCGCTCTGGCAGTGATTGGCATGGTAATTGGCCAATGAGATGAAAAAGAACATCTGCCTAGAAGGTTTCTGGGAATGATTTTCCTCCAATCACAATCAAAAGAAAAAGCTCCTCTTAGCTTTCTCTCCTGATGAGAATGCTGTGTCCAGCGTGTGATGCTGCTTCTTCCTCCGGGAGGAAGGAAAGAAAGACTAAGAGAGGCTCAAAGATTCTAGATCACTGCCTCCTACCCCCAAATCCACTGAATAAATGCTGAAACTGGGAGGTGACCAGATATTTTTATGTTTTAAAGAATGCTTAGCTTTGCTATAACTTTCAGACAGTAACATTCTAACTGGAAAAACAAAAACAAAACTGCAATAATTTTCCAAGTGTTTCTCAGAGTGTATTCTGCATCCCCAAGTGTTCTGTGATCAGATGAGTTTGCAAAAAATTGCATACAGAAAGGAGAGGGAGGCTCATGAGGAGGTGATACATGTATAATTATGGCTAATTTGCATTCCTGTGTGGCAGAAACCATCACGACATTGTAAAGCAATTTTCCTCCAATTAAAAAAATAATTTTAATAATGTGTATTATCATCATCTCTGTATTTTGTTTTTGCACATTAAAGGCTCTGAGAAGTCCTGCAGCTTAAAAGAAAGTAAGTTTAACTCTCTTTAACATAATGAATTGAGTAAAGAATGTTTTTAAGATTTTATAATATCTTTTAGAATAAGTACCTCACAGAATGCATTTTTGGGGGCGGGGGAAATAGGATTTGTGGGAAAAGGAGAATAAGAGGGGTTTTGGATGTACCAATACCTACAGGTGTCTACATGCACAAAACATGGTTGAGTAGCTGCATCTTTTGTATTATCTGCCATTCCAGGAGGCCAAGATAAAGGGGTACATTGTATAACCATCCAATTGCCTCCTTGAAATCTGACAACATAACAGAATGTACTGATGAAGGGATATAAACTTGGCAACATGGCTGTGGTCCAAAAATCCTGGACTACAAATGCAGTTTGCTGTATTTAAAACATGTTTTAAGAAGTGAGGCTGGCAGATAGACACCCTTCAGTGATGCTGGTAAGTAAACCACTATCTATTTTTCTCTCACTGCCTCTTTTTCTAAGGAAAAAAAGAAATACCGCATTTCATTAAAACGGCCAGGTATTTCAGACGAGAGCCAGATTTCTTTTCAGGAATACCCCCAAAGTGTGTCTCCCTAACAAAAAAGCAATCGCCTTCCTCAAGAAAGTTTTCTTTTCAGGTAATAGGAGGTCAGAATATAAACACAAGAGAGGACTAAAAGGAAAGGAGGGATCAGGTAGGGAGAAAAAGGAGGAGAAGGAAAACAGAAAAAGAAAGATGGAGAAAATATCCATAGACAAGACACAGCTGTCAAAGATGAGACAGAGTCTAATAACAGTTGGGTGTCTCCCAGGAGGGAATTGGATGCCTAAGATTCAAATAGGAAGGGAAATTTTCACTGCATTCCCTTGGGCATCATTTAAATTTCAGACTCCATAAATGTGTTTCCCATCGATTGGAATGTATCTATTGATTCAAAACATAAATTACTTTAAAATGCAAAAGCAGACTACAACAGCAACAACAAAGCTCCAGTCCATGGTATCAGGGATGATCTTATGCAGGGCTATCGGAGCACCAGGTTAGAGTTAACCGCATGACTCCTTACATCAAATCACAGCTTGAAATGTATTCAACAGTGTGTGTGTGGTGGGGGGGGCTGTGCTCCATTCTTGTTCCTCAACCACACCCCTGTTGACAGTGCCCCCATCAATGCAAAATAATAAAGCCCTCCAACTGCACACAAGTACTTCATTACCTCCTGCGTCCTTAATTTGCCGGGGGAGTCTCATTTGCCATAGAAATTTCCATTTTTTCTTAATTCTGAGGAATTTATCAAGGCCTCCTGGAGACAAAAAAAAAAGCATGCATTCCTCTTTATCTAGCTCTGACCTAGTTCTGGCCACATCGTCCCCATCTAAACAGGAAGAGAAATCTGAAGTTGTAATACATTATTTACTAGGATGAACCAGTAATTCAGACTGCAGGGAAAAGCAATAAGAGACTTCAGGAAAGCTTAAAACATCTTGAAGGCTGTTTCATGAAGAAGTCACAGCTAATGTAGGCACAGGTACTTAGGAGTGAAGTGGGGAGAGATGAGAGGTTAATCCATAGGGCCGTGCTGGGACGCCACATACAATAAATATGCATAAAAGCAGAAAGCTTCAACCCACCAGCTCTCCGTTCCATGCAACTGGATTTTGTTGTTTGTTTTACATAAGGATTTAACACACCTGATGCCAAAAGCTATTGTAAAATGGAAATAACTCTGCAAATCATTGTCATCTTGAGACTGGCAGGAAGTAAAGGCTCTGGAAAGTTACAAGGCAGAGTATAAACAACATGAGAATGCTTCAATAAACTAGGCGGCTGTAAGCTCTCTTCGAGCACAAGGCTTTCTTAACCCCTAACCTTGCTGTTATGATTTTTAAAGTAACAGATTCCTTTAGTTTTTATAACAAACATGACTATACAGCACACAGTCCAGTAAAAATTGCCAATTTCCACCAGTGACATTAAAGACAGGCCAACTATGACTTCACATTCATCCATCCAAAACATGATGCATTTTTTAAAAAAACACAAATGCGGGGTGGGGGAGGCAATCCAGACATTTCTTAAAATTCTATACCCAGGCCATCAAGGATCTCAACCATGACACCTTCCAGCAGAACAAAGCCACCAAGCTGCACTGATAAGCACACTGTTCTCTGCTGTCATTGAGGCAACAGTTTACAACTAATGCAATTCAGCTCTGAGAGAGTTTCATTTTTAGGAAGGTAAATAGCATTTGAGTTTTAAAATTCTGTCTCCTCCTAGATACACACATGCCACCAAAGCTAAAAGATCTAGGGAGGACTCAAATTCTCCTCGAAAATGTCCTTGACTTAGTAGCGGCTCACCCACCCCAGTTAACAGCCACATAGCATTTGAGCCACTCAGCAAAGAGCCTGGCGTTCACATTAAGGAGGCAGCAAGGCGTTCTTTTGACCTTTGTTATTACTTAGACCTCGTATCGTCCATAAAAAGAGTACAATGATGTCAAACAAATTCCAGAAAAGAAGTATTTATTGCTGAATCTAAATCAAAAAATCCATATCTACTATAATGGCACTTCAAAAGAAGATATACTGTATTTACCAACTCAATCAATACTAAATTAGCTGGGATAAATATTTTCAACTCAACCAGTCTTAAGATGAAGCCCGTTATTTAGAATCCTGCGTCTGGGGAGAGACAGGGAAATTTTTGCTTATCACACAGAAACGAGACCCAGGAAGAATTTTACAAGCAGATACACCTACCCTTAGCTGCTCTCTTTCACAATTCATCTGTTGTCTTGAAACCTACAAAGAGAAGAAAAAGAGGGGGGAAATCAGACGGTTCTGCATGAAAACAGCATGAAAGAAAATGGAAAATTACTTCTAATCACTTGGTTCAAAGTAGACCCAGAATTAATTAATTATGCAGTTAATGTTTTCTTTAGGTCCAAATAGCTTCCGCTTCTCTTGCAGTTTCAATTGTGTCATCCAGAAACACAACTAGAATGAGCTACAGTCTTGAAGGTGGATAAAGAGAGGGATGTGAACGCGGGCGTGGGAGGTAGAATCTGACCAGGGTGAAGCTTTCCCTCCTGCCCCAACAAGTGCAGGCATTCTTCATGGAAGGTCCACTTACTCAACCATTAAACAGATTGAAGTAATGTCATCTGCAGCAGCATGAATGGACCTAGAGATTGTCACACTGCGTGATGTCAAGTCAGATAGAGAAGGAGAGATATGTGACATCCCTGATAGGTGGAATCTAAAAATAAAGGATACACAAGAGCTTACTTACAAAACAGAAGGAGACTAACAGACTAACTTATGGTTGCCAGAGGGGAAAGGACAGTTAGGGAGTTTGGGATCGACACGTACACTCTGCTATATTTAAAATGGATAACCAGCAAGGACCTACAACAGAACAGGGAACTCGGCTCAGTACTGTGTGGCAGCCTGGGTGGGAGGAGGGTTTGGGGGAGAATGGATGTACATGTATGTGTATGGCTGAGGCCCTCTGCTGTTCTCCTGAAACTGCCACAGCATTGTTAGTTGGCTATATGCCAATATAAAATGAAAAGTAAAAAATAAAAAAAGATGGTCAGGGATAAGCACTGGTCAGCATACAGCATCTTTGCTGATGCTAAGGGCCTACAGTATCACCTATCACCTGGCAAGTGGGTTACATTTTATGGTCCAGTTCTAATCAGATAGTGGTATGTTCCTGAGGACTGTGTTGGGGGAAATGCTGAGGTCAATGTTTATATCAGAGAAGGGAATTCTGATCAACTTGTGATATCTCCCACAAGCTCAAAAAAGGAAAAGATTAGTGATACCTATGCCATGCCCTAGGACTTCCCTGGTGGCTCAGACGGTAAAAGTGTCTGTCTACAATGCGGGAGACCCAGGTTCGATCCCTGGGTCAGGAAGATCCCCTGGAGAAGGAAATGGCAATCCACTCCAGTACTATTGCCTGGAAGATCCCATGGACAGAGGAGCCTGGTAGGCTACAGTCTATGGGATCGCAAAGAGTCAGACACAACTGAGCGACTTCACTTTCACTATGCCATACCCTACCAAAATGTGCTTCTTAAAAGCAAGGATGTGTCTTTAGAATAACCATATAATTTGTTGACTGGACAGGAAAAAAAATATGTATATACATATATATATATATGTGTGTGTGTGTGTGTGTATATATATATGTGACTCCATCCCTTCCCTGCAAATACGTTCACAGAGTGGGAAGGAGAGGGTAGGAGAAATTGGGAGGGTAGCACTGACGTATATACACTGCTGCTGCTGCTAAGTCGCTTCAGTTGTGTCCGACTCTCTGCGGGCCCCATAGACTCCCAGGTGTGAAACAGACAGCTAGTGGGAAGCTGCTGTATAACACAGAGAGCTCAGCTTGGTGCTCTGTGATGACCTAGAGAGGTGGAGTGGGCGGTAGGAAGGGGAGGAGTGTCAAGAGGGAGGGGATACATGTACACATGTGGCTGATTTATGCTTCTAGACAGCAGAAACTAACACAACATTGGAAAGCAGTTATCCTCCAATTAAAAAAATATATATATACGGGCATTAAAGGAGTGTGTGGGGTATTAGTAATGATTATCCTGGGGTCAGCAGATGTGATATGGGGGTGACAAGGCAACCTGGGACCTGTGGTCACTCTCCCACTATGGGGACTGGGCTTCCCTGGTGGCTCAGATGGTAAAGAATCCATCTGCAATGTGGGAGACCTGCATTCGATCCCTGCATTGGGAAGATCCTGTGGAGGAGGGAATGGATACCCACCCTAGTATTCTTGCCTAGAGAATTCCATGGACAGAGGAGCTTGGCAGGCTGCAGTCCATGGGGTCTCAAAGAGTCAGACACGACTGAGTGACTGGCCGACTCCACCTTCAACTCCAACAACAAAAGCAAAAGGAACTTTGGGTACCCATTCACAATTTATTCTGTATATTTCTAGCGTTTTTTGTTTTTGTTTTTTTTTTCCACCAATGAGGCAACCCCTGATACGTAGCATCTGACAATATATTGTGAGTTTTTGAAACATACTAAAGGAGAAGAAGGTTTAGGAGCTGACTTTTGATGTATATTTTACATATTTTATATTGAAGGTTTCTTTTTGACTTTCTCTAAAACAAAAACAGGAATCATTACTTAGGATATGCCAGAGCCGCAAATCTATAAATCAGTGCTTTGCTGTGTCCTTTAACTCAGAAGTATCACCTCTAAGAATAGCTCTTAAGAAAACAGAGCTACACACAAATGTTTATTTATGTGTCAATTAACTGCAGCATTATTTAAAAGCTGTAAATATTGCCATGTGTACTAATAGAAAAATTAAAAGTGAATTTTAGTACTACTGTGCACGAGGGCTCAGTTGCTTCAGTCGTGTCCAACTCTTTGCGACCATATGCACTGCAGGCCACAGGCTCCTCTGTCGTGGGATTCTCCAGGCAAGAGCACTGGAGTGGGTTGCCATGCCCTCCTCCAGCGGATATTCCTGAGCCAGGGACTGAACCCAGGTCTCCTGCAGCTCTTGCATTGCAGGTGGATTCTTTCCCACTGAGCCACCAGGGAAGCCCCATAGTACTTTGATAAGACGGCAAAATGGGCAGCATTTAGAATGATTGTTTCAAAAAATAGAGAGATGGGAAATGCTTAAAAGGTGTGATTTAGTCTTTAGTAAAAGCAGCTATAAAAGCGATCCTTGTTTTGTGTTAAAAATGCAGTGAAATTGACTAGTAAAGAAAAAGAAGAAAGACAAGAGGAAAGGACTGGGAGGAAATTTTCCAAAAGGATGAAAAGAAGAAGGACTTCTCTGGCGGCCCAGTGGTTAGGAACCCGTGCTTCCACCCCAGGGAGCAGGCGTTCAGTCCCTGGTCGGGGAACTAAGATCCTATACGCTGCATGGTGCACCGAAAAATTTAAAAAAAAAATGACAATTTAAAAATTATAAATAGGAAATGGGTACAACTGTCTAAATATACAAAACACACTCATGGTGAGTCATATACTTGAAATAGGTAACGTTATAGGTTATGTGCAAAGTACATATGATAAGTAAAGCTTGTATCTCCACAAACTGTTGGGTGGGACAAATCCACAGAGACAGAATGCACATTAGTGGTTGCCAGGGGAAGGGGGCAAAGAGGGGCAATAGGGTCTCCCAGGTGGTGGTGAAGACTCCACCTGCCAATGTAGGAGGCGTGAGTTTGATCCCTGCGTGGGGAAGATCCCTTGGAGGAGGAAATGGCAACTCACTCCAGTATTCTTGTTGGGAAATCCCACAGACAGAGAAGCCTGGAGGGCTACAGTCCCTGCGGAAGAGTCGGACACGACTTAATGACTAAACAACAACAATAATAACAAACTGGGCTGAGTGAGCGCTTTGTGGGCTTGGAGTTTCTGTATTTGGAGTGATGAGAAAGTTCTGAAACTAGACAGCAATGGTCGCACAATACTGTGTATGTATTTAATCCTCTATGCTGTACACTGAAGCGGCTACAATGGGAACTTAGATTTTGCGCACCTCTTTCTCACAGTCACATAAAGTGAAGCAGGTAACGAGGTTCTGGTTCTCACTAAGATGGAGCAAGCCTACATTACCCTGTCTCCCTTTCTCAGTGTCGCTACAAAATCTGAATAGAATACATACCTAAAAGCTCAGAAAATTAAACAGTAGCAGATGGAGGGGGGTAAGCAGACCAGAATAAAGACAAATGGTAATTTGGAATGATCAAATACACATTTTAAGCAGCTATTATAAAAATACTCCAACAAGCAAAGGAAAACACGGTTAACATTAAGGGGAAAAAAATTGGACAGTACTGGCCAAAAAAAAAAAAAAAAAAAAAAGAAGACATAAAGAGGAACCAACTGGAAATTTTAGAACTATAAGATCAATAACGTAAATTAAAAAAAAAAATAAAAATCACGTAAAGAGTTCAATTGTAGAATGGAGACACCAGGAGAAAACTCAGCGAATTTGAGTACATGTCAGTAAAAAGTATCCAAATTAAACAAAGTGAGGGAAAGAAAAGAGAAAGAAATCCAGGGATGTGTAACAACAGAAAAAAATTATAACATTCATGTCACTGGAATCCTAGAATAAAGATAATTCTAGGATAAAGGATTCTAGAATAAAGATAATTGTAGAATAAAGGATACTAGAATAAAGATAATTCTAGGATAAAGAATTCTAGAATAAAGTTCACCACAGAAAAATTATTTGAGGAAATAATGGCTTAAAATGCACCACATTTGGCCAAAGATATAAACACACAAATTCGACAAGTTCAGCAAACCCTAAAACCCAAAGAAATATAATCAAAATTCTAAAACCTAGGTTGGGGGGAGGACTTTGAAAACAGCCAGACAAATAATGCTCTCTTTGTAAGAAGGCACCGATTCAAATAACAGTGGATTTCTCATTTAACCAGCAAACAAAAACCAGGGAGCCAGGAAAGAGGTGGCATACGATTTTCTAAGTGCTAAATTCAATTCAGAATTCTAATTCCAATGAAAATATCCCTTAGAAATGAATATGAAATATTAAGGAAACTAAGTAAATTCTCTGCCAGCAGAACTGCTCTGAAATAATTGCTCCAGGAATTGCCAGACAAATGGAATATGAAACCAGAAGGAAAGTTGGAACATCAAGAATAAATGGAGAGCAAAGAAACGGTAAATATAAGGGTAAAATACAGAACAATAGACCAGTCTACTCCTCTGAGTTCTTTCAAATATGTTTAATGGTTGAACGCAAACAAATTACAAAATTGCCTAATTTGGCTTTCAATGTACATATGGGGTCTCCCTGCTGGCTCAGTGGTAAAAAAATCCACCTGCCAAGGCAGGGAACTCAGGGTCAATCCCTGGGTCAGCAAGATACCCCCCTGGAGAAGGAAACAGCAACCCACTGAAATATTCCTGCTTGGGAAATCCGATGGACAGAGGAGCCTGGCGGGCTATAGTCCATGGGTTCGAAAAAGAGTCAGGCACGACTTAGAGACTAAACAACAACATATGCAATATATAAGATAAACACAGCATGAACAGAGGAGGGTAAGAAACATATATGTCAATAAGTGTGCCACATTCCAATCAAAATAGTAAAAAAAAAAAAAACAACCAAAACTGATTCTAGGTACAGCAAGAGAAGTTAAGTATATGTATTATAATCTCTAGAGTAACCACTTAAAAATTAATACTATGGACACTGATATGCCCCAAACAGATGGTGTTGGAATAACTGAATGTCTATATGCAAAGCAAAAACAAACAAGACACCTTGATTCAAACCTCACACTTCATACAAAAACCTAACTCAAAACGGATCACATATTTATCTCCATGTAAAACATAAACTCAACGGGAGAGGCAATTCAAGAGTGGTGGTAATACTTTTTCCTGAGCAGCATCTACATTCTAGTAACAGTCTTCATTCTCTAGTAACAATAACCAGCTTCTCCTTTGGTGGTGTTCCTGCCCATGCCATAAATTCTTTGTGAGTTGGATGTCATCTCCACCATACACCTCTGTGTTGTGCTGTGCTAAGTCGCTTCAGTCGTGTCCAACTCTTCGCGACCCCATGGACTGCAGCCCGCCAGGCTCCTCTGTCCATGGGATTCTCCAGGCAAGAATGCTGGAGCGGGTTGCCATGCCCTCCTCCAGGGCATCTTCCTGACCCAGGGATCAAACCTGTGTTTCTTATGTCTCCTGAATTGGCAGGCAGGTTCTTTACCACTAGCGCCACCTGGGAAGCCCACCATACATTCTACTGCTGCCTAATAGAACCTACACCTGCTGTTCCCTCTTTGTTCAGAAATCAACTTGGTAACACCCGCATCTTCTGGCTCTGGTGGCAGGTGACCTCCTGTTTGTCACCTAGAGGTCATCAAGTACAAATTGCCAGTTGATGGTCTGAGTCCCATCACAGGTCTGCGTTTCTGCTGCAGTGGTGATCATCACACAGAACTTGAAGTAGAGTGTGATGATGCTCTGAAGCATTAATAAGTTATCACTATAGCTCAGTTGGTGAAGAATCCACCTGCAATGCAGGAGACCTGGGTTCGATCCCTGGGTTTGGAAGATCCCCTGGAGAAGGGAAAGGCTATCCACTCCAGAATTCCATGGACTGTGTATAGTCCATGGGGTTGCAAACAGTTAGACACAACTGAGAGACTTTCTGTTTCATATCTAATGAGGTTCTCAATAAAAAAAAAATTCCCAAACACCATTATGGGAGAGGTTCAGGAGGAGAGACACCTGTATTATAACTCTTTATCATCTGTTATGAAGAAATACCCTTCCCATGCGCTTTTTAAAAGCCAGCCCTGAAAAATACCTTAAATGTACACTTTACTGAATGCCATTTCATCTGGAAACTAGCATGTGATTTTTTTTTTTCCTCCCATGGGACTAATGCATACAACCAATATAGTTTATAGCCTAAATGAAAAAAAAAAAAAAAAAAGAAAGAAAGTGGGAGGTCTGCTGCTGTTCCTTTAAGATGCTTCCAGAGAATTAAATACCACTTTCGATAGGGCTGCCAAGTAAGCACTTATGAAAGGTTAGAAACTGAAGCAATAAACTCCAGCATGAGACCCTATGCTCTCCTGGTTGAACAAGATGTTTAATAGCAGGGATTCATCTTCCCCCATCTCCTATCTTCATCTAGTCAACAGGGCTCAGAACCTTTCTCAGATTCAGCCTTTTTCATCTTCTCCTGACTTGGAGCTCTCCCTTATCAGTTCTTGCTTTATCCTGACCTTATTACCAGTCAGATTTCCCCTCCCACACGTCAGACAGGATCTGCAAGGGAAAGAACTGTCTTATTCAGTTTTATTTTTCTAGAGATCAGGGTGATGTTTGAAATCTATTTGTTTTTCCATCCTTTCATCCCTCCATATACTCAACAATATGTATAATATACATACAATGTATATGTAACAACAATGTATACATATACATATAGTAGCTCAGACAGTAAAGAATCTGCCTGCAATGCAGGAGACCCAGGTTTGATCTCTGGGTTGGGAAGATCCCATCGAGAAGGGAATGGCAGCTCACTCCAGTATTCTGGCCTGGAGAATCCCATGGACAGACGAGCCTGGTGGCCCACAGTCCATGGGTTGCAAAGAGTCGGACATGACTGAACAATATTATAAGTAAGTGAGTGAGGTCGCTCAGTCGTGTCCGACTCTTTGCGACTGCATGGACTGTAGCCTACCAGGCTTCTCCGTCCATGGGATTCTCCAGGCAAGAGTACTGGAGTGGGTTACCATTTCCTTCTCCAGGGGATCTTCCCGACCCAGGGATTGAACCCAGGTCTCCCGCATTGGAGGCTGACGCTTTAACCTCTGAGCCACCAGGGAACAATATTATAGGCAACTATAAATCTCATCAACAGTTCTGGCTGTTGTTTCTTTTTGGTCTAAAGGAGGAAAAAACATAGTGTGGGAAAGTAGTAAGTCCTCAGGCTTCAAAAAAGGAAGTGAGGAGTAATCAATTGAAAAAATAATGAAAGCTAAAAGCCACAGCGAGTGAGGTCAGCCATGATGAATTAAGTCGATTTTTGACTCAGGTTGTATTATTGAAGAAAATGCATTTGCGAGAACTTGGGGATCCACTCATCTGTCCTCCACTATTTTCATTTTAACCTCAGGGAGAACCACAATCTGTTGATAAAATCTCATCTGATTTTGTAAAGGTGCCAGCTTCCGAGAGGAGCCGAAGGGGGTCAGGAGAGTGAGAAAGAATGTGGCAAGGCTAAATCCTAATTGGAAACAAAACAAAACAAAACATTGGTTGATGTTACCTGTAAACATGGACTGATATACCCAAAGACTGAAAGTTCTAACATATTTAATTGATAGCCAACAGTGCTTAGGGGTAATTTATTAAGTATGTCCTGAAAATCTCAAACGACTTGGGTGTTTTAGCCCTTAAATGACTTGAGTATGGTATACGCTAGCACTACACGCCTCTGAGTGAGCACCGCTTCTCCTGCTGGTCCCCGTGAAACCATACTGCTTGATGATGTTGGTACGGATCACAAGAGGCCCACCGTTCCTGATATGAGTCACCAGGGAGAGTCAAGTGTTGGTTATCTGATTAAAGGGGTGTCAGAGGTCAGGATGCCTGCGGAACTTGAGAGAGCCTCAAATAACAGGTTTTAAAGAGCTGTTTTCTTTGGAGGAAATGCTTTTCGCACTTGCTGCGCCATGAACCCACTCGTTAAATACCCCATTAGCAACAGAACAAGTTCCCCAGATCTGGGACGAGGCTGTGCAGGCAGACAGATTCGACAGACAGGCACCCAGCAAGAGGTGGCAGTCACAAGCAGCCCCTTGTCACGGATCCCATTCTGCTACCTGCAGCCACCCCGCTTCCTGCAAAGACGCGACCTCTTGGAGCTGTTGATTTCAGGTTTGATGCTGGTCTTGAAGGGAGAGGATGGCCCCTGGCCATCAGGAGCCAGGCTGGCCCGACACATGTATGCACAGTTACCAGCAAAACCAGAAAAGTGTCTTTGCATCTGATAACTTGCAAGGTGGGGGAGACCTAGTGCCCATTATTTATTCTAATAATAAACCATTACCCCAGGCATATTTTTATTCTCCAGATTTAATAAGGTATTTTGTGAACCGAGGCAGAGGAGGGTGAGAGAAAACAATTGTGGTTATTATGAAGATGATTTCTATTTGTTTCAGATGCAGAAGCAATCACCACTTTTTCCCTTCATAATCAAGGGTTATAATTGCTCCCCCAACTCCACCCCAATCCCTTGCTCAGCCCAAGAAAATCTGAACACTCACCAAAATGTCCTGAGGAACTAAAAGGGCTTGGCATATGTCCCTGAACCAGTCCCCTGGGACCATCATTACCTTACAGCCAGAGAACTCTGATTATATAGCACTGGGCTCTCAACTCAGAGTTTCCAATCATCCCTCTCTCCACATCCAGAGGTAAGAAAGAGTGGGGAGGGCCAGGTGGGTGATTTACATACTATTTGCATACTTCTGCTTAGATGAAATATAGTTTTCAAGACATTTTTAAATTGAGATGTTTTAACTAGACTTCTTTTTTCCCCCTTCTGGTTAGATGTTGCAAAATCTGATGATGATTTCTTGAGAAGTTGATATTTTTATCATCTACATCCCAATTAAACAGATTCGGCAGAAATACACAGGCCACGGCCTTATCTGGGCAGCCATCCTGATCCTGTTAATTGAAAGACATTTGAGAGGCATCTTATGTTCAGAGGATAAACTCTAGAAGCCAGACTTGCAAGGTTCAAATCTCAACGCTGCTACTTATTAGCTTAGGAACCTTAAACAAATTTCGCAGCTGGGCCTCACCCCTAAGGGTCATCATAGGATTTGAAAGAGTTCATATTTGCAAAGCAACCAGAAAAGCAACCTACAGAAAGCACTGCTGAAGTGCCTTTTGAAAAATGTGTGTGTGTTTAGTTATTTTTGGTGGTGCTGGGTCTTTGTCACGGCTCAGGGTCTTTCTCTAGGTGTGGTGAGTGGGGGCTGCTCTCTATTGCGGTGTGCAGGCTCCTCATTGCAGCTGCCTCTCCCATTGTGGAGCACGGGGCTCTAGGCTCTCGGACTTCAGAAGCTGTGGCGCACAGGCTTAGTTGCCCCATGGCATGTGGCATCTTCCAGGCCCAGGGATTGAACCTGTGTCCCCTGCACTGGCAGGCAGATTCTTATCCACGGGGCCACCATGGAAGTCCCAAAGTGCCTTTTCAGTGTAAGAGACTGAATTGTAGTCCAAGGCTGTTATCTGTTCTTTTTATAAACTGAGAATGTCCTGAATCAGCTCAGCTCTGTGCTTAGGTGCTGGGTGAAAAACACCTCAGCAGTAGAAAAATCAAGGTTATAAAAAGTGGCTGATACTTCTGAAAGTTTTGTGTTGTGACATTAAAAGTTCACTCTGTAGATCGTGGAGTGTGTCAACAGAAATAAATCATGTAACAACCACTCTACTATTAGAAAGACAAAAAAAAAAAAAAAAAGTGAAGTGAACTAGGTCCCATTGAACCAATTTTCAAGACAAGGAAATTGGAATGTAAGTGACTTTCCAGTGGAAGGCAGCTCTGGCTGGCTCTCTAAGCCAGAGCTGCCTTCTGCATCTGAAGAAATCTTAAACAGTTTTAAGAGGTCTTTTCCCTTTCTGATCTGTGACTTTACAAAATGTCATCGTTTAAGAAATGGGAACAATTGTGTAGCTGGAGAAGCTTAAGGAGTATTCATTTTCTAATTTTCCAGTTCAGTTGTCTGAAAGGGTTGCCTGGGTGGTGGTGGTTATTGTTGCTGTGTGTGTGTTCACACCCTTTCTGGAAAGCTTAATGGAAGGAGAGCTGGAAGACAAATGCTTCAGGAAAAAATGAGCTCTTCAAACCCTAAACTTAAAGAATCTTTACTGAAAGAACTAGGTTCCCCAAAGTTCTAAAGCAACAAGGAGCCATTCATGGAAACTGCAAGCAATTGAAAATCTAGGTCATCTGGCTGTTTGCTTTGTCACCATTAGTATTAATTAGACACTGGAAGTAATGAGTAAGCTCCGCGAGCTCTTCAGATTTAAAATAATAATAATAATAAACCAGCAGAGCACAGCTTTACCTTCGGAAAGAAAATATTTTCACGAGTGGCGTTCTGAAAGAACCTGAGGGGTAACAACACACACACACACACACAACAACAACAGCAACAAAAACTTGCAATTAAATTCTGCAAACGTGCCTTGAGATAATCCCAGGGGAGGTCTTATTTGTACTTAATATTCAAATAAATATTCTTTCTGTGTGCAGTGCATTTGATAGGGTGCATTTTATTTGAGTGTATAAGGTAATCAGCATCATGAGAGAGAATCACTGGGCACGGTAGAACCCCTTAACTAGGATAAATGGGCCGGCTCCACAGTGGACAGGTGATGGTGGGCCAGCAAGGAGACGCCACAAGCAGAATCCCAGCGTAGTTTCCCCCGGGAGTGCCCTGCGGGTCCCTGATGTTCAAGGTGGCACCCATGGGACAAGCATCGGCATTCACTGGAAGCCAATTAGAAATGCAACATCTCAACCTTGGCCCTTTGGAGCAAGTGAATCACAATCTGGGTTTTCCAAGAGCCTGGGTGAACCCCAGGTAATTCCTCGGGTGATTAAATCTAGAGGAGTGACCGAGGTCGGGGTCCTCACTGCCGGTCAGGGCCATCCCTGTTCCTGTGTACACCGACAAGAAGGACCCTCTTGCAGCTGTGCTCCTGTATCTTACATATGCACGCCCGTGTGCTAGGTCACTTCAGTCGTGTCCGACTCTTTGCCACCCCGAGGACTGCAGTCCGCCAGGATCCTCTGTTCATGAGCTTCTCCAGGCACGAATACTGGAGTGGGTTGCCCTGTCCTCCTCTGGGGGATCATTCCTGACCCAGGGATCAGATCCCCACCTCTCTTACGTCTCCTGCATTCGTAGGCAGGTTCTTTACCACTAGCGCCCCCTAGGAAGCCCCGTATCTTACATGTGTTGGGTACCAAAAGGATGCCCGAAGACCTCTCCAGATATTTCCTGGAAGATAAGGCCACAGAGCTCCCCCGGCAGCCTCATCTGCTCCACCCTCTTTCCGTGGGTCTTTCTGAGGTGCCCTGGAGGTGGTCGCATTCTTCTGTTCAGCTGAAGCCCAGCAAGGAGGCGGGGAGGAGAGGAGGGGTTCAGCCTCTCACCTTCACCCCTGGACTCCTAGAGGGTTGATTACTCCCGCCCTCAGTCCCTCCCCTCCGGCATGAGGTACAATCTCACTTTCCACCTGTTTCATCCCACATTCACTGCCTTTTCTGTTAGGCAGTCTCATTATTAGGATCCCTTTGAATAAGTGAAAGAATGGAGGTTTAGAGAAGCTAAAACTACATTCTCCGGGTTAGGAAAAGGCTGAGCCAGGAGTTGAACCCAGACCCACCTGAATCCAGAGCCCTCTTATCCACTGTGTACCTCCCACACAACTCCCTGGCCATCCTATCTCATCTGCACAATGGAGAGAAATCAATGAATTCATAAAATGTCTAATGCAGCCCCCTTCAATGGATCAATACTGACCCAACTCCCATCCCAACCTCCCTTCCTTGATTCTAACGAGGACCAAGAGGAGGAGACATCGTGGCCATCCAGAGCTTGCCAGAATCCACTGGAGGACTATAGCACACACAGGAGAGTCAGTTTCGTTCCCTGAACTTGAGCGACTCTAGGAAGCCATGCTAACCACAGTAATGAGCACCTTAAATAATGAGGAAGCCCGTCCAGTCAACTTGGCTGCAAGCTTGCTTAGCAGCCACTGGCAGTGCTCCTGGAAGAGGGGAAGGTCTCTGTAATTACTCTAATGAGGAGGAGCTGAACTGCAGGTCATCACGGATGAGGTGGCAGGGTTCCGTGGGCTTGAGGCAGGCAAGCGAGGACCGCCACAGCCAGACGGGACATAGGGCGTTTGCGTTCTCCGGGCCATGGGTTACACCTGGGATGATGTTTGGGAGCCCAGAGAATATTTTAAATAATCACAACAACCAGCATTTATTCAGTGAGATGTGCTGAATCCCAGGCATTGAACACACGGTCTCATCAGAATGAATCATCCCATGTGGCTGATGAAGCCGATACTATTTTTTTTTAAGATTATTTATCTATCTATTTTATTTATTGGTCACGGTGCATCTCCGTTACTGCATGTGGGCTTTCTCTAGTTATGACCAGCCAGGGGCCACTCTTCATCACACTGCCTGAGCTTCTTAGTGCAGGGGCTTCTCTTACTGCGAGGCACGGGTTCTAGGTGGGTTGCAGTAGTTGCAAGGCGTGAGCTCAGTCGTTGTGGCACACAGCTGCTCCATGGCATGTGGGACCTTCCGGGACCAGGGATCGAACCAGTGTCCCCTGCATTGCGAGGCTGATTCTTAACCACTGAACCACCAAGGAAGGCCAACGCTGATACTATTTTTATCCCCAGTTTGTGCTCGGAGAGGTTAAGCCATCTGTCCAAACTGACACAGCACATAAATGGCAGAGCCAGGATTCGAGGCCAAGCGCGAAGGCTTAGGGTCCATTTTCTTAACCACTTCCCTGCCCTTAAAGTTCCAGCCACATGCTTGAAGTACACCTGCCACTCACTTCCTCTCTGCTCACTCTGGCAATAAGGCCCTACCCTGGCTGCAGCTCTGACAGAGGCAACATCATAGACCACAAACCACGTGAGCTGGACTCTGCTCCCACCAGACAAGCTGGACCCAATGGGTGCTCTCTCTAGGGTTCCACTCTGCCCCATTTCCATGATTCCTGCCCCTGAGTGTTTTTTTCAAGGACAGATAACCACATTTCCTTGATTCTTCCTCAAATAACAAGTACCGGGCTTCCCTGGTGGTCCAATGGTCAGGAATCCACCTGCCGACTCAGGGGACATAGGGTCGCTCCCTGGTCGGGGAAGATTCCACGTGCTACAGAGCAGCTAAGTCCAGGTGCCACAACTACCGAAACCTGAGCACCCTAGAGCCTGCTCTCTGCAATAAAAGAAGCCACCGCAGTGAGAGGCCCATGCTCTCTGCAAGGAGAGAAAACCCAGGTACAGCAATGAAGACCCAAGACAGCTGAGAATTAGAAATAAACACATTTTAAGAAAAATGACAAGGGCTGGAGTCCTTTCCCTATTCTGAACATGTCCTCTCCAATGAAGGGGAAACTTCCCTCTGTAAAGCCAGACAGAAGGTGAGCTTGAGTCCCAGACCTGCTCCTTGGCCCTTTGACCTTGAATAAGCCTGGAACTTCCTGCAGTGAGTTGAAGAGTGTGCCTGCATGCTAAGTCTCTTCATTCGTGTCCGACTCTTTGCAACCCTATGAACTGTAGCCGCCAGGGTCCTCTGTCCGTGGGATTCTCCAGGCAAGAATACTGGAGTGGGTGCCATGCCCTCCTCCAGATCTTCCTGACCCAGGGATCAGACCCAGATCTCCTGCACTGCAGGCAGACTCTTATCACTGAGCCACCAGGGAAGCCCCTAGTGACCCTTAGTTAAGCTCATTTGGAGGTCGAGCTTCCAAACAGCAGGCTGGTTGATGGGATTTAAACGTGTGGATAAGGAAATCAAGGCATATCAAATGTTTTTCCGCAGATACACAGCTAAGGGTTAGAGCTGTGATCATACTGATGCTAGAAACTGCTCTCACTAGCCTCTGCCACGTGGCTTTCTTTGTTAATGGCAAACTTTGGTACAGTCTAAGTGCTCTGTGATGGCATCACCGAGCCCCACACTCCTCTCAGATTTTCTAGGTAGACCAAGTGCTCTGATAGTTCACAGATGGTTCACATTTTCAAAAAAACACAGGAGCACGAAATAGCCTTAGGGAGTCTTTGATGAATAGAAGTCATAAGGATGTTTGGTTGAATTTTCTAAAAGGTGGGAGCTCCTTATTGTGATTAAATGAAGAGCTTAAGATGATCAAGCAGCAGTGAGAAAAATTCCATCCTATCCAATGCCAGCCGAACACCAAGAAGCAGAGCAATTTTACAGCAGTCCATTTCCACCCAGAGAGAGCACAGACCGTGCGCCAATTTGATTAGAAAATGGCTAACACGCAGGGCCAGCCCTGTCTATTAGACGGAGAGCTGGACTAATGAATCTCGGAAATGGAAAAATCTGTCTATCCTTCTTCAAATCTGTAAGCCAATTATTATATTGGATCTTGACTTCCAATATTTCTGCAGGCTTCGAGGCAGTGAAACCATGCCAAGCAACAGGCAAATGAGAAGTCAGGGCTGTGAACACCATTTTTGTGCTGGAGATTAAATAAAGCTTGTTTTTTTTTCCCCTTCCTTGCTTCCTCCCTCCAGCCCTCCCGCCCTCTCTTTCCTTCTTTTCTCTTTCTCCTCTCCCTCCTTCTCTCTTTTTCCTTTCCTCCTTTATTTTCTTTTTCTTCTGCAACTTTAACACCCGAAATACAATTATAGGTTACAGATATGAAAGGAAAGGAATCTATTCATTTCCCTGGTAAGATCAAATAATTTCACTATTCTTCTTTTATCCAGAAACCTGCCTGCCATGTCCTTTGAAAGCTAAGTTCTGCAAGGTGGGCTTCAGGGATTAAATTCTATGCATGCTTGTTCCCTGCCTGGGTTTAATATAAGTACATTAGTCTTGGTCAGAGGAGAAAAAGACTAAGGATAAAAGGAAGTTGAGTGAAGACATTTACAGAAGAAAAAAAAAACCAACAAAACTCTGGAGTCAGACTGCTTGGGTTTGAAACCCACTTACTCGTTATCTCACCTTGGATAAGTTACTTAACCAATTTCCACCTCTACTATTGCACCTGAATTTTAAAAAAAAGGGGGAGGAGGATATCGACAGTATCAATTATTGGTTTCTATTGGGCATATACAAGTTTATATATAAAAATCACTTTGAGTAGTTCCTGGCACAGACTATATTAAGTTTGCCAAACAAATTTTGGCATCATTGACTCAATGGACATGAGTTTGAGCGAACTCCAGGAGATAGTGAAGGACAGGGAAGCCTGGTGGGCTGCAGTCCATGGGGTCGCAAACAGTTGGATATGACTGAGTGACTGAACAACAACAGTTCACTTATTCAGAAAGATGATTCATCCTCTCTATTAATTTCCTTGATTATTAATTGAACAGATACTTATTAAAGTGCTTCAGGCAAAGACATTGGAGAGGCAGCGACCTAGACACCCTTGGGTTATCAGCACGTGTCCTTCTGTCCAGAGAGAACAGGTCCATGTGGGCCGGGGCTGAGGGGCTGCCAGACCTCTGGTCCCACTCCCTCCGAGGGGTCCTGGCTCAGACTCCAGGGCGGAGAAGGGCCAGAAGCTGACCAGCTGCCCCTGTATCCCCAGGCCCAGCATAGGCCGCTCTAGGCAAATCCTTCCCTCCCAACTAGAAGACTGTAACTTCTGGAAGAGCAGGAGCCACGGTCAACTTTCTCTAAATTTCATTTAAAGATGATGCTAATGGAAATCCACTCTGAATACTCATTGGAAGGACCGATGCTGAAGCTGAAGCTACAATACTTTGGCCACCTGATATGAAAAGACCCTGATGCTGGGAAAGATTGAAGGTAGGAGGAGAAGGGGGCGACAGAAGATGAGATGGTTGCATGGCATCACCATGAGTTGAGCAAACGATGGGAGAGAGTGATGGACATGAGTTTGAGAAAGCTCCAGGAGTTCGTGATGGACAGGGAAGCCTGGCGTGCTGCAGGCCACAGGGTTGCAAAGAGGTGGACACCACTGATGGACAAACAACAACAGGTGATGAAGCTCATGCCTGGAAGGTGGAGCCTGAGAACCAAGGGGGCAGGGAGAGAGCCCACAGGCATAGGGGCCACTTTATCCTAGACGTGAAGGGAGAGTACGTGATGGGTAGGCCTGCCCTAGCCAGGGGATCCAGGCTTTTCCATCTTCTCTGCATCTGGTGCAGAAATGCCACAGCTTCAAAGAGAAGGAGAGGGAGAAAGGCTTATAAGTGCTACTGCTGCTCATGTATGTGTGTGTGTGGAAGAGGCAGAGAGAGAGAGAAGATTGAGAATTCTGCTGGGGATGTGGGAAAGAGGCAAGAACAGAAGAGAGTCAACGTATTCAAAAATACAAGGGCTGCCCCACACTGCCCTTTAGCCATTTATTTCTGCAGTTTTGAAAAGCAAATCAAAACTCCTTTGCAAAACCGTATTCTCATGGGCACACAAATTGTTAATTAAAACACATTGAACACAGGCTGGTGGCATAGGCCCAGGCCTGAGAGTCAGGAAAGGGGAAGAGAAAACATCAGCCTTTTAAACACTGGCCTCGCGCCTCCCTGGAAAGGAGGGGGTTCACATTCCTTAGAGAGATCCCGCAGAAGGTGGGTTTTAGGAAGACCCAACGCGGAGGGAGGGTGCCCGGCTGACACCTCCACCCTGGGCCCTGGCTGAGTCCTGCCAGAAGAGCAAGCTCCCTGGACCACTCATGGGGAACCGAATCTGAGCCCCAGTGTGAGAGTCCGCCGGTGCCTGCACCAGCTCACCCTAGCCCTGACTTCCTCTCCCAGGCAAGGCTGGCAATCCCCACAGGAGCTTGGGGGTCCACCGGTCCCTGCAGGCGGGATGGATCCCCTCTTTCCACACAGCCCCTGTTGCAGAGCCAAAGCATCCCGGCCCAGCCCCGGGCCACCGTAGGTTGCGGGCGCTGCAGTTCCAATCCCTGCAGCGCCATCTGCTGGCCAACTCCTCTTAGTACGGAGGAACCCACGGATACTCGTGGTCCAGGCGCGGCCGGTACTTTGGCGGCAAAGACTCTGGTCCTGAAGTCAGGCACTGCCCAGGACCTCCGAGGAGGCGGCGCCACCTTCGACACCAATGCCCCTCCAAGTACAGGCCGTTTTTCCTAAGCTGCGGGTGTAGGAAACACGGGACTGACCATCTCAGGCCCTGGGATCGGGTCCCATCTAGGCTTTTCCTTTACTGGGTGGCCAGGTCCGGATGGCTCATCCCCTCTCTGGGCCTGTTTCCTCCTCTCCAAAGAGTGGAGGTGAACAGGCCGATTTCCAAGGGTCCTTCCTGGCTGTGAATTTCTCTGAGCTGTGACTTCAGGTATGAAAACCAGCTTGGCTGAAGGCCAGCAAGATCCAGAGGAAATTGCGGGGGAGGACTCTGAACTCAACCTTGAATCCGCTGCTTCAAAAGCTTAACAGCCAGGGAGGGACAGTTGGCGCTGGCCAACTTGTCCTGGAGTCTTTGCACGAGGGGCTCTAATTATTGCCTATTATTTCTTTTTTTAAATGCATGAAAGAGAAACTATGGATTATAAATTCATGGTAGATTATGTTTTAATGTTCCCCAAACAGAATAATAATTGCTAAAACTGCTTTGGGTATCAAGCTTCATTGCACTGAACTGCACTCCAAGAATTATTATTTTTTAAAAATCACTTATGCTACCAAGATGGCGCAATGACACAGAACTAGGCTCTCTATGGCGGTCCCTGTCGGAGCCGCCATGTCCCCATGTGTTAATGTCGGGGGAAGAATATGAAAGCCAGTGTTGTAAATTAAGGTGCAATTTGTAAATGCTTCATTAATATTTATTAAATGATTATTAGATGCTCTTATAATCTTTAATAAGATATTATAAAGCATGTCATTAAAATGCATTAGAAGCACATTCTTAGCAAGTCATGCCATCACCCGCTGTTAGGCAATGCCTGGTTTTATGATCCTCTTCCTAAAGGCTTTCCCAAGATATGTGATTATCATGAAGATACAGAAATGTAAGTGGCTGCCTGATCGAACCATCCCTGGGGATGATAGCGGATCTCACCCCCATGGGCATCAGGAACGGCGAGTCTTCCTTGTGGTCAACTCCTTTCCTAAATGCTATGGCTTAGCTCTGCCAGAAACCACCAGAAAACACCTGTAGGGATGACCAGTTTCACCTTTGGTTGATTAAAAATGGCAGCCTACAGCACTGTGTTGAGAAGGACTCTGAGGTTCTCTTTGAAAGCCTGGTGGAAAGGAACACCGGGATTAATAAGTGATGCCTGTTGTGTGCATCGTACTTGCAAGTGTCACTGTAGCGTTGGTAACACCCACCTCTGATCTAGGAACAGAGAGAGGATCTAGTCAAACATTCCAAGATGTGCTAGAGTTGCAGTGAAAAGGAAAAAAAAGAGGCATGAGGTTTTTTCTTTCCCTTTCCTTAGAATAAGGAAAATAAACAGAACAGTGAGCAAGCCTGAACATTCCTTTTTTTTTTTTTCCTTCCCACTTTAACTGCTCCTAACTCTGTATGTCTCTAAGTTTGCTTTTCTGCCCCCTAACTCTGAATGATGCTAAAGCCGAAGCTCCAATACTTCAGCCACCTGATGCAAAGAGCTGATGCACTGGGGAAGATCCTGATGCTGGGGAAGACTGAGGGCAGGGGAAGAAGGGGATGGCAGAGGATGAGATGGTTGGATGGCATTACTGACTCAATGGACATGAGTTTGAGCAAGCTCCTGGAGATGGTGAAGGACAGGGAGGCCTGGAGTGCTGCAGTTCATGGGGTTGAAAAGAGGCAGACGCAACTGAGCAACTGAATGACAGGAACAACTCTGAAGGTCTGTAACTGACTTTGCTTTTCTGTCCCCTAACTCTGCAGGAGTTACACTCCACACCTATTCTCCTTTGACTCCATCATAAATACATCCCGTATCTGGTGTTTACCCTTAACAACACTCTTCCCCTTATAGATCTTCATTTTACATATCAGAAAGAAGGCCGCAGAGTCACCAAACGTCCAGACTCAATTACTGGGTCACTGGCACCAGTCTATAGCTGTCTTTAAAACCATGCAGAAGGAAGACATTCAGATCCTAACACCTTTGTTCCTCATCACCACCTCCTGCCTGTGAGCCCTCACCTTATACAAGCCCCTAGATTCCTCA
Organism: Ovis aries; assembly: GCF_016772045.2. Taxonomy (NCBI): domain Eukaryota; kingdom Metazoa; phylum Chordata; class Mammalia; order Artiodactyla; family Bovidae; genus Ovis; species Ovis aries. The sequence goes on along the minus strand of NC_056077.1, from coordinate 6,456,287 downwards.
TGGGGAGGGGGCACAGTCCTTGAGGCATGAGCCTACTGCGTTCCCGACTCCACCAGCTGAGAATTAAAGCCACCTTTTCCCTTCCAAACTCTATCTCCGTATTTTTTTATTCAGCTTCGGTGGGCAGAGAAAGTCAAGATTTTGGCCAGCAACACTGGGAGATGCCCCTTCTGAAGGCCATTATTTCTCTTTTGCTTGCCTCACATCCACAAGTCCACGAAAGAAGGCATCAAAGAGGAAGGCAGCTTCTAAAGATCTTGTGTGGGAAGAGGCACAGAAATCTCTCATTCATTTCCTGAAGATCTTCAGCGGGTGCCCATCGCGCGTTTCTTTTCTTGGACTCCCCCAGGTCTTCCCACCTCAGTGCTTTTGCACACGCTGCTTTCTTTGCTCAGAGGTCCCTGACCTTTATTTTTTGATTAGGATCCCTTCTTAGTTTTCTCATGTTGGAGGAAATACTATTTCCTGCCAGTGTATTTCACTCCCCACCTTGCCTCTGTCCTGCTGTATTTCTTTCATGACAAAGAGCTGTGAGTCAAGGGTCTGACGGTGGGGTTCAGGTCCTAGTTCTTCAGCTTCCTAGCCACGTGCATTCTGGAGCCAGTTCTTCCCCTTCTCTGCACTATATCCTCTGGGGGTGTAAACAGGGATGATAAGAATGGGATCCGAGAAGGAAATGGCAATCCACTCCAGTATTCTTGTCTGGGAAATCCCATGGACAGAGGAGCCTGATGGACTACAGTCCATGGGGTCACAAAGAGCTGGACACGACTCAGCGACTCAATAACAAAAATATGTGTGTATATATTACTATTGATAGACTATATTAATGTAACTTATTGTATGGATCCTCAAAATATGATACAAAAGTCTTTCTTAAAATTTTACTCCACACTTTCAATTATAAAATTATACCCCCAAAGAATAATTACTGACTTCATGTTAAACTGTTCTTTCTTTCTTTTTTTTAACACATTCTTGTCAAGTGACCTTTATGAACACTCCAAGATAGTACTGATGGATTCTTAGGCTAAAATGACTTACTCAAATAGCACTAATTTGTATTCAAGATTAAATGTTTAAGAGAATATTCTGTAATATGAAAGACTTGCTGGGTTCTAATAAAACCCATCATTTTATTTATATATACATATACAGAGTGGGACCATCTCATGGGTTAAATGAACTCATATGTAAAGAGTACCAAGAAAGTGCTCAGCACAGAGTAAGTGGTGGTTCAGATGCTAAGTCATGTCTGACTCTTTGAGACCCCATGGACTGTAGCCCAACCAGCTCCTCTGTCCGTGGGATTTCCCAGGCAAGAATACTAGAGTGGGTTGCCATTCCCTTCTCCAAAGGATCCTGACCTAGGGATCAAACCCAGGTCTCCTACACTGCAGGCAGGTTCTTTACCAATTGAGCCATCAGGGGAGCTATAGTAAGTACTCAGTGACTAGTCAGTTTTCTCATTTTGCCTGCTTAATAATGTGGGGTTTTTATTCTGCTTTTTTTCTGCAAGATGTCAGCCCTATGCGGGCATGGGCCCCGTACATCCAGAAACTACTATAGTGTCTGGTTCATAATAGTTGCCCAATAAATACTAGCTGAATTTTTTATAGGAAGCTTCTTTCGGGTTATAAGGAGTGAGGCATCGCTTCTGCCCTCTTGGGGGAGCCAGGCTATGAAGAAAGAAAAATAAGTCTAGACATTTCAGTTCAACCTCATAAGGCAAAGGACAGAGGGTGGTCTGCTGGGACAAAAACATCCTCTGGGTCAGGGCAACCTGAGTTTGAAAGCTGTCTCTGCCACCTCTAAGAATATGACTTGGACCAAGTTTCCTCATATCCGCAGCTTCTGTTTAGATAATAATATCTACCTTCAAGAATTAGAATAGATAGGTATAAATACATGGCAAAGGTCTGTATAGTCAAAGCTATGGTTTTTTTCAGTAGTCATGTATGGATGTGAGAGCTGGTCCATAAAGAAGGCTGAGTGCTAAAGAACTGATGCCTTCAAACTGTGATGCTGGAGAAGACTCTTGAGAGTCCCTTGAATAAACAGCAAGGAGCTCAAACCAGTCAACCTTAAAGGAAATCAACACTAAATATCATCGAAAGGACTGATGCTGCAGCTGAAGCTGCAATACTTTGGCCACCTGATGCGAAGAGCTGCCTCATTGGAAAAGACCCTGATGCTTGGAAAGACTGAAGGCAAAAGGAGAAGGTGGCAGAAATGATATGGTTAGATGGCATCACTTACCCAACGGACTGATTTGGGGAAACTCCAGGAGCTAGCGGAGGACAGAGGAGCCTGGTGTGCTGCAGTCCATGGGGTTGTAGAGTCAGATACTACTTAGCAACTTAACAACGACAAATACGTATCATATCACCAATATGCGTGCACTAAGCACATGCGTGAAATGTCTCCTGGCGATTACCGTATTTACCATGTTTTACTGAGGTGGGACACATTCGATCCAAACAGGCATTCATTCACATGAGAAACCACGGTTGGATCCACGAGCCCCCATCACAGGAACATGAAAACAACCTACCGCTGTGGTCATTGCTGTTAACCGAGTGGGACAAAGTGGTATTTTCTTTTGTTTTGCTTTGTGATTTTGTGATTCTAGGAACTCAAGCCCCAGAAGGAAAATCCAATATACTAAAGGAATCTGAGTATAGGACAAAAGGGAAGAACAGAGAAGCCTTTAAATGCGGTAAGCTTGTGTGTGTGCTAAGTCGCTTCAGTCATGTCCACCTCTTCACGACCCTATGGATGGTAGCCAGCCGGGCTCCTCTGTCCATGGGATTTTCCAGGCAAGAATACTGGGGTGGGGTGCCATTTCCTCCTCCGGGGGCGTCTCCCCAACCCAGGGATTGAACCCGCATCTCCTCCAACCCCTGCATTGCAGGCAGATTCTTTACTGCTCAGCCACCAGGGAAGCCATCACTTGCTCATCTCGTTCATCATGGATTGTCCCTTCTTATACCTTCCTCCCCACATGGATGACACTCTGAAGCTGGACAGGTGTTTGGGGAAGCCCCTGCCAGGGCTGGCAGGAGAAGAGAGACCAATGATGTGACCAGGTCTCTGTAGCCTTAGGCAGAGATATACTAGGGTGAAATTCAAAGCAAAAGCTAAACCAAGGGGCCCCAGGTGGTAACCAAGAAAGATGGGAGCCAGAGCTGTACCTGCTTGGAAAGAAAAGCCATTCAGCTTGCATTCAACCAATAATAACAATGATGATGATAATCTGCTGTCCATTCATGGACTTGTCTATACATTTGTTCTGCAAATATTAAGCTCTCACGTGATCAGGCAGTGGAGTAGATACTGGGGAACAATAACAATACAGTTAGAAGGTGTATTCCATAGAGCTGTGCTTCAGGGAAGGACAGATATTTTCCCCTCCTCTGCCTCTTCCTTTTTTAATATGACCACATAGGCTGAATCTCATTCCATGTCCTTTTCTTGAATGATTACTCTTTAGGTGGATATTTCTGATCTTCTCTGTACTTTGATAAAACACCGATAAATTCTCCAGCATGCCTTTATCTTTTTATTCATATATGTATGTATATACCTATACCTCGCCTAAGAAATGAGACTGTGTGACAAATATTCTGACAGGAGAAGTGGGGATTCTAGAAGAAGACATCAAAGGTTCACCTAGCCTAGTTGAGAAAACATCGTGGAGGGCTTCCTGGAGGAAGAAGTGTTTCGTCAGCAACGAGAAAGAAGAGAAGCTCCCAGCCAGAGGAAAGGGAAAGCTGTTTCAGGTGGAGAGAGCAAAATATGTGACGCCTGGGAGGTGAGAGAGAGCAAGGCTTGTTTGGGACTGCTGAGAAAAGGGCAGTCTAGCTGGACCACAGACTGGGAGATGGAGGTGGCAGTTGAATGGACTACAGGGATTCGGGATGAATGGGATAAAGGTGTGAGGGTTCCCTTTGATGAGCTGCATCGGCTGGGCAAAACCCACAAAGATGTGGCATTTGGAGCTGGGCATTCCTTTTTTTTTTTTGTATAAGATCCACTTTCTAGATAATGGCATGCCCTTCCCAGAAATGAGTGAGCTTAAGCTCAAAGCTCTGATCATGTAATTCAAACTTGAAAGTGACTGAATATTCACCCCACAGGCTGCAGAAGCAGGAGAGCTGAGGGTCAGGATGGCACACAGGGTGCTTCTCAAACCCTAACAAAAGCTATGCAATCTCTCGGCAGTGGAAATAGAGCATGAATTTTCTCAGTCTCTCTTTCTCTCTCCCTCTCTCCTTCCCTGCCTTGCCCAGTACACTTTCAAGAAGTTCAGGAAACTCAATTAAAGGGTCCCACCCGGAAAAGTTCGTTTCATATGAAAACTTAGGTCGCTTTTCACTCAGGCATCAACATCTCCCCAGTTTACTTGCCTTTTCCTCAGGCAACAACGTAAGAAAACTGAAATGAAGTAAATGCACCAAATTACAGTATTTGAGAGCTTTCTTCCATGCAGGAAAAGGAAATGCATATGAGAGGAAAGTGTTTATCACAACAGTTTTCTATAAAACAACACCATGTGCACTAAAAAATTCTGAGAGTCCTCCACACTAACCGCATGGTTAAGATTGTCAAGCTTATCAAGTATTATCACTGCTTGTTCTTCATGCCCAGCCACACCCCCTACCTCCACATGCGCGCACACACACACACACACACACACACACACACTTGTAAAAATCCAGGAAACCAAGAACCGTCTTTCCAGTTCTGAACAAGAATAAGTTTCCATTTATAGGCATTGCCCAAATCTCCAAAACAGGATCAGTTAAGAAAGACATGCAAACACACACACAGAGGGACACAATCATATATACACATATATTCAAAGATGCATCCAGAAAGGAGACGCTCGCTCTTATTGGGATTAACATCAAGCCATCCTGGAGTCAGGGTGTCCACGGAAAATAAAAATCTCACCTGGAATGTTAGAAATCACCTTGCAAGAAGGGGTAGCCAAGCAAACATCTAGAGGGAGGGACAGTAAGAGAGAGCCCCCTTCTCTTCGTGGCTGTGACTTTGGCATGAGCCACCAAGGCTAGGGTTAAAGAATCTGCCTGCCAGCACAGGAGACGCAAGAGACACGGGTTTGAGTCCTGGGTCGGGAAGATTCCCTGGAGTAGGAAACGGCAAATCATTCCAGTATTCTTGCCTGGAGAATTCCACGGACAAGAGAGGAGCTTGGAGGGTTTACAGCCCATGGGGTCACAAAGAGTCGGACATAACTGCACACACACACACACACACACACACACACACACCCCAAAGGATGGAAATTCTTCCAAGGTTCAGGTGGATTCCCAAGTAAGTGGGGCTCCATTCCATGAGTCATATATGCTCAGAAAGACAGGCGGGTGTCCGCGTAGACTGGCTGGATGAGCTAGGAGGACCTGCCTTCAAACCAGAACGCCTACCCCTGAATGGAACTTGGTAAAACCTCGCTCTCTGAATGTGCAATGTGCCTGAAGGCGGGCGGGAGGCACGCCTAGGTCTCCCATCATGGGCGGTTTGCAAACATGGCATTTTGGCAAATTTATTTCCTGTCTCACTTTCTCCTTACACAGCCTCTGAGACTCCAAATCATAAATAAATAAATAAAACACACTTAAAAAAAAAAGAAGAAGACAACGGCAACATTCCTCTCCCAGAGGGTTATAATTCATCGGTATTTGTTTGGAAGTCAGCCTGTCGCAGGGCTGTGAAAAGGTAAAGAGACAGCGATGGAGCATACAGAGAAGGAAAATGCTTTTCCTGCCAAGGTCAAGTATATATCAGCCGTGAGACAAAGCAACAGTCATTTCAACCCGAGGCCACAATGTACCTTGACCCCAACCTCATGAAAACAACAATTTGCAGTCATCTATAAAACACTTCCTTTGCTTTCTCTGTTCCGTTGGCGTCTTCGGCCGACCTCCATACCATCTGAGTGAGCAGTATCTGGCTGTATTTTACAAGCATGTGTGTGCATGGGAGTGTGTGCCTTGCATCCTAAGATTTGGGGCCAAGATTTATCTCATTCTCTGATGGCATTTTATCGTTATTAGAGAGCAATAAATTTCAGCTCCGTTAGACTGCATTTAAATATGCACCCGCCAAGACAGAAAGGTGCTGGATCTCTCGCGGGCTATAAATTTCCATTCTTTGCCATCATTCTATACTTGGACCTTGGCAGAGCCCAGCCAAGGCTGCACATTTTGTTTAGCTAGCTCCTCTTCCCTAAAGGGAGACTTCGCCAACACTTGAAGCAGATACGATTTGCTGGCCGCAACTCTGTGTGCACCTTAACAGCTGTTTTGCTTTTTTATTTAGAGAGAATAGGGTTGCCACCATCTGTCTTTTGAAAAATGAGTTCTGCTCACAGCAACATGGAACCATAAAAAAGAGAGAGAAAAAGGCTGAAGGATGAAGCCAAATGTCATGAGAGAGAGGGAGAGAGAGGGTCAGCTCCAAGAGGAGACAAAAATAATGATGAAACATTTACCACTTGAAAAAGAAAACAAGTCGGGGATTTCAAGGTTGGTAAATGAGGTGCCAGGAACAAACCCAGAGAAAACACGCATGTTCTTTCCAACAAGTGCTGGCAGAAACCAAATAATGAATCACCTTACATACTCAGCGTTCAGATCTTCCGTTGCATAAGTTGCTCATCGGATCTTCAAACTGCCCATGAAGGGCGATATTTTAATCAACCCCACTTCAGAGGTGAGCAAAACACAGTCACAGGCATCAGTCAGATCTGGTGCAAGTCCAGCATGTCGGCTTTCTAGATCTGCGTCCAGTATTATGCCTGTTTCTGCACCCACTAGGCAATGTGTTTACCCAAGGGAAGGGGAATCTGGAAGGATCTGATGGGACGATGCCTGAGAAAACCCTGTGTGCTTGGCACGCAGATACATTGAATACATTTCAGCTGTTTCTGTTATCCAAGCAGCTAAGTGACTTTGGTTAGGTCTGAAGGCTGCTGTGAAGTGTGTGTTAGTCACTCAGTTGTGTCCAACTCTTTGTGACCCCATGGATTGTAGCCCTCCAGGCTCCTCTGTCCATGGAATTCTCCAGGCAGGAAGATTGGAATGGGTTGCCCTGCCCTTCTCCAGGGGATCTTCCTGACTCAGGGACTGAACCCAGGTCTCCTACACTGCAGAGAAGTGTAAGTTTGGAGTTAAATCCAGTCTATACAATTCAAGTCCACCATGTTTTATATATATGTACGTAAGATCATGGCATCCAGTCCCATCACTTCATGGCAAACAGATGGGGAAACAGTGGCAGACTTTATTTTTCTGGGCTCCAAAATCACTGCAGATAATGATTGCAGCCATGAAATTAAAAGACACTTGCTCCTTGGAAGGAAAGTTATGACCAACCTAGATAGCATATTCAAAAGCAGAGACATTACTTTGCCAACAAAGGTCTGTCTAGTCAAGGCTATGATTTTTCCAGTGGTCATGTATGGATGTGAGAGTTGGACTGTGAAGAAAGCTGAGTGCCAAAGAATTGATGCTTTTGAACTGTGGTGTTGGAGAAGACTCTTGAGAGTCCCTTGGACTGCAAGGAGATCCAACCAGTCCATCCTAAAGGAGATCAGTCCTGGGTGTTCATTGGAAGGACTGATGTTGAAGCTGAAACTCAATACTTCGGCCACCTGATGCAAACAGCTGACTCATTGGAAAAGACCCTGATGCTGGGAAAGACTGGGGGCAGGAGGAGAGGGGGACGGCAGAGGATGAGATAATTGGATGGCATTACCAACTCAATGGACATGGGTGGACTCTGGGAGTTGGTGATGGACAGGGAGGCCTGGCGTTCTTGAGGTCGCAGAGATTCGGATTGGACTGAGCAACTGAACTGAAGGGAGCTGATGTATGTATGTATTTACAGCCACTCAAGCATATAGGCTAGGGGCTTCCCTGGTGGTGCAGTGATAAAGAACCTGCCTGCTATGCAGGAGACTTGGGTTGGATTTCTGTATCAGGAAGACACCCTGGCGAAGGAAATGGCAACCCACTCCAGTATTCTTGCTTGGGAAATCCCATGGACAGAGGAGCCCGGTGGGCTATAGTCCATGTGGTTGCGAAGAGCTGGACGTGACTGAGCAAATGAGCACACTCACATACACTGGTAATGAGATGTAACAGAGTAGAATCGAATGGCGATGTGAAATAGACTTCCAATAATCAAGGAAAATTTCATATATAATCACTCTTCCTTGTTTATTTAAACCAACCTTATTAACAAGAGGAGATGAATCACAAATGGGTGTCTAATTAAGCTCTTACGTTAGCCAGAAACTCAGAATACTGTAAACAGCCTCTATCCACAGCAGTCTTGAAAATTAAGATGATGTTTGATACAGGAAAAGAAGAATGTCTCTTCCTCTTCCCCGTCTCTCTGTGTATAAGTTGTTTACAAAAACCTTCTGCTCCGTGCTTTCACTCCAGGGCATTTTGTTCCCACAGGTCTGGAGTAGCACTCAGGTCTCTGAATTTTTGCCAGCTCTGTAAGCTGGTTCTATACCCAGGAAGGGCTGGGGAACCAGGCTCGAGATCCATTCCACAGCCTATGAGAGCAAATTCAGGAGTGCTCGGAATTCTTGGTTTCCAGTCCCAAACCATATACTCACTCAAAGTCTTGGTGTCCTTTTCCACAATGATACAATGTCCGTACAACATTATCTGATTGTGAAAATGATATTAGAAAGTATATGAACACTTTTCAATATGTGTGGGCTTCCCAGGTGGCACTGGAATTAAAGAATCCACGTGCCAATATTGGAGACTCAAGAGACACAGGTTCAATTCCTGGTCAGGAAGATCTTCTGGAGTAGGAAATGGCAAACCACTCCATATTCTTGCCTGGAAAATTCCATGGACAGAGGAGCCTGGCGGGCTACAGTCTATTGGGCCATGCAAAGTCGGACACAACTGAGCAACTGAGCACTTTTGATACCTGTGGCAAGATACAACTATTATTATTGCAACTACCACAACAAATCCTAACCACTGATGGTGGGTAAGGGGAGAGAAGTGAGAATATTAACTACTGTATTCTAGACTCCAAGTCTGGGGTGTCCAGTGCAGACAGAACCACATACACAAAATGCAGTTTATACCACATGGGACACGATTCAGCCTTAAAAAAATTAAGAAAATTCTGCATATAGGACAACGTGGATGAACTTTGAGGACATTTGCTAAGTGAAATAAGCCCGTCACAAAAATACTGCAGGATTCCACTTACATGAGATATATAAACTAGTCAAACTAATGGCATCAGTGAGTGAAATGGTGGTTACCAGGGACCAAGAGGAGTAAATGGGGAGTTACTGATGAATGGGGATAAAGTTCCAGTTCCGCAAAATGAATGTATTCTGCAGATCTGCTGTGTAATATTGTACCTGGAGCCAATAATGTATTGTATATGTCAAAATATGTTAAGAGGGTATATCTTATGTTAAGTGTTCCACTACAAAAAGATTTTTTTAAAAAAGTCCATACCCCTACAAAATCAATTATGGGTCTTGCAAGAGAAAAAGGATAAAGACAATTCCTGCTTTCATGAAGCTTACAGTTTGGTAATAAACTTTGTCTTTCGCCTATTATCCACTCTCTCCTGCCCAAGATACAATTGTCATCACCTTAAGCTACAAGAGATTTCCCAAAACTTGTAAAATAAAAATTTTCATTGGAGTATAAACTGTTAGTTGCTCAGTCATGTCCAACTCTTTGTGATCCCTAGGACTGTAGCCTTTCAGGCTCCTCTGTCCATGGAATTCTCCAGGCAAGCATACTGGAGTGAGTATTCCCTTCTCCAAGGGATCTTCTTGATTCAGGGATCAAACTCAAGTCTCCTTCATTGCAGGCAGATTCTTTACCATCTGAGCCACTGAGGAAGCCCTGATTGGAATATAGTTGCTTTATAACATTATTTCTGAAAGTTTTTTGATGCATTTTTGCAAAGACTGTAGTCCATCCGAGACTTCAGTCTACCTGCCATTCTGAATATTTGTTAGCCAAAGTTTCAACACTTTGAACAGTTCTTTTCATTTATTCTGCATACAAAATTTGCTATAGTAAAACTCTGCCACTTTAATTCCTTTATGTATTTGTTTTTACCCTATTGAATGGAAACTGGTACTTGCCTCTGTAGTCCCCTAAAAGCGCCCCTTCTTTCTTATAGAGAGAACCTTAATGTGAGGGATAGAAAATACAGGATTTGTTAAGATCATTGTCCCTTCTCTCCACTTTCAAGGAACATCAATAGTGATGCCGCCATAATAGATTACATCAGGGCTTCTTAACCTGCCACTATTGACATTTACAGAGAGACAGTTCTTTGTTGTTGGGGAGCTACCCTGCGTACTGCTCAATGCTTAGCAGTCTCACTTAACTCTACCCACCCGATGCCAATAACATCCCTCTCCCAGCTGTAGCATCCAAAAACGTCTCCAGCCATTGGCACATGTCCTCTGGGAGCGGGGTTAGGGGAAAAAGTCACTTTCAGGTAAGAGAGACTGACTTTTGTTTAGTGTGCATATCCTATGAGCAAAACACTGAGTTAGGTTTTTAACACCCCTTACTTCCTTTAGGGCTTTCCCAAGTGATGCTAGTGGTAAAGAAGCCACCTGCCAATGCAGGAGACATATGAGACGTGGGTGGGTTTGATCCCTGGGTCAGGAAGATCCCCTGGAGGAGGAAATGGCAACCCACTCCAGTATTCCTGCCTGGAGAATCCCATGGACAGAGGAGCCTGGTGGGCCACAGTTCATGGGGGTCACAAAAGAATGACATGACTGAAGCACACACACTTAATTCTTTCAACAGTCCTGTGTGAGTAGGAACTATTTGTATATCAAAGTTTAGGTAAAATAATGAAGCCAGTGGGTGCCAGGGCTTGATTCCAAAGTTTACACCCTTTCCTCCACTCTGCACTGCTCCCAGAGGTAATTCTGCTTTCCATTCACCTTGTTTTCAATAGAGCAACTGATGTAGAAATGAACTGCAAAATGTATTCGATATCTTAGCAGGAGCACTAATCCACTAGAAAGTTATGCATTCACCACATCCCATTCAGATCTCACCAAGTCCTGGGCTTCCAAGAAATGCAAAATTAACCCATCAGGTAAGGACTGTGGCTGAAGCTTTGGTGGCACCAAAGTAGGAGAGTGTCAGCTTCTCACCCGCCTTTTCAAGATGGCAACACAAGATTTTGGGCGCCAGCCAGTGTCCAACAATTGATTCTCTTTGGGGAAACAAGTCTGCATCTATGGGATACTGAGAACATCTTGGCAAGGACTGCCAATGCAGGAGACCAGGGTTCAATCGCTGGGTTGGGAAGACTTCTTGGAGAAGGAAAAGGCAACCCGCTCCAGTATTCTCTCCTGGCAGATCCCATGGACAGAGGAGCCTGATGGGCGACAGTCCATGGGGTCACAAAAGAGTCAGACTCCACTTAGAGACTAAACCACATCAATGCCCCTGAAAGCAGTTTCCTCTTGGTCCTGGAAAATCTGCCATTTAGTCCCAAGTTGTCAGTGGACTTGTGTTACAGGACTAAACAAGGACGCATGCGTGTAAGACATACTAGTGGAACCCACAGCTTATTAAGCCTCAACCCTCCTGGAATGATCACGTGCTTTTCAGCAAAGAATAGAGTTGATGCCCTTAGGCAAAATGTTATAGAAGTTAACTAAATTTGAATTCTCCCAGGGTTTCTTGAATGCATTCTTCTTCTTCTTTTTTTCTTAAGAGTTCTCTGAGCTTGTATCAAATCTAATTGATTTTTAGCACAGAGAGCTTTACCTCCCCGTACAGCACGGGTCCCTTTTTCCTTGTAGCTAATGGCAAAAGATTCATTTATAAATTGTTAAACGTGTTCACAGCTAAACGACACCCAAATAGCCCAGGAATAGCTTCATATTCATAGTTGGCTTTGATTAAAATACAAACTTTTCACGTGAGTACCAGGATTATTTTTCATAATGCCGGCAGGTTACCAAGCTGAGTGCCACTTAATTTAGTGTTTAATCAGGAGAACTACAGTGGCATTGGGCTGATTAGGTTGCCTCAACTGCTGCCTGCTCAATTTTTCCCTATAATTGCGGGATATTTTTTACGGTGACAAGTGCCCAGACGGTAGAATTCCAATATGCTATACATCAGCTTCTCCATTATTGGATTAGCTCGACGTGGCGTGGTTCCCGCAGCACCTCACTCCCACCATTGATCGCATCGTCCCTTCTATTTCACAATTAATGCAAGTCTCCTGGATTGATCAATCTTCTCACGAGCTTGGGCCACAGTCAATATATTCTTTTGGCTGCGTGTGAGTGAGCCCTGGCATTTCTCGCGAGACCTGTAGATTTGTCACGGGGGCAGGGGATTTTCTCATTTGAAGATGCTCCTGGTCCGATCAGGCCGTCTTTCTGCGGCATTTTCAGATGACACATGTGTATATGAAAGAAAGAGAGAAAGAAAGAAAGGAGGGAGGAAGCAAAGAAAGGGAAAGCAAGCAAGAAAGCTAACTGTTGCTGGAATTAGTGCTTCGTTACCTGAACTCACTTTCTAAAACTTTATGGTTTCCATGCGAGACCCACAGCCGCCAGCTCCCCCTGAATATCATCCTCAAGGTGAAGAGGATAAGAAACAGAGTTTGCCAACGAAGCATTTGCTCTGGTAAAGGATGTTTAAAAAAAGAACGTGTATATGTGTATAACGGGGTCACTTTGCTGTACAGCAGAGATGGGCACAGGGCATTGTAAATCAATTACATGTCAATTAAAATATATATTGCCTAAACAGATTTTTCCTTTCTCCATTTCTTAGACTGCGTTTCTGTATATTGGAGCAGAACAGCCACATCATGAGACTCACCTCTGACCAGTCTAACAAGCCATTAGGAGAGGCAGGTTTCTCCATAGAGTTTAACTGCCAAGGGGTACAGGGGACTCTGGGTGGTCTGCCTGGATCACAACCCCCCCTGTGGATGAACTGTTATGCTCAGGACTCTTGAGTGTCTCAATGTCCCTGAATCCTCAGCCCTGCTCATAAGAACCCAGTGGAACTGCTCTTAGAAGACAAGGCCCTCCTGTTAGAAGAAGGTGGAATGGGTAGAGAGTGAACGTAACTATAGACATTCACCAACTCCCAGACTAAGCCACCTACTGGCTCTGGAAGCTTTCATGGAAAAGAAAAAAGAACATATTGAGTCCAGGTCAGAGGTTGGAAATGTACAGGTTGATCCGAGAACACCTTGTCATCTCATAAAGCAAGAAAATTCGGGGTTCAGACAAGAAGAAGCCAGCCGGAAGTAGCTTGCAGTGGCCATAACAGGGCTTCAAAACAGAACTTAGGAAAAATCACTGGTCACTTCTGGGAGACTCAAGCACTCAAATCCTATCATTTGACAAGTAGAAGAATACAAAGAAAGATGCGTGAATCCTACATTTCTTTTGTGAACACCTACTTCAGGGTAAGCAAAAATAAACACAAATTAACGAAGGGCTTTCTCTCTGCAGAAGGGTCCCATGTAATAGACGGCGAGGAGTGATGGTCACGGCAATCACTTGGCAATAGCCGCAAAAAACCCCCCGAAAGACTGCCAGCCGGACAGGTCATGCTTCCTAAGGGAAGCACACAGTGACATTTATGATGTGGTTTTGCTTTAAAAAAAAATGAACCAACATTTCATCAAATGGCTGAATCTAACCACCGCTTTGCAGAAAACAGAGGACAGAGAACACAGCGAGCAAAGCTGGATGGTGGAGAGACCCTTCAATAACAAGGATCAACTGTCCTGGGCAAGCAGAGTGCCAGGTCAAACAACAACGACAGTGAAAGGGACTTTCACAATGTGTCAACAAGTTTTCATTTGGTCCACAATCAGCCCTCCATCTTCCCAGATGCAGAAACCTCAGATACAGACAGCCAGTCTTACTATGCCTTTTTTTTTTAAACCTACTCCCGTTTTGTTTTGGCTGTGCAGCTTGACATGGGGGATCTTAGTTCCCCGACCAGAGACGGAACCCGAGTCCCCTGCGCTGGGAGCCTGGAATCTTCACCACTGGACCACTGGGAAAGTCCTATGCCAGTGGGACTTAGGCGTCTGAAGTTTGGATCTGTAGGAGGTCCTAGAACCAGCGCTTCATGGATACTGAGTCAGGAATGTATTTCAATTTTCCTTTAACCTTTTTTTTCCGCCTTTTTTTCAGAATACAGTATTTTAATATTTATTTATTTTTAATTGAGCGATAATTCCTTTACAATATTGTGTTGCTTTCTACCAAACATCAACATGAATCAGCCACAGGTTTACCCATATGCAGATGAGGACCATGTAAACTTGAACACCGATAGAATATTAGACTACATTAAGGAAGTCAGGTCAATTTTAAGGCCTGATAATGTTAATAAACTCAGTTTTCTTTCTTAAAAGTCTTCACCTTTTTAATATGCATGCATACTATATATTTAAATAATATGATGTGTGAATAGTTGATCTTATTAAGGAATTATTGCTAGTTTTTAATATGTAATAATGCTAATATTTTTCCTAAAAAGTCCACATCTTTTGAAAACATATATTTGAATAATGTATGACTATATATTATATATAAAATTATGTATAATAACACAGTGTTTGGGATTTGCTTAAAAATATTCATGGGGTAGAGAGAGGTAGATTAAACGATTCATACAAAAGAAATAAGCTCAGCAATTTCCCTGGTAGTCCAGTGGTTAGGAATCTGTCTGCCAATGCAAGGGACACAGGTTCGATCCCAGGTCTGGGAATATTCCACGTATCACCACAACTACTGAACCTGTAAGCCCTAGAAATCAGTCAATCAGTCAATTAAAAAAAAAAAAAAAAAAAAGCTCAGCCATGAGTTGGCAATTGCTGGCAATGGGTATGCATACTATTATATGAATTCTTCCTACATTTATGTTTGAAATTTTTCATAATCAAAAGAATTTAAGACCACCATTTAAGGAAAAAAAAAAAAAGAGTAAGTTTAGGTATCAACAAATCACCTTCGTCCACTGATGACTTTGGAATAAAAAACACAGCTTCAGGATTTCTGAGGATCTTGAGAACTCTGGAGCCATTCCAGAACTGAGACCATAACTAAAATATCCTTCCTAGTTTTCCAAAGGAGTTTGATGTGTTAAGTCTTCTGTACAAATAGCCTGTATCCACCCATCAACTGTTCTTCATCCCTGGAACAGTCTTGGAGGGAACACCACCAGCTGGGAAAGGGGGCTGGCATTGTGAGACACTAAAGAGAAACTCCACTCTTCTTTTTTTTTTTTTTTTTTTTTCCACTCTTCTAACATAACAACATAACCTAAACCAAACCTCCTTTGGTTTTCCAATGCATTGAGCTTGTTCCCACCTGCTGCTGCTGCGGCTGCTAAGTCGCTTCAGTCGTGTCCGACTCTGTGCGACCCCATAGATGGCAGCCCACCGGGCTTCCCCATCCTTAGGATTCTCCAGGCAAGAACACTGGAGCGGGTTGCCATTTCCTTCTCCAATGCATGAAAGTAAAAAGTGAAAGTGAAGTCTCTCAGTGGTGTCCGACTCTTAGCGACCCCATGGACTGCAGCCTACCAGGCTCCTCCGCCTATGGATTTTCCACTAGACCTTTGCAATTGTCCCCTGTTTCCAGAACTTTCTGTTTCTCACTCTTCCAGGGTCAGTCCTTTACCATGAGCTCAGACATCACCTCTTCCACAATGTCTTCCTTGACCACCGCTGCCCCCAACTCCAAACCACACTGTAGCCTATTGACTTTATTTCCTCCCCCTCACCCGCCCTTCTAGTCATGGATCACCATCTATAACCTCTTGTTTATTTCTTGGTTTCATATTTAAACACTTGATCACAATGACAGCTACCAGTAAATATGGTTCAACACTGAATGCACATATTTAAGATGACTCCTGGAGTCCAGTCGGTAATCAAAAAACAATTGAAAATTAAATGTTTAATAGGATTATGTGCATGCTAAGTCCCTTCAGTTTTCTCTGGCTCTTTGTGACCCTATGGGCTGTAGCCCATCAAGCTCCTCTGTCCATGGGATTCTCCAGGCAAGAATACTGGAGTGGATTGCCATGCCCTTCTCCAGGGGATCTTCCCAATCCAGGGACTGAACCTGTGTCTCTTACATCTCCTGCATTGGCAGGCAGGTTCTTTACCATTAGTGGTCCCTGGGAAGTCCACTTAATATATTGACCACTGCTATTCCACCAAATCCAATGGTTTAGCTACTGCCATTTTACACTAAATATTATATATATATATCACCCTAAATCAAGACATTTCCTGCCTTGAGTGTTAACAATAGAACAGCATCTGCCTTCTTCACTGATATCTTTTTCCTTTATTTTGCTTGGTCTGATCACTGATAAGTCTAATTGGAACTAATAAGAAATGCAGTATTAAAACAGATGTGAAAGTTGTTTTTACCTTTCTGTAACAGCTTGTATGAGAGTGCAGAGCCTTCAGACAATTAAAAGGATGTTCTGATAATTCTTTCCTGCTATTATTAGCAGACGAGTTATTTGTGCTAAGAGAGCAAGAAACCCTACCTCAGAGAAATAGAGAATCGAGTAGCTTGCAGTTGTGAGAACAACAAAGTTAGCGTTCAATTAAGTTCCATCACAAGATTTATACTAATCATTAACCAAAAGTTGTCTTCTGCTCAGTTTCAGGAAATGGAACAATACCCTGACGAAGAGAAAGAACCTTTAAAAATTAAGCAATAATTATGGTATGTTTGCAAAACGCAGTCTATCTATTGTATCTTGAATTTCTTGGCTGCGTAATTTGCATACACATTAAACTCGGTGGGAAATTGGAAAGCAATTCAGAATTCAACAATTAAAAGATACAAATTAAAATTGTTAACATTAACTTAGAGTTTATTGCTGATGCAATGCTCTTGGTTATAACTGAACTCTGATCAAGCAGCCCATTTCTCTCTGGGAAGTTCAGCATGTTTTCCGCTACGATCTCCAGCTGTGCCTCTCAGTCACTGGTTTGCTGATGCCACTCGATAGTCATAAGCAGGCTCTTTTAATAAATATAAACATGTATTGGCTGCAGACCTATCTTTTTCATTTAGAAAAAGAAGGTGAGTGCAATTTCTTTGGCATTCAGAAGGACTTTCTATCTCTTCAAACACCTTCAGATTTGGTGGGAGAAATGCTCAGATAATTCTGTATTGAAGCTAACAGTGAAAAAAAGACACTTCTTTACAGAGGTGTGGGTTTGAGAACCAAACACAGTCAACACAAGGTGTTTCTGTCTTTTCACTTCTTGCATGCATCAGTATTTTACTTATTATAAATACATGTATATATGAAAAGAGCCATGTATGCATGTATATGTATGATGTTTTCACTATAAAATATTGAGAGCCTTTTAATCTAACTGTCTTGATGTGATACTCAACCCCACCCCTTCCAACTGTATGATCAAAAATGCGTTAATTCTTTCAGCTTCTGAATCTGGCTCTGCAAGATAAGTATAACAGTAATCAACTCATAAGTTTGTTGTAAAGACTGAATGAGAAAAAATTAAAGTCCGCTATCTGAAATGTAGAAAGTACTTGATAATTACAAGTTATTATTTTTTATTATAAGCACGGGGATATGGGGTCCCTGGGATTGAATTCCAGCTCTACCACTTATTAGTGCTGTGACCCTAGACAAATTTACTTGCCTCACAGGGCCCATCCGTAAAATGGGGATATAGTGCCTGCATCAAAGTGTTGTGAGGTGATAAATTATTTGTAAAGCACTTAAAATAGTGCCTGGAGTAAGCCCTACAGAAGTGTTTATTAAGTAACAATGTGCGGATAGACTAACAGATATTCATATTTTATATCTGTTTCTACACATACACACCACACAGAGAAAGAGAGCTGACTCAGTATAAAATGGGAAAAGTTCCAGTATTTTCCAATGCTGTTCTAAACTAGAGACACTGATTATCAATGGATTTACTTTCACTGAAAAGCAGGTTGGGATAAGCTTTTATATTCACTCTGCACAAGAAATGCAAGAACTATGGTTCATGAGGAGCTGCCAGGTATCTTACAAGACCAATGTTGAAAGAATTAGGATACAATAAAATACCCTTGCTATTATCACTAGCTGAATACACTTGGATCATTGGGGGTCCTTCCACATGCCCCAGGGCCATCAACATGGGGACCAATTATCAAGGTAAGTCTTTAAATTTTTTATACTATAAATATTGTACCAATGGGAAAGAATGGATAGGGGCTAGAAAGTTTTACACCCACAGGAATAGGTTCTTTTTCATATATATACATACATATGTTCCGATAATTTGGAGGGTCATAATAGGAGGATGGGGAAAAAATCAGACAGTTATGTGTTGAATTACGACACCTGAACCAGTCTAAAGTGTGAGCATGTCTAGCTTTTACTCTAAACCTAATTCTTCTGTCTTCACCAGCTAGATTATTCACTTGGGAATTTTGAAACAACCTTATCAGGACTGTCACACATCACAACCATAAAGTACAAAATTCCTCCCAAAGTCTGCCATATACAGGAATAGAAACATCACCTCCAACACACACACACACACACACACACACACACACACACACACACACACACAGGGACACATACACACAAGACATGGAGCTTCTTTTAGATCCCAATTACTTTGCAATCAATGTAGGCTTAAATAATGCAGATTTACCCTCTAATTAATTGAGCACATTATATTCAACTCCTCAGCGATTTTAGATGTCACCAATAAAAATGATGTCAAGAGTGAAACCTTAGGAGAAATGACCTTAACGGTGAACTGAGACATTAGCCTAAATCATGGAAGTTAGGTAACAGACTATGGTTGTTCTGAAATTTTAATTCTCCACTTAATTAAGCAAAGCTTTAATCATAATTATCTGGTACCATATATGTGGCATTTATGTGTGTGTGTGTATATCTGTGTATACATGAAAGTGAAAGTGTTAGTTGCTCAGTTGTGTCCGACTCTGTGATCCCGTGGACTCTAGCCATAGCCCGCCAGGCTCCTCTGTCCATGGGATTCTCCAGGCAAGAATACTGGAGTGGATTGCCATTTCCTTCTCTAGGGGATCTTCTGGACCCAGGGATCGAACACAGGTCTTCTACATTGCAGGCGATTTCTTTCCTGGGTGGCTCAGACAGTAAAGAAATCGCCTGCAATGCAGGAGACCTGTGTTCGATCCCTGGGTCCATATATATATATATATATATATATATATATATATATATAGGCTTCCCAGGTAGCTCAACAGTAAAGAATGCACCAGCAAAGCAGGAGATGGCCTGCAATGCAGGAGACGTGGGTTCCATCCCTTGGTTGGGAATATCCCCTGGAGGAGGAAATGGCAACCCACTCCAGTATTCTTGCCTGAGATATCCCGGGGACAGAGGAGCCTGGCAAGCTACATGGGGTAATAAAGAGCTGGACACTGCTGAGTGACTAAAACACATCACCATATATATATACACACACACAAATATATGGATATATTTATGCTTTTTCTTTAAGAATGGCAAATATATACAAAGTATCAAGTTCCCAATCAGGGACATAGACCAATAAAGACATTTCCAAGTTGAATCTGGAATTTTGCTTTGGTATCATCTCATCTCACATGGGTATTTATCAGGTCTCTGAAAACAAATGACTTGCATGTAATTTGGTCCGTAACATACATGACTGTCTCTAGCATGAAAAACAAATACATATCTCAGAAAGACATGAGGTAAATGGCTTTAGGACTTTCAGAATAAAACCAGGATCCTTTCTGAGAGAGAGGAGTAAAAGAGATTAAGTGGATGGTACTTTCTTTGAATTATTGATGTAATCAAAACACTCTCAGACTCACACCATCAGTCTTCCCCGTGCTGGGGTCGACATAGAATTACAGTTGGGTTTTGGCTTCCCTCTCTCTCTCTCTTTTTTTCCATTTAGAAAAGAAAGAAAGAAAACAACCATCATCTCTCGTTTACCTAAAAGATGAAGAGAATTTCCTAACGATCCATACTATACCATTTAAGGGAGGGGTTTTCAAAACCAGATGCATAAAGTGTTTAGCCATCCACCATCCAGTTTTCAGGTTCAATTTTGTGTGTGGGCTGGCACCAGCGCTTTTCAGCACTAAGGAATACAGACATATATGTCTAACCCTGCGCTGAAGATAGAGATGGCTTCATTAAACTGGGGGCAGGATTCTATTCCATAAACCTCTGCTCTCCGTGGCTTAACCTTAGAGTGTGAATGCGGTTATTTTCCACCTTCTCAATCTGCAGGCTGAAAGGGAACTTCCTGTGGCTGGCTGATCTTACCAATACCCCAAGCCCAATTCCCAGACCCCCCTCGTGGCGGGCAGATATCATTTCAACAGATGTCAAGAACAGCGAAAGTGCACTTAGGCTTATTTGTTAAACTCCTGAGGGAGGAGGTGGATTGGCGAAATTCAGCCGGTAATTAAACCACATACTTCTTCTCAAGCTGCCTCTCGCCCCTCTTCCCCGCATAATCTCGCTGCCTTCCATCAAATCATGCAGGCACTTATTGGCTCCAATCAATACAATATGAGATACATTAATTTCGTCCCTGAGAGACTTTCGGGGAAGAAGTGGGATTGCTTCACCAGCATTTTGGAATGTTCACGCAAGCACACCATCAAACCCAGCAATATCACCTCCGTACTCAACCCTGGCAGATTCATGGCCTCCGTGGGCCCCGACTCCCCCCGCCCACCATGCCCCTTGCCCATGGACCTGGACTGCTGCCAAACACACCGCAAATTGGATTGGAGCGAGGAACACTGACTATATTACCTAATGCACACAAATGCTAAACAGTGAACATCGTGGGGAAGAAGTGGCCTGGCTGAGCAGAATTTTAACAATTAAACTTAAATCCTTCCATATGTTCTTGAGCCCTTGTGGCTCACGGTGTAGAATAACATTAGGAGGAGGAAAAGAACTCTACCAGGTTCCCCAGGAATGGAGTCTGTCTCTTCCATGAAATGTGACTGCTTCTCTCAACCATTCATTCCCCACTCCTGGTTGAACCTTTGATTTGCAGTTTATTTAGAAAAGCTGGAGGAATTCCCAACAAACCAGAGGAAATGCATTCATTAGGAGAGGTGTTGAATCAAGGTTGCCCTATTCACTGCATTTTTATAGTCCAAATGTGCTATTTTTGTGAGCTTGGAGGTCTGGATTCTGGGAAGGAGCTACTGAAGAGAAGGCATGACTCCCAGGAAGGTGTGTGTCTCTGTGGCCTCTCATTCCAGCACCTTCCTGACAGGACACCAGACATCTTTTAGGTTTCTATACCAGCCAGCCTCCAACGATTTTACTCGACAAGTGAGACAAAGAAAGGAAAAATCAAGCTACAGTGCAGTCCACCGATGGACCCTGTGGTAGAACCAGAGTTGAACGCAGTGGACTAACAAAGAAAACCAAAGAATACCCATGAGGGCCAGACGGCAGCTGCAAAATGAAAATCTACTGAAAATTCAGACAAGAAAACACTCCCAGTTCTGGGCTCTCAGCCTCACACTTAAAGTACTGCATCACACAAGGAAGACTGCTCAATACCCTGTAATGACCCATATGAAAAAAGAATCTAAAAAAGAGTGGTGTAGTGTGTGCGGCTCAGATGTTCAGTTGCGTCCGACTGTTTGTGAGCCCACCAGGCTCCTCTGTCCATGGGATTCTCCTGGCAAGAATACTAGAGGAAGGTGCCATTTCCTCCTCCAAGGGATATTTACAATCCAGGGATCAAACCCCTGTCTCTTAAGTCTCCCGCATTGAGGTGAATTCTTTACCACGAGCACCACCTGGGAAGCCCAAGAAAGATACATATATCCACTGGGCTTCCCAGCCCATTCCAGTATGCTTGCTTGGAGAATCCCATGGACAGAGGAACCTATCAGGCTTATAGTCCATGGGGTCGCAAAGAGTCAGCAGGACTGAAGTGACCTCGCACGCATGCATGTTTATGTATAATTGGTTCACTTTGCTGTATGACAGAAACTAACACAACATTGTTCATCAACTACACTCCAATAAGATTTACAAAAAAAAAAAAAAAGGAGAAAAGAAGTAATCGAGGAAGCAGGACTCTGTAAGTCACCAAAAAAAAAAACAAAAACAAAAACACGTAATTTTCTCATTAACTACATTCCGCTTGGACAATGGGTAATGACTCTTTGATGAAATATAAGAAATGTGTTGTCTGTGTTTGAAAGGGAAGGAAATAGGCTTTCTGGTCAATGGATATTGGTCGTGACAGGATACACCATGAAATCCAGAGAGTGAGAAAAACTGGCCTGGGGGCCGGCTGCCCGTGTGGACTTGGATCACTCCGGAGACCTCATTGGACCTGCCGCTTCATCTGCAAAATCATTAGCTGGTTTCCTGAGCCGTTTGGCAGCTCCAGCAGCATATGGTTCCCATTACATAGCTTTTATCCTTAACTGCCCTCTTCCCTAGTCTTTATGGCAGGCCTTTCTCTGCTTTCAACACCACGGAGAAATGCCATGGCTGACTTTTTGAAGAGATGGTGAGAAATTTGCCCCCCGCCCTGATGATTCTCAACTTTCTATGGGGTGGAGAGGAAAAGGCAAACGCACCTGCTCCCTCTGAGGAATGGCTGAGATTCTGAATAACAGAGAAGACATGGGCTGATTTTTTTTTTCTTTTTTAAAGAGCTAAGTTTCACTCTCTGCCAATAGTTATTAAGGGATGGCGGACTGGACGATCAGCATTGGAATCCTGGGAGTTTTGTTAACAAAACAGGTTCTAGGATACCCAGGGGTCAACAGAGGAGGAGCTGGTTGGACGGCATCACTGACTCAATGGACATGAGTTTGAGCACCATCTCAGGGAGATGGTGAAGGACAGGGAAGCCTGGCGTGCTGCAGGCCATGGGGTCATAAAGAGTCGGACTTGACTTAGCAACTGAACAATACTGTCGATTAAATCAGAAACTCTGTGGGTGGACCCTGAATTTGGAGCAAAATCCCCAAGTAAATCTTATGCACATTAATGTTTGAGAAATGGGTAGATGAGGACTGTCAGCCAAAAGGCCTCTCTGAGTATCCCAGACGAACTTCCAGACGTTCAAGCTGGTTTTAGAAAAGGCAGAGGAACCAGAGATCAAATTGCCAACATCCACTGGATCATGGAAAAAGCAAGAGAGTTCCAGAAAAACATCTATTTCTGCTTTATTGACTATGCCAAAGCCTTTGACTGTGTGGATCACAAGAAACTATGGAAAATGCTGAAAGAGATGGGAATACCAGACCACCTGACCTGCCTCTTGAGGAATCTGTATGCAGGAAACAACAGTTAGAACTGGACATGGAACAATAGACTAGTTCCAGAAAAAGGAGTATGTCAAGGCTGTATATTGTCACCCTGCTTATTTAACTTATATGCAGAGTACATCATGAGAAATGCTGGGCTGGAGGAAACAGAAGCTGGAATCAAGATTGCTGGGAGAAATATCAATAACCTCAGATATGCAGATGACACTGCCCTTATAGCAGAAAGTGAAGAAGAACTAAAGAGCCTCTTGATGAAAGTGAAAGAAGAAAGTGAAAAAGTTGTCTTAAAGCTCAACATCCAGAAAACGAAGATCATGGCATCTGGTCCCATCACTTCATGGCAAATAGATGGGGAAACAGTGGAAAAAGTGGCCGATTTTATTTCTTTGGGTCTTCAGAATCACTGCAGATGGTGACTGCAGCCATGAAATTAAAAGATATTTACTCCTTGGAAGGAAAGTTATGACCAACCTAGACAGCATATTAAAAAGCAGAGACATTACTTTGCCAACAAAGGTCCGTCTAGTCAAGGCTATAGTTTTTCCAGTAGTCATGTATGGATGTGAGAGTTGGACTATAAATAAATCTGACTGCTGAAGAATTGATACTTTTGAACTGTGGTGTTGGAGAAGACTCTTGAGAGTCCCTTGGACTGCAAGGAGATCCAACCAGTCCATCCTAAAGGAGACCAGTCTTGAGTGTTCACTGGAAGGACTGATGCTGAAGCTGAAACTCTAATACTTTGGCCACCTGATGCAAAGAACTGACTCATTTGAAGAGACTCTGATGCTGGGAAAGATTGAAGGCAGGAGGAGAAGGGGATGACAGAAGATGAGATGGTTGGATGGCATCACTGACTCAATGGACATGAGTTTGGGTAAACTCCGGGAGTTGGTGATGGACAAGGAGGCCTGGTGTGCTGCAGTCCATGGGTTCACAAAGAGTCAGGCAAGGCTGAGCAACTGAACAGAACTGAACTGAGTATCCCAAGGTACAAAAGGTGTCTTGCCCAGTGATTTATCTTAGCATCCCGTTCTGTGCCTGTACATGCAGTTGCAGGTACCTTGGTAAACAATTACTGAATTAAACTGAAGAAATACTGTTGACCAAAGTCACAGTAGGTCTAAGGCACTAGAATATCCAGGGACAATGGGACAATGCTTGGAAGGAGCAGCTGATGAGCACTTTGATGACTCTCATTCACAATCAATTGGGAGAACTGGCTTTCTTTACTTAACTGTCCACTGTGGAAAATGAGAGCCTTGTTTTATCAAAAACCATGCCAAATAGGTGAACCACAGTTTTCCATTTCAAAGCTCATTGGTGTATATTCTTTCCCTGGCTCTTTCTAAGCAGGTTGGTCTGGAATTATCCTGATATAGAAACAGAAGGTCAGTTGGTACTCAAGCTCACACTAACCAGTATGTGATGATATTTCAATCTGGTAAGCCTAGACAATGTTTATGGGCAGACTGTACTCTTTCTATTACTATCAGAATAAAGAAAAGGGAAGGGCAGGGAATCCGAAATCAAGAGTCCTAATATGATTCATTGATTCAGCAAATGTTCACTGAATTTGCCAGGCACTTTGTTAGTTGTTACAGATGTACATTGAGCCAAAAGTATACAGAATCTGCCCTCTTGAAGTGTAAATTCTAATTTAGGAGGAAACAAACAAACAAACAAAACTGGATTCTATACACTTGCAGACATTTTCCCAGTTTCCCTTTTTCCTTTAGTTTTATTCATAGTACATTTTTAAATACCAAAAGTGTAAACATTTATATGATCAATTCTTTTACTATACTTTCTGGCTTAAGTTTCATTTTCTGAACATCCTCAACAATGTAAGGTGCTGTCAAGATTCTATAGGATTCCAGAATGAAGAAGTCTATGTTCAGAGCCTCTATTGCTTCACTTGCCATCTAATCCTCAGCCAGTGTTATTTCAGATGCCCTCTCCTCCCTTCTTGGATGAGCAGTCACTTCTTTAGTTCCTAAATCTGGAGCCTAGTTGCCAGAAGGTTTCTGGTCTGACCTCTCCGTTATCAATACCCACTGGCCTGCTAGCTCTTGGTTTCCATTAATACCTTTGTCCGGAGATATCCCGTCATTCTGTCCGTCTCTTCTCATACCAGTCTGCAGGACTGACTTCTGCCCACCTCTTAAAAGCTTGTGTTCTCCACAACTGCAAACCTGCCTCTCTTCTTACGCTTGATATCCACCCATGCAGGTACTTTGTCTAAATGGATGAGCAACTCATAAATCAATGTAGGCACTTCTATATAGTAATTAAAGAGAGTGATGTTGATTTATATGTACCTATACTGAGGGGAAAAATCATAATTACACTGTTAAATGATAGCAAATTATAAATCATTGTATACTATATGGTATTGTCTCTATTAAAAGTAAAGTGACTTTCAATAGATAGAGGCTGCTGCTGCTGCTGCGTCGCTTTAGTCGTGTCCGACTCTGTGCGACCCCATAGACAGCAGCCCACCAGGCTCCACCGTCCCTGGGATTTTCCAGGCAAGAGTACTGGAGTGGGGTGCCATTGCCTTCTCCAAGATAGAGGCTACATACAGACATACATACACAGCTACAAGCATAAATACATAGAGAGACACATATTATGGTAAATACATAGGCATATTCATAGACACACTACATAGGCTTATCACACAAACAATGTATGTAATTCTAAATATTCTAGTATGTGTGTGCATGCTTGTGTGCTGAGTTTCTCAGTCATGTCTGACTCTGCAACCCCATGGACTGAAGCCCACCAGGCTACTCTGTCCATGGGATTCTCCAGGCAAGAATACTAGAGTGGGTACCATTCCCTTCTCCAGGAGATCTTCCAGACTCAGAGATCGAACCCAGATCTTCTGCATTGCAGGTCTTTTCTTTACCATCTGAGCTACCAGGGAAGTCCAAATATTCTTTTATCCAAGTTCAAAAAGTAAAAGAAAAAGTTAAAACATATTAACTTTTAGCCAAATATATTATCATTTCAAAATTCAACCAACATCTTACAAAAATATCAGTTATTTTATCCTCTTTCATTCTGTGAAGGCTCTGAAATCCCATGCGTTATTATACTTACTCAGTAGCTACCATATTAGACAGCAAGATTATAGAACATTTTCTTCATCACAAAAAATCCGATTGGACAGCACTGGTTCATAGGGCTTTGTGGGGAAGAGATTGCCCTCTCACCAAAGAAACAAATGGGAAAACTGTAAGTTTATTTCCCAAAATTTAGGAGGAGATTTATGGTTAGGACAACATGAACCCTTTGGGGTGTTTTTGTCTGAAATTTGTTTTCTTCCTTAGATACTATATTCTTACTGTTTTAACAACCAGTGGCTGTGACCTAAGAAAAAGGAACTCTGGATGCACATTTAATTCTTGGCCCCACCGTTTACTGGCTGTGTGATTTAGAGAAGGTAATAGCCTCTCCATACTTAATTTTTTTTTTTTTACCTGTCATATAGACATCATGAGGATTAAATAAAATAATGTAGGTACCAGAGTGTGGAGCTGGCACTCAGTAAACTCAAATTTCCTTTGGGGTCTCTCTCTAGCCATCATAAATATTTCAGATCTGGCCTGAATAAGGATAAAATGTGACTACTATGAGCTACCCTCCCAGTAACACTGAATTTCTGTATTTCTTCTGTCATTTCACTGACCGGTCAACCCAGCAGCCTTGTGAAGTTTACCTTTATCCCCACTCCCTCTGTGAGCTGCAAGAGGGGCTAAAGCTGCTGAATAAAGTATGTCCGTGTATTTGGCAGAGTTTCTATTACCAAGTTCACAGTTCCAGATTGCCAATGAGAGGATGTATAGGCACTTGCCTGGTGATCTGGTGGCTAGGAACCCACCTGCCAGTGCAGGGGACACGGGACATGAGTTTGATCTCTGGTCCGGGAGGATCCCACATGCCTGGGGACAACTAAGCCCACAGGGCCCAACTACCGAGCCTGTGCCACAACCACTGAGTCCATGCGCCTAAAGCCTGCGCTCTGCAACAAGAGGAGCCTCTGCGATGAGGAACCCTGCACCACAGAGAGCGCCCCCGTGCAGAGACAAAAGTGCAGACTAAGATAAATTACTTATTTTGTGTTTAAAGAGGACTTACAGCCTCATATCACGAGTCATATCTGGAGGAGACAGAAACTCCATCCATAAAGGAGGCTGCGCATAAGTCTGAGCACCCGCGTCCATGTGTGCCTCTGTGTGAATGCAGGGGTGTGTGTGAACGTCTGTCTTAAACGCTGTCTGTGACTGTTCCAAGAGCGGCTGGCTGGCATGCGAAATAACCTGGCCCCCGAATCAGAAACCATGGCAGCCACGGGATTTCACGTAACGTGTTGCATTCTCTCTCGTTCTCTGCTTCCTTGTCTGAAAAATGCAGGGGCTGTATCCGATGATCCTAAGACTCTGTCCAGCATGGACAGTTCACGATCCAGTGAATCGGTGGGCAGCCGGGGCCAAGGTTCTCATTCTTGTTATCATGGGTAATCAAGAGTTGGCAAAACACTTCCGTCCTCCCTCAAAATGCTGTTCTTTTCCTGAGCTTTTATTATTAGGCTTCCTACACCCACACGAGACTTTGATAAATGGAAGCAGCTAATAGACCACTTGGATGGTGCCCAGGAAGAGGGCAGAATCTCGGTAAGGCTTCATTTGCAAGTTTCACACCACTTAGAACTAACTCACCAACCCTGGGAAAAAAAAATGGCATTGGAAGGCATAAAATATGGGTCTGGAATGCAGAGGGGTTGGGTAAGCACTTGGATACGATGCCTTTTCAGGTCCCTCCACATCTTGAGATTCTAGGATTCTGTCGGGATGGGATTTAATAAATCAACAAAGACGTGTGAAACATACAGGAGTCTGCCTTCTGGAGTGTTCAGTTATTTTCTTAAAGGCGAGCACAGATGTAAATCCTACTGGTGTATAGAAGATGACCCACTTCATTGTCAGGAAAAAGATGTCCAAAAAGAATTTGAACAGAGAGGGAAGGAAGGACAGAATAAGTACAAGGGGTAAAATGTTAAAAATTTGTAATTCTGGTAGAGCTGTGTGTATGTTAGTCGCTCAGTCATGTCCGATTCTTTGCAACCCCAAGGACTGTAGCCTGCCAGGCTCCTCTGTCCACGGGATTCTCTAGGCAAGGAACCTAGTGTGTGTTGCCATTCCCTTCTCCAGGGGATCTTCCCAACCCAGGAATCGAACCTGGGTCTTCCTGCATTGCAGTCAGATTCTTCATTATCTGAGCCACCATGGAAGCTCTCTGGTAGATACATAGGCATTATAGTCACAGTCCCTTACTTTAACATAACAGAACTTTTCAGAGAGGGAAAAAAGTTAGAAAAATGTTGCAGTTTCAAAAAGAAAAAAGCAAAATTTAAAAAAAAATTAGAACTCAGTACAGCCTTTAAACGGAGTTTCTGCAAGACATTCTTTATTTTTTTTAAAAAAGTTACTTATTAGGCTGTGTCAGTTTTAGCTGTGGCATGTGGGTTCTTTTGTTGTAAGATGTAGACTTCTCTCTAGTTATGGTCCTGTGGGCTCCGCAGTATTGGCACTCAAGCTTAGTTGCCCCAAGGCATGTGGGATTTTAGTTTCCTGACCAGGGATTGAACTCACATCCCCTGCATTGCAAGGCAGATTCTTTTTTTTTTTTTTTCTTTCTGCAAGGCAGATTCTTAACCACTCCACCACCAGGGAAGTCCCAAGATATTCTTTAAAACAGACTTCTTTGGTCTAGTGAATTTGGAAGCTGCTTCATTCTATACCATCCTGCTGGAGATTTACAGTTCATATTAGTTGGCATATTACAAGTACAAAGAAGACTTACACAAAGAAATCTGTTTAATATTTCTCACCAAATGTATCCTACATTTGTTTTTAAAACCATGGAACTGTGTGTGTGTGTGTGTGTGTGTGTGTGTGTGAATGTGTGTGTGTCTGGAGCATGTATCAACCTACCCAAGGAATTAACATTCCAGCAACACACACTAGCTCCTTCTCTGATTCATTCATTCCTCTGTGAGTGTTTGCTATGCGCCAGATGTACAAACATAAAGTAAGAAGATTCATCTCCTATTCACAAGTAGTACACATCGTAGAATAGAGGACACAGAAAACAAATATGATTAAAATAGAAAGAATTACGTGTTTGAAACCACAGGGAAGTGCAGAGTTAAACACTGCAATTAAAATCCATGCCTAATAAAAGATGGACTTCCTGGATGGCATAGTGGGAAAGAGCCCACTTGCCAACACAGGAGACACAGGAGATGCAGGTTCGATCCCTGGATCGGGAAGATCTCCTGGGGAAGGAAATGGCAACCGGTTCCAGTATTCTTGCCTGGAGAATTTCATGGACAGAGGAGGCTGGAGGGTTACAGTTCACAGGGTTGCAAAGAGTTAGACACGACTCAGCAAGCACACCTATCCTAACTGGGTGCCTGAAAAGGGCCTGGGACTAGAAAAGAACAGACCAAAGAACATAATTCGCTGGAAATTGTCCAAGTTTGTCCAGAACATAAATAATTGTATCACTGCATATTTTCCCATGGCTTTTTCAAACTTCCCCCTCCAGTTTCTATGTTCCTGAAAAAGTATGTACAGGTGAGAAAGAAGAAGTTATATAGAAAATTCAGTGGAAAGACCTGAGATTCTCTCCAGCATGGGTATTCTATATGATTCAGTGAATTTAGAATGCATTGAACTGCTGCTCATACAAAGAAGCAACCTACTGAAAGTGAGGTTGCTCTAAGATGCAAGTCACAAAACCTGGTCAGCAATGGCTTCATCCATAAGGATATTTGTGGTTTGCCTGGTTGGAGGTCTGGTAGGAGATGGTCCCAAGTCTGTTTGTTGGCTCAGAAGTGCCAGGAGCACTCAGGCTTTTTCACATGGCTTCCACATGACATAAATACCATTGCAAATTCCATTTTTAAAGAGGAAGCAGCTCGCCAAATTTCTTCAGGTAAAGGAGGGGCCAGGATTTTAAACCCAGGAAGTCAAACTGCAGACACGGATGCAGTGCACATACCCATGACACCACAGTGCCATTAGACAGCTAGGCAAAGCTAGACTGTATATTAAAAAGCAGAGACAACTCTTTGATGACAAAGATCTGTACAGTCAAAAGCTGTGGTTTTCCCAGTAGTCATGTATGGATGTGAGAGGTGGACTATAAAGAAAGCTGAGTGCCAAAGAATTGATGCTTCTGAACTGTGGTGTTGGAGAAGACACTTGAGAGTCCCTTGGACTGCAAGGAGATCCAACCAGTCAAACCTAAAAGAAATCAACCCTGGATATTCATTGGAAGGACCGATGCTGAAGCTGAAGCTCCAATCCTTTGGCCACCTGATGTGAAGGGCCAACTTGTTGGAAAAGACCCTGATGCTGGGAAAGATGGAAGGCATAAGGAGAAGCGGGTGCTGGAGGATGAGATGGCTAGATAGCATCACTGATTCAGTGGACACAGATTTGAGCAAACTCCAGGAGAGAGTGGAGGACAGAGGAGCCTGGTGTGCTGCAGTCCATGGCGTTGCAAACAGTCAGACACGACTTGGCAACTGAAAAACAACAACAGCTAATACTGAGCAGCACAGCTGGACCTCCACAACCTGATGTTTTGGTCCCCTGGGCATCACTAGCCTTCAGCCAGGAGGAGTGCCTGAATCTCTAGGCATCCACAAAGCCTACATCACTGCATACACACCTCTCAGCAGAGGACCAGACCTCTACACCTAGGAATGCGACACTCTTCTACCAGAAACCCATAGACCTTGCCTCTTCCCTCTTGAGATTTATAATTAAGCCTCTGAAAAATTAAGAAATTAATATAAAAGTTGCTGGGTTGCCAACGCTTTTATTATACTTTAATTTACTAGAAGCATTTTCACACCACCCCTGAGGAGTAAATGCAATGCAAAATTGCTTACATCGCTCTTAAAAGCTGAAGTAAGCGTTTCCTTTTCATCTTCCATAATCCTATATATAATAAAAAATAAATAAAAAAGCTGGTAAGTCTGTGGACCAGAAGCAGCAAATAGATAATTCTATCATGCTGGGTATTTCCCCCCCTGGCTTTTTGGAGGAGTCCCCCACCCACCCCTGCCCTGCTGACCTCATAATTCTCCACTTTCCTCATAATTTATTTACAGGTAAAGAAGTGATGAACTAAACTCATTGGGCAGACAACTGCACATCACTTTAATTAAGTTACTAGTGATTTCAAATGGCTCTGCAATCACCTACAGGATAAAGCAGGTGACAGACTAGACAATGGGCAATGTGAGAGGCAGCAGTGGAGGCGGTGGGAGCTCAGTGTGCCCTGGGGGCTAGGAAACTGCAGAGTGACCGGCTAAGAGCTTGGGTATCAGGAATCCAAGTTCAAGTCCATCCCTAGCCACGTCCCAGCAGTGTGATATTAAGCCAATTCCCCAAATACTATGAGCCTAGGTTCCTACAGCTCTCAGAATGGGATGCTAGCAAGCCGATCTCTTGTGTTTATTGTGAATATCAAATGTGTCAACATAAGTGAAAAACAAATGTTTGACTCTTGGAAACTACAGTTTGGAGCTATTAACTTGGAAAGCCATTCCATAGGATGACGGACAGAGGGGCAAGGCGACCTCTGGGACATCCCAGGGCCGTCCTGCTAATGATGCTCATTTAATGAATGAGAAGCACCCTGCTGAAGAGTAAGGACTTAAGGATGGACAATCAATGATCCAAGATCTGAGCCCTCACTCTGAAATGAGACTCAGTTTTCCTGCTAATGGTGCCCACAGAAATCAAACTACATATGTGAGAGGGATGACCGTGGGTTTCCATAAATATCAAAATGGGTCTTCCCTGGTAGTGTATTGGTACAGAATCTGCCTACTAATCCAGGAGACACGAGTTTAATCCCTGATCCGGGAAGATCCCACGTGCCCTGGAGCAAACAAATTATCGAGCCTTTTCTCTAGAGCTCCTGCTCTGCAACAAGAGAAGACACTGAAGTGAGAAACCCACACATCACAACTAGAGAGTAGCCCTCACTCGCCACAGCTACAGAAAAGCCTGCACAGCAATGAAGGCCCAGCACAGACAAAAATAAACAAATAGATGATTTTTTAAAAAAGACCAAAATGAGCTCATACCTGTGAGTGATATTTCTCACCTGGATAAAGCTTTTCAAATTGAAAGTGATTAAACTTGTTTCTCAAGGGTACGTGCATTCGGGCTACAGAATGGTTTCCAGGGTTCTCAAATTGGATGCCACATAAAACACAACCCAATAAGATAAACACGGACATCTCTCTGCATCATTAATTTGGTTCAATTAATGGGCGAGGGAATCCTACCATGTGGTACCAACCAACACAGCTCTATGATGGGAAACAGTGAAAAATGTTACATGGATCTGTAAGGTAAAGCACAAGCCTTCAAAAAATGATATGATGCACCATTCAGGGGTATATATGTAGATGCTCTTCGGCCATTAAAGGGTTGACCTGGGACTTCCTTGGTGGTCTAATAGCTAAGGCTCTGTACTCCCAATGCAGAGGGCCCAGGTTTGATCACTGGCCAGGGAATTTAGATCCCACATGCCCCAACTAAGAGTTCACATGCCACAACTAAGACCCAGTACAGCCAAATAAGCAAATAAATGTCCTTCTTTTTTAATTAAAGGGTTAACTTAAGTGGAAAGACACCAAATACCATCACTGTTGAACTTTTCCTCCCTTGGCAGGAATCTGCCCCTCTTTAATTCCATGGTCCTCTCCAAATTCTCTACAGGAGAGTTGGAACCTTGATTTTTCTTTCCTGGAGAAATATCAACATCTCTTGATAATTGGAATTTGTCAGCAAAAACTTGCCACCTCAAATTTATTAAAGCTGTTTCAAAACTCTGTTGTGATCCCTATGTCAGATGTCAGCTTGGAAAAGACTCTTCAGATAGCCAGTGGGCCAAGGAATGCAAGCAAAGATGGAGGATTTTGAAAGTGAGAAGGCAACTTGGTGCTTTTCCTAATAGTCCTTTCTCTGTTTGAAAATGGCAAAAGAGGTTTTGGAGGAAAAGAAAAGGAAAGACAAGGCAAATTGTTACATGATCGAAGGTTCTTATGCCTGGATTTCCAGATAAAAGAATCCAATGCAGGAGACTTGGGTTCGATCCCTGGGTCTGGAATATCCCCCAGAGGAGGATATGGCAACCTACTCCGTTATTCTGGCCTGAGAAATCCCATAGACAGAGGAGACTGGTGCACTACAGTCCATGGGGTCACAAAGAGTGAGACGTGACTGAGTACATATGAATGGAATAGGTCTGTGTAACTAACCCCAAACCAAACAAGCAATATATATGGAAAAGCTAAGGCCCCATATCACACACACACACACCCACTCTTATATACGAAATAAATTTTTGTAGTAACTCTTTAGTTTGTTTCAGTTGGAAATTTTTTGGTGGCAAATAATAGAAATTCAGATGGCAGAGGTATAAATGAATAAGGGACTGATTTTCTCACAAGGTGTGAGTTCAGACATGGCCTCTCCCGTCTCTGATTCAGCTGCTCTGTGTCACACCAGTGTCCCATGTGGCTGTCAATCAGAGGCTGGAGCCCCCAGGTGTGTGCTGATAGTCCCCCAGTCATGTCAGACTCTGCGACCCCATGGACTGTAGCCCGCCAGGCCGCTCTGTCCATGGGATCCTCCAGGCAAGAATGCTGGAGTGGAGAGCCATTCCTTTCTCCAGGGGATCTTCCCGACCGAGGGATCGAACCCAGGTCTCCTGCATTGTAGGCAGACTGTTTACCATCTCAGCTACCAGGGAAGCCCACAGCTCCCCCATGGACACCATAAAAGATGAAGGAAAGGGGCAGGAGAGGGAAAGAGCGCCACCTGCAGGCTCCCCCTTCCACAAGGAAAACAAGAGCTGCCCCAGGTACCCACAGCAAACCTCTGGTGACATCTCTCATGTCACATGGCCACCCCTAGCTGCCCAAGAGGCTGAGAAAGCAAAGCTGGCTTTTTTTTTTCCCTGACAAGCCTGAGAAAACGGTGAAATAACAAGATAATCCTGCATTTCTAGAAAATGTCCAGTCACTGTTATGATAAGTGATTAGAGCCCTCGATACTTAACCGACATGATCCGTGCCTTCAGAGTTTATTTACTTATGTTCTGTTGAGACCTAAGTTATTTCTACAGCCCCTTGAAGTGGTGAGCTCCTCAAAGTGTCATCTAAATGGTCACACTCCTGTCTAGCAAGCCACAGTCCCACTGTCTCCTCTTTCATAAAAAGCATCGCTGTATCCGCTTGAAGGTATTGATTTTAATTAATCACAACATATAGCCCCCTCAGTCAATAGAGTGGTAGGTACAGGGGGTTGAAAAGAAGCTGTAAATAAATCACTGTTATTTCTTCTCTTCAGAGAACTTTCTTTCAACTGGAATTCAGTGATTCTACTGTGCTCAGATTCAAGCAATGTGTTCATAATTACACTAATAGCTGCTCTTGACTGAATGCTGTTATACCCCGCTGCGTAATCATAGAATCCTGCATTGTTTTTACTGTTCTGCTGGATTTTCCTGTTATTCACACTTTAAAGAGGGGCAGACTGAGACTGGAAAAATGTAAAGAACCACGTCCCCAACACTGTTGATCTGAGAGCCTCGGTTTGAATTCATCCCTGCCTCTTGAAACAATTGTATTTGTCTCCATAGTCAGTGTATGGCCCACCTAGGTACTGTTTTACATAGATGATCTCTGACACTCATCATGATCTTTATATGATTTCCTTTTCTTAGAAGTTACACCTGAAAGTCAGAGAAAGTAAATGATTTGCCTGAGATCACTTAGGGATGGGGTGGGGGGAGCGGCGATGACTGAGCTGGAATTCCCACAAAAGATGCGTCTGGTCCCCAGGTGTCTAACTTCCAGTGCAGCCCACAGCCTCCTATAGCATTACCGGGGTGTAACCCAACAATGCAGCAGCGTGTGAAGCCATGTCTTACCTGACAAAGGGAGAAGTGTGTAACCACAGAGAACAAGGGCTCCAGATCCAGGCTGCTGGAGTTCAAACCCTGCTTCCAAACTCAGTCTGTGATGTATGGCATCCTACTTGTATTCACAAAACCCCAGCTGGCAAATTTATAGAGACTACGAGAACATAAGCACACTGAAAGGAGTACAAGAGCTTACATGTGGAGAACACCTGCTAGTTCCTAGAACAAAGACAAAAAGGAGCTATACCATCATGAGGAGTTCTCCAAGCCTCAGTTGCCCCTTCTGCAAAATGGGGATAATAACACAGCCTACTTGTTATGGGACTATAATGAGTCCATATGCATTAAGGCTTGTAACCATCTCTGGACATATCTTGTGCTCAATAAATGTCAGCTGTCATCCTCGCCATCATGATATTTATATCAGCAGTAACATCTAATTTCAAAGACCGGCTGAATAGAACATCAGAAAGAAAAAAAAAAAACAAACAGAGCATCAGAAAAAAATAGAGTGTCAAAAATATACAGAGCGTTAGAAATAAAAATCTTTTTTTTTTTTTTTTGCATAAAATGAGACTGCTAGTCACACAATGGAGATGTTTTAGAACATCTAAAAGTACAAAGCAATGCACTCCAATGCCAGAAACTTGTTTTTCAAGAAGCTTTTCGAGCTGAAGCAGAGGGCACAGCCAAACCTGGCTAATTAGCTGCACTGCCTTATGCCACGGGGCCCAAGACATCGCACCCGGCTGTTGTGTCGGGGGCTGGAGCCTGCGAAGTCAGCTGTAATTGAGACCCAGGTGCAGGGGGAGTAGGGAAGGTTAAGGGGAGGGTGGCATTCAGAAGAATGAAGAAAGAAAGATACTAGGCAGTCCTGAGCGCCTTGCAAGGAACACTCAGCTATGCTGGGTTGGGTGGAAGTTTGTCTTCCTTTTTTTTTTTTTTTCTGGGCAGGCTGGGAAGTGACCCCTTTCTCTCATTCTCTCCCTCTTTTTTCCTTTGGACAGCTCCCCCTACTCACGTGATGTTCTCAGACCATGCTGGGAAGTAGATTTTCTGGGTACTATAAACAAGCCTTGTGTGCACAGTCACTCAGTCGTGCCGGATTTCTGGTGATCCCATGGACTGTAACCCTCCAGGCTCCTTCTCTGTCCATGGAGTTTTCCAGGCAAGAATACTGGAGAGGGTTGCCATTTCCTCCTCCAGGGGATCTTCCCAACCCAGGGATTGAAGCCACGTCTCCCGCGTTGGCAGGAGGATACCACTGAGTCACCTGGACTCTCTTCCCTGGCCCTCTCCTAATCCAACTCTGGATACTTTATGTATTATACTTTGATGTGAATCCTGATGATTTGCATGAAGGTAGGATTCAGCTTGGTTACTGACTATCTAGGGTCCCTCTTAAACCATTTGCCTGGGGCGAGCGCCCTCCCTCTTCCGACCTTAATCCCACCGCAGGGACCAACAAGGCAGCACCGAGTCCGGAGCAGGACGAACCCCTGTGTCCCTAGTCTGCTCTGAGCCCAGAGAGCTTGCTGAGATGGCTTTCTGTTCCTCTTCTCCTCCACATTTTCTTATAGAATGGGGGCAAAAAGAAAAAGTGTTAACAGGTGAGCAGGTCTGGCTCCACCCTTCCTGCCAGAATGAAGGGCAAAAAGAGAACAAGACTCTTTCAAAGCGATGCTTAAAAAAAAAAAAAAAAAGATGAAGAAGAAGCTGCATTTCCTAGGTAGCTGTGCTGGAAAAGTAGGGTGTCTGGGGAGCGTTAACTATGAGGATGGTGTGGATATAAAAGAATAGGAGACAGGGGAGTGGCCAGAAAGCCCTGAAGAAAAAGGGGAACTTTTCTGAGGTGCGTGGGGTGCAGTCTCGGGGGAGTGTGAGAGTTGGGATACAGAGAAAGAGTGCAAAGGGCATTTCAGCATGTGGTGTCCGTCCCCACCTTGATGACCTTCCAGAATATAAGCAAAGGAGGTGATTTATGTCACCACACACTGGACTATTATTTCTTGAAGTGGTATCAAACCCAGAGTGGACCACATGAGAACCTGCATGCAGGCGGTTTATAACCATCCCCATTAATAAGTGCAGTTAAGCTCCCTGAAACCTACAAGTGACCATCACACATAACTCAACACGCTTGACTCAAAAATCCCAAATGGGTTTATTTTTCAGTCTATTGGCCCAGCTCTTTAAAAAAAAATGTTTCTTTGATAACTGTCAAAAACAATAAAAGGTCTCCACCATTTACAATATCTATCTCACCATCCCCTTGGGAAGAAAAGAAATAAACAGACTCTCCAAATAGAAGCTGGAAAAAAAAAATCAGTGTTAAGTTTCTGCTATAAAGGGGAGTATTTCAGTGAAAGAAAATTCCTGGTTGTGTCCAGAGCAGACTATTACTCAAATATTATACTGTGGGTATTGCTGGGCGAAATGTTTCCTGACTGATTGATATGTTATTATCTCTTAGAGCTGAATTATCTCTGCAATGCCAACCATTGTCATAAAAGCTGCTTTTGTCTGACAACAGAGCCGAGCTTTATTTTGTCTGCATGGCACATAAGGGGGTGCATCAACTTGACTTCAAGTACTAACTGTTAATTATTCATTCTATTAACGGGAAGGCAACTCTGATGCCCCGTCTCATCCCCCTCAACACACACATACACTCACACACATACACACAGCTGGTGGTTTGATCTCTAACTTCATTAGGGAACAGAAGCATTTAAACAGGAATTTCCTCACCCACCTGCCAACTAATCTGGCAGCCTCCCTGTGTATCTGCTCCCAGCCTCCTTCCCACCTGCTCTTGTGAAAGAGGCATCCTTGCACCCACTCCCATCAGCCTCTCTGCGAAGACTCGCGAGTTCTCAAGGGATTTACTCTTGCAATTTTCTGCTTGTTCCCCTGAATCCTCAGTATCTCCCCTTCCCCTGGATCACTCCAGGAAGAAGAAAAGTAGGCTGTGATGTATCTGCAAGCCCATGCCTCAGAGCAGCACTATTCACAATAGCCAAGGGGTAGAAGAGACGCTGGTGTCCATCAACTGGTAAATGGATGGAGACTTCCCTGGCAGTCCAGTCGCTAAGAAAGAGCCCACATGCCTCAGCTAAGACCCAATGTGGCCAAAAATAAATAAGTAAATATTTTTTAAAAACCTTTCAGTGGTTTACATACACACACACTTTCATATGTTCCCTATCACAGCCTAAAGGGCTCTAGGTAACCATCCACCGCCTCCGGCTCCAAGCCCATCTGGTACCCCCTTTACTCCCTGACAAGCAAACCCCTCCCTGACTACAAGGCATGGGAACCTGATCCTTCTGCCTGGACCACTGCTCTGCTGGTGCTCCTCAGGGACAGGAGGCTTTGGGGCCAGTCTTGCCATCTCTACATGTCATGATTGGAACTGAAGTGACTATCCTGACACCGAGAAGGGACAAGCTTAGGGGCCACATGATTGTGCTCATATAACAAAAGAAAATGAACATCTCTGGACAGAAATGATCCTGGCGACTCTTTGAGGACAATATGGGGTCTCTGAACCTACCTGGGCTTATCCCAGAAGGAATCTTGTTATCTGAAACAACCAATGCCCTTACTAGGTTCAGGCATCCCTGGTGGCTCAGACAGTAAAGAATCTGTCTGCAAGGCAGGAAACCTGGGTTCGATCCTTGGGTCAGGAAGCTCTTCTGAAGAAGGGAATGGCTACCCACTCCTGTGTTCTTGCCTGGAGAATCCCATGGACAGAGGAGCCTGGCGAGGTACAGTTCATGGGGGTCCCAAAGACTCACACATGACTGAGTGACAAACACTTTTTAGATTCTGCCCATTTCCTCCGGAAATCTATTCCAGGCCACTCAAGGCATCTCACGGACACACCACTGTAAATCCACTGACTGTCCTAGAGGCTCACACATGGGTGATGCTCAAAGTTAGAGCCCAGAGTTGGGGGAGGTACAAAGCTTCAGGGGCACCAGAAAACTCTGGCATCAAGACACACCACTTCGATGCAATAGTTCACAAAATCAAAATAAATGTGAAAATCACACAGTGGACAAAATATCAACATTTTAAATAAAGACAGGATCTAACCCTGGGGAAGACAGGAGGCAAAAAGAGAAG
Source organism: Ovis aries (assembly GCF_016772045.2). Lineage (NCBI taxonomy): Eukaryota > Metazoa > Chordata > Mammalia > Artiodactyla > Bovidae > Ovis > Ovis aries. The sequence continues at coordinate 6,416,722 of NC_056077.1, read as the reverse complement.
TGGGGGGTAGAGGATGAGATGCTTAGATGGCATTACTGACTCAAAGGACATGAACTGAAGCAAACTCCAGGAGACGGAAGGATAGACGAGCCTGGTGTGCTACAGTCCACAGGGTTGCAGAGAGTAGGACTTGACTTAGCAGCTGAACAATAACAACAACGAACCTTGTACTTGCAGGGCCCTGTCTCAGGCGCTGCACCCTAGGCCCTGCTCTAAATCATATCTGTAGGGTATTGCCCAAACCTTTCAACTCAAGATCTCCAGGTTCCACACAGGAACTTAATTGTCATTCTCACTTGACAGGTGAGGGCCCTTAGGACTCAAAGAAGTTAAGTAACTTATTTGGGGGTCACACAGCTGAGAGTGGTCTGAATGACTCTGAAAGCAGTGCTCTTAACCAATGCCTTAGTTAGAAGGTCTTTGTGAGACACGATCTTGGTATCTCTCAGATGGGGATGAAGTGGAGGGGTGAGGGGGGCAAGAACGGCCAATATCCAGGCTTTGCTCTGTCATCTTCTGTCTTGCAAAGCACATTTCCTGAGCACCCACCAATCTGGCCTTTGAGGGGCTTTCCTCTAACGAGCTTATTGTGTATGTGTGTTAGCCGCTCAGTCGTGTCTGACTCTTTGCAACCCCATGGACTGTAGCCCACCAGGCTCCTCTGTCCATGGGATTCTCCAGGCAAGAATACTGGAGTGGGTTGCCATTCCCTTCTCCAGGGGATCTTCCGACCCAGCGATCGAACCGGGGTCTCCTGAATTGAAGTCAGATTCTTTACTGTCTGAGCCACCAGGGAAGCCCAATGAGCTTATTATGTGAATGTTTGCTATGCGAACGGAGCCAAGAGTCAAGAATGGCCTCCAGCATCCAGAAAACCCACAGATTTTGCTAAAAACCCAGCCACTTGGATGGACACATTTTGGCGTAATCAAGGTACCACCTGGGTCTGCACAGTAACAGGCAGTGGGGAGGGAGAGGAGGCCAGCAGCCGTGAGAAAGGAAGTCAGGATGTAGATATCGCAGGCAGGTTCCTGTGGGTTTTTTCCATTCCTCTGGGATGCGGCACCTTATGTAAATCCAAAGTGATACTGACAGGACGGAAGGAATCCATCACTCACACCCTCACATCCTTCTGAGACGGCTCCTGCCAGACTCGCTCTTCTGAATCCCCACAACCACTCTCGATAAAACACCCCTAGAGAACTTAACGCAAAGTCAGGGAGAAGTCTTGAGTCCTCAGTTAGGACTGGGATGGCCAGAGGTCCTCCCGGCTTCCAGCTGCATGAGATGGGAGCAGACCAAAAAAAAAAAAAAAACCAAAGGAAGATGCCTGATGAAGGGGGAACATATAAAGAGAAAGAAAAGCAATGAGAGATCTCGTCATTGGCATCACTGCTAATTTCACCAGGCGGCTTTGCAACATTCCTCCCTCCGAGTGACAGCCCGCCTGGGGGGCTTGGCTGAGTTAAAGCCTTCCTGGAGTGGAGGCTGTCAGTCACTCAAGGAAAAGAGGAGCCGAAGCAGAGGTTCCGACCCCAAGACCGAGGCAGGCGACCCTCCATGAGTGGGGGCGTGCAGGGCGGCAAGCGCAGAGGAAGGGATCTTGCCGCAGCGGTTCTTTCAAGAATCCCAGGGTCGCGCCCCACCAGCTCCCCGAGCCCTGGGCTTCTTCCTTTCCAGAGCAGAGGCTGTGACTTTGTGCCGTCATCAGCAGAAGCCTCTCTGCCTCCCTCCCAGAGCGTGTTCCTCCTTCTAGCACCCGGGGGCAGCTGAACAGTTGGTGGGAGGAATCGAAGCAGTGAGAAGCGGTGTCTTTTTTCAGACTGACAGCCCCGTTCCTCAGAAAGCGAGCCGGATGGAGTCTAATCGCTCTCTCCTTCAATTCTGAGTTTCACAGTTCAGTCACCTGCTGCCGCTCACCACTCCCCGGGGACTCACAGCTCTCCGGGCAGACGGGCACAGACTATTTCAGAAGGCCTGTGGTAACCAAAAATCTACTGTGTCCTACGTCTTGGCCCCAGCCCTTGGAAAGAGACACAGGATTCCTGGGCAAATGCTTTGCTCTTTGGTCAACAGTGATCTGCGCTGAGCCGGGGCAGGGAGAGCAAATGGGGCGGCGGATGAAACCCAGAGCCGGGCGGGAACACACACACGGGTCCTTCACCTATGCCGCGTTTCTAGGCTCCTTCCTAATGGCTCTCACACAACTCCCGGGCTACCGTCCCAGCTCAAGATCCATCATTTGTTGGAACCCCTACCTGACCTTTACGTGGTCTCCTTACTCCCTGTGTCTCTCTGTTCGTAGAAAACGATACCCTGGCCCATTGCTGATGATAGACTGTTGCTGTTCAGCAACTCAGTCCTGTCCCACTCTCTGTGACCCCATGGGCGGCTGCACGCCAGGCTTCCCTGTGCTCCACTATCTCCCGGAGCTTGCTCAAACTCGTGTCCATTGAGTCAGTGGTGCCATCCAGCCCCCTTCTGTTGCCCCCTTCTCCTCCTGTCCTCTGTCGCCCCCTTCTCCTCCTGCCTTCAATCTTGCCCAGCATCAGAGTCTTTTCCCATGAGTCGGCTCTCCACATCAGGTGGCCAAAGTATTGCAGCTTCAGGATCAGTTCTTCCAATGAATATGCAGGGTTGATTTCCTTTAGGATTGAGGTAGGTATTAGCCTGGCTTAACTTCTCAGAGGAGAAAATAAGCTTTGAGAGGTTAAGTTGTGAATTACCCAGCATTACCCGCCAAGGAGTTGGTGGGCAGGGATTTCAACCTGTCTTTTTCAAAGCCCCTCTTAGCTTTTTAAACTTTCCAAACAGCCCTGCTGAGAGGTTTTTAAGCTCCACTCAACAGGAATTTTGTCAACCAGAATGTAAGTTTTAAGTTTCCGTCAAGCCATTTGCTTCTTTGCCAGCAGATCATCTAAGATGTACTCAATTATGGACCAGTGGTTCAGATGAACATGGGGTAACTTATGTTACCACCACCTGCTTGGTTGAAGTCCAGCTGAAAGCAAAGCATTGTGAGTTCTCGTTAGGTTTTTTAAAATTCTGAAAATGGTGCTGGGATCTCATTTCTGCAACGTGGAGAGGCTCAGTCATAAAAGATAAACAGTCACTGTGGAATGATGCTGGGATGTGCTCGCTTTATGGCCGCAGAATGTCTGCTTCTGATGCTACCTTTTGACATGATTATCCAGTAAGTGACATTAAAACATGTAGGTGGGGTGTGCTAGGCTGGAGACCCGTTAGGGACCAGAGCCCAAGTTTGTCCTGCAGCCAGTGGTGGATCTTGATGTCCTCGACGAAGGAGGGGAGAGAATTATGCCTGGATCAACTGCTAAGGCAATTCATACAATGGTGATGTTTCAAACCCAGCTTTTATAGAACTAAAATCCTTGCAGGAAGTCAATATTGTTTTATTTCCTAGATCTTGCACATTGCCAGGGGGTGTGGGCAAAATCTCCCCTTGTACTCCAAGCTTTATTTTGAGGTGTCACCTGAATTATTTTCATGATGCTTTTGAGCACTGGATTTCTGAAATTAAGAGACCAAGGCTGCAGACATAGGAGCTACATTTGAAATGGGAGATAAGGGGGCAGGGCATGACCACTGAAAGAATGACATAGCCACAGGACATGACAAAAACTGGTTAGAACCAACCAGGTCCAAGATGGCAGAAGATTCCACTTCTAGTAGACTTTGAGCCTCATTATATGCTCGTTGTAATGCATTAGCTAAATGACACACCCAAAGGCACCATGACAGTTCTGAGGCTAATCGCAAAAGGTCAGAAAGCGCAGTGACACAATTTCTGGAAATCTTCACTCCTTCCCCCAAAACAGTTGGACTAATCCTTCCACTCATTAACCTATGAGATTACCCAGCCCATAAAAACGAATCACCCCATATTTGGGGGCCTCTTGCCTTCTGAGAGGGCCCACATGTTTCTAAGTAAATCTACTTCTCAATCATTTTGTCTCTTACGAAATTCTTTATGTGATGAGACATAAAGGATTAAGCCTAAGTTTAGATACCAGGTGATTGATTCTAATTAAAAGACCCTGGGTTCAAGTCCCAGTCTAAGGTACACAGCTTCGATAGAAGGAGGGGAGAGAATTATGCCTGGATCAACTGCTAAGGCAATTCATACAATGATGATATTTCAAACCCAGCTTTTATAGAACTGAAGTCCTGGCTGGGAGTCAATATTGCTTTATTTCTTAGATCTTGCACATTGCCAGGGGGTCTTGGCAAAATCTCCCCTTGCACTCTGAGCTTTATTTGGAGGTGTCACCTGGATTATTTTCATGATGCTGTGTTTCAATAGAAGCTGTGTTAACCTGGGGTCTAATATGTGGAGGAGGAGGGGATGAATTCACATTTAAGTTACATCAGAGAAAAACTTCCATAGGTTGTAGTGAATTGAATTCTGCCCTTCACATGCCGAGGATACATGCAAGTTCTCACTCCCAGTATCACGGATGTGGCTTTTCTAGAAAGAGAGTCTGCAGCTGTAATCAAGTCAAGGATCTCTAGATGAGACTATATTTAGGGTGAGCCTTAAATCTAATGGCTTTCCCGGTGGTTCAGCAGTTAAAGAATCCATCTGCAATGGAGGAGACCTGGGTTCGATCCCTGGGTCAGGAAGATGCCCTGGAGGAGGGCATGGCAACCCACTCCAATATTCTTGCCTGGAGAATCCCATGGACAGAGGAGCCTGATGGCCAATAGTCCATGCGGTCGCAAAGAGTCAGACACACTGAAGCAAGAGACTTCACACACAGGCATGCATGCGCTAAATCCAATAAGTGTGTTCTTTAAAGGGAAAGTGATACCAAACAGGACCCTGTGGGGCTTCTGGGCACAAAAACCTTTCTGTGTCCCCCATGTTTATTTACTTCTTTATAGGAGGATAATTGCTTTAAGATGGTGTGTTACTTTCTGCTCTACCACAAAGTGAATCAGCTGTGTGCACACATATAGCCCCTCCCTCGTGGTCCTGCCCCTCCCCCATCACTCTACGCATTGCAGTCATCACAGAGTTCCCAGGAGGAAAGGACTTGGATACTGAGTTCAGTCACTAGAGGCCAAGGATTTCATGAATCACACCTGTGTAATGAAGTCTCCGTAAAAACTTCAAAGCAGAGGGTTTGTGGAGCATCTAGGCTGCTAAGCAGGTGCAGATCTGAGGAGACGGAGGTGGTGGAGAGAGCTTAGAAGCCCTGCACCCCCTTGCCGCAGGCCTAGCCCTGTGCAATGCTTCTATCAGGCTGTTCCTGAGTCATCTTTTGTAATAAACTGGTGAGAGAGTAGTTAATGTGTCTGAGTTCTGGGAGCTAGCAAACTAATTGAACCCAAGGAGGAGCTCATCAGAACCTCCCTTCTACAATCAGTGGGTCAGATGCACAGGTGACAATCACAGGTGACCTGCAACGGGGGGAGGGGAGAGTCTTGTGGGACTGAATCCTTAACCTGTAGCATCTGATGCTGCCTCTGGGTCAGAACTGCCATGAACTGTGAGACAACCAGGGGTGTCAGGAAAAAACAAATGCACTTTGTACTTTATTATCACCAAGTTACTAAGTTGTGTCCAACTCTCTGTGACCCCAGGCTCCTGCAGTCCACCATGCTCCTCTGTCCATGAGATTTCCCAGGCAAGAATGCTGGAGGGGGTAGCCATTTCCTACCCTAGGGGATCTTCCAAACCCAGGAATTGAACCTGCCTTCTCCTGCATTGGCAGGCAGAGTCTTTACTGCTGAGCCATTTGTACTTGGTTGGTGGTGATGTTCAGTCGCTCAGTTATGTCTGACACTTTGCAACCCCATGGACTGCAGCACGCCAGGCTTCCCTGTCCTTCACCATCTCCTGGAGTTTGCTCAAACTCACGTCCATTGAGTCGGTGATGCCATCCAACCATCTCATCCTCTGCTGTCCCCTTCTCCTCCTTTCCTCAATCCTTCCCAGAATCAGGGTCTTGGTACTGGAATCATTTTAAAGAAAAAGAGAGAGACGGGGAAGGAGGGCAGAGTGGTAAGAAGGCAGGAAGGGAGAAAGAAGTGGGTCTCCCCTGCAGACAAGAGTCCTAAGTTTGGATGGAGCTGGAAAAGACCCAGAGGAAGGAGGTGGCATTTGAGGAGCCGCTAAAGCCCTGGGTCTGATGTTCCTGGAATTAGTGAGAGAGAAAGAAGCCATGCCCTAGAGATCAGTGTAGAAATGGGATTTTATTCTGACTTCTTTGCTCATCTCTGCTGCGATAAGTTTCAGAGATAATTCTTAGAAACTCAAAATGCGCTTTGCTGAAAACCCATTCAAATATGACAGTTATCAGATGTATTGAAAACAATAGTTTCTGAGAGATTAAAAACAAAGTAAGTTTAATATACCCAAGTTCCTTCCCCTCCTTATAAACACGGTAGCTGCTCATGAAATCTGCCGGTCCCCCGAGCTCAGCAAGCAGAGACACTTTTAAAATACAATGTGAAACCAGGTGACTATTTCACAGAAGAAACGGCATGTGCCTTCCCGTCCACAGGTTTCTGAAAAGGTGGATTTTAATTTCCGAAAAGACAAAGCTGAGAGAATAAGAAAATGCCTATCTCCGTGCACTTAAGAACTATGATATTACTTAGCTGGAGACGTTTTATTCTAAAAAAAAAAAAAAAAAAAAAAAAAGACTGTCAATGGTGATTAATATTCTCCTTATAATTAATTCAAAATCTTATTAAAATCAAACTTTTATAACTATACATATAACCAGGCTGTCTATGTCAGGATGGAGGATAAGTCTTGCCATTAATTTTACCTGTATCATTTCTCTCGTTTTCCAAAAAGGCAATAAAAGATACCTCCTTGAAAGTCAGTAATGCCGGGCCACCCTCATCTCCATAATGACACAATTTCCAATTCACGCCTCATTTTCATTAATGTTTCTGGCCATAAATTTTTAAGCATATGATAAAAAATTTCTGAAGCGGCATAAAACTAACATGAAGAGGGAGTTCATTAGCATGTGACCCTAATTAGAAATTCCATATTAACTTCCCATTCCTACGTGTGCGTTTCCAAGAACGTCACATCTCTGTTCTTGATGTGCTTTCACATCATTGGGAGGAAATATTCTTTTTGGCTGTTTTCATCCCTTGGCTTTATTTTTTAAATGATCCATGTGTTTCCTCTGCTATGTGAATAAGCCAACAGACAATTGTATCACAGGACGCCTTTCATGTTGCAAATTATCTGGAAGAATTGTGAGAAGGTCCTTACCCAATGCTTTATTAATGATACCAGATCATAAAAGGAGGGGGGGGGGAATATGCTGACTCTGTCTCTTTTCTAATGTTGGGTGATAAAAATGCTACTTCAGGATTCAGAAGGTTAAGTTCTAATGTGTATTTTGAATAGAGTGTGTTGGAATAATTGCCTCATAAAGCAAAGCATTGGCCGCCTGCTAATGGCTGCATAGTGCAGGGCTCAGCAAAGACGGCCAAGCTTACTGGAAAAAATGCTGTGCCTCAACTTTCGGAGCCTCCAAGATGAAGTTAACTTTCCCCTCCCCTTGCTTTGCAGAAAAGGTATAAAATCATCACCTGGTGGGTTTTGCAGCTCAGAGGAGCTGCTGCCTCTCACGTCACTGAGAGCTGGTCTCCAAAGATGCCCCTTCCATGGACTGTGCCTCCATCTGTCTTCACCCCTGCTTTGGCCCCCTTTCCATATTGTGCAACCAATGGAATGTGCTGGAAGAGATGCTACATGACTTCAGGGTCTAGGTCTTCAGTAAGAAGTCTCTCAGCTTCCCCTGAAGTCCCTTGGAATCTGCGTTCCAGAGAAAACTAGGTACCATTTAAGGGAGCTAAGGCATCTGAGACAGCCATGCCATGAGGAAGCCCAAGCTATCTACATAGAGAGGCCCTAAGAAAAGACAGATGCCTGGCCCTCCAGCAGCTGTTTCAGCTAACCTGACCCAGATGAGAAAAGAAGCCTCCTTGGATGTCCAGCCCTTTCAAGCCACTCAGTGACTCCAGTCTGAACTGCTCTCTTATTGCAGCTGAAACTGGAGGGCAGGGGGCAGGGCACAGCATTTAAAAGAGTGATATGGCCATAGGATATAACGAAAACTGGTTAAAGCCAGCTGGGTCCAAGAAGGCAGAATATCTGACTTCCACTGGGGCTTTGGCTTCATCACACACTCATCGTAAACATTAGCATAAGCTAAGTGACACAGCCATCACTGCCACGATGGTCCAAGTATGAGAGTGTGCTCAGTTGCTTCAGTTGCGCCTGACTCTCTGCGACGCTGTGGACTGCAGCCCACAAGGCTCCTCCGTCCATGGGATTCTCCAGGCAAGAATACTGAAGTGGGTTTCCATTCCCTTCTCCAGGATAGTTCCAAGACCAACCATCAAAGTTGCAAAATTGGGCAGTTAAATCAATTTCTAGAAATCTTCATTCTTTCCTCCAAATAGTTGGAATAATCCTCCCACTCATTAGCCTATGAAATTACCCAACCTACAAAAGCTAATCACACTTTATTTCAAGGCCACTCTCACATTCTGAGATGGCCTGCACTCTGTGGCGTATGTTTCTCTCTAAATGTCCATTTCTTACCTGTCACTTTCTCTTTCACTGAATTCTTTCTGTGATGAGACATTAAGAACCTGAGCTTCACTAAGTCCTGAAAGTCAGTGTGATTTCAAATAAAAGACCAATGAAAAGATATCAATTCAAATCCCAATCTGGATTTTTGCTGAGTTTGAGTCTCCACCCACGAGTTCAAGTCCCAGTCTGAGTTACACAGTTTTGGACATGGAGTCTCCCAGCGGGAATTGCCTACCTGAGCCCACTCAACACACAGGACCATGAAAGATTCACGAAGCTAGCTCTGAAAGCCTTTAGGTTTGGCAAGATTTCGATATGATGAGGTAGAACTGGAAGAATACTTCTTCCGTAAATAGCAGGTAAGGAACAGAGGCAGTGGATTTAAACCACTCACTGAGCAGAGCCGAGAGTCAACACTGACCCATCAGCTCCAAGTCTTCCCTCCCCCTCCTTTCCTCTTCAGTGGGAGTCCTTAATACAACCTCTCGAGGAGTATGTGAGAAAGTCCAGCGTGAGGCTTTCCCCGATAAATGCAGTATAACCAGAAGAAAATTAAGCCTGCTCTTTCACCCTTTCAGACTAGGCTTCACACAGAAGCAGTTCAATGCCAGTGGTCTCAACAGGGATAATTAATGTTGGCGATGATAAATGAGGAACCATAACAAGACTTTCCCAAAACTCATCACCCACCTAAAGTCCTCACTATGCACCAGAAAGTCTCTGCTCCTCCTCTGCCCTTCCCCAGTTCTCTAGGGCTTAACCCCCAGCGCTGTCTTCACTTTCTCCATTGCTCTCTGACGCCAGCTCCCTCTGCCAGCCAAGGCTTTTACAGCCTTCACTCAGATTTGCAAAGCAAAGTGCAGGTAATCTGCTTAGTCTAAAAGGCGTTCTCATTCTCATTAAGTCAACTGATACATATATATGTATATATATAAGGATGACAAATACTATTATGTGTCTCTCTTATTGCTGCCATGAAAGGAATAGAAGGTGCTGGTTTTTGCAACCAATATCTCATGGACACACTCTCAGAGAAATGAGAACTGCCCTTTACAAAAGCAAGCACTGAACTGAGTTAATGCCACAACGTTCACATTTCGCTTCAGTGTGACCCTTTTAAAGACCTCTAACCCGTGAGATGGAGAACAAAACTCTCATAATCAATTAGTCCAGGACACAGATGTGTGTCTGTGTGCGTATGTACGTGTGTCTGTGTTTGTGTGTCTATGCGTGCACATCTGCATTTGTGCACATGTATGTGTTGTGCAGTCTATGTATATGTGCGCATGCACACAATTGGAGGGTTTAAAGGTCAAGAAGAGAAAGAATGATTTATAGACAATTGACTACGGTATGACAGGGATGTTCTCCCATACAAAATTTCATCCTTGGGACTTCCCTGGCAGTCCCGTAGTTAAGAATCCACCTTCCAGTGCAGGGGGTACAGGTTCCATCCCTTGTCAGGGAGCTAAGATTCCACATGCCTCAAGGTAAAGAAAACAACCCACCATACAACAGAAGAAATATTGTAGCAAACTCAATAAAGACTTTAAAAATGATCCACATGAAAAACTCTGTAAAATAAAATGCATCCTTATAACAGCCTTATAAGGTTGCTATAGCATCACTGACTCAGTGGACATGAGTTTGAGCAAACTCCAGGAGATAGTGAAGGACAGGGAAGCTTGGTGTGCTGCAGTCCATGGAGTCACAGAGTCAGACGTGACTTAGTGACTGAACAGCAACAGGTGGGTATAATTAGCCTTCCTGACTTTATGGATGAGGACCCCAGGATTCGGAGAGAACAGATGACTTGCCCAGGGTTCTAAAGCTGGGAAGCGACAGAAATGGGGTTTGCACTTTTCCTATGTGTCTCTGACTTTAGTTTCTAAATCAGGCCAAGTTTCAAGAGCCTCTGGAGAACCTGCCTCCTGGGACTCAGCGCACACCTGAGTCGACCTGAGAATCAGCACTTGTACAACAGCAGACTTCCCAGATGAAGCAGACTTATGTCAGAGAGCCATCCTAAGAAAAGCCCTTCCTCGCTGAGCCTCAGTCTCCCCATTAGCAAAGAAGGTGGTGGTGAGAGGCTATTTCTCGGTAGTTCAAACACTCTTCGGTTATAATTAACGTTGCACGAGGAAGGACAAAGGGAAGAGACAAGTGAGGTATTTTATCTTAACTATCATGTTTTTATTAAACAAATGTTTCAACAAAATCATGTTTTAAATGGAGGCTTGTTCCCACCTGATAATTTATAGTCACGCAGTTTAAAAAATGCCAATCATCAAATGCAAAAGAGTCATACAGAAGCATGCCGATGTCACTAATGGAAAGGGGCATGTTACTGCAAATCTAAATCAACTCCTCAGACCTTAAAATGCCATCAATAAGCCCATCCCTGTGGCAAAATTGAGGAGACAACCAGAATCCCTACCCTGATTTATTACACAGCGACTTCGTAATCAACACCCTGTTGATCTGCCACTTTCTTTCTACGTAAACGTGTGAATAACTTTTTGACATCAAAATAAATCTCAACTCCTCGATCTAAAATCTGACTTCAAAACCTGCCTGCGAAGGTGACTGACACTTCAGGTGTTGTCTGTTATTTTATGTCGGAGTCTTGTTGACGGAGAAGTTTTATGTCTCGATTGTCACCATTTGAGTGATATGTGGCCTTAGCTCCAGATCCTGCCTTCAAAGCTCAATAAGACCTAGTAGATTTGTGAAGATGTAAACACTTTTATAAATTACAGGTTACTCCTCTGTCATAAGAGGGATGTCATTATGAGAGAGAGAGAAATAAAACTTTATATAATCAACAGGCTTTGGCCACCACTGCAAGGACAGATTTAATTAATCCATCCAGCAACTCTTCTTTTCTACTGTGAATACTAATTGCAAACTTGTTTGAAATATTGATGTTCAAATACAAAGGTATAAAATTAATCACTACCATATATATAAATATATGTGTGTATGTACGTGTGTGTGTTGATATGTGTGTGTGTGTGTCTGTGTGTGTGTGTGTGTGTGATGTCCATGAAAAACAGTATAGTCTCTATGCCAAAATTTATTCTTGAGAAAGCCTCCTTGGATGGCCTGTCTCAGAGTAGTTCTGCTTTATTTCCCTTGTAATTGTTTAAACTTAAGTAAGATTCATATGAAGAAAGTTCATGGGTAACAAAAGTCTGAGGGCATTTGATGCACATATCCAGCTTACCAAAGGATCAAGAAATTATCACAGTTTTGCTTTCTTCAGTGAAATGAAGCACACACCTTAGTGTTTATTTATTGGAAAGCCTTCAAAGGCAGTTTAATATTTGCAGCTTGGCTTCTTCAAAGCGGCAAAAGTAACACTTAATATACACGATGAGCCTTGGTGCGGATGCAGAGTTTTATCAAAGCTACCCTTTCTGACTTAAGTTTCCAATTAGCCTAAATTAACTCTTTTGACAACAGTCTGACGTTTTTGCACAGGTAACAAGAGAATTTTCTTCAGACACCTTCGAGGATCAGGAGAGCCTTATTTTTAAGGTGCTCTTATAGAACAAGGTCTGTATAGTCAAATCTATGGTTCTTCCAGTAGTCATGAATGGATGTGAGAGCCGGGCCATAAAGAGGGCTGAGCACTGAAGAACTGATGCTTTCAAAATGTGCTGCTGGAGAAGACTGTTGAGAGTCCCATGGAGAGTAAAGAGATCAAAACAGTGAATCCTAAAGGAAATCAACCCTGGATTTTCCCTGGAAGAACTATGGCCACCTGATGCAAAGAGCCAACTCATTGGAAAAGATCTTGAAGCTAGGAGAGAGGGAAGGCAAAAGGCGAAGGGGGCGCCAGAGGATGAGATGGTTGGATGCCATTGTGGACTCAGTGGACATGAATCTGAGCAGACTCTAGGAGACAGTGAAGGACAGGGGAGCCTGGTGCACTGCAGCCCAAGACAGAGAATCAAACACAACTGAGCAACTGAACAACAACGACAGCAGAATCAGGAATCTACAGAAACCAAAGCTCCTATTCTTTCCTGTAAAGACAGAAGGGAAGAATTTCTCTATCAGAGATGCCATGTTGATCCTTGACCAAAGTCATGTGCTCTGCAGAGACGTCAGGAGAGATGCCAAATGAAGGCACTCAAGGACAATTTCCTGGAAGAAAACTGTGCGTGTCTGTTATCGACCACCTGCATTCTTCCACAACGGCCATGCATACCCTTCCCATATGCTGGACCATAACGCTGGCCCTCCTCCATCAAGAGATGGAGTCTACAGTGCCTTGAACTTGAGTGAACCTATTCCTGCTTCAGTGGATCCACATAGTGGAAGTGATGCCATATGTGAGATGTCTGGCCACCCTCCCTGTCATTCCTCCACCATGAAACAGATCTTGTCAAGAGAGACACAAGAGACAGACAGAGAGAGAGAGAGAGAGAGAGAGAGAGATCTGAGCAGCTCCAGCTGTAGACTAAATGCTTAAATTCCCCCTAAATTCAGATATTGAAACCCAACTTTCAATGTGATGGCATTAGGAGATGGAACCTCCTTTGGGATGTGATTAGGTCCGGATAGTGGAGCCCTCATGAATGGAATTAATACCCTCATAATGAATGGGACTAATGCCCTTATAAAAGAGTCCCCCAAAAACTCCCCCAAAGAAATCGGCTCTCACATGACCATGAATCTATTGGCACCTTGACCTTGGACTTCCTAGACTCCAGAACGATGAGAACAAATTTCTGTTGTCTTTAAGCCACCCAGTGTGATATTTCTGTTACACCAGCCCAAATGGACTAAGACAAGCCTCTGACTCTCTGAGGTTTTACCCAGCTCAGAAGAGTAAGTGAAGATGTTTTTTGCCAAGCAACCCCAAACTGAGCTCCTCTCTCTGGAAACACATGAAAAGTCCTGAATAAGAACTGTCTACTTGAGCAGACTCAGTTGCCAGGTTCCGGAGCAAAATAAGTGAATATTATTTTAAGCCACTACACTAGGGCAGTTTGTCAAGAAGCATCAGTTAGGTGGAACACCCCAGTTTCAGTAATCATGAAAGATCGCCCCAGTTTCCAGCCAACAGGCAACTGAGCTGGACCCCTCAGAAAGATGAGTGACTCTCCCATGCTTCATTTATTCCCATGGTTCTTCTCTGCTGGCACAAATGAAAACGTTGAGGTAGGTAATAGACCCGTTGACATCTGCTGTGATGGAGACCTGTTCTGTATTAAATGGAAGTCCTCTACCCAAGGTTCATGGATCCATGTCTCTTTCCCGTCCTGCACAATGGCTGCATCCCAGGGTTGTTTTCCCAAGCTACCCTCTTTTCTCATTCCTCAGTTCAGCCTGCATCTCTCCTCTTTCTACACCCTGTGGAGAGACTGAGTTTCTACATCGGCACCCAGCCCCTGGATGTTATATTGTTATAACATTATAACATTATAAAATTGTTATATATTTTTTGTGTGTTTATTTTCAGTTGCACTGGCTCTTTCACTGCTGTGTGCAGGCTTTCTCTAGCTGTGGTGAGCAGGGGCTACACTCTAGCTGTGGTGGGCAGGCTTCTCACTGGAGCTTCTTCTGCGGCAGAGCACAGCCTCTAGAGTGCATGGGCTCAGTAGCCGCGGCACATGGGCCTACTTGCTCTGTGGTACATGGAATCTTCTAGACCAGGGATCAAACCCTGCACTAGCAGGCAGATTCTTATCCACTGTGCAACTAGGGAAACCCTATTGTTTTAATGTTACAGAAATAAGTCCCTAACTCACATATAACTTCTAAGCCAGGGGGAAAACTGCCCAACGAATTTTCTGTTTGTCCGGCTTTGATTCAAGTCACAAAACATTGAAAGCCAACTCTGAGCCAAGTACTGGGATACCAAGCACTTGAGTCATTGTCCTCATTCTCAGGATGCAAAAGGTGTAGTGGGTAGTATGATGGGTAGGGGGCAAACATCTAAATAGATAGGTGTGGGATGCTACAATGAATGCGTCCATGAAGCTGGGAGATGCAGAGGACTGGGTGGTTATGCTTAGGTAAAGAGGAGAGCTCAGGGAAAAGGGCTTTAAAGCAAGAAAAGTTCAGCAGGCAGAGGAGGTGAGAATGTCATTCCTTCCAGGTGTGGCTTGAGCACAGACAGAAGAATGCAGAAGAAACTAAAAATCCTGTCTTTAAAGACTGAACTGAGTCCCCCCAGAAATTCACGTTGAAGTGCTAATGTCCCATGCGACTGTATTTGAACACGAGCCCTTTAAGGAAGTAATTACGGTTGTGTGTGCTAAGTCACTTACAGTCGTGTCTGACTCTTTGCAACCCCATGGACTGTAGCCCGCCAGGCTCCTCTGTCCGTGGAATTCTCCAGGCAAGAATACTGGAGTAGGTTGCCATTTCTTCCTCCAGGGGATCTTTCCAACCCCTGGGTCAAACCCACATGTCCTGTGGCTCCTGCAGTGCAGGCAGATCCTCTGCTGTTGAGCCACTGGGGAAGCCCAAATGAGGTCATGGGGTGAGGCCATTATCCCATAGGATTGGTGTCCTTATAAGAAGAAGAGATGCCAGGGATGCGTACAGAGAAAAGGCCCTGTGATGAGATGGCAGGAAGGTTGTCATCTGCAGGCCAAAGAGAGAGGCCTCAGCAGAGAACAAACCTTTGAGACCACGATCTTGGATGTCCAACCTCCAGAGCTATGAGACAACATATTTCTGATGTATAAGTCATCTAGTCTCCAGTATTTGTCATGGAAACTTTAGCAGACTAATACATTCTGAAATAATAATTATCTGTAATAATTATCCACAGAGCCTGTTTCAATCAAGGGAGGAAAAACTAACTGGTGTATTTTTATTTTTTTTTCTACTTTATGGTTCTGCTTTGTAAAGCTGGTGTGTCTCTTGATGAAGCTTCTTCCAAGAGCCTTTGTTTCTGTATGTTGGACTTTCACTTGTAGTTTCTGTTATGGACCTTAGGCTTTTTTGGAGTAAAAGTTATTGCTTACATATTGCTGTACATATCAAAGAAAGAAAAATCATTGCATTTCAGAGGAAAAGGGAACCTTAAAGATCTCTTAGTCCTTAGCCTCTGTCTTACTAATCACATTCCATACAGCTGAGTTTCTTTCCTGGCCAGAATCCTTTCTTTGGGGAAACTGTCTCAAATAATCCCATTCCACAGCCCCGCTCAGTCTGTAGAAGTTAGGATGGTGGACTTTGCTCTCCCCTTACCCTGCTCTTTGGGAGTCCCTATTCACTGTGATCAGCTCATAGCTGGATAGATAACTTGGGTGGCCAATTAAACACCTCCTTGGGATGTAAGCCTCAGTTATCACAAACAACGTTTCCGCTTCCAGATTGTAAGGGCCATCCCTGCTGTATGGAGAAGCCAACAAACAAAAATGGAACATCCAATGATACAGAAGGGAGTCTCTAATAACATGTGACACCATCCGTTTCCATATAGTACATGACTTTATGTGTGCCTGCTAAGTCACCTCAGCCGTGTCCAGTTCTTTTCAACCCTACAAACCATAGCCCGCCAGGCTCCTCTGTCCATGGGATTCTCTAGGCAAGAATACTGGAGTGGGTTGCCATGCCTTCCTCCAGGGGATCTTCCCAATCCAGGGATCCAGTCTGAGTCTCCTGTGACTCCTACATTGCAGGTAGATTCTTTACTACTGAGCCACCAGGGAAGCTCCACATGACTTCATATATGTATGCAAATACACGGTTGACCAAAAAGTTTGTTTGGGTTTTCTTCATGTTACAGAAAACACAAAATGAACTTTTTTGCCAACCCAATTTTTTTGTTGTTTAAGATATATATTTGGCTTTGCAGGTGGCCCTAGTGGTAAAGAACCTGCCTGCCAATGAAGAAGATACAAGAGATGTGGGTTTGATCCCTGGGTTGGGAAAGTTCCCTGGAGGAAGGAATGGCAACCCACCCCAGGATTCTTCCCTGGAGAATTCCATGGACAAAGGAGTCTGGTGGGTTACAGTCCATGGGTAACAAAAAGTTGGACACAACTGAGCACATAGATACATATTTACTATGTGTTGAGGCTGGCCAGTTTAAGGATTATAGAAATACTACCCAGCTTTCTTTTTCAGTCTCTCAGTGGGTTTATACCCCATGAGAGGCTCAAACATAAATGGCATACCTACCTTCTCCAAGTCGGCCATGCCTATGTCAGACATTTCTAATCAATCCTAGCAAGATTTCCCATCAATTTCCCTACCCTTTTCTTTTCTTTCTTTCTTTTTTTTTTTTTTTCTACCCCTTTTATAAGCACAGTCCTCATGACAGCAGCTTTTAAACAATGGAGTTTGGCCTACTGATGAAACCCTTTAGCCACCTTGCTGGCTATTCTTGCTTTCCCATGCTGGCTTCCTGACTTCCCGATCATCAAACAAAGCTGTTTCCAAAGCAGATGGGTGGTTTTTCTTAAAGCACAAAGCACATGGCAAACAGAGGCTGGTTCCCTTCCTTCATCACCTGGCTTCACAATGAAAAAGCACAGTTGAGCTTTTTTATGGGTTTGTAGTCCTTTCCCTCTTGAGCCCACAGAAGAAGGGAATGAGAAAATGTGATAAGGCAAGGGAAGAAAATCACCTAATTAAACTCAAACAGGGGCTTAGAGAAGTGGCAGAGCTGGTCCCAGGTGACAAGGACAGAGCAGAATTCAAATCCAGTTCTGTTTCCAGGAACCGTTTCCATGCCTCAAAAGACAGCAGCTAACCAGGAGGAAGGACAATGAGGACCTGGGCCCAGCCCCATGCTGGAGGCTTCCTCTCCCCTCACATCTCCTTCAGCTTTATTGAAGTGCATCCCTACATCCTCCCTAAGAACATATGTTTACAGCCGGTTGAAATAAGGCCAGTGGAAGACAGAAGCTCGATTCACCCATCTGTTCCTTCTCTTCAGGAACCAGCAAGCGTGATGAAGACTCAAAGGTTCAGGTTGCAAACCCACACCCAGGTGTCTTTGTAATCTTATCTTTTAAAGACAGTTAAATCCCATCCCACCAGTGAGAAGGGTGACTTTATTTCAACAGAAATGCAAAACATAGGAAAAAGAGAACACAAGAGCCTTCGAGTCAACATCTTGGCAGATCCCTAAAAAACAGCTGCAGCGCTAGTACAGGGAGTCTGAACCTCTGTCCTCCATGCTGAGAATTACAAGCACAGCTGGCGCTTGTTGAAATTTTACCATGGGCCTGGTGATATGCTAGGAGTTGGACAGACACCATCTCATTAAATCTCCGGAACTATTTCTTAAATGGACACTGACATCACCTCAAATGAGGAGCCAGAGACAAAAAAAGGTGAAATCACTTGTTCAGGGCAGGTAGACAGCAGTACAAATGGAATGAGAGATGACTCAAATGACTCCAACACCCGTACTCAAATAAGAACATTTATGGTTTTAGCAGACCAAGTTTCAAACACAGGAGCTTATAAAGAGGAGGATTTTCAAGAAGCACTAGCAGGCAGGGGGAAATGGAACATGGATGGAAGGTCGGTTATACCAAGTCCATCACCAACTAGTTGGCACTGTAGGTAGAGTTCATTTCCATCAGGGAATCCAGGGAGTAAGCTCAGAATGCATGTTTTATAGCCTGAATAAGCAATGTAAGGCCAGTATAGGGCCAGTCAGCCAAATCCGGCCCACTGCTTATTTTTATAAATAAAGTTTTATTGGAACACAGCCATGCCCATATGTTACTGTCTCTGGCTGCTTTCCAGCTAAAATGGCAGCTTTTGGTACTTGTAACAAAGACCATATGGACCCTTTATCCTAAAATATTTACTATATTTGGTCCTTAGTTGGAAAATACTTGCCAACCTTGATCTCAAGACAGTCTTGAGAGGCAAGAATGTGACATATTTGCACACCAAATCCTAAGTCACACATTGAAGATTGCCGGGGGAAGGGCACACTTCCAACCTGGCATCAGTATAGGCAGAGTTGGCTCTAGAGGCTCCACAAAGACACATGGCAAAGACAAGACCATTCAAAATGGTAACTACTCCCAGGAGTCAGGGAGGGTGGGCACCAACAGTCTCGGCTACAAAAGCAAACTTGTAAGTTGCCAACTGGGAGCCAACAAGCCACAGATTTTCTTTGCTTTAGCCATCCAGTGTTTTCCAAAACTGAAATAGTGGAATATTTTGTATTTAAAAAATCAAAATAACCATCCTTTCTTTAAAAGTCAGAAAATCTGGGGACTTTCCTGTTGCTCCAGTGGTTAAGAATCCTCTACACAATGCAGGGGACACAGGTTCGATCCCTAGTTGGAGAACTAAGATTCCACATGCTTCAGTGTGACTAAGCCTTAGCACTACAATTAGAGAGTCCCTGAAAAGTGAAAGTGTTAGTAGTTCAGTCATGTCCAACTCTTTGCGACCTGAAGGACTGCAGCCCACCAGGCTCCTCTGTGCATGGGATTTCCCAGACAAGAATACTGGAGTGAGTTGCCATTTCCTCCTCCAAGGGATCTTCCTGGCTCAGAGATTGCAAGCAGATTTACCACTGAGCCACCAGGGAAGACCAAATGCAGCAACAAAAGATTCCACACGATGCAATGAAGACCCTGCATGCGGAGACTAAGAGCCCACAAGCCAAAAACAACAACGGCAACAAAAATCAGAGAATCTGACACTATTGGGTCTCCATCCATGTAGGACCTTTTAGAAACGGCATGTGTTGTCCAGGGGATTAACTGACCAGCTCTGCTGGATTATGGGGCTTCCCTGGTGGCTCTGGTGGTAAAGAACCCATCTGCCAATGTGGGAGACATAAGAGACCAGGGTTCGATCCCTGGGTGTGGAAGATCCCCTGGAGGAGGGCATGGCAACAGACTCTAGTACGCTTGCCTGCAGAATCCCATTGACAGCGGAGCCTGGCAGGCTACAGTCCCTGGGATTGCAAAGAGTTGGACATGACTGAAGCAACTTAGCATGCACAATGGATTAAATTAACTGCCTGGCCCTAGGTAAGCATCGGAGTTTGAACATAGCACCACCATCATAATAGGCTAAAAGAGGGTACGTGACTCTCCCGAAGGATATGCGACAAGTCAGTGGCTGAGATGGCTTGCTGCCCGGGAACTTTGCTGCCTGTGTGCTGTCCCAAGCAGTCTAAGGTCACAGCTCCCTTTTGTCCACACACTCATTTCCATGTCCTATGCCCCCACCTGTGTGTGATCCCAGTAAAAGGTCTCTGGGTGGAGAGCTGGTCTCTGCTCTGTCCTCACAGACTCTGAATAATGTATTAGTGAACATGAGATGAGGAATGTTAAGAAAAGAATGAATGTTGCTAAAAGTCGTGACCCTTCTCACCCAGGAGGAACAAAGAGTGCTTAATACAGCATTCAGCCACCTCTTTGTTGGCCTTCAGGCTCACAGACAGAAGAGCTGAGAGCTGCAAATTCGTACCCACCTGGGGATCCGTCATTGCCAATCAATTGGATTTGCTAATTGGAGTCTGACAAATCATATCCATAGTCCTTAATCCCTCTTTTTTTTTTCGCTAGTTTGCATGGATGAGACACACCTATACAAGGGAACTATGGTGATGGGGGTTTATCTGAGTATCTGAAGGACAGAAGGCTTGCACAAGAAACCACATACTGAGCCTTGGAAATAGTCTGGGTTTTAGCACTCTTGAGACTGGAATGTGTGGCACGATGCCTAGAAAACTGCACAGTGGCTCAAGATTCAGCCTAAGGTCTAGGAAACCCAGTCTCTTAATGCATACATCTCCTAAAAGAAGATTTCCAAAATACATCAGAAACTGCGCACTTGTTGCTGCCACTCTGATCCAAGCCCTCATTATCCACAAGGAGGGTGAGGGCGACGCCAAGCAGGAGTGTGGCCTTAAATAGGGTCTAGCTTTGCCCTGATCCAAAAGCTCAGATAGGTTTTGGGCTCTGTAGAGTAAAATGTTCCATAGGATTGCCAACTACACTGCCCCCCAACCCCCCCTCACACACACATACAGGGCTTTCCAGGTGGTTCAGACAGTAAAGAATATGCCTGTGATGCAGGAAACACGGTTCAGTCCCTGGGTCATGAAGATCCCCTGGAGAAGAGAATGTCTACCCTGCTCCAGTATTTTTGCCTGGAGAATTCCATTGACAGAGGAGCCTGGAGGGCTACAGTCCATGGGGTTGCAAAGAGTCAGACACGACTGAGTGACTAACACTTTCAAGGAAAAAGAGAACTAGATCAGTCATGGACTGCTGGTGTTCTGCTGCAAGGGCAGTGTCATCTCTTAGGCAAAGTGGGTCAAAACCATTTTGCCAGGGGCAGTTTGTCACAAAGCGGGCAGCTGGAAACCACTGGTAATCAACAAGCATGAAATCTGGAGGTTGGATGAGCCAGATCAGTAAAGGGACTCTAGTCTGGTTACCAGAGCATCCAGTATAAAGACAATGAGGGATCCTACTTCCAGCTTCTTCTGTTGGGTGCTGGGTAAGAAGAGCTTCAGGGAATCCAGTTTGCTTTGTTCAGCCATAAAAAACGTCACGAAAGTCGATGGCAATTTTTGAGCTTCCACCTTGAACTTGTGAATTCTAAAGGAAATCAGTCTTGAATACTCATTGGAAGGACCAACGGTGAAGCTGAAGCTCCAATACATTGGCCGCCTGATGCAAAGAGCTGACTCATTGGAAAAGACCCCGATTATTGAAAAGGTTGAAGTCAGAGGAGAAGGAGACGACAGAGGATGAGATGGTTGGATGGCATCACCTTCTCAATGCACAAGAGTTTGAGCAAGCTCGAGGAGTTGGTGATGGACAGGGAAGCCTGGCGTGCTGCAGTCCATGGGGTTGTAAAGAGTTGGACACAGCTGAGCGACTGAGCTGAACTGAACCTTGAACTTGACAGTAAGCCAGGGTTGTGTGTGTTGGGATGCTTCAGACTATTGGTACCACACTGTGCCCACCCAGAAAGACTGTCCTCCTCAAAAGCCACTGAAAGTCAGCCATTGCCCTTGATTGTGGCTTGGAGGCATTATCTAGGGACTACTTGATTTTTTTTTTTTCCCCTCTGTAGAGAAGTTTTGCCTCTCAAGAGAATCCCTAATTGATCATTAGTTCTCTTGAGAGTCCCTGCTGCTGCTGCTGCTGCTAATTTGCTTCAGTCCTGTCCGACTCTGTGCGACCCCATAGACAGCAGCCCACCAGGCTCCCCCGTCCCTGGGATTCTCCAGGCAAGAACACTGGAGTGGGTTGCCATTGCCTTCTCCATGAGAGTCCCTAGTATGTATAATTAAGCTTATACATAATTCAGACATCACATCCTCCTCTTCATCTCATCCAGCCTTCAACACTGCCCTGTCATCTCCCTCAGCCCTAAAATGTCTACTGTATCTTGATCACCAAATAGCCTTGAGACGAGGGTGCTTCTAGAACACTTAAAGCTCATTTGGTCCATTAGACCCTCCTTCATACTGGATCAGTCCATCAGCCTTTAACCTCTTGGTAACAATTACTACTTTTCTCACACCTACCAGACCAATCTCATTTTCCACATCCATCCACCCTTCATTGCCATCAGCTCTATCTCTATGATAGAGTCACTTTCTGGAAAAGTCTGCTCTTAGAACACCAGACAGGTATGGAGGGAAACAAAAGGGGGTCACTGAATTGGATAGCAGAGTTCTTGCCCAGATTTCAAGTCTACTAGGGAAAGAGAGGCAAGAACTATCGAGAAATTCACTAGCCCCAACCTCTACTGACTGGCAAAGGAGAATGAATCTAATGACATTTCTATCATATGAGAGAGGCTTTTCATGCAGAGGTTAAACTTTTCTAATTTTACAAAGGAGAAAACTGAATTTCCACATGGCTGAGTTTCTTGTTAGAAGCCATACAACGTTAAATAAATAAATAAGGCTCATCTGAATCCAGCGCTCTCTGCCTCTGCAAACTGGGAGCTTCATGTTACATCGAATAATCATGGCATTGACTAGACAGCTGCTGCAGACACCCTTCAAAAGACAGAAAAAGAAGGATAGGAGGGGGACTCCCCTGGCAGTGCAGTGGTTGAGCCTCTGTGCTTCTTCTGCAAGGAACATGGGTTCAATCCCTGGTCTGGGAACTAAGATCCTGAATCCTGCACACTGAAGCCAAAAGAAAAGAATGAGAAAAAAAAAGATAGGGGAACACACGAAATGAGAGAAGATTTCAAAGAGATTTGATTTTATGTTTAAATATTGGTATAAATATTCTTCATTTAAATACATGGCTACACACACACATACAAGGTCTCTGAATAACCCCCCCCCCTTTTTTTTTGCCTCGCTCCAAGAGAATGGATGAGATTTAGGGGAATTTCATTAAAGGTTGGAAGAATTATTCTTCCTCTCATCAATGTTTACCTGAATCATCACTATCATCACCCGCTCATCAGTTTTTGCTGTGTGGACAGAGAGGAGATTAGGGGAGCTTTAGCGGTTCCTGAGTCATTAAGTTCTGGGAATTGCATGAGGAAGAGATGGACAGCATCACTTTTGAGCCTTGGCTTTGAAAGACATCAGAGATTTCAGCTTGGCCACAGCAACTCACAGTAGCCCCTTCCCCCAAAAGGCAAAAGAGACCCCAGCCCTCAAACTTTTTCCCTTGTTCTACCTTTTTTTAAAAAAATGCTACGTAAGGTAAAAATTATGCCAACTTTAAATATTACCCATGCCATTTTTACTGTCTCATTTAAACAGGAGTTTTGATTAAATAATATATTTATGGAGTGGAATTCAGTAATAGGCAGTAAATTACCAGGAACCTTGACGTTTATCTTCTACCACATACATGAAATCCTCTTAATGAAAAACTCTAAAACCTGGTTTAAATTCCACGCAGAGCAGAGCACATTTGTTAATCTAGATAAAGATAGATGTTTATGATTTATATAGTAAACATCTATTTTATACATATATAAGAAGCGAAGTGGAGAAGGCAATGGTAACCCACTCCAGTACTCTTGCCTGGAAAATCCCATGGACGGAGGAGCCTGGTAGGCTGCAGTCCCTGGGGTTGCGAAGAGTCAGGCACAACTGAGTGACTTCACTTTCACTTTTTACTTTCATGCATTGGAGAAGGAAATGGCAACCCACTCCGGTATTCTTGCCTGGAGAATCCCAGGGACAGAGGAGCCTAGTGGGCTGCTGTCTATGGGGTCGCACAGAGTCGGACACGACTGAAGCAGCTTAGCAGCAGCAGCAGCAGCAAGAAGCTAAGTAAAAATTTGGACAAAGTTCCGCATTATGTTGTGACTCTGGCTGATTTAGTTTGTTGTCATCTGAAGCAAAACTGGCCCAGAGTAATGGCAGTATCCTTGCCTGGGAAATCCCATGGACAGAGGAGCCTGGAAGGCTCTAGTCCATGGGGTCTCCAAGAGTCAGACATGACTGAGTGACTAAATAACAACATTGACTCAAGTTACACTCAAGATCAGGATATTTGATTGAGAAATGAAGAAAAAGCTATGGTTTTCATGTATCAAGAATCAAAATTTAATAGTTAAGCTAGGTTTACTTCCCATGAAAAGAGCATGCCGGTGGTAAGGAGGTCTGGATTTTCCTTTCAGCTATGCCATCTCCCAGTGGTGTGGGGCTGGCAGGTGGCTAAATATTTCTGGGCCATGGTTTCGGCGGCAATCAGAGGATGGGAAAAGGACAAAATCCCTTTGAGCACCAATGATCCAGAGCTCACACGTGTCGAGGTAGACCTTCAAGAAAAGTAACTGTGAGAAACGTGAAAAGTGACAGCATGTCCCAGGACAGAATCCCCATCCCCCACTGCCTGTCCTCCAACTCAGGACCCAACTGAGTATTCAGGTAAACGGTGCCACTGAACACCCACACATAAGCAGGAAAAAAACAGAAAAGAAACAAAACATTAACTGACTGTCCAGATTAACTGACTGTCCAGTAATTCCAGAGGGTTGGGTGTGTATCTCAGTCAATCTTAACAGTATATCCCCATATCATGGGCAAGACTCAGCAATGTTAGGTGCCACCAGTAAAAAGGATGACCAGAACAGCAAAAGAAATGACAATAGTAACAGTAGTAATAGGTATATTTTCTGACGCCTTAGTATTATCTGGGATTAACAGATACATACAACTATATATAAAATAGGGAAACAACAAGGACCTAATGTATAGCACAGGAAACTATATTCAATATCTCATAATAAGCTAAAATGGAAAAGCATTGAAAAAGAATAGATAGATGTTTATATATAACTGAATCAGGCTTTCCCGGTGGCCCAGTGGTAAAGAATCCACCTGAAATGCAGGAGACAGGGGTTCAATCCCTGGGTCAGGAAGATCCCCTGGAAGATACACTACCTACTCCAATATTCTTGCCTGACGTATCCCATGGAGCACTCTTGCCTGGAGAATCCCATGGACGGAGGAGCCTGGTGGGCTGCAGTCTGTGGGGTCACTAAGAGTCAGACACGACTGACTGACTCCACTTTCACTTCTCACTTTCATGCATTGGAGAAAGAAATGGCAACCCACTCCAGTGTTCTTGCCTGGAGAATCCCAGGGACGGGGGAGCCTCATGGGCTGCCATCTGTGGGGTTGCTCAGAGTCGGACATGACTGATGCGACTTAGCAGCAGCAGCAGCAGTATCCCATGGACAGACGAGTTTAGTGGGCTGTGGTCCACAGGGTCACGAAGAGTCGGACATGACTGAAGTGACTCCACATGCACACATAAGTGAATTATGCTGCTCTATACACCTGAAGTAAACATTGCAAATTAACTTTTTTTCAATTAAAAAAAATACAGCATAGAGTTCAGAATTTAGGATTCATCAGATTCATACCCTATCTCTAGCTGCTTGTCTTTTTTTTTCAATTATTAATTTGATGTTATCCTCTCTCTGGAACTTAGTTGCTGTATTGATAAAATGAGAGGTAAAAGCCACATTTGCCTAATGGTGCTACTTACTGTGTGTACTATCTATGCATGCCAAGCGCTTAGACCACAGCGTGTGGGAAACAATAAAGCATAAAGAGTATAGCTCTTAATATCCCCAAATCATCCCACATTGCAGGACACATAGTAGGGAGTCAATCAGTCAATGCTGAATGAATGAGACACAGGCTAGTAAAAGGAGGAACTCTAACAAAATTGAATCCAATTAGGTATTACCTACATTTCACAAAGTCACAAACAAGTTATTTTTGTTTGTTTGCATTCATGCATCCTCTCGTTAAGAGTCAGCTCAACAACTTGGTAATTAAAACAAATATCTTGCATTTCCAAGGAACTTAGTGGCACAAAACGGAAGGCAATTACTCAATTCTGATTCAGGCTGAATATGCAGCGTGCCTTAATTTATTCTAATTTAATATTCAGAAGAATATCCTTAAGGTAATATCCTTCCATAGCTCACAATGACTGCAACACACCAAATTAAGGCCAGCATCCCTCAAGTGCAGGAGAGCTGAACCCCCAGAGCAGAAAGCAAACCTCAGATCTGAGGAAGCGCCTGGAGTCAGCCTGCTGCGGGCAGAACACCCTTGTGCATTGAGAAGACACCCTTCCGCCTTCATCCAAACTGAGCTCATTAACCCCTCAATATGCAATCATTCCCAAGTGTAAGCAAAGCAGACATATTTACACATCGACCAGATTGGTCCCCAGTCACACAGACTCAAGGGCTCTATTAGGAGCTGATGTACAGAATAGCATCCTTCCTGTCTAGGCTCCTGTCTAGGATCCAGATCAGAGATACCCTGGCCCACTGGATCCTGCACACACTTGTAGAATGCCCTGGAGACAAGCCCGCTCCCTGCTTGCCAACCCTCCTAGCCTCTTCTATGGGCATTTTACATTCTTCCCATTAAAATAAACCTGACATTTCACTTGGTTGCCACTTTCTCAGAACTGCTGAAGATCCTTTGAATACAGTGGGTCAAATTCAAGAATAAAGTGTCCTCAAAGAGCGTGTGTGTGTGTGATGGGGATAAGGTGTGTGTGCATACTAAGTCACTTCAGTTGTGTCTGACTCTTTGCAACCCCATGGACTGTAGCCCACCAGGCTCCTCTGTCTATGGGATTCTCCAGGCAAGAATACTGGACTGGGTTGCCATGCCCTCCTCCAGGGGATCTTCCCGACCCAGGGATTGAACTCACTTCTCTTTCGTCTCCTACATTGGCCAGCAGATTCTTTACCACTAGCACCACCTGGGAAGCCTCGGGGATAAGGCTGCTAAGTCGCTTCAGTCGTGTCCGACTCTGTGCGACGCCATAGACGGCAGCCCACCAGGCTCCCTCGTCCCTGGGATTCTCCAGGCAAGAACACTGGAGTGGATTGCCATTTCCTTCTCCAATGCATGAAAGGGAAAAGTGAAAGTGAAGTCACTCAGTCATGCCCGACTCTTAGCGACCCCATAGACTGCAGCCTACCAGGCTTCTCAGTCCATGGGATTTTCCAGGCCAAGAGTATTGGAGTGGGGTGCCATTGCCTTCTCCAGGGGATAAGGCAGGCATTGCCAAATATTCAAAGATGGCAGATGATTGCAAATATTGATCAGCTGTCTGCGTGCTCAGTCACTCAGTTGTGTCCAACTCTGAGGGACCTCATGGACTATAGTCCACCAGTCTCTTCTGTTCGTGGAATTTTCCAGCCAAGAAGACTGGAGTGATTTGCCATTTCCTTCTCCAGAGGATCTTCCCGACCCAGGGATTGAATCCAGTTTTCTGTGTCTCCTGCAATGGAAGGCAGATTCTTTACCACTGAGCCCCTTGGGAAGCATATATGATGTTACCTATGACTGTGAGACAAATTACTCTAATACTTCAAGTGGCTTAAAAGAACAATAATCATTTATTATCTCATGGTTCCTGTGGGTCAGGAATTCAGACAGAACATAGTAGACAGATGGACTTGAACCTTGCTTTAACCCGATCTCAGGGGGAAGACTTAAGGCTTGTGGCAGAGAACTGGAGTCCCCTGGAGGTTTGGTTGAGCTCAGAGGACTTATTTCTAAGGTATCTTACATGACGGCAAGTTGGGGCTGGCTGTTGGCAGGAGGCCACAACTCCCCCTCACAAGCTCTCTCCACAAGCTGCCTGAGGACCCAGGTACCACACATCTTTCTCTGAGATTTTTGCTGGATACCGAGGTAATGAGGGGGCTTTCCAGGTGGTGCTAGTGGTAAAGAATGTGCCCCGCAATGCAAGAGATGTAAGAGACATGGGTTCGATCCCTGGGTCAGGAAGATGCCCTGGAGGAGGGCACAGCAATCCACTCCAGTATTCTTGCCTGGAAACTCCTATGGGCAGAGGAGCCCGTGAGGCTACAGTCCACGGTGTCGCGAGGAGTCACAGCGAAGCAACTTAGTACGCAAGCAAGGTGATGATACACAGCATTTCTCAATTTCTCCTAATATTTTTTTTTTAGCTTACTTTTGGAATTGTGTAACATGTGCACAATCCAAATCCACCAATATTCTCCATTTTTAAGTGTACAGTCCTATGGCATTAAGTAAATTCACATTGGTGTACAACCATCACCATCATCCATCCCAGAACTTTTTTTTTTTTTTTTTTCCGCAAAACTTAAACTCTGTACCTATTTAACTCTGCACCCATCCCTGCTTCTCCTGGTCCCTGACAGTCACCATTCCACTTTTGACTATTAACTTGACTACTCTATGTCCCTCATATAAATGCAATCATACAGTATTTTATCTTTTTGTGACTGGCTTATTTCCCTCAGCACAATGTCTTGATGGTTCTTACCTGCTGGAAGATGTGTCAGAATCACCTCCTTTTCTTAAAGCTGAATAATATCCCATTGTATGAATACAACAGATTTGTTCCTCTACTGATGAACACTTGAGCTGTTTGACCTTTTCACTATTGTGAATAATTCTATTATGCACATGGGATCTCTTTGAGATGCTGATTTCAATTCTTTGGGGTATGTATCCAGAAGTGGAATCACTGGATCATACAATAATTTTTTTTTTTCTTTTTTCCTTTTTCTCTTTTTTTTTTTCTTCTGAAAGGCAACCATACTGTTGATATTCCCACCAGCAACGCACAAGTGTTTCAACTTCCCCACGTCTCTGCCAACACTTATTTTGTTTGTTTCTGCTTTTGTTTTATCAAGGCCATCCTAATGAGTATTAAGGGATGTCTCACTGTGGTTTTGATTTGCATTTTCCTAAGCATTAGTGAAGTTAGTGATGTTGAGCATCTTTTCAGGTGCATATTGGCTATTTCCGTATTTTCTTTGAGAAAGGTCTATTCAAATTCATTGCCCATTTTTGACTCAGGTTGTCTGCCAATGTGGCAGTATTTTAGTTCTCTATCTATTGTGAGGGGCATTAATTCTTGGGCAGATATGCGATGCTATCTCTTTTCTCCTCTTCATCTCTCTTATTCAGAGTAAGAGACAGATGGTGAGACTCTTATTACTCAAGAGCAGGCAGTTAACCAGCATGACTGCCTGAGGGAGATTTCCTTTGGGAGAAAGGGGACTGAGCAAGTGATATCCATCTGGGCCCCATGGGGCTCCTGGGCACCAGGCCTTTGTGTCCCCGGTTTCTGAGATTACAGAAACAGCCTTCATTCAGCCTCCATGACCTCCCCTGAGTTCTGATGGGCAGATTCAAGTAGTGATTAATTAGAGACTTAGGAACAGGAGGGGATATAAGACTGGGGAGAAACAGTCAAGAACAGCCTTGGGGCAAGGTCCTGTCTCCTCATCAACAGATATAGGATCTTTGAGCTGTTTTGCAGGTACGGAAACCCCCTCCAGGTGGGAGAAATTAATGAGGGTATGGCTGCCCACAAGCATGCAGACCCCCAGATGAGCTGGACCTGAAGGTCGATGATGCTGACTCCTTACCTCACCACCAACCCATCAGAAGAATGTGCACGTCGATCGTGCCTTCTTTGAACAACTGCTATAAACCTTCTCACTAGCCTCCCCAAGTTGGGACGCATGGTTTTGAGGGCATTAGCCTGCTGGGTTGCCCTCTGCCTGGCAAAGTAACACAGCTATCCTCTTCTACTTCACCAACACTTTGCTCTGAGATTTGATTCAGCACCAATGTGCAGAGAAGCTGAGCTTTCGGCATCAGAAGGATGCTGATGGAACCAGAGAGAGATCTCACATTCTGCTCCGCACCGTCCCCCCAACCCCCGCCACCCCCCTTCCTGGACAGATCAGCAAGAATCAGCTTGATTACCTACAAAACACAAGCTAAGAAACGCACAGTGGGTGTTTTTTTTTCCCATCCCATTTTCCATTCCCCATAATAAGTACTTAAAGCAGTGTTTAAAAAATGTAGGTCAGAATAAAAAGAGATTTAACTTTTAATGTTTGAATTAAAACAGCATGAACAACTCCTTTGAATACAATAAAAAAAAAAACCTACAAGATATTCCCTGAAACAATCATTTCTAACTATTTTCCTCTGCATTTCATAAATAATAAATGTGTTAAAAAATAACCCCGTAGTAACACATTCTCTAATATACTAGTTATGCAAGCTAGATATAACTCTAAGAATCCCTAAATGTGAGAAAAATTGAATTTGGTGGGACTTTTTTTAAGCTAAAAATTAAATTTCCCTGGCACCACGCAGACCTTTTCCCTCACAGCTATAGTCATAACTGGATTTTTAAGCCTTCTGAAAACATTGTGGTTTGCAATAAAGCAAAACACTGTCTGCTTAGAATACAGAAAAGCACACGTTTTGATGTATACCAGAGGGTCAGCGTTTACCCGGTGGAGGCAGGGAAAAGGCTGTGGTCGACATCTCGAGAAGTGTGACTGACTTGCCTCGGGACTCAGACTACACCCCCTTAATTCATATGAATTAAAAATACGAGCTTCATATTTTCAGGTTACCAGTAAAGTGGTTTTCTCAGCATTCTACCCCCATTTCCACCCTTAGCATCACTTCTCTGTGATGAAAATGAGGAGCCAGGCAGTGGTAAGAACACACCTGGCTTCCAAGCGCGGGCTGTGCTGGCGCTGAAGGCAGTGGGGCGTCCGGGAGAGGAGATGCTTAATAAAGGACTGAAGGGCTACAGTGTGGCCTCGTGGATAAAACACCAGACTGGGGACAGGGGGAAGCAAGCGGCTCTCCTGGCTCCCCCTTCCTGTCCGCTCGCTTGGAACTCAGCCATGTGTATGCAGACAAGTCTGCAGCTCTGTGAACGTCTTTCCTTCACAATGACACGTGACACGTGCTTGGGGACCTGATGCCTCATTCTCTGACAGCAGACGCTCCACCAGGCTATACCTCCAAGCTTCAGATGTGACTATGGTGGCAGCAATGGTGATGATGATGGTGGTGATGATGGTGATGATGATACTGATGATGGTGGTGGTGATGGTGACGATGATGGTGGTGATGATGGTGATGATGATACTGATGATGGTGGTGGTGATGGTGACGATGATGGTGGTGATGATGGTGATGATGGTGGTGGTGCTGACGATGATGGTGGTGATGATGGTGATGATGATGGTGATGGTGGTGGTGGTGATGGTGATGGTGGTGACGATGGTGATGATGGTGGTGGTGATGGTGATGATGATACTGATGATGGTGATGGTGGTGGTGACGATGATGGTGGTGATGATGGTGATGATGGTGGTGGTGATGGTGATGGTGGTGATGATGGTGGTGATGATGGTGATGGTGGTGGTGACGATGATGGTGATGATGGTGGTGATGATGGTGATGATGGTGGTGATGATGGTGATGGTGGTGGTGACGATGATGGTGATGATGGTGGTGATGATGGTGATGATGGTGGTGATGATGGTGGTGATGACGATGGTGTAGTACTGATGACGATGGTGATGATGATGGTGGTGGTGATGGTGACGATGATGGTGATGATGATGGTGTAGTACTGATGACGATGGTGATGATGACGATGGTGATGATGATACTGATGATGGTGGTGGTGGTGACGATGGTGATGATGGTGATGGTGATGGTGGTGATGATGGTGACGATGGTGATGATGGTGGTGGTGACGATGATGGTGGTGATGGTGATGATGATGGTGATGGTGGTGGTGGTGATGATGATGGTGGTGATGGTGATGATGATGGTGATGATGGTGGTGGTGACGATGATGGTGGTGACGATGGTGATGATGGTGGTGACGATGATGGTGGTGACGATGGTGATGATGATGGTGATGATGGTGGTGGTGATGATGATGGTGGTGACGATGGTGATGATGGTGATGATGGTGATGGTGCTGACGATGATGGTGGTGATGATGGTGATGATGATGGTGGTGGTGACGATGATGGTGGTGACGATGGTGATGGTGGTGACGATGATGGTGGTGATGATGGTGATGATGATGGTGATGGTGGTGGTGACGATGATGGTGGTGATGATGGTGATGATGATGGTGATGATGGTGGTGGTGATGATGATGGTGGTGACGATGGTGATGATGGTGATGATGGTGATGGTGCTGACGATGATGGTGGTGATGATGGTGATGATGATGGTGATGGTGGTGGTGACGATGATGGTGGTGACGATGGTGATGGTGGTGACGATGATGGTGGTGATGATGGTGATGATGATGGTGATGGTGGTGGTGACGATGATGGTGGTGATGATGGTGATGATGATGGTGATGGTGGTGGTGACGATGATGGTGGTGACAATGGTGATGATAATGGTGATGATGGTGGTGGTGACGATGATGGTGACGATGATGGTGGTGACGATGGTGATGGTGATGGTGATGGTGATGGTGGTGACGGTGGTGACGGTGGTGATGATGGTGGTGATGATGGTGATGGTGGTGATGATGGTGATGGTGGTGATGATGATGGTGGTGGTGATGGTGACAATGGTGATGGTGATGGTGATGGTTGTGACGATGGTGATGATGGTGGTGGTGACGATGAGGGTGGTGATGATGGTGATGATGGTGGTGATGATGGTGGTGGTGATGGTGACAATGATGGTGGTGACGATGGTGATGGTGGTGATGATGATGGTGGTGGTGATGGTGACGATGGTGATGGTGATGGTGATGGTGGTGACGATGGTGACGATGGTGATGATGGTGGTGGTGACGATGATGGTGATGATGGTGATGGTGGTGACGATGATGGTGGTGATGATGGTGATGGTGACAATGGTGATGATGATGGTGATGGTGGTGGTGACGACGGTGATGACGATGGTGATGGTGATAATGATGGTGTGGTAGTGATGATGGTTGTAGTGATGGTGATGACGATGGTGATGGTGATGATGATGGTGGTGATGATGGTGATGATGGTGGTGATGATGATGGTGGTGGTGATGGTGACAATGATGGTGATGATGATGGTGATGGTGGTGGTGACGATGGTGATGACGATGGTGATGGTGATGATGATGGTGTGGTGGTGGTGATGGTGGTGGTGACGGTGATGATGATGGTGATGGTAGTGATGGTGGAGATAAAGGTGGTGATGATAGTGGTGACGATGGTGATAAAGGTGGTGGTGGTGGTCAGTGGCTGATGTTTTTTTTATTATTTGTGATTGCTTTGTTCTGTTTGAGTGTATGTGTGTGTTCATACTAGATAAAAATATAAGAAAAGCAAATAATTTGAAATGATGACACACGCACACACACAACTGTTACTGACTGGTGGTCTTTATAGGTTTTTTCCTTCCCATTTTGACTTCATGCTTGGGGGCTATTTTCTGAAGACTCTTAAAATGAAGGCAATTTCGCTAGAGATCTTGGAAGCTACAGGGTAGCTGTCCAACACATCACTGATTCCAAGGAATTTATGATCTCCTTGGGCCAACAAGGTTGCCCGAGATAAAATGATTAGGGAAGATAAGAGTGTACATAATTAATCCATTAAAGCAGCCTTGTCTCTGCATTTAAGGTTCTTTCTTCAAGCGTGCTCTGAGTTCTATGCTTCCAGCTCACTTTTCATTATCCGACAACAATCTCTGCTCTAGAAGTGTCCCCTGCTAAGTCACTTCAGTTGTGTCCGACTCTTCGCAACCCCATGGGCTGCAACATACCAGGCTCCTCCGTCCATGGGATTTTCCAGGCAAGAGTACTGGAGTGGGGTGCCATTGCCTTCTGCAGAAGTGTCCCCTGCTGGCTGCAAAAATCAAGACTACTTCTCTTTTCCTCCCTCCTTCTTCCAGGCTGCCTCCACCCCAATCCAATCCTTCATAACCTGGGCTATGAGCTTCTAAAAATCCTGAAGCCCAGGGATACTCTGATGAATTAAATCAGAATCCTTGGGAGACAGTACCCAGGGATCAATCCTTCTGAACACTCCCCACAGGATGTCAGTGTACAGTCAACGTAGAGAACCCTAACTGCACACGCGAAGAATGATGCCATCTGCTAAAGGGATTGAAAGCCACAGAGTAATCCAGCAACTCCCCATGAGCTGGGGGTTCCACTGAAGAGGGGAAAATCATAAATCACAAGTTTGGGGTGGCAGTGAGGAGCTGCAGCAGGAAAGTAGGGCTCAGCAGGACACTATAGGAACTACGCTTACTGTATACTAGCGTTACACAGTGAGCCATGTCACTCACAGCATTAGACAGTCCGTTTCAGAATTTACACAGATCTATCAAATATATATGGAAATATACAACTATACACACAGTAATAAAAACTATAAAATATATATTTATTTTATATAAATTATATTATAAATATAAAATACAATATGTTGTGGAATCTACACAAACCTATCAAATATATATCAAATATAGATACTATTGAAATATAAAATAAATTTTGGTCATACCTGGCAGATCTTACCTCCTCAACCAGGGGAATCAACCCATGACCTCTGCACTGGGAGCATGGAATCCTAATCCTGGGCCGCCAGGGAAGTCCCTCTATATCCTCTGGAATTAAGTTTCTGGCTCTCCAATTTGGCTCAATTCAGAACAAGCTTTCACCTTGAAACTTCGATCCCCCAAGTCTCAAGAGGGCTCTGAGTCACAAACATCACTAGTATTTCACAGGCCAATGAGGTCTATCCTCAACACACGCCTGGAAGTCAGGCACCATCCAAGGAAGCAAGGACACAGAAGTGAACAAAGCAGAAAGGAAGGAAAAACAGAAACCTCGGTGCTGGCTTTGGTCCTTTCAGAAAGGAAGAGGAGAAACATCTTTGCAAGAGATCAACCTACCAACATAAGGCTGAGATAAATAACTGCCTTTCACTGGACCTTGATGGACTGGCAACATCAGCTAGACTGGAGTGTGTGTGTGTGTGTGTGTGTGTGTGTGTGTATTAGTTGCTCAGCTGTGTCCGACTTTGTGAACTCAAGGACTACAGCCCACCAGGTTCATCTGTCCGTGGGATTTTCCAGGCAAGAACACCGGAGTAGGTAGCCATTCCCTGCTCCAGGGCATCTTCCTGACCCAGGGATCAAACCTGGGTCTCCTGCAATTGCAGGCAGATTCTTTACCACCCGAGCTACCAGAAATTCAAACTCTTGAGCCCCACCCAGCCCTAGGGATGCAGAAATTCTCAGGGGAGGGGCCACCAAGTCTCTTAGGTGATGCTCCAGCAAAGCGGACTTTGAGAATCCTTGGGATGGGAAGAGAGAAAGGGTTCCTGGGAATTAGGTATTCAAGGGTTAATAACCAGGAGTGGTGGATTAGCATCTGCTTGGAAAGCTGGCTAAGTAGCTGTGAGAGGCCTGGGGGAGGGAAGAGAAGGGGGAACAGTTGCATTCCAGCAACAACCAAAAGCACAGATTAGCACATCCTGGGGGAATACCTGCCGGGAGGAAGCACATAGTCTAAATGAAAAACAAAAATAAAAAAGGGCCACGTGGGTTTTTATTTATTTATCTGTTTGTTTTTTTGTATCAGCCTGGGATGAGGAGCTTCAGATTGAAATGCTACTTTTAAGAACGCAAGGGACCCAGAAGAAGCATTTAAACAGTGAGTCCCTGAGATGTGCATTCTCTTTTACCAGTTTTGAAAAGGAAGAAGAGCTAAGCGGCATCTTTATCTTAAATATGCACAGATGTTCCTTCGGACTACAAAGCTGTCCACCGTCAAGACAAAGAGAGCCCTGGGCTGCCTGCTGGAGAAGAATACAGGCGAACACGACTCCATTATTTTTCGAATCCTCAGGACTGTCCCCTCCCCCCTGCCCTCCTCCCCACCCCCTGCGCAGTTTTCCAAAAAGCCTCCCAGGCTTGCAGCCTCTCCAGCCACTGCAAGCGTCATCAACTTTAGGAGCCAAGGAAATTCTGACGCATGCCCTGTGAAAAGGACCCCAGAAGAAGGTTGCTGCCTGCAGGGTCCCCCATGACAAATCTCAGTACACAGAGGCATTGGCAATTCTGAATTAGGAGACTGTTTTGGTTTTGGTTTATACACAAGGCGGAGAGATCTGATGTCCAGAATTTAAAGCGGTCTTTAGGAGGCCTTCCCTGGTGGCCCACTGGTTGGCGCTTCATCTTTCAATGTAGGGGTTGTGTGGGTTTGATCCCTGGTTTGGAGAACTAAGATCCTACACGCCTCCTGGTCAAGAAACCAAAACACGAAGCATGATCAATACTGTAACAAATTAAATAAAGACTTTTTTTTTTTCCTAAAAAGAGTCTTTTGGTTATTTATGCAAAAATGAATGAATGAATGAAAAAATAAAATTACTTAGAGAAATAGAGTTACAGATTTTTAAAAATTATATAGCTTCATGAGTTTAGCACAGATCATTTGACCAGGCTTTATTTTATTCACATTTGCAAAGAATCATGCCTACGGGAGAATATTCCTCATTCTTTCCTTGTCTGCCTGTGTTGGTGTGTATAAAATAAACTTTGATACACTTTCTAAAAATACTTGATTATATACAAGCCCTTCAGTTCAATTCAGTTCAGTCACTCAGTCGTGTCCAACTCTTTGTGACCCCATGAATCACAGCATGCCAGGCCTCCCTGTCCATCACCAACTCCCGGAGTTCACTCAAACTCATGTCCATCGAGTCAGTGATGCCATCCAGCCATCTCATCCTTTGTAGTCCCCTTCTCCTCCTGCCCCCAATCCCTCCCAGCATCAGAGTCTTTTCCAATGAATCAACTCTTCGCATGAGGTGGCCAAAGTATTGGAATTTCAGCTTCAGCATCAGTCCTTCCAATGAACACCCAGGGCTGATCTCCTTTAGGATGGACTGGTTGGATCTCCTTGCAGTCCAAGGAACTACAAGAGTCTTCTCCAACACCACAGCTCAAAAGCATCAATTCTTCGGCGCTCAGCCTTCTTCACAGTCCAACTCTCATATCCATACATGACCACAGGAAAACCATAGCCTTGACTAGACGGACCTTAGTCGGCAAAGTAGTATCTCTGCTTTTCAATATGCTATCTAGGTTGGTCATAACTTTCCTTCCAAGGAGTAAGTGTCTTTTAATTTCATGGCTGCAGTCACCAACTGCAGTGATTTTGAAGCCCCCAAAAATAAAGTTTGACACTGTTTCCTCTGTTTCCCCATCTATTTCCCGTGAAGTGACGGGACCAGATGCCATGATCTTCGTTTTCTGAATGTTGAGCTTTAAGCCAACTTTTTTACTCTCCTCTTTCACTTTCATCAAGAGGCTTTTGAGTGCCTCTTCACTTTCTGCCATAAGGGTGGTGTCATCTGCATATCTGAGGTTATTGATATTTATCTCAGCAATCATGATTCCAGCTTGTGCTTCTTCCAGCCCAGAGTTTCTCATGATGTACTCTGCACAGAAGTTAAATAAGCAGGGTGACAATATACAGCCTTGACGTACTCCTTTTCCTATTTGGAACCAGTCTGTTGTTCCATGTGCATTTCTAACTGTTGCTTCCTGACCTGCATCTAGGTTTCTCAAGAGGCAGGTCAGGTGCTCTGTATTCCCATCTCTTTCAGAATTTTCCACAGTTTCTTGTGGTCCACACAGTCAAAGGCTTTGGCATAGCCAATAAAGCAGAAATAGATGTTTTCTGGAACTCTCTTGTTTTTTCGATGATCCAGTGGATGTTGGCAATTTGATCTCTGGTTCCTCTGCCTTTTCTAAAACCAGCTTGAACACCTGGAATTTCACGGTTCATGTACTGCTGAAGCCTGGCTTGGAGAATTTTGAGCATTACTTTACTAGCGTGTGAGATGAGTGCAATCGTGTGGTAGTTTGAGCATTCTTTGGCATTGGCTTTCTTTGGGACTGGAATGAAAACTGACCTTTTCCAGTCCTGTGGCCACTGCCGAGTTTTCCAAATTTGCTGGCATATTGAGCACAGCACTTTCACAACATCATCGTTCAGGCCCTTAATACATTCTAGAAGTGAAGTTG
The DNA here is from genome assembly GCF_016772045.2 of Ovis aries. Classification (NCBI taxonomy): domain Eukaryota; kingdom Metazoa; phylum Chordata; class Mammalia; order Artiodactyla; family Bovidae; genus Ovis; species Ovis aries. Next base: position 6,378,804 of record NC_056077.1, on the reverse strand, counting down.
CTCAGTCGTGTCCTTAGCAATTCTTTGCAATCTAATGGACTATATAGCCTGCCAGGCTCCTCCATCTATGGGATTTTCCAGGCAAGAATACTGGAGTGGGTTGCCATTTTTTTCTCCAGGGGATCTTCCCCACCCAGGGATCTAACTCAGGTCTCCTGCATTGCAGGCAGACTCTTTACTGTCTGAGCCACCAGGGAATCCTGAATACATTCTAGGCTCTGTACTAAGCCTTCTGTGACCCCTATCTCATTCACAGGATTAAAAACTAGTTGTTCAGTTGTGTCCAACTCTTTGAGATCCCATGGACTGTAACCCACCAGGTTCCTTTGTCCATGGAATTCTCCATACAAGAATACTGGAGTGGGTTGCCATTCCCTTCTCCAGGGGATCTTCCCAACACATGGATGAAACCCAGGTCTCCTGCATTGCAGGTGGATTCTTTCCTATCTGAGCCACCAGGAAAGCCCACCTCATTACCTATGCCCCCAAATACTTCTTGATAGTTACTCCTTGTCAATGATGGCTTTTTTTCACTGACGATCTGTCAGTGAATAAGACATCCACGTCCCTGACTTTATGAAACTCATACGCAAGTTGGAAAGTGGAGGGGCTGAGGCAATGAAAAAGTAAGTGAATACAGAGAACGGTCAATGAAAAGTGCTAATGAGAAAAAGAACCTTGAGGAGGGGAATGGCTATGGGGATATTTACCATAGTAAGGCCAGGATGTTAGTACTTATGTTACATCATTTTGTTTTTTGGAAGCCTTTTGCCTAGAGCCATGTGGCTTGGAGGTGATGGAACCTTCATCTGAATCCAAAGCAGGATGCTTAATTATAGCGCTCTGATGTCGGTGATAGTGGCTCCTTCCCTGGCCCTCTAGTGCTTAAAAGCCTGGAAGGGAAGGTGCACAGGGATGAGGGGCAGAGGGGCTGCTGCCATGGTTGGGCCCCTGCAGGCCCACCCTCCATCCTCTGCACGCTGCTCCCTGCCCTAGAGCATGTCCTGCAGACATCGTAAGGTGACCAGATCCTTCCTGCCTGTTGGTTTGGACCAATGGGGAGTTCAGGGAAGTGAGGAGAGAGGAAGAGGAGGCCAGGGTATTTATTCTGAAGCTAATTTTAGGTCAGTGATTTTAGGCTGTCTCTTCTTAATTCTTAGGAACCACTCTGTCTCATTGTCCCCCTAGCTAAAGGATGAGAGCATCTTTTATTTGAATAGCTCAGAGTACTCACTCTTTCTGGTTTCCTTATACCCACAGATATATAAGCAGTCTATGTATTTAACTCTCCTTACATCATCTGATTTGTGGGTGGTATGGTTAGCCATCACCAACAACAGCCAAAAGGAAATACGGATGCATTGTTTAACATCACAGAGACACACTCAGAGACGTGGATGTTCACATCTGGCTTTTATATCACCTTTATAACATCATCCCTGTTGAGATGAAGGCTGCCTTCCTAATCTGTCTACAGTCAACCCGAAAAAAGTGAAAGTGTTAGTCAATCAGCCATGTCCTACTCTTTGTGACCCCATGAACTATAGCCCACCAGGCTCCTCTGTACATGGAATTTTTCAGGCAAGAATACTGGAGTGGGTTGCCATTTCCTTCTCCAGAGGATCTTCTTGACCCAGGGATTGAACCTGGGTTTTCTACATTGCAGGCAGTTTCTTTACTGTCAGAACCACCAGGGAAGCCCACAAGAGGGCAATTAGGGGACAATGTATCTACCTTCTCAGTGGCTTTCATATTTTCAGAGTGGTAGATGCTCTAAGGTTGACATGGTCTGAGTTCACTCAACACTCTCCTGGCCCAGAGGGGCTATAAAATTCACAAAAAAATAGCCCACAGGTAAAAGAATCACAGGTTCATTTATCTCTTGAAATACAAGACAACTCTTTGCTGGGAATCCTAACACAGATGTGAGAAAATAAAGGATGTTAATTGTGGAAAAATAGTGCCAAGAAAAACAAAAATATTGGCAACCAGCCTGACATTCAGGAAGGGAGTGCTGCAGGCTATTAGTGCAGACAGCAGAAGATGGCATTCACTGCCCTGTGATGGATGGATGGATGGATGGATAGATAGATACATGGATGGGTGGATAGACAGATAGATGCAAGCATGGATGGATAGATAGACAGATAGATATATGGGTGGATAGATGCATGGATAAACAGACAGACAGACAGATAATTAGTTTCTTTCTTCATTGGAAGGCTTGATGAAGCAAGCTACCATGACTTGTGAGATCTGAGTACCCCAATCAACTAGGGATTGAACCTAAGCCCTGGCCAGTAAAAGAAGTATGGAGTCTTAACCACTGGATTACCAAGGAATTCCCTTCAGTAAAGGATCATGTGATGAGGTCATCCTGCACTTCGGTGGGCCCTAAATTCAATGATGAGTGTCCTCAGAAGAAGAGGAGAGGATACAGAGATGCAGAAGTAAAGGCCAGGTGAAGATGGAGACGGGAGTAATGCGACCACAAGCCAAGGAATGCCAAGGATCAGCGGGAGCCACCAGGACCTAAGACAGGGGCTTAGAGCAGATCCTCCCTCAAGCTTCCAGAAGAAACCAACCATGATGACATCTAGATTTTGAACAGTTTGCCTCCAAGCCTGTGATGGAAGGCATTCCTACTGCCCCCACTCAGTTTGTGGCAATGTGTTACAGCACCCCCAGGACAAGATACAAGGGCCCTGTTGGCCTTGCTGGGCTTCCTTGGAGGCTCAGCAGTAAAGAACCCTCCTGCAATGCCAAAGTGGCAGGAGACTTAGTTTCCATCCCTGTTGGAAAGATCCCCTGGGGGAGGAAATGGTAACCCATTCCAGTATTCTGGCCTGGAGAACTCCATGGACAGAGCCTGGCAGGCCACAGTCCATGGGGTTGCAAAGAGTCAGACACAACTGAGTGACTTTCACAAGCTGTGTGATGTTGAGAAGTTTGCTATAACCGTCTGTGCTTCATTTGTTTGTTTGTTTGTTTGTTTGTTTGTTTTGTCTTCTATAAAATGCAGCTAATAATCAAACTAACCCCACAGGGGCTACTCTGAGGAATTGTTTTGAAGACATTAATACACAGAAACTTCATGATAAATAGGAAGCACTCAATAAGCATTTGTTGTTCATTTTCGAAGACGTGTCTGACTTTCTGCGACCCCATGGACTGCAGCACACCAGGCTCCTCTGTTCTCCACTATCTCCCAGAGTTATCAAGTTGAGAAATGGTGTTTAAAACAGGACCCCTTAGAGCCACTTAGGGTGTGTTTCTTCCTCTTTCCTTCCATCCCCTCCTCCTTCTTTACACCACCTCTTACTTAAGAAAAGGACTAAGTCTGCATTTGCTGCGATGAAAATACTTGTTTATTGACGGAGAATGCCTATAGTCAATGCCCAGACATAACTGTGCCCGTGATTAATTAGTAAGCATTATATAAGTGGGAAATTGCTGCTATATCTTCTCTGCATTTGGAGGGCAGGGAGTAATTCCTTTATCAAGAAGGGCCACAGAAGGTGGGATTCTCACTGAGAGGGAAAGAGGGTTTGGGAAAATAAATAAGGGCTTCATGCTTATGTCCCTGGTTACTCATTCATTAAATGATGCTTCTGGATGTCGGGAGGGAGTTACAACATGAAAGTTATGAATTGGGGTCCAGGCAGACATTTATTTAATTAACAATTAATTTGATTGGACTTAAGATGGTTTTGCCTGGCATTTATGAAGTCCTCCTATGGCCATAGATTATCAGCATTAGCAGCTATTGGAATCACCTGGACAGCTTGATAAAGCTGCAGCTGTGCGTTAAGTCTCTTCAGTCATGTCTGACTCTTTGTGACCCTATGGACTACAGCCCATGGACAAGCTCCTCTGTCCATGGGATTCTCCAGGCAAAAATACTGGAGTGGGTTACCCTGCCCTCCTCCAGGGGATCTTCCCATCCCAGGGACTGAACCCACGTCTCCTGCAGCTCCCGCATTGCAGGCAGAGTCCTTACCGCTGAGCCACCGGGGAAGCCTACAACTGCACCAGTCCCAAAGTCAAATAATCTAATTCAGTAGATCTGGAGTCCCCAAATCTGCAACTTTTAAAGAATTTCTAAGTGGGTCTCCTGCAGGTTACTCTGAGTCCTGCCTTGGGGAACAAAGCACTGGAACAGGGGTCCCCAACCTCTGGGATCTAGTGCCTGATGACCTGAGGTAGAATAGATGTAATAATAATAACAGAAAAAAAAAGGACGCAATACATGTAATGCGCTTGAGTCATCCTGAAACTGCCCTCCAACACCCACCTTGGTACATGGAAAATTGTCTTCCATGAAACTGGACCTGGTGCCTAGAAGGTTGGGGACCACAACCCTAGGAGGATACCCAGGATGCCTGCATCCCTCTGAAGACTTGTGCCAGCTTCCTTTCCTCCCTGGTATTTTTCCAGGATTTCTGATAAAGGATGAAGCAAGGATGCTCTGCTGTGAGAAGCAGCTGATTGTCTGCAGCTCGGGGAAGGAGTGCACTGAGGTTGTGAAATATTTCCACCTGGGACGCGGAGGTTCCCGGCAAAGCAATAGAGAGAGTCTATTCATCAAATTGTGTACAGTCCCTGCTTCGAGAAGAGCAAATTTAATCTGGGCTATCTCAGCCCTCGCCTGGGTGCAGAAGACAGGGAGGGAGCCTGTGTTAGCTCTCTCTCACTTTAATTCCAGGAGAGGGCTGCACTTAGGAAAATGAACATTATTGGCATTGATCTTCCTTTGGGGCAAAACATTTCTACCAAGCTTCCTTCCTTTCAGATTTCAAGGAGAAGGAGACAGAAATGGATGTATTCCCCAAATGGAAACATCAAGGACAAGAGCATTTTTTAAATGTCTTCATATAATACAGAGTACATTCACATTCAGAAACTCTGTTTCATGTAGGATCCCCTATACTAGTTTTAACCAGAGTGGCTTAGTTGCCAGGTACAATACCCTCTGTTGAGCTTGCTTGTGACAAATGAATACCCTAAAGATACCTTAACACAATGGAACAGGAGTCAGGATAGGCTCTTGGCAGCAAGAATAGGAACCAAAGCTATAATTCGGATTTCCTATTCAAATACAAATCAAGAAGAGAGATTTGGTCCATCCTTAACTTGAGACCTTGAAAACCAAGAATCAAAAAATATTCACTTGCAAAAAATAAATCAGATGTTGGAAAGACAAAAAATATTCTCTTGCCAAAAAAAATTTAGCCGTTGGAAAGACAGTAAGAATGCTAGTTTCTGGAGCTGCTGGTGGGTCAAACATGAGATGATGTGGAACAGAAGTGACTGAATAGAATTCATCATGGGTCATGGAGAGGGAATGTGTAGAACCAGCAAGAGGCCCGTTGAGAATCTGGAAATTGTCTTAAAGACTCATGGAGGTTCTTGGAAAGAAATATTCAGTGGAAATTAACTTTTTCACCATGGCGTGAGAGATGAAGGGGGTGATACATTCTTTTTGCAAGCTGTTGCTGTTCGGTCACTAAGTTGAGTCCAACCCTTTCTCAGCCCCGTGGGCTGTAGTCTGCCAGGCTCCTCTGTCCAAGGGATTTCCCAGGCAAGGATACTCCCTTCTCCAGGGGATCTTCCTCACCCAAGGATCAAACCTGCATCTCTCGTGTTGGCAGGTGGATTCTTCACCACTGAGCCACCAGGGAAGCCCCCTTGTGGGCTGTATTTACTAATAATCAATCAGCCACAAAGGATATATTGAATGTAGACAAGAAAAATGAGGGAAATCTGGCTTGGAATCTTGGGTCTCCTCTTCATAATGACTCGGGAGAACAAAACCTCAATTTTTTTGATCTGTGAAATGGAGACAATATATGTTCTTTGGTAGAAATACAATGGGAGGCACAGACACGATGTTACACTTCCAGTAGTCACAGCAAGAAAAGAGTAAATAGGAACAGGTAGAATTAATTTTAATGGTGTATTTCATTTAACTAGATACTATCAACATTTTATCATTTCAACATTTAGTTAATATGAACATGGTTCATAGATATTTTTCTTTTTTATATTAGGCTTTTGAAATCTGGTTTGTAGTTTATACAAATAGCACATCTCAGTTTGGAACAGTTTCAGTTCAAAGTGCTCAAGAGCCCCAGGGGCCTGGTGGCTCCTCTATGGGACAGTGTAGATTAACTGCATTACTATGCATACTAAAAGAAATTGGGCATATAAAATATTTTTATCAGTATAGCAGGTATGTGATAAATAGTTGCAATTATTTATTATTATATTATTATTATCATTAGCACTCACGTGTGCAGCAAAAATGGAGAGAACTATAAAGCTTTCTCAAAGGAAGATATCAATATGGGATTGATGAAATGTTTAGTGGTCCAAGCCAAAATAATTGCCACAAGGGCAACGGATTGAGTTTTGGTGAAACTATATATTTTCAGCTTTTAACTTCAATAGACTCTATTAGTGTCTGTATCTTCATTTATAATGCTATATTATACCATACAACATAACTATGAAAATTATTAGTGTGCACATAATTTATCCCTTTCACTGTTCAACTGAGAGTGTGACGTCAAAAGGGGGCAAAATCATGAGCCAGATACAAACCTAAACTCAGTTTTCAAGGATGGGAAAGATTTGAGTGGGCAGAAAAGAAGCTGGAAGGAAATACAGCATAAGTGATGGTCTGTAGGTAGGAACTGGCATAACTGTGGCAGGTGAGAATTGTGGCAGCTTGTATTTCAGGTCACAATCAGGAAACATCGTGATGGTCATATAAGAAAATAAAAGCCACGCTGGTTTATGGTGTCACAAAATAGAAGGGCTTAAAAGCAGTAAGTGACAGTGGTTGGTGATATTTCTCAAATTCCATGTGTGCCGTCCATGGTCCTGGAGAAGGTGGAAGGATGGCAATTTACAAAACACAAACTGTTTATATAATCAAAAGTGTGTTACACCCTATGACCCAGCAATTCTACTCCTCAGTATACATCCAAGAGAAATGAAAACGCATGTCCATGGAGAAATTACACGTGAACACGCACAGCAGCATTGTTCAGAATAGTCAAAACCTGAAAACAAATGTCCATCGACACATTAAAAGAGAAACCAATTGTGGTATATCCACACAATGGAATATCATTCAGCCATGCAAAAGGAAGGGAGTGTTGATCCACGCTATAGCATGGATAAACCTCAAAAGCATGCTGCTGCTGCTGCTGCTGCTAAGTCGCTTCAGTCATGTCCAACTCTGTGTGACTCCATAGACGGCAGCCCACGAGGCTCCTCTGTCCCTGGGATTCTCCAGGCAAGAATATTGGAGTGGATTGCCATTTCCTTCCCCAATGCATGAAAGTGAAAAGTGAAAGTAAAGTCGCTCAGTTGTGCCCGACTCTTAGCGACCCCATGGACTGCAGCCTACCAGGCTCCTCCATCCATGGGATTTTCCAGGCAAGAGGACTGGAGTGGGGTGCCCTTGCCTTCTCTGTCAAAAGCATGAAGCTTGGTCAAACATATTGTGTGACTATGCGACATCTCCCAAACTGGCCAATTCCTAGAGACAGAGATTGCCCAGGGAGTGGGGGAAGGGGAGAATGAGGGGTGATTACTTAATGGGCACAGGGTGTTCTTTTGCTGTGATGAAGATTATCTGAAACTAAAGAAAAGTGGGGGTTGCACAGCCTTGTGAATGAGCTAAATGCCGCCAAATTGTGCACTTAAAAAGGCTAATACTACGTTACGTGAATTTCACCTCCATAAAAGAAAAATGTATTAAAAAAACAGATTATTGTTTCAATGGAAGTTACAGCTGGTAGTTACTTTTTAAGAAGTCAGTTCAAGGGAAAATATCAAAGAAATGATAATACTGTATGTGGATCTGGCCAAAAAAAGAAGTAGAAAGGTGACGCTTCACTGACTTACTCCTAGGAAACTAAAATTCACTTTCTTCTTTATAGGTAGAGTGAGCTGCAGCCCCGGAAAGAAATGGGCTGGACCCCTGCGTCCATAACACAAGGAGTGGAAGCAGATAAAGGTCCTCCTTTGATGGAATTCCAGCAAACACCGAGGACCAGGGGCCTCATCCAGCAGGGAAGGGAACAAGAAAGAGGGTCTGGGGGTTGTCTGCTGAAAGCTACAGTTAAACACCAGGATCCTGACCCTGAGTGGAGAGAGTACGACTCTTGTCACTAACTAGCTGGAAGCCCTTGGGCACGTTCCCCCAGAACTAATGTATGCTCTGCACACTTCCTCTGTGGATGTGCAGGGCTGACTTCCATCACCCTGAGCTGGCTTTCTCCTTGGCAATGTCACTGTCACAAGATAATTAATATATATGTTCCCATCTATTGTCTGATCATCACATGAAGACCAGGTTGTCCTGATCTCTGTGATACTGTGATTGGCTATAAGAAATAAATACTTGGTCTTCATCCCCATTATTGGCAAAGAACTCCTAAAGCTCTTGGCATTTCCTAAGTGATAAGAGGGTGAAGGTGCCCTTTGTTTTGCTAGTGAGCTGATTTTTGTCTTATCATGGAGATCATTGAATCAGTAGCCACTGGACAAAGATTTCATCAATCAAGCCTATATAATGAAGCCTTCCTAAAAACCCAAACGGTGGGGTTTGTGTAGCTTCTGCCTGGAGATTTGGGGAGAGTGCTATACCTTCTCCCCACACCTTGCTCTGGGCATCTATCTTCCATCTGGCTGTCACTAAGTTATATCCTTTTACAATAAACCAGTAATCTAGGGAGTAACACCCAAAACTAACACCCAAAAAAGATGTCCTTTTCATCATAGGGGACTGGAATGCAAAAGTAGGAACTCAAGAAACACCTGGAGTAACAGGCAAATTTGGCCTGGGAGTACAGAATGAAGCAGGGCAAATGCTAATAGAGTTTTGCCAAGAGAATGCACTGGTCATAGCAAACACCCCCTTCCAAAAACACAAGAGAAGACTTTACACATGGACATCACCAGATGGTCAACACCAAAACAGGTTGATTATGTTCTTTGAAGCCAAAGCTGGAGAAGCTCTATACTGTCAGCAAAAACAAGACCGGGAGCTGACTGTGGCTCAGATCATGAACTCCTTATTGCCAAATTCAGACTTAAATTGAAGAAAGTGGAGAAAACCACTAGACCATTCAGGTATGACCTAAATCACATCCCTTATGACTATACAGTGGAAGTGACAAATAGATTTAAGGGACTAGATCTGATAGATGGCCTGATGAACTATGGACAGAGGTTTGTGACATTGTACAGGAGACAGGGATCAATACCATCCCCATGGAAAAGAAATGCAAAAAAGCAAAATGGCTGTCTGAGGAGGCCTTACAGAATAGCTGTGAAAAGAAGAGAAGTAAAAAGCAAAGGAGAAAAGGAAAGATGCACCCATCTGAATGAAGAGTTCCAAAGAATAGCAAGAAGAGATAAGAAAGGCTTCCTCAGTGACCAGTGCAAAGAAACAGAGGAAAACAACAGAATGGGAAAAACTAGAGATCTCTTCAAGAAAATTACAGATATCAAGGGAACATTTCATGCAAAGATGGGCTCAGTAAAGGACAGAAATTGTATGGACTAACAGAAGCAGAAGATATTAAGAAGAGGTGCCAAGAAAACACAGAAGAATTATACAAAAACGATCTTCATGACTCAGATATCACAATGGTGTGATCACTCACCTAGAGCTAGACATCCTGGAGTGTGAAGTCAAATGGGCCTTAGAAAGCATCACTATGAACAGAAATAGTGGAGGTGATGGAATTCCAGTTGAGCTATTTCAAATCCTAAAAGATGATGCTGTGAAAGTGCTACACTCAATATGCCAGCAAATTTGGAAAACTCAACAGTGGCCATAGCACTGGAAAAGGTCAGTTTTCATTACAATCCCAAAGAAAGGCAATGCCAAAGAGTCTCAAACTACCGCACAATTGCACTCATCTTCAGTTCAGTCGCTCAGTCGTGTCCAACTCTTTGCAACCCCATGAATCACAGCACGCCAGGCCTCCCTGTCTGTCACCAACTCCCAGAGTTCACCCAAACTCATGTGTCTTGAGTCGGTGATGCCATCCAGCCATCTCATCCTCTGTTGTCCCCTTCTCCTCCTGCCCCCAATCCCTCCCAGCATCAGTGTCTTTTCCAATGAGTCAACTCTTCACATGAGGTGGCCAAAGTATTGGAGTTTCAGCCTCAGCATCAGTCCTTCCAATGAACACCCAGGACTGGTCTCCTTTAGGATGGACAGGTTGGATCTCCTTACAGTCCAAGGGACTCTCAAGAGTCTTCTCCAACACCACAGCTCAAAAGCATCATTTCTTCGGCACTCAGCTTTCTTCACAGTCCAACTCTCACATCCATATATGACCACAGGCAAAACCATAGCCTTGGCTAGACAGACCTTTGTTGGCAAAATAATGTCTTTGCTTTTTAATATGCTTTCTAGGTTGGTCATAACTTTCCTTCCAAGGACTAAGTGTCTTTTGATTTCATGGCTGCAATCATCATCTGCAGTGATTTTGGAGCCCCCAGAAAAAAAGTCTGCCAATTTCCACTGTTTCCCCATCTATTTCCCATGAAGTGACGGGACCAGATGCCATGATCTTCGTTTTCTGAATGCTGAGCTTTAAGCCAACTTTTTCACTCTCCTCTTTCACTTTCATCAAGAGGCTTTTGAGTTCCTCTTCACTTTCTGCCATAAGGGCAGTGTCATCTGCATATCTGAGGTTATTGATATTTCTCCTGGCAATCTTGATTCCAGCTTGTGCTTCTTCCAGCCCAGCGTTTCTCATGATGTACTCTGCATAGAAGTTAAATAAGCAGGGTGACAATATACAGCCTTGATGTCCTCCTTTTCCTATTTGGAACCAGTCTGTTGTTCCATCTGCAGTTCTAACTGTTGCTTTCTGACCTGTATATTGGTTTCTCAAGAAGCAGGTCAGGTCATCTTACACACTAGTAAAGTAGTGCTCAAAATTCTCCAAGACGGACTTGAACAGTACGTGAATCGTGAACTTCTAAATGTCCAAGCTGGTTTTAGAAAAGGCAGAGGAACCAGAGATCAAATTGCCAACATCCACTGGATCATCGAAAAAGCAAGAGACTTCCAGAAAAATATATATTTCTGCTTTATTGACTATGCCAAAGCCTTTGGCTGTGTGGATCACAAGAAACTGTGGAAAATTCTGAAAGAGATGGGAGTACTAGACTACCAGACCGGCTTCTTGAGAAATCTGTATGCAGGTCAGGAAGCAACAGTTAGAACTGCACATGGAACAACAGACTGGTTCCAAATAGGAAAAGGAGGACCTCAAGGCTATATATTGTCACCCTGTTTATTTAACTTATATGCAGAGTAAATCATGAGAAACGCTGGGCTGGAAGAAGCACAACCTGGAATTAAGATTGCCAGGAGAAATATCAATAACCTCAGATATGCAGATGACACCATCTTAAGGCAGAAAGTGAAGAATTAAAGAGCCTCTTTATGAAAGTGAAAGAGAAAGTGAAAATGTTGGCTTAAAGCTCAGCATTCAGAAAACAAATATCATGGCATCTGGTCACATCACTTCATGGGAATTACATGGGGAAATAGTGGAAACAGTTTTAGACTTTATTTTGGGGGGCTTCAAATTCACTGCAGATGGTGACCGCAGCTATGAAATTAAAAGACGCTTGCTCCTTGGAAGAAAATTTATGACCAACCTAGACAGTATATTAAAAAGCAAAGACAATACTTTGTCAACAAAGGTCCATCTAGTCAAGGCTATGGTTTTTCCGGTAGTCATGTATGGATGTGAGAGTTGGACTATAAAGAAAGCTGAGCGCCAAAGAATCTATGCTTTTGAACTGTGGTGTTGGAGAAGACTCTTGAGAGTCCCTTGGACTGCAAGGAGATCCAACCAGTCCATCCTAAAGGAGATCAGTCCTGATTATTCATTGGATGGACTGATGTTGAAGCTGAAACTCCAATACTTTGGCCACCTGATGCGAAGAGCTGACTCATTTGAAAACATCCTGATGCTGGGAAAGATAGAGGGTGGGAGGAGAAGGGGACGACAGAGGATGAGATGGTTGGATGGCATCACCGTCTCAATGGACATGAGTTTGAGTAAACTCCCGGATTTGGTGACGGACTGGGAGGCCTGGCATGCTGCAGTGCATGGGGTTGCAAAGAGTAGGTCGTGACTGAGCGACTGAACTGAGGGAGTCAGCTGTTTCTCTGAGTGCTGTGAGCTGCTCTTGCAAATTCACTGAACCCAAGGTTGCTGGCACCTTCCAGCCAATCAGTCAGAAGTCCAGGTGAGAGCCTGGGCTTGAGATCAGGGTCTGAAATGTGTGTGTTTGCAGGCTGAAGCAGGGAGGAATGGGGAGCAGCCTTAGCCTGTGGAATCTGACATTATCTCCAGGTTTCAGGCATTAAAGAAAGTGAAAGTTGCTCAGTCATGCCTGACTCTTTATGGCACCATGGACTGTAGCCCTCCAGGCTCATTAGTCCATGGGATATCCCAGGCAAGAATACTGGAGTGGGTTGCCATTCCCTTCTCCAGAGGATCTTCCCAATCAAGGGATCGAACCCAGGTCTCCTGCATTGCAGATGGATTCCTTACCACTGAGGCATCAGGGAAGCCCAGAAACCATCAGGAGTTGAATCAAACAGTAGGGGTAGAAAAATCCTCCTGCCCCACACTAGGATTGGGTGCAGAACCTTAACCTTCTTTTTGCTGACCGGAAAACTGAAGTCTTCAGAGATTCCCTGACTTATCAAAGGTAGCCAGGTAGCAGATAGATGCAGGACTCACACCTGGATCTGCCTGTTCATCACCAAGGTAATATATCAAAGAAGCCACGTAGCCTCTGTAATAACTTTTCTCCTTCCTCTTCCACTTGTCTCTGTCTTCCAGCTTCCAAATCATAAAAGTCAGATCATTTACCAGTCAAAACCCTCATTTGCGTTGGGACACCCTAATCTAGAAAATCACTAAGGTTCCTCTTAGGCCTGAAATGACTACTATTAATATTTTCTTTTGTACTGCAATACACAGCCAACATTCCACTGAAGAATAAATATGCTAAACTCAGTGAGGTATTTTAGAAGGAAATTACGATCTGGTCTGAGATCAGAAATGCACTTATTATGTCTGTATTTCCTTCACAGCAGCGAGCAGACACATCCTTCCAAATATTTTAGCTCTGGATAAGATGAGACACAAAACAAAAGATGGGTTTCTAACCCAGGCCACAATGGTGTTTTCACTTACTATTTCTGGCCACGTCAAGTAGAACGGTCTCATAAAATGCGATGTATACATTAGCTGGGGAGTATAAATCATCCATAATTATAATATCCTTCACCGTGAGAGGCCTTTAGTGTTTCCTTTATAAAAGTTACACAGTTGAGACCTACACCTGGCTAATAGATCAGCCCTCCCTGAAAATACAATTATGCCACATGCAGGGCAGAGAAGTAGTTTTGCATGCCTGCTGTGGCCGTGTGCTTCACACACAGTGGACTTAACCACTGGCTGCCCAGAAGCTCCGGGCAGGAGCGGATGGCAGGGAGGGGAGGCATGGAGCCAAGTCCACAAAGGGCCTCTTGAGACCGAGCCAGCTCCTGCAGGGATCCTGGGCACAAAGCCTTTCTGGGTCCCCCATTCCTTTGACTCCAGGAAACAGCCTTCATTCATTCTCTGAGACCCTCTCGGAGTTCCAATGGGCAGATTCAAGCATTTGTTAACTAAGAAGGGAGGGGATGTGAGACCAGGGAGAAACAGTCAAGAGCAGCCTTGGGGCAAGGTCCTGTTTCCCAATCAATGGATATGCACAACAATGTCTTTGAGCTTGCAGATACTGAAACCCCCTTTAGGTGGGAGAAATTAGCAATTAATGGTGGTATGGCAGCCCACAAGCATGTAGACCCCAGACCAGCTGGACATAATAAAGACTGATGATGCTTACTTCTAACTACCTCACCATCAACCCACCAGAAGAATGTCCATGCCCTCTTTGGACAATTAACATAAAACTTCTCAGTATCTTCCTCAAGTTGGGGACACATGGTTTTGAGTGCCTGAGCCTGCTGAGTCTTGGCAAAGCAATAAAGCTCCCCTTTTCTACTTCACCTGTAACTCTGTCTCTGAGATTCGATTTGGCACCTGTGTACAGAGAAGCTAAGCTTTTAGTATCACTCTCAGAGAAAGGACAATGGGGTACCCTGAGGGGCCTCTGAATGGTAGTCACACAGGGCATCTCAGGATCTCAGGGTCTGAGCGTCAGTGGGGAGGACCTGAGGATGCTGCTGACTCAGAACGTCTCCCTCTAAGGATGGGCAGAGGGCCAGGTGCTGTGCCAGGTGCTGGGTGTGCAGCGTCTCAGGATGCTATTGTGGGCAGAACAGCTGGAGGAACTTGATGTCAACATGCTCCGGGCTTGTGGCGGTACCAAGAGAAAAGACATCCTCACACAGCACCGCGGGTTTGTCATGACAGACAGAGGGAGTGTGGACACAGCACACTCTGGCCCGGGCCTCACTTTCCCTGGGAGGGTTGAGTTGACCACTGGCCTTCTGCTAAAGTGAAGCTTTGATAGAGCAACCCACAGCCTGTAATCGTGGAAATGAATTTCAAGTGCCTATTTATTCCCTTGAAATAGGTGGACGGAGAGCAATTTCTGAAACACTGCTTTTGTGTTTATTTACATCACCAGGCTTCCTAGGTGGCTCAGTGGTGAGGAATTTGCCTGCCAATGCAGGAGACATGAGTTCGATCCTCAAGCTGAGAAGATCCCCTGGAGAAGAAAAGAGAAGTCCACTCTAATAGTCTTGCCTGGGAAATCCCATGGACAGAGAAGCCTGGTCTATGGTGTCGCAGAAGAGTCGGACATGATTTAGTGACTAAACAACAACAACAAATTTACATAACCAGGGAGGAGATTTGAGAGTAAACAGGCATTGTAGTAAACAGGCATTGTTTTCCACCAAGGTCCTTCCACTGGGGGCTCTTTCCAGGGTCCCCTCCAACCTTCAGAATCCCATCCCACACCTGGCAGAGATTGCTGGCTGTCTGCCCAACGCCCCCTCTTCTTTCTAACTTGTGATGTCGCCTGCAGAAAAAGGATGGCACTTCCCAGCATCCTTTGCAGCTAGCTTGGTCATGTGACTCAATATACTAGATAATGAGATCTTAGCAGTGGCTTATTCTGGATGCACAGAAAGTCTGCCCAATAAAGGGAGATTTCTCCATTGGAAAGAGCACACACTCCTCGTCCTCCTAGACTCCTGGCTCAGCTTATCATCCCCACTACTCATTTGGTCCTTAATGCATTCATGCACGTCTCAGGCATTTATGTTGTTGTTGTTTAGTTGCTAAGCTGTGTCTGACTCTGCGACCCCCTAGACTGGAGCATGTCAGGCTCCTCTGTCCTCCACTATCTCCCAGAGTTTGCTCAAACTCACGCCCAGTGAGTCTGTGATGCCCTCCAACCACCTCATCCTCTGTTGTCCCCTTCTTCTCCTGGCCTCAATCTTTCCCAGCATCAGGGTCTTTCCCAGTGAGTCAGGCCTTTGCATCAGGTGGCCAAAGTATTGGAGCTTCAGCTTCAGCATCAGTCCTACCAATGAGTATTCAGGGTTGCCCCTTACTGTATGTGACTAAGATGAACAGCATGAGCTCCTGGACCTCAGGCACCCACAGTCTAACGGAGGAGAGAAGTGGAAGGTGCATGATTTCATACACGGTGTCCGACAAGGGCCAGAGGAAGACGACGTCGGCCCAAGATACAGTGAGGATGCAAGAGAGAAAGTTTGGGTTGCGTTGGGTCAAAGCTCAGAGTGACACTTTTGGGTCTGGAGTCTTTCTAGGATGTGACCTTTCCATCTGCTTTTCTGGCATGTGTTTTCATTTCTCTGATCTGACTAGAAATTCTTTTAAAAAAATATTTATTTATTTGTGGCTATGCTGGGTCTTCGTTGCTGTGTAGGCCTTTTTCCAGTTGTGGCGAGCTGGGGCTACTCTCCAGCTGCGGTGTGTGGGCTCCTCATCTGGGTGGCTTCTCTTGTGGCAGAGCACAGGCTCTAAGGTGAGTGGGTTTCAGTAGCTGTAGCTCTCGAGCACAGACTCGACAGTTGTGGCACACAGGTTTAGCTGCTCCATGGCACGTGGTATCTTCCTGGACTAGAGACTGTATCTCCTGTACTGGCAGGTGGATTCTTTACCTCTGAGCCAGCAGGGAAGCCCTTGACTACAAACTCTTTGCAAGTAAGTGAAGTGAAGTGAAGTGAAAGTCACTCAGTCGTGTCTGACTCTTTGTGATTCCACGGACTATACAGTCCATGGAATTCTCGAGGCCAGAATACTGGAGTGGGTAGCTATTCCCTTCTCCAGGGGATCTTCCCAACCCAGGGATTGAACCCAGGTCTCCCTCATTGCAGGCAGATTCTTTGCCAGCTGAGCCACAGTGGAACCAAAAGTGGGGAAAGCATTTAGCTAGATATCCAGACACTCCCAGCACACTGAAATCTGATCTGTTGGAGCCCTGGGGGCTGGAAAGGATCCTAAGACATCTTTACTCACTCAGGACAGACATCTCACCTCACTAGCCCAGCAGTCCTCAAAATGCAATGCCCCCAGCAGAGGGTCAGCATCACCTGGGAACTTGCTAGAAAGGTACATTATAGAGCTTCACCCCAATGCTGGTGGATCAGAATGTCCAGGGGTCACTCTCTTTGCCCTTCAAAAGATGCTCTGAGCCCAATTTCCTAAATGACTGAGGGTGTGGTGAAAAGGCATGAACCGAAGATGTGATTCACCATCCCGTGAGAGTCTGCTTTCCCACCTTCTGCTTGAGTCTGCTTTTTCTCCTTCTGGAGTTCCACCAGAAGCCTGCCACAGTACTCTCTCTCCTCACACCCCCCAGGGTTTCAAGCTGCCCTGGGTACCATCTCCATGCTTGGCAGTCCCTCTTTGGCGACCAGGTATCTCCACAGGCCAGACCAGCCAACAGAAGGTAAAAAAAGCAAACAAACAGCATCCTTGTTTTGAAGAGGGATCGACCTGTGGAGCACTAAGAGAGATTCAAAAATGCCTCACAAAGTTTGCTAAGCAAACAAAAAGTAAATCCTACCCAAACATAATTAGCTAAGGCGCCAAGATTAAGGCAAAGGCAGCTGGTTGCACGCAGCGGGTGGTGCTCGGGGCAGACGGCGGAAATTGCATACCTAGCTTCAGACAAGCAGAAGGCTGTTGTCTGCAGTCAACAAGGGAAGGGCTACTCTTGGGGGAAAATAACACGTGTAAATGTAAAGACAGGGCTTCCCTGGGGGCTCAGTGGTAAAGACTCTGCCTACTGATACAGCAGACACAGGTTCCATTCCTGGTCTCGGAAGATCCCACATGCCTTGGAGCAACTAAGGCCATGTGCCACAGCTATTGAGCCTGCGCTCTAGAGCCCAGGATCCACGAGCCCCGAGCCCACGTGCCCCAACTACTGAAGCCAGTATGCCTACAGCCTGCGCTCTGCAACGACAGAACCCACCGCGATGAGAAGCCTGCGCACCGCAACTAAAGCGAGGCCCCTGCTTGCTGCAACTAAAGATTGCGCAAAGCAATGAAGACTCAGCACAGCCAGAACTAAAGAAATGAATAAATCTAAAAAAAAAAAAAAAAAAAGTTCAAATCCATCTTTTAAAAAGGTGAAGGACAGGCAGCCTTGGCCTTGAGCTCCAAGTCTAGCCGATGGCTTTTGATCCACAGTAAATGCTACTGACAAAAATGTAAAGAAAAGTTCCTGGAGATTAGAGTGTGGTTAGGTAAGCTGCGGAGAAGGCAATGGCACCGCACTCCAGTACTATTGCCTGGAAAATCCATGGACAGAGGAGCTTGGTATGCTGCAGTCCATGGGGTCGCTAAGAGCCAGACACAACTGAGTGACTTCACTTTCACGTTTTATTTTCATGCATTGGAGAAGGAAATGGCAACCCATTCCAGCGTTCTTGCCTGGAGAATCCCAGGGACAGAGGAGCCTGGTGGGCTGCCGTCTACGGAGTTGCATAGAGTTGGACACGACTGAAGGGACTTAGCAGCAGCAGCAGCAGCAGGTAAGCTGACTTGATTTTTTTCATGCATGTGCCATTATTTCAAACTATTTCAAAATAAAGCCACATTTCCACAGGCCGGAGGCGATTTTCCATACTTTCCTTCCAGCATTGTTTATCCTGTATTTTTCAAGAGTTTTGGGGTTATTAGCGAGTATTTTGCAATCATGAGGTTGTGACATAACTGAATACAATTTTATCACCCCAGGGAACAGATATCAATATTTAACGCTGATGCTTCCCCATGACACTGTGTATCATTTTTTGGGGGGAGGGGGGAGGGTGGTAATAAATTACTTTTAGGGGTTGCCAAAAGGCTGAAGACCTTCTGTGAATTTGCCTCAAAATTTTCTGCGATGGGCTGTTTGGTCCATCAACACTGTTTGCAGTCCTAAGTGGAGCATTTAAAAAAATGAGAAAAGTGTTCCATCCAAGATGGAGTAGCAGATAGAGCTCTGCTCCTCCCAGTTCTGGTTCTGCTGGGTGCTTGGGACGACAAGTGGAAAGGACAGGCTTTTTTCTGGAATGCGGCAGAGGCAACCAGCAGCCTTGGGCTCCTGACAAAGCTCATCTTGGAAGCATCAGTGTCACTTCAGAAGAAGCCTGCGGACACTGACCTTGCTTCTAGAGAAGAGTAGAGGCCCGGAGAATAAACAGATAGCCCTCAGCTATTAATAACACCATGTGCAAACAGCATGTTTCTTAGGTAGGGCTGGCTCTGTTTCCGATTGGAGGTATTATTTCTCTCCTGGCCTGTGAATTTGCCTCGGGCGTTTCTGAAATTCTTTCTAATACGATGGTTAACTGCTGCCTGCCTCTTCCCTGCTTTCTGGTGGTTATGGGGGACCAAGGGAATCATTTTTAAAGGAGAAAGAATTTGAATACATAGAAAGTTCAATGTGCTAGCTTTATCATTTGAAAGGGTAACCAGCCTTTTTTTTTTTTTTTAAGTTATAGTTGTATCAGTTACTTGGGGAAGGAAATGGCAACCCACGCCAGTATTCTTGCCTGGAAAATCCTATGGACAGAAGAGCCTGGCAGGTTGTGGTCCCTGGGGTTGCAGAGAGTCGGACATGACTGTGCACAAATGTACACATCAGTTACTTAGGAAGCACTGGCTAAGGAACAGTTGTTCTGAGCAAGTAAGCGTTGTCTTGAGAAACAGGGTTTGAACAGTCTGCCCTGACGCAAAAATGCTAATGTTGCAAATTAACTTGATTGTATTTTTTTTAACAGCACTGACTCCCAGGGAAGAAAGTTCCACCAAGTTTATTAAGTAATTCAATTTTGTACAACTTGAAGGCAACCTCTAAGTCTTTTTTACCATGCTAACAAGCACAGCGCCTCTGACAGACTGGCTGCCAGCGAAGTTTCATTCCCCACTGTTTTTGTTTATCCGGCAAATTGTAGTTTTGTTGTCTGAGGGAATTGGGAACGGGGGAGTTTGTAGAAAAGTGTAATAGAGAGAAACTTCACTGAACACAGAACAAAACAATTCTCCTCTAACAGAATTAACTGCTCTGACTTCATCCTCTTTTCAAGCTTCCCGCAGAACTAGTAGCCTCCAGCCGGAGAGCCGGTCTCCCCAGCAGGTGCAAAGCAGAGGGCGCCGGTGAACAGAAACACCCAGAAAAACCATAGAGATGAAAGGAGATGCTTCCCTAAAGAGTAAACGGACCCAGGATGGATGGGTTTCATAAGCTTATCCCTCCAGCCTCGCCAAGAAGGGTTCAATAGCGGATACCTTGGAAATACTAGTCTAGGACACACTCAGGTATGCATAAGCCATGCAAGGTAGCAAGAAAGGTGCTTACACACACACACACACAGACAGACACACACACACACAGACAGACAGACAGACAGACACACACACACAGACACACACACAGACACAGACACACACACATCACACACACACATACACAGACACAGACACACACACACAGACACACACACACAGACACACACACACAGACACACACACAGACACAGACACACACACACATCACACACAGACACAGACACAGACACACACACAGACATACACAGACACACACACAGACACACAGACACACACACAGACACACACATAGACACAGACACACACACATCACACACACACAGACACGCACACAGACACACACACACAGACACACAGATACACACAGACACACACAGACACACATACACAGACACACACACAGACACACACAAAGCTTTCATTTAGGCTTTTAAAAATTATCTGATAATTAAATGGATAAAGAAATGTGGCATATTCAGTGGGATACTATTCAACCTTAAATAAAAAGGAGGCGTTAACATTTTTGACAACATGGATAAACTTGGAGGTCATTATGCTCAGTCAAATAAGCAAGCCACAGAAGGACAGATACTGTATGATTCTACTTAGATATAGAACATAAAACTGTCAACTCGTGGAAGCAGAGAGAAGCATGGTGGTTGCCAAGGGATGAGGGGAGGGAGAAATGGAAAGGTGGCACTAGTGGGCAAGAACCCTCCTGCCAGTGCAGGAGACCTGGGTTCGATTCCTGGCTCGGGAAGATCCCCTGGAGGAGGGCATGACAACCCACTCCAGTATTCTTGCCTGGAGAATCCCATGGACAGAGGAGCCTGGATGGTTACAGTCCATGGGGTCGCAAAGAGCTGGATACATCCCCGAGGCTGAGCACACATGTAGATAAAGACAACACCAGGTTACTTAAAGGACTGGAGCCCAGGATCACGCATGCTGGTGGACTGAACCCTCCCACCAGTTCCTGGGGTAAGTCAGCTGGGAGCCCCTCTCCGGAAGTCCCACGGGCATCTCAGCAAAACGGTCGTCTGGCACCAGGTGTTTATACCACAAACATTCACTGACCCCTAGACATTAGGGAATTCAAAGGCAAATAAGAAATGAGGGTAAACTTCAGGGATATTTTGAAAGTCAGAAGGGGATCATGTCACCTTCCTCTTTGTTGGAATCTGAGCAATCGTTTCCCCGTTGTCCTTGTTTCGTAAGCACTAGCTGCCTAACCTCAGCCTGTAAGGCCCTGGGGACCTCTCCAGATGCAGTCAGCTCTTCTCACCACTGAGCCTCCCTAACTCCAACCAAACTGGCCGCTAAATAGTTCATGGAACACAGCATGAGCCCTCTAGTGTCCAGATACTGACAGACGGCTTCACTCACATCTGAAAACCCCTTTTTCCCCTTCTTTAACAAGACAGATTCTTGTTTATCCTTTTCATGGTGGTTTCAGGGTCACTTCCTCTGAGAAGCCCTCTTTGAATTTCTGGGCCAGCTTCCTTCAACAAAGACTTTCATAATCCCCTGTGTTGTTGTTGTTTGATATTTGTTTATTTGTTGGTAAGGACTCTCAGCTCAGTTTGAATTTATACATTAATCACAGTGACTTTTCTTTGTGTCCTTCTTGTCTGCTCCCCTGTAAGCTCCAGGACATTATGGCGTAGATGGATGTCCTTAATACTTGGCACACAGTAGGTGCTCTCAGTTAAATGTCAGATGAGGGAAGGAGAGAATGAATGGAATATGTGATCCTGCAGGCATCACAAAAGCCGACACTAGATGCTCACTCTTGCTGCAGTGTCCTGATGGCTCAGGGTTTGCACGGAAACCACTTCTTCTTGAGTCTTGTCATTACTTCCAGGAATCCTTCCCTGGTGGTTAAGAATCTGCCTGCCACGCAGGAGACCTGGGTTTGATCTTTGGAGGGAGAAGATCCCTTGGAGAAAGGAATAGCTACCCACTCCAGTATTTTTGCCTGCAGAACTCCATGAACAGAGGAGCCTGGTGGGCTATAGTCCATGGGGTTGCAAAGAGTCAGACATGACTGAAAAACTAACCCTTGTACTTCACTTCATCCCTCCCTCCAGATAATGTTTGTTTGAGAAACGAGGAACTACCCATGGAGTTTTACCATGAACGTCATGCTAACTAAAAATAGTTTTCCAATGGGACTTCCCTGGTGGCTCAATGCTTAAGAATCCACCTTCAAGGAATCACCTTCCTTGGTGGCTCAGTGGCAAAGAGTCTGCCTGCCAATGCGGGTTTGATCTCTGGTCCAGGAAGATGTCCCATGCCGTGGAGCAAGTAAGCCCCTGTGCCACCGCTACTGAGCCTGCATGATGCCACTACTGAAGCCCGTGCACCCTGGGGCCTATGCTTTGCTACAGAAGAAGTCGCCACTATGAGAAGCCTGCACACCGTATCTAGAGAGCAGCGCCTGCTCTCTGCAAGCTAGAGAAAGCCCTCCCGCAGAAACGAAGACCCAGCACCATCAAAAGGAAAAAAACAATACTAACATATGTATATATAGTAAGAATCCACTTTGCGATGCAGGGGACATGGGTTTGGCGCCTGGTTGGGGAACTAAGATCCCACAGGCAGTAGACCAACTAAGCTCCGCAAGCTGCAACTACTTAAGTCCGTGTGCCACAACTAGAGAGCTCACATGCTGCAGTGAAAGAACTAAGACCCCAAACATCCAAATACATACAGTTAAAAAATAAAAATAAAAAAGCAGTTTTCCACCGTGTCGTGAAAGACATACTGGGAACAAAAAGGAACACCCATACAAAACACTGGATTCACATGGGATTCTGCAGTTTGATTTCCAAAAATGAAGACATCAAGAACCACAAAGGGCAGAACAATTAATATTCCAAGTACTAAAAGCGCCACCTACCAAGTTGCAAGACTGGGTTTCGAGTATGACATCTGATTTTGTGTAGACAGATATATGCCGACATGGAGCATGCAGCTTTAGATTTCCATATGTCAGGTAAAGTACAACCTTAAGCATATTCTGAATAATTCATCCAGGCAAAGGTCTGATAAACAGATGTCTGTAACTCAATAGTTCTGAAGGTGCCATTTTTCTGACATGAAAAAAAAAAAAAATCCCTGCTTAAAAGCCAGATGGCAAATAAACCCCAGTTCATCACTTAGGCTCACGCGGGGAACTCCAGCACATTTTTCATCAATTCCCACTCTATATTTAACACAGTAAATATAACAGTGAAGCATTATGCCTCCTCCTTCTCAATCCATCTCAACTGCGACTGTTAATCTCTACTGGGTCTGAAGCCGTGTTGACTACGAATAAGCAAACGAGCTTCCTTGTAACAAATTATCTCTTTGCAGAAACAACAGAAAATTCTGTATGCTCAACTGTTTTCGTTTATTGAAGATTGCCAGAAACAGACTTTGCAAAAATGTCTATTTTCTCCCCCCTCAGCCTCTCACAGTATAATTGAGGAGCTGAATGTTACGTTACATAACCACGAGTCATATCTGGATTTGCTTAAGGAGATAACGAACTTACTGCCAGGCTGGGCCAGGAATTATGCAATAGGGGTCAGCCCCATGCCAGGCACCATCTGACACCTTGGGCTCTGGCCACAGTCTTCATCAACTGCAATAGATATGTCCTGTTTAGACATACCTATTGCAGTCTATGAAGGAAACTGCAACCCACTCCAGTATTCTTGCCTGGAGAATCCCATGGACAGAGGAACCTGGTGGGCTACAGTCCACTGGCTCACAAAGAGTCGGATGTGACTGAGCACAGGATGGAGTGGATTGCAGTCTATGGCAGACTGCAACAGACAAAGTACTGTAGGCTTTGTCCCACCAGGTAGGGCATCTCCAGGATGAAACGTCTCTTGACTCGCCACGTTGGGACAGTGCACACCAGGAGGAGGGGAGGACTTAGCTCCAAGAAGTCAAGAAGTGATTCTACTCTAAGTGGACTGGTCTGATCTTTCCTCCCTTCCTTTCTTCTTCTTTTATTTCCTTCCTTCTGAACTTATTCATTGAATATCTATGTTACATACTCATATGAGAGACAGGAAAGAGACAATCTAACGGGATATTTTATAAAACAGGGAGGTGAGCATACTTTAGAAGTCTACAATGGACATGCTGGGACCACAACACCCAGCCATGCATGATGTAGGCAGATGAGAAAGATAATAGAAGGTCTTCTTGGTTCTAATGAGCCTTATGGGAACCTCTTCAACTGCATTCATGATATAAGCAAATATTTTCCATGCAAGATACCGGGGAGGCAGCAGTGAACAAGACACTGACTCATGAAGCTCTCATGTTAGCAAGCGAACCAAAAATCAAAATAATCACACAAGTTGCTAATCATGAACTGCACTGTGGGCAGTGAAGGAAGACAGGGCTCTTCTAAGAGAGGGGACAGGATCCTAGGCTGCACAATAGATGAGAGAGTCAACTAAAGAAAGGGATTTTGATTTTGAGACCTGAAGAATGAACACTGCTGTTGGACGGGTAAGGTAAAGAGAGCGGGTCACTCCAGGTGGACGGACCAGCACATGCTGTGATGCTTAGCACACTGGTAGAACTGGAAGAAGACCAAAAGGGATCATGAATGAGCGGGAGCAGCAGAGGACTGTGCAGGGAAGGGCAGAGGCCAGACATGCGGGGCCATGTAGGGGAGTTTGCTTCATTTCTTAAGGGCACCAGGAAAGCAATGAAGAGTTTTAACTGGGAGAGTGGGCAGTGGCAACATGGCCAGAGTTGTATTTGAAAAGATTCATCTCCCTACTGGGAGTGTAGCAAGAAAGCATCCAGAAAGATCCATAGAAGCCATAGAAAGATCCATAGAGGACTTGGTGGCATTCAGGTGGGAGATGATGGCAATTTGGACTAGGATACTGGTGGAAGAACTGGTAAGAAACAGACAAATGGAGGGCATATTTGATAAAAAGATGTCTGAACCTGCTTAAACAATAACATTTACTCGGTGATATGTTTAAAGTCACCACATGGCTCATTAGAACAATATCAACATCAATAATAATAACAAAACAAAAATCAACTCCTATTGACCTTCGATGTGCAAGGGACTATTCTAATAATTTCACAAGTATTAACTGAATTAATCTTCCTAACAAGTCAAAACCATAAATAAGAAATAAAAAGCAAGAGGAAGCAACCTAAACGTCCATCAACAGAAGGATGGATAAAGATGTGGTACATATATACAAAGGAATATTTCTCAGCCACAAAAAGGAATGAAACTGTGCCATTTGCAGAGATGTGGATGTACCTAGAGATTGTCATACAGAGTAAAGTAAGTCAGAGAAAAACCAATATTGTATATTTACACACACATACCACACACATATGCACATATATATATGGAATTTAGAAAAATGACAGACATGAACTTTTTTGCAAAGCAGGAATAGAGACACAGACATAGAGGACAAATGTATGGATACCAAGAGAGGAAGGGAAGCGAGATGAACTGGGAGAATGGGATCGACATATATTCACTACTGCATATAAAATACGTCACTAACGAGGACCTATTGTATAGCACAGAGAATTCTATTCAGTGCTCTGTGGTGACCTAAATGGGAAGGAAATCCAAAAAAGAGGGGATATACTATTTTTTACTGATTTACTCTGCTGTACAGCAGAAACGAACAGAACATTGTCAAGCAACTATCGTCCAATAAAAATCAAATAAATATTGCACTATTAAAAAAGAAATCAGGAAATAAGGAAATGGAAGCACAGTGAAGCTAAACAGCCTCTCCCAAGTTCTCCCAGCTATTAAGGTTAAACATAATTTGGATGCCTGGGGCCAGAACAGGGCAAAGGACTCTTTCCTGTTGCTAATTTCCCATCTGGATGCTAGCGTAATTTTCTTACAAGGGGCCAGCGCCTGCCTTTGGTTCCCTATTGCAATGAAAGGGTGTATATACTTCAAAGATATAAATATAATGTAATTTATTCATATTCATGGGGCTTACAGGCACTTAGTACTACGGTCACTCAAAATGAACCACCCATGCAATGCTGCTCTACTTCCATGTAGGACTCTGTGAATTTTTTATTCTCCCCACTTGACAGATGGAAAAAACGAGGCTCATGGTGTTTAATACCTGTGCCCAAAGTGTCACATCAGGGAGGAGATGGAGGGAGCCAAGACTGACACCCAGGTGTCTGCCTGCAAACCCTTCCCACCGAAGATGGTAAAGCAGCCAACTCAGCCCTCCCGACAGACCAGCAAATGGACATGAACCACTGATTGAAGACTGAAAAATTATAATGTGTCCAGTCCTGGTGAGAAGTCTGAAGCAAGAAGAAATCAATGCCTGGGGCGGGAGAAAGTGCCTGCTGTTAAATTGAAAAAGGAACGCAAGCAAACCCTAAAACATACACAGGAATTCACATGTACACACACACACACAGTTGAATAATTTCTTCCAGAAATTCTGTGTGTGTGTTTTTTTTTTTTCAAATAGTCTGTTTCTCTTAATGTGACTTCCATTGACACAAGCAATTTATACACCACGTAATTCCAATGGCAGAATCCGTGTTCTCTGTTTCCTTTGTGTCTGTAGTTTGTGTTTCAGTTTGTTGCAATAAATCTTTAATATGGACTGAATTATGGATTTTAAATAATTAATAGGGCTGATTTCAAATGCTTCCTACCACAGTCATATAACAGACGGAATCTTTGGGGGCTGAGGTGCATTCAACAGCCTCATCTTTTCCAACCTTCACCCCTCTCTCCTGACTCCCAGATCCAAGGGGAAGTGAAACTCTGAGAGGTCATGGAGGGGCAGGGAGCAGACGGCAGCTTGATGGTGGCCAGGGAGCACAGCTGGATGCTGAGCCCGATGCCAAGGTGTTGGTCGTATCTTCAAACCCCACAACGAGCTGTGGGCATTCGTAATGGACTCAGCCGCAACCTCAATTATTATGTATGATTTGGCAACACAGTGGCAGGTTACGAGCGTGGTATAGGATTTATTCATTCAACTCACCTTTACTGAATAGCCACGAAGCATCAGGCACAGAATAAGCACTGGAGAGTGCACCAACCAAAAGCAGATAGGGTCTCTTGACCATGTGAAACCCATAGCTGAGTAAGGTTTTGTTGTTGTTGTTGCTCAGTTGCTAAGTTGTCTGACTCTTTGTGACTCCACGAACTGCAGCACACCAGGCTCCCCTGTCCTTCAGCACCTCCTGGAGTTTGCTCAAACTCACGTCCACTGAGTGGGTGGTGCCATCCAATCATCTCGTCCTCTGCTACCCTCTGCTCCTTTTGCCTTTCATCTTTCCCAGCCTCAGGGTCTTTTTCAATGAGTTGGTTCTTCACATCAGGTGGCCAAAGTATTGGAGCTTCAGTTCGGCATCACTCCTTCCAATGAATATTCAGGGTTGATTTCCTTTAGGATTGACTGGATTGATCTCCTTGTAGTCCAAAGGACTCTCAAGATTCTTCTCCAGCACCACAATTAGAAAGCATCAATTCTTCAGTGCTCAGCCTTCTTTATGGTCCATCTCTCGCATCCATACATGACTATTGGAAAAACTATAGCTTGGACTATGTAGGGTTACAGATATTAATTTAAAAAAATCATAACGTGTAGCACCTACATAGAACAGGAACTGTGTTAAATGCTACAAAAGAGAGAGGTGGTGCTGTAATTCACACATAACAAGGGGATCCAACTTAGTCAGATGGGTAGGGTGGGAGGATGTCTGAAAGGACAACAGAGGGTCTGGGATGCAGGTTGCGTGGGCTGCAAGTAGGTGATAAACTGCAGGGCTAAGTCCCATTTAGCATTTGTTCATTTTCGTAAATGCATTGAGAAGCCACATCATGTTTTCGTCTGTGTTCAGGGACAAGACCCAATCAATACAAATGTTCTCTACTCTAGCTTAGTGGAAGAAGTGGGCTTTTGGAAAGAGCCAACCTGGGTTCAAATTTCCACTTTACTGCGTACCAGCCGTGTCAGCCTGGGGGAGCTATCTTTCAGCTTCGGTTTCCTTTTATGTCAAATAGGAATAGTTCCCATTCTCTCTTTCTTATTCGGTGCTGCCAGCACTCAGAAAGCAAGCGCATGGAAGGAACACGGTGCTCCCCACTCTATGCTGCTGCCGCCATTGCTATGGCCACCGTTATCAGGGTGATTCCCTCTAGATGGGCTGTCAGCTGCTCTGGGTGTTGCAGCACCCTTCCCTCACTTCCTTAACTGGACACATTTCTGACAATGTAGCCTAAAGTCACTTCCCATTTCCCACCACTCATTACCACTATTCGCCAGGCCCTTTTCTAACACGGCCATGGCAATAGCAAGTTACACGGTATCAGTTATCTTCAAGCATTGTTCTGAGTGCTTTAGATACACCATCTCAAAATGACATGGGAGGAAAAGCGCTAGGATGATCTTCATTTTGCTGATAAGAACGCTGATCCCAGGGAGAAAACGCACATCAGCCAAAGTCAGACATCTAGGAAGTGGCAGAGCTGAGATGTCAACCTATACTTGAACTTGAAACTTCATGGAACTAGAAGTGCCATAATGCTCACCGTCAGAACTCTACAGGATGCCTCTCAATAGCATTTCCCTCCTTTACACTGTGCATGTTCTCATGGGTCTTTAACCATCTTTTATTTCGTTGATCAGTTTTACCTTTCATCTCCTTGCCACCAAGCATTGGTACTTGGGGATCTACAACTCTGCATCCTTGTCATAGTCCCTTCCTTGTTCTGTAAGCTTTTCTGAACATAGATCCCTCCCCTTATCAGTCTCATACAGATGCCTCATAAAAGCCATCAGAGGAATGGGCAGTTGAATTTTATGAACTCTTGTTTATCTGGCAGGGAGACAGACATTTAGATCACCTAATAGTAGAGGCCAAGAAACAGGGTAGACCAGTTGACCCTTCCACTCCCTGACTCTCTTTCCATACAATTAAATCAAGCTATTGACGGGGAGGAAGCCTGGTTCTGTATTTTCTTTATAGCTACCAGAAGATTCTGGTAATTAGGAACCACTGGGATATATAATCTCAAAGGTTTGGACTTGTTCTTTGATTCCTACAACATTATAAAAGTAGACGGTTTCACTAACATATTTTATATACTGTGATATGGGTGAAAGAACTAGAGTTTTTAAAATTTTAATTAATTGATTACTTTGTTAATGGCATAGGTTATAAACTATAGGGGCTTTCGTTGTTGTTTTTCATGTTATCTATAGCCAAAATTTAAAGATGGTGAAAAGTCTGAAATCAATGAACATTTTAAAGTGGTCATTTTCAAGGTCTTCGTTTGTTCTAGAAGGGTGTATATGTTGCAAATTCTAGACGGAAAACATTTGGAAACACTGAGACATTTCATTTTAGCTGAGCGAGCCACATGTTACTTATGAAACATCTATTTTGAGAACTGCAGCAGAGAATTAAACCTGACACTTCTTATTCTGGTCTACTACCTTCACTGATAAACAAAATAAAATTACAAACACACAGGGAAAATGGCTTTAAAGGATACGAGAGGAAAAAATGAGGTAAAGGAAGATTCATCTAGATGGAGGCAATCTGGCTGTGACTGCCCTTTTTATATAAAAATCTTTAGTTAATTCATAAATATTTCAGTGGGATCGAGGGTGTCAGTTTAAAGTTTTATGAGAATGCATTCAGAACCCCATACAGGGCCACTCCTTGGAACTGGATTCCTGAAACACTTTTTTGTCTTGGGCATGTTTTGGGAGAACGTCTAGTTGAGATAGATGGGTAAGACAGAGCCCCTGGCTCAAGAGGAGAGATGGCACCGGCATAGATTCAGGAAGGAACTATCCAGAGATCAGTGCTGGAAAAGAAGTCAGCCCACGCGCACTGCAGCTACAGACATCCTTTGCTTCACAAACTCAAGGGCTTGACTCTCAAAGTCACCTGGAGCCCAGTGGCATTGGGTGTATCTCAAGGGAATTTAGTCTCTCTCTTTACATGAGCAGTCTGTAGACAGGCAGGAGAGCAGGGGTACACAGACACAAAAGACGATGAGGGGAGGTGGAGTCAGAGGTCGATGGAGGTGGAGACGGAGGTGGAGGAGTGGGGGGAGGAGGTGGGGGGTGGAAGGGAAGGAGACTTTGAGAACACACAGTTCTGCCATTGCCTCTTCTAAACCAAACCCTACAAAGCCCATGGGACTTCACTTTCAGTCTTGGGATATTTAAAACATTGTCTCTGTCTCTCTGTCTCCTTATAATAACCCCACATCTGACTGAGCTATTTTTAGAGAGATTCTCTTCCTTACCATCAAACAACCTTGTCTAACATACAGCCAGTTACAAAGTTTTCTTGCTAAAATCTCGAAGATTTGCAGGAGCTCTCAGAGAGTTTTCACTGGCCCAACGCCATGGATTTTGCATGCAACTGCAATGGGAGGGGTCACAAGGAGAGCCCCCTAACCACCAGCCATGTGCGTTAGGGACGTGAATAACATTTCATTTGATTCAAAGGCAATGAAAAGTGATGTATTCTATCTACCTGGGCAAATTCACATTGGCACAAAGGAAAATTCCAAGTAGACATCATGGAAGATGACTTTTTTTCTCCCCCCTCCGTGTATTAGGACGCAGGATTAAAATGCAAATGGTAAATGTGACCAGCCATGGTTGCTTCTCAGAAAATCAACCTGCTGGGAAGAAAAACAAAAAAGAAGAACCTGGAGCTCTCTTCACTGACCTTCCTGCTGTGCTGTCCACTGAATGGCCATCCCAGTATGATACACCACATTCTGGCTGGTTCAACTTCCACTCTATTTTGGGCAGTGGGATCTGCTGAGACACCGGGTGGGAAACAGATTGCACATACATGCGGTGCTGCCTTTCACGTTCAGATGAATAAAAGCAAACATTCAGTATGTTCAAGGAAAATAGTATGTTAACAGTTGGTTAAAACTTGTAGAGATTAAGCAAGGAAAGTCATGCTGCCAGCTTCAGTGATTTTGGAACAAGAGTATCGAGTAATACTATGCTGGAGACACTGGAAAATTAATCATCAAAGGTACAGAAATAAGGAACTAAAACATAAGAGTGAATTCAGAATGCTATATAGTTGGCATCACCAACCCAATGGACATAAGTCTGAGCAAATTCTGGGAGATGGGGACGGACAGGGAAGCTTGGCGTGTTGCAGTCCATGGAGTCTCAGAGTCAGACACGACTTACTAATCGAATAGCAAAGTTGGTCCTTGTCTATGCCTGTCTCTCTGTCTCTGTCTCTCTCTGTGTGTGTCTCTCTCACACACACACATATTCACACACACACATATACAAACACACAATCCCTCTCTCTTTCTCAGTCTCCCCTTACCAACATTGTAGTGCTAAGGGGAAGCGGCAAATGGATTTATGGGTTTGGAAATCAGGCAGACCTCTATTTGGTCTCTACTTCTAGTATCAGTTGGCAAGTTGATTAACTACTGGAAGTTTCACTTTCCTTAGTTAGTATTAGTCACTCAGTTGTGTCCGACTCTTTGAGACCCCATGGACCACCAGGCTTCTCTGTCCATGGAATTCTCCACACAAGAATACTGGAGTGGGTTGCCATTCCCTTCTCCAGAGGAATCTTCACAACCCAGGGATCAAACCCAGGTCTCCTGCATTGCAGGCAGATTCTTTACCATCTGAGCGACCAGGTCAATTTCCTTACTAAAGATGATATCACTCATCTTTCTAGGTTGCCCTAAGATGAAGTTCTCCGAGACATAAAGTCCCTAACTGAGCCCCCGATTCATATGTTATCACTTGTAGCTGCTACGAATATTGTGCAACCTTTACTATTAATAATAACAATGGATGTATTGGCATCTGGAATGGAATGCATCATCCAGCTTTAACTGAAAGCTGCTAATGAATGGATAGATGTTGGAACAACTCCTAGCAGACAAAACATTTACTGAGCGACATAACTGTGAACTAGACACACTTGCTGTCCTCAAAAAGTTTACAGTCTCGAAGCGTCAGAGACAAATAATCAAGCGCATTGGACCAATTTGAGGCAATACTTAAACACAGATACAGGCAGGCAAGAAGAGTCTGTTCTAGGGTTTTCAACTTTATGCTTCCCTGCGCTCACACATTTTATTTAAAACTCCACTGAATCTGTTAATTGTTCCTTTTACTCACACCAGTGGTTTCAGTAACTTCTGCAATTGGACAGGAAGTGGGTGTAGAGGGTGAAACAATTTTAAATCAGAGGGTGACAATGAATCTATGCACCAACCTTGTTCTCCACTTGGAACAGGCTAATAATAGAGAACTCAGTCGAGAGATGATATGGAGGGAAAAGTCCCTGGATGGGAAAGAAAAGCTCTGCTGCTATTGCCAAACCATCAGCAATCACCACGGTGATGAGGCCTTACATCATCATTTTACCATCCAAACTCACTTCATCTGTTTTGGCTTTTATGAGAAATCACGTAGGGTCCAAAAGAGCTTACAAGAGGTGTTTTTCTTTGTTTTGTTTTGTTTTCTCCCCCCAGATTTCAATCCCTTGTCATCCCTTTCAATCCCTTTAATGTTTGCCATATCACCTTGCTGCCTATGTTATATTTGCTTGATGTTTTTATTTATCTCACTTTTTACACAACACACAATATTTTAATCCTGTGAAAGCCAACTACTAGTATAAATAGGAAACTACTGCACAAATATACACAGATCAATTTATTGTATTCTAGTTATTACTGTTTCTGACTCAAGTCTATGGATATGATACTTCTTTGTTTTAAACATTAATTAATTAAATCAATGTATTTATCTGGCTGCCTCAAGTCCTAGTGGTGGCCGTGGGATCACCAATGCCTCATGCAGGAGCTTTCCCGGCAGCACACAAGCGTCTCCAGCTGCAGTGTGCAGGCTCAGTAGTTGTGGGTGTGCAGACTTACTTGTCCTGCAGCATGCGGAATCTTAGTTACCCAACCAGGGATCGAATCCATACCCCCTGCACTGGAAGGCAGATTCTTAACCACTGGGTCCCCAGGGAAGTCCCTCCTATTTGTTCTGAAGGCTTTAGGAGGTATTAAAAGGGAGTTAAAAGGGAATAACTTTCTCATGATGGGATCTGATGCTATTTTCCGCAGTGTCTGTGGACCACCTGAAATAGACATACAGAACTTCTGAAATCTCACTCTCCCTTTGGCACAGGCTGGGTTTGAGAACTGAAAAAGCTGGCCTAAAATGACCCAAACGAACTTCAGTACAGCTCACTAGGCACTTAACAAGCAGGCGGTAGGTGTGAAGCAACACAGCAGGTGCTGGTGCGGTAAGAGTGAGCTCGCAGATACCAATTGGAACTCCTCCCATCCTCCAAAGGCTCAGAGACCGCTTGGGAATTAGACAAGGGAAGGCAGCAAGCACAACACAGTTAAATCATCTCCTACAAACAACTGATCCTAACGAAGGGCTTACAAAAAATGATCACTTTCTCTCTTGAGCATGCCCGCCCCACCCAGGTCATCTCCCATTCTGCCCCCAGCCCTCTTCTCTCTGGGATGCCACACTGATAGAGTACCCCCCACCTACGGCATCGCTGGTCTCACGACAGAAGGAAAAGAGAGGCTCACACTGACCCTTACATTCTTCCACTTGGAAATGACATATACAATTTCCACTCACAGTTCATGGGCTGAAGTGAGTCTTACAGCCACGGATGGCAGCAACAGGGTAGGAGAACAGAGCCCCCGACCAGGAAAGGCAGGCATGGGGGGCCACTCAGGAGGGAGCGGTGAAAATTGTGTGAGACACTGCAACCCACCGCATGTTGCAGGAATGAATTTGAGATCTTTTTTTTTCTTTTAAGTCACTTCTTTGGCTGCCTCAGGTCTTACTTGCAGCATGAGGAGGCCTTGTTGAGTCAGTGTGATCTTCTGCTTTGGGGCACGGACTCTCTACTTGTGCTTGGGCTCCAGGGCATGTGGACTCAGTAGCTGCAGTGTGCAGGCTTAGTTGCCCCAGCACGTGGGGTCTTAGTTCCCCAAACAGGGATCGAACCTGCATCCCCTGCATTGCAAGGCGGATTCTTAACCACTGGGCCACCAGGAAAGTCCCTGAACTTGAGATTTGAACCCAGGTTTCCTGGAATTCCAGTGACAGCCCCATAACAAACCCACCTCTGCGAGAAGAAACTACAATGGAATCTGAGCATACACACCTCTCAGCTGAATTGCTTGCATCAGGTAGAAAGACAGCTCATATTCCTACTGTAAGTTACTTCTGTGCTTGACATGGGAAGGAACTCAGATGCTAAAACGACGCTTATAACCAAAGAATGAGATTGTAGAATCATGTGGCAAATATTCTCAGGAGGCTGTACTCCCCCTTGGCGTCTCTACAGAATCTTTGGATATTAGAATATAAGGGACTTCTGGGTCAGGAATAATTTAACTACTGACCTGTAAGGAAGAACAGAATGAACCAGAAGACCTCTAAAAGGCACTTCCAACCCTGTGGATCTGTGGTATTTTACCCAGAGGACAGATAGTAAATAAAGACTATGTGGGGCTAAAATCTCTCGGGTAGACAGACAGTACAATTGCCAGGGAATTTAATTTCCCCCTGAACCAAAAATGAAACCCAAGACAATAAGTGACTATATAAAGAGAACATTGCTTTCTAAATGTTGACATCAGTAAGCTCTTTCCCTGCCAAGTTTGGATTTTTACAGAAAAATGAAAAAAAGTTTTCCAACAGCTTCAGCCCTTTGGTTTATGGTGCCCATCGGGGGAATGCCACTGAGAGTGTGGGATCTGGGCTGTCAGAACCACAAATCTATAAAGCTTTGTTGTCCCTGATTTTCTTTTGATTTCTTTTTATTGGTTTTTCCAAACGTTAATTATTTTTTTCACTAAAGAAATGAAATGTTCAAAATGTCACAACCACCGCCGGACGTGCCTGCATGCTAAATAAAACTTGTTCTCCAGGGAGATGATCCACAAGCTTAGGAGACTCATTGAAAATGTTATAACTACCAGAGAACATCAAATCAAACACACAAGCAAATGCCCCAAAAGGAGGGAGGACCGGTGATGAAATGACAATTCCAGAGAGAGAGCGAGAAAGGAAAATCCATCAAAAACTACTTGTACTAACTTGATGAAGCCTTCTATGGTGATTTGGCCAAACTATAAGAAATAAAACAATAAAATAAAAAGAGAGAGAGTGTGTGTGAGAGAGACAAAGACAGAAAGAAGGAGAAAAAGAGAAAAGAATGAATCGCCTACTACGTGTGATAGAAAAAATTTAAAAAGATTATGAAAATTCTAGGGAATTATCACTCTTTTTCAGGGAGGCTTCTGTTGATGTTACTCTATTTTGGCCTCTCAAAATTAAAGCAGAACCTGTACAATTAGGGTCAGCTTCTCAAGGTAATTTATCAAACGCCATCTCGTTTTTATCATCAGAGCCTTTTTCATCGTCCAACCTCACTTTGAAACATCATCCACGATAACTTAGATTTCAAACTGCAGGTATCAGCCACTTTGTAGTCTCCTGTCAAGTTAAAAGCATTGTAGATGCATGAGAAAGAAGATGTGAAATTTTATGAAAACAGTGTTTCCCTGGTGTTTCCTTGGTTAAGAATCCACCTTCCAATACAGGGGACATAGATGAGGCCCCTGGTTGGGGACCTAAGATCCTATATGCCACAGGGCAACTAAGCCCACATGCCAGGCAACAAAGATCCAGGGCAGCCAAAATGAAAAAATAAAGATGCCTTAAAAAGTAAAACAGTAAGAGCAAGAAAAGTAAAGTCAACAATGAAAATAGGAGGGAAGACCATAAGTTTGGTGTGAGGCATGATAATTTTAAAACTGCAGGAAAGACGCAACTCAGAGAATATGGCAAAAGTTCATCAGCAAATTGATGGCGATCAAAGCTATGGGCGTGAATAAAACTGTCACAAGCAAGAAAACATTATTTCTTTGTTTTGTTTTAAGTTGACTAGAACAGAACAGTCTTACTAGAACAGAACAGTCTTGCTTCAACAGACACCTAGCTAACAGACCCAAAGGAAGGGGTTTTCCAAGATTTCCTTAACTCTCATTTCTTCCACACCAGCTTTCACCAGTTCAAACATAGTTGCTTTTTTTTTTTTTTTTGGCATTTCAATGTCTTGCGAATTTGGATGCCATTTACAATGAACACTGCTGTTGCTGTTTCCTCACTAAATCCTGTCTGATTCTTTGAGACTCCCAGGGACTACAGCCTGCCGGGCTCCTCTGATCCTTCGATTTCCCAGGCAAGAACACAGGAATGGGTTGCCATTTCCTCCTCCATGGGATCTTCCCGACCCAGGGCCACCTGGGAAGCCCTCATAAGGAATGGTGAGGCATAACCTACTTTGTAGCATTTGTTTATTTTCTCAGTGGTAACACACACATTCACATACATGCACATCAACAACAGACACATTGCAACCAACAGCAGCTTTGACCCATGAAATCCAGGTAAATATTTCACTCTCTTCAAGTAAGTGTAGTTTTGAATTCTTAACCACAAGTGATCAAGAGAAGTAATTTCTATTTTATCATGGGCTCAATAATGTGAATATTTGTTCTTCAATGGTGCATTGAGTAAATAGGACCCATTCCTGTGGGTTGCCATTTCCTACTTCAGGAGATCCTCCCAACTCAGGAATTGAACCTGGGTCTCCTGCATTGCAGGCAGATCTTTACCATCTGAGCCACCAGGGAAGGGAAGCCCTTAAAAATAAGACTGGACCTAATTCATCACTCTTGCAGTGAAAGCCTGAGCACCAACATGAGGCATCCCATGGACCAAAAGGCAGGATGGAGCTTAGCTGTTATCAAAATTTGTTTTGAAGACTCTAGGCCAGTGGTTTTCACACTGGAACACACATCAGCATCACCTGGAGGGCTTATTCAGATTCCAGCCCCTGGTCCAAGAGTTTCTGATTCAGTCTGTCTGGGGTGAAGAATATGTGCCTGTACCAAGTTCCCAGGGAAGGCTGATGCTGCTGGTCTGGGGACTGCACTTGGAGAACCATAGCTCTCATTTGCTGGAGTGATGGCTATGTGGTCCCTTCAACATCAGGCAAGGATAAAGAGGCCAACCCAGACCTTTGAATCATTCTCTCTCTGCTTCAGTCAAAGCTTCAATCTCCATGAGGTTTCCTACCGAATATAAGTTTGGCTACTTAAGTTGTTTAAACACAAACCATTACTGAAATAAAAAGAACCAAAGTCTCACGGTAAGATGTGTCTGGGCTAGAATCCCAATTGCACCATTCGGTCCTCAAATAAGTCTGTAGTTCATTTTATTATCTCTCCACAAGGGGGTCATAAGACATATTTGGGGTCTGGAACTAAGAAGAACAGAGCATGTGGTAGACAGAGGGCCTTACATACTGTGTGCGTGTGTCTGTGTTCAGTTGCTCAGTCACGTCTGACTCTGCAATCCCATGGACTGCAGCCCACCAGGCTCCTCTGTCCATGGGATTCTCCAGCCAAGAATACGGGAGTGGGTTGCCATTTACGACTCCAAGGGATCTTCCCCGCCCAGGGATCGAACCCATGCCTCTTGTGTCTCCAGCATTTGCAGGTGGATTATTTATCGCTGAGCCACCAAGGAAGCCCCTACATATTGTAGATGCTTAATGTCGGGTTGACCAAAAACTTTGTTCAGGTTTTTCAGAGCACCACCTGGACCACTTTGGCCACCTCGATACATTATAGCCACTGACAATAAGAAGCAGAGAGTTCTGATCCCTGAAGGCAGAGAGTCTGCTGCCTGCATACCATCTGTAAACTTGTGTTTCCTTACAGTGACCCAGGACAGCATCTGTCATCTGCTCACTTTGGAAGAGACTGCTGGTTCCCTAGCCCTGGTTAATCAAGGCTCAGAGCTGCAGCAGGGTCAAAGTACCCAGAGTTTGGAAAGCTGGACGCACACTCACTGCCTGGTTGCCTCTGGGCCTCTGGCATCTGGAGCATGGATGATTGTCAACCAGCCAACCATCGTGCCCTGTGGGCAGAGGAAGCCTCCGAACCAGCTCCTGTCTGCCACAGCTCGGCTCCATTCAGTACCAGACACCTCTTCCTCTGCAGTTCATTACAGGTACTTGCAAAACACAGCTGCCAGAAGCTCAGCAGTGAATGCTGAAGAGGATCCGCTTGTCACCGGCATAAAAAGCACCCCCTCCTCATGTGTGACTCCCCAATTTTCCCTCTTCCCCCATCTGCTCGGTGCTTCAGAACCCAGCAAGTGGCAACACCTGGGGTAAAAATGTTCCCTTCTAACTTACGTCTAAGATTTTATTAAAAACATTTCACATGCTGGATACTACCAGGAGCAACATTTTTTTTTTTTTCTAAAAAAAGAAGAGGGGAGGGGAGGACAAGAAAGGAAAATAAATCAAAAGAAATCTCTCCATTTAAACACGTGTTTTTAGCTCATAGGATCAACAAAGGACGATAGAAACCATTTGGACACTATCACTCTAAGAAAGGATTTCATCTCATATCTGAACAGCCTGGATGTAGGAGGCAAGATTTCGATACTCACTACAAAGATAGAAATCTAGCTCCGAGTTCTCAACACAGAACAGAACAGCTCGAGGGTGTTACTTCAATATTTTCCCTTAAAGGTAAGCTGCAGAGTTACATATGGTGTCTGCTTGAGGAAGATTCTTCCACACAATAAATTATAAGTAAATCTTCTTGCAGCTGAGTGTCTATGGGAGAGAGACCAGTGAAATCAAATAAAACTTTTTCCCATGTCTATGAACTAACACATAATTAAATCGGTTGGTCTTTGAAATTTGTGACATTAAAGGCTGTGATTTAGCTGATTATATACTTCTATTAAAAACCTACCCTATTAACTCATTCAGATTCCCAGAGGCTTCGACAGTAGAGCATTAAGCAAGCATGAAGAGGGTCTCCAGCAACTTAAAATAATTCCAAAATGTAGCAAAGTGAGATTTCTAACCTAAGCACTTTCTATGTTTTGGCTTCAGAACATAAAGTGTAAATGTATCTTTAATATAAATGGCTGCATCTCCACCTCTGCCTTAACAACCTGCTTGATATATACCATAGCCATTCATATTAATTACAGCATTAATAATGGTTTTCTTAGAGAAGCCATCTATGAATACAGTGATGTCAGGAGATGTAGGGGTCACTGAGAATATCTACAGATTGGCCTTGAGGAACCAGATCCTCACAGTTAGAGCTGGCCAGGAATTGACCACTGAAACAAGAGAGGAATCTGTTTAAGACTTCCAATTCTTAACTCCAGGTGGGAGCTCATGGCCGAGAGAACAAAGGGAGAAAGGGGGGCTTTGTCACATCTGGGGGATGGACATTCATGAAGCAAAGAGACAAAGGACGAATGCCCCCAAGAATGTCACCTGCATCCTGGTCTTGTGTCTACCTGTCTGGCTGTTACTGGTTACTTTGGACCCCAAGTATTCCGAACTGAACGGTTACTATGGGTACAGTCACGTGCTAGACACTGAACTGAGCTCTCTACCTACGTTATCTTATTTAATCTCCATGGATATTCCTTTAAATGTATGGAAATGGGATCATTTCTACTTTATCTGACAAGGTGGGAAGCTAGAGAATCAGAGAGTTTAAGTAACTTATCTGTGGTCACCAGCTGGTACGTGTAGCTGGTAATAAACACAAGGATGAGATGAAGTGTTCATCCTGTTCTCACTCGAGGCCCTTCGTACTCTCCAAGCCCCTTTTCATTTCCCTTCCCTGAAGTAGAGAGACTGCAAATTGTTTAGTTTTGCAGGACTGAAGAGGTCAGGAAGTAGTTAGAGACAGAATTAATGAGGCATCTAGGATCATGAGCAGCTTTGATCGTCCTGCTAAATAATTTAGGTCTTAACCTGCAGAGAATAGGGAGCCACTGAAATATTAAGAATTGACATCACCATTTCCCCAGAAACCAAGTCCAAAGATAGCTGATGATTCTGTTTGTTTGTTTTTAACGTTACATGCAATATATAACCAAGTTCCCCTCTTTTTATGTCAAAGAACCAGTCAGGAGCTTGGGTCTGAATCCTGGCCTCACCAACAATCCTGGTTGTATGACTCCATACATTTCTTTGAGTCTCAGTTTTCTATTCTGTAGGATGGAGACAATAAAACACTCATCATGTTGGTTGCTTTCAGAGTCAAGTGGATGATAGAACATCAACTCATGTCTATGTCTGGCCCATGGTAAGCACCATGGTGGGTGTTATAAGCTGTCCTAACTCCTAGGACCTCGGAATGTGACCTTATTTGGGAGAGGATCTTCACAGCAGGGATCAGGTGAAAAGTGGGCTAATTAGAGTAGGCTCAGGTCTAATAGACCTGGTATCCTTCTAAGAAGAAGGAATTTAAGGCACAGACGCATTCAGAGAGAAGACTCTGTGAAGAAACAGGAGGGGAGGATGATCACCGATCAGCCGAGGAGAGAAGCCTGGAGCAGCGTCTCTTCCCACGGCCCTCAGGAGGAACCAAGCCCGCCAACACGCTGATTTTGGACTCCCAGCCTCTGTAACTGTGAAGCAATAACATTAAGTCACCCAGTTGCGGCATCTGTGGCAGTCCCAGTCAACTACTCCAAGAGTCAGGTATCTATTCCTTCCATTCCTCCCTCTCTATTTAGATCCAGTCTTGAGAACCTTGCATGTGTGGGTGCTAAGTTGCTTCAGTCCTGTCCGACTCTTTGTGGCCCTGCGGACTGTAGCCTGCCAGGCTCCTCTGTCCATAGGATTCTCCAGGCAAGTATACTGTAGTGGGTTGACATGCCCGCCTCCATGGGATCTTCCCGACCCGGGGATCAAACCTGTGCCTCTTACGTATCTGGCATTGGCAGGTGGGTTCTTTACCATCAGCGCCACCTGGGAAGCCCCTTGAGAACCTTACATTTAATTATTGTTCTGACTCCTACTGTTCTCCCTGCCCCTGAGCTCAGAAGAGCAAATGGGTTTCATTCTGGAACTAGCTCTGCTCATCGGCAGTCTCCGCCTGCAGCACTGCATTGAGATGGATATGACTGGGTAGGTAAAGGCGCCCAGATTGATTAGTAATGTCTGCCACAGGCACAGATGTGGAAGGGTAGGGGATGTGCTACGCGTTTGTTAACCCCATCCCAGGCTTGGTGTATTCAGCTTGAAAAACCATTAAGATTGAGCCTCCTAATGTAGCATTTACATCTTTTTCTCTCTCTGCTCCAGAGCTTAGAGTGGCTTATTTCTGCCAACCATATAAAATGTATATATTTTGGTCTCTAGCAGCTCCAAAAACATGTAGGCATTGACTCATTCATCCAGTACAAGAAATTATAATAACTGGAATACATGGCACCTACAGTGGCCTTTGTCTCCATGTGGTTTCACCATGGCTAGCTTTTGCAGGGGAAGGGTATTCGTTTCTTTCCCCACCCTACCTTTTCAGTTTGTATTTAAGAAACACTCTAGAAAGGAAAAAAAAAAAAAAAAAAAAACCAGCTACTGGAATATTCCAGTTCATGTTTCTGAGGCTTTCAAAGCCAACATTCATTTCCCATTTGAAAAATCTCTAAGAAGGGACTTTACTGATGGTCCAGTGTTTAAGATTCATGCTTCCAATGCAGAGGGTACTCCCTGCTCTGGAGGCTAAGATCCCCTATGCCTCTTGGACAGAAAAAAAAAAAAACACAACAAAAAAAACAGAATACAGACAACAGAAGCAATATTATAAAAAATCCCAAATAAAGACTTTAAAAATGGCTCACATTAAAAAAAAAAAAAAGAAGAAAACTAAAAAAAAAGAAAAAGAAAGAAAATCTCCAGGAAAGCTATCTGGCCAGATTAGGTCACATGCCCACTGTGGACCAGTCACCAATGCAGGAAAAAAGCCAATGCTGATTGGCTGGGCCTGAGTCACATGTTCATCCCTGCAACCAGAGCAGTGGGTCATGGTGGCTAGAGTTAGGAAGAATGTGACTGCAGGTCCCAGAGCGGTTAAAAACCCCAGAGGTTCTCTCTCCTCCTTTAACTGCCCAGCCAACCTTCATCCTGTTTATTCCCAATTTCCTATAGTCTTCCATCCTATCCTTACTGTCCAGTGTTGGCCCAGGTGGGAACATGTGCTCTCTCCTATCCCCTAATGGACCACTTGTTTTGTAGATAACAAAAAACTAAAACTTGTTTGGTGCTTGTTTTGTAGATAACAGCTATTAGAAAAATGGCAGTGGAAACCGATGGTGTGTGAGCATGCTGTTGCTCAGGCTTTTCCGACTCTTTGTGACCCCATGGACTACAGCCCACCAGGCTCCTCTGTCAATGGAATTCTCCAGGCAAGAATACTGAAGTGGGTAGCCATTCCCTTCTCCAGGGGATCTTCCCCACTCACACTTAAACCCAGGGATTGAATCCACATTCCCGTGCCTCCTACATCGCAGGTGGATTCTTTATTTGCAGAGTCATCAGGGAAGATCTCTGTCTAAACATTCATTTTATAGTTTGTGAAAAATCCAAATCTTTCTTAAGATTTCTGTGGATTGCCAGGGTGTGACGGGGCTTATTGGGATTCCATCTCTTGTCCTCACTATGTCTTTGTTCTTTCCTCTGTCTCTTGCTGCGGTTAAGTAATGTTTGAATTAAAATTGGCCCTAGCATGAAATGCAGTCCCTTTCCTTCACAACAAACATATAAGGGAAATGTTCACATAAGGGTTCTTCATATACAGCAGATTGTATCAGTCAGGATGAACCAAGGAATGGTGCAGTAACAAATAACTCCAAAAATCACAGGGGCTGAGGAATAACAGAAGCTTGTTTCTCACTCATATTACAGGTCCATTACGGATGTGGTCGGATGGAGTGGGTCGTGGTCCTCAAAACCTCTCAGGGACCTAGGAAGAGCCATGATCTCAAATGTTTCTAGTCACCATGTCAGAGGGAAAAACACATTTACAAAGTACTTTATCAACACCAAATGTCCCACCACCTGTCACTTTTATTTATTTATAGCTCAGTGGCCAGAATTAATCACATGGTTCCACTCAAACCAAGAAGATCAGGAAATGCCCAGCAGAGAGGGAAGCAGAAGGTGGGGCGGGAGGGAGGGCAGGTTGAGGAGTTGACACTGAAGAAACACACATCTCAAACATCAGGCATCCCCACTTCTAGAAGTACATAGACGCACACACTGCCATCCAGCCATTTTTCTCT
The DNA here is from genome assembly GCF_016772045.2 of Ovis aries. NCBI lineage: Eukaryota > Metazoa > Chordata > Mammalia > Artiodactyla > Bovidae > Ovis > Ovis aries. The sequence continues at coordinate 6,335,672 of NC_056077.1, read as the reverse complement.
CCTGTCCCCCCTACCCCGATGAGACCTGGAGCCTTAATCCCTTTTAAAAACAAAAGCATCCTTAAACTGCTCTTCTCTGCTTCTACAGAACAACTCAGCTCTCTGCAACCCTGATCCTCCAACTCAGCTCCGGACTGCTCTTGGCTAAGCCAAGGCTCTGTGTACATTTTGAAACTACCATTTGCGAAAGCCTGTTTAAGCTTCTAGTCTGAAGCCAGCCCCTTTTTCCTATGCTCTTGGAGTGGGTATCTCGGGACCTCAAAGAAAATCGAGGTGGATTATTCTCCCCCTTACACAACGTGATGTGATTGTGTGTGTGAAAGCAATTTATACTGTTTGAAGTCTTATGGAAAGAATTTGTACCATTTGTGTGACTTATCTGCACCTTATTTTCTCATTGCAGAAAGGGAATAACAATTCCTGTTCTGATTATATCACTGTGGCCCTGGGTATGAAAAAGCAGTGCAAAAACATAAGGCATGAATATAATTGCCCACAAACAAGACTCTGGTGCAGTCAGTTTAGAAGTTATCCCAAATTCCAGGCACTGGGCTCTGTTGTTCATTTACTTCTGGTTACAGTAAGTAGGCATTTTACAGTCTGATATCAAGTGGAAGTTAAGCTTCCCTACTACTCTGGTTTTGTCTGTCTCTGTGATTTAATAATGCAGTCTGTATTGGAAGATGATGCAGTTACATCAGTTATTAGAGAATCGTATTTTTTTGTTCCGCTAAAGGGAAGTAAAGATGAACTCTGCAGAGGCACGCACAAAGCTAGATAGAGGCGTACCTCCAAGTCGACCCATCCATCTTCCTCTAGGACATGTCAACATGTGGGATTTATGAAATATGGACTGTATTAAAAATGTTAAATGCACTTTTAAAATGTAACCAGTGCAGAAACATGCTCCCCTTGGTTTATCTGTTTGTTTTCGGTTATTGTTGGTTGGTATTATTTTTCCTCAACTGGACTATCTGTGCTTGTTAAGCATCAGTAAATGGGCAGTTATGAAGCAAGCACAAAATACACATATAAATATTTAATAAGAAACGATAGTAGAAATACAGTGTGCGTTTGTTGCTCCACTGGAAAGCTATATTCATTATTCTATGAATTATTCTCACATAAATATTTCAGAAACTTGGGGGGAAAAAGGTTAGAAGAGTGTACCCAGAGCTTGGAGGGTTGAAAGCACTTTTGCATTTACGCGATGATGAATTCCAACACAGCTTTCATTGCGGAGGTCTGAAATTCATCTTTGGGTTGGTTTTAGGAGATGGAGTTATTTCATGCTTTGTCAAAATGCACACATAAATAAGAAAAGATTACCAATTAGTAAGCAGGCGCTATCAGATGGCAGACCGATGACTTTCTTGGTACCAGCCAAGCTTAAGGAACAGAACTCTTACTGCGAAAGGCAGTTTGAGAAAGAAGAAAAATCACAAGCCGTCTTTTTATGCCAGCATAGTGCATAATTCAATCCAAGCCTCCTCAGTCTATTTATGAGGGGTAATTTATATTCTATTCAGCAAATATTTATTAAGGGCCTACTATGTGCTAGGGGTTTCCCTGGTAGATCAGCTGGTAAAGAATCCACCTGCAATGCAGGAGACCCCAGTTCAATTCCTGGGTTGGGAAGATCCCCTGGAGGAGGGCATGGCAATCCACTCCAGTATTCCTGCCTGGAGAATCCCCATGGACAGAGGATCCTGGTGGGCTTAAGTCCATGGGGCTGAAAAGAGTTGGACACAACTGAGCAACTAAGCACACACATGTGGTAGGAGACATAAGAGATATGAGTTCAATCCTCAGATCGGGAAGATCCCTTGGAGAAGGGAATGGCTACCCACTCCAGTATTCTTGCCTGGAGAATTCCATGAACAGAGGACCCTGGCAGGCTACAGTCCATGATGTCCCAAAGAGTCAGAATGACTGAGCAACTACCACACACACACACACACACACACACACACACATGTTCTACATACTACACTAGGTAATTAATATAAATAATGACCAAGAAGAATATAGTTATTTTTGATATCATGAAATTGCTGAAGAGTGATTTTATTCCAGTTGGTTAATTTTCAGAGAATATAGACTCATTCAGGGAGGCTGAATTGTGTTAATATTATTTTCCTTTCATGGTGGAAGAGCCAACAAATTGTTCATTTTGCATTGAATACGGTGACCAGGAAGTAATCAGATGATTTTGTGAACACAAGGAAACTGGAGGTGAAGAGTCTAAGATGAATTGTGTCAGTGGCTCGTTAAAGGTATCCATACCAGGGAGCTTATAATCATCAAAATTGGTGCTTAGAATCAGTCAGATGTGGACTGATTCCAATCTTCTGAAAAGCAGCAAGGTCTTAACAAGGCTATTTTCCTTAACCACAGCCTTGCTTTAGCCATAAACATAATTCACAGCCCTTGTCAGAGCACTGATTTGATGGATGCTGTAGCTACTGGTGACTCAAAGGATTTTGATGCTCTAGGTTTTCATGTGAGTCATATGGAGTGGCCAGGCACACAGCTGGCACCTCAAGGACCCCTTTCAACTTGAGAGACGTGGGTCTTATTGGAGAGGAAAGGTCAAAGCCCTCGGTATAAAAGGCAGATCCAAACAGATAAACTTCTCTAAGCAACTGCTCCCTCCACAATGTGCTGTGTCTCTTGGACAATTCCAAAGTGGTCAGAGATGCTTAGAGTTTCTGAGTAACAATCATGGTAGCACCACCATCATCATCATCACCACCATGACAGCAATATAATTTTTTTTTTCAAGTACCACCTTTATTTTATGTTATCACACACACACACACACACACACACACACACACACACACACAATGATATTAGCATTATAACATAGTGATATCCAATAAGGCAAGTGCTTTTGCTCTTCTTTTTCATAATGTCCCTGCCTATTCTTTTACATTTATTTTTTTACAAATAAAATCTGATTATTTTATAAAATTCCAACATAGTAAGTCCTGTGTATTCTAGCTTAATTTTGGAAGGTGTGCTTCTTTGAGCAACACAGTAACACTGCCGATGAATCCCATCATGTGCACAAACATTGTAGGTGTTATATGATTAAGTGTTCATAAGTCACTTGCCCAGGGTCAAACTATCAACTGATGATGAGATTACAACTTAGATTTTGAGTCATTCTGCTCCATTCTTTCAAATCCTCGGCCACTTCTTATTCCCACTCACCACTCCTCATTATCTGGCCAACTCTGAAGCATACTTATGATTAACAGAATGAGCTGGGAAGGCAGTCTTCTTGGCTTCCTGCCTTAGTCACTACACTTCCCAGCTCTGTGGCTTTCTGCAAATCACTGAAACTTTCAAAGTCCCCTCATCTGGAAAATGGGATTAATAAAGATCACAGAGTTACTGTTAAGATAAACAAAATGCCATATCCAATTTTCGCAGTGAAAATGACAATAATGATGAGGATGGTGATAATGAATGAGTTGATGTCATAACATCCAAGACATTTTCTACCCTTGCCTAGGACTGGAGAGAATCCTATAGCTGGCGTCAAGTCTCACAGCATCCCAAAGCAAACTAGCTGTTTAATGTGTTTAACTTAATAGTTTATGCAACAAATAGTTTTTTTCTTTTCTGTAAACTGAAAATAATTACAAGAACATAGTTATAATTCAATGTCATAGCCTTGAGGAAGTCTCATGCATTTGAAGAAGATATACATAAAACTGTGATAAATTGAGAGCTTATTTGAAATATGTAGACATAGCGAGCACTTCTTCTTTAATTGCATTCTGCTTACATAACTAAAAGACCTAAATTAAAACATAATCATGTTTCTAATGATTTGCACTCTTTTCCCTGCACCAGTGTAAGAAAGCTCAAGGTGTTAAAACAGTTATGCTTTGGGACCGTGATAACTAATATATGAATTAAACATACATTTCATACATTGATTTCCATAAATGAAAAGAGAGGCAAAAATCCCCACTCTTTAGTGGTTTATTCCTTCTTCATGCTTCGGGAGGTAGACTTACTATTATATATTTTTTTCCATTGCATAAAAAACTGAAAGTTTCTCAGGAGAGTAATGCCAGGTATATATTTCAAAAGCCAGGGTGGCTTTGCATAGCCTCTGAAATGCTGAGAATATAGAACACACTCCAGTATATCTAATTATCTTTATGAAATCTCTCAAAATCAATGGCATTATACTCAAAACCAGCTGCAGCCAGGGAAGTCAAACAGAGCAGTGTGTCACTGAGGTTACCGAGAAGTATAGCTTTCTTCTTAATAGCACTATTTTTATAGAACATGGAGTTTTTGAATCATCATATTCTGTTAACTCTTTTAAGGACTCAAACAGAATTCAACCACTATGGCTGAAGAAATGAATTCAATTCTATCTCGATTTCATGGGGCACTTTTAAATCCTTAAAGACAAAGAACTTTGGTTTTGAGACACAACCCAAATCCAGCTCATGAAAGTTAAATTGTCAGTCACTCGGTCATGTCTGACTCTTTGCAATGCCATCGACTGTAGCCCACCAGGCTCCTCTATCCATGGAATTCTCCAGGCAAGAATACTGAAGTGGGTAGCCATCCCCTTCTCCAAGGGATCTTCCCAACCCAGGGATCAAACCCAGGTCTCTTGCATCTCCTGCATTGGCAGGCGGATTCTTTACCATCTGAGCCACCAGGGAAGCCTACATTTGTCTGGATAGGGGTGATTTATTCATTTATCCAATGAATATTTACTGCCTACCATGTGCTAGTTACCATGCTAACTGTTGAGCATAAAATGATGACCAAGATACGCTTGGCTCTGTTCTAGAAGAGTTTGTCATCTGGTGGGGGAATTAGGAACTCATATGAAGACAAAACAGATGCTTTGAAGAGGTACTCCAATATGGCAATGAAAATATCAGGTTGGCCAAAGAGTTCCTTCTGGTTTTCCCATGACATCCTATGGAAAAACCAGAAAGAACTTTTGGGCCAAGCCAATAAAATGAGGGATATTTAACTGAGAAGGTTTCCCAGAAGAAATGACATCCACAATCTTGAGGAATATTGGGAATAACTTCACAAAGTGGTTTTAGAGCCTTTACAGTTGCAGAGAGAAACACATACACACACACACACACACACACACATTTTCATGGAGCATGGATGTGTGAGAGAGTGGTATGACATGGGAATACAAGGCAGGAGAGACCAAGCAAGGACTCGAGGGCCAGTGATAGAAGTTTCAGACTTGATCCTAAAATCAGTGGAAGTGATGGCAGGAATTTCTGCAAGAGAAAAGAATGATTAGCTTCGTGTTTTAGAAAACATTATTCTGGCTGGTATATGGGGAAGAGGGGCTTCCCAGGGGGCACTAGAGGTAAAAAACCTGCCTGCCAATGCAGGAGATGCAAAAGACACAGGTTCAATCCCTGTTGGAGGGAAGATCCCTGGTGGAGAAAATGGCAGCCCACTCTAGTATTCTTGCCTGGAAAATTCCATGGGCAGAAGAGCCTGGAGGGCTGCTGTCCATGTGGTCACAAAGAGTTAGACATGATTGATCAACTGAGTACACATATGGGAAAGAGACCTGTGAAGGTAAGGCTGGAGAAAGGAAGGCCAGTTAGGATGAGATCATAAAACTCAAAGAAAGAAGCCAGCAAAGAGGGAAAGAAAATAGAAAGAAGTATAAAGAGGCAAGAAATATTTAAGACGAGGGCAATCTGCTGGACACGGCGTCGTGGTGAATGAGCATAGGGAGAATCAAGAGTGACTTCCAAATCCATAAAATAAAACTTTGGTTGGTTCATTAAAAACAAACAAAATGCTCCCTGAAAGTCTCAGTCAAAAGAACACAAGGAAAAAAATTTAAAATTTAAAAAAAAATTTTTTTTAATTAAAAAAAAATTAAAAAGTCAACTGGTCTACCCTTAAGTGTCTGTCTACTTCATATGTTCGTTCATTCATTTATTTTTCCAACATTTCAAGATTACCTAGTAGACTCCTGATACTGAGCTTTACCCACTTACAGCCAAGTCTATAAGCATATGGACCTCTCTGAATAGAAGTAGAAAAAAAAATCCTAAATTTTTCCTCTTTTTATAAATGAGTTTTAGTTCATGCCTCTCAAAGTTAGGGCCTTTTATTAGTGACTGTAAATCTCAGAGAGACAAGAAGTCATGAGATTCTGAAATTGCCTTATAAATTAGCTGCTGGTAGTGAAACAGTTGTTTAGTTTGTTGAGGGGCTGGGGTGGGAGGGATTTTGGTGTTGAAATAATTATTGAACATTACTGAACCAAATAATTAAACTGTGCTGTAAAATTATGGTTATGGTAATATTCCCATCATCATTTGTTTTGTTTCTCCTAATCTAAATTATGACTTTTTTGTTATTGCTTTGCAAAGCTACACTATAACAATCAAACCTGAAATTAAAACCAGACTGCAAAAGTTATACAAGGTGATCCAATATGCTCCGCTAGCAATTACTCATGGCAAATACCATCATGCAGCTCTTAAATCCTCGTTGTAAAGCTACCTGGACGTGCATCAACTAAAACCTTAGATATTTATAGGTATCAGAAGTGAGGGATGACTAGCTGAAACAATCAAAATGCAAAGGAGATATCTGAAAGTCCGAGGGGAGCATCTTGGAATGTCAGATTTCTGTTTCCTAACAGTCTTAAATCTCAGTAGTGCCGACAGGGGAAAGGCGTGGATACTTTCAAGCAACTAAATGGAACACCATCTTCTTTCCTTCACTGCCCCATTCCGGGCCGCTAACTCTCTTGGTCTTGCCTGTTAAATTCTGAACAGAACAATATATTCCAGCCAAACCAGGAACGCATTTCTTCGGGCCTTATGCAGAGAACTGGGTGGTTCGTGAGCCCCATACAAAACCCAGCATCATCACCAAAAAGAAAAGAACTCCCCTTAATACACTGAGGTGACCTGAACAGGAAGGGACCCGAAAAGGGAGGAGATCTATGTATGTGTATGACTGATTCATTTTGCTTTACAGTTGGTTGGATGACCTCATTGATTCAACGTGTGTCAGTTTGAACACACTCTGGGGGATAGTGAAGGACAGGGAAGCCTGGCGTGCTGCAGTCCTTAGGGTCACAAAGAGTCAGGCATGACCGCGCAACTGAGCAACAAGGAACTAACACAACACTGTAAAGAAATCATACTCCACAAGAATTTAAAAAGAGAGAGAGAGGTAAATTACCCATTTAACAATTTTCAAATTTGTGTAGCTAACTCAGAGAGTGATATACCGAAATCTCACAGCCTCAACTTGTTCAGTGTTTCTCTTTGCCCCTTGTTTTGCAACAGTGAGCAGACTCCCAGATATTGAGATGATGTAAGTCACTTCTGGTTGAATATGTGCTTTGGATTGTTAGTGGGGGCAGGGGAGCAGTCACATTCAGAACCGACTGCAATCCAATTCCTCTGATTTCCATGGAGAAGTTGGCTCATGTGTCTTCAAAACACACCAGAATGAAGTATTTGGAAATTCAACACACAGCTGGTGCTATTTAGAATTTTCTCCATTTCTAAGCATTCAAGATGGACCTCTAAAGATTCATAAAGTTTTGATAATCTGATGAATGTGTGTGTTAGAATTTGTTTTAGAATTTGGGTAAGACCTGTGAAGGTAAGGCTGGAGAAGGGGAAGAGAGTTAGCATATGATCATAAAACTCCAAGAAAGAAGCCAGAAAAGGGGAAGGAGAATGGGCACAAGTATAAAGAGTCAAGAAATATTTCGGACGAGGGCAGTGTGCTGGACACAATAAAACCCTAACCCTAAGAAATGAGAGTTAAGATAAGAGATTCTGATGATAATTTTCCTCTTCACCCTTTTTCTTAAGCCCTTCTTTGCCTGTGCACAAAAGACCATGATAATCTCCATTTCTTATATGGCCCAATACATGCCTGCAGATCAGTTCCAAGACAGAGTTCTCTTACTGGCTTGCAGACAGACAGACAGCCCTCTTTGTTGTATCTTTACATCACAGAGAGAGAAAGAGTTCTTCTGTCTCTTCCTCCTCTTGTAAGAGCACTAATCAGTTATGTCTGACTCTTTGGGACCCCATGGACTGTAGCCCACCAGACTCCTTTGTCCATGGGATTCTCCGGGCAAGAATACTTGAGTGGGTTTCCATGCCTTCCTCCAGGGGATCTTCCCGACTCAGGGATCAAACTCGTGTCTCCTGTGACTCTTCCTCTGCAGGCAGATTCTTAACTGCTGAGCTACAGGGGAAGCCCACCCTCACGGTCTTATCTAAACCTAATTACTTCCCAAAGGCCCACTTCTGAAAGTCATCATACAGGGGCTTTCAACATGTGAATTTTCAGGGGAACGTATTCAGTCTGGGGCTTCCCTGGTGACTCAGATGGTAAAGAATCCACCCGCAATGCAGGAGACCCAGGTTTGATCCCTGTATGGAGAAGGTCCCCTGAAGAAGGGGACCCACTCTACTATCCTTGCCTGGAGAATTCCATGGACAGAGGAGCCTGGCAGGCTACAGACCGTGGGATTGCAAGAGTCAGACATGATTGAGCGACTAAATCACCACCACCAAAGGTATAAATAGGACCTGTCTTGAGTGTGCTTAGAGGTAATGACATCCTGGTAATTGATACATAGGTACTGGCTATCTTTCCTGATAGCTCCTTCCTTCTCTTTTATTTATTTGTTTATTTTGATGCACATACAGCTTGCAGGATCTTCGTCCCCTGACCCTTGCTCCCTTCAGTGGAAGCTCAGAGTCCTAACCACTGGATCACCAGGGTAGCCTTGGTAAGTACCTTCCTTCTCTTATGGGTCAGGCGTTTCTCAGAAATGGAAAACTTAGCAGCTGGCCCAAAGCTCTGGATTGTGTGACTCACGAAAGAAAATTACTGCTTTAAGAGAGGGATTCCTTGTATACAAACACAGCCTGGAGCCAATGACATTTCAGAAGGAGCTCCCTCCCCAGGCCCAGTGCCCACCAGGAAGCAAAGGCTCAAGCAGCTGAAAACAGATTCTTTACAAGACCAAGAAAACTTCTGTGAGTATATCTTTTGAGTTGAAACTGACTGCTTTATGGGGAATTCCCTTCGGACTTGTTCTTGCTGGTTAGAATGCAATCATTAAATACAAGTTCATAGTAAGAGCAAGTCCTGAAAAAAAAAAATTAAGGCTAGATAATACAGCCTCTAAAAACTTTTGTTTTGTTTATTTTTCTTTTTTTGGTGACTTTAGAACAGTGTGACTTTTAAATAGCTCCCTAAAGCTAATGATCTTTGAGGGCCTTCCTCATCTTGATGGTTTGTATGCCAAGCGTTATGTACACAAAAGTCAGCCTCTTACAAATTCCTAGCCTTTTAACAAAGCCTTTCACAAAAGACATTTTTAACTTTATCTATTTTCTCTTTAACCCAAAGATGCAGATTAAAGATACCAGCAGACACGGAGATGATGGGCAGGATTTGGATTCTTTTTCCCTCCTTCAAACATCCACCCATAGCTATCTATGATTACACAGCAACCATTGTTATATTTTATTATTGTTTCATCATAGCTTGAAACCTAAAGTGCATCAGCCACCCCATGCACAAAATCAAAGCGGTAGAAAGTAGCTTACATTTCATGAAACATGAAAAAATAATGAGAAGAGATTGAAATCATAAAGAACCACCAGAGATAAGGTGAGCAAAGTCATTTCTTAAGATAAAGAAAAATGCATATTACACAGAAAAAGACTGGGGGAAAGAAGAGGAGGGATGGGTTATTTTATACAAAAATATCTTCTATTTCAATTCTTCCATTTCCATATTTACCCAAAGATGTTGTACTACTCAATAGCCCTTCCTTTTATCCCTGGTTTTTTTTTCCCCATGTCTTCCTTATTTTAGACATTTCTGGAGGAGAGCAAAATAGTGAGCTTTATCAAGCAGTGTACTGATACTAAGTTACTTAGAAGAGTAACAGGAGAACAGTCAGAAATACTACACACATGAGAGAGAAAACTTAATTGTACCTGAAAATTTTAGTGTACCATCGTGATCAACACCACTTATCAACCAAGCAAAACAAACTCATTTGTGAAAACTGACAAAATAACACTTAGGAGGGAAACCTCAAGAAGAAAGAGCGAGCTTATAAGTTAGAGATTAGGGAGTACTTTGCTGCCAGTGTGCAGCATGAGGAAGAATAATAAATCTCCTAGTCCATCATATTTTGCCAAATTAAAAAAAAAAACTGGAATACAAAATATTATCTACAGAATCACATAAATTGTATCTCCAACACCTAACACAATTCCTGAATTGTAATAGCAGATTGCTAAGCACGTGTTACCTAAATAGGTCTATGCTAGGTAATGTGCCAAGAGCTGACTCATTGGAAAAGGCCCTGATGTTGAGAGAGATTGAGGGCAAGAGGTGAAGGGGGTGACAGAGGATGAGATGGTTGGATGGCATCCCCGACTCGATGGACACGAGTTTAAGCAAACTCTGGGAGACAGTGAAGGACAGGGAAGCCTGGCATGCTGCAGTCCATGGGGTCCCAAAGAGTCAGACACGACTTAGCCGCTAAACAACAAGAACAAAGGGTATGTGCAGATACAAAGAAAAGATCAGAATGGTGTACGCTAAATATAAACTGATAACATTACAAGTGCTTTTTCTTCATTGTGTTTTTCTGTAATTTTCACATTATCTACAACGGACATATATTAAGTTAATTATTGTAAGTATTTGTAAGACTCATCCCCACCATCAACATTCACTGGGGCTGAAGAAGAAGGTTAACTTTGGACTGTAATTTTTTGAATTTATTAAAAAATAAACCCTCAAAATGTCCCTTATATTTTGATTAACATCTTTTTACACAGCATCAGAAAAAAGCAATGAGCTCCCAACAGCAGACTCAGAGTCCCAGATGCCTCTGTCTGCTGTTCTCAAGCTTGCCTTATAGGAAAAGTATATGTTAAAAAAAAAAAGTTTGGCTGAACATAGCAACTATGCTAGGAAGCAGCCTCCTCTTCAGGATTCCAGGTATTATCTAGAGGTTTTTAAAGCCAGTTTGGAATTTTGCATTGTGAGCAATTAAAGTGCATTAGTTAGATCATTGATTCTGTAATGTGCTCCTTTGACCTATACAGTCTGTGATGACGTGTATTTGAGTCCGAGATAAAAATATGAGAATACGGGATTTTAAAACTAAAGCTAAATGTTTAATGATTTTTAGTTTCCTTTTATTCTGAGACTATATCATTTTTCCTCTTTTGAGCAATGACCACGTCACTTCTTTTCTGAAATGCTGATGATTTTGTAAAATGTCTGAACCTCATAAAGTAAGAGAGTCTCCCTATAGAGTGCTGTTTGTATTTACAGTATCACTGCATTAAAATTTGTTTGTTTGTTTAAATGCCTTCAAATTACTGAATTGGATGAGTAAAGAATGAAGGGTCATGTTGACTTTCTTTATATACATATGTGTGTGTGTGCGTGCGTGTGCATGCTTCATGTGCTTAGTCACTCAGTCGTATCCAACTCTTTGCAACCCCATGAATTGTAGCCCACTAGGCTCCTCTGTCTATGGGGATATATATATCCCCTACACACACACACACACACACACACACACACACACACACACACACAGACATATAAGCTTTTATTTTTTAAAAAAATTCGACTTTCTTATTTTTCAATGCATCTCAAAGTAGAAGAGTTATATATATATGGAGAAAAGTCTGGGTATCTAGCAATTTGAAAAGAAAAAAAATGAATTATTTATGAAATAGGATAAGCATTATTAAAATAATTTTCCTGAAATGACCTGTGCTTCTATCTGGTAAAGACAATCCTGGCTTTTCTTATTTGTTGGTTTTGTTTTCTACCCACCCTGCACTCCGATGCAGGTTCAGCCTTTGTGAGGGAAATTAATTGGAGGCTTTGCAAGGTATACATCTGGGCATGAGGAGGAAATAAAGAAAGAGCAGAATCTGTGAGCCTTTTGCAAGAGAGAGGAACGGAGGAATACAAGGCGTGAAGGAAAGAGATAGAAATGGATAGGCAATTTTTACATAGATATTCAAAGTACCAGTAAAGAACTCGGTATTTCATTTTGGTTATGAGACTTGGTTCCTTCAGTTACACACCCTCCTGAGACTATACCACGTGGCTTATTATCTCCCTATAGTTATATTTGGCATGGACAGAGAGGAGCAGACCTCCAGTTTGTGCCAAGAGTCATTTTTTAAACCCAAATATTGATATTCTGATGCCATCCTCTCTGCCTCCAACATTATCTTTATCTGACAAAGAAGATGACGAGGGTCATCCAGAAACAGGCTACATCTTTATTTTTAAGATTATTTTATATGGATCAATTTTAAAGTCTTTATCGAATCCATTACTATATTGCTTCTGCTTTATGTTTTGGGTTTTTGGCTGCAAGGTATATGGGACTTTAGCTTCCCAACCAGGGATCGAACCCTCACCCCCTGCATTGGAGCCTGTCCTCTTAACCACTGGACTGCCAGGGAAGTCCCCAGGCTACATCTTTATTGACCATTATATTTATCTCCACAGCTAAGAAATAATAGTAATAGATATTTAAACACAATCCTCACTGTGTATCCTACCTGCTGTTGTTGTTGCTTAGTCCCTAAATCGTGTCCAACACTTTCTGACCCCATGGACTGTAACCCACCAGGCTCCTCTGTCCATGGGATTTCCCAGGCAAGTATACTGGAGTGGGTTGCCATTTCCTTCTCCAGGGAATCTCTCCAACCCCCTTTGTCTCTTGTGTCTCCTGCATTGGCAGGCAGATTCTTTACCTCTAGCACCAGCTGGGAAGCCCCTCTTCCCCATATACCCTTGTCTTCTGCACTGGCAGGTGGATTCTTGACCACTGAGTCACTGTACAAGCAACATAGTGATCAAGAGGTGGTAGAAGGCAGAGCTAGCTCAGGTTCTTTTCTGATGGGTCTGTCCTAAATTCCAGTAACAAACTTGGACATGTTAGTCATAGAGTCTTATGATTAGAGAGTCCCTGCTTTTTTGGTTGCTGGTATACGTTTCCATAAATTCACCTTGACCATTTGCTTTTGGCTATTTTCTCTAATTTACACCCAGCAAATGCTGTGTCTCCAACCTTGAGGGCTTTGCCTCCAGGCTGGAATGTTTTGTGCAACACGCTTCTTACCCTAGGAACAAATTCAGGTGAATCCTCCTCACACACTCCTCCCCACCCTCATTCCCCTGCTAACTGGCTTCCTTTTCATCCACTCTTGTGAAAACGCCTTTGCTCCCCACTAGAGAACAATGCACCAAATCCTTTATAAGGCTTCTACAGAGTCTCTCAGAGCCAGCTGCAGCCAATTTTTTAACACCACGTGTGATCACCCTTTCACCTCCACGTCTGTTCATCTTAAATTATCCCCTAATTCTCAAATGTATCTCATACCTTATTCACGTTTATTTCATTTTTCTGAGATACTAGTGCTCTTTCCTGCCTCAAAATCTCTGCATTCTTCAAGAGTGAAGGTCCAGGTTAAATACCACCTCCTCTCTGCAGGCTGCCTGTGCAAGACAGAACTGTTTCTTCCCTCGGTATTGCTAATAGGTCTGCCATGGCATCTCTCGATAGCATTGAATGAAAGTGTTTCAGTTTTCTTTTGTGTTGTTGTCGTCATTTGTTACTTTCTTCCTCCATTTCATCAAAACCCACTCTGGGGTCTTGCTATTCCAAACGCGCTTCCGTGAAACAGCAGGATCACCATCCCCCTTGAGTTTGCGAAAAAGACAAACTCTAAGCCCCACTCTAGACTTCCTGAAATACAATCACTGGGGGTGGTCCAGGAATCGGTGTCTTCATGAGATTTCAAGGGAACTCTTATGCCCAGAGCAGAGGCCAGTACTCACTTAACCTTATGTTCCTAAACACACCATGCACACAGCAAGCAAGCCCTTGATAAACTTGAAAGTGAAATTTAAAAATCACTTTTATTTTCTGCCGAGTGCATCCTTTTCCAGGCCTCCCCTGCAGTTCAATGACACGTTCTCTTCAAAATTAGTTTTGCCCTGCTTTTTCCCGTCAGTATTGACTGGAGCTTATTGAGTTTGCCTGACACACTCCACAATCTACATCACAGCCCCTTGTCTGATTCAAGTCTCGCCATTGCCCATTCCAAGACTGTTCCCTTGACAGACCCCCTGCTGGTGCCAAGGGGAACACTTGTTAATTTTAATGGTATTTCTGGGCAGAGAGAAAGTGCAGGCTAGACAAAAACAGGTCTCTGGCTAGGAGATGGGGAGAGAGCCTGAATGTGAAAAACACTCTCGCCAAATATTTATTATCGATGTGTGTTCTTCAACTAGCTGCGAATCTGGAAGACCTCAGGGCCTTCCAAAACACATCTGACCTCATCACGCACACTGTGGAATACGGGAGGGTGCATGCCAAAGTAATAATGCAACAGAAAGTCCCAACAGAAGGACTGTTTACTGGAGCGACTGGGCAGTTTAATGTGAAACGAGAGCCTTAGGTGTTGACATTGGATCTGCCCAGTTAAAGGAATATTGAGAGCTGAAGCAATTATCCCAGTAATTGAGTGGGGGAGAGATTCATTCCTTTTGGAAAAGAGAGTCATGCCTTTCAATTAGCGGTTTGCATTGATCAAAGACATCAGGAAACTGGTTCACTCGTCCAGCTTTTGTCTTGTGGACCAAGAGTACTTTGTCCTTTTGCCTATGTGCCCCAACAATCCTGATGAGCTATCACACTTAAAATGAGCATTGCTTTTGGACAAAGCGTTTTTGCAGACCTGAGAATGATTAGAGAATGGTTATCTTTAAAAAAAAAAAAAAAGGCAATCTGATGCTCAAGAAACAGCATGCGGAGCAATGCTTGTAGCTTCTTAAATGTGCTCTTTTTTTTAATGTAATACATCAGGTATTAAAAAAATTTAGAAGATGCTAAAATGCATGCCATATGTCCACCCTGCAGCGTGCATCATAAGTACAACACATATAATTGAATCTCTCTCAGCTGCCATTTCTGATTGCAACTCTTTTGCCCACTCCCCCAAAGAGACGGCCACATTACAGATCTCAGTATTTCTCATTCCTATTTGTATGCCTCTGGTTTCCTAGACATACCTGTACCCCAAGAGAATATATAGTATTTTCCATGTTCAAAAAACTGTACATAACTGGGGTTACACGGGCTGTCTCCGTCTGCAGATTACTTTTTGTTGTAGTTCAGTTATTACGGTTTTGAGATGAATCCATGTTGACACGTAGAGATTTAGTGTATTAATTTTAACTACAGCATGGCATTCCAGAGGTTAATTTTGCTACAGTTTATTTACTCTTTCTCTATTGATGGGCAATTAATGTACATATGGTTGACTGTTATTTTCCCAATGTCAAGCTTCCACAATAGTAAAATTGATATTTTCATGTAGGTCTCTTAGGGATAAAGTAGCTAAGAGAACTTTATGGGCATCTTGAACTTTTCATAATGTTGCTGAATTATGAAACTATGGGCATCTTGAACTTTTCATAATGTTGCTGAATTAATGTCTAAAGCAGTTATATCCAGTTAGAGGGCCCACTGATCCCACATCCTGGCAAACATGTGGTACTAGCTTTTGTTGTTTTTAGTCGTGTCTGGACTCTTTGATAACCTGATGGACTGTAGCACCTCAGGCTCCTCTGTCCGTGGGATTCTCCAGGCAAGAATGCTGCAGTGGGTTGCCATTTGCTCCTCTAGGGGATCTTCCCAACCCAGGGATCAAACCCAGGTCTCTCACACTGCAGGCAAATTCTTTACCATCTGAGCCAGGTGGGAAGCCCATTGTCTTAACTTTTACTATTTGTCAAATAATTGCTTTTCAGAAATACTGTTCTGGGATGAATATTTAGCAATTCTGGCAAAGGGCACATGGTTCTATTAGAATTGAGAATCTTCAGTAATCAGACGTATTAAGTCATATCTTTCTACCAGGAGCATTACCTGCCTAATGCTATGTCTGGAACACAATGGACATTCAATACACATTGGTCAAAATGAATTTATCTGAGCCATTGCAGACGACTCAGAAAACGAGGCAAAGAAAACAGGTGCAAAAATAAAGGCAGTGAATAGCCAGCATATGACTATTCTTTTAAAAGGGGGAAAAAATAATGCAATTCCAAATAGTCTTTCTTCACTTACCTCAGCAATATAGCTTGTTCTATCAGGCACCCTTGTGGTTTTAACTCATACATTTACAGTCAATGAGCAAAAACCAATTCCACTGCTCAAATTCTGCTCACTTATTATTCAGCTGTCTCAATTCATTAATTTGCTTAATCAGCCCTCATCAATAACACTTCTCTCCACTGCATTCCTCTAACTGAAAGGAAAAGCAAGCTCTGAATACTCAAAAATGTGAATCTATAAAGCAACAAGAACGTTAGTTAAAAAAAAAAAAATACTTGTATAATGTCTTTGGGGGGATTGAAATAACTTCATATTAACATGTCTGCTATTATCAGAGGTCAAGGCTGGAAGACGCTTTCTCATTTTACTGATGCTGTAGTCCCTTTTGAAATCTGAATGAAATGGTTACCACAGTTAGAGACTAGAAAATGACAATTCTATGGAGGTTAGGTATCAACACAGAAGGATGATCCCCCCACCTTGGAAGATGTCTGAAATGTATCTGACAAAGTGGAGCTCATTTTAATTCATATTTTTACAGGCAGCATGAAAAAAAGACTTCCATTTGGGAAATTTGCCGGTCTATTGCCATTAGATCTACCCACCTGCACAAGAACGAACAGCCATTGTTAGAATCATCCAGTTTTCTGCCGAACAGATGGCCGACGCGTAAAAGAAATTATGCTCTTAGGGTTTTCGTAAACCCCAAGGATGGGCTAAAGGGTCATAACATATAAGTTCCCTCATTTGTTTGAGGAGGGGAGGAGAGAATTGTGTGTGGAATCCTTGACCCTTTATTATAAAAAGATAACAGGTAACAGATCAATGGATGAGATGAGAACAAATTAAACGCAGAAGATGGCATTTTTATGAAGAAGAAATAGCATCTTCTCATCACATAGAGGAAATCATTTGTATTCCTACCATCTTTAAAGAATGACCTGCTAGCATCGGCGGTATTAAGGATACATCATCTATTTCCTTCTCGCAACCTCATTTGTGACCCCATGCATAAATGGATGTGCATCATTGTGACGCAGTTAAACTATCAGGTATGAATGTGTCTTTACCCACTTTTGACTGATAAGGGAAAAAAGTCTGCTTTTGGGGACTGTAGGTGTTACCGCTCACATGATACTTCAGTTACAGCTATGCTTCAAAAACTTCATGAATAGGAAGAGTTATTCTGACAAGAAGAAGCCTTATTGTGACATGCCATTCCATATAATCACTGTTCTTTTTCTCTGATGGAGATACCTAGTGGGTTCTCAATCTCATCTGAAGTGAATGAAATCCTCCTTGGAAAAGGATGTAACCATACAAGTCCAGGTGAAAGGAAGATGCCTGTTATGCAAATGTCCCTCCAAGACTCGCCCCTTCTATCTCTGCCCTGAAACCAAATTGCTATGCCGAAGTCCTCCCTGTATACAGACTCTAGAGTGACTACAAGCTCACCATGAAAGAAAGAACCACACAGAAACTAACAGCACAGAAGAATGAATCCTGGGGCTTCCCTGGTGGTCTAGTGATTAAGAATCTGCCTTCCAGTACAGGGGGTTTGGGTTCAGTCCCTGGTTGGGGAACTAGGATCCCACTAGCCACAGAGCAACTAAGCCCACGCCTCACTAGAGAGCCCATGCGCTGCAACTAGGGAAGCCAGCACACCATAAGGTCCCGCTGCTGCTGCTAAGTCACTCCAGGCGCGACTCTGTGCGACCCCATAGATGGCAGCCCACCAGGCTCCCCCACCCCTGGGATTCTCCAGGCAAGAACACTGGAGTGGGTTGCCATTGCCTTCTCCAATGCATGAAAGTGAAAAGCGAAAGTGAAGCCATTCACTTTTGCAGACCCCATGGACGGCAGCCCACCAGGCTCCTCCATCTATGGGATTTTCCAGGCAAGAGTGCTGGAGTGGGGTGCCATTGCCTTCTCCGGACAACAAAGTCCTAGCACAGCCAAAAAAATAGAAAAGAATCACGTCCTCGATTGACTCTAGTTTTTCCCATAATCGGGATGAAAATTCCCGTCCAGGGATGATGGTCACCACCCCTTTAACAAGGGCATTTATAAGGGACCTCTCTTATCCTTCAAGTACTAAATCATAATTACAACAGTCTTCGAGACACTCCTGCATCTGGTTTATTAGACAAAAGCCAATGTGAAGCTCTAAGCAAGCTCATTCTTGGCATGCCTATGTGTGCCTAGTGGATAAAAGCCTTTTCTTCCCCATAAAGGGGTACCGAATCTCCCTCTTAACTTCATCTGACCTAAGAAAAACCAGGATCGCCCTGATGCTTAAAAAATAAAATCAAATAAATGCATCGGAGTCTTTGGGCTAGGCTCATTAGCTGGGGACTTTGACAGGTTGCTAAATGATAACTCAGAATGAAGAGCTACAAACACACCATAATTAATTACCCAAACAGGCTCTACTTGGGCTAAGCTGGGGCAAGAAAGTGCTGACGGAACAGAATTCGCATTCCACTGCTCTCCCTGCCTCTCCCAATTTACTGGAGATGGGAAATCATGAACAATTGATACACTCCGTTAGCTGCGATCACTGGGAGTAACTTTCCATGTAGCCTTAGGGGTATCTTACACAGTTTAACACTGAAAATAAAAGGTAATGTTCTCGGCAAAGAGCTAGGGGGATTAAATTTGGGAGGCTTGAAGCAGCCTTGAATTGTAGTCAATAAAAAAGGGACCAAATAGTAATTTTGTAATTTAACTGTGCTGGTTATGCCCAATGAGTCAGACACTTGTGAAATAAACCATGTAAATAGAAAAATGGCTTAACTCTTTCCATCGGCACACATGGTGTTTGCTTTCCCCCATGCTTCCTGGGAGTGGGTTCTCTGATTCAATACAAATAATGTGATTATTTTGAAGTGACCAATAAATCTTTCTAAATAGTTCTTCGGTAAAGGTGTTGACTCCTTCTTTGGGACTCATCCTAATAAGATCTGAACATATTTAGAGAACGGGAGGGCCATCAGTATGGCAGAACGCAGAGTCCCGAATCAGCAAGAACTAGAGTCTTTTTAGAATCCAAGTGTTCTTGACCACAGCAAAGATCACTGTACAGGGGTCTGTGTCCAGGTTGTTGCAGCACCCACTTCACAAACAAAGTAAATAAGGTGCCCAGCCAAAAAAGAAATGCCACCGACAGCATTGTGCAATGATTTATTAAAAAACTAACTGTAGGATAGCCAATATCTACCCAATCCCCTCCCTTCATCCCTCCCTCCCTTTCGCCTTTCTTCTCTTTTTTCCTCTCCTCTTCCTTCTTCTTTCCTTTCTTTTTTGAGGGCTATTTTGCAGCTTAATTAACAGTATTCAAATTGACTGCTTTAGGTGTCTGTCAGTTAATGGACTGGGAATCAAAATGCTTAAGATGCAAAGTGTTACAAATGTCTCCCTAATGCTGTCTGTGGGTGATGAGATCTGTTCTGTTTCGTTTTTTGACAGATAGAATCATTATAATTGCTTCATGGTAGTAAGTTATTGAGATCATTATTTGCTTTTTAAATGGAATGTGTGACCACATCTGACATTTTGAAGAGTCAGGATCATATAAATATTCCCATCTCCTTGATTTGAAACAGTCTTTGAAGAACATCCATAAGGGAACATTTCTGTGTCTTACATTGGAAGGACTGAGGCTGAAGCTGAAGCTCCAATACTTTGACCACCTGATGCGAAGAGCTAACTCATTGGAAAAGACCCTGATGCTGGGAAAGATTGAGGGCAGGAGGAGAAGGGGACAACAGAGGATGGGATGGTTGGATGGTATCATTAACTCAACGGACATGAGTTTGAGCAAACTCTGGGAGATGGTGAAGGACAGGGAAGACTGGTGTGCTGCAGTCCACGGGGTCACAAAGAGAGGGACAAGAGAGAGTGAGTAAACAACAACAACAACCCATCTGTTATTTTTATGGGGCATTCATGACCTCTATATCCTGGGTACAGGGGGCATTCATGACCTCTATATCCTGGGTACAGAGGGCAATGGTTCAAGTGGTGACACTGTGGTCACCTTTGTAGGGTCAGGGTTTTTTCACCCAGATCCTAACCTCAAATAATGACCCTAAGGAGTCAGCATCCATAATCACAAGGGTTACGATGATTTCAAAATAATACTTATTGGGAATAAGACTCATATATCATCACACTCAATAAAATAGCTAACTAAAGAAAATCTGCCTTGATCATTCAGAAGTTTCTCCTGGCCAGTACAGTAGCTGGTTGCCAATGCATATCTGAGGAAGCAAGCAAGCAATGAAGGAAGGAAGGAAGGGGAAAGGGAAGGAAGGAAGGGAGGAAGGGAAGGGAAGAGAGACAGGGAGGGAGGAAAGAAAGATGGATGGAAGGAAATTCTTTGCTCACTCAGTATTCTCTAAAGATAGAATTGCCCAGAGCTAATGAATCAGAGGACTCCAGCAGTATAGGAGATGCAACTGGGCTTCCATCACTCAGATCTCTCTCCAGATTTAAAGATCTCTTATTCTTCTTTCCGTTTTGTGTGATTGCCTATTGCAAACCCTGCTCACCTTGGTTTGGCTACATCAGACCCATGCCTAGAAGTTTAACCCCCTTCCCCGTCTCTCCCACCCTCCTGCACGTGCTCACTGTCTGCTCACTTTTGCATCCGGCTCTGTGCTGCGGCCTGGGAATTGCCGATTAGGCATGACAGGCATAGTTACCGCCTTCAGGATTGCAGTGGAATCTGTTATTTTGTCTACACAGCATCCTTCCCTTCTTTTAGGACCACCCCTCTCTCCACCCAGGGCCTGCCCCTCCACTTCCCACCATAGTCTGACCCTGTTCTCAGCTTTCATGGGTTAGTCCAAGCACTGGTGTCAGATTCCAATCTCAGTGACCGGCACCTTCCCCTGTCATGTATGAACCAGGGCAAGGAAAAAGAAAGCTTTTTCTTGGCAGCAGGAAGGTGAGATGTTAGTTTCAAGGGATGTTGGTGGCCAGGTAAAAAAAGGTAAGCTGTGTCAGAAAAGGGGGAGAGGAAGTCCCAACTTCACTGAATTTCCTATTTCTCATGGTCTCAGAGGTCTGGATACACCCGTGGGTCTCCAAGAGTTTGCCTCCTCAGATCTTCCCATATTTATATAACACATTCCTTATTTATATAAGCCTTTTAATAACTAACCCCTTTCCTCTACACAGGTTCTGCCACTGGTACCCAAAGACACCTGCCTATGTTGACATATCCATCTTCCATCATCCTTAAGTTCTCTAACTAGAAAACGGTGCTAATGGTATATGTCCCTTCTTGCATTAATGGAACCAGTGGAGATGAGTAAGATGAATAACATGACTACTGTCGAATGCAGGCTCCACCAAAACCCCAGAAACCATTATCGAAACAAATAAAAGTCAGACCCTCGTATTTCGAGTCGCTTTTTACAGTACAGAGCAATGGAGTTTTTGTAAAAGGGAACATGATCACATTTGGCTTCAAAGAAATCAGGGTTTCTGGAAGCAACAAAGACTTAACTGCCTGAGGTCTTTCCTTCTTTCTCCCTTTCTTTCTTTCTGGCCTGCAGACTAATAGCTCATTATGGAGATGACTGTCTGAAAAAATAAAAATTACCTAGACATGCAGGTCACTACCCAGGAAGAGCTAATTATCTGCATAAATCCTATGGATCCCGGCCCTGGCTATCTTAACCATTTACTGTACTGGTCCTTTGTCACCACATCGCCTGTCTCAGCTGGGGAGGAAACTTCCCCATGGCGGTTTCTTCAAGTAAGGTTGGGATGCAGGTGCTCTCTTTGCCCAGTGAGTCTCAGTGTCCCGGTGATATGTGTCCTGGTAAACAAATCCAACCAGAGTGCTAAGCTGTCACAGGTCTATAATTAATACAAATTAGCCACTGTGCAAATTGAGAGCATTTGCTGCTGGCCATGCAAATTAATTCCATCCAATTGCTTCATCTAATGCAAAGAGGTGAGCTTCCCTGGTGGCTCAGGGGTAAAGAATCCGCCTGCCAATGCATGAGATGTGGGTTCGATCCTTGGGTTGGGAAGATCCCCCAGAGGACGGTATGGCAATCCATGCCAGTATTCTTGCCTGGAGAATTCCATGGACAGAGGAGCCTGGGAGGCTGCAGTTCATAGGGTTGCAAAGAGCCAGACATGACTGAAGCAACTGAGCATGCAACAGGTAGGAATTCATGTGCTACCATCCCTCAACCACTCTTAACTCAAATCCTGGGAGCATCCACAGTGTCAGATTCTCAAGTAGGGACTGACTTCAGGTACCATGTCGTGGACACTTTCCTCCATCAAAACTATTTTCCTTTTAAACGAGGAAGTCCACATCTTCTTTATCCGTGCATCTGTCGATAGACACTTAGCTTATTTCCATGTCCTGGTGATTGTAAATAGTACTGTAATTAACATAAGGGCACATGTGTCTTTTTGAATCATGGTTTTCTTAGCGTATATGTTCCATAGTGGGGTGGGGTTGGGAGGGAGGTCTGAGAGAGGGGATATATGTATACACATACCTGATTCATTTTGTTGTACAGTAGAAACTTACACACCATTGTAAAGCAACTATAATCCAATGAAACATAAACTACTTAATTAAAAAGTCAGAAGTCCAATGGTTAAGGAAAGGTGCAACTGAACCGACTTTGGTAACTACTTTCCCTTCCTGAACTAAAACTCTCTGCTGCAGCCCATGCTTGAGGTATTTCTATAACATGCGTGGTTACATCATCATCACCATCATCATTACTGTCATTAAAACAACATCAACAATAACATAGCCAACATTTGTTTGCCAGTTGCTGTGATAAAATCTATAGATGTGATCACTAATGCTCACAAAAGCCCTAAGGGTTGGATACTAGAAGTATTCCCCTTTGGGGAAGGAGGAAACTGAGATTCAGAAGGAGTTAAGCGATTTCCCCAAGTTCACATGGTCATTAAGTGATGGATTGAGAGGGACAGGGTTGTCTGAGGGATGGCCCCAGAGGCTTTTTCTGGGTTGCTTGGCAACAAGCTAGCTAGTTCCCCTTCCTCCAATGGGAGAGACCACATGTGATGCCATCTTCTGATATCATCCATCAACACTGTTCCCAGCATGCACTTCACCTAGACAGCTAGTTCCTGAGACAGAGGGATGCATCCTCTGCTTGCAAGGCTGATTTCACACTTATTGCAGGAGGCTAGATGATTGGTCATTTGAATATATCAGGTCCTAATTCCTGGAAGCTGTAAATGATGTGAGGGAAAAGATTCTTTGCAGATGTGACTAAATTAAGGATCTTGAGATGAGAGATGAATCTGAATTATCTGAACGGCCCTACATCCAAGCTCAAGTGTCCTTCTAAGGGAGGGGCAGAGACACACACAGAGGAGAAGGCCATGTGCCTACAGAGACAGAGTCTGGAGCCATGTGGCCACCTGTCTGGGACTGCAGGAAGTCTCTCGAAGCTAGAAAAGGCAAGAACACAATCTCCCCTAGACCCTCTGGAAGAGAGTGATTTCAGCTCCTTGACGTTAATTCACACACTTTGGCCCACCAGACTGTGAGAGCAAATTTCTGTTGTTTGAAGTCGCCAAGTTTGGGACATCCCTAGTGGTCCAGAGGTTGTGATTTCACCTTGCAATGCAGGGGGTGCAGATTCCATCATTCGTCAGTAACCTAAGATTGCACACACTTTCTGGCCAAAACAACAATAACATAAAGAACAGAAGTGATCTTATAACAAATTCAGTTTTGCACACTAAGTCACTTCAGGCATGTCTGACTCTGTGTGACCCCATGGACTGTATGCTGCCAGGCTCCTTTGTCCATGGGATTCTCCAGGCAAGAATACCAGAGTGGGTCGCCATGCCCTCCTCCAGGGCATCTTCCTGACCAGGGATTGAACCCACATCTCTTACATCTCCAGCACTGGGAAGCGGGTGCTGCAACTGCCACTTGGGAAGTCCAACAAATTCAATAAAGACTTAAAAAATAGTCCACATTAAACAAATTATTTTAAATAAAGGCACTAAGTTTATGATAACCATTGATAGCAGTTACAGGAAAGTAATACACTCACCCTGCCTCTCCTCTAAAACAAAAACAAAAAAACAGAAAGCAAAAGAGAGTAGTGAGGTCCCTCTCATGGAGCACAAGACACCTACATCCTTCCATGCCTGGTCCATGATGTTTCCTCATAAGAAGCCCAGGGGATGAAGGGTGGGGTGTGTTGGTGGGGTGCAGCCTGCTGGCCCTTTGCTCTTTGAAGTCTAGTCATGCCCTTAGTTTGCCACAGCCTTGTGCCTGACCTTGGATCTGGGATTCTGCTCATGTTTTCCTGACCCCAGGGCTCAGTTCTTGCCTCAGCAATAAATAGGAGGATTGTGGAGAGGAGTTATGCAAAGATAATTAAGACAAGATCTCTGGAGTGAAAGCTCTCACAATCTGAAAGAGGGGATAGACATTTAAATAAAAACATTTCATATGCTAATAGATGAAAAAAAAACAGCTCAGAAAACTAATTTGTTAAACTGATAGATTTTTAAAATTAAGCTTCCTATTTTGAGATCATTGTAAATTCATATGTAGTTGTAAGAAAGAATACAGAGAGAGATCACGTACTCCTAACCTAATTGCCCTAATGGTAACATCTTGCAAACCTGTAGATGATATCACAGCCAAGAGAGTGATGTTGAAACACTCAAGACACAGTTCCATCAATTCAAGGATCTCTTGCACTGCCCTTTTATAACCATACCTACCAACTCTACTGGAATATCTTATGGACAGACAAGCCTGGTGGGCTACAGTCCATGAGGTTGCAAAGGAGTCAGACACAACTAAGTGACTGCTGCTGCTGCTGCTGCTGCTGCTGCTAAGTCTCTTCAGTCATGTCCAACTCTGTGTGGCAGCCCACCAGGCTCCCCCATCCCTGGGAGTCTCCAGGCAAAAACACTGGAGTGGGTTGCCATTTCCTTTTCCACTAAACAACAACAAAACACCAACTCTACACCTTACTCCTGACTTCTGCAACCACTCATCTGTTCTCCATTTCCATACTTTCATCATTTCAAGAATGTTACATAAATAGGATCATATGTATGTAACCTTCCAGGACTTGCTTTTTTTTTTTTTTTTCCAACTCAGTATAATTCCTCAAAGTTTCAGTGAAGTCACTGTATGTGTCAATAATACGTCCCTTTTCATTGCCGAATAGTATTCCATGGTGGGGACATACCATGGTTTATTTAACCACTCACCCACTGAAGGGCTTTGGGGTTGCTTCTCATTTTTCATTATTAAATAAAATTGTTATGAACTTTGGTGTGAACTTGCTTTCATTTTCCTAGCATAAACGCTCAAGAGCACAATTGCTGAGTTATATGGTAGTGGCACGTTTAGTTTTACAAGAAAAGGAAAAACTATCATTGAGAATAGCTGTGCCATTTTAAATTACCACCAGCAATGTATGAGGGATCCTTTCCAACACTTGGTATTGTCACTATTTATTTATTTATTTGCCAATAGATGATTTTTATCTGGGCATAGTTGTAACAGAATGAGGGAAGGTGGAAATAATGCAAAATTGCGAATCAGGGATAAACTCATAGAAAACATGGAATGAAGAGTATGGATTAGTTGAGGCCAGTAAGGGTGCCTCAACAAAGGAGAGAATTTCAGCTGGGTGGGCGTTGATCTGATATTGCTTATTCTTGTAACGTCTCTCATCTCTTCTTTCTCATTCAGTATATCTGGCCTTGTTTCAGGTTCTTTACGCAAACCTGTTCTTTACAGCCAGCTCTTTGCCATCTGTTATTTATTAGCTTACTCATCACCTCCTCAGAGAAGCCCTCCAGGACCACCCTATCTCAGTAGATTTTTCTTCCACCCACTCCCATCATTATCTCTTTTGTGGGATGCCCTATTTGATCCTTTCATTATGCCTGTCCCCATTTGTAAGTATGTAATAATTTATTTACTTTTTAAAAGCTTCAAGCCTAAGAACAGGCTTCATTCCCAAGAACCATGAGAATCCAACTCAGTCCTTGGCTTCTAAAAGACCTCAACAAATAACTGTTGAATGAGTGATTGAATGGTGGGGAGATAGGCACCCCAAATTGAGGGGCATAGCGTTTCACTTTACAATTCAAAAGAATGTGTAAAGGGTCCTTTTCTGTTAGCCCAGTTTAGAAGATGTATATGCATGCAGAGGTAGAGGGTGGATTTCTCTGTTCATTTGAGATTTTAAAAAGTCACTTATCTCTTTTGTTCACCTTCTAAAATCCATATCTTTAATAAAGATAAAGCCCAAGGTTCCTAAAACCTAAATCAACTTCCTATTCTAGTGGGGAAATGAGTAACTATAATACAAGGTAAAGAGAATTGGGCTTCCCAGGTAGCACTAGTGGTAAAGAACCTGCCTGCTAATGCAGGAAACATAAGAGATGTGGTTTGGACCCTGAGTTGGGAAGATTCCCCTGGAGTAGGAAACAGCAACCCACTCCAGTATTCCTGCCTGGAAAATTTCATGAACAGAAGAGCCTGGTGGGCTGCCATCCATGGGGTCACAAAGAGTCGGACAGAACTGAAGAGACTTAGTAGGTATATGCGCACGTTAAGAATTGAGACACAAGACAGGACTAAAAACAAAGAGCCATGGTCAGAGAAGAGAGACAGTGAAGGCTTCAAGTGCTAGAACCTGGGGTGGCTTCTTGGAGGAGGTAGCATTTGAACTGGATTTGAATAACTCATGGGATTTAGACATTTAGTCATGGCAAAGCAGCATTTCGGTTCTATATAAAGCATTCGGATACATTTTTCTTCTTTTGTCAGAATCTATTTCTCTTAAAAAATGAATCTAATTCCTGTCAACGAGCAGTGTATTGCAGGAGCTGACTTTAGGTACAACAGAAATGAATTCTTCAATACCAAACCTCAGTACTATCAACACATGTCTCTGATACTTGGGACATTTTTTCCCCCTATACATTTAGGAATTTTCAGTAAGTTTTTGGGTTCCTTTGTTTCATCCTCTAGGGATAGTTATATCTGAACCAGACAGGAAGAATCTGCAGAGGGTCCCATTAATACCCGAAGACAGCTGTTTAATTTTCTTTAAGTCTACAGGTTCAGGAGGGCACAAGCATAAGCAAGGTGGGTACTGCCTAAATGTGGTTTGAAAGCAGGGCAGTCAAGTTGCCTAAAATGTGTGCACAGGGCAAGGTGGCATTAGCCAGGGTAGGCAACGCTTTGGCCTTTCCTTGCCATTCTCTTGTTTTCTGTTCCTCTCCACATGCAAGGGAATAAGACTGTGAATTCAGGTCATTGTCTCTGACAAGGCCCTTTGACCCTCTTTCTCTGAGTCTAGAACTTGCTGTTTAAATGCTGGCTATTGCGTTTCTGCCACTTTGCAATGTTATTTAGGTTATCACAGGCAAATCCACACTTCTATCTATTAACTGATCTGTCTACTATCTATTTACCATCCTTTCTATTTATCCCTCTCTTGGGCTTCTCTGATAGCCCAGTTGGTTAAGAATCCTCCTGCAATGCAGGAGACCCCAGTTCAATTCCTGGATCAGGAAGATCCACTGGAGAAGGGATAGGCTACCCACTCCAGTGTTCTTGGACTTGCCTTATGGATCAGCTAGTAAAGAATCCGTCTGCAATGCGGGAGACCTGGGTTCGATTCCTGGTTTGGGAAGATCCCCTTGGAGAAGGGAAAGGCTACCCACTCCAGTATTCTGGCCTGGAGAATTCCATGGGCTGTATAGTCCATGGGGTTGCAAATAGTCAGACACAACTGAGCGACTTTCACTTTCTTTCTCTCTCAGCTATCTATTTAACTAGATGTGACCAACAGTGCTGAAAATAGCAGATACTGCCTTCAACCTAGAACTGGCTATCTGTTGTCTGCTGGCCATGTGTAGTCAACAAATGCATGGGTCTCTCTTTTTTTTTTTTTTTTTTTTTTGGTGGACACGAAAAGTGTTTTTATATAGTTTGTATTAATGGCCAACAATTTTAAAAAAATGGGAGGGGCAGTCCTAAGATGGTGAAGGAATAGGACGGGGAGACCACTTTCTCCCCCACAAATTCATCAAAAGAACATTTGAATGCTGAGCAAATTCCACAAAACAACTTCTGAATGCTGGCAGAGGACATCAGGGACCCAGAAAGGCAGCCCATTGTCTTTGAAAGGAGGTAGGCAAAAATATAAAAGATAAAAAGAGAGACAAAAGAGGTAGGGATGGAGATTTGTCCTGGGAAGGGAGTCTTAAAAAGAGAGAGAAGTTTCCAAACACCAGGAAACACTCTTACCGGCCAACCTGTGGTAAGCCTTGGAACCTCAGAGGGCAACATAACCAGGAGGAAAACTAAATAAATAATTAAAACCCACAGATTATGTGCCTAAAGGCAACTCCCAGGGGAGAAGCAGTGCAGACGCTTGCATCCACCACTAGCAAGTGGGGACTGGACAAGGAGGCGCAGGTTGCATCGCTTAGGATAAGGACCAGGCCTGAATCTCCCAAGGGCAATCTGAGGGAACTAACTAGAGATAGAAACCCAGACTGTGGGATAGCTATCCTGAGAAAAGCCCTAACCTAAAACACCACCAGCCCCACTCACAGAACAAAGGACTGAACAGAGCTAGCTGGCTGCTGACTGGCCCATCTCCTACCTAAGACAGGCAGGTGGGAGCAGCCAGAGCCAGAAGAGGGCAATCATGGCCCCAGAGAGGCACCCTCTACCAAACTGCAAGCAGACTTCATTGCTAACCAAGACTCCTTGGGATTCTGGACAGCTGACATCTGCCGGGAGGGTCACAGCCAGAGATCGGCTCCCCAGAAGAGACACACGGCACACCTGAGAAGTTGCACCAGTTGTACACCCAGAAAACCGAGCAGCTGGGATGGGGGAGGTGATAACTCAGCCACCATGCTTGCCAAGCACCTGGTCACCTGAGCTGCTCGGACAGGGGAAGGGCACAAAACGCAGGCCCATTCAACTCTGTGCCTCTGTGGAGTACCTGAGAACCTGAACCTGGACGGCTTAGACCTGGGAAGTGCACTCAAACCAGGGCCCGCCTCAGACAGTCCCCGGCAGAGCAAATTCTCCAACAACACAGGAACATAGCCCTGGGCTTCAATATACAGGCTGCCCAAAGTCACACCAAGCCCACTGACATTAAAACTCACCAAAACTCATTATTGGACACTTCATTGCACTCCAGAGAGAAGAAATCCAGATCCACCCACCAGAACACTGACACCAGCTTCCCTAACCAGGAAACCTTGAAAAGCCACAGGTCCAACCCCACCCACAGCGAGGAACCTCCACAAGAAAGAGGAACCACAAACTGCCAGAAAACAGAAAGGCCACCCCAAACACAGCAATATAAACAAGATGAAAAGGCAGAGAAATACCCAGCAGGTAAAGGAACAGGATAAATGCCCACCAAACCAAACAAAAGAGGAAGAGATAGGGAATCTACCTGATAAATAATTCTGAACAATGATAGTAAAAATGATCCAAAATCTTGAAAGCAAAATGGAGTTACAGATAAACAGCCTGGAGACAAGTATCAAGAAGATGCAAGAAATGTTTAACAATGACTTAGAAGAAATAAAAAAGAGTCAATATATAATGAATAATGCAATAAATGAGATAAAAAACACTTTGGAGGGAACCAACAGAAGAATAATAGAGGCAGAAGATAGGATTAGTGAGGTAGAAGATAGAATGGTAGAAATAAATGAAACAGAGAGGAAAAAAAAAAAAAAGAATTAAAGGAAATGAGGACAACCTCAGAGACCTCTGGGACAATGTTAAATGCCCCAACATTCGAATCATAGGAGTCCCAGAAGAAGAAGACAAAAAGAAAGCCCAAGGGAAAATACTTGAGGAGATAATAGTTGAAAACCTCCCTATAATGGGGAAGGAAATAATCACCCAAGTCCAAGAAACCTGGAAAGTCCCAAACAGGATAAACCCAAGGCAAAACACCCCAAGACATATATTAATCAAATTAACAAAGATCAAACACAAAGAACAAATATTAAAAGCAGCAAGGGAAAAACAACAAATAACACACAAGGGGATTCACATAAGGATAACAGCTGATCTTTCAATAGAAACTCTTCAGGCCAGGAAGGAATGGCTAGACATACTTAAAGTGATGAAAGAAAATAACCTACAGCCCAGATTACTGTACCCAGCAAGGATCTCATTCAAATATGAAGGAGAAATCAAAAGCTTTACAGACAAGCAAAAGCTGAGAGAATTCAGCACTACTAAACCAGCTCTCCAACAAATGCTAAAGGATCTTCTCTAGACAGGAAACACAGAAAGGGTATATAAATTTGAACCCAAAACAATAAAGTAAATGGCAATGGGATCATACTTATCAATAATTACCTTAAATGTAAATGGGTTGAATGCCCCAACCAAAAGACAAAGACTGGCTGAATGGATACAAAAACAAGACCCCTACATATGTTGTCTACAAGAGACCCATCTTGAAACAAGGGACACATACAGACTGAAAGTGAAGGGCTGGGAAAAGATATTCCATGCAAATAGAGACCAAAAGAAAGCAGGAGTAGCAATACTCATATCAGATAAAATAGACTTTAAAACAAAGGCTGTGAAAAGAGACAAAGATGGACACTACATATGATCAAAGGATCAATCCAAGAAGATATAACAATTATAAATATATATGCACCCAAAATAGGAGCACCACAATATGTAAGAGAAATGCTAACAAGTATGAAAGGGGAAATTAATAATAACACAATAATAGTGGGAGACTTTAATACCCCACTCACACTTATGGATAGATCAACTAAACAGAAAATTAACAAGGAAACATAAACTTTAAATGATACAATAGACCAGTTAGACCTAATTGATATCTATAGGACATTTCACCCCAAAACAATGAATTTCACCTTTTTCTCAAGTGCACGTGGAACCTTCTCCAGGATAGGTCACATCCTGGGCCATAAATCTAGCCTTGGTAAATTCAAAAATACTGAAATCATTCCAAGCATCTTTTCTGACCACAATGCAGTAAGATGAGATGTCAATTACAGGAGAAAAACTACTAAAAAATCCAACATATGGAGGCTGAACAATGCGTTGCTGAATAACCAACAAAGAAGACATCAAAAAAGAAATAAAAATATGCATAGAAGTGAATGAAAATGAAAACACAACAACCCAAAACCTATGGGACACTGTAAAAGCAGTACTAAAGGGAAGATTCAAAGCAATACAACTTACCTCAAGAAACAAGAAACAAGTCAAATATATAAACTAACTCTACACCTAAAACAATTAGAAAAGGAAAAAATGAAGAACCCCAGGGTTAGTAGAAGGAAAGAAATCTTAAAAATTAGGGCAGAAATAAATACAAAAGAAACAAAAGAGACCATAGCAAAAATGAACAAAGCCAAAAGCTGGTTCTTTGAGAAGTTAAATAAAATTGACAAACCATTAGCCAGACTCATCAAGAAACAAAGGGAAAAAAATCAAATCAACAAAATTAGAAATGAAAATGGAGAGATCACAACAGACAACACAGAAATACAAAGGATCATAAGAGACTACTATCAGCTGCTGCTGCTAAGTAACTTCAGTCATGTCCAACTCTGTGTGACCCCACAGACAGCAGCCCACCAGGCTCCCCCATCCCTGGGATTCTCCAGGCAAGAACATTGGAGTGGGTTGCCATTTCCTTCTCCAATGCATGAAAGTAAAAAGTGAAAGTGAAATCACTCAGCCATATCTGACTATCAGCAACTATATGCAAATAAAATGGACAACTTGGAAGAAATGGACAAATTCTTAGAAAAGTACAACTTTCCAAAACTGAACCAGGATGAAATGGAAAATCTTAACAGAACCATCACAAGCATGGAAATTGAGACTGTAATCAGAAATCTTCCAGCAAACAAAAGCCCAGGAAGAGACGGCTTCACAGCTGAATTCTACCAAAAATTTAGAGAAGAGCTAACACCTATCCTACTCAATCTGTTCCAGAAAATTGCAGAAGAAAGTAAACTTCCAAACTCATTCTATGAGGCCACCATCACCCTAATACCAAAACCTGACAAAGATGCCACAAAAAAAGAAAAATGCAGACCAATATCACTGATAAACATAGATGCAAAATTCCTTAACAAAATTCTAGCAAACAGAATTCAACAACATATTATAAAGATCATACATCATGACCAAGTGGGCTTTATCCCAGGGATGCAAGGATTCCTCAATATCTGCAAATCAATCAATGTAATACACCACATTAACAAATTAAAAAATCAAAGCCATATGATTATCTCAATAGATGCAGAAAAAGGCATTGAAAAAATTCAACATCCATCTATGATAAAAAAAAACCCTCCAGAAAGCAGGAATAGAAAGAACATACCTCAACATAATAAAAGCTATATATGACAAACCCACAGCAAACATTATCCTCAATGGTGAAAAATTTAAAGCATTTCCCCTGAAGTCAGGAACAAGACAAGGGTGCCCCCTCTCACCACTACTATTCAACATAGTTTTGGATGTTTTGGCCACAGCAATCAGAGCAGAAAAAGAAATAAAAAGAATCCAGATTGGAAAAGAAGAAGTAACATTCTCACTGTTTGCAGATGTCATGATCCTATACCTAGAAAACCCTAAAGACTCCACCAGAAAATTATTAGAGCTAATTAAAGAATATAGTAGTTGCAGGATACAAAATCAACACACAGAAATCCCTTGCATTCCTATACACTAACAATGAGAAAACAGAAAGAGAAATTAAGGAAACAATTCCATTCATCACTGCAACAAAAAGAATACAATACTTAGGAATATATCTACCTACAGAAACAAAAGACCTTTATATAGAAAACTATAGAACACTCGTGAAAGAAATCAAAGAGGACACAAATAGATGGAGAAATATACCATGTTCATGGATTGGAAGAATCAATATAGTGAAAATGAGTATACTACCCAAAGCAATCTATAGATTCAATGCAATCCCTATCAAACTACCAGTGGTATTTTTTCACAGAACTAGAACAAATAATTTCACAATAGCCAAAGCAATCTTGAAAAAGAAGAATGGAACTGGAGGAATCAACCTGCCTGACTTCAGGCTCTACTATAAAGCCACAGTCTTCAAGACAGTATGGTACTGGCACAATGACAGAAATATAGATCAATGGAACAAAATAGAAAGCCCAGAGATAAATCCATGCACCTATGGGCACCTTATCTTTGACAAAGGAGGCAAGAATATACAATGGAGAAAAGACAATCTTTTTAACAAGTGGTGCTGGGAAAATGGTCAACCACTTGTAAAAAAATGAAGCTAGAACACTTTCTAATACCATACACAAAAATAAACTCAAAATGGATTAAAGATCTAAATGAAAGGCCAGAAACTATAAAACTCCTAGAGGAAAACATAGACAAAACACTCTGACATAAATCACAGCAGGATCCTCTATGACCCACCTTCTAGAATATTGGAAATAAAAGCAAAAATAAACAAATGGGACCTAGTTAAAATTAAAAGCTTTTGCACAACAAAGGAAACTATAAGCAAGGTGAAAAGACAGCCTTCAGAATGGGAGAAAATAATAGCAAATGAAGCAATTGACAATTAATCTCAAAAATATACAAGCAACTCCTGTAGCCCAATTCCAGAAAAATAAATGGTCCAATCAAAAAATGGGCCAAAGAACTAAACAGACATTTCTCCAAAGAAGATATACAGATGGCTAACAAACACATGAAAAGATGCTCAACATCACTCATTATCAGAGAAATGCAAATCAAAACCACAATGAGGTACCATTTCATGCCAGTCAGAATGGCTGCTATCCAAAAGTTTACAAGCAATAAATGCTAGAGAGGGTGTGGAGAAAAGGGAACCCTCTTACACTGTTGGTGAGAATGTAAACTAGTACAGCCACTATGAAGAACAGTGTGGAGATTCCTTAAAAAACTGGAAATGGAACTGCCTTATGAACCAGCAATCCCACTGCTGGGAATACACACTGAGGAAACCAGAATTGAAAGAGACACATGTACCCCAGTGTTCATCGCAGCACAGTTTATAATAACCAGGACATGGAAGCAACCTAGATGTCCATCAGCAGATGAATGGATAAGAAAGCTGTGGTACATATACACAATGGAATATTACTCAGGCATTAAAAGGAATAGAGTTGAATCAGTTCTAATGAGGTGGATGACACTGGAGCCTACTATACAGAGTGAAGTAAGCCAGAAAGAAAAAGACCAGTACAGTATACTAACACATATATATGGAATTTAGAAAGATGGTAATGATAACCCTGTATGCGAGACAGCAAAAGAGACACAGATGTATAGAATAGTCTTCTGGACTCCGTGGGAGAGGGCGAGGGTGGGATGATTTGGGAGAATGGCACTGAAACATGTATATTATCATATGTGAAACGGATCGCCAGTCCAGGTTCAGTGCATGACACAGGATGCTTGGGGCTGGTGCACTGGGAAGACCCAGAGGGATGGGATGGGGAGGGAGGGGGAAGGGGGGTTCAGGAAGGGGAACACATGTACAACTGTGGTGGATTCATGTCAATGTATGATAAAACCAATACAATATTGTAATTAGCCTCCAAAAATTTTATTTTATTTATTTTATTTTTTTTCATTTTTTAAATTTTAATATCTTTAATTCTTACATGCGTTCCCAAACATGAACCAATTTTAATTTAAAAAAATAAAGTATTTTTAAAAACGTTTGGACTCAGAGGGAGAGGGTGGGATGATTTGGGAGAATGACATTCTAACATGTATACTATCATGTGAATTGAATCGCCAGTCTATGTCTGACGCAGGATGCAGCATGCTTGGGGCTGGTGCATGGGGATGACCCAGAAAGATGTTATGGGGAGGGAGGAGGGAGGGGGGTTCATGTTTGGGAATGCATGTAAGAATTAAAGATTTTAAAATTTAAAAAATAAAAAACTAAAAAAATAAAAAATAAAAAAATAAAAACAAGTGACAAAAAAAAAAAAAAAGGAAATTTCAAGTATACAATGCAGGCATCTCCAGTCAAATGAGAAGGTGTGGACACACAACATGGACTCTTCCAGGTGGTCACAAACAAACAACTGCAATGGGGGCCCCTCTGTTGAATGGCCATGGACTCCCCAGGTTGCCACAGTGTCAGTCGCTGGTTGTGTCACTTCATTTGCAGGCTACCATCAACCACAGTTTGCTTGGCATTACAAAGTCCTGGGGGAGTAACTTGGTCTTTTTATTCTTATCTTTGTGCAACGATATTGTGAAGTCTTGCGAATTACTGCAGCATACATGATTGCTTTAAAACAAAGAATACAGATGCATAAGCATTCACAGTTGTACAAATGCTCTAATAATGACTGCAGCTGTCTAATGACATCAGCCTCCTGAGGTTAGGTTGGGGTTGACAGGATTATATGAACTGGTTCTGAATGCCACTTCTATTCATGACCTTTGCCATCGGCTTTACAGCTCCCTCTGAAAGTGAAGTCGCTCAGTCGTGTCCGACTCTTTGCGATCCCATGGACTGTAGCCTACCAGGTTCCTCTGTCCATGGGATTTTCCAGGCAATAGTACTGGAGTGGATTGCCATTTCCTTCTCCAGGGGATCTTCCCGACCCAGGGATCGAACCCGGGTCTTCCGCATCGTAGACAGACGCTTTACCGTCTGAGCCACTAGGGAAGCTCCCCCTGCTGGCCGTGAAATACATGGCCCTAGAGCTTAGACTTTGGTATCAGCCACGTGATCTGTGCTGGGTATAAAAATATCGGCCACAGTAAGAGGGTTCCAGCTCATCCTTCCGTCCTGCCTGCTGTCAACAAGATGATGATGGAGCACGAGGTGGCCCTTCCAGAAGACCGCTGCCCCAGGTCTTGGCTCCAGAAGGAGCATGTTAGAGCTGATGCCAGTGCCCCCCTCCCTGCCACCTGTAGTGAAGACCTGGGTTGGGCTGGACCCACCTTGTGAAGTAGAGGTGCCCAGCTGATCCCTTGCAGAAGCAGCCATCTCTCGGCCAACTCAAAGGGGCACATGTTAACGTACACATTAATTGCATGCCATGAAATATGATGCAGCCTTGAAGTGAAAGGGTTAGTCACTCAGTTGTGCCTGACTCTCTGCGACCCCATGGACTGTAGCCTGCCAGGCTCCTCTGTCCATGGGATTCTCCTGACAAGAACACTGGAGTGGGTTGTCCTACCCTCCTCCAGGGGATTGTCACAACCCAGGGATCAAACCTGTGTCTCCTGCATTGCAAGTTCTATACCATCCGAGCCACCAGGGAAGCCCTTAGGTCACAGAAAACATGCCCCTGAAGTTGGAGGTTTGGGGTGTCACGTTCCCCAGCTGCGAGACAGGTATAGCCCCATCTGTGAGTGGGGCTCTCTGAGGAAGGACAGAGAAAGGTCTAAGCTCACAGGAGAGACACTTCATTTCCCAAGAGAGGCAGAAATGAACCTAGTTTACAGTTCTGTGATTTAAGACCTTCCTTCTTCTTTTCCACATGCACCAAGTCTGCAGAAACAAGGAAATTGTCTTGCCCCATAGACATGGCAAAACTGCATCTCTCGGAAGTGTTAGCCATCGCCTCTTTCCCTTTTTTTTCCAGGGGGTAATTTAGAGACAGCCCTTCCTTCTGCAATTTTCTTCCAGGCTTTACCAGAACTTATGAGTGTGCCCTACAAGACCACACAGGCTTATTAAAGCAGCTGCTTACAAATGAATAAATAAAAAATAAGGAAGTGGCCATCTCCTATCAAAGACAAATGACCTAATTTTGTTAGCGGGATCATGTTGTAAGGTCAGCTTTATTTTCCTGGAGCCCAGAGAGCATTACCATTCATGAAATTTTATTGGTTATTTGATGTCTGCAGATGCTCAACTCTTTCCCCAATACATGATTCATAGGGGCCAAAGTCTCTGAGCATTTCCACATCAGAGCTCTGATCTTACATCTCAGAAGCTCGCCAAACAGCTTCTCAGGTTCTTCCCCCACCTGGTGTGTCACAGGTTTTATATCCCATTTGCTGGGGGCTTATTTTTCTCCCTCTCTCATTACGACCCAGCTGTCATCTGGTGGAACACAATGCTGTCTCTCGTTTCCCATTGTCCATGGATAGTTGTTGAGGAAATCTGGGTTTCAGGCAACACAACTTGCTGTTTAGGAGTCATCTTTACTTGGTTAACTGGGTCAGGACCTACAGGGCATCCACTTGTCCTGAAGACACAACATTGTAGCTCAATGAGACTTCTCATCTAATAAGGAATAAAGGTGTCACAGAAACTAAAAAAAAAAAAAAAAAAAAAAAAGTACGTCTCATTTCTCCTCTCCATTCTTCAATTCAAGAGAGATGTATTGGACTTCCCCAGTGGTCCAGTGGTTAAGAATACACCTGCCAAAAAAAAAAAAAAAAAAAAGAATCCACCTGCCAAGGCAGGGGACATGGGTTTTATCCCTAGTCTAGGAGGATCCCACATGCTGAGGGCAACTAAGCCTGTGTGCCATAACTACTAAGCCCACTCGGACCTGAAGTCTAGGCTCTGCGACAAGAGAAGTCACTGCAGTGAGTAACCCCCACTCACCCCAACTAGAGGAAGTCCACTCACAGCAGCAAAGACCCAGTGCAGCCAAAATCAAATAAGTAATTGAATTTTTAAAAAAGAAAGAAAGATGTACCAAGGGTCCACTACATAGAAGGCACTGGACCAGGCAACGTAAGCATGAAAAATAGAGCACTTCACCTTGATGGAACTTGCATTGCAGTGGCAGAGCCAGATGAGTAATACGGATGGGCACAAATTCCATGTGGTGATGTGGGTTCTGTGGGAGGCAAACAGCCTGACCTCTGTGATACCCGAGGAAGGCATGTCTCCTGTTGATGGTCTCTGAGAAGGTGACACTGAAGCTGAGATAAAAGAATGAGAAGGAGCATCCATACGGAACTGGGACTGAGGTTATCCCAGCACTGATGGAGAGCACAGAGTCTCTGAAACATGACAGATCCCTCCTTGTCACAGGAGCTGATGAAAGGCCAGTGTGGACAGGGACTGAAGGCATGGGAGGGTGTACAGGGGGCTGTGCTGGAGACGCAGTGGCTGCCAAGGATAAGTGTGATCCTTGACATTTTCTTCAACTGCACCTGGAAACCACTGAAGGGTTGTAAGCCAAAGAGTAACCCGATGATTAAGAAGATTCCTCCAGGGACTTCCCTGGTTATCCAGTGGTTAAGACTCTAAGCCCTCAGTACAGGGATCCAGGGTTTGATCCCTGGTCAGGGAACAAAGATCCTGCATGCTACATGGTGCTGCCAAAAAAAGAAAATATTCCTCCAGAAGCCATGGGTAGAGTAGGTTTAGGGGCAACAGGGTAGGTAGGGAAAGCAGTTAATAGGCCACTGCAGCCATTCAGGGATGAGGTGATGATGGCTTAGATGATGATGGAAGTAGAGGAGAGAACAAGTAAAAAGTGAATACATCACTGAGAAAGAGCTCTGCCAAAAATGGTGCATTTTTTTATGGTGAATAGGCTACCCACTCCAGTATTCTTGGGTATCCTGGTGGCTCAGATGGTAAAGAATTCACCTGTAATGCAGGAGACCTGAGTTCCATCCCTGGGTTGGGAAGATCCCCTGGAGAAGAGAAAGGCTACCCACTCCAGTATTCTTGCCTGAGAATCCCATGGACAGAGGAGCCTGGTGGGGGCTACAGTCCAAGGGGTCACAAAGAGTCAGACACAACTGAGTGCCTAAGCACAACCACAAGGCATCATGATCCAAGCAACCCCTGTGATTTGAATGAGACAGATGAAAACTTGGGTGATTTTCTTCCTTATTCTTAGACACTGGGGACACATCTAGGGTCAGTTATGAAGGCATTGAGGAAACAAGCAGTTCAGGAGTGCTTTATCCTGGGGTTCAAATCCTATTTCTATTATTGATTACTCACAGAGCAGAAGAGTCAAGGAGACAGTCCCAAATCCACTAATTTGTCTCTCTGCAAAGAGAAGCCACCAGGATAGCATTATTATCTGAAAGCAGGTTTTTTTTTTCTTCCTGGGACTTGTGTTTTTCTAACCACTGTTACCCCCATGAAAGCAACCATAACCACTGTGCTTGACCCCATCCTTGGTGAAATGGATACTTTTGTCAAACTTGGCAAAAAGCTCTCAAGGGGAAGGAGAAGGATCTGTCACCCATTGTTGAAACCCAAGAGGTATTCACTCTCACAGAATATTTTACTTGGAAAGTCATTTCCTTAAAATGTGTTTTCAGACCAAAAAGAAAAGCACAAAAACCCAGAAACAACCTGAATACCCATCAGCAGGAAGGAGACTGGTTAAATGATATGGCCATACATTGATACACTGGAATGCTGCAGAGCCATGAGAAAGGAGATAGATTCATATGCAACCGTTGTGCAGGACAGAAATGTATAATCTAATTTTTTTCCAAACACACACACAGGTATATATGTAGAATTAGGTCAGCAGAGTTGCCCTAAATAGTGAACAATCTCCAGGTGGTTGAATTAAGGAGGAAGTGTTTTTTCTCTATGTAAGCAGGAAGTATTTGTGTTTGCAAGGGTGGGCATGAGTTGCTTTTCCAATTAGGAAAAAAAATGATATATGCTTTTATTTTTTTAAAGAAAAAAGATATGCTACTGAAATTATACCATGTCTTACATATTTCCTTACTGAAGTTATTCAAATGACTAGCATCCAGATATATTTTTCATGCTAAAAAACTGTTCTTGAGCTACATTCGAATGAAGAGAGTGAAGTTCATTGGCTTCAACAGAGAACATAGAAACTGCAGGTGTAGGTGGGCCGCCATCCACTTTCAGGAAGGTTCAGTCCCTGAGGTTTCTCCATTGTTTTCCCCAGAGGGTTTTGGCACTCCTTACTACTCAAGAGTCAGCAGCAATGGAAAGCATTTCTGAGGGTTTCAAGAGCAAAATCAACTCCAGAACTGTGGGTGGACAGCTTGCGGGAGAGGAGCCCCATGGTAAGACCTGTCTCCTTGGCCCGAGGTTAGACGGCTCTGAAAATCATCCAGAACTATAGAATTACTGACTCTCCATTCCCAAGCAGACTCTGAGGCTTTTACCTTCAAGCAAACACGAGGAAAATAAAAATGGAAAACAAGGTGTCAATTAACCTCATGGTTGCTTTTTGGCTTTTTTGGTGTAATTAGGATATTTCAAGTGGATCCCTGTCTAACACGGTTGAAAGAAAGATGTCTTTCGGTTTCTGAAAACATGAGCTTGCAAACTAAACCTCCTGTCTTCCTTTCATCTCACAAGGAATTGTCAACAGAACTCCTGTATTATGGTCACAATGGTATAATTATAATGTTATAATTAAACACTATAATGATGATCATATTAATTCTCTGTTAAAGAAGACTGCTATTATGCTCGATATTTGATGACGGAATGGCAGAATGAATGAGAATCCATAATGCAGGAACCAGTGAGGGAATGAATGAAAAAAAATCAATCAATCAATCAATCAATCAATGTCAGAGATGGCTCAATTTCTCCTCACACCCTAAAGTTGGCTTCTTATTTTTAGGATTTATTTCCAACATAGTCCAGGGGACTAATACATTGACAATGCTTCATTTTAAAGAAATAAAGATTTATTTTTCTTCTAGCATTTCCAGTGATTAGCAGTACTTTTATGCACCCTAACTGACAAAATGGTGTTTGATAATTATCATGGAAGGTAAACTCACCAAGGAGGAAACAGGTCATTTTAATAGTATCGATAAATGTTTTACTATTCGAATTTGTGGTAGGTTCATGGATTTTAGTTTGACTGTGTTTCCCAGTATCCATATTTGTTACAGGTATTTTTAAAAATTTGTTTCAACCAAATATTATGTAATTTTAAAAAGAAAAAAAAAAGACAGCAAGAGGACCATGTATTGAAGCAAATATATGCTATAAAAAGCTGAGGCCTAGAAATCTAGCAACTTGAGATGAGAGAAAGAAAACACCCAGAATATCCAGCACAATGCCTACATAGATTGAGATAACCATGAAC
This sequence comes from Ovis aries, assembly GCF_016772045.2. Taxonomy (NCBI): domain Eukaryota; kingdom Metazoa; phylum Chordata; class Mammalia; order Artiodactyla; family Bovidae; genus Ovis; species Ovis aries. Next base: position 6,294,343 of record NC_056077.1, on the reverse strand, counting down.
TCTTTAAACCCAAATGTTTCAACTGCTTAATTTTCTCTTCGATAGTTTGCATATTACAAGAAGAAATGTGTGCTTTCTAATATCCCAGTGAACAGCCGCTTAATTAAAAAGAAGAGAGTATGCAAAAAACACAGGCTGTGTGTCTCACAGCTAATTGAAATAGCTACAGAGGCCCCCAAAAAGACAAGTTCAATATTGCGGAAATATCAGCAGGTCTGGCATTTCCGTGTTCTCAGATACCCTCCTTGTCTGTCTGATTAAAATTTCACTTGGCCTTTCTGTCCATAATAAAAGAAACCTATTTGTGCCCAGAGCTGTTCAGCAGACAGCAGGCGCATGTTAAATTTCAGGGCGTTTATTGAGTCTGTGGATGGTTGAGCAGCATTGCTGCTGAGCACACTTCATCAGGCTTTGTGGTGGGACCGAGGCAGTGGGGCTGATGGTGGTATGTGGGGTAATCATTTTCAGACAGAGGCAGCTGTGTTGGAAATGATAGATACACCTCCCCCTATATTCCTCAAAAAATAGCGTGCTCTATCTTACACGGTCTTCAATAATGAACACTTTATGGGCAGGTGGCTCCTCAGGGCAATTTTCAGAGTTAGATAGGAGCGGCTGGGAAAATTGAGCACTGAGCCTTCTGGTATACCCTGTCAAGGTGTGTCCAAGTGTGTGTCTCTAATTGAGAGCAACTGAAGGGGCAAAGCAAACAGACTGCTACTACTACTACCAACAATGATAATAGGATTGTAATCATGATATCTCCTTTAAGTATTAGCCTTTGAAGATAACACACTGCTATATTTAAAATGGACAGCCAACAAGGGCCTACTGTATAGTACATGGAACTTCGTTCAATGTTATGTGGCAGCCTAGATGGAAGGGAAGTTTGGGGGATACATGGATATGTATGGCTGAGTCCCTTTGCTGTTCATCTGAAACTACCACAACATTGTTAATTGGCTATACCCCAATACAAAATACAAATGTTAAAAAAGAGATAATTAATATTTAGTGAGACTGTGCAATGCCAAGTTCACTGATCTGCATAGTATTTAATCAAAACTATTATTCTTCCCAATTTTCTATGAGGCAAGTGAGGCTTAGAGAGATTGAATGACTTATCCAAGATTATACAAATCACCCCCAGTAAAAAGCTCTGACCCAGGCAGTCTGAATCCAGTATTTGAATTCTGAAGCCTTTTGATACTGCCTCCTAAGACGTGCTGCAGTCCACGGGGTCGCAAAAGGTCGGTCACGACTGAGCGACTGAACTGAACTGAAGACATGGTTATTTTGGCCCACATGCCTACTGTTCCCTCATATCTAGTTCTCCTAACATCCCTGGTCATTTAAGAGACTCTAGCATGGAGGTGAAGCAGGGTGACTCATTCTGGCAAGGAGGCCATGCACGGATGTCCCCTCCATTGCAGACAATGAGAGCAGCCTGCTGACACGCTCTTCCCATGCAGACTCACCTTGGGTGATGCAGCTACAGAAGCAGCCTGGATTTAGACACACATCGTGGAAGAGATCTGCACTACACATGTGTGAGCTCAGGATATACTCAAAAGTGTCAGAACATTGAAATGGATGGCTTGTAAGTTACCTAGTGCAGGCTAGTCTTATTGTATCATTATTTCCATGCAGAAAATGAACTTTCCCAAAGAACTTAAAATTGAATAGTTTGCAAGCTGCAGGATTCTCATCTCAGCACTGCTTTGGCAGAGGCTAAACCATATATGTCACCTACAACTCATCCTTCTCTGAGCCTGGCTTACTCTAAAAAGAGGAGGAGTGCCCATCTGTGACTAGCTAGATGGGTCTGCTAGCCATCCAGTTCAGTTCAGTTCAGTTCGGTCGCTCAGCCGTGTCCGACTCTTTGCGACCCCATGAATCACAGCACGCCAGGCCTCCCTGTCCATCACCATCTCCTGGAGTTCACTCAGACTCACGCCCATCAAGTCCATGATGCCATCCAGCCATCTCATCCTGGGCCATCCCCTTCTCCTCCTGCCCCCAATCTCTCCCAGCATCAGAGTCTTTTCCAATGAGTCAACTCTTCACATGAGGTGGCCAAAGTACTGGAGCTTCAGCTTTAGCATCATTCCTTCCAAAGAAATCCCAGGGCTGATTTCCTTCAGAATGGACTGGTTGGATCTCCTTGCAGTCCAAGGGACTCTCAAGAGTCTTGTCCAACACCTCAGTTCAAATGCATCAATTCTTCAGCGCTCAGCCTTCTTCACAGTCCAACTCTCACATCCATACATAACCACAGGAAAAACCATAGCCTTGACTAGGCGGACCTTAGTCGACAAAGCAATGTCTCTGCTCTTGAATATACTATCTAGGTTGGTCATAACTTTTCTTCCAAGGAGTAAGCGTCTAGCTAGCCATCCACCTAGCCACATTTCCATTCTTCTGCTTTTATGGAGGGTTTCACGTATGTCAGGCTCTCTGCTCAGCAATGGGAATTCAACCACAAAGGCAGGGCAGAGACGCAGCCTCAGCCTTCAACACACTCTCAGTCTAATGACAGGGAGAGTGCAATAGCAGTAAGTGCACTGCAGAGGGGAAATGCAAGATTTTCACTTGCTTTTTTTTTTTTTTTTAATCTGTAATTTCTAAGTGTTCTTCAATGAACTGGGGTTATATTTTAATAAGAAAACAAAGAACCGTATTACGGTAATAGACAAGCTATCACAGAAGGCTACACAGCATAAACTGGAACCCAAGAAAGAAATGATCTGTTACATCTGTACGAGGGTGAGAGGAAGACTGGATGAGATATGCCTTCAGCCATATCCTGAAAGATGATCTGATTTCCCCAGAAACAAAAGGTTCCTGTTTTGAGGTGCCATTCTAAATCACACAGAAGGAAGATCTGAAGTATTATGGAAGTCAAGATACCTCTGAAAGGAGTGCAGCAGAGTCCTCAAACAAACCATGAGTTTGCTGGGAGACGTGACAAAACAAGGTGAAAACGCTATGGGGTTTCTGGTTGCCTCTGTTACTGTGTATTTCAGTTCCTGACTTCAAACGCTGCTTTCTTTCTGCAGTTTAATTCAGCTGCAAAGGAGAAATCTTTAACTACATCACTGTTGCAAAACAGATTCTAAGGAGTGGACGGGAAGGCAGAACAGTGTGGTAACTGCTTGTTTTCCAGAATTTATGAGGAAAAATTGCCTAGCGTACTCAGTAACATATTACCACATTAATAAAGTAGTAAAGCCATTACATATTGTAAATTGTATAATAGCAACTCCCAGTGCATGCTCAGTTGTGTCCAACTGTTTGCAACCCCATGGACTACTTCTGACCATGGAATTTTCCAGGCAAGAATACTGGGCTGGGCAAAGGCATCTCAAATTTCTAAGGAAGTTGTTCAGTGGCAAAGCTTGGCTGGCTGCTCATGAGTGGTTTATTTTTCCTCCAGGGACAAAAACTGCATTTCCCATCTTCCCTGGCAGGCAGGTGTGGTCATGTGACCATTTTGATCCAATGGAAGTGAGTGAGGGTACTGCTCTGTTTTCATGTTAGGCTTGGCCCATGTGATCTTCCCTCTCCTTGGCAACCATCATGGCAGAGCCACAAAGGGGAGGAGCTTGGGTCCCTGCATTGCCTCCTGGAGGACCGCTTCCCACCCATCAGGAACACCCATTTTGACCTGGTGGGTAAGAAGATGTAAACTTGAATGGTATAAAGCCACTGAGACTTGAGAGTTTGTTACTAAAATGTGTTATCACTTGAAAACTAGTGCCACTTCATTTCTTGTCCTGATTATGCAGGATAAAATACAGAGTCAATGCCTACATCCAGGTTTTCTTTGGAGGCTGAAACTCAGAAAGGAAAGAAATGGATCATCACAGATGATTGTATTTGTGAAGGTTGGCCCATCGTCCTTGCTGATGGAGCAATCTCTACATGAGACGTTGGGCTTTTGAAGTCAGTCAACCAAGGGGAAATTCGGCTTCCAGGTGGACAAAACCACAAAGACAAGAAAAAAAATTCTGCAAGAATGACTCTGGGACTCAGAGACATCTAAGTGACATGCAACTGTTTCTTGCCAGTAAGAAAGAGGACACCTGACTTTAGAAATTGTTTAGAATGATCAAGGGTTCCCCTTGCCAAACTTTACGTTTTAGCAAGGTTTCTTTAAAGAACCAAATTCCCTCCTACTGATCTCCCGTTTCAGCATCCATTCAGATAGTTACTGTCCTTACATAACAGACCGTTAGTGAGCACTTGCTCTGTGCCCAGCAATGCTTCAGGCATCTTTTCACTCTTTCTCTTCCAAACAAGTCTGCTCACAACAGCCAATGAGATCTTATTAAAATATTTATAGGGTCGTGTCCCTGTAATCCTTTAAAGGCCTCCAGTGGCTTTGCAGTGTCCAAGCTCTCTCACAGCCTCCAAGGCTGGTTCCTCTAGCCCCTGCTCACACTGCTGCCCCCTCCCTCCCTGGACTCCGGGCATCCTCATCTGTCAGTTCTCTGGATGTGCCAAGTTCTCTGTCTCTTCAATCTGTCCCTACACTGTTGCCTTGGTCTGGAAACGTGGCTTCCTCCTCTCTCTTCCTATCTAATCCTACAAACGCATCAACTGAAAATCGCAGAGGCCTCCCCTGTACCTTCCATGTAAATGAGGTCTTTCTGCTATAATTCTCTGTAGCATCTGGTGTTCCCCTTTTGTGACACTGATCATGGCTGGCAGTCACGTCCGTCAACCACTGATGTTTATTGGGTGCCCACTCAGTTAGAGGTGCTGGTGGTAAAACGCTGGGAAGACAAAACACATGCCCCTGTGATACATGGCTTTTCGAAGGAGAGACACACAACACATTTGTAAGCAAGTAAGCTCTTGACAGATGTATGAGTGCAGTGAGGAAATGATCAGGGTAACTGTTGGGTAATAAACCAGGCAGAATGCCACTCTCGATGAGGTAGTCAAGAAGGAGTTCCCTGGTAGTCCAGTGGTTGGGAGTCCACCTGGAATGCAGCGGACATGGGTTCAGTCTCTGATCTGGGAAGATCCCACTATGCCGCTGGGCAGTTAAGCTGGTGGGCCACATCTACTGAGTCTGCAAGCTAGAGCCAGAGTCACAGCTACTGAGCCCACATGCCTAAAGCCTGTGCTCCTCAACAAAAGAAACCACGGCAATGAGAAGCCTGCACACCTGGGCACCTCAAGGGAGAGTAGCTCCCTCTTGCTGTGGCTAGAGAGAGCCTGTGAACAGTGCAGCCAAAAATTAAATAAGTAATTTCAAAAAGAGAAGTGTCAGTCTCTCAGTTGTGTCCGACTCTTTGCAACCCCATGGACTGTAAGCTTCCAGGCTTCTCTGTGCATGGAATTCTCCACGCAAAAATACTGGAGTGGGTTGCCATTTCCTCCTCCAGAGGATCTTCCCGAACCAGGGATAAAACCTGGCAGATTCTTTACCATCTGAACCACCAGGGAAGCCCTATAAAAGAAAGATGGTGGTTAAAATAAGTTTTGAAGGATGAGTAGGGGACAGCCATGGGAAGAGCCTTCCCAGAACACAGGAGTAAGTGCAAAGGCCCTGCAGTGCAAAATGGCTTAGAATATTCAAATAAAGGAATGGAGGCTGGCATTCCTGGAGCTTAGCCTGAAGTGGGCATCACAACAGTAAGGAAATAAGCAGAAATAACATAAAGATTCGTGTGACTACACATTTAATATCTGTTCCTAACCCGCCTTCACAGGTGGCACACTGGTAAAGAATCTGCCTGCCAATGCAGGAGATGGGGGTTCGATCCCTGGGTCGAGAAGAGCCCCCTGGAGAAGGAAATGACAATCCACTCCATTATTCTTGCCTCAAAAATTCCATGGACAGAGGAGCCTGGTGGACTACAGTCCACAGGGTCACAAAGAGTGTGCCATGACTGAGTACATGTGCGCGTGCACGCGTGCGCACACACACACACACACACACACACACACACACACACACACCTGGAGATGGGAAGCTCAGGGGCTGGAGGTATAGGGACACTACTGTTTCCATAATTCCATAAAGGCTGGTACAGGGCTTGACACATAGTTGGGTGTGGTGGTGGTTCCGTCGCTTAAGTTGTGTCCAACTTTTTGTGACCCCACAGACCAGAGCCAGCCAGGCTCCTCTGTCCATGGGATTTCCCAGGCAAGACTTCTGGGAGTGGGTAGCCATTCCCATCTCCAGGGGATCTTCCCAACCCAAGGATCAAACCCGGGTCTCCTGCATTGCAGGTGACCTCTTTACTGGCTGAGCCAGCAGACCTTGACATGTAGTTGGGACTCTGTGTAATGAATAAATGAGTGAACACAGCAGTTGGGTTGCTCACTTCAGATGGGAAGCTTTACAGCTCAGAACAGGTAAGAACAGTCAGGGAGAGCTGCAAAGGTAGCCACTTTCCCATAGTGGAAAAGAGCAAAGGGAGAAACTTAGTTGGTAAAGGATGCCTGCTTGTGTGTATACATGGCAGTAAGGAAGCAGGGACAGACAAGAGGTAAGTATCTTGGAAATCTTCACTTCCATCTGTGATTGCTGCAAGCACCCAATCTCTGAGACCCCAGGACATTTATACTAAGCCAGAGGCACTGAAATTAGGCAGCACCTCCAGATTAAATCTAATAGCTCTTCCATTTCATTTCCGTCAACCACTGCTGGATTTTGGCACCATTTTCATTGCAAATATGAGTAATGCGGACCCCTTAGTCACTATTAAGTAGCAATCTGGGGAAATCATCTACTTCCAATAATCCATTTCTCTAATTTAGAACACTCTGCAACCATATAATGAATAATACTGTCACCAGCTCTCCGGTAATGACGTATGACATATATCTGCAATTGCTCTTTTCAAGATAAATCCCATTGTGTGGTTTCCTTCAGAAAATCCTACTTGTTTATTCACTTGGGTTCCTCACACACAAGTATAGTCGATTCATTTCTGGAGATGAATTTAAGAACAGAGTCGCATCCCTGGCTTTGAAATATCAGGAAAAAGTTTTATCCTCACCTAACAAATAGCAGTAAGTTGTGTCTACCAATGGTTGATTACTATGCAATTATATTCTTAAGTGCAGGCTGTCAATTAATTCCAAAGTGCCTTCTTTAATTAGTGACACCAGTCAGGATATTCCCATTAGCAATATCTTCCCATTTCTTATAAAAGTAATTTAATTCCACCCCCTCTTAGAGAATGCTAGGTTCTCTTTTAGTAGTTAAGACTTTGCTTTTCTATTAAATGATGCTCCCTTGATATTCACGGCTGGGATGATCATAAAAATCCCCCAAGTTTTGGGTTCTGTGCTTGCAACAGTCTCTCCTTCCCAAATAGGAGGCAATGAAATGAAAACATTCCCCAAAGAACCAGCTCTTTTCCTACCCAAGAGATGAACAAAGAGGATAAAAGTTATGAAAAACAAAACTAAGTTGCTAGCAATCATCCTTGTATTAAACAATGCTTAATGTCCTTCCATTTGTGGAAGCTCTTCACAACTCTGCCTCTGGGCAAAAAATAATTTCCCTGAGTTAGTCAAATTATTATATTAAACACTCACTCTAATCCAGATGTAATGATCAGAAGGGGAAATATTTTGGAATTGAGGGAAACATTTTGGGCCAAGTAAAATGTATATAAAAGAAATTTGTCAAGAGAATTTGTGTGTTATCATTATATGATTAAATATGTTTCAGAGCATTTTTTCTGTTGCTGTTCAGTCACTAAGTCATGTCTGACTCTTTGCAACTCCATGGACGGCAGCACACTAGGCTTCCCGGTCCTTCACTATCTCCTGGAGTTTGTTCAGACTCAAATCCATTGAGTCAGTGATGCTATCTAACCACCTCATCCTCTGCCATTTCTTTATTCTTTTGCCTTCAATCTTTCCAAGCATCAGGGTCTTTACCAATGAATTCAGCTCTTTCCATCAGATGGCCAAAGTGTTGCAGTTTCAGCTTCAGCATCAGTCCTTCCAATGAATATTCAGAGTTGATTTCCTTTAGGACTGACTGGTTGGATCTCCTTGCTGTCCAAGGGACTCTCAAGAGTCTTCTCCAGCACCACAGTTTGAAAGTACCCATTATTCGGCCCCTACCCAGTAGATGCCAGGTGCACCTGCCCCACCCCAGAGTGTAACAAACCCACATGCTCCCAGACACTGACTGCCAAATGACCCCTAAGTGCAAAGTTGTCTTGGTTGAGAACCATTGCCATAGAGGATGATATTTTCTTCTTTCTGTTTCTAAGCTCTTCTTCTAGGTTTCTGTGACATTTTGCTCTACTCATCTATTATTATGTCTCTGATAGTTATTAAAATCCAGATGCAAAAGAGTGAAAGTTCACCTCATCAAACTTAATTCCAGGAACGAATCAAGAATAATAGTTGTGGATCATTTTAGACTTTTTCCACTGTGGGAAATTCATAGTATCTCTTAAGGGCCCAAGTCTCTACACACTTCAAGAAAATATGTTTATATCATGCACATCATTATGCAAATATCCCGTTTTCATTTTATAGATAGTATTATACTAATGCTTTTCCATACTAGTACCCATAAATTAATGTTGTTCTTTTAAATTGCTGAGTAGTATTTCATTGTATGAATGGGCCAAAATGTACCCAAGCAAGTTTTGATAAACTTTACATATGTATAAATACGTGTGTGTGCATGTGTGCATGCATAAATATGAACGTGTGTGCATGCGTGCATGTATCCACATAAGTTTGTGCTAAGTGACTTCAGGTGTGTCTGACTCTTTGCAGCCCCATGAACTCTGACCCACCAGGCTCCTCTGTCCATGGGATTCTCCAGGCAAGAATACTGAAGTGGGTTGTTGTGCCATCCTCCTGGGACACGTGTGTGTGTGTGTGTGTGTGTGTGTGTGTGTGTGTCTGTCTGTCTGTCTGTCTGTCTGTCTGTATACACAGGGCTTCCCAGGTGACTCAGTGGTAAAGAATCCATCTGCCATACAGGAGACACACAAGATGCGGTTCAATCCCGAGGCTGGGAAATTCCTCAGGGAGGGTAATAGCAACCCACTCCAGTATTCTTCCCTGGGAAATTCCATGGAAGAGGAACCTAGTGGGCTGCAGTCCATGGGGTCGCAAAAGAGTCAGACACAACTTAGCAACTAAACAACAGCAAAAATATATATATTCACATACATACACTTCTTAGTGTACATACTGGGCTTCACAGGTGGAGTGAACTCGGAGTGAAGTCGCTCAGTCGTGTCCGACTCTTTGCGACCCCATGGACTGTAGCCTATCAGGCTCCTCCATCCATGGGATTTTCCAGGCAAGAGTGCTGGAGTGGATTGTCATTTCCTTCTCCAGGGGATCTTCCCGACCCAGGAATTGAACCCGGGTCTCCCGCATTGCAGGCAGACGCTTTACTGTCTGAGCCACCAGGGAAGACTTGGTAAAGAATCCACCTGCAATGCAAGAGACATGGGAGGTGTGGCTTCAATCCCTGGGTTGGGAAGATCTCTTGGAGGAGGGCATGGCAACCCACTCCAGTATTCTTGCCTGGAGAATCCTAGGGACAGAGGAGCCTGATGGGTTATGGTCCATGGGGTTAGAAAGAATCAGATGTGACTGAAGCAAGTTAGCACAGCGCATGCAATATACTTATAGATACAATATACATATGCATACATACATATTCATTTTTTCATATATGTACAAAGTATATGTATAAAAACTGCAGTGAATTTAGTTCTTCATGAAAACTGCAGTGTATTTAGTTCCTCATAAAAACTTCAGTGAATTTAGTTCCTCATATATATTTATTCCTCTGGGTATATTTTTGTATTTACGTAGATAAAATTCCTAGATGTATAACTTCTTAGTTTTCTCTCTCTCTTTGCTTTTTTAAATGCCATTTTTTTTTCTGACCACATTTCATTAACTCCCTCTTAAATGCTTTCCCCTCTGGAGTCACACAGGACATCGACCATTTCTTTGGTCTCTCTTGAGCTCTCACCTTCCATTCATTAGACAATCGCAAACAGGGACTCTGCAAGGAGCAACGGACTGGGCTGGGGTCCCAGCTATGAGTCACTGACCTTTCTGCTGAAGCCCACTTACTCCCTGGCACCTGGCCCATGTCATAGGCACCTGGTCCTCTCCTCTGCTGGGTCTTAGGGTCTGCCAAGCTTAGAGCCTTTTGCTCATTTGCTCCAGGGTCTACTCTGTGCCAGCCCTGAGCGAAGTGCTGGGGAGGACTCGATGAGCACAAAGCAGGTAGGATGGGTCCCCTCAGGACCATAGGGTTCAGTGATCTAAAAGAAGATATTGATCAAAATTGCTTAGAAATACATGCAAGATTACAGCTGGAATTTCTGTTGCCCAGGAGAGAAGTCCCACGTTCTCTGACAGATAAGAATAAGGCCTGATAGAGTCAGAGAATTTGGGGATGGGGTGCCTGGACAAGATGAAGTTTCTGTGGCTCCAAAGTCTATGGAAGCATTAACCATGGAGGGTGATAGAGGCAGCAAGGTCTAGGTGCCAGTTCAGCCTATGCAAACACCGCTGGTGGGAGGGGAGGAGGTCTTGGAGAGCAGAAGAGATCTCAGCACAGGGGAAGGGGAAGGAGCAGGATGGCCCGTAGTGGAAGGTGAGGCTGGGAGCAGGATGCTCTGAGACTTGCAGGCTGAGAGGCAGGTTTGGCTGCCTGAGAAAGGAGTTGGGTTTTGGGAAAGTACAGGAAAACAGCAGAAGGGACATGGTCACACCTAGCCTTTGAACAGATCACACTACTGACATGTGATGGATAATACATAGGAGCCACCAGCTGGCACCCTTAGAGGCCTCCATTAATGGAGCAAAACTTGTCTTTCTTACTGTAAGTCCCTTGCCTCCAGGAATGCTTTTAGGTCTGATAAAAGGCTGAATATCTCTTCCCATTTTTTTTTCTTCCTTTTTTTCCCTCAGAGTGTTTCTTGATTTAAATGAAATTCATTTTTTTCCATTAAAAAACATGAGATATTTAGTATAATTCCCATTTACAGTGGTCCAGTCTCTTAAGTCGGAGAAAGCAATGGCACCCCACTCCAGTACTCTTGCCTGGAAAATCCCATGGGCAGTGGAGCCTGGTGGGCTGCAGTCCATGGGGTCACTAAGAGTCGGATACAACTGAAGCGACTTAGCAGCAGCAGCAGTCTCTTAAGTTGTGTTTGACCCTTTGCAACCCCATGGACTGTAGCCTGCAAGGCTCCTCTGTCCCCCACTATCTTCTGGAGTTTGCTCAAATTCATGTCCAGTGAGTTGGTGATGCTATCTAACCGCCTCATCCTCTGCCAACCCTGCTCCTTTTGCCTTCAATCTTTCCCAGCATCAGGCTCTTCTCCAGTGAGTCGGCTCTTCACATCAGGTGACCAAAGTATTGGGGCTTCAGCCTCAGCATCAGTCCTTCCAATGAATATTCAGGGTTGATTTCCTTTAGGATTGACTGGTTTGATTTCCCATGCTTTCTCCCAAATAGTCTTGGTACACTAATCACTGCATCTTTATGTTTATTTAATTTTTACAGTCATCTTTTATTGTTGGAGTATAATTGCTTCACAATATTATGTTAGTTTCTACTGTACAACAAAGTGAGTCAGCTGTATGTATACACTGCCCATTTCTTCTTTAATGGGTTTACTTTCTTTATCCATGACCACTGGCTTTTTGGTGTGCTTTAGAGGAGAGTGTTTTCAGCCCTTTGGAGATCATATTGAAGGGAAGAGCTTTTGAAGAAAACAGGATTTTTTAAAAATCAACAAACTGACATCTGCTTTAATTAGCCTCTAACAAGGGAATTCATTAATTCAAAAATGTAAAAAGAAAGAAAAAAACAGAGCAGCCTCTTTAGAAGAATATGATATCTTATAATAATTGGTGTTAAACTGGAGGTAACTAAGAGCCTTAATAAACACGTACACAAAAACCTTCACATTTCATCTCCTCAACTTCGTGCCCACACTTCCTTCTCCCCAAACTGAGAAGTTAGATTAGAGCATGGCTAATCTATTGCGATGCAATCATATTTTCACCTTATCAAATATCCCCACACATTCCTTCTACTTGCTCAAAAATGGAACAGCAGTGATTTAGATTTTATTTGCAAAATTCTTTATTCATCATACGGAAACACATTCAATTGCACTCGAGGAATTCAATTTCAAACTAATTTATCTTACATTAATGTTTAAATTCATGAGATTTTGCTTAGACTCATCCTTGTAGTGTAATAAATTCAGAGTCAATATGATAATTATTAAAATAGAAATGAGCATGCGAAAAATAAATCGCGTGGCCTGAGGGTGAGTTCTCTCGCTCCTGAGCTGTGAGGCTTGTAGCAAAGAAGGTGAGAGAGAAGAAAAAAAGAGAAAAACATAGTTGAGGGAGAGATGAAAGGAGAGGAGGAGATAGAATGCGTGTAAGAGCGCCTGCGCTAACACTTATCTGATGCGTACTGTGCAACTGACTGTGTTCCAGTCACTTTCAGGATTTCTTCAAACCCTTGCATCCCTTGGATAGCAAGGAGATCAAGCCAGTCAATTCTAAAGGAACCAACCCTGAATATCCATTGGAAGGACTGATGCTGAAGCGCCAATACTCTGGCCACCTGATGTGAAGAGCCCACTCACTGGAAAAGACCCTGACGGTGGGAAAGACGGAAGGCCAAAGGAGAAGGGGGAGATGAGATGGTTGGGTGGCATCACCGACTCAATGGACATGAGTTGGAGCAAACTTGGGGAAATATAGAAGGACAGGGAAGCCTTGTGTGCTGCAGTCTATGGGGTCCCAAAGAGTTGGACATGGCTTAGCGACTGAACAATGACAACAAAAGCCTGAGCACAAGCAAGGAGGATTGCCCGAGTGGTAGCAATACCAGCTAACAATGAGTACTTCCTCTGTGCCAGGCAGTGTTGCATGGGAAATCTGGCTCAGTCTTTACAATCCACATAGGTGAGATGACACCTGTCCTTCCCAGGTGAGAAAAATGAGATTGGGAGGCGTAAGATGACAAGATCAAGATGGAATATGTAGCAAGAGGGGGATCCAGACGAAGAGCCCAGGTCTGGCTCCATGATCTTAACCATGATGCGTTATGCTCACCTGTAAAGATGGCAAAAATTTGCATTCGGATTTGCCAGACTCCTAAAATCCTGCACTCACATTAGAGAACTTCCCAGGGATCGTAATGACTCCCCTCTCCAAGATGAAATACCCAAGTTCCTGAGTAGGACTCCCGGTTCCTGCCCCACCATCTGGGAACCTTCCACTTGCTGCCAATGTCTTCAAGACCCCAGTCCCATTTTCACCACATTGATTGCCTTCTTCATCTCCAACCAGTTTCTTTCCTTCTGCTGTTGATTGAGGGCTCATGCTTCCTGCAGTGATACAGCGAATAAATACCCACTAACTGGGAAATGATATTGTAGTTTTAAAAAGGAAGAGAGAGTGGAACTCAAAAACACTTCCTATAGGGGGTTCTTTGGACCTTCACTATCCAAATAGACTGTTTCCAGAGTAAGCCTTTCTTTTCTCTTCTCAACTTGCTTCTAGACACATAACTCCTTTTCTCCTGTGATCAATTTCCCTCATCCTTCCCAAATCAGCCCCCATATGCTCAATAATCTCTGACTTTCCCACTGATTCTTGGATTGCGGGTGTGATTTTTAAAACATCTAGAACAGTCGTTTCCAACTGGGGTGGTTTTGCCTCCAGGGGACAGATGGAAATGCCTGTGACAAACGTAGTTGTTACAGCTTGGGTGGAGGGCTGGTGTTACTGGCCTCCAGGGAGCAGAGGTCAGCACCTGCATGCTCAGTCACTCAGTTGTATAGGTCTCTTTGTGACCCCATGGACTGTAGCCCACCAGGGAGCAGAGGTCAGAGACGCTCTTAAATATTCTACAGTACACACAACAGTCCCTGCCCCCAACAAAAATGATCTGACCCCAAATGTCAACAGTGCAGAAGTGAGGTTGAGAACCCCAGCTTAGAAGGACACACTTAATAGCTGTTGATAATGGCTGCCTCCAGAAAGGATATGGGGACAAGAAGACAGTGCCTAAGTCAATTCAGTTGTGGCCAACTCTTTGTGACCCTAAGGACTAGAGCCCTCCAGGCTCTTCTGTCCATGAGATTCTATAGGCAAGAATACTGGAGTGGGTTGCCATGCCCTTCTCTAGGAGATCTTCCTGACCTAGGGATTGAACCCATGTCTCTTATGTCTTCTGCAATGGCAGGCAGGTTCTGCCAAGAAGACAGTATCACCTTTTAATTCTTTCACTTCTGAACTGTTAACAGCTTTTCTTTACAACCCACATGTATTATTTTTGAAATGTTATGCTGTTGTTCAGTTGCTCAGTCATGTCTGACTCTTTGTGACCCCATGGACTGCAGCACGCTAGGCTTCCCTGTCCTTCACCATCTCCCAGAGTTTGCTCAAACTTATGTCCATTGAGTTGTTGATGCCATCCAACCATCTCATCCTCTGTCATCCCCTTCTCCTCCCACCTTCAATCTTTCCCAGCATCAGGGTCTTTTCCCATGAGTCGGCTCTTTGCCTCAGGTGGCCAAAGGATTGGAGTTTCATCTTCAGCATCAGTCCTTCCAATGAATATTCAGGATTGATTTCCTTTAGGATTGACTAGTTTGATCTCTTTGCAATCCAAGGGACTCTCAAGAGTCTTCTCCAACACCATAGTTTAAAGCATCAATTCTTCGACACTCAGCTTTCTTTATGGTCCAACTTTCACATCCATACATTATTACTGGAAAAACCATAGCTTTGATTATATGGGCCTTTGTTGATAAAGCAATGTCTCTGTTTTTTAATATGCTGTCCAGGTTTTTCATAGTTTATCTTCCAAGGAGCAAGTGTCTTTTAATTTTGTGGCTGCAGCCACCATCTGTAGTGATTCTGAAGCCCAATAAAATTAATTCTGTCACTGTTTCCATTGTTTCCCCATCTATTTGCCTGAAGTGATGAGACTGGATGCCATGATCTTATTTTTTTAAATACTGAGATTTAAGCCGACTTTTTCATTCTCCTCTTTTACCTTCATCAAGAGGTCCTATGACAAAGCTAAAAATAAAAAAGTACCATATTTTTAAATGTTCTCTTTAGAAAAGGTTTAAAAAAAAGTTTAAGTGTACTTTTTAAAGGAAGGCAAAAGAAATAGTAACTAGAAGAAAAATTATTTTCAAGGGACTGGGTGATGAATCCAAAGAAGAAATTCCTGTGATACGGCACCAAGCAACTTACCCTTTCATTACTGTGTGACCAAAAACAGACAATATTAACTTGAAGAGATTTATTATTATATAAGATGATGGTGATCAAGAGAAATAGGGGATATATGCTCAGCATTTTAATGGAAAAAAAAAAGATGAAACCCAGAATTTATTACGCATCACTACTTTGTGTTGAAAACAAAGTGACATCCTGAGTTGTCGTCTTGTTGGACAGACAACTACTTACATTCTTGATATTTCTCTTCACTATTCTACAACTTTAAGATGAAAAATGTAGACAAAGATTTTGAAGCCAACGAGGCGAAAAAAGTACACTATGTCCACTGTTTCATTCACATTTTGTTGTTGTTTAGTCGCTAAGTCCTATCTCACTCTTTTGCAACCCCATGGACTGAACCCCACCAGGCTTCTCTGTCCATGGGGTTTTTCAGGCAAGAGTACTACAGTGGGTTACAATTTCCTCCTCCAGGGGATCCTCTCAACTCAGGGATGTAACCCGCATTTCCTGCACTGCAGGCAGATTCTTTAGCACTGAGCCACCAGGGAAGCCTCGGTTCACATTACCAGCTCCTTATCATTCAAGATGCAGACTGGATGTCACCTCTTCCAGGAAGCTGCTCCTTGCCCTGATTTGTGTGGTGCACCTTCGGCATATTCCTTCCTGAAGCGTCCTATGATTCCCTCCATCCAGCTCACAGCACAGAACCTTAATTGTCTCTGGTTACTTTTCTAGGTCCCCTAAGGCAGGGGTATCTGATTACCCCTCTCTGATTCTGCAGCATCTCAGACACTGTGTGATTCTTAATAGTTATACAAAACTTCAGTGCGATGGAACTAACTCAAAGAATGAAAAAACAGACACAAGGATGAAAAAAAATTAGGAATATGCTTCTAATGACTCCAAGAGAACAAGAATAGGGGAATTCAAAAGCAAGGGACAGGGGGTAGTTCCGTGGTGGCCCAGTGGCTAAGACTGCAGTCCCAAGGCAGGAGGCCTGGGTGTGATCACTGGTTGGGGAACTAGCTCCCACATGCCACAACTAAGAGTTTGCATGATGCAATGAAGAGCAAGATCCCACGTGCCAGAACTAAGGCCCAGTGCAGCCAAAGAACAAATTAGCAAATAAGTGAATAAATTGAAAAGACACGGGGGATTGGGGAAGAGGGAGGAAGATAGTTAAGGAGGGAGGGAGGTGGCATACAGCCTCATTGGTAACTTGAGGTGGTGGAGAATATAGGAAGGAGGAGTGGTTAGCACAGGCCTCTCCCATCTCGGGGTCCAATGCTGGTCCTGTCTTTGACCAGCTCAGAGCTTGATAAAAGTTTCCCATTTGCACAATGGAAGTCATAGCAGTATTCGAGTCGTGTGATGCTAAGGAACATGAAATGGGAATTATACACGTACAGCACCCAAGCAGAGCGCGTACACATTGAGCAACTATCAGGGGTGGCTGTTCTTAGTGATGAATTCTAATGGTGATCAGAACAATTCCCAGCAGCACATACTCATTAATACTAACCCATGCCCTTTATGTGGCTGACTCTGCTGGGTATTTTAAGGCATAAAGAGATCTGAGATTCAGTCATTGCTCTCGAAAAGCTTAGCCTAGTTGCAGAGTCAGGCCAGCCCCAGCCCTGTCCATGGGGTCTTTTCCACCCCTTTCCCTTCCTCCAAGCCTAAACTGCCCAGGAAAGCCAGCACTTGGACCTTAAAAAGCACGGCATCGTGTGTAAGTGCAAATTAGCATGGGGTTGTCTACCCTCATACCTTATGAGCAGCTTCATCTGCCATAACTTAGACTGTGATGGGAAATAAAATGCAAGCACGGCAAAGAGCTCACTGTGCACGGCAAGACATGTTTTATCTCTAGCCAAGGAGTGGAATTGCATTCCTGTTGTGAAACCCAGATTGATGCATGCGTTTTATTTATAACCCTTTCTCCCGAAGTTCCTCCAAGTTACAAGTGAGCAATGAAAGTTTGCAGTGGCTTTTAAAAGGCCTGCTGGCATCTCCCCCTGACAGCCAAATTCTTGCAAGTGACAGGAACAGAGCTCAGGATGGGTGAGAGTCAGCAGGCATTGACGAATGGACGTGTCCAAGAAAGAATAATTGTGATGGAAGGGAACAGGCAGAAAGCAAAACTGGTGAGCAAGGTCTTTGTTCTTAGCCCATCGTACCAGCATCTCAAACTGGCTGCATTCAGCCACTGGTGCTTTTCTCTTTCATCATCCCCTGGACTTGGAGTAGGTCAAGAATCCCTTTCTATTTCCATCTGCCTCTTCTCCTTCCATCTCTTCCAGTGGCTGCAGAAAATGCCCCCAGAACCATTTAGCTAGCAGTGCCCTCCGTTTAGTGACCATTTCTCAATTCTATACATCCATGCTGCCATATTTGGTCATGCAGAAGGTATGGTAGCCAAGAAATACCAACCTCTAAATGCTAAGTTGCTTCAGTCGTGTCCGATTTTTTGCCACCCTATGGACTGTAGCCTGCCAGGATCCTCTGTCCATGGTATTTTCCAGGAAAGAGAACTGGAGTGGGTTGCCATTTCCTCCTCCAGGGGATCTTCCCAACTCAGGGATCAGACTCAAGGATCGAACCAGTGTTTCTTACTTCTACCTGCATTGGCAGGCATGTTCTTTACCACTAGCACCACCTGAGAAGCCCAATACTGCTGCTGCTGCTGCTGCTAAGTCGCTTCAGTCGTGTCCGACTCTGTGTGACCTCATAGACGGCAGCCCACCAGGCTCCCCCGTTCCTGGGATTCTCCAGGCAAGAACACTGGAGTGGGTTTCCATTTCCTTCTCCAATGCATGAAAGTGAAAAGTGGAAGAGAAGTCGCTCAGGTGTGTCTGACTCCTAGCGACCTCATGGACTGCAGCCCACCAGGCTCATCCATCCATGGGATTTTCCAGGCAAGAGTACTGGAGTGGGGTGCCATTGCCTTCTCCAAGCCCAATACTAGAGACAAGCAAATCAGAGATGAGCACTCTGGAAAACAGTCCAACGCTTCCTCAAAGAATTCAACATAGTGTTACTATATGACCCAGAGATCCCATTCGTAGGCACATACTCAAAATAACACAAACAGGTGCTCAACCAACACATGTACACACATGTTCGTAGCTGCACTATTCATGACAGTCAAAAGGTAGGAACAACTCAATGTCCATCAACCGATAAATGGATCAAACAAATCATGGTATAGCCATACAATGGAATATTATTCACCTGTAAAAAGGATGCTATACAAAATAGATATTATGATGCTACATAGATCATAAATATATGCTATCAAAAATATTATGCTAAGTTTAAGAACCTAAAGACAAAAACCATGTGCTCTGATTCCATGTATGTGGACAATTCAGAGAGACAGAAAGCAGATTCATGGTTGCCCAGAGATGTGGGAAAGCAGAGATGAAGATAATCTGCTTTAATGTGTATGGGGTTTTCTTTTGGGTGACACAAGTGTTTTGGAAATAGATAAAAATGATTGTGCAATAGGTTGAGTGTACCATATGCCACTAAATTGTTCACTGGAACACAGTTATGTATTTTCTTTATTTTTAAGATGTTATTTTTTATCAGAGTAGAGTTGATTATAATATTGTGCTAAATTCTGCTGTACAGCAAAGGGACTCAGTTATACACACACATATATATAGTCTTTAACTTATTTTTAATTTTGCATTGGCCAATTAACAATGTTCGAATAGTTTTAGGTGAACAGCGAAGGGACTCAGCCATACATATATATGGATCCATGCTCCTCCAAACTCCCCTCCTATCCAGGCTGCCACATAAAATTGAGCACAGCTCCTGTACTGTATAATAGGTCCTTGTTGGTTACCCATTTTAAATACAGCAGTGTGTTTATATGAAATTCACCTCAAATAATAACCAAAAATAAATATCAAAGACTATAGCAGTTTTCTAATTCTGGGACAAGAATAGGTCAGGTGCCAAGATCCAGTTTTGCAGGGCGAAAAAAAACAGAGAGCAATGTCATGGTCAGGGCTCACTGTAAAGTGACACTGAGTTTAAAATAGGTATAAGAGTAGAGTCCATAGGTGTGGACTGACAGTAAAAGTCTCAACACAGACACAGGGGCCTGACCTTGAATCTCAGCACCACGAATACTATTTTCTAGCTGTGGAATGCTGGCGACTTCAGCATTTCTGAGCCTTGCTGTCCATACTGGAGACAGATGGGGAATCTTCTTAGCTGTAATCACCATGTAATCACCATGCACGGAATGCATGGTCAAGGCTGCCAAGGATGACAAAGGTCAGACCCAGGCATACCCTGCTAAGGCCAGTGCACTATGTAGAGACTTGCTCTCCTGCTGACGACAGCAGCACACGAGGGTGATCCCAGCTCCACAGGTATTTCTAACGCCTCTGCTGGCATCACGCCTGCTAACATGCCATTGGTCAGATGAAGTCACATGACCAAGACCAGGATAAAAGAGACAGGAAATATCCACCTGGTACTCTAACAGGAGGAAGGCATCAAAGGACGTGTAGACAATGGGAGAGGGGATGAAAAATGTGGAAACTTACTATAAGTCTACCATGACATCCCAAGATATTTGTGTTCCCATTTTAGAGACAGGAAACCAGACACTTAGCAACAGTGCCATTTAGCTTGAAAATGACAGAGCTGGGTTTAAAAGCAGGTCATCTAACTTTAAAGCACAATAGAGGGACACAGTGAGATGCTGGGGAGATGGTGTAGGAATAAGGTATGAGGCAAAACTTCACAGAGGTCATGACCCTTCTTGTCTGATATGAATGACATTCCAAGGGTGTTTCACAAATGCTCAAATTATGACCATTAACAGGATTTCTGTAGCTGGACATGAACTTAAGAAAGAAAAGTCCTCATACAGTAGAAATGTGATTAAAGAGACCTCCTACTTCAAGGGACCTACTTTGGAGCAGACCTCCATCCACCTTCTGGGAGGTCTGCTCCAAAGTAGCTTTTTTTTTTTTCTTTTTCAAATTAAGTCTTTATTGAATCTGTTACAATATTGCTTCTGTCTTGTTTTGGTTTTTTGGCACTGTGGCATGTGGGATCTTAGCTTCCTGACCAGGGATTGAACCCACACCTCCTGCATGGGAAGATGAGGTCTTCACCACTGGACTGACAGGGAAGCCTCCAAAATAAGTTTTAAAACAATTATTTCCATCATGAGACACTCAAAGAAGGTGATACCTGCAGCTGATAGCTCAGCAGCATCCTCCTACATGAAAGATGCATTCTGGTTAAGTGTGTCTGAAATTATGATAGATTAAGGCGATCAGAAATGCATTACCTGGGTGTCTGCTTTCACTTTAAAATCTCCAGAAACCAAGTTCTTGTCTCTAATTGTGTGGATGATTTGATGTATTATAGGTCTAGTCAAGGGGTGAGCATTCTCTCAGAACCCCTAATCGGCAATATGCATGCTGCCATGTCAAAACTTTCTTCCTGAAGGCCTTCCTGCTATGAGCTGTCTAGACTTGAATTCCAGTTCATCAGTGTGCAAAAGCCATGTAAAGGCAAACTGCGGCCAGTCTTGCAACAACAAAACCCATGACTGACTCTCATCCAGATGCCTTCTTCAGTAAGTCAGAGATGCCACAATTCTTTTAAAATGGTAAACACTCAGAAAGGAGCTCTTCTCCCTAAAATACTTCCCCTTCTTATCACAGCTAAGACTCTGTATCTCAAGGTCTTCAAGCACCTTCTAAAAGCTCCATGTTGCCTTTGGCATCAATGGAGCAGAATTACTTTTCTAATTGGACCCAAAGGCATAGACACAGCGTTGACATGTTTGGTAGGAACTGATTTTTTTTCCTCCTAAATTACTAAGAACAGAATATTAGATCATTAGAATTAGAATGAGGGTTGTCTGCAAACAATGGGAGAGTTTTTGCTTGGCAGTCAAGGCAACACAGTGCAGTGGTTAAGAGTAAGTGATCTAGGACTTCTCTGGTGGTCCAGTGGTTGAGAATCAGCCTGCCAATGCGGGGGACGCATGTTCGATCCCTGTCCGGGAAGATTTTCCATGCCTTGGAGCAACTAAGCCCGGGAGCCACAAATCCTGAAGCCCACATTCTAGAGCCTGTGCTCTGCAACAAGAGAAGCCATCGCAAGGAGAGAGCCTCACATTGCCCTGTTCGAAGCAAGTGGAGAAAGCCTTCATACAGCAACGAAGACCCGCTGCAATCCAAATTAACCAATTAAAACAACAACAACAACAACAACAACAAAGAGGAAATGCTCTGGAGTCAGGCAGACCTGAGTCTGAATCCTGACTCTGGCAAATGACAAGTGGGCAACCTCGGGCAAGTCACATACTGTCTCCAATATTTAGTTTACTCCCCTGTAGGAGGATTGATTCCATGAGATGCTGTGTAGATAGACAGTTTTGCAATGTCTGCCAGGGAGGATGCTGGAATAACAGTTGAAAAATACAGACAGATCACAGCACTCATTTACATCATGTCTTTCAGTGGATTCCCTGTTCATAGGGCACAGCCTGTGAACTGGACATGGTCCTGCAGGGGTCAGCACGTCTCTCCTCTCCAGCCTTGCCTCCAGTCCGATCCGTCCTCATGTGCTGCATTCTTAAGGACTTTGCACTTCACTCCCTCAGGTTCCCTAGACCTTCTCTGTTGCTCTCTCTCCTCCCAATTCAGCCTCGTGAACGCCACCCATGCTTCAAGCATCTTCTCAGCTGTCACTTTGAAGAAGCCTCTCTGGATTTACATCCATGATCTCTGTTTTCTACTCTTGTGGCCCCAGTATAACTTCCCTTCACAGCATTGTAATTTTTGATTTCTTTGATTTATGCCTGTCTCTCCACCCCAGTTAAATTCTAAGCTCTGTAAAACTGGAGACCTGGTCTAATTTGCTCCTAGGACCTGGCATCAGGCCTGACACCTAGTAGGTATTCAATAGTTAGTTATGCAATGAATGGCACATAGTAGGTATCCAGTGGCTAGAGATTCAATAAATGGATGGAAAACAATGCCACAGAAAAGAAGTGAAAGGAATGCAGCCTGGTGCTCTGTGATGACCTAGGGGGCTGGGATGGGGGGTGGTGGGAGGGAGATCCAAGAGAGAGGGGATATATGTCTGCATATGACTGAATCACTCCACTGTACAGCTAAAACTAATACAGCATGATAAAGCAATTATATTTCATTAAAAAATAAAAAAGACATTTAGGACTAGTACATGAGCTCTGCCTTAATTAGCTTCCTTGCCTTCAGTTTAAACAGCACAAAAGGGTATTTCTGACTCTCTTTTAGATATCCACTCCCTGCCTTCCCCTTTGTTACTATATCACAGGAGAAGATAATAATAATTGCTATTCTAATATTGATGATTCAATGAGACCGTCTCTTGATATTGGCTGGTTTGGTGTGGTGTTGTTTTGTAGTTTTAAATAAGCTCCCTATGTGGGCTATTAAATAAAGTGGGGACAAATGAGAGGAATTATGCATTCGCTCTTCACTCCAGGACAAGTTGTTATGTTTGCCTGAATCTAATTTCCCTTCATCTAGATCACTGAACTGAACCTCAGCTATTGCTGGTGCCAAGGTGAGAGTGTTGGTGGAGGCCTGGTTAATAACTTGTTGGTAAGTTCAGCGAGGGAGGAACTGCACCCAGTCTGGGCCATTATTTCTCTTCCTTTATGTAACAGGGCGTTTGGGGCTGAGCTGAAATGGAGGCAGTGGGAGGGTAAGCACTACTTCCCTGTTCTATTCCACTCGTTCCCAGAGGACCCTTTCCCAAACTCCATGCGCTTCCTGCTCTTGGCAAGCCCGGGAGGTTTTATTTTATTACTAGAGAAGGAAGAAGATTTTGATAGGAGGTGAGAGTTTGGGACTCAGAAAGGGGACAAGAAAACTCAAAATGGAATGGGGGGTATCAGTCCCCTGCTCAGCTCCTGGGGTTGATTCTGAGCCACCTGTGGATGGAGGGGGGTTTAGGTGCAGAAGGTGGGGGAGACTTGATATCAAAGTAAGGAGCTCTCCTTTGGGGAGGAGGTGACACAACACAGAGCTGGGAAGGGGGCCATCTGCCCTTCTCTAAAGATGATGGAAGGGTGGTCTGGGGTCCCCAAACCAGAGCCATGGGGCATCCCGAGGGGGTGTCTAGGAGCAGACGTCAGAGTTCTCCAGGTAAGAGGGGACGACAGTGGACCCCGGGGAGCAGCTACATAGTCAGTGCGGGGCTGGAAGAGACAGATGTCCGATTTATGGGATACGGGTTTAAGTGTCACCTGGGAAAGACTGCCAGAAATAATTTGTTTTTTCCTCCAGTTTTTTTTTTTTAATTATAGTTTTAAAAATTTTATGTCTAATTGGAGGATAATTAGTTAAAAATACTGTGACAGTATCTGCCATACATCAACATGACTCAGCAGCAGGTATATAAAAGTCCCCTCCCTCCTGAGCCTCCCTCGCACCTCCTAATTATACTTAATTTCCAAGCTTGTGTTAGTTTCCGGTGTACAGCAAAGTGGCTCAGTTCTTGTTTCAGATTCTTTCCATTGTAAGGTTATCACGTGATGTTGAATACAGTTCCCGGTGCTACACAGTAGATCTGTGTTTGTCTATCTTATACGTAGCAATGCGTATAGGTTAATCCTAAAGTGTTAATGTATCCCTGCCCTACTCCCCCCATGTCCATAATATCCTCTGGAGAAGGAAATGGCAACCCACTCTAGCATTCTTGCCTGGAAAATTCCATGAACAGAGGAGCCTGGTGGGCTACAGTCCATGCGGTCACAAAGACTTGGACAGGCCTGAGCACACACACCATGCGGTGTCCGTGTATATACGTTCATCCCAAACTCCTAATCTATTTCTCCCCCTCCCTCCTTTGTTAACCATAAGTTCACTTTCAATGTCTGCAAATCTATTTCTGTTTTGTAAAAAAGTTCATTTGTATATAATTTTTAGATTCCACCTATAAGTAATATCATATGATATTTGTCTTTCTCTGCCAGAAATAATTTGGATATGCCCTAGGATATGGTGGAAGCCCAATTTTTAGTAATAAGCCAGTGATTTTATTTCCCACAGTCATAATTTTGGTATATGTAGTACTTGTGACCTAATTTTTCAGCCATAAAACAATGAGTCCCCTGGACAGAGAGGTCTTTTTTTTTTTTTTTTTTTTTTAGTGAAAGTAAACAAAAATTCATGGTTTTCTTCATATAGCTCAGCATTTGCCAGGACAATGTGTCATTTTCCTGAAATACAATTTTGTAAACACTAAGATAAAAATAAACAGAGGGAGGGAACTTTTTAAAATTCCTCCTTTCCTTCCTTATTTTGCCAGATACCAAAGAAAGACAGCAACAACCTCTGGAAGCATCTTAACTCTGCCATGACTGCCCAAGGCTTCAGGAACTCCCCACCACTGTGTAAAGCTCTGACTTCCATGATGCTGTTAAAAACCTTATGTGGTAAAGCAAAGGACCTACAAGGAAAATGCCAGCCCTCTGCACTAATGGGGGGCCAGCAGGCAAATCTCCAGTTTTCTCAGGGCCACTCTTGTCCCTCAAATATGCAGGCCAAACCTGGGCATTTAAAACGGAATCAAGTCTTAGCAGTGTAAATTAGCACTTTGCTTTCTACGCTGCTATTCTAAGGTCCTCTCAGGAAAATCTCATTGCTTGGTCTGCAGGGAGAAATACCCACTGAAATGCAGTCCCAAACAAATTAGGAAATGCAAAGAGCATCTTAAAATTCACAGACATTCATTCTAACAGGAGGGGAAATAATTTATCCCTTGGGGCCTGACTTTTAAGAGTCATCAATTAATTAATTTTAAATGACTTTGCTTTAACAGCAAGTTTCTTATAAAGGCTGCATCATATGGAGACTGATGAAAATATATATATATATATATATATATATATATATAGGTTGATTCAAAAAAATCAAACCAGCAAACGTGTATTGCATTATGTGTTTGGAGAAATGACTATGGCTGTTCCCATTCCTGTTGAGAAGAATTAACATATATATATGAAATTCTAGTCTTCAACATATTTCAATATTTTTCTCTTTGTCTTATAAATATCAGCATTCAGGTTGTTAATCTTCCCCAAATCAGTAAAAAGAAGACCAGCTAATTTTGGAATCATATGAGGACTAGCTACATTAAATACTCTCTTCTCCTAAATTGAACAAGCTAGAATTCTGTGACGTTCATGGAGAAAAGATAAAAATGTTAAATGTTACTTGGCCAAAACCTTACCATATTAACAGAGGCGATTTTATCCCATACCATTTATCATCTTGGCCAACATCATTGGGTCCAATTCTGTTGTTGCACAGTTGAATGGTAATTCTACTTCTCATTCCTTTTTTCTGTCCAGTGCATTTTAAAGGCCTCTCAGGCTTTCCCTTCCCTAAGTCCACTCCTGCAAAGGCAGTTTGATACAATTCTTTTCAAAGCCCAGTATCACTTTCCTGTGAATGGGGAGGCCTTAACATTTGTGGTGTTGGAGAAGACTCTTGAGAGTCCCTTGGACTGCAAGGAGATCCAACCAGTCCATTCTGAAGGAGATCAGCCCTGGGATTTCTTTGGAAGGAATGATGCTGAAGCTGAAACTCCAGTACTTTGGCCACCTCATGCGAAGAGCTGACTCATTGGAAAAGACTGATGCTGGGAGGGATTGGGGGCAGGAGGAGAAGGGGACGACCGAGGATGACATGGCTGGGTGGCATCACTGACTCGATGGACGTGAGTCTGAGTGAACTCCAGGGGTTGGTGATGGACAGGGAGGCATGGCGTGCTGCAATTCATGGGGTCGCAAAGAGTCAGACACAACTGAGTGACTGAAATGAACTGAACTGAACATTTATCTCATAAAACTGAGTTTCTAATAAAGGTCTCTCTGCCAGACAGAAGTAGCCAGATGTTTTTCATTTATTTTGTGATCTTAGTTTTTCCTGTGTAGATTTTATAATTGTTCCCACAAATTGTTTACGTGATTTTGGAACGAGACAGTGAATTATCTGGCAGTTCTATAGTTATAAGCAACAGAACCTGTGACTAACTTAAGAAAAAAGTAGGATTTATAGAAGAACATGGGATATTTATGGAATTAAGACTCACGAAAGGGTATTGTTCATGCAGAAATAAATATCATTGTTCATCATCATTCTTCTAGAGAGTCAGAGTCCCAGGAGAGAGAGGACAGCTGGCCAGGCTTAGATTCTGCATACATCTCTTCACCATACTTGGTCAAGAAGGAGAAGGAACTCATAGCAGCTGTCTATACGGTCCTCAGGGGACTTCGTGTTTTTAGGACATCTGTATTGTCAGACCCATTTGGATCACAGTGTGGTAGAAAGGTAATCTCTCTAAAATAATAATAATAAAAAAGTAAAGAGTAGGGTTGGCTATTTTCTGGATAGCTAAAATCAAAAGCCAAACAACATAATTTAGTCCAGACTGTATGGACACAGATGTGCAAGTCAACAAAGGTAACTGAGACTTAATCCCCAATTATGTATATCTAAAGGTACATTTGCTATGAATTATCATCTCCGGAAGTTAAGTGAAGGAAGAAAAAGACAGCTCTTTCTTTCCTGGGATCTTTCAGAGCTGACCTTATTTGGTTATCGAAAGAGGTGAGGGGAAGGAGAGACAGAGGGAGAGAGATGAAGGGGAGAGAGGGAGAGAAAGACAGAGGGAGGGAGAGAGGCGGAAGGAAGGAAGGAGGGAGAGAGGAGGGAGGCAGAAGGAGAGGGCGAGATGGAGAGGGAGAGAGAATCACGAGGGAGCCTAGCCAGGGAAGCAGCTCTAGATGTCTGATCATATCAAGCTCAACTCAGAACGAGTGGGTCGGCTCATCTCGGTGGTGTTTATTCATTTGGACAAAAGCAACTCTCTCCAATTTCACAACTTCCAGAAAGGCAGTGGGCTGCTGAATTATACTTGGTACGACAGCACTCTTCCAGAGAACTGGAATGAGATTTTTTGGCAGCTAAAGTGTTTTTTTTTTTTTTTTTAAGCCACTGCTTTCTATGATTGCCCCCATCTTATAAATGACTCTGCTGCTGAGAATGACCAATTCAGAGACAACAAAAAACTCCTTTCCACAGCTCCACAGACCTCATCTAAACTTCTCAGATTTCAGTTTGTTCTGCGCTGTGTTCCTAAGGATGTCTGATGGGATAGTAATTCTGTCCCAAGGTGCATGCCACTTCTGGTTTGATTTTATATACAACAGAATGAAGGCTTGGGTCCTTAGAAACTTCCTAAATTCTGCCTCCTAGAATGAATTACAGCTCTCCAGTGAAGATGGGGAAGACAAAGCGTTTGGAAGTACACAGACCTGGCTTACTGCTCCTTTCTCCCTGAGTCTTTAACCTCTGAACCTGTTTCCTCTTTTATAAAATAGTATCTATCTTACTAATTAAATACAAGAGCACATAGAAAGCATTTGGTGCAGGTACTATTGCGTAGGAGAAACATACGCTAGTTTCTTTCTACTGGTGCTCTGGGCTTATCCGGCATTGTTTCCTATTAAGGGTGTCACAGGAAGTATTGACTCGGATGGCTACATATTTGCAAAGCATGACAATTTTCAGTATCTTGGAGACAGAGGCAGGGAGTTTAGAGTGTCTGTCTCCATTGCTGACTTGCAAATAGGTTCATCAGTACCATCTTTCTAGAGTCCATAAACATGCATTAATAATATTTGCACAGGCATTAATAATATTTGCACATGCATTAATAATATTTCTCTTTCTCTTTCTGACTTACTTCACTCCGTACAGTAGGTTCTAGGTTCATCCACCTCATCAGGACTGTCTCAAATGCATTCTTTATTAAAGCTGAGTAACATTCCATTGTATATATATGTATCACAATTTCTGTATCTATTCACATTGACTGATGTGTGTATATTGAAGAATCCTTGTGTCCCTGGGATAGATCCCACTTAATCGTGGTGTTGTGGTTTTCATGTGTTGCTGGATTCTGTTTGCTAGTATTTTATTGAAGATTTTTGCATCTATATTCATCGGTGACATTGGTCTGCAATCCTCGTTTTTGTGTGCAATATCTTTGTCTTAGTTTGGTATCAGGGTGATGGTGGCCTTGGAAAATGAGCTTGGGAATGTTCCTTCCTCTGCAATTTTCTAACTTGTTTCTAAATATTTGATAGTGGGAAACTGCTGTATAGCACAGGGAACTTAGCTCAGCGCTCTGTGGTGACCCGGGGGATGGCGTGGGGAGAGGGGGTGAGAGAGAGACCCAAGGGGGAGGGGATATACATTTACATGTAGCTAATTCACTTTGTTGTACAGCAGAAACTAACTCAACATTGTAAAGCAACTATGCTACTGCTGCTGCTGCTAAGTCACTTCAGTCGTGTCCAACTCTGTGTGACCCCATAGATGGCAGCCCACCAGGCTCCCCTGTCCCTGGGATTCTCTAGGCAAGGACATTGGAGTAGGTTGCCATTTCTTTCTCCAATGCATGAAAGAGAAAGGTGAAAGTGAAGTCGCTCAGTCGTGTCTGACTCTTAGCGACCCCATGGACTGCAGCCTACCAGGCTCCTCTGTCCATAGGATTTTCCAGGCAAGAGTACTGGAGTGGGGTGCCATTGCCTTCTATACCCCAATTAAAAAATAATAATAATTTGTCTTTGGAAAGAGAAATAGGGATCCTTGGGGGAAGAGATTGGAAGAAGAATTGATCTCCATTGTGTATTATTTTTTAACGTGTGAAATTAGATACACATGAATGTATTATCTACTAAAGTTTAACTTAAAAAATAATCTACCACCTCAAACCCAAAACTGAGATGATACATTTGGCAATCAACGTCCATCAGGCAATATTTGTTGAGTGTCCACAACAGTCACTCTCAAGATGATCGGAGAAAATGATGCTGTGGTTCTTTCCATCTAACAGTCATTCACTGGAGAAGCCATGGGGGAATCTCATTAGAATATAGTTTACTCACTTAAAGAAAAGAAATTCTACTTGAATGGCTTTTAGGAAAGTAATCCTGCCAGAGGAGAATTAAAAGGCTGCTTCAATAACATGGGCATAATCAGAAGGAAATCAGAGTGAAAGAGAAGCAGCAAGGAAGGAGGCGGGGAAGGACTGAGGCAATTCCAAAGGTCTGAGACCTCAGCAGAATATAGACACCACCTGCTGGAAGCTGCTAGACTACTCAATAGGACTATTAGACACATGAAAGCTCGGTCAAGTCTGACTCATTGTGACCCATGGACTGTAGCCCACCAGGCTCCTCTGTCCCTGGGATTCTCTAGGCAAGAATACTGGAGGGGGTTGCCATGCCCTTCTCCAAAGGCTCTTCCTGACTCAGGGATGGAACCTGGGTGTCCTGTATTGTAGCTGGATTCTTTACCATCTGAGTCATCAGGGAAGCCATTGATAAGGTTAGAATAAGTGTCTTGATGTCATATGTCAAGCAAGTTCACAACAGTGAATGAGCACATGGACTCACAATTTCTTTACTCAATCCCAGCATTATTCTAGCATTTCCTGTCTCAGTGAATGGAACCACAATCCACCAAAGAAACCAGAAAGCAGAAGCTGTCTTTTACTCATCTTTCTCCCCAAATAGCTACTACAAATCAATACCAAATTCTATTAACTTTATGCCTTAGGTCTATTGTATCTGTTTATACATTTACTTCTCTGCATCTCCCCAACATCTTAGTCTAAGGCGACATCACTTCTTGTTTTAATTATTATAACACAGCAGATAGTGAAGGACAGAGGAGCCTGCCGTGCTGTAATTCGTGAGGTTGCAAAAAGTCAGACATGACTTTAGTGGCTCAACAACAACAGACTAACTGGTCATTCTGTTCACTCTAGAATCTATTGTATTTCTGAAATTGAAACCAGTGCTTCATTAAAGAAGGAGGAGGAGAGGCAGGAAGAGCTGAAGAAATCAAAGATAGAAAAATGCCCCTTTGGTAGCACAGGGCTTCCCAGGTGGCTCACTGGTAAAGAATCCGCCTGCTAATTCAGGAGCCTCAAGAGATGTGGGTTCGATAAGAATCTGCCTGCTAATGCAGGAGCCTCAAGAGATGTGGGTTTGATTCCTGGCTTAGGAAGATCCCATGGAGGAGAAAATGGCAACCCACTCCATAACTCTTGCCTGGAAAATCCCATGGACAGAGGAGTCTGGCAGGCTTGGGGCTGCAAAGAGTTGGACACAACTGAGTGACTGAGCACACACACACTACTAACACAAAACAATATTATCTCATTAATATAAACCTTACTATTTTATCACACGTCATAATCCAAATTCAGTACTACATATGAGTAAAGTATATATATGTATATACATATATATAAAAAAGCAGTTAATGATAACATTTGCAGGGAGCAATCCAGATTCCTTAAAAAGTATTTTGTTTTTACAAATACTATCCACCTAAGCTGGTGAATATATACAAATGGTTTTATTTACTCATCAGAAAAGGCCCAGCAACAAGTATTTCTGAAATCATTTAACATTTATTAGCTTAAGGTAGTATATGAATTCGAAAAGAATGCAAATGCACTTTTTTAGAACACTATATTTGTTCTGGTTCTAGATTTTTCTTATTATAAAGGACAATTTCCCATTCTGTCTTTGGAAACATTGATTTTTCTGGTGATATTAAACTAAGTATTCAACATCATCAGACTAATATAAAGCTTTGTAACGATTTTCAGAAAAGACGAGTACTCATGAAAATCTTTAAACAAATATTAGCTATGGAAGAGCATCCAGTTAATTAGTTTACCAATTATTCTCTTATACTGTGACCTGTGACAATTCTACGGTGATTTCTACTCCAATTAATTCTATTCTAAATCATCTAAATATTCTAATAGGTGTTTGTCTGGGTCATCTTTGTGAACCAGATACATCTCTGAGATGCTGGATGATATCTTATGTAGACATAGCAAGTGAATATTATTAGTGTGAAAATATTTACAGCTTTTCCTCTCCCCTGCCTACCAAAGATAACTTCATTTCCAGTTTTGTTTTCGGAATTTCATTGCTCATAACTAGCTCAATGGGTTAAAAAAAATAGATCAGGAGAAGAAAAGACTGAAGATTCATTTGCAAAGAGCCAAGTTTACTATCAGAGAATGGGGAAGAGAAAAGATCTGGGCAAGAGGAAAAGGGGGATGTGGAAGGGCTTCAGATGGCTTGAGTGTGGGGATCTTTTTGGAGAAGAAAACGGCAATCTGCTCCGGTATTCTTATTTATTTATTCATTTTTTATTTTTTAAATTTTAAAATCTTTAATTCTTACATGCGTTCCCAAACATGAACCCCCCTCCCACCTCCCTCCCCATAACATCTCTGTGGGTCATTCCCATGCACCAGCCCCAAGCATGCTGTATCCTGCATCTGCTCCGGTATTCTTAACTGGAAAACCCCATGGACAGAGGAGCCTGGCAGGCTACAGTCCATGGGGTCTCAAAGAGCTGGAGACAACTTAGCAGCTAAACGACAGCAACAATGGGAGTCTTGGGAATACACAGTGGAGGGAAAAATGCTTCTGAGAGAAACAATGGACATTGTATGAAGGATGCAAAAGACTGGACAAGATGGGTCAAGAGAACGTTAAGGATGTTCTCAGCATACATTAACAGTTGACCTCCCCTTAGTAAACATCCTTCAAGAGACACCAGGAACAATCTGATGCACTCTTAACGTCTGATGGTCTGTATTTCTTTGTGTGTGATCGTAACAAGGCAAGTCGTTATTGGATCTGACTTTCTGTTTTCCAGTGACAACCCAACTTCCCTGTTTGGGATAAAATGGACTCTGAAGATCATAATCCCAGTTCCCACACTTTATCCAGGAGTCAGAGTGACAGATGTCCACACTTGGCAATAGGGAAGGAAACGGACCTTCACCCCAGCCTCTTGGGTGCCAAGGCTCCCTTTTTTTTTGAAATTTATTTTTAGGGGGGGAAAATTGCTTTACAATGTTGCATTGGTTTCCACCTTACAACAGTGCAAATCAGCCATAATTATACATACATTACATTCCTCTGGACCCTCCCTCCCAGCAATCCCACTCATCGAGGTCATCACAGAGCACCCGGCTGGGCTCCCTGTGTTAGGTAGCAACTTCTCAGCAGTTATCTGTTTTACACATGTAGTATATATGTGTGTGTGTGTGTGTGTGTGTGTGTGTGTGTGTGTGTGTGTGTGAATGAGTGCACAGCCCTCTGCCCCAGCCATCTGCAATGTTGAGGCTTGTAATCCTTAGGAAACCAGCTCTTCTAATGAACAGTGCATTCTCATTATTGACACTCCCATGAAAAAACACACAGTGAAAACTGATATTTTGCATCTAATCGAATGCCCCAACTTCCAGAGCAACCACCTGCACTGTCTAGAGTCCCATTTAGGATTCTTTACCTGTAGCAGGAAGACTGCTTATGTGTCTAGAGCTATTGACATGGTCGGTTCTATTACAGGGCATGGACTATTCAGCCAGTCTTCAATTAACACATATCCACCTGTAATGTGTCAGGGCTAGATGAGGGGCTAAAGGTGGATCTGGTTAGAAGGCAACCTTCATGAAGGAAGGGAACATTGTCTTTGCTCACTGCTGTGGATCGAAGTACTTAAAATGATAGGAATATTGGATAAGACAGGCATTTTTACTTGACTTCATTAAATTTATCACATCAAGGCACACTCTAAGGTAAATCTTCTCAATATACTTTCGAGTGGAATTCTGTATACACAGCTTAGCTTCAGGTGTAACCTGTGTGCACGTGTGTTTATAGTCGCTCAGTCATGTCTGACTCTTTGTGACCCTTTGGACTATAGCCCACCAGGCTCCTCTCTCCATGGGATTTCCCAGGCAAGAATACTAGAGTGGGTTGCCATTTCCTCCTAGGGGATCTTCCCAACCCAGGGATTGATCTCAGGTCTCCTATATCTTGTAGGTGGATTCTTTACCCTCTGATCCATCCGGGAAGCCCAAAGACACATTTTGTCAGAAGTAGGGTATAACATGGAAGTGTTAGGAAATTCTGGATTCTGACCAATATCCCAGGTCTATATTAATGGGAACAGCTTACTAGTTAATAATATTTTACAGCTTACAGCATCATCTTATTTTGTAATGGGAGTTCTTTAGAAAAAATTCAAAATGTAGGCTTGAACTTCCTAGTGTAATTATACAATGACTTCTCCTTACTATGGGAAGTAATTTTCTGACAATTACTCTTAAAAAAAGGAGGCCCAGGTCTCTAGTCTTTATCTGGTAAAACATCTGCACATTTGTACAAGGGAAAATGAGTATTGGTGAATGATTCTTTGGCTAAAATCCTATTGGTTTAGGAAACCTCTTTCCTTGTCTTTTCAATAATGCTGTTGTTCAGTCACTATCATGCCCGACTCTTTGTGACCCATGGACTGCAGCATGCCAGGCTTCCCTGCCCTTAACTGTCTCCCAGAATTTGCTCAAATTCATGTTCACTGAGTCCATGATACCATCCAACCATCTCAGCCTCTGCTGCCCCCTTCTCCTTTTGCCTTCAATCTTTTCCATTATCAGGGTCTTTTCCAATGAGTTGGCTCTTCGCATCAGGTGGCCAAAGTATTGGAGCTTCAATTTCAGCATCAATCCTTCCAATGAATGTTCAAGGTTGACTTATTTTAGGATTAATAGTTTTGATCTCCTTTCTGTCCAAGGGACTCTCAAGAGTCTTCTCCAGCACCACAATTCAAAAGTATCCATTTTTTGGTGCTCAGCCTTCTTTATGATCTAAATCTCAAATCCACACATGACTACAGGAAAACCATGGCTTTGATGATGGAAAAACATATTTGTCGATATGGACCTCTGTCAGCAAAGAGAGGTCTCTGCTTTTTAATACACTGTCTAGGTGTGTCCTACCTTTCCTTCCAAAGAGCAAATGTCTTTTAATTTCATGGCTTCAGTCATCATCTTCAGTGATTTGGAGCCCAAGAAAATAAAATCTTAATTTAAAAGGCACTAACTTTCATTTGGGACTTCCCTGGTAGTTCAGACAATAAAGAGTCTGCCTGCAGTGTGGGAGACCCAGGTTCAGTCCCTGGGTCCTGAAGATCCCCTATGAAAAGGAAATGGCTATCCACTCCAGTATTCTTGCCTGGAGAATCCCATGGACAGAGGAGCCTGACAGGCTACAGTCCATGGGGTTGCAAAAGAGTCGGACATGACTGAGCAACTAACACTAACTTTCCTTTATATTAATAAATAATAAGCAGAATTTTATTGGGTCACCACGAACTGGCTCAATCATTAAATTTACTGACTATGTGTGTCTCATTTTGCACTGAATTTAATATCAGGCTATATATGTGTGTCTCACTTTGCATAATTATCTTGAATTGGAAGATCCCCAGTGGAAACAAGCTTGTATAAGTTAAATGCAATTGTATTTTCAATATACAAGTCTGAATACAGCAAGAGACTTTCATGGTTTTATCTCAGTGCTAGGTCTTATTTGTATATCCTGAATATACAAGTACCATCACACTTAGTAATTTAACAGTATGGTGAAATATATATGAATATCATCTTTAAATTTTTCTTTCATGTTTAATCCAGATTCTCTCTACCAAAAGCACCATCCAGGGCATCAGCATTGACCAAGAGCATGTTAGAAATGGCTAACATTAGGTTAATCCTCAGATCTACTGACTCAGATTGAGGGCAAGAGGAGAACAGGGCAACAGAGGATGAGATGGTTGCATAGCATCACTGACTCAATGGACAAGAGTTTGAGCAAACTGTGGGAGATGGTGAAGGACAAGGAAGCTTGGAGTGCTGCAGTCCTCGGGGTCACAAAGAGTCAGACACAACTTAACTACTGAACAACAGCAACAACTGACTCAGAATCTGTACTTTTAACAAGATCTCCATATGATTCCTCTGCACATTAAAGTGTGAGAAGTGCTGCCCTGATAAACCTCTCACTTTTTCATTTATTCAACAGCTATTTATTGATTGCCCACAGTGTTGTCAGATACCATGGAAAGACACTCATACAGTGGTAAGATAGACAGTGAGGTATCTTCAGGATTTCCACTTGAAGAACTGAAGTGATTCCTAACTCCATGGCAAACTAGCCAGGAGAAAATGAAAAAATAAAAAATCCCCCACCTTGTATTCCACTTATACAGAATCACTCACATGAGATACTAGTTTAGAAATCTATTTTGGACTTCCTGGATGGTCCAGTGGTTAAGAATCCACCTGCCAAGGCAAGCGACATGAGTTTGATCCCTGGTCCAGGAAGATCGCACACACCGTGAGACAAACAAGCCTGTGTGATGTAACTATCAGCATGCCCTAGAGTCTGTGCTCCATGACAAGAGAAGCCACCACAATGAGAAGCATGAGCACCATGAGAAAGAGGAGTCCCCGCTTGCTGCAACTAGGGAAAGCCCATGTGTGGCAACGGAGACTCACTACACCCAAAAGTAAACAGTAAATACGTAAGCCACTAACACTTTCACTTTGTCATCTACTAGTTTCTGGAGAGCCGTTGGCCAAAAGGTTCATTCGGGTTTTCCTGTAACACCTTACTTTATCCAAAAGGTAAGGAGAACACTTTTAGTTAAAGCTGAATGGTCTAAGGGCTGCCCCTGGTGCTTGTTTAAAGAGCAAAATTCTAGGGAGAAGAAAGGGCAAGAGTTGGGAAGAATCAGAATGAGTGGGGATCCTGAATTTGCTTTTTAACAAGTCAGTTAAAACTATGACCTCTGGAAGATGTTCCCACACATAAATTGATGGGCAGGTTACTACTACGGCTATTACTATGACCTCGGGAAGATGTCCCCATACATACGTTGATGGGCAGGTTAATACTATGGTTATTACTATGACCTGTGGAAGATGCTTCCATACATACATTGATGGGCAGCTTTCACATCACAAGGCAGCTTGCTAGACATTCAGAATCCTTGGGTTTCCCCCAGACCTGAGTTAGAATCTATGTTTAACAAGATCCCCGGGTAACATCTAAGCACATGACAGTTTGAGAAACCCTCTACTGAAGTATAAGAACCACTTCCCTAAGTTATTATATGTACTCAGTTGCTCAGTCATATTTGATTTTTTGTGACCCCATTGACTATATAGCCCACTAGGCTCCTCTGCCCATGGGATTCTCCAGGCAAGAATACTAGAGCGAGCTGTCACGTCCTCCTCCAGGGGAGCTTCCTGACCCAGGGATTGAACCCGTATCTCTTGCCTCTCCTGTATTGGCAGGTAGATTCTTTACCAATGTGCCACCTTGGAAGCCCAAATTATTACATAAAGAACACAAGTGTACCTCCCAGGCTCAGGGTGACTGACTCTTCTGACTTACCCAGGACCAAAATATACCCAGGATGCTGAGTTTTAAGTGGTGGACCCTGCATTTACCTGACAATCCAGGTAAATAGAGGTGGTTGGTCACCTTACCCCATCTTCATGATACAGGACAGAATGAAGACCATGTGTTTCCAAATGCCACCTCCCCCCCACATCATTCTCTGCCCCGCCACCCAGGATGGCATCAAAATAATCTCACTCTTCCTTTTCTTAAAATAAAAACCCCTTTCCCACTTCAAGATGGAATAAATGGCCATTTAAAGACAAACTTGAGACATTAAGAACAAGAATTCCGTTTTTTTCCCCCCCTAAACCTCTACAGAAAAGTCATCAGTTCAAACTGCAGATTGAATTACAGTCCCTAAAGCATACTAGGGAACACAATCTAATCACAGACGCTCGATAAAATATGGTGCCACTAAATCTCCTTTACTTTTACTCCAATTGTTCTCTTTATCATGGATTATTTTTATTATCTTGAGCATATAAATATTTTAGCTCCACATATACAATTTAATTAGTTCAAAGTGCAAAATTAAAGTCATGAGAGCACATTTGTTCTGGCCACAGAAACCAAAGGCACTAGTCAACCAAGAACAGATATATGTGTCTTTGAATGGAGACAGCTGTTATCTCGGGTAGCATGGCTGCAGTTAGAATGAGGGGTTTTATCTGGGGTTCCTATTTAAACATCAGGGGTCTGGAGTTGTTGCTGCTTCAGAATTAGGCAATGTTTCAGCTCCCTGCCATTCTGAATTAAGGAATATAGCTGTTCTCTGTCTCTCTCTCTCTATTAAACAGGACCACCTGGTGTTAGCCTCCATTCCTTTTGTCTCAGAATGTTTTTCACCTTTCCCAAGTTCATCGATTCTCAAGTTTTAACCATTCAGAGAGTTTATCAAAAGGACAAATGTCCAGGTACAAACCACAGGAATTCAGGAAATACGGGGCAGGATCCAGGGACCTTCCTCCTGGCTATACTTAGGCATGTGGCCAGAAGAACAGAGAGAGGCCCTGTTTGGATCAATGCTGCTGATCACCATGGGAGAAAATATTTATTAGGTGCTGATTATCCACTCCAATATTCCTGCATGAGAAATCCCATGGACAAAGGAGCCTCGTGGGCCACCTTCGTCCATGGGATCACAAAGAGTCGAACATGACTGAGTGACTAAGCGTGCACACACACATCCA
Organism: Ovis aries; assembly: GCF_016772045.2. NCBI lineage: Eukaryota > Metazoa > Chordata > Mammalia > Artiodactyla > Bovidae > Ovis > Ovis aries. The sequence continues at coordinate 6,256,489 of NC_056077.1, read as the reverse complement.
TGCCACACACTATTTAAGGATGAGGCATATACTTGTAACCTTTCTAACATCCTGATGCTTTGGGTGTTATCACCATCATCATCATTTCTAGTTTGTAGGCGAGGAACCAGTGGTACAGAGAGCCTAATCACCTTCTCCAAGGTCAACCAGATGCTTGGTAGAAATGGGACTGACACTCAAGCAGAGTGATTCTGGGACTCACGGACTTCAAACAGGAAGCTCACCAAACAATTCTGAGTGCCAGGACTGCATGAAGCCAGGCGTCATGGGCCCAAGTGTCACAGTTCAGAAAGACCGGACTCTCAGTTTTGACTAGAAGGAATGGTCCAATTGACTCATAAATCTCTAGGTCTGTCTCAGGACCAAGGACAGCGGTTACAGTCGCGTATGACAGTTGTTTCCGCTGCTACTGCGGCTGTAGTTTTAGCTCCTGTTTCATGAAAAGGCTTATTTTAGTTCACTGGAATACGGCATATGCAGTAACCACATCAAGCCTGAGGAACCTGAAATCAAGAACCATTAAGCATATGCTTCGGGAAATGGTATACGTTACATACATTTAACTGTTTCACCTCCCTGCCATCACATATTAAACTGTATTAAGCAATAAACTTACTCCATCTCTCCCTCCCTCCCGCTCTTTCTCTCCTTCCTTCCTTGCCTCCCCCTGACCCCAAACAGGACCACCTGATGATAACCTCCACGTCTGTTTTCCACGTTCACCCACACTCGTAGCTCTCAAACTTTAACCTCTATGAGAGTTCTCTGTTTCAGATTTACCAGGATCCCAAGGACCAGTTCTGGATTCCTAACAATATCCACACAAGGTACCAACACTGGAGAGACATTCTCTAGCAGGTAAGGGTGATTCAGGCTGACCCTTTCTGCCAAATGTTGACAAGGCTGTTGTGAATCCTCAGGGATTGGAAGAAGAAATGGCAGAGACTTCCACCCCTGAGAGAACGGATGAGTTTATTTCCTTCCCCGCAGCATCGCAGAGAATGGAAACCTTTCAGACCAGCAGCACAGATCTCAAGACTGTGCACAGCATCCTATGTCCACCTGCTGTATTAGGCCATTTTCTCCCTCTGATCCATCAAATGTTTCAACTTGAGACATGGAAGAGAAAGGTATTCTAGACAGAGATCATGGTCCATTTACCAAATGACAACAAAGATGGCAATCATATAAATTCTTATCTTCTCTCAGCCGCTTGCATGCTCAGTAGGGTCTGACTCTTTTGCGACACCACCCTCTCCCCCTGACTGTGGTCTGCCAGGCTCCTTTGTCCATGGGATTTTCCTGGCAAGAATAGTGGAGTGGGTTGCCATTTCCTTCCCAGGGGATCTTTCCAACCCGGGGATTGAACCCGAGTCTCCTCAGATTCAATCGCAAGGTGATTCTTTATCACTGAGCTGCCAGGAGAGAATGTTGAAATTGATAGTTAGGGGATATAGAAGAAGCTGGGAGGTAGACACAGACACATCTCCAAGGAGGATTTACAGCCATAAATATGTGCTCAGTTGAGGGAGTTCATCATATAAGAACTTGTAGCCTGTAAGTAACATTTGTGTATATATATATATATATATATATATATATATATATATATGTATACAAGTATATATATGTGTATATATATATATGTATGTGTATATATATATGAGAATTATAATAAATGCATTTAAAAGAAAGAGATGGATACTCCTCCTTTTTGTAGTATCTATGATAGATATAGATACAGATGCAGTGAAGTAGCTACAAGAACAATTAGGTAATGAAATCACAGATGAAATATATTAGTGACAGTGAAAGAAAAAGTTATTTCTCAGTCTTGGGAAATGACTAGAGTAGTGAATATTTCTTTGGCAGTGGGGGCGGGCGGGGAGTTGAGTGGTTTTAAGAAATCAGGCTCATTTTCTTTTTTCTTTCTTTTTTTTTTTTTTAGTTTCTTGGTTTAGCCAGAGAATGACTATAGTAACCATGACATTTTAAATATATAGTTTCATGGAAAATAAACCCTCATCTCAGGGGTTCTTTTTTCTTTATTTTTTGGCCACGCCACGTGGCTCACAGGATCTTAGTTCTTTGACTAGGGATTGAACCTGCACCCTCAGCAATGAAAGTGTGGAGGCATAGCCACTGGACTGTCAGAGAATTTCCCCAGTGGTTCTTAACTTGTGAATTTCACCCCCAGCAAACCCATTAAAAACATGTGAGAACATGAAGGGGAGAAAGGCTAGGGTTGGGTGACTGTGGGGAAAGACAGGCATCTGTGTTCCATTCCTTACTTCCCCAAAGAAGACAAAACTCCTCTTGCTGATGTGTTTCTTATTTAGCTGTGAACTGGGGATAAGCTGGAATAGTGCATCACCAGCCCTCCAATTTACACTGGAAAAAATCACCCAGTTAGAAGACCATCCAAAGCCTCTTCTATGAAGGTGAGTGTCTAAGTTCAAGAGCTTCCCTGGTGGCTCAGTGGCAAAGACTCTGCCTGCCAATGGAGGAGATGTGGGTTCAGTCTCTGGGTTGAGAACATCCCCTGGACAAGGAAATGGCAACCCACTCCAGTATTCTCACCTGGGAAATCCCATGGACAGAGGAGCCTGGTGGGTGATAATCCATGGGGTTGTCAAAGAGTATGCTGGACACAAGTGGGTAACCTTGACTTCACAGACTATCCCAGCTTGAAATCAGCACTGCGGACTAACTGCTCCTTCCTTTGACTCAATGGAGGTTGGTTTTCAGAAGAGAAAGGTAGATAAAATATAACCAGAAACAGAATTCCATTTTTTTTTTTTTTGTAAGTGACATGTATCATGCCAGCTCTCGAGAGAAAATGCATAGTGTAGAGAAACAAGAATTAGGTTGACTGTCAGGAGATGTGAATTTTAGTCTTTACTCTGTCTAAAAACTAGTGACTTAGGGGAAATCAATCAATATTTGAGGTCTCAGTTTGCTCATCTGTAAAATGAATGGGTTGATGCAGAAGCTCTAAGTCCCTCTTTTTTTCATAATAGTGGAGCGAGAAAGCCGTTGACAATTATTTTGGACAGCAGTGCCCGTTCCAAATAAAATCCATGCACCATCTGCTACTGAGAGGAAAAAAAAAAAAAATTAAAGCATGTTCCCCTACATCAACCACACATCTATTTGAAGAGCAGTGAATCCAAACTGCTATTATGGTTTACATTAAACATTCTGGAACGCACACACTGGAGCCATGAACGATCTTTGCAAGGGGCTGGGGGCTGGTTTCTCCCACCTGCTTTAGATGCTTACAGAATATTCAGTGATTTATATGTAGGTCACTGAGCGAGATGAGTGTTCTGCTAAACAGCCTATGCAAATGACTGTGCGCCAATCACTTAAAATAATTAGGAACTTATAAAATGACCATATGCAGTCATTATGAATAATTATATTAAGCCACAAAGGAAATTGCTCTCCCAACCCTCCACCTGAATCCTGAAGGGAACCTGAGCCATACAGAGGCAGCAGGTAATTAAATACCAAATTAAAGAGAGAGAGAGAGAGAGAGAGAAAGAAAAGCAATGGGAATCTACAGTTAGGCAAAGCCATTTCCTGTAGTTGAGAATGCCTTATACTTGTATCAGCCTGGTTTGAAAGTTCTCAAGTGAAAACAAACAAAGAAAACAACGATGGGACAGCAGAAAGAGCTTGTGGAAGACCTGAATGTCCTTTTTTCCTACCCCCAGCAACCCTGGGTCAACTTCTCCAGGTAGAGTTGAGACGGTGAACCTTGGGAACACTTTCCAACCCAGGAGAAACTGCACAGTTCACTTCATCCCATGCTTCCTAAACTTGTAGTGCAGTTATTTCCAGTGTTAGTTGGCAGTATGTTGACTCGTGTTTGGTTGAAATTCCCTAGCATGCTTCATTACCTAGCCAATAAAGCAATCTAACGGAGTTATTGAATCATACCCTGCTTGCTCTATTACCACCCTCTTGTTTTTATTTCGATATGTGATTGCTCCCCTGGACTATTGCTCAAGAGGGAGATATATGTTTCGTAACATTTTTTTTTCTTTAAAACCATTCCCATCAGCTATACAAGACCTTGACTTTAATACACCACCTCCTTGTAAACGAAGCAAAGAAACAAGCAGCCAAAGCCATACATCAACATAAATCCAAAACAAACCACAGAAATGAATGTCTGTTGCTGTGTGATTTTAATTCAATATAGTATAGCAACAGGGTGAAGACTGTGACGACTCATTTTTCTTATTTCCTACAGAGTCAATCACTTTGATTCTTTCTTTCTTTTTGGCCTGAGAGTAAAGTTTCCATTTTATGTTTGTGAAGAATCAATGATTTAGCATTGGTAGGAGGGCCAGGCGTTGAAACATCAGCAAGTCAGTGATTGGGTGGGGATGCCCAAAATGTTTGGAAATGGACTAAAATGTCTAAACACTTTAGCATGCCAACACTGTCCTCCAGGACACAGAAGTTTAGAATTTCTCGTGGAGTGCTGGGTTAAGAACAAGTGGGGAAGTTAGCTTCTGATAAGGAACTATGGCTTCCCTAGTGGCTCAAATGTTAAAGAATCTGCCTGCAATGTAGGAGACCTGGGTTCAATCCCTGGGTCAGGAAGATCTTTTGGAGAAAGGAATGGTAACCCACTCCAGTACTCTTGCCTGGAGAATTCCATGGACAGAAGAGCCTGGCAGGCTACACTCCATGGGCTCATAAAGAGTCAGACAGGACTGAGCAACTAATGCTTTCACTTTTTTTTTTTTTTCAAGGAACTTATAGAATCTAATCAATCTCAGTGGAATAAAATCAAATTTCAGTGAAAAAGGTCAACAAATCTGCCATCCAATTTCATTTTAAAAATTACATGGGAAACTTATGAGTAAAAGGGAGACTGAATGTCTATTCCCATTGAGACACTAGGATTTCCTTAAAATTGCAAACAGTACCTTTGTAAACATGATACCATTTGGCGAAGAGGATCACAGTATCAGTGTTAAATTCTAGGTTCTTAAAAAATCAGTGATAAACTTGTCTGGCGTGGGCTACTGTCTGGTGCAACTGGATCAGGAACTTTTGTGAGAGGCGACAGATAACATCTAGTGACTGGTTAACAGATGAATGGCATCTATTTTAATTCCCTTCATGAACAGCCTATTTTGAACTTTGGAGAGTGTCAGACAAGGCAGACATGAAAACCTGCAGTCAAGAAGACTTGACATCAAGCTGCCATAGAGAACATCCTCGCATGACAGCTTTCTACAACCCTGACTTAGGGCTGGGTGGCTGGGTGCAAGGGCGGGGGCTGACTGAGGGCTCGGGGACACTGCACAGATTAGTCTTGAAATGGAATGCTTTTGAGGGAGAACCAGGAATGTGGACTTCATCTCTCCACCAGTCTCTCTGGAAAGTGCGAACATGTTGACTTTGAATTATATATTTTAAACTCTTCCTCTTTTCCAAATTAGAAAAATTACACTCACGACTTTCTAAAAACACCCAATTATAGAATCCTAACACGCTGAAAGAGACTGAAAGTGTCCTCAGGCATCATCTTATTCCAAGTTCCCCAAATTTTAGAAGCTTTTGTGCCTTCTTCATAGTTTTCAGTATATGATTATCATCTCTATTGTAATTCATCAATAGCATCTCAAAACTGAACCTTGATTCTTCATAAATTACTCACTTTACCCAAGTATTAAGAAGTAATAGACATAAAGCCCAGTCTCCGTGGTCTGTATTTTTTTTTTCTATTATGTAATAGGACTAATAGCACTATTAAAATTTATTTCGTTCTCATCAGTGAGATGTGTGATAGTTTGTGTAGCAAAATTCGATGTATAGTATTTTTCTTTTTTTCCATTCTTCAAATAGGAAACCCGAACTCCAGAGAGAAAATGACTCATTCGAAGTCACACCTGTAAATCCCTTACAGATTTGGGGACAGGTCTCAGATCTCCTAAGCCGCAATCTCAAACTAAGACACAGACTCCCTCTCCCGCTTTCTCTGGCTCTGGACATGAAAGATAACACTTATGAAGCTACTGAACCAAACTTACTTAACATATACAAAGTACTGCACCGAGGCAGACTTCATGGGTGTATGACGCGTACAGTCACACAGGATCCCATACTCAGAAGGCTCCAGCATTTAGTTTAATGCTCTGCTTTTGCTCTCTTAAATTTCTTATCAAGTTTTTAGCAAACGGCTCTGAATTTTCATTTTCCACAGGGCTTCACCTATTATGTAACCAGTCTTGCCTGGAGGGTAAAAACATAATACAAGGGAAAAAAAGGCTTAAAATACATAATCAATAACCAACCATACATAACTGACTTATTAAAAAAGAAAAGCAACTTCCACATAGCTGAGACAATGGCAGCTGCTGAAACTAATCTCCAGCACCTTCTCCAAACTCTATACTGATTGTTGTGGGTGCTCAGTTGCTAAGCCCTATCTGGCTCTTTGCAGCCCCATGGACTGTAGCACAGCAGGCTTCCCTGTCCTTCACTCTCTCCCAGAGTTTGCTGAAACTCATGTCCGTTGAGCCGGTGATGCCAGCCACCCATCTCATCCTGTCGTCCCCTTCTCCTCCTGCCCTCAGTCTTTCCCAGCATCTGAGTCTTTCCACACCTGCAGCATTATTTGGAGACAAAAACACGGTAACTTTAAACAACCTCTTGTTTCAAAATAAGCACCACATTCCAGTAGAAAGATTTCTCCTGAGTTTTGACAAGAATAAGGAGAGTTCAGAAAAATATGGGGAAGAGAAGAAAGAAAAATAGAAGTGTCAAGATTGAACTAAAATGACTCTGAGAAGGAACATCTATCTTAAATGTGAAACTACAGAGAAACAGAGCTGGTGGTTCAGAGCGTTAAGTACAGGGAAGGGACTTAACAATGTTCTCAGAATGCAAGGAGGCTGCATTGGAAAGAGGATGGTTTTGAGAAATAGGTGGTAATTAGGATGAGGGAACTGACCTTTGGAAACTATAAAGTGAAGGGAGAACACAAAGCTAGCTGGAGGAATTAAGGATCCAGTAACACAAAGAACTACAAAAGAAAACAATAAACCAACTCCTCCTCTTGAACCTCCCTTTCCCCAATAAAAACCAACCATGAAAGAAGATACACTTGACTACAGACAGAGCAGAGCATTTGCGAACTTGAAATCTTGTGAGCCACTCCCACCACTAGCCTCGTAAACCGAAAGTGATAATCCAAGCATGTCAGCTGCTGAAGAGTCTCCCCCATGTTCCAAGCAAGCTACAGAAGAAAACCGAAATACGACATCCTGCACTCAGTTAAATATCTCCAAAAAAAAAAAAAAAAAAAAAGCGTTTGGGAATATCTTAATGATTAACTCACAAATACAAAGTGGAAATGGTCAAGACATGCGAATACAATGAAATGGCCATTGACTGAGTTAATGAATGAAATAAAAGGAAAAAAAGCAAAAATTATGTAAAAAATAAAGTCAAAATTATAAAGTGCTCAAGGGGGGGGGGGGAAATGGATTTGAATGAGAGTTTAAAATGAGCATTAAAGAAAAACAATAAAACAGGCAAGGAAATAGGTTACAAAGTCAGTGGAGGGAATAGAAGACATACAAATAATATCCAATTTACATAAAATGAAAGTCCACGGAGAAGAAAAAATAAAACGAAACTAATGGAATGGAATGAATATTTGAAACTCTAATCCACTTTGGAATAAAGACAAGCAATCAAAATTTATAATTACAGAACTTATAAAAAATAACAGTAATAAAAACACTACACATTAAAATTCAGAATCTCAGGGTCACATTTAAAACAATGACCAGAAGAAAATTCATACCATAAACACCTTCAATAAAAGTTTTAAAATGCCAATATATTCATTAAATCCCCACCTCAAAACTTGAGATAACCAGAAATCAATGAATTACAAAAAGGAAAAAAAAAACCACAACCTTGGATACTATTACTAAATCATATTTCTTGTAAAACAGAACCAACAGAAACTAATCACCACTTAATGAAGGGGTGAGGGGAAGGAGAAAACACAAAAATACAAATAAAAAATTATAAGAGGGAAGCCATTAAAGTTTTCCTTTTTTAATCACAGGAGACTACTTTGCAAAGTTCTGTGCAAATTAAGGTGAAAATCTTGATGAAATGGAAAACATTAAAAAAAAAGAACAAAAAATCCCACAGAAAGATGGGCAAAAGAAATGAACAGACAACATCCACAAAAAGGAATCCATATAAAATGCCTCCTGAGTATATGAAAAGATATTCATGGCAGTGAATCAATGTGGACTGGGAAAGGGGAGCCCACTAAGGGCGCTAATTTGCTTAAATTCATACAACCAGTACAAGTAGTAACAGATTGCAGTGATCTTGCTTTTATTAATAAAATGCTTTTTTTAAAAAAACATTCCACCCTGACTCTATCAGTGGTTCATGTGCCCTCAACATGCTTAGGTTTCTTTGCCTTAAAAATTATAGAATTAAATCAGATACTTTCTAGAACCTCTGAACATCGTAACATTCCAGGATGCATCTCAAAGACTGAACCTCATCCTTCAAATGACAGCATCTGATACCACTGACCACAAAGCCCATCTGTTCTGTTAAGTCTTGGTAAACCGCAGAGTGTTTATCATGGCTTGGGAAATAACTCAGTGGCATTCATTCTATCATGCCCTTTTCATTGTTTGGGAAGGTGAAGGTATCAGTCACACAGTCATGTCCAACTCTTTGTGACCCCAGTGAATGTCGCCCACCAGGCTTCTCTATTCGTTTTCTAGGCAAGAACACCGGTTTGTAGTCTTCAGCCTTAAGTCCTTTCTAAAGAAAACTCTACTTAGAAGAAAGGAATTCTGAGCTAAAATTCTGATCTACCAAATTCAAGGAGGTTGGTTAGTGATGTCACTTAGGAAGTTTCAGGACATTCATATTTCTGTACAGCAGGAGAGTCGTTTTCAGACTGGACCCATCTGAGGGGAGAGATTTTTCAGAGAATAAAACCATACTGTCCCATCATGCTGCAGGAAGAAGAGAGAAAATACAAGGAGAGAATCAGGCAGTTTGGAAAGGGACTCTGAGCTCTTGAAGCTTAAAGGCAGCCACCGAGTCACAGCTTTTCTCAAGCACAGCACTGTCATTTCAGGACATAAGCTGGTGACAGGCATAACTGCATGGCACTACAGAGGCATCCTTAGAGACTGGCTGAACATTCTGTGTCCCAAGCAGGCTGAACATCTTTACAGAGGGAATAACAATTGTTATGAAATTAATTCCAAGAGAATTAGATGCCTCATTGACTGGGGTGTGGAGCCCACAGGAAATACTCTGCAGATGGTGGGGAATTTAGAAAAAGGGAAATCCTATTCAAATCAGAACAGACATGATGCAGACCTCACAGACTTTTTTTCTCACTAGTCACTTAGTAAACAAGGATGGGATATTAATATTAGAACTCCTCCCCATGGTATGGAATTATGCTTGTGCTAATTTTACAAAGTAATAAAAGCATAATTCAATTTTAGTAGCACTGGGTTAAGTCGTCGTATTACTGGGGGAGGCTTAGTTCTATAACACATAACTTCAGGTCACTGAGATTAAACCAAGAGAAGCGTGTTGCTCATTTGCAGGTCTTCCTAGGGTAATGGATGAGGGGCTATGCTCATATAATCACTCACAGACTCAATTTCTTTTATCTTGTAACATATTACAAGCTATAGAGGACTTCCCAGGTGATGCTAGTGGTAAAGAACCCGCCTGCCAATGCAGGAGACATAAGAAACATGGATTTGATCCCTGGTCGGGAAGATCCCCTGGAGTGGGAAATGGCAACCCACTCCAATATTCTTGCCTAGGAAATCCCATGGACAGAGGAGCCTGGCAGGCTATGGTCCACATGGTTGCAAGGAGTTGGATACAACTGAAGCGACTTAGCACATATGGGCATGCATGGTGCTGCTGCTGCTGCTGCTGCTAAGTCGCTTCAGTCATGTCCAACCCTGTGCGACCCCAGAGATGGTAGCCTACCAGGCTCCTCTGTCCATGGGATTTTCCAGGCAAGAATACTGGAGTGGGGTGTCATTGCCTTCTCCATGCATGGTGCTATAGATTATTTGTGTCCCTCCAAAATTTGCCTGTTAAAGACTAATCCCAAAGCAATGGTATTTAGAGATGAGGACTTTGGGAAATAATTAGATTGCAAGTGTGGATCCCTCATGAATGGGATTAGTGCTCTTATAAAAGAGACCCCAGAGAGCTCCCTCACCCCTTCCACCATGTAAGGACACAGCAAGAAGATGACCCATTTATCAACCTGGAAGTAGGTCCCCATCAGACATCTATTCTGCTGAAGCCTTGATCTTGGACTTCCAGCCTCCAGAACTGGGAGAAATAAACGTGTGTTGTTTATAAGCCGCCCGGTCTACAGCATCTGTTAACAGCAGCTCCAAAGGACTAGGACATACGGCATCATCAGAATCAGTCTCTGCTGTCACCATAGATGGAGAACAGGCTGTGAAGGGCCACATGGGGACTTATGGCTAGATCTGAAGGGACAAATATCATTTATATCCGCTTCCTGTTGTCTAGAGCACAGTCAGTTCAGTTCAGTTCAGTTCAGTCTCAGTCATGTCCGACTCTTTGTGACCCCATAGACTGCAGCATGCCAGGCCTCCCTGTCCATCACCAACTCCTGGAGTCCACTCAAACTCATGTCCATTGAGTCAGTGATCCCATCCAACCATCTCATCCTCTGTAGACCCCTTCTCCTGCCTTCAATCTTCCCAGCATCAGTCTCATCAAATGAGTCAGCTCTTCTCATCAGGTGGCCAGAGTACTGGAGTTTCAGAGCATGGTCACATGACCTCAACTTAACCTATGAGGATTGGGATGCAGTCTGCCTGCAGGCAAGCCCAGGAGAAAAAGGATTTGGAAAACAAAAGGCATTGCTGATGCTGTTGACTTGTTCATTGTTTTGCTATTTCTGCATAAAGCTGAAAGAGCTTCTTTCCTTTCCATTGCTGACAAATTCCTAAATAAGGTGGGAGCAACCAGGCTCTTGTTTTTAAGATTATGCTGCCTAGAATGGCCAGATCAGGTAGGAACCTGCCTTCGAGAATGCTGTCCCCTCTCTCCAGCTCAGTTCTGACCGAATGTACCACACTTGACCTTATTCCACACACCTGATAAATGTTTCATGGATGCTTCTTGGAGAGCTCAGGGAGCAGGAAATCACGGGATCTTAGTGGAGGTACAATCTACCAGGGAGGCTTTCTTTGCACATATTCAGAATTCAAACCAACTGGTACACTGCTGACTTTTCAACCTAAGTCCCAAAGCAAGGGCTCTGCAGCCAGATGGGTGACCTGTGAGGTGGGGAGCGCACAGCCATCTGAATTTCAGATAAGACCCCTAAGACTTCATAAGCCCTTTTTAAGAAAAGGAACTGCTGACTAAGCAACTCTCTGCCTTCTGGTCTGAAACCTGCTATCCTCAAATCAATTTCCCACTCTCAGTCAATAGAGACCACGACCCTCACTGTGACCCCACCACCCACTTCTTTTCGGGGGGCTTTCTCTTTCTTATTTCCAACAGTTTTACAGTGTTGGATGGGAAACCAAAGTGCAAGGGGCCTCTATTCTTGGAAAACAGCCTTCCCCAGCTTTTTTGACTCCTAAGTCAGGACATAATCCTACTCTCCTCATCATCTCCGTGTGAGTCAGGGAAATGAATGTCTTTTTTTTTTAAGAGCCTTCCTGGCTTACTTGGTCCACTTTTGAGGATCTCTGAGCTCTGTCTGAAATGTTCATGGCCACCATCTTTAAAGGGACTACATTGCTTTTCTCTTGCTTTTGCCTTGCATCTGCAAAAATAAGTTCTCTCGCTTGCTCTGTGTCCTGAAAACGCTGGCAGTGAGTAAGTCCAAAGTTAAGACAAGGATTCTGGTTGGATCCATGGGAAATTCCATCAGTATGGAGCACGTGGCATGAACCTCTGTTTTGTTACATGGTTGGGGGTTAGGAGACTTTAGACCCAAGAAGCATTGGCTCCTCTCTGAGTCCATCGAGATCCCCTTATTCTGACACACACCTCTGATAAGTGAGGAGCCCACAGGGGCCAGGGGATGCCCACTTCGATGCCAAATCCTACTCATTTGGAGGTACCCGGGATCCCAGTGTTTTTGCCACAAGTAGACAGTTCCCCTTCAGTCCCCTCATACAGACTTCTCTCCCAAATAGGCCCTCTCCAGGGCAGACTGCACCGCTTATGTACATATCCCCATGTCTGAGAGTGTGAGTCAAGGAGTAGGGTGGGGAGGGTGGACAGAGCTCAGAGAGCTGGCTGGGGAGGTCAGACACACGCATGCAAAGTCCCCAAAGCACAGTGCCACTGGCCCAAGCCAATGCTGAGAGGAACCCAGCCAACAGCACTGGGTTTAGGGTCTAATACCCTTTGGGTCAAATTCCATCTCTGCTATGTTCTAGCTCTGGAACCCAAAAGAAGTTGTATTGTCGCTGTTGTTTCCTGTGTAGGTCATGTGTCTTCACCTGGAAAAGGGTTATCCTGGCAATGAATTTATATCACGTGACACTGGACAGTGGTCAGCAAGTGCTCACATGGAGCATAGACCACGATGAGCCTCCGGTAAGCACTTCTGATGGCTGTTTTGGGGTTGGAAACACACAAAACATGGCACATTCAGTGGAAAATTGGCCCAGACATTTTGAAAGTGGTTGCTTAAGTGATAAGAACAAACTCTATCCAATGCAGTCTGGTGACATCAGGACCAGAAGGTGTTACACAGACAGATAGGATTCTTAGCGCCAACTCTCTGGTTTAGACTCTTGCTAAAGGATCAGTGCATTTTTGCTCAGCCTGGAGCCAGCAACCCTTTGCCTGTCCATCACCTTCCTCTCTCACAGTCTATATCCAGGACTCTGGGGCAATTTGCTGGACCATAGAAATGACTTGAAAAATGATGTGGCTTGTGCCTCATTATCCATGGCATTTTGGATCATTGCGTTGGTTCACAGCAACTGTTTCTTTTTTTTTTTTTTTTTTCAGATTGGGGTATAGCTGCTTCATAATGTTGTATCAGCTTCTGCTGTACAACAAAGTGAATCAGCTATACGCATACATATATCCCCTCTCAATACCCCCATCCCACTCCTCTAGGTCATCAGCACCGAGGGGAGCTCACTGTTGTATACAGCGGCTTCCCATCAGCTATCTATTTTACAAACTGTAGTGTATATAGGTCAACCCCAACTTGCCAATTCCTCCCACCCCTAGTTACCTTACACACTGTAGTGAGTATACTCCAATCCCAATTTCCTAATGCAGCCCACGCCTTTCCCCACCCCAGGTCCGCATGTCCACTCTCATGCCCGTATCTCTATTCCTGCCCTGCAAACAGGTCCATCTGTACCATTTTTCTAGATTCCACATATACGTATTAATATACGACATTTGTTAAGTGAGTTAGGAAAGTGATGGGGGACTTTTCTAATTTGTCTCTTTGGTCATTTTTCTCAAGAACAGACCTGATCTGGTAGAACCCTTAGCTCAAGAATGAAATATAACACCACACTTAATAATGAATACTTTGGGAGGAGAAACCATGACCACTTTGTAAAGTCATATCCTGTATTTCATATGAGTAATATATATTATGTGAAATGCCCATATTTACTTCACTCAGAAGTGAGAAAAAAATCAATGTCAATGGCAGCCATATTTTATCCATGAAAGAAAAATTCCATATCTAAGCTGTTAAAAAATATGGCTTACACCATTTCTCAAGCAACTGCAGAAGAATGCAAGGGGACAATAACTCTAAACCGCCTTAACTTAGCTCTTGAGTAGTTCTCTCAACTTGTAGCTATATTTATTCCCAAATGTCATACATACAAAATACTCAATTAATATCTAAATGTTGCCACCAATAGGCACACATTGAACAGAATGAATAATAGGTATCATTAGTTCAATAATTGATCTATTAGGCTAATCTTGTGTTGGAAATCACACACTCACAAAAAGAAAATTATGAACGGGGCTGGGGGTATAAATTCAAGAAATGTAGATTTATCTCATAATTGCATCCACAGGGTTTGGCTGGATTTCAATTCAAGTAAACTAACTTTATAGGCTTTCCCTGGTAGCTCAAATGGTAAAGAATCTGCCTGCAATGCAGGAGACTCAGTTTTGATCCCTGGGTCAGGAAGATCCCCTGGAGGGACGGGAATGGCTACCCACTCCAGTACTCTTGCCTGGAGAATTCCATGGACAGAGGAGCCTGGCGGGCTACAGTCTATGCGGTCGCAAAGAGTTGGACATGATTGACAGACTAACACTTTCACTTTTCAAACTAAGTTTACAAATATGTAAAATAATTGGAGAAAAATAACGTGGGCACTGACCAGATCAACGTTCATGTTATAGAGTTAGGTGTGAGGCTGTCTTGAAAGTGGATCTGCTCCTTCAGGAGTACACCCTGAAACATTTACAGATGAAATGTACAATGCCTGGCTTTGGCTTCAAAACAATCCAGGAGGGACTTCCCTGATGGTTCAGTGGTCAAGAGTCCATCTTGCAATGCAGGAGACTTGGGCTTGATCCCTGATCTGAGAACTAAGATCCCACATGCCCTGGAGCAACTAAGCCCACTGTTTAACTAGAGAGTCCATGTGCCACAAAGAAAGATCCCACAGGATGCAATGGAGATCCCATGTGTCACAACTAAGGCCCAACACAGCCAAAGAAGTAAATACATATTATTTTAAACAATCCAGGAATGTGGAGGGAATACGTGGGGATATAGATGAAACACAATGGGTCATGAGCTGATAATTATTGAAAGATGTAATGGTTTATTTTACTATTCTCTACATTGATATGCAGTGTTGTTTTCTATAATAAAACACTGAGAGACATTCCTGAGATAAAAGAAATATTTTAATTTATTTATGAAGGTGATTAGAGAGACTGAATTGTTATCATCAATTGTTTCATCTTTGGAAATCAATTCTAATGAAACCATCGTTGCATGACTTGGCACTGTGAATCTAAACCATGTTTGTTGTTTTCTTTTTCCAACAATACATCCTACTTTCAATCTGTTATTCCGCTTATGTTGAAATGATAAGATTTATCCCACATGTTATGACTTCACACCTGGAGTATAAATGTATATTTATATGAGTTTTAAACTGATATCTATACCGCTGTTCTTGCACAGATATTACCACCTGCACTGCAATTGGAATTTGGGAAAAGCTTAGACGAAGCCATTTCAATATGGATGGAAGTCAGCTTTGGGCAATCCTGATGCCTCCCGGGAACGCTCTTAGTGCAAAGACTGAAAATGAGACTGGAAGGCTGCTCCACTACAAGGTACAAAATACAAACCTCCCCTTGTGTTTTCTCATCATATTCAGCTTCCTGGTTAAAAATTTATCAAATCTACCAGTTATGAATATCAAGCACTATCAACATGCATGAGATTAAAACATCAAGGTCTAGCAGATTTAAGAAATTGTCAGGGCAAATAACTGAATTAAACAACAACAACAACAACAACTACAACTGAATAACCTGTGAAATTTCCATTATCCTCTTTTTTTCCCCCTACTCTGATAGGAATTGCAAACAGGCCTGCAAGGTCTAAAGTTGCCTCCGGGAAATGAATTACAAAATGGAATATAGAAGCCGCCTAATAAAATCATTAAAAAATAACTTGAGTGTACGTGTAGCTGCAAACTGATCCCTAGTGTTTTTGTATGTTTGTTCGTCCTCTGCCCCACCGCCCCACCTTTACCAGTTTGCCTTCTCAGAAACAGGTAAATATTAGTAACTTAAACACTCTCTGTTAGATACAGGAGGAAAGTAACTTGTTCATGCACTTACATACCAATCAATTACTATTTATTTATTTTTAAAGCAATGCCAGAGAATGTGCAAGCATTTCCTCTTTTCTCAGCAATTATCTTCAGTCCAAGGTCATATTATAATTTTTCTGAGGGTCAGGATGCAGAGAGATAAGAGTATCTTGCAGATAGTATAGGGGACTGTTTACTCTAAGCCTGGCATTTCACTCAATTGAGAATAACACTTAAAACAGAATCCCTCCCCACAGGCAGCTTTCAGATCAATGTGTCATCCACG
This sequence comes from Ovis aries, assembly GCF_016772045.2. NCBI lineage: Eukaryota > Metazoa > Chordata > Mammalia > Artiodactyla > Bovidae > Ovis > Ovis aries. The sequence goes on along the minus strand of NC_056077.1, from coordinate 6,240,316 downwards.
AGAGAAGAATATTAGTTTTTTCACTGTAATTACAACTCCATAAAAAATGAAAGTGTTAGGTGCTCAGTCACATCCAACTCTTTAAGATCCTATGGACTGTAGCCTGCTTTTTGTCCATAAAATTCTCCAGACAAGAGTACTGACGTGGGTTGCCATTCCCTTCTCCAGGGGATCTTCCCAAGCCAGGGACTGAACCCAGGTCTTCTGCATTGCAGGCAGATTGTTTACTGTCTGAGCCACTAGGAAAGCCCACAATTGCATAAGAATCACAAACACAAATTGTTTTAACCTCAGGGATAATTCAGGAACTATACAATAACAGGTGTAAATTTTCCCTTAAAAATTGATATTTACTGAAATGAAAATGGGCCATATCCCTTGTTCATTTCACAATGCTAGGAAGAAAAGATACAATGCAAGCCACTTCTGGTCCCAGGTGGTAACCTGTTAGAGTATCAAATTTAACTTCTAATTTGATTGCATCTATGCAGAAAGGTTTAGCACCCTAGTGTGGCTTAGTCACAGGAAAGCACTGAGCCTCAAAAGACGTGCATAGCTTTCTAAGATGTTGCTGTTGCAATAATTCAAGTATGTAGATATGGCATACTCATTTGTCACGGATGAAGAAAACTGACTACCCAGAGAGTCAGCTGGGTCTCCAAATCCCCCAGGAAACAGTGTAAACCCTGGATGGGATCTGGTCAAGTTCTTGTGATCCTAGCAAATCTCTTCCATGTGTTTTCATTCTAGGCATTGTAAATTTCATCCCTTTGCTTTTCCTTGGAGAAGGAAATGGCAACCCACTCCAGTGTTCTTGCCTGGAGAATCCCAGGGACGGGGGAGCCTGGTGGGCTGCCGTCTGTGGGGTCACACAGAGTCGGACACGACTGAAGCGACTTAGCAGCAGCAGCAGTGTATTTCTCTCCTTCGCTTCTCTCTTTTTTTCTTTCTCTCTTCCTTAATTTCGTTCCTACTTAACATTTAAAAACCCATGCTCCAGTAAAGTGTTGATTTCTTCCTCAGAACCTAGGAAAGAAATTTGTGGCTGGGATCAAACTTGGAATCAATAAACCCAAGCACACAATCCCTGGTTAGCCATTTCTCTGTCACTGGCAGGAGACTGAGAAAGAGGCGTTCACTGCCGTTTATCAGCCAAGCGAAGCCTATGGAGGCTTTGCAAATAGCTTTCCACAATAGGGGATTTTCATAAAACACAAGGATTTCATCTCTGGGACTGACTGTGTGGTTCATGCATTTGTTTGTGTGACTTCCTTCTCTCCTCACTGCTCCCTGTTTTCAGGTTCACAGCCTTAAAGGCCACTGAGATGGCTATTTTTCAGTGCTTATTGCAGAAAACAGAAGGACTATATTGGCTAAGACCCCAAACTCATGCTCACTGAAATGACTGGGACAAAGGGTGGGAGAAGGCTGTCTGGGATCCAGAGATAATTGTACAACCCTCCATCTTTCTCTTCTGAGGTTAATTCAAGGAGATGGCTTGACAAAATTGACTGTATAAGTGGTCTCATTTTGCTTGATTAGTTTTTAATCCCATCACTCTTTCTTCTTGGCAAAATAAGATGTTAAAATCCTCTCTCTACCCCCCCTCTAATCCCTACCTAATAGGTATTAACAGTTTGATGTGTATCTGTGTATCTTTATAGGCTCTTTGTCTACACTTTTTAAGTCCATTGTATGTACATGTACAGAGATAATAAAGATGTATCACATTTTTTTAAAGTTATAAGATCAGGCCATATAGAGCTGTATTTTCCAATATAGTAGACACTCCTCAACGGGATTATTTAATATTGAAAGTGAAAAACTGGTTTCTCTGTCAGTGTCTGGCTCTTTGCGACCCCATAGACTGTAGCCCACAAGACTCCTCTGTCCATGGGATTCTCCAGACAAAAATACTGGAGTGGGTTGCCATTTCCTCCTCCAGGGGATCTTCCCCACCCTGTGATTGAAACCAGGTCTCTCACACTGCAGGCAGACTCTTTACCATCTGAGCCACCAGAGAAGCTCATTAAGATCGAATCAAATAAAAAACTCACTTCCTCAGTTTTATTAAGCATATTTAAAATGCTCTATAATGACATGTGGCCCATGGCTACAATGTGGGAGGGCACAGCTCCCTCGTTGCAGAAAGTTCTACTGGACAGTCACTGACATGGCATATTGCTAATTATCAATAAACTGGAATTTTGTTCTTCCTTCTTACAAATAATTCTTGAATATTCTTTGGCTAACTTTGAGAAGTAAGACTATCAGAATTCCCTCTTGCTGGCAGAAATGAAAACTGGGCTGTAGACACTTTGGTTCAGAAACTTATTTTTCGGAGCCCTAGTTGTATGGATTGTGATCTCTAGCACAGAACGCCAGGGATCTATTTGTGATGCCTGTATAGTCTATCTGCTTTGAAGTGTCTAGCCTTAATGACTATATTCCAGTGCTTTCCTAGGACGGTATTCCAGTTGGGAGGGGGATACAGTAGATATGTTCAAAAATAATCCCTCAAAAGCTTTCCTTCAAATTTAGGCAATAAAAAGGGAGGGGGGGGGGGCAATCTGTATCACAGCCTCTGGAGTCTTTCAGTTATCTTCCTAGATTGCCATTCTGTGTTCTGATAACTTGATATTGTGCCAAAAGCTCAATACTAGATGGTTTAAAGCTGGGACATTAACAAAAATCCGAAAGCCAAATGAGCATTTACAGGTAGAAAAAGCAAAGAGTGATTATCTGGTCTCCGAGGAGCTAATTATAGCTTCGGTTGAAACTGGGAGGGTCATGGGACACGCATGCACACGCACGCACACATAGCGCGCACACACACACGCACATGCACACGCATGCCGGCGCACGCGCAAAACTGTCCGTCGGCGCCTACTTCCAAAGAGGCGGAAAGCAGCACCGCTGCATAAATAAATCATTTGGATGGCTCGCTGTTTGAGCACAATCGATCGCTCCCCCATACTAAGGTCAGGCACTGTATACTGGGAGCCTGCGCTGACCCACAGTTGTATATAAAATATGATTTTAAAGGCAGCTTCCCACCAGCCTGCTTCTACCTGAGAGGCTCGCCATCCATCAATCATTCATGCTCCTCTGCCTGCTCCAGCACCACCTCCCAGACTGAAAACTTGGGGAAGTGAACAGGATTGAAAGGAAGACTGGCCCTTAGGAATCCCAAAGTCCATGTCCTCAAAATCATACCAAACTGAATAGTTTTTCTACAGTGTACTGAGCAGGAACTAATGGACCAGATCTAATGGCTGAAGGCACCTTTGGTTTAAATTATCGTGATGATTCTATATGGACATTGTGCACACTGCTCAGTGTGGGACGAACCTCTTCCAACACTTTCAAAGATAAGCATCATTCTGAGAGGGACGGGGAAGCAGAGAAGTGACAGAGATGCATCTTCTCCTGCACCAGGATTTCTCAGATTTGGCACAATGGGTTAATTATTGATTACAGGTGGTTGCCCTCTGCATTGTAGGGTTAATAGTATCCTGGCCTCTAACCATAGCTACAAATGAGCCTATCTCCTCCCCAAGTGGTGACAATCAGAAATACCTCCAGGACTTCCCTGGTGGCCCAGAGGTTAAGAATCTGCCTACCAGTGCAGGGGACACGGATCCGATCCCTGGTTCTCAAAGACTCCACATGCCGAGGGACAACAAAGCCTGTGCACCACACTACTGAAGCACGAGAGCCCTAGAGCCTGTGCTCCACAACAAGAAAAGCCACCACAATGAGAAGGCCCATGCAACACAACTGGAGAGGAGACCATGTTCACGGCAACTTAGAGAAAGCCTGTGTCAGCAATGAAGACAGAGCACACTCCCGAATAAAAAATAAAAAATTTAGAAGTATATATATTACCAGACATTACCAAATGTTTGGAGTAGACAACGGGAGGCAAAATTTCTCCTGGTTGAGAACTGCGGATTTACGCACAGAAAGGCTTGTGTAATATAGCAAGAGCCCATGTCATGTCTAAGAGGCAAGGAAATCAGACTTAAGCAGAGGTGTGTCAGTTTGCTCTGGCAGTCAAAACAAAATACCACAGACTGGGTGGCTTAACTAACAGAAATGTACCCTGCTGGCCAAAGTCCTGGGGCCAAGAGATTTGGCGTGCCCTAAGGCCTCACCCCTCGGCTTGTAGACGGCCGTCTTCTCCCTGTTTGTTCACGTGCTCTTCCCACGGTACGTGCCTGTGTCCTTATCTCTTCTTCTCATAAGTTCAATAGGGAAGAGCAACCCTGACTCCATATTAGATCTGTTTCTCTTGCTTTAAATTTTGTATTCTATCGTTTTTCTACAAGTTAAGAATATTGACCATAGCCTGAAATATACAGGAAAGCCCATTCTCAAGCCTCTGATATTTAAACATATAACAATTTTCCATTTGTATGAAGATAAAATGTTGCATAATGGAAACTAACATTTGTCTGGGAGGTCTATAGGAACATTGTCGCCTGACCTACATGGACAGCTGCAAGAACAAAGGATTCCAGCACCAAGAGGTTTGCAACAACCAACCATACCCCTCCCTTTTAGTATAAAAGAAGCCTGAATCCTAACTCAGAGAAGATGGTTCTTTGGGACACTAGTCCATCAGCTTTCAGGTCTCCTGGTTTTCCAAATAAAGTTATTAACTCTTACCTCAACAGATCATCTCCTGATTTATTGACCTGTCATGCAGTGAGCAATATGAGCTTAGACTCAGAAATATAAGGGTACCCAACATATTAGATTAGAGACTATCCTAAAAATCTCATTTATCTCCAAATATAGTCACATTCTGAAGTACCAGAAGCTAAGACTCCAATGTATTAATTCATTGTCTCCTTTTTAAGGAGACAGTTCAGCTCATAACAAGAGGCAAATCCCTGACCCAACTACATGATTCTTCTGTATCACTAAAAACTTAGCTGCATTATCTGTTATAGATGCAGACCTGTTGATTAGAATCAGGCTCTCTCCAATGTTTATCCTTTTCCTGTTAAAGAAAGAGTAACTTCCTTGACCAGGGATACCAGGAGAAAGAACTGAGCAAGCCTCCAGCTCCATCCCCTCTTTTCATTTGCATCTCCCTGCCTGGCAGAGAGAGAACTTCCTGGTCCCTCCCCTCCTCCCAGGGAGTCTCTGGGGCCAGATAAGAAGGACCCTAGGCTCTGAGGGATATCCTACCACTCAACTGTGCTCTTCAGGGCACAAAATCAGCCACAACCCATAAATGAATGGGTGTGGCTGCATTCCAGGAAGAATTTATTCCAGAAACAGGCAGGTGGGCTGGGCTAGTCTGTCAACTCCTGCCTTCGAACATTATATACGTTACTGGATTTGTATACTTTCAGTTGATACTGCACTCGGTGGAATTTAAGTAAAATCAGGGCCACCTGGAAAAGTGATCATCACTCTCTTGTTAAGAAAAGCCCAAGAGCCACCCCTCCCTATTTTTCTTAGCCATAACTATGAATGGATATACACAAGACTATTTACAGGAACAACCATTTTAAAGGGCATTTAAACTAAATTTCTGTTCCTTGCTTCCTTTTCCTTTTTACTGACCATGTTGCCTCCAGCTCTGGTTTCTAATTTCTTTCCTCATTAAAAGTCCTGTCAACCTACCCAAGAATAAAGTTGTTCCTTTAAAAATACCCATCTCATAAAACCCTGTGCCCGGAAGGCATAAGATAAATAGAATGGTTCATGAAATCCCCCTCCAAATAACAGACTTATGAGAAATAAGCCTGAACTTTTATTTCAAATCGCTCCAAACAAATCATCTTCAAACCTGAGGTGAGAGTCCTCAGTATGGGTTTTGCAGCATCTCCCCCTGGGCAAACACTCCACATATCTAGAGGTGCATTTAAAACATATCTCATCCTTTTGTTATATCTGGGTACAGATCATCGGCAAAGATCAGGTCATATGATTGTGTCCTATTTCCACAGGGAAGCTTAGCAGAGATGGCTATGGAATACCACCTGCTATTGCAAATCAAAGTCAACTGGCACCAATTGGGGAGGCCACAGGGAAGTCTTGCTTGTATGTATCAGGATGCTATTGTGGTACTACTACCAACAGATAGGAAAAATGTTAATTATTCAGATTAAGTAAGAGCCCAATGCTTGTTAATACGGGGTGAGCATTTATAGAGACAGATGCGAATACTAAAGCATGTTGGGCTATTGCTCAAAAGAATGTTGTAGCTGGAAAACACTCATGGTATACTGTTAAATGAAAAAATATAATCTATATATGTATGTATATATACATGTGCACGCATATAAACACACACACACACACACACACACACACACACACACATGGGCTTCCCAGGTAGTGGTAGTGGTAAAGAATCCACCTGTCAATGCAGGAGACATAAGAGATAGCACTTTGATCCCTGGGTTGGAAAGACTCCCTGGGGGAGGAAATAGTAGCCCACTCTAGTATTCTTGCCAGGAGGATCCCATGGACAGAGGAGCCTGGTGGACTATAGTTCATGGGGTCACAAAGAGTCACACGCAACTGAGCACCATATATACGTGTGTGCGTGTGTGTGTGTGTACGTACATATGCATACATCGCCTATATATATATATGCAACATGTATACAGAGAGGTCATTTTGAACAAAACTGTACAGGTCTTTGGATTTGTAATAAATATATATGAGTACATTTATTCATGCATCTTTTCATCTCAGATGTACCGATTATCTCTAGACATTTTTGTCAATGTTTAGAAAATAGATGCTATTTACAACAGCTTCCTCTGGGAAGTACATTTAAAAAGCTTGTGTGGGTTGGGAAGGGAATGTCATCTTTCTACTCTATGCATCTTATGTTTGATCTTCTTGGAACAATCATATTTGTATTTTTAAAGAAAAAAATTAGGCCATCCACTCTAGGAGAAAAAAAAAATTTGAAAATGCTTTCAAATACCATTCTTTATTGTTCTAAAAATTGCAAATGCTTCCTGTTTGGAAAACAAACAAAGTGAAGTCAACATTTACCCTAACTCTCCACAATACCCACTCAGGACTCCAGGGGCATCTGCTGTCAACAGTTCAGGATGTGTCTCAAAGGACTTGGTTTTATTATAATTTATTAATTTTTAATTAGGGGATAGATGCTTTGCAATATTGTGTTGCCTTCTGCTATACATCAACATGAATCAGCCCTCCCACCTCCCACCCATTCCACTCCTCTAGGTTGTCACAGAGCACCAGTTTGAGTTTCCTGAACCGAAGGGCCTGCTTTTAATTAAATCAGATGATGTTCCTTGGGAAAAACCAACTTCCTGAAGCTACAGACAAACTTGGTCCTAAGAGTCTTGGCCCTGTAACAGAGAGGGAAGGGAGAGTAGCTGCCCTGTGTTCCACATGCCCTCAGCCTGGCCAAGAGGATGTAGCATCTCTGGGTGTCACTGAAGGTGGTTCCCACCAGGCTGAGACAGTTCCCACCAGGCTGAGATGGTTCTCAGAAACCTGAGTGAGCTCAGTCGCTAAGGGACATCGACAGGGAAAAGACAGACAATACCCAGGCAACTTCTCATATTCCAAGCTTTTGAATTATGGCTGGCCATGGAGAAGGCAATGGCACCCCACTCCAGTACTCTTGCCTGGAAAATCCCATGGATGGAGGAGCCTGGTAGGCTGCAGTCCATGGGGTAGCCAAGAATCGGACACGATTGAGTGACTTCACTTTCACTTCTCACTTTCATGCATTGGAGAAAGAAATGACAACCCCCTCCGGTGTTCTTGCCTGGAGAATCCCAGGGACGGGGGAGCCTGGTGGGCTGCTGTCTATGGGGTCGCGCAGAGTTGGACACGACTGAAGTGACTTAGCAGCAGCAATGACCTTTGAAAGGTCCTGTAGGCTGTGGAGACTATAATTCTAACAGTTGCCGTGAAAACAAATGCTCAAGTGGGTCAAAATTATGTTTTTCCCTGAATATTATACAAAATTAAAAAGGAAGAATTGTTTGTTTTCTCCAACAGAAAGAGACAAAGAGCATGTATAAAAGCAAGACAACAAAGGGATAACTAAATCAAATGTCTGTCGCACTGAAAAGCTCCTATTTCTTTTTTATTTTTTCCTCATCTGAAATTTTGTAGTAATAATTATAGTTACAGATAGACTTCTGACAGGCAGTACTTGCTCTGTTTTCTCTCCGGTGGTTGGTGGAATGAATTTAGTTGTGTGCAGAGTTGAGCTGAGTTGAGGTATATGTGATGTCTGGAACCAAATGCAAGCCTTGGCATATAGAAGCCTGACTTCTCTGGTCTCTGCCTGTCCCTCTGACTCTCAGTCTCTCCTCCCCACTTGCATCACAGGCTTAATTCAGCACTTCAGTGCCCTTTTACTTGCTGCTGTATCAGCCTCGAACACACTTCCAAGATTCCTTCTTATGTGCTAGCTCTGTTTAAGGTTCATATCATTGGAAAACCTTTTCTGATCACCTCAGCCAACACACACATTATTATTCTCCACCTCAATATCCCATCTGTTTATTTATGATGCTCACAATCTCTGCTTTATTTACTTCTTTTGATCTTGCCGGATCCAAGTAGAATGCAAGTTCCACAGTGGCAGAGACCATGTGTGTCTTATTCCCCATGATTGTCCCAAAGATGAGTGGACATTCAGTGAATATTTGTGGGATAAACAAATAAGTGGATGAGAAAGAGAGTCAGAGAAAAGACTGTGGGACTGTGCTCAGCAATCTGGCTTACCTGTCAGTGACAGGAACTAAGAAATACACCACCAGGCATTGCCTGATACCATCACCATCAGAAGATACAGAACTCAGACAAAGTATTTTCCGTTTTCCCTCCAGGATGAGCCATTTCCAAAAGGCTGCACTGGATCACTGACGCACAGCAAGGACAAAAGGAGGTGAACGCGAATGCTCTCATGTCTTACTTAATCTGTGCCACTGAGTCTGTGCTCAGTTGCTACATCATGTCCAACTCTTTGTGACCCCATGAACCATAGCCTGTCAGGCTCCTCTGTCCACAGGATTTTTCCAGGCAACAGTACTGGAGTGGGTTGCCATTTCCTCCACCAGGGGATCTTCCTGACCCAGGAATTGAACCTGTGAACCCACGTCTCCTGCATTGGTAGGCAGCTTTTTTTTTTTTTTTTTTAACCTTTGAGCCACCTGGGAAGCCTCCAACTTATATCCAGAGTTTGAGTTGACTAGGGAACTTTCCCTCTCCAGATGCGAAGGCTGGGATGCAGGAGAAATGTATAGAAATTGTAGATTCCATTATGAGAGATTCTGATGGTCTGTCATCCTTCACAGCGTCCAGACAGTGCTGCCAACCTGCTATCTCATTCTCCTGGTGGCCACTGTAAAGAAACTTACTGACTCATCTTTGTTCAGATCACACTGTTATCTGGAACTACAGGGTATATCCAAACACTTTCTTGGTTTCCTGAGCATAGTAGACACTCAAATACACAAATTAAATGCATGAATTTCAGAAGATTTTTACAAATGGCAGCCAAAGAAAATTTGCCCTGCTCATACATTGTGGTGCACACATAATTAAACATTTAATATTTGTTAGTAATCTGTCAGGCGTTTTTGGAATGATAAAGGTACTATCAGGTCGTTAGTCACTCAGCCACATCAGGCTCTTTGCGACCCCATAGACTGCAGACCACCAGGCTGCTCTGCCCATGGAATTCTCCAGGAAAGAATACCGGAGTGGGTAGCCATTCTCTTCTCCAGGAGATCTTCCCGACCCAGGGATCAAACCTGGGTCTCCTGCATTGAAGGTGGATCCTTAACCATCTGAGCCACCAGGGAAGCCCCACTATCGATGAACACTGGCAAATATTCCTAATAAAAAGGAGATTTTAAAATAGACCTGAAACATTGACAGGAAGCCAATCAGAAAGTGAAATACATGATTGATAAGGCACTAGAAAGGTAAATGGTTGCTGATGACTGGTGGTTAACTATAGTTCATTTACCAAGAAAGTCACTCCAAGCTTAGATCATTTCCTCTGTTGCTAGAATCCTAAGTCAGTCAAGCCATAGGAGAGGCCAGAAATCCCGTATCTGTCCTTGTGTTTATGAAAACTCCAGGAATATGAGAGAAGTGTGGGGCTGGATAAAGATACTCTTTTTTTTTTTTTTTTTTTGGCCAGCTGAATGACTACCAAAAAGTGCAGATTAAATGGTCTGGGAAGCACCAGGAAGGTGATCACTGGTGATGAGCTTTAGGTCTCCACCCTGACTCCATTGAAATCAGTGGTTTTACCAATGACTCTGCTTCTTACTAACAAGAGTCAATTGTGATAAATCATCGGTTGATCAATTCATTTATTCAACTGATAGTTACTAAACAGCTTCCATGTGATATACATTAAGCTGAGGGTCTTGGGTTAACCAAGAGAAATGGGATCATTTCTGCCCTAGGAGCTCAGTTTAGGGATGAAGAAAAAAAAGCAATCTGACATTTCTGTAAGTTTTCAGAATATAGTCCTACTCTATCTTAGGGACTTGATTAGTACCTGGAGAGCGAGCATGGCATGGTCTATCCGACGTCTTTCTACTGGACATCCGTGTGAACTTTCCTCTCCTCCTCCACCTCCTGTTAGAAAGCTCTTCCTTACCCATCCGCTGCCAGCTTAGATGTCATCTTTTTCAGAAAATCTTTTTTTGTACTCACCCTACATCCACGTCTGTCAAGGAAGTGCACCCTTCTCTATATGTCCTAGGTGGCTATGACCCTGGTAGCATGTTATTTTACTCTGCAATAGCATTTTTTCTTTCCTCTCTTCCTAATTAGTCTATATGCCCTTTGGATTTAGGGTCTGTGCCTCATTCATACTGTCTCTCTAGAATTCAACATAGTATGGGGCCAATTACAGAGGCTTTAAATATATCATTTAATATCAAGTTTAATGGTGTTCTGGCACTGAGACTGAATCTCAAAAACTTTCAGTTTCTTCTATTTCTAAGATTTTTTTTTGAGGGCAATTAAACATGGTAGCCTAGGATTTCAGCTTTTGAACAAGAGAGTGTTTGGAGCAAGAATTTGTAAAGAGCCCATTCTGGTGAAAGTGAAAGTCACTCAGTCATGTCCGACTCTTTTTGACCCCATGAACTTTACAGTCCATGGAATTCTCCAGGCCAGAATACTGGAGTGGGTAACCTTTGCCTTTTCCAGGGGATCTTCCCAATCCAGGGATTGAATCCAGGTTTCCTTCTTTGCAGGCAGATTCTTTACCAGCTGAGGCACAAAGGAATCCCAAGAATACTGGAGAGGGTAGCATATCCTTTCTCCAACGGATCTTCCTCACCCAGGAATCGAACTGGGTTCTCTTGCACTACAGGCAGATTCTTTACCAACTGAGCTATCAAGGAAGCCCCTACTGGTGAGTCATGAACTAATCCCCAAATTTAAACCTTTCCTTTTTGTTCTTATGGAAAACAATCTGTGATTCCATTGTGTGTGTCATTATGTTCAATTAGGTACTGTTTACTAAAACTTAGGTTCTAAGTGCACTAGTAAGCTTGCTAAACATTTGTGATACAAATCCCAGGATTAATACGTTGCCAGTTCCTGCTCAGTGGCTCAGTCGTGTCTGACTCTTTTGTGACTCCATGGGCTATAGCCCACCAGGCTTCTCCACGAAATTTCCCAAGCAAGAACACTGGAGTGGGTTGCCCTCCCTTAGGGGATCTTCCTGACCCAGAGATCAAACCTAGGTCTCCTGTATTACAGGCAGATTCCTTATTATCTGAGCCACCAGAGACGCCCATACATGTAAAATAGATAACTAGTAAGAACCTACTGTATACTACAGGGAGCTCTACTTGATATCCTCTAATGATCTATAGGGGGAAATGATATAAAAAAGAATAGATTCATGTATAGGTACAACTGATTCACTGTGCTCTACAGCAAAAACTATCAACACTGTAAATCAACTATGCACCAATAAGACTTTTAAAAAAGAATATATCTACAAGCCAAGCACAGTTTAGCATAAGAGATGCAAATGCTACATTGAAGCACACTACAGAAGAGTTTCCTAAGCACATATAAATAATCTTTTCAGACAAAAATTTCTTAACCAAATATTCCAGGGTCAGTTCTCTGAAATCACTTATCTCTTGGGACTGATTAAATAGATTAGTTTTCCCCCAATTACCTGGGCTTCAAATTAATTGCTCTTTTGCCTCCCTTACTTCTAAAATGAAGTGCAGATCCACCATTTACGATGTGATGAAAGTCATCATGATGAATATATTTTTAAGATCTTGTCAGATGTGCTTGTGCTGATTTTTAATAATAGCTCCCAACTAATCAATAGATAATTTAATTTGAAAATGTGAAGCTGTAAACTTTAACGCTCTGTTTGGTATTTTCTTATTAATTGGAAAGATGGCAAGTCAACTTTTAGCTAGGGATGCACAGCCATTAAAATCATATCTTGAGGGACTTCCCTGGTAGTCCACTGGTTAAGACTTCAACTTCCAGCAGGGGGTATGGGTTTGATCCCTAGTTGGAGAGCTAAGATCCCACACACCCCAGAGCCAGAAAACCAAAAAGCATAAAGCAAAAGCAATATTATAAAAAATTCAATACAGACTTTAATAATGGTCCACATCAAAAAATAAGATAAAATAAGTTCTTGAAGGTTCTGTGGCTTAACGCAGATTTTGCTCCCAAGGACCACACTCTGTAGACTTGGTCTTCAGTGGGAATCTTTGATCCTCCTCCATTCAAGAGACTAAGATCATCTCTGTGTCACATGCCAAGGCTCTGAGTTACTCTAAAAGCTCTCCTTCCCCATGTATAATTTGGCTATGCTGGGTCTTAGTTGTGGCATGCAACATCTAGTCCCCGGACCCTCAATAGAACCTGGGCACCCTGCATCGGGAGTGTGGAGTCTTAACCACTGCCCCATCAGGGAAGTCCCTAGTAATTTTTTTATAACCTAAACAGGTTTTTATAACCAGACCCTGCAGAGAAAGACAGGGCTTTCTACTCCAATGCATGATCTTATCTTGTTTTACCCAAATCAATCCATAAGGCCACGGTTGTAACAGGCTAGTGTAGAACTCTATTGACTGCTAAGTTGTCCAGTGAACTGACCGTTCCTTCTAAAACCATTTGCATTTGTACATGCCCCCTAGTCCAGCAGGACTGTTCCTATCACTGTATTTAAGGATTTGTTTTAAATGCATACATTTCCTTGGCATCAAAAATAACACAGGTTATAATTGTAAGAGGCAGAAGATGGATAGTTTGTCCAAGTATTCCCTTTGACCTGAAAACACTCCACAATGTTATAATTATGGACGTGTCATTTTATGTTTATGCTAACCCATAGACTGTACAACACCAAGGGTGAACCCTAATGTAAATTATGGACTTTGAGTGATTATGACATCAGTGTGGTTTCCTCAGTTGTCAAAAATGCACCACTGTCATGGGAGATGTTGATAATGGGGGAGGGTATGCATATGGTCGGGACAGGGTATACAAGGGAAATCTTTATAACTATCCTCTTAATTTTACTCTAAACCTAAAACTGCAAATGGAGCTTAAAATGCAAAGAAAAAGTACCTAAAAAATACAATACTCTTAGACTCCTGACTCCCCTTTCACCTTCATATACAACAGAAAAGTAGGGACAAATATTAATGCTAATGCTATCTTCTGGGCTTCCCTGGTGGCTTAGCAGTAAAGAATCCATTCGCAATACCGGAGACTCGTGTTCAATCGTTGTGTCGGGAAGATCCCCTGGAGTAGGAAATGGCAACTCACTCTAGTATTTTTGCTTGGGAAAGCCCATGGACAGAGGAACCTGGTGGGCTGCAGTCCATGGGATCGCAAAGAGTCGGACACTACTGAACATGCATGAACATACATAAAACCAGCCTGTGATGGATCAGGGCCAAAGCTTTGCACATATTGCTTAGCATAAATTTAGTCAAGGAAAGGGACTGTACATGCTATGTCTATAAAAGGCTACTATCAAAGTTGAAATTTAAGCAAAGGCAAAGACAAAATGAATATAGATGACAGATTCATAGAAAATCCTGCATGAAAAAGAAGAGACCCTACCACAGATACGCAGACTCAAACCCCAAGAACGAAAATTCCAGCAACAGTCAGGTGGGCAGGAGCGGAAGTCAAAAACACGCGCACACAGGTGCACAAACACACACGCACACACAGGGGACCAACATACTTTGAAATGAAGCCAGTTGTGTTGCAAATTAACTGGCAAGACAGAGGTAAGTGATAGGAAACTGCTGACTGTACTACATTTCAACTTTGCTTCCAGAGACTCTAATCACATTCTTTGTCTCATGGCAGAAAACTAACCACCAAGAAAGAGAAGACCTGTTCTTGTGCTAATGTGATCAATTCATTGTACAAAGGGATACAAGTTAAAGATCTATTTTCTATTTTTAAAATCACAGTTTCTTCCTCTTTCTGAACACTTCCTCTTCCCTCTCTGAGCCCCTATCACCACCCAATCCATAAATTTTACTAGAAAAAGGTTTCTTATCTCATTAGGGTAAAACACATTATCTGGAATTTTTCTCATTTCTAAGATAATGTCACCTTGTGCCCCCACCACAAGTTTTTAAATGCCTGTAAGGGGCTCCCCTGGTGGCTCAGATGGTAAATAATCTGCCTGCAATGCAGGAGACACAGGTTCAATCCCTGGGTTGGGATGATCCCCTGGAGGAGGAAAAGGCAAACCACTCCAGTATTCTTGCCTGGAAAATTCCATGGACAGAGGAGACACGGTCCATGGGGTCCAGCAAAGAGTTGGACAGGACTGAATGATTGAGTACGCAGCACATAATCAGACTCCCTGACAACTGATGTAAACTTTTATGCATGATTTCCTTCCTCTCAATTAAGAATGACTAGAGGGATGGTGTGTCTGGCTACTGATGCATTTTAGGATCAAGAATGTGAAGCGGTCACTTGGTACAATTTGAGGATATTCCAGGACAAGGATGCGTGCTGTTTTGAATGATATTTAAATTGCTCTAATATATTCCAGGCTGGACTCCCATGTCAATTCATCAGTGCCAAGGCTCTGCCTAACATTTTGCTACAAACTGGGTTCAATTGTAATTTGTCAACCCCAGCACCCGTTGCTATGACAAATAGCTTCGGTCTGGTTAATCTTTTGAACATAATAGCATTCTGCTACTTTGATAAATCTGTTATGTTGTGGTTTACATATGCTTTGGGGAAAATTTTTATTGGGACATTTTACACTAAATTATCTCTAGTCTACATTAACAAAACAAGTGGAGGAGCTGATGCTGATGGTAGCTTCTGGGGTCTCAAGAATGCCAATTTTTCTTGGATCTCAAGCCTTGCAGGGGCTGGTGAAGAGGACAGGCTTTAGAGTCAAATTACCTAGCTTTTTTTTTTTTTTCCCTTAAAGATCTGTTAATACTTTATTAGTATTTTCTGGATGGACAAAATATAATGCAAACCAAATACAATGTTTCATCTTCTTTTTAATTCAATAAAAACTAACATTCTGACGGTTGTTTCTTCTTTGTTAAAGAATTATTGATTGAATACTTAGACACGTGGTTGACACTTACCATATAATGATATGCACAGGTATCTTTTGACAATCGTAATCCTAAAATGTGTTCTTTATATTTTCCCCTTGTAATAGAGGAGCCATGCTCCTATAAGCAAAATTTACTAATGACAAAATAATTTTACAGGAAGTAACAAAAAGACTTTTAAATTAAGTCCTTAAATAAAAGGGTGTAGCACAACAGAATATAAGTTGTTGGGTTAAGAAGACGGTTTAAACTAGACCCACAGACCAGGTAGTTTTAAATCACAGATCCATGTCGACTTACCTGCGTCTTTTCCCCAACTTTCTAAGCACTGTTTTTTGTTTTGTTTTTGTTTTTTTTCTCTTTAGTGAAATAAAGAGAATAATTTAAACAGCCCTTCAAAAGTGGGAGGGTACAGGCTCAAGGGGGCGGGGCATACACGTATACATATAGCTGATCCATGTTGTACAGCAGAAGTTAACACATCATAAAGTAATCATCTTCCAAGTTAAAAATAAATAATGTTTAAAAAACGTAAATGTTTTCTGAAAATAAATGGGAGGGTTCAGAGTGATCATTCATAAAAAGTACACATTAAAAAGAACCAATAAGCTCAGTGTGTGGCTCCAGGTTTTACATAAAACCTCTGACACAGAATTGCCAAGATAGTACATTTTTCACAACAGCTGAAAGAAGTTTAGACTTTGAGAGGTGTCTACTGTGAATGCCACCATACATAAAACTCCAAAGCAGGCCTGCTGCAGGGGTAGGCGGCCGGGTCCCCAGGGACTGCTCCCTCCGAAGGACCTCTCCGTGCACTGTCATCCAAGCCAGGCTGATAAGATTGCCTAAGTGGGCTAGTTACTGACCTCAGCTCCCCATTTGGAACTGGCTGTAAATTGCCCCTCTCGGTCTTAACACACAGGATGTTTCTACTTGGGGAAAATGCATCAGCTGCAGTTTTCAGGAATGCATCCTCAAAAAGTCAATTTCACCTTTTAGCAGTTCTGAAAGCATCCTGATTACTTTAAGGGCAATAGCTCTGAATAAGGGGACTGGTCATAAGAAGTAGGGGTGGGTAAGGCAAGAGAAAGAGTTTCATGGGGTGACAAGCAGTTATTTTTAATAAGGGGAAAGTGACAGGACAGGAAGAGAATTCTCCTGTAATATATCTAAAGCAGGGTGATTAAATGTGTGTGTGTTTTTCTTTTTTTTTCTTTTTTTAAGTTCTAATTCCTTACAGAGACAAGAGCCATGGTACTCCACGATAAAAAATTGAAACAACACGATGCCCCGCTGACTTAGAGATAAATGAAACATCAAAACTCCAGTAAATATTTAAGGCGTTCTGACAGGTTATCTTGGCATTAAAACATTCCATTTCCTGCTTTTCTCCTCTCTCTGCATCTCTCGGACTTTCTCTGTCTTCCTGAATCTCTCTTACTCTCTGAATCTCTCTCTGACTTACTCTGTCTCTCTGAATCTCACCCAAAGCACCACCTTTATAAAAACATGGAAACTTACATTACCATATGTAAAATACACAGCCAATGGGAATTTGCTGTATGACTCAGGGAACTCCAATGCGGGTTCTGTATCAAACTAGTGTGGTGGTATGGGGAGGGGAAAGGGAGTGAGGTTCAAGGGGGAGGGGACATATATACGTACACTCATGGCTGATTCATGCTGATGTTTGACAGAAAACAACAAAATTCTGCAAAGCAATTATTCTTCAATTAAAAAATAAATTAATTTTTAAAAATGTACTCCCTAAATATTCACTGCTATGCAATCAACGAAAAAAGATAATTGAGGCCAATTTGTAGAGGGCAATTGTCTGTGTCAATTAATGTTGAGGAGGGCACAAACAGTGTTTTAATTTTCCTCATAAAAAAGAGCTGAAATTATAAATAAACCACTAGGAAAGGACTTCAGATGCTAAATTCTCGACGACAGGTTTTGAAATATAATTCTCAAGATGGCTTTGCATTCACAAATAAACTTGACTCCAATTTATACAAACTTTTTTTTTTCTTTCAGGATGATAATTATACCCAGCACCACTTAAGCAGTTAGGATGGAGGCTCTTGAGTTGAGGGTGGGAGAGGAATCAGCAAAGCATTTCTGGAACTTGCTCAAAATAAGCCAGGTGAACATTCTGATGGGAAACCTGAAGCAGAGGCCCTTGCATCACTGGAGCTGCCAAGAGCTGAGTCTGGCAATCAATTTATATTCAAAAGAAAATACTATCATGGTACGAGGGGAAATGATCTGTGTGCACATACCTCAGAATAGTTAGGTACAATCGTGGGTGTCTATTTTTCATTCTGAAGTGGGATATGTGTACGGTATACACGACCCGGCAATCACGGGATCCCAGATGATAAGTGAGCTCCAAGAAGGCATGCGAAGAACACCCAGCTCCTCAAGGAGCCAGGCTCCTCCCCGTCAGTAATTAAGCATTCAGACCAGTAAACAGCTTGCTTGGAATGATTTTATGACAAATGACCGAGAGCATATCAACCGGAAAACTCAGCTCGGCAAAAAAATCCCTCAAGCCC
This sequence comes from Ovis aries, assembly GCF_016772045.2. Taxonomy (NCBI): domain Eukaryota; kingdom Metazoa; phylum Chordata; class Mammalia; order Artiodactyla; family Bovidae; genus Ovis; species Ovis aries. The sequence continues at coordinate 6,222,159 of NC_056077.1, read as the reverse complement.
AGGAAGCTCAATCAATGCAGAGCAGACAGCAGGCCGGATGGCAGCAGCATCCTCTCACCCTGAACCACATAAATCCAAAGAGGCCAGAACTGCTTCACTGGCTCTGACACAGAGAAGGAGGGAAGGGGGAGGAGGGGCCGGGGAGGCTCAGGGTGGAAGGAAGGGAAGAGAAGGAAGATAAGAAATGCTTGTCTCAGTAGTGGGGCTGCTCTATTTTTAGTTTCTTAAGGAACATCCATACTGCTCTCTACAGTGGCTGACAACCCTCAGAATGAGAGAAAATATTTGCAAACAAAGCAACGCGTAAAGGATTCATCTCCAAAATATACAGTTTATGGAGCTCAATATATATTTAATTCAATTTAAAAAAAAGTGGGCAGAAGACCTAAACAGACAGCTCTCCAAAGAAAACATACAGATGGCTAAGAGGCACATAAAAAGAAGCTTAACATCACTGATTATTAGAGACATGTAAATCAAAACTGAAAAGCGGTATCACCTCACATGGATCAGAATGACCGTTATAAAACAAATCTATAAACATGCTGGAGAGCATGTGGTGAAAAGGGGACTCTCTTGCACCGCTGGAGGGAATGTAACTATGTAACGAGTTGGAAGATTGCATTGACATATATACACTGCCATGTGTATAGGGTGAAGCTACAGTACAGCACCGAGCTCTCAGCTGAGTGTGATGTGATAACCCAGAGGGGTGGGACGAGGGGATGGGAGGGGGTCCAAGGGGGACGAGATATATTTATACATATAGCTAATTTATTTTGTTGTACAGCAGAAACTAACAACACTGTAAAGCAATTATACTTCAGTTAAAAAAAAGAAAAAAACATTTCTCTTTCTTCCTCTTGGTCTGATGCTTCTTCTACTTTGGGAAGTTGATGAGGAAACCAAATTGCACTGTTTATATTCAGGCAGATAAAACAAATATTCAAACAAAAGACAAAAACAGACCAAGAATCGTGAAGCAGGGGGTAGAAGGGGAGTCAAGGGGTGACGGCAAGATAATCCTGCTACAAACATGGTCCTCAAACCATCCTCAAGTAATAGAATGGATGTGAGATGCAAGCATACAATTTAAAACTCAGTCTGAAAGTAGTGTTAGTCACTCATTCGTGTCCACCTCTTTGTGACCCCATGGACTATAGCCTGCCAGGCTCTTCTGTCCATGGGAATTCTCCAGGCAAGAATACTGGAGTGGGTTGCCATTCCCCTCTCCAGGGATCTTCCCGACCAAGGGATCAAACCTGGGTCTCCTGCACTGCAGGCAGATGCTTTACTATCTGAGCCACCAAACTCAGTCCATGAGTTATCAACGTGATTGTTAACTTTGATAGTATACAGTCCCAACATTTTATTATTTAGCATTTGTAAACCTACAGAAAAGTTGAAATAATTTTACAGCAAATAGCTATTACCCACACCTGGACTCTACTCTTAGCATTTTTCTAGGCTTCTTCTTCATCTCAGAACTTTCCATATGCCCATCGCTCCAAAAATCCATCTTATTTTCAGTGCCTTTTGAAGTAAATTTCAGACATCATCACCACCCCCTTACATACTTTTGAGCACTGCTGCTGCTGCTGCTAAGTCACTTCAGTCGTGTCTGACTCTGTGCGACCCCACAGACGGCAGTCCACCAGGCTCCCCCGTCCTTGGGATTCTCCAGGCCAGAATATTGGAGTGGGTTGCCATTTCCTTCTCTAATGCATGAAAGTGAAAAGTGAAAGTGAAGTCGCTCAGTCATGTCTTACTCTTAGCAACCCCATGGACTGCAGCCCCCCAGGCTCCTCCGTCCAATGGATTTTCCAGGCAAGAGTACTGGAGTGGCTTGCCATTGCCTTCTCCACTTTTGAGCACATGTGATATTAACTCAAATTCAGTGCCTGCATTCTTCATGCCATCATGACTTCATACAACTATATGACAACTATGAAACAGTTAACATAAATTCTCAAATTTGCACCAATTTCCAAAGAGAATACACATCAAATTCAAATGTGCATTTTTTCCTTCTCAAAAAAAAAATTACTATGTAGCCACTGCTTATAAACACCTGGTTGTTCAGGAGAGAAAGATTCTCTGGGAAAACACATAAACTTAACTATGTGATTCTATTTAATTGTGAGCAGAGCAGCTGGAAGGAAAGATAGAATCTCACTCCAAAAGTGAGGGACACATCAGAGTAGAGTAGAGCGGGCTTTCCTCATGGCTCAGCTGGGAAAGAATCCACCTGCAATGCAGGAGACCCTGGTTCAATTCCTGGGTCAGGAAGATCCCCGGAGAAGGGAAAGGCTACCCACTCCACTATTCTTGGGCTTCACCTTGTGGCTCAGCTGTTGAAGAATCTGCGTGCAATGTGGGAGACCTGGGTTCAATCCCTGGTTTGGGAAGATCCCCTGGAGAAGGGAAAAGGCTACCGACTCCAGTATTCTTGTCTGGAGAATCCCATGGGCAGAGAAGCCTGGTAGGCAACAGTTCATGGGGTTGCAAAGAGTCAGACACAACTGAGTGACTGAACTAACTAACTATGGTAAGGTGACCTGAGAAGTCTAAAGAAGTTTAAAACATTGATCTGAGCCAACACAGAAAAGAACACCAACTTTCAGCTGACAGCAAGTTCCCGCTACATAGAGCATCCTCTAAGATCTCAAAAGCCTACACATATCTGAAAAATGTGAAATTCTCTATGGCCAATTTCTTGGTTCATTCCCCTAACTTTTCTTACATGGATGTAGCTTATTAATTAGACTGAGATCATCCTATTCCATCCAAGAATGTCAAAGTTATTAGAGGCTTGGAGTACATCCAAATTTCATCTTAATCTATCATTTCAGTGTTATAGATGACAAATCAATATTTTTAATACTTTTTCCATCTTAATGTTTTCTGATGGAACAGAGCCAGCCTGTCCTGCAAGAAATATGCAGGCAACTAAAGCTATACTTTGAACATAATGGAATGCAGAAAAACCAGTTTTATGGTACATGCAGGCAGTGGGTCACTGGAGTGGACGGACTCACAGCAGGAGTTAGAGAAATTAACACCTTTCTGACGTTGAAAGCAGCGGTAACTTGTTACTGAGTCACCTATTCCAACTGGGATCCTATTAAAGTGCTTGATTTGAGGGCAAGGACATAAAATCTCAATTAAAAATATTGTTTGCTAAATCCTGGACTCACGCTGGTACCCGTGGAAATTTCATATAAGCCAGCAGCGCTTCTCCATCTAAAATTCAATTATGTAAGCCCAAGATCATACCTGGTCAGAGACAGCTCCATTATGAAAATAATAACAAGCAAGTTGTGATAATCACCTATTCTTCCCAAGCTCATGAGGGTAGTAAATGGTACAGGTTCAACTCCCAGGACTGCTGCTCCTGGCTCCATCAGCTCAAGGGCTGCCCTGGTGGCTCAGACGGTAAACAATCTGCCTGCAATGCAGGAAACCTGATTCAATCCCTGGGTCAGGGAGAACGAAATGACTATCCACTCCAGTATTGTTGCTTGGAGAATCCCACGGAAAGAGGAGCCTGGTGGGCTACAGTCCATGGGGTGGCAAAGAGTCAGACACAGCTGAGCAACTAGCGCTTTCACTTCACGTTTCAAGTAGCAAGCAAAGGGGCACCAAGGGGCTGAAGGAATGAAGCACCACCAATGGGCTTTCTTTGACACTGCCTGCAGTCTGATGCAAATCCGTTTCAAAACTCCCAAATCAGGTGATGGAGTAAGCACTGTACGGTCTCCCTTTATTCCGTTCAGTTCAGACAGCGACTCCATTTCTTCTCACCTACAAATACAATGAATCCCTAGAAGAAATGAAGTAGCCGTCATCGTCAGCAAAAGACTCTGAAATGCAGTCCTTGGAGGCAATCTCAAAAATAACAGAATGATCTCTGTTTATTCCCAAGGCAAACAATTCAATATCAGGTAACCCAAGTTTACGCCCCAACCAGTAATGCTGAAGAAGCTGACGTTGAATGGTTCTATGAAGTCCTACAAGACCTTCTAGAACTAACACCCCAAAAAGATGTCCTTTTCATTATAGGAGACTGGAATGCAAAAGTAGGAAGTTAAGAAACACCTGGAGTAACAGGCAAATTTGGCCTTGGAGTATAGAATGAAGCAGAGCAAAGGCTAATAAGAGTTTTGCCAAGAGAACACACTGGTCATAGCAAACATCCTCTTCCAACAACACAAGAGAAGACTCTACACATGGACATCACCAGACTGTCAATAACAAAATCAGATTGATTATATTCTTTGCAGCCAAAGATGGAGAAGCTCTATACAGTCAGCAAAAACAAGACCAGGAGCACACTGTGGCTCAGATCATGAATTCCTTATTGTCAAATTCAGACTTAAACTGAAGAAAGTAGGGAAAACTACTAGACCATTCAGGTATGACCTAAATCAAATTCATAATGATTATACAGTGGAAGTGAGAAATAGATTTAAGGGACTAGATCTGATAGACAGAGTGCCGGATGAACTATGGACGGAGGTTCGTGACATTGTACAGGAGACAGGGAGCAAGACCAAGAAAAAGAAACGCAAAAAAGCAAAATGGCTGTCTGAGGAGGCCTTACAAATAGCTGTGAAAAGAAGAGAAGCAAAAAGCAAAGATATACCCATTTGAATGCAGAGTTCCAAAGAATAGCAAGGAGAGATAAGAAAGCCTTCCTCAGTGATCGGTGCAAAGAAATAGAGGAAAACAATAGAATGGGAAAGACTAGAGATCTCTTCAAGAAAATTAGAGATACCAAGGGAATATTTCATGCAAAGATGGGCTCGATAAAGGACAGAAATGGTGTGGACTTAACAGAAGTAGAAGATATTAAGAAGAGGTGGCAAGAATACACAGAAGAAATGTACAAAAGATCTTCATGAACCAGATAATCACGATGGTGTGATCACTCACCTAGAGCCAGACATCTTGGAATGTGAAGTCAAGTGGGCCTTAGAAAGCATCACTACAAACAAAGCTAGTGGAGGTGATGGAATTCCAGCGGAGCTATTTCAAATCCTGAAAGATGATGCTGTGAAAGTGCTGCATTCAATATGCCAGCACATTTGGAAAACTCAGCAGTGGCCACAGGACTGGAAAAGGTCAGTTTTCATTTCAATCCCAAAGAAAGGCAATGCCAAAGAATGCTCACACTACCACATAATTGCATTCATCTCACACGCTAGTAAAGTAATGCTCAAAATTCTCCAAGCCAGGCTTTAACAGTATGTGAACCATGAACTTCCAGATGTTCAAGCTGGATTTAGAAAAGGCAGAGGAACCAGAGATCAAATTGCCAACATCTGCTAGATCATCAAAAATGCAAGAGAGTTCCAGAAAAACATCTATTTCTGCTTTATCGACTATGCCAAAGCCTTTGACTGTGTGGCTCACAATAAACCGTGGAAAATTCTGGAAGAGATGGACATACCAGACCACCTGTCCTGCCTCTTGAGAAACCTATACGCAGGTCAGGAAGCAACAGTTAGAACTGGACATGGAACAACAGACTGGTTCCAAATAGCAAAAGGAGGACGTCAAGGCTGTTATTTAACTTATATGCAGAGTACATCATGAGAAACACTGGGCTGGAAGAAACACAAGCTGGAATCAAGATTGCCAGGAGAAATATCAATAACCTCAGATATGCAGATGACACCACCCTTATGGCAGAAACTGAAGAAAAACTAAAGAGCCTCTTGATGAAAGTGAAAGAGGAGAGTGAAAAAGATGGCTTAAAGTTCAACATCCAGAAAACAAAGACCATAGCATCGGTTCCTTCACTTCATGGCAAACAGATAGAGAAACAGTGGAAACAGTGTCAGACTTTATTTTTGGGGGCTCCAAAATCACTGCAGATGGTGACTGCAGCCATGAAATTAAAAGACGGTTACTCCTTGGAAGGAAAGTTATGACCAACCTAGATAGCATATTAAAAAGCAGAGACATTACTTTACCAACAAAGGTCTGTCTAGTCAAGGCTGTATTTTTTCCAGTAGTCATGTATGGATGTGAGAGTTGGACTATAAGGAAAGCTGAGAACCAAAAATTGATGCTTTTGAACTGCGGTGTTGGAGAAGACTCTTGAGAGTCCCTTGGACAGCAAGGAGATCCAACCAGTCCATTCTAAAGGAAATCAGTCCTCAATATTCATTGGAAGGACTGATGTTGACGCTGAAACTCCAATACTTTGGCCACCTGATGCAAAGTGCTGACTCATTTGAAAAGACCCTGATGCTGGAAAAGATTGAAGGCAGGAGGAGAAGAGGACGACAGAGGATGAGATGGTTGGATGGCATCACCGACTCAATGGACATGAGTTTGAGTAAACCCCGGGAGTTGGTGATGGACAGTGAGGCCTGGCGTGTTGCAGTCCATGGGGTCGCTAAGATTCGGACTGGACTGAGCAACTGAACTGAACCAAACTGAAGAAATAAAGTGAATAGTTGCTGCAGATGAAACCAGACACAGAAAATGAGGATGTTCTGTCTATCCAAGTGTGAAAGTTCCAAGCATATGGACCACATACTTTCAGGGTATGTTATCCACCCGGGTTCTTGGCTTCCTTAATCAATAGAAACTGATCTGAGGCCAGATGAGAAATTCAGGAATCCCTGCTGCAGTAGTAAGGAGTGAGAACAAGCAACAGATTCTTCTGCTCCCTCCCCAAGCAGGGAGAGCAGGTTCTTTACATGGGGGAGACTATGGGGGCTCCAGGGGTTGGTCTGAAGGGATGGCTTAGGTGGCTCACCCACCCTCTTTGAGGTGTTCAGTGCAGGGGGCATGTGCAGTCCCTCGCTCTTGCCCCAGGCTCTTTAGAAGCATCAGCTGAGTTTTTGGTCCTTTTGTATCTTGTCCTTAAGTTGCCCCAGCTGCACATGCATGCAGTTATTTTTTAGTCCCTTATATATATTAATTAATTTATTTATTTATTTATTTATTTGTATTCTGTTGCTGCAGGAGAGGTCTATTCAGGCGCAAGCACTGCAGGAAAGGGTCCCAGGTCCCAGTCTGTCTCGTGGGTGCTGGTCATCACATTTCTCTCTAGTTAGCACATTTCCTAAATACATCTTCAGTCCATCCTCTTCTCTGTTTGAGGCCATTGCTCCGTCTTTCCTGTATCACGGAAATACTTCCTTCTCAGCCTTCTATGCCTTGTCCAGGCTACAGTCAGCAAAAGTGACCTAATACTTTACATCAGACCCTGGTACCTCCTACTTGAGATCCATCATTATCCCTCACTGTGTCATAAATAAAACATGAACTGCTTAAAAGGCCTTCCTCTTCAACTCCACTTTCTACCACCCTCCTGACTCACCCTCTGTGCCTTACGACAACCACCTTTCTTAGTTCTTTCCCATGCTGTCTCTGTTTCTAGAATGTTCTCTGTCTTTTGGGACCAGAGGGCACCTTGGCATCACTCAGATCTCTGCTTCAGTGGGTCCTTCTCGGAGAGAATGCTGGCCAGCTGATCTGAGGCACACACCACTGTAGTTTCCACCAGCGCTCACTGTTTCAGCTGTCTGGTTCCTTCAAGACATGAGTCCCTTTTGGCATTATTTGTCCTCATTTTTTTTAAAAAACCAAACCCCTTTAAAAAGGGGCTGTAAATTACTCATCTTTTTTTTTTCTCAAATTTATTTATTTTTTAATTTTTTTTAATTGGAGGCTAATTACTTTACAATATCGTATTGGTTCAAATTTATTTTTTAATTGAAGGATAATTGCTTTAGAGAATTTTGTTGTTTTCTGTCAAACATCAACATGAATCAGTTTTTCACAAGTTTCCTGTTCTTGACAAAGAAATAATCAGTCTATAAAGGCAAAGAAAGATCTCTCTCTTACTCAGCCCTCTACCCCCAACGCATGTGGTAACCCCTCAACAATATCAATAAATAATAAGCCTCTGACTTCAAGACTGAATGTTTCTGTCCTGAGGTCACAGCAGGTGTCACTTTTCATATCAATTATCAAATTTATATCTCTCCCAGTGATGGACAAGGAGTAACTTCAGATGCCCCACTCCGGTCACCAGTTTACGTTAAGGCTCTTTGCCAATTTATTTGAGTCTCTGATACGCTCCTGGTTGATACCACACCAAGAAGCATACGTCACGAAATATTAAATGTGAATTTAAAAAACAGAGTACCTTAGTAGTCGGAAAACATAAATTACGCTCAAGCCAGCCCAGTTTCAGCTCCTGCTGCTATTTTAAGCCCAGCTGCAATTAAGTGCCTAAATGCCATAACATCACATCCATCACCAACCTCCTCTCTCTGACCCATTACTAAAACCAAGAAGTGCTGTGAGGCTATGAGAATTATTCAGTACAAATGACTTAACAGCTATTGATGAATTTACTTTTAACAAATGCCCTCCAGTAGAGCTCATGATTCAGTAGGTTTTGTTATATTTTTCCCCCTTCTCCAGGATACCCTTCTGCTTTATCCGGCACACTACTCAATGCAGACACACAGCTGCGGTTCTGGCAGTAACAGAAAGATCATAACCCAATACACCTCTACTGAAATCTTAATGTTAGCCCCTGGGTGATAGCTACATCAATTTCAAAGATGTCCTTCCAACCCAAGAATGTTAAGAGAGAAAAATTCATAAAACTCTGAGAGTACCCTCTTTTCATTTGTGTGTCAACTAAATCCCAATAGCCGGAGACAGTTAGCTTGGTCCTTATTATATTCTGAGGATGTAGAAAGAAGTGTTTCAGAAATGTGTTTCCTGTTGACTATTATTCCGAGGGAGACAGAAAGCAAGAGGAAATGAAAACATTTTGCATTGCATTCTTCAGTGGTTTTAACCATAAGGCTGCTCGGTTGACACTGAGAAACTTTCCAAGTCGCTGTTATTCTTAAGCAAGAATCTGCACACGGCAAATGCTGCTGGCTCATTATTCAGTGAGGTCACTTAGATTCGTTACCCTCAATATACCGATTAGGAAAGAGTGCCCTGGAGATGAAGAAGGTATAGGTGGTCAATAGACGGTGGGATGAAGGGAGAGAAAAGGAGCTTTGAAATCTGCTTGGTTGCCTTCCCGGGGACATGCTTAGGGGCAGGTTTATTTACACTCCCTTGGACCTCAGTGTGCTCATCTGTAAACTGGGGGGAAAGACACTTCCAGGGTTGGTTATGTGTATAAAGCACTCCAGTTACAGGAATCACAGCAAGAACCAGCATCCACTGAGAGATTCTTGGGAGAAGAGCAGTAGTGCTCACTTTCTCCCAGGCACTGTGTGAAGTGACTCGTATATACCTCCATTCTTGCATGTAATCAGGCTGATGTCATGGCTGACCTACTGTAAGGATGGGGAATCCAGACTCAGAAGAGAGGGGCAACTTATGCAAACAAGACCTTGCCTCTAAACCACAGCAGACCTGGGACTCATATCCAGATCTGTCTGAGGCCACAATCTGTCCTCCTGAACACTATATGCCCCCCACCCCCACCACCAGCAGTTTCTCACTAAATATTGAGCTTCAGTGTCAACTGTGGATAGACAGGTTGGACTTTGCACAGATACCCAGATTAGTTCCTCATGTCATATACTCCCATGATAAAAAGAAGAAAACTTCTTCCCTTTCAAAAGTGTGTATCTCACCCATAATTATTACCCAAGGTCTGTGTTTTTCCTTAGACCAGGTTAGGGACCTTTGCAGTCTTACTGTGGAATTCTTGACATCTTGTAGGTTCTCAACAAAATCTTATTGAATGAAGGATAGAAACAAAGATGAGCAATTATAACCTCTGAGAATTCTTAATGCATCAAAACCAAACTCAAATGCTCTACATTCCAAATGAGGCGTGTATATGCATAGGAAATCAACCCTGAATGTTCTTTGCAAGGACTGATGCTAAAGCTAAAGTCCCAGTATTTTGGCCACCTGATGTGAAGAGCTGTCTCATTGGAAAAGACCCTGATGCTAGGAAAGATTGAGGGCAGGTGGAGAAGGAGGTGACAGAGGATGAGATGGTAGGATGGCATCACTGATTCAATGGATGGTGCTTTGAGTAAACTCCAGGAGATAGCAAAGGACAGGGAAGCCTCAGGTGCTGCAGTCCACGGGGTTGCAAAGAGTCGGGCATGATCTAGGGACTGAATAACAACTATATATATATATGTGTGTGTGTGTGTGTGTGTGTATGTATGTATGTATGTGAGGAGATAGCAAAGATAGACTCCATAAAGGACAGAAATGGTATGGACCTAACAGAAGCAGAAGATATTAAGAAGAGTTGGCAAGAATACACAGAAGAACTGTACAAAAAAGATCTTTACAACCCAGATAATCTCACAATGGTGTGATCACTCACCTAGAGCCAGACATCTTGGAATGTGAAGTCAAGTGGGCCTCAGAAAGCATCACTACAAACAAAGCTAGTGAGGTGATGGAATTCCAGTGGAGCTATTTCAAATCCTGAAAGATGATGCTGTGAAAGTGCCGCACTCAATATGCCAGCACATTTGGAAAACTCAGCAGTGGCCACAGGACTGGAAAAGGTCAGTTTTCATTCCAATCCCAAAGAAAGGCAATGCCAAAGAATGCTCAAAATACTGCACAATTGCACTCATCTCACATGCTAGTAAAGTAATGCTCAAAATTCTCCAAGTCAGGCTTCAGCAATACGTGAACCATGGACTTCCAGATGTTCAAGCTGGTTTTAGAAAAGGCAGAGGAACCAGAGATCAAATTGCCAACATCTGCTGGATCATTGAAAAAGCAAGAGATTTCCAGAAAAACATCTATTTCTGCTTTATTGATTATGCCAAAGCCTTTGACTGTGTGGATCACAATATACTGTGGAAAATTCTGAAAGAGATGGGAATACCAGACCACCTGACCTGCCTCTTGAGAAACCTATATGCAGGTCAAGAAGCAACAGTTAGAACTGGACATGGAACAACAGACTGGTTCCAAATAGGAAAAGGAGTACGTCAAGGCTGTATAGTGTCACCCTGCTTATTTAACTTATATGCAAAGTACATCATGAGAAACGCTGGGCTGGAAGAAGCCCAAGCTGGAATCAAGATTGCCGGGAGAAATATCAATAACCTCAGATATGCAGATGACACCACCCTTATGGCAGAAAGTGAAGAGGCACTAAAAAGCCTCTTGATGAAAGTGAAAGTGGAGAGTGAAAAAGTTGGCTTAAAGCTCAACATTCAGAAAACGAAGATTATGGCATCTGGTCCCATCACTTCATGGGAAATGGATGGGGAAACAGTGGAAACAGTGTCAGACTTTATTTTTGGGCTCCAAAATCACTGCAGATGGTGACTGCAGCCATGAAATTAAAAGACGATTACTCCTTGGAAGAAAAGTTATAACCGACCCAGATAGCACATTAAAAAGCAGAGACATTACTTTGCCAACAAAGGTCCGTCTAGTCAAGGCTACGGTTTTCCCATTGGTCATGTATGGATGTGAGAGTTGGACTGTGAAGAAGGCTGAGTGCCGAAGAACTGATGCTTTTGAACTATGGTGCTGGAGAAGATTCTTGCAAGTCCCCTGGAGTGCAAGGAGGTCCAACAGGTCCATCCTAAAGGAGATCAGTCCTGGGTGTTCATCAGAAGGACTGATGCTGAGGCTGAAACTCCAATACTTTGGCCACCTCATGCGAAGAGTTGATTCATTGGAAAAGACTCTGATGCTGGGAGGGATTGGGGGCAGGAGGAGAAGGGGACGACAGAGGATAAGATGGCTGGGTGGCATCACCGACTCGATGGACATGAGTTTGGGTGAACTCCGGGAGTTGGTGATGGACGGGGAGGTCTGGCGTGCTGTGATTCATGGGGTCACAAAGAGTTGGACACGACTGAGCGACTGAACTGAACTGAACTGAACTGAACTGATATTAGGTATGCATATCGTATATATGTCTGTCTCTCTATCTATCTGGTGTAGAGGAGGAAAAAGAAAGAAGAGAAGGAGTAAGGAAGACCAGGTTTGTATATCTCTGGTATCTATCAAATTGGCCAAAAGTTCCTTTGTGATTTTCCTAACATCTTATGGAAAAACCCAAACCAAATTTTTGGCCAATGCAACACACACAGCATAGCACTGAATCTATAATGGCATTCAGTCAAACGTACATTTATTGTCTAATTGAGATGCTAGTAAATCACACCAAAAGTAAATGTCAGAAGGGATTTTCTTACCCAATTCGAATTAAATATACAATCTCAGTTAATAAAAAAAAAAGTACCAGTAAAACAGCACAATAAATAAGAGTGCCGTCTATCATGAAAAATCCGTCAAGCCACACCTCTAAATGTTGAATGTGTCTTTTAAAAGAGGGGGGAGTTAGCAAACACAGCCTAATCCCCACGATGCTGAGACTGACACAGTGTTATGTTTTCCACTAGTTTTACAATTTTGAAGCTACAAGGTATGAATTGCATACGAAAGTTTTGTGTGGGGAAAATGGCTTTGGATGGTGGGTCGGTACTGAGAATAAATCGTGATTCAGAATGCATCTGGGCATGTGGGTTGACGACTCCAGGAATCTATTTGCAGGAGCTTGTATCTATGAGATAGACAGTGCCCAGGAAATGTGTTCTGGGATTCCCTGGTGGTCCAGTGGTTAAGACTCTGCCTGCCAAAGCAGGGGACATGGGTTCGATCCCTGGTCCAAAAAGACTCCACATGCCTCGGGGCAACTAAGCTTGTGCATCACAAATGCTAAAGCCTGTGTGTCTAAGGCCCCTACTCCACAACAAGAGAAGCCCCCCACCATGAGAAGCACAAGCAACATAGCCAGAGAGTAGCCCTTGCTCACTGCAACTAGAGAAAGCCCACTCGAAGCAATGAAGACCCAGCACAGCCAAAAATAAATAAAATATAAATAAAATAAAGATTCTCAAAACAGAAGATGTGCTTCTATTTATACACAAGGGGGTGATGCATACTTGAGGGAAGCATGGCACTGCAAGGTTTTTTGTTTGGTTTTCTTATAAGACACAACGTCTGAGATTTTTAAAGAGAGTAGCCACAGAAAATGCTGAAAGGACCACTTTCAGGAGGGATTCTGCGAACATCCCAACAACCGTGCTTCTTACATTCCAGGTGACAGTGCCGCCAGGTAAGGTCATTTAACAGTTTCCTTACTTGGCACCTCAAGAGAACACTGGTGAGCTGACTAATGTCTCAGAAAGCTGCGAAGAGGGGATGTCTGCAGAGTAGTAGAGCTCCGCGGGATGGATCGAGATTTGAGTTTGCACACGCACGGCACACCTGCTGGAGTCTGCCAAATACTCCGAGAAGACGGCCAGGAGACGGAATCCCCACAGGCTAGACATCAATGTTTGAGTTATTGTGTTTAATAAAAACTCACAGGCACGTCTAGTCTGGTGAGCACGCATGACATCTGGAATATATTCGCCAATGCTTCTTTTTCCTACCCTGCGCACATTTGACATGATGGTAAGCCCAAAGTGTGAGCTCAATGAAACTGATAAGGGTTAAGGTTTAAGAGGACAACTATGGCACCCCTGTCTAATATCTGTATGAAATCTGGAAAACATGTTGTATCATTACCCCCATCAAACTTTTTTCCCCCTTTTTTAAAATATGTTTTAGACCCTCTAGGTCATTTGCATTTCGCTTCTTTCTACTTAACTTCAGTTTAATTTCTTGTATTTCCCTGCGGTCATAAATGAAGCGATTATTTGAAACTTTTAAAAATTCTAATATGGATGTTTAATGGTACAAATTCTCCCTAAATACTTTTTAGAGACAGAACACAACATTTTTTTTCTGCTGTGTGTTCATTTTCATTCAGGTCAATTTCTCTTTCGGCTTCTCTTAAATGCCTCCTTAATCCATGAATTATTTATAAGTGAGCTGATTAGCTACCAAATATTTGGAGTTGTCCTGTTATCTTTCTGTCAGTTATTTCCAGTTTGACTCTGTTGTGATCAAAGACCATAGTCTATGATTTTTTTTAACTCTTTTAAATTTGTTCACTTTTTGCTTTGTTTCCTTTAGCCTGTTTGTTTTGGTTTTCAATAGCCCAGTCTACTAAAATAGTGTCTCTTTTGCTTTTGAGGTCAACAGTTTTATAGTTGCTAACCAGAACAAGTGGATTTATAGTGTTGTTCAAATCTTCCATATATTTAATGAGATTTTGTGGCTATTTATGCTATCAGTTATTAAGACAGTAGTACTGCAATCTCTAGCCATTTCTCTTTGCCTTTTCACTTATTTTAGTTTTATTTATTTTAAAGTTCTATTGTGAGGTGTATAAACATTTAAAACTGTCATGCTCTCTTGGTTAATCGACCATTTTTCAGTATGTAACAACTTTTTTATTCCCTAGTAGTATTCTCTTTTTCTTTTATCTAGCATCTTGAGATCAAGAAAGCTACTCCAGTTCTCTTTAGAGCAATGTAATCATGGCTTATCTCTTTTCATTTTTTATTGTTAAGTTGTGTCTTTATGTTTAAAGTATGTTTCTTATAGAGAGCCTATAAATGGGTCTTTTTTTATATATATATACTAAATGGGTCTTGTTCTTTTTATACATTCTGACAATCTCTGCCTCCTAACTGGGCATATTTAGATCATGTATTTAATATGATTATTGATATATTTAGATTTAAATCTATAATCTATCTGTTCCATCTGTTGTTTGTCCCCTTTTCCCTTGTTTTGTCTACTTTCGGATTACCTATGTGATTTCATCTTATCTCCTTTTAGCTTTAACTGTAAAGCTTGTTAGCTTGAACTGTATTCTGTCCTATTAGTGGATGATTTGGAGAAGGCAATGGCACCCCACTCCAGTACTCTTGCCTGGAAAATCCCATGGACAGAGGAGCCTGGTAGGCTACAGTCCATGGGGTCGCCAAGAGTTGGACACGACTGAGTGACTTCACTTTCACTTTTCACTTTCATGCATCGGAGAAGGAAATGGAAACCCACTCTGATGCTCTTGCTTGGAGAATCCCAGGGACAGGGGAGCCTGGTGGGCGGCTGTCTATGGGGTTGCACAGAGTCGGACACGACTGAAGCGACTTAGCAGTGGGTGATTTAGGGTACTTTTGAAGTGATACCTTTATAATCTTTTGTTTTGAAATAGAAAGACAGATAGTTGCAAAGATAGTACAGAAAATTCTCTACCCTCTTCATCTAGTCAGTAATATTGGTGATTTGTTGGCTACATCTTAGAGTATAACATACATAATAGCATAACCAGACATTGACATTGATGTGTCTGTGTAGTTTATACCATTTAACCACATACGTAGATCTGAATAACCACTACCATGATCAAGATTCCCTCTTGCTACTCCTTTAAGTCACCGCCATCTCCTTTTCTTCCACAAACCCTTAACTCCTGGAAACCACTAATTTTTAATCAACAAAATTGCTATATAGTGTGTGCAGGTTGGTTTCTTTTCGTTATTGTTGTTTTCGTTTGGTTTTGGATTTAAGTTTTCATTGCTCTGAGTAAGTTCACTAGAAGTGTGATTGCTGGTTCATAAGGTAAGTGTATATTTTCCTTGAGAAACTACCAAACTATTTTCCAGAAGGGTTGTGTCATCTTATACTCCCATCAGCAATATACGAAAGATCCAGTTTCTCTGGATTCTTGTCAGCACTTGGTATTGTCCTTATTTCTATTTTGCATTTTCTAATATGTATGTGTCATAGCTCATCATGTTCTCAATTTGTATTTCCTTAATGGTTGGTGATGCTGAACATCTCACATCTACATATCCTCTTCGGTAAAGCGTCTCTTCAAGTCTTGTCCATTTTCTAACTGGATGTATTTTATCTGCAGCTTTTGAGAGCTTTCAAAATATATTTTCAATACTAGATTTATCAGGTTTCTATTTTGCAAATATTGTAGCTTGCCTTCCCAATATCTTAATCACAGAACAAAAGTTTTTAATTTTAATTAAGTCCAGTTTATTTATTTATTTGTTTTAATTTTCTGGATAGTCCTTTTGCTATCACATCACCGAGCTCAATTCTAAAGATTTTCTCCTATGTTATTGTCTAAAAGTTTTCTGGTTTTGTATTTAACATCTAATCAATGATCCATTTCGAGTTAATTTTTAAGAGATGTGTGAGGTGTAGATCAAGATTTCTTTTTTTGTTTTGTTTTTTCTCTTTTTGACCTATGTATGTTTGGATATCCAACAGTTCTAGCACCCTTAGTTGAAAAGACTATCCTTTCCCCCACTGATTTGCTTTTAGACCATTGCCAAAAATCACAGGTCATTCATATGTAAAGTTATTTCTCTGTTATCTACTCTGTTTGATTCTTCTCTGTGTGTGTCCCTCAGAATATACCACACTGTAAAGGTTACTGAAACAACATAAGTCTTGAAACTGGGTGGACTGATTTCTCTCACCTTATTCTTCATTTTCAAAATTGTTCTGGCAATTCTATTTTTTTCTGCCTATCCATACACATTTTAGCATAACCTTGTCTACATCTATAAAAAAGTCTTGCTGGGGTTTTGATAGGAACTGCATTACACCTCTCTACCACTTCGGGGAGAACCAGCATCTTTATCATGCTGAGTCTTTCAATCCTTGAATGCAGTGTGTTTCTTCGCTTATCTAATCTTTTCTTTTTCTCATCAGCATTTGGAAGTTTTCAGCACACAAGTTATGTATGTATCTTGTTATACATACATCTAACTTTCTTCACGTGTTTGTTTTAATCTTGTATTCTGTGATTTTGCTGACCACAAAGTGGTCCTTCTTGGCAGATTCTTTGGGATTTTCTACACAGACAATTATGTCATCTGTAAACAGGGATGGTCCTCTTTCTTCATGTATGACCTGCATGCTTTTTATTCCCATCTCTTACCCTTTTGTGGCTAGCTGAAACTCCCATAACAGCTTGAATAACAGAGGTGTCTTCTTCCCCATCTCAGGGAAAAAAAAATAATCCAGTCTTTCACCTTTATACACAAAATTAGCTAGATGTTTTCTGCACATACTCTTTATCATATTAAGGAAACTGTCCCCTACTGTTAGTTTTCTGAGAGTTCTGAGGGGTCTCCAAGTTTTTCAAATGCTTTTTTTTGGGCATCAACTGATGTGATCACAAGAGTGTCGCGCTTTAGCCTATCAGTATGATGGATTACGCTGTTTGAATTTTGAATACTGAACCAGTGTGGCATTCCTGTAAAGGGTATACTGGTTTTATATATTGCTGGGTACTATTTACAAATATTTGTCAAGTGCGTTACATCCATATTTATGAGGACTATCAATCTGCAGTGATTTTTCTCTTTTCATTTTATTTATACAGTGTTTCATTTTGGTGTCAGGGCAGAAAGCTTTCATAAAATAAATTTGGATATGTTCCATTCTGTTTTCTGGAAGATATTGTGTAGAATTGGTGCTAATTGTTCTTTAAACATTGGTAGAATTCTCCAGTGAAACCATCTGAACCTTGTGGGAAAGTCTTAAAATTACGAATTCAATTTTCTTAGCAGTTATAGGGTTATTCAAAGCATTTCTTTCCTATTGGGTGACTTGTGATAGTTTGTACTTTGCAAGAAATTGGTCTACTTTATCTGAGGTGTCAAGAGTATGTGTGTAGAGTTGTTTACAGTATTCTTTTATTATCCATTTTAATGTCTGCTGGGTCAATAGCAATTTCCCATTTCATTCCTGATGTTGGTAATTACTGCCCTCTTTCTTTCTTTTTTCTTTTTCCCCTCTGTTACTCTTGCTAGAAGTTTGCAATTAAAAAAATATATATTTTTTTAAAGAACCAGCTTTTCTCCATTGTTTTTCTATTTTCAAATCCATGACTTATGCTCCCATCTTATTTCCTGTTCCATTTGTGCTTGGGGAGGTGGGGGTGTATATAGATTTTCTTTCTCTGTTTTCTTGAAGTGGGAGCTTATTTATTGATTTTTAGACTCCCCACTCCTTGTTGTTTTGAAAGCATTTACTACTATGCATTTCCCTCCCATAGCTGCTTTAGCTGTCTCACAAGTTTTAACATACTATATATTTATTTTCATTAAGCATAATGTATTTTTTTTTCTTTCTAAAAAATTATCTTGAGGCTTCTTTAACCTATGGATTACCTAGAGTTTTACAGTTTAGTTTCCAAGCATTAGGAGATTTTCCTGTTATCTTTATGTTCAGGACATGGTTTATCTTGATATATGGCCTGTGGGCTCTAAGCAGAGTGCACTTTGTGCTGTTTGGGGGTGGAGTTATCTACAAATGTTGGTTGGACAAACAGCTCTGACCCCTCAGTGCAGATAGTCCACCAGCCTTCCCTGGGTTCTCCCTCTCTCTACATGGAAACTCTCTTAAGCCAGTGAGCTAGGGCAACAGTTCCCAGCTCTCCAAGGTCACTGTCTGTCATTGTTGGGAATACAGCGCCATGAACTGAATATCCTCTCCCCCCATTCAGTTGTTGAGACTCAATTCCTGTTGTGATGGTATTTGGAGGTGGTGCCTTTGGGAGGTGATTGTCATGAGGGTGAAGTCCCTCAGAATGGGCTTCCTCCTGCTCTATTATAAGAGGCCTCAAAGAGCTCCCTGACCTCTTCTCCTGTGTCTGAACACAATGAAAGGGAAGGCCTCTGTGAACCATGAAAGGACTCTCACCAGACACTAAATCCGCCAGTCTTAATCTAGGATTCCTCAACCTCTCCAACTGTGATAAATACATTTCAGTTTGTTTATAAGCCACCTAGTCTGTGGTATACATTTCTTATACCAGCACAAATGGACTAAGACATATACTGTCATGCAAACCAGCATGACATATATTTTGTCCTTTATACAGCCATTTAAGCTGACAGATTAAATCTGGTACCTGTTTTTCCATCTTGGCCAGAACTAGAACTCCAACCTCTTTTTCTGTTGTTGTTTTCCATTGCGGAGACACATTATCATATATACTGGCAACAGCTGGCATTTATTTAATACTCAGCTCTGTGCCAGGCACTCTGCTAAGGAATGTTCACTCATTAGCCTATCTAATAAATATTTTGAAGGCCTCATAGCTTCTGCCATCATTAAAAAATACAGTTCAAGCATTTTGTTTTTTAAAAAAGTCTTTTGCTGTTGTTGTTCAGTTGCCAAGTTGTATCTGACTCTTTGCAACCCCATGGACTGCAGGGCTTCCTTGTCCCTCCCCATCTCCCAAAGTTGGCCCAAGTTCATGTCCACTGAAGCTGTGATGGTATCCACCCATCTCATCCTCAAAAGAGGTCTACAGTATCCTAAATGAAAGGGGTTACTAACTAAAATATAAACACCCTTGATAAGTCTCTATTTAGTAAATGAGTTCTTATATTCCACACTTCAGTTGTGTACCTGGACACAAAACCAACAGAAGGCTTCAGAACATTTAGGGGAAAGAAACCAGCCCACCTAGAATCTGCTTAACATTCTTCACTCTTCTGAACTAAATTTCTTTGCTCAGCCCTCACATCAAATAAGCCTCAGGTGAGATAGTGCATCTCAGCAGCAGAGCTCAGTTTGAAACAGGAGCTCAGTAGGAATGACCACTAGAAAGCCGAGAGACCACCAGACGATAGCTTTCTAGACAGCGGGAGAGGACAAAAAAAAGCATGGTTATTCTTCCCACTTTCAAATATCTGCATTTTTGTTCAATACAGTGATACACGCTTGCACATATGCCCAAGATTTCTTCTTCCCGTTTTTGCCTGGTAATTTAAACAACAGATCAACCTGGTTAATTTTTAGACTTCTAAGAAGAAGTAATAATGAATAAGGGCAGGGCAAATCGCAACTGGACTTTTGAAGGAAATATGTGAGCAGATGCAAAAATGTTATAATTCCTTACCTATACAAATTATACTGGGATCTCCCTGGTGGTCCAGTGGTTAAGAATCTACCTTGTAATGCAGGGGACGTGGGTTCCATTCCTGGTTGGGGAACTAAGATCCCACCTGCCGCAAAGCAACTAAGCCCATGTGCCCTGCAACTAGTGAGTCTGCGTGCTCTGGAGCCTGCGCACTGCAACTAGAGACCCTGTGTGATGAAAGATCCTGCATGATGCAGAGAAGATCCTGTGTGCCACAGCTGAGACTTGATGCAGTCAAAACAGTCAAACGGACAAATTACATCTCCTTAATATTTGCTGTTGCTGAGTCGCTCAGTTGTGTCCGACTCTTTGCGACCCCATGGACTGCAGCATGCCAGGCTTCCCTGTCCATCACCAACTCCAATATAGCTTTGCCTCTCTCGCTTCCTTTATTGCTAAACTTCATGAAGGGAAGGCCACAGGTGTCTTATGTACTGCTGATTCCCCAGTGCCTACTATGTGTCTGACACACTGTAGATGCTCACTGAACACTGTCTAAAGGAGATTCACCACTTTCAGAAAGTCTCCAGGTCAGGGATATGTGGCAGGGACAGGATTTAGGAGTTGTTACTCCTCCAAGCAGCAGCTAAGACAAGACATCACCAATCAATCACAGCACTCCTCCCTGTTCAATCTATCTACACTCAGGCTCTGGATCCACTGCTTCAGACTTCAGGTTGCTCACTTGCTCGATCCCCTCCTCCCTTCCCAATGTACTCACATTTAGAATCCAGTGTATGAATAAATCATTTCACACATGGTCTGAGAAGGCAGAGTAAAACAGAGACCTAATATAAATAACAACCTCTCCTTCTAAACTGCTCTTTTCTGTGTTAACAACATAGGAGTGAGCTGTACTTGTATATGCCCCCAGCTCATGGCTAAAAGAATTAAAACAGCAAAAGAGAAATCTTGGATGGGTCAGAAAATATTTGGATAATCATGTTGATGTGTCCCCAACCCTTTTCAATAAACAAATTAATCTAACTGAGCAGATCAACTAGGGAAATAACATGTGATTATTCCAAAAGCAAAAGCGAAAAAACAAAACCCTTTCACTGCTCAACCATCTGCTTATTCCAAGTGGTCACCAGAGGAGGGCCTCTGAATTATGAAACTAATGGTCCAGTTGTAGAATACATCTCCTCAGATTTCTGTTCAGCACAGTGGGAGAGGACCCCAACTTTGGCTCTCCAGCCTCCCGCCCCAACCCCATGTCTCTTGGAGTGGGGAGTTTCTCATAGTTTCTCCTTTATTGGAATTTCTCATATCTAGCCTTGAGTGTCTGGGGAAAATGCAACTCCAAAGGGGTGGCTGTTGTTATCCAGTTGTTAAGTCATGTGCAACTATTTGCAACCCTATGGACTGCAGCACACAAGGCTTCCCTGTCCTTCACTATCTCCCAGAGTCTGTTCAAACTCACGTCCATTGAGTCAGCGATGCCATCCAACCAGCTCATCCTCTTTTACCCACTTCTCCTCCTGTCCTCAATCTTCCCCAGCATTAGGGTCTTTTCTAGTGAGTTGACCCTTTGCATCAGGTGGCTAAAGTACTGGAGCTTCAGCTTTAGCATCAGTCCTTCCAGTGACTACTCAGGGTTGATTTCCTTTAGGACTGACTGGTTTGATCTTCCTAATGTCCAAGGGACTCTCAAGAGTCTTCTCCAACACCAGTTTGAAAGTATTAATTCTTCAGCACTCAGCCTTCTTTACAGTCCAGCTCTCACATCTGTACATGACTACTGGAAAAACTATAGATTTGACTATATGGACTTTTGTTGGCAAAGTGATGTCTCTGCTTTTTGATACACTATCCAGGTTTGTCATAGCTTTTCTTCCAAATAGCACGTGTCTTTTAACTTTATGGCTGTAGTCACCATCTGCAGTGATTTTGGAGCCCAAGAAAAATAAAGTCTGTCACTGTTTCTTCTTTGTCCCCATCTTTTTGCCATGAAATGATAGGACCAGATGGCATGATCTTAGTTTTTTGAATGTTAAATTTTAAGCCAGCTTTTTCACTCTCCTCTTTCACCCTAATCAAGAGCCTAGTAATGGGGGTAAGACATAGTTAACAGCAAACAGTGCCTACTACTCAGAGAGTTCTGAATAAATTCTGGTGAGTAATAACTAATTTCTGAAGGCTTACTCTCTGCCAAGTACATACAAGGTTATCTATCTAAAACTCTCCAATCCTAAAAACAGGCCTTGAACAATAGATACAGTTTCCCTAACTGACAGGATTGAATAACCAAGTTCAGAGTTTAAGGAACTCCTCTAGACCACCCCATTGATGAATGGCTGAGTTGGGATTAGAACTCCAGTTTATTTAACTTCCAAGCCCACACTCTATTCACTAAACCATATTCATCTTGTCCCATAAAATTGGAGACCATGTGCTTTATTGATCACATATAGCAATATATCACCAATTTTATTTTTAAGACACTTTTTTCATAACATTTACAAGGCATCAAAAACTTTTGGAAAATTACTCTCTTTTATGTTGCACCTGTTTCATTTTATAGATCTAGATTTTGTAAGACACCCTTTCCACATTTTTAAGTGAAATTTATGTGGTCCCTGCTGGGGAGAAAAGGAAGGGAAGGGTAGGTAGGGAATCGGATGTTTAGTGCTACATGTAGAAACCTCCTTTGCAAAGAATATACTTGTAGAGAGAGATGAAGAGTTACCCCAGAAGAAAGAACATCTGGGTAAGAGAGACATCATCCCAGGTATTTTAGGAGAGCCATTAAGAAAACAATCTTCTGATTGACATGGACCCAAATCCCAGTTGGTCCACTTACACTCTGGGGCAATTTAAATAACTTACTTAACTTCCTACACCGAGGCTCTCTTTCCTAATGTGGGGATATTAATACCTTCACCCCCAGCTTTATTGAGAGGATTAAATGAGATAATCTGCGTCAAGGATTCTGCAAATTTGAACTGTTATGATCAATGATTAGCAATCTTGTGAATTCAAAACTCAGCCCTGAGGATATTATTTTCTTTTTGAACAAAACAAATACATCTATACAAACCCTTCAGTGCTCAGTGTTCAACAAAGGGCATTTACAGACATTCAATGAAAGTTGAACGGACGGGTCAGACTTCACACAACTGCCAAGCTCACAGATGTGGGCCAGGATCCAAAGCAAAAAAAAAAAAAAAAAAAAAAAGATTATAAATA
This sequence comes from Ovis aries, assembly GCF_016772045.2. Classification (NCBI taxonomy): domain Eukaryota; kingdom Metazoa; phylum Chordata; class Mammalia; order Artiodactyla; family Bovidae; genus Ovis; species Ovis aries. Next base: position 6,199,115 of record NC_056077.1, on the reverse strand, counting down.
AAGCTGTTGAACTCTGTGTAATTCAGGCAGAGGTCTGTGCAAGCTGTTGAGAAGACTGGAGCTTCACATTCAGGTAGACTGTGTGGAAATGCTTTAAGCCACCCAGGGCAAAAAGAAGCACATCTGTGTGCTACACCCCTAATGATGCCAGGGCTGAGCCTCGAGTCCCCAAACTCTCAGAGGGATTCTGCTTTTATTGTGACCCTTTGCGCAGACAAGGGTACTATCCACACTATTTAACCACCACCCCCCTGGACAGCATGCACCCCACCGCCAATCAGAATGCATTCTGACCATCATCAGCTCTGCAGGGAGGACCTCCTCTTCTGCCTACCAGCAAGTCATCACAATGGAATTAGAAATCAGCTCTATCAGATTCCTGAGTTTAGGGTTTGCTCATTTGTTGGAGGGAGGGTTTTTTTTTTTTTAAGACTTTACTTGGGGAGTAGATTTAGATTCATAGTAAAATTCAGAGGAATATACAGAAATTTCCTACATCACCACTGCCCCAACGTACATAACCTCCCCCACTATGAACATCCTCCAGTTGATGGGTACATTTGTTACAACTGATGTACCTATGCTGAACGTAGTACCCCCCAAAGCCTACAGTTTTCATTAGGATTCATGCTGGGTGTTACATATTTGATGGGTTTGGACACATGTATAAAAACATGTACCCATCACTATAGTATCATACAGAGTATTTTCACAGCCCTAAAAGAGCTCAGGCTTTTAATCACTGTGGTCTATAATCACGAATTATGTGTGTGTGCTAAGTCACTTTAGTCGTGGCCACTTTTTTGCAACACTATGGACTGTAGCCCGCCAGGCCCCCCGTCCATGGGGATTCTCCAGGCAAGAATACAGGAGCGGGTTGCCATGCCCTCCTCCAGGGGATCTGCCCGACCCAGGGATTGAACCCATGGCTCTTATGTCTCCTGCCTTAGCAGGCAGGTTCTTTACCACTAGCACCACCTGGGAAGCCCTCCAAATTGATCTCTAGACCTTATACTTAGAGACTCTGATTCAGGAAAACAGACTAGGGACTGGGCATCTTGACAAAGTTCAATCATGTTTCTGATCCTCAGCCAGCTATGAGAAACATCCAATAAATGACTAAAGTGTCTTTCATCTCTAGAATTCCATAATCCATTTAAAAGTCAATCTGGTCTCAGTGTCTCTAATGATGATTCTGAAAATAGTATGGGGCTCCAGGAAACTGGCATCTCATATAAAAGTCCTTATTACTCATTAGTGAAAATTTGCCGCAAAATGACCAGTTTCATTGGTAACCAATGACATCATCGTGTGTGTGTGTGTGTGTGTGTGTGTGTGTGCACGCGTGCACGCGCACGTGTGCATCTTAGTCACTCGGTGGTGTCCAACACTTTTGTGACCCCATGAACTGTAGGCCACCATGCTCTTCTGTCCGTGGGACTCTCCAGGCAAGAATACTGGAGTGGGTTGCCATTTCCATCTCCAGGGGATCTTCCCGACCCAGGGGGTGGATCCAGTCTCCTGCACTGCAGGTGGATTCTTTACCATAGGAGCCGCCAGGGAGGCGCCACGGCATCATTATCATCTTTTGGTCCAACCCCCTTTTCAGGACTGAATAGATGGATGCCGCATACTTACTGCTTGCTGTGTGATATATCTCATGGCCCACAGTGAACGCAAGGGAGAACAAATGAATACTCCCAACCCACTCTTCCCCCATCTTCAGTGACTGCACTGGCGAACAATTCTACGTCTATAAATCCTTCACATCTTCTCAGACTTTGCTCTGATGCCCTCCTCCTCTGCAGATAAAGAGTTATAATTACTCTAGGCTTCTTTCAGGAAAACAAATACTCAAATCAAAGCAAGGAGGGATTGCCAAGGTGGGAAATTATCTTTTTAACATACAGCCCAGGCATATCTGAAGAGCATCAAGATTATCTCCATGGTTATTTCCAAACCCTCCAAATTATTTCCTGGAGGAACATGCTGAAGAAGCTGAAACACCTGTCAGCACATTAAGACCTGAGGTTCTGATAAGCTATTCTCTCTTCTTAAAGTGAGGCATTCCATGCACGTTTTAGGAAGGCACCTCATGGGGCCATTCTCTCTTCTAAACAGCTTTTCCCCACAGTTCGTTTGTCCTACAGGCATCAGCACTTAACCATGAGAAGGACCACTTCTTCCCAGAGATGGAAAGAACCTAGATGGAAGTTAACACAGGACATAACTTCAGCCCAAAGTGTGAATAGGCAGAATCTTGCTTTCACACCAATTCCTACCTTCAAACAAACAAATCTGTGATCGTGAATTCATCCCTCGGTTTCTGCTGGGGTTTCCCTCCAAGATCTTCAGAGATACCACAATCTGGGGATGCTCAAGTCTGTTACATGAAATGGCACAGTATCTGCATAGAACCTAAGCGCAGCCTCCTGTTTGCTTTAAATCATCTCTCCGTGTGTTAGCAGCTCAGTCGTGTCCAACTCTTTGCGGTCCCATGGACTGCAGCTTACCAGCTTTCTCTATCCATGGAATTCTCCAGGCAAGAATACTGGAGTTGGTTGACATTCCAGTCTCCAGGGGATCTTCTTGACACAGAGATCCAACCTGGGTCTCCCACACTGCAGGCAGATTCTTTACCATCTGAGCCACCACAGAAGCCCTTTAAACCATCTCTAGGTTACTTATAATATCAAATACAATGATAATACTATGTAAATAATTGTAAGCACAAAGCAAATGCTATGTAAAGGGGTGCTGGCATGCAAGAAATTCAAATTTTATTTTTTGGAACTTTCTGGAATTTTTCTTCAAATATTTCCAATTTGTATTTGGTTGAATCCATGGAAGTGAAATCCATAGATCTGTGCTCTGTGCTCAGGTACTCAGACATGCCCAACTCTTTGCGACCCCATGGACAGTCACCTGCTAGGCTCTTCTGTCCATGAGGATTTTCCAGGCCAGAATACTGGAGTGGGTTGCCATGTCCCCGGGAGATCTTTCCCAGTCAGGGATCAAACCCAGGTCTCCCACATTGCAGGCGGATTCTTCACCGTCTGAGCCACCAGGGAAACCCAAGAATACTGGAGCGGGTAGCCTACCCTTTCTACATCGGATCTTCCCAACCCAGGAATAGAAGTGGAGTCTCCTGCATTGTAGGTGGATTCTTTACCAGCTGAGCTACCGAAGAGGAAGCCAAAAATCCATGGATACAGAAGGCTAATGATATTAAGGTTTACAGGTCTTAACTTAGAACAGAATGAGTAAACTCTGTAGCCAGTCAGAAACCCTTCAGTAACAAATCACACTGTAGGGTTTTGATAACATTCCTAGAGGCGGAGATATTAGGCTGTCCAGGCAGCTAAACATAGACTCTTGTCTTTGTTAATTTGGTCTATTATCAGCAGGGAAGCCTGGTGTGCCACAGTCCATGGGGTCAGAAAGAGACACCAGAGTAACTGAACTGATCAGCATTTTTACATTTTCTAGTAGATTTGTTGGAAGGCTTCAGGAGACCACCACGCTCATCTTGTCAGCCACTAGAATGCCTGCAGGACTGTAAAACAAGGCAGGCACTTGATAAGCAATTTTTGGATAAATGAGTGAAAGAGTGAGTGAATGAATTAGACTAGCCACGCTTGTTACTCCAGACTGAATATTAGAATCAATTGGGAAGCTTTAAGAAAAAAAAAAAAATCAGAAGATCAAAACAGTCAATCCTGAAGGAAATCAGTCTTGCATATTCATTGGAAGGACTGACACTGAAGCTGAAGCTCCAATACTGTGGCCACCTGATGCAAAGAACTGACTCATTGGAAAAGACCCTGATGCTGGGAAAGACTGAAGGCAGGAGGAGAAGGGGATGACAGAGGATGAGATGGTTGGATGGCATCACCGACTCAACAGGCATGAGTTTGAGCAAGCTCCAGGAGTTGGCGATGGACAGGAAAGCTGGTGTGCTGCAGTCCATGGGGTCGCAAAGAGTCAGACACGACTGAGCTGAACTGAAAACAAGAACACCAAAAAAAACCCCTGATGCTCAGACCCCAATCTTAGAGAAATCAAGTCAGAATCTCTAGGGCTTGGAGACCCCTTACCTCCCTCCTTACTTCTCTCTCTCTGAAATATTTAATTATGTACTGTGCAATGGTGGCTGAGAAAGAAGAGATGAGAATAATCATATTTAAAAAACGAAGCTTCTTAGTTTAGTATGGAATATTTCCATTGCATATCTCATATCTGAGGCCATGAGAATATCTGAAAAACAGGATCAAATGAATTATTTAAAGACATCCCCATATGCTTTGTTGACTGTGTTAAAAGAAATGAATGCTGATAAGAAAAACACTACTTTGACTAAGTGTGTGTGTACATACATAGACACATAGATACAGGTAGACAGATACACAGACATGTCCATATATACATGTACAGCATTAACTAAAAATTCATCAGTTCTTCTTCACTGTTTTGAATGGAACATGGATTAGATTAACTATCCCGATTATGCAGAGAAATTTAGCTTAATGACCTACAATTACTTTAATGGCTTTGAAATTCAGAAGGTAAGAAGACACTGTGCTTTTTCCATTGAGCATTAAATATAAAATGCCTCTGATTGACTGTCATGAAAACCCAATTTTATTGCTATTTGAATTATTCAGAATCAATATCCGGCATTAGCCAGCATGGGGAAGCTCAAATATAAGGCAGCTTCGGAAAAAAGGTTTGCCTATACTGAGTAATTGTGCTTTGTGTGGAAGATAATGAGCTGTTTGCTGCATGTCACCACTTCAGATGCATCGAGAATTAACAACTTTATCTTCCCTTTATATTATGTAATGAAAGGGATTACTTCATAGAGATGAACAATTTTCAAGGTTATGAAACATTCAAAATACAGTTGGGCTCAAGGAAACTCGCCTCCTCTATAAGGAGAGAGAGACGTTCTTAACTGTTTACACAAGAGAGAAATTTGCTAAAGTTATGTTTTCAGTTATTTGATGAGTAAACTGCAACCCTATATTTCCCCAAGCTGAAAATTGCTTATAGGCAAAAATACGACACCAGAGTCGTCTTGTAGAAGCTCCACTTCAGATGTAACTGTTAGAAGTGGTGCTGCTTGAAGAAATTTGCCAGAAAGCAGAATGAAAAAGTTAGGGAACAAGAGGTGAAAAAAAAGAATAAACAAACAGTGTCAGACTGTCACATCTTTACAGTGCAGCTGACCCTATGCTAAGAACCCAACTGCGTTATTTCACAGAAGCATCAGGACAAACCCATGAAGGCCCAACTAGTATGATCTCCCCATTTTCCAGATGGGGAAGGTAAAGGGACTTGAGAAAATTTTCTTCTCTCTCTAAGTGCATAAGAGCTATAGCTCAGATTCCAAAAGAGGCTATATGATTTCAAAGCGAAATAATGAAATCCTATATTCTAAGAAGACCCTGATGCTGGGAAAGGTGGAAGGCAGAGGATGAGATGGTTGGATAACACCATCGACCCAGTGGGCATGAACTTGGGCAAACTCCAGGAAAGAGTGAGGGCCAGGGAGGCCTGGCGCACTGCAGTCCATGGGGTCACAAAGAACTGGACGCAACTTAGAGACTGAACAAAAATATTCTAGGAATTATCTTGCTCAAATGATATAAGATGAGGAACCGAGAAATGAAGTAACATGCAAAGGAAAACATGAAAGACTCAATCGGCTTTCAAGGCAGAAGTCGGCTGGGTCCTACTGAAATCAATATGGTACTTCAAGGAGGTGCTAATGTGTGTTAGACTTTGTGCTAAGTGGCTGGGCATCTGTAAGTGGGCCCATGCCTCAGGCTCACCTCTAGGAAGGAAGAGCTAGGTACCCCAGACCCAATTCACACTGAAACTCTGCATAGCTGCTGAACTCCACTCACACAGGTCTCCCAAGAGCTGTTTATACTGTCTCCTCTCCTCTCATTAAAGTCCTGGCTCAGGCTAATAAATCAGTGTACAATTTGCGTATAATCTAATTTTTGCCTTGTGCTTCATCTGGTGTAGGTGGGAAGCAGGGGGAAAATGAAAAAAAAAAAAAAAAAGCAACAACTGGAAAATGAAGACTAATGAGAACTTGGATCCTTAAGAAAATATCCTTTAGAGATGCCCAGTTGGAGGTTGTTGGGGGGCGGGGGGGGGGGGGAAAAAAGAGGCAAGAAATGAGAGTGGCCTCTTCCTTCTGTGAAACTGTGACTTGTAAGGGTGCGTTTAAAGCCCTACATCCATATAGCCAGATATGTGAGAGTCACGAGGAGTTTCCCGTATGTGCAGTCACTCCTCTGGGTCTGCACTGCCTCGCTCCCCGGCTGGGCAGCACAATGGTGGTGTCATCAAGAGCTGTGAGCTGGGTCCTGGCGGTGTCTTCTGTTTCCCTCCCCAGATGCTTATAGCGCAGCCAATAATAATTCCCAAACCACCCCCAAGTCATCCCACAGAGAACACTCGGCGTTCCTAAACACTAGCCAGATATATTAGGTACCCGGGTAAGGAACATAGCAATTACATAAGCTGATGGTATTCAAAGACAGAAGTGGAAGGAGGAAGGAGCCACGGAAAAAGAAGAGTGTGTTTGCACACTGAGGGTTTCAGTTCCAACATTCCTTGCTAACTTGGTCTTCGGGTGGCCACGCGTGGCTGAATGCATTACGTTGGCTGAAGCAGTGGAAGATTACAAGGACGGTAGCTGCTTACTTTAAAGGCATTCTTCTTTCCTCTCGTTTTTTACCGGGACCTGAACACGCCAAAGCATTGTACTGATTGCCGTTCACCTGGCGCCATGTTAACCATCGCCTACACAGGACTGAGGACAGGTCGGATTTCATCTCATTTACAAAGCCTGGCTTCCGGGGTGGCGCTAGTGCTAAAGAATCTGCCGGTCAGTGCAGGAGATGCGGGAGATGTGGGTTTGATCCCTGGGTTGGGAAGATCTCCTGGAGGTGGGCATGGCAACCCACTCCAGTATTCTTGCCTGGAGAATTCCATGGACAGAGGAGCCTGGCGGGTTATAGTCCTTAGGATCAGAAAGAGACAGACACGACTGAAGCAACTTAGCACAAAGTGGGGGGAAAGTTCTCTTCTGCAGGTGCAAGATTTGCTTTTGTCCATTAACAGGAAGCAATTTGCAAGGACTCTTAATTAAAACCTAGTGGGACTATTATATAAAACTGGAGTCACAGTGAAGCTCAAAAATTTCCCTCGATGGGGGAAAAAAACCAGTCAAGGTCTAGAGAAAAGAGGTGAGCTCTTTCTATGCAGGAAATTGGATTCAGTTTTAATAACAGTAAAAAGGGAATATACTGCCCCCTCCTGGCTCTGCCAAACAAAGTCCCATTCTATTTAACATCGAACAGCATAATGATACAGGAGTCAAACTGAACAAATCTCAGATCCTCTCTCTTAGTCGAAGAGAGCAAGGTTGATTTGCAATTCTGAAAGGATAATGAAAGGGCCAGTGTTATTATTTAATACAAAAATAGATTTCCTGGTTCCTCTCAAGTGTTTATCATCAGATACAGGGAACAATATCAAACTGAATTATCAAGGATCATCTCTGATAAATCAAATGAAGAACACAGCTGGAAAAAAAAAAGGCAAACTGTGAACAGCCCGATGCTTGAGGAGAATACAGAGCCCCATAAAATACATTAAAACGATAGACTCTTAGTTTTGGATTCCTTTACAGAAGAAAGACAAATATGCCCTAGATGTGGAGTTTGAGATCTGATGACTCAGCAGAACTCTTACATGTTGACGTTGAGGAAAATACCCACTTCTCCCCTATTGCTAACTGGGCACCATGCATGCCTTCAGCCAAGGGCCAATCTTCCTGGCTCTCCTTTTCCCCCCCTTGGTTTATGCCTGCTTGGTATTCTCTGTTCAGCCATGGAATGAAGTTGGGAAAGTGGTGGGAACCCTCGGGCAGGACACCCAGATCCCTCAGGTTAAGACCCAAAGGTGGTCATGGTGGTTTAGTTGCTAAGCCTTGCCCGACTCTTTGCAACCCCAAGGACCACAGCCAGTCAGGTTCCTCTGTCCATGGAATTTCCCAGACAAGAATACCACTGTGGGTTGCCATTTCCTTCTCCAGGGGCTCTTCCCAACCCAGGCATCAAACCCATGTCTCCAGCATTACAGGTAGAACCACCAGGGAAGCCCTAGACCTAAAGAACGTAGTCAGAAAAACTCATCACCAGCTACTAAAAAGGTTTCTCTTTTATTTTTTAAAAAATATCTTCACTTAGGACAAATATTTACTTCTCTATGTCATTCTTTGTTCTAAAAATGAGACTATGCCTTTAAAAATATTCACATATGCACATAATAAAATCAAACATAAAGAGCACAATATAAAATAGTAAGTGAAACATCCCCTGTCAGTTACCTTCTCCGGAGGAAACCAGTTAATTTTGGGTGTGGAACCTGCCAGAAACTCTATGTATATGCAAACACACTCTATCTATAATTGTATTTATTTTCCTACTCAAATAGGAACATACTCAATATAACATTTTGCACTTTGAATTTTCATTAAGAGTAGACCTGCATTGCAGGCAGATTCTTTACTGTCTGAGTCACCAGGGAAACCCCAAGAACACTGGAGTGGGTAGCCATTCCCTTCTCCAGCGGATCTTCCTGACTTAGGGATTGAACTTGTGTCTCCCACATTGCAGGTAGATTCTTTATCATCTGAACCTCCAGGGAAACCCTGCTATATAGAATTTTGCCCTTTGTATCTTTGTCAAGAGGAGACCTTTGGGATCACTCCATAGCCGCACCTTCTAAATTGTTCTCTTTTTCATCCATGGTTGCATAGTGCTGTATTTTATGACCTACATAGTTTCAAGTAATCCTCACGAAGACTTTGTACAGCCTGTGCCTATAGTATGTCACTGTACAGGTGAGAAATATGAGAAAATTCTTATCTGAAGCCACAGAGTACTTAGTGGGGGGAACCAGGATTGAAGCCCCACTTTTATCCACTCTCTATTGGGGCTGCTATCACAAAGATATCAGAAACTGGGTGGTTTAGAAATAACATTTATTTATCATAGTTTCAGAGGCAGGGAAATCCAAGATCAAGGCACCAGCAAATCCACTGTCTGGTGAGGATATGCAGACACTCATCTTCTCCTTGTACCTTACTTACCAGGCAGCTCTGGTGAGCTCTCTTTGGTCTTTTTAATAAGAGCACTAATCCCCTTCATGAGGGCTCCACCCTCATGAGCTGATCACCTTCCAATGGGCCCACCTCCTAACCACATTAGGACTGGCACTGACGCTAGGGCTCCAGTGCTTTGGCCACCTGTTGTGAAGAGCCAACACACTGGAAAAGACCCCGGTGCTAGGAAAGACTGAGGGCAGAGGGGGCGGCAGAGGGCGAGATGTTTAGACAGCATCACTGACTCAACAGACATGACTTTGAGCAAACTCCAGGAGACAGTGAAGGGCAGGGGAGCCTGGAGTGCTGCAGTCCACGGGGTTTCAAAGAGTTGGACACAACTTAGGGACTGAAAAACAACCTAATCAGATTGGTGATTAGGTTTCAATGTACAAATCTCGGTGGGGGGGGAGATATAAAAACTTGCGGGGGGATATAAACTCTTGTATTACGGCATTCACTGTATTATACTGCCCTCTTAAATATTAGCTATTGTTACTATTGTAAATTTTACACTAGCATTAAAAACCAAGATGAACAGATTGTGAAAATGGTATCGGTGTCAACCTCACCACTCTGAGGACACTGCCAATCCCTCCCAGATGTCTATGCGTCTCTCAGAGCCTTCCTTCTTAGCTCTGATGGGAGCTACTTAGGGGTGACTAATCCAAGGTCAACCTCCAGAACCTGGAGCACCTTTGAATTGCCTAGAAGCAGAGGGTTCCCTCGTCCCCACAAACATGCACTCCAGCCCCCGGGCGGTCAGACCAGGCACAGATGTCGGTGTGCCGAAGCTGCATTTGGGTTTCTTACTGATGAATATTACAGCCAACATACCCATCTGGCCGCTGAGATAAATAACGTAAAAATGAAGATATGCCTACATAATTCATGCAGTATTGATGAACAGAGCCCTCCATTCAGACTGCTCCTACAAATCATTTAATTATGGGCTGCATGACACTCAGAGAGAAACGACATTTTAGCCATGTTTAAATGGGTATGGCCTGGAGACGTTCAAGTTCACAAGAGGGAAACTCAAGAACTCCCCTCAATTATTCTGGAGAAATCTGTGGATTCTCATAAACACCAAGCAAACATGGTACTGAACCCATGACACGGTTCCTCTGGGTAAAGTGGCATTCTGTTTACCCTCAAGGTAAGGGTTCTCTCAAGGGTTTGTGCAGCTTTCTCCAGGAGGTTGTGGATGGGAGTGAGAAGATGAAAGATGGCCAGCTACTCTACAGATGGCACACCTCCCAAGGAGGTAGCCAAGAAGACACGACCTGAACACCTCACTCCCGTTAGGAAAACTATTATAAACAAAGCAAAACAAACCCAGAAAAGAAAATAACCAGGGTTTGCCAGGACACGGAGAAATGAGAACCTTTGTGCACAGTCGGCAGATGTAAAATGTTGCAGCCACTGTGGAAAGTAATACAGCGGTTCCTCAAAAGCAGAAACAAAGAGTTAGCATATAATCCAGCATTACCACTTTGCGGAAGAAGCTCACAAAAATTGAAAGCAAAGCCCCAAAGAGGTATGCGTATACCCATGGTCTAAGCTGCCTTATTCACAGTATACAAAAAGTCAAGGCAACTCAAGGGTCCACTCATGGATGAATGAATGACCAAAACATAGACTATACATACAGTGGAATATTGGGCTTTCCCCAGGTGCCACTAGTGGTAAAGAACCTGCCTGCCAATGCAGGAGACGTAAAAGACGTAGGTCTGATCCTTGGGCTGGGAAGGTTCTTTGCAGTAGGAAATGGCAAGCCACTCCAGTATTCTTGCATGGAGAATCCCACAGAGAGAGGAACCCGGCAGGCTACAGTCCATAGGGTCCCAAGAGTCAGACACTACTGAAGCAACTCAAGTGTCCATCCATGGATGAATGAATAAACAGAATGTGGACCATACATACAATTGAATATTATCCAGCCCTTACAAAGGAAGGAAATTGTGAGCCAAGCTACAACAGGATGAACCTTGAGGATATTACGCTATGTGAAATAAGCCAGTCACAAAAGGCAAACAACCTGTATGAATCCACTTACATGAGGTCCCTAGACTTGTCTAACTCGTGGAGACAGAGGTAGGAATGGTGGCTGTCAGGGGTTGGGGGGCAGGAAATGGGCACTTGCTCTATAATGAGCATAGATTTTCAGTTTTGCAAGATGAGAAAGTTCTGGAGACTGGTTACACAACAATGTGAATATATTTCCTACTACTGAACCATAGACTTTAAAAAGGTTGGAATGGTATACATCACAGTATGTGTCTTTTACCACAGTTAAATTTTTAACATTATGTGAAGAGGAGACAAAGCATCCAGCAGAGGACACATTCTGCTCTGTATCCTGCACTGACTCTGCCTGACCCTGAGTTACGAGATCTATATTTATGACGTCTTTGTAACCCTCATGCTACTTATGTCAAATGGGCACTGCCCCATCTTCTCTGGGATCCATCTATGGCTTAGAAACCAGCTAACATCATGATAGGGGTGAAAGCAGTGACAGATTTAATTTTCCTGGGCTCCAAAAATCACTGCAATGGTGACTGCAGCCATGAAATTAAAAGATATTTGCTCCTCGGCAGAAAAGCTCTGACAAACCTAGACAGCATATTAAAAAGCAGAGACATCACTTTGCTGACAAAGGTCTGTATAGTCAAAGCTATGGTGTTTCCAGTAGTCGTGTACGGATGTGAGAGTTGGACCATAAAGAAGGCTGAGTGCCAGAAAATTGATGCTTTTGAACTGTGGTGTTGGAGAAGATTCTTGAGAGTCCCTTGGATAGCAAAGAGGTCAAACCAGTTAATCTTAAAGGAAATCAACCCTGAATATTCAATGGAAGGACTGATGCTGAAGTAGAAGCTCCAGTACTTTGACCACCTAATGTGAAGAGCTGACCCATTGGAAAAGACCCTGATGCTAGAAAAGATTGAAGGAAGAAGGGGGTGATGAGATGGCTAGATAGCATCACCGAGTCAAGGGACATGAATATGAGCAAACTGCTGGAGATAGTGGAGGACAGGGAAGCCTGGGGTGCTGCAGTCCATAGGATTACAAAGAGTCAGACAAGACTCAGCAACTCAACAACAAAAAACATCTTGGTGGCAGTCTGTCAGGGTGAAGTAGACGGATCCTGGAAAGAGAACTACTCAATCATAGTTTTGCTACCCAGCAATAAGCTCCATCCTTCAGGAGCACCTACTCCATCAGCGAATAGGGAAACACACTCATGAAGGAAACCCACGTTTCCCACCACTTATATAGGTCCTAGCACAAACAGAGTGCCTCCTGTCTCTTGCCGTAGCTGAAGCATCTCTCCTCACTTGCCACCTGCCAGCAGTACTGCTCTCACCCTTGTTTCTTCACTTTGCTAACCTCTTTCCAGCTTTGAGGGCTTTGCCCTTGCTGTTTACCTGCCCTGGCTCACCCTTTCTTGACTTATCCTTTGTTGCCCCTCCTGCACCCTTAAGCCTCCGCTCAAGTGTTACCTCTTCTGAGATGGCTTCATTTTGGAACAAGTTGTTCTAAAGATGGGCCTCTCCCACCACCACCAACTATCACACCATCAATTACTCTATTGCATCCCTATACAGATTCCTTTATGTAATTTATCAAAACCCGTAATTATCTTGTTTACATATGTGTTTACTTCTTTATCACTGATATCTCCCACTGAAATGAATGGGGCTTCCAAGGTGGCGTTAGTGGTAAAGAACCTGCCTGCCAATGCAGGATACTTAAGGCTCAGGAAGGCCCTCTGGAGCAGGGTGTGGCAACCCACTCCAGTATTCTTGCCTGGAGAATCCCATGGACAGAGAAGTTTGGCGGGCTACAGTCCACTGGGTCACAAAGAGTCAGACAGGACTGAAGCAACTTAGCACAGCACGCACTGAAATAAAAACAAGGATGGAGGATTCACCACTTCATACCTGCACCTGGAATAGTCCCAGCCTACCTGGAAAGGACAGATAAATAGATATTAGCTGCCATTATAATTTGGTACAGTAACTTTGTTCCAATGAGACAATGAAAGTGAAGGACCGAGACATCTTTCATGGAACTCAGCAGTCAGGTTTTCCGCAGAAAACATCCACCAACTGGGTGAGAACTAATCACTGGCTTTGAAAGAAAACAAAGACAGACATTCTCATGCATTCAAATCCAGGACTCCTCTGGGCAGGAGCCACTCTCCCTCTGGGTCAATTGAGGGAACGCCTGAAGAACCCAGTCTTTCCTTTGGGTCCATGTTCAGACTCACAGCGCCCACAGAACAGACTAATGGCACATCCCTGGTCCAGCAGCATCATCAATAACCAAACCTCGTGACTGGGGCTTTCAACTGGTTTATCGCTTGTCAGTTCCAAAGACGCTTGCAGAGCTGACAGGGAGAGTCAATCCGGAATGTGACATATACAAATCACTATATTTCTGGGGGGAAAAAAATTACTTCCACGTCTCAGGCTCACAGGCTATCTTAATCCATCTGGTTGACTATGCACGATTTGGGGTTGTTAAATCTCTGCCTGTGAACCTCTGAGTTGGGCATTTTTGAATTTGACATAATGAGTGTCAAACATGTCAAGCAGATACATGCTCTCAAATTTCTCATCCTCTTGTAGATGAGACTCCATTGGATGGTACACAGTCTAGAACTAACATATACACACAACAACAAAGGGGGGTTGACTTATTACAAAACAGAAGTTTAAGGCTCCAGGCTCAGTTAGATGTAGGTGCCAACACCCAAATGATTTCTGAAACGAACATCCTTTTAACAGTTTGTTCTGTGCTCAGATTGGCCTGCCCTAGTGTCTCAGTCCAATCAGGTTGCTCTGACAGAATACTGTAGACTCAGTGGATTAAAGAACAAAATTATTTTTCACAGTTCTGAAGAATAAGAAATCAAAGATCACGGTACCAGCAGAAATGATGCCCCATAAAAGCCCACTTCTTGATTTGCATGTGGCTACCTTCTCACCGTGGGCTTCTCAGGTGGCTCAGCGGTAAAGAATATGCCTGCCAGTGTAGGAGACCTGGGAGATGCAGGTTCAATCCCTGGGTCAGGAAGACCCCCCTGACAAAAAATGGCAGCCCAGTCCAGTATTCTTGCTTAGGAAAGCCCATGGACAAAGAAGAAACTGGTGGGTGGGCCACAGTCCACAGGATTGCGAAGAGCAGGACACAACTGAACAACTGAGCACACACAGGCGCCTTCCCAGTGTTTCCTCAAGTGATAGCCAGAAGACCAAGAGAAACAGAGACAGAGGCTGGGCGGGGGTGGTCCCTTCTCTTCTGATAAGGGTATTAATCCCACTTATGACTGTTCCGTCTTCATGACCTAATTAACTCCCCAAAGTCCCATCTCCAAATACCATCACTTTGGGGCTTAGGTTTCCAACATACAAATTTTCCAGGGGTGCAAACATGCAGTCTGCGACACCGATGTACTACAACATGGTCATCGGATATCTCAGGCCACCATCCTGTTCATTTCATAACCTCAGGGAAATGAGTTCCTTTCCAGGGACAAATCTCATTGGATAGAGCTGGTCACATGTCCATTGGTGAGCCAATCACCATGCCCAGAGGAAAGGAAAATGCTGATTGGAAGAGCCCAAGTTACCAGGAGTTGGAGGGAGAGTCAGTCCTTTCTGAGTGAGTCAGACATTTCCAGGATGGGTTCTATTCCAAGAAGATAGAGGAGGAAGTTCTGGGCAGGCAGGTAAGCAAGCAATCAGATTTTAGCTGCAGAAATGGGCATGTGAAGGCAGAGTCTCCCACTAAATAAGAGAAATGCAGTAAAAGAAAATAAAACAAAATAGAAAAAAAAATTTACCCTGCGATGGTTCTTCTCATCTCCTAGTTGCATGTATATGCGTAGGTATGGGAAAGAAGAGGGAACTGGGGTGGAAATTAGGGGAGTTGTTAGGTATCAGGAATACCAAGAAGATGGTATCTGAGGTGGATTTATAAAAGTGAAGAGCAGCTTGCCTGGGTAAGCAGTCTAGGCAAGGGGAAAGGAAGTGCAAAAGAAATTTCTTGCATCATTTCTAACAACAATGTTATGAGGAAGAGTATTAAAATCCCCATTTCGGAAATGAAGAAAACTGCCAATGGTCGCTCTTTTCGGTGGGATTTGCTTCAGGACAGTTGGGCTTCCCAGGTGGTGCTAGTGGTAAGAACCTGCCTGCCAAGGCAGGAGACAAGAGATGTGGATTTGATCTCTGGCTCGGGAAGATCCCCTGGAGGCACGGCAACCCACTCCAGCATTCTTGCCTGGAGAATCCCATGGACAGAGGAGCTTGGTGGGCTACAGTCCATGGGGTCACAAAAAGTCAGATACAACTGAAGTGACTTACGTCTCAATCTAACTCCAAAAAATAATAATAATAAAAAAAAGGGCACACACACACGCATCTTTTCACCAGGACCACCATGTATCAGTACAGATGAGCAGGGTGAGCTGGTACAACTGCAGAGGTTCCATTCATGTAGACTGGCGGGGTGAATGGCGGCCCCTAGAGTCGGAGCCTGGAACTCTGGCCAACTGTGCACGGTGAAGTGAAGCCGCTCAGTCGTGTCTGACTCTTTGTGAACCCACAGAATTCTCCAGGCCAGAATACTGGAGTGCAGGTCTTTCCCTTCTCCAGGGGATCTTCGCAACCCAGGGATTGAACCCAGGTCTTCCTCATTGTGGTGGATTCTTTACCAGCTGAACCACAAGGGAACCTGCATTAGCCACTGGACCAAGGAGACAGGTAGCAGACTGAACCTTAATCCCAAGGCACCTTCATATTTTGCTAAGAAAATTGGATGGTATTAGTTAATGTTCCTATGAAACACACTATTTTATTTCCTGATTCTGCATAGCCTACAAGGATTTAAAATGAATTCCGCCGTGGAATTTGCTTCTTTCCAGCTCTCAGGATAAAAGCCACCCAGAAAGAACAAGCCAGGCATTACTAGCCCAGGTGAGCAGCAGCATTTTAAAGAAATGGGTTTTCCAAGTGTCTTATCTGGGTGGGAGATGAAGCCAAAAAAAAAAAAAAAAAAGAGGAAAGAGGCTAGAGAAACCAAGCTCAGCCAATCTGGGTTTTTAGCTCTTAAGACTCCTTGGGAGTTTTCAGCGACAGAGGCAATGAAGTCCTGTTAGAGAATAAATTGGTTAGGACACAAAGCTCCTTACAGATTATAACCTCCTTCCTTGCCAATTACAAACTTGGCAATCATTTGTTTATTAACCTGATGGCTTGCTACGTTAAGTAGCATCACATATTTATAACGCACCAAGATAAAGCTGTAGCTAGTTCAAAATCACTAGCCTCATCTGTTCCTCCTCACCCCAGTCCCACACTCTAAAGCACTTTTGAAGATAATCCAGGAGAACAGGGTTTTAAAAAGATGGAAACTTTCTCCAGCATTGCCTCAGGGAAAGGTTCCCTGTTCCGTGTGTGTGTGTGTGTGTGTGTGTGAGTGATAAGGTTTAGCCCCTTTAATACATTCTGAGGCGTGTCTGTGAAACTTTTTATTTGCAATCATTGTGGCTTGGTCCCAAGTGGCAGGCATCTCTGCATCCATCACTCCCCACTGCCACACAGACTTCAGGGTAGGGGCAAAGCTAATCCCAGTTACAGAACCTTCTCCAGTTATCCCCTCCGCTATACATCCTACCTCTTCCATCTTTACCAGTCCATCCCAAAGGAAATCAACATTCAGAAAACAAAGATCATGGCATCTGGTCCCATCACTTCATAGCAAATAGTTGGGAAAAAATGGAAACAGTGACAGACTTTATTTTCTTGGGCTCCAAAATCACTGCAAATGGTGACTTAAGCCATGAAATTAAAAGATGCTTGCTCCTTGGAAGAAAAGTCATGACCAACCTAGACAGCATATTAAAAAGCAGTGACATCACTTTCCCAACAAAGGTCCATCTAGTAAAATCTATGGTTTTTCCAGTGGTCATGAAGGGATGTGAGAGTTGTACCATAAAGAAAGTGGAGCGCTAAAGAATTGTTGCTTTTGAACTGTGGTGTTGGAGAAGACTCTTAAGAGTCCCTTGGATTGCAAGGAAATCCAATCAGTCAATCATAAAGGAAATCAGTCCTGAATGTTCTTTGGAAGGACTGATGCTGAAGTTCCAATGCTTTGGCCACCTGATGCGAAGAGCCAACTCACTGGAAAAGATTGTGATGTTGGGAAAGATCGAGGGCAGGAGAAGAAGAGGATGAAAGAGGATGAAGTGGTTGGATGGCATCACCGACTTAATGGACATGAGTTTGAGCAAGCTTCAGGAAATGGTGATGGAGAGAGAAGCCTGGTGTGCTGCAGTCCACGGGGTCGCAAGGAGTTGGACACAACTGAGTGACTGAACAGCTGTCTCCTGGTGGCTCAGTGGTAAAGAATCCACCTGTCAACGCAGGAGATGTGGGTTCATTCCCTGGATCAGGAAGATCCCCTGGAGAAGGAAACAGCCACCCATTCCAGTATTCTTGCCTGGGAAATCCCATGGATGGAGGAGCCCAGTGGGGTACAATCCATGGTGTTGCAAGAGAGTCAGACACAGCTTAGCGACTCAGTATCAATGACCATCTCCACAAAGATGCCTCCACAACTAGATTCTTCAGCTGCAGTCAGTCTCTCCTCTTGCCGTCCTCATTCTCCGCTGCCTTCTAGAGACCTTAGTTCAATCACCACCAGAGTCTCAAAGGCAACCTCCCAAGGAGGTAACACTTGTTTTTCTAGGAAAGAGGTCAGCTCTCCTGAGGAGCTCCTCTGTGTTAAAAATGGCACGCACTGCCCATCTCACAGTTACGTGGACTCCTAACCTTGGAGTCACTGTGTGGGGCAGACGGGGGGGATATGCCTCAAGCAGATCCCTTCAGTGTCACAGTGTCAGGGCTCGATGGCCTGACATTTGAGGTGTTCATGTTCAATGTCTGAATTTCTTTGGCTGGATGCTACAACTGCTTTGTCCACAAGGAACGCTGGAGAAGCCTTACCCTTCAACCAATGACTAATAGAGTTGGGGTATAAATACCTTAGGTAGGATAAATCTACAGTGCATGCATACACAAGTTCCAGGTGTTCCTATACTGGGATTAAGCTCCAGCTATACACAATGGTCAGTGGCTTGATGAAACAAACTCTGCCTATTGCCCCCTCTTGCCCTTGTCACTTCACCATTCCTCCACCATCACTGCAAGGACTTCCTCTCCAGTACACAAGTTTTATATGAATCCTTGCTTCAAGGCTGTACATGAGGGACTCAACTGAACCACCAGGAAGGTGGCCTCTTCCTATGCACGGTCGACTTAAAATATATGTACACAATCTAAAAGTTGAGAGTTATGTTTTCTTGGGTGGGAATTTTTAGGACTGCAAGGCCAGAAGACAGCATTTCAAGTAATCTTGAGAGAACTGCTCTGAGGCGGCGAGGGAGGTGCCAGATTATACAAAGGTTTTGCAACAAAGGGCAGGGACTCTGAACATCAAAAGATTATTGTTAATTAAAAGAAAATCAGATATCTCAAGTTCCTTAACTTAGCGCTTTTCTGTGTACAGGAAGATGGAAGAGTCTGGGCTCACTGAAACCATTCCTTTGATCTCCACCTCAGCTGTCTGGGGCCAGTATCCTGTGTTTTCACATCCTGAGTTTCCTCGGGGTTCACCATGGGGAGTGGCCACAGTCTGATCACTGCCAGAAGGAAAGTATTCTTTCCTTCCTGAATTCCCTCAGGGCTCACCCCCTCACCTTCAGTGGTGGCTGCAATCCCTGATGACTTGGCACCCTTTGTTTACTGACATGGCCGGAAATAGTCCATTTCTCATCAAATTCCCCACATGCAATCTGTCTCTAAGTCCATAAACCTATCTCTGCACCACTCTAAGATGAATCTCCCCTCTCCCTTATCGGAACATGAGTACCTTGCCATATACCTTCTACCTGGGGAGAAGTCAGGAAAGCTTCATAGAAGGTGTTGTTAGGGCTCAGCTACGAAAGGTGAGCAGAGGTTACCAGCTAGGAGTAAGAAGGTGGATCAGAAAACTGAAATGAAAGGTACAGAAACCTGAAAATGAGGGAGAACAATGCATGTTTGAGAAACTGACATTTCTATTTATTTGTTAATTTTTTTTGGAGCTGTTGTTCTCAATGAGGGCAGGGCTTTGCTCACTAAGGAGCACGTGCAATGTCTGCGGATGTTTGGGGTTATCACAGCCGGGGAGGGGTGCCATTGGCCTCTAGTGGGTGGAGGCTGCAATGTTGCTCGGCGGTGCACAGGACACTACAGAGAATGACCAGACACTAAACACTGATACTGCTGAAGGTGAGAAATCCCGGTCTGGAGTTTAGACTTTAAAGGAGTTTGGTGAGAGAAAGAGGGGATTAGCAGGGGCAAGGTCATGAAGATTCTTACTAGCCTTCATGGTTCAACTCCATAAGCAATGGCGGAGGGGGGTTACTCCTGAAAAACTGGGGAGTGATGTGATCAGAGCTGTGTGAAATGGAGTATTTATTTCCGTATTGGTAAGCAAGGATGTCACAGTCATCAGCAAATGCAGCCCTCTGGTGTGAGTTGGTGAGCCCTATGGGAATTCAGGAAGGAGAAGAATACCTGTGATCTAACAGCGATCAAGCAGATGCTTGGCTTGCATAGTTGATCAGTTCAGAATCTTTGATGTTCAGCTACTCCTTTTGCCTTCTCAGAGAGTTTCTGGCTCTCTCTTGAAGTCCTAAAAATTCCCACCAAATAAAACAATGAGGCACTTTCAGGTTGTGACTGTATTTTTTAAGTCGATAGTTGCAAGTGAGAAAGGGAAAGATAACCCTGGGTCTGGGCAGAAGATGAGTTGGACACTGGAGGGGAAGATACCGCATAGTCCACCTGCAAAATGATGTCTGGACTAAGGAAGTGGGACACAGAGGTGCAGAGACATGGGTGTATTTTCAGTCATACCAATGTTTTGACTGCAGTGCCTGTTAGAGTGCCTACCCTATGGCAAGGCTTCAAAGTTTTCTGAATAAATGAATTCAAGAATGAATGACTGAAGTATGTCATCTCACCATGGAAGGCACTGGACTGAGGCTTGGGTGCTGAGCTAGGTTGAGAGCTCTCTCGAAGGCAACTTTTGGGTTTCTAAATCCAGTTACGTTGAAACGGTCTCTTCTTGCTGAAGCTTGTTTGAAGCTAGATTCCTTCACTTGCAGCTGGGAATCTTCTACTTATATATAAGCTAGAGTGCACGCATTCTAAGTCACTTCAGTCCTGTCGACTTGTGACCCTATGGATATAGCCCACCACGCTCCTCTGTCCATGGGATTCTCCAGGCTAGAATACCGGAGTGGGTTGCCATGCCCTCCTCCAGAGGGTCTACCCGACCCAGGGATCGAACTGTGTCTCCTGCATCTCCTGAACTGCAGGCAGGTTCCTTACCCACTGAGCCACCTAGGAAGCCCCAAGCCGGAGTAGCACCATCTGATATGGTAGCCACAGGAGGTGGGTGACTCCCAGACACTTGGAACATGGCTGGTCCAGATGGAGAGGTGCCGGAAGTTTGAAATTCACGATGGGAATTAAAAGAATTAAATGCAGAAAGGAACATAAGCTGTCTCTTTCATATTTATATTGATGACATGCTGACATAATACCTCACATATAATAAATTACAGGGACATACAGCATTGTGTTTAATGGATTTTCGCCTGTTTCTTTGAGCTTTTTTTTTTTTCCTTTGAGAACGAGGCTACTAGAAAAACTAACATAACATATGTATCATGTTCTATTGGCCAGTGCTGTTATCGATGAGCATTTTGGTTTGGAGTACTTGAACCCTGGTCAGCAAAACTCAAAACCCAGGCCATGTGGGCTATGGTTGCCTGCCCACTCCGCCCCCAATCTTACTAGGCATATCGCCTCCTGCACCACCAGACCACCCCTCAAAGGGTGAGCGGCATATTTCAGACCCCTAGGTTCCTGTATCTCATTTCACTGTGAGCACAGGTGGCTGAACCGTCTGCCAACTCTCAAAACTGCCAAGTGATTCACCTTAAAGGGGCCCCTTAGAGCGGTGATCCATCTGGCCAGTAGCCTCAGGCCATCCTCTCTCCAGCCTCCCCGTGCCTCCCGGCCGTGTACCAGCCAGCATCCTTCCCCATCCACCTTGTGCCCCCAGCCTTGGAGATGCTCCCCTCAGGGTCTCTGGGACTGAGTGAGCTTCATAAGAATCAAAACCAACACTCAAGGTACCAGCGAGCCGGCTGTTCCACTGAAACCCACAACACTGTAATTACCATAAACCCTTCAGCACCACTGGCTCTGAGAGGGAGAAGAAATTAAATCAATGGGCATAGATCGGATCAAGAGCAATCTTACGGGAAATGCATGTAAATGCACCATCTTACCTTGGAAATGAGTTTTAAGATTAATACCTTTCACAAATGGAAAAGTATAAAGAAATATGCAGGAGAATAAGCTGTGGCAACAATAGGTCAACCCTTCTTTTTTATGAGCTGCCGGCTATATTGTATGAAGAACTCATGAAGCTTAACATTTTCGGTATTTTATATATATATATATATATACATATATAAAAAAATACCCTGTAATGCAAATTCTTCAAGAGAATAACAAGTGATGCATGCTTGAAATTTATTTTTAAATCAAGAGCAAAATGAAACCCTTTAATTAATCTCAGAGAATTTAGCTCCTTCTCTTTCAGATCTGTCTTGTGCACAGTTAGATGCTTAAAATAATTGCATCCGCTCGTGTGAAACTGCAGCAGTAATTCAGTGGGTTTATACTTGTGCAACCTTTTAAAAACAGGCCTTAAAACATTCATCTGTTGAACCAATTTACCAGCTTTCAATAAAGCATCTTTAAGATACTTTCTGTTACATTTATATGACATAAGCTATATTATTTTAATAATCTGTGCTTGAGATATATGGTGATGAGGGAATTATCGCTCACCTGGGGAGATGGTGTAATTAGAAAAGAGGCACAGTCGGGAAATAAAAATGATTAAAAAAAAAAAAAACTTGCTGAAATTAACCAGCCACTGCCACTAGGATTCTCTGATGTTGGCTTAAGTTGTTGAGGAAGCACTGGAGTGAGAAGCAAAGAAGAAGGAACCCGAGCAAACTTGTGGTGCCTGAAATAATTACAATTTCTTACCCGTCATCTCTCAAGGCTCACAGGGAGCCAGGTTGTGCACCCAGCCAGGGCAGACAAATGAGCACCTTCCCCGCAGCCAGTCCAGGGGGTGCCTGAGCTGAGTTAATGTGCTGGGGCCAGAGGATGGGAGCAGGTGTAATTATCCTAATGATTTATTGAATGTTTGATTAATTGGAAATTAAGTGAATGCACAGTGGCAGAATTGTCATAGCAAATCGCTCAGCTGTTGGCTTAAAAGGTGTTCTATTTCCCTCCAGTAAAGCAATTAAGAGCATCTGAAATCGTTTGAGGGTAGGAGTGGATTTCAGTGTGGAATTGTCCAAGGTAGGGGCAGGAGGAACATGGCGGAAAGATCTTAACAGGCTCTCGCTGGGTAGTGGTTGGAGAAAGGAAGGTTTTTCCAAAAATGAGCTACAAGAAGTTCATTTTAGAAGTTCATTCATAAGAGACAGGAGGCTCAGTTGTAAAGAATCTGCCTGCCAATGTGGGAGACACAGATTTGAACCCTGGTCCAGGAGGATCCCACAAGCCATGGAACAGCCTCGCCCATGCAACGGACGATTGAGACTGTGCTCTGGACCCTGGGATCTGCCGCCATGAAGGCCTGCACGTACTCCGCAACAGGAGAAGCCCTCCCAATGAGAAGCCTGGACACCGCAACTAGAGAGTAGCCACTGCTTGCCACAGCTAGAGAAAAGCTCTCACAGTAACAAAGACCCAACACAGCCAAAAAATAAATAAGTCATTTTTTAAAAAGCAATATCGGACCATAAAGAAGGCTGAATGCCAAAGAGATGATGCTTTCAAACTGTGGTGCTGGAGAAGACTTGATAGTCACTTGGACTTCAAGGAGATCCAACCAGTCCATCCTAAAAGAAATCAGTCTTGAATATTCATTGGAAGGACTGATGCTGAAGTTGAAGCTCCAATACTTTGGCCGCCTGATGCAAAGAGCCGACTCACCTGAAAAGACCCTGATGCTGGGAAAGACTGAAGGAAGGAGAAGCGGGTGACAGGAGATGAGAAGGTTGGACAGCATCACTGACTCAATGGACATGAGTTTGAGCAAACTCTGGGAGACGGTGAAGGGCGAGGAAGCCTGGGTGCTTGGGGTCACAGAGAGTCACATATGACTTAGCAACTGACCAGTAACAAATAAATAAAAAGAGGAAAGTAAGAAAATAGATGACAGCCTCAAGATAGCTGGGAAGACAGTGGTTTTTGCTTGTTCATGTGTAGGTCTGTTTCTGATCACCCTCAGGGTGTCTGCAGCTCAGACAACTACTATGCTTCATTGAGAAGGGGGCTCTATAGGGCAGACTCAACAGAAGAGGAGGGCTTGGTGAGAGAAGACGGGCTGGTCTGCTGTTTCAACTTACCTGCTCTGCCAGGTGCCTATGGGCAGCAAGTGAAGTTGCTCAGTCATGTGCAACTCTGCGATCCCATGGACTGTAAAGCCTAGCAGGCTCCTCTGTCCATGGAATTTTCCAGGCAAGAAGACTGGAGTGGGTTGCCATTGCCTTCTCCAGGGGATCTTTCCAACCCAGGGATCAAACCCAGGTCTCCCACATTGCAGGCAGACACTTTACCCTCTGTGCCATCAGGGAAGCCCAACCAGCTAACAAACACACAAAAAGGGAAAAGGGACTTCTCTGGTGGTCCAGGGGATAAGACTCTGCTCTTTCACTGCAGGAGGCACAAGTTCGATTCCTGGTCAGGGAATTAAGATCCTGCATACCGTCAAAAATATTTAAACATACACACATTATTCTTAGGGCAGAAAGCAAAGATGAACTTAAAGAGCCCCTTGATAAAAGTGAAAGAGAAGAGTGAAAAAGCTGGCTTAAAGCTCAACATTCAGAAAACGAAGATCATGGCATCCGGTCCCATCACTTCATGGCAAGTAGATGGGGAAACAATGGAAACAGGGTCAGACTTCATTTTCTTGGGCTTCAAAATCACTGCAGATGGTGACTGCAGCCATGAAATTAAAAGATGCTTGCTCCTTAGAAGAAAATCTATGACAAACCTAGACAGCGTATTAAAAAGCAAAGACATTACTTTGACAACAAAGGTCCTTCTAGTAAAAGCTATGGTTTTTCTAATAGTTATGTGTGGTTGTGAGAGTTGGACCACAAAGAAAGCTGAGCACTGAAGAATTGATGGTTTTGAACTGTGGTGATGTAGAAGACTCTTGAGAGTCCCTTGGACTGCAAGGAGATCAAAACAGTAAATCCGAAAAGAAATCAGTCCTGAATATTCATTGGAAGGACTAATGCTGAAGCTGTAACTCCAATACTTTGGCCACCTGATGCGAAGAACTGACTCATTTGAAAAGACCCTGCTGCTGGGAAAGATTGAGGGCAGGAGGAGAAGGGGACAATAGAGGATGAGTTGGTTGGATGGCATCACCGACTCGATGGAAATGAGTTTGAGTAAGCTTCAGGAAATGGTGATGGACAGGGAAGCCTGGTGTGCTGCAGTCCATGGGGTTGCAAAGAGCCGGACATGACTGACTGACTGAACTGAACTGAACACATTGCTGTGGCATGCCAAAAAATTAAACACACACATGTAAATTCACTGTGATCTTCTCTTCTACCCATATAAGAAGGAATCAAGAAGAGGATAAAAAAAGAACTTTCCTTCTGAACCTAGGCTTTTCAGAAAGTGCCTCAAATGATCCTCAACCACCCAAACTGCTTCTGTTTCTAGACTTTACTTTGTGGGGTAGCACGTTCCTTCTGTCCAGCACTCTTTAGCCATCTTGTCTACCTCCCCTCTCTCAGATCTGCACAGCTAAGAGTTACAAGCTTGATGTTCTCCAAGTGTTGCCTCGAGCTTGGGGAAGGCAAAGGCTGATACAAATTGAAATCATAAATAAGAATTTAATAAACTTTCTCTATTAGCTTCCTGCCTCACCACTAAAGTTGCAGAACCTGGAATTTTAAAAAAAATGTACTTCAGAGCAGCAATGGGAGGAGGGAACTCAGATGTACCTGTGGGATTGTAGATGCACAGACCTTCAGGAAAGAGAAGTTCCCCAAAGTCAGTCCAAAACCTTCAAATAGCCATACCCTTTGACCTCTCTTATGGGTGAGCTGTGTAGGCGCATGTGTGTGTGCTTAGCCGCTCAGTCTCGTGCAACTCCTTGCAACCCCATGGACTGCAAACCCACCAAGCTCCTCTGTCCATGGGATTTCCCAGGCAAGAATACTGGACTGGGTTGCCATTTCCTTCTTCAGGGGATCTTCCCAACCAGGGATTGAACCTGTAGTCTCCTGCATTGGCAGGCAGATTCTTTACTATTGAGCCACCAGGGAAACCCAGGGACAAGATATAGCAAAGATGCATATGTAAGGATGTTCACTGTTGTGACGTCTATAATAGTGAAACAAAATTGGACAAAACAAAAACAGGAAAGCTATCTAGATGCTCAAAAATTTTCCCAAGTAGAATTCAAGGAAAATGGTTCTTAATAAAGGATTTTAGGGGGAAAAGGGGGGAGAATGCATATTATCTGAGCTTAACTCTTAGAGCAAAGATCAGTGGCTCCCAAACTTCAGAAAAAGACAGCTTAAGAAAACTCACGGTGGACCCTGTTCAAAATCTGTGGTAAAGAATTCACCTGCCAGTGCAGGAGACATTAGAGATGTGGGCTTGATCCCTGGGTCGGGAAGATCCCCTGGAGTAGGAAATGGCAAGCCACTCCAGGATTCTCGACTGGAGAATTCCATGGACAAAAGAGGCTGGCGAACACACGTAACAAGAGCAAACATGTTAACAGAATAATATGCACATTACAAATCCAATTTTGCAAAGAAATCATACCTAGATCAATAGTTATAATTATGTAGACCTGTGTATGTGTGTGTAAAACCGAAAAGATATCATAGCAGAATGTTAATATCTCTCAGTTGACGGGTGATTTGTGGTAGTTTTATTTCTCTTTTTCTCTGTGCTTTCTCTGCTTTTTGTTTGTTTCTTTTTCTGGTAAAAATAAAACACTCTTGTAATTGTCCATGTTTTTGCTCTCTGTGACTATACTCACATCTAGTATTTTATTGTAACAAACAGGTATGCCCTGGGACACACAGAGGGGATAGACAGCTATGACATGGTGACTGTGGTCACCCATTATTACAGACACACAAAACAGGACAATTTCCTATTTTGAATATGTCAACCCTGGCCATATGTCTTGTAAAACTGGAATTCTGCCACCCAGTCTATTAAAAAAAAAAAAAAAAGACTGAAGTGTAGCCATTACAACCACTCTGCCAATTAAAGAAATCTCAAAAGCCTAAGAATGCTGCCCTTCAGCAAGGCCAGGGTTGGCAAGACCAGAAAATGAGCACAGCTCTATCAGGCCAGTGGCACATCTCAGCATCTAGAAACAGGTAAATCTGTCTTGTCCCCATGCACAGAAAGACACAATTAACACTGCTGCAAAGTAAGTGATACTGCCTCATTACCAGCCATCAGGCTGTCCTGCAGGGGCCCCCAGCCAAAGCTGGGAGGGGAGGTTACTAATTATCATGCCAAATTAAGCCTTGATTATTCCCCAAGAGACACCTGTTAATTGGGCTGCTACATTACATAACAGTTCTGCGCATTAATAATTGAGTTGCAACGACTTGATTTTTCTCCTTGGAAATGTGATTTATTCTTCACTCTCCTTGTTTCAAGTTGCCCTGAACTTCAAAACTGGGCTGTGAGAGCCCAAGGAAGTTACTGTGGTTGTGAACCCAAGGAACGGAATTCAGGTCTCACCTGCTCACAGGAGTGACAGAAAGAGATGTAGCCCAGACCTCTTCACAAGAGAGAGTATTTAAGTTAGCCATTAGTTGCAAGAGCCCAAGTTTTCAATGAGTGAAGAGTGGCAGGCAGTGACTATTTATCTAACTCATGTTAAGAAGTCTTCCATTTCTCATTTACAAGGCATATTCTACCATGGTGCTTCTTTTGATGTTGTTTTGAGCATTTCTTTATTTTCTTAAACTCTGAGGTGCTCAGTACTAGGCTCATCCTGTATATTTCATGCCCTAGTCCTAAAAGCAGTTGTTCCTTGTCACTTTTAAGAGAGAATGGAATTAGAAACCAAGATCTGGGTGCCAAGTGTGCTCATGCTGCTGGGGTATCATTGCTTCTAGCTTCTCTGAGCTGACAGAGCAGAAAGATGTGCGTATACTATTCCATGTATACTCCCCAGGTGGTTCAGTGGTAAAGAATCTGTCTGCCAGTGCAGGAGACATGAGTTCCATCCCTGGGTCAGGAAGATCCCCTGGAGGGGGAAATGGCAACCCGCTCCAGTATTCTTGCCTGGAAAATCCTATGGACAGAGGAGCCTGGCAGGCTACAGTCCAAGGGGTCACAAACAGTCGAACATGGCTGAGCAAAGCACACACATTCCGTGCAAAAGCACACACATTCCATGCATACAGGCATCTCTATAGATATTTCTATATTTAAACATCTGTGTCTATAAGAAGCTAAATATGAGTGCATACTGTTGTCCAACTCACATCTACTCTCTAAATATATCATTGTGGCCTTCTTCCTTTGCTTATCTGTAATCTCCCACTCAGACAGTGAGAAACCAGTACATGCTAAGTAACCTCACTGGACTTGTATTCCCATTAGATGAGTGCCAACCCATTTGTTCACTTAAAAGGACTTTGGAACCATGCAGCGATGCCTGGGCTTGGTCCACCATGCTCATCTCATGGAAACATTTGCCATGAAGGCGCTGCCAAGGAATTCAAAGACTAAGGGGTGTTACTGCTTCCTCATTACCGACCATCAAGCTGGTTGGTGCATCTGGTTGGGGCATTGAAAAATACCCACACATCACTCCAGGGCTCCAGATGAAGGTAAAGAAAATAGGCACGAGGCAGCGTCATGCCAAATAAAGAATCTGGCAGAACGCTGATGAGCGAGAGCTGGTATTTCTTTTTCAGAAAGTAAAATGCAGAAACAGCTAAAGGAGCAAGCAACTGAAGGCAAAACAAACCCCAAAAATGCAGCCAAGAAAAGATGATGGAAAGCACAAAAAGGTTGAGAAAGGAACACAACAAAATTAAATGAAGCTACAGTTCTTGGGAGGGTTCTCAGAGACCAGATGGTAAAAGGAGTGATTTATCCCTTCGCATATTTCTGCAATACTGAATGTTCCAAAATAATATATGGATTCGGGATAAATACAGAGACAGTAGGCAGCCTCTCTCTCCCTCTCCCTCCCCTCTCTTTCTCCTCCTCCACCCCCTGCCTTGGCTCTAGCTAGGTGGAGGAAAGAGCCGCCATATTATTAGACAAATGGTCTGCAGTTTCTGCCTCCAACAGCTTCCAGACCCAAGAGGGCTGTAGAATACCGAAGCAGCTGCAGTGGCCTCCGGGGTTGCTACTTGGCATGCTGTGAACAGCGAAGACCTAAGCCCAGCTAGAGCAACTGGGTGGAGATGGCAAGAGCAGACTCAGGATGACAGCGCCACCTCAGCTAGGCCGGTCCAGGCTTGGCTGGAGCAATGCAGCATCTACAGGTGGGTCTGAACCCTCTCTCATTCCGGGAGGCAGCACAGATCGTGGTGTGGAGCACAGACTCTGGGTTCAACTCCGCCACTGTGTGAACCTAGGCAGATCTCTAGGTTCTGTGCAACTGCGTTGAGCTTCCCAGGTAGCTCAGTGGTAAAGAACCCACTTGCCAATACAGGAGATAGGAGAGACGCAGGTTCAATTCCTGGGTTGGGAAGATCCCCTGGAGGAAGGCATGGCGACCCACTTCAGTGTCCTTGCCTGGAGACTCCCATGGACAGAGGAGCCTGGAGGGCTACAGTTCATATGGTCGCACAGAGTCAGACCGACTGAAGCAACTTACCATGCACACATGTACAACTTCATCATCTCACACACGACCCAGGACGGCATTAATAACATCTTAATAACATTAACCCATCTGGTTAGTAGGACGTTTATGTGGATCAAGGATTTAGAAGAGTTAAGGGCAGTGCCGGGCATGACAGACTTCCTCAACTCGAAGGAATTCAAGTATTTATCCCATTGCAGACAGAGCAATGGACAGAAGTCGGAGGAGAAAGAGGCACGGACAGAGAGGGTTCAAATCAAAAGAGGGCAACGGAGCCTTGATAATTCCCTTTGCTGAAGGGAGAAGCCAGAGCGGCTTTTCCATGAAAGAGCTGTCACTCCCCACAGCCTCGGGCATGACAGCGCCTTGTTCAGGATACCCCACCATCGCTGTCAAAGCAGGAATGTGACAGTCACAGAGGCAGTCAAGAGTGTGGACTCCGGGCTGGACAGATCCGAGCTTGGTTACCAGTCCTGTCCCTTGATCTGCTGGAGCTGAGTCTTCTTATCTAGAAAATGGGATTAAAGACAGCATCTGCCTTAATTTCAAAGAGAAATCTGCACAACGGCCGAAGTGTCATTCACAAGAGCCAAGATAAGGAAACAATCGTGTCCACCAACAGATGAATGGGTCAAGAGGTTGCGGTGTGGACACGGATAGAATGGAAGGCTTTTCACCCACGAGAAAGAAGGAAAGCCTGCTGTCTTATAACAGCTTGGATGAACCTTGAGAGCATTATGCTAAGTGGATAAAGTCAGAGAAAAAGACTGTAGGATATCACTTATATGGAAAAACAGGAAAGCTCACCAAGCTGACCTGGGAGAGACAGAGTAGAGTGGTAGTTACTCGAAGCTAGGTTGGTGGGGGAAATGGGAAGATACCAGTCAGAGGGTACAAACTTCCACTTATAAGACTCACAATTCTAGGGATCTAATGCACAAGGTAATGAGAGTGAATAGCATCGTATTATCCCAGTGAAAATTGCTAAGAGAGTAAATGTTCTCACTACACAAAGGAAATGGTAATTATGTCCCAGGATGAAGGTGTTAACTGATGCTACAATGGTCATGACTTGGCAGTATACAGACATACCAAATCAACATGCTGTATACCTTAAATTTACACAATATTATACAGCAATTACATTGACTCAGAGGGAGAGGGAGAGGGTGGGATGATTTGAGAGAATGACATTCTAACATGTATACTATCATGTGAATTGAATCGCCAGTCTATGTCTGATGCAGGATGCAGCATGCGACTGGTTCATGTTTGGGAATGCATGTAAGAATTAAAGATTTTAAAATTTAAAAACTAAAAACTAAAAAAAAAAAAAAGCAATTACACTGAGTTGGCCAAAAGTTTGTTTGGGTTTTTGTACCATATTATGGAAAAACCCGACCAAACAGATTTTGGCCAATAAAATATCTCTACAAAATTTAAAGAGCAGTTTTTTTTTTTTAAAAAAAGAATAATATATACTTGCCCATCTGTGTTCATAACACGATTATTCACAATATTCAAAAGGCGGAAGCAACCTAAGTGTCCATCTATAGATAAACAGATAAACAAAACATGATACCTCCCATATGATGGAGAGTTATTCAGCCCTAAACAGGAAGGAAATCCTGATACATGTTTACAGCACCCAATCTACAACAAGACTTAAGGAGTCCAAGGACATGACTAGTAAAAGAAGCAAAGAAGATATTTAGAGCATTAAAAGTATGCCTTTAAGTCCTCATTGCACTTATCCATGGATCATAAATTCTTTTTTTTTTTTGTCACGTGAGAAATTTTCTTTTTGCTTTCGCTGTTATTCTTGTTTGGTTGGTTGTTTTTTTTTTTTTTTTTTTTTTGGCCACACCAAGTAGCAGGCAGGATCTTCCTTGACCAGGGATCGAACCTGCATCCCCTGCATTGGAAACATGGAGTCGTAGGCTAAGGACTTACTTGAAGACTTCACTGGACCACCAAGACCACCAAGGAAGTCTTTAACTATGACTTTAATCACTTGTGAATGCACTGTGTAGAAAATACGGTATATGTAAAGTACTGAAAGTCTGAGTTTCAAGGTGTTGTCTTAGCAGGTGAATAACTTCATTTATGAAGTTATTTAAAATAAAATCATTTATGGTCACTGTTTAATACGCGCTTGATGGGTGTACTTGCTTCTCATTCCAGGGAGCCTTGGGTTCATTTCTTGAGAGAAAGGCTTGGGAAAGAGAGGGGTGGAGGACGTGGGGCTCTTCCAACATCCCAACCACAGTGAAAAAACTGAGTAAGTCCCCAACTCTGGCTTTGCTAACAAAACAAGTCACCTCGGGAGAACACCTCTCAAGTTCCAGGTGCCTGTTTGGTTTATGCGGGACTGCCAGGGTGGGGAAGAGAGAAAATCAGATGATGACAGAGAGGTCTTAAGCTTCTGTTGCCAATCATAAGACAAGAAAGGATACCCAGAAAATATTTATGACAGCTAGCCCACTCCAGGGACCCAGGGAAAATTATGTTTTGACTCAATAACTCCGAATAATTTGTACCTGTCCACCAATTCAACATCACCTTTGAGCCCAAATTGAAGGATAGTAGCAGAATAACTATACTGAGAGCCTGGGCCCCTCATCTGGCACTTATACACAACCACAACGGGTCTTCCTCTACCATGCGCTCATCTCTTTATGCCTCGTTTTCCCAACATGGTTGTAAATGCCTGCAGAGCAAGGGCCATGTCTGATGGCTCCTTTTATCTCCCTGACATCAACTCAGTGCCATGTCCATAATTAGAGTGGGGCAGGGGCTGATTGACAGATAAGTCTCCTTGCCAATCAAAACACTTTTTCCCATTGTAAGTGTAAAGAGCCCATTTGTCTGTTATGACATATCGCTCGCTTGGTGTTTATTACCCAAGTGTCTGACCAGTCAGCATGTACGGGCTATCGGCACATTATGTAATGTGCTGAAATCAACTCGGTTAATACTGCCAAATGGCTTGGCTTTTTAAAACCAGGCTTTTCCTGCAAAGACGAGCAGCACTGTCTTGACTCTCTGAAGCTTTTGCCCTCACGTAGAGAAAAATACTTACATACCATGATCATTACTGAGAGTCTTATTTTAGTTGCTGTTCCGCACAGCAAGTTTGAAAGAAGAGGAAGGGGGTTGGGGGAGGGATAGACTGGGAGTTTGAAATTAGCGTATGCAAACTATTATATATAGAGAGACTAACAAAAAAATAAGGTCCTACTGTATAGTGCAGGGAACTATATTCAATATTCTGTCATAAATCATAATGAAGGGGACTTCCCTGGAAATGCAGTGGTTAAGACTCTGCCTTCCAATGAAGTGGGTGAGGGCTCAATCTCTGTTCAGGGAGCTAGATCCCACCTGCTTCGGGATATGGCCAAAATTAAATAAATTTAAAAAAACTTTTAAAAATCATAATGAAAAACAATGTAAAAATATATACATGTGTGTATATATATATACACATGCTCGTAAACAAATACATACATATACATGTATATATATGCTCAGCTCTGTCTAGCTCTTTTGTGAACCCATGCATTGTATAGCCTGCCAGATTTCACTGCTCATGGAATTTTCCAGGCAAGACTACTGGAGTGGGTTGCCATTTCCTTCTTGAGAGGATCTTCCCGACCCAGGGATCAAACCTGTGTCTCTTGCATTGGCAGGCAGATTCTTTACCACTAGCAAGAGTTTCAAAGAATAGCAAGAAGAGATAAGAAAGCCTTCTTCAGCGATCAATGCAAAGAAATAGAGGAAAACAACAGAATGGGAAAGACTAGAGATCTCTTCAAGAAAATTAGAGATACCAAGGGAACATTTCATGCAAAGATGGGCTTGATAAAGGACAGAAATGGCATGGACCTAATAGAAGCAGAAGATATTAAGAAGAGGTGGCAAGAATACACAGAAGAACTGTACAAAAATATCTTCACGACCCAGATAATCATGATGATGTGATCACTAATCTAGAGCCAGATATCTTGGAATGTGAAGTCAAGTGGGCCTTAGAAAGCATCACTACAAACATAGCTAGTGGAGGTGATGGAATTCCAGTGGAGCTATTTCAAATCCTGAAAGATGATGCTGTGAAAGTGCTGCATTCAATATGCCAGCACATTTGGAAAACTCAGCAGTGGCCACAGGACTGGAAAAGATCAGTTTTCATTCCAATTCCAAAGAAAGGCAATGCAAAAGAATGCTCAAATTACCACACAATTGCTCTCATCTCACATGCTAGTAAATAATGCTCAAAATTCTCCAAGCCAGGCTTCAGCAATATGTGAACCGTGAACTCCCTGATGTTCAAGCTGGTTTTAGAAAAGGCAGAGGAACCAGAGATCAAATTGCCAACATCCGTTGGATCATTGAAAAAGCAAGAGAGTTCAAGAAAAACATCTATTTCTGCTTTATTGACTATGCCAAAGCCTTTGACTGTGTAGATCACAATATACTGTGGAAAATTCTGAAAGAGATGGGAATACCAGACCACCTGACCTGCCTCTTGAGAAATCTGTATGCAGGTCAGGAAGCAACAGTTAGAACTGGACATGGAACAACAGACTGCTTCCAAATAGGAAAAGGAGTACGTCAAGGCTGTATATTCTCATCATGAGAAACGCTGGACTGGAAGAAACACAAGCTGGAATCAAGATTGCCAGGAGAAATATCAATAATCTCAGATATGCAGATGACCCCACCCTTATGGCAGAAAGTGAAGAGGAACTAAAAAGCCTCTTGATGAAAGTGAAAGAGGAGAGTGAAAAAGTTGGCCTAAAGCTCAACATTCAGAAAACGAAGATCATGGCATCCGGTCCCATCACTTCATGGGAAATAGATGGGGAAACAGTGGAAACAGTGTCAGACTTTAATTTGGGGGGGCTCCAAAATCACTGCAGATGGTAACCGCAGCCATGAAATTAAAAGACGCTTACTCCTTGGAAGAAAAGTTATGACCAACCTTGATAGCACATTCAAAAGCAGAGACATTACTTTGCTGACTAAGGTCCGCCTAGTCAAGGCTACGGTTTTTCCCGTGGTCATGTATGGATGTGAGAGTTGGACTGTGAAGAAGGCTGAGTGCTGAAGAATTGATGCTTTTGAACTGTGGTGTTGGAAAAGACTCTTGAGAGTCCCTTGGACTGCAAGAAGATCCAACCAGTCCATTCTGAAGGAGATCAACCCTGGGACTTCTTTGGAAGGAATGATGCTGAAGCTGAAGCTCCAGTACTTTGGCCACCTCATACGAAGAGTTGACTCATTGGAAAAGACTCTGATGCTGGGAGGGATTGGGGGCAGGAGAAGAAGGGGACGACCGAGGATGAGATGGCTGGATGGCATCACGGACTCGATGGACGTGAGTCTGAGTGAACTCCGGGAGTTGGTGATGGACAGGGAGGCCTGGCGTGCTGCAATCCATGGGATAGCAACTAAAGTGAACTGAACTGAGCACCACCTGGGAAGCCCCATAATAAGAATTACTTTGCTATACAGCAGAAATGTACAAAACATTGTAAATCAACTATATTTCAAAAAGTCAGTCAGTTCAGTTGCTCAGCTGCACCTAATTCTTTGTGATCCCGTGGACTGCAGCACGCCAGGCTTCCCTGTCCATCACCAACTCATGGAGTTTGCTCAAACTCATGTCCATTGAGTCGGTGATGCCATCCAACCATCTCATCCTCTGTCGTCCCCTTCTCCTCCTGCCCTCAATCTTTCCCAGCATCAGGGTCTTTTCCAATGTGCCGGCTCTTCAGCATCAGTCCTTCCGATGAATATTCAGGGTTGATTTCCTTTAGGATTGACTGGTTTGATCTCCTTGCAGTCCAAGGGACTCTCAAGAGTCCTCTCCAGTACCACAGTTCAAAATCATCAGTTCTTCAGTGCTCAGCCTTCTTTACGGTCCAACTCTCTCAACCTTTAACCTCATTTAATTTTCACAACTATCCTTTCCATGCCCTAGAATTTCCATACTATATAGAACATATTCAGGATGCCTCTTTTATGGAGGAAGGGGGAGAACACGTCAGAAAGGTCCCCAAAGTCCCCCGGGGTCATATAAACTAGAATGTAGCAGACCTGGAGTTCAATACTGGAGCATAGGATATACATTTCTCACCACTGTGTAATGCTGGGAAAGTGAAATTCCAGAGGAGAGCAACAAGGCAGAACCGAGGTGTGGGATTTGAGAATGTTTGGAAGACGGCAGGTGAAGGATGCTGAAAATAGCTTATAATAATGTGATTCAAACCCAAAAGGGGTGGGCCCACCACGTCTTCACTGGTGAATAACAGATGGAGACGTGGCAGGTTAGACCCTACGGGTCCTTGGCAAGTATTAATTGATGATGATGACTTCAGAAAAGCAAACAAAAATTTGAAGAGACAAAAGACAGAGCGCATGGTATGAGCACATGGGGAAAGCCAGGGGCCGGCCAGGGGAGCGATGCTGACTGAATTAATTTGGGTTATGGCTGCCACAAGAGGACTTCAGAGGAACAGTCTTACTTAAGCATCTCAAGTTTATGTAGCTGAAACATTCATTCTATTCTCAAAAAAATTTAAAAAAGTTGCACTTAAGGATGAATGCAGGTTTTCCCACGTTCTCGTAAATCTCAGAGAAGATGGACTGGCTTAAATGCACACACAGTTTACCCCCACGAACTTTGTTTAGGTCCTAACACTGTGGGTTTTTTTTTTTTTTTTACCTAATAATATTTACATGAGCCAATTGTCAAATTGGAGCAAGAGGGAAAATAAAATTTTAAGGGAGTTGGAAGAAATGTAAGTGGATTTCTGGCTTGCAGCTCCTAATATACAAGTAACGAAACGCATATTTTATAATCTTTGAAGAGCTAAAATCACTCCAAATTCACACTCAGTGTTCTGTGTGAGAAGAGACGATTCTAGCAAATTCCATTCCTGAGAAACATGATCCATCAGGACACAGTCATTGAATATGGACCATAGACCAATGGACTCTGGTTGGTTCCTAAACAGAAAGCAAATTTTAGCCTTTGGGTTGCTTCCTACACTTGACTCTGGAGAAAGGAATGGCAATCCCTTCCAATATTCTTGCCTGGAGAATCCCATGGTCAGAGAAGCCTGGCGGGCTACAGAGTGTTAGACATGCCTGAGCAACTAGCACTTTAGCTTGCACACTTGATTAGCATTGATTTACTAGTATCTGGGATCAGTCTAGCACCCCTGGAAAAGGCTGAAAGTCAGTCTATAGGGACACATTCCAGGTTGGGTGTTTTAAAAGACATCTGTTGTGGTGGTTTGCCTGGTATCTATTCCCTGTCTGCTGCTGACAACACTGTCTGTTGCATAAAGGATCAGCCTAAACTCCATGTTAGATGGGTCACCCCTCTTTCTTTAGCTCTCAAGTGAGAAAATAACCTTGGTTTGGTGCTTGAATACATTCTAATCATCCATCACAGCAACTGGTTCAGGGGTAAGCCGCTGACTCCATTGTGAATGAGTCTGGTGGCTACACAAGGAAACACAAATTCAAGTCACGAAACACTAGATTCTGAGATTCTGGTGAAGCTGAGATTCTGGACTCATCTGTTCTTGAAGTCAGTACCATCCTGATACTTTTCATATGAACCAATATATTTCCTTTGACGCCTAAACTACTTTGAGTGGGTTTCTGTCCCTTGCACTCAAAAGATTCCTGATCAGTAGAATGCTTACTATGAAGTTCTCTGGCAGGTCCAATAAGCAAAGTCAGGAGTCATTAATGAAGTTGGTGGGCAAAGACACAAACGTGGCAAAACCAAGATCTTCTCTGTTATTGCAGCCGCTTCTGTAGTGACTACAATGTTATCAGCACCAGCGTAGAAGCCTGATGACTCTCGTCAACCCCTAAACATCCTCACGGAACGCACATATATATGTTTTCATTACCTGGAGGAAACTCTAAAAGGAAAAGAATGAGGAATCTTGCATGGGCCAAGCCACAATGTGGAATGCCTAAGCTTTTCTTTATGGAAGTTTTTAAAAGCAGTCACTTTTGATTTAGTGTAGAATTATAATCAACTAGAGGCTACAGGCATTTTAAGCTGCTGGCGTTTATTTTGGGAGTTTTGCAAGACAGCAATCTCCATTTCTTAAACATGTGCTTTAGTAAGACAAAATACTATTTCTCAGTAGAGCACAGCCTTAAAGAAAATCAATGTAAATGCTATTCCACTTCTCACCTCTTATTCCTTATAAAACTAAACACTCCAAAACACAGGCACCGCAAACTCTATTTCTAAAGGTTTTATAAGTTAAGCAACCCAAGGAAGTTACATGAAAAAAAGAATCCCCTTGGAGATATAAAAGTGTTCATATCTGAACACGACTGCACTGAGAGCAGAAGGGAAGATGGTACAATATTTGATGAAGAGAAGTAATTATCATTCATGAATGAGGAAGCTCAGTGTTTTCCTAAATTACTCAAATTAAACCTCAAATAAATATTTGAAGTTCTCCATCTAATTCGGCTACAATGAAAAATTGAATCTCATTACATTTGGATTTACATCAAATCTAATTTCAAAGATCATATTTATTTCAGAAAGGATGAAAAAGCATTTTTTAACTAGGAAGAAAGTGAATCGCAGTTTCAATATGAAACAATACTCATTGTATAATACAAAGGCAGTGCCATCCTAAAACTTCTTTCTCTTCCCAAAGAAAATCTCTAAGATAAAGTCAAAGATATTTCACTTAGCTCAGAGATAAAAATTCATACTATAACTATCGATTGTTTAATTAAATTGATCATCATGTGTCTATAATAGCAGTACCTACTGATACTGTGTATCTCACCTTTAAATGATCTATCATGAGAACGAGAGGATAGTATTCACTTTACAAAATAATTCCCCTCACTACAAAAATAGGTAAAATAGAATTTTATTTAATAATGAGTTCCCCAGTGTATTCGCCCTATAATTCAATTTTCTCAGTTTTCTAGATACAACAATTGCCTCAAGCAAGGTAAACGTCTTCGTCAGTTTATATGCACACAGAGTCAGAAATCAGATCAGAGTGTGTCTGGACATCTCTTGAAAAGCCTATGCAATATAATCATCTGAAAAATAGCCTACTGGTTGCCATTTTCACATAACCAATCTCCTCCCATAACTCCATGGGCACGTGAAGATGTTCACCCAGAAACACCATTAGATTTCAAGCAGGGAAAACAAAGAAACAAATATAATCGGGCACTACAACAAAGACATCAGAGACACGTCATTTATCTTTGCTACAAGTTGTAGAGAGGAGATTCACAATTACCGAATCACAGTTCCCAAAGCATGTGATGAGTATTTATTGAGTACCTGCTATAATCTGGACACAGTGACAATCTTTTGGGAGGGTAGTCTCCACCATACATAGAGAGAGAGAGAGAGAGAGAGAGAGAGAGAGAGAGAGAGACAGAGAGAGAGAGACAGAGAGAGAAGTTTCCAAGAACAGTATACAGTGCCTATCATTCCATATCCCATTCTTGGAGTTTCATAATATGTGTGTTGATTTCTTAAGGGGTCTAAGCAATCTTACAGTAAGGAAACTTATTTAACTCAACAGTTTCCAAACACATTCAGTTATGCTGCTCAATTTTTTTTTCTTTTTAATAAAACACATTAAAATCCACAGAGACAAGCGTTTTCCAAAATATCAGTCATCTGAAAGTTACAGCATCTTCCCCCCCCCACACACACAGCCTGCCTGATTTACTACCAAATCTTCCGACACATCTTTCAGAATGCCTCGATGTCATTTTGTTATCTTTCTCTTCACCAAATATAGTAATCATGTATGGATGTGAGAGTTGGACTGTGAACAAGGCTGAGCACCGAAGAATTGATGCGTTTGAACTGTAGTGTTGGAGAAGACTCTTGAGAGTCCCTTGGACTGCAAGGAGATCCAACCAGTCCATCCTAAAGGAGATCAGTCCTGGGTGTTCTTTGGAAGGAATGATGCTGAAGCTGAAACTCCAGTACTTTGGCCACCTCATGCGAAGAGTTGACTCATTGGAAAAGACTCTGATGCTGGGAGAGATTGAGGGCAGGAGGAGAAGGGGACGACAGAGGATGAGATGGCTGGATGGCATCACGGACTCGATGGACGTGAGTCTGAATGAACTCCATGAGTTGGTGATGGACAGGGAGGCCTGGTATGCTGCAATTCATGGGGTCGCAAAGAGTCAGATACGACTGAGCGACTGAAATGGATTGAATTGATAGTGACACCTGTGCTTTGATATAGGCAGCCCAACTTGCGGTAACAACTCCTCATTCTTGCTTGCGAGGACTGCCTTCTGTCCCATTCTGCCTCACAATACCCAGGGTTCCAGAGGCAAAGACACAGATCGACTCTGTCCAATTAGTGTGTACAATCCCAGTGACTGATGCAGTCCACACCCTAAAGTGGTCCAATGAGAGGAAACTCTGGAACTTCATTTTTATAACTGCTACCAGTGTAGCTACTGGGAGGGTATTATTCACCCTGTGACTCCTGGTGGCCATGTTGCTACTATATGGGAAAACAGTAGCACTTATTAACATAAAGCTAACACAGCAAAGAAGAGGGAAGGAACGGGATAAGACTGTGAGTTGATGCATCTTACTTAGTAAAGACGCTCCTGATGAACAAAATGCCTATGGAAACAACTTAGGGATGTGACGGGACAAAAATATTCGGAATTGCCCTGGAACAGGTATTCTTTGATAACATTTCCCATTTGTGTCCAAAATAAATTTTTCATGTGATGAGAGAGGTTAGATCTCTCTCCTCTTCTCTCCGTAATGGAATTTGGATGAGAATGGTGCATATAATCTACATAATTACACCGTGCCAACTCCAAATGGTGGATAATCTCTTAAATTTTTTGTCAAGATAAATAGGATAGAAAATTGATCCACGTCCCAGCCTCTGCTCTCATTTAACAGACATCGGAGACTTGTACAAGGGACAGAATATCAGCATTATAACAGTACAAAAAGGGGATTATTTAATAGGGGCAACAACAACAAAAAACTCAACAGATGGTAGCTGTATTGTGATCTTATATATAAGATTAAATTTTTCTTTGAGTCCGGGAGTCAAATTATGGTGGACATTTGTTTCAAATATTTCAGGATCTCAGCAGTTGACACAAGTTCACATTACAATAGGAAGTTAAGTTTGTCATAAGGTAACCTTTAAAGTTGGCTCAGTTTTCTCTTCTATAAAATGAGAGAACTGTTGGTGTCCTCTGCACATGGGTGAGCAGTAAGTGAGATAATCCACATAAAGAGCTTAAGCATCATGTCCGGGCACATTGTCATCACCAAATAATTGGTGGATGGTGACAGTTATGATGATAATCTTGATAATTATGCCTACCACGATAATGATGACTGTGTTGATGCTGGAGGT
The DNA here is from genome assembly GCF_016772045.2 of Ovis aries. Taxonomy (NCBI): domain Eukaryota; kingdom Metazoa; phylum Chordata; class Mammalia; order Artiodactyla; family Bovidae; genus Ovis; species Ovis aries. Next base: position 6,158,438 of record NC_056077.1, on the reverse strand, counting down.
GATTTTGAACGGATCAGAGGAGTGAGACATTACTCTGACTCCAAGGAAAGGTGGCATTTCAACCAGCTGTCAGGGAACACACATTCCAGAGAGAAGAATCAGTAAGAAAAAAAAGGAGGGGTCCAGAGGTGGATCATATGGTGGGAATGGATGAGAAATCATTTTCCAGGTTTGCTAGAGGATGGGTGAATCCAGCGAGAGATAATTCTGGAGAGAAATACAGAAGGTCAAACCATGTGGCTTCCTTTTGTTCTAAAGAAATTTTTTTTTTTTTGATGTGGGCCATTTTTAAAGTCTTTATTTAAGTTGTTAGGATATTGTTGCTGTTTTATGTTTGTTGGCCCTGAGGCATGTGGGATCTGAGCTCCCCAATCAGGGATCCAACTGACACCCTCTGCATTGGAAGGCAGAGTCTTAACCACTGGACTCTCAGGTAAGTCCCTGACTGCTTCCTTTATGAGGCCCAGGGGTCATGGAAAGGTCCTCCCTGTAGCTCAAATGGTAAAGAATCCCTGCAACGCAGGAGACCCGGGGTTGATCCCTGGGTCAGGAAGATCCTCTGGAGAAGGGAATGGCAATCCAATCCAATATTCTTGCCTGGAGAATTCCATGGACAAAGGAGCCTGGAGGGCTACAGTCCATGGGATCACAAAAAGTCAGACAAGATTGAGTGACTGGGGTCATTGAAAGTCGTCAAGAATTGCAATGTTTTAGGAAGAATAATGTACCAGTGATGAGTACAATGGGTTGAAATGTGAGGAAGTCGAGGGAGAGTTATCAGATAGGAATGGTTTCAAGGATAAGAAGGCGAAGAAGAAAAGAGGACTGAACCACGGGGGAAGTTTAGTGAAAATTACATCAACTCTATCATGTGACAAAGACTTGAATTCAAAGCATAGCTCAGACACCTACTGAGTCACGGGGTGACCTGAACGGTACGTCACTGCATTAATTTTTCCTGTTGCTGCCGTAATATGTCACCACCAAAACAGTAGCTGAAAATAACTGCAAATATCCGCACATGCTAAGTCACTTCAGATATGTCCGACTCTTTGTGACCCCATGGACTGTAGCCCACCCGGCTCCTCTGGCCATGGGGATTCTCCAGGCAAGAGTTCTGGAAGGGGTTGCCATGCCCTCCTCCAGGGGATCTTCCCCACGCAGGGATCAAACCTGCGTCTCCTGCAACCCCGGCATTGCAGGCGGATTCTTGACCGCTGAACCACCGGGGAAGCCCTAATTCCAAATATATCAATCTTACAATTTCGTATAGTGGCCATCGGCCATGACTCTCAGGGGACTGAAATCCAAGCACCTCCAGGCAGGTTGCATTCTTTCTGGAGGCTGTTGGGGAGAATTTTCTTCCAGCTTCGGGAGGCTGCCAGTATTCCTTGGCTCATAACCCCTCCTTCTCAAAGCCAGAAAAGCTATAACACTCTGACAATTTTCCCAGTGTTGCAGCTCCCTTCTGAGCACAGCAGGAGAAGGTTATCAGCTCTTTAAAGAACCCTTCTGATGCCACTGGGCCCATGGGACCATCTCCCCATCTCAAGGTCCTCAGTGTAACCACATCTGCACGGTCCTCTTTGCCATGGAAGATAAAATACCGGCTTCAGGAATGAGGACAGGGACACTGGTGAGGAGGGGGCATAATGCCGCCTGCCTCGGTCATGTCACACATCTGCATCTAGGTCATCTTGGATAGTGGGGGCATACAATCTGACTTCCCGGGGTTGATACAAAGATGATGTGAAATGTTATGTATAATGCATATAATGATGCTTGCTACACGGCATTTATTTAAAAAAAAAATGTTTTCCCAAACTTGGTTGAAAGCTAAGAAAGAAAGAATGGCTTTGGATGCTAGACATACCAAGGAAGTGTAATTAATAGGTCTTGAAAGTGACAAGTTTGGATGTGAGGACAAGGGAAGGTGGATAGGAAGAGAGAGGAGGGCACAGTAACGGCCAAGTAACCTTTCTTTAAAGATCAGACACAGGGAGCAGATGAGATGAATGGAGAGAGTAGCGCGGAAACATATACACTGTCGGATTACAACAGATCGCCAACGGGGAGTCGCCGTGTGACTCAGGGAACTCAAACTGGGGCTCTGCAGCAAGGTAGAGCGGTGGGAGGAGGGAGGCTCAAGAGGGCGGAGACATGCGTACACCTATGGCAAGCTCATGTTGACGTATGGTGGAAATCAAATCAATATGGCAAAGCAATTTTCCTTCAATTAAAAATAAATAAATAATCAGCCACAGGACTTCCTTGGTGGTCCAGGGGTTAGGAATTTGACTGCTAATACAGGGGACACAGGTTTGATCCCCGTATTGATCCCAGGAAGATCCCACCTGCCTCGGGGCAACTAAGCTTGTGCACCTCCGCTACAGAGCCCATGATGTAGATACTAGAGCGCCAACGACTGAAGCCCGTGTGCCATACAGCCTGTGCTCAACAAGAGAAGCCGCCGCAGCGGGAAGCCTGAGCTCCGCAACTGGAGAAGGTTCTTGCCCAGCAATGAAGACTCAGGGCAATCAAAAATATAAATAAACACAAAAATTAAAAAAAAAAAGTTAAACCAGCCCCATTCATGATGGCTTTAATCCATCTCCTCTCTCCCCCGCCCGCCAGGACCAAGAGATACAGCGGCTCTGGGAACCACAAGCATCACTTTACAGGGACAGGAAATCATCTTCTGGTGTGACTGACATGCAGCTCCCACGTGGCTAAGAGCAGGCTCTTTTTGATACAAAAGACGTGATCGGGAGACTCCCCAATCCCCTTCACTTCCCTCAGCCTCTATCAAGGCAAAGTGGCATCTTCGTGTTAACAGTCAGAACGAACACGGCGTAACAGGAATAACAAGAACGGACGCTGGCTGGGCTGGTGCTGTTTGCACCCTACACGCTCGAAACTGTTTTGCTTCACGATCATCCCTAACTAGCCGCATTCGGTGAAGATGCAAACCCAACCTCGCCAGTTCCACAGATTGTGTTTCAGATGCCAAAGCGGGTGGGACTAAGTAATGTGAAGTGACCGGAAAGAAAAGGATGAGTTCAGGACGGTACATTCTGTGCCCCATGCTCCTTCTATTTTCGGCTGCACAGTGCGGCAGGCAGGATCTTAGCTCCTTGACCAGGAATCGAACCTGCGCTCCCTGCAGTGTGAGTATGCACTCTTATTAAACACCGGGGAAGTCCATTTTGACCCATGGGCCTTCTAAAGTCAAGAAAAGCAGACGTGAAATAACTTGGGGTTGGAATGTATCTTTTTTGAGACTATAATTAGCTCACAGTGGAGATTTATGGTCATCACCAACCAACCAACCAACAGAACAGCCGACCAATCCCTGAATTTCTGCCTGGCCTGTCTTCATAAGGATGCATTTTATCTTAGCATCTAGTGACCATAATTTTGGAATGATGATTTTTGACGTCTTGTCTGTCTTTCACTTATACACCATTTTTTAAAACAAATAGGTTGGTTTTCTTTTCTTTAATGTTAAACTGTTTTAGGCACTATCACTCTGCATTTTAAAACACTCCAGTTTTTGTTGTTGTTAAGTATAACTGTTCACGTCAATGTATGTCCATGAACAGATCTGTACAGTATTTTCCTTCTATATTGGATGGGTGATGCTGTCTCTCTACGAACACTGAAAAGCATGTGAATGCTCGTTATTTCTCCACATCACAAAATTCCAATAAGACAAAATGAAATCTCTTCTTAAACAGTAATGTTATTTAAAGTAAACTGCTGATGAATTAGCCCATGTTTTAAGCCATGGGTAATATAACATTTATTAAAATCCTTGTAAGCTAGAGGCTCAAATCTAAGAATATCTTCTAAGCACTTTATTATTTTTTTTTAAATTTCAGTCATGGATAATTCCCTACAGGGAAAAAAATGCTATTAATAAATAAATAAAGCAAGCTTTGTTTTTGAAAGATTACCTAAAGAAGATTAACTTGTTTATCATCAATACCCAAAACTAATTTTCTATCAGCTTGCCAGTATGCTCTAGAGACCAGTCAACTCTTACACCTCATAGCTGCTGATTCGCAACTGACACACACACACACACACACACACATGCACACTCACACACACACACACTCTCACAAGCACAGCAGAGAGAAGCTGCATTCAGAGACTAATCACTTTGCACAAGATGAAGTTTATAGCTCTCACTCGGGAGGTGTGGGCAATGAGTTTGGGAAGACAGAGAAATAAAACAGCTGGGCTCTCTGTTTATTTCCATGTTGTGGGAGTTGCAATGAGGAACCAAACGCAACGTGAATGATGGACATGTCACCAAAGTCCTTCCAGAGACTTTTCCTGACAACTGTCCCCAGAGAGTGTATCTACATTCAGGACGATCTCAGCTGCAGAAACCCTGTGATATCATGTATAGTGGACACTGCCGTACACAGGCTGAGGCACATTGTAGGAAGGACAGTTCTCTGATTAACATCTCTTATGTAAGAGTAAAAATGATATGAATTAAATGTGTTTAAATGCATATAGAGGAAGTTACAATTTAAAAAGCTTTCTTTTTTTCTTTTTGTGAAAAAATATCCATTACCCACATCTAATCCATCCCAATTTTCATATATAATAAATGTGGAGGGTAAGACTTAAGAAAAATGCCTTCCTTATGTGTCATAGTCTATTTTATCAGTGAATAGGAGTCATAAATGTGTATGGAAACGGGAAAAGAATTCAAGCCAGAGGTCCTAAGACCAATTCCTACAACAATTCCAGATACAGGCAGCCTTACAGGATGAATCGGGTCGTTCAGTTCTGTATCAAGAATCTGCAGATAGACGGGCTGGCTGGCTGATGTTCCAGGCTTGGCTTCTCAGTAAGACCTGGGTTTGAATCCTAGGGTACTCACTGCTAGGGCTTCAGAAGCCGCCTGGGGCACTCAAGGTGATGTGGCAGACTGGATGGGAGATGGGTTTGGGGGAATGGATCCATGTATATGTATGGCTGAGTTCCTTCACTGTCCTCATGAAATCACCCCAACGGCACTGTTAATCAGCTATACCTCAATACAAAATTAAAAGTTTTAAAGTCTGAAACAAACAAAAAAAGAAGTTCCTTGGGGAAAACAATCACATCAACCATGACTGCAGTGGGGTTTAAATGAAATAATGCAGATAAAGCGTGCACAGGACAGGGCACGCAGTATGTTAACAAAGAATATTTGCGTGAACATGTGATATCTTCTACTTCTAAAGCTTATTCTCAGGAGGATCACTCTGCCCTGTGGCAGAGATAAATGATACGGGATCACTAAGCCCAGTTCACCCTGTTCTGCCTGAGCACACATTTCCCAGGTTCCCTTGCAGCCAGGTTGGGCTCATGTGGTTCATTCTGGGCCAGAGAAAGTAAGTGGGAATGCCCTGTGACAACTCTGGGCTGACACTTAGAGGCGAGATATGGGCTCTCTACGCCTTCTCTTCTCCTATCACGACAGCCTTGCAAAGCCATATGAGACATTCCTGCTAGTGCGCAGTCACTCAGCCGTATCTGACTCTTTGAACCCCATGGACTGTAGCCCTCCAGGCTCCTCTGTCCATGGGATTCTCCGGGCAAGAATACTGGAGTGGGTTGCCATTTCCTCTTCCAGGGGATCTTCCTGACCCAGGAATCAAACCAGTATCTCCTGCATTGGCAGATGGATTCTTTACCACTGAGACACTTGGGATGAAGACATAAGTATATGTCTTATATATACCATAAGACATACCTATGGCTGAAAATAGACACACTCTGAATCCTGGCATTTCCCTTGAGGGGAGAAGTATCTGCAGCAGGCTTTGTGTGGCAAGAATGAAACTTCCAAGGGATAAGCCACTGAGACATCAGGATATGTTTGTTACTATAGCACAAACCAGTCCATCCTGACTAATACAGATTATCCTCTGACTTAAATGCATTTAGTTGTTTGTTTTTATATTGGAGTATATTTGATTTGCAAGGCTGTGTTAGTTTCAGATGTACAGCAATGTGATTTAGTTACACACACACACACACACACGCATATATTCTTTTTCAGATTATTTTCCCATCTTGTTTATTACAAATACTGATTAGAGTTCCCTGTGCTACACAGTAGGTACTTGTTGACTGGGCTTCTCTAGTAGCTCAGAAGGTAAAGAATCCACCTGCAATGCAGGAGCCCTGGGTTCCTTGGGTTCCATCCCTGGGTCGGGAAGATCTTCTGCAGAAGGGAGTGGCTACCCACTCCAGCATTCTTGCCTGGAGAATTCCATGGACAGAGGAACCTGAGGGACTACAGTCCATGGGGTTGCATAGAGTCAGATACGACTGAGCATCCTTGTTGATTACCCATTCTATATAGAGTAGTGTGCACATGTTAATCCCAATCTCCTAACTTATTCCCCCGCTCCTCCTTTCTGCTTTGGTAACCATTTCCCCCTGACTTTGAGCCAGGAATTCAGAGGGTATCAGTTCTAATTTGGGTTTCTATAAATGCCTCAAGTCACAGAAATGTCTTTCTTTTCTAAGTCTGATTCTTTGAGGAACAAGATATGGATGTTAATATGTTAACACTGCAGAGATCAGCGAAATGAGTTTGGCAGCACTTCCCTATGATGCCATACAGTATTTGTGCTTACACTATGAATATTTTAAAATTACATCATGATGAGAAGAATCTGAGTGGACATACACACATGGAGTGCAAATCACATACATGCCATCACTGAATCAAAAGCACTTCTTGGAAGGTTATCACTGTCGTAAGTACCAAACACAAGTGAGTAGCAAGTCTGGAGAAGGTTTAAAAAGAACATGAAATCCGCACGGCCCACAATTTCCATGGGTCTCTGGAAGGGTGAAAGTGGGGCAGGGAGAGATGGGTGCGGGGGAATTTGGGAAAAGGGCATGAACTGCAGCTGGTCATGTGATGGTAAGCTTACACTTGGCAGTTCACTTTCCATAGCATTTAAAAAGCAAATGCCTGCCTTTGTGGCTCGGGTTGGCAGGCAGGCAGGCATGGAGTGGCACTCTTTGGGGGTAAGCACTATCAACGCCTGTTGTCTCCCTGCTTTGAAGACTGTATTCACCCCTTTAGTAACTGGAAGTCTTCCCAAGATGTATATAATTTCATGGATGGAAGAACACCAATTTCACAGAACTTGAATGGCTAAACCATGTAGTGCTTAAATTATGCAAAAACAAGCTGCGTCCCAAGGACCAGGGAAGCCTTGGCATGTTGGTCCTTGGACCAGCTGCCATCCATGCGTATCCTGATAGCCCACTGGGCTTCCCGAAGCATCTGCAGAGTGAAAGGAGAGGGACCAAGGCTCAGAATAAGCCCAGGAGGGTCTGCAACGTTCCCATTTGGAAAGAAGCTTTCTGTTTGCTGTCCACAGCCCCCTGCCACTCCCTCGTCTGGCTGAGGCCTCCCTGAGTGACAAGAAGCCAGCACCTGGAGGGGCCGGTCTGCGTGGAAACCTGCCTGATTGTGTCGAAGGCGATTTTCCCTTCATGTTCTTACCATTTAATCCTTGAGGAAGTCATGGCTCTGCCACAGTGGCTGCAGGGGATAAATGAAATAGTGCACACCAAACATACAGCCCAGTGGAGGTCACGTGATTACACCTTCAGGGGATATTTTCGTAAAGACGTGGCATCTTCTATCAGAGGCCAGAAAGAACCTATTTCTTGCAACTGGGAATCAACGTAGTATATAAATCAGAGGAACAGCAGCAAAGAAAATTAGGGAATATTCATAGAGTGAGAGAGGATACAAAGCCACTAAAATGGTATTTTTAAGGAGAAAAGATATTGAGATAGGAGATGCTTTCGTGGTGAAATTTAAACACAACACTCTATCAATGCTGTTTGTTAAAATTATAGGTGGTTTGGTGGAAGACATCAGCGGAAACAGCAAATATATCATTGTTGTTATTCCTGAGTGCTGAGATCAATTTACTTTCCTGTATTTTTGTATATATTTTTTAAATGCCCTACAATGAATGTATTATTTCTGTGTAATTACCAACTGGTGTTTGGGCTTAGCTTGTATTAAAAGTATAATTTAAAAAAATCTGGAACTCTCCCTCTCCCAGTAAACTTAACTAAGACCAGTAAAATGGTCTTAACCACTGACAGTAAAATGGCCAATAGCACCTCGTGTCTTCATTTTCTATCAATTAAGAAGGGAAGGAGGAATAAAGAAATTGAACAGGATACAAAAGGAGACATCACATATTTATTTAGAAGCCCTTTCTATTCATGAAGGTGGCTAGGGAAGAAAAAAAAAATGACAAGGAATTGAGGTCTGAATGTCCCCTGAAACTTTCTCTGCATCATGCCCACCTTAAGCAAGGGACGTGATGTCTCTGAGACTCAGTTCTCCTCATCTGTAAAATGGCTCCAGCACGACCTGCCACATAGGTTCACTGAAAGATCACCCGAAGTACGAACAGAAAACGTAAAAGATGAGCTGAAAATATACAAGCTTGCTTCACATCAAGCTCTTCTCACTCAAAGGACAAAGGAAACAACTAGGGGAAAGAATCAGCCTTAAAAATGTTTTCTGTTCCTCCAGGCTACCCGTGTTTCAATTACTTTGCTGACCAGTTAATGGTCATTCATTACAGGGAGCTTAGCCATCATGTACGAATTTAAGCTGATCTTTAATTTCTTCCTCTAGGGCTTCAGACCAACTTCTAGGACGTTGATAAAGAAGCCAACCTCCCATCACGATGGCCACCCCCTGATCTCACCCACAGAGTCAGCTGGTTTGCTTTTCAAGGACAGAGCGGACTGCAGCCCTCGAAGTAATTGATAGCCTCCTGCCTCTTTCGGCCGCAGCAATTTCTAAGATGGCACAAGCTGATGATGTTTGCAAGACTTAAGTTCAGGGGGTTTGCTGTGGCCAGCGATTGATTGCATCTTGATATTCCGTCTCTTCTGATATGTAAACCGGGAAAAGGCTGACAACATCTGCCCTCAGTGGCTGCTCAGGAAAATTACAAAATCAAAAACTGTAGAGAAACCTACCTGTCTTGCTTTCAGCTAATTAAAACAGTGGCCCCTGGCACCCGGGAGCTTTTCCTTGGTCCTGTGCTGCCACCTACTGGCCATTCTAGCTTCTGCACCAGCAGCCCACAGGTTACAAGCAGGAGATTAAGTCAAGAAACATATGCCTAGGCAGGTGTGTTTTAGAAGCAGATCTTACAGTTGCACCATAAAAAACATGTTAATGGCCCAGAAAACCATAAGTATATTCAATATCTTTCTCTGTGCTTAAACATACAAATGAACGCACCCAAGTTTGAAGTGCCCACAATGAGTAGGTAATCTCTCCCTCGCAATTGTAACAAGGCTGCATATGACCAGCAGAAAAGAAGGGGGCAGGTAAGCAGGCACCTACCACGTGACAGAGGCCCCTAGGTGACCTCGTTTCAGTCTTGCGGCTGTTTCATGTAAGGGAAAGTAGGGTTCAATGTTATAAAACCCACCGAGAAGCAACTTGCTGTTAGCTGACGGAAGGGGGCTTTGAATCCAGGTGTGTCTGCCCAGGAAGCTCAAACTGCTGGCCATTGCCCAGCATGAGCCCCTCCACCCCACACGGCTGTACTGAGACAGGGGCACTCAGATCTGAGGGCTGGTGGTCCCCTTAGACCACAAGATCCACTTGGTCTGTGCAGGTGAGGGGCACTCAGATCTGAGGGCTGGTGGTCCCCTTAGACACACACACACACACACACACACACACACACACACACACACACACACACACACACACACACACACACACACACACACACACACACACACACACACACACACACACACACACACACACACACACACACACACACACACACACCAGGGCTTCCCCAGTGGCTCAGTGGTGAAGAATCTGCCTGCCAATGCAGGATACATGGGTTCGATCCCTGGGTCTGGAAAGATCCCTTAGGGAAGGAAATGGCAATCCACTCCAGTATTCTTGCCTGGAGAATCCCAAGGACAGAGGAGTCTGGCGGGCAACAACCCATTGGGTTGCAGAGTCGGACACGACTGAAGCGACTGGGCATGCATGCATGCAATGTGTCAAATGACTCGTTCGCAAAGTTAGGTGGCTGCCTACCATCTTTTCTGCCCTACAAAGATGAATCGCAGAAATTTAAATCATAACCACAGCAGTGATCCTTGTCAAGCATCACTTCTACCGCCTGTTAGGGGTCAATTTCAGCTAGAAATGTAGAAAGGGGAAAAAGTCAAATGATGCTATTTTAGAACAGAACTCAAGCCACAGGAGGTCAAGAAAAACCAGAGAAATGAATGATCTGGTGGTAATAATTATAATTCTACCACTTAGTGAGCATAAATGACCAGCTCCACGGTAAGTACTATCCTAGCTCCCTTAATTATCAACCACAAGCCTCGGTCTCTTGTGAACCCATTTCACTGATGAGGAAACTGCAGTTCCAAGAGGCAAGAAAACTTCCTCAAGACCACACACCATGAAGCAGCAAAACTGTGTTGAACTCCATCGTTGTCAGGAATCTAAACTCATCACCCTGCCTTGCTTGTCAGGCAGAAAAAGCATAAAATATTGCTTTCCTAAACTCTCTGAGAGCATGGAGTAAAGCTCAGAGACATGTGAAAGAAAATAAACAGCTTGGCACTGTGGTTTTTATGATGAAGAAAGTTCTGGAATTTATTTAGCCTCCCCAGTGTGAGTTAACAAAGAGAGCTTGAAACCAGAAAGGACAGGAAGACTTTGCATATTAAAAAACTTCATCTTTTCTTTTTATTTTGTTCAAAGAACACACCAGGCCCCCCTTAGGTGGTGAGGATGATGAGTTTGAACTTGGATGAATCCATGCTTCAGTGCATTTCAGTTCAGTCACTCAGACGTGTCCGACGCTTTGCGACCCCTTGGACTGAAGCATGCCAGGCCTCCCTGTCCATCACCAACTCCCAGAGCTTGCTCAAACTCATGTCCATCAAGTCGGTGATGCCATCCAACCATCTCATCCTCTGTCATCCCCTTCTCCTCCTGCCTTCAATCTTTCCCAGCATCAGGGTCTTTTCCAATGAGTCAGTTCTTTGGATCAGGTGACCAAATAATGAAGTTTCAGCTTCAGCATCATTCTTTCCAGTGAATATTCAGGACTGATTTCCTTTAGGGTGGACTGGTTGGATCTCCTTGCAGTCCAAGGGACTCTCAAGAGTTTTCTCCAACACTACAATTCAAAAGCACCAATTCTTCGGTGCTCAGTTTTCTTTATGGTCCAGTTCTCACATCCATACATGACTACTGGAAAAACCATAGCTTTGACTAGACGGACTTTGGTCAACAAAGTAATGTCTCTACTTTTTAATATGCTGCCTAGGTTTGTCATAGTTTTTCTTCCAAGGAGCAAGTGTTTTTTTAATTTCATGGCTGCAGTCACCATCTGCAGTGATTTTGCAGCCCAAGGAAATAAAACCTGTCATTGTTTCCATTGTTACCTCATCTATTTGCCGTGAAGTGATGGGACAGGATGCCATGATCTTAGTTTTTTGAATGTTGAGTTTTAAGCCAGCTTTTTCACTCTCCTCTTTCACTTTCATCAAGAGGCTCTTTAGTTCCTCTTTGCTTTCTGCCATAGGGGTGGTGTCATCTGCACATCTGAGGTTATTGATATTTCTCCTGGCAGTGCTTAGTTGAAGCATTTAAAATTTTTGAGCAAAGCATGTATTCAAAATACATGACATTGTTTTCAATCCATTTGAACTTAGCAAAAAAAAGATAAAGAGGCTACTTCCTAGAAGGGAGGGTACCACTGTAAATATTTCATTCATTGGTAGCAAAGGATTTCAAGTGTTATCTCCGTATGTCCCTCCATGGCCAAGGAGCAACACTTGTAGAAACTGGCCAGGGAAACTGAGAGCAAGAAATTAAGCAACATGGTAATGTCTGAAACAAGCAGAGACAAATCTTCACTTTGCATCCTCAGGACAAGATGGGCACTTGTTTCCTGAACATCAGTTCATTCACGCATCAACTTCACCATTTTTTCCCTATCCCTGGGTCACCTTGGCAATGATGAGGTTATTATTTTTCTTTAAATTGACTCTTCTGGGCTTCAATAAAATTTGAGACTCTGTTTTATCTGAATGCCAAAATGGAATAGATGGAGATGATCAGACTAAATTGGTTGAAAAGACAGCAGTGTTCCTCAGTTGTTAAATTCTGGCTTAGTATTTTTGTCTGCTGAAAGCTCTCTCTATTCAAAAAAAAATTAGCAAGTGTTAGGAGGTGATGGAGACAACCTAGCGATGCACAGAGATGTTGCCTTCGACATCTGAAAGACTGAAATGGGCTTGAAAGGGAAATCTCCTTCTCACTCCATGATTCAAGTATATCCAATGACAAATCTGTGCACCACACAAAATGACTTTATCTGGGAAGGGTGGAATGGTCACCACACCTGAAAACACTGTATAAACAGCTGATCTATCCACCATCCTGTCTGAACTACACAACGAGCCTCATCAGCTATTCCTGGTCAGTGGGCTTAAAGCACTTCTTGAAACCAATTGGTCAGAGCCTCTATTCTGAGACACATGGGGCTGCAAGGATGTCCAATATCAGTTCAATGTATCTTGTACATCTTGTGTTTCCCAAAGCACATTATGGAAGGAAAATCTGGAATACAACCATTTCTCCAAATGTAAATGCTTTCTGTTATTGGAGAGTGTCAACAAAGTCGCTCAGGTTTCTCTTTGTTTTAAACGACAGGATAGGGTGACTCCTGGGTTGCCCCATACAGAAGCCTTGTATGATTTACTCGGGACTGAGAAGGAGACTATGTTCTTTCTTTGAAAGTGAAAGTTGCTCAGTCGAGTCTAACTCTTTGTGACCCCATGGACTATACAGTCCATGGAATTCTCCAGGCTAGAATACTGGAGTGGGTAGTCTTTCCCTTCTCCAGGGGATTTTCCCAACCCAGGGATCGAACCCAGGTCTCCCGCATTGCAGGCAGATTCTTTACCAGCTGAGCCATGAGGGAAACCCAAGAATACTGGAATGGGTAGCCTATCCCTTCTCAAAAGGATCATCTTGACCCAGGAATCCAAGTAGCGTCTCCTGCAGCGCAGGTGGATTCTTTACCAACTGAGCTATCAGGGATATAGTTAATTGTAAGCACTGAAAATCAAGTTTGCAAACAAGATATTGAAATGTACTCTTACAAAAGCCAGGGAACAATTAAATATATAACCAGAATTTAAAATGTGTACAATATTTAACTTTCTCTTCCTAGTATTAGGAAATCTCTCTTCTCTTATTTTTCAATTGGAGAAAATTTTCTTTACGATTCTGTGTTGGTTTCTGCCATACAACAATGCACATTAGTCATTGCTCTGGTTCAGTCACTCAGTCGTGTCCGACTCTTTGCAACCCTATGGACTGCAGCACGCCAAGCTTCCCTCTCCTTCACCATCTCCTGGAGTTTGCTTAAACTCATATGCATTGAATTAGTGATGGTGATGCCATCCAACCATCTCTTCCTCTGTCATCCCCTTCTCTGTAATTGTATTTATATACATATATTCCCTCTCTCTCGAGCCTCCCACGCCCCTATCCCACCCCTCCAGGTCATCACAGAGCACCAGGCTGAGCTCCCCGTGTTATACAGCAGCTTCCCACTAACTATCCGTTTTACACGTGGTAGTATAGACATGGCAATGCTACTCTCTCAATTGATAAGGAGACTTTCTTGAATTGAGACGTGCTGTGTGAAACAGAATAGATGATATAAACTATCTCATAAATATTCTGATATTTTATTACATCTTACAATGAAATTATCACATAGGCTAAATAAAATAGATTGTTCAAATGAACTCCATCTGCTCCTTTTTGCCTTTTTACTAGGACTGTGGGAGAATGTGGTATCGCACGTATACCTTGCATTCTATTTCTGTTGGGTTAGAGCTGGATTAGAGGCTCAGTATCATTCCCTGCTGATGAATCAGTCAAGTAATATGTAAAAATTCTTCCCTAAAATGACAACAGACTATAAAAATAGGCCCTTTAAGTTTACAAGGTAAAAGCCACTGGTAGCTATTTTAGAAGCTTTGCTGTCTCTGCTCAGCCTTCCTCTAATATTAATAACCTTTATAACGATGTCAGAAGATAAATAGCTCCCTGTCTTTAAAGTTAGAAAAGAGGGGAAGAAAGATTTCACGGCTCATATGTCTATGGATAAAGCAATCCAACTTGGAGCGGTCCAAATGCGTTCCCTAATCAAAGATATACTTTTAATGAGATTTTATCTTTGATTGAAAATGTAAGGCTGTAATGAACCGCTGGGTCATTATTCTGCTTCTGGGCTTAATTTTTATTTAATTCTAACTCCCTGATGTTTTGGATATGGAGCTCTTAATTTATGCTGGATATTAAAAACTTTTGGGGGGATCTTTTCATGTAGGTAGCCTTTTGGGGCAAGAAGTCCATTTTGAACTTACAGTAACAAAATAAAGACTTCTAGTCTGCATAGAAACATGTGAGGAACATCTGTGTCTTTATTTGAATTTATACAGGTGACCAGTCAAATGTTACAACAGGGCTTTAACTATCAGCAAGTGGTTGCGTGCATGCTAAATTGTTTCCGTCGTGTCTGACTCTTTGTGACCCCATGGACTGTAGCCCACCAGGCTCCTCTGTCCATGGAACTCTCCAGGCAAGAATACTGGAGTGGGTTGCCATTGTCCCCAAACCTTTCTCATCCTGCAAGCCTTCCTTGGGACTCCCAGTAACTGCCCTTCTCACCTCTTGGTCACTGTTTCTCCGGCTCCCGTTGCTGCAGGCTTCTCCCTCCCTTTTTTCCCATCTACCATTTTTCAAGGTGCTGCAAACCAGGATGGGTACCATTTCAGCAAACACGAAGCACATTCATCTGGAAAACTTGCCCCTGCTTGAGTCTACAACCAGATGCACCTTTTGTGGCCCAATGGATTCAGTCAGCTACCAGATACAGTGTTGCAAAAGCTACCTAATTCTGCAAAACAAAAAAAAAGAGGACACCTCCTTGGGGTTGTCTTGGCAACCCATCTCATGCGTTGGCTCCCTGGTACCATCACAGATGAAACATTCATCACAGACTATTGTGTCTTGTTTTGAGATTATCTCTTTTTAATCTGCGATATTCTAATTCTCAACAGGAATGTTGACTGTTTACCATGATCCCCGCCATTACCGCTTTCAGTCACGTGACTGCTGTTAGCAACCAGGCATTGAGCGATTCCTCTGGGCCAGGCACTGCAGACTGGCTATTGCGATACATTATGCAGAAGGCCCACAGCAACCTGAAGAAGTGGGTACTTTTATTATCATTTTTGTTACAGAAGCGGAATCAGAGATGCATAAAGGTTAAGGGTTATGGCCAAACTCATTCCTAAGTTCCATCCTGCATGGCTTCTAAAGGACCTTCTCCAGTCCTTTCATTATGATTTCATTCGTCATGGCACTCCAGGAAACAGAACCAAAAGAATAGGATAGGTTGATAGGCAGGCAGGTAGGCAGGTAGAGGGATGGATAGAAATATGGACAGACAGAGAGACAGACAGACACACAATTTAGACAGATAGGTAGATACTACACATGCGGATATATAAAAGACAAGGAATTTTTCAATTTATTTGTCTATGTATCCGAAAAACAGCGAAACTGATGATGTGAATTCTAGTCTAAGGGCAGTAGAAGAGAGATGAGCTGTCCCAACTCAAACAGCAAGGCAGGAAAAATAACCAAAGTTTTGCTTCCTCCGCCTTTTGTCCTACTCAGGCCCTCAATGGATTGGGTGATATTCACTCCTGCCAGAGGGAGTGATCGAACAATAATTTACTGAGTGCAGACTCAAATGCTAATCTCATGTGGAAACACCTTCTAGAAGTACCCAGGAATAATGTTTAATCTGGGCATTCATGGCTAGCCAAGCTGCCACACAAAGTTAACCATCACAGTGGTTTCCTTTCTCATTATTAGATCATAAACTATGAATATGAAAACAAATATTTTTTTCTTATGCAAACTTTATACATAATCAGAAACACATACTACCTTACATCTATTATTATTCCAGGGGTCTCTGATAGAAGCATATTCACCCTTTTTAATGACTACAGAACAGCCCACTCTGTTCTATATGCAACAGAATAAGCCGTCACCTTAGGATCGGACGTTTAGGATGTTGCCAATCTTCTGACATCGCAAATAAAAGAACGGTGATGGGTTTTGTTTCTACTGAGTTGGCATAATTCACAGGACTCAGACTGAGCCCAAGGAATAATTATCTGCATGCTTCTCCACAGGTCTATGTCCTGTGACTTTTAAATGATTTCCTTCAAACTATAGCACAATTGGTGAGGAATATGGGAGTCAATTTCACTGCAACCCAGTATGGGAAGAGGTAAAATTATTATCCTATGTTATGTGACGAACCTAGTACATAGGAATGCGTGTTTCACAGTGGCTTCCATGTGCATTTCCATGCAGCTATCAAGGACACGTGTTTACCGTGTGTTTGATTCCACTTATAATCTCCTTTGTGTGAATTTTTGTTAGTTCCTTAATGATCACTCACAGCTTTCACCATTTCCCCATGAAAACTCTCCAATCATCAGGGCAGCCTTAATATTTGTCAGTTTATGAACTGATACACTGGATCAACAGAAAAACTCAGTCCGAATAGATCAAACTGCAAACTATATTCTTTCCCTTATTGCAAGTTAGGGTCTATTTTAAGGGGATGCAAAGGTGCACTGGGAGTTTTCAGTGACTCCGTGGACTTGATTCTCTGGGGACCATGGAAACGAGCGGTTTCACTGGATCAGGCGACTAAGAAGAGCTGTCAGTCTCTTTGGCTGAGTTAGAATCTGCAAACCCGGCTCATGACAAGGATCTGCTTCGGACATTTGCTTCCTTGAACTAAAGCCAGAACACCTTGAGTTTGAGACCTGTTCTGCTCTCAAGGACCTGTCGGCCAATCCACCCAGAAAACCTTTAGGTTACAAAGGAAGTAGAGGGGCTTCCCTGGCTCAGTGATAAAGAGTCCACCTGCAAATGCAGGAGACATGGGTTCGATCCCTGGTCCTGGAAGATCCCACAGGGTGCAGGGCGACTAAGCCAGAGCACCTCAACGACTGAGCCTGCACGCCCAAACTGGAGAGTGGGCCCCACTTGCCTCAACTAGGAAAAAGCCCATGAAGCAATGGAGACCCAGCTCAGCCAAAGGAAACAAATGCATGAAGTTTTTAAAAAGAAAGAACATAGGGAAAACCTCTGACCGACCTTCAGCTCCCGATAACTTTTAGTTTGCGACGGCTACAGTAAAAGATGGTGACTTCAACAAATTCTAAGTGAAGGGCAGGGAAGCCTGGTGTGCTGCAGTTCACAGGGTCTCAAAGGGTCAGACATGACTTAGTGACTGAACAACAACCTCAGCAAACCTAGAATCGGGTCACACACACACAAAGCTTTAGTAACTGACAAGAACTCCACGTAAAACATGCACTGGACTGTGTGTGTCTGTGTGTGTCCATACACGTGTGTGCATGTGTTAGCCGCCCCCGTCTTTGAATTCTGTTGCTATTACATCAAGTACCATCCAAAAGTACTGCAGCCCTCTCGAGGCTGAGATGGATGGCATAATCCCCGGATTTTCTGACCTTGATGAACATGAAGAAAATTTCAGCTGAACTGTGCAAAAGCGCTGGGACAATATAAATCACGTTGAGACAGGGCGTGCTTTCTATCTCAAGCATGAAGTCGCCCAATCACACATCACAAAGTGAGATGATAAAACAAACCAACTGAAGAGAAAGAAATTAACTAACATTCGCTCCACTCATCACCAAAAAAGCCGATGGCCATTTTTTTTAAGATGAGATGACAGAACTATCCTAGAACACCAGCTCTGCACTTAATTGTTTCCTAAATGCATTTTAATTCAGAGCTTAAAGGAAGGAGTATTGCTAAAAATTACACCAAAGACTAGACTTGCTTCTTTTAAGTAAATGACAAATAATAATAGCTTTCATTAATGGTATTAAAATATAAGCAATTCAGCCCCAATTAATACAGAATTGCAAAGAGATGACAAATGTAATTAGTGCTAAATCATACTTGTAAAATCAAGGGATCAAAAATGTAACACTGCCCACCCAAGAGTGAAGTCAGGTACATTACCACCAAAATGTTCAATAGAGTAGGTTTCTCAAGGGCCAAGAAAAGTGTGGTTACACATGCCTGATAGAAAGCTCTTATAAAAATTAATTTCTGCTATGATTACCAAGGAGAAGGCAACGGCAACCCACTCCAGCACTCTTGCCTGGAAAATCCCATGGATGGAGGAGCCTGGTAGGCTGTAGTCCATGGGGTCGCAAAGTTGGACATGACTGAGCAACTTCACTTTCACTTTCCACTTTCATGCATTGGAGAAGGAAATGGCAACCCACTCCAGTGTTCTTGCCTGGAGAATCCCAGGGACGGGGGACCCTGGTGGGTGCCATCTATGGGGTCGCACAGAGTCGGACACAACTGAAGCGACTTAGCAGCAGTAGCATAATTACCAAAGGGGAAAGATGGGGGAAGGGGTAATTAGGGAGTTTGGGGTGGACATGTATACCCTACTGTATTTAAAATGGATAACCAACAAGGACCTACCGCACAGGACATGGAACTCTGCACAACATTATGTGACAATCTGGATGGGAGGGGAGTTAGGGGATTCAGGATACATGTATACACATGGCCGAGTCCCCTTGCTATCCACCTGAATCTTTCACAACATAGTTAATCGGCTATACTCCAATATAAAAGGTGTGCATGCTAAGTCGCTTCAGTCATGTCCCACTCTGTGCAACCCCATGGACCCCACCAGGCTCCTCTATCCATGGGACTCTCCAAGCAAGAATACTAGAGTGGGTAGCCATTCCCTTCTCCAGGGGATCTTCCCGACCCGGGGATCGAACCTGGGTCTCCCACATTGCAGGCAGATTCTTCACTGTCCAAGCCACCAGGGAAGCCCAATATAAACTAAGAAGTTAAAATTATGTTTAAAAGAAAGCTCTTATATGCTGAATTTTTTTAAGCCATGTACACTCTATAAAACTGTTTGAGCCTCCATGGACTGCAAGTCTATAAGATAAAAAGAGAGACAGGCATGCTCAAAAACAAGAGCAAGTAGTGAAAGTCGTAAGAGCATGAGGCTCCTATGTTCTCTTCATCTTTGGGCTTAAAAACAGAGCAATGGCGTATGTCTCATTCATCAGCTGCCGCATTCCCCACCAAGCACCATCTCCTCCCGGCACTCGTGGCATGGCATAACGCTCGCTCCTTCACCTTTGGCAGGCATCGCTAATCAATCATGCACTCTGTCTGGTAGAATCTACAACTTAGACTCCTCCTGATTAACAGCATTCTACGCAGCCACTATCGATCCATCTGAGTTGACACCAGAGACTAAATACGTTTCCAGTCGTTGGCGGCGCACCTTTCACTGTGCTTTCCAACCCTTCTCTAAGCACTTTCACCCAGATTGATAAGTCCCTATAGGATACGGAAAACCCACTGGGGAGCTGGTATCTAGATGCAGCTTTGTCATTAGCTTGGCTATTTATTTACCTGGTCCTGGATGAAACTTCGGAGAAGGCAATGGCACCCCACTCCAGTGCTCTCGCCTGGAAAATCCCATGGGTGGAGGAGCCTGGTAGGCTGCAGTCCATGGGGTCGCGAAGAGTCGGACACAACTGAGCGACTTCTTTCTCTTTTCACTTTCATGCACTGGAGAAGGAAATGGCAACCCACTCCAGTGTTCTTGCCTGGAGAGTCCCAGGGACGAGGGAGCCTGGTGGGCTGCCATCTATGGGGTCGCACAGAGTCGGACACGACTGAAGCGACTTAGCAGCAGCAGCAGCGGCAGCAGATGAAACTTGTCTGATCCTACCAGAGACCCAGGAGACTGAGACACGGATTACAGGAAGAGTAGGAGGAAAGCATTCTGAGAACGCAACAGTAAGATACGGCACGTCTCTACAATGCGCTATTACTCAGCCCTAGAAAGGAGTGAAATTGTGCCATTTGCAGAGACACGGAGGCACGTAGGGACTGTCACACAGAACACAGTTAAGTCAGAAGAACAAGCATCATATGTTAATGCATATACGTGGAATCTAGGAAAATGGTACTGATGCGCCTTTCGGCAGAGCAGGAAAAGAGACCAGACATGAAGAATGGGCATGCGGGCATCGGCGTGGACTGCGAGGTTGGAACTCACACACACACACACACACACACACACACACACACACACACACACACCCCCTACTGTTCCGGTGTGTGCTCAGTCGTGTCTGACTCTCTGAGACCCCAGGGACTGTAGCCCGCTGGGCTCCTCTGTCCATGGGATTCTCCAGGCAAGAGTACTGGAGTGGGCTGCCATGTCCTTCTCCAGGGGGGTCTCCGTGACCCAGAGGTAGAACCTGCATCTCCTGTGAGTTCGGCATTATCAGGCGGGTTCTTTACCACCAAGCCACCTGAGAAGCCCTCACATTACACTACCATGGCTAAAAGCGAGAGCTAGCAGGAACCTGCGGCGATGACCTAGAGAGGCGGGATGGCGGGGAGGGAGGCCTCAGAAGGAGAGGGTATATGTGTACTTAGAGCTGATCCACTGTGCTGTGCCGCACTGTAAACCAACTACACCCCAATTTTTAAAAAATGCAAAAGGCCAGCTTGCTTTCACTGAATTCTGCACCCAGCCAGGATGCTAAGTCCTCTAAGCATATTAACTCACTGATTTCCACCACCACCCCAGAAAGCAGTTTCTCACATCCTCTTGGTTGAGCTGAGAACTTGAGCATCTGCGAGGTTAGATAAGCAGGAAGTGGCCAAACTGGACTTCAAACCCAGCCCTTTGAGAATCCCACGTGAAAGCTCTCAGCCCCTGCGTTATAACCTGCGATTCTTCAGACAAACTTCCAAAGCCAGAAAGTATATATCAGACAAACAGCCTGATCCACGTCTCCAGCTTTTCACAGCGCAGTGGTACTTCTCAGCCCAGAACGCTCCTGAGAGGTATGCCCAGCACTGCCCATCCCCTGTCATTCGGATTCCCAGCCCGTCAGAGGCTGGTTTAACTCCTCACCATATCCATTTGAGAAGCTCTTCCCATTTTTACACGCCTTCCCCCCTCCACCACCACCTTCAAATTTTCCTGAAATATATGAAAGAGGAAAGTACGACTAACATCTCATTTTCAAAGTTGAGTAAAAAAGAAAGCATCAGTTAACCTGCAGATAGAATCTAAGAGGCAGGCACAGAGGCCCCTCTTGGAGTTGAGAAAAAATAACTCTCAGCCATGCGGGGAGGTAAGGCGCTGACTGGTACCACGAGTGTTCTGATCACTGAATAGCAGACCCCTTGAGGACCTCGAGAGGAGACCGCAGGATGAGTTATTAGGGGGAATTAAACGCAGGCGTGCACTCTGATGCAGTTGGCGTTGGCCTGGGCTATTTCTGTTCCACTGAGCGCTCCGCAACAATAATTCTCATAACCAGAGCTTCATTTACGTGTGAGACAGGCACTGAGCCTGCGAGGCATTCAAAGTCTGCTTTTTTAAAAAATTTTTTAAATTTTTTGTTTTCTCTCCTGCGCAGCAGCCCTAGAAGCAGCAGCATAGCCTCATGGTTAAGAACGCAAGGCAGACCACCTGGATGTGAATCCCATCCTACACCGTCTCCCCAGGTGATCTCTGGCGCATTAGTCACCTCCTCCTCCCCTCAGTTCTCCTGTCTGTAAAATGGGGGTAGTATCCTAAAGGATCTTTATAAGGACCCAATCATATTAATAGAAGACACAAAAAACCGTGTCTGGCATATTCAGTCACTGCTCTGTGTGTGCTAGTTGCAATGATTATCCATCTTCTCTTCTGGGAAAGAAGAAGTCTAGGCTTCCTTTAGGAACTTCACTCTACGCTTGGTCCATGCAGGTCATTCAGAGGCGGCCCATCCTACTTCTGGTTGAGGGTGAGAGAGACGGACAAGGAGAGGACTGTTCTCTACAGCTCTGGGAGCTGGTGCTGGTGCGTGCTAAGTTGCTTCAGGCGTGTCCGACTCTGTGTGACCCCAAGGACTGTAGCCCACCAGGCTCATCTGTCCCTGGGATTCTCCAGGCAAGAATACTGGAGTGGGTTGCCATGCCCTTCTTCAGAGGATCTTCCCGACCCAGGGATCGAACCCAGATCTCCCACATTGCAAGGAAATTCTTTATCATCTGAGCCAGCAGGGAAGCTCTAGTCCGCTCTACCCCAATACGCTAAGAGACTGGTGTGAAGCCGACAAGCATTTCTCAGGGGCTGTACTGATACTATTGGGAAAGAAGCTCTTTCTTTCCGTGGTAATCTCATTAGAAGTTTAGACCCTAGGACGAGTAATACCAGAAGAGAGCCCAATTTGACTGCCATAGGACCCAATGACTATCTTTGCTTTCTCTTTAATCTGGTTCAACTTGATTTTCTATTATGCCACAGAAGATGTCCTGATTAACATTATTATATTAATATTAATATTGTTCTCATTATTGAGTCCTCAATAATAATCCATACATAGCGTCCGTGACCTATCACCATTTTCCCAAGGGTGTGGCTGTGGATGAGAAAGCTGTGATAACTTTTCTGAAATCTCGCAACTAGCAAAGGGCAGAACCAGGATCTATTTGATTCCAAAACTCTTTTGTACTTACAACATCATTTTTTTAAATTCACAGAGGAAAAAGCTCGATCTCTTTACTGCTCTAGTTTGTTCATTTACCACGAAGTTTTACACTTGATCTTAGTTCCTGGTGGCTCAGACAGTAAAGAATCTGTCTGCAGTTCAAGAGACCTGGGTTTGATCCCTGGGTCAGGAAGATGCCCTGGAAAAGGGAAAGGATACTCACTGTAGTATTCTTGCCTGGAGGATCCCATGGACAGAGGAGCTTGGCAGGCTACAGACCATGGGGTCACAAAGAGTCGGACATGGCTGAATGATTAACTCTTAGCCAAAAGGCTGAGAAGCAATACCAGAAATCTTTTATATAGTACAATCATAATTTCTATTTGACACTATTCTGTTCATCATATAAAAGATGATAGAAACTACCACTGCCCTCAAATCTGAGGATTCCAATAGAAGATCTGAAACGCAAAGTGCTCAAAATCATGGCATTAAACTATCAGAAGAACATGTGCCTTGCTCTTTCTGCAAATATCCCCTCCATGGTGCCATTCTCTTATTTATCACCCCACTTTCCCCAGCTTTCCTCCATTTTAAAATTGTCACACAGCAAAATTTGGAGCATGGCACATTTTGGTGTGCAGCTATTTGGATTTTAACACATACATAGATTCGTTTAATCACCAGAAAATCAGAATTCTAAGCAGTTCTATCACCTAGAAAACTCCTCTGTTACACTTTTGCAGTCACTACAACATCGTCTTTTGAAGTAAATTATGTACAAGTGAATGAAAATGCAAACGATCTCTTGGCAGCCACCCCCTCCACCAGTTTTGGAGAAGGCTCTTCTCCAAAGTCCATTTCCATCCTCTCCTCTGTGAGGTTCTGAACACACAACTAAAGACACGGAGGTTCATCATCCCTTCTCTTGGCTGGAGCCCAAGTTTAAGTAAAACTGATGCTGGCGGGCTCCATATCTAACTCAACTGTTGCTTCCAGCAGAGAGCAAGAACAACGCAGGGTCAGCTTGCAGTGGGCACACCAAGTCTCACCCAGATCTTGGCCACAAATCCATGCTGAGCACAGGAGCCGAGTCCGTGAACAGCTGACCCCTGTTGGCATGCCTTCCCTGAAGGGCACCATTCTTTGGGGGGAGATGGTGGGGACAAGAGTGAGCACCAAGCTCGGCCAAACCAACCACAGCTGGCGAGTGGGTGCAAACTCGTTTAGAAAGAGAGCCTCGCCCAAGAGGAATAACAGCTCATAATCTGAAGACGACTCCAAGTCTTGAGTATGCTGCATGAGAGGCAGGAGGTGGCACAAGAGAAAGGTCAAGCCACAGAGGTCAAGTCTTCGCTGGTGTCAGAGGACACAGCCCTACTCCTTGGCCAGAGACCAGTGCGGCCAGGGCCGACCAGCAGAGGTCTCAGCAGTCACGCATAAGCTGTGAGCAAGGAGACCCCACGGGGCCATGGCTCTGTCTCTCTGCATCTGATCCTTTCATACCATCTGATCCCCTTCCAGATACAACAGACATCGTTCTCGGATAAAGGACAAACATCCCCGTGTGTTTAAGGCTTCCAGTGCCTGGCCAGTGGTTGCCTTCCAGCCCCCTCTCAAGCCCCAGACCGCTATCCACTTCTCAAGACTTGCCACGCTTCTTCCTACAAAACTCCATCTTTGCACCCCACCCAGGAGTCTCTACCTTTTGTCCCTCTTCAATTGCAACTCAAATTATCAACCCCTGGGGATGCTTTAATGTTCATTTCCACAGCTTTGGGGCATCCTGGAGTATCTTCCTATGTAATGCATACATGCCATCAGCCTTCAACAAAGGACGTTTGGAGCAGAAAAGAAATCCAATCTCCAGACACATTCTGTGAGTCTCGCCAAATGGAGCTCACTGTAGCAGGCTTTGCTCCTCTCTGCCTTGAGGATCTCATTTCCGTCTTTAATGAGAAACTCTTCCATGACTGCTTCTCATTCTGGGAGAGCCCCTCTGGGTAAGGAGCGTGCCTTTCCCTCTGTCTTGGTTCTGCTTGTCAGAGCCCAGAGGACTAATCCCCTCCCACCCCCACAGCGAGATAGCAATGCTAAAAGAAAACCAACCCTGGTGACTCTTCGGTGTTCATTTTCGACCTCACTGGCATCTAAGCCTCTGAAATCCAGGAGATTAATTTATTGTCCATATTGATCAACTCCCTTACTCCTCATGGCAGCCAGCAGTATATAGAGACTTCAGCTGAGCAGACTCTGACATGTTCCTGGGTGAAGCCATCCATGACCCGTGGTTCAGAATCACCAAAACACGTGGGTAGGGTTGATAAACTCTCTCACAAATCCAGACCATTCTCTTCATCTCCTATGTGGCTCTAGTAGTACAGGCCCGTGCCCTTCTGTCTGCACTCCAGCCTGGACCCTCAATTCCATTCTTGCCCATTTCTGGTCAGCCTGGTAGGCAAATAGAGTTTGAAACATCCCAAATGCAAACTCAAACTTCTTCCTTGGTTAGAAAATGGTGGGTTTTCTAAACTCCTGATTTGTAATCCATACACACACTTTTCCTATTTGCATCTGATTGTCATTAAAGGAACTCAATCATTGTGTCCTTAATAGATTGAAGAATACTTTTAAAAACTGTAAGCTCAATTCCAGAAAAATAAACGACCCAATCAAAAAATGGGCCAAAGAACTAAATAGACATTTCTCCAAAGAAGACATACGGATGGCTAACAAACACATGAAAAGATGCTCAACATCACTCATTATTAGAGAAATACAAAATCAAAACCACAATGAGGTACCACTTCACACCAGTCAGAATGGCTGCAATCCAAAAATCTGCAAGCAATAAATGCTGGAGAGGGTGTGGAGAAAAGGGAACCCTCCTACACTGTTGGTGGGAATGCAAACTAGTACAGCCACTATGGAGAACAGTGTGGAGATTCCTTAAAAAATTGCAAATAGAACTACCTTATGACCCAGCAATCCCACTGCTGGGTATACACACCGAGGAAACCAGAATTGAAAGAGACACATGTACCCCAATGTTCATCGCAGCACTGTTTATAATAGCCAGGACATGGAAACAACCTAGATGTCCATCAGCAGATGAATGGATAAGAAAGCTGTGGTACATATACACAATGGAGTATTACTCAGCCGTAAAAGAGAATTCATTTGAATCAGTTCTGATGAGATGGATGAAACTGGGGCTGATTATACAGAGTGAAGTAAGCCAGAAAGAAAAACACCAATACAGTATACTAACACATATATATGGAATTTAGGAAGATGGCAATGATGACCCTGGATGCAAGACAGCAAAAGAGACACAGATGTGTATAACGGACTTTTGGACTCAGAGGGAGAGGGAGAGGGTGGGATGATTTGGGAGAATGACATTCTAACATGTATACTATCATGTAAGAATTGAATCGCCAGTCTATGTCTGACGCAGGATGCAGCATGCTTGGGGCTGGTGCATGGGGATGACCCAGAGAGATGTTATGGGGAGGGAGGTGGGAGGGGGGTTCATGTTTGGGAACGCATGTAAGAATTAAAGATATTAAAATTTAAAAAAAAAACTGTAAGTAGATTGTTTTTAAAAATAGTTTACTGATATAAAAGGACAGAACAGGATTCTTTGTCAGAGAAAGATTGTAACCCTCATTCGAAAGTAAAGCAATGTCACGAAATTATAGCTAGACAGTATCAACAGAATTGTTTGTCAAGGGTTACTGGTCTCTTGGTTAAAAAAGTAGAATAACAAATGTGCTGGGTCTTTGTGTTTGTTACAAAAACAAACACAAAGCAAACAAGACTCCAAACTCTGTCTCCTTGATGTAAACCCAAGGTCTGAGAAATAACTGACACCCCTTCACAAAGTGATCGGGTCTGCAGACCCCACCGGCTCTCATCTGAAATCTGAATGTCACACTTGGGTGATGCTGGACCTCAGGAAACATGGTCTTCCTTGGTCAAACATCTTTAATGGGTTTTTGTTTGTTTTTGTTTCTTGGGGGCAGGGGGCAGCTGCACCTCACAGCATGTGGGATCTTAGTTCCCCAACCAGGGATTGAACCCATGCTCCCTTCATTGGAAAAGCTTGAAGTCCTTACTGGACCACCAGCAAAGTCCCTACCAAACATCTTTTAAAGGAGGGCACCTGGCAGACCACCCAGCCCCATTTTTTTCAGGGTCCTGGCTGATATCAGCTTGTTCTAATCAAAGCCTTCATCTCCCTGCATGCCTGCACTCAGCCGGGGCCAGTCTCTGTGGGTCCATCTCTGCGTTCTGTCCCCTCTCTCTCCTTTCTCCCTCATAGCTCCCTCTTCGTCTGAGTTAGCCACCCAAATCTTCAACTACCTCCCTGGTGCCACATAATTCTGGCCCCATTCAGCAAAGCCATGCCCTCCCTTACTCTCTCTTTCACTGGCAGGGAGATGGACTCAAAGCCCTAGTCCACCGGTGTAATAACCAACACCCTCCATTACGCTCCACCTACTCACCGTGCCAGTCTCCCTTCTGGCCACTCTTGGACATGCATGTTGGACCCTGATCTCCCCTACACATGTCGCCTTCTTCTCCACCTCTGTATCTTCACCTATGCTATTCCCTCTGCCAAGAGAGCCTTCATCAGACACTGCCCCCGGGGGTGAAGGGGGGGCATTACACACACCAGACCTCTTCCTCATCCATGAGGCTCAACTTGTCCATTTCAAGCCTTGCAAGTCTCGTGACTCTTTTCTGAATATATGTTTTATCTAGTTTGCACAAAACTCAGTAGGATGTTTATATTAACATCTGGATTTCCAAACTGGCTGAGAAAGCGGCAGCACTGAGCATGCCCTCCCCAAATAGCAGGCCCACACAGGTGGCCCTGCTCTTGAGTTCAAGGCCGCCTGACACTTCATACAGTCAGTCCCCTACATACGGGCCTTCAAGTTGCAGACTTTCAAAGATGCAAACAGCTGTTTCATCAGCGTCAGGAGTGAGTGAAACTGCGGCTCGCCTCCATCTCCTGTGGCTGATGGTCCTTTGCTTCTACCATCTCCCACCTGCCTCCTCCTCCAGGCAGTAACTTTTCTTGCCTGTTCACTCGACTCCAGCCCTGGCGTGCCAGCTGTTGTACTAGACTACCGTATTTTTCAAGATACTATAAGATTAAACATGTTTCCTTATTTTTGGTGTTTGTTTTTTTAATGTATTATTTTTGTGAAAAGTATTATAAACCTATAACAGTATAGTACTATATAGTTGATCACGTTAGTTGGGGACTTAGGCTAACTTTGCTGGAAATAGTGAAGTGAAAGTCGCTCAGTAGTGTCCAACTCTTTGAGACCCCATGGACTGTACAGTCCATGGAATTCTCCAGGCCAAAATACTGGAGTGGGTACCCTTTTCCTTCTCCAGGGGATCTTCCCAATCTAGGGATGGAACCCAGGTCTCCAGCACTGCAGGCAGATTCTTTACCAGCTGAGCCACAAGGGAAGCCCAAGAATACTGGAGTGGGTAGCCTATCCCTTCTCCAGGGGATCTTCCTGACCCAGGAATCAAACCGGGGTCTCCTACATTGCAGGTGGATTCTTTACCAACTGAGCCACCAGGGAAGCCCAACTTTGTTGGACTGACAAATAAATCGGACTTACGAACTCACTCGTGGAATGGATCTTGAAGCTTTTATGGAGGGGATTTACCATATCCCCCTACAATTAACCTCTGTCTCAGTTCACTAACGTGTGATTCCTGCCTGGACGCAGCAGACAGGTGACTTTGTTATTTCCTGACTTTAGCCAAGCATGTCTTCTTTTGTACAACATTCCCAAGGTCGACTAGGTCCTGCCCATTTCTCTGAGCCCCCATAACACTTTCCAGGGGCTCCTTGTTTTAAAGAAATTTCATTATAAGTGATACAGAATGTCTGTGGGTGTGGACCCTAGCAAAAACAAAAGAGAAAAGTAGGTGAGGTTGACTGAGTTCTCACTCTGTACCCGGCACTATACACACGACTTCGCAGTATTACCTTGTCACTGCCTCAGATCAAAACTCCAAGTGGATTTTATTATCTCCAGTTTACAGATGGAAAAAAAATGGACACTGATTTAAAGTACAAAAGGCTCTCAAGGACAGGTCACAGAGTCGCTACGTGAGAGAACTGGGATTAAAGTCCAGAACTTTGGGATTCCCTGTTGGTTGAGATGGTAAAGAATCCGCCCACAATGCAGGAGACCTGGGTTGGGAAGATCCCCTGGAGGAGGAAATGGCAGCCCACTCTGAGATTCTTGCCTGGAAAATGCCACGGACAGAGGAGCCTGGCGGGCTATAGCCCATGTGTCGCAAAGAGTCAGACACGACTGAGCAGTTAACACTTTCATTGTCCCAGCTCCAGAGTATGTATGGTTTTAATGGGGGTCCTCGGTTAACGCCGGCTTTGAGCACAGAATTTTTAACCCTTGCACAGATGCTGTGAGAAGAGCAAACTCTAGGAACCGCACCAGGTCTGTTGGAAACTGAAGCCAGAACTGCATCTTGGTGCCATTATCTCTTGTCTGCAAGACCAGAAGAAATCCTGGTATTCCCACAGCCAGGTGCCAGGGGCACTCCAGAAGGCCAGGTTTCACAAGGCTTTGATAAATCTCCACCATAACTCAGAACTAAATGTGGGCATTGAAAGGATGCCCCAGATTGAAAATTAGGCTATTTACCTGGAAATGGGTGAAGACACCAGTCCAGGGACAAATGCATCGGTTGGAAAGGGCTATTCTTGCATTTTACACATTTAATTCCCTTTAGTGTGTCTGTTGGAGAAGGAAATGGCAACCCACTCCAGTGTTCTTGCCTGGAGAATCCCAGGGACAGGGGAGCCTGGTGGGCTGCCATCTATGGGGTTGCACAGAGTCGGACACGACTGAAGTGACTTAGCAGCAGCAGCAGCAATATGTCTATAAGGTGGTAGATGGAGCTTCCTGAGTGATGCTAATGGTAAAGAACTCACTTGCCAATGCAGGAGACGTAGGTTTGATCTCTGGGTTGGGAAGATCCCCTGGAAAAGAGAATGGCAGCCCGCTCCAGGATTCTTGCCTGGAGAATCCCATGGACAGAGGAGCATGGCAGGCTACAGTCCATAGGGTCAGAGAGGCAGACACAACTGAAGTGACTTAGCACAGCACGGCACAAGGCAGTATACAGCTTCAGGGCTAGGAATATAGCTTCAGAAATAAGAATCTCTGAATTTACATCCTAGCCTGTGATGTAACTTGGGTGATCTTGGGCAAAACTTTCAACCTCTCTGAGCTTCCTTGTTTTCACTTCATATAATGGGGATAACGATGGTTCCTTGCACATTAGCTGTTGTCAGTATCTGGCGGTACTTAAGGATGCCTGATCCAGGTTAAGTGTTGAAACAGGAAATGTTCCAAACTCCCAGCACTCACCACGGCACCAGAGCATCACCAGCACAGCTTCACTTGGACCCAATCTGAAAGTCGCCTTAACTTTGAAAACCTCTCTAACTTCTCCCATGCAATTTTGCATCAGATGGGAAACTGTTTAGCCACACCAGGCCAGGCGGTAAGTGAGGAGAGAAAGCCTTGTCGGTGTTTATAGCCTTTGACAAATGGGCTCTCATCTTCTCCTGACAGTTTCTCCTCCTGACTGATCCATCAGCTTCTGTTCTCATCACCTGGACCTCAGTCCTCATAATAGTATTGAAATTCAGATGGATTTTACACCACAAATAAAAATGAACTTAAATGCCTCCGTTTCCCACAAGCAGCGCAGGTCGTGTAAAGTCAAATGCAGAAGGTTTTGCAAGGCTGGGCAGCCACTCGGAGGAATGGGTTACCTGACATTGCCTTGGCTAAACCTGCATTAGCTCCGTGGCCCTGACCTGTGGGAGGAGACCTTTTGAGCTTTGCTTCCCACTTAGAGGGAAAAAAAAAAAAGCTACCGGCCTTTCAGATCTGCCTGTAACATCCTCTGGGTGACTTTTAGGAAACATCCAGGAAACCATCCAAGTGTGGGGCCCAGACTCAGGGGCGCTGCTCATGGCTGGGCTTGAAAGTGAATGGGAAGCAGAAAATGAAATCACACTCCGGTACACACCATGAATCCCTCCATAAACAAGCGGGCAGGCTTCTCCAAGAGACAATTAGCTCACCGTCTGCCGATGGAAAAGAGGCAGCTAGGATACAGAGAAACAGAAATGGAGAGCAAATATATATATATATATATATATATATATATATATATATATACTCTCCTTCTGTCAACAGACTCAGACCAGACCGTGCAGACCAGGAAGAGTGGTTTTATGGCTCTTCATTAAGATGAGAGCTCTCTCCACCTCTTCAAACTCACCGTTTATCTCCCATCATTCTATCTGGTCTAGGATTTGATGGGAAAATGACTCATCTCAAGGGAAATGGACCTACTGAGTGGAGGAGAGTGGGAAGGGGCCTGAAACTGGAGAAGCTCGATGGGGAGGGACCCTATT
The DNA here is from genome assembly GCF_016772045.2 of Ovis aries. NCBI lineage: Eukaryota > Metazoa > Chordata > Mammalia > Artiodactyla > Bovidae > Ovis > Ovis aries. The sequence continues at coordinate 6,127,183 of NC_056077.1, read as the reverse complement.
GTGTGCGTGCATGCTCAGTTGCTCAGTCATGCCTGACTCTCTGTGACCCCATGGACTGCAGCCTGCCAGGCGGCTCTGTCCCTGGGAGTCTCCAGGCAAGAACACTGGAGTGGGTTGCCATGTTCTCCTCCAAGGGATCTTCCCAACCCAGGAATCGAACCCACGTCTCCTGCATCACCAGGTAGATTAGTTACCCCTGAGCCACCTGGAAAGCCCCCAGGACCCTACTAGATCCTACTGAAAGCTTGAGATTTTTTGTTTTCTAAAATTCTTCTGTCGAGAAGATCCTCAACAATATGTCAGATGAAAACACAGATGGAACCACACAAATAGATCCCTGTATACAGAATATAGGGAGGAGAGGCAGCCAAGGAGGAAGGGAGGTGAAAGAGCAGCAAGAAACGAGAGAACGGGAAGCAGTTCCTGGAAGCCGTCTAGCCCAGTAGGTATCACGTTAAGTTTTCTTAACTAAAGGCAATCGAGCTTTGAGGAAAACACTGCTAGGTCTCCTCCAGAGCTCTCAGCACTTCGTAAAACCCCACGTGGGGCCAAGGGGCTGCCTCTTCAGAGGCCAGCTGACTTATTATTTTGGCACCTGTCATCTCCTCTCACTTCAACTCCACTTTATCAAATTACTGATTTTTCCAGAAGCATTCAGAATGGATAGAGGGGGATGTGCACACACACACACACACACACACACGCTCATACAGGAGAGGCTGTCATCACTTCAATGGTGCAATTTCATAATTACACGTCGGGGTGACAGAGTACCCAAACGGCATCCTAGACACGGTAACCTAGACGCCGGGGCGGCCATCTGCCTCTGTGACCTCATGCCCCATCTTTGGCCGGAGGGATGGGACTGGCACTTCTCTCCGGAGGGTGGGGACGCTACCCCTCCTCCGGGGGAACCAGATTTCATTAGGACTTTCCCACTGAGAGACAGGACCCTGAGAGGCGGAATTACATCCTGCATCTCACCCCACTTCCAACCATATTAGGGCATCTAGAGAAAGGACAGCCCTGATGTGAGACTCACGAACATTGAAAAATAAAAAAAAATAATCAGAACAGAACTCGGAGGAAGAAAAAGGAAAAGTCCTTCTCTTGAAGAAAGAGAATAAAATGCCATGAGCGTGTAAGACGGCAAAACGTGGAAGCAGGCACGGCAGTGGGTGTGTTGCTAGGAGTCACCAGCAGCTGCGCACAGTCAAAGGCTCAGAGCACTCACGCGTCGACACGAAACACAGCAGGGCGTTATGGTCCCTCCCTCCCATCTCCTCCACCCACTTGTTGTCTGCAGAACAACTTCAGTCAAAGAATAAGTTTAATCAGAGAAGTCAGAAAAGGCAGAAGCGAAGGAAAACAGTCAAACAGGACCAAACAGTACGAGTTTAGTCCTGAGGCAGAGTCAAGGACCTTTGGCTCCTTCTCAAGGGCAGAAGATAACACTGAGGCATAAGCTGGGAGCTGTTTTGCAGACACTGAAACCCACACCTGGTGGAGAACGTTAACTGCTCGATGAGCAGAGTGTAGCCATGATGGGAGCTGCCGTAATTTCGAGAACTGGCCTCCAGGACGTGGGAGCAAGCTGATGCTGGAACTGAAGACTAAGTGGGCTTGAAACAATGGAAGCGACACAACCACCGCCAGACCCACTTCAAGAGGACTGTCAGAGCCGACTGCGCTGTCTCTGACTTTATCTCCCCCTCTCTGCATACGGACCCCCGAACTCCCCTTTAAAGGTCCTGCCCACTGACCGTCCCGGAGGAGCTGGCCTCTGGGCATGTGTCCACCCTCACCCCCCACCGCTCCAGCTGACGCGCTCTGAAATAAAGCAAACCTTTCTTCCCACCAACCTTGCCTCTTTATTGGCTTTGGAATGGCCAGCAGCCAGACCCCTCTCTTTCAGCAGCAGTCAGTCACGTGCGGTCAGGGCTGGAAAACAACAGGCAAGCCCTCCAGACACGAGGCTTCATTTGAAGTGCCCGACTCAACCCAACTGTCCGTGACAAAGCACGGACACTTAAGTGTGTGTGTATGAGTCTTACTCTTCTTTGAAAACAGCTGAAGTTATGTACAGAATGATCGCCTCTGACTTCTCCCCACCAGTCATCACTAGAGAGCGCCCATAGATGGGGGAGACCACTATCGTCATGAAACATGAGCCAAAGGCGGTCTGGGTGGAAGAGTGGAGTGTGCGACCAGCTTATACTGCCCAGAGAGTATCCTCCTTGTTCACTTATCTTGCTGGTGACGGAGGTGATGTTGTTTCAACAGCATCATCCTTCTGGAATCTGGAATCCAACACAACTGGCAAAGAAAGTAAAACAAAACAAACAAACCAAAAACACTAGACAGAAACACGTTTACGAATTCCACGAACATCCAAGGGAAGGACTTCCCTGGTGGTCCAGTGGTTTAAGAATCCACCCACCAATGCAAGGGACACAGGTTCAGTTCTGGTCCAAGAAGATTCCACGTGCTTCCGAGCAACGAAGCCCGTGCCCCACAGCTACGGAGCCTGCAGTCTAGAGCCCCTGCCCCACAACGAGAGAAGCTACTGCAGTGAGAAGCCTCCGCACTGCACGGGACGGTCGCCCCCACCAGCCACAACCAGAGAGAGCCCAGGCACAGCAATGAAGACCCAGCCCCGTCAAAATAAACAACGAAATAAATAAATCCCAAGGAAGTGATCCTGAACTTCGGAAGCAGGCAGGGAACACGCTCTCATGCGGTGAGCAGAGTCCCTGGGAACAGATTAAAAAAAAAAAAAAAAAGACGGGGAACACCTCTTCCACCTCAGTTCCGTTTGCCCAACTCACAACAGGCACACAGCAGATACACCGGTTTGTCAACATGTAGCAAACGCCAATATGAATTGCAACACCTTTGCCTGCAAACTAGACAAGACGCAACTGGGACTCAGCTCGGATCATCAGGCTCAGATTTAAGCTACGGTGTCATCTCTGCCTTCAGACTATGGAGATTAACCCTCCTTAAGATGACGCACGGCGCCTGCCTTCTATTTAAAAGCAAATTTTGTTTTGAGAAGTCCTCACTGCCCTATTAATCAGCGGATGACTGAGCTAGCACACAATCAGGGCTGAAAACCTCAGCTTGAAATAATAACTGCCTTCAACAATAACGGTACAGCCGCAGAGAGAAACATCTTTCAAAATTGTAGAACGGTGTCAAAAGTAGCCAGGAGATATGGACCCTCAATCCAGTTATTTGACTTTTTGTTTGTTTGTTTTAATCCAAGGCATTAAAGGTAAAATTTGGTCTGCTTGGACACGCTCCTCCACGGAAACTTCTGTGAACTCCTGTCAATAAAGGGGGACCGAAAATATTGAAGGAAAGAACAATTGTCTAGGGGTCGCCTGTCCTGAGCGGGTCCACACAGTGTAACAAGAAGATAAATGGGGGGAAATCTTAAGATACAAAGCAAATGACCTCCCTTTCCTGTACGCCACCACAAAACATCACGAGAATAAGTTTATACCATAGAAAGTCACTGCTCATGTGACTATGTCGTGACAGGAATCAGTATAGGATCTTTTTCAAGCCAAAATGTATAGAGCAGAGATATATATATATATTTACCTATAAATCAGTTATATTTATTTTCAGGGGCACACCCTAAAAAACCTTAGAGGATACATTCTTCTGTTATATATGCAATGTCCTATAATTCTATATCATATATGGCATATTACACATAATAATCAACCAAAATATTCCACTAAAATGTGACATGAGTTAAGGATAAATGAGCTATTTTTCTGAAAAGAAGCAGATGACTAAAACAAAAATCAGCACAATTTTTTTAACAAGTAATTACACTAAGCAATCTTCAGTGAAGTTGTCAGATCTAACTGAGATTGCAAAGGGAAAAAAAAAAACCAGACATTTTAAAAACGCGATTGGCTTTATGTGTCTAAAACCAGCATATGAATCACCTTTGCAAGCCGTCTTCCAGCAAGGCATACCTTCAACACTTAGGTTTAAATCACAGAAATCTTGTTTTGTTTGAAACCAAAAAGATGAAAAATATAGACTTACCTTTCTGTCCTCTATTTCCACACAAGTATTGCAGTCTGCTTTGATATCCTGAGAGGAGGAGAAAAGAAAGAGAGAGAGGACAGGAGTCAGACTTATGGTCAGAAAATGTTCAGCAGTGTCGTTGAAATGCCCTTTAAAATAATAAAAAGCTCATGCTCCTGACGGTTGTTTCTCGAGCCATTGCCCTTTATAGCACTTTTTAGAAGTATATGCCCTGCTGTTTGCATTAGAGACATATGGATGCCATAGCTAAGCTTTATTGCGTGCAGGTGTGGGGTGAAGGCAAAGCTATGGATCAGAAGTCACAGCAAAGAGTAATGGATGGCTCATGAAATGATGCGGCCACCTCAGACACCCTTCCGTATATCAGCAGAAATGGCCCTTACTGGGAATTAAAGTCTCTTGCCCATTCTAGACTTGGGACTGTCAAATCTAGCTTTCTTCAACTCAAAGTCATCACTGTCTGTTTTTAGCCCTCCTTCCATCCATCCATGCATCCATCCATCCATCTGTCCAGTCATCCATCCATCCAACTGGTCCATCATCTGTCATCCATCCATCCATCCACCATCCATTCATCCATCCATTATCCATCCATCATGCATCCATCATGCTTCCATCCACAATCCATCATCCATCCATCCATCCATCTAAATATCATCCTTCTCTTCATCCATATTTGTCACATACCTACTTCTTAAGCATTTTTCTTGTTGCTTTGGAATGTAAAGATGAAAAGAAAAAACATGGTTTCAACCCTCAAGGAACTCCCAAGTTACACAAAATGGCACATACACACACAAGGAATTATGATATTAATTTCTCATTCAAAAGATATATATTCAGCCCCTTTTTCTTGCCAAGTCTTGCTCTAGGTATGGAAGACCTAACATATAAAACACAGGAAGGTCCCCCCCCTAGCGATGCTCACATTTTGCTGGAAAAGACAGAAAACAAAAAGGAAACATCAATAATGTTTGATGTTTAGAAGAGGAAACATTCCATGAAGAGAAGTAAAGCAGGGAGAAGGGGATAGAGTTCGATCCCTCATTAGGGAAGATCACTGCAAGAGGAAATGGCAACCCACTCCAGTACTCTTGCCTGGAAAATCCCATGGACAGAGGAGTCTGGTGGGCTACTCTTTGAGGTCACAAAGAGTCAGACACAACTTAGTAACGGAACGTGTAGGGAGTGGGAAATGCTGAGGCAGACTTTAAATCTGAAGAGAGCTGGCAGCTGAGTAAAGGCTTGAAGGCAGCTGGGGGATGAGCTACGCGTGTGGCCATCCGGGAAAGAGTATCTCAGAAGAGGAGAGAACAGGTGCAGAGGCCCTGAGGGGCAATGGGGCGGAGAAGGTCAAGCAAGCGGTGGGAGGTCTCTGTGGCTGGAGGGAAGCCTGCTAGGGAAACAGCGGGAGGTGACATCAGTGAGCAACCACCAAGAGTTACTTTTGTTCTTGGCGTGAGGGCTTCCCAGATGGTGCTAGTGGTAAGCACCCAACCTGCAGATGCAGCAGATAGAGGAGATGTTGGTCTGATCCCTGGGTCGGGAAGGTCCCCTGGAGGAGGGCACGGCCACCCACTCCAGTATTCTTGCCTGGAGCATCCCACGGACAGAGGAGCCTGGCCGCCTACAGTCCGTAGGGTGGCAAAGAGTTGGACACGACTGAGCGACTGACCCACGAGTGTCTTATTTCGCTCAGCATCACGCCTTCACCCATGCAGCAGTATGTCTCAGGACTTCTTTCCTCTTTGAGGCTGGATTATATTCCACTGTAAGGAGAGACCACATTTTGTCTATCCACTCATCCCCGGGTAGTCACTGGGTCATTTTCACATTCTGGTTATCATTAATAGTGCTGCTATCAATGGCACCCCACTCCAGTACTCTTGTCTGGAAAATCCCATGGATGGAGGAGCCTGGTAGGCTGCAGTCCATGGGGTCGCGAAGAGTCGGACACAACTGAGCGACTTCACTTTCACTTTTCACTTTCATGCGATGGAGAAGGAAATGGCAACCCACTCCAGTGTTCTTGCCTGGAGAATCCCAGGGACGGGGGAGCCTGGTGGGCTGCTGTCTATGGGGTCGCACAGAGTCGGACACGACTGAAGTGACTTAGCATAGCATAGCATGAACATGGGTGTACACACATCTGTTCAAGTCCCTGCTTTCAGTCCTTTCGTGTACACGTCCAAAACCTGAACTGCTGAGTTACAGGCTAATTTCAGGCGTAAGTCTTTGAGCAGCCACCATATGGTACTCCCCAGTGGCTGCAACATTGTACTCTCCCACAGGCAATGAGCAAGGTTCCGGTCTCTCCACATCCTTGCCCACAGCTCATCATTTCCACTCAGAGGCTGTGAGGAGAGAACAGGCATTAGCTGCTTTTTAATTTATTTTTATTGTTGACTATGCCGGGTCTTCATCGCGGCAGGCAGGCTCTTCTCTGGTGGCCAGAAGGGGCTGCTCCCTCGGTGCTGTGTGTGGCCTTCTCCCTGCGGTGGTTTCCCTTGTTGCAGAGCCAAAGCTCCAGAAGCACAGGCTTCAGCAGTCGTGGCTCAAGGGCTTAGCTGTTCTGCATTATGTGGGACCTTCCCAGACCAGGGATTGAACCAGTGTCCCCTGCGGTGCAAGGCAGACTCCCAACCACTGGAGCAGCAGACTGACTTCTGTTTAAATAGAAGAGACAGTTGGGGGCCAAAAATGCAAGTGGAGAGACAAGTGTGGGAATTCAGGTGGAAGATGATGGTGATGGCAAGGGGAGTGGTGGGCAGGGGAGGCAGGAGTCACGGTCAGAGTGTGGACAGATCAACAGGCGTCCTCAAAGACTGGCTGTGGGAGGCAAGAAGAAGATGGGCTCAAGGACTATTCCAAGGTTTCTGGCCTGAGGATGCTAGCAAGGGAGGCGTGGGTGGGGCACTATGGGTGGGGCAGGGCTGCGGAGGCATCTGCAAACAACAGCACCTCTGTTGGATATCAGTGAAGTCTACAGCCCTGTTTACTCTCTCCCTCTTGGGTTGGGATGTTCTGCTGATGTGTCACGAGGACACTGTGGATGCAAGTGCAAGGCTATCACCGTAGTGATGGCTCCAGCACAGCAAACGCTAGGTCCACGTGAATCAAGAGTGCAACCAGAGCAGACAGTGTCGCAGGGAGAGACTTTGTTTTCTTTGCAACAGACTGTTTTGCTACCAGCAAAGTGGGCTAGAACCTGTGAGCAGTGAAGGCATGTCCCCTTGGTGCCAGGAACTGTGTGGGGTGTTCTTCACACCTGCCTCTAAATTTCCCCAAACAAAACAAGATTAGGATTACTTAGTGTTTTTTTTTTCTTTTTTTTTTTAACTATAGTTGATGTATAATATTATATTAGTTTCAGATGTACAACATGGTGATTCAGTGATTCTGTTTTTTTTTTTCAAGATCGTACTCCATTAAAAACTATAATAAGATGATGGCTGTACTTCCCTGGGCTATACGATATATCCTTGGTGCCTACGTATTGTATACAAGTACTTCTCAATCCTGTGTGTCTAATCTGTCCCTCTGCCTTTCTGCTTCCCTTTGGTAATCCCTGGCTTGCTTTCTGTATCTGTGAGTCTGCTTCTGTTTGGCACACACATTCATCTGTATTGCTTTTCTTGTTGTTCAGTCACTCAGTCGTGTCCAGCTCTTTGAGACCCCAAGGACTGCAGCACGCCAGGCTTCCATTTCCTTCACCAACTCCTGGAGTTTTCTGAAACTCATGTCCACTGACTCAGTGATGCCACCCAACCATCTCACCCTCTGTCACCCCCTTCTCCTCCCTCCTTCAATCTTTCCCAGCATCAGGGTCTTTTCCAATGAGTCAGTTCTTCAAATCAGGTGGCCAAATTATTGGAGCTTCAGCTTCAGCATCAGTCCTTCCAGTGAATATTCAGGACTGATCTCCTTCAGAATGGACTGGTTGGATCTCCTTGCAGTCCAAGGGACTTCCAAGAGTCTTCTCCAACACCACAGTTCAAAAGCATCAATTCTTTGGCGCTTAGCTTTCTTTATAGTCCAACTCTCACATCCATACATGACTACTGGAAAAACCATAGCTTTGACTAGATGGACCTTTGTTGGCAAAGTAATGTCTCTACTTTTTAATATACTGTCTAGGTTGGTCATAACTTTTCTTCCAAGGAGCAAGTGTCTCTTAATTTCATGGCTGCAATCACCATCTGCAGTGATTTTAGAGCCCCCCCCCAAATAAAGTCTCTCACTGTTTCCATTGTTTCCCCCATCTATTTGCCATGAAGTGATGGGACCAGATGCCATGATCTTAGTTTTTTGAATGCTGAGCTGTAAGCCAACTTTTTCACTCTCCTGTTTCACTTTAATCAAGAGGCTCTTAAGTTCTTCACTTTCTGCCGTAAGAGTGGTATTATCTACGTATCTGAGGTTATTGATATTTCTCCCAGCAATCTTGATTCCAGCTTGTGCTTCATCCAGTCCAGCATTTCACATGAAATGTGAAATGTACCCTCCATATAAGTTAAATAAGCAGGGTGACAATACATAGCCATGACGTACTCCTTTCCCAATTTGGAACCAGTCTGTTGTTCCATGTCCAGTTCTAACTGTTGCTTCCTGACCTGCATACGGATTTCTCAGGAGGTAGGTCAGGTGGTCTGCTAGTCCCATCTCTTGAAGAATTTTCCAGTGATGCTGGAAAATTCTGGTGACTCACACAGTCAAAGAATTTGGCATAGTCAGTAAAGCAGAAGGAGATGTTTTTCTGGAACTTTCTCGCTTTTTTGATGATCTAGTGGATGTTGACAATTTGATCTCTGGTTCCTCTGCCTTTTCTAAATCTAGCTTGAACATCTGGAAGTTCATGTTTCACGTACTGTTGATGCCCGGATTGGAGAATTTTGAGAATAACTTTGCTAACATGTGAGATGAGTGCAATTGTGTGGTAGTTTGAATACTTTGGCATTGCCTTTCTTTGGGATTGGAATGAAAATTGAACTTTTCCAGTCCTGTGGCCAGTGCTGAGTTTTCCAAAGTTGCTGGCATATTGAGTGCAGCACTTTCACAGCATCATCTTTTAGGACTTGAAATAGCTCAGCTGGAATTCCATCACCTCCACTAGCTTTGTTTGTAGTGATGCTTCCTAAGGCCCACTTGACTTCACATTCCAGGATGTCTGACTCTAGGTGAGTGATCACACCATCACGGTTATCTGGTTCATGAAGATCTTGTTTGTATAGTTCTTCTGTGTATTCTTACTACCCCTTCTTCATATCTTCTGCTTCTGTTATGCCCATACCATTTCTGTCCTTTACTGCTGCAAATGACATTATCTTTTTCTTTCTATGGCTGAGTAGTATTCCATTGTATTATATACATTATATTATATGCACATTATATTATATACATTGCATATTGCATTATATCCATTGTATTATACACACACACACACACACACACACACACACACATATACTTACAAAGAGATCCTGAATCAGAACTCACATTTTAAAAAGTATTGTGGACAGAATGGTTGTATCTCCCGAATGCATAGTTTGAAGCCCTTGAACCCCATGTTGGCTGACTTTAGAGATGGGCCTCTAAAAACATAATTAAGATTTAATGAAGTTGTAAGGATGGGATCCCAATTTAATAGGATTAGTGCCTTTATAAGGAAAGACACTCAAGCTTCAATACTTTGGCCACCAGATGTGAAGAGCTGACTCACTGGAAAAGACCCTGATGCTGGGAAAGATTGAGAATAGGAGGAGAAGCGGGTGGCAGAGGATGAGATGGTTGGATGGCATCACCGATTCAATGGACATGAGTTTGAGAAAACTCCAGGAGATAGTGAAGGACAGGGAAGCCCAGCCTGTTGCAGTCCATGGGGTCACAAAGAGTCAGACACGACTTACTGACTGAACACCAACAAGAAGAAGCACCGGAGGGAGGACGTGAGAGAGCTTCTCTGATCTCCCTGCACTCATGAACCAGGAAGAGGCCACACATGGACACAGCGAGAAGATGTCATCTGCTTGTCAGGAAGAGAGCACCCACCAGAACCTGACTATACTGACACCCTGCTCTGAGACCTTCAGCCTCCAGACCTTCAGCCAAATAAATTTCAGCTGTTTAACCACCAGTCAGATTAAGACAGTGAGATACCCCGGACGATCTGAGAAGCACAGTCAGAGGACATGGAGTCACGCTTTCCCCACTCAGACTCCTAATTGAACAGCTGAGGTCTCCGACTGACCTTGCAGGCAGAGGAGTCTGCTTCCCGCTGAAAATTCTCTTTGAAGTCATCCTCTAAGGCAGTGGCCCCAGCCATTTTTGCACCAAGAACAGGTTTCATGGAAGACAATGTTTCCAAGGATGGGGGGGGGGCGGGTGAGGAAGAATGGTTTCAGGATGATGCAAGGGTATTGCATTTATTTCTGTTATTATGACATCAGCTGCAACTCAGATCAGCAGACATTAGATACTGGAGGTTAGGACCCTACTCTAAGGAACATGAAGAGAAAGTAGAGATTAGTTTGGTATGGGAGAGATGAAAGTGTAGATTGTTTAAACCTCGGAGATATCATCTAGAGAACAGGCAGGCAAATGCAGTTCCCTGCCTGTCTGATGCCATTCTGACCAGGGGAAGCATGCATTTTCTTTTCTTCCTCAGATGAAAATATGATGAGTTTGCAAGGATGAATCCATATACGATTTTGATTTACTCATACAGAAATGGCAGGTGTTAATCAGCTAAGGAACAAAATCAATAAACCCAAGGCAGGTTTTTTTGTTTTGTTTGTTTTTTTTTTTTTAAATCTGCCACCAAGGACCCAAGCCAGGGACAGATAAAAGCCATCTGGCAAGATCCAAGCTCTTGCCATTTCCCAAAGATTATTCAATTTATTCTTGTCAGGATTAATTTACTTAAGCCCACGCTGGAATTTTTATTTAGATGATACTGTTGGTTTGTCATCTGCTGCAGAACAACTCGGGAGGCGCCCCAGGGGACATGCACTTGCTTCTGAACAATGTTGGACTCAAATTGGAAAAATGTCACTTTGGCGGGAACAAATTATGGTTCGGATCGCTCGGCGGAGAGTGGGTGTCTGCAGACTACGGGCTTCGACCTGACCTTTTCCAAGCCGGAGGAGTCAAGGAAGTACTTTGTTGGATGGCTTCGCTTGGGGGAACAGATCAAGTGCTCAAGTGTTAAGTATGAATCTGTAGCCCTAGACTCATCACCTACAATCAATTTCCCTAGAGTCGTCAGCCATGCTTCTTGAGGTACCTGGGAAACCCTGAACAGTGAAGAACTGCCAAAGTAGACGGAAACCCACATGTGCTATGGAATCATGAAGCTTGGATCCATATCAGTGGGCTCCCCCAGCAGCGCCTCAGTTTCTCCGCCTGTAAACTAAAGGTAATAATAACAATAACAGCGGCCTCCCTTGCTGTGAGGCATATCGGCCATGGTCTCAGCTGATGGCAGGCCCCTTAGCTATCATCAGTGGCCTTCACCGAACGTCTTTGGGAGACCCGGTTCTGAGTGGAGTCCCTGAGAACTTCAAAAGCCGTTCTATTTTTAAAGTTTTCTCTCCAGAGGCTTCTGAGTTCCTCTGGCTTTCAGACATCAAAGCGTGTGCGTATCTATTCTTTTCAGAAGCTGTTTCGTCTCCCGAGAGAGATTTCTTTTCTCCTGCGTTTCTCGTGCCAGTTCTTTCTGACGATTTTTGTAGGTCAGGGTTATTTCTGTCCGCCGTGCAGGAGCACCATCGTGCTGCATCGCGGATCAGCGTCATGCAGGGCTCCGAAGAGCCTGGAAGGCAAAGGTCTCCGCAAGCAGGTGGAGAGACACACCCCGGCCAGTGAGATTCTGGAGGCCTCGGGAGACTTAGAAGCTGGGAGCCTGTAGGGGGCGCCCCAGGTGGCGTTAGTGGTAAAGAACTCCTGCCAATGCGGGGGACATGAGATGAGGGTTCGATCCCTAGGTCAGGAAGATCGGGGCATGGCAACCCACTCCAGTATCCTTGCCTGGAGAATCCCACAGGCAGAGGAGTCTAAACAGCAACAATCCTGGGGATCACGTTCACTCTCAAGAGCTGTTACCGCCCAGGGTCCCCTGTGTTTTCAGAGTCCAGCCCCTGGAACTGTCCTAAAAATGGATGATCTCAGTTACTAACACTGGAAGGGCAATGGAAAGAAAAGAGCAGGGCCCTTATATCTTACGTAAGAGCTGTTGTTGTCTAGTCGCTAGGCCGTGACTGACTCTCTTAGCGACCCTGCAGACTGCAGCCCCGCCAGTCTCTTCTGTCCATGGGACTCTCCAGGCAAGAGCACTGGAGCAGTTTGCCCTTTCCTTCTCCAGGGGATCCTGACCCAGGGATCAAATCCACGTCTCTTACACTTCCCGCATTGGCAGGCGGTTTCTTTGCCAATGAGCCACCTGGGAAGCCCATGTAAGGGTTAAGTAAGGCTAATATATCTTTGACACACCATTGTTCTCCTGGACTTGGATACAAAGTCCCAGAGTTTTTAAGGGAAATACCTGTGGCTCAAGTCATCTCTTGGGAGCCAGGGGAAACAGCCAAAGACTCAGCTGACAAGTCCAAACAGGGCTTATGATCAACTGCTCTTACGAATGGAAGAAAGCCAAGTGTTTTGTTCTTTCTTCTCAAACAGAAAATAAATGCTATGGCCAGACAGTTTAGAACACCAAGAAGCAATGCATTACATCATCATATTCCAAAAACAGAATTCAAAAGTGCATTTAAAATTCTGAATCAACCTTACGGGAGGAGGAGGGGCAATACTTTTTCCTCCTACCTTCCTAGGATCTTGGCTGAAACTCCCGGTAACAAAGACAGATGACGAGAGGAAAAGAAGCTCAGTGAGTCCCCTACAGACGAGGCTTCCCCTATAGACGAGCGAACCAAAGGGAACATGTGTGCTCATGACCAGTCACGTGAGGTAGTTCGCGTGTTCGGGGTACACGGTCACGTGCGTGCATCCTCCACAAGCAGTGTGTCTTTGTGCACTTTAGCGCCTTGTACTGGATAGAGCACAGTAGTATATGATTTTATTTCCCACCCAGGATTGTCCAGAAGCAGTTGTAAAAGCAGCAGAGATGGGGCTGGTACTGCGAACAAGCACCAAGAATCAGAGGCCCAGAGAAATGACTGAGAGCAACAAGAAGGAGGACGAACTGCAGACCTGGAAGAGGGTCAGGGTGCAGGAAACGGCACGGGCTTTTCCTGTATTTGAGCGGGCACTGTTAGGGTTTGCGGCTCAGGACCTGAAGGTAGGAGGGTGCACGAAGGCTGCGGCACCCATCCAGAATGCAGCCCACGGCTACCGTGTCATCTATGGGGAGGAAAACAGACCCACTGCCCAGACCTCACCGAATTGTTTTCTTCAAGGGGTAGATGGAGTGGAACCCAGCAAGGAACCAGAAGCCATGCCACCCACAATAAAAAGCATGAGTGACGCCACAGCTCGCCCTCCGTCCCCTGTTGCTGACGGTCCCTCAGCTCCACCATCTCCCAGCCCCTCTCCTCCCGCCTCCTTCTGTCCTGTTCACTCCACGCCAGCCCCTGTATGCCAGCTGCTGTACTGGACTATGATGCTTCTCAAGATCCTATACTGTTTTCTTCATTATTATTTTTTTTTAATGTAGCATTTATATGACAGCTATATACCACTCTAAACTATTATGGTTCTACAAAGCTGGCTGTCAGCTGAGCACCTAGGCTAACTTGGACTTACAGACAAATTGGACTTATGAACGCACTCTGGGAATGGGGCTTGTTTGCATGTGGAGGATTTACTAGAAGGCTCTTTTCCTGTTTGCCTCCTGTACACGGGGGAGAGACCCAGGAAAAGTAACTGCCAGAAATGGCCCATACACCCCCTGAAGGACCGTCTTCAGCCAAAGATAAAAAGGCCTTAGGGTTGGGATGCTGGTTATCAGGGAAGCACAGTAAACAAGGGTGTGGCTGTGATGGAGACCTGAGCCCTTGCCTTCTCCCAGGCAAGGGTTTCTAGAGACTTAGAGTCCTCCTTCTCTATGGAGATGGAGATATCTTTACAAATGGAGATTTTTCTTTTTCTCTCGAAATACAAATCTCCCTCTCAAAAAGCCAGCTTCTACTGTTTTCAGAGATACTCCAGTATCTGCAGCCTCTCAAAAATAACCAGCCCCCAATAATCCTCCACACTTTGGCCACCTAATGTGAAGAGCTGACTCATTGGAAAAGACCCTGATGCTGGGAAAGATTGAAGGCAGGGGGACAAGGAGGCACCAGAGGATGAGATGGTTGGATGGCATCACCAACTCAGTGGACACGAATTTGAGCACACTCTGGGAGATAGTGAAGGACAGGGAAGCTTGGTGTGCTGCAGTCCATAGGGTCGCAAATAGTCGTACATGACTTAGCAACTGAACAGCAATAATCCTTCTGGCAAGGAAGCAAATTTGGGCATGGTGTATTCTCTTCCCTTTTAATTATAAATGGTTTCCTTCCAAATAGCATTATTTTCCCAAGAGCTTGGACACTTGCTGTTCTGAACATTACAATTATTTCTAGTTTAAAAGAAGTCAACCAGTTATGAGTTTAGCATCTAGCATTTAGAACATTATTGGTGATTTATTGCAACCTGAGTCTAATTGTTTTGACCTCCACAAAGACTCAGACTTTGAAAATAACTATAAGCGATAAGGACCACTGGCTCAATGTTTCCATTTTTGCAGAAGAGAAAAAACAAAAAAACAGTATCAAAGAGAGAGAGGGTGGGGAATCGGCTTTGATGATTTGAGATAAGGGGGGTTGAAATCCATCTGGTCTACCAGCTATGCATTTTAGACTTGTCTCAATAACATATACTGTCCTGGAATCCAAATATTTAAATCAATGTTCTAAATTTAATTGCCTTATTTAAAGAAGATTCTGCCCTACTTTAAAAAAAAAAAAAAAGGAAGGAAAAAAAATTGAGTGTCTTGCAACCAGAGTTGGTGCAAGTAAGATATCATGTGTTTCTTTCGGTCAAACTCCTCAGTCTGTATTTACTCAACTCCAAGGACTAAGACTCAGACAAGGCCACTGGAATACATGAGGATCAGTACACAACGTTCACAAGAAGATCAGTTCACAACAGTCACACTGACATGTCGTGCCCACTTCTTAACATCTCCATTCACAAATTTACTCAGCCCCTTGCAATATCGGCTATGGCCAGCAGATGGCAGCAAATAACCATACAAAATATCCAAAGCGCCAAGCATTATACCAGAACATCAAATTCATTGGGTCTGTAAACGTCTTGAAATATCACAATCTTTCTGCTCCCTCAAACCTTAAGCCTCAAATGACTATGTGCTTTAATTAATAAGCCTTAATTACTTGCCAGGAATGTGATAATTTGAGGAGGCGTTTATTAATATGTATTAAGGTTCTGTGTTTCGAGGTACAGACTATTCTGAAAGCACTAAGACTTCCATTTAAGCTTGAAGAAGACTGAGAATTTAAGAGCGATTTCTCCTGAAATAATACAAATGGCAGAAGTGCATGTAAACTAAGATCTCAACATAAATCCATTGAACCAAGACAGTAGCTAGGTCAGAAATCAATGGTACTAAATTTATAAACATTTGGAGGAATTTTAAGGGGGGGATTTCTTTTGTGGGGCAGCAGCAAAGACCCCAGAAATATTTGCAAACCTAGCTCTTATGCAAATAAAGAGGAGGGACTTCATCTTGGAACTCAACTTCTTTGAGAGTTACAACTTCAGCCCCACAAACTACTTTGTTCTCTTCATTCTATGCTTTTTCCAGCTTGGTTATCAGGGGAGGAGAGCGAGTTGGCAGAAGCTCGGCAACACAGGGCTGCTGGCTCAGCACAATTAAATTTGATACCGTGGAAGGCAGCCCCCTCTCAGGTAGGAGCAATATGTCACAGAGGTGAGCTCAAACCCAGGGTCTGTTTGCAAATAACAGTTATGCATTGGCATCACAGCAGGAGTTTAATGAGAGCGCTTTTAATTAACTGTAAAAGTAATTACCCATATTAGATGTAAATCGCACTTGTTTTTACATGAGGTGAATAATTTCAGTGCAGCTTTTAAGAATAATACTTCTGGAGGAGCTGTCAGCTGCAAACTCTTAACAAGTCTGCTTAAAAACAGGATCGAAAAGAAAAATACCATCCCCGGAAGCCCAGGATTTGTCACCTGGCTTCAGTCGGCTCTGTTGCTTCCCTTTGCATTCATATCAAGACCCAGCATCCAAACACATCCTCTCTATAGCTGTACAGTCAGAGAAGCATCCCAGCAAAAGGTTTTTTTTGGTGGAGTTCACTTTTTACTTTTGGCCCACTGGATAATCCCCAGCTTCCCTGGGGCTTCCTTGGTGGTTCAGTGCTACAGAATCCACCTGCAATGCAGGAGACACCCGTTCGATCCCTGTATCAGGAAGATCCTCTGGAGAAGGAAATGGCAACCCACTCCAGTATGCTTGCCTGGGAAATATCACAGACAGAGGAGCCTGGCGGGCTACAGTCCATGGGGTCACAGGAGTTAGACATGACTGAGTGACTAAACCCACATGATCCCCTGCACTTCTGGGGCTGGGCTTCTGTGAATAATGAATGGATGCAGCCAAAATAGGAACTAGAGGGAAGATGAGGAGAGGTAACCTGCTGGTGGGGGGTGCCTTCCACGAACTAAAGTGGATGCTGTCCACAACACACAATAGATTACTGAGGAGGACGTGTTTACAGCAATCCCAGTGCTGTTCACGGATCGCCACTGGACTTGAAAGTTCCAGGAATGAACTTCTGATGAGAACAGATGTCTGCATCACCCGCCAAAACAAGAAGTCAGCCTCCCTGGTAGTTATAAATAGCGTGAGAAAACGACAGAGGTCAGTGTTGAGTGTGACTGAAGGTGAAACCGGATGCCTTGGCTGGAGAACTGTGCTGTGGACATCAACCACTCTGTGGGCTCTGGAAATTCCCCTGGCTTAGAAAAGAGAGGGTCCCTGGGTTTCCCAGGTGGCACTAGTGTTAAAGAACCCACCTGCCAATGCAGGAGACGTGGGTTTGATCCCTGGGTCAGGGAGATTTCCTGGAGAAGGGCATGGCAACCCACTCCAGTATGCTTCCTTGGAGAACCCAATGGACAGAGGAGCCTGGTGGGCTGCAGTCCATGGGGTCGAAAGAGTCAGACACGACTGAAGCGACTTAGCACGCACGCTTGCACACAGCGAACTTCCGATCTGAACCGCAGTGAAGCATAAACAGCTAGCATAGAGTTTGCAAATACAAAATTACCGGGTAATTATTTATATTTTGATAGGCACCGTCATTAAGGGATTTGAGGATGCAATCATCAGATTGAAGTTTAGAGCACTCCAGTGAGGCAACTGTACAGAAGACGAGGAAGTCAGGATGCAGACAGGCGAGCTTACACCCCTCCTGTCAGCCAGCAGCTTGGTAGCTGGTCAGGTCCCTTTCAAAAAGACACTGGGTCTTCTGCTTGAATAGTGCGTCTGCTGTGGGGATTATCTTCCCGTCTGCAGCCTCCTTTGGGTTCCTGCTGCTGAGTTGTTACTGATGCTTGCTTTTATGCTTTGCCTTAAAATGGCCCCTAGAGGGCGCTACAGCAGGAACTACGCTGGTCTGATAAGATACTCAGAGAACTCCTCTGCTTCAAGGTCAACCAAGAGAGGAGCCCGAGCCGGAACCTGCATGTCCCATGGGGAGTTTTTATTTCCTTCTATGGAGCTACCATGTTTTTCTCTTATTTTTGTTGTTTGGTTGTTAAGTCGTGTCCGACTCTTTGCGACCCCGTGGACTCCTCTGACCATGGAATTCTCCAACCCACTGGAGTGGGTTGCCATTTCCTTCTGCAGGAGATCTTCCAGAATCTTCCAGGGATCGAACCTATGTCTCCTGCATTGGCAGGCGGCTTCTTTACTTCTGAGTCACTGGGGAAGCCCCAGTGTTAGCATTAAGTGAGATAAAAATACATAAAGAGCTGTCACTTAGTTAGGGGTGAAAAATGCTTATTAGAGTTGCAATTTAAAATTTCATTATCTTTATCTATATTCATTGCCTATTATCCTGCACATTATATACTGAAGAGGAGCAGAATCAGCCACCCCAAAGCGTGCCACTTTAGCATACTGAATACTTGAATTAAAAGTTCCTTAAGAAGCAGCCAGCGATCTTCCTTTGTCCCCTGAAAGCAGGAAATAAGTCTCCCATGTGAAAGGCACCCTCCCTGGACCAGGAGGGTAGACAGCATCCTTGTTACCAGAGACACAGAATTCAGGGTCAAGAAAGCTGTGTCAGTAAACCTCCTCACGACCTCAGGAACTTACCACCCCAAGCCCAGACTTCTTCAACTTGTCCGTTCTTCACAAACGTGGTGCTTTTTTGCCTAAAAGTTGTGAAAGCTGCCTGCTTTGGTAAGGTCTTTGAAACTCACATATTTATGAGCACCCATGTTGGTCACTCAGTCATGTCCGATTCTTCATGACCCCACGGGCTGTAGCTCGCCAGGCTCCTCTGTCCATGGGGATGCTCCAGGCAAGAATACTGGGGGGGGTTGCCACGCCCTTCTCCAGGGGATCTTCCCAACCCAGGGATCGAACCTGAGTCTCCTGCATTACGGGCAGATTCTTTACCATCTGAATCACCAGGGAAGCCCCTAGGAGCACCCATAGGTCTGAAACTAATTTTTTTTCCTCCAGTAATCTGTTTTTAGGGTCAATTAATTATTGGGATGGGCTTTCCCAATGGCTCAGATGGTAGAGAGTCTGCCTGTGATGTGGGAGACCTGGGTTCGACCTCTGGGTCAGGAAGATCACCTGGAGAAGATCTCCTGGAGAATTGTTAGGATATTCAAGATCCGAGAAGGGAAGAAAGGAAAGGCCTTCCTCTCCTACAGTATGGGCATCAAGACAGGGCTCCTCACGGCCAAGACCCTGTTCCCTCTAAGGACACTGCATCTGAGAGCCCTGGCCCTCGACAAGTCTGGGCAGAAGGTAAGAATTCTGACCAGCTCCGTCTCCTGGATCTCTGCCTACAGGGCCCAGTGGAAGCAAGCATGGCACAGGCCCTGTCCTTTTTCTAAATTGAAATTAGCGGAATGTCCGAGTGAACGGATCCCTGGGTTGCAGTGACGCTGGTCAGGAATGTCATGAATACTCTTGTGTCCATCACTTTCCTCCCAGAGACAGTCAGTGTTTTCCCTGGTCTCCACCTGTGTTATCAATTGTCACACGGGGGAAAAACCACCCAGGAGAACACAAGCGTAGCCTGTCATATGCACAGGTCCTCCCTGGGCCAGCAGTCCTCAATCTAAAATCAGACGAGGGGACTTCCCTGGTGGTCCAGGGGTTAAGCGTCCACCTGTAAATGCAGGGGAGTACGGTTTTGATCCCTGGTCTGGGAAGACCCCACATGTCGCGGAGCAACTAAGCCCATGCGCCGCCAACTATTGAGCCCAAACACCCTAAAGCCTGCACTCTGCAGCAAGGGAAGCCACTCCAGCGAGAAGCCCCCGCCTGCAACGAAGAGTAGCCCCTGCTCATCGCAACTAGAGAAAGCCTGCGCGCACTCAGCTGCCTGTTTCAACTTCCCTTTCCTTACGAGATTTTGCAAAAGACACACCAGCCAGATCTCCAGATCCAGGCTATCCAAGTCATCATGTAAATGCTGAAACACAGGGAGTGGGTTGGGCAGACGCACCCACAAGGGACAGGGGGCTCCATTACTGGGCTTTTCCACCGGGCTCTGCTAGCTCCAGGCCCTTCTCTACAGCGTCCGTCATGGATGGATCATAGAGCCCCACCCAAAGAAGGCACATTCCCCGGAGAGCAGCAGATCTTGTAAATTACAAAGCCCTTTTCCTTCCACTTTCAGAGGATCCTGTGAATTTAAGGAGAGGAAAAAGAAAGCTTAAGGAGCCGTTCACAGCCTCCCTCACAGAAGAAATAGATGGCCAGAAATTCTCCCAGGCCCTCCAGCAAATGACCAGGAAATGGCGCAGATGGAGGCTGGCTCTGGGGCACTGATAGGAACATTAGCACAGGCGTTCCCCTCTGCGGCAGACTGGTCTCGAGTTAAATTGTGCACTCAGAGAGAGGAACACATGAACACCTTTGTTGAACGTGTCATACGGTCCTTTCAAAGGCCCACTGCACTAAACCCCGAAGCTCTGGAACATAGAAATCTTTTAATTTCTGCCTTAGAGAAAATTTCCTCCCTGATATGAAAGGCAGAATTCAAAACAGTGGGGTTGAGTGGGCTAGCCTAACGCTAAGCATTATAATGAAAGCAGCTACAGGATTCTTTGAAGAGAGCTCACAGGAATGCAAGAGAAAAAGAGTGGAAATGAGCAATTCTTGATTTGCAACAAAAGCATAACTCTGAAAACAACTCAGAGTCCACTGAAATCTTTTTTTTTTTTTTTTCCCCCCTTGGCTGCATCGCCTGGTATGTGGAACTTCCCCAACCAGGGATCGAACCCACGCCCCCTGCCTTGGAAGCATGGAGTCTTAACCACTGTACCATCAAGAAAGTGCTCAAATCCTTTCTTATTCACCTTCAGACATTTGCAGATATTGAAAAAAAGAAAAAAACACCAGGACACTGAAATTACAATTGTCCTGCACTTAAGAAGGGAGAATTTAAATAGTAATTATTCCAGATTTTTGAATAATATACAAATATACTCCAAAATGCCTAGAAGGAAACTTGCAATTTTTTTTCCCCCTCTGTCCCTTAAAGTTGCAAATCTTTTCAGGTCTTTTCAATGGAAATCCTCCAGGAAGTATCTAAAACTATAGCCACCTTCACCTAAGACTGAAGAGAGATAAGAGGGAAAAGAGTTTTGCTTTGCTTTGTTTTTAATACAAGTTGTTACAAAGACTCTCTTGCCCACAGCTTCTATAAAATCACTCGTGAAGGACAAATACAAATTATAAGTGTTTTCTCTACAGATATCAGTTAACTTATTGAACTGTTCATTTATAAGCTAGTGAATCCTCAAGATGATAGCCATCTCCTGTCTAAACTTTTAGAACAAAAACTTTAAGATCTCTGTATCTGTGTTTACATATGTCTGTAAATGAATAATATAATATATGTTTCTACTTGTAGACAGCACTGCCAAAATTAATGTGTAAAGAGCGCTATACAACTGGTTTAAACACAAATAGGTGTTTATCAAAGTAAATACTCTAAATGTCAACAAATATCAGAAACTAACCCAAATGTTTTTCAAGTTTGCATGGTGTAGCATATTCAGTAAATAAAAGCTAGTTTAAGTCTGTTGGATTAATGAGTGCAGGCATGTCTCTAGTTTTATCAGCATTAAGTATAATACTTTTATTCTAACTAGGTTTCCTGAAAAGTCTTATAAGCCCATGGTATCTCTGTTACAAAATTTATCAGCAAGAAAAATAGCTTGAGATGATGCTGGCTTTGTCTAGTGTCTCATGAAACCTTTGTGGGCCATCCAAACCTGATTGTTGGGAGGAAATAGTTTAGATGGATGTAAGTAAGACAGGAGATTCCAGGTGAACTTCTCAGCAATGATTATGCTTCATGATATGTGCACGATATAAATAGTTTTCCGAAATCTGTTGGCAATTGAAAACCTTAAAATTTTCCCAAGTTAAGTGAAATGATGGGAATTCATTGAGTATCCAGATCATTTACAAGTGATGTGAAATACAGAAACATTAATTATTAAACATGGTTATCCACTTTGGGTCTCTCATTACTGAGTACCTAAAGATACTTGGATCTGTCAGAGAACAAGTCTGGAGCTACCTCTTTTGAAAAGTGTACTATGAGGAAGCATATGTTTCCAAAAATTATTAAATATATTTGTAAACCGGACAGTTGAAAGGATGCTGGTACAACAGATAGTTCACAACTCTTTTCTTTAGAAATTAAGGTTTTTAAGGGTTAAAAATATAATTATATGTAATTAAAATTACCAGAAATTATAAGGGAAACATCTCTGTATGTAAGGAAAGTAGAATGCATGTTTTTAGTAAGAGAGGTCATGAGAAATAAAGATGCATTTTTTTGTTGAGGGAAAATAAAGTAATTTTGCCCTAAAGAGAGGCTGATTATTTCAGAATGGGAAAGAGGAAAATCTGAATGTAGAAAAGAAAGTCATAGTAGGCTTATGAAAAAAGGACTCTTGGGAAATGAATTTTCTGTGTGGTAAAGCTGACTAAGATTGAGATAGCTGTAACTAAGTCAAAGATGAAGGAATGAATTTTAATATAAAAAATACACTAGTGAAAAATTAGAATTTGGTTTTCTCTCTGTTGAAAGGAAATTTTCTCAAATTACTGGTCTGCTCTTGATAAGATATTATGAGAGATTTTTTGCTGTTTGTTTTATTTTAAAGTACTCTCCCTAGACAGCAATGACTCTGTGTCTTACCAAAATAATTTCCTGTGCTCCATGTTATTTTTATGATCAGGCTTTTGAGACTTAAATAAACTTCAATGTTAAGAGTTGAATTTTGCTCAGAACTATGTAACTTTTCATATTTTCCTTTGAAGTCTTCTTGTCTTAAACTTGCTAAATGGATAATTATGTTTCATAATTATCTGTGATTCCATCCAATCAAGATTTTAAAAACTTGATATTTTTGCAAGCTTCTCGAATCAGATTCTAATCCTTTGATATGGAAGTAACTCTGGAATTTTCCTGGAACAACTTTAAAATTTTTGTTTTCTCTCCTTATAAACAGGGGAATGTTAGACTAACTAGGTATATTAGCTGGCAGAGTAGAAGAGTGTCCACTCATCTTCTCCTTCAAGAACTCCAAAACTACAACTTGCTGCCAAACAGCCGTAGACAGGAGAATGTTGGATCCCACCAAAAAAAGATAACCCATATCCAAGGGCAAAGGAGAAGCCCCAGCAAGACGGTAGGAGGGGTGCAATCATGTTTCGAGTCAAACCCCATACCTGCCAGAGACACTCCGAGGGCTCAGACACGCCTTGTGTGCACCAGAACCCAGAGACCTACACCAGAACTCACCCAGGA
The DNA here is from genome assembly GCF_016772045.2 of Ovis aries. Lineage (NCBI taxonomy): Eukaryota > Metazoa > Chordata > Mammalia > Artiodactyla > Bovidae > Ovis > Ovis aries. Next base: position 6,104,045 of record NC_056077.1, on the reverse strand, counting down.
CTGGGGAAACAGACTCTTGGAGGGCACAAACAAGACCTCGTGCACACCAGGACCCAGGAGAAACAAGCCGCGACCCCACAAGAGACTGATGGAGACTCGCCCCTGACTGTCCAGGAGTCTCCGGTGGAGGCACGGGTCACTGTTGGCCTGCTTCAGGGTTGGGGGCACTGAGTGTGGAAGTGCCTGCCTGGGACCCTTTGGAAGGAGGTCTCCATCATCTTCACTATCTCCACCATAGTTTGGCCTCAGGTCAAACACAGCCCCAGCCATCAACAGAAAATTGGATTAAAGATTTACTGAGCATGGCCCCGCCCATTAGAACAAGACCCAGTTTCCCCCTTAGTCAGTCTCTCCCATAGGAAGCTTCCATAAGCCTCTTATCCTTCTCCACCAGAGGGCAGACAGACTGAAAACCACAATCACAGAAAACAAAGCAATCTGACCACATGGGCCACAGCCTTGTCTAACTCAATGAAACTATGAGCCATGCCGAGTAGGGCCACCCAAGATGGACGGGTCATGGTGGAGAGTTCTGACAAAACATGGTCCATTGGAGAAAGGACTGGCAAACCACTTCAGTATTCTTGCCTTGAGAACCCCATGAACAGTATGAAAAGGCAAAAAGATAGGATACTGAAAGAGGAACTCCCCAGGTCGGTAGGTTCCCAATGTGCTACTGGAGATTGGTGGAGAAATAATTCCAGAAAGAATGAAGAGACAGAGCCAAAGCAAAAACAACACCCAGCTGTGGATGTGACTGGTGATGGAAGTAAAGTCCGATGCTGTAAAGAGCAGTATTGCATAGGAACCTGGAATGTTAGGTCCATGAACCAGGGTAAATTGAAAGCGGTCAAACAGGAGATGGCAAGAGTGAACATCAACATTTTAGGAATCAGTGAGCTAAAATGGACTGGAATGGGTGAATTGAACGCAGATGACCATTGGGCAAAAATCCATTAGAAGAAACGGAGTAGCAATCATAGTAAACAAGAGTCCGAAATAGAGTACTTGGAGACAGTCTCAAAAATGACAGAATGATCTTGGATTGTTTCCAAGGCAAACCATTCAATATCACAGTAATCTAAGCCTATGCCCTGACCAGTAATGCTGAAGAAGCTGAAGTTGAACAGTTCTATGAAGACCTTCAAGATCTCCTTGAATTAACACCCAAGAAAGATGTCCTTTTCATCATAGGGGACTGGAATGCAAAAGTAGGAAGTCAAGATACCTGGAATAACAGGCAAATGTGGCCTTGGAGTACAAAATGAAGCAGGGCAAAGGCTAACAGAGTTTTGCCAAGAGAATGCACTGGTCATAGCAAACACCCTCTTCCAATAAAACAAGAGAAGACTCTTCACATGGACATCACCAGATGGTCAACACTGAAATCAGATTGATTATATTCTTTGCAGCCAAAGATGGAGAAGCTCTATACAGTCAGCAAAATCAAGACCGGGAACTGACTGTGGCTCAGATCCTGAACTCCTCATTGACAAATTCAGACTTAAATTGAAGAAAGGGAAAACCACCAGACCATTCAGGTATGACCTAAGTCAAATCCCTTACAATTATATTGTGGAAGTCACAAATAGATTCAAGGGATTAGATCTGATAGACAGAGTGCCTGAAGATCCATGGACGGAGGTTCCTGACATTGTACAGGAGGCAGGGATCAAGACCATCCCCAAGAAAAGGAAATGAAAGAAGGCAAAATGGTTGTCTGAGGAGGCCTTACAAATAGCCGAGAAAAGAAGAGACACTCATGGCAAAGGAGAAAAGGAAAGATAGGCCCATCTGAATGCAGCGTTCCAAAGAAGAGCAAGGAGAGATAAGAAAGCCTTCCTCAGTGATCAATGTAAAGAAATAGAGGAAAACAATAGGATGGGAAAGACTAGAGATCTCAAGAAAATTAGAGATACCAAGGGAACATTTCATGCAAAGATGGACTCGATAAAGGACAGAAATGGTATGGACCTAATCGAAGCAAAGGATATTAAGAGGTGGCAAGGATACACAGAAGAACTATAGAAAAAAGATCTTCATGACCCAGATAATCATGATGGTGTGATCACTCACCTAGAGCCAGACATCCTGGAATACAAAGTCAAGTGGGCTTTAGGAAGCATCACTATGAAAAAAACTAGTAGATGTGATGGAATTCCAGTTGAGCTCTTTCAAACCCTAAAAGATGATGCTGTGAAAGTGCTGCACTCAATATGCCAGCAAATTTGGAAAACAGCACTGGCCACAGGACTGGAAGGTCAGTTTTCAAAATTTCAATCCCAAAGAAAGGCAATGCCAAAGAACGCTCAAACTACCGCACAATTGCACTCATCGCACAAGCTGGCTTGAAGTACATGAACCATGAACTTCCAGATGTTCAAGCTGGATTTAGAAAAGGCAGAGGAACCAGAGATCAAACTGCCAGCATCCATTGGATCATCGAAAAAGCAAGAGAGTTCCAGAAAACCATATACTTATGCTTTATTGACCACACCAAAGCCTTTGTCTGTGTGGATCACAACAAACTGTGGAAAATTCTGAAAGAGATGGGAATACTAGACCACCTGACCTGCCTCCTGAGATATCTGTATGCGAGTCAAGAAGCAACATTTAGAACTGGACGTGAAACAACAGACTGGTTCCAAATAGGGAAAGGAAAACGTCAAGGCTGTATATTGTCACCATGCTTATTTAACTTATATGCAGAGTACATCATGAGAGATGCCAGGCTAGATGAAGCACAAGCTGGAATCATGATTGCCGGGAGAAATACCAATAACCTCAGATATGCAGATAATACCACCCTTATGGCAGAAAGCGAAGAAGAACTAAAGAGCCTCTTCATGAAAGTGAAAGAGGAGAGTGAAAAAGTTGGCTTAAAACTCAACATTCAGAAAACTAAGATCATGGCATCTGGGGAAACAGTGCAAACAGTGAGAGACTTTATTTTGGGGGGGCTCCAAAATCACTGCAGATGGTGACTGCAGCCATGAAATTAAAAGACGCTTGCTCCTTGGACGAAAAGCTATGATCAACCTAGGGGCATATTAAAAAGCAGAGACATTACTTTGCCGACAAAGGTCCATCTATTCAAAGCTATAGTTTTTCAGGTAGTCATGTATGGATGTGAGAGTGGGACTATAAATAAATCTGAGCGCTAAAGAATCGATGCCTTTGAACTGTGGTGTTGGAAAAGACTCTTGAGAGTCCCTTGGACTGCAAGGAGATCCAACCAGTCTATCCTAAATGAAATAAGTCCTGAATATTCATTATAAGGACTGATGCTGAAGCTGAAATGTCAATACATTGGCCATAAGAACTAACTCACTAACAAAGACCCTGATTAATGCTGGCAAAGATTGAAGGCAGGAGGAGAAGGGGACGACAGAGAATGAGATGGTTAGATGGCATCACTCACTTGATGGACATGAGTTTGAGTAAACTCCGGGAGTTGGTGATGAACAGGGAAGCCTGGTGTGCTGCAGTGCACGGGGTCACAAAGAGTCAGACACAACTGAGTGACTGAACTAACCGAGGCATATTTGATGTTAAATTATATGGGAAGCTTTGTGAAATAAAAAGTAATATTAAGCTTTTAATACTGTATTCCTAAGGGTATATGTAAGTACAGAAATTATATGAAATTACTAGAGATCAGTCATCGTAGTAAATGTCATCACCAAATAATAGCTATGATATTGAAATGTTGTGTATCACAGAATTAATCAAGTTTTCTTGTAATAAACTCTTACCAGACCTCTACCTGACATCTTTAAGCCTCTTGTCATTTACGGACAGTTACTGCTTTACTCTCGTGTTTTATAATGGCTTCGTCTTCAAGGAGCTTCGAGGAAAGGACTCTATCAAGTGCATGCTTTTTGGAACTTTCAGATCATACCACTGAACTTGGTAAAAGATTATAGAACTCTATTGAAAAAAAAAAAAGGCAAATTGATGGCTTTATATGACTGCTAAAAAACAGTCCAGAAGATCAATAAGAATTAATTGCATGGGACTGTGTTAACTGATGAGGGTGACTGTAATTTTCATAACTCTTTATTTAGAATATTATTATGTCTTTTATGTCTTACTTTTTCAGATTTAAGGAAAACGTATCTTTTTCATTTTTCTTAGGCTATCAGCAATTTAGCAAAATTTATTTTTGAGAATAAAGATGAAGTATTTATCTTTTTCAACCTACCTGATCCCTCTAGAACTCAAAAGCTCTTAGTGTTGTTTTTTTCACGGCAATAGAGCTACTTGCATAAACCCAGTAAGAGTCTGTTCTCAAGCATTATGCTAATTGAAATTAGTCACACTGAGAAAGCCAAACCCTGGATGGTATCATTTATTTGTGGAATCTAAAAAAAACAAAACTAGTGAACATAACAAAAAAGAAGCCGATTCACAGATGTAGAGAACACACGTGATCACCAGTGGAGGGATGAGGGAGGGGTTACATAGAGGTGGAAGAGCGGAAAGGACAAACTGTTAGCTACGAGATCAGCTCAAGGTTGTACTGTACAATATGAGGAATACGGCTAACGTTTTGTAATAACTGAAAATGGAAAGCAACCTTTAAAATTGGATATTTTTTTTAAAAAAATTCAAATTAAGTCTTCTTTAAAAAAAAAATATATGCTGTTCTCCTCCTAATAGGACACGATTGGAACCTTGGTTACATTACCACAGACTTGACCAGGATGCCATATTTGAGAGCAATACACAGAATCAGGTGTGACCAGACAGCTTTAAGGATCTAAGCTTGATTTTACGGCAACAAGAAAGTCTCTTTGGAAAAAACGGCTTTGTACCTTGTTTATAGGATTCCAGAAAATCTTATCAGGTGAGTAAGAAAGGTCACTTCCTAGCCGACTCAAGAACTTCAGGAAATGCTGAGGACCAATTAACCTGAATGTAAAGGTATTGTACACAAAAATCCTAGGGCAGATCTGTTGGAAAGCTGTGGGCTTGGTTCCCTAGCCTCAGGAGGTTTTTAAGAGTCTAATCTGAGATTCCTTATGGAAAGTTCAGGCAAAGTATATTTTAAAATCTTTCTGATCAACCGTTACTCTTGCTGCACCTAGGTAAATAACTAAGCCACGCGTACTGAAAGCGACTAAATTTGCAAACAGACTCATCTTACTGAGGTTATCATTGATAAAAAAAATCGTGATGATAGTGGGGGGATTATGACCCAATATTATATCTTTGCAGACATTAGATTCTAGTGCTGTTAATTATCTCTGTGGTTGTGCTTCTCGATTTGTAAATTAACTGGATCCTGAAGTCTTCTCTTTGCTCCAAAATCTGGCTACAACCCTCCAAGCTAATGTTTCCAATTTTCTCCCACCTTTCTGATTTGAAATCACTTAGAACTCAAACTCTCCTGTCCCTCAAACCCTGTAAGGTAAAGTTGGACAACTTGATATAACCTTTAGAGGAATCACCACAACAGCATATGTACAGACACCCTTTGGGCTTGCTACTGTGCGAGCCACTCAGAAATATCACCAGAGACGTTCAGGTGGCAAACCAGGCAAATCTCTCAGGGGACTGCCGCCCGCCCTCACTCCTCTGAAATGACTTCAAGCCTGTCATCTGGAAATCCCCACTGGCTGCCCTCAGCACTCAAAAACTACAATTAAACACGCTCCAATTATTCACCGTTATCTTTCTTTTGTTTCCATAGAAATGCTTCTTCTTAAACACGTGATTCCTTGAGCAACATGGGCTAAATTTGGGAGCCCACCTGCATCAGCGCCTCCTGAAATGAGTTTTAACTACACTGACCTATTTTCAAGAATACGAGATCGGCTCGATGAGATGGAGCAACCCATGAATTCAGCTGATACATAATGAAACTTTTGGAAGTTTCAGTGGCAGGATTGAAGGAGACCGAATGTGTTACCCCAAAACACACCACCCTGGCGTACTGATTATTTTGAATTAAAGTTATTTAAGAAACAGTCAGTACAAAAAGGACACCCTGACCTTCTTATGTCCGCCTGAAAGTAGGAAATAAATCTCCCTCAGGAAAAGTACCCACCCTCCACCAAGTTAGAGATGCTCGTCACCAGAGACAGAGAATTCAGGACCAAAAAAGGCTACAGGCACGAAACTTGGCACTTCCTCAGTAACTTACTACTACAAGTCCAAACTTATTTGTCTTATTAATTAGTCACAAATTTACTGTTTCTTTGTTTAAGAAGGTATAAAAGCTACCTACTTGGGTCATTTCTTTCAGTCACATTTTTAGCTATGTATGAATTAAATTTATCTCCTGTTAACATACCATTGACTGGAGACATGCTAACACCATAGGTGTTAGTTTCTGCCAAAACCATCTGGTCAATAATGTGCTAACTATGTCAATTTAATTATTAGCCTAGCCAAAGATGCTAGAAGGAAAGATGGGAAAAGTTTTCCTCCCCTACGATTATTTTATTGTAATTAAGATTCTTCCTTCTTGATAGAAGATGATTCTACACACTGCCTGAATTCTTCCTGGTCACTGTTATTCCTTTGGCTACCTTATGTGAAGAACTGACTCGTTGTAAAAGGCCCTGATGCTGGGAAAGACTGAGAACAGGAGCAGAAGGGGACGAGAGAGGATGAGATGGCTGGATGGCATCACCACTTGATGGACATGAGTTTGAGAAAGCTCTGGGAGTTAGTGATGGACAGGGAGGCCTGGTGTGCTGCAGTCCAGGGGGTCACAAAGAGCTGGACACGGCTGAGCGACTGAATGGACCTGAATTAACTGTTATTCCAGTCCATTACAGGGACCCTTGGTGGCAGCAAAACATGCATCCCTATAAGGTCAAGTCTCCAGGTAACTGATACTTAAAAATATTCTACTCCAACAGACACTAAACCAGTCTTGTAAGGATCCTAACACTACTATGACTCAACAGAAATACTTGATTGAATATTTAATTTCCTCCTAGGTATCAGACATTTCACAAAGACATCCAATGGTCAAAGCAAGATGTACGCCAATTATACAGCTGAAGTTCAATAGGGCTGGTGCAAACTATTTGAAAAAAAAATCAGCATTCTTATGCTACTAGTTGAGTATTCAGAGATGAACTTCCCCTGCTCTAAGACATTGGCTGAGCTTTGTTGATTGCTAGGTGGTGCTCTAACTCTCCTGGAAAATTGATATTTATAGTATTTACTTGGACTATAGCCATCCTGTCAACCACAGTTTCTTTGGTGGCAATATTTTCCATCCCTGTGACCCTGGTCTGGCATTTTGCTTTCTGGCAGAAAATGGATAGTAGCCCTTGCCCCAAAATTAAGTAACCAACTCTTGGTTTCAGAAATGCAAATTTGATTGTCTACAGCCTTAAGCAATCAATACTCCCACCTCTGCTCAAACCAAGCCAGCATGGAGTTGAAATAGATACATTCCAATAGATGCCTTTTTTTTTTTTTTCTGTCAACTTTCTATATTTGGGAATTGGTGTTATGACCTAAACAACAGAATGCAGAATCTTTGCTATTGGAGGGCTAAACATTATATAGCTAATGTAATGGGAAAGTTACTCAATCTGCGTATACACCCGTTCCCTCATCCAAGAACATGACTCACTGGAGAAGACCCTGATGCTGGGAAAGACTGAAAGCAGGAGGAGAGAGGACGGCAGAGGATGAGATGGTTGGATGGCATCACCGACTCAATGGACATGAGTCTGAGCAGGGTCTGGGAGTTGGCAATGGACAGGGAAGCCTGGCGTGCTGCAGTCCATGGGGTCGCAAAGAGTCGGACATGACTCGGACACGACTGAGCGACTGAACTGAACTGAACCGAAGAACGTGCATTGAACCATTTTCTTGGTTTAGCTTCCAGTACACTACTCCTAAATCTGACAATATGGGATGACGTTAAAGTGCCAGAAAATGTTTTTAAAGTTGTAATGAATATATAAATCTAAATATGTAGATGATGAACTTCTGATCCCCAAGAGTAAATTGAAAAAGTCACCAAGGAAATAATCATTTAAAAGCTTTTTTTTCCTCAGAAAAAAATGAATATATATGTTCTTTTTCATGCCCTGTAATTTATTAGTTACTCATTCTACAAAACTCTCATGTCAATTCTTACATAAGTGCAGGGGGAAAGTACCTTAAAAGAGACAGTTTAGGATAATTGCATTTCTCTCTGTCTCTTCACCCTCTCTCCCATCTGCCACGTTTACTTGCAGAACCTGTCATTTGGTTTTTAGATACAAAAAGGGAATGAAGAGGACTCCTTTGAAAGTTTTGATTACTTTTTCTTTTGTGTTGGCAGGCCTATTCAATTTATCGGATATAGACGTTGTGTTGGGAGAGAGTAACAGAAATTTAATTACCAATTATCCAATAGTGTCCTGGGAACAAGGTAGGAAATAAATGCAACAATTTCAAATCACGAAGGCTAGTGTCTTTAAATATAATAGAAATTCTGTCCTGTTAATCATTCTAGGGGAAATTCCAGTAGAAAGTATTCCACTCCCTCCACTTCCTAAAAGGTGGATGGCTGGCTTTGGCACTGGAACTCAGTACAATATCACCTCAAAGAGGCTGATAAACTTAAGAGTGTCTTGCTCTCCTGCTAAACAGCCCCAGATTGTTGTGTTCTTAGAGATGTGTGTGTATGTGCTAAGTCACTTCAGCTGTGTCCGACTCTTTGTGACCCTATGGACTATAGCCCTCCAGGCTCCTCTGTCCATGGGATTCTCCAGGCGAGAATACTGGAGTGGGTTGCCATGTTCTGAAGCTATGTGAACGTATTCCCACGTCCTTCTAGTCCCTGCCTTCACGCTCAGCTTAACTTCCTTCTGTGACTTCATTTCATTTGGTTCTGGATTCACAGCCAGTTCTCTTCAGAGTAATTTAGAGTTTTAGTCTTTACAGTTTGATGTCGGCCCTGGCCATTTTTTGTTTGCCTGTTTATCTTATGACTTCCAGACTTGTGAGTTTCAGAGGATCAAATATAACAGAACTCAATACAATTTCTGGTTGGTTAATGAGAGGGTTAGTACCATTTATATTTACTTATTCTTCTGTGTCAGTTCAGTTCAGTCACTCAGTCGTGTCCAACTCTTTGCAGCTCCATGAATTGCAGCATGCCAGCCCTCCCCTGTCCATCACCAATTTCTGGAGTTCACTCAAACTCACGTCCATCAAGTCGGTGAGATGCATCAAATATGGACCTAAATGGATGAAAGTCTGATTTGCCAAGTGTATTAAAAAATTTGTTGGGTACAATATATTTTTAAAAAATGATAATTAATATATTTCATGACTCATGCTCTGACTAATCCCATTTACTTTACTCACATTCTATGATGTTGGTCCCGGACCCTATGCTCTGTCTGAATCTACTTGTCCATAAATGCGTTTTATGTTTCAAAATCTGGGCTCACCATGTCTCCTTCCTCTGAAGCACCCTCCCTCCGCATCAAATTATGTTCTTATCAAAGCTCATCTCATCTCCTCCTCGGCTGTGCCACACAGAACTGACTGCTCCCTCTCTCCTGGCGCCATGCCCTTTCCTGGCACTCGTATTGCAGGGTTGATTTCAACTGGGTGTGTAATTCCAGTGCATTTCATATGTGCCCGTCCCTTCCAGGAGAATATCAGTTTCTCAAAGGTGACAAACATCTTCTAAAAAATCATTCTTAGAGATAAACGTTTATATAAATATAAGATTATATTATACATAAATGTGTATACATATACTATGCTGTGGGTGGTCAATCACTCAGTCATGGCCGGCTCTTTGCGACCCCTATGGACTGTGAAGCCTGTCAGGCTCCTCTGTCCAGGGGTTTCCCAGGCAAGAATACTGAAGTGAGTTGCCATTTCCTACTCCAGGGGATCTTCCGGACTCAGGGATTGAACCTCTGTCTCCTGCACTGGGAGGTAGATTCTTTACCACTGAATCACCTGGGAAGCCCATACATAGACAGTACTATACTACACTACTTAAAAAAAAAAAAAAAAAAAACCTTCACTTAATCGTGTGAAGTAGACACAATGATTATCCCCATTTTAAAGGAAATAAACCCAGAGAGAGGTTAGGTTTCTTGCCCAAGGTCTCAGATCTGACGAGTGCAGGCTCTGGGATTCAGATCTGGTCTGCTCTACCCCACAACTGGAAATCTCAACTTCTTAGCTGAGTGTGCTTTCCTGTTGAACTCATCATTTTCTTAAAACAGTAGTACAGTTGACAGGGGGGAATTGTTTTGAATGAACACAGAACAGAAGGCAGTTCTGCCATTTATTAGCTCTTCTAACCATTTTGAGCTTCCATCAATTACCAGCATAACTGCTATACCAGAATGAACATTGTTTATATGTATGCGGTTTATGTTTATGAGAAATGAATGCAAAGGGTTTGATACAGAGCCTGGATTTTAAAGCCGCTAATACACACGGTCAGCTACAGACACTGGCTTGAAACCAAATGATCACACGCTTTCCAGATTAAAAAAGTCTGTGGATTTAGAAATTTAAGAGCCCTTTCTGCCTACATATGGAAGAAGATTGTTGCTTGGTCAATAGCCATAGAAAGTGAAAGTGAAAGTTGCTAAGTCATGACCGACTCTTTGCAACCCCATGAAGTTCTCAGGCCAGAATACTGGAGTAGGTAGCCTTTCCCTTCTCCACGGGATCTTCCCAACCCAGGGATTGAACCCAGGTCTCCCGCATTGCGGGCAGATTCTTTACCAGCTGAGCCACAAGGGAAGCTCAAGAATACTGGAGTGGGTAGCCTATCCCTTCTCCAGTGGATCTTCCATAGACTGAGTTCTAAACTTTGACCTGCCCTCCTAACGCACCCACATTGAAACTGAGGTGCTTACCACCTTCATCTGTAAGACAGATACAGCCATTTCAACCATCCCCCACAAACTCAGAGAAAAGGGCATGCTTTGGGGAGACACTCATCAGCTTCCTATCTGACAGCTCAAATGGTCCCTTCCCCTTGTATAATGTTAACAGAGTTTAAGAAAAAAAAAAAATTAGCTCTGCTAATAAGCAATATAATGGCAAAGAAGAGGCGCCACCGATAAAGTCAGACTAAGTAACCCTCTGAGGTCACAGACCCTGAGGGACGCTTAAGCTTTATCACTGATTTCCAGGCTGGGTGGCCTGGCAGGCACTTAGCGAAAGAGCTGCTTTTTCTGAGTATCACATGGGCACAGCATCATCAAAAGAGTATCTCAAGCAAAACACCCCGCCAGACTGCTTTCTCACTTTGGAAAGCTCATTTCTATTCCACTGAAATCCATCAACGTTGTCGAGAGCCACGTGTCTCTGTCTCCCTCCAGATGGACTTTGCACCCGTGCACAGCAGCCTCTGACGCATATGCAAGGCACTCCCATAACACTGTTCTTATAACCACAGGCAGATCATCACAGCAAGACTGGATTAAAAACAGACATGTGACCTCCCTACTGGCTGTGAAGCCCTTTTCTTTCCCTACAGATTTCAGATCTCCCATCCCTCTTCCCAGTTTTATTGAGATCGAGTAAATGTATAGCCTTGTACATTGACAGTGTGCAATATAATGCTAGAGGTGTATAATGTGAAATTATTACCCTAGGTTGAGTTAACAATCATTATTTCCCATAGTTACAAATTGTTATTCTCATGATGAAAACTTTCGAGATCTAGTCTCTTACAACATTCAAATATGCAATGTGAGTGTGTGCTAAGTCACGTCAGTTGTGTCTGACTCTTTGCAACCCCGTGGACTGCAACCGGGCTCCTCTGTCCCTGGGATTTTTCAGCCAAGAATACTGGAGTGGGTCACCATTTCCTCCTCCTGGGGATCTTCCCGACCCAGGGATTGAACCTGCATCTCCTGCATTGCAGGGGTTTCTTTACCCATTGAACTATTGGGGAAATGAGGGTTGTTTTTTTTTTAAATTATTTCTACTTCACCTTCTAATAAGGTTCTACCTTCTCCATAAATAAGCATTAAGGATGCACTTTCTTCTCTTACCACTTCTCTCTCTCTCCTTTTCCATGCATATATCTATTTTGGTTTTATTCTATTTGTCTCTTTACTTTTCCTTATCTTCCTATTTACCCACCCCTTAACCTCTAATTTTTTCTCAGATCCACAATTTCCAAAGTCTGTTTCGATTACTCTGGCTTTGAGCCTCTAAATTTCTATCTGCCTCTTCCTGTTAGTGTTTCTTTCTCTTTCATCCTGCATGTACCGCCCCCCCTACCCTCCACTACCCCCTTCTTTGACTTTCATCTGTGTTAAATGTCTTCTCTTATTTATATCCAGCCAGGTGGACGAAAAACTAGTTAAGTCCAAATACAGCCCCCTCCTCCCCACCAAATCCGTATATATTCAACAGGATACTTTTAAACAACTTTCGTTGGATTTAAAGCACACACATAAAGGGTTATATATAAGAGCTGTTTGGGCCAAATGCCTCTGGAGAATAAAATTGCCCCTGGTTGAGGACCACTGCCCTAGAGGAAAGTCAGCTTTCTCTATCACTAATAAATCAAGAATTTTAGGTAACTTACCATTTGGACATCTTTCTCATGGTATTTTCAACATAAATCCCAACCCATCAAGTTTAGGAATATAAACTCGATCTCAAATACATGGATATATAACCAAGATGTCCTAGATACCATGTGTATTGTTAAGAATCAGCTAGTTCTGGGTTCAGATTAAATTTTGGATGCCTACTAGCTATGAGATAGAAGTAAACTGTGTGCCAAGTCGCTTCAGTCATGTCCGATTCTTTGCGACCCCACAGACTGTAGCCCTACAGGCTCCTTTGTCCATGGGATTCTCCGGGCAAGAACATGTTAACTCAATTCAATCTTAGCTTTCCTGTTTGTAAGGTGGGGCCATTTCTCATGCTTCGCTCCTTGGACAGCTACAAATATCAAATAACATCATGAAAGAAAGACTAAGGGCCTTCCCTGGTCATCCGGTGGCTAAGACTCCATGCTCTCAGTGCAAGGGGCCCAGATTTGATCTCTGGTTGGGGAACTATGTCCCACAAGCTGCGAAGAAGACCTTTATTGTAGTCGCTAAGTTGGTCCGACTCTTTGCAATCCCATGGACTGTAGCCTGCCAGGCTCCTCTGTCTGTGGGATTTCCCAGGCAAGAACACTAGAGTGGGTTGCCATTTCCTTCTCCAGTGGTTCTTCCCGACCCAGAGATGGAACCCATATCTCTTGCATTGGCAGGCAGGTTCTTTACCACTGGGCCAATAGGGAAGCCCACTTGTTTGTTTACTCTATCCTTAAACCAAGGTTTACTGTAGACTTATAGAAGTCTTCCAAGGCCTAACGTTCTTGTCAATAGGTAACATCCACATACCAAGAAAGTCCAGAACACCTGGGTTGATGCACTAAGTCACCCATCTGCCCCAGCAGAAAAGATCGGTGCCTGGAGTCTTTCCTCATTTGCCTCTTTATTGAGAATCCTGAGAAAGTCAGTCAAGAAAGATATGAGGTAGGCAAGATACCACTACAAGTAAAAAGCATTTCTAGACTCACTAAATTGTTTAAACTAAGACCTAATGCAGTCAAATAAGTAAACAAATGAATTAATGTTTAAAATCTTTAAAAAAGAGATACTTAAAAGTAGCTTGAATATAGTGATGCTGTGATTACCATCAAGACGTATCATATCATTGAGGTTTCCCTGGAGGCTCAGTGGAAAGAATGTGCCTGCAATGGAGGGGATGTGGGTTCAATCCCTGGGTCGGAAAGATGCTGCTGGAGAAGGAAATGGCAACCCACTCCAATATTCTTGCCTGGGAAATCCCGTGGACAGAGAAGCCTGGTGGGCTAGAGTCCACGGGTTCACAAAGAGTCAGCCACGACTTAGCAACTAAACAACAACAAATAGCGTGTCATCACCATTATCAACCTCACCGGCCATGTATAGCTCTATTAACACAGAATAAGAAACCCGCTTCAGAAGCTAAAGGGTGATTAAGCTGGTAATATCCTCACCTCTTTTCCTGCAACACAATTGCCTCTTCTGCCCTTTTCTCCTTCTGTGGATGGAGAGACAAGAAAGAAGAGGCAAGAGAAAGTCGCAAGAGGGCAAGAGTGAAGGAGCACCACCCCCCACCCCTCACCGTCTCTCTCCGTCACGGACAGGGTCATCAAAATGGAATAATCCATTCAATGAGTTACTTAATTAACTGGGTGAAGGGTGAGGCTGAAACAGCTGAGTTAAATAATGAGACGTCAAGCACAGAAGCTTAGCCCAAGGAGGGATTTGAAAACCCTCTTCCTGTCACAAGAAACCACAGGATTTTTCAGGCAGATGACGGTAAGGGGTTTAATCTTCCCATTTTTTTGTCCTTCTGGAAGCAGTGGTCTTTAAAAAAAAAAAATCTCCTGAAATAAGGCCAAATGTAAAATTAGCATTTATGTAGCAGAGGTCATTAAAATGAGTTAGCCCAGGCCCTTTATAACATTAAGCCAGTACAAAATGAGAAGAATAAAAAATAAGGAAAAAATAAAAGGTCTAGTTAAAAGGATCTTAAATGGAGAGGCAGTTGCTAATAGCCAGGCTATCTCAGAAGGGCTAATTAAGCTGGAAGTAAATGTGGTTCAAATGGAAAAGCTTTTGTGTGATCCACCGAAATGTCAGACGGCTGACCACAAGACTCACCTGCTGTTAATTAAAATCGAGTTGTCATCCCCAGTTCAGGGGCTGTAAGCATCTCTCTCAGCACTCTTTCCAAGAATATTGCAGCCAGACACCCACCCTCCCCACTCTCATTCATCCTGCCAATTAATGTTGACGTTCCTCTACACGTTTTGGGGTCAAAAGATGGAAGCATAACCTATTTTTTTTTTTTTGGTACAACTAAGACAGCTAATCCCAATTTAAGTGTTTGTGACGGTAATGAACACAAAAATACAATGTAAAGCAAGGCTGCCTGAAAAATTGCAGCTGTTGGTTCTCTCAGAGCAAACAGTGTTCAACATCCTCAGTCAGATGAGTAACACTGTTTCTTTCCATTCACCCTGGGCGTTACATCCGTGTAGTCTTGCACCTTCTGTGTGCTCATGTTCTTTCTGAAGACAGTGATAAATGGAAAAGGTTACCTCTTCCCTAGGCTTGCAATTACCAAATACAGGGATCCTTGCAGCACTCTTAGAATTTCTGTGACATCTGCACACTGCCTGTACTATTTGTCCAGTGAAAATGACATATATGTATATATCTATAGCACATGCATATACATGTGTATATACATACATGTGTATATCTGCACACACACACACACACACGCTGCTCTTGTTTGCTCACTAAGTTGCGGCCCACTCTTTGCGACCCCATGGGCTGTAGCCCGCCAGGCTTCTATGTCCATGGGATTTTCCAGGCAAGAATCCTGGAATGGGTTGCCATTTCTTTCTCCAATACACAAACATACAGTTGAAACAATTTACGTAATCACAGGTTTCATATGTGAACTATTTTTCGAATATACGTACAACTCACAGCTAAACTTTTGGGGGTGACAGTTTAATAGCTTCATAGTTCATTTTATACAAGTGAACTCATTTGTCAAACCTCCTCAAAGGGTGCACTTAAGATCTGTTCAGTTGCTAAGTCACATCTGACTCTTTGCAACCTCACGTGCTATCTGTAGCACACCAGGCTCCTCTGACCTCCACTATCTCCTGGAGTTTGCTCAGATTCATGTCCATTGAGTCAGTGATGCCATCCAACCATCTCCTCCTCTGTCGTCCCCTTTTCCTCCTGCCCTCAATCTTTCGCAGCATCAGGGTCTTTTCCAGTGAGTCAGCTCTTTGCATCAGGTAGCCGAGGCACTGTAGCTTCAGCTTCAGCTGCAGTCTTTCCAAAGAACATCAGGGTTGATTTCCTCTAGTATTGACTGGTTTGATCTCCTTGCAGTCCAAGGGACTGCACCACAATTTGAAAGCCTCAGCTCTTTGCTGCTCAGCCTTCTTTATGGTCCAGCTGTCACCTCCGTACCTGACTTCCAGAAAAACCATGGTATTGACTCTATGGACCTTTGTCGGCAAAGTAATGTCTCTGCTTTTTAATATGCTGTCTAGGTTTGTCATAATTTTCTTTCCAAGGTGCAAGATCTGTGTATCTCAATGTAAACAAGTACACTTCAACAAAGCCAGCATCGTTAAGTGTTTAAGGTATTGATGTCTCACTCTGAAATGCTTGAAAACTAAAATAAGGTGGACAGATGCTGGCATGAGTAGATGAATAGATATATGATCAAACAAATATGATAAAATCTAAGTTGTAGCATCTCAGTGATGTTTGTTTATGACGCTTTCACCTTTTTTTTTTGCAGTTTAAATTTATTTATTTTATTTTATTTTTACTTTATTTTACTTTACAATACTGTATTGGTTTTGCCATACATTGACATGCTAAATGATGTTGAAAAAATAAATACCTAAAATGACAACAAGATGTTTAGCCATATACCACACACATAAAAAACAAATCCCACTACTGGAAAACACTCCAGACTTAGAAGCATCCCACTGGTCATCAATGAACCCTTCATGAAAACAGGGCCAAATTTTGAACAAGGTGCGAAGTATATTTTGCTGAAAGTGAAGGTCACTAAGTCATGTCTGACTCTTTGAGACCCCATGGACTACACAATCCATGGAATTCTGAGGTCAGAATACTGGGGTGGGTAGCCGTTCCATTCTATCTTCCAGAGAGAAGTGTGAATTGAGCAGGGCTGTGAGAGGCAGAATGTGACACTGAGCCAACATACCAGAGCAATACCTTGTCCCCCAGCATGTCCTTGTGAACAAATACGGGCTCTGGTCAGCCTCCCACATGCTTATGTTGAAACAGCGAGCCACAGACCCCTTTACGGACACTCGGCGACACTGCGTGTTGCAGCAGCAATTGCGCTTTTACGGCTGCTGCCAGGTTTAGTGATGTTTAGTGTGGGCCTTGAACAGAAAAAGGCTGAGGATGACAACTTTGGGGAACGATGGTTGGAAGCCACCTGGGATTTGGAGAATGTCTGAATGTTTCATGAAAGTTCTCCTTTCCTGCCTGAGGCAAGGAGTCCACTCACTGGGAAAGACCCTGATGCTGGGAAAGATAGAGGGCAGGGGGAGAAGTGGGTGGCAGAGGATGAGATGGTTGGATGGCATCACCGACTCAGTGACATGAGTGTGAGCGAACTCTGGGAGGTGGTGAAGGACAGGGGAGCCTGGTGTGCTGCAGTCCATGGGGTCGCAAAGAGTCAGACACGACTGAGCGACTGGACAACTCCTTTCACACAGGACACAGTCTGTTTCACTCCAGCCTGACCCCTGCCTTGCGGGACCTGCCTATCCATTCAGTTTGGCTCTAGCATCATCTTCCTCCCAGTCCCCACCCTCCCTCCAGCCTCATGGGATGGTCGACCCTTCCCACTGCCATGCCTTCATATCAGAAGCTGTTGCTTATTTGTCTGAACATTTAGTTTATCCATCACATGGCATGGATTCCTCACACTCAGTCTAGGGGTTAACGAGCCTTGTCTTCTTATCCATCCGTGCATTCTCCCATAACCAAAACACTAGGGACTTACCCCAATCCTCCACTGGGTTATGAGTGTTTGGGAAAACCTGTCTCCAATCTTGCCCCCCATCCAGTCTACCTCATGGGGACAGAAGGGACTCTTCTGTCTTTCTCCTCCTCCCGCTTGCTACCTCCAAACAATACCTGCTTTCATGCTGACCTCTCTTTTCTAAGCTCACCTAGGGCAGGTAAGTAGTGCCTAGGACAGTAGCCAGGATTCCACCTGGTAGAGGCCAGTTTCAAGCTCCTTCTCTTTGGAGTTCATTACCCTATGGGAAGAGGAGGGTCAAGGCCCTCCAAACTATTCAATCACTTCCAAGGTCTACATATGACTTCAAGGATAAAGTGGGTTGAGTGACAGCCAATTTCAGCTTGGGCAGAGCAACAGGGCATGGTGTACAGGATTCTAAACTCTGGATCCAGACCACCTGGATTAAATCCTGGTTCTTACAGAGCCCGGTGTGAGGTCCTGCAACGTGCAGCGAAGGCTCACTGGCTCTCTATTTTACATTCGGCAGTGACTCTCGAGAGTCCCTTGGACTGCAAGGAGAGCCAACCAGTCCATTCTGAAAGAGATCAGCCCTGGGATTTCTTTGGAAGGAATGATGCTAAAGCTGAAACTCCAGTACTTTGGCCACCTCATGCGAAGAATTGACTCATTGGAAAAGACTCTGATGCTGGGAGGGATTGGGGGCAGGAGGAGAAGGGGATGACAGAGGATGAGATGGCTGGATGGCATCACTGACTCGATGGACGCGAGTCTGAGTGAACTCCAGGAGATGGTGATGGACAGGGAGGCCTGGTGTGCTGCGATTCATGGGGTCGCAGAGTCGGACACGACTGAGCGACTGAACTGAACTGAACTGAACTGAACGTATATGCTTCCATGCTACTTTCTCCATTCGTCTCATTCTCTCCTTCCTCCCCACCCCCACCCCACCCATGTCCATAAGTCTGTTCTCTTTGTCTGTGTCTCTGTTGCTGCCCTGAAAATAAGTTCATCACTACTATCTTTCTAGATTCCAAATATATGTGTTAAAATACAATATTTGTTTTTTTCTCTTTCTGACTTACTTCACTCTATATAATAGATTCTATGTTTATCCACCTCATTAGAATGGATTTAAATGTGTTCCTCTTTATGGCTGAGTAATATTCCATTGCATATATGTACCATGCTAGGTGGGAGGTGGGAGGGAGGTGCAAGAGGGAGGGACATATGTATACGTATGACTAATTCTTGTTGACCCAACCAGTCCATTCTGAAAGAGATCAACCCTGGGATTGAAATGAACAACCCAGAAATGATCAACCCAGAAATGAAACCAATACTGTAAAGCAATGATCTTCCAGTTAAAAATATACAATTTAAAAAGCATCCTGGTTCTTTCATGTGTCAGTTGGGCAGCCCTAGGAAAAACAGTCCAGCTTTCAGCCCCTCAGTTGCTTCATCTTTAAAATGGGGGTAAGGGGAAGAGTAATAGTTTTTAAAGCTATTATAATAATGAAGTGGGTCTCTGCCAAGCCTTTTAAATTGTATGTGGTACACAATAACTATAAATAAGTGTCTGTCAAACAAACATAAAAAGCATCATTTTTCAGTGGGTAATAAACAGAATTCTGTCCTGTAATCCCCACTGGGTTTGTGTATTTATTTTAGACCTGGTTGAGCATCCTTAGGGAAGGAGGAAGAAGCATGCCTCAGCTCCCTCCAACATCAGGACCAGCCCACCTCCTGAACGCTCACAGCTCCCTTCCTGGGGACCTTCCCTCCAACTCTGAGGACCCATCCAGGCGTTCAGTACAAGGTTCCTGTGCCAGACACTTCACTCAGATAAGGTTTGCTGAACAGGACACAAAACTCGGGAGACACAAATGGTCCATCTAATCTACAACAGATGCTCAGGACCCAACCACTATGCAATGTGAATGTTTAAAAGAAGTAGGAAGAAAAAAAAGCGCCACACAGAATGTTAGATCTTGATGAACTGTTGATACAAAACTAAGAGACACATATCGGTGTGACTTCAAAGGCAGGCAACACTATAATCAGCAACTAAATTATGTGAAGCTGTTTCTTTATTCCTGCAATTTGATTGCACATAAATCAATTCTGATTAGATTCAAAAATTACTGAACACGTACCTCAATGAGCTGTCAAGTCTTATCTGATAACATAAACTTTACATGGGATCAGTGCTAATACTACCTGGAGCCCGTGGAGGAATCCCCACAACAATGGCAGACATCATTAAATGCCGAAAATGTAGAAACATAATTAAATTAGCTGATACTCATCACTCTCCTTCTATAGAGGCTCTAATTTAGTGTACTTGCAAATGTAATGAGGCTTGCTGGATTGAAAAATATGGTGGAAATAACAGAAACAAGATTACATTAATTGGAAGAGATACCGATAAGGCAGATTGCTCTGCATTTTTAAAACTTTTTTTTTTTTTTCTTTCTTGGAAAACCACAGAGTTCTGAAAACCATGACAAGGCTGGTTTCCACCCTAGCTGGAAAGAACTTAGGGAGCATCGGAGTAAGAAGGAAAGGCCAGAACGTTTTCTTAAAGTTCCAACAAAATGAGTTCACTCCAGAAATATCTGGAAAAGGAAAGAGGTCTTGACTTTGTGTCTGTTCTTCTACATGGAACATAACTGCTTTACGACCTTATGTTAGTTTCTGCTGTGAATCAGCTACACGTGAGTGCATGCCAAGTCACTTCAGTCATGTCCAGCTCTTTGTGGTCCTTTGGACTGTAGCCTGCCAGGCTCCTCTGTCCATGGGATTCTCCAGACACAAATACTGGAGTGGGTTGCCATGCCCTTCTCTAGGGGATCTTCCCAACCCAGAGATTGAACTCATATCTCTTGCGTCTCCTGCATTGGCTGGTGAGTTCTTCACTACAAGCACCAGCGTGGAAACCCTAAACCTACCACATGGCACAACAATGCCCCTCCTGGGCATATACCCTGAGAAAACCATAACTCAAAAAGACACATGCACTCCAGCGTTCATTGTGTCCCTTTTTATAACCGGCAATTTGGCTCCAGGAATTCTTACAGGGCGCAGTTCTTATTGGGCACACACCCTCCACGTATTCATTCATTCATTCAAATTATTACTTTTGTTGGCAAGCACCTCCTATGTCTAAAATTATGGGGCTACAGGGGTGAGAAAAAAAGCTGTTCTGGAAGCCTCTCTAGTGACTTGGCTTTCTGTACTTCTCACTTTCAGACTTAATCCAATTGCAATTAAATAATTGATTTTGAAACTGTTTTTGTAATGCTTCTTTCTCTCTCTCACTACCCACTCGGAAGGTAATTTCTTAGAAGACAAGGCTGGTCCCTCGCAGGAGTGGTAGTAGGGGAGGGTCTTTTATGGTGGTTTACATGGTACCTGTTCCTTGGTGTTTACTGAGTAAATAAAAGAATCAGTTTAAAGTTACGCTCCCAGGCTTGACATTAGAATGGTGGGAAGGGGAGCTCCAGCATCCTTCTTCTCCTGACATGATTTCACAATTACCTGGAGAAGTTCTCAGTAACCTCAGGGAAAATATCACAAAACTTATTAACCCGCATCCAAAACCCATTTCCGCTCACTTTCCTTTGAAAACCAGCTTCCCCGTGGCTATTCCGGAAATAAGATATGGTCTTGGAAAAATCAGTCGAAGCAACGACATCCTAACTGTCAAGGGACAGGACATCACTCTGAGCAGAACAAAAGTGAGTGGAAGGCAAGATGTTCAGTTCTGTTGATGGCTTTGTAAGAACTTCAGAAGATTCACAGTTTATTTGCCATCATCACTCACTTCCGAGACCCCCGACAGATGTGATCAAGGGTACAGCCCTTCAAGAAACCCAATCTCACCAAAACCAGACAAACAGCCAAGAACTCCAAGGAGGGCAGGCTATTTCCTTTGCTCTAAGAACTCTGAAGACATAGTATAAACTCATCACTTAGAAAGAGAAAGGGAATGTTGCTTAGTCGTATCCGACTCTTTGTGACCCCAAGGACTCTATAGTCCATGGAGTTCTCCAGGCTAGAATACTGGTGTGGGTAGCCTTTCCCTTCTCCAGGGGATCTTCCCAAACTAGGAATTGAACCCAGGTCTCCTGCATTGCAGGCGGATTCTCGACCAGCTGAGTCACAAAGGAAGGGATGCGGTATTTCACTAACCCAAGGGTATTCCCCGGCTTCCTCTGTAGGAGAGTGTTAACCACATCAGCCACCTATGGCACCTGTCTCCTCCCTCCCCTACCCCTGTACAAGCTGTGTTCACTTGCACGCTGTTGCTGCTATTTGGTTGCTCAGGCATGTCCGAGTCTTTGTGACCCCAGGGACTGCAGCCCACCAGGCTCCTCCATCCACGGGATTCTCCAGGCAAGAGTACTGGAGTGGGTTGCCATTGCCTTCTCCAGGGGATCTTCCCGACCCAGGGATTGAACCCGGGTGTCCCACATTGTAGGCAGACGCTTTACTGTCTGAGCCACTGGGGAAGTCCTTACAAATATGTATTATATGATTATAATAAAATCATCCTGTATTTACTCTGAGCCCTCAATCCAAAAGCTAGTGGTCTGATAAGAGGAAAGAGAGGGAGATTGGAGGCCAAGCACACAGAGTAAGCCGTGTGACACCAAGGGCAGAGACCAGAGTGGGTGGCCATAAGCCAAGGAGAGCTGAGCTTTCGGTGGCTTGGAGAGCTGCATGGAAGGAATTCTTCATCAGGGCCCCCCACACAAGCCAACCCTACAGACACCTTGCTTTCAGACTTCTGGCTTCTGGAATTGTGAGAGAATAAATTGCTTTTGCGTTAGCCATGGGTCTGTGATAGTCTGTTAGAGCACCTCCGGGAAATTCATACAGTGGGTGGGTATGGGGTCTGGAGTTTCCAGGACATAAATGGAAAGCCTGGAGAAGAGAACCAACAGAGCTGCAAGCAGTGGCGAGAAATGGGAATGCATATGGCACCTGAGGTCAAGGCAGAGGCAAAAAGCCAGTGCCACCCTTCCACTCTTTGCTTTCAAGAACATGAGTAAATCCTTCCTGTTTCCCTGGAAGGAAACTTCCCTCAACTTTTGCTCAAGTTGAGTTTAGTTAGAATTCTGTCTATTGCAACCTAAAGAATTCTAGAGAAGCAGAAAGTCATATATTTAATGAAACGAGGTAATTGGGGAACTGACTGAACAGTAACTGTTGTGGTTTCACACACTGGCCTGCAAGAAGAGGGGACACCACCAAGCCCTCCCAGCTTTCATGCGAAGCTCAGCATGGACAGCTATTTAAAGAGTCAGACTAGACTGGACATTTTCCCTGTATTAAGATATGCCAGCCAGAGTGATGGGGATGCTGACTCATTATCACAGAACCTGGAATTTAAATTAGAGTTGTGTTGCAACAACAGTGTCAGACGGGCTGCCTCTCTGCTCAGGGAGAAGACATCAGAAGTTGTTTTTCCTTCCAAGCCAGAACATGTCTTTGGTCTCCTGTTAAGGGCCGTGCATGTTAAGAGTCTGGAAGTCACTGTAATTGGTATGCAACCCTGACCCTTGGCGAGATCTTTATCACCACTTTCCTCTGGTCTCTGTGATTCCCCCAGAGACAATTAAGCTCCTCCCACGCCTTCTTTTCAGCATGGGACTCTGGACTATAAATAACCCTCTCCCCTTCTCTGGGCTGTGTTCTCACCCTGTGACTCTGCTTTTGTGGCCGGCTAGGCTCACTCCTTATCTAATGGGAGGACAACAGCGAAGTAAACACAGCGTTCCAGGCAGTGAATTCTTCAGCAAAAGAAGCCAGATTCAGCCGCACCCAACACACAAAGAGGGTCCAAGCACATAGCCTTGGTGGCTTCTGTTGAATGTTTTCCTTGAGCAGCAAGCTTTGTCACAAGTTGATGCTGTTTTTTTCCCCCTTCTTTGGTGCCAACACATCGCATTCAAGGGCTGGCAGGGAAGATGAGGTTTTCTAGGAGGAAGTGCACATGAATTTGAACCCCATCTCTGCCATGCACTAGCCTTGTATTCTTGGGCAAGTTATTTAATCTCTGTATTCTGCTTCCCTTCTCTAAGAAATGAGTATCTCCATACTACCTTCTCCAGAGGGTTGTGTGAGGATTAAAGAAAACAATCCACATTAAATGCTTTAGCGGTAACATAATAAACACTGGTTACTATGCTTGTGTATGGTCACTATTACGAACGTGGGACTCTGAACAGAGGACTCTAACCTTCCTCTGTCTCAGGGTCTTTTTCCATAAACAGTAACAGTCTCTAACTCATACAATTATCGTGCACACTGAATGAGCTTACACCTGTTAAGAATTCGGAACAATGTTCTAAGTAGATGTTCGGTAAATGGCATCAATTACAATCAATGGCTTTGTTGCTCTCATTTTATTTTACTCAGGAATACACCTAATCGCATTCAGTGATCATTAAGCTCCACAATGGGCAGGGCTCAACGCAGGATGCCTGGAGAGAAGACAGACAGCCGGACCCAAATTATCTCTCTTCTTATGTCCATGGAAACACATAAATATAACACTGGGATCACAAACGTTCAAGATACAGTGGAAGAAAAGGAGTGAGCGGAAATTCTGCCTCAGGCAGGAGAAAACGTCACAAAAGTTGCTGCGTTTGAGCCCAGTCTTGCATGGCAATGAGGAAGTTTTCCAGGTGGACAGGAAGAACAAGGCCAGCAAGGCTTCCAGATGCTCACGCAAGGCACTGATGGGCACAAAAGCACAGAACAGGACACGGAGAGTAGACAGTTCTGCAAGGTTGCAAAGTGGCATGGAGGGATGCTTGAAAAGCCGCATGAATGTTTAGAAAGCTTTGTTTTTGCCCTTACAGCTGCCCTGACACCTTCCACGTCTCCATGTGACTTTCCGCCCCTATCCGAATCCAGGTCACCTCCTCAGGAGACATTCCCTGACCTTCCTAAGTAAAAGAGGACTCTGTCACCACTACCCACGGCCACGGCTTATTTCCTCCAGCTGAGATTACGTAACGTTTCTGAGCGGTGTCTGTTTATGCAATGACTGCCTTCCCTCCTTCAGATTGTAGGTTCCCTGGAAGTCAAACCTCGTCCGAGATGCATGCTCAGCCGGGGCACCTGGAATGCCCGTGGGGCCTTGAACAAATGCTTTTGAGTGAATGAGTGCAAGACTGTTGTGACTCCTAACTGGAGGTTCATGCCTTCAGACCGGCCGACAGCATCCAGGGGAAGGTGAGTTTCTGAGGCTTCCCAGACCTCGAAGGGAGGAAGATGGGATCCACCTCCACATTCTGGACATTAAAGGTTTCACATAAATCAGTTCCAAACTTGACTTTTCCCGGTGGAAGGGCCCGATAGAGAGATGAGGTCAACATGTCAATTCTAGGTTCGGGCTGTCACTTGTGATCTCCGTGCTTTTTTAACCCCCTCGCATCTGCTGGACACACACAGATGCTGCTGCTGCTGCTGACAGTGATGATGGCAATGAACGTGATGGCAATGAGGAAGGAGACGATGCTGACAATGACGGAGATGATAGCGGTGACGATGGTGTTGATAACGACGATGGTGATGGTAATGACGGTGACGATGCTGATAAACATGATGTGATGCTGATAATGATGCTGTTGACCAAGAGACCCTTGGGAAAGGCTGAACCCCAAGACGGACAGACCCTCAAATCACTGCAGGAAAGGCAGCCAACTCCCTAGCCAACTTGGACTAGGAGGAAATTGAAAAGGGAAAAATAAAACACTTCTACTGCCTTTGAGTTATTAGCATGTGTGGGGATGGGGCTCTATGGATGATGAGTAAAAGATAAATGTAAAACCTTCATATTTATTTGTCTAGCTGTGTTGTATGGCTTGTGGAATTTTTGTTCCTTGACCAGAAATTGAACGCAGGCTCTCAGCAATAAGAGCATGGAGTCCTAATCACTGGACTAATCACTTAATTCTCTAATAAACTTTTTAAAAGAATGTGAAATACGGACACAAATATGCTTTAGTCATTGACTAACCAGGTGCCCAAAGAGGAGAAAGAAAAGTTAAATACAGATAAAATGATGCAAATTTTGCTTCTGCAAAAAAGCCTGACAATTCCCACAAAAGAGCCTCTAGTCAGGGACTGGGGCTCTGCCTTGAACTGCTGTTTAGCCTTCCATGTGGACAGCAGCCTCCCACCCCACAACATTCCTCACAGAGGAACTGGGCAGTGTCCTCGTCTCTATAGCGGGATTGAAAAATCAGGACTCAGCAGTAGGGCTATCGCCCCAGGGGATTGGGAAAACTGACCCATAGAGAGTTCCTGGAGCTAAGGGGGGTTGTTGGGTGGGGAGAGGGAGAAGGAGGGAGTCTCGCATCACTGAGGATTAGCGAGCAAGGGAATGCATTTCCTCACGCCAAGCAGACCGTGCCTGTGAGAAGGGGAATGTGTTTGAGCTAGACCCATCTGCTGCGAATGGCACTGCTGATTCCTCACATGCACGCCAACAGACCGAAGCTATAAGGAGAGACCTTCCAAGAAGGGGAAATGGGCACTTGCCCTGGTACCCTCCTGGACCCAGAGAGGGTTAAGCACAGGCCTTTCATGGAGACGGAGTTCTTTATCTCGAGGGAATGATGGCCTGCCTCGTGGCCATGCTTATTGGAAAGGAGGACCTCCGTTGAGGAGGCTTCTGAATTCTTAGCTTGGATGAATGAAGTTCTAGTTGAAACGCACTGCGGAACTCTCTGAATCAAAAAGTTCTTAATCTTTAATGGAGTAGAAAGTGCTATTTGCAGAAGGAAAAGAGTCACTAACAAAATACCTATGCTGTCAATGTAAACTGAGTTTCATATAATGAGTCTGCATTAAGCAAAGGAGCAGTTATCTTTAGGATACCATCCAAATGGCCCTTCGTCTGCAGCAGAGGGCTAGCACAACTTGCTGTGCGTCACATGGTAATTCCTTGGAGTGTTTGTGTCTGGGTCTTATCCCAAAATAATTGGATTGAGCAGTTGGGATCCAGATATCTTTTTTTAAAAAAGTATAGTTGATATACAGTGTTTCAAGCATACCACAAAGTGATTCAGTTTATGTGTGTGTGTGTGTATGTGTATATAATCTCTTCTTTATCCATTCATTTGCTGATGAACACTTAGTTTGCTTCCATGTCTTGGCTATTATAGACAGTACTGCTATAAACATTGGGGTACATGTATCTTGTTGAATTAGAGTTTTCATCTTTCCAGATATATGCCCAGGGGTGGGGTTGCTGTATCCTATGGTAAGTCTATTTTTGGTTTTTTAAAGAACTTTCATACTGTTCTCCACAGTGGCTACGCTGATTTACATTCCCACCAACCGTGGAGAAGGGTTCCCATTTCTCCACACTCTCTGCAGCATTTATTCTTTGTAGACTTTTCCAAAAAGATTGTTTTGATGTGGGCCAATGTCAAAGTCTTTATTGCATTTGTTCCAATATTGTTTCTGTTTCATGTTTTGGCTTTTTGGCCTGGAGGCACATGGGGTCCCGTATCCTTGGCCAGGGATTGAACCCACACTGCTTTCATTGGAAGGCAAACTCCTAAACACTGAACTGCTATGGAAATCCTGTAGACTTTTTTTATAGTGGCCATTCTGAATGGTGTGAGGTGATACGCATCATAGTTTGATTTGCATATCTCTAATAATTAGTGATGTTGAGCATCTTTCTATGTGCCTATTGGCCATCTGTGTGTTTTCTTTGGAAAACTGTCTATTTAGGTATTCTGCCCATTTTTAGGATTGGGTTGTGGGTTTATTTAATATTGAGACACATAAGTTGTTTGTATATTTTGGAAATCAATCCCATGTCATTTGCATCATGAGCAAGCGTGTTCTCCCATTTCATAGGTTGTCTTTTCATTTCAAAGGCTGTGCAAATATCTTCTTCCATTCTGTTGTTTCCTTTGTTGTGCAGCAACTTTTAGGTTTAATTAAGTCCCATTAGTTTATTTTTATTTTTGTTTCCAGTTGGGATCTAGGAATCTATATAACTGTTAATAGCAAAAAGATTTTTTTTGAAGTCCTGATCCCCAGGACCTCAGAATGTGAATGTATTTGAAACAGCATCACTACAGATGTATTATCATTAGTCAATATGTATTAGCATATTATCATTATGATTAGGTCATACTAGAGTAGGGTAGGTCCCCAGTCCAGTCAGACTGGAGTACTGGTGTCCTGAGAACATGACCCTGTGAAGACACTAGGTCATTTGGGAGACATGAAAAGAATCACATGAAGACAGAGGGAGAGATGGAAAGGATATAAACAAATATATATATATATATATATATATATATATATATATGTATATGTATGTATATATATATATATATATATAGTCAGAACTCTGCCATGACCCATCCGTTTCATGGCAAATAGATGGGGAAACAATGGAAACAGTGACAGACTTTATTTTGGGGGGCTCCAAAATCACTGCAGATGGTGACTGCAGCCATGAAATTAAGAGACTCCTTGGAAGAAAAGTTAAGACCAACCTAGACAGCATATTAAAAAGCAGAGACATTACTTTACCAACAAAGGTCCACAGTTTAGTCTAAGCTATAGGTTTTCCAGTGTTCATGTGTGGATGTGAGAGCTGCACTATAAAGAAAGCTGAGCACCAAAGAATTGATGCTTTTGAACTGTGGTGTTGGAGAAGACTCTTGAGAGTCCCTTGAGCTGCAAGGAGATACAACAAGTCAATCCTAAAGGAAATCAGTCTTGAATATTCAGTGGAAGGACTGATGCTGAAGCTGAAACTCCAATACTTTGGCCACCTAATGTGAAGAACCGACTCATTGGAAAAGACCCTGATGCTGGGAAAGACTGAAGGCAGGAGGAGAAGGGGATGACAGAGGATGAGGTGGTTGGAGGGCATCACCGACTCAATGGACATGAGTTTGAGTAAACTCTGGGAGTTGGTGATGGACAGGGAGGCCTGGCGTGTTGCAGTCCATGGGGTCACAAAGGGTTGGACGTGACTGAGCGACTGAACAGAACCAATTTCATATGTATCATATCATATATATGCCGTAGGAACTTCAACCACCAGAAGGTAAGAGAAAGGACAGATTCTCCTTCAGAGAGCCTCCAAAAGGGACCCAACCTGCCAACACCTCGATTTTGGACTTCTAGCCTCTAGAATTGTGGGGGAACAAACTTCTACTGTTGAGCAGCTCTAGGACCAGGACACGAATACAGTGTGTCACAAGCAGTTGGTTTATGTAGCCCTGGTTAAAACAAACCAGATCCAAAGAATAGGGCTGCTTCTCTTCTTTACAACCACCGTCTGCTTTCCGGGTAGATGTCTGCATTCTTCACAAAAAATCCCCTCCCCAGTAAGGTGAATTCTTGACACTCGGCCTGACATTTAAAGACGGCTGGATGGCAGGAAGCACACTCTACACAACACTGTGTGTGTGCGTGTGTGTGTGTGTTTGTGTGTGTGTGTATCCTCAGTCACTCAGCTGTGTCCAACTCTTTGTGAAACATGGCACTTAAAGAGAAAGTATTCTTCATATCTTGTGTGTTATTATTATCCAGGCAGAATATCCTTATATATATAGCAGGTGATTTGAAAGGCATCAGAAATGGTACTTCTTTCATTATCTAGAATGAACATTTTCTGAATGACACTGTCTATAGAAAATATTATGGCAGGGTGTTAGATATTTTTCAGTGAATCATCCAAATATTACATGTTCATCATAAAATCCTCAAAAATAAAGACATTTACAGGGTAGAAAGTGAAAGTTATTTCTAAACCCATTTCCCAATGGAAAACTCTAGTTAGTAATTGATGTACATTTTTTCCATATTTTCGGAGTATCTTAAGATACCCACTTACCTTCACATGGTGGAATTAGATGTCTACCCCATGTGCTTAAAAATGGTCTAGCTTTTTATAGTATTGGATGTGCATGCGTGCTAAGTACTTGAGTCGTGTCTGACTCTGTTCAACCTTGTGGGCTGTAGCCCGTCAGGCTCCCCTGTCCATGGGGTTTTCCAGGCAAGAGACTGGAGTGGGATCCCATGTCCTGCTCCAGGGGATCTCCCTGACCCAGGGATCGAACACAAGTCCCTTGTCTTGCCTTGGTGCTGGTTCTTCACCACGAGCGCCCCCTGGGAAGCCACATTCTACCTAGCAACCATCAGAATTGCTTAACACAGCTGTCATTGCATGACCAAGCATTCTTACATAGAAATGATATCACTGCTTATGTCTCTTAGAGACAGGTTTAACCTACCAACCACCTCACTTCCTGAAGAAGCTACTCTCTTTTGCGCCATGCATTGCTCCACAGACTGCGTGTGTGTGTGTTATGAACTGGCCCCCACTGCGCACATTCCAGGGAAATCGTTCTCCGTCTTTCCCAAGTGGATGCTTGAAAGAGATGATTTCCAAGCTGAAAAAATCCTTTAGCAAAGACGACAACAAACATACGACACACGGAGGAGACACACGCAGTGGGGGAGCTCCCGGGAAGCCGATGCTGATGGCGGCCTTGTGGGGGACCCCAGCAGCAAGTGTGACGCCTGTGGGTTAACGCACATGCCCCGTGAGAGTGGAGTATTAATCAGGCCTGACAACTCCTGTGTCGGGGTATCTCTCCTATGAATTCCTAAACACGCGCAGATGTTGGGGCCTGCACCCGCCTCCGATCTCTGTGCTCACGGACCACATGCCGGCTTGGTTTGTCAAACTGAGTTTGGCAATCTGGACCTTTTGTTTTTAAGGAAGCATGCCTCTGGAACGAAGAC
Organism: Ovis aries; assembly: GCF_016772045.2. Taxonomy (NCBI): domain Eukaryota; kingdom Metazoa; phylum Chordata; class Mammalia; order Artiodactyla; family Bovidae; genus Ovis; species Ovis aries. The sequence continues at coordinate 6,073,670 of NC_056077.1, read as the reverse complement.
GTGTTTTAAACATCTAGGACATTAATTGCAAGACTGAGTGACTAAGACTTTGCCTTTTGTATAAACCTAAATGCTGTAAGTGTAAAATTAATCCAAAATAAAGGTCTATTAAATTTTAAAAATGTGAGCATATTCCTGCCAGTGATAATGCTATGCTGTGCCCTGCGCTTAGTCACTCGGTTGTGTCCGACTCTCTGTGACTCCAAGGACTGTAGGCCACCAGGCTCCTCTGTCCACGAGATTTTCCAGGCAAGAATACTGGAGTGGGTTTCCATTTCCTTCTCCAGGGGCTCTTCCCAGGCTGGGGATCAAACTTGTGTCTCCTGCGCTGGCAGACAGATTCTTTACCACTGAGCCACCTGGGAAGTCCTTTGTATACAAGGGGCAAGTGCTTTCTCAGAGGGAGCTATTAAGGCAATGCAGGAAGCAGAAAGTATTCTAAGTGTTTTTGGTTTGTTTGCTTTCAGGCTCTGCCATGGCATGTGGGATCTTAGTTTCCTGACCAGGGATCGAATCAGTGCCCCCTGCATTGGAAGCAAAGAGTCTTAACCACCAGACCACCAGGGAAGTCCCATTCTAGGCTTTCTAAACATAAGGAATTTAACTCAGGGGATTTAAAAGAGTTGAGAAGCCAAAGAAGGGATGGTGAAAGAACCCAGAACTGGAAGCCTTCAAAGCAACCACAACCCTTGAAATTGAAGGCTATGGGAAAGGGGGTGTTTTCAGAGCTCAGGAACCAGGGCCACCTGCCATGGGGGACACTGTCCAGGGGAGCTGAGACTATGGCAAAGGATGCTGAAGGAGGATCTGGAGATGCCCCAAGAAGCAGAGAGAGGCAAAAATAAGCCCTCACTTCTCCTAGACTCAAGTCTTCCACATATGTCCCCCACTGGCTAAATGCACACAGAAGCCAAAGGCAAGGTGCCCGAACACACACCCTTCACTGAGAGAGCAGCCTGAGCAGAGGAGGAGAGCAGACAGCCCCGAGGGTCCTCGGCGGTTTCCTGCAACAGCGGGGCATGCTTATGCAAAGCCACCTTCTTTGCGGCTCACACGGTAAAGAATCTGCCTGCTTTGATCCCTGGGTCGGGCAGATCCCCTGGAGGAGGGCATGGCAACCCACTCCAGTATTCTTGCCTGGTGAATTCCATGGAGAGAGGGGCCTGGCAGGCTACAGTCCATGGGGTTGCGAAGAGTCAGATATGACTGAGTGACTAACACACACACACACATGCTCCTTGTGGTCTTGTGTCATGAAACAGGATGCTGATGGGTGAGGACTAGAATCAAGAGTGGGCAAGGAGCTCTGACACACACTTCTTAAGGGGTCGAAGATGGATGGGGCTCATACTCAGGTAGATGAAAACTAACAAAGCCCTTTACAACCTCCCCTTTTTTGCTTCTGATGAATTAATAGGAAAATCTTATTCTGTAATAACCTACACTCTGTTATAATTTGGCATTAAGGACATCTATGCGCCAACTAAGAAGAAAGTAGCTTTGGTGCAAATGAAGACCATATATTATGGTCTACCATGTATTATGATAAATTATGAATGGAACGAGTATATTTAATAACCTATTTCTAAAAGAACTACTTGGCAGTAATTCATAAGCAGAGTGTATGCCCAGGACATTTTTTTTTTTTCCTATTCCTCAAAGCAGAAGACAGAAAGCCATAGACACTGATGACGTTGCTATTGCAATCGTTAGGAGGTAAAATGCTGACTGATGTGACCTCTTGGCAGTTTGATTTATTAACATGTCTTCACATACATGAAACTTGTCCGGATGAATCTATAAAAACTATAATGTCAATATTTCACTCGTCCCTATGAATCTCTCCCATATGAGTACATACTTTATTCATCATTAGGAATGACTTTTGTGCCATAAATGTAAAGCCTAACTGGTTAAAATTTATCTTTGAGTGAAATTGCTTCTCAGTGGTTTCTTTAAAAAGTTGAGGTCTTAATGAATAAAATCTCGTTAGTGTGTTGATCACTCAGTTGTGTCCAACTCTTTGCGACCCCATGGACTATAGCCCACCAGGCTCCTCTGTCCATGGGATTCTCCAGGCAAGGATACTGGAGTGGGTTGCCATGCCCTTCTCCAGGTGATCTTCCTGACCCAGGGATCGAGCCTGTATCTCTCACATTGTAGGCAGATTCTTCACCATCTGAGCCACCAGGAAGCCCTGAATAAGATCTCAACCACATTAAAATGAACACTGGAAAGTTAAATATTGATATGGCCTCTTGGGAATTATCATTTAGTCTCATGCAGCCCAGTGAGCTCCAGACTTTGAGTCAACACGAAACTCATGTCTAACCCCATCTATCTCCATTTCTCCTTTGTTTCTATCTGGCCTTTCCCCCCTCATCATCATCGCTGGTGTTACACAGGGGATTGCCCATGAAGAAAAGGACCACTTCACCAAATCAGTGAATCTCTGAACTGGGGAAATTCGTGCTAGGATAGACAGACCCAGACAATCCAGCTAAGGCTGCGGTCCCCGACCTTTTGGGCACCAGTGACCTATTTTTCCATGGATGGGGGTGTGGGGATGGTTTTAGGCTGATTCTCTAAGATGCTCACAACCTAGATCCCTTGCCTGCACAGTTCTCAACAGAGTGTGCACTCCTATGAGAATCTATCTAACACCACCAAATGATCTCACAGGAGGCCAGGTTGGGTGGTAATGAGTGTGAGCGATGGGGAGCAGATGGAAACACAGATGAAGCTTCATTCACACACTCACCCACTGCTCACTTCCTGCTGTGTGACCCGGTTCCTAACAGGCCATGGACCTGTACCAGTCCATGCCCTAGGAGCTGGGGGACCCTGAGCTAAAGTAGTTAGCGAAGTTGCTTTTTAAAAGAAGGAAATGCTTTTATTATTTTCTTTTTCAAAAATCATCTTCAACATCAGCATCTCCGTCTTCAGGACACTATGTACCAGCCATAATGCTAAGAACTTTACCTACATATTCTTACTAAGTCCAGAATCAGTCTATGAGGTGGCTGCGGGAGGCGGAATAATGTCCCAGCCCCAGGATGTCCATGTCACAATCCTCAGAGCCTGTGAAGATGTCAAAGGGGGAATCGGGTAGCAGATGGAACTACGGTTGCCAGTCAGTTGACCTTGAAATAGCGTGCGTGTGTGTGGGGGGTTATTCTGGGTTATCAGGTGGTCTTGCTGTACTCTTAAGGGTCTCTGAAGAGAAAAGGGAAGTAGAATAGTGTCATAGTGATGCAATCGAGAAAAACTGATTTGGTCCTTTGAAGATGAGGGGGAGCCACGAGCCCAGGGCTTCAGGCATCCTCCAAAAGTTGGAAACGACCAGAATACGGGGACTTCCCATGGTCCAGGGGTTAAGAATCCGCCCTGCAATGCAGGGGATGTGGGTGTGATCCCTGGTTGGGGAACTAAGATCCCACATGCCATGGGGGCAGCTAAGCCTGAGCGCAGCAACTACTGAGTCCAAGTGCCAGAACAAAAGATTCAGAAGAAGGCAGCAAAGGTCCCGAGCGCTGCAACAGAGGCTCGACACAGCGGAAGAAACACGGCAAGGTATGGATTCCCCCCGACAGCTGCAAGAAAGAAAAGCAGCCTGCCAACACCTTCATTTTAGCCCACAGAGATGAATTTTGGACTTCTGCCCTTCAGAACTGTAAGATGTTGAATTTTTGTTGCATCACGTAATCATTAGTCGCAGCAGCAATTATGAACTAGAACAGGGGAGGGCTATTATGCCCATTTTGCAGATGAGAGAACAAATATATATCAGAAACAAATAAAACACAGTAACTATAACACTTAGAGTTAGCCAAAATCTTTCTATGCCCCAAATATTTATTTTATGTAAAAAAAATCATTATATTGCTTCACCTTGAAACATTTCACTTAACTTAGATATGTAGTATTGATTATAATACAAATCAATGTCACCACAAAAAGAATCTGAGGAAATGTGATAATTGCCCCCCTGCCAGACAAAAAAAAAAAAAAGTAAAGTTAAATTAAGTCTAGGGAAATGTGAGTTAAGAAAGTGAGCAGTGATTGATGAAATAATATTTCTTGAGCATCTACTATTTTGGGTCCTTTCTATACGCTGTCTCATTAAATTCTCTCAAAATCCTGTATAGTGATGTTGATTTTTCAACTTAGAAGATGATAAATCTTAGAAAAGATATATCACTCACCCAGGCTCATGTGGTAAGTGGCAGAGCTGGGGTTTTCAGTCCAGCTTATATTATTTCTCCCTCTCCAGGTCTGCACTGGCTCTATATCAGCATGTTGTCAATTCCAGAAGCAAGGATGCTTGCAGACAGCGATAACTCAGAAATCTAAACGAGTATATAAGATATCTTAATGGCACCCCACTCCAGTACTCTTGCCTGGAGAACCCCATGGACGGAGGAGCCTGGTAGGCTATAGTCCATGGGGTCGCTAAGAGTCGGACACGACTGAGCGACTTCACTTTGACTTTTCACTTTCATGCATTGGAGAAGGAAATGGCAACCCACTCCAGTGTTCTTGCCTGGAGAATCCCAGGGACGGGGGAGCCTGGTGGGCTGCTGTTTATGGGATCGCACAGAGTCAGACACGACTGACGCAACTTAGCAGCAACAGCCGCAAGTATGCTCTCCCCATCCTATGACAGCTCATTAGTAGGTGAAACAGCATTATTTTTGGTCTTTGCTGTTTTCGGTAAATTTTGGAAACTTATGCTGCATGTGAAACCCATAAAAATCTGAAATAAATATCTGGGCCTTATTTGTGCACACACATATGTACACGGACAGACACAAAACAAGAAGAGACAGGAAGAAAGAGGAGGGATGAATTCTGGAAGAGAGAGGGAGGGAGAAAGGTGGGGGGTTAAGAGAGAGAGAACTGCTTACCATGACTGGGAAATGTTTATCTGATGACAGTAACATGTTAAATGAATTATTATACACTAATGTGTAATTTTCAAGGATCTGCATATCAAAGCTAAGACTCCCATCTCATTGTAACTGTCGTGTGTTAGTCACTCAGTCATGTCTTTGCGACCCCATGGACTGTATTCAGCCAGACTCCTCTGTCCATGGAATTCTCCAGGCGAGAATAGTGGTGCAGGTTGCCATTCCTTCTCCAGGGGATCTTCCCGACCTGGGGATCAAATCTGGGTCTCCTACACTGCAGGCAGATTCTTTACCATCTGAGCCGCCAGGGAAGCCCATGTACACAACTGTTTATTAATTATTGCTGCAATTAAACAGAATTGTTTCTGGGAGATTCAGGGTCTATTCCCATGTCTTTCCACTAGTCAGCGAATGCTATGTCAGATGGGTGCTGGACAGGCCACTACAGATTCCCTGGGAGCCTGCCAAAATTGCAGAGTCCCGAGTTCCACTCCTAGGGATTAAGATTCAGCAGGTCTGGAATGCAGTGACCTGAGACAGACTTTAAAATATACAGTCAAATGCATTCTTTTTAATGGCTGAGTAATACTCCATTGCGTATATGTACCACAGCTTTCTTATCCATTCATCTGCTAATGGACATCTAGGTTGCTTCCATGTTTGGGAATGCATGTACACCCATGGTGGATTCATGTCAATGTATGGCAAAACCAATACAGTATTGTAAAGTAAAATAAAGTAAAAATAAAAATTTTAAAAAAATAAAAATAAAAATTGCTAATGCTTAAAAAAAAAAATACAGTGTGGCCATGTGGTACCCTAGAGTTGTCAGGATAACAGTTTGCCTGGAAGTGTGAATTCTTGGAATAGAGGGCTTTCTGATGCATTGGTATGCAAGGAATATCAGAAGCAATGCTTTACATAATCCCCATTTCAGGCTCTGTTTACCTCTCTAAGCCTCTGCCTATTCCTTCTCCCCAACACTTGTATTACCGTGTTACCAGAAATACACTTAGCATTATAAGATGCACAAGCAAGAAAAAGAAATTCACTCCAATGACAAATCCATTGAATGACTGCATTTGGGCAAAGTGCTGTCATTTTGATTTCCCTCTCGAGAGCTTACTGACGATGGTAAACTCAAAGCACCTAGAAAAATGACATGACCACAATGCAAGACCCAGTTCACAGTCCATGCTTGACAATATCATCAGTAAATAAAGCGGAAACCCAGCCTGTATGTACAACAGGGGAACCAACACCAGAAGGCTAACTGTAAGAGCTAATATTAGTCATGATAGGATGACGAAATTGGGGGTGCTATTTTCCCTACTTTTTCTCCATGTTTTATTTTTCTAATTGGACGAATTGACTATATTATGAAATGACTTGTGCATTTTTAAAAGGTGACCCACTCATTTCTTTGGCAGGGACATCATTCTTTTTTAAGTGCATAATAAATGGCAAGGAAGAACAAGTTATAGAATCTTGGGATCACATATTCTCATCAAACTTTACAATCCTATAGGCCTTAGTGTGTGTGTGTGTGTGTGTGTAATAAAATACTGAAAGTGTCTGAGGCAACTCCAGAATTCATATCATTTCATCTCTACTTCCTAATTAATTTGTACCACTAAAAATTAGGAATACTTTTTTACATGGTCAAAACACTATCATCAATAGTTAGCGTTTGGGATCGATAAGTACACACTGCTATATTTGCAATGGATAACCAACAAGGACCTACTGTATAGCACAGGGAACTCTGCTCAGTGTTATGTGGCAGCCTGGATGAGAAAGGAGTCTGGGAAAGAATGGATGCGCACACTTTTATGTATGGCTGAGTCCCCATCCCTGTTGGCCTGAAACCGTCACAACTTTGTTCATCAGCTATACTCCAACATAAAAAATGAAAAGTTAAAAATCTTTCCATCTTAAAAAAACATGCTATCATCAGACAAGATTCATAGAATTTGGGGAAATAAAAGCCACTTTAGAGATCACCTTGTCCTTTGGTCATTTCCAGTTCCTACAATTCTTTTCTTTTTGGTAAGGTTTTCTGTGGTTATCTCAGTGACTCCAAAAAGCGGGCATGGAAAGGTAAGGGAAGTGTGTGTACGAATAGCAAGGAATGGGGACAGCAGCAGACGGATCTGAGAGAGGAGCTTTCAAGGGCTCACAGGGGCCAACAGGGGCTCCCTGTGCTTCCAGGGCAGGGCTGCAAATTCATAAGACCAAAGGCAGCTGAACAAAGCCTCCTATTTGGCTGGAGAAACCCCAAGGCTCAGAGATGAAAAGGAGAAAAGGGGAAGAAGCTCCAGACTTCCCTGAAGAGCCCACTTGCTCGGGAGAGGGAAATCAATCAGGAAGTTGGGGATCCGAACCTTCCAGAAGGGACACATGGCAAATGAAGGGAAAGAGACATCTGTCTGGGTCTGTCGAATGCCCCAGAAGGACAAGAAATGAGACATGCAGTCCATTATCCAGATGTGAACTCTAAAATCAGGGTCATCTTGATGTCCAGCAGTCAGAGTCCAGATGGCCGGACGGATGGGAAAGAGGTGGGGAGTAGGGGGTCTTGGCTGCTCACACTGCCTCCAGCCTGGGAGTCCTTAACCCCGCTGTATGTCACAGCCACCAGGGGGGTTGTAACCAGTCCTGATGCCCAGGACCCACCCCGAGAGACTTGGATGCATTTGGTCTCGAGGCAGGCTGAATGAAACACTGGCATTTTTTTTTTTTAAGCTCTCCAGATAATTCCAATGTGCGTGAATGTTGAGAAACACAGGTCTAACTATGAGAGCAAGGATCTTAAGTCCAGGTCCACAGTCATCTCACAGATTTTGCTTTGTTTTGGTTATTTTGGCTTTTTTTGTATGAGGCGGTGCCTTTCAGACTGGAGTTTTTAAATTGATTCCTTTAAAAATTAGTATTAGAAAACTGAGATGTTTCATATGCAAATCCGATTTCTGGGCTCTCTTGAAAGAAACCAGAAGCTCTGGCAATTTGGGGCTGCATTCCCAGGCAGCCACTTGACCCTTTAAATGGCTATGTTCTGCCCTGAGCTTAGCCCCGGGACACTGGAGTCTGTGACCCTTATCCAAAGATGCTGTGATTCAGATCCTCCCAGGCACACCCTTCAGATAATCCCAGGTTGAAACAATAATTCAACTCAGACTACAATGGCAAGGATGATTTCCCATTTCCAACTCTTTTATTTTTTGCCACTAGGATGAAGACTAGAGTATGAGGCTAAGTGAACGCTTAATGAGATAAATGAAATGGTGCGCTGGAAACAGCACCCGCCAGCCCGCATGCACAGTCACTCTGTCGTGTCCGACCCTTTGCGGCCCCATGGACTGTGGCCCGCCAGGCTCCCATGTTCACGGGATTCTCCAAGAATACTGGAATGGGTTAGCCATTTCATTCTCCAGGGGATCTTCCTGACCCAGGGATCAAACCTGCATCTCCTGTGGCTTCTGCATTATTAAAAAGATTCTTTACCACTGAGCCACCTGGGAAGTCCACGAGATGGCGAGGCTCCTACCCAGTATACAGCTCTGGTTTTCTGCTCTTTAGTAGCTCCGATTTGAACAGGAATCTTAACCACCCTAGGCTTCAGTGATTTTATACACATATTATAGGGCGTGGGCTTCAGTTGTCTTTTTTTCCTAAAATTTGACAATTTTCTAAGCGCTGAATGATGGCAACAGAAGCCCACGGATGAGAGAGAGCAGTGAGTGGAAACAGGGCAATGCATTCCCAGCTCCCCTCAAGAGCGGTCGTAGTTCACAGATGAACATATGAGCTGTCCATGCATCACTGAGTCCCTGACCACCTTGGAGAGAAGCCACTGGAAGGTAATGAAAGAAGCTTCTCCCAGGAGTCCCGGCCTGGCCTCCCAGCATCACGCACACGCCCCTGCAGGTGGCCTTCCTGCAAGCACATCCTGGCACCTCGGGGGTGAGCACAGGCTGATCAGCTTCCCTGCCGGCTCGAGGTCTAACCACCAAATCATGTGATGCATCTGATCTTCCCTTCCTGTTCTAGAGTGAGTGTTCCGGACTCAGGCAAATAAACAGTTTGCTGTTGTTGTTCTAAAACAGCTCAGGACAAAAAAACACAGACAAGAAAGAGGGAGAGAAAAAAAAGTCACACTGGACGTTATCAAAATTTACAATGTTTTCACATCAAAGGACACTAAGGACAGAGTGAGAAAGCAATCACAGAATGGGAGGGAATATCCGCCAGTCATGTATCTGGTAGGGGACTGAGATGCAGAATACAGAAAGAACTCCTAAAACTCAACACCCACCAGCAAATCCAATTTAAAAATGGGCAAAGGATTTGAATAGGTATTAGACGCACACACACACACACACACACACACACACACACAAATATATTTAGATTTATTCAGCTTTGGCTGTGCTGGGTCTTCACTGCTGAGTGTGCTTTTCCTAGCGGGGGTTACTCTCTAGTTGCCGTGTGTGGACCTCGTGAGACGGTGGCTTCCGTCCTTCGGAGCACAGGCTCTATAGTTGGAAGCAAGGGCTTCAGCCGTTTCGGGTCCAGGGCTCTAGAGCACAGGCTCAGTAGCTGTGGCTCATGGGCTTAGGTGCCCCACAGCATGTCGAATCTTCTCAGATCAGGGATTCAATCGGTGTCTCCTGCATTGGCAGGTGGATTCTTTACACTGAGCCACCGGAAATTGCAAGTGAAAGTCGCTCAGTCGTGCCTGACTCTTTGCGACCCCGTGCCCTGTAGTCCATGGAATTCTCCAGGACAGAATACTGGAGTGGGTAGCCTTTCCCTTCTCCAGGGGATTTTCCCAACCCAGGGATAAAAGCCAGGTCTCCCGCATTGCAGGCGGATTCTTTACCAGCTGAGCCACCAGGGAAGCCTTTAAATAGGTATTTCTCCCAAGAAAATACGCAAATGTCCAACAAAGAGAAAACGACTAGTGGACAGACATGGAATTCAATCCTCTCCTCCTGTGTGGATCCACTCCTAGCTTCCCTATCCTTCACCTAAAGAGAGACTAGCTGTTTACCTGAAAGGTCTAGGTTAAGGATCTGACTAGCTGGCAAGGTCACTGCGCCTTTTTTTTTTTTAACTTCTGATTTATGGATTTCCCTGGTGGCTCAGATGATAAAGAATCCACCTGCAACGCCGGAGATCTGGGTTTGATCCCTAGATCAGGAAGATCCCCTGGAGAAGGGCATGGCAACCCCCTCCAGTATTCCTGCCTGGAGAATCCCACGGACAGAGTTATGTTGGACTATAGCTGATTAGCCTTGTTGTGTTTGTTCCCGGTTTACAAGCAAAGTGGTTCAGTCAGACATACACATGTATCTATTCTTTTTCAAATTCTTCTCCCATTTGTTGTTGGTTGCCGTGGTTCAGTCGCTCAGTCATGTCCAACACTTTGCGACCCTACCTTGGACAGCAGCAGGCCAGGCTTCCCTGTCCTTCACCATCTCCCGGAGTTTTGCTCAGACTCATGTCCATTGCGTCGGTGGTGTCATCCAACCATCTCATCTTCTGTTGCCCCCTTCTCCTCCTACATAATATTGAGAAGCTTTCCCTGTGCTATACAGTAGGTCCTATTGGTTATCAGTTGCATATATAACAAGGTCACTATCCTTTAAAAATCATGATCCTCGGCCCTGTCCTCTCTAACATGCTCAGCTCGGGTCAAACCCAGCGTTGTCATTTCCACTGTGTCTTGTCTCCAGCAAATACATCCGAGAGGGTGCACTAAGATGGAGCCACGTTTACAAAACTGATCTCATTGCTCTGTGCATACACCTGCGATGTGCCTGTGCGTCCCATCAGAGGCTCAGACTGGCGGTGAGAGGAAGATGAAAACATCCTCTTAAAGCTCTGTACCAGATCTGGCTTCAAGGATGGAGTGCTGGCAAAAGCACCGACGGAATGTTCCTAAGATCCCCTATCCTGGTGTTTCTCCCTACGTCTGGAATTCCCTGCAAGGGGAGAAGGGAAACGCCAAACACTGACTCATGACTCTGGCTAACAAAAGCACCAAAACTCTCACCTTCGCCTCCAGGAAACAAGAATCTCTCACTAAAGCCCATCAGAGCCGGTACCCCTGAAGCGGCTTAAATGCTACAGCTCCCTCTTGCAAATGATAACCCAGGTTGCAATCCCATCCTGACTCAATTCTTATTCAGCTAAAATGACTCCTCCATTTCATAATCATAAAAAAATGCTAAATTGGATCTCTAATTCCTTTCTTTTCTTCAGTTTAAAGCACAAAGGCTTCAGAATTGGGCTAAAGGGGTTATTTAAATCCCTAAGCTGTTGCTACTCTATAATTTCTGGTCTGACACAAAAGTTTTAAAACATATTTTTTTCCCTTTCATTCCTCTACTTTCAATGCCCTTTCTTGGGGAGGAACTACAGCTCTGACTATAATCACGTTGAAGAGGCTATATTTTCACACATTTCTCTGATTCAGAGCATTACCCGAGGGACTTTGTTTAGTCTTATTAGAGGCTTTTTCAAAGATCTAATTCCCCAGTTAATAGCCTCAGGTATAATTCACAAGGGTGGCATTTAAGATCCCCCCGAAGGGATTTTTTTTTCTTTCTTTCTCACACCATCTGTGTCCTTGATCCACATAAAAGGATATAATCTTGCTTGTTACTTGTATTGTCTGTCTGCGACGATGAATGTTTCATAACGGGGCTGTTTCTTAAATGGTAAATCTATAAACTTGTAATTCTCTCAGACCAAGATCTTTAGGTAGACTCAGATGTGTCCTATTCCATGTCCCGGCTCCGATTTCTCCAGAACTGATGACAGGTTTGTAAGTAATATTAACTGTCTTTTGTAGTAAATTACATCTTGTAATCACCGTGGTGTTCGTCTCTGGCCAGAGCAGTTATCAGTTGAAGCAAATGAAGGGTTTGGAGGCTCCGCTATCTGTTTCCTTTCAGAATGCCAGAAGTCCTCTATAAACATGAGTGTGCGGGATGAGAGGTCATCTTCTGAAAGCTATAATAACGCATGATTGTAACAGGACATGTGACAGGCTGCTTAGCAGAGCGGCCGTCTGCCGGGGGCTCAGCTGGACCACAGTGCCAGCGGGGAGGCGCATGGGGAGGAGGGAGAAGAAAGGCTCCAGGAATTCTATCTGTTGGGTGTCCTATTCGACAGCTCCATCATTAATTTTCAGGAAAATTTATCCTGGAGAGGAACTGAAAAATAACCAGTCTGTGTCCTGCAAACTTGGGTCATGGATTCGGAGTGAGATGAGAAAAATGAGACCAGAGACCCAAAGAAGGGACCCCAAAACCCCTTTTCTGATTGTTCCAACTCCTCACCAATGACGACCAGGTGTTGGATGTGTAGGGAGAAGATGACGGTACAATAACATTTTGCGTAGGCTCCTACGTGCCTGGGTTGGGTTCAACACTGGACTTGCATTCTCTTAGTCAATGTCATTGCTTCACGCTTGGTGACACTAATTGAACACCAACTGTATGCTAGGTACGCATCTAGTTATGAGTGTCAACGCATTGAATGCTTGCTGCTCCAGAAGCTAAGGGCTCTTGTCACTTGCATCTGAAAAATGCAGATATGAGAATTAAGTTGAAGCACCCACTCAAGATGACCTAGCCAGGAGGTGGGCAGCCGGATTCAAACCTGTACAGACCAGCTCTTAGCCTCCCTGTCGTTCTGCCACTGAGGAGCGCTAGGAACGTGTTCAGCACGCTCGCTCCGTCGTGTCCGACTCTTTGCGACCCCATGACTGTAGCCGGCCAGACCCCTCTGTCCATGGGATTCTCCAGGCAAGAGTACCTAAGTGGGGTGCCATTTCCTCCTCCAGGGGATCTTCCTGACCCAGGGATGGAACCCACATCTCTTGCATCTCCTGCATTTGCAGGCAGATTCTTTTTCCTCTAGCACCACCTGAAAGGCCCCTGTTAGGGGGTGTTACAGCCCGAATGTTTGCGTCACCTGACCAAATGCATGTGTTATAGACATACCCCACAATGTGCTGGTATCAGGGGGTGGGGCCTTTGGGAGGTGATCACGTCATGAGCGCAGAGCCCTCATAATTGGGACTAGGGCCTTACAAAAGAGAGCCCAAAGAGCTCGCTTGCTCTTTTATAGCAAGTGAGGACACAGCAATGGAGGCTAAGAAGATGGAGTCTATGAATCAGAAATGGGAGCCTCCAGACATCAGATCTGCCTGTGTCTTGATCTTGGACATCTGGCCTCCAGAACCGTGAGAAATAAATTGCTGCGTATAAGCCACTCCTGTAGCATTTTTGTTATAGCCACACCAGTGGACTAAGACAAAAGGCTACTATGAGTGAGTGAGTGAAGTCGCTCAGCCATGTCAGACCCTTCGCAACCCTATGGACTGTAGCCTACCAGGTTCCTCTGTCCATGGGATGTTTCAGGCAAGAGTACTAGAGTGGGTTGCCGTTTCCTTCTTGAGGAGATCTTCCTGACCCAGGGATTGAGCCTGGGTCTCCTGCATCGTAGGCAGACACTTTACCATCTGAGCCACGAGGAAGTCAAGGATTACCATGATAAGCATCATTTAGAAAGGAAAACGCTGAGTCTTTGCACGTAATAAGTGGGAGGAGGCCCCTGCTGGCTGGAGGGTGGAGGTGCCTAACCCCGAAGCACGCCCAGCTCTTGCGTATCTGAGCCTCTTACGCATGTTGCTTAGTAGGTCTTATGTATAAAGGTGTTTGTGTATAAAGGTTTCTCGTTATTCCAAGGGAAGCGGGGGATTCTGAGATGGATGGTATATATCCCCAGAGGACTTTAACTCACAAGCAAGGAAAATGTAGGCTTGGGAAATATTTGGGGATGACCTCGATTAGCGTGAGGTCATTGAAACTCAAATTCTGCTTCTAGAAGAAGATGCTAAATCTATACCCTGGGTCACAATTCCACAAATACACACAACCATTAGAGGAACCGTGGCTGATTGGCACATTGAAAGTGGATTTTTCAAATGCAGAGTTGCTTTAGTTAAACTTCTGTAGGGCAGCCCTTGGACAGCAAGGGGATCAAAACAGTCAATCCTAAAGAAAATCAACCTTGAAAATTCACTGGAAAGACTAATGCTGAAGCTGAAGCTCCAATACTGTAGCCACCTGATGTGAAGAGCTGACTCATTAGAAAAGACCCTGATGCTGGGAAAGATTGAGGGCAGGAAGAGAAGGGGGTGACAGAGGATGAGACGGTTGGATGGCATCACCGACTCGATTGACATGAGTTTGCGCAAACTCGAGGAAATAGTGAAGGACAGGGAAGAATGGTGTGCTGCAGTCCATGGGGGTCACAGAGCATCAGACACAACTTAGCAACTGAGCAACATCAAGAGCAGTGAGAACAGTGCAGTCACCCGTGTTCAAGCTCTGACCTCAGGCTGAGCACAGAAAGCTGAGGGTGGTGACGGAGATTCCTGGATCACCACCCTGTTACCTCCCTGTTACCAGTCACACACCCTACAAAACTCCCCCAAACTTTTGCCTCTAAAACCTCTTCCATGAAACTGTAGGGAAGTTCAGGTCTTTTGAGCACAAGCCACCCGTTTCTCTTGCTCAGCCTTTGCAATAATCTTTTCTCTGCTCCAAACTCCAACATTTTGGCTTTTTGATCTCACTGTGTGTTGGGTGCAAAACTGGCTTCAACATTTTGAGGAAGATTTCACCCTATATACATAAACGTAATAAACATAATCATACATTTGTCTTTCTTTTATAGCGGAATTTTTTCTTTTGACACTAAATATTCCTAAAAACCATCATTCTGAATGCCACAAACCGTTTGATCTCATGCATACGTCATAATTTATTTAGCATGCTCCTTTTTATCATCTAAGGTATTTCTCATTTTTTGCCATTATGCTTAGTCCTGGGTTAATCATCTTTGCATATCCATGTCTGACCCTCTCTGTTTATTCTCTGAGGATTGATTACTGGGAGATGGCTAGAATATCGGTTGCATGATGCTGAGTGCATCATTACTTATAATGGCCGATAAAGTAAACCTAAATGTTTATTAATAGGAGAATGGTTGGATAAACCATGTCCGCACTCAATACAAAGTAATGTGAAGTCATTCAAAAGAGTAAGCTAAAATTTTATCTCCAGATTTAAAAGCAAGTTACTGCTCCTCTCCCAGGTCCCTCCACCCTCCCTTCCCCTACTGGGTCCTCACACCCGTTGTCTACGTCTGCATCTCTACCCCCGCCCTGCAAATAGCTTCATCTGTACCATTTTTTAGATTCCATATGCACTAATGTGCAATATTTGTTTTTCTCTTTCTGGCTTACTTCACTACCGTGTGTAGGAAGTTGCTGTACAACACAGGGGACTCAGCGCTCTGTGATGACTGAGAGGGGTGGGATGGAGGAAGTGAGAGGGAGACTCGAGAGGAAGGGGACAGATGTATACACACAGCTGTTTCATTTTGTTTGTACAGGAGAAAGTAAACAGCACTGTAAAGCAATGATACTCCAATAAATACATAGGAACAAGCTAAAAACTATGGAATCCGGCCACATTAAAAAAGCCTTCATATCTGTGAACACAAGTATGACTTGAGGAAAACGCATGAGTGTGTGACTATGTATACATATTTGTATGTGTAGAGACACATCAGTAAGGATGCCTTTAGCTACAAGCTGCAGAAATCAAGCCTGAGCAACAATGACTGTATCTGTAAGGATATTAATTATGCCCTAAACAAAAAAAAAATCCAGAACACTGGCAGCCCTGGGCTTTCTCAGGAACTCTCTGAGGCTCTCAGGGACCCACCTTCCTGTACCACCACTCTCAGTCCAATACACGTAGCATCCTGAGGATTCACTGCCTCATAGCCAGCTGACCACGGTGGCTCCAGTCATCAACACAATATTCAAGGGCAAAAGGCAGGCAGTACAGCAAAAGATGAGCTTCTTATGTGGTTTCTTCTCTTTTTTGCTGCTCAATCATACCCATCGTTTTGTGACCCCATGGACTGCAGCATGCCAGGCCTCCCTGTCCATTACCATCTCCCGGAGCTTACCCAAACTCATGTCCATTGAGTCGGTGATGCCATCCAGCCATCTCATCCTCTGTCATCCCCTTCTCCTCCTGCCTTCAATCTTTCCCAGCAGCAGGATCTTTTCCAGTGAGTTGGCTCTTTGCATCAGATGGCCAAAGTACTGGAGCTTCAGCTTCAGCATCAGTCCTTCCAATGAATATTCAGGACTGATTTCCTTTAAGATTGACTGGTTTGATCTTCTTGCAGTTCAAGGGACTCTCAAGAGTCTCCTCCAACACCACAGTTCAAAAGCATTAATTATTTGGTGCTCAACCTTCTTTACAGTCCACTCTCACATCCATACATGACTGCTGGAAAAACCACAGCTTTGATTAGATTGACCTTTGTTGGCAAAGCAATGTCTCTGCTTTTTAATATGCTGTCTAAGTTGGTCATAGCTTTTCTGCCAAGGAGCAAGTGTCTTTTAATTTCATGGCTGCAGTCTCCATCTGCAGTGGTTTTGGAGCCCCCCAAAATAAAGTCCGTCACTGTTTCCATCGTTTCTCCATGTATTTGCCCTGAAAGGATGGGACTGGATACCATGATCTTCATTTTCTGAATGTTGAGTTTTAAATCAGATTTTTCAATCTCCTCTTTCACCTTCATTAAGGGGCTCTTTAGTTCCTGTTCACTTTCTGACATAAGGGTTTCTCCTCTTAGACTGGAAGAAAATCTAGTCATATTTTCTATGAACTTCTTGATGCCTTATAAGCCAGAACTGATAGGAAACAGGGTCCCTAGTTGTAAGGGAGGCGGGGGTGTTGAGAATCTGGCTTTTCCAGGTGGATATGGGAGGGAGATAAAGAGAGAGGCCAGGATGACTTTGGACTGGACAACTGTCAAACCGTTGCTGTTGCTTAATTTCTATGTAATGTCTACTCTTTTGCATGGACTATAGCCTGCCAGGTTCCTCTGTCCATGGAACTTTCCAGGCAAGAATACTGGAGTGGGTTGCCATTTCCTTCTCCAGGGGTTCTTCCCATCCCAGGGATCGAACCTCTGTTTCCTGTGCATGCTACAGAATATTTAATAAATAAATGAAAAACCTGGATGGATATCTACCAAAATATTTCTCTGGCTACCCTTGGGTGATGGGGTCTATATGAAGAGTAAAGAATTCTCCTTAATAATTAATACAATTGACTAGGTTGCATTTTACACAGTGGATTCAAACTCCCATTGCAATTTCTCTAGAGAAAGGAAAGAAAAGAACATGTTATTCGTAGTTGCTGTTATGATAACAAATGGCCACTGCAGGGGGCAAGAAAATCAGATTTTTATCAAGTAGAATAAAGGCCGTCCAGTGAGTCTCCCTCCTGAAAGCTCATTCGTTCTGAAAACTATACCAGTGGCAGAAGGTAGCAGCTACATGAATTTAAAGCTTCGTGAATGTGCGTGTGTGCACATATGTATGAATGGATGAGTATGTATCTGTACATCTCTGTTTATCTCCATAAAAACATAGTTATCTCAGCAACTATCACTGGAGGCGGTTTTCACATACCAGGGGACATTGTGTGTGTGCTTTACATGTATATTTATGCATGTAAATATATACAAATATATTTCCCAGGTGGTTCAGGGGTAAAGGATCTGCCTGCCAGTGCAGGAGATGCAGGATTCCTGATTCAAACCCTGAATTGGGAAGATCCCCTAGATGAGGAAATGGCAAACCACTCTAGTATTCTTGCCTCAGAAATCCCATGGACAGAGGAGTCTGGAGTCACAAAAAAGTCAGACACAACTGAGCAGATATGAGCACTATACATACATATCCACGAAGGGGAATGTCTTTGTTTGGAGCCCAGCTCAGAGGTATAATGCAAGAGACTCAATTAGAATCAATTACATTCAAGTTATGATTATCCAAGTCATGTATATACAGCACGTGAGAAAGTCTATTAAGGCGTAAGTTGTCTTTACAACTCGGCCTTGCATTCTGAAGCTCCATCCTTTTAACAGAGTTAGGCTTGATGCAGAGAGTGAAAAAAGGCAGAGACAAGAGTAGGACTTCTCCTTTGGTAGAACCTTACCTTTTGCTAGATGAGAGAATGAATACACCTTGACATAATTACAGTATCTAAGTAGGCTATCTGGAGAAGGCAATGGCACCCCACTCCAGTACTCTTGCCTGGAGAATCCCATGGGCGGAGGAGCCTGGTAGGCTGCAGTCCATGGGGTCGCAAAAAGTCGGACACGACTGAGAGACTTCACTTTCACTTTCCACTTTCATGCATTGGAGAAGGAAATGGCAACCCACTCCAGTGTTCTTGCCTAGAGAATCCCAGGGACAGGGGAGCCTGGTGGGCTGCCAGCTATGAGGTCACACAGAGTCGGACACGACTGAAGTGACTTAGCAGCAGCAGCAGCAGCAGCAGCAGCAGCAGCAAGTAGGCTATCACAGAGAAGCACCCTAGGGTGAAAATCTTAATGAAGCCCCAGACAGTTTTGAGGCAGTTGGACAGCCATGAGCAAACGTGTAACTCTTATCTCCCAACATGTGAAAGAACTAACTCAAAATGCATCACAGATCTAAATATTAAAGCCAATGGCATACAACATTAACAACAACAACAACAAAAACAAAACCTAGAAGCAAACCTTCGTGACTTTGGTTTGTAGGCAGATGTATTCTTAATTTGAGCAAACTCCAGGAGATAGTGGAGGCAAGACAAGCCTGGTGTGCTGCGGTCCACGGGGTCACAAAGAGCCAGACGTGACTTAGCAACTGAACACCAACAATGGATTCTTATATACGACACCAAAAGAACAAGCAATGAAAGGAAAAAAGAGATAAACTGAACCCACCTCCTCAAAAACAAAAACAGAAAACTTTGGTGTTGTAAACAAGTCCATCTAAAGTGTATCTAGAGGGGCTCTCCTGGTGACTCGGTGGTAAAGAGTCCACCTGCCAATGCAGGAGACACGGGTTCAAGCCCTGGTCGGGGAAGATCCCCAGTGCCTCGGAGCAACAAAGCCGGTGCACTGCAACTACTGAGCGTGTGCTCCCTAGAGCCCATGCTCCGCGGCAAGAGAAGCCACCTCAGTGAGAAGCCCGAGCACCAGGACGGGAGAGTAACCCTGCTCGCTGCAGCTAGAGAAAAAGCCCAGCAGCACTGAAAACCCAGCACGGCCAAAAATAAACAGACATTTAAACATAATAATACTAACAGAACATGTACCCACAGAGTGGAAGACAGTATTTCCAAATCATATATGGGATAAGGTAACTTCTACCCAGAATAAGTAAAGAGCCCCTATAATTCAATAATCAAACACAGTAACAACAAAACAAATAGCTCAGTTTTAAAAGTAGATAATAGTTTGGGTGAACTCCGGGAGCTGGTGATGGACAGGGAGGCCTGGTGTGCTGCAATTCATGGGGGTCGCAAAGAGTCGGACACGGCTGAGCGACTGAACTAAACTGAACTGAATAGGAAAATTTCACAACAAAAACCCAGATATTGGGCTTTTCTTGCATAATCAGGAGATCTGGCCACGGGTCCCTCATCCTCGCATGTCTGTGATCTGCTAGAGTTGAGGCATCTCTTCATCCGCAGCATGAACTGTCTGGTTTGCCACAAACCCCGCCACTCGCTTTTATGCAGAGACCTGAAATTCACAGTCAGCCGCCACTGACAGTCACATGAGTACTCCTCTACTTCTCAGGACACTGCTACGAAAACATGAAATCTGTGATCAGCCTCCCTCCCTGGGCTACGTGGCTATGTAGACTGTTCTTGCGAATCCTGAATGCGACGCACCCCCGCTCATTTTCCAGGAACCACAATCTTTTTCATTGGCTGACTGCACCATCCCAGGCACTTTATCCCCTCACTAGACAAAGGATTTGCTTCTATCTGTTCTTGATAAGGCCTTGTCATTCCTTCTGAATTGCTTCACCACTTCAATCTGATGAGGACGCACTCTGTGGATAAAGATCAACTCAAGGGCCCTCCATCGGTCTTATGTTCCCCGGGTAGTTAATAAATATTCAATCCAAGCTGTAACACTGAAGGAGAGAAGCCACAATCTTCCCATGTGCAAGACTTACCATAAATGCCAAGTTAAACAAAAGCCATGGGGTAGGGTTCTGCGATTCCAACACAAAGCTAGGCGGTGGGAGATGAACGCCCTAAAAATGTTCCCTCGGTCTCCATGCATCATGGACAGCCTCCCCGGTGCTGCCGTATTCACGATCCTCATTTAGAACCTGACACATGCTCACACCACCTGCCTTCTTGTTTACTAACCAGTTAGTCTTGCGACGAGTCCCAGTGCTATTAAATGGCACGCCTTTGTCAAGTAAAGAAAAATAAGATACGATTTTACCTCTTCCAACAATTCACTTTTTCATTCAAGTAAACATTTTTTTAAATTAAAAGAGAAGTCGTGTGTTACTGCTGTAAATTAAAAACCAAGAACGCGGTCATAGAGAGACGGTAGCTATAAAAATAAAAGCAACCTCAACAAAACAGTGTGAGCCGTCTTGCTAAGATCCCACCGCCAGCCTGAGGCCCAGCTTTCCCTTTAGTACAAGGGAGACTGGAAAATTTCATTAAAGGTAAACTATCACCAAAATGAAAATGTCCTCTTAAGGTAATCAGGAGGCTCATAAGAAAAACGGAAGGCTGATCTTTTCCATGCGCTGTGATTGTAGATTATTTTAATCCTTTCTTTAAAACCTAAACTCATTGCAATGACCCCCGATGAACTCACACTGCATATTGGGCCATGTGTCTGGGGACATTCAAGGATGCAGTGGGGCAAGAAGGACACCTGGGAGGGACTGGCCACTGTTTTCCAACCACAGCCCCTCGGCTTGCTAAACCCAGAGGGAGTAAAGCAAGTCAGCAGCTTGCCTTGCTGAGTGAGAGAATTGGAAACTTAACATTAACTTCCAAGGCAAATTTGCCTGCAGGAGAAGAAGCCCACAGACCTATTTCAATGCTTATTCAGGGGATAACAAGCTTCAGGGTAAGATAGGTATGCAGATTCCATCATTTGGGAGCTGAGTCTCAGCTGCCCCATCTGTAAAGTGGGACTAAAAATACCCCTAGTGGGAGATGATCATAAATAATACGCATGCAATATCCAGCATACTACCAAGCATCCATCAGACCTCAGTAAATACCAGTCATTATGCTTTCCTTTCTCCTATACTGCAAACCTGCAAAGCAAAGCTAAAGAAGGAAAAGGAAAAAAAAAAAGGAAGTCAGAGAGTTGCACTTGAAATATAGACCTGTGATCTGTGGCTAAACTCTCTGAGTCTCCAGTTCCACGTATATGAAACAGCATAAACATGTCAAGTTTTATAATTACCATTAACTATACATTTTCCTCTGACACATATATATGGGGTCTAGGAAAATGATACTGATGAACCTATTTGCAGGGAAGGCATGGAGGTGCAGATGTAGGGGATGGACTTGTGCACACAGTGGGGGAGGGAGAGTGAGACGAAAGGAGAAAGTAGCAGTAACATGCATTCACTATCAGGTGGGAGATGGATAGTTGGGGAGAAGTTGCTGTATATAACACAGGAAGCCCAGTCTGGTGCTCTGTGGTGACCTGGGGGCAGGGGAAGGGTGGGAGGCTCAAGAGGGAGGGAATATATGCATGATCTTGTTCCGTCTCTCAGCCATGTTCGACTCTGCAATCCCATGCTTCATGGCATGAAGCATGCCAGGATTCCCTGTCCTTCAGTGTCTCCTGGAGTCTGCTCAAACTCATGTCCATAGAGTTGGTGATGCCATCCAACCATCTCATCCTCTGTCATCTCCTTCTCCTCCTGCCTTCAATCTTTCCCAGCATCAGGGTCTTTTCCAATGAGTTGATTCTTCGCACCAGGTGGCCAAAATATTAGCGCTTCAGCTTCAGCATCAGTCCTTCCAATGAATATTCAGGGTTGATTTCCTTTAGGATTGACTGGTTTGATCTCCTTGCAGTCCAAGCGACCTTCAAGGGTCTTCTCCAGCACCACAGATTGAAAGCATCAGTTCTTTGGTGCTCAGCCTTCTTTACGGACCAACTCTCACATCTGTACACAATGCCAATTTGTATTGTTATATGGCAGAAACGAACAGAAAGTTGTAAAAATTAAAAAAAAAAATTAAAAAACCAACAATATGATTAAACAGTAGATGGTTATGAAGTAACCCAGAACCTAGAGAATATGAGCTGATTCTCTGTCTGCAGTTAAATCAGTCACAAATACAAAAATCCTGTTTCACAAAGCCAGTGGATTTTCTGATCTAAGTGTATGAATTCCTTCAAAAGATTTCTGGGTGTACACGATGATCTGCTAATCTTACTTTACGCAGTGAGCTTTGTTAGTGCATTTAAAATACATCTCTTTCTGTATTTAGCACTGTAGATCTTGCTTTCTGGGCAATTTTGGAGTTAAATATGAAAGCACAATTTAAGGATGGAAACTGAGCAGTAAAGAGAGCAGAAAGTGGTAGATAAGGACTTTACCGCCCACCGTGTGCGTTGCAGCAGCTGAGATGAAGCCTGAAGGATCCAGGGTATTTCTAGCAGCCTTACCTCATGAGAGGTCTACCTTCCTTGCCAGGCCACCAAAGGCTCGGGCAGGAAGACCCTTCACTGTTCATTACATAAGGGACTCTGTATAATATACTAGGCACATAGCTCCTTCAATTATTATGTATTTATTATATATGTGGTGCACCCACTTAGAGAAAGAAACCCAAGTGTAATCATGGCACTTACTACTTCACGTTGATTTTCATCCAAATGTCCATGGAGGACTCCAGCGTTGGCGGTATATATGGCCATTATAGGTCTGCCCCTGCAGGGGTCACCTGGATGGTGCAATGCATGTGTGCGTACGAGTTAGTCACTGACACAAAAGGAAGGATGGGGAGCGAGCTGCTTCCTGCACTAGTGGCCAAGGGCAACCTCTCAGCCCTGTGTCTCTCTGGTTATGGTGGGCAGTGAGTGTGTGCATGCTAATTCAGTTCAGTTCAGTTCAGTTCAGTTCAGTCACTCAGTCGTGTCCAACTCTTTGCGACCCCATGAATCGCAGGACGTCAGGCCTCCCTGTCCATCACCAACTCCTGGAGTTCACTCAGACTCACGTCCATCGAGTCCGTGATGCCATCCAGCCATCTCATCTTCTGTCGTCCCCTTCTTCTCCTGCCCCCAATCCCTCCCAGCATCAGAGTCTTTTCCAATGAGTCAACTCTTTGCATGAGGTGGCCAAAGTACTGGAGTTTCAGCTTTAGCATCATTCCCTCCAAAGAAATCCCAGGGCTGATCTCCTTCAGAATGGACTGGTTGGATCTCCTTGCAGTCCAAGGGACTCTCAAGAGTCTTCTCCTAAACCACAGTTCAAAAGCATCAATTCTTCGGTGCTCAGCCTTCTTCACAGTCCAACTCTCACATCCATACATGACCACAGGAAAAACCATAGCCTTGACTAGACGGACCTTAGTCGGCAAAGTAATATCTTTACTTTTGAATATGCTATCTAGGTTGGTCATAACTTTTCTTCCAAGGAGTAAGCGTCTTTTAATTTCATGGCTGCAGTCACCATCTGCAGTGATTTTGGAGCCCCCCAAAATAAACTCTGACACTGTTTCCACTGTTTCCCCATCTATTCACTTCAGTCATGTCCAACTCTTTGTGACCCTATAGGCTGCAGCCCACCAGGCTCCTCTGTGCATGGGGATTCTGCAGGCAAGAATACTGGAGTGCGTTGCTATGCCCTCTTCCAGGAGATCTTCCCAACCCAGGGCTCAAACCCACATCTCCTATGTCTGCTGTATTGGCAGGCAGGTTCTTTACCACTAGTGCCTCCTGGGAAGCACTGAGGTGGGCAGAGAGTTCCCCTAAAATCTGGAACCTGTTAACATGTAACATGGCAACAGGGACTCAGATATAACTAAGTCTACAGAACTTAAACCAGAGATTCTAATGGATTTATATACATGTATATACACACACATACACACACACACCATCATTGTCAGGAAGAGACTGGGATGACTGGAGGCAGGTGATGTCAGCTATTGTGACAACTAACACAGTTTACCGTGTACTCCCTCTGTGACCGTACACTGAGCTAAATGTTTTCCATCAATAATCTCACTGAAGCCTCATAACAAGCAACAAGGTAAGTTTGAATGGCAGCGAAGTATCAACTGATCTGGCTCACTAATTACTGCGAGCTGTCTGCCTCTGGGCACATACAGGGGTAGCGATTCCTGACCCTCAGAGGTCTGGCAGTTCTTGCTGACCCATGTGGGCCAGTGAGCTGTGAGCAGAACTGATGCGGATCACTTCTTGGCTGAGAATTAATGTTGGCACTGTACTCTCTGGAAGACTCTTTCCCCTCTGCTGAAGTGACCGGTGATAATTTATATGTTGGCTTTCCCATAAATCTGGGTCCTAGAGCGTGTCTGACACAGGGCATATAGCCCACAAAGTTGATGGAAAGAATTGAGGTGCTGGAGAAGATTCTTGAGAGTCCCTTGGACTGCAAGGAGATCAAACCAATCAATCCTAAAGGACACAAACTCTGAATATTCACTGGAATGACTGATGCTGAAGACCTAATACTTTGGCCACCTGATGCAAAGAGCCAACTCACTGGAATAAACCCTGGTGCTGGGAAAGATTGAAGGCAAAAGGAGAAAACGGTGGCAGAGGATGAGATGGTTGGATGCCATCACGGACTCAATGGACATGAATTTGAGCAACTCCGAGCGATAAAGGACAGGGGAGCCTGGCGTGCTGCAGTCCATGGGGTCACAGAGAGTCAGACACGATTTAGCAACTGAACGACACCTTTGTTGTTTGAAGCTAATGAACTATGGGGCTGATTGTTATTGCAACACATCCCAGCTCACCCTAACTGGAACACAGTGATACTCATCCACTTCTTGAAAATGCCAAAATGAAGTTCAGAGAGGTCATGCAACTTCTTGAGGTCAGCGATGAAGAGGTGGAGCTGCGATTTGGACTCCTGAAGTCTGATGCCAGGTTCTTTCACCTTAATCACTGCACAGAGCTAAATGTGTGAATGCATGACCCACTGGGCCACTGGTCATTTCTTAAGAGTTGTGAGATTCTTGCATACACATGTGTCCACGGATATAGCACGCATGTTCCTGCAACATGAAATGAACGCTCCCGCTACTTCTAGTCTAGCCATTCCAAGACTCTCTGGGAGCAGCACACAGGAAGTTGAGGAAATTTACACCTGCAGATACATCCTGTCCCCATTTTCTAGAAAGATTCCTGGCATGCATGTAAATATCCTCTGAATTCAGCCATGAAGAGGCCCCCAGCTAGGCACAATAAAGCCAATTTAGCTTTTTAAGTTGAGAACTGCTTTGTGAAATAATCCTGTAGAACTCTCCACTAAATGAGTTACAAACCAGCCGCGTGAGGCTTTTCATTGAATTTACTCATGAAAGCTATAAAGGACAATTGTCTCTGAAACAGGTACATCAAATACAGGCCTGCTACTGTGTAAATGCCTGGAATTCTACACCACCTACACACACAAAGAAAATTAGCTTTCGATTGAAAGGGAGAACTGTTGGAAAGCCCCAGGGGAGGAAAAAGAAACAACGGAAATGAAAGGACATCTACAGGCAAACCCAATGGTTCAAGCCATTTGGATAAAGACTTTCTCAGTCTGAAAGGAAGAGAAGAGTACAATTTCCAAAGATCATAAGAGATAATCGAACCAAATCAAAGGGAAAGCAGTTGCTCTTAAAATCTGAAATAAGGAGAGTTTTAAATATGCCACGTGGACATAAAAATAAAAGTTCTTCATACTCCATTTTAAGTAGTATTTAAGGCATGGCAACCACTCCAGTATTCTTACCTGGAGAACCCCATGGACAGAGGAGCCTGGAGGACTTCAGTCCGTGGGGATGCAAAGAGTTAGACTCGACTAAGCACAACGCATTGCTGGAAAAATGGCAACATGCACTCAACATTTTCATTCTTCTCCCAACTGTCATTATTCCAGTTGTCTCTTTTCTCTTTACTTTTATGTTTTCATTTTCAAAAAAAGGATTCTTAACCAAGACTTAGAGCTAATTTTTAGTCTGCCAAATACATTTAGAAGAAGGAGAGTGAATTGTAAGCACAGTCATTACCGACATTTTTCTTCAACTTATGAAGCGGCAAGAGGCACAGTTCTAATACTTTTCCCCAAATACCATCAAAGTGTGTTTGGGTTTTTGCTGTTGTTTTCTTTTGTAGTGATATTCCAACGGTGTGCTATGGTTCTGCCGCAGCAGTATAGCCAGTACTTGGCTTGATTTCATTTTCAATGTAAATAGAAAGACAGACATTATATCTTTACAATCAGTGTAGTAACCAATTCCAATGTGCTTAATCTCTCAGCCATGACCAAATCTTTGCCACGCCATGGACTGTAGCCCGCCAGAGTCCTCTGTCCATGGGATTCTTCAGGCAAGAGTACTGGAGTGGGTAGCCATTCCCTTTGCCAGAGGATCCTCTTGACTCAGGGATCAAACCCAGATCTCCTGAATTGCAGGGAGATTCTTTACCAACTGAGCCACCAGGGAAGCCCAACTGATTCCAATAAATATCCTCAACAGATAAAAGACTGATGAAGAAAAGGATATTTATGTATTCTCTTGGAGTGTGGGCCCACAGATCACTTTTTAAAGGTTTTTTTTTTGAGGGGCACACCACACGGCTTGTGGGATCTTAATTTCCTGACCAGGGACTGAACCCATGCCTTCTGCACTGGAAGCACAGTCTTAACCACTGGACCACCAAAGAAGTCTTCAGATTACCTCCTAATTACTGGACTAGCCTCTACTGGGGAGAGCTGCCGTTTCTCCCATGATCAACTTTACTGTCGTCAAAGATGGGACACACTCACATGAAGTGCTGACCCACACAGTGCAGTGCGATGTTGCCAACGTGATCAGCCTGCTGCTCTGGACATAATGAGGAAGCCAGATCTAATCATGCGGAAATATTTACATAAATCTTCATTTTGAAATGTTCTACAAGGAACCTGTCCAGGACTATTTCAAAAATATCAATACTGTAGAAGACTGAAAAATGGTGGAGGGAACTCCTCTTGTGGCTCAGTGGTAAAGAATCTGCCTTCCAATGCAGGAGACACAGGTTCAATCCCTGGTCTGGGATGATCCCACATGCCTCGGAGCAACTAAGCCTGTGAGCCACAAGTATGGAACCTGTGCTCTAGAGCCCATGAGCCCCAAATGCTGAGCCCATGTGCCACAACTACTGAAGCCTGTGTGCTCTAGAGTCTGTGCTCTGCAAAGAGAAGCCGCTGAAATGAGAAGGCGGTGAACTACAGCAGAGAGTATCCCTGCTCACCGCAACTAGAGAAAAGCTCACACAGCAACAAAGACCCCAACACAGACAATAAATAAATAACATTATTTTAAAAATCGTGGAGAGACATTTCCAGGTCAAAGGTAAGGAAGAAATAGGATGATCAGATGGAATTCATATTCCTTAATTGGATCCTGGACTAAGGTAATAATAACAATAACTATATTCTTATTATATAAGAAAATAACTTGTTTTTAAGAGATGCGTAGAGAAGTCTTTAGATGTAAATTGTTCACAGTGTCTTTACTTTTCTTTTTTCTTTTAATTTTTATTTTTACTTTATTTTACTTTACAATACTGTATTGGTTTTGCCATACATTGACATGACAATTAGGGTAATATATAGAGCAACAGCTAGACTGGACATGGAACAACAGACTGGTTCCAAATCAGGAAAGGAGTACATCAAGGCTGTATACTGTCACCCTGCTTATTTAATTTATATGCAGAGTACATCATGAGAAATGCTGGACTGGATGAAGCACAAGCTGGAATCAAGATTGCTGGGAGAAATATCAATAACCTCAGATATGCATATGACACCACCCTTATGGCAGAAAGCGAAGAACTAAAGAGACTCTTGATGAAAGTGAAAGAGGAGAGTGAAAAAGTTGGCTTATAACTCAACATTCAGAAAACTAAGATCATAGCATCTGGTCCAATCACTTCATGGCAAATGGATGGGGAAACAATGGAAACAGTGAGAGACTTTATTTGTTTGGGGGCTTCAAAATCACTGCAGATGGTGACTGCAGCCATGAAATTAAAAGATGCTTGCTCCTTAGAAGAAAAGTTATGACCAACCTAGACAGCGTATTAGAAAGCAGAGACATTACTTTGCCAACAAAGATCCATCTAGTCAAAGCTATGGTTTTTCCAATAGTCATGTATGGATGTGACGGTTGGACTGTAAAGAAATCTGAGTGCCAAAAAATCGATGATTTTGAACTGTGGTTTTGGAGAAGACTCTTGAGAGTCCCTTGGACTGCAAGGAGATCCAACCAGTCCGTCCTAAAGGAAATCAGTCCTGAATATTCATTGGAAGGACTGATGCTCAAGCTGAAACTCCAATACTTTGGCCACCTGATTCGAAGAGATGACTCATTGGGAAAGACCCTGATGCTGGGAAAGATTGAAGGAAGGAGGAGAAGGGGATGACAGAGGATGAGATGGTTGGATGGCATCTCCGACCCGATGGACATGAGTTTGAGTAAACTCCGGGAGTTGGTGATGGACCCGGACGCCTGGAGTGCTGCAGTTCATGAGGTCGCAGAGTCGGACAGGACTGAGTGACTTAACTAACTGAGTAACTGATACAGTGGAGAAGAAAGTAGAAAGAGAAAGTCATTGTCACAAAAGATTGGCAATTGTTTAATCCAGGTGAATATATGGGTCTTCAGTACACTTTAATTTTTTAACAGGTGTGCATTTAGAATATTTGAAAATAAAATTTTTTTCTCAAAAATTATTTGTTATCTTTTGCATCAAATATCTGTGCTATACTCTGCTGTATTTAAAATAGATAACAAAGATCCGCTGTGTAGCACAGGGAACTCTGCTCAATGTTATGTGGCAGCCTGGATGGGAGGGGAGTTTGGGGGAGAATGGATGGCTGAGTCCATTGGCTGTCCACCTGAATCTATCACAATATTGTTAATTGGCTATACTCCAATATAAAGGAAAAAGTAACAAAATAAATAAAAGCATTAAAAAATTCTATTTTTCACTTGTCCATCATGCCTCTGACTTCTACTATTAAGACTCCTTGCAGAGACCTGTCTCTCTTTTCCTGCAATCAGTTCATACGATGTAGTGGGGCTCGTCTACAATCTGACTTCTTGGGATGTGTGAGCCTCTGAGGACTGGCCAGGACTTCTCTTGAACCACTGGAATGATGTTCTCTTTTTCACTAGGCTCCAGAGCTGGCAAGATGTACATGTGCACCCGTTTGGTGGCTATCTTGCCATTGCAAGGGAACAGCTTGAGAACACAGCCAACACAGAGGACTGTGTGACTGTAATAGGAGATATTCCTGGCAGCATCAGTTGAGCATCTTGAATTCAGCCTTCCTCCTAACCTGCTAAATATCTAGATGTTTCAGTCATATAAACTAATGCTTCTGTTTTCCTAAGCGACTTCAAGGTAGGTATATATCACTGCCCACCAAAAAGATCTCAGAGTAATAGGGGAAGTCAAAACTGTGTGATACAAAAAGTTATGATGCAGAGATCACAACTGGCTTAATTTGTGCTGCAAGTTTAACTCATTCTGTGGGCACCTTAGCACATAATGGGGCTTCGCTGATGGCTCAGTGGGTAAAGAAGCTGCCTGCAATGCAGGAGACACAGAGATCTGGGTTCGATCCAGGTCTGGAAAATCCCCCGGAGAAGAAAATAGCAACCCATGCCAGTATTCTTGCCTGAAAAATCCCATGGCAGGTGATAGTCCAAAGGGTTGCAAAATGTCTGATGTGACTGAGCGACTAGGCACACAGGAATGAATGATTCTTCGGTTATCTCTGCATGTTAAAGAATACCCTAAGAATGCAAGGTGGACTGTTATTATTAAGGAAATGATTGGTCCTCTCAGAGTGAATTGGGATTTCCCTGTTACTATAGGATGAATGCCTACAGCTCTCATCCATAGCACTTGATTCTAAATGTCTAAATTTTTTACAACAGATTCATTATATTCAACAATGTATAAGCAAATGTGACAGACTTCAAAGTAAACATAAATGTTTACTATTCAATACAGCTAGTACCTGTGTTACATATTGCACTACACAATTTCACTCTGGAGGGTAAAACGTATCCCGCTGTTTTAAATTCAAAAGCCCATCTTTAATCTATTTGTAGGTGCTTTAATTAGAAGAGTAAGAATCGCATGCATCCTCTACTATCTGTCTGCAATATTCTCAAATCCCTATTTTACAGAACTTCCATAAGATTCTCCCTTTTAGTGGGCAGACTCCTACATAAATTGTCTGAGCATCAGCGAATAAATATCTAGATGAGTTTTGCAGTGATGGCCAGCGAGCGTGCATCTGTTTTTGCTCCCTTTGAACTGCAGCAAACAGATGCATGATTACAGCAGCAAATATTTATCATCCTGAGCACCCACCATTGTTTGCTGTGCTATTCTTGAACGGAACAAGTTGGTGTCTTTAATCTAATGAGTACCATCAAAGGCGTGGAAGCGCTCCACGCATATCATCGCAGCAAATTTTAGCCGAGCTCAAAGACACAAGGCAAGAGTCTTCTAAAATAAGTCAGGATGAAAAATGGGACTTGAAACATTTGAGCGTGATGTGAGATGTCTTTGGTCCTTTTCGAAAGGGACAGAGAAAACTTAAATAGAGGCAAAGATGTAGAGGCCAAGAACTGGTAGATTGGGACTGACACATGTACACTCTTGATACCACGGATAAAATGGGTAACCAATGAGAACTCGAGTCAGCGCTCTGTGGTGAACTAAATGAGAAATGAAAAGCGAAAGTCACTCAGTCGTGTCCAGCTCTTTTTGACTCCATGGACTATACAGTCCATGGAATTCTCTGGGCCAGAATACTGGAGTGGGTAGCTCTTCCCTTCTCCAATGGATCTTCCCAACCCAGCGATCGAATCCAGTTCTCCCACATTGCAGGTGGATTCTTTACTAGCTGATCCACCAGGAAACCCAAGAATATTGGACTTGGTAGCCTATCCCTTCTCCAGCAGATCTTCCCCACCCAGGAACTGAACCAGGATCTCCTGTACTGCAGACAAATTCTTTACCCACTGAGCTAAATGGGAAGGAAATACAAAAAAGAGGGGATATATGTCTATGTATGGCTGATTCACTTTTCTGTACAGTAGAAACTAACACAAAATTGTAAACTCCACTCCAATAAAAATTAATAAAAATAAGGAATCAGGTAGTGACACTAATTGGAAAAAAAAAAGCAACAGGGAATACAAGCCCACCTTAGAATTAAAACAGAAATAAACTCAAAGTAAATGCCGGACAAGGAAGAAAAGATTTCAAACTTTTCAAGTTGGAGTGAAAGAACTCCCCATGTAGTAAACATATACGATTAAAATGCTAGATGACTGTACAATGAAAACACCTCGTGTCGCACACATGAATGATGATAAAGGTTTTGTCCGACCTAAAATGGGACAGATGATAACTAGCTATAAGGCAGGTGCTCAGGAAAAAATACCCGAGAGGGCACTAGGGTTCACGGCACTGCCATGGAATGATTTTTTTTTTTTCCTTTGCAAGAATACGACTCAGATTAAGGTCCTGACCATTGTGTATACCACAGGCATACAGAGATGCAGAGCCTCTTTGTAGTGATGAGAAGTGACACCTACAAAGCCCTCTTCAGCTGTCTCTCTGCTTGGGAGTCCTGTTTCCTTAGCTTTTCCGCTCAGACATAAGTACGTGATTCCCTTTCATCCAAGTAAGGCGAAGGGAAGGCATTGGCTTCTAACATAGCACCTGACCTATGGAAGGAAGAGAATGACCTAACCTCCTCATCTGCTGTTGAAACTGTGGCCCCGTGGGGGATCTACTGGAGGCTTCAGGGGAAAAAATAAAATAAATGTGAGGTTTATCCCAACTCAGCCCCCTACCACCACTAATCAGGACCAGACTGACACTGCCAGGGTGGGTGAGGAGTCTCACCTTCCAGGCCTGGGTGGAAGGACTTGAGGAACCTAGGGGCTGTGTGGGAGTGTTGGGTTTTAAAGGGCCTTCCTGCTGTTTTCACAGTTCCTGTCTCACTGAGGCCAAAATAATGCATGCGTGGCTTCATCACACTCAGAACGTCACCTTTGCTGGACCTTAAAACTCCATCTAAAAGCCTACTGTCTACTGGGAAAATTAATGTGATGAAACTGGGCACCACACAGTAGGAATACCCCATACATCACAGGACTCTGACTTAGTTATGCTCCCTTCTGATGGTCTTTTAGTATTTGTGATTGACTGATGATTTAAAAGTGCTCTATACTCAAATTCTATTTTTTTAAAAAATTATACTATTGTTTTTATTTTTGACACTGTAGATTTCTCATCTACTGAACTGGACTGCCGATGACACAATCGCCTTTCTTTACAAACGACTGCAGCCAACTCATTAGCATTTACCGTTTTCCAATCCTATTATTTGTAGATTCCCCCACTTTTCAATGAGTAAATAAAACAAGCTGGGAATGAAACATTTATTTTGGCATCGTACCAACTAATTAAACTGTGGTTTCATTAGGCTGTAGCAGGCTGCTGAAGAATAATGTAATTGACCTATTAAAAGTTACTACTTCAGTTCAGTTTTCTGAGCTACAGAAATTACACTGTGATTTAAAATGCCTGGTTACCTTGACTAAACCAGCCAGAGAGCAAAGAACTGGGAGTTATAGAGAAGGGGGAGAACCCAATTAGAAAGGGGACAGGTAAAAAGATGCCCCCCACCCCATCACAATTATTTGGAGGAAAGCAACAAAATGTAAAATGGGAGCTTAAAGGATTCTAGTTATTTCCTCCAATGACTAAACATTGTTCCTACAGGGAAGTTAGTGTCAGATGCTCTTGCAAAACTCAGCAGTGCAATGATTTAACAAGCAGACATTTGTTCTTTGTCCAGTAACATTCGACTTGTTTGGAATCCACAGGCCAACGGCTTGTAAACCATGAATTCAGGTGAAGGTAACACTCCTGACTTTGAGGCTGTGCATGTGTTCCAAGCCGGCCAATCAGAGTATCACAGGTCCCTGACCACAGTGGCTGATTCATGCCAGGACCAATCAGAACTCCTCCTGGGCTTCCTGGCGGGCATGACCAAGAGAGGAGACCTCGATTTTCCATCTGACATTTGGAGTGGAGAATGCTGGTCTCTGCTGGTAGTGATTGGCCCCAAGTCTGTAGGTGCCCATTATGCTACTGGACAAGAGCAAAGAAACAACTCCAGAAAGAATGAAGAGGCTGAGCCAAAGCAAAAACAATGCCCAGCTGTGGATGTGACTGGTGACGGAAGTAAAGTCCGATGCTATAAAGAACAATATCACACAGGAACCTGGAATGTTAGGTCCATGAATCAAGGTAAATTGGAAGTGGTCAAACAGGATATGGCAAGAGTGAACATCAACATTTTAGGAAATCAGTGAACTAACGTGGACAGGAAATCATTAATTTAATTCAGATGATCATTATATCTACTACTATGGGCAAGAATCCTTTAGAAGAAATGGAGTAGCCCTCATAGTCAACAAAAGAGTCCAAAATGCAGTACTTGAGTGAAGTCTCAAAAATGACAGAATGATCTCTCTTCATTTCTAAGGCAAACCATTCAGTATCACAAGTCTACGCCCCAACCATTAACGCCAAAGAAGCTGAAGCGGAACAGGGAAGACCTACACGATGTTATAGAACTAACACACCAAAAAGATGTCCTTTTCATCATAGGGGACTAGAATGCAAAAGTAGGAAGTCAAGAGATACCTGGAGTGACAGGCAAGTTTGGCCTTGGAGTATAAAATGAAGCAAGGCAACAGCTAACGGAGTTTTGCCAAAAGAATGCACTGGTCATAGCTGACACCTTCTTTCAACAGCGCAAGAGACAACTCTACACATGGACATCATCAGATGGTCAGTACCAAAATCAGACTGAGTATACTCTTTGCAGCCAAAGACGAAGAAGCTCTATCCAGTCAGCAAAATCAAGACAGGGAGCTGACTGTGGCTCAGGTCATGAAGTCCTTATTGCCAAATTCAGACTTAAATTGAAGGAAGTAGTGAAAACCACTAGAGCATTCAGGCATGACCTAAATCAAATCCCTTATGATTATAAAGAGGAAGTGACAAATAGAGTCAAGGAATCAGATCTGATAGAGTGTCTGAAGAACTATGGACGGAGGCT
Source organism: Ovis aries (assembly GCF_016772045.2). Taxonomy (NCBI): domain Eukaryota; kingdom Metazoa; phylum Chordata; class Mammalia; order Artiodactyla; family Bovidae; genus Ovis; species Ovis aries. Next base: position 6,039,401 of record NC_056077.1, on the reverse strand, counting down.
TATGACATTGTACAGGAGACAGTGATCAACACCATCCCCAAGAAAAAGAAATGCAAAAAGGCAAAATGATCGTCTGAGGAGGCCTTTCAAATAGCTGAGAAAAGAAGAGAAGCTAAAGGCAAAGGAGAAAAGGAAAGATATATCCATCTGAATGCAGAGTTCCAAAGAAAAGCAGAGAGATAAAGTATTCCTAAGTGATCAATGCAAAGAAATAGAAGAAAACAATAGAATGGGAAAGACTAGAGATCTCTTCAAGAGAATTAGAGACACCAAGCGAACACTTCATGCAAAGATGGGCTCGATAAAGGACAGAAATGGTATGGACCTAACAGAAGCAGAAGATACTAAGAAGAGGTGGCAAGAACACACAGAAGAACTGTAAAAAAAAGAGCTTCATGACCCAGATAACCACAATGGTGTGATCACTCACCTAGGGTCAGACATCCTGGAATGCAAAGTCAAATGGGCCTTAGGAAGCATCATTACAAACCTACAAACAAGCTAGTGGAGGTGATAGAATCCCAGCTGAGCTATTTCAAATCCTAAAAGATGATGCTGTGAAAGTGCTGCACTCAATATGCCAGCAAATTTGGAAAACTCAGTAGTGGCCACAGGACTTTGCCAACATTACATTGCTGACAAAGGTCCACCTAGTCAAAGCTATGGCTTTTCCAGTAGTCATGTATGGATGTGAGAGTTGGACTATAAAGAAAGTTGACAGCCAAAGAATTGATGCTTTTAAAATATGGTGTTGGAGAAGACTCTTGAGAGTCCCTTGGACTGCAGGGAGATCAAGCCAGTCCATCCTAAGGGAAATCAATCCTATACACTCATTGGAAGGACTAGTGCTGAAGTGGAAGTTCCAATACTTTGGCCACTTGATGCAAAGAACTGATTCATTGGAAAAGACCCTGATCATGGGAAAGATTGAAGGCAGGGGGAGAAGGGGAAGGCAGATGATGAGATGGTTGGATGGCATCACTGACTCGATGGACATGAGTTTGAGCAGGCTCAGGAGTTTGTGATGGAAAGAGAAGCCTGGTGTGCTGCAGTCCAAGGAGCCACAAAGAGTGACTCATGGGCACACGACTGAGCGACTGAACTGAAGTAAACGGAGAGAGAACCCACTTAAGAATGGCACCAGTTCCAGGGAGAGGTGGAGTGACGGAGAGAAGGATACAGAGCAACACCATGGAAAACAACGCTCCTTCCCACGCCATAATCTTACCAGCGCTCCCTGCCTGCTTGGGACCTCTGTTCTAGGTCTGGACCATCTCTGCCTGTGACCGAGTCTCTCAAGCCTCTATCACCAGAAGTCATTCATAAGATCACTGCAATTCCCTCATTCTGTTCATTCACGTCCTCCTTCACTCAGTATGTTTTTGCCCTGTGTGTTCCAGGCCGTATAAAGTAGAAAGCAACACACACGTTCCATGGCTTCGTGAAGCTTGGATTTGATCAGTTATTGGTAAAATGATCACTCACCTAAGTCCAGAGTTGCGAGGTGCTCTAGGCACCTCTGAGGGGCAATCTAATGCAAGGCAGGATTGGGGGGTAAGTCAGAGAAGGACTCTCAGAAGAGGGGGCGCTGATGTGGGGATACGAAGAGTGAGACGGGGCCAGATACGGACTAGGGGAGGAAACAGGACAGAGGGGTGCTGCCGGCAGAGGAGCAGGACGCGGTGGGCTAGTCAGAACTGGGCACCGAGGGGCAGTGACCGGAGACGAGAGAGGAAGGCAGCAGCAGATGTGATGGCTTATCGCCGGGAAGGAGGTGACTCTAGTCTCTTGTTTTATCAGAGTATAATTGATATACCATGTCATATTGGTTAATGCCATACAACGTTAACATTATGAATCGGTCATAAGGACACATCTATCCTCTCCCTCTCAAACCTGCTTTCCACCCCCCACCCCACCCCTCCAGGTCATCACCGAGCACAGAGCTGGGCTCCCTGTGCTAAGCAGCAGCTTCCCACTAGACATCTGTTGTATACACGGCCATGTATATACGACGGTGTTACTCCCTCAGCTCACCCCACCCTTGCATCGCCCCCTGTGCCCACAAGTCCATTCTCTAGAGACGATGGCATTCTCAATGCCAAGAGGAGACATCAGAAATGATCATCCCATCATCAAAAGATACCTTTTCTCTGGGGATGGTGGTCAGGATACTGGTTTGTTAGTACACGTACGGCACTCTTTCATGACATCCACAGATAGAGATGTTTGGAGGGGTGATTATTTATGACAGTTGGGCAAGGGTTGACCTCAGATGTCCTCATTTAAGTAAATTAACTTGGCAATCCCTCATTAAGGAGGTCCAGGATCAATGGGTTCAAGGACTTTTTATTCACCTGACTTTGACTTCCAAGGGCATCCGTTAATACTTGAAAACTGGAGGAAAAAAAAATGTTCTAACATTTAATGCAGCAAAGTCAGAATTAATAACTGCTTAATTACATTTCTCCAAAATGCAACATTATGTTAGCATCATTAATTGTTAAATTTAGGAGTCATAACTATTTTATTACATTGGAAGACAAGCTGTAGACTATTTTTTTTTCCTCTTACAAGCATTTCCAAGTTTCTGTGATGATGGCTGACAAAGAGTAGCTAATCATAAATGAGTTATTCAGAGTGAATTCGCTTCAATAGCAAGATGATAAAAATCCTCTCAAACCTGTAATGTTATAAAATTGTGCTTTATATTAAATTTGGGTATATTTTAATATAACGTATCTGTTTTCTCAGCCTTGACACTACTGATATTTGGTGTCAAGTAATCCTTTGTTGGGGGGCTTCCCGGTGGCTCAGTGGGAAAGAATCTACCTGTCAATGCAGGAGATGTGGGTTCAATCCCTGGGTCAGGAGGATCCTCTGGAGAAGGAAATGGCAACCCCTCTAGTGTTCTTGCCTGGAAAATTCCATGAACATAGGCTGGTGGGCTACAGTCTGCAGGGTTGTGAGCTACTAAACAACAACAATCCTTTTGTTGCGGGAGGGGCTGTCCTGTGCCAAAAAGAATGCATAGCAGCTTCTCTGGCTTCTACCCAATAGATGCCAGGCACAACACTCCCCCCACCAGTTGTGACAAGTGAAAATATATCTCCAAACATTGCCAAATGTCTCCTAGGGATAGGCGGAGAACAGAAGCGCCTCCATTGAGAATGACTGGCTTTTACGAGCTCCCTGAGCAAACAAAACCCTTGCAAAGACTTGGACTGTATTAGCTGTATCATCAACAGTTGCTTCCGGGAGGAGCATACTACCAAAGTTACGAATCTGGGACACACATCCAATTTTTAGAAAGTTTGAGCATCTCCAGCAAGACCTCCCTCCAGGTGCAGGTGACCTCCATGAACACAGCCAAGCAGCCCCCGTAAGGAGGTAAGTCGGACATATGAGAGAGGCCCCATCAGCAGCCGGGGAATCAATAGGTCACCAGTTTATGAGAAGGCCACGTAGTATTTCCAGAGAGTCCACGGGACCAAAATGGAAAGATCAATATCCGCCTTCTGCGAGGAAGGGCCCATCCGGACGTAATCAGCGCTGCCTGCTGTTTGTTCCGCCTCTGCTGGCCCATCAGGGCCCACACAGAGCTCAGAGGGCAGAGGGCAAACCTTCCTTCACAAAGCAAGGGTCAGCAGGTCTGAGGGCGGGGGCTCCATGCCAGTTGCCAAGGGCAGACACGCCATGCCAGCAGGCATGCTAAGTTGCTTCAGTCCTGTGTCTATTTGTGACCCCAAGGACTGTAGCCTGCCAGGCTCCTCTGTCCACGGGATTCTCCAGGCAGCAATACTGGAGTGGGTTGCCATGCCCTCCTCCAGGGGATCTTTCCGACTTGCATCTCTTATGTCTCCTGCATTGGCGGGCAGGTTCTTTACCACTAGCACCACCCGGGAGGCCCCCAAAGCACCATAGCACCCAGATAAAGAGCCCACATGTACTCTTAGAAATAACGACCCACCCACACTACCCAAGACAAGGCCAGGGGTGTTGGGTTTCTGCTTCATAATAGACCTCAGGAAAGCAAAGGGGTGGCACCCCGGCAGGAGAGATCGATACTGAAGCACAGACTCGCAGCCCACCAGATGGGCAGCTGCTGTAGGTCTGGAAAGCCCCCACCAGAGGCAGGGAGAGACCGCACTGGACTCTGGCTCGCTCCCCTGGTGCTCACAGCCTGTGGGTTTCAATGGACCAGCACACCAAGGAAGGCGAGGGGAGGACATGGAGGGAAGAAAATGACGCAGGACACGGACCTGCTGCAGAGCACAGCACCCCTGCTCAGTGTTACCTGGAGCCTGGGTGGAGGGGAGTTTGGGGAGGATGGATCCATGCATATATATGGCTGAGGCCCTTGGCTGTTCACCTGAAACTAACAACATTGTTAATGGCTGTACTCGTACAGTACTCGGGCTCAGTCGTGTCTGACTCTTGTGACCCCACGGACTGTAGCCCGCCAGGCTCGTCTGTCCATGGGATTCTCCAGGCAAGAATACTGGAGCGGGTTGGCATTTCCTTCTCCAGGGGACCTTCCCAATGCAGGGTCAAACCCGCATCTCTTGAATCTCCAGGATTGACAGGCAGGTTTTTTTTCACTGTTGCTCCACCTGGGAAGCCCACACCCCAACACAAAATAAAAAGTTAAAAAAAATTTTTTTAAAGGGGGAGAAAAAAAGATTAAAAAGAAAATGACACTGGAGAAGCATTGAGGGTATCCTTTTAAAATTAGATTATTTTTGACGCTCTTCATCAAAAGTAAAACATATTCTTCAAAAGACTTCAGAGATTTACTGCTGCAATGACCACTTTGAAGGAAGAAGGGCAAAAGTCTATCTATTTGATGTATGATGCAGGGAGCCCAAAACCAGTGCCCTGAGACAACCTGGAGTGGTGGGGGGTGGGGTGGGAGGGGAGGTTCAGGAAGGAGAGGACACATGTATGTCTATGACCGATTCATGTAGATGTATGGCAGAGGCCATCACAATATTGTAAAGTAATTATCCTCCAATTAAAATAAATAAGTTAATTTTTTTTAAGTCTGCTGTGCTGAGAAGGGCAGTGATTCTGTTCACTTTAATCTTCTTCTTGCAAAGCTTCAACTGGGTCCAGGTATCAGGTGAGACTTGGGCATGATAGGAAGGGCATAGACTTTGAGGATAACAACACGTGGGTCTGAAGCCTGGCTCCAGTGCTGGATCAGCTGTGTGGGTTTGGAGAACTCCCTGATCTTCTCAACTGGCCTCACTCTTGGAATAGTGATGAGACCAAGGATACCTCCCTTGCTGGTGTGTGTTTGGGTTTGCTTTCCGTACGCCACTAAAGTGCTTTCAGAAGGAACTTCCCTGGTGGTCCTGTGGTTAAGATTTTGCCTTCTGGTTCAGGGGATGTGGGTCAGAAGGAACTTCCCTGGTGGTCCTGTGGTTAAGATTTTGCCTTCTGGTTCAGGGGATGCGGGTTTGATCCCTGGTCAGGGAACTAAGATTCCACATATCTTGTGCTGTTCCCCGAAAAATAAAACAAAACATAAGGCAGAAGCAATGCTGTAACAAATTCCATACAGACTTTTGAAGTGAAAGCGTTAGTCGCTCAGTCGTGTCTGACTCTTTAAGACCCTATGGACTGTAGCCCATCGGGCTCCTCTGTCCATGGGATTCTCCAGGCAAGAATACTAGAGTGGGTTGCCATTCTCTTCTCCAGAGATCTTCCTGACCTAGAGATCAAACCCAGGTCTCCCGCATTGCAGCCATATTCTTTACCATCTGAGCCACAAGGGAAGCCCAAAGACTCTTTAAACATATATATATATATGTTTAAAAAAAGTGCTTTCACAAAGAGTGGTCCTTGGACATGGTCCTTGTTACTCATCCTTCCTGTGCCATTTCTGACTTGATATTATTGAGAAAACTGCATTTCTGTCTTTCTTTTTTTGGTATGTGTGTTTATGAATGGGACCATAAGGGATTATGTCTCAGGAAGCTTTTAATCTTGCTGGGTGTTTATTACTGTGGTTTTGCCCATCAGTGAGGCCTAAAGATCAACTATTCATTGACTACAGAATTTGGAAGTAGTATTCCTCTCTAGATAATTGGCATAACTACATGATGACTCAAAATGACCTGAATACAGTTATCAACAGACTGAGGCAAAGTAGAGTTGTGATGGAAACAGCCAAACCTCATCATTCTTTTAACAGGTGGACACTTCCATGAACCTATTCTTAGAATATTGACTTTAAAAGGAATTGAGGGTAAAGAGCTTAGCGTAAAGCATTAAGAGATATGGAGGCAAAACCAAAGTAAAAGAAAGGACATCATCATTTCTATAATCTCATTTTTGAGCAAAAAAACACAAATTTAGTAACCAAGAGTATATTTAAAAACCTATTTTACATTGAATAAACATATATTTGCTATCCATTTGGTTTTGATCCTAATAAAAACTGGAAGAACCAACTTGAAATAGGGAAATTTCCTTTCTTTCTGTATCTGTGTGTTTCTCCATTTCTGTTTCTTTTCCCCCTTTTGTCCCTCTCTCTGTCTCCCTCTGTCTCTCATTCTCACAAAGGCCGCACACATTCTTCCATTCCCCACACTGTGCAAGGCTCGGGAGAGAATGTGGGTGCTTATTAAATGCAAAGAACAGCTTCATTTCTACCATGGATCCTTATTTATTTCTCCTAAACACCCTTAGAAGCACATCCGTGCTCTGTTAACTGGCCAGCCAAGGACAGAGAGAAGAGAACACCATCCACCCATAAGGTAATGAATCAAGAAATGCTATCTCCCTGCTGCTGCATTCCAAGGACATCAGTGCCTAACTTCCTCCTACCCTGCTCTCAGACCCATTGCCCATCAAAGGCCAGAATTCTCGTGTCCCTGAGAAACAGTGTTTTTTGCAAGGACCTGAAATGCTTTCAGAGACCCTTGGAGCCCTCCACGAAGACTGATTGTCTTGTGTAATGTCCTGTACTGCTCAGAATGCAGGTAACTGCTTGCTCCATATGTTTCTCTCTAACATTCTACTGTAAGATTCTTAAGGACAAAGACGTCATCTCCTTTTCTTTGTTGTTGTTGTTTTAACACGGAGAAGACATACAACAAATGGCTTATAAAGGAAAGGATCCCTCTTGAGTGACATTCTTCATGACAAAACCTGCCCTTAACCAGCTAGGTAACATTGTCTAGCTAACTCAGCTAAGTTCCAGTCTTCACATTTATAACATGTTGATGACAACAGTCCTTTCTGATCCAATAGTTGGTTTCCCTTTTCTTCCAGGAGAGTAGAAGAGTTCACGTGACTAGTTCCAGCCAATGAGATACGGTGGAAGTAAAGCATGTCACTTCTTAGCCAAAGCACTTACCTGCAGGTATGAGAGTTTCAGGCAAAATCTCCCTGATTCGTTTATCAATATGGAGGTTCTTTAAGAACAAAGCCACTGGGACTGATGGGCCAACACGTGGCGCAGAGCTTCCCTGGAGAATGGTTCAGACCCCCAATTATTTCTTTCATGAGAAAGAAAGAAATCTGTGTTGCGTTAGGCCATTGAGATTTCAGGGTTGTTCATTGCTACAGCATAGCACAGCCCTCCTGTACTGGTACAGAGCAGAGGACTGGGAGGAAGATGAAAGGAGATAAGACGCATAAAGCTGGGCCACGTACTTCAACTTCATAAGCTGTTACTGCCCAGGATGAAGCACCACGGATCCAAAAATCCAAATATTTGCTTTGAATAAGGACTAAACATCACACCCGATGAAACCACACAGTGACTATTCGGTTTTACCTTGCGTGTGTTAGCTGCTCAGTTGTGTCCGACTTTTTGCATCTCCACGGACTATAGCCTGCCGGGATCCTCTGTCCATGGGCTTCTCCAGGCGAGAATACTGGAGTGGGTTGCCATTCCTTTCTCCAGGGGATCCTCACCACCCAGGGATCAAACCCCAGTCTCCTGCATTGTAGGCAAATTCTTCACCGTTTCTTATAACAAGTGCACTCCTATGGTACGGCAGCGACTACAGTCACAGCACGGAAGAGTGGAGTGGTCTTGATCCCTACAGTCATTCAGGGACCCAAGGACTCCACCATTTTCAACATATAGTTTCCAAGGTCAGATGGGTGTCAACCAGAGGGTGGGGGAAAGGGAGCGATATGGAGAATCTCAGGGGGAGCCTCTATGGGCCAGTTCGGGAACTGACACCTACCACTTCCGCCCACACTTCCCTGGGTGGAACTAAGTCACGTGTCACAAGTTACATCAAAGTGTCAGCTTCTCAGTCGTGTCCGACTTTTTGTGACCCCACAGACTATAGCCTGCCGGGATCCTCTGTCCATGGGATTCTCCAGGCGAGAATACTGGAGTGGGCTGCCATGCCCTTCTCCAGGGGGTCTTCCCGACCCAGGGCTGGAACCTGCATCTCCTGCATCGTGGGCAGATAAGGGAAGTCCACTCACATAAAAGGCGGCTGCAATTGTCTCCCTAGATGGGCAGCTGCTTATCACTTATTTGAACTGTGCTGAAGAAGAAGAGCGCGAATTACTAGCAAATAACCAACCACATTGTCACAGCATCCTTTAATATTTTTGGAAAGCAATTTCCCAACAGCTGAAATCTTTGCCTTGGCTTAACACCCCCAGCTCCTCTGCACACACACATTGTGGAAATATCCTTTTATCTAATTATAGTAAAAAAAAATCATTGCCTTTTTTATTTAGTACAGAAAATATCCTTCAACAAAGGTTGAGTTCAGTTATCACCTCCCTTCCCTGTCAACCAAAATAGGAACAACCCCCTATTAGCTGATATTTCTTCCCAGTTTTAGTTCGAACAAGATTCTAAGTAAAGCTCCCTTTCATGTTCCTTTAGAAAGCATACATGTGCATCAAAGTACGAGACAGAGCTGTATCATTTCAATGTCCTCCAGTTTTTAGGACCTTTATGAGGATGCACAGTGGAGAATGCATTTAAATTTGAAGAAAATATAAACACACAAAGACCAAATGGCATGAATATGCTTAATCAAGCACTTAATTGCTTTTAGTCACTGGGATGTAATTATTTTTATTAGTTATGATATTACATAGAGAAAATGACTCAGAGGAAAACATTAGGCTGCATCTTTCTAAAGGAAGATGGAATGGGTTGAAATCTGGCCTGATCACCTTAGAGGGGAGCTGGGGACCCCTGTAGCTGTCTTAAAGTGATAACCTATGGGATTCTTGCTGCTGCTACTTATATAAGAAGACACGGATGGAAAACCCTGGCAAACCAAGATCCATCCCCTTTATCACATCTCACATTGCTCTCGCTTCTGGTCTGAAACTTTCGACAGTGAGCTGGCACTGGGATCAAGATTCCCTAAAAGCAGGGAATGCCCATCATGTTCACCAGGGCAGACCTGGGCAGAGATGGACCACGTAGCTGACCTGAGCAATGGGCACCATTTCAGCAAAAAGTCATGGGAGTCAGCACCACCTTCTGCTAAACCCATTCTACAGATGGGGAGACTGAGCCTTAAGAGTTGAGTGACTTGCCTCTGATCCCACAGGTAGTCCCTCAGGGGGGCCAGAATGGAAACCAAAGCTTTCTCAAGTGCAAGAGTTTATTTTGTCTGCCAAAGAGTTAAAATGCTCAAGAAGGAAAGGTTCACAGACAGAGCAAGAGAGGAATTGGCTGGCTGACAATAGGGCCGTCTGTCCAGATACCCATGGGAGGTGTCTTTTATTTATTCACTGTATTTTTGAAACAATCTTATTGGAGTATAGCTGATTTACAAGGTTGAGTTAGTTTCAGGTGTACAGCAAAGTGAATCAGATACACACACACACACACACACACACACACACTTTTTTAGGTCCTTTTCCCATATAGATCATTATAGAGTACTGAGTAGAGTTCCCTGTGCTATACACTAGGTCCTTTTTAGTTATCTATCTTAAATGTAGCAGTGTGTATATGTTGGGCCTCCCTGGTGGTTCAGCAGTAAAGAATCTGCCTGCAATGTGGGAGACCCAGGTTCAAGCCCTGGGTCTGGAAGATGCCCTGGAGAAGTGAATGGCTCCCCACTTCAGTATTCTTGCCTGGAGAATCCTATGGACAGAGGAGCCTGGTGGGTCACAGTCCATGGGGTTGCAAAGAGCTGGACACGAATGAGCGACTAACACACACACAGTTAATCCCGGTTTCCCAATTTATCCCTCCGCCCCTTTCCCGGCTGGTGACCACACATTTATTTTCTACATCTGTGACTCTGTATTCTAGAAACAAGCTCCTCTGAGTAGTGAGCCAACATCCTGGAGGAAGGTGACAGACATTCACAGACTGTCCCTGAGGACCCCTATCCCATCCGGGCTGGAAAAAAGGACAGTGGCTGGACTGACCCTCTGATGCCAGTGGGTGTCACTACGTCCCCACGATGCACAGAAGAGAAGCTGCAGCAGCCGGCAGCCTCGACTCCCCAGGCTCCCAGCGTCCCCGCCGCGGAGCTCTGCACTCCGTGTCCCTTCCCCGGGGCCATGCTCCCTGCGCCTGTCCCTGAGCAGAGACTGCCTGTGCTGGTCACTAGCGCCATCATCACATTGCCCAGAGTCTCTCTGGCTCCCCAAACGTGCTGCTTCCTTTGGGAGTTCAGACTACACCAAAAAAATCAAAATAAGAGATGGACAGGGAGATGCAGGATTATCAGCAATCTGGATACACATTGAATGAAATGAATCTGTTAAACCTTTCTCAAGTCATAGCATGATTCCTGAGTATTCACTGCAGGAATGGCAGACTTTCTGCATCCCTGTTACTTAAGAGATGAAGTGGGGGGAAGGTTACATCTTTTTTTTTTTTTTGTAAATTTAATTATTTATTTTAGTTGGAGGCTAATTACTTTACAAGATTGTAGTGGTTTCTGCCATACATTCACACAAATCAGCCAAGGGTGTACATGTGTTACATCTTTAAAGGGCTTCCCAGGTGGCGCTTAGTGGTAAAAAACCCATCTGCCAATGCAAGAGACTTAAGAGACTGCGGTTCCATCCCTGAGTTGGGAAGATCCCCTGGAGGAGGGCATGGCAACCCACTTCAGCATCCTTGGCTGGAGAACCCCATGGACAGAGGAGTCTGGGAGGCTTATGGTCCATAGGGTTGAAAACAGACAAAACTGAAGCGACTTAGCACGCACGCAGGTACAGCACACACGTCTTTAAAACAAATGCTCAGGGCAGAAAGAGCCCCAGTCTGGGGCAGGGGAGATGGTTCCCCCATTGCTTACATTTCAAGGGGAGAGTCTGGTGTCTCTGATGCTGTGACTGCTACAGCCCTGCCCCCATGCTCCATGTCACTGGCCACTGTAACGTTACTTGCTGGAAGGGCACTGTCTCCAGCCACGTGACGGTGACTGTGAAGCCTAGGGCAACAGGGCTCTCTACAGTATCAGGCCTCCAGGGGCATGGAGGGGAAGCTGAAATGCTGTCCTGTGTCTATAGGAGGAGGGAGTGTTGACCTGCTCTCTTAGCAGAGTGACCCCATCTAGATTAGAGTACACGGTCTCCGAGGAAAGGTGTTTATTTCATTCACTGCCAAGTCCCCAGCACACAGACGAGTGTTGGCAACACAGTAGGTACTTAATAAATATTTATGGAATTACCATCCATGGAAGCAAAAGCAGGGAGACGTGAAAATGTAGTTGCCTGTCTGGGAAAGAGCTAGCAATGATGTCTGGCAGTGTTCCATACTAAATAATGTTGTAATGGATTATACGAGAGTGTGTGTTTATTTACATCTAGACTTAAATACAGATACAGGTATATGCTGTTGTGGTAGTTTAGTCACATGTGTACAGTTTCGGTGCTATAAGTAGATTAATTTTTAACCTTTAACATTTAAAAAGTAGCACCTACTCATTAAAGAATACGTACAAAATACATAATTAGATATTTGACAATGTGGGGCTTACGTTGTATTCCATAGAGAGCTTGATACACATCAGCTGTTTAAAATATTCACTGTGAAATCAACTATTGCTACAAAGTCGCTCAACAAGTGATGCTGAGTCCCCACTACGTAGGTGATGCAACATTTTGGAAGAGAGCCATCGACCTTTACGGACGAACAAATAAAGAGGACGTTTGCTCAGTGTGCATTTGAAGAAAAATTCATTTTGTGTCATTTCATTTATATTTGAGTGAATCTGCATACTGGTATGTGCAAATGCAAAGCCAAAAATATCCAGCAAGGTGATCGCCAAACTGTTAACAGGGGCAAGGAGTACTATTGTGTTACTGGTACACACAATGATAATAATCACAATCCATCATAATAAACGTGATTAATCAAACATTAAGTGAAGTTGAGTTGTGAAAACTGAGAAAAGAAGAACTATCCTCAATCAGAGAATCCACAAGGCTGACTCACATTTCCCACATACCCTTGTTAATAAATCCATTCATGGAGTATTTGCCTAAAGCCTGCTTTGACCCCAACAGGCCATAGGTGTGTTCCTCTTTCATCTGGTGATAAACATTTCCAGAAAAGTGCTTCCCTCTATTCTATGAATTTAATGAGGCATGCCTCCAGGAAATTCAGGAGAACCTCAAGATTCTCTATAATGCTCGAAGTATTGGTAACGATTCCTAGGGAAAGAGAAAGCAACAGATCCTGGATTCTCTAGATCCAAGCCTCCCCTGTCTTCTCCACCACCCAACACACATGCCCTCTGACTTGCACCTCATCAAAGCAGAAAGACTTAACCTAGGAAAGAAAAGGCACTGGAAACACACAGAATGTAAAAACCACTCAGAGAACTGGGTCTTAGCCACAGATCACAGTCCCTTGATATTGATCCCAGATAGGAGAGCCTCCCAGAGTTAGATGTTTCTATTTTTCCAGAATGTTCCCCCCAGCATTCCCTGCAGAGTACCCCCTCCCTCATCACCCCTCCTGTCCTCCAGTCCCGCCGAGAATCTTCAGCCTCAGAGCAGCAGCTCACATTATTAAGAAGAAGAGCCTCTGACAATTTCTGAAGAGGCCTTGGGGGAATAGACCCTTTTTGTTTGTAGTTATCAAAACAAATTATGCGCTACGCGGCTGAGATAATGTTGACTCCCTATGCCCTCCCCGGGGCCCCGGAAACTCATAAATGTGAATTCCAGTCTTTTGTCGTGGAAAGGCCAAAGAAAAGTGCACACAGATCTGAATGGAGCCCGCTCCTTAATGATTCCCGGAGGAGGAAATATTTAGAGAACAATGACGCTGTTCTGAAAATGGGGTGCGCAGTGCCCCTGATTCATGAGCTACAACAGTGACTGGATCTCAGGCCCAGGAAGGTGGGTGTCTCACCATTCAAAACCTCTTCCTCTCCCATCCCGCCCTGAACCAAGGCAACCATTAAGGATGGCAGTTCAAAGCTCATGGGGTCTTTAAAAGTAAAACAGTTACAAAGATCGAGGAAAAAATATTAGCATCGCCACACTTAAACAAATGCCACATGACAGAAAAGCTTCGCCATCTGCTCTAACTTTTCCTGAGTAGGACGTTGGCAGAAACTGCAGAGTCATCTACCTAGGACCGATAACTTTCAGCCAAGTCTAAATAAGAAGGCGCTTTGTCTTCATGGGTTGTTTAAAAAAAGCCCGAGATATATAAATCAGCACTAAAACATGCTCTCGGTGTCTATTTTCCCCATTAAATGTACATAAATTACATTTCGTCATTTTATATGTGTACTTATAAAGACATTTAAACTACATAAATATAGAGATAGAGAGAGAGAGGATTTAGAGGGACTTCCCTGGTGCTCCCGCAGTTAAGGCTTTGCCTTCCAATGCGGGAGGGGCAAGTTCGATCCTTGGTCGAGGTGCTGGGATCCCACATGCCTCGTGGCCAAAAAACCAAGACATAAAGCAGAAGCAATATTGCAACAAATTCAATGAAGACTTTTAAAAATGGTCCACATTAAAAAAAATCTTAAAAAAAAAGATTTATATATATTCCACAGTGAACTCTTTATATATTTTCTCAGTCTTATTAGACTGCAAATTGAGTCAGTCATTCTATACAATGTCCATCTTTTGTACAGAAAATACTCCATTCTGTCTGTTTTGATGTGTTTCAGGAGACGCCTGGGGTACATGGCTTTGCTTATAAAGCAATAAAAACACTCATTTTCAGAAGGAAAGTGTATTTTACAATAAAGGGGGTGCAAAACACAGAGGGGATAATTTGTACAAACTGAAAAAATAAATCCACGGTCAATGAAACCGTGTCCTTGTAGCCCACTTGAAGCTGCCTAATATATAACAGAATTAGTGTAGTCAGATTTCATTGAAACCCGGTGGCTCTGCGGGCCATTATTTAAACAGCTCCGTCAGTCGTGAAGGAATACTTCAAGCGCATGACAACAGAATGCCATCAATAGTGAAGGTCATCCTCTAAATCAGAAGAGAATGCGAAGGTTTCCTAACGACTTCTTCTCAAACAAATTACCGGCCGGCCGAACCGAAATGAATTTTATTATTGAGGACAAGTGAATTGTACAGTACTTATAGCAAACACATTAGAGGATTAAAATTGATTGAAGGAGATTGGATTTGAAAAGATATAAATAGGAAAGACATGAAAAATCTGCTGAAAATGAACTTATCAAAGCTGCTGTGGAATTCAGCCACTGGCCCGTCACGTGCGGAAGGGTTTGCTTCGGTTTCCACTGCAGAAATGGAAGCAAGAAACTGGGTTATGGACGGAGGTCAAGCTGGTTTTGTGCAGATGAGCTAGGATGGACCCCCCCAACCCCACCATAGAAAACAGAAAAAGGTTGACACAGGATTGACAGTCCCAGCGACAAATCTAGACTTTTCTTCTTTCCTTAAATATTCATCTACTTATTTGGCTGCACCCGGGCTCAGTTGCAGCATGAGGGTCCTATCCTCACACTGCTGCACAGGCTTTCTAGCTGTGGTCCTCAGGCTTAGCTGTCCCACCGCATGTGGGATCTTAGTTCCCCGACCAGGGATCAACCCATTTCCCAGCACTGGAAGGTGGATTCTTAATGCCTGGACCCCCAGGGAAGTCCCAAATTCAGACTTCTCTGTGTGTGTGTGGTGACTGCCACTTCTCAGAAGAAGTTTAGCTTAACTTCACCTCTGAGTCATGTCTAGGATTCTTCAATCCATTCAATCTTGGATTAGCCAGGAGACAATTCAGATAATTGATCAAACCAGTCAATCCTAAAGGAAATCAACCCTGAATACTCACTGGAAGGGCTGATGCTGAAGCTGAAGTTCCAATACTGTGGCCACCAGATGCAAAGAGCCCACTCATTGGAAAAGACTCTGGCACTGGACTAGAAAAGACTGAAGGCAGGAGAAGAAGGGGCCGACAGAGGATGAGATGGTTGGATGGCATCGCCAGCTCAATGGTGAGCAAACTCCGGGAGATGGTGAAGGACAGGGAAGCCTGCTGTGAGGCAGTCCATGGGGTTGCAAAGAGTCGGACACAACCAACTGAATAACCGCAATCCAGATAATAAATGATGACGTTGTACAATCGCTTTCTACGTGACAAACGCGCTTCTATATCCCCTCCCCACCCCAAACTAAGTGACTGAACCTTCACAACAATTCCATGAGGCAAGTACTATAGGTATCCTCATTTTATAGCAGAGGACACTGACGTCAGAGGAGCAAAAACAAAATATTCCCAGTTCACATGGATATCAAGAGGCAGAGTTCACAGCTGGGCTGCTGGCACCAGAATCTGCGTTCTTAATGACTCTACTCTCTAAGAGTTATAAGCACACTCAGGTACGGGGCTCTAATGGTAAAGAAACCGCCTGCCAGTGCAGGAGACATAAGAGACGCAGGTTCGATCCGTGGATCAGGAAGATTTCCTGGAGGAGGGCATGGCAACCCACTCCAGTATTCTCGCCTGGAGAATCCCCATGGACATAGGAGCCTGGTGGGCTACAGTCCATGGGGTCCCAAAGAGTCAGGCAAAACTGAGCATGCACACACATGCTATGTTGGTTGCAAAACGGGGCTTCTGAAGACTGGAAAGTGTGGGGTTTGTTCCTAAAACTCTCAATGCTTGATTCATTCCTTCATACAGAGCAAATCTGGAAGGCGTTTTAATCAAAACTCCATTCCTCAGTGAGTCAGAGAGGTAGAGGGTAGCATCTGAGTATGTACCCATCTGTCAAATATTTCTGAGCATCGACTGGAACTCGGGTGTATCGTAGGATGAGGTTGTGGCACTCAACCTTACTGATAATGGTAGCGGCTGGAGACCGAACCCATGCTTCCTGCATCTCGTGCATTGTACGCAGACTCTTTATCGCTGAGCCTTTGCGGAAGCCCCATAAGTAGCCAAATAAGAAAAACAGGGGACTTCCCTGACAGTCCAGTGGTTAAGAGTCCGCCTTCCAGTACAACGGATGAGGTTTCGAGGCCTACTCAGGAAACTAAGATCCTAGGTGCTTTAGGCAAGCTGCAACTTACTGAGCCCAGGCACTCTGGAGCCCGCATGCCATAAAGCCCACACACCACAACAAAGAATCTGCGTGCTGCAAGTAAGACCCGACACAGCCAGACAAACAAATATTTTCAAAAATGAATAACAAAAATAAGCAGACAGCAATAAACGTGATGAAAGAAAAGAGAGAAATGAAATAGGGGATGGCCAGGTTTTTTATTTATTTTTTATTGGAGGATAATTGCTTTATAGAATTTTGCTGTTTTCTGTCAAACCTCAACATGAATCAGCCATAGGTGTACACATGTCCCCTCCCTTTTGAGCCTCTCTCCCACCTTCCTCCCCATCCCACCCCTCTAGGTTGATACAGAGCCCCTGTTTGAGTTTCCTGAGCCATACAGCAAATTCCCGCTGGATATCTATTTCACATATGGTAAAGGTTTTTTTAGGGGGGATGGAGTAGTGAAGAAAAGCCCCTCTGAGGAAGGATATGTGAGAAGAAGCCTAGGAGAAAAAATACCAAGTAAACTTGAGCTTTTCAGTAAGTGTCTGGAATTCAGCATGGTGCCTCCCTTAACACCTGAGCCTCACTTTTCTCAGCTGTATGTTCAGTGAAATAAAAATCTGTCTCACAACATAAAGAGGCTGAAGTAAGATTCTAACATACCAAAGAAATGTGTAACTAGAGATGCCTCTTCTTATTGTCCCTCGTTTAAAAGCAAGCACGACTCCTTGGGTCCAATTTTGAAATCCCCAAGACCAGGGTGACGTTATCCCCAAACCAAGGGCGAGGTGGGGAAATTTGGAGAGCCTGCTGATTTAATAGGATATCCATCTCAAGGGAAGCTAACTCAGTTATGGAACAGTCTGACCATTAATTTCAATGATTTGACTGTGTAATATAATGTTTCAATCCTGGAACACAATTTAAACTGGGACAGGTAGTCATTACTTAACTCGGAGTCTGCAAATTCATCTCCGACGTGTCAATTTTTTGTAGTCTATGTTCAAAGAACTTGCCAAAAAAGATATGGGGAAAATATTTCAAAGTCCATGAAATCTCACATCTCGATATCAAATAGGGCCTCGACTGTTACTGTAGATAAAAATGGTGATAGAAATTTTTATTAAAACAGTAAGCAAAGGGTAAGCATGCTTGTCAAACACGAATCCTGCTTCCCATATAGATGAGGGTGCAGAGAACAGTAAAAGAAGACAAATGGGGTGGAATACAGATTTAGCCTGAAGCGAAAGGGTGATGGGGAGAAGGAGAAAAGAGACTCAACAGACCCTTATCTGTGATATCCTCTAAAGATAATGACAAGAAATGAAACGAAACAACACTTTGGCAAAACAAATGTTTCCATGAATACTCAAAAATTAAGCAGTCTGTGGTTTGAAACTAAAAATTAATTGCACATTAATTGAGGAAGCCTCTATTGATCACGATCCAACATTTACACATAAGAGAGCGTGGGAGGAAAATGGAGGAGAAAAACCGAGCGAGGTGGATGTCCGTACAGGCAGCTGCAAAAGTCACACAGATGAGAGTGAAAATGCTGTGAGTGTGCACGTTAAAAGCACTGCTTCTGGGATGATCGCGCTGCTGTTCCCGAAAAAGTCGTGTTTCTCTTTTGGGGTGAGAAGGGGGACTGAGTTTCCTCGCCTGCTTGAGCCTTTTGCGGCTGCAGTTCTGTCATTAAGTCGCGTCCTAGTCGTTTGTGACCCCATGGACACACCAGGCACACACAGCACGCCAGGCTCCTCTGTCCTCCACCATCTCCCGGAGTTTGCTCAGATTCATGTCCATTGAATCAGTGAATCTCGGCACAGCCAAATGTCTTGCTTTGGCTAATGAAGTGTGAATGGAGGTGACACGTGTCACTTTGGGATAAAAGCTTTAAGAACTAGTATGCAATTAACCTTGCTTCTCCCCCTGTCCCAGTAATTGTAGAAGAGCAGGAGGAGACCGTGTGACCGAGGCAGGCAGAAACAGACCAGGACTCCCCGGCCAGCCCACAGTGGGCACGGGGGCTGCATAAGACACGTTTCTCTGAAGTCATGGAGATCGGGGGTTGCTTGTTGCTGCCGCAGAGCTGGTCTTTAACTGATTGATGCCTCACGGATTAATCTTTCTAGCCCCCTTTTTCGTAATGTGGGGCTTCTAGCAAAAGTTAAGGAGGAAATTATTTGATGTCCCGGGGATACTGTTTGTGTCATGCCTTTTCTAGAAGGAGAAGTTGTCTGCTATGACCACAGTTCTTCCCTGTTGCAAATGCTTTCGAATTTCAAAAGCAGATGATGCTTCTTATGCAATTCTCTCAGCACTGTGGACTGCTAAGTGCCTCACATGTTTTCATTAGAGGCAGCAGAATGTTACCTATAGCTACGTGATGCTCAGACAGAGATATCTGGAGGTTTAGGACCATTTCATTCACTCATTCACAAGGATGGGAGGGTTCTTACCCTCATCAAGCTTAGTCTTGTGATAGAAAACGGAAGATGCGAGACTGATAAGAAAAGGATGGTATGAGAACACACAAAAGGGATATAGAGCTAAAGGTTGGGGAGTGGCATCCTGGGAGAAAGTAAAGAGGAAATGGACAAAGGAAAAAGGAGTGGGGAGACTGTTCCAGGAGAGGGGAGCAAAGAGAGATGTTATGGGGAGGGAGGTGGGAGGGGGGTTCATGTTTGGGAACACATGTAAGAATTAAAGATTTTAAAATTAAAAAAAAAAATAAAGAGCATTTTAGTTCCACTGTGAGAAGGGCTTGGAGGGCATAAATATAAAAAGACAGAGACACTAGTCCCAGGATATCACAGAGAAAGATCAGAGTGGCCTGGATGAAGGATGGTGGACATGCAGCTAGAAAGAAGAGCACAGACAAGAAGATGGACAAATAAAAGTCTGAGAGAGATTTTGAAGACTGAATTGGAGAAGTGTGATGTAATCCAACCAGTCCGTCCTACAGGAAATCAATCCTGAATATTCACTGGAAGGTCTGAGGCTGAAGGTGAAATTCCAATACTTTGGCCACCTGATGCAAAGAACCAACCCATTGGAAAAGACCCTAATGCTGGGAAAGACAGGGCAGGAGGAGAAGGGGAAGACAGAGGATGAGACAGTTGCATGGCGTCGTTGACTCGATGGACATGAGTTTGAGTAAGCTCTGGGAGCTGGTAACGGACAGGAAAGCCTGGCAGGCTGCTGTCCATGGGGTCACAAAGAGTCAGACACAACTGAGTGACTGAACTGAACTGAAGTGAACTGATGTAATCTCACTCCTGCCTGCAGCAAGGTTACATTTGGGAAGATGGAAATCATTACCGATTCTTCACGTGGTGTGAAAACCCCATTAAGCATTCCACTGGCGTCTCTTCAGACAAACATAGGACTCTATAGCCACTTTGAAGCATTTGATCAGGTTCTTTATGACAGCAGTGATTCCATTTACGATGGTGTTGATTTCCCAAAAGACCACATGATTTGCATAGCTTGCATCTGATCTTAATTCCTCCAATAAGAAGAGTTATCTATGGAAAGTTCCCTGATGTGACTTCTACTTGCTGTTGGCTCCTCGATAAATCATGTCTAACTCTTTTGTGACCCCATGGACTATAGCCCACCAGACTCCTCTTCCTGTGGGATTTCCCAGGCAAGAATACTGGAGTGGACTGCGATTTCCTCCTGTGGGGGATCTTCCTGATCCAGGGATAGAACCCACGTCTCCTGCATTGGCAGGCAAATTCTTTACCACTGAGCCACCGGGGAAGCCCGGCATCTAGTTAGTATGTAGAATTACTAGACTAGTTCCTAGAAATGTATTGGTATGTAAATATATCTAATCCCGACGTCATGTTTATTGAGGACATCTTTTTATATATTTATGTATCCACCCCTTACCAATACCTTTTTTTGTCCAGATCCATGACTTACTAGCTACCTGGTCTAGGGGAAATTCTTTCCAAGCCCTAGGTTCTTATGTAACGAAAGAGGGTGATAATAAGATTGCCTTAAATGTCTTGCTATAAACACTCCAGGAGATAATGGTGTGAGGTGCTAAAAATCAGGGCTGGACAATAGCAAACTCTCAAAAAAAATAAAGCTGTTCCTAACTAATAACCTAATAATATCAACAGACAATGTCTTTAAATCCTATGCATGTCACAGAGACCGTGGAAAGTCACATAGAATCACAGGCTGCAGAGAACTAACTCGGAGAGTCAGTCGAGAAAGAGGAGAATGCCAAAAGCTCTTGAATGTCAGTTTCGCGTGAGCTATTACGCTGGGGTTTAGGGAAATGAATCAGTAGGTAAAGACCAGGTCCTCCTGGAGCCTCTGTTCTAATTGTGTAAATGACATCAAACCCAGGATGAAAACGGTGGTGAAACTCATGGAAGGTACATTACAGAGAAGAACGTACCCAGGGGCAGGTTTTGGGGGCTCTGCTCACGATGTCTTTTAAAAAATAAATCTATTAATTTATTTCTGGCTGCACTGGGTGTTAGTTGCCGCCCCTGGGGCGCAGTAGCTGCAGCTCACAGACTTAGTTGCCTCTCGGCTTGTGGGATCTCAGTTCTCTGACTAGGGATGGAACCTGCGTCCCCTGCATTGCAAGGTGGATTCTTAACCACTGGACTACCAGGAAAGTCCCTCATGACGTTTTTATTCAACAAAGCAGTCACAGCCATGGAAAAAAGAGTCAAGTCCTGCAGAAGTTTAGGCAGCTTCAACGTGCAGCGATTTTCTCAGTTACAAAGGTGGGGGGTGGAGTGGAAAGAAAGAGCTCTGCTTGTGCAGAATATGAAGCTCCAAGGAGTTTTAAAGGGCATTTCATAAGTGTCTGTTTCACATGGTTTTCCAAGTAAGGAGTTCCAGACCCATGGCTGCTTTCTCACTTGTCAACTGAAAGTATTTATTAGAGCTTGCAGGCTGTTTAGAAACTTAACACAACCACTTATAACCTATTAGTGAAAACATCCAATTACATGCCTGGCCTCTTCATTTTCTTCCAAACCTAATATGTGGAGATCTGGGCTGTGTTAACCTTGCTTCTCCTGCTAACTCCTGCACCTGAAAGAGAAGGTATAGCTGAACTCTTGTGATGATTACAGACAACAGTTGACGACATTCATGAAACATTCAGTAGATGCTCTGATCTGTGAAGAAAGACGAATAGGTATGGTCCCATTCACAGGCACTTCAAGGAGTAGGTACTAAAGTCACACTCACCTTACAGGTGAGGCAATCAAGCCTTTCTTAATATTTATTTTGACTTCTTTATTTGGTTACACCAGGTCTTAGTTGAGCCATGTGGGATCTGGTTCCCTCACCTGGGATCGAAACTGGGACCCCTGCATTGGGGGCACAGAGTCTTAGCCCCTGGACCACAGGGGAGTCCCCAGGTAAGGCAATCAAGTCTTAAAGAAGTGAACTGACTTGCCCAGTTTCAGAGAGCTAGTGCCCAAGGTCATCTGGTGCCAAAGCCATCAGCTTTTTATTATGATTTTCCACATCCACAATATACCTTGCACTATGCGTCCAATTCTTCATTCCTGTGGCCAACAGCAGAACTAACATCAGTTATGATGGAAATTAATAGCATCCCAGAGAAAACTCAGGGCTTCCCTCATAGCTCAGTTGGTAAAGACTCTGCCTGCAATGCAGGAGACCCTTATTCAGTTCCTGGATTGGGAAGATCCCCTGGAGAAGGGATAGGCTACCCACTCCAGTATTCTTGGGCTTCCCTTGTGGCTTAGCTGATACAGAATCCACCTGCAATGCGGGAGACCTGAGTTTGATCCCTGGGCTGGGAAGATCCCCTAGAGAAAGGAAAGGCTGCCTACTTCAGTATTCTGGCCTGGAGAATTCTGGCCTGGGTTGCAAAGAGTTGGACACGACTAAGCAACTTTCACTTCACTTCAGTGAAAACAGTGCTTCACAGCCCTTTCTATAAAAATCTTTCCTGCCCAGGATATCTAAACAGCTGATGTAAATAGGATACACGTTTGTCTAACTTATCTAGACTGTAGTGATGTAAACCCATTAACTGGTACTCTCATGGAATGATTCACCAGAATCCAGGTTTGGGACTCATCGGTGCCCTTGAGATTAGCAACCAGAACGTTGGCTCCTCTATGTGTTCAGGTCTATCCATTAATCACTTATGAAGCCATATCATGTTGCCAAGAATTAAATTATTTACACATTCACTTTGGTATCATTAGCATTGAGGGCTCCAGGAACCTGCAAGGTGAGAAAGAACTTGAGAGAATAGCATTGAAACACGCACAGGACTGTATAGATCACCAATAGACAGCAGGCGGGAGGTTGCCGTGTGACACAGGAAGCCCGAAGCAGGTGCCTGTAACAACCAGGGTGGGCCGTGGTTGCAGAGGTGGGAGGGGTTTCCAGGGGAAGGGGGCACATGTATACCTATGGGCGATGCATGCTGACGTGTGGCAAAAACCATCACAATATTGTAATTATCCTCTAATTGAAAATAAAATTTTTTAAAAAGGAGAGAAACAGGAAAAGAATAACAAGAGATTCTACATTAAATTTTCCCTCTAAAACTGGTCGTTGCAACATGTCAACCCCTCATCCCTCTAAAAGTTTCTTATCTTTCACACTATGTCCACATTCAAAACATTATTAAATGTTCATAAATGTTCATTATTAAATGTTCACATTCATAAGTCAGCCTGATAGACTAAAAAGCTAGGCAGATTTCTCCAAAACTGTTACATCCTATTGGGTAAATACATATTTTGAACACACTCTAATTTTGAAAAATGTGTTATTTACTTACTAGACTGTAACAGTTCTGTTGAATGGCTATAGACTACCAGGTAAATATGTATTTTGGAATGCATGCATAGCAATTCTGACAACATGGATCATTTATCCAGCAGAGGATAGCAGTCTGGTCTACCAGGGACAGATCCTGCCCCATGAATCATTACCCTGATGGACCACAGAGAGACTTTCCAGTCCTTGGCTTGGACATGAAGCTTGTTTATTTTAAGGAGGAAAGCCTTCCAAACCAGATTCTGATCTCTTTTTTTGGAAATACCAGAGTTAATATCATGCAAATTAAAACAGGACTGGTGAAGAACAGTTGCATATAGCATTAACTAGGTGGCTAAGTAAACCCAAGGAAGGCTTTGGCTGAGGCAAAGAGGTAGTCTTTAAACGCACGAATCAAAATAAATCTTGAGCTTGAAATATGCATGTTGGCTGTTGATGTTACCTGCTTTAAGGGGATGGACACCAATCAGCATCATTTTGATATGCCCAGTACTCTTTTTATTCTTACACATTACATATACATTGGGCAATGATGCACCAAGCACAAGGCTTGATTCTGGGGATTCAGTGGTAAGCAAAAGAGATACTCCTCTACTCCTCTCGGAGTCTGAAGTCTATGCCTATCAAATGCAGGAAGCGGCCTTAAAATATACTCTTGATCAGTTCAGTTCAGCTGCTCAGTCATGTCTGACTCTTTGCAACCCCATGGACTGCAGCCCATCAGGCTTCCCTGTCCACCGCCAACTCCCAGAGCTTACTTAAACTCATGTCCATTGAGTCAGTGATTCCACCCAACCATCTCATCCTCTGACATCCATTTCTCTTTCTGCCTTCAATCTTTCCCAGAATCAGAGTCTTTTGCAATGAGTCTGTTCTCTGCATCAGGTGGCCAAAGTACTGGAGTTTCAGCTTCAGCATCAGTCCTTCCAATGAACATTCAGGACTGATTTATGATTTACTGGTGGATCTCCTTGCAGTCCAAGGGACTCCCAAGAGTCTTCTCCAACACCACAGTTCAAAAGCATCAGTTCTTCAGTGCTCAGCTTTCCTTATAGTCCAACCCTCACATCCATACATGACTACTGGAAAAACCATAGCTTTGACTAGATGGACCTTTGTTGGCAAAGTAATGTCTCTGCTTTTTAATATACTGTCTAGGTTGGTCATAACTTTTCTTCCAAGGAGTAAGCGCCTTTTAATTTCATGGCTACTGTCACCATCTGCAGTGATTTTGGAGCCCCCAAAATAAAATCTCTCCCCCCAAATAACGTTTCCATTGTTTTCCCATCTATTTGCCATGAAGTGATGGGACTGGATGCAATGATCTACATTTTTTGAATGTTGAGCTTTAAGCCAACTTTTTCACTCTCCTCTTTCACTTTCATCAAGAGGCTCTTTAGTTCTTCACTTTCTGCCATAAGGGTAGTGTCATCTGCATATATGAGGTTATGGGTATTTCTCCTGGCAATTTTGATTCCAGCTTGTGCTTCATCCAGCCCAGAATTTTACATGATGACAATAAGCAAGGTGACAATATACAGCCTTGACGTACTCTTTTCCCAATTTGGAACCTGTTTGTTGTTCCATGTCCAGTTCTAACTGTTGCTTCTTGACCTGCATACCGATTTCTCAGGAGACAGGTCAGGTGGTCTGGTATTGCCATCTCTTGAAGAATTTTCCACAGTCTGTTGTGATCCACACAGTCAAAGGCTTTGGTGGTATAGTCAATAAAGCAGAAGTAGATATTTTTCTGGAACTCTCTTGCTTTTTTGATGATTCAAAATGTATTGGCAATTTGATTTCTGGTTCCTCAGATATTCTTGATGCAGAAGTCCAAATTATCCATTTGAAATATATTGGGTTGGCCAAAAAGTTCATTCATGGCTTTCCATAACCTCGGAAAAGGCAAATGAACCTTTTGGCAAACCCAGTACATCAAGTCCCTATTTTAGTAAAATAAAACCCAAGCTCCCTAATTATCTACAAGTCGTCTACAAGTGTCACGGTGGGCACCCACTCTGTACCTTGTTTCTCCCCCCTAAATCACTCCCTGCTGTCTTCTGCTCCTGTCTCTTGGTACACTTGTTCCTTCAACACAAGGGCACAGAGAAGATTTAGGGTTTCTGTTCTCACGATTTCCTTGGCTTGGGATGTTCTTCCCCCAAACATCCTCATGGCTCATGCTTTCCCACCCTTCTAGTCTTTGCTGAAATGCTCCTGGCTTCCCTGGGGGCTCAGCAATAAAGAATGTGCCTGCTGATGCAGGGGATGTGGGTTCCATGCCTGGGTCGGGGAGATCCCCCGGAGAAGGCAATGGCTACCCACTCCAGCATTCTTGTCTTGGAAAT
The DNA here is from genome assembly GCF_016772045.2 of Ovis aries. Taxonomy (NCBI): domain Eukaryota; kingdom Metazoa; phylum Chordata; class Mammalia; order Artiodactyla; family Bovidae; genus Ovis; species Ovis aries. Next base: position 6,013,783 of record NC_056077.1, on the reverse strand, counting down.
CCCCTGGACAGAGGAGCCTTGCCGGCTACAGTCCATGGGGTCGCAAAGATTCGGGGACATTACTTAGCAACTAAATAACACCGCTTTCACAGTGAGACTCACCCCGAGTCCCCTCCTCTCATGGAAAATGTAACTTGTTCTCTTCCGCCTGCTCTCTGTCCTCCCCATCCTCTTCCTTTTTCCTTCTATCATAGCACTGGTCATCTTCAAACACAGTTTGCTTATTTATTATATGCAATTTTCATGGAGTTTGGTTACTTTTTCCCCAGTGGGCCCCAAATGCCAAGATGAGTGCCTGACACATAATAGGTGCCTGGTATGTAGTGGGTGCTAAGTTGTTTCAGTTTGTCCGACTCTTTGACACCCTATGGACTGCAGTCCATTAGCATCCTCTGTCCATGGGATTCTCCAGGCAAGTATATGTATGTATAAACACACATACACATATGTATATATGTATATATATATATATATATATATATACACTCACACATACATAAGCATGTTTTCTTTAGTAGGTCAGTCGTGTCTGACCCTTTTGTGACCCTATGGACAGTAGCCTACCAGGCTCCTCTGACCATGGGATTCCCTAGGCAAGGATACTGGAGAGGGTTGCCATTTCTTCCTCCGGGGGGAGTCTTCCCAACCTAGGGAAGGAATCCACGTCTCCTGCTTGACAGACAGATGCTTTACCGCTGAGTCACCTGGGAAGCCCACACAGTTACATATGAGTGGAGAAAAAGTGTAAGTTGCTAAGAAGTAACAGGCACGTAGATGTCATCAACCCCAGCGAGCTGGAGTTGGGGGTGGGGTGGAGATTCCAGGGAGGGCTTTCCAAGAGGAGTGGCCTTTTTGAGCTGACACTGAAATAAGAAGTGAAGGGTAAATTGGCAGAGGGTAGTGGTGGGTCAGAGGCAACAGAACATGCACAACACCCTGCTCAGGAGAAGCCTGATGTGTCTGGGGAAATAAAAGACAGTCTGTGGGGTGAGGCTGTAAGGCAAGAGCTAGTGGTCATGAAAATACCATATCGAGATGGAAATCATGCTTTTTTAATTGCCACCTGTTTTATGTAAGAACAGAGAGAGAGAGAGGTGGAGAAAGGGAGAGAGAGAGGGAGGCAAAGAAAGAGAAGGATGAATGGAGGCGCCTCGGATTCAGTGTCGTTTGGTTGAATTAGCCATTTGGGGTCTCAAAGCACATGGTGCCTAGACGCTGACATGCCAGTTGCACGTTCCCAGGACAACAGCCAAAAGCCACATGTCCACTTGGAGGCCATGCTTTCGAACATCACGACAAAGATCTAAATGAGGCAGCTGGTTCCCTGGCGTCCTTCCTACACAGCTGGTAACTCAGGTTATGGAATTCAGGAAGTTTCCCATTTCCCGAACAGGAAATCCATGTGAAACGCATGTGCTCCTCTTGGTCGTGTCCAGCTCTCTGCAACCCCACGGACTGTAGGCTGCCAGGCTCCTCTATCCATGGGATTTTTTAAAATTAATTTGTTTTAATTGGCCCTGGAGAAGGAAATGGCAACCCACTGCAGTATTCTTGCCTGGAGAATCTCATGGACAGAGGAGCCTGGTAGGCTACAGTCCACAGGGTCACAAAGAGTCGGACACGACTGAGTGACTTCACTTCACTCACTTGTTTTAAGTGGAGGATAACTGCAACATTGGGATGGTTTTTGCCATCACCATATACATGTGTCCCCCCATCCTGAACACTCCTTCCACCTCCCTCCCTACCTGATCCCTCTGGGTTGTCCCAGAGCACTGGCTTTGGGTGCCCGGCTTCATGCATTCAAACTTGCACTGTTCCTCTATTTTGCATATGGTAATGTACATACCCATGGGGTTTTTCAGGCAAGAATATGGAGCGGGTTGTCATTTCCTCTTCCAGGGGGTCTTCCTGACCCAGGGATCCAGCCTGTGTCTCCTGCATTGCTGGAAAACACACAGGTCAGGGAAAACTCTCCTCCTTTCACTGAAAGTGAAGATGGCCCTGAGATCTTCCTAGTGGTGGGGCCAGCAACAGCAGACTTTGTCAGGCCCTCTTCTTGTTCTCAAGTCGCACGAGGCTTTCTCTGGTTGTATCACGACAATGACAGGTGGGGATGAGTCACACCAACTCATCTCACCCACCACGAAACCAACATAGCTACATAGCCTCCACCTCTATCACCCCCTTCCCAGGCCTCTGGGCAGAAGACATGTCTTGAAAGACTTGTAAAGTACTCATTTGCAGTACATAATAGCTTCATATTAATTTAAGCGACTAATATTTACAGTCTATGAAAAAAGAGAGAAAAACATGCTCGGTGGATGAAAAATATATCTCAATTTTCCTAGAAAATGTTTCACAGTGACAGCAGTGTCTCCCATGAGCAAAAATAAGGTAGTTGCAGGAAGGAATTTAATTAAGATGAGTTGGGCATGCCGTGAGCAGTACACGGCCGAGGAAGCATTAGCGAGGTACTTGCCACACCAACGTGGAGAAATCACAATATTAAAATGCCCAATAAATTAGTCTACAAATCTATTTAGCTCTACATTTGTCCTGCATCACCACATAAAACAGTGCCTTGAAATGGAACCGTTGGAGATTTTTCACACCAAATCAATTTACACTGGATACGGAAGATGCTTATGCAACTCCTGGGCTGCAGTTTGCAATGAGATACTCAGGAGGAGGAAAATGTAACCCTTCTTCATTTCATCAGCGATAGAACGGGAATTAATCAGTGCTACTTAACCACCCTTTCAACAGGACTCTAGCAACATCCCCAGGAACACTTCATTTCTTTCAACATTTCTGAACAATAGACAGTCGCCAACTTTCAATAATTCCCTATATTGTCGGAGACTGGGAAGAAGGATTTTAAATCACAAGGCTGATGGCAGTGTAATAAATTAGAGAAATTGTGCCTGCTATTGTGAAGTCTTAGTGCCCTATTCTCATTCACATCTCAGTTTCTTGATATAATATGATTTGAGTATAATTATTAGCAATTATTATCAAAGCATTCATAGGCTTTTCTCCTACTGTGAAAGCAGAGATCCTGCCTTCCATCCTATTTTTAATCTTTGTTCATGGGTATCACACATCAAGCAACAAAGGAAGGACATAGTGATTCCAAGACGTCTGTTTTGACAGATTGCTCTTTCCCACTTCTTTTATATTATAAATATTGAATCCGTGGTTCAACAATGGATGACAAAACCCAGCTCTGTGATCATCGAGCTAAGTGAAACCTCCCCTTGCACGCTGCGCGCTCAGTCACTCAGTCGTGTCTGACTCTTTGTGACCGCATGGACTGTAGCCGCCAGGCTCCTCTGTCCGTGGCACTTTCCAGGCAAGAATACTGGAGTGGGTTGCCATTTCCTCCTCCAGGGGATCCTCCCAACCCAGGAATCGAACCCATGTTTCTAGTGTCTCCTGCATTGGCAAATGTCTTCTTTACTAATGCGCCACCTGGGAAGTCCACTCCTCCTCAAAAGACACTCATCAGTCTAACCACAGGAGCCAAGAAGGGTCCATATACAGACCTGCATTCATCTCCTCTGGACCCAAGTCACAAGAAATTTCCCACTAACTTATTTTCGACCACTTTTTTTTTTCTTTTGCATGCAAATTCCTCGGGAAGACCACCACAATATTGTCTACACTGCAATTTTAACAAAACACAATTGTGCGATAGAACCATATCAACCTTTAAGTCCATGCTACCGTCTCACTCCCTGAATAGAAATCTAAAATGGGATCTGGAAAATGACAAGAACATCTCATAACAGAACACCAGCGCATGGCTGATTTGCCTTTCATTGTCCACGTGCCTTAACACGCTGCGGACTTCCTGGGAACAAATGAGACCTTGGCGGCTGCGTGTTTTCATTTTATCACATTTATTTAAGATGACCGAGGACAGGGCTCAATATTTATTCACCACATTCAACATTTGCCATCATCAGAATAAAAGGCGAGGCAGCACAGTTTGAACAACATCTGGTAATTCCAAAGAGATAGTGTCACTTGAAGAACAAATGAACCTTTAGTTAATAAAATCTCCCCCTGACTGACAAAGATGGCTTTTTGTACACACGCAGGATCCATGATAAGTAGATAGTGAAGCGTTGATAAAGAGCACTGGATTCTTACAAAGGGAACTCATTGCCGCCCATGTTTAAATAAAGACAGGGTTTATTACTGGTCTTTTATGAATCACGATAAATTAAATGTCCTGAGTTCTGGAGGGATAAAAGATTTAAATTATAATTCTGAAGGCCATGGAAGCTGTGCTGTTCTCCAAACTCTCTAATGCCTCAAAGAAAAGAATGATATTACCAGGACAAAAATGTAGCTGGTTTCAGTGATGAGGCCTTTCATCTGGTAATACCTGAATTAATAAGGTCAACTCTCCTATGTTCTGACTCTCTATGACTCCAAGCCTGTAGTTAGCCTATATTCAAAGTATAGGCTGGATCTACTAAGAACCAGGCAGTGGGCTAGACATTTGCCTCTAGAAGCGATGAAATGTCTAGAGTAGTGAAATCTGTTAAATGTCAATGTAAATTCACACAAGTCTCTATGCAACACACACACACACACACACACACACACACACACACACACACAGAGGCAGATGTATAGACACCCAGAGGGGTGATAACCTTCCATACATGAAGAAGTGGACTTCTTCCCTTCATACAGTCAGAAGCCATACTTCACAGCATACATCTTGCCTTTACCACACCACCTTTGTTATTAACGGTTTTTGTAACTATTGATCATGTGCAACCAATCAGGTTTTGGGTACAAGTAAATTAATTCGAGAGAAAACTTTTGTATAATTGGATCTCAGTCAATATGCAGTGATGGAAACATTCTCTCCTCCTCAGGAACTCCAGATTTTAAAAGAGTATTTATGATGAGACAGGAATAATCATAATAAATGGACTTCTGGAGAAGGTAACAATTACAGCCTGGCCCTCTTCATATTATCATGAGAGGATAGATGTAGGAAAGTTCTCAGAAGCTGCACTGAGCCTGCAAATCAAGAGACGATTCTTAAGTTTAGAGCCAGGGCGCGGGTCCTCTGCACAGCAAAGGGCCAGGAGTCAGTGGAGCAGTGGCGAAGTTCACTGACATTGGCCTTGATCGCCTCTTTCTTCTTCACTAAGTTTGCTCCCTAGGGTGGCTTCTTTGGGCTCATATCTTACAAAAACTCGTCATTTTTAAAATCGCTAACAAACAAATCGTTTGTTACTCTGGAGGTCATTAATAGACATGAGGGTGTGAGGTGGGGGGCAGGACACGTCCTCCCATGCCCTATCTTTCCATGTGGAGGAGTCCTCTAAGGCATGGTTCCAGGGGTCCCCATTTCCTCCCTCCTCCATGCCTAAGAAGGAACGGTTTATCTGATTGGTTACTTTGGGGAAAGGACCACGCATGCTCAGTTCAGTCTCCTAGGCCATCTTTCACATTCCCCGGCTGATAAAAAGGGTGCCTTCTGGTCCCCTTTCTTAGTAATGAGGCTCAGGAGTGTGCAGACGATGGGGGAGAGAAAGAAGGGATGGAGGAGGAAGGAAGCTGCAGGTGTTTCCTCCATCAGTGACTGACGGGTAAGTCTGAACACATCAGGAGAGTATCAGCAAGCCCATTCGGTCACAGTTAATTTGGATTTCTCTCATTAAGAAGCTAACAGCTTTTGATTGCCGGTTTAAAGGCAGCAGCTTCCTCGAGATATGATTCCTACACCCTAAAATTCACCTATTCAAAGTGAACAATTCAATCATTTCAAGCGTACTCACCCCTGCGATTCCCGCCAGGATGTCATCTGAAAACACGTCCATCACCCCAGAAAGAAACCCCTGCAGGCCTGCAGTCACTCCTCATCACTGTCCTTATGCCCAGCCCAAGGCAACCAGGAATCTACTTTCTGTCTCCATAAATTTGCCTCGTCTGGACACTTCATACAAATGGGATCAGAACCTTGAAAACATCAGGCCAAGTGAACGGAAGTGTGGTCACTGCCCTTGTGCCCTCCTGCTATGCTTCCTTCTCACTTGGTCCCTCCTCAGAAGGGAACTGAGGGCAGGCTATTGCAGTGCAGTTTCCACGGAACTAGAATGGTTTCTTGGGGCCCATCCTCCCGCTAACTAACCTGGTCTTTAGCACTTCACAAGTTTCATTTCATAAGGACATTAAACTGCCGTATTAAGGTCAGCATTCATTTATCCACTCATTCATCCACTCTGATTTTCCAAACACATTTTTTTGGTCCCTAATATGTCTGCCAGACCCTGAAGATCCAGAAATGAATAAAACCTGGAACCAGCTCTCAGGGAATTCACACTTAATTATTAGGAATGATTTAGGTACAGTTCAGTTCAGTCGCTCAGTTGTGTCCGCCTATTTGTGACCCCATGAATTGCAGCACACCAGGCCTCCCTGGGAGAAGGCAATGGCAACCCACTCCAGTACTCTTGCCTGGAAAATCCCATGGATGGAAGAGCCTGGTAGGCTGCAGTCCATGGGGTCGCTAAGAGTCGGCATGACTGAGCAACTTCACTTTCACTTTTCATTTTCATGCATTGGAGAAGGAAATGGCAACCCACTCCAATGCTCTTGCCTGGAGAATCCCAGGGATGGGGTGGCCTGGTGGGCTGCTGTCTATGGGGTCGCACAAAGTCAGACACGACTGAAGTGACTTAGCAGCAGCAGCAGCAGGCCTCCCTGTCCATCACCAACTCCCGGAGTTCACTCAAACTCATGTCCATCAAGTCGGTGACGCCATCCAGCCATCTCATCCTCTGTCGTCCCCTTCTCCTCCTGCCCCCAATCCCTCCCAGCATCAGAGTCTTTTCCAATGAGTCAATTCTTCGCGTGAGGTGGCCAAAGTACTGGAGTTTCAGCTTTAGCATCAGTCCTTCCAAAGAACACCCAGGACTGATCGCCTTTAGAATGGACTGGTTGGATATCCTCGCAGTCCAAGGGACTCTCAAGAGTCTTCTCCAACACCACAGTTCAAAAGCATCAATTCTTCGGCGCTCAGCTTTCTTCACAGTCCAACTCTCACATCCATACATGACCACTGGAAAAACCATAGCCTTGACTAGACAGACCTTTGTTGGCAAAGTAATGTCTCTGCTTTTTAAGATGCTATCTAGGTTGCTCATAACTTTCTTTCCAAGGAGTAAGTGTCTTTTAATTTCATGGCTGCAATCACCATCTGCAGTGATTTTAGAGCCCCAAAAAATAAAGTCTGACACTGTTTCCACTGTTTCCCCATCTATTTCCCATGAAGTGATGGGACCGGATGCCACGATCTTAGTTTTCTGAAGTACAGAATTGTATAAAATGTATCAAATAGATTTCCTGGAATTAAGTCCAAGGACTCTTATTAATTCAGTTCATTAGGGAATTTGACATCCCCTACAGCTGCTATCTCTGTGACATTCTCTCAGCCTTCCGTGACACTGTCCTGGCCAGTTTCACTTGACGCCACCCTGCCCCCCTTCTTGAAGCCCTTCTAGCCTCTTATCTTCCAACCACTCATTCAAGTGGTCCTTCCTTAAGGCAAGCTTTTCTCTTTTTTTCCCCCTATCGTCCTTTCTTTGGGGATGTCATCCATTCTCACAGTTTCCACTATCACTTCCATGGCAGCCTGTGAGTAGCATAAAAATGAGTAACACAAAACAAGAAGCACTGAGCATCCTGCAAGGCAGGAGGCCCCAGTTTGAATCCCGGGACTGGAAGATCCCCTGGAGAAGGGATAGGCTACCCACCCCAGTATTCATGGGCTTCCCTAGTGGTGCAGATGGTAAAGAATCTGCCCGCAATGCGGGAGACCTGGGTTCGATCCCTGGGTTGAGAAGAGCCCCTGGAAGAGGGCATGGCAACCCACTCCAGTATTCTTGCCTGGAGAATCCCCATGGAAAAGAAGCCTGGTGGGCTACAGTGTATGTGGTCACAAAGAGTTGGGTGTGACGGAGTGGCTAAGCATGCACAGCCTTTGAGCTAAGACTTGAAGGACATGCCGGATTTGGGTGCTGGGTTTGAGGTACATATGCCTACATGCATTGATGTATGTGGCACCAGATCCTACCAAATAGCTCTGCCTTTCCCATTTTGCCAATATCAATTCATTAACATATCTCCAAAGAGCAAAGACTCTTTTTCCTATCTGATACATGCTCACAGAATGCTCCTATCCACTCCACATAATATCCTTGGTATTGGCCACCTCTGCCTGCACTTTACGATCTTTGTTTCAACCCAGAAGCCGCTGTCACCTCTAAATCGGCGGCTTCACAGCAACTATTGATTTATGGCAATGGCCCTTCTTGCCTGTGCACACCTCGAATCTGTAGAGTGAGAGGAGCCCTGGAAATATTTATTCAGACAGATAAAATCCCCCCTATTTAGCAGAACTGACTTCCATGACCAGTGGGAACATTTCGTTACCTAGGGACATTCCACAGGATTACAGAGCGAGGCTCTAACCGAGACTGTAAGTCCCTGCCACTGAACTGTCAAAATAAATAACAATAAAAGCCAACCCTCAGGAAACAGGGGGGCAGTTGATGCTTTTTCTCTAGATAAACAAATCATTTTTATTTTTAATTGAAAAAAGAGTTCAATATATGTTACCTAACAGCATATCATATGTTTTGCTCTGTTTAGTATAAAACAGATGATTTTCCTAGACATGCTCTATTGTACTGGACTCCACAGGTGGCATGAGTGGTAAAGAATTTGCCTGACCACGCAGGAGACACAGGAGATGCAATGCCTGGGATGGGAAGATTCCCTGAAGGAAGAAATGGGAAGTCACTTCAGTATTCTTGCCTGGGAATTCCTGTCTACAGAGGAGTTGGGCAGGCGACAGTCGCAAAGAGTGGGGTCGCAAAGAGTGGGACATGACTGAGCGTCCAAAACTCACATTTTGAAGAACAGTCAGAAATGAAGGTGGGGTGGGTGATAGAACAGGGATTTCAGGCAGGAAGAAGAGAAAAGTATTTAGGGGCACTTGAGAGCAATGTTTTAGATTCAGGCATTGAGACTTCTCGGGTGGACTTGAAACGGTTACGTCTCCCTTTTTATGTCCTTGGCCATGCCACACAGCTTGCAGGATCTTAGTTCCCCAACCAGAGAATGAACCTGTGCCCAGGGCAGTGAAAGCACTGAGTCCTAACCACTGCCCACCGGGAACTCCTGCGACGGTCACTTTTCTTTTTTGTCTCGTTTTCAGATCTACACAATATCCCTTATCTGGGACAACGCCTTTATTCTATTGTACATTAATCTACTTAGTTTAGGTGGAGCTGTACACCTCCCCTTCTACTCTACTCAATAAGGATGAGACTCAAGACCAGCCAATCAGAAAAGCCAGTCCTATAGCAGAGCGATTTGTTCAGGAGCAGGCACATGATTCAAACTAGCCAATCAGAGGCTTCCCTGGGATTGTGGGAGGTATCCTCCAAAGGATGCTAACTTTTCAGAGGACACAGATGGCTGAAGCCTATGGAAACCTCACACCAAAGAGGAAGCAGACCCAAGACAGAAGCAGAGTCCATGTGATATCATTAAAACTTGAGCCTCAGCCACGAACACTCTGGCCACCTGATGCAAAGAGCTGACTCCCTGGAAAAGACCCTGATGCTGGGAAAGACTGAAGGCAAGAGGAGAAGGGGGAGAAAGAGGATGAGATACTTAGATGGCATCACCAATTCAAAGCACATAAGTCTGAGCAAACTCTGGGAGATGGTGAAGGATAGGGAAGCCTGTTGTGCTGCAGTTCATGGGATCACAAAGAGCTGGACATGACTGAGTGACTGAACAACAACAATAACAACAAATGCCTGAAGCCCACCTCTTTGTGCTGCCCAGTTCCACCACCCAGTCTTTTCTCTTTTCTTCCCATCACTTCATGGGAAATAGATGGGAAACAGTGGAAACAGTGTCAGACTTTATTTTGGGGGGCTCCAAAATCACTGCAGATGGTGATTGCAGCCGTGAAATTAAAAGACATTTACTCCTTGGAAGAAAAGTTATGAGCAACCTAGATAGCATATTAAAAAGCAGAGACATTACTTTGCCAAGTAAGGTCCGTCTAGTCAAGGCTATGGTTTTTCCAGTGGTCATGTATGGATGTGAGAGTTGGACTGTGAAGAAGGCTGAGCGCTGAAGAATTGTTGCTTTTGAACTGTGGTGTTGGAGAAGACTCTTGAGAGTCCCTTGGACTGCAAGAAGATCCAACCAGTCCATTCTGAAGGAGATCAACCCTGGGATTTCTTTGGAAGGACTGATACTAAAGCTGAAACTCCAGTACTCTGGCCACCTCATGCGAAGAGTTGACTCATTGGAGAAGACTTTGATGCTGGGAGGGATTGGGGGCAGGAAGAGAAGGGGATGACAGAGGATGAGATGGCTGGATGGCATCACTGACTTAATGGATGCGAGTCTAAGTGAACTCCAGGAGTTAGTGATGGACAGGGAGGCCTGGCGTGCTGCGATTCATGGGGTCGCAAAGAGTCGGACACGACTGAGCGACTGAACCGAACTGAACTGAAGCTTGATTTTTTTTTTTTTTTGGCAACTTTTTTTTTTTTTTCAGTGAAAGAATCCTGATGAAATTAGTGCCTAAATATCCTGTGACATAATGCATTCTCATTCTGTACTGGTTATACGTTTCCTTCTTATAACAAAAACGACCAAGCTTCAAGAGATGCTGCACACTTCCTCCACTTGCTCAGTATGAAGAGCACCTTTGGGTTTCCCAGGTGGCTCAGACAGTAAAGAATCTGCCTACAATGCAGGAGACCCAGGTTCCATTCCTGAGTCGGGAAGGTACCCTGAAGGGGACATGGCAACCCACCCCAGGATTCCTGGCTGGAGAACCCCATGGACAGAGGAGCCTGGTGGGCTACAGTCCACGGGGTCACACAGAGTCAGACACAGTTCAGTGACTTTCAATTCAGTTCACTTTAGAAGCCTCAGCTCTGTTCTCTGAAGCACTGCACTGTTTTCTAAACTGCCAAAATGATTCAGACCCCCATCGCCTGTTTGACACTTGTTGCCATCTAGCAAAAACCAAAAAAAGTCTCAAAGAGCAAAAAATAGCTATGAAATGGAAAGACTGTAAATAAAGTAATGCAATACCCAGAGACTAACTATGTCAGAAGCATGTTGGCAAAGTAACACATTACACTGGATTAAATATAAGCTACCCTTCAGTATGTAAAATGTGTATATTCTTTACAGGATGTTAACAAAGGTACTTGCAATTCCCAGTGAATAGTTCCATTGAAGTTATCCATAAGATTTCTTGTTCAGTCACTATGTCGTGTACAACTCTTTGCCATCCCGTGGCCTGCAGCACGCAAGGCTTCCCTGTCCTTCACCATCTCCTGGAGTTTGTTCAACCTTATGTCCATTGGGTCAGTCATGCCATCCAACCATCACATCTTCTGTCACCCCCTTCTCCTCTTGCCCTCAATCTTTCCCAGCATCTGCGTCTTTTCCAATGAGTTGAACAAAGGATTTGGAGCTTCAGCTTCAGCAACAGTCCTTCCAATGAATATTCTGGGTTGATTTCCTTTAGCACTGACTGGTTTGATCTCCTTACTGTCCAAGAGACACAAGAGTCTTCTCCAGCACTACAGTTCAAAAGCATCAATTCTTTGGCACTCAGCTTTCTTAACAGTTCAACTCTTTACATCCACGGACAATTACTGGTAAAACCATAGCTTTGACTATACAGACCATTTTCAAAATGATGTCTCTGCTTTTTAATATACTGTCTAGGTTTGCCACAGCTTTTCTGCCAAGAAGCAATCGTCTTTTAACTTCATGGCTGCATCACCATCCACAGTGATTTTGCAGCCCAAGAAAATAAAGTCCATCACGATTTCCCTTTTTCCCCCATCTGTTTGCCATGAAGTGATGGGGCCATAAGATAATAAAACCTAGTGAGAAAGAGCCCTTCCCATCCATGTGTATCAAGGTAGTCCTCCTCTTCTCATACCAGCTAAGGGCCCACCACAGGCTGACACACAGAAATAGTCTGGGGTTTAATAAGCATCCCAGCTGTGAGAAACCCTGTGATTTAGACGCCATCTCTTTCCAGAGTTCAAAGGACTCACATTTCAAGGCCAAGGTTTAGATGCAAATATAAGAGACGTGACCCTCAGGAGCCTGGGGGGTGGAATCAAACATGACCAGGAAGGACTCCTGCTTCCTGCCTAAAAGAAATGTGTCCAGGAGTAGTTCTTCTCTGATCTCTGCTTTAGAAAGCTCAGTCTTCTTACTGGAAACCTCGAAAAGCTGTCACATTTATTATATTTCTGGAAACCCGTAAATGATGAGTGTTTCTTCCTTTCCTCTTCCTTCAAGAGAAGAAAGGGGGCTTCCCTGGTGACTCAAATGGTAAAGAATCTCCCTGCAATGCAGGAGACCTGGGCTCGATTTGTGGGTGGGGAAAATCCCCTGGAGAAGGGAATGGAAACTCACTCCAGTATTCTTACCTAGAGAATCCCCTGGGCAGAGGAGCCTGGAGGGCTACAGTCCATGGGGATGAAGAATCAGACATGACTGAGAGACTAACATAGGCACAAGAGAAAGAAAGAGAAAGTGCTATTCTGCCTGACTTCCAGGAAGATTTCTTATGTGGAGATATTTATATCGCCACAAAAACAAGAAAAAAATGACCACAATTGGTCTGTTGTTATCAGCGATTAAATATACTTTATCTAATTACTATGGAAGATGGCACCATTAGACAATCATCTCTGATGAACTGATCATCATCAGTAATTTATGACCAGTTCCTTTAGTTAACTGTCCTCAGGAAGGAGAGTAAAAACCATTTGTATAGAAAAATAAGTAGTCATTACCAACAGTGGAATTTGTTAGGGATGCGATTATAAATCACTAGCCAGGGCTGGTAATGATTCCTGGGAAGAGAAGACAGTGAAAGCAACGCAGATACTTCATCCAATTTTAGGGAATTCTTCGCAGGAAAGAATCCTTCATAACGAATTTTCTCCCACCAATTAAAATGAAGGATGGCTTGTCTCCCTTTAAAAGAGTATCAGATGCTTTATTCTAAATGCAGTAGAGTAGAGCACAGGAGGAATAATTTCTGCTTTTGCATACAGAGCTGGGCTTCCCAGAGGCGCTCGTGGTAAAGAATCCTCCTGCCAGTGCAGGAGACATAAGAGACCTGGGTTCCATCCCTGGGTTGGGAGGATCCCCTGGAGGAGTGCATGGCAACCCACTGCAGTATTCTTGCCTAAAGAATCCCATGGACGGAGGAGCCTGGCGGGCTACAGTCCATGGGGTCACAAAGAGTTGGACACGACTGAAGCGACTTAGCAGGCAGACACGCTAGCTGTGAAACACAGATGCTGCCACTTCAAGATTCTGCCATCCTTCCCCAAGCTCAAAGGCATTGAGTCTATTTAATCAAGCTTTGATTTTAGGGCTGGTCCAAAAACCAAGCATGGACTTGTGAGTGCTGATCTATATTTGACCTTGGCAATACCGTAGTTGCAAGCTATGGAACCTTGGGTGCCTTAGAGAAGCTTACGGCTCTGTTTATGAAAAGGGAATGAGTTGAATTGTGTTCCCTGACAAACAATACGTTAAACTTCTAACCCTCTGTATCCGTGAACATGACCTTATTTGCAAACAGTCTTTGCAGATGTATTTAAGTGAAACAAGATCATTAATTAGGGTGGACCCTAATCTAATGGCAGCTCTCCTTGTAGACAGGGGAAAATTTGGACATACAGACAAAAACACAAATGAAGGGAAGGTGATATGAAGGCATACAGAAATAACAAGGGATGACGGAGGCAGAGATAGGAGTGATACAGTTGTAAGCCAAGAAATGCCAATGATTGCTGATACACCGTCAGAAGCTACTTAGAAGCAAGGGGAAAAACCCTACAAGTTTCAGAGGGAGCATGGCCCTGCAAAACCCTGACTGTAGGCTTCATGCCTCCAGAACGTTGATCAAATAAATTTGTATAGTGCTAAGGTAGCTGGTGTTTAGTACTCTGTTAAGGCACCCCAAGAAAGCACATACTTTACAGGATCCTTGAACAGAAGAGATGAGAAAGGGTTTGGGCTATAACTAGGACAATGTTTGGCAGGTGATATGTATGCAGTGAGAATGCCTGTTCAAGTGCTTTATGAAAGATGGCCCAACCTTGACCAACAGGAGTCAATTACGACACAGACCATAATAGACAGTGTCAGGAATGCACAGTATTCAAGCTGAAAGAGCCCTTGTTTGGGCATCAGAAGTTTGAGATTCAGACCCAATTTTTCCACTTCTAAGCCTTTATCATGTTGGATTTTAAACTATATATCTCACCTATACATTTGAGACAGTCTGGCCCACACCTTCCTTGCAAAGATGCTGTGAGTTTCAACTGGCGTAACACACAGCAAAAGCCCTTTGTGTTCAAGCAGCTCTGATGGGTCCCAGGGATAGAGTGGTAAGCAATTTAATGAGAAAGCACAGTAACAAATCTGCAGTTATAAACTAGAATGGGAATAATGCAGAAAAAGAAGAGAATGCAATGAGCTCTTTGGGGTGGTGGGGAGTTATTGGAGGGTAGAGAATGCCTCAATGCCAAGTGTAAGCTAAAACGCAGTGCAGGAGTGGGCCTTGCAGGGGACTGTGGCAGGAAGCACCCTGGAGCGGAAGAAAGAGTACACATTTCCAAGACTAGACACAGCATAGGGGTGACTATGGTTAGAGCCTAGGAAGGGAGAGCTGGAGAGAGGAGAGCTGGAGAGAAAATCAAGAGGCCAAATCATGTTGAACAGCAGACCAAGTTTATCCATTTTTATTTTATCTGAGTTTTTATTCATGGCCGGGAGGGTGGAAGGGATGTGGTGAAGTGACCTGATTTGCATATGCAAATGACTGCTCTGATGATTATACAAAAATTGGGTCGGGAGACCATGGAACAGGCAGACTGGCTAGGAGGTTAGCAGTCCAGATGTGGGTAGCTGCGATCAAAGCAGTGACAGTGGGGCTAGGAAAAAGTGGACAGATTTTGAGACATTATTTGGAAGAAAGCCATTATTACTACTTTTATCTCCTAATTTAATTCAACTCAGTCCTATTGGAATGCCTTGTGCCACTTCCCTGACAGATGGTCAGCCTGTAAAAAAAAAAAAATTCATTTAGTTTAAACTGAATAACCTATGTTTAATCACCCCTTTCCAGATCTCCTGTAAAAAATAAACCTTAATTAATAATCTTAAAAGTAGATATGTGCAAATAATGCTACGGGGCAAAGATAGCTGATTTTAAATTAGATCAAGCTTAATAATAATGATATCAACATTGGGTACCTTCTACTACTAATTCTATGTGCCTGGTATAATTTAGCGTATTACTACTTTAGTTCATTATATTTTCTCACTATAACTTTTGAGAGATTAGTATTACAATCTCTATTTTACAAATGAGGAAACTGAGGTTCTGAATGCTTTCAAAGGCACACAGTTAGTACAGGATTGACATGAAGTGAGTGAAATTGTAGGTTTTATGGTCCTCAAGTGCATCAAATCTCTTATGGGGAACCATGAAGCTAATGACAAGGGCGTTTGAAACAACATGATTTGAAGCAAAAAAAAATCCACAATATGAATAGTCATTATAATTGGTGATAACGAGACAGAGTTAAATTTACACATAAAAATTTCTATGGAATGTTAAATTACAGAACTTCCTAGATACCAGTTTACCTAAACTGCACATTGAAACTGAGAAATACTTTGGGTACAAATATTTTCCAAGTGTTTCCAAGATGGGTCACAGGGCAAGACTCTTCCACTGCTGTCTAGACATTCTTGCTTTGAATCCATTCAATGCTCTTGGGTAAATTTCTTGTCCCCATTTATGTAATGGCCCAGAAGTATCTCTCTTTCCTCAAAGTGGGGCCGAAGTACTAGAAAGTGGATGCCAACCTTAAGTAGGACTCACTGCTCTCTGAGTGAGCAGCCTGGCAGTCACTGGGCAACTATGCTTTAAATACTGTATTAATGCTTGAAATGCAGAGACAAACAACACTCAGCAAAGCATTTCCTATACAGGTTTACACCTAGCAAGGTAAGAGATCACAGTCATGGTACTTTTCATGATCCCTCTCATTGGTACCTTTTAAGCTTAAGAGGAAAGTGTTCCGTGTTTCTTTGGGTTCCAATGCCCCCAATGACCTTTATCTCTTGCCCTCCCATTGCTTTCATTTTTCCCACACAGAATGTCTTGCATAGATACTCCTCCTCCCAGGAAAGGCCCTGCTGTAACATCTCAAAAAACTCATCTTACAGAGAGTGTTTCAACAGAGCCCCTAACTTCTTCTGAGATAGCCTCAGCATGAACTTCAGGGAAAATGTTTCACATAATCCTATAGATTTTCCCCCAAAGTGCCTTCCTCTAACCAGTCAAAAGTCATCCAGGTCAGAAGGGTGTGTAAGTGGGAGGAAAAAAAAAAAAAGAAAACAGAGCAGCAAAGGTCTTCTTGAGTCACAGCAAGATATAAAAATGTGTAAAGCCCAGGATTCAGGAAAGAAAGGTCTGAGAGAGAAAGAAATAGTGTCCCAAGCTGAGCCAGATATCATTGTTAAGATAGAAAATATTTCTTCAAGTAGCCATTTTTCAGGTCCATACATAAGGATGAATATCATCCAAGAGGTTTCTGCTGTTCCATCTTTTGATGTCACAGACAGTCAAGCATTTTAATGATGGGCAGCTGCTACAACGCCCAGGATTCCTGAATTCATAAGCTAGAGTCTGTAGGGAAGAGACACTGTACTATGAATTTTAAACATTAGGCCAAGAAAATGTTTTTCCCCATGTAAAAAATTCTTCAATCAAAGGCATGAGGTACAAAATGTACCACATTTTGAGAACACCTCTCATCAGCTGCTAAAACACTGAGCTTGTTTCCTTTTGAAGCCAGCAAAACTATTGATCAAAATTGCCTTGGATGTAATCACTGCTACAGGATGGACTAGCCCAGGGAAGGAGGCAGAGGAAGAGGAATGATAAATACTCGAGTGTCAGGGAGCAGGGAGCTGTCGCGCTGTGATGACAAACACCCTTTCAAACTGTGACTCAACATTGTGTGGTCCCCATTAATGTACTCGGAGGAAGTCAATGGCAGGTTAATGATGTTCACAGACAGTCTTACAAAGAAGATGACGGTGGCGCCCCAGAAGACAGAGCCCGTGTCTAAGACCGTGGCCCCACGCAGGGAGGCTGATCACGCTGTTGCCCACTGAGACGTCTTCTTCCAGCTCTTGATCCCCGGACTCAAAGGAACTCAAGCAGCAGGGTGATGGGAATCTGCGCCCAACCCTGAATTTAATCCACTCCACAGCCCGGCCGCATGTGAGATGTTGCTCAAGAAGGAAGAAAGAAACAGATAAGCATCTGCCCTCTAGTCGGCCATAGCTTGCAAATCTCCAGGTTTATTCCAAAAACCAGATGTCAGTCAATGGTGTGAAATGCTAGTTGCACAGCCTGATACAAACTTTCCTTGGGTCAATGCATTTAGATATTCATTATTAATATGAAAAATTAAGTTTATTTTTAAGTCTTTTGGTTCACCTTTTGGGTTTCCCTGGTGGCTTGGACAGTAAAGAATTTGCCTGCAACACAGGAGACCTGGGTTCGGTTCCTGGGTTGGGAAGATCCCCTGGAGAAGGAAATGGCAACCCACTCAGGTATTCTCGCCTGGGAAATCCCATGGACAGAGGATCCTGGTGGATTGCACTCCAGAGGGTCACGAGAGTCAAACACAACTTAGTGATTGAACAAGAGCATCACTCAGTCCTTCCACTTCGCATAGTAAGGGCCGCCTGCCCTGTTTCATAAAAAACAGAGACACTTAAGGCTCTGCACAGGACTCACACTGCTGGGGTGTGGGTTCCTGTGGTATATACAAAAAGCAATAAACTTGCCTTTCTTCTACAATAGAAAATTTTCATTCTTCGGTTGGCTGTCTGTGGAGAAAAGTTTCAAAAATTATACTTCAAGTTTCTCTGTCTATTCAAGAAGGCTCAAAATGTTCAAGATGAAGTATAAAGGTAACTAACAGCTAGAAGGAAAATGTAAGAATTATAGACGTTTAAAAAATTAAAAGCAGTTATTATTGTGCAAGCAGATCAAAACCATACAATAGGGGAAAGAAATAGGGCAGAGATAGGAACAATAATAGCTAATACTGAGTGCTGTGTGCCAGGCAGTGTGCTGAACACTTCCTACACAACCTGATTTAAACGGCAGACATTCCTAGAAGCACTGCTCTTAAGATTTGTTTGGGAAAGTGAAGGCACAGGGGAACTGACTGACTTGTCCAAGCTTACACACACAGCAAGTGGCAGAATTAGGGTTGAAAGCGATCTCTGGGTCATACTGGGCATAAACCCTGAGAAAACCACAATTCAAAAAGACACATGGACCCCAAAGTTCACTGAAGCACTGTTTACAATAGCCAGGCATGGACATAACGTAAATGTCCATTGACAGATGAGTGGGTGACGAAGACGTGGTACATATACCCAGTGGAATATTACTCGGCCATAAAAAGGAACACAATTAGGTCATTTGTAGTGACGTGGTTGGGCCGAGAGTCCGTCACACAGAGTGAAGCAAGTCAGAAAGAGCAAAGCAAATATTGCATACTAATACATATATCTGGAATCTAGAAAGATGGTACAGAAGAACCTTTGGCAGGGCTGGAACAGAGACGCAGATGCAGAGGATGAACATGCAGACATGGGTAAGGGGAGGGTGGAGCAACTGGGAGAATAGCACTGCCATATACACACTACTGTGCGGGAAACAGACAGCTAGGGGGAGCCTGCTGAGCACAGGGGCTCAGCTTGGCGCTCTGTGACGACCCAGGGGGCGGGACGGGGGGCGTGCAAAGGAGGCTCAGGAGGGAGGGGACTTCTGTCTTTGTTGTTTTTTACTGGCTAAGTTGCGTCTGACCATTTGCGACCCTATGGACTGCAGCACAACAGGCTTCCCTGTTCACTGTCCCCTGGAGTCTGCTCAAACTCATGTCCGTTGAGTCAGTGATGCTATCGAACCATCTCACCCTCTGCCACTCCCTTCTCCTTTTGCCTCCAGTCTTTCCCAGCATCAAGGTCTTTTCCAATGACTCAGGTCTTCGCATCAGGTGGCCAAAGTATTGGAGCTTCAGCTTCAGCAGCAGTCCTTCCAAAGAAATGGAAGGGTTGAATATTCAGGGCTGACTTCCTTCAGGATTGAGTGGTTGGATCTCCTTGCAGTCCAAGGCACTCTCAAGAGTCTTCTTCAGCACTACAGTTTGAAAGCATCAATTCTCCAGCGTCAGCCTTCTTCACAGTCCATCTGTCACATCCATACATGACTACTGGAAAAACCAGAGCTTTGACTATACAGACCTTGTTGGTAAAGTGCTGTCTCTGCTTTTTAATATGCTGTATAGGTTTGTCATACCTTACCTTCCTAGGAGCAAGAGTGTCCAAAAATTCCAATGGAGGTTTTCTGCCAGGGAAGAGAGCCTCCATGGAACAGATGCGTTCTGCATCAAAAGTTGTCATCTGCTCCTTTTCTGGGATTGGAAGAGTCAGCCTTGTGGAGGGAGCAATGGGGGAGGACTCTTATTTGAATCATACAGGACCTGCCACATGAGAGAATGAACAGAATGCCTGGGGGGAGTGGAGTACCTGGGCTCCTCAACCTCCCCACCTGGTCCTAGATAAGAACAGGCAATGGATCATGGTGATGAGGAAATAACCACTCGATTCTAAAGCACTAAATTTGGCACCATTTCTTATAATGGCGACTCTATCAACAGGCACAAAAGAATTGGAATTTAGCAACTAAGACAGAAACTCTGGAGGAAACACTGGGGAAAATCAAGATGCACTCAGAAAAAGGCAATAATGAACTCATTCATCAAAAGGGACTGAGAATTCTCACGTTAGTCATGCAGTCATACTCAACTCTTTGCAATCCCATGGACTGTAGCCTGCCAGGCTCCTCTGTCCATGGGATTCTCCAGGAAAGAGTACTCTAGTGGGTTGCCATTCTCTTCTCCAGGGGATTGTCCCCACCCAGGGGTTGAACCCCAGTCTCCTGCATTGCAGGCAAATTCTTTACCATCTGAGCCACCACGGCAGCCCAACATATTAAGAACCCTCCCTGGAAACTGTTTTCCACACCCTTGACAATGCTTCTTACTTTCTTTCCTTTTTTTCTTTAAATAGCCATCCTTGTGGGTGTGAAGTGATATCTCCTCGTGGTTTTTGATCTTCATTGCTAGAATGACTAATGATGTTGAGCATCTTTCCACTTGTTTACAGGTGATGCACATTGCACGTGTGCTGAATGAAACTGATTACACTGATTACAACAAAAACAAGTGAGAAAGCATAAATCTAAAAAAGACGGAATTAATCTACAAGTCACCTCAAAGTTCCTAAGAATACGTATTTCTTTACCTTTTTTAAAAATGTTTCTTTTAAATTGGAATATAGTTGATTTACAACGCTGTGTTAGTTTCAAGTGTATAGCATAGTGATTTAATTACACTTATTTACATATCTACTCTTTTCCCGGTGTTTTTCCATACAGGTTATTACAGAGTATTAAGGATAGTACTTTGTGCTAAACAGCAGGTCTATTTCATATATAGCTGCACGTATATGTTAATCTCAACCACCTAATTTGTCACTCCAACCATCTTTTCTCTTTGGTAATGATCAGTTAAAACAACATACCTTGCTTTATCATGTCCCATAGGTCATATTCTCCATGCAGCCAATTATTATAGATGATGATTTAATGTCATAGATAGATACAAGGTTGGCCAAAAGTTCATTCAGGTTTTTTATACCATCTTACACATTTATATGTCTTTCTATAACATCATATATATGTGTGTGTGCGCACACACACACACACTTTCTGAATTTCAGCATCCAACTAGTGCTATTTGCTGGCCTCCAGCTGGACCACGTTGCCTTCTCTCATCAGTTGCATGGCCTCAGATACTCAAGTAATATTTACTTAGGGTTTCAATGATGAAGATGGTACAACTCTAAACACTACACTCTAGACAAATCAACTTCATCTAAAGGCATTTATAGTCTCTGTCAGTATAGGCTTTAGGTGTGGTCTCTAAAATCAGACTGCCCGAGTTCAAATTCCATCTATATCATGTACTCTGTTACTAACCATGTGACTTGATTATGTCACTAAATCTGTACAGCCCTTCTGCTTATAATGGGGATAAGAACAGTGGCCCCTCGATTGTGCTATGAAATAATACAGTCACAACTCAATTCAGGCTTCCTATTCTATACGGACATCTGCTGTTTTTCTCCTCTGTAAGAACCTCTGCTACAGAGGCATCTAAGTACAAGTACGGTGATTCCTGGGTTAGACCCTATAAAGGGCTTCCCAGGTGGTGCTAATGGTAAAGAACCAGCTTGCATAAGGGGGCATAAGGGATGTGGGTTTGATCCCTGGGTTGGGAAGATCCCCTGGAGGAGGGCACCACAACCCACTCCAGTATTCTTTCCTGGAGAACCCCATAGACAATGGAGCTTCATGGGCTACGGTCCATAGGGTCACAAAGAGTCGGGTATTAAGCATGAATGAAGCCACTTAGCATGCACGCAGACCCTATAAAATCTGCTACTCATAGTGTGACACGCCAGCCATGTCAGTGTCGCTCCAAAGCTTGTAAGAATCTCTGGCTTCGTCCCAGACCTACCTATCCAATAGCATATACATCAGAAGAAGGTTCTCAAGTCATAAAGCCTGAGATGCATGAGCTGAGAGCAGGTGAAGAAGTGACTGCATTCCAGCATGTTCTCTGGAGCTGCAGCTGTACTTCCCAGTAGTAAACATGACTGCATGCTGGCATCTTCCCCAGGGACAGGCAGTGCATAGAGAGAAATCCCCTCCAATGAGCAGAGTATCAGAAGAAATCACCACCACTCCCTATGAATAGTTGAGCTATGCCATGCTCCTCTCCTCCGCATATGTGTAACATTCTGGAAATGTCATTTAAGTCCAATGAGTCAAATGAGCCATGGGGATGCATTACTGAACCTGCCCAACACTGGTAACTCCTGTATCATCAATGTCCCTTTCATCTTTCTGAATTACCCTTCTATTTAAATTGGGCCTAAGACACATGCTGGGCTTCCCAGGTGGCTCAGTGGTAAAGAATTCGCCTGCCAATGTAGTAGATGCAGGTTCAATCCCTGGGCCAGGAAGACCCCTGGAGAAGCAAATGGCAACCGTCTCCAGTATCCTTGTCTGGGAAATCCCACAGACAGAGGAGTCTCACGGGCTCCAATCCATGGGCTTGCAAAGAGTCAGGCATGACTTAGTGACTGAAAAACAACAACAAAGACACGCACTATAAAAATCTGGGGGTATCATACAGATCCAGGGAACCTCACAAGCCGTACTAGCTGAAGAAACACTGCCGTAGGCTCCCGGCTATAATTAGACTCATCACATGGCAGACACAGAAGGGAAATTGAAAAACGGAAAACAGAGGCCTCCTGGGCCCCCCACCGTCCTTCTGTGACAGTGCCCATTGAAAATTCAGCACATCGTCAAAGCCACATTACTCTGATGATGCGGAATTTATGAGGGATGTCCTATTTCACATTACGCGTTAACTTGAAGGCAACAGGGGAGGACACTAGGGGACAAAAATTAGAATGTACAGAACATTTGGAGTCAATTGCATGTACTCAGCTGCACGCTGGTAACAACATAAATTGCAAAGTGATATCTATTCTTTTTTCCCCCTTCCTATAAGCATAGTTGGAGACAGTGGAAGTTTTGAAAGACTTGACTATACTGGATATTTACCTTAAATCTGAAGAAGGAAGTACTTTTTTAAAATTTATTTTTTTCAGTTTGATTTTTTTTTAAACTGGAGTATAACTGCTCTTTGATTATTACTATACTCCAGGTTTTTAAAAAAATATTAAACTAAAGAAAATAATTTTTTTTAAGTGCTTCCTTCTTCAGACTTAGGGTAGATATCCAGTATAGTCAAGTCTTTCAAAACTTCCACCGTCTCCATGGACTATATAGTCCATGGGGTCTCAAAGAGTCGGACACGACTGAGCAACTTTCACTTTCACTACTTAATAATAGTCGCTTTCCAGTGTGTGTTAGTTTCCACCGCACAGCAAAGTGAATCAGCTCTCCGTAGACATGTATCTCCTCCCTGCTGAACCTCCCTCCCACCCTCTAGGTCATCACAGAGCTCGGAGCTGAGCTCCCAGCGCTATACAGCAGCTTCCCGCGAGCTCTCTAGTCAACACACAGTAGTGCATATATGTCAATGCTGCTTTTAAAATCCAAGCTTTTCTGTTTGCAGTTTTGCTAAAGGTAGATTGTGGTCCTGTGTTATAAATCAGCTGCGTGGCAACACTGACTAAGCATTTGGTGATAAATATCACTGGATTATCTTTGCTATTTATTGGGCGTCCATCTCCATGACAGAAAGGCAAGGGTCATGCCTCTAAATTTTGCAGAAAACCCAGAGGGAAATGGATAGAAGTCTTGAGTAGCCAAAAGAATAGATATATTAGAATGTGACAGTTCAAGGTAAGTTTCAACTTAAGAGAGAGATTACAGGAAGAAGGAAGAAATAGGAATATTAATAATGGATTCTAAAAAGCCATAGTGCCACCATCCCAGGAAAAGAGAATACTGAAGGAGAGGGTGAGTGGGCGTGGCATACTCAAAACAGTCAGTAAATGATAAAACACATGTACATCGGTTGCTACAGCCCCAGAGGAAGAAGGCAGGGTCTCTCTGGAACGGCCATGCCTTCAGAGTCCACTCAAAGAGCCGTGACTTGAAGCCTGAGAGATGTATACAAGTCAGGATTCCTTTAGAAGAAGCTCAAAGCAATTCATTGATTGGGTCATTCATTCACTCATTCAAGCAAGATGCGTTTCACATTTGCACCAGGCCCTTTGCCCAGGTGGAAGATACACTGGTGAATAAATTAGGCTTGGCAACAGTTCTCAGAGATCTCTTAAGTAATGGGAATTAAAAAAAAAAAAATCAAGCCAATGGTTTTAAGACATTGTTCTTGGCAACCGTAAACCCTGAATGAGTATAGTTCATCTAAACATACCCTCGGCATCCATTCCATCAAGCTCTGGGTTTTGGCTCTAATACTTCTGTCCTTGTGTTGACAGCTTTAATGTCTGCAAGCTGGTACCTAGGCAATATGGGAGGCTCTTATGTCTGCTGGACAGAACAGAACACGTAATTTTCCAGGAGTAAGATCAGTCTTCTTAGTTAGGAGTCTATTCTCAAGAAGTCAGAATGACTTTGTATAATAACAAGTATTCCTCAGGGACATCAAGAGACTCCCCCTTGGACGGACAGGGAGTAAGAAAGATGTGACCGGTGATCATGCTGGTGATGCTAGGGGCAAGGAGTCAGACTGTGGTCTCTTATTATCCACATGGGCAGTCTGAGACCTCCGCTTCTCCACATTCAACAACACATTCTAGCAACAGAGCCAGGCAGATGGGAGTAGGGAGGGTAAATTCACTAAAAAAAGAAAACAGAACCTCAGTTTAGACAAGTGGGTACAGTAATTCCCCTACATATGGACAAGTTTCATTCTGAGAGCATGTTCAGTATTAACATCAAATTTGTGCATTAAGTCCAACAAAGTTAGCCTAAGTAGCCAGCTAACTACAGCCATGAAATTAAAAATCACTACACTCCTTGGAAGGAAAGCTATGACAAACTTAGACAGCATATTAAAAAGCCAGAGACATCACTTTGCCAACAAAGATCCATATAGTCAAAGCTATGGTTATTCCAGTCGTCAGGTACAGATGTGAGAGTTGGACCATAAAGAAGTCTAAGCCCCGAAAAACTAATGCTTTCGAACTGTGGCGCCGGAGATGACTTTTGAGAGTCTCTTAGACTGCAAGGAGATCAAAACAGTCGATCCTAAAGGAAATCAACCGTGAATATTCATTGGAAGGACTGATGCTAAAGCTGAAGCTCCAATACTTTGGCCACCTGATGTGAAGAACTGACTCACTAGAAAAGACCCTGATGCTGGTAAAGACTGAAGGTGGGAGGAGAAAGGGATGACAGAAGATGAGATGGTTGGATGGCTTCACTCACTCAATGGACATGAGTTTGAGCAAGCTCCAGGAGTTGGTGATAGACAGGGAAGCCAGGGGCGCTGCAGTCCACAGGGTCGCAAAGTCCACGGGGACACAACTGAGCAACTGAACTGACTGAACAAAAAATAAAATTTAAAAAAAAAACCTTTTTAATCCTATAGTACAGTACCTTGGAAATTATAGTACAAGCTACATCACCACTGTTAGAAACTTGTTTCCAGATATCCTGGGCTTGAAATAAAGACTCTGTACTACTGTACTCAATGCACGCATGCCTGCTAAGTTGCTTCAGTCATGTTCAACTGACCCTATGAGCTGCGGACCTCCAGGCTCCTCCGTCCATGGGATTCTCCAGGCAAGAACACTGGAGGGGGTTTCCATGCCCTCCTCCAGGGATCTTCCCGACCCAGGGATCGAACCTGCTTCTCCTTCGATCTCTGCACTGCAGGAGGATTCTTCACCGCCGAGCCACCTGGGAAGCCCCACTGTACTCTATTCACTACCATAAAGTCCACAAAAGCACAGCCACTCATAGAGGACACGCACAGGTGACAGTGTGCGCCAGACAAATGAACTAACTTAGTGACTGAACATGTGAACACACGTTCGCATCTTTGAAAGTTTGCAACTTGAAAGTTCAGGGGTAGGGGACTCGCTGTACTGAATTCAGAGAAGGGCAGGAAGGCTAGAAGAGGAACCCACAGCAGAAAAGAATAGTGCCCAGGGTGTGCAGGTGCCAGAGGGAGCTTGGAGAAGGAAAGAGACATTGACTAAAACTAAATGTCACTGGAGGAATAACCTTCATAAAGAGGATGGAAGTGAGAGGAAGAGGAGTGCTCAGGAAGCACGGAGAGGTCAGAGCAGCCCTTACAGATAAATACACCCTGAGGCAGAAGGGGACTGCAGGCTTCTCCAGACATCTAAGAGAAGGGAAGATGGGCAATGCCGGGAAGGAGCTGCCCTAAAACACAGGCTGGGGCAGCTCTGAGCCCTCCAGATGAGAGGACAAAAATCTATTGGATTAAGAAGGATGGATCATCACTGTTTGGTGGTCCAACAACTGATTCACTTCCCTAACAAACGCAAGATTTGTTTTAGGGGAGTGATATCTCCCTCCCCTTGTGCAGGCTTGGCGAGACCACAGACGGGTGGCCTGTCTTCCCACTTTGAAAGATAAAGAGCTTCC
Source organism: Ovis aries (assembly GCF_016772045.2). Classification (NCBI taxonomy): domain Eukaryota; kingdom Metazoa; phylum Chordata; class Mammalia; order Artiodactyla; family Bovidae; genus Ovis; species Ovis aries. Next base: position 5,987,376 of record NC_056077.1, on the reverse strand, counting down.
TGGAGGCACCTTCTGTCAGATCTTGGTTCTCCCTGCCAGAAGTGGATTCAGTAAGGGGGTGTCTGTGGCCTGATCTTGGCCAGTGGAAAGTGCTCTACTGGGCTCGCAAATTGAACAGAATGACAGCTGAACAGAAGACATCGTTGGAAGTTGTTTCTTCCATACAAGACACCTGACTATTGCTCTGTGATGGTCATGCCACTCCACACTGCATGTGTAGCCTCCTCTCAACTGTATAAGCTTCCCAGTAACTGCTAATAATAAGCTTCCCAGTAACTCCATGGCTATAGCCCATGGAGTCAGCAACGAGGCAGACAGGACTGAGCGTGTACATACACACACCTCTTGGCTTAACACAGGCGGAATATGGGTTTCTGTTGCTTGCAACCAGTGATCCTTAACTGGTCTACATATTTGAGACTGTCCCTGTAATTAACTGCAATGTTTAATTTCACTCCTTTGAAAGCTGGGTTGATAGTCATACATGAAGGATAATTACTTTGTTCTCATGTAATCCCTTTTGATGTTATGAATCTCCATTAAGCAGCCATGTGTGGGTCCACAAGGACCTTTTTCTACCTCCCAGGAAGGCAAGACAAGGGCTATCACACCACATATGCTCTGAAAAGGAGCCATTCATTATACAGAAATACAGAAAATTAAGGACACTTTCACTGAAAAACTACTCAGCCCACAACTGAGTAGAATATCGGCTCCCCTGGTGGCCAAATGGTAAAGAATCTGCCTACAACACAGGAGAGTTCGATCCCTGGGTTGGGAAGATCCCCTGGAGAAGGGGATGGCTTATATAAACCAAATACAGATATTTTCCAAAGGCCAATGGTATGAATAGTAAAAACTATGAAAAGCAAAAGTTTTCACCATGTTCCCATATTCATAAGAGTCTGTCCCTAATGCAATTGTCTTAAGACAGGTACAGGTTTCAGGAGGAATCTGGCAATAAGCATGAGGGTTTAAGAAAAACGGATCATACGGGACTTCCCTGGTGGCTCAGTGGCAAAGACTCCGAGCTGTCAATGCAGGGGGCCTGGGTTCCACCCCTGGTCAGAGAACTAGATCCCACAAGTTGCAATTAGGAGTTTGCACGTGGAAACTGAAGATCCTGCCTGCCACAACTAAGAATCAAGAAGCCAAACAAATAAATATATATTAAAATGTGATCATATATCAAAGAGCGCTGGCACCTGCTCCCCACCTCACTCAAGAAGTCAGGTGTCCATGCAGTGAGTGTGTGAGTGTGTGTGTGTGTTCAGTTGCTTCAGTCATGTCTGACTCTTGGAGACCCCCTGGACACTACTCTGGTGGTGTCTGTCCACTCTACTCTGTCTGGACTGTATCCCACCACACCACTCCGTCCATGGGATTCTCCAGGCAAGAATACTGGAGTGAGTTGCCATTTCCTTCTCAAGGGGAATCTTTCCGACCCAGGGATCAAACCTCCAGTCTCCTGTGTCTCCTTCATTGGCAGGTGGATTCTTTACCACTGAGCCACCTGGGAAGCCTCTTATGCAGTAAGAATCCCATGCAAATACCAGGAGTGCCTGAAAGAAGGGGAACTGAATTTTTTCCCAGTAAGATGCCTGCTGCTGCAACAAACTTGATGGGTGTCTGAGGGACACAGCTAAGCACAAGGGCAAAATAGAATGAGGGAACACCATCAGACAGACTGGGAGCGGCGGAACAGTGGAACAACTTTCCATTCTACCATTTGGCTCAGGAAGCCTGAGTGAGTTGGCCGTCACTGACAGAGTTCTAGCAGAAAGGACTGGGCTTGAGCCAGGTTGCCAGCGCATCCCTAGAGGGTCACCTGCGTGGCCTGTGGGATGTATTGTTGGGATAGACACCAGGGAGGAAGCTGAATGAGGTTTGGCTGAAAATGGATTTTCCACAGGGAGAAACTGAGGAACTAGGAGGTCCCTGCAAGTCTATCTGAGGTATCTTGATATTTGTGCATCACGAAAAAAGGGGACTAGAATATACACCAAAGAAAAACCAGGTAAAGTGCAATAATCAGAAGCAAGAGGAATACAACAGCACTATTGGTATTTTTTTTATACTTTAAAATTTTTAATCATGTAGTGATAAAAATAATGTATGACTAAGAGTATGAGATAATAAGGTATTTCTAAATTATGAACTAACAAAGATAAATAATTTTATCTGCAGGAAAGATAGCATTATGATATAAATTCTTCAAATTAATTTTTGAGGGAGTATAAGTTGTTTTATAATGCTGTGCTAGTTTCTGCTGTACAGTGAAATGAATCAGCCATCTGTGTATATACATATATATATATAGGCTTCCCTTGTAGCTCACTCGGTAAAGAATCTGCCTGCAGTGCAGGAGACCCAGGTTTGATCCCTGGGTTGGGAAGATCCCCTGGAGAAGGAAATGGCAACCCACTCCAGTATCCTTGCCTGGAAAATATCATGGACAGAGGAGCCTGGTGGGCTGCAGTCCTTGGGGTTGCAGAGTTGGGCATGACTGAGTGACTAACACTTAATATAATAATATATATATTTCCACCCCCTCCCTTTTGAACTTCCTTCCCATTCAGGGCACCACAGTGCATTAAGCACAGTTCTCTGTGCTACAAGTCAGTGAGTGAAGTGAAAGTCGCTCAGTCATGTCTGACTCTTTGTGACATAGACTATACAGTCCGTGGAATTCTCCAGGCCAGAGGTAGCTGTTCCCTTCTCCAGGGAATCTTCCCAACCCAGGGATTGAACCCGGGTCTCCCACATTGAAAGCGGATTCTTTACCAGCTGAGCCACAAGGGAAAGCCCAAGAAGACTGGAGTGGGTAGCCTATCCCTTCTCCAGCGGATCTTCCCGACCCAGGAATCAAACAGGGGTCTCCTGCACTGCAGGCAGATTCTTTACCAACTGAGCTATCAGGGAAGCCGCCGCCGCTGCTGCTGCTGCTGCTAAGTCGCTTCAGTCGTGTCCGACTCTTGTGAGACCCCATAGACAGCAGCCCACCAGGCTCCTCCGTCCCTGGGATTCTCCAGGCAAGAATACTGGAGTGGGATGCCGTTTCCTTCTCCAGTGCATGAAAGTGAAGTCACTCAGTCATGTCCGACTCTTCGTGACCCCATGGACTGTAGCCTACCAGGCTCCTCTGTCCATGGGATTTTCCAGGCACTGGTACTGGAGTGGGGTGCCATTTCCTTCTCCATCAAGGAAGCTACAGTATGTCATTTTACAGACTTGGATGGACCTAAAGAGTGTTATACAGAGTAAATACAGAAAGACAAAAACAAATACTGTATATTGCTGCATATATGTTGGATTTAGAACAATGGTACAGATAATTGCTTTTACAAAGCAGAAATAAAGACACAGGTGTAAAGACCAAATATATGGGTACTAAGAGGGAAAGGGAGGTGGGAGGAATGGGAGATTGGGATTGACACATATACACTACTGACGTGTGCATACGTGCTCAGTCACTCAGTCATGTCCAACTCTTTGCGACCCCATGGACTACAGCCCGCCAGGCTCCTCTGTCCATGGGATTTTTCAGGCAAGAGTACTGGAGTGAGTTGTCATGTCCTCCTCCAGGGGATCTTCCCAGACCAGGGATCTAACCCACATCCCTTGAGGCTCCTGCATTGGCAGGAAGATTCTTTTCCCACTGAACCACCTGGGAAGCCCAGTATTTAAAAAGATAGCAAATGAGATTATACTGCATAGCTCAGGGAGCTCTACTTAACAATTCCATTTCAGAGTTTGAGAGCCAGAACCCAGTCTCTTCCTTCTTGCCCCAAAGGCATGCAAAGTCCTCATCCTCTCTCTCCAATCCAAGACAAAAAAAGGGTGCAGAGGAAGAGGGAAAACACTCCCCTCACCTCTTCAGGCTCTAAAGCTGCAAGTTTGACTAGTAAAAAAGAGAAGGAATTTTCAAAACAACATGTTGCTTTAAAAAGAGAAAACGACAGGCATGAATTCCAATTGAGACTGTGCTAATAACTGAAAGTAACCAGAAAGTTGAAAAATGTCCTTAAGATGTTATTAAGGGATGGGGGTGGGGGGGAATTATGCAATCCAGCACAGCTGGGAGCAGAGAGTAGAGAAAAAGAAAACTAGCTTATGTTTATACCCCACTGAGCTGAGACTGTTCCATAAGCTGGTGATGGTGCTTAGTAAAACTGTTAAATAAAAAGACCTCACTAAGGCACGCAATTTAGATTCTCAAGCATTAACACAACTGGGTACTTTTTAGGACTTTAAACACACACTTCCACTTGCGCTGGGGAGTCTATGCAGTCACTCAGCAATAATCCCTTAAGGACTAGTATTTCAATACACACATATCTCACTCCCCGTGATGATTATACTCCAAGTGAAAGTTGAGGCCTTGAGTTTTGTTTTGGATAAAGTATTTTTAATGCGGTGGAAGAGCTTGCACCCCTTGGAATATGGTTTTACCTAGACAATTGTTTACCAGGCAAATAACCTCACTTGGATGGCATCTTTTTTGAAAATGCCAAGTTATGTGGTTTGGGTTCCAGCCAGAGACACAGCGTCATTATATTTTTTAAAAATATTTTTTGATGTTGCCATTTTAAAGCCTGTATGGAATTTGTTACACTATTGTTTCTGTTTTATGTTTTGTTTTCGTTTTTGGCTGCAAGGCACTCGAGATCTGTGTTCTCCAACCAGGGATCAAACCTGCACAGCCTGAATTGGAAGGTGGGTTCGTAACCACTGGACCGCCAGGGAAGTCCCACCTTCATGACATTTTTAAGTTGATAAAAAGGTGAAAACAGGAATCTGGGGGTGGTTTACAGACAGGTTTTACCCACTAATTAGGTATTGAGTAAAATGTGTTTCTTCTAAGTTTCTGCTTAAGTGGATTCATTGTTCTTCGTGGGCAGAAAACAAGCTAATTGATAATGTCAAAACTTTGGTAGGTTTTACATGTCCATTCATAAACATCTGGTAAGACCTTCCAAGAGTATATTTTTGTTGTTATTCAGTCGCTAAGTCCTGTCCAACTCTTTGCAACACCATGGACTGCAGCACGCCGGGCTCCCCTGTCCTTCACCATCTCCCAGAGTCTGCTCAAGCTCATGTCCTGAGTCAGTGATGCTATCTAACCATCTCATCCTCTGTCATCCCCTTCTCCTGCCTTCCATCTTTCCCAGCATCAGGATTTTTTCCAATGAGTTGGTTCTTCGCATTAGGTGGCCAAAGTATTGGAGCTTCAGCTTCAGCATCAGTCCTTACTATGAATATGCAGGGTTGATTTCCTTTAGGATTGACTAGTTTAATCTCCTTGCTGTCCAAGGGATTCTCAAGAGTCTTCTCCAGCACCACAGTTCAAAAGCATCAATTCTTCAGCACTCAGCCATCTTTATTGTCCAACCCTTCCATCCATACATGGCTACCAGGAGTAATTTCTCTCGGCAGGAGACACCGGTGAGGTCTGAAGACACTTTTCATAGGCACGACCTGGGGAAGGGGTGCTCCAGGCAACTTGTGGGTTGAGGGCGAGGATGCCGCTGCTGTACAGCCTACAGGACAAAGGACAGCTCCCCGGGACAAAGAGCCTTCCACACTGTGGTTGAGCAACTCACCCCTGGCACATGATGCTGAGATGAATAAGGCCCTGTCATCAAGGGACTCCCAACCAAGATAAAATTTTCAAATCACATCTATCCTGCGGAACACACAGAGAATCATAGTGGCTATTTCTACCAGTTCCAAATATAGGCTGTGTGAAGGACATCTCCCGTCCCCAGCTGTTCACCAGTTTCTCCTGTTCTCTTTGGAGATGAGACTGTAGAAAACACGCAAATAAAGAGGGGGAAGACAAGGTCACTTTTTTATTGGCTCTGCAGTGACTGCGCTTTGATGGTGGTTTAATCCAAACATTTATAACGTGCTGGAGACTGTTCAAACAGTTAGGCAGCTTGTCAATTCCCTAATGAGTGAAGCGTCATGAATTTGGAAAGTAGATGTCTAGGTGTTTCGGAGAACGGCATGCAGCACCCCTCCTGGACATTTTAAGGAGATTAGCGGCAGAATGTTTACTGAGCAACTATAATGGTGCAAGGCAACTTGGGGAGGGGGGATAAAGACACTTAAAAGACAAGCAGAGTGGGACTTTCCTGGTGTTCCAGTGGCTAAGAATCCACCTGCCATTGCAGGGGACACGGGTTGCATCCCTGGTCTGGGAAGATCCCACATGCCACGGGGCAACTAAACCCACGCACCGCAACTGCTGGGCCTGCGCTCCACAACAAGAGAGGCTACTTTAAGGAGAAGCGCACGCACCGCACCTAGAGAGTAGCCCCTGCTGGCTGCAACTAGAGAAAGCCTGAGAGCCACAGTGAAGATCGACCACAGCCAAAAATTTAAACGAAACTTAAAAGGATAAGGGAAGAGAGTGACCCCGTAATGAGAATCAGGGTATAGGTAGAAGACGGGGAAGGAGGGATTCCAACTGGGCAGATCAGGAAAGGTTTTCTTAAGGTGGCAGGACTCTCGCAGTCTTTGAGAATGGAAAGGATTTACGGTCAAGTGGGAGGACGTTTAGGAAAAAGGAAAGCACACAGCAGGTCACACAGGATGCATGGAAAGGAAACAGAGCTCAGTTATGGGCTGAGAAAGGAGGCGACCAGGGAAGATGAGGCTAGAGTCCTGAATGGCCGGTGCAGGCAGTCTCCTGCAATGTCGACGTTTGCACGAGAGGCACAAGTGTGAACCTGCATTGCACGTGTCCCGGCCCTTCTGAGGGAGCACCTGTGAGCAGCAAACATCGCCTCTCCCAACATGGGCATATTAAAAGCAGAGACATCGCTTTGCTGACAATGGTCCATCTGGTCAAAGCTATGGTTTTTCCAGTAGTCATGTATGGATGTGAGAGTTGGACCACAAAGAAGGCTGAACGCCGAAGAACTGATGCTTTCGAACTGTGGTGCTGGAGAAGACTCTTGAGAGTCTCTTGGACAGCAAGGAGATCAAACCAGTCAATCTTAAAGGAAGTCGACCCTGAATAGTCATTGGGAGGTCTGATGCTGAAGTTGAAGGTCCAATCCTTTGGCCACCTGATGTGAAGAACTGACTCACTGGAAAACAGCCTTATGCTGGGACAGATTGAGAGAAGAAGGAGAAGCGGACCGCTGAGGATGAGGTGGCTGGATGGCATCAGTGACTCAATGGACACGAGTTTGAGCAAATTCAAGAGAAAGTGAAGGACAGGGAAGCCTGCTATGCTGCAATCCATGAGGTTGCAAAAGAGTCAGACACGACTTAGCGACCGAACAACAGCAAACGAGATAGTGTGTGTGAAGCATCTAGCCCACGGCTCAAACCTAAGTGCTACTTTACTGCCGGCAACCACGCTCTAAAGTGATACAGTATGACTGTTGAGTACACTGCTAGAGCCTCTTGGCTGGTGATTCAACTAAGATAAATTATGACAGAGACTTTCACAACAGTAGCGGGTGTGCTTGGTATTAATACAGAGAAGAGCAAGGGTCCCACCGGTCCTAATCATAATGGTTGATCCCATGTTCAGTTACTCAATGATCAGTGGCAGAAACATCCGGGCAAGAGCCACTCCTTTTTAACATGGGCATTAATTCACCGATCAGTGTGAAACTAGATGCTTTACTTAAGCTTTCTGCCAGAAGTTCCATTTCTGTGAGGGGGCTTCTAAGCAATCCTTTGTAGGACATACTGAGCTGCTGGGATAGAGTATGTCCAAAGGAAACTCTGGTCTGTTCCCAGCATAATGCTTCATACAGTCTTCACCTAAGAAGAAAGAGTAAAGACTGGGACAAATACAGAAGGATGCGCTTTGGAGGATCTGCCACAGAGGATGCTCATTTCAAGTCAATGTCACAGGTTCACTTCATCTTCTCACCCTATCACGTGTCCAAGGGATGAACGTTTGGCTATTTTAGTGATGAAAATGGCACCTCCGACCGCTTAATTCCATTTTTTGTCCAGCTTCGAAGATGGAGGTCTTGGTGTCATCTGCACCTGCCTTTCAAGCTCTGTACTCGGGGCATCACTAACCCCTCTGACTCTTTCTTCTCTTCCTCCCTCCCCTTCTATTTCTCCCCTCCTTTTCCCTCCTCATCTGCTCATCAGCTGACACAGGTGTTTCCTATTAAACACGAATTTCCTCAAGAGCCCCCCTCCCTTTCTCACTTAAGTACGAACATCCTTAACTGACTTTCAAGACACCTTTAAGGGTAACTTTCAAGATACCTTTTCTTAGGTTCTTTACTGGCAGTTCTTTACTGTAACCTTAGTTAAATATTAACCTGGTAATTAATATTAACCTATTTATGTAATCCCCCCAGGCAATTTGTGATTCCTGAATAGGTAACATTTAACTTTATAAGCCACCCCCATATCTTCCCATCACCTAAATTAATAAAAACAGCTTTATCCAGAATCACTCTCCTTGTGCCAAGCTGAGACATATTTTGTAGTCTTTTAACTGTCCTATTTCATTGACTAAAGTTGATGGCTTCATAAATATTCTTTTTCAAAAATCCTCCAAATACGATGGAATTATGCATTTTCTGATGAATGGCCGGGCTGGGTCAAAATTAATCCAAGATGGGAAGGTGGTTTGCCATCAATATTTTAACAAATATCATCTCTGGAAATAGGGCATTCCCTATCACGTCTGGATTAATAGCACTTTACTTCATGATCTGTTCTTTGGGGGTGGGGCAGAGGTTTATCTTCTTGGGGGACGTAGAGAATGTTCATCCTCATTTTTCAGACACACACACTACAGGTCCCCTGAGCACCATTAAAATGTACTGCATAATCTCTGGGAATTGATTCAAAGAAAACAGATGCCATTTTTTCTAGATGCAAGGGTGTTTTTATTCTGCTGAAATCTCCTTCCACTTTCATTAGAAAACAAATATTTGGCGTTGTAGAAGCTGGTCGATAACCTTGGTGAGAACGTAGGAGCTGAACTCAATTTCTGGGCTTAGATGTCCAAGAGTCCGACTGAGGGACCGTTCTCCTTCCAGTAACTCATTTAAGACCAAGACATAGGATGAAAATGCGCAAGACATAAGGATTGATTTTCCAAATTCCAATCTTAACCCCTCCACTTTCAGACAACAGGAAGACTCCTCATTATTTAGTTTTAAGGATAGTAATTTTCAAGGAGATAAAGATGACTGATATTTGAGGGAGCATATCTAAATTTAAGCTTCAAAAATTAGCATACATCTGTGTGTGTGTGTGTGTGTGTGTGTGTGTGTGTGTGTGTGTATGTACACATGTGGTTTATCCAAAGAAGGCTATAATCAGAAAGTTTCCTTAGCTCCTAAGTTCCCCTTGGAAACACAATATGGCCTTAACATGCATGCTTGCTGGTGTTATAAATAAAGAAGAAAGAATGGACGGAGCAGAGAAGAGAGAAGGGGGGAGGGGGAGGGAGGAAAGAAGAGAAAGAGAAAGAAAGAGGAAGAGAGGGAGGAGGAAGGGAAGAGAAGGAAGGAAACATTTAATTAAAATTAAACTAGAGGAGCAATGTAATTAAGAGTGGAAAGTCTGAGAGAGAAGCCTCAGGCTTGAGAAATTAACACGTTGTTGTTGTTCAGTCACTCAGTCCTGTTGGACCCTGCATGAAGGGCAGCACTCCATGCTTCCTTGTCCTTCACTATCTCCCGAAGCTGCTCAAACTCAACGCATTGAGTCTAAGATGCCATCCAGCCATCTCGTCCTCTGTCGCCCCCTTCCCCTCCTGCCCTCGATCTATTCTTTAAAGTGCACATACACCTCTTCCTTGACCAGTACGTGACACTAACGCCTGTAAGTTTCCCTGTTATGATTTCTGCTTGCGATAATGTTACCAATATTCTATTGTTAGATATTTTTTGTCTCTATTTTTTCACAATTACTGAAAAACACCACACTGAACAGCTAGGATACCCATGTTTCCCACCTGCCTGATTGTTGCCTTACAAAGTCTCTGTTCCCCAAAGTGGAATGACTAGGCTAAAGGGTCTAAACAAGGTGAAAAGGTTTTGATACAAACTGACAAACCTCCCTTCCAAAAGTGCATGCCAGCTGACGCCTCTCTAGTGGCTGTAGAATTACTTTCCCCGTACGCTCTTATTAACCCTGGGTATCCATGGCTATTTTATTGATATTTAAAAATTATTTTTCTGAGCAGTATCTGTCTGCTTTCTGTTGATAATAGGATTCCAATTTCCTTTGGGGGAATCCCTGCTGCCCTACTGGACAGAGGGCAGCAGGAGGGTTAATCAGATGTCTCAGTCTCCCCAAATCAAAGGACAGGCATGTGACCCAATGTAGGTTACTCAGAGGCTGAAAATTAATGGAGTTCACTCTTTGCTCGGATCGTGTCAAGATAGAACTCAGCAGGGCTCCTGCCACTGAGGCCCCTGGAACTGCCCTGGCCCCTGCTCTCTTCCACCCCAGTCTCCACCTTCCCCTTCAATCCACAGGGGTCTGTATATCCTTTTTACTTAAGTGACCCAAGCCACTCTTTCTTGCTTGTAACCAAATAGGTCTACAGATATAGCAGACTGGTTGAGCAATTCCACTGTCGGATTTTTACCACGTGTCCACAGACTCTGTATTAACTGTGTTGTGTGAGCTCAGTCTCTCGGTCGTGTCCCACTATTTGCAACTCCATGGACTGTAGCCCATCAGGCCCCTCTGTCCATGAGATTCTCCAGGCAAGAATACTGGAGTGGGTTGACATTTCCTCCTCCAGGGATCAAACCTGCATCGCTTGCGTCTCCTGCATTGGACACAGATTCTTCCCAGGACAGGGATTATTCATCCCAGTAGAGAGATCGGTGAAAGAGACAGCTCCCTCCCTTCTTGGCAGCAGAGGGGCTTGGCTGGTTTGGCAAATCAAGTTTTCTACAGTAGCTTCTCACCCAGAAGGGAGAAAGTGGTTAGAATAAAGCTGGGGTCCCCGACCTCCAGGATTGAATGCCTGATGATTTGATTCAATATTAGAAGGAAAAAAAAAGTATACAATAAATGAAATGAGTTTACATCACCCCCAAACCAGTCCCCTTTCCCCAGTTTGAGGAAAACTTGTCTATCATGAAATCAGTCTCTGGTGACAAAAAGGTTGGGGACCACTGGAATAAAGCATCTATCTTCTCACAGTCCTTGAGAGCCCCCTGAGAAAAGAGTTTTCCCTTAATTTTCCTGTCCTTCTAGGAGGTAAGCCAGGGAGAAAAATCTGAGTTTGTGTGAGCTTCAACTCTGGCCAAATGGCATCCTTGCTTCTACTAGTTTCAGGGAAGAAGGAGGGACAACTTCTGCTACTTCTGCAAACTGTATCAATGCAAACTTTACACACATACATGAAAGTGCGTGTGTGTGTGTGTGTGTGTGTGTGTGTGTGTGCTATTGCTGTTGTTCCATCACTCAATTGTGTCTAACTCTTTGTGAACCCATGGACTGCAGCACACCAGGCTTCCCTGTCCTTCACCATCTCCCGGAATTTGCTTAAAACTCACATCCATTGAGTTGATGATGCCGTTCAACCATCATATACTCTGCCACCCCCTTCTCCTCCTGCTCGCAATTGTTCCCAGCACCAGGGTCTTTTCCAATGAGTTGGCTTTTCGCATCAGGTGAATACTCATGTACACATAGACCTGGGCTTCCCTAGTGGCTCAGACAGTAAAGAATTTGCCTGCAATGTGGGAGACGAGGATTCGATCCCCGGGTCAGGAAGACCCCTGGGAGAAGGAAAGGACTCCCACTTCAGTATTCTTGCCTGGAGAATTCCATGGACAGAGGAGCCATGGGGTTCCACAGAGTCGGACACAACTGATCGACTAACGTGTGTAAACACACACACACACACACACACACACACACACACACACACACACACACACACACACACATACTGGTAGGATATATACTCCAAAGGGCAGGGGCTCTAGACAACCAGAGGCCAGACTAGGGCAGCATCAGTGAGACCCAAGAGCGAGAGGCAATGGGACTGGGCTGAAATCCATCTCCCTGATGGATGGTCCAGGATGTCTGAACATTTTTGAGAAGGAGCAAAGTAGCAAACGGAGCATGACCGAATCTGAGTCAGGCCGCTGGGACCCTGAGGAAACTGTCTAGAATCACAGAGCCTCATTGTCCCCATCTATAAAATGGAAACAAATTAGTTTAAATAACACAGTTATTTAAATAACCTGACCCAACGCTGGTTCTCTGCTCCTTTCTGAATGAACCTCAGCTGATGCCCCGCTGAAGGGTTGGGACTAAACAGTGAACCCATCAGCTTTCTCGTTCCCCAGCTATGTTATCTGCAATGATTTTGTTTTGTTCTCCTGAAGCCAGATAAAGATCTTAACCACCATTTCCTTCTAAAACTGTGCTTGGCATTTGGACCACACAACCCTCAATTTAATCAAGACACATCAAATACCAACCATATGGCTGACTATCAATCTCACTCTCACAGACATCCTAACAGACAAATCCATCTTTCCATCCACCGCCGGAACAGCAACATTCCAGGGAAGAAAGAGACCTTAGGAATATCTACGATTTGAATTGGTCCAACAGACACAAAAATGAACGCACTGAAACCAGCGAGGCGTCAAGGACATTGCATTTCAACCTGGTGGGTCTCATTTCTTCTAAACGTAAAATGGTCCTCGTCACCATTATCATCAACATCATCGTCAGTGTTAGGGCCTGAGATCCTACAGGAAACGTATTTCCTGTGCAAATCATGCTCAGGTACTTGAAAAAAAAAATTGGAAACTGAAGTGATCAGCAATGAAAACAAGCTAAAATTTTAGTCCTTGAAAAGAAAACATTGTGGGCTTAAGGGGACATGGCAGAAGGTGAGGAGGATGATTTGAAAGTCAAGTCCATTATGGCCTAAGACAGGCTTTGGAGTTTGTAGGGGATTAAAAAAAAAGGGGGGTTGCTGTATTTCAGCAATAGAGCCCTGGGTTTTTTTTGTTGGTTTTTTTGTTTGTTTGTTTGTTTGTTTTTTGTTTTTTTGAGTCACAAGTCTGAAAGGCCCAGGGCAAGCACTCTCTGAAACATAAAGCATTTCTAAATTCTCCTTGAACATAAATCCTCAAATCCCCTCCTACTTCAGCAGTGAAGGCATGAGAGCAAAGGCTGCCAAAAAGAAGCCAGCCAGGATCGGGGTGATGATGCTGTCAGAAGTAAGAGCGCTTTGCTTCTCTGTCCAGCTGGGAAAGAAGAAAAAGAGGCTTGAGGGGGTAATTAACTGTCATGCATAAGATTAATTGACGACCCTCCAGTTTTGCCCTAAACACAGATGTATGGGGATCAGGACGCAACCTTGAATGCCAAAGGTGAAGGGAGAATAGTTATTTCTGGATGAGAGCAAACTGAATATGCAGAAATGCGGGCAGTGTCAAGACACACGCAGTGGAGCTGGGAAGGCCATACATCATCACGCCCTTCGTGAAGTGGCTTGTCAGAAACTAGCCAAGGACTTCAAATAGGAGCTGGCTCATGCTGGCAAGTTTCTTGCTAAGAACTCATACACAAAGAGTCAGTGATCTCGTCACATGGGTTTGGAGTGGACATTTCTGTGTCACTATCTGGATAAATGGACTAAAAGGAATACTTCTCATGCCAGTATCTCAGGAGCAGGAAAAGAGTCTTAGAGCTCTCGATGCAGTCTGGTCCTCTCTCTCTGACCCCAGAGGATGTTCTGTGGTGGAAGAGAATAGTTTTCACTAGAAGATCTCGATATGCAAAGATCAGGGTTCTTTCTCAGATACGACGTCCCCATGTTAGCCACCATCTCCTTGCCTTCCTATGACCACACGATTCTGCGGAGGAAAAGTTTTCTCTTAAATATGGGAGGGAGTACTATATTTATAATACTAAAAAATGCATTTCTAATCAAAATTATCAAATTCCAGGGGATGAGAATGGAGAAAAGAAGAATTTTTGTTTTGCTCCCAAATGACTGGTGGTGAGTGGTCAACATCATTACAACAAACACGCTTTCTTCTAGAGCCTTTGTTAGTGAAAAGGTGTCTTTTTTCAATTCCATGAAAGCATTGGATTTTATTTAGGAACTGGGCACTGTGCAGTGTTTGGGTGCTATAAATGAATAAGCTTCGTACTTGAGAATCTCTTACTCTGAAACTATAGACACTTTTAAACACATACACCCAAAATAATCGTAACAACAAACAATACTTGTTTGATGAGTTCTGTTGAGTGTTTTACAATCACTGTTGTAATATCTTCGTAGCTATATGAGGTCAGCCGGAAACCTATGTCTATTTCAAAGATGAGGACACCGAGGCTTACCACTGCTTACTTAAAATCACCCACTTGGTACCAGGTAGAGCTGAAATTTGAAGCCTGGAAGTTTAAATAAACAACTCAGGTGTTCCTGTAGAGGTTTATGAAAAGATTGCATAAACTCAATTTATTTGCGAGAATGAAGGAACATTTTGCTGAGCTGACATTTGAGCTAAGTATCAAAAGAGAGTGGAATTCGTCCAAGACAAGACTGGGATGGAAGGCGAGCGGCTTTGAGTCGCTGAAGGAGGCATTCCAGATAATGAAAACAGGACATACAAGCACACTGAAGACGATACTAGCTGAGTGTTATGACTGTGTGGTCTAGAAAGGAAAGGCACTAGTGGCAAAGAACTCGCCTGCCAAGGCAGGAGAAGTAAGAGATTCAGGTTCCATCCCTGGGTTGGGAAGATCCCCTGGAGAAGGAAATGGCAACCCACTCTAGTATTCTTGCCTGGAGAATCCCAAGGACAGAGGGGCTCAAAGATTCAGACATGAATGAAGCAACTTAGCACGCACCTATACATTTGATCTTCTACCCTGCTCCTGGCACAGAGGTGCCTAAATTCCTAAAACACTTCGAATTTCCTGTCATAGGAGCAATAAAGGTATCTTTTGTGATGTTAGTGAGGTGACTTTTGGAAAGCCTTTAGGCAATCTAAGAACTGGGACAGGCTGTCAGGGAAACCCCACACCTGATGAGAGGGTTGGAACTTGGGGTACCTCAACTCCCAACCTCCAGGGAGGGAAGAGGGCTGGAGATTGAATCAACTGCCAGTGATCAATGATTTAATCAGCCACGAGGATGTCACGTAGTGGTGTTGAGTTTCTAAGTTGTGTCTGACTCTGCAATCTCATAGACTGTAGCCCGCCAGGCTCCTCTTTCTTCCACTATCTTTGCTCAAATTCTTGTCCATTTAGTCGGTGATGCTATCTAACCATCTCATCTTCTGCCACCCTCTTCTCTGGCCTTTAATCCTTTCCAGCATCAGGGTATCTTCCAATGAGTTGGCTCTTTGTATCATGTAGCCAAAGTACTGAAGCTTCAGCTTCAGGAACACTCCTTCCAATGAGTATTCAGGGTTGTTTTTTTTAGGATTGACTGGTTTGATCTCCTCACAGTCCAAGGAACTCTTAAAAGTCTTCTCCGCTACCAGAATTTGAAAGCATCAATTCTTTGGCACTCAGCCTCCTGTATGACCCAACTCTCACATAATACAGAATAGGAAATGGCAACCAACTCCAGCCTTGAAATTTCCATGGACAGAAGAGCCTGGGGGCTACAGTCCATGGGGTTGCAAAGAGTTGGACATGACTGAGCAACTGAGCAGACATACTCCTATAATAAGCCTCCATAAAATGCCAAAGGACAAGGTTCAGAGAACTTCCTCGTCGTTGAACATGTGGAATGTGGGGAGTGTGGCACCTGGAGGGGGCAGATAAGCCCCAGATCCTTCCCCCCACCTTGCCCCGTGCCCCTCTCCCATCTGGCTCTTCCTGAGTTATTATATCCTTTTACAAAGCAGAGATCTAGGAAGTAAAATGTTTCTGAGTCCTGTGAGCTGCTCTAGCAAGTTAATCAAGCTCACAGGTACTTCTGATTTACAGCCAGTCCGTCAGAAGCACATGGGACAAACGTGGACTTGAGATGGGCATCTGAAGTTTGTGTAGTGGGGGTATGGTCTGTGGAACTGAGCCCTTCAAGTGTAGAATCTGATGCTGTCTCCAGGGAGGCAGTCAGAATTGAGCTGAATTTTGGACGCTCAGCTGGTGTCTGAGAGTTGCTTGGTGGCATGTGGGATGCCCTCGCCCCACCCCACCCCCCCAACACACACACACAAACACACGGAGCAGGGGAGGTTTTCAGAAATGTGATGAGAAAGCACGTAGATTAAGGAGATGATGTGGTCTCAATCCTGCAGGCATGGGGAGTCACAGATATTGTTGTACAGCAGAAAGTAACAAAACACTGTAAAGCAATTACCCTCCCCCCTCCAAAACCGTAGTGGATGCTTTTGTTGAAGAAATGCACAGGTGAGCAGCTCTGTTCTCTTTGGCTGGTGAAGAAAAGTCTTTGGAGAAGTCTTGGTCATTGTGAAATGGGATCAAAAGCCCATGGACTTCACGGGATGGACTCTTCTAGAAAGAGCTCAGTAGACTCTCCGGTTTCCTGCAGAATCAAGATATTTTCAACAAAAACATTCTGACTTCAAGTCCAGATACTTCTATACAGAGAAAAGCCATGGGCAGAATTTGAATCATCACCTCTGGACAACGGCCTCTCAAAAAAATTTTCTGTCATGATGTCCTATAGTGCATGTTACTGATGCATTCTACCTGTAAATTACCAACGCTTCCACCTTTAAAAAAGCTAAAGGTTTCTTTCTTCACCAGGGAGTTAGTCAACATTAAAATTCTCTCTTTCATGCTGGTTCTCGCCAGGACAAATATCTCCGAGGACTATTCACAATGGACTCAATTTGACAATAATTATTCTCGGCAATGCTAGTTGGTCATTTCCATGGGCTCCTTGCCTCTGCAGGCGTGAACACTCATTTTAATTCCAATACTGTATGTTTCTGAATTCCCCCACGTCAGCTCAGTGCCCAGAAAGACAGAAGGAAAATTTCCAGGTCTTTTTTTTTTTTTTTTTTTGGATAAGATGTTCTCCATCTACCAAGAGGGACATATTTCATCCTGATGATAGGAATTTGGAAAAGCGCAGAGTGAACTTTAAAAAAAAAAAAAAAGGTTGCCTAGGGGAAGCCACATGGAATCAAGTTATACTGGCCTATCTCTCTTTTCTTCTTGAAAAGCCCTTAAGGGCCTGGTACTGAAAACTTCAAAATCACAGTCTGCTCTCCTTCCTTCAACTTTCTCTTTGTCGGTCTTATGGGTAGTCCCTGGAAGATGGACCGCTGTAACATTCCATCCACTGTAACACCAGCAAGAGTTCTGAACTTTGCCTCCAGTATCTACTCATGGCTAGGGCAAGAGGAGAAGGGGGTGAAAGAAGATGCTATGGTGGGATGGCATCATCAACTCAATGGACATGAGCAAACTCTGGGAGATAGTGAAGGATGAGGAAGCCTGGTGGGCCGCAGACCAAGGAGTCGCAAAGAGTCAGACAGGGCTTAGCAACTGAAGAAAAACTCACTCCCTCTAACCTCTGGGTCCCAGCTGCCTTTAACTTAGACAGTGCTTTACAAAAATCTTCCCTTCAACTCCATCTTGCAGCTTGTGACAGGGCGGAAGAAAAGCAGCGCATGGAAGGGCTCAGAGGAGTCCCCGAATTTTACACCCCAAATTATCATCAGTCAGCAACCAGTGAGCATTAAAGAGGCCATGTCTTGATTTTTGTTTCTTTTTTTTTTTTTGCACATGCAAAGCTTTGCAAGGGTGCCATGCTACTTAACAAATGACAGAAACCTTGAGCATCCCTGCCAGGCACTGGCAATGAACTGTTTTGTTTTTTTTTTTTTTCATAGGCTGGGAAAAAGAAGCAGAGTTTTCTCTGGGCTCAGATTTGGAGTTTCTCCAACCTTTAAACTTTATTGCCCAACAGAGTATCCAACTGGGTTTGTGGGAGGGTTAGAGACCATTAAAATGCATTTGGTACTACGTCTCTGGAGGAACCCGCGAGCTTTCATCCTTACTGACTTCTGCATCACATGAAATGCAATAGACTCTGATTTCTTCGGGAGTCAGTGAACCAATGAATGATAATAGCATGCTGTCATCTGTGCCTGCTGTCCCTCACCTGGTCCCCTCTGTGACCAAAAGCACGAGTTCCTTAGGAAAGGGGTTCAGGCAGGTCAGGGACTCTGCGTGTTGTCCGGAACAAGAGCTGACTTGCATGAGGAAAGCGGGAGTCGGCTTCTGTGGCATGGCATGTGACCTTCCATGAACAAAAGCCGTTCAAATCTCAAAAACACTTCAACTTGAAGTTCCTGAAAAGCCGCTTTCAGATCTGCCTGCAGAATCCAATGATGGTTCCATTATGGTTGTTCAATGCCAGCCACATGAGACCAAGGGGCTAATAAGAAACAAACCTTTATAATGAGAATGAGAAGGCATGTGTTTCCATGTTCCTCTTCTCTGAAGTATGACAATCTCTAGGTCCTTTCATTATGGTAAGTTGCTTCAGCCGTGTCCAACTCTTTGCAATCTTATGGACTGTAGCCCGCCAGCCTCCTCTGTCCAGGGGATTTTCCAGGCAAATGGAAAGTGGGTTGCCATGCCTTCCCCTCCAGAGGATCCTCCCGACCCAGGGATCGAATCCACATCTCATTAAGTCTCCTATAATGGCAGGCAGGTTCCTTACCACTAGCCCCTCCTGGAAAGCCTTTCATTATGGAAAGGCTCACGTAGCCAATTGTCTGAAGCTGGCTAGCCATCATCCACGCGTTTCTCCCTCACCATCAGAGCCGTAGTTTAGTTCCCATTTCCTCGAATTCAGCTTTCACTAAATCTTAAGTCCCCTGGCCAGCACCAATGAAACGTTTTACCAGACCATGTGATTTCACTGCAAGACTCTCTCTATATAAATATCTTGGAAACCTTCAAACACAAACATCTCTGTCACATTTTTGGAAGAAAATCAGTCGTTTCTCAAGGTCAATGGTAGACGTTAAAAATCTCCTCCAAAAGGATGGTGCCATTTGGAATGCCATTCAAGGAAAATCTTGCAAAAGGGAAACTCTACACTCCTTAGTAATGAGAAACTGAGAAGTGAGGCATCTGAAATTAATAATATTAATGATAACAAGCATGATCAACATCGCTATTACTCTCCCCCTCTTCTCCCCTCTCCTCCTCCTTATTGACAAATGTTTCTTTAAATTGAATTTGCACTTTAAAGTGTAACAAACACTCATTCTGTGAATCTAGTGAAAGAGTGCATGGTTTGAAGACTGAATGAGTGCAAACTGTGCTAGTGACCTTGACACTTTTTAAGATGAATAAGAAAGAGGCAGGGGCTGGAGCAGAGTGACGGAGGAACAGACCGCAAAGAAAGAGGTCTTTGAGGTAGGCAGGCAGGGACCAGATGTTCTGAAAGCCTATGGACCACAGTCATTTTTGCTTTGGTTTGGTCCGGATTGTTTTTGTTATTCTTCTAAGCATAACAGGACAACATTGAAGAAGGGGAATAACTGAATCGATCTACAGAATTTTTGGAAGCTTTTTTTCTTATTGTGGTTTAAATATATGTTTTTAATACATACACATACACATGCTGTTTTAGTTCAGTCACTAAGCTGCAACCGACTCTTTGCGACCCCATGGACTGCAGCACGCCAGGCTTCCCTGTCCTTCACTATGTCCCAGAGTTTGCGCATTTTCATGCCATTGAGTCAGTGATGCCAAGTAACCAACTCATCCTCTGTTGTCCCCTTCTCCTCTTGCCCTCAATCTTTCCCAGCATCAAAGTCTTTTCCAATGAGTCATCTCTTTGCATCAGGTGGCTAAAGCACTGGTGCTTCAGCTCCAGCATCAGTTCTTCCGATGAATATTCAGGGTTGATTTCTGATATATGTCTCAAACCTTCTTAACCACTTTTGAGCGTATGGTTCAGTTCTCTTAAGCCTGTCTACATGGCTGTCAAACAGATCTCCAGAACTTGTCCATCTTGCAAAACTGAAGTCCCACACCAAGTAAATAAAAATATCCCTTTCTCTCTTTCCCTAGCCTCTGCTAACCACCATTCTCCTTCCTATTTTTATAAACTTGATAACTCTTAATAATTTGTCTAAGTGGATTACTGCAGTATTTGTCTTTTTTGTGACTGGCTTATTTCACTTAATATAACATCCTCAAGGTTTATTTCTGTTTTAGCCTATGGAAAGATTTCCTTCCTTTTTGAGGCTGAGTAGTACCCCACTGAGAGTGGAAAAGTTGGCTTAAAGCTCAACATTCAGAAAAAGAAGATCATGGCATCTGGTCCCATCACTTCGTGGGAAATAGATGGGGAAACAGTGGAAACAGTGTCAGACTTTATTTTTCTGGGCTCCAAAATCACTGCAGATGGTGACTGCAGCCATGAAGTTAAAAGACGCTTACTCCTTGGAAGAAAAGTTATGACCAACCTAGATAGCATATTCAAAAGCAGAGACATTACTTTGCCAACAAAGGTCTATCTAGTCAAGGCTATGGTTTTTCCAGTGGTCATGTATGGATGTGAGAGTTGGACTGTGAAGAAAGCTGAGTGCCGAAGAATTGATGCTTTTGAACTGTGGTGTTGGAGAAGACTCTTGAGTGTCCCTTGGACTGCAAGGAGATCCAACCAGTCCATTCTAAAGGAGATCAGTCCTGGGTGTTCTTTGGAAGGAATGATGCTGAAGCTGAAACTCCAGTACTTTGGCCACCTCATGTGAAGAGTTGACTCACTGGAAAAGACTCTGATGCTGGGAGGGATTGGGGGGCAGGAGGAAAAGGGGATGACAGAGGATGAGATGGCTGGATGGCATCACCAACTCAATGGACTTGCATTTGAGTGAGCTCCGGGAGCTGGTGATGGACAGGGAGGCCTGGCGTGCTGTGATTCATGGGGTCGCGAAGAGTCAGACATGACTGAGCAACTCAACTGAACTGAACTGAACTGCAGTACCCCACTGCACGTGGAGACCACATTTTGTCTGTCCACTCATCCACCGATGGACACTTGGCTGCTGTGGATAGCTATAATGGCTGCTATTATGAACACAGGTGTGTAACGCATTTATGTTTTAAATAATGCTGGATAATGGCTTGGAGGAGGGCAAACACAGATCCTGAAGAGGCCAGGAGGGGGCTGTCACAGTCACAAAGGTGGCAGCAACGGTGGCTGGGACTAGGCTTGGCTGTGCAAACAGCAGGGGGGGACAGCCATGCACCTCGGAAGTCAGGGCTAAGTGACATGTGGACAGTTGAACAGAACAGACGAAAGAACAAAAAGATTCCAGTATGATGCCTATGACACAATGAGCCCAGTGCTTGACTTCCCTTCCCAGAGCAACCCTTCAGTAGAGACCAGCTGTGTATTACCTCCTGTTATCGTTCAGTCCCCAAGTCCTGTCCAACTCTTTGCAACAGTATGGACTGCAACATGCCAGGCTTCTCTATCCTTCACTGTCTCGCAGAGTTTTCTCAAACTCATGTCCGTTTAGTCAGTGATGCTATCCACCTATCCCTTTTTCTGCCACCTCCTTACACTTCTGCCCTCAATCTTTCCCAGCATCAGGGTCTTTCCCAATGAGTCAGCTCTTTGCATCAGGTGGCCAAAGTATTGGAGCTTCAGCTTCAGCATCAGTGCTTCCAAAGAGTATTCAGGGTGGATTTTCTTTAGGATTGACTGGTTTGCTCTCTTTGCAGTCCAAGGAAATCTCAAGAGTCTTCTCTAGCACCACAGTTCAAAAGCATCGATTCTTCGGGTACCCTTTCTTTAGAACTTTTATCTCAGACGATAATTACAGTTTTTGTATTGTGGTTATTTGATGTCCCCCCCATCTAACTTCCTTTCTTAACCCCACCACACTGTATATTTCAGGGTTACAGATTCCTTGCTGGTTTTCACTCAACATTTTCAACACCGACCCCAATACTTAGTAGGGTCTTGATATATTTGAAACAAATGAAAAAGCGAATTAGCAGGACTATTCATCTCCAGGAATTATTTTCCTGTGCATTAAATAAAGGATCCTTTCAGAAAGCCATTTTTTCCTAGTCATCAATTTGTGTATTTTTAGATTCTTTTTATAAACTGAGCTCAATTGAGTTATGCATGTCAGAGTGAGAATGAGTATCTGCAAGCTTCATGAGTCTGCTATTGACGGTGACATACTAAAAGTGACAACTATATAAAAGTGATTGACAGTCAACAGCTTAAAAGAATACTTCAAACCCATCCACCGAGCAAGAAGCCTCAAAATCAGGGCAGAATCCCCAAGTCCAGTGAAGAGAAAAACAATTTGAGTGGACTTTGCTTTTCAAATAGAAATACTGACTTGACACACTTTCTTCTGCTCTTGGACAATAAAGTTTGCGAGTCTGCAATCAAATGCATGTAAATGGAGTTTTCAGAAAACTAACGTGGCGGCGGGAGAATGCAGCCTTAGGATCCCTCACAGTCATCCATCTATCTACTATCGGGAGCTTTCAAAGCTCAGTGTATCTAAAAAGTAGGTGAGGCAGGTCTCAGGCTTACTTCTGCCTGCCTGTCTCCTTAAGCACCCTGCACGTTTAATTGAGCACCATTTAGTTTATCGTTAAAGAAGAAACCACAGAACACCCCTTATTCTACCACAGCTCTCATAATCTGTGCCTCCACCAGCCAGTGAAAGCATAAACTGGTGCCCACAGGACTGGGAAAACTAATGTATGAGGTTCTCAAGTGATCTCTAAAATAAGCCAGCTGATGTGTAAGGACAGAGGAGTGTGAAGTCAAAGCTGGAGGCACCAGCATCCTCGATCCAAAGCAAATAGATTCCCAACAGGAGGGCTATGAGGAAGCTCAGAATTAGCCACACTTGTCAGAACACCATTGGTGTAGGCCCCATCAGGCAGGTGTGCACAGCTCCCCTGAGATATGTGGGCTCTTATCTTGAGGATGCTCAGTGTCACTAGAGGCATGTGACTACCCTCCCTCTGGGCTGACATTACACTTGAAAGAAAAAGAAAAACTCTTTTAGCGTCACTGCTTAAACTTTGAAAGATAAGGAGGATGATCAGGTATAAAGTAAATAGAAGGCTGCACTTATGAAAGGAGAGACTACAGGCTTGGACTTAATGAAGTGAAGTGAAAGCGAAAGTCGGTCAGTCCTGTCTGACTCTTTGTGACCCCATGGACTGAACAGTCCATGGAATTCTCCAGGCCAGAATACTGGAGTGGGTAGCCTTTCCCTTCTCCAGGGGCTCTTCCCAACCCAGGGATAGAACCCAGGTCTCCCACACTTTAGGCGGATTCTTTACCAGCTGAGTCACAAGGGAAGTCCAAGAAAACTACAATGGGTAGCCTATCCCTTCTCCAGCAGATTTTCCCCACTCAGGAATCAAACCTGGGTTTCCTGCATTGCAAGCAGGTTCTTTAATAGCTGAGTTATTAGGGATGCCCTTATTATCAGGGAAGTCCCTTATCATCGCACTTAATGGTAAAGGATAATTTTAGGAGGACTTCCCAGGTGGCTCAGTGGTAAAGAATTTGCCTGCCAACTTAGGAGACCCGGGTTCGATCCCTGGCTCAGGAAGATTCCCTGGAGAAGGCAAGGGCAACCCACTCCAATATTCTTACCTGGAGAATTCCATGGACAGAGGAGCCTGGTGGGTTACAGACCACAGGGTCGCAAAGAGTCCAACACAACTGAAAGACTAGACAACAACAATTTTAGCTGGAAGACCTAGCTTATGGAAAGACCTCCTCATAGGATATCATTCCCTTCAGTGAATGATTTGCTTCCAAGAGAGATGCAGTGGATTGCCAATATGGCCACAAACTTACCTCAGCCCTGTTTGCACACACCTTTCCAAGGAGAGCTCTTGGTTTCTTCCCTTACTATCTGTCTCTCCATTCCTTGACTCTGAGGTTGGCTTGACTCGCTGTTAGCAAATATAACACAAGCAGAGGCTGGAAACTGCTTGTGAGTTAAGCTTTGCCTTCTTACTGAACTTGGAACTGAGGTGGATGAATCTAGAGTCTATCATACAAAGTGAAGGAAGTGAAAACAAATATTATACATTAATGCATACACATGGAATCTAGAACGATGGTGCTGATGAACCTATTTAGATAGGGTAGCAATGGAGACACGGACATAAAAGAATGGAGTGTGGACTCAATGGGGGAAGGAGAGGGTGAGACGAACTGAGGGAGTAGCAGTCACATATACACGCTGCTGGTGCTGCTGCTGCTGCTGCTGCTGAGTCGTGTCCGACTCTGTGCGACCCTATAGACGGCAGCCCACCAGGCTCTCCCATCCATGGGATTCTCCAGGCAAGAACACTGGAGTGGGGTGCCATCGCCTTCTCCAAATATACACACTGCTCCTGCTGCTGCTACTGCTGCTGAGTTGCGTCAGTCACGTCCAACTCTGTGCAACCCCATAGACGGCAGCCCACTAGGCTCCGCCGTCCCTGGGATTCTCCAGGCAAGAACACTGGAGTGGGGTGCCATTGCCTTCTCCAAATATACACACTACCATGTGTGAAATAGAGGGTTAGTGGGAAGTTGCTGAATAGCACAAGGAGCTCAGCTGGGTGCTCTGTGATGAACTAGAGGGGTGGGATGGCGGGGGTGGGATGGAGGCTCTCGAGGGAGGGGATATGTGTACACCTATGACTGAGTCACTCTGTTGATCAGCAGAAATTAACACAATGATGTAAAGCAATACACTCCAATTAAAAAGAAACTTGCTCAAGGTTCTCAGTGGTGGAGTTAAGATCTGAGCTTCTAATCATGCCTCTGTTTCAGAAGCCTTGGCTTCTGCTAGAACTTCCCTGGTGGCTCAGATGATAAAGACTCTACCTGCAATGCGGGAGACTGGGTTCGATCCCTGAGTCGGGAAGATTTCCCTGGAGAAGGGTGTGGCAGCCCATCCCAGTGTTCTTGCCTGGAGAATCCCATGGACAGAGGACCCTGGTGGACTGTAGTCCATGGGGTCATAAAGAGTCAGACACAACTGAAGCTACTGAGCACACACACACAGAACTTCACAGGGCTGGGGTTATAGGCCACGAAGAGGAATGGTAGGCAGGACAGGGATTCTGATGTCAACTTTCTCTGGGGTCACAGTTGATCTGGGTCCCAACAGGTACATATGCACAACATCCCATGGGTTAGAAACATCCAGTAGAAGCATTTGATCTTCCTGTGTCCTCTCACCACCTGAGGTCAGTGCCTGAAGAACAAGCAAGGTCATGCTTAAGCTCTAATAGGTAATATCCTGTTAAGGAGGGAATAACCCCACCCACTTTCAGGAATCAAGGGAACCAGGGCTCCATCCCTCTGAGCCCTCACGGTCAAGGACGCACCTTCCCTCAGCTAGAAGGGAAATTTCTCTGTCTTGTTCACCATTATCTCTGCAGCATCTACAGGGATCTACAGGATCTCTATCAATCATTTAGTGAATCGATGAGTGAGTGAATCTAGCACTCAGTCATCTCCAACTCTCTGAGATCTCATGGACTGTAGCCCTCCAGGCTCCTCTGTCCATGGGATTCTACAGGCAAGAACACTGCAGTGGGTAGCCATTCATTTCTCCAGGGGATCTTTCCAACCCAGGGATCGAACCTGGGTCTCCTGCATTGGCAGAGAGGTTCTTTACAACTGAGCCACCAGGGGATTGAATTCAGAGGAGAAGGCAAGTCCAAAGAGGCCTGGGAGATGCAAGAAGAGCTCATTGTATCAGTAAAGAGCCTCAGAGGAAGAACCACTTGATTTAGCAGCTTAGAAAGGTATACGGCTCTTTCCCTGATGGTCCAGGGGCTAAGATCCTGCACTCCCAATGCAGGGGGCCCAGTTTCCAACCCTGGCCAGGGAACTAGATCCCACATGCTACAACTAAGAGTTTTTACATACCACAGCTAAAGACCCTTCACGCTGCAACCAAGATCCCAAATGCCGCAAGGAAGATCAAAGAACCTGTGTGCCACAACTAAGACCCGGCACAGCCAGATAAATAAATATAGTTTTAAATAGAATATGGAAAGGGGTACCTGGCACCCAGAATAGAACCCAGTAAATGTCTATGAAGTGAATGTATGTCCTAGAATGAGATTCAGGGACTTTGATAAATGGAGCTCTTAAGAACTTTTAAAGATTTTTTTTTTAATTTAAATGTGGACCCATTTTTAAAGTCTTTGCGTCTTCCAAGATGGCTCTAGTGGTAAAGAACCCACCTGCCAAATCAGGAAACATAAGAGACATGGGTTCAGTTCCTGGGTGGGGAGGATCCCCTGGAGGAGGGCATGGCAACCCACTCCAGTATTCTTGCCTGGAGAACCCCATGGACACAGGAGCCTGGTGGCCTTCAGTCCATAAAGTCACACAGAGCTGGACACGACTGAAGGAGCTTAGCACACAGACTTGGTATGGATGCTATCAGTTCAGTTCAGTTCAGTCACTCAGTCCTGTCGGATTATTTGCAACCCCATGAATCGCAGCATGCCAGGCCTCCCTGTCCATCACCAGCTCCCAGAGTTCACTCAGACTCACATCCATTGAGTCGGTGATGCCATCCAGCCATCTCATCCTCTGTTGTCCCCTTCTCCTCCTGCCCCCAATCCTTCCCAGCAGCAGAGTCTTTTCCAATCAGTCAACTCTTCACATGAGGTGGCCGAAGTACTGGAGTTTCAGCTTCAGCATCATTCCTTCCAAAGAACACCCAGGACTGATCTCCTTTAGAATGGACTGGTTGGATCTCCTTGCAGTCCAAGGGACACTCAAGAGTCTTCTCCAACACCACAGTTCAAAAGCATCAATTCTTTGGTGCTCAGCCTTCTTCACAGTCCAACTCTCACATCCATACATGACCACAGGAAAAACCATAGCCTTGACTAGACAGACCTTTGTTGGCAAAGTAATATCTCTGCTTTTGAATATGCTATCTAGGTTGGTCATAACTTTTCTTCTAAGGAGTAAGCATCTTTTAATTTCATGGTTGCAGTCACCATCTGCAGTGATTTTGGAGCCCCCCCCCCCAAAATAAAGTCTGACACTGTTTCCACTGTTTCCCATCTATTTCCCATGAAGTGATAGGACCAGATGCCATGATCTTTGTTTTCTGAATGTTGAGCTTTAAGCCAACTTTTTCACTCTCCTCCTTCACTTTCATCAAGAGGCTTTTTAGTGCCTCTTAACTTTCTGCCATAAGGGTGGTGTCATCTGCATATCTGAGGTTATTGATATTTCTCCTGGCAATCTTGATTCCAGCTTGTGTTTCTACCAGTCCAGCG
Organism: Ovis aries; assembly: GCF_016772045.2. Lineage (NCBI taxonomy): Eukaryota > Metazoa > Chordata > Mammalia > Artiodactyla > Bovidae > Ovis > Ovis aries. Next base: position 5,960,124 of record NC_056077.1, on the reverse strand, counting down.
TTTCTCATGATGTACTCTGCATACAAGTTAGATAAGCAGGGTGACAATATACAGCCTTGACGTCCTCCTTTTCCTGTTTGGAACCAGTCTGTTTTTCCATGTCCAGTTCTAACTGTTAGATTTAAGTCATCCTATGGATGCTATAGGATGACTTAAAACTATCATATAAGCATTCATCAATTACCCTCCAGTGAAAGGAGATTTCAGTGCGTGTGTGTGCACACGTGTGCACACGCACTCTGAAATCAGAGGGTAATCTTCTTACAGGAAGTCTCACTAAGTTCCTAGCTATTTTGCCAACCAGGAAAAGGATGCAAGACTCTGGCTTTATAGGCTCAGAGTGACAATAAGAGAAGTTCTGTTCTTCAATCAGATGATTTAAGAAGACTTGACGTGACTCAACGAGTTCTAGAAAATGTGCCAGAACAGACTTTCAAGGAAGGCTCTCGCCCCTTGTTTTAAAAGGAGGATGCCATCATCCATAAGATGTGCAAGAAGCGATGAAGCACCGCTCCAAGTTGGTGGTGGGGCTTTTCTGTAAGAGGCGTACTGAGAAAAGGTGGAAGTCCTCCCAGTGGCGGCAGACACACATCCAGGAAGCCCCTCGTCAAGCCTAGCTCGCTCCTGCAAGGTCCTTGCCCTCACCGCCTCCTTTTCCCCCAGCGCCTTTGTAATCGAAGCGGGTGACAACTTCATTCAGCTCTTAGCAACAACAGGAGGGATTGATTCCCCGAGAATGCCCTAATGACTGGAGACTGGGACACAAACCATAAATGGGGACTTTCTGATTCCAAGTGAAATTATAGTTTGCCCTGCGAGATTGCACAATAAATCAGGGGAAAAACCAGCCAACATAGGACTCTGGGGTCACTGAAGTGATGTTGACACATTACAATAATGAGAACTTGAAACACCTCCTGCCCTATTGATTTTTAAGCTGCATCGTTCCCACTGCAGAAGATTACAAGTCTCTGTCTTTGGAATCATGGCTCACGCGGGAGATGCTGATGAAAAATACACCCAATCCAATCAAAATGAAAAGCTTTACTTGTACTTATTACAAATCTAATACCATTGTCCCTTAGCTGGATGATAGGCACTTAACCTACAATAGGAAAAGAAAAAAAAATTTTTTTTCTTTTAATTAAAATTTTTCATACCTTTTTTTTTTAACACACAGCTCTTTGCTATGACTATACAGGAAAAAGGAACCAAAGAAAATAGGCACAATAGCTCAATTAGCACATAAAGGGCAATTTCTTTATGCTTTTCTAATTCCAGGGTAGCTTTCAAATTCCCTGAATCACCATATCATTTGGGAGAATGGAAAATCATGTACTAACAACCAACTTATTTCCTCGTCAATAGGAAAAGATGTATTCCACCCGCATTTAGCATCCACAGTAAACAAAGACTGCCTTGCTGATCTTTCCTTTTTCCCTGAAAAGTGCTCCATGGAGCTGAATAAACACAGTTGTGGAAGGCCAACTGGTGACATAAGTTAATTACTGACCTGTCACACAATCGGAGAATGGTAATAATTTATTTTCACTGTTGCATTAACCGTACACTGCGTTTTGCCAATGGAGAACGCTGGGGGAAAGGACTCTGGAACATTGCTGCCGCCGTAAACCCTAAACGAGGTTGTAACAATATTTCAGAGGGGAGGCTAGATACAATGGTGTCACTGCTCTTCCTAGGCATAACTCAGAAAATAATTACCCACATTTCTTGGCTTTAGGAGAGAAGAAACTAGTGAGTAGGAATAACACACTTTCCTCTAATAGGGTTCTGAAAGCATCATCCAGTTATTAGACAAAATTATGACTTGGGTTTACCAGGATGCAACAGATAATAAATATTCTGGCATAATCCAATAGGATCACACATTCTCTGAAAACATTTATCAAGGTCCTAACATGGCCCAGGCATTGTGTTAGCGATTAATTACACATTGTTCACCTGCTCTCTGTCTCCATGAAGTTTATAGCCCAACATTATCACCTGACTGTCAAGACGGAAACCCACAGGCAAAACCCATGGGTCTAAAAGGAATTCTTTTAGAAGAAACCCTCACGTCCCACTGAGAGCTGACTGAAATGAATGAATGGTGTTTGGAAGCTAACTGGTCTTTTCTCTCAGCTACCCTGATTGTTTTTCTTCACTTGATCTGATGAGAAATCTTGCTCTTTTGGAAAATATATATCCCTGCTTACAGATGAATCTATTTGCAGGGCAGAAAGAGAGCTGCAGGCATACAGAACAGAGATGTGGACACAGGGGAGGAAGTGCGGGGGTTGACAAATCGGAGGATTGACATATATATGCTGCCAGGTGTAAAACAGATAGTGAGTGGGCCTCCCTGGTGGCTCAGATGGTAAGGAATCTGCCTGTGATGCAGGAGGCCTGGGTCTGATCCCTGGGTGGGGAAGATCCCTTCGAGAAGGGAATGGTTACCCATTCCAGTATTCTTCCCTGGAGAATTCCATGGATAGAGGAGCCTGGTGAGCTACAGTCCATGGGGTCCCAAAGAGTCAGACATGACTGAGCAACTCACACACACACACACACACACACACACACACACACACACACACACACACACACAGGGAAGCTGCTGTGTAGTATAGGGAGCTCACAGCAGTGCCCTGTGATGATCTATAGGGGTGGGATTGGATGGGGATTGGAAGGTTCTAGAGGGAGGGGATATATGTATACATAAAGCCAGTTCACTTCCTTGTACAGCGGAAACTAACACAATGCAGAAAGCAATTACACTCCAATTTTTAAAAATCCCCCTAAATCCTACTATATCATGAATTTTATCAGCCTGAGAGTAACTAACCAGAAACTGTCTTCTCTTGACATGGCTACTATTGGGACCTAGGTTCTTACATATGCTGTCAATCCATTTATTAAAAGGACTGCAAGCAGGTGAATGATCTAAGATGCTTTTTCACACGAGTTGGTAGAAAATAGTTCAAAATTGATATAAAGGAGGGGTCTGGTGGGGTGGAGGTGGTTAACCAGTATGATCTTCTTCCGCCGTAGCACTCTCAAGAGCTGTTCATCTGTCTTCACATCAAATTCTTTCTGCAAGCTTCCCCCTAGGGTTCACTGAACTGTACTCACAGAGTTAAAAAGTAGCTGAGAGGGGGCTTCCCTGGAGGCTTGGAAGCAATGCAGGAGACACACAGGTTCGATCCCATCTAGGAAGATCCCACCTGCCACAGAGAAGCTAAGCCCGTGCACCACAACTACTGAGCCTGAGCTCTAGAGCCTGGGAGCCCCAAGCACTGAGCCCACGTGCTGCAAATACTGAAGCCCTCACGCCCGAGAGCCCGCGCTCTGCGAGGAGAGAGGCCACCGAGATGAGACGCCCACGCCCCGCGGCTCGAGAGTAGCCCCTGCTCGTCACAACTAGAGAAGAGCCGGCACAGCAAGGAAGACCCAACACAGCCAAAAATAAATAAATAAAATAAGTTCTAAAAAATGTAAGAAGTCGCCGAGAGGGGGCTTCCCTGATGGCTCAGTGGTTTAAAAAAAAAAAAAATCTGCCTGTCATTGAAGGAGAGACAGGTTCGATCCCTGATCTGGGACGATTCCACATGCCTCAGAGCAAATCAGCCCGTGGGCCACCACTGTCGAGCCTCTGCTCTGCAACAAGAGAAGCTACCACAATGAGAAGCCCATGTACCCCAAGTAGAGACTAGGCCCTGCTCGTTGCAACTAGAGAAAAGCCCACACAGCTAGGAAGATCCAAAGCAGCCAAAAATAAACAAGTTTTTTTTTTTTTTTTTTAAGTAGCTGAGAGGGACTTCCCTGGCTGTCCGGTGGTTAAGACTCCACACTTTGAATGCAGGCGGTGTGGGTTCCATCGCTGGTTGGGGAACTAAGATCCCACAGGCTGCCTGGTGTGGTGAAAAAAAAAAGAAAAAAAAAAAAAAAGGGAAGAAGTAGCTGGGAACTGAAGCTTGCAGAGGCCACGCTGCGACAGTCTGCCCTATTTTGACTGACATGTTCCAGCTGATATCACCACTGGAAGAGCTGGCGTGCAAGGCAGTGAACAAGCTTCTCCTATTTCACTAGTGTCAGTTATAAGGCACAGTGGTGAAGCATCCCCTTTATGGACCAAGCCTGCCCATGGTCAGATCCAGGGTTTGCCCACCATGAGCTGTGCGACCCTGGGGGAATCACCCTCTTGAAAACAGCTCCCTCATCTATGAAATGAAGACAGTGAGGGGCCCCGCCAGGAAAGAGGCTTAGGAGGCTGAAATAAGCCAGGCAAGGCATAGTGCCCCTTATACGCTTGTCAGGTCTGATCCTCACGGCATGTCAGCCACGGTGTTCCCCCCAAGAGCAACGGGCCCCACCTCAGAGACATTCGCTTTGAGTCTTCTGAGCTCAGTTCAGCAAGCGGCATTAGGGTCTCGCAACAGTTTTAGAGGACTGTGCCGATATCCTCATGTTCCAGTGGGCAGCCACAACGGACCTGCATCTGATTGTTTCTGCATTAGCAAGACCACACCATGTGTATGAGAAGTTAGATCCCTGTGCAGGGGCCGTGCCAATCTTCTCTGTATCATTTCAATTTTAGTACATGTGGGCATATACCCTGAAGAAACCATAATTGAAAAAGACATACGTACCCCCCATATTCACTGCAGCACTGTTTACAGTGGTCAGGGTGTGGAAGCAACCGAGATGTTCATCGACAGATGAATAGATAAAGAAGTTATGGTACACATACGCAATGGGGTATTCAGCTCAGTTCAGTCGCTTAGTCGTGTCTGACTCTTTGTGACCCTATGAATCACAGCACGCCGGGCCTCCCTGTCCATCACCAATGGAATACTACTCAGTCTTAAAAAGGAATGCATTTGAGTCAGTTCTAATGAGGTGGATGAACCCAGAGCCTATTACAGAGAGTAAGTCAGAAAAACAAATATTGTATATTAACACATATGTATGGAATCTAGAAAGATAGTACTGATGAACCCATTTGTAGGGCAGCAGTGCAGATGCAGACATAGGGAAAATACTTATGGACACACAGGGCTGGGTAGGAAGGAAAGCGTGGGACCAACTGAGAGAATAGCATTGAAACATACCATAGTCATGTATGGGTGTGAGAGCTGGACTGTAAAGAAAGCTGAGTGCTGAAGAATGGATGCTTTTGAACTGTGGTGTTGGAGAAGACTCTTGAGAGTCCCTTGGACTGCAAGGAGATCCAACCAGTCCATCCTAAAGAAAATCAGTCCTGAATTGGAAGGACTGATGCTGAAGCTGAAACTCCAATACTTTGGCCACCTGATGCGAAGAACTGACTCATAGAAAAGACCCTAATGGTGGGAAAGATTGAAGGCAGGAAGAGAAAGGGATGACAGAGGATGAGATGGTTGGACGGCATCACTGACTCAATGGACATGAGTCTGAGTAAACTCTGAGAGTTGGTGATGGACAGGGAGGCCTGGCGTGCTGCAGTCCATGGGGTCACAAAGAGTCGGACACGACTGAGCGACTGAACTGAACTAAACTGATACACATTACCATATGTAAAATAGATAGCGGGTTGGAATTTGCTGTATGATGCAGGGAGCTCAAATCTGGTGTTCTGTGACAACCTAGAGGGGTGGGACGGGGTGGGAGGTGAGAGGGAGCTTCCAGAGGGAGGGACATATGTATACCTACGGCTGATACAAGTTGATGTACAGCAGAAATCAACACAATATTGTAGCAATTATCCTCCAGTTAAAAATAATTTTTTTTTTTTTAACAAAAGAAGAAGTTAGGCCCGGAGAAACAGCTGTAACTCTTCTGAAACACAATTTCAGCAACATGCAAGTCTAGCACGCAGCAGGTTCCCAGTGCCCAAAGAATGACAAAAAGTCAAAACACAAGAGGGAAGGGATGAATGTATACAAATAGCTGAGTCACGTCGTTGTATAGCAGAAACTAACGCAACATTATAACACAACTATCCTCCAATTTTTTAAAAAGTTAACACACATGTGGAAAGCCAAGATGAAATAAAGATCCAAAAATCAGAGGATACCACTGCTTCCTCTCAGAGAGGTCCCTGCCGCCACGTACACTGCAGATCCAGCCTAAATTTACAGGACAGGAGTGAAAGGGCAAGTGTCATCTATAACTGCCTATTTATGAACACCACTGCCAGGGGCCATGCCTCCCCAAATCCCCTGGTCATTTTCGACAAGACACCCCAGCGTAGCACATAGCTTTCTTGTTAACATTCCATGGAATCTTTCCCTAAACATACGCTTGTTCTTGCCTTCCACATTTTGTCCTGTCACTGCAACAGATGGCTTTACACTGGAGCATATGAAAATATTAAATACTTTATAAGCCTGGTGGAAATATGAAATGCCTTCAGAGGATGGAAAGCCGCATGATTCATGTAAAGCGGCCACGTGAGATTCTGTTAGAAACAAGCACCTTTAAGTTGTGTTGTCGAGGAGATGTGGGGCCATCAATTCCACATCTTCACTGAAGGGAGACAAATGACCGGGGGCTCAGCTTTCGGTGAGACAGATCTGGGCCACACGGAAAGGCAGAACATACCGCCAGTGAGAGCTGTGAAATATCGCAGCGTGTAACCAAGGGAGGATTGTGAAATCGACTTCTTAGAGATCTAAAAGCCAGAAGAAACCTCCATCTGTCTGAGACGGTCGAATAAAGCGAGCTTAGCTCACAGCAGTGAGTTGAGAGGCGGTCAAGTCAGCTAGCCATTGTCCTATACCCACAAACCCATGTGTCCTTTCTTTGCAGGGACAGTTTGATAGATGCTGACCTAAGCCGATGCCACCTCATCCCACCCAGAAGGGTTGACCCACAGATCTGGGAGTGAGGTTCACATCACTGCTGGTGCTTCAAATGAGGGATTCTCAAGCCAGCCTGCCTAACTCTCAGTGCCACAGAGTGTAGCGATATGGCAAGGGACTGCCGTGTTTTCTGTCTGACTCTTCATCTATAAGTGGGGGTGACGGTGGTACATACCTCCTAAGGGTGCTGTGAGGACAAGTGAGTTAGTACACACAACAGGCTTGGTATATAGACTGGCATAAGGTGGATGCTGCATAAACGCTGGATAGTCTCCATATTTAGTCCTCTGCTTATGTAGAAATAAACATTCAGATGTGGGTGAGATTTTACATCTTTCCTTTGACTGCTGTGTGTGTGACTGGCACTCACTTCCCATACGGACAGCATGTTAACGTTTTCTGTAATCTGTATGGATGTGACAGTTGGACCATGAAGAAGGCTGAGATCCAAAGAATTGATGCTTTTGAACTGTGGTGCTAGAGAAGACTCTCGAAAGTCTCTTGGGAAGCAAGGAGATCCAACCAGTCCATCCTAAAGGAAATCAACCCTGAATATGCATTGGAAGGACTGAGGCTGAAGTTGAAGTTGCAATACTTTGACCACCTGATGTGAAGAGCTGACTCACTGGAAAAGACCCTGATGTTGGGAAAGATTGAGGACAGGAGGAGAAGGGGGCGACAGAGGATGAGGTGGTTGGATAACATCACCAACTCAATGAACATGAGTTTGAACAAACTCTGGGAGTTGGTGAAGGACAGGGAAGCCTGGAGTGCCGCAATCCACGGGGTCACAAAGAGTCAGACAGCACTGAGCATTTGAACAAATAATGCGTATGAATCAAAAATTGCCAAAGCCTTCTTCCTGGTATTTGTCCCAGAGCAGTGAGACTCATGCTCACACTAAAACACGCCCAGCAATGTTCACAGCAGCTATATTTGTGAGAGCCACACATGGCCCAGATGTCCTTCAACAGGTGAGTGGTTAAACACACCATGGCACATAGCAGGTACAGTGGCGTATTACTGAGCAGTGAGAAGGAACAAATGATTGACGGACTCAGTCATTCAGATTAAACTCCAGGGGATGATGGTGCTGGAGTCACCAGTCCCAAAACGTTAAACAGGATATGTACATACAATGGAGTATTACACAGCCATTAAAAAGAATAGAATAATTTGATCTGCAGCAACAGGGATAAACCTAGAGATTGTCATACTGAGTGCATTAAGCCACACAGAGAAAGAGAAATATTGGATGAAGCTACTTACATGTGGGATTTAAAAAGAAATGAGAAAAATGAACTTATTTACAAAACAGACTCACAGACTTAGAGAACAAGCTTATGGTTGCTGGGAGAAAAGGATGGGGAAAGGATGGTCAGGGAGTTTGGGATGGACAGGTACACACTGCTATATTTAAATGGATAACCAGCATGGACCTACTGTGTAGCACAGGGAACTCTGCTCAATGTTATGTGACAGTCTGGATGGGAGGGGCATTGGGGGGAGAATGGATACATGTATATGCATGGGTGAGTCACTTTGCTATTCACCTGAAACTGACAACATTGTTAATCAGCTATATTCCAGTGTAAAATAAAAAGTTGAAAAAATAAATTTGTGTGATCTCACTTCTATGACATGTTTGAAACGACAGGGTTTTAGAAGTGGAGGACAGAGCAGTGTGGACAGAGGCTAGGGATGGGAGTGGGTGCTGGTGAGTGGAGATGGATGTGATTATCAACAGGAATCTTAGGATGGACATACTCAGTATCTCATCTGCGGTGGTGGATCCCCAAACCTATGCTCACAATAAATTTGTGTAGAATGAAGCGCACACATACAAATGAGCACAAGGCAATCTGGGAAAATCTGAGCAGTATCAGTGGGTTGCACTGCGGCAACATCAGTATCTCAGATGTGACGTGATACACAGTTTTGCAAAATATTCCCATGGCAGGGGAGAAACAGGATAAAGCCTACAAGAGATCTCTCTGCATTATTTCTCCAACTGCATGTGAATCTAGTAAACCAGAATCTACTAAACAAAAGTTTCAAAGCTAAAGCCTAAACGAAGGTGCAGAGTCAAGATTTTCAATACACGGGGGTGATGGCCACCCTCCTCTCTCTATTTCCCAGAATGAAGGAAACACTGCTCAGTGGGCTGCCCTGCATCTCTGTGGATGCAATGCAAAAGTACTTAATAAATACAAAGATTTCTTTTCTCTATTTAATGAGGCCGACGTTGCAGTGCTTAGCTCTAGGTTTTGTGTATTCAGTGAGCACCTTTAAAAGGCACGGAGGTCCGCCGAGTGGAGTGCCCAGGTTTCTGAACCAATCTGAACAGCGCCAGCCTTTCTCTGAAGTGTATTATTATTCCAAGTCGGGCCTACTGCATCTCCCAAGGTATGAAGTTCAGTTCGAGATAAAAATATTTTATCTGCCCTTACAGCAAATTGAAAGGCTATAGAAAGGGTTTTGTTATTGCAGTGTTTTCATAAATATATAGTAAACATCGTTCACAGTGGGAAACTCAGCACAAAATACAATTTTCATACACAGCCATTCATGCGGCTGGCACAGGAAGATGAAATGACCCAGAGATGAATAAAAAAATAATAGTATACAACTTTGAGCGGCCCACAGTCCCCGACAGACACACACAGCCGGGAGGATAAAGATCATGATTTTGCCGTGCCTCTGATGAATGACAAGGGTCTGCAGCTCCTGGGGAATTTCGTTTTCCTCTGTGGCCAAACCATTAGGCTTAAAAAAGTAGCTTTGTCATTTCCAGAAATTTGCCAGCAGCCAACCACCCTATTTCAGAGCACAAAACAACCCCAAATCTTAGCCAGGCTATAATTTTTAACTTGAGCGATTTTTAGGTTTACCTCCTTTTAAGTCTCTCTTACGCACATTTTCAAAGCAATTTGGCTTGCCTGTGTCCAACACAGGATATCTAGGTTGACATCTAAGTGGATGGACATCCGCGTGGGCATGAGGGGTCCATCAGAGCTTGTTTGCAAAAATGGAAGCTCTCTTTTGTTTTTTGTTTTGTAACTGAAGTGTATTTAATTATCAAAGTAGAGGATGTTTGTTGTATCAAAGTATAATCTTTTTAACAGCTTCATTGAGGTACAACTTTTAAATAATTTCATTTATTTCTAATTCGTTTTTGGCCGTGCTGGGTCTTCGTTGCTGCGTGGGCTACTCTTAGCAGCACGTTGCGCTGCGGGGTTGTGGTGTGGGGGCTTCTCGATGCGGGGGCTTCTCTTGTTGCTGAGCCTGGGCTCCAGGGTGCCTGGGCTTCACTGCTTACGGCTCACGGGCTGGGGAGCTGTGGCTCCCGGGCCGTAGGGCACAGACAGGCTCAGTAGTTGTGGCACACGCGCTTAGATCTGCAGCATGTGGGATCTTCCCGGGCCAGGGAAGGAACCCGTGTCTCCTGGGTTGCTAGGTGGACTCTTTCCCACTGAGCCACCAGGGAAGCCCTGAGGTACAGCTGATAGGCAAAACCCCCCTGCACATCTCATGCAGACAACGCGACGAGTGTGGATACAGACTCACACAGGTCTGCATATCACACGTGTGGATGGATGGTGTATCATCCATCCACCTGCGTGATACCATCACCACAACCGAGGTGACAGACACACTCATGACCTCCAACCGTTTCCTTGTGTCCTGTGTGTTATAAGAACGCTTAACCACGGGCTCCATCTACCCTCTTAACCAACTGTTTAAGAGCACCATACCATGTTGCTAACCACAGGCATGAGGGTGCGCAGGAGGTCTCTAGAACGGATTCATCTTGCATGAGTTTAGAAGCAAAACTCGGGTTCCTCTCCTGCTCTCTTCTCATTCAAGCTCCACAAAGGTCACCCTCCTTCTCAACCCCTTAGTTATCTGTTCAGTTTCACCCTGTATAGACAAACACAGTGTGTGTGTGTGTGTGTGTGTGTGTGTGTTTTCAAAAATGTATTTATTTATTTATTGGTGTGCTGGGTCTTCACTGCTATGCACAGACTTACTCGAGTTGCAGCATGCGGGGGCTACCCTCCAGATGTGGTGCACAGGATTCTCATTGCGGCGGCTTCTCTTGCTGCAGCAGAGGGGCTCAGTAGTGGTGGGGCACGAGCTTAGTTGCTCTTCAGCATGTGGAATCTTCCCTGATCAGGGATTGAACCTGTGTCCCGGGCAGGAGGATTCTTAACCATCGGACTATCAGGGAAGTCCCAAGTGTGTTTACTCACAGAGTTTTCCTAACACAGGTCTGGCTCTGTACTCTTCCCCTAGTCCTGCAGACACCATCTCAGGCCCATGAAGATCCTCTTCACTCCTTGAATGCTTCCTGGCTTCTTACCCTCCATCATTAGGCATTTTGTTTGCTCCAATTTTTCTTCCTTCTCTGCTCCAGTCGAGCAATTTGCACCTTTGCAAACTTGAAAAGTGAAAGTGAAAATACATAAACCCAAGAGTTGGACATGCTGGGCAAATGAATATGCACTTTGTTTTTAAATAAGAATTTCTAAATTGTCTTCCATAGAAAAATGTCCCATTCCACACTCTCTCCGACATTCTATAAAATGCCTATGTCATCAAATACGGTGATTTCCAATATGATATGTGAATCATTGATATATACAGGTGAAACTTTCCACATATGTATATAAAGCACATGTATATGTATATGTGAACATATTTTCATTTATTTATTGGTATTTATATTTATTGTTATGAAAACTATATGCATATTCTTTGCCAATCTTCATTCTGAGTCATTAGTTGGTCAGTCTATGTATCCATCCATCCACCTATCCATCCATCCATCCATCCATCCATCCATCCACCCATCTACCCACCCACCCATCTATCCATCCATCCATCCACTTATCTATCCATCTATCCATCCATCCACCCATTCATCCACTTATCCATCTATCTATCCATCCACCTATCCACCTATCTATCCATCCATCCATCCATCTACCTATCCACCCATCCACCCACCCACACATCTATCCATCCATCCATCTATCCACCCATCCACCCACCCACACATCTATCCATCCATCCATCCATCCACCCATCCACCCACCCACACATCCATCCATCCATCCATCCATCCATCCATCCATCCACCCATCCACCCACCCACACATCTATCCATCCATCCATCCATCCACCCACCCACCCACCCACCCACACATCTATCCATCCATCCATCCATCCATCCATCCACCCATCCACCCATCCACCCACCCACACATCTATCCATCCATCCATCCATCCATCCATCCACCCATCCACCCATCCACCCACCCACCTATCTATCTATCCATCCATCCATCCATCTACTTATCCATCTATCTATCCATCCATCCATCCATCACTCACCCACCCATCCATACAACCACCCACCCATCTATCCATCCATCCACCCAGCCATTCGTTCATCCACATATTTCGCTACGATTATATGCAGGTTAGTCCTAATAAAAGAACTGCAAGGACTCCCTAAGGTTAACCAAATCTGATTGATATCAGATCAGTTTTCACTAATGTAAGAACAAAGATCCCTAAGGCTTTGAGTCAAACAGAGGGTGGAAATAGTCTTTGAAGTCATAAGATTTCAAATAAGACTACAAATCCAACTCATGGTTGGTAACCCTAGAAAAGTCACATCAAGCCTCAGTCTTGCCTTCTGAAAAATGGGTTTAATAAGAGCTGCTGCTAAGTCGCTTCAGTCATGTCCGACTCTGTGTGACCTCATAGATAGCAACCCACCAGGCTCTGCCATCCCTGGGATTCTCCAGGCAAGAACACTGGAGTGGGTTGCCATTTCCTTCTCCAATAAATGAAAGTGAAGTCGCTTAGTCGTGTCCAACTCTTCATGACCTCATGGACTACAGCCTTCCAGGCTCCTCCGTCCATGGGATTTTCTAGGCAAGAGTACTGGAGTGGGGTGCCATTGCACCTGGCTCCTAAAGTTGCTGGGAGCATTCAGTTCAATAACATGTAACCAGGAGATAACACAACGCAAGGCTTACACAAAGGCTCCCCAGGTAGAGCTAGTGGTAAAGAACACATGTGCCAATGAGAGACGCGGGTTCGATCACTGGGTCGGGAAGATCCTCTGGAGGAAGGCATGGCAACCCACTCCAGCATTCTTGAGTGGAGAGTCCTCATGGACATAGGAGCCTGGTGAGCTATAGTTTTTAGGGTCACAAAGAGTCGGACACAACTGAAGGGACTTAGCATGCACACACACATGTGGCTTATGCAAACACTCAATACATAGGATCAGTACCCATGATAATAATAAAGAATTTTCTATATATTGAGCAGTTTCCTAGTACATGACAACACAACCTGGCTTCTTTTTCTATTAGCAGCAGAAGTCGAAGCCTGAACTACTTATAACATTGATGATCCTCTATATTTTTAACCTCTCTGGGAAAACTTAGTAATCGGCTCGGCAGAAACCCGTTACCCCTTGTTGGATGCTCTCTTAACGGCATGCAAAGTGTATTACTGGCTGTCTTTATTTTTAAAAGCAGATTCACATTAAATGGGGAAATATGTTAGAAACCAATTCCACTGGATATGGAATGAAAATGACTCTTTTAAATCCAATTTCCTATTGTTTGCTTCTTTTAGTCAATTAACCAAGATATATGTATGTTAGCACCATAGACAAAGAAACAACACTTACAGAAACTTATCAGAGTCTTAGCTATGGGAGTTTATCCCTGTTTATTTGCTGTTGAACACCAAATTCTGGCTTAATGTCAAACTATTTCCTGAATCAACACTTTTTTTAGATGGAAAAGGTATTCCATAAAAGCCAAATCGATGAACCGTATTAAAAAAGAAAAAAAAAGGAAATGTGACAATAATGGATGCAACGTGAGTCTTTTGACACTTCTGAAATGGATTCGCTTCTTGCCGCTACATGTAACTTTGAGTTCACTGGGCCTGCAGTATACAGGAAGGACTGAAACGGTTTCCACATCTACCTCAGTTCCTGGAATATTTCAGGGGTGGTGAAGGGCGGCTCAAGAGCCCCTGTGCACGGTTTTGGTATTTCTGGCTGGCCAGACTAAAGCTGTTCAAGAGCACTGAGCCTTTCTTCCTCATATTCAGAAATCTGTGCCTTGCCTCATGTAAACTACAGCCCATTGTCATGGCTCAGGATCTTCAAGATTTCCACAGGGCAATGCAAAGTGAGTTATGTTCCATCACCCGAATACTGGGAAGCTTGGGTCAGAAGCCTGAGAAGGCAGCTGGCATAGAACTGTCATCTGCCATCAGCGGTTCCCATGGCCACAACCTCCTCTTCCCCCAGTATCTTCCCGTCCAAGATGGAAGATGCTTCCTTTTAAAGTATACAACCATACATAACCTTGACAAGAGATGTTTTAAAACATAAATTCTTCCACCCATGTATTCATTCATTCATTCAACTGAAATTGATGGGGATTCTCTACTCCCATCTTGGTTTTTCTGAACCCTCTGTGTATTGTATGTTTAACCATAGACTTGCAAGATCATGCCTTCTTCTAATGCAGAATAAAGTATGCTAAATTGGCACTTCTATTTAAACATCTACTCAAATTGTTTTTCTCTTCATAGGTTTTACTACATGCTGGAAATTCAACAGAGCAAGAGATGGGCAGGGTCATTCCCGCAATCTAAATGACAAAGGTTGATTGGCTTTAGCAAGATCAAGTTGGGAATCAATGTACCCTCATCCACCATATCCCACTTGGTAAGGACCACACGGGATGCCACAGAAAACGTTTAAAGGGCCAAGAAACCAAAATGGAAAGTTTCTTGAAGGGATCATTCATCCTGTAAGTTATGGCCTATGAATACTGTTGTTTTCAGTAGTATAAATAAATAATGAAGAGAACTCACAAGTCCTTGCTGGAAAACTGCACATTCAGAAGTATCTAAATAGTGAAAAATAAAACTACACACATTACCACTCACTCTCATTCAGGAATGGTTATATGTTTGCCTAACCAATCTGAAATGAAACTTAAAAAATATCTTTTATTTCAAAACTCATGAAGATGCTGCCAAAACAGCTGTGCTTCTTCCCATTTAAAAGCTCAAATTCTTAAAGAGCATGGCAAAGTGGTTGAGAGCAGAGATGGCGGAGTATAACTCCTAGCTCTGTAACTTACAAGCTGTGTGACCTTGGGCAAATTACTCAGCTTCTCTGGATCTTGGTTTTCTCATCTATAATAAGTTGTTGTTGTTTATTCACTAAGTGTCTTCTGACTCTTTTGTGACCCCATGGACTGCAGCTCATCAGGTTCCTCTGTCCATGGGATTTCCCAGGCAAGAATACTGGAGTAGGTTGCCATTTCCTTCTCCAGAGGATCTTCCCGACCCAGGGATCGAATCCACGTCTCCTTCTTAGAAGACAGATTCTTTACCACTGAGCCATAGATTCTTTACCACTCTTTATTCTTTTTATAGACTCATCTATAAAAAATAGATAATAATAATATGAAACATGCGGGCTGTCTTCAGAATTAAGTGAATCAATATTTTAAAGCATTTAGAACAGTACTGCTGCTGCTGCAGCTAAGTCGCTTCAGTCGTGTCCGACTCTGTGCTAGGCACAGGCAAAACACTGTTTAAGTGTTTATTAAATAAACAAATAAACCTACGTGCCAAACTTAAAGATAAGGAGAAAATAACCATGCTTGAATGCCAAGGGGAAGCAGGAAGGTTCTTAGAATTACTGTTGCATGACTCATTTAGTGATGCTGCCTTTCTCTTCTCTTGACATCAGCACCGGAGAAAGAAATCTCATTTCAGAGCCGTTGTCGGAGGTAACGCTGAGCACATCGGGGAAAATCAGGTGCTTCAATCACAATGACCTGTGTCATCTTTATCAAGGAAAGATGCTTGGAAAATAGGCAGCTATAAAATTTTAAAGTCAAATTTTAAGAAAATACAGACCTTCTGACTTTGCATCATGATCTTATTCACAGTGTCCAACCGGAGATTTAAAAAGTTTAATAACTGAAATTCACTTATCTACTTTCTTGAAAAATCAGGCCATGTGTATATTAGTCATAGCATCACTGATATTGCCTAGGGCAGAATTTCTCGGCCTCAGCCCTGCTGGCATTTTGGTCCAGATAATTTTTTGTTGTTTCAGGGAGGGGGAAGGCACTATCCTGTGTATTCTAGAATGTTTAGCATCATCCCTGGGATGTTTAGCAGCATGTATTCCCTACAAAACAGACACCAGTAGCAGCCCTCACCCAAACATAACTACCAAAACTCTCTCCAATATGCGGCCAAATGTTGGGTCATATGGTAGCTCTATTTTTAGTTGTTTGAGGAACCTCCCTACCGTTCTCCATAGTGGCTGCACCAATTTACATTCCCACCAACAGTGCAGGAGGGTTTCCTTTTCCCCATACCCTCTCTAGCATTTGTAGATTTTTTTGTAGATTTTTTGATGACGGACATTCTGACGCATGAGAGGTGACAGATACCTCACTGGAGTTTTGATCTGCATTTCTCTACGAATTAGTGATGTTGAGCATCTTTTCATGTAATTGTTGGCCATCTGCATGCCTTCTTTGGAGAAACATCTATTTAAGTCTTCCACTCAGTTTCTTTCTTTCATTTTTTTTTTAATTGATCTGCATGAGCTGTTTATATATTTTTATTAATCCCTTGTTGCTTGCTTCATTTGCAAACATTTTGGCCCATTCTGAGGTCTGTGTTTTTATTTTGTCCCTTGAGGGGATGGGAGTGAAAAAAATCGCTCCTGGTTGAGAACCACTGGCCGAAGGGCATCGGCCGGGTACCTGTTTTGTATTTTTTCCTGAATTCAGAGAGTGCATTTCAGGTGTGTCTTGGGATACTGAAGCCAGAAAAATCTGGATTTGAACTGCATATTCTAATCATGAAAAGTCTTGAACATGGCTTCTCCATGTCTACCTTAGGTATAGTGATAACCACCTTGAAGAATGATAGTAAGGACCAGAAAATTTACGCCAGAACTCCCAGCCCCATGCTTGACACAGAGAAGCAGCGGGGAGGCAGGGGAGGCGAGCGTTGCTAAATTCCTGAAAGGATGGATGCACCGATACATGGTCCACCCCTCACCCTCCTCATCAGTCTAAAAAGAATACGTCTCTATTTATACAAGCAAATAAAATACAATAAATACTGGTAGGAACTGGTCCTTCCATCACATTAGCAAACAAGAAACTGGATTTCCTCACAAGCAGAGATTTCAATAAAACCACAGAGAAATATATCAGGTAGAAGCTGCAGACAAATTATCATGAAGCATCACTGCGAACAAAGCTAGTAGAGGTGATAGAATTCCAGTGGAGCTGTTTCAAATCCTAAAAGATGATGCTGTGAAAGTGCTGCACTCAATATGCCAGCAAATTTGGAAAACTCAGCAGTGGCCACAGGACTGGAAAAGATCCGTTTTCATTCCAATCCCAAAGAAAGGCAATGCCAAAGAATGCTCAAACTACTGCACAATTGCACTCATCTCACACACTAGCAAAGTAATGCTCAAAATTCTCCAAGCCAGGCTTTAACAGTACATGAACCATGAAGTTCCAGATGTTCAAGCTGGTTTTAGAAAAGGCAGAGGAACCAGAGATCAAATCGCCAACATCCACTGTATCATCGAAAAAGCAAAAGAGTTCCAGAAAAACATCTGCTGCTGCTTTATTGACTACGCCAAAGCTTTTGACTGTATGGATCACAATAAACTCAGGAAAATTCTGAAAGAGATGGGAATACCAGACCACCTTACTTGCCTTCTGAGAAATCTATATGCAGGTCAAGAAGCAACACTTAGAACCAGACATGGAACAACAAACTGGTTCCAAATTGGGAAAGGAATATGTCAAGGCTGTATATTGTCACTTATATGCAGAGTACATCATGCAAAATGCTGGGCTGGATGAAGTACAAGCTGGAATCAAGATTGCTGAGAGAAATATCAGTAACCTCAGATATGCAGATGACACCACCCTTATGGGGGAAAGCAAAGAGGAACTGAAGAGCCTCTTGATGAAAGTGAAAGAGGAGAGTGAAAAAGTTGGCTTAAAACTCAACATTCAGAAAACTAAGATCATGGTTCCATCACTTCATTTTAAATCGATGGGGAAACAATGGAAATAGCAAGAGACTTCATTTGGAGGGGCTCAAAATCACTGCAGACAGTGACTGCAGCCATGAAATTAAAAGACGCTTGCTCCTTGGAAGAAAAGCTATGACCAACCTAGACATCGTATTAAAAAAAAAGACATTACTTTGTCAACAAAGGTCCATCTAGTCAAAGCAATGGTTTTTCCAGTAGTGATGCATGGATGTGAGAGTTGGACTATAAAGGAAGCTGAGCACCAAAGAAATAATGCTTTTGAGCTGTGGTGTTGGAGAAGGCTCTCGAGAGTCCCTTGGACTGCAAGGAGATCCAACCAGTCCATCCTAAAGGAAATCAGTCCTGAATATTTATTGGAAGGACTAATGCTGAAGCTGAAACTCCCAATACTTTGTCCACCTGGTGAGAAGAACTGACTCATTGGGAAAAACCCTGATGCTGGGAAAGATTGAAGGCAGGCAGGATGAAAAGGGGATGAGGATGAAACGGTTGGATGGCATCACCGATGCGATGGACAAGAGCTGGAGAAAGCTCCAGGAGTTGCTGAGGGACAGGGAAGCCTGGTATGCTGCAGTCCATAGGGTTGCAAAGAGTCAGACACGACTGAGTGACTGAACTGAACCCATTCTGCACCCTGTCTTCCTGAATGCCTCAGTGGTCAAGAATCTGCCTGCAATGCAGGAGATGCAAGAGACATTGGTTCGATCCCTGGATTGGAAAGATCTCCTGGAAAAAAGGCATGGCAGTCCACTCCAGTATTCTTGCCTGGAGAATCCCATGGACAGAAGAGCCTGGTGGGCTATAGACCAGAGGGTTGCAAACGTTCGGACACAACTGAAGCAACTGAGCACACACACAGTAACCCCAAACTGCAGGGAATTCAAGGTGGCTAATTATGACCACTAATCCATCAGTAAAAACAAAACCAAAAACCAAAAAAAGGCCCATTTGAAAGAACAGTGAGCTCTAGTTAATCAGATAAATAAGAATCCAGAATTCTAGATTCACTCCCATAAAACTAGAGAAAAAAGAATAAATGAGCCCACCATTGCAGAGGAAAAGAAGAATCTCACTGTCAACCTTAGCACGTGGATGCACTATTTTTGCTACAATTATATCACTTCTCAAAAAGCCTTCTCTGGCCTGCCTGATGTTTGAACCAGCTGAAAGATCATTCCCCACCAATTACTGTGAGGGAACTAACAACTGTTCTTGCTTTCCTTTAAACCCAACTGAAATTTCCTGAGAAGTTGCAAATAGAAAATTGTGTTAAGAACATGCCATTGATCCTATTTACATTCGCTACATCAAAGCATCAAGACATCACAAGCCAATGTGAAACGGGGACCTTTCAATACCCCACAGGTTATGCAAACACCTAACCGGAAAGAACACTTTGAAATTTTTATGGAGCAGGAAAAATTGGAAGTGTATTAATCTAGACAGTGAAATTGGGCTTTTTGTCATTTTTAATTGCTTGAATTCATAACCTAGTTTTGCTGAATCAAAAACGAGTTGCTATAGCTGACACAAGCTGTTTCAGCTTTTGGGGCACACGCACAAGTACACACACCCACACACGCACACACACACGCCCCACAAGTTTTCATATAAACTTTGTATCTATTAATAAAAAAAAACTACTGGAAATTGTTTGAAATATTATAGTAACTGAATAATTGACAATAAAGATTTCTAAATAGAGGGCTGTGTGTTAAAAGCTGACAATTAAAGATTTCTTTCTTTCTGTACCATGCAAACGGGGGAGGGGAGAGAACAGGAATGCCAAACCATCAGGACTGTGATTTTGTTGTATATGATTTAATTCAAATACATTAAAATCCATAATTTAAAAGCTCTTCATGCCTTTATCTGCTCCTGTTTACTATTGCTCATGATATATGTAAACACTCAATTCTGGGAGAAAATGAAGGAAAATAAACAGAAGCACGGAGGTGTCCACCCACAAATACATACGAAGATCAAATGTGTTACAACCTCCTGAAGGTTTCAGACCCACAGCCAAAGTCTGCAAGCGCAGAACTCCTGAAGGGTCCATGTTTTTCTTCCCTATTTGTTTTTGTGTTTGTCAGAAAAATCAACACAGGATGGGGATTAAAGTCTCAAAAGAGGCCTTTCATTTTAATTCCATTAGAATTACTCTCCGAGAACTTACTGTGATCACTTAGAGACTAACTCACGTGCCATTTTAAAAACAGAGCTAAAAATGAAGTGTAAACAAAGGTTTAATTAATGCTAACAAGGTTTCATCATTATTTCATAAACGTCCTACCTCGTTTGGGCCATGCTCCATTTCTCTGGTTTTACAACTCTGCCCAAAACCTAACAGAAAAATTTTAAGTTTAGCCGGGGGAAAAAGACCAAACTGTCTCACGCTAAACATTGTAATAGTTATTTGGCTCTGGACTCACCCACCCAACCAGATTTTCTGTATTTAGAGAAAATGGTAAGGATTACATACTCTGATTTTCATGTCATGCTCTCAAAATACAGCTATATATTCTCAACATCTCATAACTATAATTTAGAGAAAGGCAATTGTTGTCAAATGCCCTTTGACCTAAAATCTACTTCAACTTTTGTGTCATACTTATGGGAGAGATCATGAGAAAAAGAAAAAAAAAATTGGAGAAAAGAATGCCACTATTTTTGTGATACTTTGAAAAGCTGACACGTAAGTCAAGGCTTATGACTATTTCTACTAAGTTCAAGTAAATACAGATTAAAATGAATCTAGATTCTAAACTTAGGTCAGGTAATAGAGAAAACAGAAGTTTGAGGGGCACGTTTAAAAGAGACAAATGTAAAAATATGCTTACCCCAATAAAGTTAGGAGGCAAAGTGGAGGGTTGTAAAAATCTATCCCTCGGTGATGACAGAGACAAGATTAAGCTCTGTTCATGTAACGTAAAGGCCTTCTCCAAGTGTTTAACTGGTTAAAATGAAATGACAAGAAAAGTTTGAATATTCACTTTTTAAATAAGTTTACTGTGGATTGTCTGATATTAATTAATCCTTGCACAGGAGCAGAGAATACTGATAAAGAAAAATCAGGTGCTGGTGATGATCCTTCAGGGTGCAAAACATTAAGATAAAAATGTAGTGGGAGGAGATAAAGGAAAGTGTGTTCTGTGTTCCAGGTATGAAACTGAAGAAAAGGGAGATGGAAAGAAATACAGGTAGATGGGGAGGGGAAAACAGAGTTGGAGAGAAAGAAAGGTGGGTCGGAGGGAGGGAAGGAGAGAGGAAAGAAGGAAAAAGAAGGATGAATGAGGGCGAGAAGAAACCTTCCCCCATCGGTGATACTTCCTCCAACTCTTCAGAGAAGCAATTTTCTCTTCCTAATAATCTGCGAGTATTCTAACATAGACGGAAGCACCAGCGTGTTTAGAGAGTGTGAGTGGGCAGACAAAAGTTGAAATATCCTGCTTCTTTTAGGAAAATCATGACTGCTGCCTGCACTGCCTGGGAACATCAGTGGTAAACAGCTGTCAGTGGCTGATGTGAGTTTTCTTACTTCAAGAACAGCCCTCTGGAAACTTAATCACAGCAAACCACAAAGGCAAGTTACTCCATATCGCAAACACATCTACACTCACGGCCTTCGGATTTCTGAAGATACGTTCAGATAAAAAATATGAAACTCGGCTGAGAAAGATTTTATGGTCTTAAACCAAACATTTACTGCCCAGCTACCCCCCCAAAAGGATTACACAGTCATTTTTGACTGCTTTCATTATAAGCCACATTCATTTCCCTGTGACCAAAATTAAAACTGCATAAACAATGAGTAAATTATGAGCTATGGAAAGATACTCACAAAGTGACTGGTTTCACAGGCAATTTAATGAACATTTCACTAAGATGAGGCTGCCAGCACAACTTTTGGATTCAGAATTCCCCTTGGGCCCCTCTTGAGTTGGGGGGTGGCGCTTAGCTCTTTGCTAACAGAAATAAATAACACCAGTTTCATTCGAATCTGAAAATAAATGGCCAGAGAGATTGGCTGAGCCCTAGGATTCTAGGTGATCCTCCCAGGATGACAAATATCAGATTCAACACTTTGCGTGTGTTTTTTTTTTGTTTTTGGTTTTTTTTTTTTTTTTTTTTTTAATGCTTGACGGTAAATTCCATCACTTTGGAAGGCAAGGTACATTTGCCCCATTTGATCTCTCAAGAAGGATGACTCTTGTTTCATTTAATAAAACAGCCCAGAGCCTACTTCTTCAGTCCAAGCCTTTTTGGTATTGTCAGTTTACTCCCTCTTCCCTGGGAATAGGGAAAGGCAGAGAGGAGAGAGTACCCAGTGTAGACATGTCTGCACAAACGTGAAATTCATCCCCCTCCCCCTCACACACACACAAGCCCCCTCGGATCGTGAGCGTGCCAACTTTCCCAAGGCACGGCCCATCTGGCCAGTCATTTCAGAAACCTCACATTTGAAGAAGCGCGCAGCTCCTGCAAAACCCCTGCTAGCCTATTGGGACTTACACACCTTCTCTTATAAACGCTTATTCATCTCTGGAAATAAAGTTAAACGGAGCCAATGAGCATGGGCAACGAAGTTCCCCCACTAACTTCTACTGTGTCCAGAAAATCCATTCATCTCGGGGCTCCCCGGGTCGCTGCGAACGCCCCTCGCCCTATCCCGGCGATCGGCGCCCCTGGGTGCGCCCTGGGACGCGCCCGAGCCCAGCCTCCCGGGTCCTCCCGCTGGCCTTACCTACCGGGTCTCATTCACGCACGGCGAAGGCATCCACAGCCTTCCATCTCGGCTTCGGTGTGCCCGGCTTCCCTCCGCCGCCGGGTCCCTATTCTAAATCGGCAGCCCCGGGGGCGCACACGCCGCCACCCTCCCTGCGCGAACGTTGGACAGCGGCTGACGGCGGCTCCCCTGCCACAGGCAGCCCAAAATGTCAATTTGCACACTCCTCCCCCCTGTCGCCCGCCCCCGTCCCCGTCCCTCTTCCACCCCCGCCCGCGAGTCAGTGGGCTTCGGGAAGCCTCGGTAGACACCGCCTCCTCTCCATGCAGCTCGCCCTGGTCTCCCGCTATCCTCGCGTCCCCGCCAGCGTTCAGAGCCTTCCTCTCTCGCCTTACCTGAAGGGCATCTCCCACGACTGCAATTAGCTGCCAAGATTTCATTGTCGGCTGCAAAGTGTCTCCTGCTTTCTCCCCGGGAGAACGCACGGGAAAAGTCCGAGGCGACAGCAAGCGGCACCCACGTGCTAGCAATGTAAATGACTCCAGTCATCTGTCGTGCGCGCCCGAGCCTCCGCGCTCGCTCGCCCAGGCCGCCTGGCAGCCTGACACCGCCGCCAGCAGGTGCAGAGCGCGCCGGGAGCGAGCAGCCCGAGCGAGGAGGCAATCAACGCAGGGGACGCACACAAAAGGGAGGCCACCGAGGTGCCGGGGACGCTGCCAGCGCCCCAGCCCAGCTGCCCGCGCGTCCTCGGCCTCGGCGCCAAAAAAAAACCCTGGCCAAATTGGATGCCCCGATGGTTCTGCAAAGTCTCGCAGCCCCGGGGATGGTGCTGCGTGGGTCCCGCCTCCGCGCCTCCCCGAGCTGGCGGCGGTCCCTCGCTTCTCTCCCTCCCTCCGGCTCCCCTGCGCGTGTCCCTTCCCTTGTTCTTTCAAGCATTAAATATGTACCACATGACAGACTAGGGCACCTTGCAGGGTCCTCCGAGTCCACCCTTGACAACCAATTTTAACTCACGAGCGGAGAAATGTCTAAAAGCAGGATATAAGCACTTCCAATTACTTAAACTAACTCCTGCATTATTCAGAAGGTCCACGGGACAGTATTTATGACTTCCAATGTCTACTTCATGTAGAAACAGTAACAAAAGATGGAAATCTCACCGCTCCTACCCCCAGCGCTGCTGATGAACTTTTCCTCCCTGTTTCCTCCCAGAAGTGGTTGTCCTTTTTTTTTTTTTTAGTGGTAGTAGTTACAACTTTGCCATCTCCAATCTTACACATTATATAGTAAATGAAGATGCTCTGAAGTTCGAGCCTGCTTTGAAATGGAAAATACATATTAAGTCCTGTTGAACTTCATCGACCACCTTCTAAAATATATTTACCTTGGATAACAGTGGAACCAAAGCAAATTTCCTCTTTTTTTGTTTCCAAAAGTCTTCATAGGTATATGATTTTTTTATTATTATTAAATGAAATGAGTTGTACAAGCTTCTAACTACCCCCAGCTTAGCTATTCCCAGTCTAAGCCATAGCTTTGGGTAGAGACTAAACGGTCTATTGATTGGGGAAGTGAGTTTTGTTTCTTCATTTCCTTCACAATCAGAATGGCCAGCTACATGCACTAAGATGGCCTTGCTTCTCTTCAAAGCAATTGTTTCTTGAAGGGGTGGAATCTAAATGTATTATAGAATATCATACAGATATACTACATCTGATTAACGGTGAGATAATCGGTTTCCTCTGTCAACTTCTTGGAGAGTTTATTTTCATCAAAGGCCTTGTGCACAACTGAGTAGGATTTTATATATCAGTAAGCAAATTTTAAAATGTTAATAAATCCTTCAAATATTTATTTTCACATTTATCACAGCTCCACAACTAGCGGCAATATTTCCAGTTATTTTTTTCTTGAACATGCCAAGTCCTTACATAACCATCATCCATCTCTGTCACACCAGTAACAAAATGAGGCGTTTTTTTTTTTTCCTTCTTATGCATTAACGGTGTTTTTAATATTGCATTCTGTAGTGTTTAACTTGCTCCTTGGGAACTTAAGAAAAGTTTATGTGTGTTTTCTCTGCCTGCTTTTCTTGGAGGCAGTTGCATTGAAAGATGCTAAGATAACGTTAAGTAAAACTCTCTTTTATGGTGACAATTCAGTGCAAAATACATACACACCCTGATCATTTGAAGAGCTGACTCCTAATATAAGCGCATACTATCCTCTGGACATGGTTTTCAATGGAATCAGGTAAAATGGCAAAAGGTTTCTAGATTTCTGTTTAATCAGAACCCTGTGTAGTTGTAGAGATATACAAATATCAAGTATGATTATCACGGAAACAAAACTACCAGTCTCCGTGGAATAATCTGATTCACAAATCAGTTCACAAAAGCAAGGTTATTTGAAGTTACGGATGGTGGCGGTGGTGGGTGGAAAGACAGCAAACCCTAATTACAGTCCCATCGTCCCCGTGTTCCCTGGCACATATGGTCATTTAATCACAGAGTGTGACAACCTTGGCAGATGTTGCCCAACCCAGTTATTGATATAAATTGCTATTCTCATGTGTAAGTGCCCCGGTGAAGAGTCAGAGCAATATTTGTACGCACCCAAAGGGACTTCAAGGTCCACACGAGCATCTGGGGCAACATGACAAGATGGTCCAGAGCGGACGCTGTTTCCTCGCTCTGACTCCACAAGCAATGGAATCTAGAAAAATGGTACTGAAGAATTATTTACAGGGCAGCAGTGGAGAAACAGAGATGGAAAATAGACTAAGGGACATGAGGAGAGGGGGGAGGAGAGGGTGAGATGTATGGAAAGAGTAACATGGAAACTTACATTACCATATGTAAAATAGATAGCCAATGGGAATTTGCTGTATGGCTCAGGAAACTCAAACAGGGGCTCTGTATCAACCCAGAGGGGTGGCTGGGGAGGGAGATGGGAGAGAGCCTCAAAAGGGAGGGGATATATGTACACCTATGGCTGATTCAGGTTGAGGTTTGACAGAAAACAGCAAAATTCTGTAAAGCAATTACCCTCTAATAAAAAATAAATAAATTTTAAAAAACAGTGATAAATGACACCCACCCCCCACCCCTACTCCCCCCGCAGATCAAGAATGAGGGGACATTTCCCTGGGGGAAGGGTAAATTGGTATCATCCCTCTGGAAACTTATTTACTAGTGTCTAATAAAATAATACTTAATGTTTTGCCATTTTACCTGATGCTGTTGAAAACCATGTCCAGAGAATAATATGTGCTTACATTGAAAATTAACTGTTAAAAAAAAAAAAAAAAGAAAATTAACTGTTAAAGTAATCAGGGAGTGTAGGGTTCTTTCAATAGTCATGTATAGAAGTGGGAGTTGGACCATAAAGAAGGCTGGGCATTGAAGAATTGATGCTTTCGAACTGTGGTGCTGGAGAAGACTCTTGACAGCCCCTTGGATGGCAAGGAGATCAAACCAGCCAATCCTAAAAGAAATCAACCCTGAATATTCACTGGAAGGACTGAAGCTAAAATTTCAATACTTTAGCCACCTGATTGGAAAAGACCCTGATGCTGGGAAACATTGAGGGCAGGAGGAGAAGGGGGTGGCAGAGGATGAGAGGGCTGGATGGCATCACTGACTCATTGGACATGAGGTTGAGCAAGCTCCAGGAAATAGTGAAGGACAGGGAACCCTGTGCTGCAGTCTATAAGTTGCAGAGTCAGACACAACTCAGTGACTGCACAAGAAATATTAAAACGGAAAAGGTGCACTCCCCATAATCAAGCAATTCTGTTCCTGATGCCCGCCCTGACAAGACGCATGCGTGAGTGTGTATGGATATAACTGCACTACTATTTGTAATAGGAAAGAAATGATCAACCAAATGCCCACTGGCATCAAACACATGATACATCCTATGATGGAATACTATGCAGCAGTGAAAAGAAATAACTAAGAAAAGAAATAACAGTTATTTAGGAATAATCTCTAGCTAGACAGACACATACATGTATGTGTACATGTATACAAGGTATCTATACATACTACATAATACAACATATATATATATATATTCTTTAGTAAAAACTTTGCTGAGTTAAAAATACACCTTTTAGATGATTCAAACATTACAATACCATTCATGAAAGAAAATGTACAAATGAAATAATATTACAGATATTATTATCTGGAGATACAGACATGTCTGTGGAGATATAAAGGAAGAACCAGAAGCCGGGTTACTGACCACTGGTTTTGTACAGCCTACCAACTAAGAATGGTTTTTTTTTTTTTTAGTTTTTTATTTTTTTAATTTTAAAATCTTTAATTCTTACAGGCGTTTAAGAATGGTTTTTATATTTTAAAGTTTAGAAAAATTGAGACAAATATTTTAAAAAATAGGAAAAGTAGGAAATTCAAATACAATGTCCATGAGGGATGTTTTATTGGAACACGGCTGCATCCATTTGCTGACCCCCTGACTGTGACTGTTTCTGTTCTCCAACTGCAGACCAGGAGGCTGTAACAGAGACCCAGTGGCCCACAGAGCCTAAAATGCTTACTAAGGAACCTTGTACAGAAAGTTTGCTGTGCTGATGCCCGGCCCAGAAGGGTGGCACCAGATTCATAATAACTTTAGCTGTGGGGAAAAGAACTAAAGACTCACGTCAGTGGCTCAAGTTGAGAGAATTATGGTTCTCCTTTAAAAGAATATTTACATATTTTGGTTTCATACTTTTATTAAAGGTAATATGTGTTATATATATGGAAAACTTTTAAAGATATATATGAGTCACTCAGTTGTGTCCAACTCTTTGTGACCCATGGACTGTTGCCCACCAGGCTCCTCTGTCCATGGGATTTTCCAGGCAAGAATACTGGAGTGGGCAGCTATTTCCTTCTCCAGGGGATCTTCCCAACCCAAGGATGGAACCCTGATCTCCGGCATCGCAGGAAGATTCTTTACCATATGAGCCACCGAGGAGGCTCCATTATATATATGTGTATATAGACACATATATATATATATATACTTTTTAAATAAAGTTTATATATAAAACCTTTAAAGATATGCATTTCTAGATTCATATACATATTCATGGCTTGTTATTCCACTTTTTAAGTGTGTGTGTGTGTGTGTGTGTGTTTTGTGTGTGTGTGTGTGTGTGTGTGGGCTTCCCAGGTGGCCCTAGTGGTAAGGGACCCGCCTGCCAATGCAGGAGACGTAAGAGATACGGGTTCGATCCCTGGGTTGGGAGGACCCCTGGAGGAGGGCATGGCAACCCGCTCCAGTATTCCTGCCTGGAGAATCCCATGGACAGAGGAGCCTGACAGGCCACAGTCCATGGGGTCACAAAGAGTCAGACATGACTGAAGTGACCTAGCACACACGTGTGTGTGTATCTACATGCGTGTAGATACATATCCTAGGGAAAAAGCTCATTCCAAATGGCAGTTCTTGGTGGTAGAAATACAGGTGCTTATTATATCCTTCTTTGCTGGATCATGTTTTTGTCAATTTTTCAGGGAGATGTAAATGTAAGAAAACGGTGGACACCTGGCCGTGTGAGAGGTAATGACTGTCATTGTGCCAATATCATTTTCTCACCGAGAAACTGCCTTTTCTCTTCAATTGTTGAATGACGATCTTTTCTTTAAAAAAATCAGGGTTTGGCTTTTATAGTCACCTAACATTTCTGGAAAACTCCAGTATCTAATTGCTTCTTCATAGAAAAAAAAAAATTGCTAAGCCTCAATGCACTAAAGATTTTTATAAAAATCAATCTTATCCTTGAAGTAAAATGCAACATAGATTATGCTTTCTGCTAGAAGTTATGGTAATGACCTACTGAGATACGCCTCACAATACAGTAATATTGCTTCTTTACCCGTTTGAAAATATTTTCCCATAGGAAGGCATAAAGCAGGTTCTATCTGAAAAAAATAAAATAAAATTACATAGCAACCACATTGGTGCTCTGGAGGATTAGAACAGTGGGACCTAATGATTTTCTTCGTCCTGACATCTAATAATCCAGTCGCATCAGGAAAGGTGAGCTTAATGAAGCATATTGAGATGGGAGAGCAGGCGATTTATGGTGGACCTGTTGTGGTTATATTCCTAAATGGATCCCATTAGCTCAACATTGGTTGCTGGTGAATGACCACATTTCCGAATAGACAAATCCATGAATCACCCGGGCATATTTCAGAAGCCTGCTCTATAGAATGGCTCGCCTTCCACCTTTTATCTAGGGCCAGGTGAATGACCTTTTTTAATGAAGCTCAGCAAAATTTCTTGGAGCAAGAAACAGAATTATTGCCACTGAATGTGCATTCTTCCTCCTAACACGTACGCAGAACTTCATCCTTGACGTGGTGTGTATCAAGCATAGCACTGAATTCTTTAATAGCATTACCACAAACACATATTGTTTTCAATGCGTTTTGTAATTAGACCAGAGGTCTAAGAGATAGGGGATATGTCTACACACATAGCCAATTCACCTTGCTGTACAGCAGAAATAATCCAACATTGTAAAGCAATTATATGCCAATAATAAAATCTTTAAAGAGAACTCCAAAAATAAATAAAACTCCAATGTGTGTTTATTGTGGAAAGCTGTAAAAAACTGGAAAAGCACAGGGGAAAATGTCACTCATATTTTATCACCAAAAGAGAGCCACATGTAATATTTTGTTACAAATCTGTCCAGTCCATTTTTCGCTGCATATGTAACTAAAAAATCATAAGCGCGCAAGAGACATTGTATCATATAAACTGCCTTATAATAGTTTTGTGTTTTGCAATATATCAAGATTTTCCGCCACTAAAAAAGAATGATAACTTCAATTTTGGTATCCCACTGTGATGCACGAGTCCTTTCTACTCTATGTTAAATAACACTGAGGCGAACATCTCTGCCCATAGCTTCATGAACTGCCCCTTGTTCGATATGTCAGGGTAAATACCTAGAAGTGAAACTGATGAGTCAATAAGTGGGCACCATTTTTAGCTTTTCAGGCATAGGCGGCCAGGACCCTGACTTTTATACAAACCCACATTCCCAGGAGTGATGTAAAAGAGAATCCATCCCATCTTAGAAGGGCTTCTCTGGTGTCTCACATGGTATTAAAAAAAAAAAAAAATCCGCCTGCAATGCAGGAGACACAGGATACCCAGGTTCGATCCTTGGGCTGGAAAGATCCCCCGGAGAAGGGAATGGCTAACAGCTCCCATTCTTGCCTGGAGAATTGTATGGACAGTGGAGTTTGGTGACTACAGTCCATGGGGGTCACAAAGAGAAACAACTGAGTGACTAACACTTTTGCACTTCTCTTAGGAACAGTTTGGGGCCAACTCATTCCTCTTTCAATAACAATGACTTGGTTCCCTCTTCCATCCACCTGCCCCAATTGGGCCACCACATGATTGCACGTTAAATTAGCATAAAAGAGCTCAAACATCACAAACAAAGGTGGTAATGGGGAGCAATTTAAATCTGAGCTTATTTAACCTAAGTGGCTAGTGGCTGCTCATTTTATCTTAATTGCCTTTTAAACTAAAATCAATGTTAAATTACCTGAACAACAGCTTCTGCACAACTGCGAACTGAAAATTCTTTAAGTGCCTCCTCAAAAGCCTTGGCTCTTCTTTGGCCGACTGACAGGAAAAGAGTTCCTTTCTTCACTGGGCTCCAGCCTGGGACTAGCGGATGTGATTCAAAGGTGGGTGTTCCTGGGAGCTGATGGCTCTGCGATGAGGCGGTCCTTGACATGAAGCATCCAGAACGAAATCTGGTTAAGAGTCTGACCTCTGTCATCCCTCCCTGCCTTGCTTTCCTATCAACAAAGGAAGACTGAATATACACGTGGAAAACAACCAGGCCATATATATACAAGTGGAACTTGGACCCTAAATCTTCTCAGCAGCCAGTCCAGGAAACCAACTCATATCTCCAGCCAACAACCCAGGAAGCCAGGCTGCTAACCACAAATCACACCTGTAGGAAGTCAGACCATCAGCTCTAATAAATCAATTCAGAAAGCCCAACAAGAACCCCTGTAACAAGTGTTTCAAACACAGCCTCGACTTAATAAGTAATGGGCACCTCTAATATCTGTCCCCATTGTCAACTTCAGGACACCAGAGAAAGTGACATATGCCCCTTTCACCAGGCATAGTAGAAAAGGAGACGGCAGCTCATTCCAGTATTATTGCCCTGAGAATTCCATGGACAGAGGAGCCTGGCAGGCTATAATTCATGGGGTCGAAAGAGTGGGATGTCACTCAGTAATTAAGCAACAAAAACGACAACACCAGGCCCAGGAATGGTCCTGCTTCTTGTTGTTCCACCTCCAGCTTCCCCAGGACAACCATTTGCCCCCTGCCAATTAGGACATCCCTGGAACCTTCTCTTTGTCCCTCGAAAGACCTCTCTCACCCTCTATCCACCTTTGAGCTTCTGCTAAAACACTAGTGGCCTGATGGTGGCTTACTCCCTTGTGATAGCAAGATTTGAGTAAACTGCCTTTGCTCGTTCTCATTTGGTTGGTCTTGGCTTATTTCAACAACGATTGTTTGTTTTCAATACTATGGTAGGTAAAAGAGATGGGCCGAGTCCTAGCCTTCACCGAGCTTATGTTCCGTGGGGAAGAAAGATGATAAACAAGGGAATGAGATGTTGCAGTGGCTGATTTTATGTCGGAAATGAACCTTGCAATGAAATGAGGAAGCAAGTGGGCAGAAGCCATAGACAAGACTCTTGGGTTCCTAGGGTTCCTTATTACATGGTTCAGCTTCCTGCTTTTGTTTCATTGAAAAACTCATCGAGGACATACCATCTGATATGCCCTGTCAAGCATGAAACTCACCGGCAAAGAACCACAAGGGAAGACGCATGCTCACTAACCATCAGAACACAAAGTAGACAGGTAGGTAGAACCAGGAATGAGATTCAGGTTAAGAACTGTGGGAGCTAAGAGGCTGGAGGGAAATTCTCCTTTTAGATATTACAAGGCCTCCTGGAGCAGAAGATTGAGGGAGGGACTTCCCTGGTGGTTCAGTGGTTAAGACTCTGTGCTCCCAAAGCAGGGGGCCTGGGTTCCTCCCCCAGCCCCCGTCCCGCCCCATTCAAGGAACTAGATCCCACATGCTGCAACTGAGAGCTGGCATGCCAGAGTGAAGACCAGGCACAGCCAAATAGATTTCTTTTTCTTTTTTAAAGAAGATTGCAGGAGGTAGAAATGGGGCTTGGGATATGCTACTCCTAAAGATGGCATCTTGGCCTTTTGAGTATTTTAATCAGAAGGAATTTGAGAAACGGCCGATTTAGGAAGGATTTTCTGTTTGACCTTCTCACCTTACCTCCCCTGAAACGGGTCATGAGCTCTCAGGGGAGAGGTCCTTTTCTTGCAAGATGGAGGGATGGAAGAGCGATCTGAATGAACAAGCTTTGCCAGGTTCCCCTGATTGTCACCCTTAGCTCACATCATTTTGTCTGTTCATTTTTCCCCCGTGACTGTCCACTCTTTATCAAACCTAACATAAAATGCTCAGGCTTCTTCATGTCCTCATTTCCTTGAGAAGGCTCTGGAGCCACATAAAACTTACATTAAATAAATTCGTACACTGCTCTCTTGCTCATCTGTCTTTCGTCAATCCGTTTTACAGGGCCCCCGTCAGAGACCATAAGACAGGTAGGAGGAACGACTTTTCTTCCCTTACGAGGGGGAGAGGGATTTTTGTACTATTGTGGGTATTTCTACAGGTTACATCCGCATGGACATAGTGAAGATGGAAGAGGTTTGCTTGGAGATATCCCTAGATGATCATGCTACCTTCTGTCAGATAATTTCGTCTTGAATTGCCTAAACTGGAAATTGGATAAACAGTGTAGAGAACAAAAGGGCATCAAAGAGATTACTGATCACACTTGGCCTCAAATCCTCTCACCCTACAAAGGGAACAAGGAGATGCAGCAGGACAGCTAATTCCACTGACTTGATTTGGTCTGATCACCGGACAGAATGGCGCTGGAAATCACACACGCTCAAGGGTGTCCTTCAACTGTAGGATTTAGGGAATGGAAAGACTGGTCAAATCAGGGTCTTTCCTAGAAAGCATTACAGAATTGGGAAAGAGTGGAGTGGTGAACTCCCACAGCTGGATTCAGAAAGCCAGGCGGATTTCATGGTGCGGACCTGCTCAGTTGCTGCAGTTGTGTCGGACTCTTTGCGACCCCATGGACTATAGCCCATCAGGCTCCTCTGTCCATAGGATTCTCCAGGCAAGAATACTGGACTGGGTTGCCATGCCCTCCTCCAGGAGATCTTCCTGACCCAGGGATTGAACCTGCATCTCCTGTGTCTAAAGCACTGAAGGCAGATTCTTTGCCCGCTGAGCCACCAGGGAAGAGTCTACTAAGCAGGAAAGAGGAACACTTCATGGAGGGATATGAGAGAGGTGACCTCTAAAAAGAACTAGGAGGAAGGAGGGGGAGACAGATAAACAGAAACAAGAGTCTGTTGGCCCAGAGATGGGGGAGTGGTTGCCGTGGTCACGGAAAGCTTTCTGCCTTAGTTCTCTATTCCTTCCCTTCCCCTCCGTGCTTCTGATGCAACCCGACTCCCCACCAAGTCCCGGCCACACCCTCTATCCCTGCTAGCATCTCCAGACACAGTTGGGATTGCACAGGACATGGCCAGCCTGCAAAGGAGTCCCCAGGTCCCTTTGCTTTGCAGAAAAGCAAAATATCCCAATGCTGAGATGAATACGCCTCTTCCCTGAGCCTCATGATCTTTCATGAAGCATAGCCGATGGGCCAGGCTGTCAGAAATGCAATTTAAACACTGAGTGCTAAAATAAATATGAATTCTCTGACACTAGAGGCTTGGTTAGTTTAAATTTTTTTTCTTTCCAGTTGCAAGCATGAAGATGTCTCCGTATCTAAGAATAACATCAAAAATGTAACTGATTGACTCATTCTTCTAACATTACATACGTGACTGCCCACTGAATTCTATACGTGAATTGCAAAGTCTTCGTCAGGCCTGGAGAGACAAAGTTAAATAAGTCTATTGAGGAAGACAGATACAAACAAATGTTATCATGTAAAACAGTATATAATTACTGGAATAAGTGAGACAGAGTAAAGCGTGCTGTGTCTCTGCTGGGTAGAGGAAACTTCTTTCTCTGCCTAAAGGCAGAAGGCAGGTTTGAGAGAATTCACTAAGATGGAGATGCTTAGACTGGGTTTTGAAGGATGCACAGGAGTTTGTTCAACATAGTCATGGGGGGAGGGCATTTTAACCAGAAGAAACAGCTTAAGCAAAGGAGCGGAGGTGTAACAGTGTGACTTGATTGGCAAGGTGAATGTCCAGGCTGGAAAAGCAGGCACAGGTCAGATAACAAAGGGTCTGTTTGCAATGCTAAGTGGTTTAGACTCCATTTTTTCTATAATAAAGTGGAACAGAAAAGCCATTCCATTGGGAATGTGGAAAAGGACCACAGGAAGCAGGGGGATCCATTAGAGACTCTTGCTCTATTTCAGACTGAAAGATGACAAGGGTTTGTGCAAAAGAAGACATGGCAATAAGGACATGATGGAAAGCAAGAATTTGGTAAATACTTTATAAATAGAACTGACAGGACTTGTTGAATGACTGGAAAATATATGCATGAGTAGTGATGATTTACAAAAAGGAACTGAAAGAGGCCGAAAAGTCAAGACCGCTTCATGGATCTGTTACAAATTATTGACTGACCAGTGCCACCCATGACTAAGTTCAGAAGAATCACAAAAAGATCTGGGGAAGATAAGAGGCCCATTTTTGGATGAATAGGTCTAAAACTCTGGAGAGTCTGAGGACCATCTGGAACCCACGAGCACAGAGAGATGACGCCATAGACACAGACGATCTTGGAAGAATAGATAGACTCTGATATTTGGTACTTTAACGTCCAAGGTAACACACTAGGATAGAGTTGCTAAACCCTAAAATATGTTTTATTTTAAACCCTAAAATACGTTTGAATAACTATATAGAGGACAGGATTGTGCCTTATCTGTGTTTTCCTATAACAACATGGGGCACGCGTACATGCTCAGTCATGTTTGCGACCCTTTGGACTGTTGCCCGCCAGGCTCTTCTGTCCATGGGATTTCCCAGGCAAGAATACTGGAGTGGTTTGCCATTCCCTTCTCCAGGGGATCTTCTCAACCCAGGGCTGGAACCCACGTCTCCTGCATTGCAGGCAGATTCTTTACTGCTGTGCCACCCAGGAAGCCCTATAACAACACAGTCATGAATTTAATATTTTTGACTAGTTTACAACTAGTAAGATGAACTGTGGTGATTGAATCCAAGTACTGACAAACTGTTACTATCACCATCTGGATCAAATGTTACCTTTTGAACAAACTCACTCTTCTACAACCACTGAACATACAATGAGATACATTCTCTAAAGCAGTCAGCCCTACCTGGATGCAGGAATTTCAGCTATAGACAGTGTCTAAATCAGGTTTCTACATAGGGATATCTAAAATGAATGATAATAGAATAATAAAGCATTCACTAAACAAATGTCTGTTTGCCAGGCACAAAGTAAACGCTTAATGAGTGTTTGCTAACTACAGGGCTTACTGTGTGCCAAGTGTGAGTAAGAAATGGAGCATTCTCTGGTTAACTGGGCTGTTCAGGCTTCCCTGGTGGCTCAAAGGAAAAGAATCTGCTTGCATTGCAGGAGACAAGGGTTCAGTCCCTGGGATGGGAAGATCCCCTGGAGAAGGAAATGGCAACACACTCCACTGTTCTTGCCTGGGACATCCCATAGATAGTGGAGCCTGATGGGCTAGAGTCCATGGGGTTGCAAGAGTCTGACATGACTTAGTGACTAAACCACCACAAAACGACTGCTGTCTAGACTCTCAACCCTTCATCACTCGTAAGATGGAGGTCATTCACCTGCCACAGCTGCGTCCTCCTGAGACACAGCCCAGGATTATGAGGGTCTCACCTGCCACTCTAGGTCTTGATGGACTAGTGGAGGGTTTCCTACTCCCACTCAGGGAGCCTGGGATAAAAGGGAACTGGCGGATGTGGGTGTGATTCTTCCCACAGGAAGCTCAGAACTCCAGTTCTAAAGAGTCACACTGGAATCTCACTCAAAGGCTTTCCATTCAACTGAAATGTGGGAAAGTAAGGAAACAAACTCACTTTGTGTTGAAGCCATGAAGTTAAAAAGATGTTTGCTCCTTGGAAGAAAAACTATGACAAACCTAGACAGCATATTAAAAAGCAGAGGCATTACTTTGCCAACAAAGGTCCATCTAGTCAAAACTATAGTTTTTCCAGGAGTCATGTATGGATATGAGAAGTGGACCATTAATAAATCTGAGCACCAAAGAATTGATGCTTTTGAACTGTGGTGTTGGAGAAGACTTGAGAGTCCCTTGGACTGCAAGGAGATCCAACCAGTCCATCCTAAAGGAAATCAGTCTTGAATGTTCATTGGAAGGACTGATGCTGAGGCTGAAACTCCAATACTGTGGCCACCTGATGTGAATAACTGACTCATTAGAAAAGACCCTGATGCTGGGAAAGATTGACGGCAGGAGGAGAAGAGGACGACAGAGGATGAGATGGTTGAATGGCATTACCAACTCTTGGACATGAGTTTGAGTAAACTCTGGGAGTTGGTGATGGACAGGGAGGCCTGGCGTGCTGCAGTCCATGGGGTCGCAAAGAGTCAGACACAACTGGGCAACTGAACTGAACTGAAGGGAAAAAAAAGAAAGGGAAACCCATGTGAAGACTGCCCATATTCTACAGGTGTCCAAGGCAGTGCTCATCTGCTGGTGAGGGAGTCTGAAACAGCAGATGGGAACCGGCCATCCCCGGCCCTCAGGGCTCTCCCCTCAGAGCACATGCCGCCCTTCTCACCTGGCACCCGTCTCTTTCTTAAAGCTCCAGTCTCGTTCTTAAAGCTAGGTCTTTTCCACAGAGCATGACCTCTAAAAGCAAACTGTCTCATCTGTCACTTAATCAAAGAAGGAAAACCATTTCAGACCTAGAGAAAACCTTGACTG
Organism: Ovis aries; assembly: GCF_016772045.2. Taxonomy (NCBI): domain Eukaryota; kingdom Metazoa; phylum Chordata; class Mammalia; order Artiodactyla; family Bovidae; genus Ovis; species Ovis aries. Next base: position 5,923,294 of record NC_056077.1, on the reverse strand, counting down.
TGTTGGTCTCCTTAAGAGGCAATAAGATACACACTACTATATATAAATAGATAACTAATAAGGACCTACTGTAGAGCACAGGGAACTCTACACAGCACTCTGTGATGGCCTATATGGGAAAAGACTCTAAAAAAGAGGGATATAGGTGTGTGTAACCCTGACTCACTTTGCTGTTCACCCGAAACTGACACAACATTATGAATCGACCGTGTTGCTGCTTTGCCACTAAGGCATGTCCTATCCACCCGGTTCCTTTGCCCATGTCACGGGATTTTCCAGGCAAGAATACTGGAGCAGGTAGCCATTTCCTACTCCAGGGGATCTTCTGATGCAGGGATCAGGCTCACATCTCCTGCTTGGCAGGAGGGTTCTTTACCATATGCGTCAGGAGAACAACCTAGGTGTCCGCTGGTGGACGAAAGGAAGAAGAAGTTATTTCACCTGTGCGTGTACACACACACACACACACACACACACACACACACACACACACACACAGAGTGGATTATTATTCACCCATAAAAAATGCAGAAATCCTACTGCTTGTGACAACATGGATGAACCCTGAGGGCGTTATGCCAAGCAAAAAGAATCAGAGAAAATCATTGCATGATCTTGCTTATCTGTTGAATCTTTAAAAAGAGAGAGAGAGAAGTCTTTTTCTCATCGAAAAAGAGACGAGTCTTGAGGTTTATAGAGGGGAGGAGTAGGGGAGGGGGAGTTAGAGGAATGTGGTCAAATGACACAAACTTCCAGTTAGGAGGCAAACAAGTACTCGGGATATAACATACACCATAATGTTAACTATAGCCAACACCGCTGTGCGATACATAGGAAAGCTGTTAAGAGAGTCAATTCTAACAGTTCTCATCACAAGGAAAAGCTGTTTCTTTCTTTTTTTTTCTTTCTTTTCTTTTCTATTCTATCCAGAAGAGAAGATGGATGCTATCTAATTCACTGTAGGGATCATTTCACAATATATATGCACCAAATCACCAGTCTGTACACCTCACACTTCCATAGTGACGTCTGTCAGTTACTTCTCAATAAACCGGAGAAAAATACCTTAGACGGGTAATCAAAAGGACGGAACTCACACTCGAGCCTCTTAGGGGCGCATTAGGCCCAGTGTGTATACCCGTGACCCCCACCCCTGAGAGATTCCTCCCGTGGAACTAGAACAGGAGAAGAGATGCCATATCCAGCCATCTCACAACCCCACAACTGTCGACTTGAGTGCAGACATGACTGAGTTTGAAACCTGGCTCTGGGGAGTTCTAAGAAATTTGGCAAGTTTATTTAAAAACCTTCCTGAACACCTGCCTCCTCATCTCAAAAATGGGTTTAATACCAACCCGTTGAGATGGTTGCTGGGAGGATTGTAAAGTTAAATAACATATGTTAAGGTACTGAGCAGAATAACTAGGGTAGAGTAGGCATTTTTAGATGTTTGAAAAATAAGCCAATGATGTTAAGATAGTCTCAAGATAATAACCACTGACAGTGCTGAATTTTTTTAGATCCTTTTCTGGTTGAGCTAAGGATTTGCTAGAAAGTTTAAACAATATATACGTACACACACACATATCCTAATTCACCCACAAATATATATACATATATAATTTGAAATATGTATAAAATTTGAAATATGTATATAAAACTTGAAATATATCTATATTTATTTATATAATAAGGACTTATTTCTAACTTCAGTCTAAATCTGGAATCAGCAAACCTTTTTTGGTAAAGGTCTAGATAGTAAATATTTTCTGCTTTGTGGGCCATCTGGATTCTGATGCAACTACTCAGAGCTATCTTCGCAGCATAAAATAACCACAGACAATATGGAAACATCTGAGCATGGCTGCACGCCAATACTATCACTTAAGGACATATATTTATTTCCAGGAGCGAGAAGGCTCTGGTCTAAATGTACATTAAAAGCACAAGTGAGGTGGCTACCCTTTTACTTCCTATGTAAACTTTGAAACTGAGTCCTACGAACTCAAGGACTGAGTCCAACCACCAAACTCATTCAGTACAGAAACAAAAATGAAAGGGATCCAAGAATTAAATCCACTGGGTTATCTTGACCCTTAAAAGCTCATCTATATAGTCAAAATAAAGAATATTTATGCACAGAAGATTCAGGAAGGAAAAAACCTTTACCCTCCCCCCACCCCCCGTCAAAGAAAACAACTAAATAACCAACAACAAAACACGCTCCACCACTTTTTATTTTCCCAAATAACCTACTGAGCCTCATTCTGCAAACATATAAGGTATAAGAAAACTGCTTTGTTTGGGTAAAACTTTACTTGTAAAAAAATGAGAGGAAAGGGATTAAAAGTAATCATAAAAGGTAATTGCACAGAAGCAGCATTGTGCATGGAGAAGGAACTGGCAGCCCACTCCAGTGTTCTTGCCTAGAGGATCCTGTGGACAGAGGAGCGTGGTGGGCTGCCATCTATGGGGTCACACAGAGTCGGACACAACTGAAGCGACTTAGCAGCAGCAGCATTGTACAAGTGACTAGGGTTTTAGAGTGTATAGAACACTTTACATATACTCTCTAGTATTTACTGTTTATGACTGTCAGGCTATCTATGACAGACTATGATTACTGCACACATCTTACAAAATATACGGACTTGCCGGGAGGTAACAGAGCTAATGGATGATGCTGTCAGAACTGACCCCAGAATCTTTGTCTTGGAGGCTAAGATCTTCTGCCATACAGAACTGCCTCTTTTTAATGCAGTGCTATCCAGTGGACGTGGCTTACACAAACATTGCGGGAAGGAGAAAAGGTGAAATATATTCAGTGAAGTGATTAATGCTGATGCAGAGTAATTAATGTTTTGAATATGATCTGTAATCCATATGGAAGGTGTAATCAAAACACGAGAGAGGTGACCTACCCACTCTAGGGTGAAGCTTCATAAAATACTAACCATGGTAGGGATTTTAGGGCCAGCTCTACATGGCGGGGCTCTTCTCTTTACTTTAGAAAAATTGGGGTGGGGGTGGTTAGAATGGATAATTGGCCTTCCTTTAAATGTCAGGCCAATACGTGGCTAGACAGCAATTTTATAATCAGTCCACTTCTAATACATATTAAATTTGGAATACGAATTTGACATTATAAATAATGCCTTGTGCACTGATCTGGCTACTTTCAAAAATAAATCAACTGAAATATGTGTTCTATAGAATTAATTTATAAGAGGCACTGCTGTGTTGGATAAACACACACACACACACACACACACACATACACATAGATATATATATATTCAAAGGTTACACCAAATTACATTCCTACCATCAGTGTATGAGGATTTCATTACCTCAAAGGCATGCCAATTTTGGCTACCAGTGATCCTGTTAATCTTTGCCAACTTGAGAGGTAAAAATAGTATCTCACTGCTATTTTAACTGCATTTCTCTGGACACCAACATTCAGGAGCAGCAATTAAAGCCCTTGGATAAGAGTAACCTTCACCCCACTGGTTAGAATTTGATCAAAGGCTGGTGACAAGGAAGCAGCAGCAAGGACGCCACTTCAAGGACTAAATGATGTCCAGAAAGAATGTGGTGGTTTGAGTCGCAGTGAATCAGGTGCAGTAAACACCACTAGTTCTGAATTATCAAGAGGTCATCCCCCTTCCTTCTGGTAACAGGTTTTATTTATTTATTTTTCTTAAAGTCCTTCTCTCAGGGATGACGAAGCCTCAGTCCGGATGGTTTCTGTACAGCCGACATCCCCACCCTGGCTCACCACGGGCACACCGGTGAGCCTAGCTCCAGGGGAACTCACATTCCATGACAGTGGGGATGGCTCTGAGTGATGGGCATCAAACCATCGTTTCACACTGAGGCTGTTCAGAGAAGAGATGAAAGCGGGGGCAGTTAGTGAGCATCTTCCCCCTTTGCAATGGCGGAGCCAACCTAAACTTGGCGGCTACAGAGGTTAGTGACAGAGTGAGACCTGGTCCCAGTGACGCCATCTGGCCTTCTGCATCCAGTAGACCTGGGACAGTTCCTCGAGTTTTCAGCTCGGAAGGTTACTGTTCTTCCTTTCTGCTTAGATCAGCTTGCATAGGGTTTCTGCCGCTTATATCCAACAGAAAACGAGCCAGCACAACAGTTCAGAAGGGCTCTGACCCCAAGTGTTACCTGATCAAAACTTAAGTAGGGGATTCTCGGCATCTTATGCCATTTCACAGCATCACCCCAAGGGTGAAGGGCCTCAGTGAGCAAACCTCTAACACACACCAGGAAACAGTGGAATGAAACAAACCACAAGTGCAGAAATGGGACACACACACACACACACACACACACATATAAGGCGGTAGTGGATTAGTTGTTAAGTTCTGTCCAACTCTCCTGACTCCATGGACAGTAGCCAGGCAGGCTCCTCCGTCCATGGGATTTCCCAGGCAAGAATCCTGGAGTGGGTTGCCATTTCCTTCTCCAGGGCATCTTCCCCACCCAGGGATCGAACCTGCATGTCCGACATTACAGGCAGATTCTTTACCACTGAGCCAGCAGGAAGGCCTGTGTATATCTATACACATATGTATTAGATTGGCCAAAGAGTCTGGGTTTTTCCACAACATCTTATGGAAAACACATACACACACATGCGCGCACACACACACACACACACACTGAGATGTGTTTGTGGAAAGAGTAGAACACTAAATAAATGGTGTGGAGTCAATTGAATATCATTTTACAAGAAAAACAATGGGAGCCAGATCTCATATGCAATTTGGAAAAAGTGAATTCCAGGTGAGTTTTTAAAATTTAAAGACGAAACAAAAAATATCAATTATGATAGGAAAACAGAAGTGGCTCTTCTTATAAAAGCTAGATGGGGAGGAAGAGCTCCGGTGTCAAGAATAAAAGTGATGACTCAGAGATTACCTTTTTATGAGGCATAAGATCCGGCAGATACAGTCTAAAAGGCAATTGACAGCCTGTGTGTATAACACAGGTGTACCTGATGAAGGTGAACAGACATAGCGTTCCGAGAATTCCTACAGTTTAATAAGAGAAAAGATGAACTGATTGAAAATGGAAAGACTGTGCATCAGTGATTCGCACAGGAGGAAAGATACCTCCTATTACTAGCAGTCAGGAAAATGTAAATTAAAGCAACAATATACCCATGTGCCATCAGTTCAGTTCAGTTCAGTTCAATCGCTCAGTCATGTCCGACTCTTTGCGACCCCATGAATCGCAGCACGCCAGGCCTCCCTGTCCATCACCAATTCCCAGAGTTCACTCAGACTCACGTCCATCGAGTCAGTGATGCCATCCAGCCATCTCATCCTCTGTCGTCCCCTTCTCCTCCTGCCCACAATCTCTCCCAGCATCAGAGTCTTTTCCAATCAGTCAACTCTTCGCATGAGGTGGCCAAAGTACTGGAGTTTCAGCTTTAGCATCATTCCTTCCAAAGAAATCCCAGGGCTAATCTCCTTCAGAATGGACTGGTTGGATCTCCTTGCAGTACAAGGGACTCTCAAGAGTCTTCTCCAACACCACAAATCAAAAGTATCAATTCTTCGGTGCTCAGCCTTCTTCACAGTACAACTCTCACATCCATACATGACTACTGGAAAAACCATAGCCTTGACTAGATGGACCTTAGTTGGCAAAGTAATGTCTCTACTTTTGAATATGCTGTCTAGGTTGGTCGTAACTTTTCTTCCAAGGAGTAAGCGTTTTTTAATTTCATGGCTGCAATCACCATCTGCAGTTACTGGCCCTCAATAAGCTTTAAAAGCTTGCAGATATCCAATGTTAGCCAGGCAGTTTACAGTGTTGGGAAGACTGAAAATTGGTCCAATGCTTAGGGGTTCAAAAGTTGACAATATTTGGGTTGAATTTAAAAATCTGTGCAACTTTCACTAATTATTTCCTTCCTGGGAACTTATCCAACAGAAAGAAAAAGTACCAGAAGTAAAGAAATAGATAAAAGTGTTCATCACCGCAATGCTTACTTTACCCAGAGACAAAACAAACAAATCCAAAGGAAAAATAATCCAAATGCTATCAATGAGGGCAAGGCTGAATGAACTGCGATGTGCCTGCATTGTGAAATATTACACAGCTGTTACAAAGGATCAGATAAATTTTAATACTGCTACGAAGGAGGAAGTCATGCCATGTGAGAAGTCAACTTACTCAGTGAAACGTAGAATATGAGTCCGTCCTTAAAACACACACAGATGAATGTGTGTATTTGTGGTAACAGAGGAGAGAAAAACAGAAGGCACAAACCAGCATGTAAGTGGGACTCCTGCCTTGCGCCAAGGGGGACGGCGGAGGACTGAAGCGGCAGACAGAGAGGGGCCACCCATTCATTTTACATGGTTCTGTGTTGCGTTAATAGTTTTTAAAGCCATGTATTAACCTTTTTTCCTTCAAAGGAACTAAAATAAAGATTTTTTTTAAAGGATAAAATTGTCTCTGGAACTTCTAATTAAAAACATTTTTAAAAAGGAAACAGACAGGAAAGGTAGTCAGTCTTGGAACCCTTCTGTGCAATTTTCATTTGCTCTCTGCCTCTAGGAAAATGCATCGTGTGGAACATTAAATATACAAGTCTCCTGGCATTCATCCAGTCGGAGCTTGCCCCACTGAAACTTAATATAGGCGCTTCCATAATTAAATGCACCAAACAACTAAAATATCCATATAATTACCACAAAGCTGATATAATTGCATACAGCCTTTTATTAGATAATAGTATTGTCCCTACACGAACACCAAGATAGCTCCCACGGAACAGTCCTCGTAGCTCTTTGATTTACCTAAAATTATCCAATTAATCTGCAGATTGCCACTAGGAAAAAATAATCTTCTAATAAATATCTTTGTCAAAACAGAATCAAGTTACTATATTTCTATGTAGAGACATTCCTTACTTTGAGAAAAGAAAAATATAAAACTTCAAATTACCAAAAAAAAAAAAAAATCTTTCTCTTTGATCTAGCAGGCAAATGTTATGGGTACATTGTATGTGAAAAGATTGGTTTTATTTGATTCTAGACTTTACTTTTTTGGACTTCCCTGGTGGCTTGCTTTTTTTTTTTTTTTTTTTTTTGGAGTTCCCTGGTGGCTCAGATGGTAAAGCGTTTGCCTATAATGAGGGAGACCTAGGTCCATTTCCCGGGTGGGGAAGATCCTCTGGAGAAGGCAATGGCACCCCACTCCAGTACTCTTGCCTGGAAAACCCCATGGACGGAGGAGCCTGGTAGGCTACAGTCCATGGGGTCCCAAAGAGTCAGACACGACTGAGTGACTTCACTTACTTTTGTAGAGCAGTTTTCAGTTTAAAGCAGAGAGAAGGTAAGGTACGGAGATTTCCCATTTACTCCTTGGCCCCTACAGGCCTAGCCTTTGCTACCATCAGCACCCACTCCAAAGTAGGGTGTTTGTAACCACTGATGAACCCAGACAAATAATTATCACCCAAAGTCTCTAACTTACATGAGGTTCAATTTCGGTATACATTCTATGGGTCTGGACAAATGTATGTGTAAGGATACGTATCTTCACTACAGAGAGTAGTTACACTGTGCTAACGATGCCCTGTTCCCCTACCTATTCCTCCTCCCTCCTCTAATCCCTGGCAATCCTTCTTTTATTGTCTCCAAAGTTTTGCCTTTCCCAGATGCTGCTGGAAACATATCATGTGTAGCCTTTTCACACTAACGTTCCTCCACTTAGTAATACGCATTTTCATTTCTCACACGTCTGTTCATGACCTGATAGCTTCTTTTATTTCTCTTTTTTAAGATTTTTTATTTTTTTTTATTTTTATTTTTTTAGTTTTTATTTTTTAAATTTTAAAATCTTTAATTCTTACATGCGTTCCCAAACATGAACCCCCCTCCCACCTCCCTCCCCATAACATCTCTCTGGGTCATCCCCATGCACCAGCCCCAAGCATGCTGTATCCTGCGTCAGACATAGACTGGTGATTCAATTCTTACATGATAGTATACATGTTAGAATGCCATTCTCCCAAATTATCCCACCCTCTCCCTCTCCCTCTGAGTCCAAAAGTCCGTTATACACATCTGTGTCTTTTTTCCTGTCTTGCATACAGGGTCGTCATTGCCATCTTCCTAAATTCCATATATATGTGTTAGTATACTGTATTGGTGTTTTTCTTTCTGGCTTACTTCACTCTGTATAATCGGCTCCAGTTTCATCCATCTCATCAGAACTGATTCAAATGAATTCTTTTTAACGGCTGAGTAATACTCCATTGTGTATATGTACCACAGCTTTCTTATCCATTCATCTGCTGATGGACATCTAGGTTGTTTCCATGTCCTGGCTATTATAAACAGTGCTGCGATGAACATTGGGGTACATGTGTCTCTTTCCATTCTGGTTTCCTTGGTGTGTATGCCCAGCAGTGGGATTGCTGGGTCATAAGATAGTTCTATTTGCAATTTTTTAAGGAATCTCCACACTGTTCTCCATAGTGGCTGTACTAGTTTGCATTCCCACCAACAGTGTAGGAGGGTTCCCTTTTCTCCACACCCTCTCCAGCATTTATTGCTTGCAGATTTTTGGATTGCAGCCATTCTGACTGGTGTGAAGTGGTACCTCATTGTGGTTTTGATTTGCATTTCTCTAATAATGAGTGATGTTGAGCATCTTTTCATGTGTTTGTTAGCCATCAGTATGTCTTCTTTGGAGAAATGTCTATTTAGTTCTTTGGCCCATTTTTTGATTGGGTCATTTATTTTTCTGGAATTGAGCTGCATAAGTTGCTTGTATATTTTTGAGATTAGTTGTTTGTCAGTTGCTTCATTTGCTATTATTTTCTCCCATTCAGAAGGCTGTCTTTTCACCTTGCTTATATTTTCCTTTGTTGTGCAGAAGCTTTTAATTTAATTAGATCCCATTTCTTTATTTTTCCTTTTATTTCCAGAATTCTGGGAGGTGGATCATAGAGGATTCTGCTGTGATTTATGTCTGAGAGTATTTTGCCTATGTTCTCCTCTAGGAGTTTTATAGTTTCTGATCTTACATTTAGATCTTTAATCCATTTTGAGTTTATTTTTGTGTGCAGTGTTAGAAAGTGATCTAGTTTCATTCTTTTACAAGTGGTTGACCAGTTTTCCCAGCACCACTTGTTAAAGAGATTGTCTTTACTCCATTGTATATTCTTGCCTCCTTTGTCAAAGATAAGGTGTCCATATGTGTGTGGATTTATCTCTGGGCTTTCTATTTTGTTCCATTGGTCTATACGTCTGTCTTTGTGCCAGTACCATACTGTCTTGATGACTATGGCTTTGTAGTAGAGCCTGAAGTCAGGCAAGTTGATTCCTCCAGTTCCATTCTTCTTTCTCAAGATTGCTTTGGCAATTCGAGGTTTTTGTATTTCCATACAAATCTTGAAATTATTTGTTCTAGTTCTGTGAAAAATGTGGCTGGTAGCTTGATAGGGATTGCATTGAATTTGTAAATTGCTTTGGGTAGTATACTCATTTTCACTATATTGATTCTTCCGATCCATAACGTGGACCATTTTTAAAATCTTTATTGAGCTTCTTACAATATTATTTTTGTTTTGTTTTGGTTTTTTGATTGTGAAGCATGTGGGGTCTTAGCTCTAAGCAGTGAACCCGCAACCCACTGCGCTGGAAGGTGAAGTCTTGATCAGTGGACTGCCAGGGAAGGCCCTGCTCATTTTATTTCAATGCTGAATAATATTCCATGATCTGGATGTATTGATCTATCACCCTACTCAAGGATATCTTGGTTGTTCCCAAGTTTGGTGACTATGAATAAAAGCTGTTCTAAAGACTCATGTGCAAGGTTTAGAGGAAGAAAGCTTTCAGCTCTTTTCAGTAAATATCTAGGACCAGGACTGGCAGATCAGATGGTTAGATGTTTTAGTTTCCAAGAAACCACCAAACTACCTGTCAAAGTGTGTGCATGATAAGTCGCTTAAGTCGTGTCCAGCTCTTTGCGACACTATGGACTGTAGCCCACCAGGCTACTCTGCCCATGGAGATTCTCTAGGCAAGAACACTGGAGTGGATCACCATGCCCTCCTCCAGGGGGTCTGCCCAACTCAGAGATCAAACCTGCATCTCTTATATCTCCTGCATTAGCAGGCAGGTTCTTACCACTAGCGCCACCTGGGAAGCCCTATCTGTCAAAGTAGGTGAAGCATTTTGCATTCCCACCAGCAAACTGTGACAGCTTCCTTTTGTCCCACATCTTTGTCAGCATTTGGGGTTTTCAGTGCTCCATATTTTGGCCATTTTAATACATATCCAGTGGTATTTCACAGCTGTTTTAATTTCCATTTACAAGTGTTGTTTATTTTTTCTGAAGACAAAACAAGACAAAACACCAAACCTCAAATAAAAACAGCTTGAAAGGTCATTGCTGGGAAGGCAGTTAAATTACAGTGACAGATGTTATAGGCCAAATTGTGCCCACCACATTCGTATGTTGAGTTCCTAACCCCATACTATCTGAGAATATGACTGTATTTGGAGATAAAGTCTTCAAATTGAAATGAGGTCCTGTGGATGGACCCTAATCCAATATGACTGTGTCCTTACAAGGAGAGGGCTTTAGAACACGGACACCCACTGAGGGGTGCCCACATGACGACACAGGAGAAGACAGCCATCTAGAAGTCAAGCAGAGTCCAAGGCTCCTGGCACCTCGATCTCGGACTGTCAGCCTCCAGAACGATGGGAAAACAAATTTCTGTTATTTAAGCCGCTCAGTCTGCGGTACTTTGCTATGGGAGCCTCAGCAAACTAACACAATGTACCTTATAGAACACTCCACAGCCATTGACAAGAAGCAGCAGGACTGTAATGTACAGACCCTAAGAATATTCTCTACACATTGCTGGGACCGATGAATAGACTGTCAAAGTCTTAAAGATATAAGCAGCATTGGATGTACTGCCAATGATAATCGTCTGGACAAGACTTGTGGGTCAGTAGTTAATCAGTCACAAAATAATTTTTCTTTCTCAGGTGTCCTCCATTTCAAATAGCTTATCTTAATTCTGAAACTTGCTAAAATCCTTGATGTACCTAAATTAATATTTAGGGGCTGGAGGGAGAAGACAAAAGAATTCAAACTCTTTTGAAAGAATGACATTGTAAATTAAGTGTTTATCCTGAATTTAAAAAGCGTGATGATATCTAAACTCCAATCCCCAAAACACAAAATTTCTAGTGGAATCTCAGGAGCGCACAAGAAGGAATATTTATCATTTCTGGTCTTGGGAATGGGTTGTGAGGGGTACTTTGAGCATCGCCACAGTCCTCTAATCACCTCTTGGGGAGGAATGTAGCTATCCACAGAGGAGAGTGACTTTAACCCCCAGGAATTCTGGGGGACAGAGCCAGAAGCAGGGCTTGCAAGGGCAAAATAGCACTTTGCAATATGTGTTTTGTCTTACAAATCCATATTCATTTTACATTCAACTCCACAGTACATCCGAGCTGGCTTTAATGTAAAACAGTGTTTACAATTCTTTCATTTCTCTCTTCTAGGTCAAATGAGTGCTCCAAGACTTGCACTTGGATTTTTCTGTGGTTGAGGAGCCTTGATGCACATTGCTATGTGGTCATGAGAGTCTGGCAAACTCAGAAGGTGACTGTTGTTGTTCAGTGGGTAAGTCGTGTCTCTTTGCAACCTCATGGACTGTAACACACCAGGCTTCCTTGTCCCTCACTATTGACAGTGGGTCAAGAGTGGATGTCAATTCTCGTCTTACTCTGAAATACCAATGGTCCATGCTTCATTCTTCTGACCAGTGGCGCTCACCATGATTGTGAGAACCATGCCTAATGTATCTGGCACTCAGTACATCCCTGGTGTCATGCCAAGCCCTCTTCATGCATTTTCTCGCTCAATCCTTCTAACAAGTCAGGGAGTCTAGCACCAAGACCACCCACATTTTGAAGATAGGGACATGTATCTATTCTCTAAGATCAAACCAATGACAAAGACACTGTAATAAACAGTGTTTGGCTATCCCCCAAAAAGAAAGAAAAACAAACAAACAAAAAAACACAGCTCTAAGGAATTACACCAAGGGATGTTTTTCGGTTTCGGTTTAGAGGAAACCATTCTGACTTTGCGCTTGCCCATGCACGTGGCCATGCCCTTCACCCCTGAGAGGGCACCCAGGCTTCCCCTCACTTTGCTCCAGTCATCTATAATCTGCATTGCAGGGGAGACTCTTACACCCACTTTTTTTAAGGAGCTGAATTTACAACTCCATTTGTAACACCTACCTGCACACAACAATTGGCTAATTAGACTCTGGTCATTAAAGCAGATCAAACGATGAAGGACAGCAAATCACTGGGGTCCACATTATCATTCATCCTAGCAGAGAGCAGCCCCTACTCCAGGGCCTCAGATGAGACCATCATTTCCCGGAACTGGGACTGTGCGCATAAAACGGTCCTTAACTGTAGCCCTTCAAATACCCCCAGCGATTTAATGAGTCCTGGGGCCCTGCAGGAACCGGGGAAAGAGCTAGAGCTCAGATGATTAAAGTTACAGTTGAGACTCCAGAGAAGCAGTTAGCAATTCACAATGTATCGCTGAAGACACATTTCTCTCCACATCAAACCAAAGCTATGGCAGGATGACTTTCAGAAATCGAAGGTCACCTGAAAACAGCGCAGGACTCCAGAGATGAGCCCTGGGTTCTTACCTTGCTTCACAATGAGTTTTTCCAGACTCCATCACCTTCCATCAGCAAGGGCCTCCATGGTATCATAACACTGGCTGCATCACATTCTCCTTGATGCACAGCCTTTTTTTTTTACTTTCATGACACCCCAATTCCCTGTTGCTTCAGTGGGTACTTTTTTAATGGAGCAGAGCCCTCTGGGCCTTCCCAAGACAGACCCCTTCCCATGTCCTCCATCTGCCTTTTGTCTATAGAAAAACATTAGCCAAAGAATACATTTAATCAGAGAAATGGAAGCACGAGGCCACCTTCTCTGGAGGATTGCTGCACTCCCCAATTGAGCTGTCTCTCCTTTTACGCAGTCCTTTCAGTGCTGGATTCTTGAGCAACGCACAGCTGAACCCCAGTTTAGTAACACTTTGACTTCTTTATGGATTCTTTCTCCTCTGGGAATCTTCCCAATGTTTGGATCCAAAGAGGTCTTGAGTCCTCTTTCCTTTTCACTCCAAAATCTACCTAGATGACCCTGTCAATTCCCATGGTTTAAACATCACTTGTATTCCAAGACTTCCAAATACAGCACGCGTCACTTCCCAGGGTCGGGTTCATACACCCCAACGCCTGCTTCACTTTTATCATCACGTACGTGACTTCAAACATCGCACCTACAACTTAATTAGACATCTTCTCCCTTAGACCTAATATCAATTCCTCTTCTATTTCCGCCATCTCAATAAACGCTCCCCGCATCTGCCTAGAACATTCCAGAATGCAACAAGAGCATCCACATGGCTTCCTTTCACATGGTCACCCATCATTAACAATTAATCCACAAGTCACATTGAATCTCCCACCTCGTATCTCATAGATCAGTTCAGTTCCCTTCACCCCCACAGCCATTACACTCACCCAAAGGCTCCATCATTTCTCACCTGCAACAGCCCCCTAACTGATGATCCTCTCCCGTCTCCTTCCACTGCAATCCATTCTCCACACTGCAGGGAGAGTTATCTTTCTAAATGGAAAATTTGATCCACTTCAATGGTTCCCAATTGTCCTTAGAGTAAAAGCTAAACTCCTTAACTGGCCTTAACAGAGCCCTAAGTTATCTGGTCCTCACTTATCTCTAGGTTCACTGACTGTGGCTTTTTCCCATCATCATCGATAAACTCAAACAGGGATGCGCACACACACTCATGCACACACACACACATATACACACACTGATCCACTTTCTGTTCTAAGAACACATAATTCCCTTCATCTCCAGTCCTTTGACATGCCATTTTCTCTACTTGTGGGAACACAGACTTAGTCACATTTCTATCTTCCTTCCTACTCCTTGGCATCTATCAAAAGCCCAGCAGCAAAGTAGGTACCAAATAAATTATTGTTAAAGGAATATTGGGTTTCCCAGGTGACTGAGTGTGTAAAGAATTCACCTATAATACACGAATTACAAGAGATGCAGGTTCAATCTCTGGGTTGGGAAGAGCCCCTAGAGGAGGAAATGGCAACCCACTCCAGTATTCTTGCCTGAAAAGTCCCGCGGACAATGCATCCTGGTGGGCTACAGTACAAAGGGTTGCAAAGAGTCGGACACGCCTGAGCAACTAAGCACACCAAGGAATACAGCAAGACATGCAGCTCCCTAGCCTGTTTCCTTCCTTCCTTCTTTCCATTTTGCCGCAATTCTTAGATACAAAGATATAAGCTCTGTACTCAATTTCAGGGTCTGGCTCTAGCCTAAGATTGTTAGTAGATTTGAATACCTTTTAGCCTCCTCCCTCTTCTTGCTGGCATTCTCCCCTCATCCTTTCATTATTAAAGGCACATGTTTTCTTTGGTCTTAGTCATCTTATGGTTTACTGAATCTGTGCTTTTATTGTAAGCCACCCCAAACCCATTTTGAACTAGAGACGGAGAAAAGGTAACCATAAAATTAAAACAAATATGGCCATAACCAGCTATAGCCACTGCCCCCCGCCCCCCGCAGCCTTTCATGCTTTCTGAAATGCTGAAGACCACTAACACTTGATTAAAAAGTTATTGTGTATTTATGGCAATACGAGTTACCTGTCTATACGATAAACCTGGGACAGGAAGGCCTTGCGGTAATATTGATCTAGGTAAGAGAAGCGTGTCGTGATTTTATGGTAATAGTTTACAGCGGCTTCATGGTGATTAACAATTGCATTCAGAGAACTCCTGCCCTCTAGAGATAGGTCTTGTTTACATCCTGCCTGCCACTCACCGGGAGGCCAAGGGGCTTTGCTGAAGGTCAAGGTTGACCGTAAACGTGCTCCATGCAGCCTTTCTCATCACTGCCAAGCAGAAAGGGTGCCTCCCTCCCTCCTTGGGGTGGATATTTCATCTTTTCCTCCTCCTATCACTGCCTTCTTGCTATTACAATGCACTTAGACACTTAACGTCCGTGCGTTTCCCATCGAGTTAGGAATCTATAAGGATAGATACTTTTTTCTCTAAAAAGATCTTTAGGGACTTCCCTGGGAGTCCAGTGTAAGACTCGGTGCTTCTATTGCAAGGGGCAAGGGTTTGATCCCTGGTCAGGGAACTAAGGTACCATATGCCACACGGAGTGGCCAAATAATAATAATAATAATATTTTTAATAGAACATGGTGTGTAAGGAAGGAAAGAGTTTCAGTGATCAGTAAAGAGGAACAGAGGAACATTGGGGAGGGCAGGAAAGGGAAAGCAAGGCGGAGAGAGAAAGGAAGAGGCGGGGAGGTCTATGCCCCTCCTCACTCAAGTTCATTCCTGAATGACGCACAGAAACATTCTCCCAAGTAGACAGTGTTAACAACTCTGAGGCAGAACCATGAAAGTGAAAGTCCCTCAGTCATGTCCGACTCTTTGCGACCCTGTGGACTATACAGTCCATGGGATTCTCCAGGCCAGAATCCTGGAGTGGATAGCTGTTCCCTTCTCCAGAGGATCTTCCCAACCCAGGGATTCTACCCAGGTCTCCCACATTGCAGGTGGATTCTTTACCAGCTCAGACACAAAGGAAGCCCAAGAATACTGGAGTGGGTAGGCTACCCCTTCTCCAGCAGATCTTCCTGACCCAGGAATCAAACCAGGGTCTCCTGCACTGCAGGTGAATTCTTTAGCAACGGAGCTATCAGGAAAGCCCTGGAATCCTGAAAACTTTAGGTCAAATGATGGTGTTAAGAAGCCCAATATTATTGGGGGACTTCCCTGGTGGTCCAGTGGTTGAGAGTCTGCCTTCCAATGCAGGAGATGCAGGTTCGGTTCCTGCTGGGGAAATGAAGATCCCACATGCCTTGAGACAATTTAGGCCACACACTGCAACTGGACAAAGCCTGTGTGCTGCAAGGAAGGCCCAGTGCAGCCACAAGTTATGAAAGGAAGTATGCTATCAGTATTCTTACAAAATACTGACATTTACTTGTGTACATTTTTATTGTCCCTCTTCTCTAGATCATCACGGTCCAAAAGAAAGTTTGATGATGGGCAGGTACTACCCATCTGTGCCATCTGAAACAGTAGCCTCAAGTCACAAGTGACTAGTAACATTAGAAATATGGCTTGTCTGACTGAGGCAGTGAATTTTCAATTTCATCTCATTCTAACTCATTTACATGTAATTTAAATAGCCACCCGGGCCTCATAGCAGCCACATCCGTCAGCACAGGTAGAGATTAGAAAAATCCTTGAAAGATAAGGATTTTGTCCACTTTCTGCCATAAATGTCCGTGGAAGGAGAGGAGGGAATAAGGATGATAGAAGTAACCACGGAACTGGCTGGAGTGTTTCCCCATAAAGCAATACTGAACGTGACTACATGGGTTAGAATCATCACGGAGAATGGTCAACCAACATGTCACGAGTGTGTTCTGCGTGCAAGCCCTGCTCTAACACTACCTTGGATCAACTCAGGAACCCCGTGGGGGAGACAGAAGTACTTCCTCCCTTCATAGATGTGCAACTGGGGCACAGAGAGGTTTATAACTCACTCAAGGGTCACACAGCTAGTGAGACAGGACAGGAGGATTTACATTCAACCAAGCTACCGGCAGGGGCTAACGCTCTAAACCCCTGTAGCCAAGGTTTGCTCTGGCATTGTTTGATAATCTTGAAGTCCCTAGTGGACGCTTCTCAGAGGGTCTTCTCTGCCCTTCAAGAGCTGGAACCTACAAATAATGGTGCTGGAAGCAGGGGGTAATAGAGGGAAGAGCGCTAAGGCCAAATGTCCATCATAATCCTGCCTGGAGCGCTGTGGACTGAGAAACAAGGGACGGGGCACCTAACCCTGTCAGCGGTGGGCAGGGAAGGTTCCCCAACCAGGAAATTCCAGAAAGCTAAATCTAGAAAGATGATCAGGAAGTCTATCTAGTTTGGCGGGTCAGGAAATCTTTCCAGGTGAAGGTGATCCAAAGGTAGAAAGGTACAGCAATCTCGTGGGGAGTCACGCTACACCCAGAGGCTGAGAGGTGGCAGCAAGCATTAAGCAAAGGGCCTGGACTTCCCTGGTGGCTCGGGGGTCGGGAATTTCATCCATCAATGCAGAGGACGTGGGTTGGATCCCTCATTCGGGAAGATCCCACATGCTGGGGGGCAACTAAGCCTGTATACCACAACTACTGACGCCCATGTGATCTAAATAAATCTCAAGCTCTGTAACAAGAGAAGGCACTGTAGTGAGAAACTCGGGCACTGCAACCAAGAGCAGCCCCTGCTCACTGCAGCCAGAGAAAGCCCCCATGCAGCAGCAAACACCGAGCAGAGTCAAAAATACAGAAATAAATAAATAGATATATTAGAGCTCTGTTCCCATATCCTCACCGATACCAGCACCTGACTATGAACAGTGTAGGTAAAGCATGAAACACCAGTAAGCAGAACATAACTATACTACATCCCTCTCAGCCACAGTTATCCAGAATGTTGATAATCATTGGAATCAATAATTATTATTGCACATCCACAGAATGCTTTCTGTGACATACACACTTTAGCCCACTTTGTAACATACTCTTCAGCTTCAAAACACAATTACAGGTAGCATTTGAGCCAGGTTTGCACAGGTGTACCTTAGGTGAAGAAGGAGTTTTGTTGAATCTGGAGAAGGGCACTTGAGAGATGAAGCTTCAGGATGGGGTGACTGAGAGGCTCAGCGGTGAGGAAAGGAGAGCCAGGGGAGAGCCTCGGGAGAGTGGAGAACATCCAGCCGGCTCCAGCACTTTCCACCACTCCCAACCGGCTTACACTGGGCCCAGGTTTCTCGCCCACGTTATCTGCATGGGCATTTGAGCCCATGGTTTAGGGGGTGTAAAGAATGAGACCAGATCAATATTTCGGGGGTTACATTTATTTCTAGGTCCATTTATTCCTCCTCCCCTTGCTTCCTTGGGTCCAGGAAGGATTAAATGGCCTCCCATTGATAAAACAATACAGCAAATTAAAAGATTTATTCATCTTGTTGGGTCCATGTGTGCTAGGTCACTTCAGTCATGTTCAACTCTATGCGACCCCATGGGCTGTAGCCCACCAGGCTCCTCTGTCCATGGGATTCTCCAGGCAAGAATACTGGAGTGGGTTGCCATGCCTTCCTCCAGGGGATCTTCTCAACCCAGGGATGGAACCCAGGTCTCTAGGACTTCAGGTGGATTCTTTACCATCTGAGTCACCAGGAAAGCTCCATTTATCTTGTTAATAGGTGATAAAAAGGGAAGAAATGAAAACGGAAGTAGCAAACACACTGACCCCAGAAATTGAGTTATTACCGACACACAAAGCACAAAGCCCTCCCTCTTTGCTCAGGGGCAAAAACATTTGTTTGGATTTTCCTACTAATCAATAGTAGGGTGGGGGGACTAATTTCCATAATTCCAGGTGCCTATATTGAGAAAGGAAACCAATGACTCAATTTTGTAAGACTGTTCCTCCATGTAGAAGCAAAAGGAAGTTTTGCTGAGTAATAAGCATCCCACTCACTGTTTGCTGAGCACTCAGGCCACACCTCCCTACCCTGTGGGGTATCCAGGAAGCCTCTTGACACCACGAGGCAGACACTGATGGTCACGTCCCTCACATCATAGAAAACAGATGCTTACATGAGTCAGGAGAGACGTTGCTGGTAACATAGAGTCAGGATTTGGACCCGGGCAGTCAGACAATGTAACAATGTCTGTGTTTTTAGCCAGAGTGCAAAAAGCCTGAAATGTAAATACTTGGAGCACATCTCCGCATCACCAGCACAGAGGACACTCACGTCTCTTGTAAATGGCTTTCTGGTATTACACCTACCTGCAATCTAATAAAAGCAATTCCAGGAGGGAACTCATATAAGCCACTCCACACACACGCTCCTTGCTAGTCTGGCATTCCCAGCCTTAACGTCTACAGTAGTTGGAGGAATGGAGGGAAAAGATGCTTCTCAAAACCTCCCCTTAATACTGTTTCTCTCACTCACTTTCTCACTGATTCAAGGGGGCACTGAGGTCAAGCCACCTTCATTAACAAGACCCTGATCGAATGCTTACATGATGTGGCTAATTACATATGGGCCTGCACGCAGCCTTTTGTTCCCACGTGCTTGAATTTTAAAGAACGTAAAACCACTCTTAAATGACCTTAGAATGTTACATTAGAAATTTAACCCAGCGTTAAGGTGAGACAACAAAAGAAAGGATGCCTCCTCTTTCTCACGCTACTCTCTCCATGTACCCATCACAGCACAAGGCACTGTGCGTGCCGGAAAGGGGGGATGAAGGCTCTGATTCAGCTTACTGAGAGGAACCAGCTATTTACAGGAAAAATGCCATCACTCAGCTCTTAGCCACCATCAACAGAAAACAAATGTATACGCAGAGCATCTGGAAACACCTAATCAGGAGCCTGCTTCAGAGAAACTCAGAATGTTCTACCCCAAAACAAGAGCACTGCAACTCCTGCAAAATAATCCGCTGGGTCAGGAAGATCCCCCAGAAGAGGGCACAGCAACCCACTCCAATATTCTTGCCTGGAGAATCCCGTGGACAGAGGAGCCTGGCAGGCTACAGTCCACAGTGTCACAAAGAGTCGGACATGACTGAAGCGAATCGGCATGCAGGCATGCACGTCACAATCGTTACACCAAGGCTTTGAAGCATCCAGATGCCTCTCCAAAGGCAGTGGGGGTAGGCATGAGAAATGAACATTTTTTTTTCTATGAATGATTTGATGCAATAATAATTTAATTCTGAGACTTTAATGGAGAACCATTGCGTAAAGCTATTGTATTTTACATGCTATACTCCACCTCTGTCAAAAGCCTTTTCTTCCCTGATGACATTAGTGAAGAGTTGTGAGATAATTGACACTTGTGATTCTGGACGTGTACAACACACTGTACACTTGTAACAACAGAAAGCTAGGACTTTCCATCTTTCTGTCCTAAGGATAAACTCTACTTTCTCTTTCAATGTAGTTTTATGGAAACCATCTATACATCTGCTTAAGGTCGCAAAGAGGTCGCAAAGAGATGGACACGACTGAGCAACTTCACTTCACTAATAGGAGAAGAAGGTGGCTGGCACCAAAAAACAGGTTCAGAATGAATCCAATATATGTGTATATACTTCCAGTGTTTTTTCAGTCAGCAACCTGAAATACGGCCCTGTAAGTATACAGCAGGGGCTCTCAATTAGGGTGACTTGCCCTCCAAGTGACAGGTGGCTGGTTGGAGGGAACGCTACTGGCAGGTGAAGTCCAGGGATGCTGCGAAACCCAAGGGTCCACAGGAACACCCCCACCCTCTCATAACATCATCAGGACCAAGATGTGAAAGGTACCCTGGATGAGAAACCCTGACCAGGTACGACTTGCATTTAAAAAAAAAAAACAAAAAAACAAACAAACAAACAAAAAACCAAACCATGAATCATTCAGAGAAAAATTATTGAATTAAGGAAACTGTTTCTGCAACCAGAATACACTCTTCCTCCAACTACAACACTTAAATTTGTCATGAATGAGAGGTGGGGGGTACCCACTCTTGTCAGAGAAAATGTGCTATCATAACATAGGTATAACCCATCCGCTGATAGGAGGCTGACCGAAATGTGTGAGGCTCTTGAACGAGTCCTAACCCTCGTGTGAGTGGATGGTTGGATGGCTGCCTCTTCCCTTCCTGAAATGAAAAAGAACAGATGTTCTCATCTTTTACCGTCGTCTTTCAGAATGATGAATAAAAGGTTTCATTTACTGACTGCTAAAAATAAAAGCCTTCCCATAACTCTTGAAGTCTTTCTGTGTAGCGTAAAGGCTGGCCTAAATATCTGGATGAGGAATGCTAATTTTTTTTAAACACTTGGTATTAGCAAACTTTAAGTGTAAATAAATATGTGATTTGTCCATGCGTGTAGGGACACACAATACACGTGCATACTCACATAGCTGCACACAGCTAACACACGGTGCAACAACGGGCACTTCTGCACCGACAGACAAGCTTCCAAAGATGCTGGTGACTGCAATCTGCACGTTAAAGTGATTCAACATCAATACCAGGTTTCAGAAGGTGCTGTCAGTCCGCTCAACGCCTACCAAATTTTTTATAATGTATAATTCAAATAATTCATTTCTACATAGTTCAGTTAACTTCAAACAGGTATATAATTGCTGGTCTTGAGGGATCGACGGGGCCATTATTACTAAATTATCCACTAGATTGCAAGATGGCATTTCCAAATTCACTTCACTTATGGCCACAGGTTCCAAACGAGGTCTTTCTGGCAGACTATATAACTCTACTGTACACGAAATCTGTCAGACAATCTGTCACATAACCACAGATAGGAAATGTACATAATGCAATGCTTGAAGGAAAAAAAGTCCAATAGACCATGAACTTTTAATGAATGAATTTTAACAGTTTGCAATCTGGTGTGCAGTTTTTGAAGTTTGCCTGCTGAAAAAGAATGTGACTCTCGCTTTATGCTTTCTGAGACTTGATTTAATTAAAATGACAAAGAGTGAAAATATATCTTTCACTCCTGCAAAAAGGGAAAAAAACCCCACAGGCCTATCCTTATTAGTATTCTAGACAGGGGCTGTTTGCCTCCCAGTTTGGCATTGGTTTGGAAAATCAGGATACTTTAAACTCCCATTAAACCCCTTTCTAGTTTGTGCCTTGTCACTAAGGAGCCAAGGTAATATAAACATAATCCCATCACGACGCCTGTCTCTGGTTTTCTTCCCACCCTGACTATATTCCAGGTTTTAAATAAAAATAATTATCTATCTATTAACTATTTTTTAAATTTAGTTGACTTGGCTGCTCCAGGTCTTAGTTGCAGTACATGAGATCCTCAGCCTTCGTCGTGCATGCAAATAATGTGAACACTTAGCTGTGGCACTTGGGTCTCGTGTCCTGAGCAAGGATGGAACCTGTACCCCCTGCAGTGGGAACTCAGAGTCTTAGCCACTGGACCACCAGAGAAGTCCAACTATAATTATTTAGAATATTATATACAGTAACTATAACTGATTCCATTAGTCATGGACGGATGTGAGAGCTGGACCATAAAGAAGGCTGAGCTCTGAAGAATTGATGCTTTGAAGTACAGTTCTGGAGAAGACTCTTGAGAGTCCCCTTGGACTGCAAGGAGATCAAACCAGTCCATCCTAAAGGAAATTAAGCCTGAATATTCACTGGAAGTACTGATAAGCCCAAGCTGAAGCCCCAATACTTCGGCCACCTGAGGTGAAGAGCTGGCTCATGGAAAAGATCCTAATGCCGGGAGAGATTGAGGGTGAGAGGAAAATTGGGCAGGCAGAAGGGTGAGATGGTTGGATGGCATTTACTGAGCATGGCCCCCCTTATTAGAACAAGACCCAGTTTCCCCCTCAGTCAGTCTCTCCAACAAGACGCTTCCATAAGCCTCTTATCCTTCTCCATCAGAGGGCAGACAGACTGAAAACCACGATCACAGAAAACTAACCAATGTGACCACATGGACCTCAGCCTTGTCTAACTCAATGAAACTATGAGCCAGGCCGTGTAGGGCCACCCAAGATGGATGGGTCATGGTAGAGAGGTCTGACAAAATGTGGTCCACTGGAGAAGCGAGTGGCAAACCACTTCAGTATTCTTGCCTTGAGTACCCCATGAACAGTATGAAAAGGCAAAAGATAGGACACTGAAAGATGAACTCCCCAGGTCAGTAGGTGCCCAATATGCTACTGGAGATCAGTGGAGAAATAATTCCAGAAAGAATGAAGCAATGGAGCCAAAGCAAAAACAACCCCAGCTGTGGATGTGACTGGTGATGGAAGCAAGGTCTGATGATGTAAAGAGCAATATTGCACAGGAACCTGGAATGTTAGGTCCATGAATCAAGGCAAATTGGAAGTGGTCAAACAGATGGCAAGGGTGAACATTGACATTCTAGGAATCAGTGAACTAAAATGGACTGGAATGGGTTGAATTTAACTCAGATGACCATTACATCTACTACTGTGGGCAAGAACCCCTTAGAAGAAATGGAGTAGCCATCACAGTCAACAAAAGAGTCCAAAATGCAATACTTGGATGCAGTCTCAAAAAAGAATGATCTCTGTTTGTTTCCAAGACAAACCATTCAATATCACAGTAATCCAAGTCTACGCCCTGACCAGTAATGCTGAAGAAGCTGAAGTTGAATGGTTCTATGAAGACCTATAAGACCTTTTAGAACTAACACCCAAAAAGATGTCCTTTTCATTATAGGGGACTGGAATGCAAAAGTAGGAAGTCAAGAAATACCTGGAGTAACAGGCAAATTTGGCCTTGCATCCCCATTGTACCGATAAGGAAACTGAGGCTCATTAAGCTTAAGTAATCAGCCATCAGTCCTTCCCAGCTCTCTGTCCACCCTGTCACCCCAAGCTGGAAAACTGGAGGTCACTCTGAATTGCTCAGACCTCACATGCAGTCAGCAAGCCTTGGTGAGTATCTCACACACACTTTCTGGCTCCACCTTACCCTCATCAGAATCTTATCTTCTGCCTGGAATCCATACAACAGCCTCCAAACTTGTTCCTTCACCCTCAGCTCCACTGTCCACTCAGCCTGGAGGAACACATGGAGGAGCCATCCCCCTCCTCCAAGTCTTGGTATGACCCCTCTGCTTGCAAAGGACAAAGTCCCAGCATGTTGGGCCATCCCAACGCTGCATTTTTGGGAGTTCTGTGGTCTCTAGCTTGTATTTTACTCTGTAGCAAAACCAGACTCATTTTGTCCCTCCCAAGCCTCTCTCCACACCCTTCACTTCTTATACCACAATCCGTGCCTCTTCATTTCTTGGATGCTTCCCCCTCATTGTACCTTCTGCCAGGAACACTGCTTTCTGAGCCCTCAAGCGCCTGCACTGGGGAAAGCATGTTGAGTAAGGCAGACGCCACCTCTGCCCTGGTGGACTTCACAACCTGCCCAGGGGAAGCTGACAAAACCAAAAATGCACGCTCGATTGTCATCGTCATCCACACGAGGACAGAAACTAAAGAGAGTGCAAGGAAGGAGAACAACTTCCTCTTTTCACGTGATACTTTGTGGATATGGATGCTATACTAAGGGCCACCATATCATACACGATCTGTTTGCGTATGTCTCCACCTTCCTGAGGGTCACCACTGCTCAGATAATCACTCTGGGGTCAAACAAGAAACATATGTGGGCACTCAAAAATGTTAATTGAATTGATGGATGGGTGGGTGGATGGGTGAGTGAATGGATGGATGGATGGAAAAATAAAGGAATGAATTAGCAAGTGAAGGAACATGCTCCCCTATCGTTTCAGCTTTATGAATCACTGATTAAAATTGCGTCCTTGGTAACAAGTGCATCTTAGAGGCTCTCATATATAAGCTTGTAAGGACCTCCTTTACCTGTGGGAGAAAAGTTCCAGGGAACACTGGGTGTTTTCAAGCATTGTTAAGGCTCCCGCTGACATCCTTGAGAGATTCTCAGAAAGATCCTTGTGCACTAGAGAGTTGCTGGGGATAAATGCTTCACAAGGAAAAAGCAAAACAATGCAAAACCCTCTTAAGCAAGGCATGCTCAGCCAGGATGGAGGGATGGGAAGAACAGCAGCAGAAGGAACCTTTTTACAGAGGAGAGCTGTGGTTTATTTCATTTTTGCTGACTGCGGGAGTGGGGAGAAGAGGAGAAGGATGAGGGGGAAAGATGAAGGGGTCCTGCGGGAGGAAAGGAAGGAAAATAAGAGGGGAAAGGGAAGCTCCACGCTTCTGAATTGTGAAGGATTTGGCATGAAATGGATATGTCTTTCCTGGAGGTGGGCAGAAGAGCCGCCATGGCTCGCCCAGGTCCGCGTGAAGACCAAAAGGCAGCCCTTCGCGCCATCCTGGGATTGGATACCGCCTGCCGAGTTCCATTCCAACGAAATGTTAGAGCGAGATTCTTCCGCGTGTGCCGCAGAACTCTGGCTCCCAGGGCTGCTTTCTGGAAGCCACTCCCTTCTGAATCAGAATCTCTGACGGCGGGACTCAGCAGCGCCCCCTTCTATCAGATTCCAGAGCTGGAGGACCTCTGGGTTAAGAGACGCCCTCCCCGCCACATCCGCCTGGTGCAAGAAGGCAGGAGAGGAGAAAGGCATGGGGTATGTGAAACCACATCGTGGAAACAAAACCTGGCTTTGGGGAAATCACAGAGAAAAAAGGCTGATGTCACAGAAGACACAGTTTTCATGACTTTTGCACACCCAAGGGGAGGACACGCTGAGGAGATTTTCAGAGGAAGGACAGAAGAGTTTTCATGTCTAATCAGAAATACAGGGAGTTTCCTGGTGGTCCAGTGGTGAAAACTCTGAGCCTCCGATGCAGGGGGCCTGGTTTCGATCCCTTGTCAGGGAACTAGATTCCACAAGCCACAACAAAAGATCTTGCATGCCGCAACTGAAGACTGGTGGAGCCAGATAAATTAATCAATTTAAAAAAATAATTAAAAAAATATTCCAGTATATTCAAGAATGCGTCTTCCTTTAAGGACTGAAGGATTACCCCAAAAAACCTACTGGGAGGGTACTACTAAGCCCTGTCCCCCTGATCCTCCACCTAGACGGTTCAGGGCTAGACAGATTTAACCGTTTCTGTCACCTGGAAGCTTCCAAGAGAAGCTTGGCCGACCATCAGCCTTAGGGGTCATAGAGCTTCAGAACTAAGCCTGTGAGTTCCTTGGCCAAGCACTGGAAAGTTACTCTGGTGCCATGTGAAACCGTCAGCCTACACTGCTTTCTAGGAACTGAGCCTGTGCACAGTCACCCTACCGGTGACACACGACCCACCTCTGCCCACCGGTGACCGGCTTGGGGTTTGCATCTGACTCAGGAGAGCAATGGCACCCCACTCCAGTACTCTTGCCTGGAAAATCCCGTAGATGGAGGAGCCTGGTAGGCTGCAGTCCATGGGGTCGCTAAGAGTCGGACACGACTGAGCGACTTCACTTTTACTCTTCATTTTCATGCATTGGAGAAGGAAATGGCAACCCACTCCAGTGTTCTTGCCTGGAGAATCCCAGGGACGGGGGAGCCTGATGGGCTGCCATCTATGGGGTCGCACAGAGTCGGACACGACTGAAGCGACTTCGCAGCAGCAGCAGCAGGAGAGCAAGGACTCCCTTCCCCGGATTGGGGTGAGGGAGAGCGCTCAGTCCATCCTTCTCCAGGGGCTAAAGCTATGAGTAAAACCTGGGCCATGCGCCTGAGACATGAAGACAGCCCGTCAGAAACAAGGAGAATGAAGCTGACCGCACAGAACTGGAGAGGGAGCCCAAGGTGGGGCGGCAGGGAGAGGGGACCTGCGGGTCCTCCGTATCCCCATCCCGCTTACAGCACGCCCTTCCTCCTTAAGAACCTGGCTCATCTGGCAGCAGCGGCATCAGACTCTATTACACCTACCCTGCGCTGTGGCTGGCGCTCTCTCCATCCCGACACCCCCACCACGAACATCAGCAGCCCGCTCAGCGCCTCTGCTCACCGTGCCTCTGGGCCGCATCCCACACCCAGGGCTCCGAGTCCGCCTCGTCATCCATTCCGACAGCATCCTCTCCTACCTCCACTTGGCTGCCCACTCCGTGGACCCGTCCTTCACCTTCTCACCGGCTCTGAAATCCCAAGCACCCCGTTTCCTCAGCACCACCTATGTCTCTCCAGCTCATCCCCTCTGGTCACGATCACACAAGACCCACCTCTTGGACATTTCCAGTCCTTGGATCCCCAACCCCCAGCTCTACTGCCCTCCACGTACCTTCTCTTTCCTAACTTCCCAGCCTGAATGCCACAGACCAGGCCACAAACCATTCCCTGGCCCCTGCGGTCCACTTCCTCATCCCTCTCAAGTTCTCATGGACAAACCACTGATGCAGGTCAGCCCAGCTACCCTTTAGGCATGAAGTGCCCACTCCTTCCCATCTCCTCCATCTCCAAGACCTCTCATCTCCTTTCTCTCCAATTTCCAAGCTCTTATTTTGTGCTGAGGACCAGTTTTCTTGGCCTACTCATCACCTTGCCAGAATTTGAAAATGAGCACGTGAGTCTCAAATCTAACAATGCTTTTACTTCTTAATTTTTTTTTAATTGGAGGAAAATTGTTTTACAATGTTGTGTTGGTTTCTGCCATTCAACAACATGAAGCAGCCATAATTTTATATATATATATATATTCCCTCCCTCTTGAGCCTCCCTTCCCTCCCTGCATCCCACCCCTCTAGGTCATCATAGAATACCAGGCTGAGCAACTTCCCACTAGCTATCTATTTTACACATGGTACTATATATATGTCAATACTACAATCTTCATTCTGCAAAATGTTTTGATTCAAAACCTTCTGAACATTGCTCTTGTCTTTGCACTGCACAGTCTGAGAGGAACTCAGACTGGGCCAGTGGTCGGGGCCACATGCCCACCGTGGTCCATTCGGCTGAGCTTGCAAGAGGGCAGGCGAAAGCTCGGGAAGGGCCAGCACTGGGAGAAGGGGAGGCTGGGCAGGTGCTCAAGCCACATGCCTGCACGTCTATGAAGTACCGTGGGCTCGAGCTGCTTGTGGGTTGCTTAGCAACTGGAAGTAGTTCAGAGCCACATGCAAGAGAATAGAGGTTTGGGGAAACAATTTGTCAATGAATCGGGGAGAGACCACCGCCTTGAGCTTTTCAGTCAACGCCTTCCCTTTTCCCAGATGGCAGGTTGGATGACCTGGCCACCTGAAAGGCGTGGGGGCCAGGGCTGAAGGGAGTCAGGCCACGGGTGTTGTTCCCCAGCAAGCCCATCCTTTGCCCAGGTGCCTCACCAGGGCCTGAGCAGAGGCGCAGTCCAAGGTAAGAGCCACAGTGATTTCTGCCGAGCTCGCAGCATGTTAATCACGCCTGTCAGGCTCCCGGGAAGGAAAGGTTGGCTGTCCTGACAATCTACATTAACGTGGGTGGATGGTGTTTGATTATACCTTCATGACGGCGGTTTCCATTTGCATCTTTTATCAGAGGCTGAAGGATGTGCTATCTGCCGTGACTGTCCTGTAGTCACTTCCTCCCTGCCGGTACGTGGCTGCCCTCGGTGAGAACGTGGCCTGCAGACAGCAGGGAACCATCAGTGGGCATCGGGGGGGACCCAGTTGCCCTTGAGTGCCCTGGTTTTTACAACAGCATCATCCAATCAAAATAACTGGATTAGTTTTCATCCGGGGTCAGTCTCCAGGGAACCTCTCAAACCCACAGAAGCTCAGACTACTCTAGGAGTGTGGAACTTGAAGCCATAGACAGCAAAAAGGCAAAAGGAAGATGCCCTTCATTGATAGCCATCCACGGACCACATTATCCTTTGTAAAACTCAGCAAATATTTACAGATGACCAGCCTAGCACCATGCACAATGCTAAGAACTTCAGGTACAATGGAGAGCATGAAAGAAATACCTATGATGCTTGGGGTCCCTGACCATACAGACTATGAAGCAGTTGCCCCCGTAGTGCTTATACTCAAGATAAAGCTCTTACATGGCGCCCAGTAAATGTCAGCTGAATGCTTGAACATGTGCTCCTTGATTTGGTCTTCCTCAGAAGTGACCAAATGACACCAGCTCCAACTCAGAGAGGTCTAAGAAGTAACAGCAGTAATTCGATATGCTTGTCCTGAGGTTACTTAAAACAGTGAGTGAAGTCACCTCCCAAGGATCCCAGTCCACCATCAAACCTACATGGTTCAAAATCCTTATCTGAAGTGACTGATGAAACCTCATACAACGTTCTGGTCATATGCCTGAAGCTGAGAGGCAGTAGGTGGTAGAGAAAATCAGGGCAGGAGGACTGCCTGACTCTACCCTTTACTAGGCGAGTGGCTGAACCAGACTGTTTACCCTCCCTGAGCCTCACTCTCCCCATCTCTCAAATGGGTACAGCACTGCATATCTCACAAAGATTTGGCTCCAAGTCAAATTCAGATAATGCCCAAGAAGCACTTTGCACAGTATCTGTTATTTATTGCTGCTAAGTTACTTCAGTTGTTTCCAATTCTTTGCGACCTCATGGACTGTAGCCCACCACGATCCTCTGTCCATGGGATTCTCCAAGCAAGAATACTGGTTTACTATCCCCTCCTCCTGGGGATCATCCCTATTATTTATTATATGCTAGCTATTAGATAACCAGAATTTCTGAGATTGTGGAGTCTTTTTAAAAATTGTCTCCAGCTTGGGTTTATCAAAGACATTGATGTAGAATTCTCAGATGGCATGGCCTTTGATGAGACATCGGGACCAACACAAACTCTTTTAAACCAGGGCTCCCCCAGGGTGAACAGCATAGGACTCACACCCAGCTGATGTTTCCAAACTCAAGAGTCAAGATCAGGATGCTGTCAGCTTCCTGGTTCTGTCGGAAGCGCCTCATTTCCATGTCACCTCCAGAGATTCCTGGAGTGTGACTCCAGAAGAAGACAGCTCCAGGCAAACCTAACAGATGGGGCTGAAGCAGCAACAATGAACTGTGAGCCTTTTAAAATGATCAAGTTAGGTTCAGAGGACACAGACCAATGAAGACTCACAGCTAAGCAAAACCAAAACACAACTTGGAAGCTGCACACGAAATGAGTTAAACAGAAATACGTTCTCGGTGCTTCGTTCTGCAGAGACACTCTTAGAAAAGAAAATTCATTTGGCTTATGAATAAATAAATGAAAGTGAATAAAACTAAATAAAGTCAGTGCGGGTCAGCAGGGAATACTGGAGCATGGGTGATCATTCCTGTTACGAGAGTGAAAACACTCTGCCCCTTGCCTAATGCAGCCCGAGTGATGTATCTCCTCCCAAAATAGTGTCTGTGCAAGCGATGAGAGCAAACGGTCGCCTATTAATTTGGCTTTTAAGTCCAGATAAAGATCCGTGAAAATAGCCAAAGAGCCAAAAATACTGAGCAACTCCACATTCTGGGTGACTGTTTCTTCTATATATAGATACTCAAAAATAGACATCTCTGATTCCGGGCTCGCAGGACTGAAGGATGGTGATCACCATCAACTGGAGAGAATATGCCAAATAAATCCCCACCCCACTGACTGTTTGCTGAGATGCCATCACCTCCGCCAAATTCCTCAACAAATGTGACCCTTCCCAGGATCTTCATCCGTCCAATATGCATGTGTGGTCCAGTGTCTTTTCCTTCGTCGAATAAATATTCATCGAGCTGTAGTTTTATCTCAGATGCTGGGTTTGAATTCGAGGATATGAATTATCAAGTCTTTCCTCATGTAGCTTACAGTCTAGTAGGAGTAATGGCAAAAAAAAAAAATCAATTCATAGATTGATTGCAATTATAGGAAGTGCAGAGAAGAAACTGGCTTTCAGAGTGGCAATTACTCCCCACTGGTGAGAAAATAATATTCAAACTTGAATCTATTTTGGTAAACAGACCTTAGCAATGTTTGCTAAGTGTAAGTCACTCCATCATGCCTGAGTCTTTGTGACCCTGTGGACTGTATAGCCTACCAGGCTCCTCTGTCCATGGGATTCTCCAGACAAGAATACTGAAGTGGGTAGCCATTCCCTTCTCCAGGGGATTTTCTTGACACAGGGATTGAACCTGGGTCTCCTGCGTTGCAGGCAGATTCTTTACTGTCTGAGCCGCCAGGGAAGCCCAATGTTTACCAAACAAATAGGTAACAAACGTGCAGGATTTAGAGTACATTTTTAAGTAACTATAACTCTGTGTCATATGCAAGGGAATTAAATCTCTGTTTTCTTTAGAAAGATGTCAGGGAAAAGAAGTAGACTGCATCTTCCAGAAATTTAGGTGTTTATAGCCATTTCTGGTGTGAAATACTCTCATAGAAAGAAGGCTTAGACAAAGGAAAGTAATTTCACTAGCAAGTCGAGATAATGCATGACCATCCCAGCAGCCACTTTTAATTAGGGTAGCACTTGCATTTCCATGGTCGATACCACTCTTAAAACAGATATAACATTTACTTAACTTTATTGACCTGCATTTATCTTTCTAACCAGAATAGAAAGTATTCATTTCTCTTTTAAAGCATTGGCCATATTTTCATGCTTGTCTCATGTGTTTCCAAGAGTCAAAAGGAGTTTCTCTCTAGTGTCTTGCAAACACAGTCTAAGGGAGAAGAGAGAAAGCAGAATTTACTGTTTCTTATTTGCTTTTGACGTTTCCCACCCCCCGCCTCAAGAGAATGACCTCAAAACAACTAAGAAGAGAATGAAAATCATCAAACAGGAAGTGAAGGTCAGGGGTGGGAAGATGGCAGCAAGAGGAACTGTGTCATAAATAAATCATAAATGTACACAACCTGGGATCAGATTGACGGCATGCTTGAGATAAGTCCAGCTACTATCTGGCGACCACTGCCCACTTAGGCACCAGCTCCTACTCTGATTGGAATTAATCATATGGACCCAGATCAATCATGCCCCAGGCATCATAAAATCTTGTAAACAGTATGGCTGGAATTAGAGACAGCAAACAGTATGTGGAATTAGATACAGTGACTCACAAGCAATTTGTAGAAAATAGGAGAGAAGGCAAAACACTTAGATACGGGTAAACCGCCCAATATCCCATTAAGGGGGATGGGTGGATGGAACTCACAATGGAGTGATAAATATGATGGCATGTGGCTGTATACAGGATTCCCAGGTGGTGCAGTGGTAAAGAACCCTCCTGCCAATGCAGGAGACGCAGGAGACTCAGGTTCGATCCCTGGGTCTGGCAGATCCGCTGGAATGGGAAATGGGAACCCACTCCAGTATTCCTGCCTGGATAATTCCATGGACAGAGGAGGCTGGCGGGCTACAGTCTGTGGGGTCGCAGAGAGTTGGACGTGACTGAGCGTGTACACACCCATGCCTGTAAATAAGAGGCTGCTAATGGATGGCTCGAAACCACCACCCGGAACTAGTAAAGGTGATCCTTGGGAGGCAGCATGTGCTCACCAGGAAAAGACGATGGCAAGCAAATCCCCATCTATTTCTTTAAGGTCCTAGACTGATGGGCTGAGTCATGCTGAGCATGACTGCGATGGGCTGAGCATGATGCAATGCTGAGAAGATGAGAAATGTGGGCTACGACTTGGACTCATAGCTGATTCATCAATTTCCCCAAAGAGTGTTAACAAATGGAGCAGCTGTGTACAGGCATGTTTGTATCATCTGACAAGATACATAAGTTCCTAGGATGCAGGGCTTATGTTTGCAATTTATCATTTAATCTCCTGGGTTTCCTTGAACAAAGCAAGTTAGTAAGTGCCAAATGGGTGGTGGGATCAACACACACAAATTGTTGGAAGAGGATAATTGATTGGAATACTGTGTATAGACCTCCTCTGAAAAGTAAAAACACTTACATCCAGGTTATGGGCTACAAGAAAACCAAGTCAGAGTCTCTGTCAGGTTGAACATCTTTATCAACAATGGAAAGGAAGACCTGAGAGATGTGTTTATCAAATTTACAGATGGCAGGGACCTGGAGTCAGCTCGTAAGCAGAGTGACAGAGTCATGATTCACACTGATATTTATAGACTGCAAGAATAGGCTGAGTTCTATTTCAGTAGTTGCTTCCTATGTGCCAGGCATTAAGCTACATGTGTGACTTACATCAGCTAATTCAGTTAAATGAGTTAATGGACAGTTCACATAGAAAGATTTTCAGCTTAAGGCTGAGGAAATCAACACCTAGGAAGTGAAGTTCAGGGTAGGGGAGATGGTGGTAAGAGTCATCCTGGGCTGAGTCATAAATTAATCACAAGCTTACGTAACACTGGAAGGACGGCTCCTGAAGCTGAAACTCCAATACTTTGGCCACCTGATGCAAAGAGTAGATTCACTGGAAAAGACCCTGACGCTGGGAAAGATTGAGGGCAACAGGAGAAGGAGGCGACAGAGGATGAGATGGTTGGAAGGCATCACTAATGGACTCAATGGACATGAGTTTGAGCAAACTGCGGGCGATAGTGAAGGACAGAGGAGCCATGTGTCTGTAGTCCATGGGGCCGCAAAGAGTCAGACATGACAGAGCAATTGAATAACAACTAATTGAATAAGGTCCTAATCCCCGCCTCTCCAACATAAGCACGCTTGACCAACAGTGGGAGGAACCTGCACACACCTCTTTCTGTAACTTGCACGGAGCAGGCGCGCCTACCGAAGGTGAGTGTTCCAGGCAACGCTGTGTGCGCCATGCCCGTAAACCAAGTCACGTTCCCAATGCACTGTAATCTAAGAACAGACTTGACTGCTTCCTAAAGGGTATTTCGATAAAGCTAACGAATCTCAGAGAAGATAAGCAATTGCACCCCAATTTATCCACTGAATTAATTCAGACCTCAGATTGTCAGACTTAAAACTAGAACATCCTGAATACTATAGAATTAAAAGGATTCTATCAAGGAACTATGTATACAAACAGAATTCTTTTCAAATGTCTATACCTCAGGGAACATTTTCCTCACTGTACATTTCAGGACCTGAGCAGCGTCCAGGTAATAGTAACAATAATAACGATGGTGGTGGTGAGGATGATGGTGATGAAGATGGTGGTGACGGTGATGATAGTGGTGCTGATACTGCCTTTCTGGTGAAGTGGGTATTAATCACTTGGCACGTATTAACTCCTGAAATCATAACATACCAATAAAGTACCAGGCTTGCTCCCATTTTATAGATGCAAAAATTGATGCACAGAGAGCATAAATAACTTATTTAGTCATAGAATATGCCTATATTATATCAAACAAGAAATGATTATATGAAGGAGCTATGTATATACACATATATACCCATATATGTACACACATATGTATATAGCTCAGTAAATCTTATTTTCACTGGAAATTTCAGGATATAAGCTTCCAAATATTAATAATTCATTGTTAAGTCGCTAAGTCTTGACTCTTTGAGATCCCGTGCACTGCAGAAGGCCAGGCCTCTGTTCCTCACTATCTCCTGGAGTTCATGTGCACTGAATCCATGATGTCATTCAACCATTTCATCCTCTGCCACCCTCTTCTTTCACCTTCAATCTTTCCCAGCATCAGAGTCTTTCCCAGTGAGTCCCCTTCATAGCTCACTGCCTTGTCATGCAAAGGGGCTTGTGAAACCCTATGAAACGGTGAGCCATGCCATGCAGGGCCACCCAAGACGGACGGGTCATGGTGGAGAGTTCTAACAAAGCGTGGTCCACTGGAGAAGGAAATGGCAAACTACTCCAGTATTCTTGTGGCAAGAACCCCATGCTGCTGCTGCTGCTGCTAAGTCGCTTCAGTCGTGTCCGACTCTGTGCGACCCCAGAGATGACAGCCCACCAGGCTCTGCCATCCCTGGGAATCTCCAGGCAAGAACACTGGAGTGGGTTGTCATTTCCTTCTCCAGTGCATGAAAGTGAAAAGTGAAAGAAGTCGCTCAGTCGTGTCCAACTCTTAGCGACCCCGTGGATTGCAGCCTACCAGGCTCCTCTGTCCATGGGATTCTCCAGGCAAGAGTACTAGAGTGGGATGCCATTGCCTTCTCCATGAACAGTATAAAAATAATTAATGGTGATAATGATAATAGCAAATATACTGAATACTAATTATGCATCCATCATATTTCTGAGCATGTTCTTATACTACCTCCTGAAATCCTCAAAATAATCTTCTAAATAATCAGCACCGCCCCCACTTTCCCAATGAGGTGGATTTACTCCAAGTCATGCTGCCAGGAAAGGGTGGACAAGGGGCCTGCACTCAGGCCCCTTGGCTTCGGGGTCTTTGCCTTTAATCCGTACATCATCACAGTAAGAAAACTGCTTGCCCATACCCCTTCAAAAAAAAAAATTTCCTAGGCAGCTCCACACCCTCCTGAACACAGTTCATTATTTTCAGCAAGCTGTGCAGGTGAATTTGAGACCAATCAGCACAGATTGATGAACTCCCTGTCTGTGCTAGAGCCTCTCTGTTCGCCCTCCCGCTTCTCCTGACCAGCAGGCTAACTCTTCGGTCAGCTCTTCTCCTTTCTCAGGGTTTGAATCCCATGAAATATTCCATATAAGGCTGCGCTAGGTGTTCAGAGCTACTCCTTGAAATACGCTGCCTGTATTTCAACTATGTGTGAAACATTTCCTACAGATGGGAGTCTGGAGTTCTCAATGACAAGGAGAATAATGTTAGCGTAAGATGGTGGTGATAGTGAAGAAATACTCCAGTCGGCTTTGATCACCTGGGGTCCTCAGGAAGCCTGAAGCATATTCTATCAGCGAGGGTCCATTCATCAATGCAGCCAGACACTCACTTTATAAGGTTTAATATGGAAATACTATACTTAAAAAGATTTATAGAAAAGTCTCTTTTCCCATTGTTATCGGGTTCCCATGTCATTCTACAACATATCAACTCTTCCCAAGCTTGCAGTATCAGCAGGGCTAATCTATTCAATATAATAACTAGACTCTCTGAAGTTCACCCCACTGTCTGCACTGGAATCATAGAAACTCGATTATTAAGTCAGAAGAAAAAAAAAAAAAACGGAAAAGCCAAAATCGTGGAGAGTTGGTGCTGGCAGGCCAATGAAAGGACTGTGGAGATCGCAACGGGACCCCCAAATGTTTGGGAGGCTTAGACACCAGAGGTAGAACCCAGCATTGATGCACCCCAGAGTCTGGACAGAGGTCTTCCTCAGCCTCTTCTCCTTTGTTACCTCTCTGAAATGATCAGGCACATTTGGAATTTCAGAGCAGTTCTTCCAAGTGGGTTCTCAGTCTCAATGGGTATATGGGGGCTGAGGTTTCTCTCCTTTAAAGCCTACCCAGGATCGACTGAAAAAATGCACCACCTCAGAGTTGAGAATAATGTTTTATTTGGTGGGCAAAACTGAGGACTGAAGCCGGGGACTCAGCTTCTTAGTTGGCTCATTGGACTGTTGTGAAGAGGTCAGGGAGGAGCCAGGATATACAGGAGTCTTTGCAACAAAGACCAGGCGGCTGGAACTTCGAAAGTTGCTATTAATTAAGGAAAACCAGATGCGAAGAGCCTGCTCATTGGAAAAGACCCTGATGCTGGGAAAGATTGAGGGCAGGAGGAGAATGGGGGCGACAGAGGATGAGATGGTTGGATGGCATCACCGACTCAATGGACATGAGTTTGAGCAAACTCTGGGAGATGGTGAAGGACAGGGAAGCCTGGTGTGCTGCAGTCCATGGGGTCGCAAAAAGTCAGGCACCACTGAAGGACTGAACAACAAAAAAGAAAACCATGTACCTCAAGTTAATGAATTTAGTGCTTTTCTCTGTATGGCTGGGGGGGGGCGGGGGGGAATGCAAGAATCCGGACTCGTTGAAACCATCCTTTGATCTGCGCCTTAACAACCTAGGCTCGGCATCCTGCTTTTCTCCATCCTCAGCGCCCTCAGGAGCACCATCCAGGCGAGGCTGCAGGTCCCGAGGGCTTAGAGGGTGTGGGGGCAGCTCTGTGTCTCCAGCTGAGTTCCCTGAGGGCTCACCCTCTGGGGGACTGCAGTGGCCCAATGGCAGCAACACCCTGTTTATGGATACAGGGCAACATCTGCTCAATCACACCAGGCTTTTCCACATCAAGACCCTCCTCCTCCTGATCCTTTCTCTGCTCTCCCCTTCCAGCCCTCCCTGCGGCCCCTCCCTTTCCCCTCTTCTCTCATCTCTCCCCCCCTCCTCTCTGCCCATCTGCCCATCCCTCTTACCCCTTTCCTTTCTCTCCATCCCCCCATCCCCTTGGGTGCCCGCCTTGCCTTCTGCTCTGTACCTTTCTCAGAGAGAGAAGAAGAAAGAGGAGATTGAGTCACAATATGAACTAAAATACAACTCCAAAGGCCAACACGTTCCTAAAAGTCAGCCGCAGGAAGAGTGTGAAGTGCACGCAGGGGCTGAGGGGGGCGGGGAGGAACCAGGAGCGACTGTGGAGTGGGCAGGGAGCTCCCTTTGGGCAGCTGACTGCACTACGCCCCACTGAATTGTACACCTTAAAATGGTTCCTTTTTATGTGACGCAAATTTTAACCTCAATAAAAACCGTCAAAAGTGTAATGGTGGTTAACTGCTTTATCCCTGAAGAAGAAAGAGAATTTGAAACCCTTTCTGAATAGAAAGCAAGCTTTGCTCTCCCCATCCTCACCTCCCTACATACCCTTCAGGGTACCTACAGACCCAATTTTGTATAAACCCACCAACTGGAATGACTACAGAATGCATCACAGTTTTTTTTTTTTTTTTTTTAAAAAGGGTTTTCTTAAAACAGCAACAAATAATTGCAAAGGAAACCACTTGCAATAGATCTAAAGGTGTACATCTTCCACGGGGAGCTGAAGGCGTGGGTGACTGTTTCTCTCTGAGCTCCTGCCCTCCAGGACACGACACACCACATGCACACATTCGGCCACAACCCAAACGAGCCAGAGTGGGCTGAGGAAGGCCTGGGAGATTAGGGGCAGGGAGAGGGTGGTAGAAAGCCAAGATGGAACGACACCCGATTTTCAGTGTAATCGCAACACGGAGAAGAGAGCCTTCATTTGGTCAACAATATCTAAATGAAAGAGCAATGACTTTAGAGCGCTCCTCCTCTAGCCCAGAGACTGATGCTTCAAGTGGGAACCAAATGCCGCTTCCTCCAGACTCACTGCTCCGCGACTGGATCCTTCTTCCTCTCTGCATTTGGAAATACATTCTCCTTGGACTTGCCAACCTAGAAAGAGAGCCTGCACGGAAAGTCCTGGCTCAGCTATCTACTCAAACCTCAGCTTCGCGTTTTAAAAAATAGTATTTTTTTTTTCAGATAATTACGTCGTTTCACTCCCACTATAAAAGTTATGTATGTTCACTGAACAGATATTTAATAACATGGAGGAAAATTATTAGACTCGTCCATAATTTCAATACCTAAGGGGTAGTACGTAATATTGCTGATGCTACTGTTTGGCATTCTAGTTCAAATCTTGCCTTAGATGCAGATAAGCATAAATATCTATAAATAGCCTTTAAAAAAAAACAAATTGGATCACACTGCAAATAGTATCGTGTTACTTGTTTGCTTGTTTCCATTTAATAATATCCCAGGAACATTTTTCCACCTCATTAAACATTGTCCTGAGACATCATTTACAGTGGTTGCAAGGTCACTTCATCATATAAAAAAAAAACAAATGGTATTTATTTATCCAAACCTCTACTGTTGTACATGTAGCTTGTTTAATTTTTTAACACTATAAACAACGCTACAATAAACATCTCCATAGGTAAACCTTTGCACAAAGTTATAACTGCTTCTGCCCCCCGCCCACACACACACTGCTTGAAATAGACCAGGGTTGCTGGTGATGAGAGGCCTTCCCGGGCACTGTGAAGTGTTCAGCAGCACCCCTGGCCTCCACCCGTTGGTACCCCTTGCATCCCTCCCCCAGCTATGATGCTAAAAATGTCTCCACACAGTGCGCATTCAGTAGGGTATGATGGCCTCCTGTTGAGCACCGCTGGGGTGTAATAACGGACGTACAAACACTGGTTGGAAAGAGATGCAACGTTTCTGCACCTTTCAGCTTGACCTCGAAAACACACCTCCTCAAAGGGAGAGTATACACCGTGTCCTCAGCCCAGCACGGCTGACACAGACACGGTGCTCAAACACATGCCTGCTTCCCAGTCCTCAAGAGTTATGATGCTGACTCTCTTGTTGTTGAGTCGCTAAGTCATGTCCAACACCTTGCGACCCCATGGACTGTAGCAAGTCAGGTTTCTCTGTCTGTTACCATCTCCCATTTTTTGCTCAAACTCTTGTCCATTGAATCGGAGATGCCAACCAACCATCTCATCCTCTGTCGTCCCCTTCTCCTCCTGCCTTCAATCTTGTCCAGCATCAGGGTCTTAAGCAATGAGTCAGCTCTTCACATCAGGTGGCCAAAGCACCGGAGCTTCAGCCTCAGTCCATCCAGTGAGTGTTCAGGGTTGATATCCTTTAGGCTTGACTGGTTTGATTTCCTTGCTGTCCAAGGGGCTCCCAAGAGTCTTCTTCAGCACCTCTATTGTGACTCCTTACTCAGTCTCCTTTCTGATTTCTTTCTGGAGCACTCGCCTTCTGACAGCCATGGGTCTGTGTCTCAGCTGAGATCTTCCGCTCCATGGCTGGTCTTCCCAGACAGGCCAGCCTCCTCCAGCCCACCTCCTGCATCAGAACCTACCCTCTCCCCATGTCTCCTTTTTGGCCTATATCTTCGCCTCTATACCTGGTGGCAAGAAGCCTCACCTCTTACAGGGATAATGGCAAGACTTATGATCAGGCTTCTAAGAAGCATCTCTGCCACCTTCAGAATGTAGACTGTTGGTCAGATACACGTGACAAATGTTTATGTTATTATCAGAGAAAAGTAGGGAGGGAGAGGAAAGACAACAGGTGATACAAGAGAGGGAAAAAATAATGACATGAATGACATAAAAGGAGAGGTCAAGGGCCCCGACACTAGGAGGATGGGATACGGGGCTCTGGTCTGTTGGATGGGGTTTGTGACTTGGGAGAAGTTCGGTTGGTTCACATGTGACACAGTCTGGCCTGACTTGCAATGTGAAACGCTGGCATAGGGATTAGCCAGGGCTGTGTGCATGCATGCTAATTCCCTTCAGTCATGTCTGGCTCTTTGCAACCCCATGGACTATAGCCTTCCTGGCCCCTCTGTCCATGGGATTCTCCAGGCAAGATACTGGACTAGGTTGCCATTTCCTTCTCCAGGGGATTGTTCCAACCCAAGGATCGAACTCGTATCTCTGATGTCTCCTGCATTAGCAGGCAAGTTCTTTACCACTAGTGCCGCCTGGGAAAAGCCCAAGTAAGGGCTGAAATAAACTTACATATTGAAAAGATACGTGGAGAAGTCTCTCTGTGATTCGTGTTTTGGTAAGTTTGCCCCGATGGAGTTTTTTTTGTTTTTGTTTTTGTTTTAGTCTCAAAGCACCCATGTTTCCTTGTGGACTATGTCATTCCTGGGGAAGGAAGTCACCGAGTGTAATGTTATCCCCAGGTTATGCAAATATTTCTGAGCCGCCTCCATGCTCATGACCATAATGAATGTGTCGAAGTTTGCTGAAAATCTTGTTAAAAAGTACATTTCCTTCCTTCTAAGAAGCATTCCCCTGACAACAAAACTCTGATTCAAAATTCATAACCTCCTTAGAAGTAGGACTCCTTTGAATAAAACCGTGCAGTCCTCAGACGTGCAAACATTTT
The DNA here is from genome assembly GCF_016772045.2 of Ovis aries. Taxonomy (NCBI): domain Eukaryota; kingdom Metazoa; phylum Chordata; class Mammalia; order Artiodactyla; family Bovidae; genus Ovis; species Ovis aries. Next base: position 5,882,838 of record NC_056077.1, on the reverse strand, counting down.
CATATCCACGTAATACACTTTTCTCATTCACTGCAATTTGTCAGTATGTGTGGTTTTTTTTTTTTTTTTTTTTTTTCCCAAATCAATAGTCCACGGAGGACTCTGGGCTCCTTTTTCCACAGAGTTCAGCTGGGGATGGAGGAGCAGAGATGTGAGATGCCTCTGTCTCCTCTCTGAAGAGGACACAGTGGGAAGCGATGCCATGGGGGTGGCCGGGGATTCCTAAAATTGCACCGACATGCCTCTGGCCTTCTCCTGTTTATCCCAGTGTTCCTTTCTCTCCTAGTCTGCTGACTCCCAGCCTTTGTTTGATTGACTTACAAATTGAAGTATAAATTATGTTTTCTACTGCCTAGCAATTAGCCATTAAGGAACAGTACAATCAAAATATAAAGACAGAAGACATTCATCTCCAACAAAGGACCACAGGAAGAAAGCATCCTCTGACCCTTCAAGCTTCAGGCTTACAGTAATGCCCTTGGCTGCAGGTCTGGCCTTTTAAAATGATGACACTATTTACTGCTTGCACCATCCGAGCTTCATCCCTGCATAAAGCACTCGGAGACCACCAAAGACATCTTCTTCATTTCTCCCAACCTTCGCCTCTTCAATCTCCTCTCTCTCAGAGAATCATTTCTCTGCTCTGTGCAGTCATATTGGTACAGAGGCTGTCAATTGTGCAAGCGAATGGCGATGAAATAATTAGCAGCTCAAAGTGGGAACTTTCCTATGAGCAAACTCCAATACACTAAAAATGAGAGATGCGATGAACCTAGGCTGTCGGCGGCATTACCTATAATAAGGACCATCCTTCAAGTTGCAAGCTAATTTTCCAAACTCACTCTTTTATCCTGATGCAGTTTTTGTTCTCCCTGTCTTTAATGTTGAATTTTTTTTTCCCCCAGCTTAACATCTCATCAAAAGACTGCATTTTCTTTGTTCATCCTTGATTTGGAAACACTAATTCTTTAATGTAGTTATTCTTACTGTAAAAATAACACATGCTCATCACAGAAAATGTTAAAAGCATAAAAATGTACAAACTAGAAAAAAAAAAATCTCTTCACCATCAGATCAGCCAGAGGCAATCACTATTATAAACTTCGTGGTATTTCCAATCTATGCTGCTGTGTGTTTTTAACATATATGAGAAATGACTACATATACAACCTTGCTGAAGATACGCTTTTGCGAAACTGCTGAAGAGAAAGGAAGTGGAGCCCCCCTGTTCATTGATTGCACAGAATGGAAGCAAGCATGCTGATGGGAGAAAAGGACAAGGGAGGGTTTTATGTGATTAATCTGAAATGAAGATTAAAATCATTGTTAGGTGGAAAACAAGGAAATTAAGAGATTGTCACAAACAAGCTGAAACAGCTCAGCGGGATCCATTAAGATTTTTAACAGCTCAGTGAAATCTAACATCTACCTTGACAGCCCTGAAGGGAAGGGGTAGGGAGGGGCCTTCACTTGGATTCTCTTTGTGCATTAAACAAACTTTTTTTTTTTTTTAACTGATTGATGGTTCAAGAAAGCTGAACTGACCTCCACCTTAAATTAACTCAGTTTGAGATCATGCCTATCCCCGCCACAGTTTGTCTTCATAATCTGGGATAATAAGAGCTTTAAAGGCTCCACGAGGCAAAAAGCGGCGTATGTGTGCTGTGTTCACAGGAGAGCGTGGGGCGGGGAAGCATCGTGTCATCTATGAAGGATGAGAATGACGTGCTACCTGTAGCGACCCCAGATGCACAGGTGCACGCGCGCTCCCAGCGCAGGCAGGAGAGCATCAATCTAAATGTTTTCTGAAATGATGTTGGCATGGGGCCCACCTTAGCTCCAGAGCCCCCAGTGGCCTCCTTGCTCAGGACTCTGGTTCCAGAAATTTGGTTCACGTGGACCTGTACGAAGGCCCCCTTCTTTGCCTTCTCTGCTCCTTCTCAAGCTCCTTCCTTGTCCCTCTACCCTCCTTCAACATTCACCGGAGTGGTCAATATGCAGAGACACAGGCAGGTGATGGAGAAGCCAGGATGAACACAGCCCAGTTCTAGGCTCTAAGGGACTCACAGGGCAGTAGAGGGAACTGGCATGTCAGCCGGGAAGGTTTACACAAGAAGGCAAAAAATAGCAACAGTTTAACAAGCACAAGGCTGGGAGGTGCAAGAAAATCCTGGAGAGCTTCAAGGAGAGGACTTTGGGTCTTGCTGACAAAGTCAACATTTGTATCCTGTGTTCAGAAAATTCAAGGTTTAGAACAAAGTTTAGAAAATGTAAGAAAAATTGCCTTAGCCAGAAGGGAGGTGACTGGAGTTATTGCAAAGATAACCCCGAGGATGGAGGGAACACTGCCCACACTGGGGATAACCCATCACAGTGAACGTTCTGCAAACGCTCTTCGGTTCTGGGAGAGGATAGATCCGGGCTTGTACTTTTGCTCCAGAATTACTTTGCTTCTGGTCCCCAGAAATCACAGTGCAATGGTTTTCCCAGATGGAGATCCTTCATGGCTTTCAGATAACACTCAAGGACAAAATCCAACAAGGGACTTGGGATTTGGGGGAAATCTTATCAAGGGAAAGCTTATCAGGCTTTCGGAGAAACAACTAACTGCTTCAAGATGCAGGCAATGTGAATCCCAGTCCTCTCTATGTGTTACCATATAGGAGTGAGGTCCCATTTCCCACCCAACTTTATTGCCCCCATATTCACAGATACCTTGGTGGCTCAGATGATAAAGAATCTGCCTGCAATGTGGGAGACCTGGGTTTGAACCCTGCATGGGGAAGATCCCCTGGAGAAGGGAATGGCAACTCACTCCAGTATTCTTGCCTGGAGAATCCCGTGGACAGAGGAGCCTAGCGGGCTACAGTCCATAGGGTTGCAAAAAGTCGTACACAACTGAGGGGCTAAGCACAGCACAATTTTGTTCCAAAGTCAGTTATTACCAGCATTGTACCTGTTCCTTTCCTGTTTATAAGTAAATTTCATAATGATGGAGTAGGGTGCCATTTCCTACTTGAGGGGATCTTCCAGACCCAGGGATTGAACCTGTGTCTCTTGCGTCTCCGGCATTGGCAGGTGGATTCTTTACCACTAAGGTCACCTGGGAAGTCCAATGATGACAACAGTGGAAATTAAACTGCTGCAGCAGGACAAGGCACTGAGGAACACGGAAGGTCTCCACACAGCATGCATTTCTTTTTTTAAATTTTTTGGCCATGCATGCCATGTGACATAGTTCTCTGATCTGGGATCAAACCCAAAACCCAGGCAGTGGAAGCACAGAGTCTTAACCACTGGACCGCCAGGTAAGTCCCCACATAGCTCACTTCTCTCATTTTACTTTTCCTTTATGGCAAAACCAATACAATATTGTAAAGTAATTAGCCTCCAATTAAAACAAATAAATTTAAATTAAAAAAAATAAAAGCACAGGTTTTAGAGTTCTTAGCACATCACATGTGCCTCCAGTCTCTCCCCAAAAAAGCTTTTTACAATGCCCTCTTTTTTATTCTGAGTTTCACCTCTCTTCCTCATTTGTAGTGTAAATTCGTTCAGAAAAAAAAAAGGGGGCAGGGGGAGAGAAGGAAAAAGCAACAAAATAAGTGATGGAGAAAGGAAGGAAGGAATTAACAGTGAAAAGAAAAATAGTTTCCCTTTCCATCAGATTGGGCATTTCCCCACAGACCAGCAACTGGATTCAAGAACGATCTGAGAACGGGTACTTTGATCATCAGGGCCCTGAGCCCTATAAACTGTTGGGTGATCTTCCTGGCTCAATAAAATCAAGGACGTGCCAGGGCTGTGTTTTGATGTGGAGAGACGGCTGAGAAAATAAATCCACCTAATGGAAAATTACAGAGGCGCTGCTCTTCCTTTGCATAAATGAGGAACTCAAACAATTTGGTTTTGAGGACAATGCTGCACATTGTTCTAAAAAGTAGACACGGCTTTTGTTGTCTCGTTACGGGATGATAAATATTCATGCTGGTGAATTACCACGCACTAATGGCCCGATATCTGGCACACCTGTTGTGACCCGTCTCGAAAACAGCAGCGACAGTTTAGGATGACGACGCTGGCAGGTGCTAACAATGGGATATTGTGACAAGCACAGAGAACAACAAACCTCCAGCTTCTGATTAATCCAGGGTTTCTCAAGTGAGCCCATCTCTCTGGCGCTCATCTTCAGAAATGCCTCCCATTTTTTAAACCGGGAGAGACTTTGCAGCCCTTACATTAGCTCTCAGCAGAGTCACTCACGTTGCTGCATCCATGGGTCTCACATGTATTCTGCGACTGTAGGGGTTACATACTTGAGCTCTGGAGCCACGCTCTCTGAGATCAAAGCCTTGGGGTACCACATCCTAGCTGTTTGGGTTCCGGCATGGCACCTAAGCCACCTGGGTCTTCTTTTGTGCTTTTTTATGAGATGGGGCAGCCAGAGTACGAACCTTCATAGTGGGGAATCTCGAGCTCCATGGCACAGACATCTGGGGCTAGGTCTATCTGTGACTGAGGATGTCCAGTGCATCTCAGAAGGTTGTGTCCAACATCCCTCACCTACACCCACTAATGAGCATTACCATGTCTCAAACAGTAACAGTTTGACCAAGAATGCCCCATGTTCTTTTCAGTTCAGTTCAGTCACTCAGTCGTGTCCAACTCTTTGCGACCCCATGAATTGCAGCACGCCAGGCCTCCCTGTCCATCATCAACTCCCGGAGTTCACTCAGACTCGCGTCCATCAAGTCAGTAATGCCATCCAGACATCTCATCCTCTGTCGTCCCCTTCTCCTCCTGCCCACAATCCCTCCCAGCATCAGAGTCTTTTCCAATGAGTCAACTCTTCACATGAGGTGGCCAAAGAGTGTTGGTTTTAGAAAAGGCAGAGGAACCAGAGATCAAATTGCCAACATCTGCTGGGTCATGGAAAAAGCAAGAGAGTTCCAGAAAAACATCTATTTCTGCTTTATTGACTATGCTAAAGCCTTTGACTGTATGGATCACAATAAACTGTGGAAAATTCTGAGAGAGATGGGAATACCAGACCATCTGACTTGCCTCTTGAGAAACCTATATGCAGGTCAGGAAGCAACAGTTAGAACTGGACATGGAACAACAGACTGGTTCCAAATAGGAAAAGGAGGACGCCAAGGCTGTATATTGTCACCCTGCTTATTTAACTTATATGCAGAGTACATCATGAGAAACGCTGGGCTGGAAGAAGCACAAGCTGGAATCAAGATTGCCGGGAGAAATATCAATAATCTCAGATATGCAGATGACACCATCCTTATGGCAGAAAGTGAAGAGGAGCTAAAAGCCTCTTGATGAAAGTGAAAGAGGAGAGTGAAAAAGTTGGCTTAAAGCTCAACATTCAGAAAACGAAGATCATGGCATCCGGTCCCATCACTTCATGGGAAATAGATGGGGAAACAGTGGAAACAGTGTCAGACTTTATTTTGGGGGGGGAGGCTCCAAAATCACTGCAGATGGTGACTGCAGCCATGAAATTAAAAGATGCTTACTCCTTGGAAGAAAAGTTATGACCAACCTAGAAGCATATTTAAAACCAGAGACATTACTTTGCCAACAAAGGTCCATCTAGTCAAGGCTACGGTTTTTCCAGTAGTCATGTATGGATGTGAGAGTTGGACTGTGAAGAAAGCTGAGCACCAAAGAATTGATGCTTTTGAACTGTGGTGTTGGGAAGACTCTTGAGAGTCCCTTGGACTGCAAGGAGATCCGCCCTGGGATTTCTTTGAAGGGAATGATGCTAGGCTTAGGAATTTTTTTTTTTTCCTACAGGAAATGGTCAATTTTTCATCGACAACAAACTTTTAATAGCGTGGTTAACTGTCATTTTTCTCAATATATTTTTCCACAAAACAATATATAATCTTTTTTTTCCTCAAAACTTTTATTGTCTCAATAATTTTGATGCATCTGAGGCAAGGGTATTCAACGATGACTCTTCCCAAACCACCAATTTTTCAAAAATCCATTTGTGAGAGCACTGTGCAAACCACCCAAAGAGACTCAACCAATGTCAGCCCCAACCTCCTGTAACCCAGGAAATGTGGGGAAACAGACTCGTAGGCATGCTGGGTTCCCACATTCAGGCTTCTGCCCAAGGAATCCAATTACTAGGCCGTTCTGAGGCATCTAAATCAGCGATCTGCATGTCCACTAACAGTCACAAAGTCAGGAGTACTGTTTACGACCAACACCTTCTTCTAAAGAGAAATAAATGAGAACATATCCAAGTGAGCGTGAAACATCATTCCATTAATGTAGGTGAGTGCTCATCGCCATGGGAATGCATTTCTTATTAATGGTCACAGTGAAAGAAAAAACATTCAAAGACATCAGTGAAAGTTTCCATTTGAGAACTCAGATCTAATAGACCGAGAAGAAAGACAATTTGAATCGGGTGCTGATTTAAGGACACATGGTGATTTATAAGCATTGTGAACTAAATAAAGGCTAACCCCCCTCAACCAGAGAGAACCACCAAGCCTCTGTTTAAAAGCCGACATGGAAGAATGAAGTCCAGGAGACTGACCGGAGGGAATCCATGAATGCAGTATTCTACCACAAACGTTTATGAAAGTTTTCCACGTTAGTTCCATATATACAGCCCTTCTTTTCTTGAGGACACAACCTCTCTCCATGAAGATTCAAGTTTTTAACTTGTACAATATGGCAACTGCCTACTATTTGACCACTGTGATAAGATCATTTCTTGACTATGCCGTTAGGAAAAGATTTTAATCACTCCATCTGAAAATCAATCACCATTCAAGACTAGTAACCAACTGCTTATTTTATGCCAAGGAACATGAACACGATCCATAATAAAAGCTGAGATCATACTGTAAGGCTAGACTCATCAAAGGTGACAGAATGGAAGGTAATTTTCATTTGCTCATTTTTAGCGCATAAATAGCATCCTTATCCATTATTTATCAATTTTCCAATTTAATTAATGGTTCTGGTAATAATTGCATAATTTCTATGACCATAGAAAAAGCAGCCCGCATGTAGATAATAGGGAATTTTAATATTTATGAAGTTCAAAGTTTTCTATAAATAGAGAAATTCAGAAATTATCACCAGATCTAAAAGTATATTGGGAGATAGATGAATAATTAATAACCAAGGCATGCATTCATCAGGAACACACCAAACAGAGTGAATGTATGCAGAGCCACGTTGATCAAACCATTCACACAAGGTGGCTCCCTTCTTGTGGTCACCTCTGGACACACGGCTATCTAGAAGAAAGCACAACTTTGCTTGGACCTCAGTTTAGGAAACGGCAACCCACTCCAGTATTCTTGCCTGGGAGAGGAGCCTGGTGGAGTACAACCTATGGGGTCAAAGATTCGGACAGGACTGAAGCAACTCAGCAGCAGCAGCAGAAACAAGATTATTATCATCGCTAACAGTCATTCTTGATCATAAGAGAGCAAAGCTGGCATTCTTGGGGTCTATCATGACCTACTATCTCCTTTCCTTCCGACAGCATTCCTGATTTGTTCCTGGAAGGAAAGAACTGGATCCAGGAGCCAGCACACTAGGCTGGGCAAAAGGCAGTGGATTCTGATTCTCTGAGTTTCATCCCCCCATTCATTCGTGTGAAATTGGCACACATTGCCCCGCCTCTCTATTAGAACAGGTGTCTCTGGGGAGTATGAATCCCTGTTATTTCTAGCTTGCTGCCTGGGGAGCAAAGTTACTCATGTCAAGAGAATGTCACTGGGCAGAGATGCAGGTTGGCTGTTGGAAGTTAAGTTGGAGCACACTGAAGAGGAAAGGCAAGGAGCCACGGGCTCCTTGTGTGGTGGGTTTCCACACAGCTCCAGAGGAGTCTCCAGAAAAACTGATCAAGCGATGACAGGGCAGGCACTCTGGGTCAGTCCAGCCTCCATGGAGGGGATTGTGGCTGCAAGTAAATTCAGTTATGGGGCCAACAGTTTCATCATTCATACCTGCATAATGAAACCCCAATAACAACTCTGGAAATGGAGGCTCAGTGGTGCTTCCTACTTGGTGGACATTTCAGTGTACCAGGATGGGAATGCATCCAGTCTCCATGGAGACAGAAGCTTCTGTACCTGCGCCCCTCCCAGGTCTTGCCCGTGTATGCTTCATCTGGCTGTTTATTTGTATCATTTATAATAAAAGGTTGGCACTAGCAGTAAAGAATCTGCCTGCCAGTGCAGGAGATAGAAAAGACATGAGTTCAGTCCCTGGGTTGGGAAACTCCCCTGGAGGAGAGCATGACAATCCGCCCCAGTATTCTTGCCTGGCAAAGCCCATGGACAGAGGAGCCAGGAGGGCTACAGGGCACAGGGTCTCACAGAGTTGGACACGACTGAAGCGACTTAGCAAATAAAAGTAGAGTACTTCCTTGAGCTCTGCAAGTTGCTTTTTCTAGCAAATAGGTGAATCTGAATGGGGTGATGAGAAGCCCTGAGGCAGAAGGGTGGGTGCCTGGGAAGTGGGTGCGGCTGGCATGTGAAGTGGGTTCAGTCTTGTGTTGGACTTTGCCCGTGACTTGTGGCATCTGTGCTAACTCCAGGTAGTTGCTGTCGGAACGGAACTGATCTTCAGTACACCTGGTCGTGTCAGAGAAAACGTGTCTAAGGGCAGGGGGACACTAGTAGCGTCCCCAGCAACAGCGTGAACATCATTTCCCCTTCCATTAACGTGCATGCATGCGGACCGGGCATGCTCAGTCACTCAGTCATGTCTGACTCTTTGTGACCTCATGGACTATAGCCCACCAGGCTCCCCCTGTCCATGGGATTCTCCAGGCAAGAACGCTGGAGTGGGTTGCCATTTCCTACTCCAGGGGGTCTTCCTGATCCAGGGTTCAAACCCACATCTCCTGTGTCTCCTGCAATGACAGGTGAATTCTGTACCACTGTGTCATTTGGGAAGCCCCTCTATCAACACACGAGTGACAAAGGGGGCAATGACTACATTTTGGGGTTAATCAGCAGAGACTATTCAGATAGTACATGGTAAGCCCTTTGCCAGCCCCAAAACACTCAGTCAAGGAGCCTTTTTATCCCCAGTTATGAGATGAGAAAACCGAGGCTCAGAGATGCTAGGATAATGTTTGCAGGATATGGCAGAACACGGCTATTCTGTCCCAGGGCAGGGCAGTTTTCACCCCCTCAGTCTGTCTCTCCCGTGAATACACTTTCCGCTGGTTCTGCACATCACATTCCATTCCCTTCCCCAGGATCTTCCCAATCCAGGGATCAAACCGAGGTCTCCTGCATTTGCAGGCAGATTCTTTACTGTCTGAGCCACCAGGGAAGCCCAACAAAAGGCACTGACTGCATGTGCCCTAAGTCACTGCAGTCATGCCTGACTCTGTGCAACCCTATGGACTGTAGCCCATGAAGCTCCTCTGTCCACGGGATTCTCCAGGTAAGATTATCGGAGTGGGTTGCCATGCCCTCCTCCAGGGGAGTTTCCTGACCTAGGGATTGAACCCATATCTCTGTCTTATGTCTCCTGCATTGGCAGGCGGGTTCTTTACCAACTAGTGCCACCTGGGAAGCCCAACAAAAGGCACTAGAATGTGATACAAATTCCATTTGAATAGACACACAAGGTCCAGCAAACCTCCCTGAACATCCTTGTGCTTCCACATGCTTTGGTATGAATGGCAGTCCTTACACAAGGGCCTCCAAGAGATAAAACCTGGGGTCAAAGTGTCATTGGCATACAGCACAGGGAAGGCTGGCTTCGGATGATTTATTTTGTACCTGCAAAAGCAGGTCTATATGTGCCAACAGACACACACAGACATATGATGCTTAAAAATCTAAACTGTACTAAAGAAAAAAGAAAGTTGTCAATTTGGCGATCCCAAAGCCAACCCCAGGAATGTGAAACAAAGGCAGGTTCCCAGAAGCAGGGCTTGTACTCTGCCCTCACCTTACAGAGGGCACAGCAGACTGGGAAGGAGGGACAGCAGCCAGCCTCTGGCAACGGCTGATTTCAGATGCTTCACAGGTGCTCACACCTTGTTTTTCTGAGCAGGATCAAATCCTAGGATTTTAAACCCAAACTCTCCAAGAGCACAGCCATGAGACTCTCAAGGACAAAATGATTATCTCAGATCTCCAGAAACTGAGCTATGTACCAAACAGCTCTGGGAAGGGAAGGGTCGCTGGGGGATTTTGAGTTCCCCTTGTCGTTGAAAGGATATAAATTTCTTGCTGGCTTAAGACAGTGGTTTGTAGCTGGATGAATTCTAGTTAAAATCACAAACTCTCTCTTCTCAAGCAATCATTTGGGGACCAAGTTATTTTGTTCATTCAAATTACTCCTTTTAAAATTTTTGACATTTTGCAGATATTTTAAGTTGTGTTTCTTAGCTTCAGCAAGTTTTTATTAAGGTAAAACATATATACTGAAAGTTCACAATCATAGAGACACTTTTAAACAGCATTCATACGCATCTTAACTTCTAAGCAGAAAATCAATGTCTGGTTTTCTAGTTTCTACATGTCTGTTAAAATATATCTTTGTTATAAAGCATTAATATAGCCAAAGCTATGGTTTTCCCAGTAGTCATGTACACAGGTGAGAACTGGAACATAAAGAAGGCTGAGCACGGAAGAACTGATGCTTTTAAAGTGTGATGCTGCAGATGACTCTTGAGAATCCCTTGGACAGCAAAGAGATCAAAAGGGTCAATCCTCAAGGAAATCAACCCTGAGTATTCACTGGAAGGACTGCTTCTGAAGCTGAAGCTCCAATACTTTGGCTACTTGCTTTGAAGAGCCAGCTCACTGGAAAAGACCCTGATGCTGGGAAAGATTGAGGGCAGGAGGAGAAGGGGGTGGCAGAGGATGAGATGGTTGGATGGCATCGCCGACTCAATGGACATGAGTGTGAGCAGACTCAGGGAGATGGTGAAGGACAGGGGAGCCTGGTGTGCTGCAGGCCACGGGGTCGCAGAGAGTTGGACACGACTTAGCAACTGAACAACAAGTAATATTGAAAGTATTGCATGATGAGATACGCATGAATTCATTCATGTAGTCAAACCATGGATACTTCAGTTCAGTTCAGTTCAGTCGCTCAGTCGTGTCTGACTCTTTGCAACCCTATGATTCGCAGTACGCTAGGCCTCCCTGTCCATCACCAACTCCCGGAGTTCACTCAGATTCACGTCCATCAAGTCAGTGACGCCATCCAGCCATCTCATCCTCTGTCGTCCCCTTCTCCTGCCCTCAATCCCTCCCAGCATCAGAGTCTTTTCCAATGAGTCAACTCTTCGCATGAGGTGGCCAAAGTACTGGAGTTTCAACCTCACCATCATTCCTTCCAAAGAAATCCCAGGGCTGATCTCCTTCAGAATGGACTGGTTGGATCTCCTTGCAGTCCAAGGGACTCTCAAGAGTCTTCTCCAACACCACAGTTCAAAAGCATCAATTCTTTGGTGCTCAGCCTTCTTCACAGTCCAACTCTCACATCCGTACATGACCACTGGAAAAACCATAGCCTTGACTAGATGGACTTAGTCGGCAAAGTAATGTCTCTGGTTTTCAATATGCTATCTAGATTGGTCATAACTTTTCTTCCAAGGAGTAAGTGTCTTTTAATTTCATGGCTGCAGGCACCATCTGCAGTGATTTGGGAGCCCCCCAAAATAACATCTGACACTGTTTCCACTGTTTCCCCATCTATTTCCCCTGAAGTGATGGATACTTATGGAGTACCAAACATGTGCCTGGCAGTGATGTACATCAGTGAATAAAACAGAAACGGTCCCTACCTTCAGGGCACCTACAGAGAGTGGAGTAGAAACACACCAAAAGAAAACAGTAACACAAATATATACACAATGATTAACTGTGACAAGAGCTACAAAGGAAAGATACAGGGTGTGAGGACAGAGAATAACGGGATGATGGGTTACGTTTAGGGGTGAAACCAATTAAAATCCAAACGCAAAGCAAAGTCATTTCCTAGGTGCACCTGTCTCTTAGCTGTGAATTCAGTCTCTCCAGTTTTGTGGTGGGAACTTGCTACAGCCTCCACAAAGGGTGGGCTTATAAATATCCAAGACATATCTGAGAAAGAGAGAGAAACCGGCTTTGAGGCAAGCATGTTATACATCACATGGAAACTCTCAGGTGCAGACCCTATATTCCTTCCATTTCAAAATCTATGAACAGTGAAAGGATCTATCTGCCATAACATGATGAGAGAGGAAAGAGTCTGGTCTGGAAAAAGATGAGCTAGGAGCACCTGCTGAATTAAAACCTAGAGCTTATCTTGATGGGAAATCCAGCGCAGTGAAAACATATTCAGCACCACAACTACTGAGCCAACGCTCTAGGCCTGGGGGCTGAAAGCACCGAGCTCCAGTGCCACAACTATTACTGAAGTCCACGCACCTAGAGCCTGGGCTCTGCGACAAGAGAAGCCGCTGCAATGGGAAGCCCACGCACCACAACTAGAGAAAGCCCACATGCAGGAAGGAAGACCCAGTGCAGCCACAAATAAATAAATGCATACATAAATAAATTATAGAAACTAATAACACCTAGATCCAGGATACTGAACACAGAGTAAGTCAGACACAGCCAACTACATAATTAAAAGTACCCTTCTTATTCCTTAAGACATATCCATTTTGGGTTCACGAACGGCACTCTATAGAACGAAGTGTTTCTCTTTTCAGGGATGTATTCCCAAAAGCCGGTGTCTATATATATGGACCACCTACACAGCGTGAGGATCTATGACTTATTTTATTTCCTGTGTGCCCCCCCACACACACACATGGATGGGTCCTACTGGGATGAAACTCTTAATCTGGTACTTTTCCTTCATGACGCTTTTAATTCATTCAAGATGCATTTGTTTAATGCAAGTCCCTCCTGAGAGCGGTAAGTCAGAACCCTGATGGCTCATTTCCAGCTGTTGCCCCAGTTCTTAAGTGGGGACACAATGCTCTCCCCCCAGCTCTCGCTTGCTCGTCCTCTCTCTCCTTCTCTGTAGGGGTGGGCTTTGTTGCTGTTGTTCTGTCGCTTAGTCATGTCCAACTCTTTAAAACCCCATGGGCTGCAGCAGGCCAGGCTCCTCCAGAAGTCCTTCACGATCTCCCAGAGTTGCTCAAATTCCTGTCCATCGAGTCAGTGACGCCATCCAACCATCCCATCCTCTGCTGTCCCCTTCTCCTGCCCTCAATCTTTCCCAGGATCAGGGTCTTTTCCAATGAGTCGGCTCTTTGCATCAGGTGGCCAAAGTATTGAAGCTTCATAGATATACATAAAGATAAATTTGCAAGTATGGTTTAGTCTCTTAAGTCATGTCTGACTCTTGCGACCCCATGGGCTGTAGCCCTCCAGGCTCCTCTGTCCATGGAATTCTCCAGGCAGGAATACTGCAGTGGGTTGTCATTTCCTTCTCCAAAGAATAGGTATGGATATAAACATATCACCATAGAGATATAGAGACTTGGATTAGATATGGACATATAAATAGAGGGCTTCCCAGGGTGGGGCAGTGATAAAAAAAATAATCTGCCTACCAATGCAGGAGATGCAAGAGATTCAGGTTTGATTCCTGGGTCGGGAAGATCCCATGGAATAGGAAATGGCAACCCACTCCTGTATCCTTGCCTGGGAAATACCATGGACAGAAGAGCTTGGCAGGCTGCAGTCCATGGGGTTGCAAAGAGTTGAGGGCAATAAAGGCACAGATATATAATAGTATAGCTATGGACACAGATGAACATATGGATACAGAAATAAAGGTATAGAGACAGGCACAGAGTATAGAGACATTCTGCTAGACACAGATATATAGACACACATACAGACAGACATATGGGTACTATTTGCTGAGTAAATGGATAGCTCCTGGCCACGTCGCTTACGTATTGATCTTAACCATTCCCCGTCAGTGATAACCCATCATAACACCACATATTTGTGGACCACTCATCATTTTCCTAACCACTCTCAAAGCAGGTTACTTTATTTGGACCTCAGCAGTCCACCGATGTCCACAATCTGAACAGGCATTCTAGCGCCCAATTCAATGATGAGAAGCAGAGCTTCTGTTCTGCCCACAGTCACACAGACAGTAGGTGGATCAGCCACTGGATAAACACAGAACAGTTAATTTCAAGTCACGGTTATATCCTTCACTCCTAACATCATTCGGCTCATTCAAGGTTTCCTGCCCCAAATTGTTCAGGACCTCACAGAGAAACGTAGCCTTTCAAACACCCTTTCCAATAATGCACTCCCAGAACGATGTATGTTCGGAATTGTCAATCTACAGCATCATTTTCTGACCCATCCACGACTTGGCTTAGGATGGGGACAGGATGAGCTCTTCAAAATTCTATTACTGTGGAGGTGCCAACTATCAATAATACGCTTTAAAAGAAAAAAAAAAAAACCTCCTGAATTTCCAGAAATAGTTCAGCAAATGGAGAAAAGAGAAGGAAATTGACCTCCAAATAACCCTACAAGTATTATATATTTCCCTTCCACAGGCAAGAATTATGCTTTATCCATTTTTCTGTTAAGCAAATAACATCACTGCGTTAACAACTTCCATGTTTGTCTAAATTTTATATTTCTTTTGGCAGAGTGCAATGCTGCATACACAGCTTCTGAACATGCTTCATCTTCTGTGTAGGGAGAGGCCACTACAGTTGGATTATATGAAGGAGCAATGGTGGTGAAAGACTTTGAATCCCTAGGAGATGAAAGGTTGCATAAAATTCATGGTTGCTGCCCTCAGTAAAGAGAATCCGAGATAGCGAGAGAAATGCCATGAGAACTGACCATTCTACTGCGCAATTGATCATTCTAACAAGCTTGAGATTGCATGATGCCATCTTGCAAAATACTTGGTCCTCAGTGTCACCACCTTAGGAAAGGTCGAAGAGGCATTCGTTGCGGAGCTCTGGGTATTCTACCCGACACGCAAGAGGCATCAGCTGTCACCCAGAGGGAGCAGTTTCTCCAGATAATGCTGAATCCTTGGTTCGCCTGGCTTTGCACTCTCCTACACACGGAATTTGTGCGTCCAAGGTGCAGATAGCCTTGGGCACATATGGTGCATCATTCTTGTGCACACTCAATTCTAGTCTGCAGAAAGTGGGTTAAACAGCAACACTTTACAATAAAGGCAGCTGGCCTCCCTGATATATGAGTCTCATGGATCATGGTTAAATAAATCCCTGTAACTACTAGAATTACTGAAGCAACTATAACAGTAGTTCTGGCAAAAGGACCAGACCCCAAGTCAATGACTTGCTCTTCTGCGGCATGACAGCTTCCCTTTTAGAGTGAAAGAAAGTGAAAGTCACTCAGTCGTGTCCGACTCTTTGTGACCCCATGGTTGCTCCAGGCCAGAATACTGGAGTGGAGTTCCCTCATCCAGGGGATCTTTCCAACCCAGGGATTGAACCCAGTCTCCTGCATTACAGGCGATTCTTCACCAGCTGAGCCACCACAGAGAAGGCTTTCAGAGGGTCCACTCTAATTTGATTCTAGTGTTAGATACCACTTGTTGATGTTTAGTCGTTAAGTCGTATCTGACTCTTTGTGATTCCATGAACCGTAGTCCACCAGGCTCCTCTGTCCATGGGATTTCCCATGAAAGAATGCTTGGGTGGGTTGCCATTTCCTCCTCCAGGGGATCTTCCCAACCCAGGGATCAAACCTGTATCTCCTGCATTGTCAGGGGGGTTCCTTACTGCTGAGCCACCAGGGAAGCCTGTTAGATACCACCACCCACGTCAATATCTGGTTCTCTTTCCTTTCTGGTCATAGGAAACTTGAGCTCCAGATCTCCTGTGTTGGGTGGGGCCATGTTACAAGTCCTGACCAGTAAGCTTCACTTGTAACTGAAGCACAAAGGAAGTCATGCATCCCAGATGCCACAGCTACAAGAGAGAAGCATGAATCTCTGAGGCACTATTTGTAGGACAGCCCTTCCCAACCCAGGCTTCCCAGGTGGCTCAGTTGGTAAAGAATACACTTTCCAATGCAAGAGAAATGGGTTCAATTTCTGGGTCAGGAAGATCCCCTGGGGAAGGGCAGGGCAACCCACTCCAGTATTCTTTCCAGGAAAACCCCATGGACAGAGGAGCCTGGTGGGCTATAGTCCATGGGATTGCAAACACTTCCTGACCTGACCTGGACATAATAAAAAACTCTGTCATATGAAGCTACTGAGATCTGGGAGTCAATCTATTTCTGCAGCTTACTGATTCTCCGAGTCCAGTTCTCCAAAGGATTCATGGCTCAGCCTCAAAACACCTTCAAAACGTGATGGAAACCAGCCATTTGCTCTTGTGTGATTGGATAGCAGATACATCAGAGGAGTCTTAATAGCATTTATAAACATGATAAATATGTTTGTGTTATCAAGCAGATTGCAAGATTTAAAACAAGTTTTATAGTGAAATAGGAATACCAGACTCGCCCAAAGCCTTTTAATCACTCTGTTATGCAAGCATAAATATTTAGCAGTTCAATTATGCCTGGTCTCAGCACTCCTGCTATAGAATTCACATGAGATTATATAAAGAGAATAGGAATAAAGAAAGTTACTTGGGGGTGGGGGTTCCCCTCTTGTTGAGTCACTGAGTCGTGTCCAACTCATTGTGACCCCAAGGGCTGCAGACCACCAAGCTCCTCTACCCACGGGACCCTTTGTCAGTTCTTAATTCTCCCAACCTAAGATGGCAAGGCTTCTTCCTTTCAAAGCAGGAATAATCTAAGGATTAGGTGTTCCAAGAGCTGTCTTACAACAGTCACCCTTCAAGTTGCCCCCAGTTTCTGTTGAAATTTGCTCTTCTCTGTGGCAGTGTGGAACTCTCAGCACAGCTAAGAAGTGCAGCTCAGGAAAGAAGCTGTGAAAAGGTTACAGCGACCAATCACTCCAATTTTCTGGGTCCTCTTTCAGTTTTATCACCGAAGACCCCATCTCCCTGAAAATTCTGCACTCTCCAGTGAACGAGGGCCATGGGTCACCCTAAAAAATGGGGAAGGAGGAGTAGCAGATGCCAATAACCCATTCTGGTCTGAAATGTTGCTGGGTAGGTAATCCTGGTCACTTCCTTTACCAACCCTTTTTTTTAATTTCCTTTAATTTTTTGAAGAAAAAAAATGTTTGATGTGGACCATTTTAAGTCTTTATTAAATTTGTCATCATATTGCTTCTGTTTATATTTCTTTTTCTTTTTTTTTTTGGCCTTGAGTCATGTGGGGTCCTGGGGCTTCCCTGGGGGCTCAGATGGTAAAGAGTCTGACTAATGGAGATACAGTTTTGATCCCCGGGTGGGAAAGATCCCCTGGAGAAGGAAATGGCTACCCACTCCAGTATTCCTGCCTGAAGAATTCCATGGACAGAGGAGCTTGGTGGGCTAAGTCCAAGGGGTTGCAAAAGGTTGGACGGGACTGAGCAACTGAACACAGCAACCAGCAACTAGAGTATAAGATCTCAGTTAAAAGGGAGTGGATATATGTGTATATACGGCTAATTCATTTAGCTATACAGTAGAAACTTAACACTGAACTTAACACTGAAACTTCAACATAACACTGTAAAGCAACTCTATGATAATAAAAAATAGTTAAAAAAAAAAACAATTTCCTGCTCTCAGTCCCTTTCAGTACCCCAGCTCTCGGCTTTTAACACCTGAACCTCTGATCCATAAATTAAATAAATAAATCCACGAGCAAGCAAATAAACAGAAATTGAGAAGGCAAAGGTGGAACATTTTAAAATGCCATGTATTAAAGCACACAAAGCGTGTCTCCTGAAGCTTTGATTAGCCTTTGTATTTCAGCTCACTGTTTCAATCACAATTATACCTGGCTACAGCTACATTCTTCTCACATGTACTTCAGGTTCTAGAATGGATATGCAAAAGGAACTGGCTACAATTGGAGAGCAAAGCAGAAACCCAACAAAGAAAGAAGCAATAATATTCAATACTGAAAATACATAGATATCTGCAGATGATTTCAAGCTAACATGTTATTCAAACCACGTTATTCAAATGCATGGAATCTATGCAGAATTAAGGGGGGGATGTGTCTATGTAAGTATTGTACAGACAGCGGGAGGAGGCGGCAGAAGACAGCGACCCCGTATAAACGCACAGATCAAGGACACACTGGAAACCACCAGGCAGTAAGCAGTACTTAGCTTTTCTTTGGATGCTATTTGGAGAAAAAGACTATATTTAATACTTCAACCATCCTTCAGTAGACATGGACTGAATTCCAATGAAATTCCATTAAAGAAAAATAAAGAAAAGTTAAAGGAGAACAAATCTGTTGGTTTTTGTTTGGCTTGGAAAAGAATTAACCTACATACCCATGCTCATCTCATTTTCTCCCTGTGAGAAACAAAAGGAGGAGATTTCGCTCATCAACCTTGGCTTCCCTCCTGGGAAGCATCCTTAAGCTCATTCTGCCCCAGTGACCAGTGGTTGGGGATGAAGGTCAGATTTCTTTTTAAATCCCAGATTCACTGTGGATGCGGAGTAAACTTAACGGGCACTTGTGGAATTAATGGGTGAACGGCCTTTCTGCAGGAGGGAGACCAGAAGCACGTGTTTTTCCTGCTGTCTTCTCCCATGCCACCTCACCCCTCCTGTTTTCCTCCTTGCCCCGCCGGGCAGAGGCACAGTGGATGCGGCCAGGCCCACGTGTTTACAGAGTTGCCCATTCATCAAGGGGTGAATAGATAAAGAAGATGTGGTGTGTATACACACACACACACACACACACAACCTTAACTTTGGCATGTTTACATAACCTGGCTCTGATTCTGTGGACTCCTCACCTCTTTGAGTATTTTTCCTTCTTATCAGTAAAGTAGGAACAATAGCATCACCCTTAATGAAGAAATTAATATTCAAAATAAATAAAGAACTCATACACCTCAACAACAAACAAACAATCCTGTTTTTAAAGTGGGTAGAGAATCTGAATAGATATTTTTCCAGAGGAAAACCTACATACGGCCAACAGGAACATGAAATCAGCATCACTAATTATCAGGGAAATGCAAATTAAAAACACGACTAGATATCACCTCACACCTGTTAAAATAGCTGTTACTGAAAAGACGAGGGATACAAGTGTTGGATATAATGTGGAATAAAGGAAATCCATATTCACTGTTGGAGGAACTATAAGTTGGTGTAGCCACTTTGGAAACAGGAGGTTCCTCAAAAAATGAAGATTAGAACAAACGTATGACCCCACTGCTCCAATTCTGAGCATTTAGTCAAAGAACAAGAAAACACTAATTCAAAAAGATATATGCACCCTTGTGGACGGAGGAGCCTTGTAGGCTACAGTCCAAGGGGCTGCAAAGAGTCAGACATAACTGAGTGACTTCACTTTCTTTCTTTCTTTTCTTTATGTTCATGGCAGCATTATGTGCAATAGCCAAGATATAGAAACAACCTACGTGTCCATTCATCAAGGGGTGAATAGGTAAAGCAGATGTGGTGTGTACACACACACACACACACACACACACACACACACCCTTAATTTTGGCACGTTGTCTATCACTGTCATTCAGTTCAAAATAAAATTTCCCCTATGATCTCTTCTTTACTCCAAGACTCATTTCAAGGTGTGTTATTCAATTTCCAAAACTGGAGGACTTTTCTAGATATATTATTATTACTAACTCCTAATTGAACTCATTATTGTTAGAAAATACACCCAGTAATTTTTCAAATTTGAAACTGATTAAGACCTTGGGAGAATATTTCATGTCCACTTGAAAAGTGTGTATATTCTCCAGTTGCTGGGTATGAAAGCCATTTATATTGCTGTTTCTGTGCTTGCTATGTTTACAGTCTACAGTTGTTTTTTTTTTTTCTGTTCTTTTATTTCATAACATGTGTTTCTGTGTGGTGTATTCAAAGTGGGCTTCTTGTACGCAGCATATAGTTGTCTCTTAAAAAAAAAAACCCAACAGTCTGAGAAGACTCTTCTTTTAATTTGAATGTTTAGTCCATTTATATTTAGTATAGGTATTGGTATAGTTGAATTTAGTTTTATATTTGCTTTCTGTTTCTAGTTGTCCTTTATTTTTGCTGTTGTTTCTTTATTTCTCCTTTTCAATTTTCTTTGGGGTTAACTAAAATTTATATTATTCCATTTACATTTCTCTTCTACCTTTTAAACTATACACCTTTTTATTATATTAGTAGTTGCTCTGGAAATTAAATATATATCCTAACACAGCATAGTCTACTTAGCATTAAAACTACACTACTTCTTGTAAAGTGTAAGATTTCAACAATGTAGATTTAACCTGTTCATTCTTTGTGTCTACATGTCATCACCACCTCCCCCAACCCCCTCAAAAACAGCGATATCATTCTCCTTTAAACAGTTACATGTATTTTCAAAAATAACAAAAGAAATATTATAGCCTTTTGTACTTATCCACATACATATCATGTCCAATGCTCTTCATTCTTGTCATTAAATATAAGTTCACTTGGGGTCACTTCTTTTCAGCCTGAAGATTCTCCTTACATATTCCCTATAGTGCAGCTCTCCTGTTGATGAA
This sequence comes from Ovis aries, assembly GCF_016772045.2. Classification (NCBI taxonomy): domain Eukaryota; kingdom Metazoa; phylum Chordata; class Mammalia; order Artiodactyla; family Bovidae; genus Ovis; species Ovis aries. Next base: position 5,862,216 of record NC_056077.1, on the reverse strand, counting down.
GCCTCTGGTTTTATCAAAACCAAAAACCAACTGCCTTTATATCATCTTCTGTGAAGGATACCCTTTATGAATTTAGAATTCCAGGTCAGCAGATTTATTTCTTACTTAATTATTTAAAGTTTTCTCCTATTTTCTTCTTGCCTCGAGTGTTTCTGATGAGAAGTTGACCGTTATCAGCATTGTTATGCTTCTTATACTTAATGACTGCTTTCAAGATTTTAAAAAATCTTTTGCCTTCATCACCATTACCATGATATGGATGCGAAAATAATACTAGCTGTGGTTTTCTTCATATTTGCCCTGCTTAAGATTTCCTGAGCTTCTTGAATTTAACTTTGAATTATTTCACCAAATTTGGGGAAATTTCAACTATTTTACGCATCATTTCTCCTTCCTCTTTCTGGGACTCTAATTACCTGTAGGCTATACCGCGAGATACTGTTCCACAGGCCACTGGTCTGTTAATAATTTAATCATATTTCTCTGTTCCCTGGACTGAATATTTTATAGTAATCTTTATTATGTTCATCAAACTATTGTGCTACTGTCTCCATTTTGCTACTAAACCCAACTAGCAAAGCTTTTATTTAAAAAAATTTATTTTTAATTCTAAAAATTTCATTTTTGTATGACTGCATTTCTTTAAAATTCCTACTCAAAGTTACAATACCTGTTTTAAAGTCCTTATCTGCTCATTCCAACATCACGGTCATGTAGGTATTAACTACTATTTTCTCATGATCATGGGTTATATTTTTCTATTTCTTTTCACCTCTAGTAATTTTTATTTTTAAATTTTATTTATACAGGACACTAAATCTCTAAAATGTAAGGGGAAGACCAAGATAACCATGCGAAGGCCACAAGGGAGAAAGTTATGGAGTCATTAATGCTATACTTTAAAAGGAATAACATGACTCTATTACAAAAATGCAGGGATAAAAGACAAAGAACTATAACTCAGAGTTTCTATTTGACATTGGGGAAGTTTGAATTTTTAAATTCTACTCTGTTGGAACTTCCCATCATTTCCATGATAAAAGTGCATTAGTTTAATACTCAGAATATTTTATTTCCTTTGACAAAAGTAATATCTTGTCTTCATTCCAATTCTTTTATGATTCTTAGGAAATCATTCATCTCTATATGTTGTCTGGATATCACTTAGGAGACTTTCCTGTAGAATGATCAATATCTCTCAGATCAGAAGCCCTCCGCCAAAAAATTGCCTGTACCACTTAACCCAACCAAACGGCTATTGACTGGTCATTTAATTTCTCTGAGACTCAATTTTCTGTCTCTACATCAGTAGCAATCATATTTCTTTGAGAAAAGACCAAATGTAACAAGAGTGAAGCTGGTTTTCAATAGGAACACAGGTAATCTAAGTGGTAGTAATCCTGCAATGATAAACAGTTTTAGGACTTTTAAATGGATAGTTTCTCATTCCTAACCTGATCTTTCCTGCTAATGACATACGGGCCATTAGGCCTCTATATGGGGATCTTGGCTGTGCCATTTTGGTTTACAGGCATTTGGCTAACGACCTAATCCCAGAGGACTGGCAGAGCATGTTTTATTTTCTGGTACCTAGTTGTTTATCCTGGAACGTTTCTTTGAAATGTCTTAGCATCTATTCTCCTGTTCTTCTTGCTCTTTTACTTTGCATAATTTCTCATCCTTTCAGAATCACAAAGAAACAACTCTCCCCATTGCTATTTGGGGGGGGATAATTTGGGGTTCTTTGAGAGAAGCAATATTATTTCTTCCCCCACTCTCAGCCACAGCTGAGTGCCTGTAGTTCAGTTCAGTAAGTTCTCTTTTATTCACCCACATCGATAAACTCCTCTTTAAAAAAAAAAAAACACAAAATAGTTTCCACTCAAAGCCTTTCATCTGTTGATCTCAGCACTTCAGAAACTAATTAATCTTCATTCTATGCTTGCATCAGCATTATCCCTTTTGTTTTCAGATGAGCAAACGAACACTATGAAATTTAGCAGATTGCTCAAGGTCAAAGAGAGTCAGTATCTGAGCCCGATTTGAACTCAGAATCCCCTATTTTCAAGGTTGGGGATGGAAACACAAGAAGGTGAAAAAAAAGTACACTGTTGAGAGTTCCTGACATGCCTCACCATGCCTGCCTGCATCTCATGATGTTACTATACCTATTGCTAATAGGGAGTGACATGGAGTATCCCCTTAAACCAGTTTCCAAAATGAAGTCGTCCCTCAAGATTCTTGATGGAAACATTGCAGGCTATCCCTCCTATTTTGCTCCTTCCTTCCCTACGTAAGGTGATCACAATTCCCAGCTTGCCTGGGACAGTTACCAGACCCATAAACCAGCTTTCCGGCATAGTGATGAAAATGAACCTCCTTTTCCTCTCAAGAACTGGTCACCTTGCTGATGCAACATTTAGACCACTGGCATAACATGATGAGGTTGGTAAAAACACAGCCAGTCCCCTCTCCCAAACCAAAACCCAGGAAAGAGCACAGTACTGTGTGTCCAAAGAAACAGTGAGCAGAGACCATGTGGGATGGTGACGTAGGAAAAGATGGAAAGAACTGAGTAGTGGGAGCTTGGCAGAAGCAGTGATTCTTAGAAAGGGGAGATTCCCAAAAGGGAACTGGGAAGGGTGTGGGGCTTTTGGTGGGTCCTCAAGTATTTGGAACTGCAGCGCTAGAGAAGACTCTGGAGAGCCCCTTGGACTGCAAGGAGATCGAATCACTCAATCCTCAAGGCAATCAACCTCGAATATTTACTGGAAGGACTGATGCTGAAGCTGAAGCTCCAATACTCTGGCCACCTGATTGGAAGAGCCAACTCATCTGAAATGACCCTGATGCTAGGAAAGATTGAAGGCGAAAGGAGAAGCGGGTGGCAGGGGATGAGATGGTTGGATAGCCTCACAGACTCAATGGGCATGGATTTGAGCAAACTCCTGGAGAGAGTGGAGGACAGAGGAGCCTGGTGTGCTGCAGTCCTGGGGGGTCGCAAAGAGTCAGACACGACTTGGCTACCGAACACCACCACCACCAAGGGTTTGGATACATGGAGGTGAGTACCCAAGCATCAGCAAAGGTCTCTTGTTCCAGGTTGGCACAGAATTAGCAGAGCAGTTCCTATTCAAATGAACTGGGCAAGTTTAATTATGAGCCTCCCAATAATGCCCACAAGGTCCCATACATAACTAGATCTTTCTTAGGCTGCAAGCTTTCATAAACTCCACAATGAATGCCCATAGAATAGGTGGACAGTCATAGAATCCATCCCCACACCCATAAATAGCTGTGACTGAATTTCTCAAAACTCTGGGGACTGGATCCTCAGAACCTTTTATTTAGGAAAATAAAATAATGTGACATTTTCTGTAACTATGTGTGGTAGGTTAAACTCATACCAACTCCACCAGTCAAAAAGCAAACAGCTTTTGGCTGCAAACTATATCTATTGCTAAAAGTTCTCAAACATACATTTCAAAGAATATACAAAAGAGACGGAGTGCTCGACTGACTCCAGTGGCCCTGCTTGGTTTTGTCCCGGTCCACTGATCAACAGCCCTTCAAGACAAAAGACAGGACCGCAGGCCTGATTTAGTGAGCATCTTGAAACAAGCAATTATGAAAGACTTCAGTCCATTGTTCTTCCGTGGCAGAAGAGGGTGGGGCTAATGGTTTACCCCTCATCTGGTGTTCCATCAGATAAAAATACGCCCGTGACGTGTAACTTCAATGGTGCATATGGTTTACTAAACTGTAAACGATTAATTTATTATCCAATTTTCTTGTCAATTTGAGAGATGTTTTTTAATCCCTGCAATGGAAGGAGGGAATTTAACATACCATCTAGTTTCTCAAGGTCCCAGTCTGGAGGGCCCCCAAGTATTTATGGAAGGCCATCTACTCTGAGTCACTGTCTGCATCTCATTAAGGTCGGTTGGGGGCAGGAGTCTCTTGAGTTCCTGCAGGACATTTCCACAACGCAGAGAGTGAAGCAACAGGGACATCACCATAGTCTATCATATTCCACGGGGACCCTAGTGTGCATGCTAAGTCGCTTCAGTCATATCTGACTCTTTGAGACCCCATGGACTGTAGCCTGACAGGCTCCCCTGTCCATGAGATTCTCCAGGCAAGAATACTGGAGTGGGTTGCCATGCCCTACTCCAGGGGATCTTCCCGACCCAGGGATTCAACCAGCGTCTCTTACATCTCTTACACTGGCAGGAGGGTTCTTTACTACTAGTGCCACCTGGGAAAGCCCCTCAAACTGCATAGAATATGGTAAAATTTAGCTTTAACTTTCTAGCTTTGTATTTACAAAAATGGAAACAGTAATTTTTTGCTCCTGAAGTTCAAATGAACAAACTACAATTGGTTGCCTCTCAGTTTCTTGGTGAAACCACATTACTGTTTTGTTTCTGTTTTTTGGTAAATTTTATTTATGTGGCTGTGCAGGGTCTTAGTCGCATCATGCGGGATCTTTCATTGCAGCACACGGACTCTCTGGTTGAGGCATTTGGGCTTAGTTGCTCCTTGGCATGTGAGATCTTAGTTCTCTGACCTGGGATCAAACCCACCTCCCCTGCATTGCATGGTGGACTCTTCACGACTGGACCAGCAGGGAAGTCCTCTATATTACTATTACTAAATTATAAGCTCTGATTTACTTAAGATACTCTATGATCCACAAAACAATTACCTAGAAATACTGTGTTACTCTCCTTACAACACATGTTTCTTTCGAAATTCAATAGAAACAAAATAAGACTCTGTCTTCTTTTAAGTTAAAACACTTGCAAAATATCTTAAAACGCAGCCTCGCCAGCAAAAGGCTGCTCTGGCCCACAAATTTAGAAAATAGCCTTTTCAAACACAACAATTTGGAGGCTGTTTCCCTCTCAAGACATAGGACAGAGTCACTCTGGGCGTAATTTTCCTTGACCAACGTATAAAACATTGAAAAAAGCTTCTATGGCTTCTCTTCATAAACCCGGAATCTGAGCTCCTTCTCCACTTAGAAAAATCCTACTCATTCTCCTAAAGGTTTTCAGCCTCTGAGCTGCCTCCCGTGACTTTCCCTGGAAGAATGATTCAGTCTCTCCTCCACTCTGCCACATGCTGAACATACATTTACCAGAGTGCATTGCAGTGAGCGCAATGTATATATTTGTTTCCTCTCACTCCAGTGTGAGCACCTCAAAGAAGGGAGAGGTATCGGATTTGTTATTTAAAAATGCATCTAGGAATTCTCTTTCATCTTCGCCCTGCTGGTCGGGTCCATCCAGTTCATAAATAAGTTCTGCCTACTTCACCCACCACACACTTGCCCATGGGACTTTGTTTCCATGGCTATTCCCTCTCATCACAGCACCATAACCTCTCACTGGGGCCACGATTTCTTTTTTTTTTTTCTTCTGCTTTTGCCCTTCTACCATCCCTTGGTTCAGAAGAGACAGAGCGATCTTTGAAAAATCGTAAATCAAATCATGCTACTCTCCTGTTTAAGATGTTCAGTGAATTTCCATGGAACCCAGAATCAAATGCAAACGTCTCAGAGTCCTGTGAATCCAACTTGACCAGTTCTCGACTGAAAGAGACCTTGCCGCGCCTAGAGGGGACTCGTGATGATGTCCAGGGACACTTGTGGTTGTCACAGCTGGAGGAGGGAAGGGTCCTGGTATCTAGTGGGTGGAGGCCAAACATCCTTCCATAGGTCCTGGAGGAGACTCGTGACGATGTCCAGGGACACCTGTGGTTGTCACAGCTGGAGGATGGAAGGGTCCTGGCATATAGTGGGTGGAGGCCAAACATCCTTCCATAGGCCCTGCAGTGCACAGGATGGCTCCACGTCCAGGAACTGCCCAGCCCCAAATGCCAGCAGCGTTGAGGCTGAGAAACATTACTCCCTGGACTGGCTTCTCGCTTCCCTCCGCAACTGCATCTGATGCTGCCCTCCTACCACCAGCCAAACCCACCACATTTGCTCCTTCTTGGTTCCAGCAATCTTCCAGTGAGCTCACCCTCACCCCACAGCCTTTGTGCTAATTCCGCCTTCAGACTGAAGTGCTTCCCTTGAAATTTACACAGTTGGGCCTCCCTGGTGGCTCAGTGGTAAAGAATCTGCCTGCAACACAGGAGACCCTGGTTCGATTCCTGGGTCAGGAAGATTCCCCTGGAGACGGAAATGGCAACCCGCTCCAGTATCCTTGCCTAGAGAATCTTACGGCCAGAGGAGCCTGGAGGGCTACAGTCCATGAGGTCACAAAGAGTCGGACACAATTGAGTGACTGTGTCACATGGATTTCAGCTTAAAGGTTATCTCTTAGTAAAAGCCACTTTTAACCCCCATGCTTAAAAACTCATCGAGCCCCTTACCGTCACATGCTGCTGCTAAGTCGCTTCAGTCGTGTCCAATTCTATGTGACCCCGTAGACGGCAGCCCACCAGGCTCCTCTGTCCATGGGATTTTCCAGGCAAGAGTATTGGAGTGAGGTGCCATTGCCTTCTCCAAGTGCTAAGGTTAATCCATAGTTTATTTTTATTTCCTTTAAATCACAATTTAGATCATAACCACCTGTTTCTTATGTATTTATTTATTTCAATCACCTAGTAAATTAAATCAGGGGTCCCCAACCTCCAGGATCTAAAGCCTGATGATCTGAGGTGGAGCTGATGCAATAATAATAGAGATTAAGTGCACAATAAATGTAATTCACTTGAATCACCCCCAAACCATCCCTCCGCAACTGCTGGTAGAAAAACTGTCTTTCACAAAACTGGTCACTGGTGCCCAAAAGGTTGGGGACGGCTGAATTAGATATTCCCTGTCTCAGAAAGTAACACAGTGCCTGGGCATATTCCAATCATTCAATACATTTTTTTCAAAAATCAACAAATATATTTATAAATGGTTTTCTCAAAGTAAGACAGAAGGCCTCTGCCCTGTCCATCAGGTCAATGTTATGACCGCAACTTCACTCAAGGTCAGAATTCGCAGTGGGAGGGGCGGGCTTTGACTTTCCACCTCTGAACCAGGGAATAATTAGAAGGGCACCTCTAAGAGCTGAGAGGAAAGATGTGGGTTTATGGATAAGCAAATTCATCTAATGCATAAGCGTAAACAGGAACACTAATGGACACAGGCATAAAGTGCCCGTGATTACGGCAAACCTTCTAATTAATAGATTCGTGTCCACGTAAAGGTTAACGGAGGAGACAGTGTTCTCAGTTTGGACTGTTCCCATACATCCCTCACTTCACAGTCATGAGAAGATGGAAAGATGGAATTCCTGACCTAAAGCAATTCAGCCCAAAACACGCACCCTGCCTGGTCATCCAAACGGGTAACGAAGCATCCCCGGGGCACGTTTCCCCAGCACCACTGTATTTCTGCCAGAAATGTCGAGATGGTGACTCAGTCTCCGAGTCACCGGAAGAAGCACCATCACAGGATCCCAAAGCAGCATCAAGTTTTATTACAAGCCTTACTAGTCCACACGCTGATTTCTCCCGGGGGCAGCCGCATGCTCCGAGCCCCTGTGCCTTCTGGCCCAGCCGTTTGTCCGGCAGCTGCGACCTGAGCTGTCTGAACAAGGTGGCCATCGCTGACGGGTTCAGAGAAAAGGCTACCTTGCGTTTACTCCCATCCTTCAATTTTGTTTTCTGCCATTGTTTAATCACTAAGTCGTGTCTGACTCTTCTGCCACCTCATGGATGGTAACCTGCCAGGCTCCTCTGTCCATGGGATTTCCCAGGCAAGAATACCGGAGTGGGTTGCCATTCCCTTCTCCAGGGGATCTTCCTGACCCAGGTATCAAACTCAAGTCTCCTACATCGACAGGCAGACTCTTCACCACTGAGCCACCAAGGAAGCCTCATTCAATTTTTGGTGCTTGTGAATATACCACCCTCATACCAGAACCTGGAGGTAAGAGTGGTTGGACTAAGTGGGCCTTCATTTTAAAGTTGTGAGGATGAAGCCATGGAGGGGATGGGAGTGAAGAAATCTAATATTTCAAAAGCCAGATACCTGCTTTCATGAGGATGTATTTAATGATCTTATTTTCTTGAACACTGTCAAGGAAAAATAAAAAAGGGTGTGGGTTAATGATTGAAAAGTCTTTTAAACAGCCAGCAAAGGCTATACGAGGTGACAGCGGGTCTGTGCGAACACCAACATGCAGCTGTTCTGCACAGTCCTGTGTGTGTTTGTCCGTGTTCTTAAGTTACGCTTTTCTTTTCCCTGCCAGAGCCTCCAGGAACAGAAAGGAATGAAGCAGGCAACCCTTCACCCACGTCCCCCGTGGTGTTCCCATCCTCGGAGTCCCCCGTAGTGATCTGAAAGTACTAATGAGACCCCACAACAGTTAGAACTCTCTCGGTTGCAACTGGTAGAAACTGCAAAGCCAAGGCTGTCTTCAGAAGAAATAAAGCAAACGTCTTGTGTTTCTCTTTGTGATGACGTTCCCCCCCCCCCGATACATGTCACTTCTTCTGATTGCTTTATTCATCTGTCCCTTTGTTTGTGGCGGCCCTTCTGTTCCTCCCACTAGGTCCTAAGCTGTGTGTAAGTGTGGGAATCGTGTGTACCGTGTCTACACCACTGGGACTAAGTAGATATTTAATAATTATCAGTTGAATGAATGGAGAAAGATTTGGACTCACCCATGCTAATGCACAAGAACTGGATAAGAACTGAGGGTAGGAAATAATCCCAAAGGTTAAGGAAAAGCTGACATGAGAGAGTAGGAATCACCCCTCTGGGTACTGGTTTGTCTGGCAAAATGTTGGGCCCAGATGAAGCTGCTGCGTATTGCGTGCGCTGTATCTATACCGTTATGCGATCATGAGAACACGCCAGGCAGATGGAGTTGAGAAACGGGTCCCCAAGTGGAATCCCCAAGGGGAAGTTGTGGGAGGAGATCCCGAAGAAAGATCTCATGGGCTTACTCTATGCAAAGCTGGCATTGCAGTCACCAGGTACTAGAATCTGAGATGTTACAGCAAGGGGATCATTTCTTCGGCTTGTGGCTAATAACTGTCTGAGAACTGGTGATGTTTCAGCCTCTGTGCTAAGTGTTTGGGGACCATTACTTCACTGAGTTCTCACAACAGTGTTATGAGACAGCGTTGCCCCCATTTTTAAGATGGGACAACTGAGGCAAAAAGAGATTAAGTAACAGAATGATCTCAGCTACTAAGTGGCAGAGGCAGGATCTGAACCCAGAGCCATGTCCCTAACTCCCAGGCACTCCACGGAACATCTCCATCATACAAGCACAGAAGCCAGGGCTCCTTAAGCTTTACTGGTGTGACCTACTGGGTTGACCTTATCCACACCATTAGCATCTTCCCATTGGCATAACTGAGATGACATTGAGCATTATCCATCTATTAGCACCTTACCGTAAACATGAGTTTGAGAAGCTTTGGAAGGGCAGCTCTTAGAGGATAGAGGGAGAGGATTTATGGACAGCATACAGGAGAGAGGGTAAGTAAGAGGAACTTGGATGTGGCTGTAATTTTTACAGAAACAGTGCCATCCCCGGTGTGAGTTTATTAAGGGTGGCTACCCGCAGGCTAGTTCTAAGGGATGGGCACTCTTCACATAGAAAGCAAGCCACCAAGACACATGGGCTGAATGAAAGCTCCACGGGGTGAAGTGGGAACTGTAGTCGGTACCAGCTCATAAAAAACAACCAAGCTTGCTGCCTCAATCTTTAATTAAAATGCCACATCCAAACACGGGGAGGCAGAGGTCCTCAGAAACTCGTTCACATGTTTCCAAAGAGGCCTAGAAGATTAAATTCTTTATTTGTTCCTTTAAAGAAAGAATATTGTGTGACTGCCTCACTAGATGAGTTAGGTGACCTCTACAGCCCTTATGCTGGGCTTCCCCAGGGGCTCAGCAGTAAAGAATCCATCTGCAATGCAGGAGGCGCGGTAGACTCAGGTTCGAACCCTGGGTTGGGAAGATCCCCTGGAGGAGGGAATGGCAACCCACTCCAGTATTCTTGTCTGGAGAATCCCACGGACAGAGGGGCCTGGCATGCTACGGTCCAGGGGGTCACGAAGAGTTGGACAGGACTGAAGCAACTTAGCACACACACCGTCCTTTACTGTAAAATCCTTAAGGTTTTGCAACAAGGAGCAGGGGCAATCACATGAGCTCCATTTCTTCCTCAATGTACATTCTTGAGAAGCCTGAACAACTCATGTAAGATAGAGAAGAAACACATGTAGGCCTTCTGGGAGGGGAGAAGAATGCCAGACAGAATTTACAATAGGAATGACATTGCTTGATGCCACCCTGGCAAAAGCTAGCTGATTCAGTACGTGCAAGAGGGGCAGGGAGGAAGGCAATTTGACTGCAATATTTGTATATTATATTTATCTTTCTTCACAAATAAGATGATGATTGGATTCAAATCACATTTCAAACAGGATTCATTGCCGAAATGTCAAAAATGAGGTAGCACTCAACTCTGGCAAAACCTTGAAATCTGTTCCATAAAAGGCAATTTTAGCATAAAGCACGGTTAACCTTGAATAGCTAGATTAATGATCCAGCACCTTTCAACTGAGCGCCGATGAATAAACAAAACTTTACAAGCAAATTTAGCCACATCTGAGAAGAAGAAAAGCAAAACCAATCAGGAAAGATGAATGGCGGTGAAAGAGAAACATTTCGGAGCAGGAGGAGGCTGACAGCAATGGTAGATGTACTGCAGAGGAGTCGTCTTTTCCCTGAAAACCCCCACGCAGTAGAGGATCCATTCTGCTTAAAAACACAACAGCAACATCAACAACAACCAGAACAAACTAGATCCTCCTGCCAAACCCCCAGAGTAGTTTCTTGTACTTGGACAGTCGGTTTAAAATGCTTGGTTGTAACCACTTGTCTTGCCTACTGAGATGTTTTTCTAGAAGATGTCCAGTGCATCGACCCAGTAAAGGGAACAAGATGGAGAGAGAAAACTACATCCCTGGACAGATGGCCCCAGGACAGAAAGAAGACACACACCGTGCCTCTCTGTCCCCCAGACCACGTGGCACCCTGTGTCAGAGTGTCAGCATGGGAGGGGGAGAGGGAAGGGACGCCAGGTTCAAGAGATCTGGCTTTAGTTCAACTGCGGCCATAACATCACTCAGGTCTGATATCTACTTCATCCAAGCCAGAGGCTTCCCTGATGGCTCAGATGGTAAAGAATCTGCCAGCAATGCAAAAGACCCGGGTTTGATTCCCCTGGAGAAGGAAATGGCTACCCACTCCAGTATTCTTGCCTGGAAAATCCCATGGACAGAGAAGCCTAGAGGGCTACAGTCCTTGGAATAGCAAGAGTCGGACACTATCAATCGACTAACACTTTCACTTTTCACTTCACCCAGGCTGAACTAAAATCCTCAATTTAAAGACAACAAAGCCAACCTTTGTCTATGTGGGGGCCCTGGGGTGCAAAGGCTGCAAAAGGCAGCCTCGGGTTGCCCTACAGGACCTTGCAGACAGCCTTTTCCAGTGAACGTTCCTGTCTGGCCTCACGCTGTCCCCAGTCTAGGTTCCAGACAGCAGTATCCACAGGCCGCCTTTGGAAAGCCCCAGGACAGGGTGGCCAAGTCATCACGCCCATCCACACTGAGCTGCGGAACAAGGACCATGTGATTGAGGCCCTCCAGAGGGCCAAGTTCTCCAGCCACCAGAAGATCTCCGTCTCCAAGGAGTGGGAACTTACGAAGTTCAATGCAGAAGAATTTGAAGACGTGGCGGCTGAAACGTGGCTCATCCCGGAAGACTGTGGGATCAAATCCATCCATAATCATGGCCCCCTGGACACGGGCCCTGTCCCTTCCTCACTCAGGCCCCATCAGTAAATCTTGAAAGTGAAGTGAAAATGTTAGTCGCTCAGTCACGTTCAACGCTTTGCGACCCCATGGACTGTAGTCCGCCAGGCTCCTCTGTCCATGGGATTTTCCAGGCAAGATCTATTCTAGAAAAAATATGTCTAAGCCCCCAAAGAGAGGTGTTCAAGGACACTCACCATAGCGATGCTTGGCTCAGGGAATAGAGAAAAAAGAAACAGAGAAACAGTCTAAATGTGCACTTCATTCTGCATCCAGATTCGATTTAATGGTCCATACCGTTAACCACCATTTACTTTCCCCCTAGAACTTCAACTCATATGCCCTTCTGTGTTTCCATTTCCAGACCAACCAGATGTCAATTTCCTCTGGGTTTAGACCAAAGCTACTGAGATGTTCTTAATCAGAATAAAGAAAACCATGCACCACGAAGACCCACGTCACTCTGAGCAGTGTCCCCGGCCCCCTCCATGCCCAGCGCTGCCTGCAGTGTGGCTACCACCCCTTCCCAAGGAGAAGAGAGGGCCAACGTGACTGCTGTACTCACACCTGGATTCCCAGGGCTTGGAGCACAGAGGCGCCCAGTGAAAGTCCTCCAAATGGGTGCATTTCTGCCCCTGTTTTTCTGACAGGTTCCTCAGTCAGGGCTTCTGAGATGACTCGGTGGTACATAACCTGCCTGCCAATGCAGGAGATTTGAGTTCATTCCCTGGGTCTGAAAGATCCCCTGGAGGAGGGCACAGCAACCCACTCCTAATTCTTGCATGGACGATCCCATGGACAGAGGAGCCTGGCAGGCTACAGTCCATGGGGTTGCAAAAGAGTCAGATGCCATTTAACGACTAAACAAAAACAGCTATTCCTCTCTCCATGGGATTGTCCAGGTAAGAATACGGGAGCAGGTTGCCATTTCCTCCTCTGGGGATCTTCCCGATCCAGGGGTCAAACCTGCGTCTCCTGCACTGCCAGGCAGACTCTTTACCACTGAGCCCCCTGGGAAGCCCCGTGACACCCTGCAGCCCCCCAAGCCTGCATCTCCTTTGCAGCATCCCTCCTGGTTTAGGGGTTCAGCTCTCTCCTGCTTCCTCGAAGGGTCACCAAGCCCTCCAGGCCTCACACCTAACATGGTTCTAGAATCTCACCCCTTCTGTCTAATGAAATCAGTCCCCTTATCCCAATCCCGCTTCTTCCAACAAACTCCCCCATGCAGTCATCCCTACCCAGAGATCAAACCCTTGTCTCCAGCATCTCCTGCACTGGCAGGGAGCTTCTTTACCATTTGAGCCATCAGGGAAGCCCCCACTTTCCTATCGGGCGATTTAAAGCACTGCCTGCTCTGTTCACATCTTGAGTCTCCCAGCCTCTCAGACGCCTCCTACTGCAAAAGGAATCACACACCCGAGGACAGGAACTCTCTCCAGATACCTGCTATGAGGACCAGGGACTTCCTCACGCCCACGCTTTCTTCTTTTCCCTACTACTACAGCAGGGAGGAATCCCTTCTCACACCTGCTCCCTGCCTGTTAGGAGCCCCGGATGAAGACTCTCCCTCCTGAAGGAGTCGCCCTTAGACTCCTGCCAGGCTTTCCCAGTACTGAGACCCTCAAACATCTCCATCTGATGACCTTCTCTTGATCTCACCCCCATCTCAAGTCTTCCTTCTTCCACAGCAAACCTTAGAGAGACCAACTGTCTCTCCTTTCTCACTTTCCACTGGAAAGCCCACCACCCTCCGGCCCCTGCCTGTCTCCGTCATGACATCAGTCGTATTTCTCTTGTAGCTCAAGTCAATGGCAAATTCAAATCCTTGCATGACTCTGCCTCTGAGAACTGTTTGAGAGGAATGACCGCATCTCTGTGCGTAAAGTCTGTCCCTCGGCATCCACTACACGATATGACGCGTGTCTGGCCTTCCTCCTACCCCTTGGCTCACACTCTGATTTTTGGTGGTTCTTTCTCTGCCCTCCTGTAAACTCTGAAGGTCCCCAGCCAACAGCGCTGGGTGGGGCAATCACATAATTTACTTTCCAAAGCGGGGCAGATGGACAAGCGAAAGGGCTGCTACTGGGAATGGCGCTGAGACAACAGGCAGAGAGCAGGAGCAGCCAGTTCGCTGAGATGCACGGCGACCCTAATGCTTGGACCTGATCTTTTCTTTCTGCCTCCCTCCCGAGGGAGCACCTTCCATCGCCATGACTTCAAGCCCCCTTGCCTCTCTGATGAACTCTCAATCACATCCCTACATCCAAACCTCGGCTGGGTCTCCAACAGGAGCCCCAAGCCCAACATTTCCATAATGAGCTCAGCATCTTTCCCCCTCCCCAATCTAGTCTTTCTGGTCCGCAAAAGGGACGCCCCATCTTCTCAAAGGTCCAATTTGGGAACCTGGGCATCGTCCCCGCCTGTCTCCAGTCCTGGCAGGCAATCGCCCTCTCTTCTCATCCATCTTGTTAAAAGTGCTCAGTTCAGTTCAGTCGCTCAGTTACGTCTGACTCTTTGTGACCCCATGGACTGCAGCACACTAGGCTTCCCTGTCCTTTCACGTGCATCTAATTATTTCTCTGTCAGCTGCTACTCTCTGTTTCCGGGGCTAGTCTTCTCTCAGTAGGATCAAAGCTACAGACGCCAACCTTGTCCCTTTACCTCGGTTTCTGCACCCTCCTCCCACCTTGATCCCTTCTGCACATTCTAGGAGGAGTGAACTTCTAAAGAACCATTCAAGGGATTTTACAAATCTGATCATTATAGCTTGGGATAATGGCAACGAGGAAAATAAAGAGGGTGTTGAGATCACACATGATACAGGGGCGTCTAGTTTAATTAGGGAGCAGAAGGGCAGCTTCCTGGAGGTGGGGACATTTCCTCTCAAGGATGAGGAGCCAGCTGACCAACAGAGAAGGGCAATCCAGGACTAGGGAACAGCCACTGCCGATGCCCTGAGGCAGTGAATAGCCTAGTTAGAAATGGGAGAGTCTGACCACACTCCCACATCATCAGAAGCCCACCTGGGGGACAGCTGTGTGCAGTCTGACACCCTTGCCATGAGAAGCGGGGGACACCCAAGACCAAAGTGACAAACGGCAAGTCCACCCTTTCTCTACAACCTTGATCAGGGCGACTTTAAACCTGCCAACAGAAAGATGCAGAAAGTTGCGCGGGGAGTTGTCCAGAAGGACCATGGCACCGAGGGCTGCTGGGTCTGGAAAGACCTCCCTGCCCCCGCAGGTGCCTGATGCCCCCGGCTCCCTTAGAGGTTGACCAGGCGAGGGCAGAGGCGGCGAGCTGGCAGCTGTGCTGGAGTCCGGGGCAGATGGAGCTCGAGGCTGCAGGGAGCTGAGGGGATGAGAAACATCTGCTGCGGCAGCCACCGCCCCAAACAACACAGGCTCTGGTGGCCGAGCTTCCAGATGCATCCTGATAAATGAGCCATCACCCGGGACTGGAGCCTGGCACAGCCCTGCCACCCACACCCGTGGTCTGCAGGGATCCGGAGGAGATCAGAGGACACAGGAAGATGGTACCCGGCGGCCTTCGGCGGCGGGAAAGCACAATCAAGCAGGGGGATTAGGGACAGGACGCGGGCACGCCCGGAAGCCTGGCACGGCTTTGGCGCAGCAGCCTGCGGAGCTGGGCAGGGGTTTTCCAACTCAACGGGGAAGCCGGGAGGTCGGGGCTCCTGAGCGCTGGGAATCCAGGCCTGGGATGCTCCGTTCTACTGTGTGTGGCCTACCACTCCATTTACTGCCTCTATATAAAATTACATTCCTGATTAAAATTTTAGTGCCAAACATTTTATATGATTACAGACAGAAAGTCAAAATTTGCATTTAAATAGACACATTAAAAACACTCTGTAAAGGGAAGAGGGACAGCGAAGCAATCTCTAGGAGCCTTTCAAGAGGGGGTGAGCTGGTCCAGGGGAGGGGTTTCATTTCCCTCAACAGAGACCTTGACCCTCTCCCCCAACAATTCCACCGGAGTGGACATCCTACTAGGGTCTGCTCACGTGTGCCCACACAGTTCTCCTCGGCCGGGCCTTGCCGGAGACCAGGTCACTATCATTTATTCATCAAATGTGTATCACTGCCACACTGAGTTGAAGGAGATACCCTCAACATTCACCCCCGCCCCATCCCAGAAGCTCAGAACGTGACCTTATCTGGAAATGGGATTTGGACAAATGAAATCAAGTCAAGACGAGGCCATACTGAATGAGGGTGCGCGCTGAGCCCATGACTGGCATCCTTAGAGGAAAAGAGCAAACACACAGACACGTGGCGGGAAGGCCCTGCGACGAGGCGGATGTGGATTGGAGTGATGCCACTCGCCGCCCAAGGGAGGCCAGAGATCCCACACAACCGCTGAGGTCCAAAAGAGGCAGAGAAGGACTCAAAGAGAGGTTTTGGAGGGTGCATGGCTCAACCAAGAGTTTGATTTTAGATTTATGGCCTCCAGAAATGTGAGAAAAGACAGTTCTACAGTTTCAAGCTCCCCAAGAATGTGGCCACCAGAACTGTGAGAGACTAAGTTTCTGTTGTTTAAGTCACTCAGTTTACAGGTACTTTGTTAGAGCAGGCTTCCCAGGTGGTGCTAGTTGGAAAAAAAAAAAAAAAAAGAAAATACCTGCCAATGCAGGAGACTCAGGTTCCATCCCTGTGTAGGGAAGATCCCTTGGAGAAGGGCATGGCAACTCACTCCAGTGTTTTTGCCTGTGAAATCCCATGAACAGAGGAGCCTGGGGGGCTGCCGTCCATGGGGTCACCAAGAGTCAGAACTTGACTGAGTGACTGAGTGACATGGAGCAAGAAGCAAACACACCTGCCCGCTAAGTGGCAGGCCAGGTGCCATGAAAAGAGTAGAGAATATAAGGAACCAAGCTACTGATCTCGGAACTCAGATTCTGGTGGGTGAGAGAAACCGCTCTAAGAATCACAGAAGTCAATGCACAATAGCAACCAGGAATAATTGCTATAAGAGAGATCAGCATAGGAGGAGAATTCATGAGGAGGGGGCTTAGTTTGCCCAAAGGAGTCATGGGTGGATCCCCATAGAAAGTGTCAATGAGCTCAAATAGGGAGACAGAGTCATATCATATTGACACAGGGAGGTGGGCCCTGGGGGAGGCCGGGCAGCGGGAAGGGGCATCCTCAGCCCAGAACCCCTGCTGATCCCCCAAACCACAGGAAGGCATCTGTAGAGTAATCACTCCCTGGACCTGGCCACTCAGGGGCAGTGTCTCCTCACTGTTTATTGGGGGGATGGGAGGGAGAAAGGGTAGGAAGGAGTCTGTTTTTAATGGATCCCCCTTGTAAGGGGTTTCCCTGATAGCTCAGTTGGTAAAGATTCCACCTGCAATGCAGGAGACCCTGGCTCAATTCCTGGGTAGGGAAGATCCCCTGGAAAAGGGATAGGCTACCCACTCCAGTATTTGTGGGTTTCCCTTGTGGCTCAGCTGGTAAAGAATCCGCCTGCAGTGTGGGAGACCTGGGTTCGATCCCTGGGTTGGGAAGATCCCCTGGAGAAGGGAAAGGCTACCCACTGCAGTATTCTGGCCTGGAGAATTCCATGGACTGAATCGGGGTCGCAGAGAGTCAGACACGACTGAGCAACTTTCACTACACTTGTGTTGAGATGCTGGAAACCTCAGAGCCGAGTGACCTTGGCTTCACCCACAACCCTGTGACTTGAGGCTCCAGTTTTCCGTCTGGATGACGGGGAGGCTGGGCTGGCCGGCTTCCAAGGGGCTGCGTGGCAATGGTGAGATTCTGCACATCCCAGGAGCACTGGCAGAGAATGGGCAGTGGTCTTTCCTAGAGAGTTTTCACGGGAGCCAGAACTGCACAGGCCTTCTCATCGATTCCCTGCCCAGAAGTTATCATCTGCCCACAGACACGCGAGATAGCACAGGCTGTCTTCCTTTGGCTTTGCCTTAGGGGAGAAAACATACCCTAACCCTGACCCTAACCCTAACCCTAACCCTAACCCTAACCCTAAGCTCAAAGGTTTATTCAGTTCATTCATAGAACTGTCTACTTTGGCTTTACTGGTTATCCTTTTCTTAATGGAGTATAATTCCTTTACAACCTTGTGTTCGTCTGTGCTATGCAACAAAGTGAATCAGCCGTAAGTATACATATACACTCTTCCTTTTAAATCTTTCTTCCATCTCCCCTTCCCACCCCTCTAGGTCATCAAAGAGCGCCAAGCTGAGCTCTGTGCCATGCAGCAGCTTCCTAGTAGCCCTGTTTTTCATACACGTCAATGCTACCCTCCCAATTAGCCCCACCCTCCCCATTCCCCCTGCTGTGCCCACATGTCGGTTCTCTACATTTGTGTCTCAATTCCTGCCTCGCAAATAGGTTCGTCTGTTACCACTTTTCCACGATTCCATATACATGTGTTAATATATAGTATGTGTTTTTCTCTTTCTGAATTACTTCATTCTGCATGACAGACTCTAGGTCCATCCACGTCACTACAAATGACCCAACTGTGCTCCTCTTTTATGACTGAGTAATACTCCGTGGTATATTTGTACCCTGTCATCCTTATCCATTCATCTGTCTGTGGACATTTATGTTGCTTCCACGTCCTGGCTACTGTAAACAGTGCTGGAATGAGCCCTGGGGTACATGCATCTTTTTGAATTATGGTTTTCTCAGGGTGTATGCCCAGTAGTCAGATTGCTGACTTTGGCTCTATTTTTAAAGGAGAAATTAACCTGGGAAAGGTGGTCAAACAGTGACCAATTAAAGGCTTCGGCTTTGGAGACTGACACGGAGAATTCGCTGTGAAGGCCCCCCTGAGACATTCCTAGAAGATACCCTATTTGCCCTATTTCCTTTTGGTGTTTTGGCAGCAGAACATAATATTGCACCATAAGACTCCTCCTCCCTAAACAAATGACTTCTGAGACTCCCTGTATACACACACATTTGCCTGAAAATATCTGAAAGTTGGACCTGGCAGGGTCTCAAGTAGAGAATGAAATAAAAAGGAGCAAAGAGGAACTCGATACACCCAGAGCTGCGAGCCTTTGTTCTGTAGGCTGTTTTCACACTTCCTTGGGTGAATGGATTATTAAAACTGCCAGTTGCTAACAGGAATCCCACCTCTTCAGCCTGATAAGATAAATCTTGACAGCCTAAGAAATCTTTATTTCACTCAGAAGTTATTTGTTCCCATCGCATGCTCACAGATTAAGAATAAAAATTGATTTGACTTCAAAGGAAGGCATTTTATAATTCAGCGTGCCTTCTCCCCAACTCCACCCAGGCACAATTACTCAATATCAACCAGTGGCAATAACAACGGCTTGTTTCTTGAAGTTGGGTGGGAAAAATGGAACTTCTGCACAAGAACATTCGGGCAGGATGTAAATGACCCGGGAAAAGGCATTTTCAGTGGAAGTTATGTCTCTCCACATTCTTACCTCTGTGACACAACATCCTGTCCTCTGATCTAAGCTTCATCATGAACATTTTATCTAAGGACACCAAAACCCGTAATAGACCCAGAAAGGAAAACAAAAAGAAAATAATTTTTTTTACAAATCGGGATTCATTTCTTTTCATAATGTCACTGTGAGAAGCATTTGCTACTCATTTCATTTTCTTGTTTTGCTGTTCTTCAGTCACTGAGTTGTGTCTGACTCTAGGGGACCCCATGGACTGTAGCCCGCCAGGTTCCTCTGTCCACGAGATTCTCCAGGCAAGAACACCGGAGTGGGTTGCCATTTCCTGCTGTAACAGGTCTTTACCAGTGAGCCACTACAGAGGGCCTCTCATTTCATTAGGGGGGGAGGATAAAAAGAGACCGTGAAAACAGCTATTTTGAGACAGGAGCCATTTAACATGCACATTTTCCATCAACTCTCAGACAAATGTCCTCCAGCCAGTTCTGGTGCCTGATCATGAAATGGCCTCCAAAGTAGGATCTTAGACATTGACTCCAAAGCAAAAGCTCATCCCTTGATCACACAATGCAGTGAATCATTGCAAGACTACACAGTGCCCATCCATTATTAAAATACCTGCTGATTTCAATAGAATACTCCTTAAATGACCTTGGAGCAAATAAATATCTGTCCAGAGAGTATGAATCAAGCCTATTTCCATTGCTAAAAAAATAATAATAACCGATAAAGTGGCTTCACTCTCCATGAAAAATTAAAGCAGATATTTTTTGCTGATGTAACTGACAAATTGAATACTAAGTCCTTTCTAAGTACTTAGTGCTAAGCACTATGTACTAAGTGCCAAGCACTACAGTAGATATGGACTCAAAGGTGATGGTCACAGTCCTGACTGTGATTTTCTGTCATATTCAAAAGATGAACAGATTTTGAGTGAAGACCAAATGGAACTAAAATGATGGATACAACAGTATTTCGTCTCAAGGAACCCAGAAGTATAACCAAAAAAGCCATATATTGACAAAGCAGACAGGCAGACCTCCTCCAATGCAGTTGTCCTTTCTCCACCCAACTAAGCATCAACCCAGCTAACAGCGCTCCCTCCAGCCAGCCAACACTCCTACCAACTGATTTTAGAGCATCTATTCTGTGCCAGACATGGTCCGAGGAAATGGGGATACAAACATGACTGGGAAAACAGAGTCTCTTTCCTCAATCACCTCATAGTGTATAAGACTGACAAAAGATACTAGCAATAATAAATGCTATTGGATAGGCTAAATAAATAAATAACTTATCTTCTGGAAATGCTCTGGATAAATAGTCATTGTTATATATTACGAATGGAACATAATCCCTATGGAGGGAAGCTTAACCCACTCCAATATTCATGCCTTGAAAGTCTCATGGACATAGGAGCCTGATAGGCGACAATCCAAAGTCGCAAAGAGCCAGACCTGACTGAGCTCATGTGCACCCAGGCACATTCATTTGCCTTTTTCTCATCTACTCATCCCACTTCTAGGGATATATTTTGAAAGTAACACTCCAGCGAGATTCAAAACAACAAATAAGCACATGGACAAGCTGATCCGTTGTAGCAGTGTTTACATTTAATATGGATAACAGCCTACCATGCTAAGCCACTTCAGTCCTGTCTGACTCTGTGCGACCCCATAGATGGCAGCCCACCAGGCTCCCCCGTCCCTACATGTGCACACAATAGGAGATGGGTTCAATAATCCACAGTCATTCAAAGAAAGGAGTATTATGCAGCTGTTTTGTTGTGTTGTTTTTTTTTTTTTTTTAGAAAAAAAAATGAGAGCTATCTCTATGGACTGATCAGGAGTGATTTGTAGGTATAATGTCCAGGAGAAAATCAAAGTGCACTGATACGTTCTGATCCTAAGTCGTGTCCGACTCTTGCGATCCCATGGACTACAACCCGCCAGGCTCCTCTGTCCATGGGATTCTCCAGGCACAAACACTGGAGTAGGCTGCCATTTCCTTCTGCAAGTGATCTTCCCGACCCAGGCCCAGGTCTCCTGCACTGCAGGCAGATTCTTTCCTGACTGAGCTACAAGGGAAGACCCAGTAAAAGAAATGCTCAGTCCTCCAAAAAGTATCATTACATGTGCACCAGGTGGACCTAAATTTGGATAGAGAGCTTTAAATGCAAGGAGATGAGATTTTGCAGAGCTGAAAAAAGACAGCAGTATGACTGGTTTGTGTCTAATTGCCTGTAAATATTCATGGTAGAAGAAAAAAGGTACTGAAGAGTTCATGGTAGAAGGAAAAAGGAGGTTTGTGCCTAATTACCTATAAATGTTCATGGTAGAAAGAAAAAAGAGGTACTGTATACTAAGAAAACAGCATACCATCCTTTGTGTAAGATAAAGGGAGAAACAAGGAAAACACAAACATTTGCTAATTTGGGGGAAAATGCGCAGGAAAAATAAATTAAAAGATAATGAAAATGCTTACTTGAGCGGAAATAGAATAGAAGCATTGAAATGGATGAGTGACACCTTGTGAGCATAATCTATGAAGGGGTTCGAGTTCTGGAACGATAGTCATGTTTAACACACATAAAAATCAAAATTAAATATAGTCTACATGGATGAAGGGCAAGGTACTCAAACGAAGTATAAGCAGGAAAAAAAATGGATCTATCTGTATTTCGAATGAGTAATATAGCACACTGAGAGAGGAAAAATGAATGAATCCATATAACTTCAGAACAGAACATTTTGACTATGTCCATTTATTCTGAAGATAAAATAACTGTAAACAAATATTGAACAGTAGTTGGTAGGTTTATTTTTCAAAGTAGCACGGGTTAACATTTCAGAAATGATTTTCTGGGTACTCGAGGATAAAGGAAATAGGTAAAACTCTGAGAGCCAGGTTCTTACTGTTGGAGAAGGTAGGTAACAATATGGAAAGGAGTGTCATATTATATTAGAATTCGAGATGTCACGTAAGTTCATGGCTTTTCAAAGTTAAGACAGGTATATATGTCCATGTACCTGTGTGTGTTTTTACCTAACTCTATCCATATTATGCATTGAAAGGGCCTTAAAAACGTGAGCACCCAGGACTTTGTTTCTAAATACCATTCAATACCAAAAGGAAACAGTGTTCCTTAAAGCAACATCTGGTTCCACAGTTGGGGAAGGGCTGGTACAAGATGAGCCTGGAACAGCCTGTGGTACCAGAAAGTAAGGATCTCATAATGGCTTTTCCAATAGTCATGTATGGATGTGAGAGTTAGATCATAAAGATGGCTAAGCAAAGAAGAATTGATGCTTTCAAATTGTGGTGCTGGACTGCAAGAAGATCAAATTACTGAATCCTAAAGGAAATTATGAAGGCGATCAGCCCTGGGATTTCTTTGGAAGGAATGATGCTAAAGCTGAAACTCCAGTACTCTGGCCACCTCATGTGAAGAGTTGACTCATTGGAAAAGACTTTGATGCTGGGGGGGATTGGGGGCAGGAGGAGAAGGGGATGACAGAGGATGAGATGGCTGGATGGCATCACTGACTCGATGAACGTGAATCTGAGTGAACTCCGGGAGTTGGTGATGGACAGGGAGGCCTGGCGTGCTGCGATTCATGGGGTTGCAAAGAGTCAGACATGACTGAGCAACTGAACTGAACTGAAAGGAAATTAACCCTGAATATTCACTGGAAGGACTGATGCTGAAGCTGAAGCTCCAATACTTTGGCTATCTGATGCAAAGAGCTGAACCACTGGAAAAGACCCTGATGCTGGGAAAGACTGAGGGCAGGGGGAGAAGGGGGTGAAAGAGGATGAGATGGTTGGATGGCATCACTGACTTAATGGACATGAGTCTGAGCAAACTCCAGGAGACAGTGAAGGACAGGGAAGCCTGGGGGACTGTAGTCCATGGGGTCGCAAAGCATCTGACATCACTTAGCAACTGACAACAACAACAAAGAATGAAAGGGATGTGTCAAAAGGACACAGGAGCCAGGTAAAAAGGGCTTCCAAGCGACCAAAGAGGGTGTGGCGTGAGCACTGGAACAAATAGTAACAGATTGCAACCCACTGAATAAAATGAGTTCATGACTCCACATCTGATACAAATGATTAAATGAATACATGAAGGAAAAGAAAGAGAAGGCAAACTTAAAAATGTAAGTGTGATGGGCTTAGAAAAACCACCGTTTGACAGCCATCGTGATCAGAACCGACTCAGGCAAAAGCTACCAGTGGATGGTAAAAATAAGTGAATGAAGATTTGACAGCAAACAGGATATTCACAAAGTTTAAAAGTATTTTCCACCAAACTATTTGTTAAAGACAATGGGAAACTTTTCAGAGGGGGTATGTGGGAGGATCCATCTGAACCAGGTGATTAAAGATAACATCGCCAATGGGATACAACAGCATCATGTGATTCTTGATACAATTCACTGGGGAAAGCTGGGTACGGGTACTCCTGTGATACCACTGGCAAAGTGCAATCCCTGACTCCATTTGGGAGGAAACAGCTAGAAAACCAAGTGGAGGGTTATTTACAAAATCACTGGCCTATACCCATACAATTTGTCCAGATCATGAAAGGCAGAGCAAGACTGTGTCACTGTTCTGGATTGGAAGATACTAAAGAGACAACAACTAAATGAAATGCATGATAGGCTGAATTCTGGGCCATGAAAAACTGCTATCAAGTACATTCTGGGGTCAACTGATGAGTTTAGAAAATGAACTGTGGATTAGTTAACAGAACAATTAAGTACGGGAAATTACTTTGACATTGGATTGTGGCCATGTAAGAAAATGTTCTTAGGAGTGAGGGGCTGAAACAGACAAGGATGATAGGACACCATGTCTGTAACTTACACTAAGAGAGTTAAGAATAAAAGTAAGTATGTATGGGACTTGCCTGGTGGTCCAGTGGTTAAAAATCCACCTGTCAAAGCAGGGGACATGGGTTCAATCCCTGGTCCAAGAAGATTCCCCATGCTTCAGAGCAACTAAGTCCAACAGCCACAACTACGGAGCCTAAGCTCTGCACCGAGAGAAGCCGCTGCAATGAGAAGCCCGGTCACTGCAACTAGAAAGTAGTTCCCACCTGCCGCAGCTAGAGAAAACCCAAGTGCATCCGCGAAGACCCAGTGCAGCCAAAAATAATGAAAGCTGAAAAGTCCTCCCTTAAAAAATAAGTATGCAATATAGATATGGTAGTGGAAATGATAGATAAGTAGATCGAGAGAAAGATTAAACAGACAGGGAGAGAAGAGAAAAAGAAGGGAGGATAAATCAAACAGTGAAAAAACAACTGATAAAATAGATAAAATATATATAGAAGCTATTTTCACACCTCTTGAAATTTTGCCATAAATTAAAATCACACTCACATTTTAAAAAATGTATCTACGTATGTGTGAGACATAAATGTGAACCAGAAGATAAGCCATTCAACCTCTCTGTCTCAGTCTCCTTGCCTATAAAAGGAACCCAACCAGGCCGTATGATCTTCAGGCTTTGCTCTGGCTCTATCAGCTTCTGGTTTAGGACGGTATACAAAGTGTAAAGATCCTTGGAAACAAGGATTTTTGGAGGAATGTGAAAGGGTTTGGAAAACTTCACACGAGAGGTAGGTTTGGACGGTAAGCGAGACTTATAAAGGAGAAAGTAGGAAGATGACCTTCTGAGGTCATGGTAAGACCTGAGTTTTCCCACCAGCCCTCAAGGACCTGGAAGGATCTATTCTTTCCTAAAAAACTTAGGTCTAAAGAGAGCAACTCAAATAAAGTAGAACTTGCATAGAGTTAACCATTCTTCCCCAACTACTAGAGCTAATTAAGAGGTACCTGTTCATTAGAGATGGGTCTAAGGGAAGGGTTCTCAAAACAGCCTCAGCTTTCTTTTCCTTTCAGATCTCTATTATTTTAATTAATCCTGTCAACATTTCCATCATTCCATAGAGAAAAATAATCAATGAATTCCTTAAGATCATGTAAATTTGAAGCAAATACATTTTTATTTATTAAAAATTATATAAAATATTTCAGATGCACAGCAGTATTTTTTTTAATTGGAGACAAGTGGTATAACACAACGAACATTTGCTTCCTATACCCAGTTCAGTAAATAACATATCATCAATAGATTAGAAGCCCCCAAGTACACTTCACATATTTGCATATGTGGTAGTTGCCCAGTCACATCTGACTCTTTGAGACCCTACGAACCATAGCCAGCCAAGCTCCTCTGTCCATGGGATGCTCCAGGCTGAATACTGGAATGGGTTGCCATGCCCTCCTCCAGGGGGTCTTTCGACCCAGGGATTGAACCCAGGTCTCTTATGCCTCCTACATTGGTAGGAGGATTCTTTACCACTAGTGCCACCTGCGAAGTCCACAGATATGTCTCACTTTGGGTTCCTTCTTCCTGCCACACTGACTTTGAATTTTCCCAAACTGCTTTGCAGGAAAATGTTAGAACATCTAGGGTTTGTTTTTCTAAGCAGGAGTTGAGGATTTAGGTAATCCCAGGGATCAGGGAAGATAGGTACTTTTTTGTGGTTGGAAGAGAATCTCTCTGACTCTTCTAAAATATTTTTTGCTTTCTGTTCCTGGCATCATACTCTGTTTTCTGTTATTACAACCTTCCTACCTGTCCAAACCATACAACATGCAGGCAACTGGTTTGCATCATAGGAAAGAAAAACATCCCAATTCCCTTTCCCCTGTCCCATTCCTATCCAATTTCAAATGCATAAGGAAACCAAAGAAGAGCTAAACATGCAGTGACATAAGGACCAGCTGATATTCAATGCAACCCGAGTCTGAGTCTCAGCTGCCAACATCAGGGTCCCTGCTCTATTCATTCTGCCCTGGCTTCATCACCTGCCTTGAGCTGAAACTTCACCTTTCATTTCCAAAGCTCAGTGGGGAGCCACAAGCCGCCAGTGCAGAATGAGGAAGAAAGCAGTAGGTTGCACCAACAGACAGCGTGGAAAAGCCAAGAGACGCCCCATAAGTGTGCATCCTCTCGTCACATGCACTTATAAAGGAGACACAGAGGAAGTGCTTCCTGTTGACAGTACCCACAGGAGCATGCGGAGATGAAGCACCATACAGAAAGCAGCTCTGATAGTCCTGCGAGACGGAAAAGGGCAGGAGGGCCGATTCCTGGAATCACAAGAAACTGGTGCCTGTTTCACGCTACTTCTGCAAACATCAGCCTGTCCTTTCAGCAACCCGTGGCTCAGTTCAGTTCAGTCGCTCAGTTGTGTCCAGCTGTTTGTGACCCCATGGACTGCAGCACACCAGGCCTCCCTGTCCATCACCAACTCCCAGAGTTTACTCAAACTCTTGTCCATTGAGTCGGTGATGCCATCCAACCATCTCATCCTCTGTCATCCCCTTCTCCTCCCACCTTCAATCTTGCTCAGCATCAGGGTCTTTTCCAGTGAGTCAGTTCTTCACATCAGGTGGCCAAAGTATTGGAGTTTCAGCTTCAGCATCAGTCCTTCCAACGAATATTCAGGACTGATTTCTTTTAGGATGGACTGGTTGGATCTCCTTGCAGTCCAAGGGACTCTCAAGAGTCTTCTCCAACACCACAGTTCAAACCCATCAATTCTTCAGCACTCAGCTTTCTTTAGAGTCCAACTCTTACATCCATACATGACTACTGGAAAAATCATAGCTTTGACTAGACAGACGTTTGCTGGCAAAGTAATGTCTCTGCTTTTTAATATGCTGTCTAGGTTGGTCATAACTTTTCTTCCAAGGAGCAAGTGTCTTAATTTCATGGCTGCAGTCACCATTTGCAGTGATTTTGGAGCCCCCAAATGTAAAGTTAGTCACTGTTTCCATTGTTCCCCATCTATTTGCCATGAAGTGATAGGACCAGATGCCATGATCTTTGTTTCCTGAATGTTGAGCTTTAAGCCATTTTTTTCACTCTCCTCTTTCACTTTCATCAAGAGGCTCTTTAGTTCTTCTTCACTTTCTGCCATAAGGATGGTGTCATCTGCATATCTGAGGTTATTGATATTTCTCCTGGCAGTCTTGATTCCAGCTTGAACTTCATCCAGCCCAGCATTTCTCATGATTACTCTGCATATAAATTAAATAAGTAGGGGGACAATATACAGCCTTGATGTACTCCCTTCCTTATTTGGAACCAGTCTGTTTTTCCATGTCCAGTTCTAACTGTTGCTTCCTGACCTGCACGCAAATTTCTCAGGAGGCAGGTCAGGTGGTCTGGTATTCCCATCTCTTTCAGAATTTTCCACAGTTTGTTGTGGTCCACGTGGTCAAAGGCTTTGACATAGTCAATAAAGCAGATGAAGATGTTTTTCTGGAACTCTCTTGCTTTTTCGATGATCCAGCGAATGCTGGCAATTTGATCTCTGGTTCCTCTGCCTTTTAAATCCAGCTTGAAGATCTAGAAGTTCATGGTTCACGTACTGTTGAAGCCTGGCTTGGAGAATTTTGAGCATTAGTTTACTAGTGTGTGAGGTGAGTGCAATTGTGCAGTAGTTTATTTGCCCTGTCTATAAAATGGGAATAATAGGAGTACCTAAATCCTAAATTGGCTGCAAAAATGTAATAATCTCAGTAAGGTATTCATAGTAGAATTCAGCACATGAGAAGATGCTGCTAATAATTAGTGCTGACCTAGAGTCTGTCATATGGAGTGAAGGAAGTCACAAAGAGAAAAATAAACAATGTATATGAATGCATATATGTGGAATTTAGGAAAATGGTGCAGATGAAGCTAATTGCAGGGCAGGAAGAGAGATGCAGATGCAGAGAATGGGCGTCTGGACATGGTCGGGGAGAATGTGGGGGTGAGATGAACTGGGATACTGGGATTGACACACAGGCATACTATGTGTGAGATAGATAATGGGAACCTGCTGTGTAGCACAAGGAGCTGAGCTTGGCGCTCTGTGATGACCTAGAGGGGTACAGGGTATGCTGGGGGATCCAGACGGAGGGGATGTATGCAAACATAGAGCAGGTTCACTTGGTTGTACAGAACAAACTAACACTACATTGTAAAATAACTGTGTGTGATGTCACTCAGTCGTGTCCAACTCTTTGCAGCCCACCCGGCTCTTCCGTCCATGGGATTTTCCAGGCAAGAATACTGGAGTGGGTTGCCATTTCCTTCTCTGGTGGATTTTCCCAACCCAGGCATCGAACCTGGGTCTCCCGCACTGCAGGGAGACTCTTTACCGTCTGAGCCACCAGGGAAGCCCAAAGTAACTATATTCCAATAAAAAATTAACACCAACAGCAATAACAAAAACAATTAGCTTTTTCACAGCCTCTCCTTTTTTTTAAAGGTGAATCCTCTTATAGACGCATCAGTTTTAATGACTGTGCCTTTGCTAAGCCCACTCCCTGTGAGACGCCACAATCTAAGGAGCTAACCTCTCCCATTCATATACAACCTCACACCTATGTTGCTGCTATATCTTCTCACCGTTCTGGATGGAAGTTGTTGTTGTTCAGTTGCTCAGTCGTGTCTGACTCTTTGGACCCCCATGGACTGCAGCATTCAGAACTGGGAGTCTTCAAAAAAGGACTACACCCCTCCCCACCCCACCCACACCAGTTCCTGTGGGAATCTTCCACAGGCCAGCGCTGACATCGGGCCTCTACCTCTGTCTCCAGGTCAACCAACTGAGGAAGAGAGAAACAAAAAGTTTAGCTTCAGAACCCACAGGAATCTGTTCGATGTCCTTTGGTAACCGGGGTTGAATGTGCAATTCAGGGTGAGGAATTACACACGAGGGAGGATGCTTCTGTCTCAGTCACTTGATCAAACACATCGCCTGTGACACTTGAAAATTCAGTGGACCACACAGACCCCCCCACCCCCACAACGACCAGACGTCTCTATGAAAGGGTGTCTACACATGTGCACACCCACAGACATGAACGTTCACTGGGGAAAAATGGTCAGCTGAAGGTTCCCACTGTGGGTTCAATAAAAAAGACAGGAGGTCTGCTTAAAACAAAGAAGTGTTCTTGGAATTGCATGACCCCTGGCAAGGTGAGTGTTAAAAGTTATAATGCGGAGCTTGCACTAAGTACTTTAATGTTGCAAAGAAAGTAGGAGAGAGGAAAGAAGGGGGCAGACAGGGAGGAGGAGAGAGAGACAGAGAGGAAACAAGAAAAGGCTACAGGGAAAAAAAAAAAAAAACAAAAGCAAGAAAGATTATAAGCAAACTTTTCACCTTGGTAAACCAAGCTTTAACCAGCTTTTAGCAGCTTTAAGCAGGTAAAGGCTTTACACTGTTTGGGGAAAGCACGTTTGAATTCTGCCAGCGTCTTAGCAGAACAGAATTTGAAAAAGGTCCTATTTTTCTTGGCTCACAAAGAAGAGTTGGACTTCTCACTCCAGCAGGGAACAGACGCTGTGGCATAAGGATTCAAGAGGGGGGTAGGGAAAACCTTTCTTTCTTTCCAATGGCTTCCTGCCATTGTTCAAATGCAAAATACGGGCCACTGTGCCACTGACAACAGATAAGGCTTCTAGGGGGCGGGGGAGTAAGTGGTTTTGAACTATATTCGTGTTCTCTGTTTTTTCTGTATTTGGTTTTTAGTGTGCGGTATAAAATTACACAAGTGTTCAGCCGTTTTACCTATATAGACCTAGCTTCATTTAATAAAACATCTCTTTCATTTCCTAGGCCAAAAATATCACAGAATCAGACAGACTTCATTAAAAAGTAACAAGGGGGTCTGGTTCTACACGGACACGATTATTATTTCTGTCACTGGGTGTCAGTGAACAGAGCGATTGATTTTTATGTAAAATCCATTTCTCCCTTTAGCCTCTTAGCTAAGCCCCAAAGTGTTTTTTTCTATTTCATCTTCAAAAACTTTAAGAATGTTTTCTGAGAAACAACGGAACATTGTTGTTCCGTTCGAAAATGTAACACTCATCCTTGCCAGAAACGACCTCAACTTTACTAAAAATGACGGTTGTGCAAAAGACAATTCCAAAAGAAACAATTATTTAATCGGATTAATAAACCCATCAATTCCATCCTTGGAAACTCTCTAGATCACACTCTAATCCCTTGGATAGTCATTTCTGTTTCATTCTGTGCATCACTGGTCAACTTTCCAATGAAAGATTTAGGTTTTTGTGTATATTATGCTTAAATATCTGAATCTATTTTCCCTGTGGCCCTTTGTTTATGCCATTAAGCTTTGAATAAATGTCATTAAGTTGTACCATGGGTGCTTTATTAAAGTTTATTACTCAACTGAATACCACATTATGAACAATAATCTTCAAAAATCAGATGAAGTTGAGAATCTCTGAATTTTCAATACAAGTGAAAAACGCATTTGAAGTCAATTGAGCTATTTAATGAGGCAGAGGCAACATTAGCCTCCTTTAACTTAAAAAAAGGATTCTTCCGGTAAATTTTCAAGTCTGTAATTAGGTCATTTCATGTGGAGAGAATACCTACGCAAACATGCCTTGAGATATGTAGATCATCATGTCAGCGTAGGGCTGGATGGGGGAGTGGGCACCACATTGTCCCCTGACTCACATGTCACTCACTGGAACTGAGGCCCCAACAATATTCAAGAGACAACGAGTTTCTTCAGCTTCCTTCCCCGTTCACTCCTTGACCTTCCTCCCTCAAATTCAGGAGTAAAGGGCAATGAAGTCCCACCAGTAACGTGCTGTTTGGCTGCACTGTAAAATCCAATAAAAAATAAACCATGCATTTCTGCACAGGTCACTACACAGGCATCAGTAATAGCAACCTGTGATCGCCCGTGACCCAAGCTGGATCATAACTAGTCACCTTCTGGTTAAGGCCATCACTGTTCTCATATCAATCTATGAAGCCATCCATTCCCTCTGCCCTCTACCTTAACCTAATCTAATTTGCACGTTGTAACAGAAAGCTGCTGTCACGGAGCATCAGGTAAACTTAATTTCATATGTCCTGGCACACGAATTCGTGGGCTGGTGCCAACGGATGACATGCGAGCAGGTGGCCTCGAATCAGACAAATTTAGCACCTTGCCTCCATGCAGGAACCCCTGACCATGTATTCTTTATGTATATTCAATATTATGGAAATGCCCAAAGCATTTGGAAAGCAGATCTCAGCATCATGGCAACTGTAAGAGTGTTGCCTTTTGGTACAAGTCTTACCCTGACAAATTAGGCAAAAGATTAGTGCATGGGGCTCGGGTGGGTGTTCAAAGAGGAGAGTTTCACAGATAGAAGTGATATGAATGCATTATATAAGTTGTTTATCATTTAAGTTTTGGATGGCAGAGGGAGGGGGGCGGCCAAGACTTCCTTTTTGTGATCCAAAACACTTACTATCATGAAAATGATCCTACTGTGCATTTGGTATGAGGCAGTATGTTGTAACTCCCCCTCAGATGTGATCTCTAGTGAATCAAGCATTTGATTCAGTAGATTAGAATGCAAGGTCCTAGAGACAGAGATTTTGTCTGTTTTGTTATCAACTCTGTCTTCAACTCACAGAACAGTGGGTGACACATGGTCATTGTTGTTGAGTCGCTCAGTCATGTCTGACTCTTTGTGACCCCATGGACTGCAGCACGCCAGGCTTC
Source organism: Ovis aries (assembly GCF_016772045.2). Lineage (NCBI taxonomy): Eukaryota > Metazoa > Chordata > Mammalia > Artiodactyla > Bovidae > Ovis > Ovis aries. Next base: position 5,830,320 of record NC_056077.1, on the reverse strand, counting down.
CCTGTCCTTCACTATTTCCTGGAGTTTGCTCAGACTCATGTCCATTGAGTTGGTGATGCCATCTAACCATCTCATCCTCTGCCGCCCTCCCCTTCTCCTTTGCCTTCAATCTTTCCCAGCATCAGGGTCTTTTCCAACGAGTCAGTTCTTCACATCAGGTGGCCAAAGTACTGGAGCTTCAGCTTCAGCATCAGTCCTTCCAACAAATATTCAGGGTTGATTTCCTTCAGGATTGACTAGTTTGATCTCCTTGCAGTCCAAGGGACTCTCAAGAGTCTTTTCCAGCACCATAGTTCAAAAGCACCAATTCTTCAGAAAGACAACAGGATACAATGCAAGGCGCTGAGGAAACTGGGATTCATCCAGACCCCACACTATACACGGCACAACTGTAGGTGGCGCTGTTTATATTGCTGTCTATATAAGGGCACCCATAGACCTGTGGGGAAGAGGGGTCCTCTCCCTGTTCTTAGAAACATAAATGAATAGGCTTAACACCAGAACATACTTTTTTCCCCTTAGTTTTGAGGGGTTTTTTTCTTTCCGTTTTTATTTTATTTATTTATTTTATATAGCAATGATTTTATTTATTTATTTATTTATTTTTTACTTTATAATATTGTATCGGTTTTGCCATACATCAACATGAATCCACCATGGGTACCAGAACATACTTTCATTAAAACCTATAATGAGTAAGATTTTCCAGTAGTCATGTATGGATATGAGAGTTGGACTATGAAGAAAGCTGAGTGCCAAAGAATTGATACTTTTGAACTGTGGTGTTGGAAAAGACTCTTAAGAGTCCCTTGGACTGCAAGGAGATCCAACCAGTCCATCCTAAAGGAAATCAGTCCTGAATATTCATTGGAAGGACTGATGTTGAAGCTGAAACTCCAATATTTTGGCCACCTGATGTGAAGAACTGACTCATTGGAAAAGACCCTGATGCTGGGAAAGATGGAAGGCATGAGGAGAAGGGGATGACAGAGGATGAGATGGTTGGATGGCATCACTGACTCAATGGACGTGAGTTTGAGTAAACTCTGGGAGTTGGTGGTGGACAGGGAGGCCTGGCGTGCTGCGATTCATAGGGTCGCAAAGAGTCAGACACGACTGAGCAACTGAACTGAACTGATGTTGAGTAAGTACGTTTCTGGGAAGATTATTTCCAAAACTCCCGAAATTGCATCATCTACTTTTCAAATTCTTTGTCAAGCAATAGATAGCCCATCCTTTCCTGGGATGTTACAACTGTGTTGGAACTGGATGGGACTGAGTGGCATTGCCATTTCTATAAAACAGAAGTGTAGAGACTTTCAGAAATATCCAGTGACAACTATAATAAAAACTTGAGATCTAAGCTGCAAATACATCTATCTTGCACTTGGATTCTTTTTCCAAATATAGTGTGGACAATCTGTTTCAGAATGTTAAAATAATCTCAATAAATCTGATAAGAACTTTTGGTTCCAGGAGTGGAGGTATATAATAGCACTAACTCTACAGTCAATAAAAATCCAAGTTTTCTTTGCCAAAATTTTGGCACATCTCAATTTCTTATAAGGTAAATCTTTAAGGCAGGTACACAGTGGTACCTGCAGGTACACAGACAAATTCTATAAAGAAATATTACATAATTATATAAAAGTATAAGAAAGTTTTTTTTTCCTTCGTATACTCATTGCAAGGTACAGGCTGAAATCTATATGTCATATTTTTTAATTGAAAACAAGAACAGATGCAGACTGGAAATAGTTCATAAAGCCACAGAAATGAACTAAATTGAATGCCACTCAGAGTTAATAATTCACATAATCACACACAACACATTGAAAATAAGCAGAATTGTTCCTCATGCTCTGTGATCAGTACTTCCACTAATTAACAATTAAAAGAATGGTATTTTTGAAATCTTGGAGGACATAGATCACATCCCATTAATTTAATGATCTAATCTCCCAGTGTTAATTTTAAGCACCAGATGAGGTTTTATAATTCATATAAATACTACTAAATTGTTTCAAGTGTATTCTTTAAACATCCTCAGTGCTTTCATGGACTAGAAGATGCCACGAGGCACACATAGTAGGCTGTCAAATTCTGGATGGCTCGTGACACAAAAGATGCATTTGGGGTAGAAGGGATTAGGAGACTGAACATCTGGAAAACCTCTCAATTGTAGAAACAGCAGGCAATAGGAATAGAAGTCAACAGGATGTGAGGCAGTGTGTTCCTTTGTTGATGAAGCCATCTTCATTGTGTCCATACACCAATGGCAAGGCATAGCTAAGAAAACATGGGGCTAAAAAGTGACAATACGTGGGGCTTCTCTCATTCAGAGAATATTAGTTCAATTCAGTCGCTCAGTCATATACGCCTCTTTGGGACCCCATGGACGGCAGCACAGCAGGCTTCCCTGTCCATCACCAATTCCCAGAGCTTGCTCAAACTCATGCCCATTGAGCCGATGATGCTATCCAACCATCTCATCCTCTGTCGTCCCCTTCTCCTCCCGCCTTCAATCTTGCCCAGCATCAGGGTCTTTTCCAATGAGTCAGTTCTTCGCATCAGGTGGCCAAAGTATTGGAGTTTCAGCTTCAGCACCAGTCCTTCCAATGAATATTCAGGACTGATTTCCTTTAGGATCAACTGTCAGTTCAGTTCAGTCGCTCAGTCATGTCCGACTCTTTGCGACCCCACGAATCGCAGCACGCCAGGCCTCCCTGTCTATCACCAACTCCCAGAGTTCACTCAGACTCACATTCATCAAGTCTGTGATGCCATCCAGCCATCTCATCCTCTGTCGTCCCCTTCTCCTCCTGCCCACAATCCCTCCCAGCATCAGAGTCTTTTCCAATGAGTCAACTCTTCGCATGAGGGGGCCAAAGTACTGGAGTTTCAGCTTTAGCATCAGTCCTTCCAAAGAAATCCCAGGACTGATCTCCTTTAGGATGGACTGGTTGGATCTCCTTGCAGTCCAAGGGACTCTCAAGAGTCTTCTCCAACACCACAGTTCAAAAGCATTAATTCTTTGGTGCTCAGCCTTCTTCACAGTCCAACTCTCACATCCATACATGACCACAGGAAAAACGATACTCTAGCCCTAAAAATGCCGAAAAACACAGCACAGGAAATCTTCCCATCAAGTGACTGAAAATTTCCATGTTCAGTGATTCATGAAGCCCAGGAGAGGTTCAAAAGACCCTCCTCAGCCATAAGCTGTTAGAGACTAACTCCTCAGACTTGGGATGAGTGAAAGGCCAAACAACCCACCTTCCATGGAAACCAACAGAGCACAGGGATAAACCCAGGAGAAAGCAGACTGCAGGGTCTGAGACTGGCTGCCTGCAGGCGTCTCGAATTCTCCATGCTCTTCTGGCCTTGAGTCACCTTCAAACCCGTGCAAACAGCACCATCTCATCAGCCCCTCTCCCCACAAAAGGAGGGAGATGCAAGATGCCTCATACCACTCTTTTCTAACTTACTGAACAAACAGGCAATAGAGCATCACCATGGGGAGGTTATTGCTGTAATCTGCAAGCCCTGTTCTGAATCCTGGCTTCAAGCCTTGCAAACTTGAAATGCCCCCTAACCTCTCGGATGTTGGGTGAAGCGAAATGAATAATAGTATCTACCTCCTGCTGTTGGGAAGATGAGACAATCACATAAAGCACTTGCCGCAGAGTCTGGTACATAATAGTTATTCAGTAAATGGAATATTCAAATGATTAATAATGGGAAAAATGAGACTTCTCAGTTTGAACTTTACCTACAGAAATGATTACTAAATTAATAATCCAGACAAAATTTAAGTCTGCTCAATTACAAATATTACCTTTAGGCTGACGGGTTTCTAATTTTTTTTCTAAGACAACACTTTTGGGCTCCCCCTGTGGCTCAGAGGGAAAGCATCAGCCTGCAATGCAGGGGGCACAGGAGTTGTGGGTTCAGTGATCCCTGGGGTGGGAAGATCCCCTGGAGAAGGAAACGGCAACCCACTCCAGTATTCTTGCCTGGAAAACTCCCATGGACAGAGAGGCCTGGTGGGTTACAGCCCATGGGAGTCAAAAGAGTCAGACATAGTTGTGCGCGGATGCACAAGAAAAGATCAAGAGATGAAATAGGAAATATTACTGCTTCACATTTTGAGCATACACAATTAATTTAGGGTGGGGTTGGGGGGTCTTCTATACTGGGAGTGTTCCAGTTGCCAGGCACTCCTAAAGTCTTTTATCTGTATCAATGCATTTAATCTTCACACAGTCTAATGAAGCAGCTATGATTAGTGTCTCCCCATTCAACCTAGATAGCATATTCAAAAGCAGAGATATTACTTTGCCGACTAAGGTCCGTCTAGTCAAGGCTATGGTTTTTCCAGTAGTCATGTATGGATGTGAGAGTTGGACTGTGAAGAAGGCTGAGTGCCGAAGAATTGATGCGTTTAAACTATGGTATTGGAGAAGACTCTTGAGAGTCCCTTGGACTGCAAGGAAATCCAACCAGTCCATTCTGAAGGAGATCAGCCCTGGGATTTCTTTGGAAGGAATGATGCTAAAGCTGAAACTCCAGTACTTTGGCCCCCTCATGCGAAGAGTTGACTCATTGGAAAAGACTCTGATGCTGGGAGGGATTGTGGGCAGGAGGAGAAGGGGACGACAGAGGATGAGATGGCTGGTTGGTATCACCGACTTGATGGACATGAGTCTGAGTGAACTCCAGGAGTTGGTGATGGACAGGGAAGCTTGGCGTGCTGCGATTCATGGGGCCCAAAGAGCCGGACACGACTGAGCGACTGAACTGAATTGAACTGAATTCTGCACATCAGGCTCATCGAGGTTACATGGTTTCTCCAAAGCCTCACAGCTGGAGGGTAAACTAGACAGCGTAGTGTTCACCCTCCACCTCTGCCCTCTCAACAGGGTTCCGAGATGCTGGGGAAGATGAAACCTCTGTTTGCTACTAAACTACCACTGGGATTTCCCAGAGCCTTTCCACCACCCATTTCTGTTCCAGTGTGTTTCCAGTGCCCAGCAGAGAATCCAGAATGCAAGACTCAAGAGCTTAGGCAGAGCATCTAAAACCAGCATGAAAGCTACAGATGTAAACAGTTGGCTCCAGCCTTGACCCTGGGAATGGACACCTTGCCAGCAACCACAACCCCCTTCCTTGCTCACTGATGAACTGGGGCGTGGGGGTTGGGGTAGAGAGCTGGGCAACTGGGGAATAGTATAAATGGGGAGATGAGAAGGGTGGTGTTTCCCCAAATGCTGAGTCAATGACAGACTTCTCCATCGTCTGCCTCCCCGCCTTTCTCTCTACCTTGTCACCCCACTGCAGGCACCATTTTTCTTTTCTGTTTATTTGCTCAGGGACCCAGACTCCAGCAAGAAGGCTCATGTTTCCCCAGTGCGTTGAACAATAGCATACCAGGCAGGCAGATATTTGCCTGCGACAGCAGCTGAGTGCTGTGTGAAGCGAAGGAAAATAAAATCTGCAGGCAGGGCGCAAGGGGAGGAACCAGGGAGAGTGACCGAAGGGCAGAATCCCAGTTCAGTCTTGGTCCCGGGTAGCAGCAAGGTGGGATCCATCATCAGCTGCTGGAAGAATGAGTGCCCATGGCTTTCCATTTCCCTTCACAGAGCTGATTTTTTTTTTTTTTTAGAACACGTTTGGATTTACAGAAAAATTGCAAAGAGAGCTCTCATAGAGGACACAGCCATTAATAATTTTATTATGATCATATTGATACGGGATGTTTGTCAGATTAATGAACCAGTATCAACACATCATGATTCACTAAAGCCCACTCTTGGAATGATTCCCTTGGTTTTCACCAAATGTCCCTTTCCTGTTTGAAGATTCCACGGAGAGTATCACAGCAAAGGTGCCTTAGTCATCCTGTCCCCTTAGGCTCCTCTGGGCTGGGACCATTTCTCAGTTTGTCCCTATTTTTGAAGACCTTGACAGTTATGAGAAGTACTGCTCAGGGATTTTGTACACTGTTTCTCAATGAGGATTTATCTAACATTTTTCTCTTTATTAGACTAGGGTTACTGGTCTTGGGAGGAAGATCACAGAGGAAAAGTTTCAAGTTCATCACGTCCAATCAAGGGGACCTACAATGAGCATAGTTATTGTTGTTGATGTGACTCTGATCTCCTGGCTGAGCAGGGGTCCAACAGGTTTCCCCACCATAAAACTGCTTTATTCTTTTTGGCTTTTCACACTGTACTTTTGGGGGGAAAATCACTATGCATAGCCAGAACTCCAGAGTGCAGAGTTCTGCTTCACTTATTTGAAGATGAAGAATGTAAGTAAATTATTTGGAATTCTTCTACCCAGGAGATTTGTTTCTCCTCTTGCATGTATTAATTTATTCAAAAATTCATTTACATCAGTGTGAACTTATGGAAATTTATTTTATGCTATTGTTGTTCAGTTGCTAAGTCATGTTTGACTCTTTAGGACCCCATGGACTGTAACTTGCCAGGTTCCTCTGTCCTCCACTATCTCCCAGAAAATCAAAGTGAAAGTCACTCAGTAGAGTCCAACTCTTTGTGACCCCATAGACTATACAGTCCGTGGAATTCTCATGGCCAGAATACAGGAGTGGGCAGCCTATTCCTTCTCCAGGGGATCTTCCTGACAGAGGAATGGAACCAGGGTCTCCTGCATTGCAGGCGGATTCTTTACCACCTGAGCTATCAGGGAAGCCCACTGTCTCCTGGAGTTTGCTCAAATTCATGTCCATTGAGTCCATGGTGCTATCTAATCATCTCATCCTCTGCCAGCCCCGTCTTCTTCTGCCTCCAATCTTTGCCAGGATCAGGGTCTTTTCCAGTGAGTCAACTCTTCACATCAGGTGGCCAACGTACTGGAGCTTCAGCTTCAGCATCAGTCCTTCCAATGAATATTAGGGTTGATTTCCCTTAGTATTGACCAGTTTGATCTCCTTGTAATCCAAGTGACTCTCAAGAGTCCTCCAGCACTACAATTTGAAAGCAGCAATTCTCTGGCAATCAACCTTCTTTACAGTCCAACTCTCCCATGCGTACATGACTACTGGAAAAACCATAGCTTTGACTATGTGGACCTTTGTTGGCAAAGTGATGTCTCTGCTTTTTAACTTACTATCTAGGTAGTATATTTTATCCTTTGGGTTATAATCCAATACAACTTTATTTTTTTGCTCAAATAGTTCCAGTTTGGCCATCCGGAGCTTTTTCAGGCTCCTCTATTTCTTTGACAAATCCCCATTGTTTTGTTTTCTGAGCACTTGCTTAATTTTTGGCAGTATAAGATCCTCCTGGCCCATCTTGTATATTTCCTGTCTAAGACGTGGACTCAGCTACTTCTTCAAGGAGTTACTGGACATGGCATTAGAACCTGAGCTCTGGATTCAAGCTATGAGCATTGCTAGCATGATGCCACTGCTCCTAGGTCACCATAGCTATCAGAGGAAGAAAATATATGTACATCTCCTAACCTATAGTTACACCATGGCTTTAGGGGCATGAACCTGCAGAGTACCTGGACCTCACTGGATGGATAATGTTATCTCTAGGGAAACCTCAGAACTCACTTTGTTCCATTCATTCATTGATCATTCACATATTAATTCATTCTGTAGTAAACGAAAGCCTTCTAGTTGATGGTTGGTGTTCAGTCACTCAGTCCTGTCGGCCTGTATGTGACCCCATGGACTGCAGTACACCAAGCTTCCCTGTCCTTCACCATCTCCTAGAGCTTGCTCAAACTCAAGTCCATTGAGTCAATGATGCCATTCAACATCTCATTCTCTGTCACCTCCTTCTCCTTCTGCCCTCAATCTTTCCCAGCACCAGTCTTTTCCAATGACTTGTCTCTTCCAATCAGGTGGCCAAAGTATTGGAGTTTTGGCTTCAGCATCGGTCCTTCAAATGACTATTCAGGGTTGATTTCCTTTGGGTTTTCCTTTGACTGGTTTGTCCTTGTGTTAAATACTGAAGATGTACTACCAGGTTAGAGAGACCTTGGATCTGGAGATGGGTGAGATGGGGGAGGGGGAATATTCCAGACAGAGGAACAGCCTGTGCCAATGCCGAGGATGGAAGGAAGAAAGGTTCTTTGAAGGAGTTAAAGAAGACCAGTGCTGTTGGAACAGAGAGAAGAGGAGAAGAAAAGAGAGGTGGGCAGAGACCTGAAAGGTCATACAGAGAAAAATATGGTCTGGATCCTTTGAAAGGAGTTTAATCTTGAGCCACTGAAGGCTACACATCAGGAATATGGACCTGACCACATGTGGGAGTATCCGGGGAGAAGAGCCTGGAGCAGACCCAGAGTGGAGGCGGGGAGATGGCAAAGGTTTCCAGAAGAAATGCAGGCGAGAGAAGATGCAGTGGGGAGTAGGTGGGTCCCAATGGAGGTGGGAGATGGACCAAGTATGGAGACAGAAGGCAAAACCTCTCTGCAGCAGGTTGGGGAGGATGTTTGCATGTCTGTGTATTCATTGTTTTGCAAAAGGAGACTGAAGGCAAGAAGGGCAAATTGTACAATGGGGCTCTTCACTGAGGGAGGAGCTGGGAGGACAGCGCTGTGTCACTGGGACTCTGCCTCCTGAGGCAGGAGCCCTCCCTGTGTCCTTCGGGTCTACATTAACATCTGCTCAACTCATCATCAGTTTGTTTCAACTGCATGGAAACACACAAAGGATTTGTACGTTGGGGCCAAATACCCGGGAGACACTGCAGAAACCCAGGGGCCATGGATATAGGGGAGTACACAAAATCAACCCCTATGACTCCAAAAGCATCGTGACCAGGGCTTAGAATGCCCCATCAGCAATGCATCTGGGCTCAAGGACTCACCTTTCCTAAGCTCTCCAGGGTCAAGGAAGCTTCCTACGGCCACCCTTGTGTCTACTTCCTGCTCTAGCTCTAAACACTTGTGCAACGCCTGACACTTCAAAGGACCTTTACTACTTTACAGTTTATTAGAGAAACCTAATAAATGCCTAGCTATATCAGTCAGTGGAAACACGCAGTTTACAGTGCTATGTGGCAGCCTGGATGGGAGGGGAGTTTCTAGGAGAATGGATACACATACACGTATGGCTGAGCTGCTCTGCTGTCTACCTGAAACTGTCACAACATTGTTAATTGGCTATGTGGTTAGTAGCTCAGCCATGTCCAACTCTTTGAGACTCCATGAACTGTAGCCCACCTGGCTCCTCTGTCCGGGAGAATCTGGGGAATCTGGGGATTCTCCAGGCAAGCATACTGGAGTGGACTGCCATGCCCTCCTCCAGGGGATCTTCCCAATCCAGGGATCGAACCCAGTTCTCCCACATTGCAGGCGGATTCTTTCCCATCTGAGCCAGGGAAGCCCAGGAATTCTGAAATGGGTTGCTGTGCTGTCTTCCAGGAGGTCTTCCTGACCCAGGGATCGAACCCAGGCCTCCCACATTGCAGGCAGACTGTCTACCATCTGAGCCAAGGAAGCCCAGGAATTCTGAAATGGGTTGCTGTGCCCCCTTCCCGGAGATCTTCCCAACCCAGGGATCGAACCCGTGTCTGTCACGTCTACCTGCATTGGCAGATGGGTCCTTTACCACTAGCTCTACCTGGGAAGCCCCTAATCAGTTATACCCCAGTATAAAATAAAAAGTTCAAAAAAACACACAAAAGAAGTTTAAAAAATATACATCAAGGAAGGCAAATGAGCTAATCCTCTCTCAAATAAGCAAATATATACATAAATAAATGAAAATGGATCACAGAGCTGAAAAGGAGTTTGTGTAAAGATTGGGATCTCCATCCTGGCTAAAATCCAAACGCATTTCAAATACATGACTTAAGGATAAAAGCAGCAAGGTCAGAGTAGGTGATCTTTGGGAGAAGTAGGGGGAAACGAAAGTACTGCTCCCGGGTTTCTAGGAGGCAAATCTGGCCGTCATCATGGTGGTAAAACGCATTCATGGCTCAGTGAGAAATCCTTTAAATAGAAAAAGTTACTTAGGCAAAGCAGAGGGCCAGCACAAGCATTCTTATTCACCTGACTTCCTGCAGAAACTCTGGCCTATTGAAATAATTGTTTCTCATACCCCAAAGCAAATGAACCACTCTCCTACTTTAAATCATTCCCTTTCTCTCTTCAGTTCATGACTGACTCTCCCTGTGATGCGTGTTGTGTTTGCAAGCATGAAGGAAATTATATAAAAGCAAATTGCTTTGTACTGTACAGTCCCTGTCTGGAAATACTAAATAGACAGGCAAGACAGCGTTCAACCAACTTGCAGCCTTCGTGAGTTAAGTGATGGGATTGAAAAGTTTTTGCTGTTTCGATATGATGAATGCCCCTTATTTCTAAACACACAGGTTATCCTTTTTTTTTATAGTGCTGTATGAAGACAACTTTGCATACTAACCTGAAGTATGGACAGGATAAATAGATGATTATTTTTGTTCTGTAGCTTTTTGACTTCTTCCACTCACAGCTTATGACCCTCTTCTTTTTGCCCTGGGCTAAAAAAAAATGTCTTTGGAAAATTATCAGACTAAAGCTCTAATGTCATTACCCTTCATGAGTGATCATGGATAATCAGCATCATTACATATAAACACTGAATTTTGGTCATTTGTCAAAAAGAGTTCAATCACAATTGTGATCATCATTTCAACAGATAGGTGGAGAACATCATATTCAATGCCTAGTATGATTTTTAGGCAAAAGTATCCTATCAATAAAAAGAATAAGGTGCTTGTTTAAATAACACTTATATCCCATTGGAAGGGGACAAGTTAATATATCATATGCAAGATGGTGGTTGTTGTTCTGCTTCTGACACTAACTCATGTCTGACTCCCTAGTGATCCCATGGGATTCTCCAGGCAAGAACCCTGGAGTGGGTTGCCATTTCCTTCTCTAGGGGATCTTCCCAACCCAGGGACTGAACCTGTGTCTCCTGCATTGGCAGGCAGATTCTTTACCACTGAGCCACCAGGGAGGCCCTATGATGGCCGTGCTTTGTATTGATTTTGCAAACTTGGACAAGCTACATAAACTGTCTTGTTGCTGTTCAGTCGCTCAGTCGTGTCCGACTCTTTGCAACCCTATGGACTGCAGCATGCCAGGCACCCCTGTCCTTCACCCTCTCCCAGAGCTTGCTCAAACTCGTGTTCATTGAGTCAGTAATGCCATCCAACCATATTGTCCTCTGCCATCCCCCTCTCCTCCTGCCTTCTACCTTTCCTAGCATCAGGGTGTTTTCCGATGAGTTGGCTATCCAGATATATAATGGGAAAAATGGTATATATTCTTACAGATACGTTGAGAAATAAATGAATTTATGTGAGCAAAGAACCAGGCATTCTGTAGGCTTTAAGACATGCTAAGGTCATCGTCTTTCCTCCCATTTCCAAATGATGTTAATACTGATTTAATTTTCTACAGTGCAGTTCAGCCATGTGTGTCTGCATAGCTGTGATGACATGGGTGTGTATTATTCTGTGTCCATACACAAATATTCTCTTATTAGGACTCACGTATCTCCATGGGCCCAAACCCTGCCTCCTCCCATAGAAGATGGGAACTCTGTGACCTCCATCTTTTACATCATAAAACTCCTCCATCACAAACTCTTGCCAGAACTATGGTTGAAAGGGAAGAGAAAAAGGAGTAAGAATGAGACAACACAGCTGACATATTATAACATTACTCTGGCTCCTGCATGTCAGCCAAGCGTCCGCTGCGCGGGATCTTTTCTTCATTTCGTGCAGTTCCATGGGAGTGCCAGGGCTGTGCAACCAGTTGTGATGGAGGCAGAATAGAATACTCACCAAAAGTGTGGGTCTCAATGTGCTTCAAGCCCTGGTTAAAATTCATCTGTAAAGTTCGTCTGAATTCACTTGTAAACTAGAATGAATGTCATCTGCGTCCTAGCAGCTCAGACAGTAAAGAATCCCCCTGCAGCGTAGGAGTCCTGGGTTCAGTCTCTGGGTTGGGAAGAGCCCCTGGAGAAGGAAATGGCAACCCACTCCAGTATTCCTGCCTGGAAAATCCCACAGATAAAGGAGCCTGGCAGCTACAGTCTGTGGAGTCAAAGAGTTGGATGTAACTGAGTGACTAACACTTTCAGCATATTTCACCTCCTAATGTTGTTAATAAGGATTAAATTTCAGACTTTGTGAAAAAAATAGTGTTTCGGTGTCCATGAAGTACTCACAAAATAGTGGTGATTAACCACAGAGAAAGGATTCAGAAAGTCTACAAGGGTTGTTCATCCCTAGAAAGCTACAGATATAGCTATAGAGATGCCATTCTCAGCATACGAGCACCACCTAAGTTAGGCAAACTTTCCCTATAAGTAATTAAATCAATAGGAAAAGGAGTAGGTCAAGGCTGTATATTGTCACCCTGCTTATTTAACTTATATGCAGAGTACATCATGGGAAACGCTGGGGCTGGAAGAAGCACAAGCTGGAATCAAGATTGCCGGGAGAAATATCAATAACCTCAGATATGCAGATGACACTACTCTTGTGGCAGAAAGTAAAGAAGAACTAAAGAGCCTCTTGATGAAAGTGAAAGAGGAGAGTGAAAAAGTTGGCTTAAAACTCAACATTCAGAAAACGAAGATCATGGCATCCGGTCCCATCACTTCATGGCAAACAGGTGGGGAAACAGTGTCAGACTTTAGTTTTTGGGGCTCCAAAATCATTGCAGATGGTGATTGCAGCCATGAAATTAAAAGACGCTTGCTCCTTGGAAGGAAAGTTATGACCAACCTAGGCAGCATATTAAAAAGCAGAGACATTACTTTGCCAACAAAGGTCCATCTAGTCAAGGCTACAGTTTTTCTAGTAGTCATGTATGGACTGAGAGTTGGACTATAAAGAAAGCTGAGCACCAAAAGATTAATGCTTTTGAACTGTGGTGTTGGAGAAGACTCTTGAGAGTCCCTCGGACAGCAAGGAAATCCAACCTGTCCATCCTAGAGGAAGTCAGTCCTGGGTGGTCATTGGAAGGACTGATGCTGAAGTTGAAACTCCAATACTTTGTCCACCTGATGCAAAGAGCTGACTCATTTGAAAAGACCCTGATGCTGGGAAAGATTGAGGGCAGGAGGAGAAGGGGATAAAAGAGGATGAGATGGTTGGATGGCATCACCGACTCAATGGATATGAGTTTGGGTAAACTCCAGCAGTTGGTGATGGACAGGGAGGCTTGGGGTGCTGCAGTTCATGGGGTCGCAGAGTTGGACATGACTGAGTGACTGAACTGAACTGAATTAAATCAAAACAAGTACTTACAGAGATGCTGGGGACTAGATTCCATTCAGTTCAGTTGCTCAGTCGTGTCCGACTCTTTGTGACCCCATTGACTACAGCACCCCAGACTTGCCTGTCCATTACCAACTCCCTGTATCCCATTGGGTTGGCCAAAAAGTTCATCCCAGTTTTTCTAAAAGCTGATGTGCAAAAACACGAACAAAACTGTTGGCCAGCCCACAGACAAACTTAATCCAGTACCAGCTGCATGATTCTTCTCACAAGTTTAGGACTTCTTGGAATTTTTAAGGACACTAAAAAAGATACTTGAGGATGCCAATGTAATTAACAGGAAAGTCAGTCTTCATTATTTTGTCCGTGAGGGACACACATAACGCCCCCTTGGAGATCAAAGGCAGTTGAGTTCCCCACTGCCCCCAGTGCCACCCCTGGGGATGGCAAGCACTCCAGGTAAGAAAATTAAATTGCCTTCTTTTCTTATCTCCACGAACCCCTGAAATCTTTTGAGTTGGAAATCTCATTAATCATTCCCTTCTGTGAAGTACTGGAAAACAAGGAGTAGAAATTGTGAAGGGCTCCAAGCCTACCCTTGACAATTGGCCCACAACTCACGCTTCTCTTTCTCTCGGGGGAAACGCCATGACTTTCTGCTTCCTTGTTAATTCCGGGGTTGTGCTCCAGGGACAAAGATGTGCTCTCAGTAAGATTATACCTGCGCTGTCTGCCATCTGGACTTTGAGCACCAGGAATATTAGTATCATCCTGGTAAACGATACAAAAACGTTTATCCTCTGTTCATGACACAGGCCAAGCAGGGAGCTTTTCTCTAAGGATTTCTCTTAACGGGATTTAGGACTGTCTGAGTTTGTATTTCATTTTCATTATTTTAATTCTATAGGGTAGCTTTACCAATATCATGGTTTACATTCATTAAAAGTTCCCAAACTCTTTATCTAGAAAGAAATGAATTCATTTATAAAACAGAAAACAGACTCACAGTCTCAGAGAATGAAGTTATGGTTGCAGGGGGAAGGATGCAAGGAAGGGAAAGTCAGGGAGTTTGGGAAGGTCATATACACACTGCTATGTTTAAATTGGATAACCAGCAAGGACCTGCTGGATGGCACAGGGAGGCTCTGCTCGGTGTGACGTGGCAGTCTGGATGAGAGAGGAGTTGGGTGGGGGAGGAATGGATGCTTGCACACATATGGCTGAATCCCTCCGCTGCTCACGTGAAACCACCACAACATTGTTAACCAGCTATACCCAAATACAAAATCAAAAAATGTTTAAGTTTCCAAACGCTTATTTCACCATGATTTTCACATCTTCATGGTTTTTTTTTAAAAGCCACCATCCAACATTTGAAACTCAAAGTAGATGGTAAATATGGCTTTGCCTGACTCATATCTGATAAAACTTCAAAAAGGAAAAATGTCACCATCCTTATCAGCTAAGTGAATTCCACACTCAACTCGATGGCAGGGTAGGGAATGACAAAAAGTTTTATCTAGTTTGAGTCCTGAAGGGCATTTTCCTCCTTTATTCTGGCCTCTGTAAACCTGTCTAAAGTGTAAGTCAAAATAAAGATGTGCTTGGTTCAACCTTAGTGAGACAGAGGTTATTTCAGATAGGAATTTGAAAGAGACACCAGTATCCCACCGCATGGCACCAGCTATCCAAGCCAACTGCTGCTCTTTTCCATGAAGGAAGTTGCTGTAAGATTCTGATACAATCAGGAATCAGACCTCAAGATATGAATCGCCTCTCAAGTGCTTGATTTCCAAATACAAGCAAATCTGTCTCTGCCCATCGCATGCCCGGCAAGGAGGCACAGAACTGAAATCAGCTCTTCCCCGTTCGCCTTCTCGGGGGGTGTGTGTAGAGTGACTGCCTTCAAGAGAGGGCAGCACCTGTTGTGGACAGCAAGTCGACTAGATTCTAGGCTCTGTAGTACGTGTTTTTCACTGAAGTATCTCACTTAAACCCTTCAAGAACATACGGACTTGCCAACATAACCTCTCTGTTACAGATAGGGCAAGAAAGAGTGAAAGAAATCGGCCAAGTCTGCATAGCTACAAAATGTGAACTTACACAGCCTGACCCCATGCATGCCCTATATTTCATCCCAAGGCAACCTCATCTCCCACTATATGCAAAGGGCAGAGATCTCAAACCGTGCAGAGCGATGCATTAGAATATAACTTATCTCAGAGCCCTTTTGGCTCCTCCCTCTTTCCAGTCCCCAATTATAAAGGACCGGCTGATATAAATAGGTTGACTTATCCCCATCCTGCTCTTGTTTGTTTTTTTTTTAGGAATACCCAGAGATGTCAGAAAAAGTCCATCAGGGATCACTGAGGACAAATCCCAAATAGAAGAGGTTCCCAGCCTACCTGCATATCTGAATCACCCAGGGAACCTGATGCCATCCCAGATCTACTGAATTTGTGTGTGTATCAATGTGTGAAAGCCACTCAGTCATGTCCGACTCTTTGGGACACCATGGATTGTATCCCGCCAGGCTCCTCTGTCTATGAAATTCTCCAGGCAAGAATACCAGAGAGGGTATCTATTCCCTTTTGCAGGGGATCTTCCAGACCCAGGGATCAAACTCGGGTCTCCTGCCTTGCAGGTGGATTTGCCACCAGGGAAGCCCACTGAATCAGTAGGAGAGGGAATAGCTGAGGACTGACTGTGAGAATTGCCTGCTTTTCTGCATTCCTGGGCAGGCTAGTCTGGGATGCAAACTTGTCTTCTATCAAGCTTCTGTATGCTTTGAATAAGCAAATGATCTGTTGGAGGTCACCTAGGAACTAAACAGTGCTGATTAATTCAACATTCACTCATTCTTTCAACAAACAACTGCTATTTAGTTAGAAGAACAGGCCAAGCAATTGCTGATGGACTGTGTCAATGTGGATGACTCTAAACACTGTCACTGTGTGCCGGGAATGTATCTTAGAATACTGTTGGTGCCGACGTGTGCGTGAATACAGGGACACAATGTTCATTGACATACAGGGATATTCTGTTTCTCCTTGCTCTTGAGATAAAGTTCAGTCTCCTTCACCCCCCTCTCTCCTTGGCTCCTTTCTGCACCTAGCATTCATGCAAGAAGCATTGTATCAGACACCCAGAGGGACCATTTCAGGACCCTCTGACTTACAAGTCATCATCATAGCAAGTAACATTCTCCCTACGCAACATCTATAAATCATATTCGTAACTAATTATACGCATGAGTATCTGTTTAGTGTCTATTTCCATAGATAGTCTGTGAGATGGAAGAAACATGCCTACATGTTCACAGCTGCACCTTTAGGACCAAGCATAGTACTCAAGATAAAGTAAGTCTTCAATAAACCTTAACAGATAACACTGATGATGGTGGTGGTTGAGAATCAGAACCATCTCCTGCTCTCTGCATTATTGTGACTTTATTATTTTACTGTCTTCATCATATAACCTTACTGTTCTAGGAAACTCTTTCCCAGAAAGCAAAACCTCCAAATGACTTTATGGCATATTGCAAGAACTTTTGAAAGACCCATCAGCTTGTCAACAGCAAGTATCAAACATCCTCTTCCACCCCAAGGCCCTTAGAACTCATCATCCCAAGGTCCTTGCCTTATTTTGTCCACCAATCCTAAGCTATTACATCACAATCTTTACCCTCTCCTAATCAAGTCCCTGTATGAAAAGATCCACCTTCAACACACTTCTAAATCTCAAAAAATATTGTGATTTTGCCCATCCCCAATGAAGACTCTGCTGAAATAGCTTATGTGCATACTAAGTAGCTGCAGTCGTGTCTGACTCATTGTGACCCCATGGACTGTGGCCCACAGGCTCCTCTGTCCTTGGGATTCTCCAGGCAAGAATATTGGAGTGGGTTGCCATGCCCTCCTCCAGGAGATCGTCCCGACCCAGAGATCGAACCCAGGTCTTATATGTTGCCTACATTGGCAGGCAGGTTCTTTACAATAAGCACCACCTGTGAAGCTCTGTCTTACTACAGTAACTAGTAAACCCATCTTCATCTTATCCAGAGGTTGTTCTGCTGATGTCTGGGAGAAGTCAGCCTTTGACGTGATCAACATCACCAATCTCAAGACAAGCCTCAGTTATGGGGTTATTTCAGTTCTCTGCTCAAGTGCCATGTCATCAGAGAGGCCCCAATACAATCTAGATATACAGTCTAAAATCATGCCTTCTGGACACGTCCATCTTCACATCCTGATTTCCTGGTCATCAGAGCCTTTATCACTATTTGTCACTTTAATAAATACCTACTTGCTTATTTCTTATATTCTGATTTCTCTCCTGGAGGGTAAGATCCAGGAGGACAAGGATGCAGTTTTGTTTCCCAATGTCTCCTCACTCTGATTAGTGTCTATTTCCATAGATAGTCTATGAGATGGAAGAAACATGCCTACATGTTCACAGCTGCACCTTTAGGAACAAGCATAGTACTCGAAAAAAAAAAAAGAAAGAAAGAAATAATCCACAATGTGAGAGGTGCGAGTTAGGTGTTGCGTGCATGCGTTTTCAGTCCCTTTGTTCGTGTCTGACTCTTCTGAGACCCCGTGGACTGTAGCCCACCAGGTTCCTCTGTCCATGGGATTCTCCATGCTAGAATACTGGAGTGGGTGGCCGTGCCCTCCTCCAGGGGATCTTCCTGACCCAGGGATTGAACCCACGTCACTTATTTCTCATACATTGGCAGGAGAGTTCTTTATCACTTGCACCACCTGGGAAGACTGAGTTAGGTGTTATTTGGGGGCAAATGAGGACTGGAGCCTGGGAAATAGCATTTCTGATAGCCATGAGAAACTGCTCCAAAGATGTGTGTATGAGGGGGGTCAGTATTTATGTGATTTTGATGAAGGGGAACACATGTAATCAAGCACTTAATTTTCCAAAAGGTGTCTGCTAGTCTACTGAAGCTTTTGCTAGTCGTGAGGAGCCATCATCACCATGAAGGGTTTTGGTGTTTTTCTAGATTGGAGGAGATATAAGAATCAGGCTCATAAAATCTTCTCCTGAAAATATCTGACTATCTGAAGACCTGTTCTGGCAGTCTTCCCAGAGCACAGAGTACCTTGCTCCTGCTCTCCACCATGAACTCCTTTCAGGGGGTGTGGAAGGGCAGCAGCTGCAGCAGCAGATAATTTGATCCTTGCAGAGACTGAGGGCAAATGCCAGTGGCAATGCCAATCTGAAGGTGACAGCTCCTAGGATCGTGTCAGCCACATCCTTGGGGCTCAGTGTTAAGAGCATGACAGAAGCTGCTGGTCTGGGCCTGAGGCAGGAGATAGATGGGCCCCAGGGAGAGAGGGTGGAGTTCGTTCCCTGTGAACTGAAATTCCATAACAGTAAGAAGAAGGAGATGCTAAGCCCTGTCCAGATAAGACATAAGAGACCACATGCTTCTCATTCTGAAAGTCAAGACGATCTTCTTGACTAGAAAGCTCCTTGATAGTCAAAAGGTGAGTGATGGCACGGCGGTAGCCTCTTCAGTGGAAAATCCATCTTGGCTGAAAGATGCATGCATACATGGGAGGACCCTGAGATGCACCAAATACGGACTCAGAACCGGGCCAAGCAAGATGACCGGCCAAAGGAACCTGGAAGAAATGCCCACAAAAGTGATTCCAACTACCACAAGGGCGTGACTCCGGGCCCACCCCTGTGTCTATCCCCAGGTACTGTAGTCTTCTTTCTCCTAATTAACAGTCCACTTCTTTTCACTACTTTCCTTCTTTGTGGAAATTCTTTTCTGCAAAGCCAAAGGGCCCAGGCCCTTGTCACTGACCACTGGTCTAGTGACTAGGAATTCAGGACTCAATCATGGCCCAACCTCAATCTCCAGCCCAGAACTGAAGCCCGGCTTTAAGCCACTGCAGATCAAGGCCACAGGAGATCAGGTCTACTCAAGACTGAAAGGCAAACGGGGAACATGTCACATGTGTTTCATCTCTCCATCACATTTTATCACTACAGCACCTTCAGTGCTGGCATATGCTGTTCCCATTTCACAGATATAAACTTGAGGCCCAGAAAAATTGCTTAAGACAGGGGCATGCCTGCCCTAGAGCAGGTCCTCCAGTGACCGCTCCCATGTTCTGGGGCACCACTCCTCGGTACTGTGTATGAGGAACGGAGATCAAGAATGACTGATCACTTCCTTCCACAGAAAACTGGGGTACCCAGGAGAGGCTCCTTCTGCTAGGATAAAATGCGAATTGTGCCCAGCTCATATTTGCAACAGCAAAAGACTCTCAGAAAACCTCCAGCAATTTTCATGAGAAGAAGCATGTTTAATTCTCAGGGGGTTGTGATTCTTGAGAATAAAGACAAAGTCCAAGTTTGGAGTAATCCTCAGCCCAAAGGGAATCTGATGCATAGAAACGGAGAATTAATCCCCTGAAATGGCTGAGAAAGGAAAGATGAGTCTTGCTTTTAAAATGGATCATTACAAGTTTGATGCGCCTTTAAAAAAAAATAGCTAACACTTCAAAAAAAAAAAAAAATTTAAAAAAATGTGCTGTAGTCTATGGCAGCATGGAAACAAGAGTGCCCTTCTTTGGCAAAGATAACCCAGAAAGGATGAAAGAAGGGAGAAAAGAAAGGATGAGAGACATGTTTCATTTCAGGAGAGAGAATGGGAAACTGAATTATCCAGATAATTATCTCAGTCTATACTCCACTTCTTCAACATGGAATGAGCTTCACTGAGACCATCTTGCTTTAACAACTGCTGTGCATAATTTAGGGGGAAAAAAATCTACTAATGACCCTCCATTCAAAAGGTTTTAGAAGGAGCAGTGGGTGGCATATTTAAATGATAATGAAATACCACCAGGCTAGGGGAAGACACAGATTACCTAACAGGCAGAGTTCTCTCCATTAATAATGACTTTTAGAGTAAGAATGTCAGGAAATGAGAATAAGAATGAAAAGCCTTCTTTCCCTCCTGAATTTCTGATGAGAGGATCTTTCCTGGGGCGGGGTGGGGGGCTGAAGAGGAGAGGGGTATTAGACCTTGAGACAGACCAAAACTTATTTTCATATCTTTCCCCTGGAAAACGTCCCTTCTCCTCCTTAAGGGGGTTTTAAAGTAAAATCCTTATCACATAGAGAAACTCCATCACTATGAGAAGCAGTTTTGCATTGAAACCCACCATGGTTGTCTTCTATAGAGAAGAGAAAAACTTCAGGAGAATTCTAAAGCTACAAAAGTTTGCAGATGTTCTGTATTCAAAGCACTGGATTTCATCAGATTTCTCATTAGAAACAAGTGTCCCCATCAATTCAGGATAAAGCGTTCCTCTCACACCTGATGAATACAAAATGTCAAGGTGATTAGCATAGACCAGTCCAGAAGCACCGAACAGAAATGGCCCTGATAAGGTTCCTATCGCTAAATTTGAAGAAATGCACGGGAGAGATTTATCAAATATCAAAACACGCCTCTCAAAATCATTTGGGGGAATAAACATTTCATCTGAAGGAAACAGACAGGGATGTGAATTCTGAAACCAAGACTTGTACACCTAACCCGGAACGGGTGTCTATTTGATGCTCTCAGCAAAGACAAGCTGAAATCATTATCTCTTAAACAACAAGGTCTCAAAGTGACCCCTTATAAAGGAAATAGTCTTCTTCATGAATACGCACACGGGAAAGCATGGGATTCCTCATTCTCTCCTGTCTTTAGCCTGTCTCCGATTTATGGCATCGCCGCCTGCGGGTTTCAGCTCTGGTTTATTTATATCTGTCCATCTCCCTGGTGCAAGCCCTAGTCCAGACCATCCCGCCCATCATCTCTCACCAGCATCCTGGCAAGAGCTTCCCCACAGGTGTCCCCACACTGCAGACCTGATTCACAGCCTCACCCCCCACACAGAGCAGGCCGATCCTCTAAAACGCAAACAGATCACCATCACTCCATCCCCAGGAAGGCTTTGATCACTTCTGAATCCCAGTCCTCTTCAAACCCAGCACAACATCCTTAATGTGCCCCAAGGTCAGGAGAATCATGCTTCCCAGCCAAGCCCCCCACCCCCACCACCACCAAAGGCTTCCATATCCTAACTCCCAGAACCTGTGAATATTTTTATGTTTCTCATGGCAAAGGGGATTAAGGCTGCACACAGAATTAAGGTTGCTAATCAGTTGACTTTAAGATGCACAGCTTATTCTGGATTTTCTAGGTGGGTTTCCTGCAATCACAAGAAACTGTAAAAGGAGAAGAGAGATACAGCGTGAGTCAGTGTCAGGGTGATTTGATGTGAAAAAGACTCAGCCCTCCATCGCTGGCTCTAAAGGTGGGAGAGGGCCAGGAGCAAAGGCATGCAGGCAGTCTGCAGCAGCTGGGAAAAGGCAACACAACAGACCCTACCTCCAGAGCCTCTGGGAGAAACACAGCCTGCTAAGACCTCGATTTCAGCCCAGACTTCTGACCTCCAGGGTTTCGCTGGTGGCTGAGACGGTAAAGAACCCACCTGCAAATGCAGGAGACCTGGGTTCAACCCTTGGGTTAGGAAGATCCCCTAGAGGAGGCCATGGCAACCCACTCCAGTATTCTTACCTGGAGAATCCCATGGACAGAGGAACCTGGTGGGCTACAGTCCATAGGGTCACACAGAGTCAGACACAACTGAGTGACTATTCTTCTGACCTCCAGAAGTGTAAGATAATAAGCTGGTGCTGTTTTAAGGTTGGTGATAATTTGTTATATCAGCAGTAGTGAGTCAGGAGGTAGATGCCCCCACTCCCCAAGGGTGAGAAATTGGAGTTCTTTATAGTAGACAGAAACTGCAGGATATTAACTGCAGAACAATCAAGAGCAAGTAGGCTGGGCTCTGCCAAGATTAAAGGTTAGAAACCGCATATTTGTCATTCTCAAAGTCAAGGGATTTTCTCAACTAGAAAGCTCCATGGAGGTGAAAAGGGGAGTGATGTCAAATCTTCCTGAAGGCCTCTTTGCTAGAATCCATCTTGGCTGAGAGATGCATGTGCACACGTGGGAGGGTCCTGAGATGGACCAAATACAGACTCAGAACCAGGCAAACCAAAAAGACTGGCTGAAGGAAATGCCTAATGTAAGTGATTCAAACTGCCACGAGGGTGTGACTCTGAGTCTGTCCACAAGTACTAGACTCTTTTCCTCCTAATAAACGATTTACTCGTTTCACTACTTCCTGTCTCTGTGGGAATTCTTCTCTGCAAAGCCAAGGGCCAGGGCCCTGTCCCTGACCACTGGTCTAGTGGGCAGGAAGCAGCATTCTCACTGCCTCGGCCAGATCTCAACCTCTGGCCAGGAAGAAGCCAAGTCCAGCATCAACCCACACCACATGCGCTTAGTAGGAAGTTAATACGTGCCCTCTAAGTACCAAACGAGGCTGGACATTGCCCAGTTCTGCAGCTGCATTTTGCACCACTTTCCGTTCACCCCTCACCCCTCTTCTTGTGGGTTTTCTCAGGCTCCTGCGCGCAGTGCCCCAAAGATGCTGGACTGCCCCCTCGAATGGTCTTCTCTCCCAGCCTGGTCCTGCTCAGACCTCAGAGATGGGTGAGTGATCTCTGACTTTCCCACAACACTCAACCTTCCTGAGTCCTCTCGTGGATTCAATGCCCATTTCATGATCCCATAGCACCTATAACACCCATCATACTTGTTGGCACTTCTTCAAGTCCAGAGCGTTGGACCCATCCTAGCTATCACATCATGTGCCTGGTTTTAGTGCGGAAGTCCCACCTCTCAGGAAAGCCTTTGATTCGGGGAAATCTGGGGTGTCTGATCACCTTATCAAGCCTGCCTTCCTCAGCAGCACATGGTGTGGCATACAGTAGGCGCTCGATAAAACATAAATGCATCAATAGACTTAGCTTTCCATCACCTTCTACTGCATGAGCACGTGTTTCTAGTATATTCCTCCCACTCTTGTGCTTCTCTTTCATCATCTACATCTATTCCAGTGACTACATTCTGTGCATCACCCGATTCTGTGATTAAGCCCGTCCCACGAAGGCTATGACGGCACACACCACGCTTCCCAGCTGATTTCCGTCATTTTCCTGTGTGATGAGATAGGTTCTTCACTCAGTCATTCAGCGAAGCAAATCTTTATCATATACCTACGTCCAAAGCAAATGTTAAATGCTTTTGGATAAATTTCTGTAGTGTTTGAAATGTTCTGCACTCGCAAAAAGAAACATAAATTATGATAATGGTATCAACTTAGAAAAGTTGGTTCTTTGGAGAAGAATGAACTTTTTTGGGTCTCTTGGGTGCTATTCTGTATCTTAAAAGAGGGATAAGTTCAGAATTATGTGGCCAGGTATTCTCTATTGGGGATTTCTAACCTTTGAAGCACTCTTTCTCTTAAAAAAAAAAAAAAGAACTTAAGTTTCACCCAGAGACCAAGTTTAAAAAAAATTTTTTTTGGTCCTAATGTTCAAATTGTATGAAAATTAGCCTTGGCTTTATCTATACAAGGCTGTGGTTTTAAAATGTTAACAAAAATCATGTTGTGTGCCTATTCAAAATTGAGATTCTTATCCAGGAACACCTCTAGAGTTTTTGCTTTAAAATCTGCAAAGTGGTATTCTAGTTAAGTAGCTTCAAGGATTACCATAGACAGCACCTTAATAAACCTTAATGTGTGGAAAGTTCCTAAAGTAGTAATATGCTATAAATGATAGGTAATATTGATATAATCCCTTTAAAAGCTTATAATTATGGAGCAAATATGCATGTATATGTTTATGGATTGGAGGAAGAAGGCATTCAAGGATGGTGGGGGATGGGACTTTCCTGGTGGTCCAGTGATTAAGACTTCACCTTCCAATGCAGGGAATGCAGGTTCGATTTCTCGTCAGGGAGCTGAGATCACATATGTCTTGTGGCCAAAAAGTCAAAAACATAAAACAGAAGCAACATTGTAATAAATTCAATAAAGACTTTTAAAATGGTCCACACTAAAAAAAAAAAAATCTTAAAACAGGAAGGGATAGAGATAATAAAACATTCATAAAATATTATACTTAATGGCAAAGGACAAAATCTTGTTATTGTCACTGCCAGATTGCTATTGTTCAGTTGCTAAGTCCTGTCAGATTCTTTGCAATCCCATGGTCTGCAGCACGCCAGCCTCCCCTGTCCTTAACTGTCTTCTGGAGTTTGCTCAAACTCATGTCCATTGAGTCAGTGATGCCATCCAGCGATCTCATCCTCTGTCGTCCCCTTCTCCTCCTGCCCTCGATCTTTCCAAGCATCAGGGTCTTTTCCAATGAGTCAACTCTTTGCATCAGGTGGCCAAGGTACTGGACCTTCAGCTTCAGCATCAGTCCTTCTAATGAATATTCAGGATTGATTTCTTGTAGGACTGGTTTGATCTCCTTAATCTCTAAGGGACTCTCAAGAGCCTTCTCCAGAATACAGACTTCCTGGATGAAAGTGTCTAGTGTTGCCTAGAACTCATACAGCATAAAAACAAAGTGTGAGAATTAAAATCATCCTTTCCTGACCCATTTAGTGAGTTGGCATGAATTAGGATTGAGATAAGAGCCCACTGCCTTCCTGATAAGCACTGATTGGTTCCCAGAGGATGCTGGCCCACCAAGAAGACAAACAGATGCCTCTGTAGGGATATTCGAAAGGAAAGACATCCTCTTAGTGCAGGACCCTTTTGCTATGCTGGTCTCTGCTAGAGCTCCTTTAAATTACCTTTCACAGAGATGGTCTTGTAAAGATGCATAATGCCAAGTGATTGTTCAGTCCTTTCTAAGACATGTATTTATCAGAGACAAAGTAGAGACAGCAAGCGGTCCTGGGTGTCTTACAACGTGTGTAAGACATGTGTCCTTTTAGACTGTACGCCTGCCTCTGCTGGGCTGCACAGGGCAGAGTGCTCCACACTCTGTTCCACGCTCTGCCCCACACTCTGCTCCACGCTCTGCTCCACGCTCTGCTCCACACTCTGTGTAGAAAGCAACCTCTGCCACTACACAAGCACCCCAGAGCACAGTGAGCACACCACTGGCTCCAGCGCCCCCTGCTGTCTGCCCTGACCCCTAGCTACTGACCCAAGAGGCACAGCGTAGAAGGCCCGTATCCCTTGCAGCTATTTCAGACTCCCTGAGTGCTTACCCGCTACCCACTCTGCTAAGAGACTGGCTTCTGAATCACTGGTTCTCAGCCATCTGTACCCTGTAACCTCTGTATGATCTTGACTCTCTCGGCCTGCAATGTAGTTTCTTATCCTCATTCTATCATTCATTCATATTTCAGGTTTGCTTCAGGTTGGGTCGCCCTGGTACGACCCTGGCTTTTCACAAAAAAATGGGCAGTGATTCATATCTCTCACCCCAGATTCCCTTTCCAGAAACTATCCCTGTCGGAAAAGCAGGACATGGACAAGACTTGGCATCACCATCTTCGACTCTAAATGCACCACTAAGAAGACAATTAGACATTGTAGGGGCATACTTTTTCGCTATTTTGGGGAGGGAAATAAGGGGGACCAATGTGGCTCAGGGAATACTTCTTGGGAAAACCTAAGTTCATAATATATATATATATATATATATATATATATAAATATAGAGCATTTCTAGACTAGCCTCATGGAAAGAAATTGTTGAGTAATAAAAACTACTCTAAATCTTTACGTTTCCCCCCCAAAATGGGTTAGATTGAAAAATGCTTTTCTCAATGCAATTTTACATTCCTCTAAGATAGGGAGTGTGTTAGAAGCAGCCCTTAATCACGAAAGAAAATAGGAAGAGTAATTTGCATGTAGTAGACTTTCAATAAATGGTATTTACTGAATCTGATGTTTATCAGATATGATATAACTCTAGCTAGGATCCAAGCAGCCTGGAAGTGTTTGTTCTAGATCAATTGCGCCCCTGGGCTAAGGAACGTCCCATGTCTTTCCTGTCCTTCTCCTGCAGCTAGACATCTGGTCTTGCTTGGATCGCTACCTTCCATCAGCATGGTGCCTTCTGCTGTGAAAACCGCTGTGACATCTGCTGCGTAATATGATTCTCACACCAGCCCTTTAGGGAACCTTAAGGCTTTCCCAGATGAGGAGACTGAGGCCGAGGGAAGTTTGGAATTGGCAAAGAGCTCGCAGATAGTGCGTGCCAAGGCTAGAGCTGAAGGACCAGTTTTAGACTCAAAATCCAGCCCATATTCAGATAATAAATCCAGGTCTCCCTACAGAACTTCACAATGTACTGTCTCTTAGGAGCTCCAAAGGATAATTCCAGCTCTGACACTTACCACCTATGGGTTTTGACTTCTCTGACCCAGTGTCCCTATCAGCAAGAGGGACTAAAGATCAGTAACAGTTACTTCCTTCTGATTTGTTGATCCATCTTCTGGATGAAAAAGTCCAAGCTCAGAGAGGACCAGAAGCTGCTAACCAATTGATTCTAGTTTCAAAGATGGCTGCTTGAGTCTGCAGCCCATCAGCTCTGCTCCCCTGGATCCCTGCTTCCCTCACCTGCCACTGATGCTTATTATACACCTAGAAAATAATAGATGTGCAAAATATCACATGACCTTCCCAGACTGCCTTACTCTCCCTCCGTGCCCCCTGCCCCAGCAATCATAATTTCATTTTCCTGGGCAGGTTATGTGCACGCTGCTATATTCAAAATGGATAACCAACAAGGACCTATTGTTTAACATTTGCAACTCTCCTCAGTGTTATGTGGCAGCCTGGATGGGAGGAGGGCTTAGGGGAGAATGGATACATATATATTTACTGAGTCCCTCCGATGTTCACTTGAAACTGCCACAGCATTGTTAATTGGCTAGGTGGTTGTTCAACGCTCAATAGCGTCAACTCTTTGCAACCCCATGGACTGTAGCTCACCAGGCTCCTCTGTCCGTGGGATTCTCCAGTCAAGAATACTGGAGTGGGTTGCGATTCCCTTCTCCAAGGGTCCTTCCTGACCCAGGGATCTAACCCAGGTCTCCTGTATTGCAGGTGGATTCTTTACCGTCTGAGTCACCAGGGAAGCCCGTTAATTAGCTATACTCCAGTACAAAAGAAAAAGTGTGATAAAAAAAATGTATCATAAGGCAGGTTATACGGTTTTATGATATATTTTTCATTTCTAACTGTTTTAAAATTTCAAATTCACTACATTTTTATTATGATTAAGAGGGGTGGTTAAGCAAACGTCAGTCTCCCTAGACACATTTACCAACGGCACATCTCAACAACTTCCTCCCCTCCCTGGCTCTGTTCTCTGATCAAGCATCTGCTTAGAGAGACTCAGGAAGAACACAGCAGCACACAGTGCCAAGACCTTCCACCTGGGACCCATCCACATTCAGAAATGAGAGCAGCAGCTTCAAAGCCGCCGCATTCCATTCTAAATCGCCTTTCCCCAGGATGAATGGAATCAAGTCTGCCCTGTGTGTTGAACGATATAATCTGCAGCAGAAGCCAATAACATAAATTGATTAAACCCCATCAAACAGTATTCCCTAAACAACTCTTCCTACAATGAAACCATTGTGTTGAAAAGGAATTGGGTTAGAAATACTAATAGGTATCCCCAAGTAAACCATAGCATCCTCGTGGGGCTCTAAGATGCCATCGCTCCCCTCTGCTTGACAGTTGTAATGAAATGAAATCATCTTAATATTGAGGCACCAAGTCAAGTGGACACAGTCTCCAGAAGCAAACAGCACCCCCTGTCTCTGACCACAAGGGAAGATGCCCTGTCTCAGGTAGGATGGTGATACTTGGCTCGAGTACTACTATCCTCCCCCGACTCCTGTACACCTGGAAGACATTGCTAATCCATCACAGCACCTGCCTGCTGAGCTCAGATGCCTTCTCCTCAGCAAAACTACAGGAAGCCTCTCTTCATCAGACCTGGCAAGCGAGAAGAAATCTATGTGCCCGCCCTCTGTCTAAAGTTTGATTTCACTAAGCCTAGATACGAATCTCCCTACAAGTCAATCCAGATACTCAGATTCGAGAGTGCCAAAATCCATGGGATGTTGAGCCTTACTTCTCAGTAGAGCACGACCACTCTGGCCTATTCAGTTGACTGTTACTAAAACAACTTGTCTCGAGTGGCGGATGAGTTCTCCTTGTCCTGCTCAGCTCCGTGAGCCAGGTTTTTCAATAACCCTAAAGTAATACTTGCATTTCCTCTCCAAGTTCTTATTTCCTTCTTTAATCAAGGCAAATCTATTCAACTGTTAAAATCCATCTCTAGAAAAATCCTTCTGAGTCCAACCATTCCATTTCCGACCCCATCACTGTAAAGATAAAAGTAATTTTAATTCACTTAAATTGTTCTTTAACCCTCAGGGTATAAAGTAGTTATGTCCTTCTGATGGTTAATGAAAGGTGGTTTTCTTTTCTTTTGCCAGTAAATGAGGAGATAGAGAATCATCTAGTGATATGATAAATCACTTTTCTATTAATTGGTAAATAATGAAACTGTCAGGTGATATGCAGGTTCCTAAGAAAAATGCTCTGTGATTCTAAGCATTTATTTATAAAATGTGTTTTAGAAATCAAGTTATAATGCCTATGAGATATGTTTAAATATACATCACCAATCTTAAACTTAATGAACACTATTTCAAAAATTCAACTGAATAAACATTAACAATTTTATTGGCTTTATCCAACAATTCATGAATTGGACAGCATTCAATCAAGCAGACAGAAAGGAGCTCTGAAAAGCTGTACAAGATGAAAGATTTTTATAGGCAGAAGGGAGCTGGAACAAGGCAGCTATATTCGGCAAAAAAGGGATTGTTTATTGCAAGGTTATTTTCCTTTAGGGGATAGCAGTCTATTGGGCAGATAACCAATGTTGATCAGGCAATTTCTGACTGACTTGTTTTAAGATTTTATTTCTGAGAAACCTGAAGCTTAGTATCAGTGACTTCTGTTGTCTTATTTTCAACACAGCATGTAAGAAAATATCTATATTTTTTTAAATAAAAACTTTAAGAGTATTCAGTTGTGTAGAAATTACGAGTGCATCCTACAGAGAGAATTCTGAAAACAAGAATGAAAAGCTAGCAAAGGGTGGGACAAATGATAGAAATGATTGTAAGGTAAAAGAGAAGTTAGGATGATAAGGAGAAATGTTTAAAAAGGAACTGAATTCACCAAAAGACTAGAAATGGAGAAATCTTGTGTATCAGATTCAAAAAACCAAAACAAAACAAAAAAAACCTTCAACATGCAAGATGTACGGGAAAGATGTATTAGGATCCTGAGAATGTCAGTGTAAAACACGGATGTCAGAAATGGAATATAACGAAGACTTCAGTATGATTTCAGCTACTAAGATCTACTATTAGTAGAAAGGCCCATGCTTTGCAAAACGGCAGCTAATATAAAACTTGCATAAGCCCCATACCTTTGATGTAATGGAGAGAAGTGTGCACCGTCAGGAAAATCTTCGTTGCTGTTGTGCGGTCGCCAAGTCACGTTCAAGTCTTTGCGACTCCATGGACTACAGCATGCCAGGCTTCCCTGTCTTTTGCTATTTCCCAGAGTTTGCTTAAATTCATGTCCACTGAGTTGGTGATGCCATTCAGCCATGTCATCCCCTGTCATTGCTTTCTCCTCCTGCCCTCAATCTTTCCCAGCGTCAGAGTCTTATCCAGTGGGTCAACTCTTCACCATCAGATGGCCAAACTATTGGAGTTTTAGCCTCAGCTTCATCTTTAGCTTCATCAGTCCTTCCAATGAATATTCAAGGTTGATTTCCTTTAGGATTGACTGGCTTGATCTCCTTGTAGTCCAAGTGGCTCTTAAGAGTCTTTGCCAACACCACAATTCAAAAGCACCCATACTTCAGCTCTCAGCCTTCTTTATGGTCGAACTCTCACATCCATACATGGAAAAACCACAGCTTCGATTATGCAGAACTTTGTAGGCAAAGTGACGTCTCTGCTTTTTAAAACGCTATCTAGATTAGTCATAGCTTTCCTTCCAAAGAGCAAGTGTCTTTGAATATTATGACTGCAGTCACCATCCACAGTGATTTTGGAGCCCAAGAAAAGAAAAACCATCACTGCTTCCAGTTGTTTTTTTTTCCCCTTCTATTTGCTATGATGTGATGGGACTGGATGCCTTATCTTTATGGTTTTTTCAACACCTATTTAGTTTTCTAGTCCATGTCAAGGTTTATGCTGACTTACTCTACTCTAAACATGTAGATATTTAAAATAATTTGCTAAAATAGTAGACTTTAAAAAAGTCTAGTGAAGGGCATTTTGTTCACTTGCCTACATGGCACAATACCACCAGTGTAGCCCTGAAGAACCCTAACCAACCTGTGTGTGTGTGTGTGTGTGTGTGTGTGTGCAGTCTGTGTGTGTCTCTGCGCATGCAATGGCATTCCATGATGTCCTATGAACATTTCATAAAGGAGAGATTTGATGTTCAGAGAGGTTAAGTAAATTAATCATAGTCACAGAGTCATATAGTCAAAGCTGTAACAGTGCTACCTATTAATACAGCTTATAATTGCTACTCAGCCTTTCTAATATATGCTTGAAGCATCCTCCTGTTTTGAAATCGTGACTTCCCATGGAGAATATAAAGACTTATTTATGTCCTGCTATTATTTTCCCCTTTGTTTGGCTAAAATGCCTCACACAGTGACAGGTACATAATAAGCACTCAGTAAATTCACATTGATTGAATTTAGCTCTTCCCGCCTCATACGCTGCCGTAAAAGTCTCTTAATGTTGCTTTCATTTTCATAGCTATGGATTCAATTATTCTTCCTCAAATCTGAAAGGAAACCGGTCACCCCTCCTCCTAGGCATCCACATATTAGTGGTGTCTTCAGTCTTCTTCCATTTACATCTGGCTAAACCAATTACCTCCCACCACCTCACATCCCACTGGTGCTCCACAAACTGCTGAGACGGCTGAGCTCCTGCAGGCGTGCCTGGTATCTGTTCAGCAGTCCGCTGTAACACAGGTGACAGAATGATTAAGAATGTCAGCCCTCAGCGCATGAGGAACTTATGTAAAAGCAAATGGTGTCATCCGAGGTAAACAGCAGCAAAGGGAAACGAGGGAGCCCACAGGGCTGCCTCCAAGCAAACTTTAATAGGTAAGAAAGAGCTATCTGCCTATTCCTGGAGCAATACAGAAAATCACAAAACAAAACAAAAACAGCCTTGTGGCTTCTATAGGGCTTAGAACACAGTGGCACTGCTCACTGATGCACTGAAAAATGAGCAAGAGGATTTTACGCAACATGGAACAGACGATGGTGATGGCTGGGCGATGGCTGGATGGATGAAGTAAGGATGGATGGACGGTATGGCGATGGATAGATGGAGGGAGGGGTGGATGGGTGGATGAAGGAAGGATGGATGGATGGTATGGTGGATGGATAGATGGAGGGAGGGGTGGGTGGGCGGATGAAGGATGGATGGATGGATGGAAGGATGGATGGATGGCATGGTGGATGGATAGATGGAGGGAGGGATGGGTGGGTGGATAAAGGAAGGAAGGATGGATGGATGGAAGGATGGATGGATGGTCTTGTGGATGAATGGATGGATGGATGGAGGCAGGTTGAGTGGATGGGTGGGTGGTAAATGGGAGGATGGGTAAATGGATGGAGGGGGGTTAAGTGGGCGGGCAGGTGGGTGGTGGATGGGTGGACAGATAGATGAATTGATACAGGGTTGAGTGGATGAGTGGGTAGGTGGATAGATGGATGGATGGATGGATGGATAGATGGATTGAGACAGGGTTGGGGGGATGAGTGGGTGGATGGATGGATGGATGGATAGATGGACTGAGACAGGGTTGGGGGGATGAGTGGGTGGATGGATGGATGGATGGATGGATACATGGGTTGAGACAGGGTTGGGGGGATGAGTGGATGGATGGAGGGATGAAGGGTAGGTAGATGAAGGAAGGATGGACGGATAGGATGGGTGGTATGGTAGTCGAGTAGATGGATGGATGGAGGGAGACAGAGAGGTTGGGGGGATGTGTGGGTGGGTGGATGAATGGATGGATAGACGCACCCATACCTACATAGACAGGCAAATAGGTAGACAAGCAAGTAGAGAGGATCCTTGACATTTTTCTCACGCCACAGCCACAACCCCACAGCAAGCCAATGTCAGCTCTCTCTCTGACTATTCTAACATACCTCGTGTCTGCTATCCTCGCTTCCACTTTGCCTCCATCCAAGACAACTTCAATACCGTAGAAATATTTTTAAAAGCACAAGTATGATCATGTTCCTTCCTTTCCAGATCTTTTAATGGCTGATCCTGGCACTTAGAATAAAACCTGAAATCTGTACTTTGATGGATCTCTCTCCCTGTCCACTCATCCAATACTATCAAATGCCCCCATTATAGCACTCCCTTCCCACATCTTCTTTTAATTCTTCAAAAGTCCTAACTGTCTTGCCCTACCTACCCAGAGACTTTTCCCTAGAATGTTTCAACTTGAATATCAATTCCTTGATCTCAAATTAAGTTACCATACTCTGCACCTGTGTGTGTGCTTAGCTGCTCAGACCTGCCCAACTCTTTGCGACCCCAGGGACTGAAACCCACCAGGCTCCTCTGTCCGTGGAATTTTCCAGAGAGTAATATTAGAGTGGGTTGCCATTTCCTACTCCAAGGGATCATCCCTGATGAGGGATCAAACCTTTGTCTCCTGCATCTCCGGCACTGGCAGGAGGATTCTCTACCACTGAGTCACCTGGGAAGCCCACCACATTCTGCCCAGGTTCTTATAACATGCTGTGTATTTACCTCACAGAATATATGTTGATTTGTATGACTGTTTGTCTAATATTTGCTTCTTCTGGAGAACTATAATCCCCAAGGATTTGGGAACGTGCCTGTCTTGTTTATCACTCTGTCCCCAGCAGCTAGAACCATGCCTGGCATAGAAGGGGATTCAATGCGTATTTGTCCAGGGCATGAAAGCAAGGCTGTAGCTGCCTGCCAGATACAGTGAGAGGGCAATTCCTATTGGGAAGAGACAAGGACGAGGATCACAGGGACAGTGGGGAACCAGTTCTGACGCCTCACCTTTGACCACATCCCTGATCAAAGCTCTCACAGGGAGGATGGAGGGCTTGACACGTACCGTACCATCCGCAGCTCTGAGCTCAGCACCGTGAGGACTGCTGAAGAAGGATGCAAAGATGTACAAGCCTTCTCAGGAGCTCTGTGCAGGGGTGGCACTGCTTGGCTGTTCAAAGTCACGTTTGCAGAGTCAGCCTTAAGAAAAGAGCTTGTAACTGGACCTGAGACAGCGGCCACCATGTGGAAGCGGGACCCTGTGCTCTGAATAACAAGGTCTTTTTTACTTTAGACTGAGATAGACATAATCTTTCTTCACTTCCTCAGTCTCATAATTCTGTATTAAAATAACTGTGAACACACCTATGAATATTCATAGTGTTAAACTATATACATGTACACGCGTGCTGAGTCTTGTTTGACGCTTTTGCAAGCCCATGGACGGTAGCCCACTAGGTTCCTCTGTCCATGGGATTATCCAGGCAAGAATACTGGTTTGGGTTGCCATTTCCTTCTCCAGGAGATCTTCCCACCCCAGGGACTGAACCCCTGTATACCACTGTCTACCCATTCTCCAACATTGCAGGCTAACTCTTTATCCACATGTATATTATACACATGTGGTGGTGGTTTAGTCAATAAGTCATGTCTGACTCTTGCGACCCCATGGACTGTCACCTGGCAGGGTCCTCTGTCCATGGGATTTCCCAGGCAAGCATATGATTGTATAAAAGCCAATTCACTGGAAAAGACCCTGATGCTGGGAAAGATTGAGGGCAGGAGGTGACAGAGGATGAGATGATTGGATGGCATCACTGACTCAATGGACATGAGTTTGAGCAAGCTCCAGGAGATAGTGAAGGACAAGGAAGCCTGGCCTGCTGCAGCCCATGGGACAGAAAAGAGTCGATGCAACTGAGAGACTGAACAAAAACAACAAGTACTACATATAAAATCTCAAAGGGACAATTCAGTTCCTTGCGGGTCAGTCCTTCACCTTTTTTTTTTTTTTTAATTGTTGTTCTCAGCACTGAACTTCAGTTGCAACCCAGTGAAAACATTGATGGGAGAATCAAGCCACTTTGGGTCTACAGTAAATCCCCTCCATACAAGTTCCATTCCAAGAGCATGTTCATGAGTCAAATGTGCTTGTAAGTCCACAAAGGTAGCCTACTTACTCAGCTAACACAATCAGCTACATAGTACTGTACTGTAATAGGTTTATAATACTTTTCACACAAATAGCACATCAACAAATGCAAGAAAGAAAGAAAACATTTTCAATCTCATAGGACGGTACGTTGAAAAGTACAGTAGCATAGTACAGCAGCTGGCATCCAGGGGCTGGCATCAAGTGAACAGGCAAGAAGAGGTACGGACTGGGGCAGGGAGAGAAGGCGGGAGATGGGAGAGCTGACGGGTCACCAGCAATAGGAGATGGAGGACAAGCTGCTCTTTTGCTCACATCTGGCGTTGATGGCATAGGTTTTGGTTCCTTGCTGGAATGAGACGCATGTTCATATCTTTGGAAGTTCTCAACTTGAGGATTTATATGTAGGGGACTTACTGTACAAGCATGTTGAGCAACACAAGGACTTAGGCCTGGGGCTCTAGGTGGACCTACTTGCCTCAACTATCAAGACTCTCTATTCAATGCAACGTCCCTGGTAACCACAGACCATGCGTCAGTTTCCATGTTCACCGTGTAGCATACATCACGTTTCTCATTCTTTCTTTGCATGGAGAGGAAGAGGAAGAGAAAGGAAAGCTCCACAAAATTTTATCTTTAATCATACCAGTCATCAATGTCACCTACACTATAGAGAATAAAAAAAAAACCTAGATGCTCCAGGAGATGGTGAAAGACAGGCAAGCTGGGGGTGCTGCAGTCCATGAGGTCGCAAAGAGTCAGACACAACTTAGAGACTGAACAACAGGAATAAGGTATTACTGAGATATTCAGGCGCCACAAGCCTCCAACCTCTGTTGCAGCCAAAACTCCTTGCCACGATTTCTTGACTAAAATCCTCAGCCCTGTTTGCACTTTGGATCCAGGGTCCTACCCACAGAAAGGACTTAGTATACAGTGGTCAAGAGTGTGGACTCCAGAGTTGAGATGGCCAGAGTCCAGCCCAGCCCCTCCACTTTCTGACCCTCTGAGTATGAGCAGCCCACGTAACCCATTCAAGGGTCGGTTTCCCCATCTGCAAAACTGCAGGCATTAGCAGGACCCATCTCACAGGTCCTCCTGTGGATGGAAGAAGGCACAGCGCTTCGTGCTCAAAGCTTAGCCCAAGGCCTGGTGTGGGGGCAGATATCTTGCACCCATTGCCATCTTTGGAATGGCTGAGGACAACATCGGTTCTGCTCGGCACGGACCCAGACAGGAACGCATCACTTCAGGAAACGTCTATATAAAGCTCACTCTCAGAAACTTTTTTTTTTTTTTTAATTTGGCTGCACAGTGCAGTAGGCAGGCTCTTAGTTCCCTGACCAGGGATTGAACCTGTGCCCCCTGCATTGGGAGCCTGGAGTCTTAACCATTGGACTACCAGGGAAGACCCTCAAAAGCATTTTAAATGTAAGTGTTTGGAAGCGAAAGGTTAGTTTCACTCTTGGGAGTCACCGAACAGGCACACAGAGTGAACGATTGGATTATGACAAGGCAAACGACTTCACACTGATCTCTAGTCTGGGCCACATGAGGGCCCTCCCCTCAAATGTGGTCGCATCCCCACCCACTTGCTGGTTCTGTCCGCTGCCTCAGTTCTTCCATCTTCTTGCCCTTCAGAACCACAACAAGGTCACCCCCAACTGAAACAGAGCAATGTTTTCATTTTTGTTTCAATTTACTTTTTTTTTCTTCCTATCTCTTTCTTTATTTAGATTTCTGGTCATGCTGTGCAGCATGTGGGATCATAGTTCCTTACCCAGGGATCAAACCCGTTACCCCCTGCTTTGGTAGCACAGAGTCTTAACCACTGGTCAACCAGGGAAGTCCCAACAGAACGGAGTTTTTGCTACTCTCTTCTGCTGAGCTGACTGCCGCCAAGATTCTGTTCTCAGCATCCTATTCTCCATCCCAGTGGCTTTCCCCAAGCAGATGCCCTCTCCTCCCCAAAAGGAATCTGCATTTAATCTTCACAAGAAACCTTTGGCCTGTGACTGTTTTCCTCATTATCGAAGAGGACATTGGGGCTGAGAAAAGTTACATAACTTTCCCAAACTTGCAGGACTGATAAATAGAGAGCCAAGATTTGAATCCCCATTTATTTGTCTTAAAGTCTGTGTTTTCCCCTCCAGGACCGCTGCTTCCTTTGCCTGAATCTAAATGAACCTAGATGACTAGATGTAACCCACTGTGTCTACGGAGCATGCACAGCCAAAAGGCTCACTGCTTCTTTAGCTAGAAGTGTGCAATTTTTATGAATTTCTACCGACAGAATTTTTCAGAGGATACCGTAGTGGATGGCTCATAAACTTAGCCTGAGAACACAATGCATACAACTGAGTTCTCATAAATGAATTTATAGATATAACAAGGATGCCTGGGACTGGTGCTGGAGAAGACCCTTGAGAGTGTCATGGATGGCAAGGAGATCAAACCAGTCCATTCTAAAGGAGAGCAACTCTGAATATTCATTGGAAGGACTGATGCTGAAGCTGAAACGCTAATACTCTGGCCACCTGATGTGAAGAGCCCACTCGTTGGGAAAGACTCTGATGCTGGGAAAGATTGAGGTCAGGAGAAGGGGATGACAGAGGATGAGAGGGTTGGATGGCATCACCAATTCAATGCACATGCATTTGAGCACACTTTGGGAGATAGTGAAGGACAGGGGAGCCTGGCGTGCTTCAGTCCATGGGGCTGCAAAGAGTCGGACATGACTGAGCGATTGAACAACACACGTGGGACTGGAGAACATGAGACCCCCAATACACTGAGTCTATAAACCCTTCTCAAGACACAGCATGACATTCAACTCAGATCAAAGGGAAAGCTTCTTTCCCTTTGACACTAGACGCATTCCCTGAGACCCTAGTCTCAGAACTGGAGTCTTGTGCCAGAATCCAGGGATCCTGAAGCTCCATCTTCCTTAGGGCTTTGCTGTTTTGGGGACCAGTGGGTTATTCCCGATCTGACTCACATTTACCACTCCATTGCCTAGCTCCTCTTAAATATTATCTGAATTCTCTTTATTTTTAGGAGACAGTACTTTTTTAAAAAAATATTCATTTTTTGGCTGCATTGAGTCTTATTGTGACACACAGAATCTTTGATCTTCATTGTCGCATGCAAGATCTTTAGATGAAACATATGAACTCTTAGTTCTGGCAGGTGGGATCTAGTTCCCTGACCAGGGATTGAACTCCTGCACTGGGAGTTTGAAGTCTTAGCCACTAGCCCACCAGGGAACTCCCTGAATCTTCTTTATGGGCTAAGAAAACATAGGCAGTTAAGAGTAGAAAACTTAAAATACAGTGAGCTGATTGTAAATTAATTGTCCATTTGTATATAAATAAAAACAAGACCTTATGCACCCAAAGTGAAAAAGATGCTCTTATCCTTTGACTGTGTAAATTCCCCTCGGGGGTACATCCCCTGGAAGTTATCCCAGGAAGAAAACTCCATAGATCCTGAGTCATTAACTCTGACAATAATAGTGTTCGTGAAAAGAATGGGAACCTCCTAGATATTTCATAATAAGGAAGCAAGGCATCATTCTGTGGATATATCATGTCACCCTGAAGACAATGATCGTGGGCAGTGACTGAGCAACTGGAAAACAAACACTCAAGCTGAAACTTGAGGGAAGAGATCCGAACACTGGTTCACAGGCCCACACTGGACCACGAATCTGGACAAGGAATGACACTGAATCGTGGGAGAGCAATTGGACTGGTCTGCGGCAGCCACGTCTATGAGAAAAACCGGGGTGCAGGTCAATCCTGTTTCCTCATCATCTTCAGAGAGTTATTTGAACACTGAGTTTCAAATGGGCATAAAGAAGGTCAGGGAGAGCCTGGAACCTGTTTGGAAGCAGAAGGTGGGCCCTTGGAGCACAGCCCCTAGGTGAGAGAGCCTGGCTTTGCATGCAAGACATGGCGAGTCCCCTTCCTGGAGTCAGAGCCGCGCCGGCTGTGGTGAGCGATCATGCTCTCGGCCATCTGCTCCAGGGCCGTGAAGGCAGTGGTGTGTCCTCCCGCCTGGACGCCAGGGAGGACACTGATCACTAGTCAATCTGCTTGAAATTGCCTCCGATGATTAGTGTGTAATGACTCAGGTAGGTCACGGCCAGGG
The DNA here is from genome assembly GCF_016772045.2 of Ovis aries. Taxonomy (NCBI): domain Eukaryota; kingdom Metazoa; phylum Chordata; class Mammalia; order Artiodactyla; family Bovidae; genus Ovis; species Ovis aries. The sequence continues at coordinate 5,791,661 of NC_056077.1, read as the reverse complement.
ACGTTTCTGTTATTAATGCATTAGCAGCTGGAAACGGGCATTGATTCTGCAGAGGGAAGCTTAGAGACTTGGTGGGGAGAGCCCAGCCTTGTTCTGTGAAAACGGTCACTTCTGGGGAGCTGGGGGGCAGTGCCCTGCAAGAGCACTGCAGGTATAGGGTGAGAGAGGGCCAGAACAAAGACCAGCCAGCTCAAAAAGAAAAAAAAAAAAATGGCTTGGACAGATGGAAAAGAAGAATTTACCTACAATGGGGATAACTGTTGACCTTGCCCACATCTGAGATGAATCTAATCATATCGCTGTCTTCTGAGCCCAACATATATGTCTCTCTGTGACTGAATGGTTTAGGATAGTTAGTAGAACTTGGAATGTTTTACTGACTTAACTTTTATCATAAATTCAGGACCCCATGTCCTTCTGTTTGCTGCAATATCCCCAGTACCCGGCAAGAATCCAAGAGAATAATTTTCTATAGTTATCTGTTCATAAATGAATGAAGGAAGAGTCAGAGTGAGGGTTCACTTTATGCCACTCTGCTAAGACCTGAGCTGCAGTGTACAACAATACAGTTTTTCCAAGATGACTCATCCTCCTTAAAAATGGGGACTGAGGTCCAGTGAATTAACCAGCTTGCCAACATGTATATACTCATGCACACACACGTCAGTCAGTGAGAGGAGATGACTTCTCAGTTATGCCATGGTTCTGAATAACAAAAATGGTAATCACGGTTATCATTTATTTAGTGCTGACTATATGCCAGGCACAGAGTTGGGGTTTCCATATTCCCATTACCCAAAGAAGAAATCCCTGGTTAACTTTCTTTAAGCTAACATCGATCAGACATTCTTAAACATAATTTTTCAATGAGTCAAGAATCTTCATTTGTCGGAATTAATTACTTGGGTTCCAAAGAAACTAGCCGCATATTTAAAACACTGTTCTGGCTACCAGCACTTGGAGAAAGTTTATCCTTCTGTGGAGCCTGCCAAAAGTTGAAAAAATCTATAGCTTCCTCCATTCCAAGAAACCACATTCCTTGTTGCTGTAACTCACTAACCAGCCATTTTACTGAAATTTTTGTTTGTCCTTTGCGATTTCCAGCCATTAACACAGGTTCACGAATACAATGTTGAATAGAAACAGCAAGTAGATCTAATCTTTAGCTTAAGTGAAGGGATTTAGCAGAAATCCCGAGTCATTGTTTTCCTTGGTCATTCAGCTGGGAACTGATGAATAATCAGGATGAATACCAAGATTTTGCCTCTTACGTGTTCAAGCCAGTATGAGAGGCTGCAGGCAAAATCTGCTTTTCTTTCTTCTAATTCTCTAAAGCAATCTCTGTGTGTGGATCAAACTTTATCAGTATCAACTTACTGTGTATGTGTGTTAGTCACTCAGTCGTGTCCAACTCTTTGTGACCCTATGGACTGTAGCCCGCCGGGCTCCTCTGTCCATGGGATTCTCCAGGCAAGAACACTGGAGTGGGTTGCCATGCCCTCCTCCAAGGGATCTTCCCAACCCAGGGATTGAACCCAGGTCTACTGCACTGCAGGCAGATTCTTTACCATCTGAGCCACCAGGGAAGCCCTATCAATTTATTAATACAGAAAACAGAAGGCAGAATATCAGAACTGCATTAGTCCCCAACGCGTCTGGTACATTTTCTTTCTTGTCCAGGAGACAAGAGGCTCATTTCTGCCCACAGGTCGGGGCGTGAAGAACCGCTGCTGGTCATAACTCAACAATCTCGGCCTTGCTGAGATAATGATACCCTTGCTCAGCCTTCTCTTCTGTGGCCTAGTTTCTGCCTTCCATGTTTGTTTACTGAATTCCAACTTGGAAGGGGCCTTAGTTACAGACGGAATGAGTGAATGAAAGTCGCTCAGTCATGTCTGACTCTTTGTGACCCCGTGGACTGTCACCAGACAGGCTCCTCTGTCCATGGAATTCTCCAAGCAAGAATACTGGAGTAGGTATCCATTCCCTTCTCCAGGGGATTTTCCTGATGCAAGGGCGGAACCCAGATCTCCCACACTGCAGGCAGATTCTTCACTGTCTGAGGCATCAAGGAAGCCCAGGTCCAGACTACTGGAGTTCAATTCCTTGCTGTTATGATTACAATTTTTAATGAGGAAACTTAAATTTGGTCAAATGTATTGTTAAGAATCACATGGGTGGGACTTCCCTAGTGGCTCAGTGGTAAAGAAGCCATCCACCAATCCAGGAGACATGGGTTCACTCCCTTGCCCCGGAAGATCCCACATGCCACGGAGCAACTAAGCCTGTGCACCACAGCCCGTGTTCTGCAGCTCATGCTCTGCAACAAGAGAAGCCACCTCAACGAGCAGCCCACACTCCATAACTAGAGAGCAGTTCCCCGTCACTGGAACTAGAGCAGCCCAGGCAGCAGTGAAGACCCAGCACAGCCAAAAAGGGGGGAAGAGGACTCACACAGTCGATTAATAACGCTGGGACATGAGTCTAGCTCTCCTGCTGTTTCAGAGATTGATCTTGAATGAGACAGGGCATAGAGGTGGATTGTAAGGGATTAGGAATGTCAGAAGAATGATTCAAAGTACAAAGAGTGTGATCATCTTTCATACCCTCAGTCTATGCAGCTCAATAATTCTTTCAAAATAGATGTGTGTCTCTCATTTGAGAGGTGTTAGGGATATAGGATATAGCAGTGGGTAAGGCAGACACAAACCATACCTTCTATATCCTCCGGCCCAATGGAGGAGACAGACAACACACAAGTGATAAACAGGATAAACAGGGGTCATGATGAGCACCATGGTAGAAATGATGGAGAAGCACAAGCCAGGTAACCCGGCAGGCTTCTCTTCTCTATCCATGGTCCTGAAATTCTACCCTCACACAAGTCTTCCTAATAACTTTCACTCTTTCTTATCTTCCCCTGCTTGAACAATACGGGAGCAGAAGGAAATGCTTGTCTTCTTGTATTTCTCTCCCTACATTCTCCTTTCTCACCTCTCATTTCCATATACTCATTAAATCAAAAATATCCCCTGGATTCCTACTCCCAGTCCTGCAGAGGGGAGACAGGGAGAGAAGGAAGAATGCCTTAGGCTTCTGCTAGGCAGCAGCTCAAGAGAGACGAGAGACCCACGTGTGAGATGTGTGAACAAGGGTGTCTGGTGGTAGCAGCTGGTTGGCCAAGTGACAATGAAAGTGAGAAGGTCAGTGAGCATCTTTTTCTTTGCCCTCTAGACCACTGGACTCCAAATAACTGGCGTGACACCCTCCTGAGGTCTGGACATGGATGAGATTGATGCTCTTGTGTTGTCCTGTTCTTGCTCTCCCTTCCCTCTTGAATTCTCAATAATGCTCGCCCTCTCCCACCCTCAGTCAGGCTGCTGACTTCTTTAACTCAAAAGAATTCCATCTCCCCGGGTAATCATCATTGCTCCTTCTCTTCCTGTTCACCCTTGCACTGTTCTCCTCTTGTCTGCTCCACTGAGCTCCAGATTCTAAAAATAAGATCACGGGGGTCACGCTTCTACACTGAAAAGAGACTTAGTATTTTCTTTCTCCTACAAAAGGGAATCAAGGAACTCAAGTAAATGGGAGAAAACTTCCTTCATCAGGAGGGTCTTCACAGAGATCATAACAGAAGTTTCTATATTAAGAGCACAAGGAAGAGACCAAGGATTGCAAATGCATGATGTTGGGAAATAAACATATTTAGAACTCAAGAGATCATCTTGCCCAATTGGAACAGACGGTATTTAGGGATCCTCTGAGAGATGGCCGGGTGTTTGGTAGGAACTAGCTTTTTGAACAAGATGATATTCATGCTTCAGGAATGTTATTCCTTCCATAAATAGAATAGAATCCAGAGGAAAGGTGGCTTCAGGCATGAGGACCAGTTAGGAAGGCAGCCATGTAAAGAAGGACTTTGTGCAGTGTGTGCCAACAAGAGGGTATGGAAGCGAGGCTTTTAGAAGGCCCAGATCAAACACTCGTCTCTCTCTTGGTGGTGGATGAGGAGGAAGACAAAGTCAGAGATGGCTAAAGCTTGAGAGTGGGGTCCCTGGGAGGAGAATGGTATCCATAGGTGAGTGAGTGGGGTCCGGTCTGATTTTCACGTTGGGAATTTGGAGTCAGAAAGGACAGCCAAAAGTAAGTGGAGAGACACAGCAGTCTGTGCTGCACATGGCCCTAGAGCCCAGTGTCGGATCTGAAGCCAAGTGTTCTGGGCCCAGCAGCAGACAAGGCAGAGGCAGACGCTTGGAAGAAGAATACTCAGCGAAAGGTGAGGACAAAAATCAGCATCAGGGTGAGCCGGACTGTTCTCTAGCCTAAGGTCAGTTCTGTCATCCTCACTTATACAACACTCCAGCAGAAGATGAGACGCACTCATGGTATCTGTTCATCCCCCCATTACTCCATGTCTTCACCCATCACTCTACCCAACAAGTACTGATTGTCTATTATGGGCATGACTACAGTCGCCACTGTGAATATAACCAGAGCTTATACATTATTTGGACTTCCGAGGTGGCCCTGGTGGTAAAGAACCTGCCTGCCAAAGCAGGAGATGTAAGAGATGTGCATTCGACCCGTGTAGGTCAGGAGGATCCCCTAGGGGAGGGCAGCCCACTCCAGTATCCTTGACTGGAGAATCCCCATGGACAGAGGAGCCTGGTGGGCTACAGTCCATAGGGTCTCAAAGAGCTGGACACAACTGAAGTTAGCACACACGTATATTATTTAATGACCAGCATGAGTCAGACACCCACCAGTTAGAATGGACACATGTCAGGGCACCAGAGGACCAGGCAGGAAGATCATTAACCCTTTAGCTCTGGATCAAGGGTCCGTGTTGGGGGGATAAGGCATATGGAATTGCAGGGGTGAAAGATGCTTAAGAGTTTGGGACAGCAGGAGCTGACCAGCCCACATCCACACTGACTTATACCAGCTGATTATCAGCCTGAGTACAAGAATGGATAACTCAGACTTTGTCCCTGTATTCGGAGGACCTCTGGTCTACAGATGCCCCACCCAGCATGGTAGGCTGTTACTAGCCACAGCATGCTGCTTAAACTTCATTTGATTAAAAACAAATAAAACTGCAGGCTCAGTTCCTCAGCAGCACTAGTGTTGATGGGCACAGGTGAAGGGCTCGATGGCAAGACCCAGCTGGTGGTTACCGTGCTGCGCGGCACAGATAAAGACTATCCTATAATCACAGGAAGTTCTACTGGATGGCACTGGACTAAAGAAAAAGACAAACGTGACAGTAACTTTTGCTCAACGAATGAATGAGTTTTAATTCTGATACAGCATGTCATGAAAGCACAATCCGACAAAAGACAGAGGTCGAAGGAAGGCTTCCACCAGAAGTTAAATTTAAAAGTTGGAAGACAGTGAAATCTACTCAAAGTTACGTGGCAGCCTGGATGGGAACGGGGTTTAGGGGAGAATGGATACATGCGTATGTATGGCTGAGTCCCTTCACGGTCCACCTGGAACTATCACACCGTCGTTAATCAGCTGTTCTCCAAAATAAAAGAAAATGTTGTTAAAATTTGTTTAAATAAAAAGATAAAAGTTGTAAGAAATTACTCGGAGGCTGAAGATCAACCGCTGACGGTGCTACAATCAGCTTTATGCAGTGTTCCTTCTAGATGCAGCTCATAAAGGGATGTGGGAACCAGATGCCTACACAGACATAGGGTCATGTGAGCTGATGGTGCTACACAGACGCAGGGTCATGTGAGCTAACCCCCTGCCTCATGTACATTGGCCAATCTGTGTCCTAAGGTTAATACAGGTGGGGAATTCGGGGAAAAAATAAACAATGAGCGATCACCAAACTTTGGAAGCAGGAAATGGACACTGATTTTCTGAAGCCAACGATATCCAACCCTGTCTCAGCCTAAAATAAGACATTAGCCGCTGCATCAGCCCAGGCATGGAGTTAGAGCTAAGAAAATTCCAACTGCAGCCATTGCTCCCTGTAAAATCCCATGAGAGGCTGGAGTGGTTTCCTGACCCCTGCAACGAGGTACCACACAAGGACCAGGCACATGGCCAAATGGACATGCCAGATCATCTCCTTTCCTGGCACCCAAGCAACCTCCCAGAATTCCACCTACATACTTGTGGGCCCTGGGAGCTGGCGGAGGTATCCACTGAGCCAGAGAAGCTATGATAACAAGAAGGCATCAGAATCTATCAGGCACGGAGGTTGGGCCACAGCTCTAAACATCCCCGATGAGAAGTTTTCCATTTCTTCCTTTTTAATTTTTTAAAAAAATTATCAGATATCTACACACTGGTTTGGAGCAGCAAATTAATATTTTTTTTTCCTCTTCTGACTGCAATTGTAGATATGAAAATACCATATCCATAGACAAATTAACATGAGTTTCTTACAACAGTGTGCTAATTATCTCAGGGACCAGAGACTCCCCCAGGTCAGAGTCTTCAGCCCCAATCTTGGAAAGGAACACGGGTTTCTTTCTGGGAAGCAGTAATTTGTATCGTGTTGAGAAGGTACAGAGAAAGGTGGAAGGGGCGTGCATGACTGGAAAACCCACACTCAACACCTTCCATCCCCCATTCCTCCCTGGCCTGCTCCTGCATCACCAAGAAGTCCAGAAGGACACTGCTTGAAACAGGAACAGCTAGGGTAACATACACACTTAACTTGGCAGCAAATAGATCGGAACAGACTGCATGCCAAACAGCCCTCTCCTTGTTTCGCTAACAAAATCTCCCCAGTTTTCAAGGGACGCTGTAGCCCGAACTTCAAAGGCATTAAAGGATAGATGTGGCATGTAGGGAATTAAACATGAAATTTCCTTTCTTATTGGGAACAAAAGCTGTGGGTCTAATCTCCTGTGTGATACAAGCTTTAGCTGATCAGGGTTACACTTAGTCATTCTGATGTGACGAGCGAGCGGCGAATACATCATCTTTCTTATTTCTTTCTTTCTCCTCCTCTTTCCCGGCTTCCTTCGCATATGCAAATGCCACAGCAGTAACAGGAGTCTTGCAACACCACTGAGGGCGAAAGAATTCTCTTTGATCAGCCTCTTCCAGGCCTGGAGTCCCACAGCCACCAATTTCTACCTGCCCCTTTATGATATTTGATGTATCAAATTAGTTTCCAGCACTCTCAGAAGTAGAATATACTAAGAAATTCTGAGACCTAGGAAGGAAGCTACATCTTGGAAAAAAATAAATATTTCTTTAAGTAAGCCTTTTTAAATTTTTATATTTATGGCTAAATTATTACAGATTTCTTCCGAACACAAGTGGCTCGCCGACAGAACTTAGGCAGAAGCAGGCTGATGGCAGAGACTTTATGGAGAATGCAGCGTCACCCCCACCACCACTCTGAATGCTAGCGTATCAGAAAAAAATAAGAGTTGGAGAAATTGGACAAAATACTGCTAACTTCACCAAAAATAAAGTCCTTGTGCGCAACGAGAAAGGCAGACGGCAGAAAGTGCTTACTTGCTAAAAACAAATGAAATTTCCAAAACATACCCCAGCATCTTAAAGTACAGAACTTCTTTTTCGCAGTCATTTTTATATAGGAGTAATACATTCTGGCTCAGAAAGAGCAAAAAGAACTGCTCTGCTCTGAAATGCCTCAAGAAATATATGGTCTCATTAACGTGTCTGCTTCCTGCCATTTCTTTTGACTTTGCAGGGTTCCAGTGACTGGGACAGGGGCATTAAGAAAAACTCAGGGAACAGAAAGAACACAGAAGCACATTTAATTTAACCCCCAGACAGTAATGGTAGGTTTAACCCATCACACCCTTCTCACGCTTCTCTGACATTCCTTCCGTTCTTTTTCAAGATACTATCCAGAAAAGCCTCTTCTCACCTCTGAACTGAATGTAGTGGCGCAAAAAAAGGAAGACACAAGCTGGCAGCAAACTGTTTGTGGGAACCCCAGGCCCGCAGAAGAGAGCTTTTCATCGCAAACACAATCAAAGCCATGGATGGCATTACATAATGACCGCTCGAAAGCAGATGCACTTACTGAATGCTGAGTCTGATCAGGGAAACTGTAAGTTCCGCTTGCATGAGTTCTCCGAGCAGTTTCCTAGGGAAAAAGAGAAGGGGAGACTTTAGTACCTAGGAACGTATTCCTGAATTGTGTCTGCATCTGTCTTGGTCATGCTAATATCTGGTTAACCGATAAAACAGGTAAACCCTAACAATGATAATGGTGATGAAGATGAAAAGGATAAAGATCAGAGCTTCAAATATTATGTTCATTGAATGCCTTCACACTCCAATCGGGAAGGCACTCCCAGTTTCTCTGTTTCAGGAGAGGAAACCAACGGTCAGACAGCTCAGTTGTACAAAGTACGCATATTGGTAGCGGAGCCTGGATTTGAACTTGGGAAACTGGGTAACAAATTTAGAACCATTCTGCTATGCTTCTAACCTCCACAGTGAACTCTGTTACAGGATGTCTTCAAGGAAAGATGGGCGGCTGATCTTTTAATGATCTTATTGTGGAATTTCCTGCATTGGAGTAGGCAGGATGAAGCCAACATTAAATTTCTTTTCAGTCTTAGAACTCAAAGATTCTGTAATGCTCAATTCCGTGACAGCAAGGGTTCCAAGTGACTTCATTTTACAATGAAGAAAACTGATATAAGGTATCCCATAAATAATATATTTTATAAACATGGCTATCATCACCTAATCAGAAGGAGCAAGATGCATTTTGATTAATATTTAAATAAACCAAATATCACCTGAACTGAAAATGGCCATTATAATATCATATAATTCAGTGAGTTTGGGGGAAAGGTCATCTTCAGCCAGAAAAATCAAGATTTACTAATCGATCTGAAAGATGTATATGGAGCCTTATATCAAAGAGAGGGGCTTCCCAGGTGGGACTACTGGTAAAGAACCTGCCTGCCAAAGCAGGGGACTCAAGAGACACAGGTTCAATCCTGGATCAGGAAGATTGCCCTGGAGTAGGTCATGGCAACCGACTCCAGTATTCTTGCCTGGAGAATCCCATGGACAGAGGGGCCTTGCGGGCTACGAGCCGGATACAACTGAAGCAACTTAGCACGCACACACAGATACAAAAAAGAGTTGGCCCTGAACTGCCCCCTCTCTGGAAGAAACTTAAGTAGCAGAGGTGGGACTGGTTTGCAGTGTCCTAGAAGCCTGACCCAATGCTCTTTCAACTACTCCTACAAAGTAGTTCTATAACTTATACCCAGACTCAATGCAATTCACACATTTCAGAGCTCAATGATGCACATTATTTACAAACATATATTTAAAATATATGCTTCCCCTTTGTAAATATGCTGAGCCATTTTTCTAACTTCACATTTAGTGAGTCCACTGACGTTGATAAATCAGAACATCTGATAACATCAAGAGGCTCCGAAATATTGCAAAGAGAGAGACCAGTGTTTGGAGAATTCTGATGGTACAGACAGCTGTGAAGGGTGAGTATGGTGGGAAAAGTGTTTATCCATCTGTAACTGAAAAGGACTCAATGGGATCTCCAAGGATACACACCCTCCACGTTCACTGCCTGCCGTTCATTTGTAGAAAAGCTCTGGTCTCCCAAGTATCCCCTGAGTCATAAAAACTTGGCTTAAGAATTGATGATTGAAAAGATATAAACATGGTGAGATCAAGGTGGAATTGGGCCAGGAGAATATAAGCAATTTAAATAGTAAATTAATCATATAGCAGTCATAGAATCTTTAGTTCCTCCCTGAAGTACCTGCTGCTGCTAAGTCACTCCAGTTGTGTCCGACTTTGTGCAACCCCATAGATGACAGCCCACCAGGCTCCTCTGTCCATGAGTTTCTCCAGGCAAGAATACTGGAGTGGGTTGCCATTTCTTTCTCCAATGCATGCATGCGTGCTAAGTTGCTTCAGTTGTGTCTGACTCTGTGCGACCCTATGGACAGCAGCCCACCAGGCTCCTCTGTCCACAAGATTCTCCAGGCAAGAACACTGGAGTGGGTTGCCAGTTCCTTCTCCACTGAAGTACCTAGATAATTGTATCTAACGCCCATTCCTAAGTTGTTTTACAGATATTAAGACCCCCACCAAATGGACAAACTTAACTACCCAATGATCATGAGTATGCACCCCCAGAGCAGCTGGAGCCTGAGAATTGATAATGTTAACCCCAGTGGCACAGCCCTGATACCTCACCATCAATCAGGGTGTGTGCACAAGCTGGTCACACACCCTGAGACTTCTTTGCCTCGCCTTACTCATACCCTTAAAAAGTCTTTCCTGAAACCCATAAGGGGAGTTTGGGTTTTCTGAGCATTAGCTGCTCTGGATTCCTTGTCCGGTGCCCACAACGGATGCTGCTCTTTCCTTCAGCACAGCCCCGTGTCAGAAGATTGGCTTTGCTGTGAGCGGGAGAGTGGGCTGAAGTTTGGTTCAGTAACACATCCATTCAGTCATCCTCCATCCTCCCTTCCTTCATTCAAGCCTCATTCCTTCCTTCCTTCCATCCAGGCACCCACCCACATTCCCGATCCTCCCTTCCCCCATCCATCCAACTACCCTTCCATCCTTCTTTCCTCCATCCATCCATCCATCTATCCATCCATCTATCCATCCCTCCATGTCTCCACTACCTACTAGCTTTGTGACCACAGATAAGTCATTTAACCTTTCTTTGTCTCAGAGAAATGGGAATAAACATAGTGTACACCTCAATGGATACAGGTTAGGAATCAAAGTTAACATTTGTAAGGCATTTACCATTGTGCCTGGCACAAAATCGATGCTGTTAAAAATTTCATTGTTATTCATTAAGCCTTTTTTAAAGCCAAGCACTGTCATTCTGGGGCCCACAGTCTAGCAGGGAAGACAGATCTTGTCAGGGATGCTGGTGAAGGCAGTGCCATGAAGTGAACGGGGCTGAGATCTCAATGATCAGAAGAACACGGCCAAAAGAGGTGGAAAGAAGAGTCAGGACTGAGGAAGTGAACAGTCAAAGCTATCGATGAACTTCTATAAATTCATAGCATGCCTAGGCTGGAGAAGTGTCTGTCTCCTAATAATAGAAATCATTGCACCAGTAGATCCTAGACAGACTGATTATAAATCCACAGATATGCTGATCACAGGTCCTTCGGGCAGGTCAACCTTCTTAAAGCCTGCCCCGCCTCCTCTCCAGTCTCCTCCTCCCTCACCTAAGGCACCCGCCCCCAACCTTTTGGGCACCTGGGACCCATTTCTTAGAAGACGATTTTTCCATGGACCTGGGTTGAGGGATGGTTTCTGGATGATTCGAGAGCATTACATTTACTGTGCACTTTATTATTATTACATCAGCTCCACCTCAGATCATCAGGTATTAGATCCTGGAGGTTGGGGACCCTTCCCCCTAAGACACTCCCTTGCACATCCTGTGATCCAGTGAAACTGAAATACTTGGAAAGACACAAGGTACAACCTGCCTCTAACGCTTTGATCACATCTTCCTTCCAGAGCTGGTCATCACCTGGCCCTTCTTGAACTCACTATTCAAAGTCCACATAAATGGAAGCTTCTCTCTGTAGCCATGACTGACTGGCCCATCCAGCTGGACTGATTTTTCCCCCAGGGTCCCATGGCCTTTTGCATATCCCTCATCTGAACAAGAATCACACACTCTTTCTAACCCCTTTAGCCTTGGGCTTTCCAGGTTGTGAACTCCTAGAGGGTGAGCACAACGTTTATAAACATTTCTTTTAAACAGTAATTATAATGAAGTGATAAAGAAGGCTGAGGGCTGAAGAATTGATGCTTTCTACTGTGGTGCCAGAGAAGACTCTTGAGAGATCCTTGGACTGCAAGGAGATCAAACCAGTCAATCCTAAAGGAAGTCAACCCTGAATATCCATTGCAAGGACTGATGCTGAAGCTGAAGCTCCAATACTTTGGCCACCCGATGCAAAGAGCCAACTCATTGAAAAAGACCCTGAAGCTGGGAAAGATTGAGGCCAGGAGGAGAAGGGGGTGGCAGAGGATGAAATTGTTAGATGGCATCACCAACTCAATAGACATGAGTTTGAGCAAATTCCAGGAGATAGTGAAGGACAGGGAAGCCTGGCATGCTGCAGACCAAGGGGTTGCAAAGAGTAGGACATGACTTAGCAACTGAACAACAGCAGCAATGACAACAACTAATTAATTATATGTTTTTGGCTGTGTTGGGTCTTCATTGTTTGGGCTTTTCTCTAGTTTCAGTGAGTGGGCTGAGCTCAGAAAGCTGAGTGCCAAAGAATTGATGCCTTTGAACTGTGGTGTTGGAGAAGACTCTTGAGAGTCCCTTGGAATGCAAGGAGATCCAACCAGTCCACCCTAAAGGAATCAGTCCTGAATGTTCATTGGAAGGACTGATGTTGAAGCTGAAACTCCAATACTTTGGCCACCTGATGCGAAGAGCTGACTCATTTGAAAAGACCCTGATGCTGGGAAAGATTGAGGGCGAGAAGAGCAGCGGATGACAGAGGATGAGATGGCTGGATGGCATCACCAACTCAATGGACATGAGTTTGAGCAAACTCCGGGAGTTGGTGATGGACAGGGAGGCCTGGCACACTGTGGTCCATGGGGTCACAAAGAGTTGGACATGATTGAGCAACTGAACTGAATTGAACTGAGTGAGTGGGGGGGCTGCTCTCTCGTTGTGGTCTGTGAGCTTCTCACTGGGGTGGCTTCTCTTGCTGAGGAGCACAGGCTTCAGTAGTGGCAGCTATGGGGCTCTGGAGCTCTGGCACAGAAGCTGTGGTGCACACAGTTAGTTGCACCACAGCATGTGGGATCTTCCCAGATCACAAATCAAACCCGTGTCATCTGCATTGGCAGGTGGATTTTTTTCTACCACTGACCCACCAAGGAAGTCCTCAAGGACAGTGTTTTATCCAGCCCAGCAGCCCTGCTGTCTGGCACAGTATGCAGCCTCTCTCCAGCTGCTCACCACACTGGGAAAGTCCAGGAAGCCCTGCCTCATTGACCCAATGTGCTAAACCCCAAGCGAGGGCACTGAACTTAACTCCAGAAAGAAGTCTTCTCTGAGCATCATGGCCGCCTATGGCGCTCCCCTACTCGGCATGCCGGGGGATAAGGTTAATTTCATATCTGTGTCAGCTTCATGCCCACACTTTTATATCTGCTTTTAATCCAACCTGCAGTTGAAATGAATTTTATACTCCCCCACCCTTGACACTAATAAGAATCTGACAAATCCTTTAGGTGGATTGTTTTATAAAAACAAAGGCTGAGAACCATTGTTACAAGGTGAGAATAGAAATGGTCATTAGCAATGGCACCAGGCAGCAGGGAATATCTAAAGACCTAAGAGTTCCAAAGCAGTGATGCAATTTAAAATAAAACAAAACTAAAGGCTGTCCTGAGTTTGCAATTACTCTTGCAGATGACGGAAAGAGCGATCTGCGACCAGGGAGAATCTTGGATCCTGGTGAAGTTGGATGGAATTTTCACAGCCCTGAGATGATGCCCCAGTTAAAGAGCTGAGAGGGAAGAAAAGGGAAAGGGCGTCGGAACAAAGTCAGGCAGAGCTGCTCACTCCGTGCATTAGCCGCGGTCACCTCTGTGCTCATCCAAATGGATGCACAGAACAGCGAACCAATTACTTCCAAGACGCTGGAGTTGATGACCCCTGGGCAGGCACTGTGGAGTTTAAGTCTAACTCAGACTCTCTCAACAGGGCTGGCTATGGCATCGCTTCTACTTCTACCGAGTCAGCCACCCCCTGCTCCATAGATTCCTGCACACGGGCAACCACGAGGGGCTCCTAGGATCTCCTGTCTCCACATTTGCCCCTCTCAGCCCCCCAGGGAGCTGAGGAGTGTTGACAAGCTACAGATAAGCCCATGTTACTTGATGGTTTAAACCCTGTATGGATGACTGCCTTTTCCATTGCTGACAAAACCCATACCTGGGGCACACAGTCTGATGGCCCACGCGGTGGGCTCCTGGCCACAGGCCCAGCCTTGTCTGTTTGTCAGCGAGCAGGCACACCCTCCTTCCAGACCCCCTTGGGTACCAACCCCAGCGACCGAGCAATTCTGGGTAACGCCTTACTCCCCACCAGCCACAGGGATGCTGTGTCTTTGACCTGGGATGCTCTTAACACCCAATTAACTCTCATTGTTATATCCTCATGGAAGCCCCTGCCCTACGGTCTCACGAGTCCATTATCCTTTCTTCAAAGTGCATCTCCCAGCTGTCATTTCACAGTGAGAGGAAAGTGCTCTTCTCATTCAAGGCGTCCTGTGTCACTGGGCAAGCGGGCTCCATGAGGGCAGGGGTTGTCACTGCGTCTGTCTCCTCACCCGTCTAACCCCAGGTCTGACCACCCCGCAGTGGGCACAGATGGCACGTGAAAAGCTCTTGCTGAAGGAAGGATGGCAGGGAGGAGGCCTAGGGGTGGAGAGGGGAGAGAAGGGAGGAAGAGAGGAAGGCAAGGAGAGAGGGAGGAAGACAGGCTTCCCCACCCAGCGGCTAACTCCAGACACACTTCCGGTGACCATCAGCTTCTCTAAGAGCTTCCTCCCTCCCCACCCATCTCTGCCTAGCTCAGTCCAGAAATCAGGTCTGATGGACCTGACTCTGGTTCCATGAGGGCTCTGACAGGATGAAACCTCACCTGAGCCGAGTTCCTTTCCTCCCAGGAATCTAGACTGCCCTGCTAAGCTTCCGCCGACTCCTAGAACTGAGAACTCGCATACTGTGGGGTCACTGTTCTCTACCACAAACCCAATAAGAACAGAAGCCACCAAGCCCCGGCACAGGAAGAACAGAGCAGAGAGGAAAACAGGCGAGGCTGGAGGGTTCTGGGAGACAGTAGGGGCTGCCTCGTGGCCAGATGACCTAGCAGTTCAGGACCTACTTGACCCTCCTGGTACTGACCACACCTCCTGTCTCAGGGCTGAGACTCACTCCTGTGCTGGGTACTGGATGTCCCCATTTTCTGAGCTACTCTGAGTGCATCTCTGTCACCTGCCAACAGAAGAGTCATGTGTCCCAAAGGGTGGCATCTCCCCCAGCTGGCGGCTTCTCAGATACAGAAGCTATATCTTGACCACACTGATGATGGCGACTGCATGCATTCTTCCCCAGCTGCTCACTGGTCCCTATCTAGACAGCATATTAAAAAGCAGAGACATTACCTTCCCAACAAAGGTCTGAATAGTCAAAGCTACAGTTTTTCCAGTAGTCATGTACGGATGTGAGAGTTGGACTATAAAGAAAGCTGAGCGCCAAAGAATTGATGCTTTTGAACTGTGGTGTTGGAGAAGACTCTTGAGAGTCCCTTGGACTGCAAGGAGATCCAACCAGTCCATCCTAAAGGAGATCAGTCCTGGACATTCATTGGAAGGACTGATGCTGAAGCTTCACTCCTTTGCCACTTGATGCAAAGAGCCAATTCATTAGAAAAGACCCTGATGCTGGGAAAGATTGAAGGCAGGAGAAGCAGGTGGCAGAGGATGAGATGGTTGGATGGCATCACCGACTCAGTGGACATGAGTTTGAGCAAACTCTGGGAGGTGGTAAAGGACAGGGAAGCCTGGCGTGCTGCAGCCCATGGGGTCTCAAAGAGTCAGACATGACTAAAGCGACTTAGCACTCACACTCATGCTGAACACGAACAAAATCCAACAGCCAATAGTTCTAAACCAAAATGGATTCCAGGGACTTCCCTGATGGTCCAGTGGCTAAGACTCCACACTCCCAATGCAGGGGGCCTGAGTTCAATCCCTGGTCAGGGAACTAGATCCCACATACGGCAACTGCAGATCCTGCATGCCGCAGTTAGACCCAGCACAGCCGAATAAACAGATACATATTTAAAAATAAATAAATAACCCCACCCCCACCCCCCACCCCCACCCAACCCATCCTCACTATGCCTTCACCCTGGCAGTTTCCCTTGCCAGGAAGTCTGTTCTCTCTTCATCTGCCTGGGAACAGAGACCTAGTCTTTACATCCTCAGGGAACCCTTGCCAAACACAGCGCAGACCTTGCCAAACTCCCGCTTCCCGCTCTCAGTATCCCTCTGAGTACTCATCACGCACCGACATTGGCGCCTCTATCTGTCTCCTTCACTGGATCCTCAGCACTTTACAACTCCAGGCCACACTTCTCCTTATTCATGAGTGATGGCATGAGGGTCATGTGGGACACTGACTCGGGTTCAAAATCAATTCTCCCATTCATTTAGATACGTAACTCTGGGCAAACTTCTTGATCGCTCCGAGTCCCTGTTTGCTTACCTACCGGAGGGTGGGAATAACCTTACTCTTCAGAGGGTTTGCGTGAGGATTACACACTGCACGTACCTGGCACCGCTAGCCAATACATGGCCATCGAGCCAGACGCCCAGCAATGATGTGCACCTGGTCAACAGCAGCCCTTCCAATAAATGATGTCACAGGTGCTTTGCAAAATGCTGCCAAATAGGTAGGATTATGCAAGTGACTCTGACGGCCGAGCCCAGGCAGTTCAACAGCCAACAGAGCATCTGGCACACAGTAGGTGTCATTTGTGCGTGTGTGCTCAGTGGCTCAGCAGTGTCCAGCTCTTTGCAACCCCATGGACTATAGCCCTCCAGGCTCCTCTGTCCAAGGGATTTCGCAGGCAAGAACACTGGAGTGGGTTGTCATTTCCTCCTCCAGGGAATCTTCCCAAGCTGGGAATCGAACCTGTGTCTCTGGTGTCTTCGGCACTGATAGGTGGATTCTTTACTGCTGCCCCAGCTGGGAAGCCCAGGTGTCATTTAAGATTTCCCAAACTAAGGAAGGAAAGGGGCTCTGCCCTTACTGATGAAACACAACTGTAGCTGCTGCTCCGAGGCTTATATTTGACCTGTCACCGTGTTTACATGCAACAAGCATCAATTAGTCTGCCTGCTGCATTTAATTTGTCTGCACACACCCCGTCCAGCAAGGGTTCAGGTACGGTATCGGCGGCTGCTTCGTGAGAAAAGGTTTCCGGTCTCCCTCCCCAGGGAATCGAACTTCTCCCAAAGCTCCAGGGACCTTCGAGAGACTAAGGATATTATGCCCCACCCGCCACCCTGCTTTGAGGCTTATTGTTGGTGTGTTTAATTTCCTGTCTTGGCCTTACAGGAGATTTCTAATGTTTGGGCTGTAGGGTATGGTCTGATTAAAAGTAATCCTCCCAATTATGGGCTGGCATGAGCCTCCTGTCACACGCACTCTGCCACCAGCCTCTGCCTCCCTGTCAGCAATAATTGTCTCGGCACTGCCTAACTGTAAATGAAAACCCCAGGGGCATGTGTGGGTCCCTATTTCCCAGGCCGCACCGGATCTTTTAATTTGCACTGTCTGTCAAAAAGATGCTGCTGTGTGTACTCAAAGAAATCTTCAGACTCTCAGATTCAAGGCCAGGGAGAGCAAGGGTACCACAGCCTCTTCGAAGAAACTGTATTTGAACCCACCAGAGATAACAGGGCGTGTGCAAGGCAACAAGGCTCTTTTTCTTCCGCTGCAATCTTCAGTGAGACCGTGTATGAAACAGGGAAGCTGAACTGTAGGGAAAATTCAAGGTGTATTTATATTATTTTTTTTTTCCCCTACCAAGTCCACAAGACAGGACACTGCATTCAAAGCAGGCAATAGCAACTCTGTGAAAGGACATACACACAGGAGACCTGATTGTTGCAATCTCTACAAAATTAACACTTTCTGGGTGTGGAGTGAGGGGAAACATGCCTGTCCTTTCAGATGAGAAACGTCACCAGGTTCTTCTTGTGGAAGCGGAGAGGACGGTCTGTTCTGGGCCCGGTGGCCAGAGACCCACCGTGGGCAGCGGAATGCGGTGCTGAGTCAGCATCACCATCGCTCGGAGAGGCTATAGAGCAAAGGTCTCGGACAAGCAAGGAAGGGGGGTGGTTTGTTGTGTTCCTGTACCCACATCCCTTTTCCTAAGAAGGGCACCTGCCCAGGAATGCAGGTGTCCAGCCTGGCTCCTCCCCACCTTCCTTTTCCCTGGACAGAGGACTGGGAGAGGGCGAGGCCTGAACCCCAGAAGGGCACGAGGACCCTTCCCTCAGGAATTTACAGCGCAGACATCCAGGCCACGCGCTGCTGTCTGCATGTGAACAAGGCACCTGAACAAGGCACCTGGACAGTGTGATCCAGACTGAGGGCTGGGCATCTTTGGGGAGTGCTTATGAGGACAAAGTGCATCTCAGTTTTGCCCAAAGCTAGTGGAGTCTGAAGATATGATGCTTTAGAACTGCAGTGCTGGAGAAGACTCTTCAGAGTCGCTTGGACTGCACGGAGATCCAACCAGTCCATCCTAAAGGAAATCAATCCTGAATATTCAGTGGAAGGACTGACGATGAAGCTGAAGCTCCAATATGTTGGTCATCTGATGCGAAGAGCTGACTCACTGGAAAAGACTCTGATGTTGGGAAAAACTGAGGGCAGGAGAAGGGGGCGACAGAGGCTGAGATGGTTGGATGGCATCATTGACTCACTTGACATGAGTTTGAGCAAATTCTGGGAGATAGTGAAGGAAAGGGGAGCCTGGTGTGTGTCAGACATGACTTAGCAACTGAACAACAATCAGGGGAGGTCTCTCAGACCTAGTGACTCTAAGTAACAGTCTCTTCCTCTGAGAACAACCACTGCTCCCGAGCCTTTGAACTCTCCCCAGCAGACACATGGCACCATGAGAAAGATCCCTCCATGATTCAAATGTGGTAGGTTCACCTGGTAGGCTGGGGGCTGGGCTGCAACAATCAACCATGGACAGGAAATGCAGAACAGATACAGCAACCAGAAAGCTCACAATAGGCTGAGATACAAAGAGATTTACAGAGCCGGGGTACAAAGCACGTCACTGCAAATACATGACGCTTGTGTTCATTAATCACCGCTATTTCTGTTGGAGTGGAGTCACTTTTCAATGCTGTTGGTTTCTACTCTACTGCAAAGTGAATCGGTCACACGCATGCACACACGCCAAGAGTATATGCATTTCAATCCCATGGAATATTACTCAGCCATCAATCACCTTTTACTCTGACTCTCGTTCTCAGTGAAAAGAAGCTTTCCATTTCTATTACCAAGATTAATGTGTCAGCAATACACAGCCATAACCATAGCAGAAACCAGATGTCGCAGAGAAGGCGGGGAAAGAGATCAAACAAAAACCATCAAAACCAAAGCAAAAGCCAAGGGAAAAAGCCTCAGTACATGGTGTGATGTATGTGCTCAGATGGCCACTTTATTTACACCACTGAGAACACTTGATTTTGGCGGCCCATAACTCACTGCTGTATTAAAGAAAAGGAAGCTAGCTGGCAGCATCTACTTCAACATGGAGCAAGAAAACGGACCATAAAGAAAACCCAGACTCTTCTCTGAAAGTCTCAATTAAAAAAAAAATTCTATTTAATATGTGTTGGAGTCCAGAGTACCTTATTACCTTATTTAATTCAGACCAGGGTAGATGTCTTCGAATAAAAATGGCAATAACATGAGAGGAACTAGGCTGAGGGATGCGGACATCATCTTTTCTTTGGAGAGATAATCAGCTTATCAGAATTCATTTCAACCTAAGAAAGGTCTCACAGCTACACTGAAAATTCAAGCCGATCTCATCATCTCAAGGACGTAATCTCAAGGAAATGGTAAAACTATCAAGGCAAGCTTGGTGCGGTTATCTTTATGTATAAGAACAGCAAGCATCAGATATCAACAGAATCACTGTGGCGGGGTCCGCTCCCAAGTCCGGGAGAGACCTCTATAGAAAATACATCAAGTGCCTTTGCTGAGAATACTGTTATTTATTTTTGCTTCCAAGCGGCCGAAGTTACTTTTCAAAGATGCATTGCTTCCCTGTTTCCATCCAAACCACCCCCACCCACTCTCTGAAATCTGGTATTCTGAAAAACATAGGCTTAAAAAAACACAAAACTGTCTCCTAAAGTAGTCGCTAACAGAGGTATGTGCTTTTTAATCCTATTCTTGCTATTAACTAGCTGTTTGGCCTTGATTAGGATACTTAAGTCCGAGCCTCAGTTTCCTCATTTGCAAAAAGAAAGGGTTTGTGCTTTCATGATTTTAACTGCTCTTTTAATTTCTCTGGATGATCTGGTTCACATGCATTCTCATGAGAAGGAAAATCCGTGAGAACACCAGCAAAGCCTCCAGACAAGTATCTTTAAGTCTTTGGAGAACAAACTCGTGATTACCAAGGGGGGAGAGGGGTGGGGAAGGGTGGATGGGGAGTTTGGGATTAGAAGATGCAAACTAGCATACATATATTAATAGAATGGGTAAACAATAAGCTCCTACAGCAAACTATACTCAATATCCTGTGATAAACCATAATGGAAAAAATACTTCAAAATGAATATATATTGATATATGCGTGTGTGTGTGCCTATATGTGTGTGTGCACGCACGTGCTCAGTCACTTCAGTCGTGTCCGACTCTTTGCAACCCTAGGGACCACAGCCCACCAGGCTCTTCTGTCCATGGGAGTCTCCAGACAAAACACTGGAGTGGGTTGCCATGCCCTCCTCCAGGGGATCTTCCCAAAGCCTATATATATATATACACACATAACTGAATCACTTTGCTGTACAGCAGAAATTAGCACATATAAACCAACTATACTTCAATTTTTAAAAGGTGCACATAAGCCTCAACAGAAGACAACAGTGAGATAAAATATATCATGTGTACCTCTTGATATGAAACTCTAACCCCCTCCACCCTGCAAATTAAACAAAAATAGAGAAAACCCATCTAGTCAGAAGGGAATATCTAATTCTCAAAGAAACGCAGTGGATTTTAGAAGATACAAGAAAATTCCCCACAGTTCAGCAAAGCACCACTGAGCCATTTGGCACAATGTTCCAGAAAAACAAAGACAATGAAATGAAAGAAAAATAGCCCAGCAGACAGGTGGATCGATAGAGCACTCAGCAACCCCGGCAGGGACAAGGGGGTGCCATAAAATCAGACCGAAGTCACGAAAAGCTTGGTAAACGTTCCGAAGGCCACATCGGGTCATTGTCAAAAGTTATGTGTTCAATGTGAGACCTCATCCAAACTTGTTTGGGTTGATATTTTCTTTACAGCATGACTTCAAGCAAGTGATAAATACGGTAGACTCTGCCACAAGAAATATAGGACGTTTCAAGACAGAACTACTTGTTTCTCTGGCTTTGTCATGAGCGACAATAACATTTAATGGCAAGAACTCAAGACCTAAAGTAAGCAGAACTCAGTTTCTGTTTTTTTTTTTCTGTTTGATGCTGAGACATTTATAGACCTCTCTGAACCTCAGCATCGTCCCCTGGCAAGTGACGAGCCCCGACACCCCGGAACTACTCCGAGGACTGAAAGAAACAGTGCCTGAAAACACTCCGCAAGATGCTTGCAGGGACTTCCCTAGTGGTCCAGTGATGAAGACTCTGAGCTTCCAATGCAGGGGGCACAGTTTCCATCCCTGGTCAGTGAACTAAGATCCCACATACCAGGTGGTATGGCCAAAAAAAAGAAAAGAAAAGAAACTGCTCGCACACAGGTACCTCTCTGATGAATGTTAGCAACTTCTATTATGTGAAGCTTCATGTTCTGGGCTCAGAAGGGGCATTTATAGAATGTTTACTATAAACTCCAGATCCTCTTCTAAACTTCCTGTCACTTCTCTTCACTGAAGAATCTTTCCAACAATTGTGAGTTACTTTCAATCCACAAAGAATGCTCCCACTTACCCTAATGTGCTCCAACCTTTCACAAAAATTAAAAAAGGATCCTGTTAAGACAGGTACTTGCTTTAATAAGGGCTGTATCACTTAATAAGAAAATAGTCCTTAATCCTAAAGCAAACTTCTAGCCAGGCAGTTGGGGGGTAAAAAAAAGATTCATTCAATTTCCACCTATGGTCCATATTCTTCTAGACCACGTGACAGCCATCAAAAATATAGGATTCACGCATACAAAACTCCAGGTTATACGCAGGGCTTTCGGGTCTGTTAGTCACTCAGCTGTGCCCAACTCTTTGAAATGCCATAGTCTGAGTAAGCAGAATTTCCTTCAGATTTTAAATACATAAAATCCCCTGGAGAAGGGAATGGCAACCCACTCCAGTATTCTTGCCTGGAGAATCCCATGGACAGAGGAGCCTGGTGGGCTACGGTGCAGGGAGTTGCAAAGAGTCGGACACGACTGAAGCGACTTTAGCACGCATGCATGCAGGCATCTTAAGCCTACAACTTAAAGAAGCAAAGGGGGAGGAAAAAAAAATCATTCCCAAAGTTTCTAGTTTCTTTTTTAAATTTGCAAGGATGTTTTTCAATGACAATTCAGAGGAGGTAAATGTTTTTAAAAGGGAACATAATGGAAGTTATTTTTGTTCATTTGAATGTGCGCATCCACTCATTAATCCATCCGGCATTTTCTGAGCTCCTGCTCTGCGAAAACCATCAAAGCATGGGGCCAGGTACAGCTCAGGATTCGGAGATGAATGGGATGCTGCATTTTTTAAACGAGCTCACATTAATAACAGCTGATGGAAAAGCAACAGCAAAACCAGGCTCCACGCAGAGCAGGGGTGGAGGGACGTGTTCGAACCCGAGGGCGGCAGTGGGGGGACACAGACACGGCAAAGTGACAACTGAGATGACTCACAGAGAATAATCAGGTTTTGTTTGCTCTGCAGTCAGAGGAGGGGAGCATGAAGGCTTGGCAATACTGCAGTGTAGAGAGAGAGTGTGACTGCCCAGGTGGAGGCATGGCACTCCATGGCATCGTGAAGGATCCTGAGCCATCCTTGGCCAGAACGTGGGAAGGTCGGTGAGGGGAGTGATCCTAGAAAAGATGAGACTGGATGGAGGAGGCTGGTTGGGCCATGTCCAATGACAGCACCAACGGAAGGAATGCTCATTGCCCGCCGCCGGGCACTCTGCCTGGTGCTTCCCATGGACTAACAGAGGGCAGGGGCTCCCTAATAACTCTGTGAAGCAGGGGCTTCTGATGCCAGCTTTACAGCCCAGGAAACTGAGTTCAGAGAGCCTGGTTACTAAAGACATCTGAGTGATAAACAAAGGGTCTTTGCCTTTCACTGAGACCCATCAGCCCCCAAAGGTCAGGCTCTCAGCCATGGTAAATAAATGAGCGTAGCCTTCAACTTTGAAAAGACCCTGACGCTGGGAAAGATTGAAGGCAGGAGGAGAAGGGGACGACAGAAGATGAGATGGTTGGATGGCATCACCGACTCAATGGACATGCGTTTGAGCAGGCTCCAGGCATTGGTGATGGACAGGGAGGTCTGGCGTGCTGCCAGGGGATCACAAAGAGTCAGGCACGACTGAGTGACTCAACTGAACTGAACTGGGACTTCAACTGGTAGCCACGAAGGATCCAGGAAGGACATCTGAGGAATGGGAGGACATGCTCTGACTTGCATCTTCAGAGACCATCTGGCCATGCAGTACAGAATGGAAATAGAGGTTCGGGGAGCCACTGGAAAACACAGTCTCTGAAGCTTCTTTACCTGACTGTTTATTTGCGCTTCATCACTGGCTGGCTCTGTGACTTGAGGCAAGTCACTCAACCTCTCTGAGCCTCAAGGTCTTCATCTGTAATATGAGAATCATAGCAATACAGTGGCTGCAGTCATGAAATTAAACAATGCTTGCTCCTTGGAAGAAAAGCTTTGACAAATCTAGACAGCATATTAAAAACCAGAGATATCACTTTGCCAACAAAGGTCCATATAGTCAAAGCTGTGTTTTTTCCAGTAGTCATGTACGCATGTATGAGTTGGATGGTAAACAAGTCTGAGTACAAAAGACTCATGCTTTCAAACTGTGGTGCTGGAGAAGACTCTGGACAGTCCCTTGGACTTGCAAGGAGATCAACTCAATCTCCAGTAAATTCTAAAAGAAATCAATCCTGAATATTCATTGGAAGGATTGATGCTGAAGCTCCAATACTTTGGCCTCTTGATGCAAAGACCCGACTCACTGGAAAATACCCTGATGCTGGGCAAGATTGAGGGCAGGAGGAGGATGGGGGTGACAGAGGATGAGATGACTGGATAGCATCATTGACCCAACAGACATGAGTTTGAGCAAATTCTGGGAGATAGTGAAGGACAGGGAAACCTGGCATGCTACAGTCCATGAAGTCACAAAGAGTCAGACACGGCTGAACAACTGAACAACAACAAAATAATACCACTCCTCTCAAGAAAATTGTTTTAGGAATGAAGGCATTAATGTATTTAGAGTCTTTATATCTGCCTGGTTCACTGAAGCCACTTAAGAATGATATTAATTAGCTTGTGTGAAAGTCACTGAGTCATGTCTGACTCTTTGCAAGCCCATGGACTATATAGTCCATGGAATTCTCCAGGCCAGAATACCGAATGGGTCGTTTTTCCCTTCTCCAGGGCATCTTCCCAACCCAGGGATTGAACCCAGATCTCCCCCATTGCAGGCAGACTCTTTACCAGCTGAGCCACAGGGGAAGCCCAAGGAGACTGGAGTGCATAGCCCATCCTTTCTCCAGCGAATCTTCCCAACCCAGGAATCGAACTGGGGTCTCCTGCATTGCAGATGGATTCTTTACCAACTGAGCTGTCAGGGAAGCCCAATAATTAGCCTGGCTTACCATAGCCTTAAATAAAAGACGCACTGAGAAGGAAAAAGAGACAATGGATCAGCCTGTTCAGGTGAGTCCCCAGGGTGTCAAGGTTTCAGGCACTGGCATTTTCCTCTTTGTGCTGTTAGTCTTCAGCGTGACCCTCCCTTTTGAAGCTCCCACCACCTAAGCCATCACCCAGGAGGCTTCCAGATCAGACTGTGGCTGGGTAAAGGCTCCCCACCAGGGCACACAGTCCGGGGGAGGGGTGGTGGTGCCAGAGACGAGAACCAAGACAACAAGGAAATGGGTCAAGGTCCCCGTGCTCCCTTCCACCCGTACTGCCAACTCCATCGTGTGCCCACCCAGTGCCACTCTTCGGCGTCTTAAGCTCCAAGTTACCTTGTAGGGGTTGTCTGGTTACCCAGGAACCAAACCCGACTGTCATTCCAGATTTTCCACAAACACCCAAAGGGCAATGGGACACATTCAAACATCAGACTGCGTTTGCATCCGACAGACACTGGAAAGCACCACAGTCTATTTCCTTCCCAAGGGCTAACCTCTGGGAAACACTCCCCTAAGACGGCTTGTCAATCTTGAACCCTCCTTGGTACATTAGTACTAATGGTCTCTTTACTTTTTAATAAGTACTGTTACCAACCCAGGAAAAAAGAAAAAACCAAAAGGTCTTGGCGAATCACATGGGTGTGCTACCTTACCTGAACCCATCAGGCTCTATTTAGCTAAAGGCCAAGTTCAGATACTCTGCAGCAGCCTTGAACTTGATTTGAAAAAAAAAAAAAAATCATCAAGCTCCTAATTCTGCAAACCTAAGGGCAAAACGAAAATTTGTCACCTGAATTGATCTTTATCTTCTACCTCATTAGGGATCTGCTGTTTACCTGTGGTGTATAATGATGGGAGGCTCGTGGGTCGCCCTGAGAGTTACTCTGAGCTCTGTTAGTGGTGGAAAAGGGTAATAGGCGATGGCTTATGTTGCGCACATCGTGCAGGAGAACTGAGCTCTTGCACAAATTCTCATGTTACAGATGAGGAATCCACGGTTCAGAGAAGTTCGTAACATGCCCAAGGTCACCGCAATGGGAAGGTCACCAGGGAGTGGTGATGCTGGGTTGCAAGCCACCATCTGACAGCAGCTGTCCACCCTGTGATGGGTCAGTGGTCACCCACTGGTCATCTCCTTCTGGGCAGTATGGGCTTCCCTCATAGCCCAGCTGGGCAAGAATCCGCCTGCAATGCAGGCGACCCCAGTTCAATTCCTGGGTCGGGAAGATCCACTGGAGAAGGGATAGGCTACCCACCCCAGTATTCTTGGGCTTCCCTGGTGGCTCAGCTGGTAAAGAATCTGTCTGCAATGAGGGAGACCTGGGTTTGATCCCTGGGTTAGGAAGATGCATTGGAGAAGGGAACGGCTACCCACTCCGGTATTCTGGCCTGGAGAATTCCATGGACTGTATAGTCCATGGGGTCACAAAGAGTCGGACAAGACTGAGCGGCTTTCTCTTTCAACTTTCTGGGCAGTCCATTTAAGGAGCTCTGATAGCTAACAGTTACTGCTCAGTGTGCTAAACATTCTCAAAATACTGGCTCCTCTGGAACGGATAAAGAAGATGTGGTGCATACATGCAATGGAATATTACTGAGCCATTAAAATGAATGAAATGATGTCATTCACAGCAACGTGGATGCACCCAGAGATTGTCCATCCATCCATACTGAATGAAGCAAGTCAGACAGAGAGAAATATTGCATGATGCCCCATATATGTGGAATCTAAAAAGAAATGAGACATGCGTATTTATCTACAGAACACAAACAGCCTCACAGACTTAGAGAACAAACTTATGGTTAACAGTGGGGAAGGTTGTGGGGATGGGATGGATGGGGAGTTTGGGATGGTCATGTACACACTGCTATATTTAAAATGGATAACTAACAAAGACCTACTGTATAGCACAGGGAACTCTGCTCAATGCTATGTGGCAGCCTGGATGGGAGGGGAGTTTGGGGGAGAATGGGTACATGAGTATGTATGGCTGAGACACTCTGCTGTCCACCGGAAACTACCACAACATTGTTAATCTGCCATACCCCAATACAAAATTTAAAAATTCAAAAAGTTATTGCCTCCTCTGATCATCATATTGAACTATGAGGTAGTAACTGCTTTAATATCCATTTTCCAGATAAGCAATATGAGGATTTGAAGAAAATGGCCACCCAGGTTTTAGTGATAAACCTACTATTCTGCTTCCAGAATCAAACGTTTGCCCTTTTTGAGTTTAGACAAATTTACACAAGTGTCGTGCATGAGTGCTAAGTCACTCTAGGCACATCCGACTGTTTGTGACCCCATGGACCATAGCCCGCCAGGCTCCTCTGTCCATGAGATGTTCCAGGCAAGAACACTGGAGTGGGTTGCCGTGCCCTCCTCCAGGGGATCTTCCTGACCCAGGGATCGGACCCACGTCTCTTAGTCGCCTGCTTTGGTAGGTGGGTTCTTTACCACTAGCTCCTCCTCCCCAACCCCGGGAAGTCCTGTCCTCTTTCTTATTTGAGTATCTAGCACTGAACTTGTCACCAAGCTGACAACCAGTGATTGATGAGCAGGTATGGGTGGACGAATGACTAGAACCATGGAGAGGATCTCTGTGAAGTCAAGTGGAAGCTTCACCTCCATGCCCACAGCATCTTGCAAGGTGCCCAGCACACAGCGGGCTCTCAATCAATGTGCAAAGAATGACTGTCGCCATGACTCAGTGCATGCAGACCCAGGGCTCTGCTTTCTC
This sequence comes from Ovis aries, assembly GCF_016772045.2. Taxonomy (NCBI): domain Eukaryota; kingdom Metazoa; phylum Chordata; class Mammalia; order Artiodactyla; family Bovidae; genus Ovis; species Ovis aries. The sequence goes on along the minus strand of NC_056077.1, from coordinate 5,764,200 downwards.
TGCAGAAGAGGGAGAGATGCTGTTTGATGCCTATCTCCCAAGCTAAGCCTTTTCATTCCTTTCCCGCCCTCCACAATAACCACATAGAAATGTGCAAAGAAAACGGTTATGTTATATCTGGTGTCCTGCTGGATTAACTTGTGGCCCAGGGGACATTATCAGTGCCAAGGATCATAATCCTTCACTCCCTATCTCTGTGCAAACAAAACTGACAAAACGCTCCCAGGGCTCTGGGAAGTAACCTTCACATTTGTGAGCGGCCGACTCTACACGCTTTCCTCCTGAGCGGGGGTCCCCCGTCCCCTCCTCATCTCAGGAAGGAGGCCGGATGGTCCCACCAGCATCGTGCAGGGTATCAGCAGCTTCACCCCGGTAATCTGACATGTGTGAAATGAGCCCGCTTATCAGTGAGGAGAGTGCCCAGCAGCTTTTAGGGATTCGGGAGGGACCTGCTGGCCGCTGCAAATCTCTCACCAGTGCGCTGGAGTTTGACACTTAATATTCAAACCCAACTGCGGGCTATGTACTCAGAGGATAAAACTGGGTAATAGCACACAGACTGATGGGCTGAGCATACAAACCTCCAGTGTAAAGACTCACTTAAGAGCTTTCTGCCGCAAATGGAACTGGAAGGGAGGGAGGGAGAGAGGTCGGGGGCGAGGGAGAGGGGCTGGAAAGCACAGTCATAGTGGAAACAAGTGAGGGAGAACCAGCATCAGAATCCCCAGCGGAATCCAGCAATCTGATGGTGGTGGGGCTAGTGGGGCTGAGAAGAAACAAAATAACTAAACAAAGATGTATACTGCTTATCCCTTTGTCTCCTGAAACAATACGGAATGACTTAAAAACACAATACAATAGCTCATCGTTCTGTTTAAATTCATCGTATTTATGTTCATTATTTTTCCCACCAGGGACTCAAAACAAGAGGAACATTTCTGGAATTACACATCATCACAGAGAAACACGCAGAAGGACCATCGAGTACTTACGTGCCAACTGCCAAAACACAATTTCCCACGTGCATTAACCTAAGGAGACTCTACACTGTCTAGCTAATTTGATAGCCTCTTGGAGAACCTCATACAGGGCTGAGCATGAAGTAGGCGCTCAATCACTGCTGATGGGTGAGAGTTATTCTATAAGAGGGCACCTTCATATCTACTGTTTCCCGTTTTACAGAAGTTCTGAACTAAGCCTGCTTAGACCAAAGGAAGTCAATGGATCTAAGTGGCCCATGTGTACACAATGTTTAAACCATTCACCATTTAAAATAATTCATGAAAAACTTGCTGATGCTGAAAAACCAATATTAAATATCTAGTTCTGACTCTTCCTGATAAACCAAAATATCCAACTGCACTGAGACCATATTTTGCACAGCAAGAATCTCACGAGCCGAGTAGCTGATGCTTCCTTTAGAAAAAGTGTGGGCTCTCCCCAGCCCCTATCCATCTCAACTGTCTCAAGTCATGTCAGTCATATATGTTACCTGTTTGACCCTCCATAGGCATTTGGGTACCTGATGTCTGGTTCACCTATTTAGAGTGTAAGGTAAACACTCTATCTTCATTTTATTCCCTGAAATGCTTTTTACTCTTAGGATAAACATCCATGCAATTCTTCCCTTTGCCCAACGCCCCGCTCTACCCCTGGAATTTTGAGACGGTACAAACACATGCAGGTGTATTGGCTACAAGAAGAGAATAGAATTTGATGGAAGCAATCTAAATGTCCATTGACAGATGAATGGATAAAGAAGAGGCGGTCCATATATGCAATGGAATACTACTTAGCCATGAAAAGCAGAGAAACTGGATCATTTGCAGAGATGTGGATGGACCTAGAGTCTGCCATACAGAGTGAAGTAAGTCAGAAAGAGGAAAACAAATATCATATATTAACGCATATATGTGGCATCTAGGAAAATGGTACATAGATCATCTCATTTGCCAAACAGAGACACAGACACAGAGAACAAACGTATAGATGCATTTGTTGGGGGCAGGTGCTGGGATTGGGAGATAGGGATTCACATATATACGGTACCAGGCATAAAACAGAAAACTAATGAGAACCTACTGTAAAGTACAGGGAACCCTACTCAGGGCTCTGCGGTGACCTAGATGGGAAGGAAATCGAAAAAAGAGGGGACGTATGTATATGTATCGCTGATTTACCTTGCTGTATGTTAGAAACTAACATGACACTATAAAGCAACTATACCCCAATAAAAATTAAAAAAAAAAAAAAGAAGAATAAAGGTTGACTCTCTGATGACATTCTGAGCAAGTAAAGTGGCTTTTCCCTTTTCATTCTCATTATAATTGCAGAAATCTTTCAAAGGGGTGGGCAGATCTCAACCAACACACTGAGCTTTGAAACCAAAGTTTTTGATGATCACATCACTGGCTCACACATATGACCCACAGTGGCTTGCCAAAGCCTGCAGAATGCTGGAAACTGCTCAGTACCAGGGCTGCAGAACAAACTGACCTGTCGCAACAGTTCTAGACTTCTCGTCTCTTGACCATCTGATGCTGTCCACTACCACCCAGACACCACATCTCCTGGGGCCTGCCCCATATGTCTTCCTCCCTCTGGTGTCCGAGGCTGTACGCTTCCTCATTCCTTTGGCTGGAATCCCATTTCTTGATCCTCTGCAGAGGAAAACCCACCCGCGCTTCATGGTCCAATTCTAATATCATTTCCCAAGAGGAGCTGGAATTAACGTTCTCCAGTCCACGAAGGCTAAACTAGCCCCTTTACCCTTGGATTTCTATGATCCTCTATTCACATGCCCCCACTAACAGCATATCTAAGTTATCACAGAGTGGTTTATCTCATAGATATTTATTGCTTGTCTCTGCCCAAACTAAGACAAAGAGCTTCTTGAAGGGAGAAAATTATTCCACTTTGTGTCTTGAGAGCTTATCAAAGGACCTGGTCAACACATACCTAAAGCAGAAAATGATGAGCCCAGACACAGCTGTAAGGACGCTCCAGAGAGAGGGAACTTAAATCTTGCTGGGGAGGATCAGCACAGTTTCTCAGGAGATGGAAGTTTTGAGAGGGTATCAAGATGCTTGTTTCTTGGAAGAAAAGCTATGGCAAACCTAGACAGCATATTAAAAAGCAGAGACATCACTTTGCCAGCAAAGATCCATAGAGTCAAAGCTATGGTTTTTCCGGTAGTCATGTATGGATGTGAGAGTTGGAATAAAGAAGTCTAAGTGCCTAACAATTGATGCTTTTGAAATGTGATCCTAGAGAAGACTCTTGAGAGTCCCTTCACCTTTAAAGAGATCAAACCAGTCAATCCTAAAGGAAATCAACGCTGAATATTCACTGGAAGGACTGATGCTGAAGCTGATGCTCCAATACTTTAGCCAGCTAATGCAAAGAGCCAACTCATTGGAAAAGACCCTTATGCTGGGAAAGACTGAAGACAAAAGGAGAAGAGGGTGACAGCAGGTGAGATGGTTGGATGCCATCACCGACTCAATGGATATTAGTCTGAGCAAACTCTGGGAGACAGTGAAGGACAGGGAAGCCTGGTGCGCTGCAGTCCACAGTTGCAGAGTTCAACACGACTTAGTGACTGAACAGCAACTGTTGTAGAACTATTAATAAGAATGTGGGCTTTAAAGCCAGAATGCCTGGGTTTAAATTCCAGCTCCAATACCTCCTGGATACATAAAGCATATTAGTCATTATTATTTGAGCTGGACTATGCAGGGCAGGTATGATTTAGACCTGAGGAGTGGACATACCCCAAGAGCATAGACAGAGTCAGGGAAGAACGGCACTGCAGGAGCCCGAAGTCAACCATATCGTAACCTTCAGCATGTCACTGTGAGTAGTGGACAATGGGTTGAAACAGGCTGGAGCCACATCAAAAAGGACTTTGAATGTCAGTCTAGAATTTTTTTTTTTTGATCTGTGTTTTGTCAGAAGTAGAGAACTGGAATGTTCAAGGATGTTGCTCCCAGGCTGGGGTTAACTCCTTCTTTTAGGCAAGTCTCTTCCTACCCACATCTGGAGAACAGCAAAGCTGTTAACAGGGATGTGCGAAGTCAGACATGGACAGTTCAGGGACTTTTTGACAATGTGCCAATAAGATCGCTCATGTGGAAGGAGCAAAAATCAGTTTGAGCAGAGGAATTCCCCAGGCTGAAACACACGGGGAAGAAGAGGCACCCTCTCCCATCATCTCATCAGTTTCTTTAAGACATTAATCTAAAACTCCACAAGACAAAGAAGGGCTTAACGCCGATAGAAACATGGATATGAATGGGTTGGTTTTAATGTTTGAGCATCTCTGTTTGACAATGGATTATGGAATGATTTTAATGTCTTGGTAAATTCTCCAAGCTACCTCCCACCAAAAAAAAAAAAAAAAAGAATTCACATATACTTAGATTTTCTTTAAAATATTTTTTTGAAACCGTTTCTTCCCCTGAGAAGCCACTGGAGTGATTCCTACCTGTTGTATGTGATACTTTGTGGGAAAAATATTTTATTAGCTACAGCTTCCTTACTTTAATGTCAGAGTTTAAAGGTACACCAGGATTCACTGAGAGTAGTCATATAGAAAGACATTCTTTTATCTTAAACAGTTTAGATCTGAACTGAAAGTGCATGCTCACACATACACACACACACACAAACATATACACTCCAATAAGAAGTCTACAGTTTTGGCAGATCCTAGAATGCAATGGCACCCCACTCCAGTACTCTTGCCTGGAAAATCCCGTGGACTGAGGAGCCTGGTAGGCTGCAGTCCATGGGAAGAGTCAGACACGACTGAGCGACTTCACTTTCACTTTTCACTTTCATTCATTGGAGAAGGAAATGGCAACCCACTCCAGTGTTCTTGCCTGGAGAATCCCAGGGACGGGGGAGCCTGGTGGGCTGCCATCTATGGGGTCGCACAGAGTCGGACACGACTGAAGCGACTTAGCAGCAGCAGCAGGAGGGGAAAAAAGTGAGTAAGAGAGAGACTGGGAAGAGGAAAAATAAATTGCATGTCTGGCGCTTAAGGCCTGACTTTCAGAATCTCCTCTAGATGAAGCATATAGTGTCTAGTGTGGAGAGGATCATACCCTTTATTTGCCATTGTACATTTCACACAATAATAAAAAGCTACCCTGCACCACCATGGACACCTTCAGTATTAATTGAGCACCTAAGCAGTACAAAAGCCTTTTGTCCCCAGTATGTGTTACATGTGTCGGGGCCACGATAGGAACACTGCTGTAGTGCTACTCTCCTCTGCTTTCCGCGTTCACATACTAGTCACACTGAATGAAATTACTGCTGTTTATCATGACAATCCAAGCTGCTTATCACACGTGACTAATTATAAGTTTCAGGCAAACTGGCGGAATTCATGACAAGGTAGTTTTGAAAATGTAATCCTTCCACTTTGTCTAAAAATGCTGTGGCCACAATTTCCCACATTTCTATACTCTTTCCCTCATTTTGCTTAAAAGCCTCGTCCCTCTCTTAGAATCCTGTTGCCTCTTCTCTCTATTCCCCTCGTTAAGCTGTTATATTTCCATTTCATTCTCAACTATCAAAGGTATTCAGACTTCCCCATCCTCCTTTCTCTTTCTACACTGCTTCGTGAAATCATTATTCTCTCACTGTGGGCTGATTCTTTATATTACTCATTCAATTTGCTCTCCTTACAAATGGCCTCGAGTCCTTACTGCATTCAGAAGACATTTGCATTATTTTGTTCCTTCAAATTGCCTGGAAGGCATTTTTTTCCGCAGGATGCATCTAGCTCTACCTTTGCATTTTATAATTCTTATTCATTGCATCTTCTTATATGGCAGCTAGCTATACTTCGATTCAAAATTAGTATCGTTTATGGACGAGACAGATGCTGGACATGATATGAAATGGAAAGCTAGTCAAACTGGCATAAGAAAGCAGCATTCAAGCAATTTCCAATGAACAGATATAGTTCCATAAGATAAGCACTAGCAGGCTCCTGTATGTTTCCCTTCTTCTTACGGCTGTGATTAAAGTGAGAGCTGGTGGGTGTGTACCAGCTAACATCGAAGTGAATTCCTCACTTCCTATTGGTTAGTGAGTGACTCCCCCGCTTTCTATTGGCTAATGAGTGACTTCCTCACTCCCTATTGGTGAGGAAGTGAGTGACTTCCTATTGGTGAATAAGTGAATGAGTGACTTTCTCACTTCTACATTACACTTCCTATTGGGGTTTTATTCTTTGTAGAACCATTCACAGATAGAAAGTCAAGTTCTTCCACCAATCTTTTACTTATTTGTCTGTGCTGGGTCTTCAGTGCAGCAGATGGGATCTTCCATCTATACTGCACCATGTGGGATATGTGGTTGAGGCATGCAGGATCTAGTTCCCTGACCAGGGATTGAAACCAGGACGCCTGAATACGGAATGCAGCGTCTTAGCCACTGGTCCACCAGGAAAGTTCCCCTCCATCAATGGCTTTCCACTCTCCCCACCAAATCAATGAAATGAAAGCTGGGACATGAGCATCTGCAAAGACTGTTCAATGGTGTGATCTGAAGGAAAGTTCATCCACATTTCTAAACAGATTCTTTGTTAATCTAAAAATACAACCCCTCGACCCCCCCCCCCACACACACACACACAAAATCATTGTGCACAAACAAAGGGCACCATTGGTAGAAAAAAAATCATAAAAGCTCATTCTGTTCAAAGTCAGGTTGTTGTTGTTCAGTTGCTCAGTCATGTCTGACTCTTTGCAACCCCATGGCCTGCAGCACACCAGGCTTCCCTGTCCTTCACCATCTCCCGGAGCTTGCTCAGACTCATGTCCATTGAGTCAGTAATGCCATCCAACCATCTCATCCTCTGTCATCCCCTTCTCCACCTGCCTTCAATCTTTCCCAGAATCAAGGACTTTTCTAATGAGTTGGTTCTTCACATCAGGTGGCCAAAGTATTGGAGCTTCAGCTTCAGCATCAGTCCTCTCAATGAATATTCAGGGTCGATTTCCTTTAGGATGGACTGGAGATTGGATTGGTCTCCTTGCAGTCCAAGGGACTCTCAAGAGTCTTCTCCAGCACCACAGTTCGAAAGCATCAATTCCTCGGTGCTCAGCCTTCTTTATGGTTCAACTCTCACATCTATGCATGACTACTGAGAAAACCATAGCTTTGACTATACAGACCATTGTCAGCAAAGTTGAAACCCACATGTAATTGTTATTTAACCTTTCTCACAGTCCTGGGAGCTGAAGGAAATAGTTCTGTACCCTCCCAGAGTGATAGAGTATTAATGAGAAGCATTACCTTCAAAATGAATATCCAAGAATTACTGACAGCTCCAAAAGACCTCAAAGCTCCAGGATCCCAACTCACCCATCCCCACCAGGGAAAACCAGGTTCCAACACTCAACCCAGCAGACAGGCATGTCGAGATTTTCTTCCCATATCTGATTACAGAGCTAAGTCCTGGCTTCAGCTACCGAACCAGTAAAGGCAAGCAGTAGACAGTCTTACTAATAGCATAAGCCTGAAGCCAGAGTTCCCAGACTCAAATCCCAGCTCTGCTTTCTCTTGAAAGTGCACCTTAATTCACTTTCATTTTTCTCAACCTAGAAATGATAAAAACCATCATGGTACCCACACTAGGATATTCATGTAAGTTGGGATGAAATAACAGATGCATAGTAGTAAGTATATGGGGTGGCACCCACAGGTTCAAAGTCCTTGCTGCTCAGAGTGGTCTGTGATCTAAAGAACTCCCCATCCTATCATGGGGGGTTCATTTGAAAAGGCTGAACCTCAGGCTGTAAACCACATCTTGTTGGGATTGGTTAGTCGCATAATTCATGTCCGACTCTCTTGCAATCCCACCAGGCTCTTCTGTCCAAGGCATTTCCCAGGCAAGAATACTGGAATGGGTTGTCAGATTGAACCCACCTCTCCTGCATTACAGGCAGATTCTTTATCACTGAGCCACCAGGGGAGCCCCAACCTACATCTACTGAATCAGAATCTGCATTTTCTTTTTTTGAGTGCTGTTTATTTTTTTTAATATATTTTCTAAAATGTATTTATTTGACTGCACTGGCTTTCAGGGGCATGTGAACATTTAGTTGCAGCATGTGGGATCTTAGTTCCCTGATCAGGGACTGAACCCAGCCCCCCTGCATTGGGAGCACAGATTCTTAGCCATTGGACCACCAGGGGAGTCCCAGAAAATGCATTTCAACAAGATCTCCTGGGTGATGCCTATGCACGAAACAGCTTGAGAAACACTGCTATAAATAACTTTTTATATCGTCCTGATAAGCACTGTTGACCACAAATATTTTCTCCGTAAATTTCAACAGCTTGGAGATGAAATTTTAAGGGGAAAGAATCTTCCTATTTGTACAACGAATCAGAGCATGCCTACTTCCCCTGGGTACCACACACGACTAAGAGCTACACTGAGTCAGGAAGTGGACGGATGGCTCAAATGCCTTCTGAATGTCTGTTTGTAGACACAAAAACTTAAGAGCACACCAAACGCACCGATACCTAACACCACCTATTTTTAACAAGAAAGTGAAGCTTAATGTGTCATAGGAAAGGGAAATGGGTCTCAGTTGACTTAGAAATCTCATCAGAAGAATGTATGTTTTACCAATATTTCCCATAGATGTTTCAACTTCAGGAATAATAGTGTGAGAACTTTAATTTTCTCTAACATTAAGGTAAATGTGCTAATGTTAGACATTCATATATGAGAGAGGGAGAAAAGTTTTAACGTGCTGTGTTACATGTTACACACATGTGTGTTCCTCTGTGCGTGTCTGCACGTATGCACATATACAGATACTTCAAGCTAGCAATCTGCAAAGATCTTCATGTCCTCCCTCTTATTAAACGTTTACTCACAGAGCAGATGTTTCTTAAAGCCCAGCTAGATGCCGGGAAGGAAGGAAGGCACTGCGTTGCGTTAGCAGTGGTGAGAATGAGGCTGCAGGAAACCCCTGATGCTGTGAACGTGCTGGTGGTGTTGGTTTAGTCACTAAGTCGTGTCCAACTCTTGCGACCGCCAGGCTCCTCTGTCCACGGGTTTCTCCAGGTAAGAATCCTGGAGTGGGTTGCCATTTCCTTCTCCAGGGGATCTTCCTGACCCAGGAATCAAACTCAGGTCTTCTGCATTGCAGGCAGATTCCTTACCGACTAAGCTACAAGGAAGGCCCTTGTGAATGGAGTAGTATTTTGTATTGTGATCGAAATGCTCAGGACCGGGTCTGACACACAGTAGGCACTCAAAACACACCCGTAGGCTAATTTAATGGGCACCATATTGGCATATACCAATTATAATACAGGACTGTTAACATGTTTGTTTTCTTCTGAAAATACAGCCAGCATAATTTTGAGTCTGAACAGATGGATGAGATAGAGCAAGTAACACCATGACTATTTTGGGCGGCACTCATTGGCCATTTTAAATACGGATTAGTCACTTTGTTCCCTTAACCCTCCGTTTCAACTTGAGAATAACAGAGTGAACTGAGTTCACTCTTGGAGACTCACTCTGCATGCAAATGCATTTTCTCAAGGTGCCACCAGTAGGGAGCAGATGACTTTAAACACCCTTGGGTGGGGTGGTGAGACTGGCAAGGGCTTCACTGTTCCCTAAGCATTTCAGATCCAGTCCCACTCAAAATGTACAGATTTCTGTAGGCATTTGGGTTTGGACTCTTTGAGCGAATTCTCCAACTGGTCCATACTTCATCCATTCATTCATTCATTCAAGGTATCTCCTGCCTGTCAAGTCTGTGCCGGGCACCATCCAAGGTGTGGAGAAGATATTGCCTTGAGTGGAAATGCCACGAAGACACATCCTTGCCCCCACAGACTGTGAAGTCTAGGGCAGGGATGCAGAGATGGAACCAAGAAATATGCACCATCATTTGGGGTTATCAACTGCCCCCAAGTCCAGTCTTCCAATATCAAAGGCTACTGAATGGGATGTGCTGGGGATATCTGTCACCCAAGACATTGTGTCTGGAGAGGAAGTCGCTACTACTCAGGGGAGCCTGTGCAGTGTCTGAAGAGCCACTGTTCCCTCTGTGCAGTAGCCTCAGATGACTGTTGGGTCCAGTGAGTTAACAGAAAGACCCTACGTGGAAATTACCAACAGTACAAGTGGCATCAGCCCAGAGTCCAGGCAGGGCCATCAGTAAGTCAGAGATCACTGATTCAGAATATGAGTGCTGGACTTCCCTGGCGGTCCAGTAGTTAAGAACCTGCCTGCCAGTTCAGGAGACACGCGTTCGATTCCTGGCCTGGGAAGATTCCCCACACGGTGGGGCAACTAAGCCCACGTGCTGTAACTACTGAAGCCCAAGCACCTAGAACCCATGCTCTGCAACAAGAGAAGCAACCGCAGTGAGATGCCTGAGCACCTCAACTAGAGAGCAGCCCTCACTCCCTGCAATTAGAGAGAAGTCCACAGTGCAGCCAAACATAAATTAACAAATATTTTTTAACAGAATATGATGACTTAACTTTGAGGACTCACAAAACGTACCCTTACATTACTCATGACTGTGATTTCATTGTCCCTTACAATGTTAACCCTGAAACTACTACATCCTAAGGGGAGTAAATATGTCTAATTCCTACAGTTATCAGGAAAAGCAGGTGCAAGTTCGTCCACTGATGAAGGAGAAAAGGAGGCATGGAGATGAAGAAACTTATCCAAAACAACCCAGAAAGAAGGGAGGTCATCACTGAGCTTGGATTCACACCAAGGTCAGACATCTCAAAGATTCCCCCACATCCGAGTCAAGACGTGGGGACTTTCCCCGAGTCACTGTCAGTGACAATGTGTCTTTAATGACTCATTTGAAGGCATAAGGAGACTCGGCATTCAGAACCCTTTAGAGAAGAGAGAAGAACAGTGGTGGGGGTTAGACATGGACGTCAGAGCATTGATGTCAGGCTGAGACTCCAGTTCTCATGAATTATTCGGAGCATTGCTTCAGAACATACTTCAGCATTTCCCCAGGAAGGAAGGCCATACATTACCATTTATTATGGGTGGCAAGGGGGTGTGTAATTAATATTTTGATTCAACACATTCACCTGCCTTGAGCAGTAATAATGGTTTGGAATAAATAATGCTTTGCCAACTACAAGTTATCCCACTTTCAGACAAGAAGCCTCCATGTACCTAATTTTGTGACTAATGATTTACTGTTGCATTCCTCCTTGGGTTACACTTACACCCATGTAAATAAGGTGCTTCTCAGTAGAATCTGCTGTCTCCAAGAGAACCAGAGTTGTCACAAAGAGGAGAGAGGAGGTGTGGAAGCTACCCAGAATCAGAGCCTCCTTGGATGTTGTTGAGAGACCCTTTTCTCCTTCCTTGGCTGACGTTCGGTCGCTAAGCCATGTCCTGCTCTTTGCGCCCTCGTGGTCTGCAGCACACCAGGCTTCCTTGTCCTTCACTGTCTCCTGGAGTTTGCTCAAACAATGTCCATTGAGTCAGGGATGCCATCCAACCATCTCATCCTCTTTTCTTCCTGCCCTCTATCTCTGCCAGCATCAGGGTCTTTTCCAATGAGTTGGCTCTTCGCATTTGGATGGCTAAAGTATGGCGGTTCAGCTTCAACATCAGTCCTTCTAATGAATATTCAGGGTTGATTTTCTTTAGGAAATTCAGCTCCTATGCCCTCCAATTTCACACTTTCAGAAGTGGTCAAACTTTCCACTCCTTGGTTCTTTCCATATTTCTAATAAAATGCCTTTGTCATGGTGGCTTATGCAGAACTTCCTACTTAGGGAGTTGTATTTAGTATTTGGAATTCCAAATTTGTAACATAACAGGCACTGCCACCCCCACCATCCCAGTACTACTGTGACAGACCCCTTAATATTTTGACCATTATTTTTAATGTTCCTTTCTTTTCATTCCCTATAGTAACTACTAAAAAAAAAAAAAAAACAACTACAAGGGTAAAAATCTGAATTTCTGAAGTTTCTATCTATGCCTTTCTCAGCGAGATCCCACTGATTTTGAATGCCTCTTTTAAACTGTTGGTTCAGCAAACTCCCCCATGCCCTGTGTTTGGTAAGGGAATGACAGACATGCTCGCCACTTGAAGGTGTATTTGTTTTCACCTCATTTCCCAAACTGCAGTTAATAAGCTTTTAATAAGAAGAACCTAGAGGGATGAAATGGGGAGGGAGATGGGAAGGAGGTTCAAAAGGGAGGGGACACATGTATACCTATGGCTGTTTCATGTTGAGGTTTGACAGAAAATAACAAAATTCTTTAAAGCAATTATCCTTCAATAAAAATAAAGAAAGAAAGAAGAAGAACCACGTTTTCTTCATGCGATGATGTGAACAGGGTCCCAATAACTCTAAGACAACCCAGCAGGAATGTCATTTGACCAAAGACCAGTGACTGATGAGGGTGGGGGGGAATAATCTCTGTTTCTGCCGGAGCCTCCAAGGTCTGGGACATTCTGCTTCATGATTGAATATTGTTCAGTTTACAGGGTGGCATGAAAGATACCAAGGTCCTTCCCCCGCTTTTGGCATCACGCCTGACTTGTCCTGACTCAAGGAAAACACTCACTCCGTATTAAAAGCTATAAAACACTGCTGTGGTGGTTTCTTCCTCAGGCATACAGGTGGGACATGGCATTCAGTGAATAAAACCGTGTGCTGTAAGTCTGTAGTTCCTCAAGCCAGCATCTCCAGCACTAGTTCCAAATGTGATGATTCACTTAGGCAGGATAGTGTAAGTTAGGGCCTAAGTATGGGGAGTCTTCCAAAGTTTGGCAGCTCACCAGCAAGCATGGTTGAGTTTGTTTTAGGTACAGGTGTGAACTGGGTGAAAATTGATTTCTGAACGAACCCCGGAGCTGCCCTGACGGTGTAGGCAAAGAGATTGATCGAACTAGTTAATTTCAGTGCCATTAGTGAAGCCAAAGAATGAACGGGGATAAAACTGCAAAGAGGAATTATATTTTTCTAGCTGCTAAGTAGATAATATGAATAATGGGGTGAAATGATTACCATCCTCCATTTGAGCACCCATGGCCTAGATGGCGTGTGAATCTAATTAATAGCCAATGCTCTTCAGAGAATGACATTCAAAACAAGCACAGGAAAAGCTCTCTGCCTCCAGCTCTTCCAGCACCATCCACACCCCCACGAGGACCAACACAAAGAACTGCTTTTCTGCATTGTAGTCATGTCCTTGGAAAGCCTCCTCTCTCTCTTTCCCTCCAAACAAGAACAGCTTCAGGAACAAAGCTGGTCTCACATCAGACCAGCCGGAAGTCAGGCAATCAATTTAAAATGCCATCGCAGGTAATTTGGCCATATCTGCCACTCACTGTCAAACTACAGAGGCCTTATCAGATAGGCAACTTCTCATTAGAGGACAATAGAGAAAGAAAAAGAATGTGCGTGTATGTGTGTGTCCCTTGTAGACCCTTCCACAATATGTCAGCCTAAATCACTGTTATCCTTTGCCTACTGGCACGTAGACATGTGTGGATGAACCAGCACAAAATCTACAAAGGTAGACACCACACCCTTCCTGCTACAAAAACCCCCCACCTTTTGGAGGGAGTATTCATTTTTTACTTGATGCTGGGTGATTCCTATATATACTATCTGAAGTTTGGCCAGTCCAACCAAACCAAGAAAAGAAATGTTGATGTTTCCATTTCAACCACAGAGTTTACTTGAGAAGAAATGGGATAAACCTGAATATACATAAAATTGAACCTATTCTCTGCAGTATTAAACAAATAAAAGTGAGGATTTTCACATCTGCTAGATGCAGAATCAAATCCTTGCTTAGTCACTTGGCAACACTATCAACAGTCCATGGGATTCTCCAGGCCAGAATACTGGAGTGGGTGGCCTTTCCCTTCTCCAGGGGATCTTCCCAATCCAAGGATTGAATCCAGGTCTCCCCCATTGCAGGCAGGTTCTTTACCAGCTGAGCCACAACGGACACCCGTGACAATGTATACAACATCTCAATCTCTGTTTTGAAACGTTAATTTATTTGCTTATTGCTTTCGGCTGTGCTGGGTCTTCGCTGCTGTACACATGGGCTTTTCTTTCGTTGCAGTGATCAGAGGCTACTCTTCCTTGCAGTGTGAGGGCTTCTCACTGCAGCGGCTTCTCTTGTTGTGGAGCCCAGGGCACTAGAGCTTCAGCAGTTACAGCACGTGGGCTCCGTTGCTGTGGCTCCCGGGCTCAAGAGCTCAGGTTCAATAGATGTCGCGCAAGGGGTTAGTTACGGCATGGGGGATATTCCTGGATCAGGGAGCGAACCTGTGTGCCCTGCATTGGCAGGTGGATTCTTTACCACTGAGCCACCAGGGAAGCCCTAAAGTGTATTTATTTATTGGCCACCCCACGTGGCATGTAGGATAGTTCCTTGACCAGGGGCTGAACCCACACCTGCCACCACGGAAGCACAGTCTCAATCACTGGACCGTCGGGGAAGCCCTTACTCTCTTGACATGTGGATTGCCCTACTTGTGAGATAAGGGTACTAGTACCTACATAAGACGTAGATTGTCAGGATAGATTAAACAAAATAATGTATACAAAATGCTTCTTGAAGTATCTAGGACATACAGAATGCTCAGTAATTAAACAGGACTCCTTAGTATGCAAAACTCGCTCTCCAAGGTTCTGAAGACTCCCCAGTGAATAGTAGTTTGATGGACAGATGCTTTAAACATCCCTTAAGAGAAGGGACCCAGTACAAGGAGTGGAGAAGGCCACGAAGTCACAGCCAGATAGATGTAAAATTCATGGTGCAGAAAAGGAGACAAAAATTACCTTGTTAAAATCTCCCTTAGATTTTTCACTTCGAGATTACACCACCTCCATCTGTCTACGGGATGGGCACGCTGATCTGTGTGCCATCTGGGACTTCTCCCAAGAACTAGTCAATACTCGGGAGTTTAGCTGAAGACAGCTTCTCTCAAAATCAAAATTTTGAGGCAATTCCTTTAATTCAAAACTTGAACTTCTTGGCATGGGTAGGTAATATTTTTTCTCTACTCAGAAGCATCATAACTTGCCACTCTGAAGAGAATGTGTTTCTGTTTTGGATTATGATAAATGCTTATCCATTTCTGTCCCTCTACCCCACCTATTATGACCTAATTTTCTTTCACTTTTTCTTCATTCAAGTCAGGCAAGAAGCAGCATGGCTTGTCACACTGCCTGGGCTCACTCTTAGACCAGTTCATAGAGTAGCAGTGAGATCTCAGGCAAGTTACTGAATCACTGTTGTCTTCACGCCCCGCAGGCACTTATTATGAAGATTCAGTGAGAAGAAGTCTGTAGGAAGCATCACTATTCATGGTTTGCTGGTATTGTTCAGTCACTCCATCGGGTCTGACTCTTTGCAACCCCGTGGGCTGCGGCACGCCAGGCTTCCCTGTCCTTCACTATCTCCCAGAGTTTGCTCCAATTCATGTCCATTGAGTCAGTGATGCCATTCAACCATCTCATCCTCTGCCGCCCCCTTCCCCTTTTGCCTTCAATCATTCTATTCATGGTACCCAGTGAACACCCAAGGAATTCAGCTGGTTACTAGGAGCACTGCTCTTACTGTTAACATCGCCAGTGCCACTCCTTACTCAACGATGCCACATAACAATTCATAAGGGCCCCACTCCATTCCCGCTTCTTTTACTGTGAATATTATACCCCCTCCTCTGCTATGAATTCTAGAACAAAGTCCTTCAAGGCCCACACCCTTAGAGAAGCTGTTTCTTCCCTGGCACATTTGTGATGGTTTTCTCAATGACCTATTTATTCATTTTTTTTCCAATGACCTATTTAATAACCTGATATATTATTTCAAAGTATGGGCTCTGGAGTCATTTTGCAATTCTCTGGATCTACCACCACAGCCATGAAATTAAAAGACACCTGCTCCTTAGAAGGAAAGCTATGAGAGACCTAGACAGCGCATTAAAAAGCAAAGACATCACTTTACCGGCAGAAGTCCTTATAGTCAACCCTATGGTTATTCCTGTGGTCATGTACCCATGTGAGAGGTGGACCAAAAAACAAGGCTGAGCGTCGAGGAATTGATGCTTTTGAACTGTGGTGCTGGAGAAGACTCTTGAGAGTCCCTTGGGCTGCAAGGAGATCAAATCAGTCCATCCTAAAGGAAATCAGTCCTGAATATTCACTGGAAGGACTGATGCTGAAACTGAAGCTCCAATACTTTGGCCACCTGATGCGAAGAGCCAACTCATTGGAAAAGACCCTGAGGCTGGGAAAATGGGTGGCAGGAGGAGAAGGAAGTGACAGTGGATGAGATGGTCGGATGGCATCACCAACTCACTGGACATGAGTTTACACAAACTCTGGGAGATAGTGAAGGACAGGGAAGCCTGAGGTGCTGCAGTCCATGGGGTCACACAGAGTCAGACACAACTAGAGACAAAAGGATAACACAAGCTCTACCACTACCACACTGAGTGAAAGTGGTCAGCGCACATGACCTCTCTGAGACTTACTTTCCTCATCTGTAAAATGTGACCAGGACCGTTCCTGTTCCATCCGACAGTTCAGTCGCGTAACATCCGTAAACTGCCTGTCCCGGCATCTGGTGCAGAGTGAGCATCTCTGAATACTAGCTGCTCAGCATTATTAAAATTTCTGTCCCATTACATGCCCCAGCATAGGCTCAACTGATCTGAGCTCTCTTGTCTTTTTGTGTGCCAGTGGGCTGTCAACATGCAGATCTGTTAGGCTGAGCACTTTCCTGGACACATCTGTCCGAAAACTCAGAGCAAAAGGAAAACGTCACTTTACATATGAAGGCTCAGGCATCTGGGCCTGTTCCTAGGGTTTTCTGTTCATAAGCGGCTACACAGTCAGCATGGTCAAAGCCCTTGGGATGTCCCTGGTTTGGGTACTGACTGGGATGGACACGCAGGCCACCGTTTCCAACCCTTAATTTTCTCCCGCAATGAATTCTGACTATATAATTTCCCTATCTTAATTACTTCTGGCGACACCCCTGCTCCTGGGGCTCTACAATGTCACGGCCACCTTCCTGTTTATTTCACCCAAGTGCCTGCACATGTGTGCCCCCTCTTTAGGCGTTGCTGGGACAGGGTATGCAAATTCAATGCCTTTAATCTCTCATCATAAATCAAACCTTCCCTTCCCTTAATCTGTCTCACTCTCCCTTGCCAACCTTTCTCCAATCTGTCTCCATCTTTCTCCTACTGAAGGTACCAGAAATAAATGCTTCAGACTAGGGGTGGGTGAGCTGATAGATACGAGAGAAGGGAAAAAGGAAGAGAGAGGAAAATGGAGAGAAGGAGCAAAGAGAGAGCCCCAGAAGTTGGAGGAAGAAAGGTGGGGAGACTGCTATCTCGGGGAGGGCTGCCATTCAGCCCACTGAGGCCAAGAAACAAGGGGAGGGAGGTTCTCTGGAACAATACCACAATGAAATTGGCATAGAACAGTTTTTCTTCTGAGTTTCTGCACCAGCTCCATTTCAATATTCCTTTTATTCCCCTCTCCAACCAACCTCCCCCCCTCCCCGCCAAAAAAAGGAATTGGCCTGTCTTTTCCAAGTGAGATCTCATTTTCTTCTTTTCTGCTATTTCTAACCTCTTTAGGGTTGGCTTCCATAATGTTCTCGGTCCACATGCCTGTCCGTAACACCTTCCAATTTAATATTGTCTGCAAATTTCATTAGCATGCAATTTACTTTCTCTTCCAGATCATTAAAAAAAAAAAAAAAAAAAGCCTCACCTAGACCAAGCTATTATGAATCGCTCTTCCTCTCGCCCCAGATCCCAGCCAAGTGGGAACATTACCATTTATCATTATCTTTTGTTTATAATCTTTCAGCCAGGTTTCATCTAAGCCGATTAGAACTAATCTTGATGGCAAAAGGAAATGCAGATAAATAGAACCAAACCCCTACATTCAGGGCCTCACTCGAGAGAAAATATATGGCGTAGTTAATGGTCAATATTTTGTTTATCCATCACGTCTCCATAATAATCTTCCATACAGTCATTCTCAGCATTCTTTCTTCAAGACCAATTCAGAAGTAGATTCACATTTAGTGAGAATTTTACAAGTACATTGAAGGGATTAAATCTGTCAGTCCCAATTGTTTGTTTCCATGGAATCTTTATCTCCTGCAGAATTTTGAAACCCCCAGGGATCAGGGCACTTTTCTGCAGAGGAAGCTCTTTACCAAATGTCAAAAACTTATTTAATCTCTGATTCTCAGGAACCCACGATCTCCTCCAAAGTAGAGAGGGGTTTTGCCACCAGCCTTGGCACTTGGTGCGTGCTAGTTAGTAAAGTTCTATTTATAACTTTAATGAGGCTAAAACAGCCATTTCTTAGCTAGGTGCCAGATACTGAGATTGATAACAAGACTAATCCTAATATAATTCCCTTAATAATGGCTAAAAACCACTCAAGTATCTTAATACATCAAGATGTAAATGTTTTATAATACCCATAAACATCTTCAGAACCTAATAGAGTTAATTCCACAGAGATTGAAACAAGTAAGAGGTGGTGCAAAAAATCAATTTGGCTTTCCCTCCAATGATTTATCTTCACCATTCCCAGGATCAATTAATTTTTCACTGAGAAAGTGTCTAATGAAATTTAGGACCAAAGGAATGACAAATAAAACATCAACCTTGATTCAGATTCATCTAATGGGTTAGACAGATTTTAACCTTCATGAAGGGGGGAAAGAAAAACCCTCCATGAAAATCAACAGTAGTTTACAGTGGAGTAGCAAGAATAGTTTGTTGAGCTTCTGATATGAACCAAAATAATTCCCACCTACTCTGTTTTAAGCTATACAGAAGTATCTACAAATTCTCTACATTTTAAATTACAGATAAAAGATTATGAGAGAGGAAGAAAAATGGACACAGTGTAACATTTTTATATCCTAAAAATAAAATCTGTGTAAAGACTCAAGATTGTAAGAAAATGCTCAAAAGAGACTTCACGGATGATGCAGAAATTGTCACTGTTTCACTATTTAGCCCCATTTAAGACTCACCAACCCTGAAACAAAAAGTCCAATTTATTAAGGTAAGACAACATGCATAGATTTATGCTTTATGCAATCATGTTAATGGCACCCCACTCCAGTACTCTTGCCTGGAAAATCCCGTGGATGGAGGAGCCTGGTGGGCTGCAGTCCATGGGGTCGTGAAGAGTCGGACACGACTGAGCAACTTCACTTTGACTTTTCACTTTCATGCATTGGAGAATGAAATGGCAACCCACGCCAGTGTTCTTGCCTGGAGAATCCCAGGGACGGGGGAGCCTGGTGGGCTGCCGTCTATGGGGTCGCACAGAGTTGGACACAATTGAAGTGACTTAGCAGCAGCATCATGTTAAATTCTGCCTCAGTGTGCCTTTTTTTTTTTTTTTTGCAGAGCCCCACAGTTTCCCTTGTCTGAAGGAAAAAAAAAAACAAAAAGACTTGGAAGAAACTTCAGGGCAAAGAAGCATTCTTAAAAGAAAGGTTTGCAAGATGAACACTTACTCCCTGGCACTGGGGCAGGAAATTGACTGAAATCATCTTCGAAAAGGGACTGAGCCTTGAAAAGGGTGATGTGGCCCCAGAGTACATGCCTGCGAAGTCACTCTCCCTCTTCATGGCTTGCCATAAAGTCCCTTCATGCAAAATGGCAAAGAGATGCCCCATTTATGCAGCATAAAAATTAAGTGACTAATGGGTTATGTCCAATGAACTCCTTCCCACTTACAAACTAAGAGACCTCAGATTTTAATTCGTTCAACTCAAGAGAACAGCGGAATATCATCACCTATCCAACAATGACATGAAGTTAAGCTTCTGGCCAAGCAAAAGCGAGCTGTGAAAGACCATGGGAAGTAATGGCGTTTCTCCAAGGGTTTTACGACACCGTGACTCAATCCACGCAAAGCAATAGGGTCTAAAGTCCCGTCCATCAGGATCTTTTCTATCTGTATGACAGGTCTTGACTCACTACCCCTCTTCCCTAAACTCCAAGTTAAAGGACACAGGGGGCTTCCCTGGTGCTCCAGTGGCTAAAGACTCCACACTCCCAATGCAAGGGGGCCTGAGTTCAGTCCTTTGTCAGGGAACCAGATCCCACATGCTGCAACTGAGGGTTCACATACCCCACAACTAAAGATCCTGAGCGCTGTAACAAAGACCCAGTGCAGCCAAAGAAATATGTCTTAAAACAGATAAAACTATGAAAACAAACAAATGAACAAAGGACACGGAATACAAGCAGGAAGGGAGCATTTCAAATCCAAAGACTCCGTATATTTCCCTGGGCCTACATGATAATTGATACCTTGATGATATAAAATCCATGAGTCATTACAAAACAGGAATCATTTTTCTGAATCACTGACAGTTCAGTTATACGTGCTCGAGTTCTATGGAGATGCCATTATTTTTGTTTTACAAAGTGACAACCCATGCTCGGGTAAGAGAAGAAGCTGTTTCCCAGTTCCTCTGGAGAAAATAAATTTACTTACATTCAATTCACTCAACAATTTTTTTTTCAAGGAACACCTGTCAGAGGTCAAGCACTGTTCTAAGAATTGAATAAAAGTGTGAGATGAGAGGAGTATGTGGTCAAAGGAGTGTGTGTTAGTCGCTCAGTCATGTCCGACTCTGTGACTCTGTGAACCATAGCTCCCCAGGCGCCCCCGTCCTTGGGATTCTCCAGGTAAGAACACTGGAGTGGGCTGCCATTTCTTCCTCCAGCAGATCTTCCCAACCCAGGGATCAAACCCAGGTCTCTGGCATATTGCAGGCAGATTCTTTACCATCAGAGGCACCAAAGAAGCCCATGGGGGAAGGAAAGGGTTGGACAAATCCATAGAGTAACATGGAAACATATAATTACCATATGTAAAAGTGAGAATTTGCTGTATGACCCAGGGATCTCAAACCAGTACTCTGTAAAAACCTAGAGGGGCGGGAAGGGGTGAAAGGTGGGAGGGAGGTTTAAGAGGGAGGGGACATATGTATACCTATGGCTGATTCATGTTTATTAATGACAAATCAACACAATATTGGAAAGCAGTTATCCTCCAATTAAAAATAAATAATTAAAAAAGATGAGTATAGCCTGGGGGCTTCCCTGGTGATGCAATGGCTAAGACTCTGTGCTTCCAGGTGGGATCTGGGGGTGTGGCTCAATCCCTGGTCAGGGAACTACATCCCACACCCCCCAACTAAAGATCACATGTGCCTAACCAAGACCCAGAGCAGCCAAATAAATAAATAAATAAAAACATTTAACAAAATGAGTGTGGCCCTTATCTTCATGGAGTTTCCCCTCCAGTAAGGAACAGAGATAATAAGCAAATGAAAGAAACAATGACAGACTGTACTAAGTGCCATATCTATACACCAATTAATGCACGAGATATACTGGAATCCAACATGAAAAAGGACACATGCAGGATGTACTCCTTACGTAATTAGCATGATCCCCAAACTCAGAGGATAGGAGACAACCTCGCCTGCAATTATATAAAAAGATCCAGGCCACCGTCCTGAAGACTGTCATAAAATCATTCTTTCCCTTCAAGTTATCTTCATTAATCTTTTCCTTTATTGCATGGGAAAAGATATCTTAATGAGGTAATCTTTTAAAGAAAAAATAAAACTTAAAAAAAAAAATTTCATCCCTTCCACCAGTGAGAGAAGACTCACTATGTGCAAAATTAAAATAAGCTATGAAATTATAATCATCAAAAGGGTTTGGCACAAGCATCAACACATGAAGTAATGGGATGAAATATATGGAAACCCTCTCAGCTTCTGTGATCATTTAGAATACAATAAAGCTGAGAAATGGTGCTGAGAAAATTGGTGAAAATATTTGGTAGAGATTATGATATTTTTCCTTCTGTATTTGACAGTATTGATCACCATCACCACACTAATTGGCAGCCAAAAAAAATGTTTTTTCTTCTATTTCTTGCTAATATTATAACAATGGTTTCCTTAATAAATTGTTCATTATTCCAAAGCAGGTTTTTTATTATAGTAAATCATATAATACCATCATACTGCTCAGTGGAAGAATATATGCCCCCAGATTTGAGTCCCAAGTTCACCATACCAAGCCCGTCTGAACACATCACTTTTTTTTTCAGTCTTCTCATCCCTTTTATGCCAAAGGGAAATCAAGGAGTTAAAAATTCCTATCCCACAGGGTAGCCTTTTTTTTCTTTCCCATATGGAGTTTATTTATTTTTAAATTAATTTATTTTAATTGGAGGATAACTTCCCTTGTGGCTCAGCTGGTAAAGAACCTGCCTGCAATGCAGGAGACCTGGGTTCGATCCCTTGGTTGGGAAGATCCCCCTGGAGAAGGGAAAGGCTCCCCACTTTAGTATTCTGGCCTAGAGAATTCCATGGACTGTATAGTCCATGGGGTCACAAAGAGCTGGATACGACTCAGCGACTTTCACTTTCACCTTACAATATTGTGATGGCTTTTGCCATACATCAACATGAATTGGCCACAGGCACACACCCGCCCGCCGCCCCCAGCATCCTGAACCCCCCTCCCCGCTCCCTCCCCACCCCACCCCTCAGGGTTGTCCGAGAGCACCGGCTTTTAACACCCTGCTTCACGCATGGACCTTGCACTGCTCACCTGTTTTACACAGGGTAGCTTTCATATGCAAAGGAGAGGAGACATGTGACAGAATTTTGAGAGGCGTGTGGCGCTGCACGCACATCAGCAGTCTTTGTTGGAGTAAGTGTTCACACGCGTTTGTTGCTTGTCAGATGATAATTCTGCAGCCCCTGAAGCTTGACTAGAACGATCCCACAGAAGACGGGATGGGAGCCCACCCGGGTTGCGTCCCGATGGAATGAGTGCTCAGGGGACGTGGCCCTCGCTGCCATGGACCTGAGTGGGGCACACAGGGGAGGCAAGGCTGGGTGTCCCCACTTCCCCTCCCAACCAGAGGGATGAGACACCTCACAGTGAAGGGCTAAGGGTGTTCCCAATGCAGGGCCTCTGAAGGTTTTCCTCTATCTGCTATCCTCGCCTATGCTATTCAGCTGGCTCCTTCTCAACATTCACAGATTAATTTAAATGTCACCTCCTCAAAAAGGCTTTCTCTGAGCATCCTATCTTGCTAAGCCTAGTTGCCCTCCATCTGTTCATCCCCTTCATAGCACTTATTATTTTGATTAACTCAAAAGTGTTCCTTTTAGTTAAGCATTTTAATTTCAGATAACTGTAGATTTACGTAAGGGGCTTCCCTGGTGGCTCAGACAGTAAAGAATCTGCCTGCAATGCAGGAGACCCAGGTTCTATTCCTAGGTTGGGAAGACCACCCCATTTCTGCCATTTCGGGAGAAGGAAATGGCAACCCACTCCAGTATTCTTGCTTGGAGACTCCCATGGACACAGGAGCTTGATGTGCTACAGTCCCCGGGTTCCCAAAGGGTCAGACACGACTGACTGACCAACGCACTATATTCACATGAAGACATAAGAAATAATACAGAGACAGTCTGCGTGTACCCTTTACCTGATTTCTCCCAATGAGTTGCAAAACCCGATGACTTTATCAGGATGCTGTTGCTGTTATTTAGTTGATAAATCAGGTCTGACTCTTCTGTGACCCCATGGACTGTAGCCCAAGAGGCACCTCTGCTCATGTGATTTTCCAAGCAAGAATACTGGAGCAAATCGCCATTTCCTTCTCCGGGGGATCTTCCCGATCTAGGGATCAAGGCCGTGCCTCCTGCATTGCCAGGCAGATTCTTTACACTGAGCTGCCAGGGAAGCCCGTGGACAAGATGCTGTATTACAATAATATTAATACAGTCAAGACGGAACATTCCCATCAAACAAGGATTCCTCATGTTGCCCCTCGTAGTCGTATCCACTTCTCTCCCTTTCTCTCTACTCATCCCTGGGAATGAATAGTCTGTTCTCTATTTGTATAATTTTGAAATTTCAAGATGTGTCTAGAAATTGCATTACAGAGCATGTGACCTTTGGGGACTGCTTTTTTTTCCACTCAGCATAACTCTCTGAAGATTCATTCAGATTGCTGATGCCTCAGTAGTTTATTCTGTTATTGCTGAGTACTATTCCATGGTACTGATGTACTGGGCTGTGTAACCACTGAAACATCTGGGTTGTTTCCAGTTTCCGGCTATTATGAATACAAATGTTATAAATGTTCCTGTACAGGTTTTATGTGAGCATAAGTTTTCACATCTCTAGGATAAATGCCCAGGAGGAGGACAACGGCTAGGTTACATCATGGTTGTATGTTTAGTTTTTTTAAGAAACAAACTATACTTTTAAGTGGCTATACCACTAGTCTCCAGTAATGGGTGAGCAATTTATTTCTCCACATCCTTGCCAGAATGAGTGTTTACTATCTTTTATTCCAGTCATTCTAATAGATGTGCGCCAAAATCACATTGCAGTTTTAATCTGCATTTCCCTAATGGTTAATGAAGCTGAACATCTTTTCATGTGCTTACTTGCCATCTGTATATTCTTCCCTGTGAAATGTCTCTTTACGTCTTTTGACCACTTTGTAATCAATTTCTTTGATTTTTTTTTATCATTGAGTTTTGAGAGTTCTTTATATAGTCTAGATTCTAGCCCTTTGCCAGAAGGTTTCTCCAAATCTATAGTTTATTTTTGCAACCTCTTAACGGGATGTTTTGAAGAGAAAAAGATTTTTAAAAAAATGCTGATGAAATCAGAGTAATCGTTTTCTTTCTTTGATGAATTACACTTTGGGTGTCAATTCTGAGACCGCTGCCTAGCTTAAAATTGCAAAGATTTTCTCTCATTCTTTCCCTAAAAGTTTTACAGTTTTATGTTCCAGTTCAGAATCCATTTTTGTATAATATGTGAAATTTAGGTTGAATACGTCCAATTGGATTCTCAATTTTCCAGCGCCGCACATTGAACAGATATTATTCCTCCACAGAATTGCTTTTTCACCTTGGTCAAAATCAGTTGGGGATATCTGTGTAGATCTAATTCTGGGTTTTATATGGTTTTATTGACCTATTATGTGTGGTGTTGAAGAAGACTCTTGAGAGTCCCTTGGACTGTAAGGAGAGCCAACCAGTCCATTCTAAAAGAGATCAGCCCTGGGTGTTCTTTTGGAAGGAATGATGCTAAAGCTGAAACTCCAGTACTTTGGCCACCTCATGCAAAGAGTTGACTCACTGGAAAAGACATTGATGCTGGTAGGGATCAGGGGCAGGAGGAAAAGGGGACGACAGAGGATGAGATGGCTGGATGGCATCACCCACTTGATGGACGTGAGTTTGAGTAAACTCCGGAAGCTGGTGATGGACAGGGAGGCCTGGTGTGCTGCGATTCATGGGGTCGCAAAGAGTTGGACATGACTGAGCTGAAGAATGGTCCTCGGAGCAAACGATTAGGGTGATACAATCAGGGGTCATTTTAAGTATTCTGTTTCCCTGGACCTGCTCCATAACTGCTCGCTATGAACCAAGTTCCCCCATAAACAGAGGCAAATCTAGAGACACAGATTTAAAATGGAAACATTTGAACAAATATGAGAAGAAACTGTCACAAAAGGTGTAACATTCTGCTACAGAGGAGGTAAGGGGGATGGGTTTGCTGTGCCCTGGACTCATGCATTTTAAAACACTGTGCTGAGGGTTTGTGTTTACCCACTGCAAGATCGCTAATACATTCAGCCAAAGAGTGAAGCAATTTTAATATTAATAGGCTCTTTATGAGAATTTAATAACAAAGTCATAGCTTCCTTGTGTTGCAAGACACAGGGGTTAATTACTTCAAACAGGTTGGCAGGGAAAAGGTCAAATTTTAACGCTGACCTTAACAGTTTGGGATAAATATATATAAAGGCAATAGCCTATTTAAAGCTGTGGTGTTCAGTCTTCTTTGCAGGCTGAGAAACCGTCACATTTTCCACCTGTGGATTCCACCTATGGATGCTCAGAGAAACCAGGAACCTGTTTTTTGACACCTGGTAAGTTGTAGTCACTTTTAACTGAATTCAGTCCACTTCTTCATGGGAAGAGGAGGAAACAGACTTTTTCAGTGTGGCTCTATTCTAGTATCTGTAGGATTGACACCTCACAATGACAGGAGTTTCCAGTCTTCCACCTGTGGTTTCAAAGAACCCACCCACCAATGCAGGAGATTCGGGGGACACAGGTTCGATTCCTGGGTTGGGAAGATCCCCTGGAGGAGGGCATGGCAATCCATTCCAGTATTCTTGCCTGGAGAATCCCATGGACAGAAAAGCCTGGCGGGCTACAGTCCATAGGGTTGCAAAGAGCTGGACACGATTGAAGTGACTTAGCACACACTGGTAGTCTCAGGCAAATTTGAGGTGAAAAACGAAGCGTGCTATTGAGGTGCGACTTCTCTGCTTTATCTAGGACCACTGCTGTTTGCAGTTAGCCTGCAGCTGGATCTTCTGATGCTCTGGTCCTCTAAGCCTACAGAGGAAGAGATACAAGGTCCTGAAGACCCCTCCAGGCTCACAATAGCAGAGCAGGGAAATACAGACGGATAGGAGGGCTTGCACTTCATCCTATGTAGAATCGTGATGGATGCAACAAATTTCCAAAAAAAAAAATGTGAGTTCAGTTTGTTGGCTTGGGAAATATGACCTTTAATTATCAGATTCTGAGCTGTGAATTTATATCAATGTAACTGATAAGCTGTTTTGTTTTGCTGTTTCGCCCAGTATGCTCTAAAGATATTTCCTTTTATTGCTGTCCCAGATTTTCTCCCTCCATTCAGTTTCCTGACTAGGAACCTGATCAGGGTTTCCCATAAACAACTGATCTCATCCTCACAGAGGTGTCCACGTTTTCCAAGGCAACACGGGACTCCTCTGACACCACCATGTTCACATGGACATGGCCACTTCCGCTACTAGTACACATCCCACCGGAAACGCTCATACTGGCAACAGAGAAGCTGAGGTCTCTGCACTCGTCTTTTTACTTTCATCCATCAGATGTTCACCGAATACCTATCAAAGGCCCGCCACTCTGCTGAAAGTAGCAGATTCCGAGGTGAACCAAATAAGCAAAAATGTTAGTTGCTCAGTCATGTCCTACTCTTTGAGATCCCATGGATTGTAGCCTGCCAAGCTCCTCTGTCCATGGGATTCACCAGACAGGAATACTGGAGTGGGTGGGGAGTCATACCCTTCTTTGGGGCGGTCCTCCTGACTCAAGGATCGAACCCTCATCTCCGGCATTGCAGGAGCCACCACGGAAGCTGCTGTCTGCTTATCCACAATCCAGTAGGGGAAGAAGACAGAGAAGTAATCACACAAGCCAATAGGGGAAGGAGACAGAGAAGTAATCACACAAGCCAATAGGGGAAGGAGACAGAAAAGTAATCACACAAGCCAATAGGGGAAGGAGACAGAAAAGTAATCATAACATGATGAGATAATGGCTATGAGGGAAAGCCACAGGAAATCGCCCCCCCCCAAAAAAAAAAAAAACCAGACTTAATCTTAGAGGGTCTGAGAAAGCATCCTGCAAAGCAATGGGTTCTGAGATGAAAGCCAGTATCAGTCAGGATAGGCTCGGTACGCTGCTATAACGGGTGCCCCTGGGATCTCAGTAGCTTGTAGTAATGAAGGCCAGTGTCTTACTCAGGCTGAGTGTCATCTGTGGCTCAACTGTGGCTCTGCCCTACACCATCATCTCTTTGAGGCTCAGGCTGATGGAAAAGTGACTCTCGGATCTCCTCTCGGAGGGAAAAGGGACGTGCTGAGTCCTATGTTGGCTCTAAAGCTGCTACCCAGAGTGACACCTCTCATTCCCCCCACATTACACTGGCTGAAGCAAGTCACATGCTCATTCCTGATTTTTTAAGTCAAGCGTGTAAAATCCTCCTTCAGTGAGAAATACCACAAGGAGAGAATTCAAAACAGTCTGTGAAGGAATAATAAATCTCCCATGCATCCACAGCATAAGTGAGAGTTCCCTGTGTGAAACAAAGGTGCTGTGAGGATGCAAAGGCAGGCTAATTTTTAAACTTCTTATTCTGATTAAGAGGTGGCTCAGATGGTAAAGAATCCGCCTGCAAGGCAGGAGACCAGGGTTCAACCCCTGGGTCAGGAAGATCCCCTGGAGAAGGGAATGGCTACCCACTCCAGTATTCTTGCCTGGAGAATCCTATGGACAGAGGAGCCTGGTGGGCTACAGCACACAGGGTGGCAAAGAGTCGGACACGATTGAGCAGCTAGCTCTTTCTTATAGCCGATTAACAATGTTGTGGTAGTTCCAGGTGACAACAAGGCAACTCAGAATAAGGAAGAATATTCAAAAGCACCAAAAAAGAGAGAGAGGAAGAAAAGGACCCAGGTGACTGGGGGAAAGAGAAGAGAGAGACAGAGGGATGTGACGAATTCCAAGGAGTGAGTCAACTGTGGCTGAAGCACAGGGGCAAGGAAGGGAGTGGCGACCGGATGTGAAGTAAAGCTTCCTTTCCCACCCTGGATGCACCGAAACAAATCTAGTGGTGGACACACACACATCCACACACACACACACACACACACACACACACACACACAAAGGGCTTGGGAGCATCAAGCCCTTTAAAGGCACATTTGAAACTAGGTTCTGGGACTTCCCTGGTAGTCCAGTGGCTAAGGCTCTGCTCCCAACACAGGGGGCCTGGGTTGGATACCTGGTCAGGGAATTAAATCCCACATGAGGCAACTAAGACCTGGCGCAGACAAATGAGTAAATATTAAAAAAAAAAAAAGATTATTTCCCTTTAAGCAATAAATGGTGTGAACTGTCCAAAATGTCAAGATGAACGGAGGCATAAAGAAGGACAACAGGGTAACCAGACAAATGTGAATGGCAACTGACATAGTAGTCACTTTAGGGTTCCTGGTGTCTGTGACCTAAGCCATGGCCCCAGGTACTTGCCTGTTGAATGACTCAAAGGCAGAAACTGAATAAAGGGTATCTTTGTACCATCAGCCCACAATTCACTTGGTGATATTTAAGATAGAATGACATGAAGTGCGGATTAGGGCAAGGTTGGAGGTGTGTGTTCATTCTCATCCATGGATTCACAATGGGTCAGAGGTGGTGCCCTACAGGAAGAGCTCAAAATTCTTTTATTCAACCATCCATCATATTTGCAGTTGGCACTAGTGATAAAGAACCCGTCTGCCAATGCAGGAGACAAAGAGACAGGGTTCTATCCGTGGTTTGGGAAGATCCCCTGGAGGAAGGCATGGCAACACGCTGCATTATTCTTACCTGGAGAACCCAATGGACAGAGGAGCCTGGAGGGCTGCAGTCCATGGGATCTCGAAGAGTCAGACATGTCTGAAGTGACTTAGCACGCACGCACACCATCACATCCTCATTTTACACTATGGAGTTAGGGAGTCTGAATAGATGCTGGGGACTGAGTGGTAATCAAGGAAAACAAAGTCGCTGGGAGAGACAGAAATCAGATAAGCAAACTAACCAAACAATTATAAGATCTGGTGCCATGATAAGAAGAGACAATATACTTTCTGCTTGAGAAGAGCACACTGAGCACAGAAAGGTCAAGCGGCTTCCCTACCTATGATCCAAAACACCCAAGAGGCTGAAACGTAAGAGTAGTCCATCCGAGGGGAGCATGTGCAAAGGTCCTGAGGAAGAGAAGTACATGGTGGGGCTGAAGGTCTCAGAGGCGTGCCTGGAGTGCTCTGAAGTGGGCCAAGAGAGACGGGGCTGAACAGATCTGGGTATCATCGAATTGCTCAGGGCCTTGTGGCCACTGGGAGGGTTCAGATTTCATTTTAAGGCTATTTAACTCACTTCCAACAAGAGAACAGTATAATCCATTGGCTGTTTGAGGACATCGAGCACTTCAGTGACCCTAGAACTGATTGCCAGTATTGTGCAATTTTACTGGAGGAAAGCCGAGCACAGTCCATGCAGCGTGCACAGTGCAGGAAGGGAGGGCTCGCCACTCCCTGGGACTTTAGTTTCCCTTCCTTCATGCTAGGAAGCTGCAAAGCTGGCATTCAGAGTGCTGTGCATGGATTATTCAAGACAACACCGAAGAGCCCAATAAAATACGTTCTGCAAGAAGCCCAAAAAGCAACATAAGACCAGTCGCAGAAGTATGATCACACTAAGCCTTATGATCATACAAGAGGAAATTACTGAGCTTCCAGTGCAAATTCACCAGCAGTCCAAATAAGGTCAAACATCGTCCAGGACAACTGTCCTGATGTAAACGTGTTTTTTCCCCCCTCTTAGCCTCACTTGCGAGTGAAGTGCTGGCTCACTTCACAGCTCAAGCAGATTTAATTCCTATTAATCCTGTAATAGTGGATGTTGCTGGTGGTGGTCGCTGTTGCCAATCCTTTCGGTTCCAACTCTCTCCCCCGGAATGGCATTTTGGGACGAACATGTTCGAGTTCACAGATGGAGTGGCGCTTTTCAAGGGAAGATATCAAAGATATTTACCAAACCATGGCAGGGAGCTTTGTGGGGGATAATGACAAATTTGCAAACAAAAAGAAAATGCTCCAAATTACCAAAACAAAGGGAGTGGCACGCATGCCAACCAGGAAGCCAGCAGTAACACCAGCAGAAGCGCGAAGCTCTGAAGAAACAGAGGGTGGAGGGGTGGGCCGGAGAGGAGCCGGCTAATGGAGACTCGGGCACGAGAACTACCACAACTGTCAGAGCGAAAGACAGAGTCGGGGCGGAGGAAAACTTAAGGGAAATGATTTCATAGCTCAAGACTGTGCTGATCCCATCAGGCAAGTTCATAAATGTACCTCCAAATACTCAGCAGTAAAGAATCCGCCTGCAAAGCAGGAGACAAAGGTTCGATCCCTGAGTCAGGAACATCTCCTGGAGAAGGGAATGGTAACCCACTCCAGCGTTTTTGCCTGGAGAATTCCATGGACAGAGGAATCCCTGGTGGGCTACAGTCCATTGGGTCGCAAGAGTCAGACATGACTGAGTGACTAAACCACCACTACCGCCTCCAAATATGTTCGTTATTTTCCCCCCAAACAACTGAATGTTTTCATCAAAGCCTCTCACATCATACTTTCACGTTAAAACAGAAGCATCCTTGTCCCTACCATCCCAGACTGGCATAAGAGTTTTCAAATGGATACCATATGCTAGGAGATTCCAGGAAATCCCAGGGTGATCAAGTACTTGCACACAAATGGATTTGACATGAAATTCTGGAAGGGGTGGAAAGTCTGTCACTACGGCGTTGAGCGAAGTCTCAGGACACCATCTTTGGTGGGGGCACTTGTCTCATCTCTAACTCTTGCCGTACCAATACTCGGACCTCCCCTGTTTGCTAAACATGTCTGACTCAGCGTAGCTGAGGAACTCAGGAACTCAAAGTTCCTGTCCCCATCTATGCAGAATCTAAGATGGCTTACATCTCAACCCAGTGCCTCTTTGCAACTTCACCCCTTGTGTCCTTGATCGTGCCAGCCACCATCTGTGATTTCCATGAGGACGAGGAGCTGGCTTGCCCTGTGTCCCGCTGTGACCCTGGTGTTTTCCTGGAGGAAATGATAACTGAAAACAGAAAGGAAACCAGAGATGAGCAGGACATGACCCCTGCTCACAAAGGGTTAATCAGGCTTCCTATGCTTTCCACCCAAAGCAGAAATTACAAAGAAATCACAGCCCTTGGCCCTTTGTTATGATTCTCCCCAGAATCTGAGATAATCCAGGGTTGATAAGGGGGTGAAAATTAACAGGAGCTCACAATTGTTGGAAAAAGGTGCAACAATCCAGTTGACAGTCAAGTTAGCCACAAACACTTTTAACTAACGCCTATGAGATGTTGCGCCATAAACACAGTCTCCATCAAGATGGATGTGAACGTCAACTATACTTGAAGTTGAACAAATAAAAAAGAGGGACTTCCCTGGTGGTCCAGCAGCTAAGAGTCTGTGTTCTCAGTGCAAGGGGTCTGGGTTCAGTCCTTGGTCGGGGAACTAGATCCCACATGCTGCAACTAAAGATCCTGCACGCCTCAACTAAGAACAGGCACAGTCAAATACATAAAATTTTGTACAAAAAAAAAGTAACTATAAAATAAAAAAGAAGGAAGGAAGGGTGAGATGGACAGAAAAGGGACTGAGTTGTGTTAAGCAACTTTTTTTTTTTTTAACTACCATATGATGACAGCTGAGTTCACCATCAAATTCCAATGCGACAGAATGGCTGCATTCGGTCATTTCATCTTTTGGCACCTAAAAGGAATAATGACAAAATTCTGCAATGATCAGAACGAGCCACCCAGCCTTAACCTCGCTTCCACTCTCCTGAAGAACCTGTCTTTGTAGGGATGTTACTCCATCTCCTGAGACGACATCATAAAAATTTTAAAGGCAAAAGTTTCCCCTAGATCCTCTCACATCTCCAGCCCATCTTTCTGTCAGACTTGGATAAAGCTTAGAGAGTGAACGAAGTCTACAAAAGAGACAACGGAAAGAAAAAGATGGATGTGACCAACAGAGGTGTTCATGTCCTTCCAAAATCCCACTTTGCTTAAGAAGCAACACAGTGAACACTTCAGCAGGGCGTAAAGTTACCCAGAATAAACACTGCTTTTACCTGCTTCCTTTGTAAGTATGTGAAGCCATGTGACTAAGTTCTGGCCAACGAACCGTAAGTGATACTGGTGTGCGTAATTCCTACAAAGAGGCCTTAAAAGAAGAAATGTGACCTGGCTTCCTTGGTTCTCCGTGGTGCCTGTTGGAATGGGAAGGTGATGGTGGAACGTGTTGTATCAGAAGGTGGTGGACAAGTGATGAGGATGGCAGAGTACCTGGACCAGGGAAGTACCATCCAGGAATCACCACACCTGCCCTGCCCATCCAAGTCTCTGGATTTCATTTAATGCAAGAAAAGAGTCAACTAACTTGCGAACATCACTTTTTCTTGGGATTTCTATCAATTTGCAACCTAACCTAACCCCAGCCTACCCAATGAGCCCAGGGGGTTGGGGGGAGGGAATTAACGTAGGCATTTAGGAAGATGAAGCCTGGTGGAGTGGCTGAAAACTGAAGGCCTGGTTCCCAGGATGAGAACGCCCCAGTAAATGGCTCCTCTGCCCATTTCTGTTCTGCTCCACACTGCATGGAAAAGCCGTGGCAATGATCATACTCCGTATCTGATGTCTCGGGAGGCTAGCACAGCCAGTTGCTTGAAAGCAGCTTTCGCTTTGACCCACTATCTTGGAAGAGGTGAAACAAAAGGGTTTCCCAGGTGGCTCAGTGGGTAAAGAACCCGCCTGCAATGCAGGAGACGCAAGAGACATGGGTTCATTAGACATGACTAAGCAGCTGAGCACACAAGGCTTTTAGTGAAAACCTATGAACAAACTAATAAGGACCTACTACTGTACAACACAGGGAACTCCGCTCCCTGGGTCAGGAAGATCCCCTGGAAGAGGGCATGGCAACCCAGTCCAGTCTTCTTGCCTAGAGAATCCCACAGACGGGGGATCCTGGCGGGCTACCATCCATGGGGTCGCAAAGAGTCGGACATGACTGAGAGGGCACACGGGCAGTCAGAACAAAAACAATTCTGCTCGAGATAAAATAAATAAATAAACACAGGAAAAGATGCTCAACATCACTCATTATCAGAGAAATGCAAATCAAAACCACAATGAGGTACCACTTCACACCAGTCAGAATGGCTGCGATCCAAAAGTCTACAAGCAATAAATGCTGGCGAGGGTGTGGAGAAAAGGGAACCCTCTTACACTGTTGGTGGGAATGCAAACTAGGACAGCTACTATGGAGAACAGTGTGGCGATTCCTTAAAAAATTGCAAATAGAACTGCCTTATGACCCAGCAATCCCACTGCTGGGCATGCACACCGAGGAAACCAGAATTGAAAGAGACACATATACCCCAATGTTCATCGCAGCACTGTTTATAATAGCCAGGACATGGAAACAACCTAGATATCCATCAGCAGACGAATGGATAAGAAAGCTGTGGTACATATACACAATGGAGTATTACTCAGCCATTAAAAAGAACGCATTTGAATCAGTTCTAATGAGGTGGATGAAACTGGAGCCTATTATACAAAGTGAAGTAAGCCAGAAAGAAAAACACCAATACAGTATACTAACGCATATATATGGAATTTAGAAAGATGGGAATGATAACTCTGTATGTGAGACAGCAAAAGAGACACAGATGTATAGAACAGTCTTCTGGACTCTGTGGGAGAGGGCGAAGGTGGGAGGATTTGGGAGAATGGCATTGTAACATGTATACTATCATGTAAGAAACAAATCGCCAGTCTGTGTTCGATACAGGATACAGGAGGCTTGGGGCTGGTGCACAGGGATGATCCAGAGAGATGATATGTGGTAGGAGGTGGGAGGGGGATTCAGGATTGGGAACTCATGTACACCCGTGGTGGATTCATGTCAACGTATGGCAAAACCAATACAGTACTGTAAAGTAAAATAAAGTAAAAATAAAAATTAAAAAAGAAATTGGCCAAAAAATAAAATAAAATAAATAAATAAAGCAGAAAGATGGAAATAACACCAGGACCCACAGACATCCATTCTAGTTTAAAAAAAAAAACAAAAAAACAAAAAAACAAAAAACAAAAAACAAGCTATGGGACGAAGCCAGGATTTTTCTACCTTTTGGAAGTGAAAGCTGCCCATTTCCCTCTTACATATTGGAGTCATGAGCCCCACACTCCTCATGGCCTGTCGACAAGCCTATGCAGAAACTGACTATCAAATGTTTTGCTGTATACTCCAAAACAATTTCTGTCTTTGGTGCAGGAGGGTTTGACACATGGCTAGATGACGGCTTTCTAAGGAGAAGATGACAGAAAGCTTTAGTCACTCAGTCACATATCTTTTTGTGACACCGTGGACCGTAGCCCACCAGACTCCTCTGTCCTTGGGATTCTCTAGGCAAGAATACTGGAGTGGGTTGCCATGCCCTATTCCCGGGGATCTTCCTGACCCAGGGATGGAAGGCGTATCTCCTGCAAGGCATGTGGATTCTTTATCACCTGAGCCACTAGGGAAGCCCTAATTAACTATACTCCAATATAAATTAAAGGTTAAAAAAAGAAGAGCCAGGAACAGGTTTACCCTGCCCACTTGCCCCACTCCCAGTCACTCCATCCCCCCCATTCCACTGAATCCCACTCGCCTCAGGACTCCACTCCACGTTTAGGCCATGCGCAGTCTGGACACAGCTGTGTGACTCGACACATTCTCCTACCTTCTGCCCGGAAGGCATATATTTACCAACCACATGTGATAACAGTGAGGGCATGAATCACGCACCCTGTGCCCAATAATTCAATCAGCCGTCTGCACACCTCATCCCGTTTACATCCCCACAAAGCCCAGGATGTACATACTTCCGCATCCTCGTCATGTGGATGAGAAGGCGGGAACACACAGTGATTCAGTGATACGCACCCAGTCACCCAGTCACAAGACTAGCGGGCTTCCCTGGTGGCTCAGATGGTAAAGAACCTGCCTGCAACGCAGGAGACCTGTGTTCAGTCCCTGGGTCGGGAAGATCCCCTGGAGAAGGGAATGGCGACCCACTCCAATATTCTTGCCTGAAAATTCTATGGACAGAGGAGCCTGGCGGGCTACAGTCCATGGGGTTCCATAGAGTCAGACACGACTGAGTGACTAACACTTTCTCTTTCACAAGACTAATAAGCTACAGGATGTGATCCAAACACAGGCTTTAGGACTCCAAAATGCCCTCTACTATAAAAGAAAAGGGGATCTCAGGCTGCCTAGAAGAACCACGCCCCCAGGGGAGCCTTTCCAGGGAAAGTTCATCAAACCCAGTCAGAGCTGCAGGAAGGGAACAAAAGCCAGGGTCCCTATATATTCAAGGGCTTAAAACATCTAAAAATCTACCGGCAGCACTTTGGGGTCAACCATGTGTCATTTTTGAATCAGAGGGAGCTGCCTGGTCCTGAAACTTCTCTGCACTCAGCCAAGAGAGGCAGGTAGAAAGTAATCTAGGGCATCCATAAACCAAAGTTCTCCTCTGTCCAGCGATGACAAAGAAAAGTATGTTTAATCCCGCAGCAATCTATCAAGTGTCATGGGATACAGGCTGCATATAAAGTGCCGCATTATTTTCAATGGGAGAACTTTCGCCCAGCTCAACAGATTTTGTAGAGGCATGGGTATCTGGGATCAAAAGTCTGCAGATTGATGGTGGTGGCTGTTTACCAGAATTGAAAATCTCGAACACCATTTCTCACAAAGATACAGGAGTTATTTAAACAGGACTGTGCCTAGAGATCTGAAAGAGGGAAAAGAACTTATTTTCATCAGGTATTTTTAAATCACTGATTCATTTACGCTTATGTCTCTACTCCATACCCTAAGATAGTCTGAAAGAGGATACACGGTGGTGAATCCAGAAGGTAAAGAGACGTTACAGAAGAGAAAAAGAAGGAAGATATTTTGCCTCAATCTAGTAGGAGCTCCTTCAAGAGAAGGAAGTGGAGCTGGAGACGCACAGATCTGTCTGTGTACATTCATCAAGAAGGAGGCAGGTCACGCTTGTTTGGGTGTGAGCTGTGTGGAACTTTTCATGAGCTCCATTGTTGAACTTCACGTGAAGGATGGAAGGGGTAGGAAGGATGGCAAAGCTTTTTGCAAATGAAACAAGCAGAAAGCAAAGGAACAGTGATAGATTTAATTGGATAGTGGGTGACCTGGATGACAAACTGAATAGATAAACAATGGGTGATCGTCTAAGCGAAGCTTGTATCCAATTTCAGTTGGAGTAATTAATGAAAAATTCATAGTTGCACACGCTTGGAATGTGCAACTTGAGATCTTCTGTCTGACACAGTAAAATTAAACACTGTCAGAAACAAACACTAATTTTGATGTAGAAAGTGAGTGTGAGAAACATCCGTGCCTTAGTATTCCATATTGTTATCAGATGTTATAAATGGACTCGGAACCTTGTGGACTGATTCATTTATTCTTTATTTTTTTTTTAATAATGTTCAAAAAAATCATCTAGCCTAGTTAAAAAGTGAAATGCACAAAAACAGAGTAGGGGAGGATAAGGCTGGAAAACAGAGGGTGTGGGTCATGGTGGGCATTCAGAGCTGCTCAGTGGCTTCGAGTGGATCTGAGAAGTCATAGGGAGCCATTGAAAGTGTTTGAGCAGGAGCGCGAACAGAGACGTGACTGGGGAAGACTTATTTGGAAACAGCTTACAAAATTAAGCAGTGGATACACACACACAGTTCTCTGGTGGCTTAGATGGTAGAGTCCACCTGCAGTGCCGGAGACCAGGTTCAGTCCCTGGGCCAGGAAGATGCCCTGGAGGAGAGCAGGGCAACCGCCTCCAGTATTCTTGCCTGGAGAATTCCATGGATGGAGCAGCCTGGCAGGCTACAGGCCCTGGGGTCACAAAGAGTCAGACACGACTGAGGGACTAACCCTCAAGACACATACACAACACACTCACTCTTAAGAGAAATCCTTGCTTTTGACAGATAATAAAGTTTCAGTAAAGAATATAGTCCCAAGCAGGGTCAAGGTGAATGACGCAGCGTCTTTGCGATCGCTGTAACTTCAAGTATAATCACTTCTGGGGCTATTTCGGTTGATTATGCAATACAAACAAGAGCAGAGATGCTTCAGCAAATTTTCTTTCTAAGTTTCTTTAATGGCCAGCTGGCTCTGGAGGACTGAGTGAACACAGACAAAAATGCACAATTCTAAGGAGTTTTAAAAATAAATAAAATGCTACAAAAGATGCCAGGGTAAGGACAGTGTGAATCTTTGCCAGAAACTCACCATCAGATGTTGCTAACATTGCCTTTTAACACAGAGGGTGGGAAGAGAGACTTGGCTAACATCTCGGCTATAATTTACAGTAAATATACTGTCGCTCTGCCTGCGAGACCATCTTAAGTTCAGAAAAATAAAATACATCAAAAAAATGAAACATGCCCACTTCCTTCTAGATACCTCAGATCCCGATGATCCTTTTCCCAGAGCTCCTATAAATATGACATTTTGTTGTTGTTCTTTAGGCGCTAAGTCATGTCTGTCTCTTTTGCAACCCCTTGGACTGTAGGCAGCCAGGCTCCTGCATCCATGGCATTCTCCAAGCAAGAATACTGGAGTGAGTTGGTCATTTCCTCCTCCAGGGGATCTATCTTCCTGACCCAGGGACTGAAGCTGCACCTCCTGCGGCACCTGCATTGACAGGCGGTTTCTTTACCACTGAGCCACCTGGGAAACCCAAATATGACATAGACTCATGGCAATCCTGCTGGCAATACAGATAGGTTCTGGGCTGTTTGGGGATCCACACATCCTTCTCACTTCCTGCTCCAAGGAGTACTCAAAGGAGTACCAGGGACCCTTCTCAGGGGGTTCTCTGCTTTTGGTCCCATATGCTTTTTTCCCAGCACACCTCTATGAGCAATGCCTTCCTAAAGAACAGTTTCTCAACTGAAGGTGATTTTCACCTGCAAGGGACATCTGGCAATATCTGGGGACAACTTTGCTGGTCATGACAGGAAGGGAGGGCGCTACTGATGTCTAGTGAGCAGAGGTCAGAGATGTTGCTGAGCCTCCTGAAACGAACAGGATGGGGTTCCCCAACAAAGAATCATGCGGCAGAAAATGGCAATTGTTTCAAGGCTGAAAAGACTTGTCCTAAATACACGTGGATTATATTGGTTAACATGCTTTTCAAAATTCACAAATACAACTCACAGACTTAGGGAACAAACTTAGGGTTCCCAGAGGGGAAGGGTAGGGAGAAGGGATAGATAGGGAGTTTGGGATCAGCATGTACACTGCTATATTTAAAATGAATTACCAACAAGGACCTAGTGTATAGCACAGGGAACTCTGCTCAGTGCTATGTGGCAGCCTGGATGGGAGAGGAGTTTGAGGGAGAATGGATACAAGTATCAGTTCAGTTCAGTCGCTCAGTCATCTCTGACTCTGCAGCCCCATGGACTGCAGCACACCAGGCTTCCCTGTCCATCACCAACTCCTGGAACCTGCTCAAACTCATGTCCATCAAGTTGGTTATGCCGTCCAACCATCTCATCCTCTGTCTTTCCCTTCTCCTCTTGCCTTCAGTCTTGCCCAGTATCAGGGTTTTTTCTAAAGAGTCAGTTCTTTGCATCAGGTGGCCAAAGTATTGGAGTTTCAGCTTCAGTATCAGTCCTTCCAGTGAATATTCAGGACTGATTTCCTTTAGGATGGAGTGGTTTGATCTCCTTGCAGTCCAAGGGACTCTCAAGAGTCTTTTCCAACACCACAGTTCAAAAGCATCAATTCTTCAGCGTTCAGCTTTCTTTATAGCCCAACTCTCACATCCATATATGACTACTGGAAAAACCATAGCTTTGACTAGATGGAACTTTGTCATCAAAGTAATGTCTCTGCTTTTAGATATGCTGTCTAAGTTTGGCATAGCTTTTCTTCCAAGGAGCAAGTGTCTTTTAATTTCAGGGCTGCACTCACCATCTGCAGTGGTTTTGGAGCCCAAGAAAATAAAATCTGACGCTGTGTCCATTGTTGCCCCATCTATTTGCCATAAAGTGTATGTATGGCCAAGTCCCTTCGCTGTCCACCTGAAACTATCACAACCTGATTAATCAGCCATCAGTTCAGTTCAGTGTCTCAGTTTTGTCCCACTCTTTGTGATCCCGTGGACTGCAGCACGCCAGCTTCTCTGTCCATCACCAACTCCCAGAGCTTGCTCAAACTCATGTCCATTGAGTCGGTGATGGCATCCAACTATCTCATCCTCTGTCATTCCCTTCTGCCCTCAATCGTTCCCAGCATCAGGGTCTTTTCCAATGAGTCAGTTCTTTGCATCAGGTGGCCAAAGTATCGGAGTTTCAGCTTCAGCATCAGTCCTTCCAGTGAATTTTCAGGACTGATTTCCTTTAGGATTGACTGGTTGGGTCTCCTTGAAGTCCAAGGGACTCCCAGCTATACTCCAAAATATAATAAAAAGTTCAAAAAAAATTCCTCAAGTGCAAATGGCACTATAAGCCTGAGACTGTCTTTCATGGTGCATAAGATCTGGTCTCACCAACTCTTCCAACTCACGTCTGTGTCCCAGTGGTCCTCCATGGACTCTGGGATGCTTAGTGATCTCAGCCTACCTCAGGGACACCTGCCTCTTCCTGCCTTATTCCTTTCATTCATCCTCTGCTCCTTGAGGGACCATCCTTCCTACCTGACTGCCTTACTTTATAACCCTTTCAGGATGACCTGCTCTGTGAATCTTGAAGTCAGCTCCATCACCATCTGAAGGTATGCTGAGTAGCACATACTCCTGTCGGCACCCAACCGCGCTCGTGTGCATGACAAGTTACCCTCTTCGGTCTTAGAGTCACAATCACCCATGGTTCACACACGTCTCCCGCGCTGGCCTCATGGAAGCACGGTTGCAACTTTCACTTCTTCTATTCCTCTCCACCATTTGCCCTTCCGATCCCTTGCTGTAGCAGAACATGAGCCCCGCTTCCTGGAGCAGCAGCATCCTGGAGTAGCGGCCCTGAACTGACTGGACGTGGCTGCATCTCAAGCACAAAACAGTTCTCCTGTGACTGGGAATGAAGACTCTGGGGCTCAGTCTACACTGCGCGCCCCTGACAAGTGGAAGCCACAGCTCAAGAGGTTAAACCAACGGTACTGATGTGGAAATACTCCCAGGCTCTGCCCACCTCCCTCACTGATCAACAGATACTCCACTCTGTGTTTCCCTCCCTAGCCTGCTGACAGGTCAGGCGAGTGCCGGGACAAATGCGGTGCTGACTTTGAGAATGACAGGAGGAGGAGGAGGCATAGGAAGGCTCCCTGAGACCCAACAAACCACACCTAAAAAGAGAGAGAGAGGGTAGATGGGCTGAGGGCAGAAAGGAGAGGGGCGAGTGGGCAAAACCAAGGAAAGCTTGTGACCTAGTATAAAACCCAAGAGAACAGGGAAGGAAACAGGACTTGAGAAGTGTCACTGAAGATTATCAACTGAACTTCCTTTAATGTGTGTGTGTGTGTGTGTGTGTGTGTGTGTGTGTATTTTTTTTTCCAGGAGAAATCAGCAAGTTGTTTTCTCTTATTTTCATGTTCAAAGTCTACTCAAATATTGTTCATTGGTCTACCCCATTGACTGGAGCTCGGTAAGGAGACTGGATTCTATGGATCAAGGGTTTATAAGGGTTGCTCAGATTACAAAGGAAATCAACTCTGAATATTCACTGGAAGGACTGATGCGGAAGCTCCAATATTTGGCCACCCGATGCAAAGAGCCAACTCACTGGAAAAGTCCCTGCTGCTGGGAAAGATTGAGGGCAGGAGGAGAAGGGGGCAACAGAGGATGAGATGGTTGGATGGCATTGCTGACTCAATGGACATGAGCGGAAACAAAGTCAGGGAGATAGCGAAGACAGGGAAACCAGGTGTGCTGCCGTCCGTGGGGTTGCAAAGAGTCAGACGACATAGTGACTGAACAAGAACAGATTATAAAGAACCTATTGTCTATGGACAAAGAAACTGAAGGTAAGTTACTCACTTAGCCCCAATCATGACACTGGAACCAACCTTCGAATTCAGGGAGATAATGACCAAGCCCCACTCAACCACTTTGCCATCACACTTCTCAAAAGAAAAGCTTTACTTTCACACCTGTGTGTGTCTTTTTTTTTAATTATTATGATTCGAAAAGGTCTTACTTCCAATGACAGGCACCTGGATATTTTTATGTCTTGTAATGATTAGCTCCATGCTTTTGATAGATACAACCACACATGTAGATCAATACACA
Source organism: Ovis aries (assembly GCF_016772045.2). Taxonomy (NCBI): domain Eukaryota; kingdom Metazoa; phylum Chordata; class Mammalia; order Artiodactyla; family Bovidae; genus Ovis; species Ovis aries. The sequence continues at coordinate 5,722,259 of NC_056077.1, read as the reverse complement.
GAGAGATCAACGTTCTCTGTGGTCACAGCTACTGAGTTCATATCCATCTATAACTCCTGAATCATAAGCTGATAGGTAGGGCAACCTACCATAGCTTTGCTTACGGAATAGATATTCAATAACTGCTATTAATGACAATGCTTCTAAATGCACAGGACCGTGGACACCTATCAAGGAAGCAAACCTAACATTCTCCCTGGAATTCCTTTTATCCTAAGTTTCTATTTCCATTATGTCTCACAGGCTGTATCAGACAGAGCCAAGTCCCCTGGTGTATGTTCCTCGCAGAACCTTTGTTCCCTGGTTCTTTATGAGGGTTTTATCCTACTCAGAGTTGAAGAGAAAAATAACCCATTTATATTCCCAGCACTACGCTCTGGGTTTTATTCCCACTGCTGCTGTGATGGGGGCTGTGACAAAGAGGAATACCAATGTCAGCAAGGAGTTAAATGCACTGCCGCTCAGAATGCAGCGGACTGGCCAGATGACTCAGGAGAAAGAGATAGGCAGGGCCATCTCGAGTTCTAAACTTAGACAGACAGAGACAGAGACGTATGTATACATACATGCATATCTCTACACATCTACCTACCACATCACACCTACACATCAAATACCATAGCATATAGTTAAGAGTGCAAATTCAGAGCTCAGAGAAGCCTGATACCAGTGCCACCTCTGTGTACGTGATTTTGGAAACTGGATCTCAGCTTGCCCATCCGAGCCACAGGTGCAGCCACAGTGGTGCTCATCTTAGAGGCTTGCTGTGCGGCCCCCGGGAGCTGGTGCACGTGGGCTGTGCAGATCGCCTCGCATTCTGAAGTAGGTGGCGCACCAAAGTCCAGACAGGATTGCTCTGGGCAGTATTACAAAGACGGGGCTTATACAGGATGGTGGAAAACAGAACGTTTTATAAAGTAACCTTGGGAGTTCCCTGGCTGTCCAGTGGTTAAGACTCGGGGTTTTTACAGCCATGACCTGGATTCAATCCCTGGTCAGGGAACTAAGATCCCCATAAATAAAGTAAACTTCGAAAAGTAACCTTTTTGCTAAAATCCCCAATGTTGACCTCTATGAGAATAGGGCTTGGAGTTAGATGAGACTTGAGTGCAAATGCCAGCTTTTCCATTTGCTGAGAGGATACATGGGTGTTAACAGAGAGGGAGGAAGAGAAGGGAAAGATGCAGACAGAGGAGGGCTGGAGGGAGAGATAAAGATGGGGAGAGAAAGAGAGAGAGGAGAACATGGCCATCCCTTTTAACCATCAGAGATTCAATGCCCTTATCTATAAAGGGGGACAACAACAGTGCCTGCCTCACAAGGTTACTGTGAAGAGTAAGTTATATACGTCCGCAGTCTGGCATATTACTTGTCATGTAGTATGCACACAAGAGGACTTCCCTGGTGGCTCAGATGGTAAAGCATCTGTCTACAATGCGGGAGACCTGGGTTCAATCCCTGGGTCAGGAAGATCCCCTGGAGAAGGAAATGGCAACCCACTCCAGTACTCTTGACTAGAAAATCCCATGGACGGAGGAGCCTGGTGCAGGCTACTGCCCATGGGGTCGCAAAGAGTCGGACACAACTGAGCGACTTCACTTTCACTTTTCACTTTCATGCACACAAGAAACTGGTATTCATGAGCAATCCATTCTATTATTTACTGTCTGGAAGGGCTGTGCCCACACTCCCCATTCACTCCCATCTGAAAGCAGCATGTTTAGGATGTCTTGTTATCAGGAACTATTTATTAATTACCTGTGCAGAATTCAAATCTTTCAGACTACCTCATCTGCCGCTCCATGCTAATTATGTACTTATTTGAATATCTGCTGCAAATGTACAGAGCACTGTTGCCCTTCCGCCTCCTGGTTATAGACAGTCAGGAATAGAAATTCTTTTTTTTTTTTTTTTTTTTTAATTTTGGCATGGAAAAGAAAACAAACCAAGAACATCCTATAATATAATATCCTGCTCCTTTGACCAACTGGGGCTTTTGGAATTTTTTCAGGATGACTTTTCCAAACAAGTACAGCACTGAACACACCCCCACATTCACCCTGACAAGATACTCAATTGCAAAACTATGCTTTAATAAAAACCTAGAAGATGTTTTCTCTGTCATAATGTCAAGTGTCCCAGACCCACACATAGTATCTTTGGCTTTTGGTTCTCGGTGGCTATAATTTAAAGAAAGTAAGGGCTCTGATGACAAAAGTATACATTCAACGGACTTTTCTGGTAGCACAACAGATAGGAATCTACCCGCCAGTGCAGGGGACATGGGTTCCACCTCTGGTCCAGGAAGATCCCAAACGCTGCAGAGCAAGTAAACCCGTGCGACACAACTACTGAGCCAGCGCTCTAGACCCGGGAGCCACAACTACTGTGCCCAAGGGCTGCGGCTCCTGCAGCCCCAGTGCCCTGGAGCCCGTGCTCTGAAACAAGAGAAGCCGCTGCAGTGAGCAGCAAGCGCACCGCAACCAGAGCAGCCCCACTCACCGCAACTAGAAAAAACCCCCACACAAAGTGACAAAGACCCAGCACAGGGGATCTTCCAGAGTTTTTAAAGAAGACTTACTTTAAAAATTAAAATTTTTTTTAATTAGAAAGTCAAAACATTTTTCATTTTAAAAATGAAATTTTTTTATTTTAAAACTTAAAAAATAAAATTTTTAAAAATTAAATTTAAAAAATTTTATTACAAAAAAAATCAAGTTAAAAACAAAAAGAATATAAATTCAATACCTGACACTACCATATGTTGGCTGTGTGACCTTGGGCAAGTGACGTAACATCTCTGAGCTCCCTGTAACAAGTGGGTATTAACAGTACCTACATCATAGGCAGGGCTTCCACCCGGTTCAGTACCAAGCATACCGTTCAGATCCTAGTCCATGTGACTCCCATTTCCCTGGGGCTGGAGTCACTGTCATTTGTATTGTTCTGAAAATTAGATAAGCTAATACACGGTTTGGATTCGGCACACAGTCAATGCTAAGCAAGTGCTGCTGCTTCTTCCTATTACTATTACTGTTATTATTACTACTGCCTTAGGCTCTGTGTGAAGGTGGAATGCGATAATCCCAGGAAACACTCCCATTAAGTGAGATCCAGGGTCACTGGGGTTTCTAAGTGACGCCAGTCCCATAGTAAATGACAGCAAGCAGGGCGAGACCCTCTCATGCCCCCCACCCCACCCCAAAGGCCATAGGGCAACAAATGGGGTGTGAAAGCACAAAACGAGGTCTAGTGCAATTATCCACACTAATGGCAGGATTCAGAGGCAAGGGCGACCAATGAGACTGGATAATCCAAAAGCCACCTTCCCTTGGCCACCAAGCACACGGTCGGTGCACGTTCAAATACACTATGTCGGCCATTCCGGGGATTAATTTCCAACAAAATAATGAATCCACACACGACAGGCTTGATTCCAGCTGGGAAGTGCCCTGGTTCTTTGGTTTGTTTCCTGCTCATCTCCTCTCTGCAACACACCCCACGCTGAGAAGAGCCAGCAGGCTCCCCAGACTGGTGCCGAGAACCAATCTAAACAAGGTTGACCCCTCTCAAATCTTCCCAGAGCATGAAAGAGGCCTGCATTTGAAAGGTTTCTTCTCCATGAAAATTAACCGGGGCTCCCAGATGCAATGCCACCAGTGAGGGACTAAGGGGACACCTTGCTGCAAAGACCACACAGCTGAACCCCGTTGGCTTCAGCCCCAGCCAAGTGCAAGGTGCGTGGTGTTGCCCACCTTCTGAGACATAAAGATCTCAAGACGCCCTCATCCCCATCACAAACATGGCAAGTTCAAAAGGAATATAACCTCATTCATGAAGGAGATTACTGACATTCTTATCCTAGGAGCTAGAAAATTAAACACTACCATGAGGACTATACTGCGTGTATTCATCCAGCAAATAGGTTTGTTTTTGTTTTGCTGTTGTCTAATGGCTCAATCATGTCCAACTCTTTGATACCCCATGGACTGCAGCACTCCAGGCTTCCCTGTCATTCACCATCTCGTGGAGTTTGCTCAAACTCATGTCCATTGAATGAGTGACGCCATCCAACCATCTCATCCTGTCGTCCCCTTCTCCTCCTGCCCTCAATCTTTCCCAGCATCAGGGTCTTTTCCAATGAGTAGGCTCTTTGCATCAGGTGGCCAAAGTATTAGAGCTTTGTAAATTAACCTTACTGTTGTTGTTGAAAGGCTAAGTCATGTCTGATTCGTTGCAATTCCATGGGCTGTAGCCTGCCCAGGGTCCTCTTGTCCATGGTATTTCCCAGGCAAAAATACTGGAGTGGGTTGTCATTTCCTTCTCCAGGGGATCTTCCCGACCCAGGGATCAAACCCGGGTCTCCTGCATTGCAAGTGGACTCTTTACTATCTAAACTACCAGGGAAGTCCTGATAGCCTTGTAAAAACAAAGGAAAAAAAATGGCAGATGAATATAGTAAGTAAACATGGTGGTGAGAACACAAAGCTTGGGCCCGGAGCTCGAATGCTGGGGGCGGGGGCTGGGGACCATGCTCTAAACCTAGCACTTTCTGGCAAGTCAACACCACTTCTTGCCCACTCATCTGCAATAGCCTCCTTCCATCCTTTCTGCCCCACCTCACCCCTCAAGCCATTTCGTGTTCCATAGAAAGAGGAATTGTAAAATGTGAATCTGACCTGGATTCAATACTCAAATCTCCCCATGGTTTCCTGATGCTCTAAGATGCAAACTATGGGACCTCCCTGCGATGGTCCAGTGGTTAAGAATCCACCTCGCAATGCAGGGGACGAGGGTTTCATCCCTGATTGGGGAACTCAGATCCCACACGCTACAGGGCAACTAAGCCCGAGAGTCCCAACTAGAGAGTCCATGGGCTGCAATAGAAGATTCCACATAATACAACAAAGATCCTTCATGCCACAACCAATCTCAAAAGAGCCGAACAAAAGTAAACAAAAGATTCCACCCACGCCCTCACCTTGGCTGCACGCCCCAATGGTCTGGCCTTTGCCTCCCTGCCCTCCCTTTAATCCGGCTGCCCTCTGCCCACCACACTCCAACAACCTGGGTTCTTTCAGCTTCTCCAACACACCAATCTCTTTTCTTTCCTCAGAACCCCCCGCCCACCACACTCCAACAACCTGGGTTCTTTCAGCTTCTCCAACACCGATCTCTTTTCTTTCCTCAGAACCTACGCACCTTCCGTTTCCTTTCGTGAGGATGCTTGACCTACAGCTGCGTCCCTCTCATCTGTTTGGTCTCTGCTCAAATGCTCCGTCATCACAAGGAGATCAAACCAGTCAATCTTAAAGGAAATCAACCCTGAATATTCACTGGAAGGACTGATGTTGAAGCTGAAGCCCCAATACTTTGGGCACCTGATGCAAATATCTGACTCACTGGAAAAGACCCTGAGGCTGGGAAGGTTTGAGGGCAGGAGGAAAAGGGGGTGGCACAGGATGAAATGGTTTGGTAGCATCACTGACTCAATGGACATGAATTTGAGCAAAATCTTGGAGGTAGTGAAGGACAGGGGAGCCTGGCATGCAGCAGTTCATGAGGTCACTAAGAGTCAGACACGACTTAATGACTCAACAACAACAATAATAAGCAGCCAACTACCAACAATTAAACTCCAACCGGGCCTCCTTCATTGCACGTTCAAAGTGTGAAAGAATCAATTTTTTATTTTTGTCATGGTCATGTACCCATAAATAAGAACAAATAATAAATATTAAGAAGAAGAAGAACAAAGGATAAGAACGAATAAGCAGAACAAGAGTTGGAGACTTCTCTGGGTGTCCAGTGGTTAGGACTCCGTGCTTCTAATGTAGGGGACACAGGTTGGACCCCTGGTCAGGGAAGTAAGATCCCACAGGTGACACCACAGCCAAAAACAAAACAAAACAGAACAAAACAAAAAGTAATAAACTAATTCTGAAAAATAAAATGCATAAAAATGAATACACGTTGGCTGAGCCCTCACGCTCTGCCAAGTTCTTCTCTAAACTCTTTCCACGTGTCACCTCCTTTCATTTCATCTTCCCAGCTAACATGTACAGTCATCGCCATGGAAATAGGCACAGAGAGATTAAGCAACTTGCACGCTAGTTGTGTGATGCACATATATGACAAAGGCTAAATCTGAACCTGGGATGCCTGGTCGCAAAACTTGTGTTCTTAACGTCCATGCTGAGCCACTTTTCAACCACAAATATCTCTATTTTTTTTCAATTAAAATAAAATCACCTCCCCAAAGGGCTGTTTAAAAGTGACAAAGATCACGGGGGAATTTTGTTCAGGAGAACTCACCCCATCTCTCCCTTCAGGACTATCTCTCTTCTCTCTTTCCCCGCGTCCCTGTAACAATCAACACACTGCCCTATCCTTTTAGAAGACACTCTATCCATAATCTCTCTTAGCAGCTGTAACTACATAAAGCTTATTTATACTCATGTCCTATGGCTAAAAGAGATCTTTAGGCAGCCCACAGCCCTGTCCAAAGAGTATATACATCACCAGGGGACAGGTTGTGAAATAGACTGAGTTGATTTAACGAGAAATGCCCATTATCCAAGAGCAAAGAAAACCCAAGGCCACTACTCTTCTCTCCCACCCTGCCTTCTATTTACTTCTACCTCCAGCTCCATTCTAATTCTGTGCCTCCAATCTTAAATACACTAAAAACATAACCTATTCTATGTCTTTAAAAAAAAAAAACTAAACAGGCTCAACTTAAGGTCAGACCTTTCTGGTACACTGGCTCCTATTATGGAAGGAATAAAAGGAGAGATTGCTTTTAAAAAGAGAGAGACTGCTTTTAATGACAGTTTCCGAACAGTGGCCTTTTGTACTTGAACGGATTGATGATAAAGCTCACTGTCAAGTGACAGTAACATCAATGTCAGAGAACAGAAGGACGGACGTCCCTCAGTATGGGGTCATCCCAGAGCCATTAGGCAGTGCGGGTCGGCTCTGCCGTGTTGGGGGATAGTGACTCCTTAGGATTATGTGGCCACTGACTTCCTCTGAGCCAAGTCAGTGGAATACAGCAGAGTCGGGAAGGAAAACTCTCTCTTTCTCTCTCTCTCTCACACACACATACACACACACACTCCCTATCGGAAAGTAATTCAACACTGCCCAGTGCTGAACAGCCTTGGTCCACGTTTTAATCTGACCTTTGTCGAGTCTTTGCCCCATGACTTTAGGCACATAGCTTTGCTTTTCTGTGCTCCAGTGTTCTCATCTGTAACACAGATACTAATAGGGCTGTTCTGTTGACAAGATGAGGTAATTCATGCAAAGACTTTGGCAAGATGTCTAGACAGGTGAACACTCAAATTTTATGGTGGCTCTTAATACTACTAGCACAGCTAGGACAGAACTGTACAATTCAAAGCATCAGCAAATATCCCCTTGCTAACGCTTTAGTGAAGGAGATGCGGCATCTGATAATTCTACTGTTTTAAAGGTGAGGCTCAGACAGGTGTTCTGATGGCTCCAGATCACCTAAGTACAACTATCAGAATAGACACTAGAGGAGTGCCCATCTGATTCCAGACCATGGCTTGGTTCAATACTCTTAAGTTACTCCTCAACCCATGGAAGACTAGGGGACTGTTATGTGTCTGGAATGATCCTGGGAACAAGAGAATAAAGACCATTCACCGAGTTTCCCAAGACAACCACAATTTCACATATTTTACTGGATTGCCAGAGTGGCAACATCATATATCATCTAACCTGGATGTTTTTTGAGAGTGACAAGTGCTGTCCTGGACAGGATTCCAGGAGGAGACATAAACTAAGGCAGTACCAGACACACTGGGACAAATGCTCTCTACCTGCTGTCCACATATAATTATATTAGTACAAATCCTGGCTCTTCCTTCTATCATGGACTATGGCACCTAATATTTCATTTCCCAGAATATTTTCTCATGTCCCCTCTGCTGGCGGGATCACCCCTCTTGCTTTTGGCCAATGACTTCAACCCATGATGTCATCATGGGGCTGTCAAGTACAACACCACTCTCCTCCCAAGCATCAAAGGTCCAGTGAAGGACAAGCTCAAAGCCAAGTCAATGGAGGCTATTTCCAGGGATTCTTCTGACCCACGCTTTGGGGGAAGGCAGATATCATGATGCTCAAAAGATGAACTTTTGGATTGGCCTCCTCATTCTTTCTTGGCTGGTTAGGAGAAGTTTATCATCTGACACTGCCCATCCACCAAGAGGCAGAGACAAGTGGAGATAAGAGGGGAGCACGAAAAGGGAATATCTTCTCAGTATTGGGCCACTGGCTCCAGCCTCAAATCTTGGGGTCCAGTCTCTGATACCTTCATTCCTGAATTCACCTATTAGACTTTGCTGTTGTTCAGTAGCTAAGTCATGTCCAACCCTTTGCAATCCCATGGACTGCAGTATGCCAGGCCTCCCTGTCCCTCACCACTGCTCAGAGTTTGCCCAAGTTCATGTCCACTGAGTTGGTGTCGCTACCCAACCATCTCATCCTTTGCCACCCTCTCCTCCTTTTGCCTTCAGTCGGATGCTATCCAACTATCTCATCCTCCATGCCCTCTTCTCCATTTGCTTTCAATTAAACTTTGTAGGCTAACACAAAATCTTCCCCAATCCAGTATCTAGTATAGTCTGAGGTCACTTAGATATCTGTACTTCCTTTTGTTGAAAGCAGCATGAAATAGGTTTCTGTTGCTTGCAATCAAAATACTTCTAATTATACAGATACCAAAAATATGGATATGGAAAAGGACATCTAAGAAAGATAAAATACTTCAGTAAAAAAAAGTTAAAAAGAGAGAAGTCATGGTAAGCAGAATATTTTCATTAAAATAATTTTCTGCTTGGGCTTGGAAGAGCTTAAAAATTTGTCTAAGGACAAAAGAAATTCCACGTCAAGAGGTCTGGTTGAAAGGAGAACATGAGCATGGAAAGGCATTATGGGGTAGCGGCACTGACATCAATAAATTATGGTTCAAATGCCAGCTCCACTGCTGAGTTCTCAGTCAAGACACTTCAGCTTCTGAGCTTCAGTTTCTTCCTCCATGAAATGAGGTTTTTGATAACTCTCGGAGTTGTTAAGAGAGTCATCATGAGTATACATAAAGTACCCACATGACTGTTAACACACAGAAAGTTATTAATAAGCAGTGATTATTATTTGTGTGTGGAGGGCAGCAAAGAGATCCAATTGTAAAAGAGCTGGGCTAGAGGCTGTGCTGTTCCTAGAGGTAGAAAGCATACTCTTGCTGTCTTTGGCCAGCTGTGGCCTGGACCAAGGTCTGGACTTTATGAAGTGTTTAATAAAAGTCAACAAATAGATAAATGAAAAATGAAATAATTGATGCATATTCAAAGCCTTAGAGAGATCTCAAATAACCGTAAAAGCCATCATCAATATCCTCAAGGTAAATGTATCTGGCAAGGTATTTAGTGTCTGGTTACATTAAAGAATCCTCACGGCACTCAAAAGACTGAAAACCTGCAACATAGTACAAATAAGGAAAAAAAGTAAAGCAATCATTTTTGCTTATATTCATAAATCCATGTGACTGACTTACAAATAAATAGAGAATAAGCAGAAAGAGATGCATATGCTTACAGAAAGAATGTATGGTTGCTAGTGGGAAGGTCAGGGGGAAGGGATAGCTACAGAGTTTGGGATGGACAGGTACCCATTGCTATAGTTAAAATGGATAACCAGCAAGGACCTACTGTAGAGTTCAGTGAACTCTGCTCACCATTATCTGGCAGCCTGGATAGGAAGGGGCTTTGGGAAGAATGGATACATGTCTACGTATGGCTGAGTCCCTTCGCTGTTCACCTGAGACTATCACAACATGGTTTATTAATCAGCTATACTTCTACACAAAATAAAAAGGTTAAACATAAATAAAAGCCAGCTGTTTAAAAGGAGAGAGAGAGGAAAATACGCACCGTTCATCCAGTCACTCATTTATCTGTCAGTTCATTCACATGCTTTGGCTTCTGCTCTGACTCGGCAATGTTATGCACCCTAGGGACTCACAGACGAAGACGCAGCTGCTGCCAGGGAACCCTCAAACAAGGGCATGAAGAAGACACATGAATGACCAACTCTGATCCAATATAATAAATATCATTCTGTCAGAGGTATTAAAGGCTCCAGATCTCCTGAAAAATGAGCATTCACTTTAAAGGAGCAGACTGGAATACGCCAAGACGGGCTGAGGAAAAAAGTAACTCATGAAGGAGGAAGCAGCGTAGCAAAGGCGTGAAGTCATGAAGACACCTGCTGTCTTTGGGAAGGACGGTGCATCGTCTGATCTCTCTGGAAGAGGCAACACTTGAGGAGAGCAGGGGCGCCGAAACATTGGGTTGACCAGATATCCACAGGCCTTGACTACCAAGCTAAAACAAAAGAGATTTCACTCTGCAGAAGCTGACAGGCCACCAACAATGTCTGATAAAGAGAGGGACATAGCCAAATGGGAGTCCTAGTGAAATAACTGAAAGGAGAGCGGAGAGCAGATTAGAAAGGATGATGGCAAGACAGATATTATTCATTTTATATGGAAAAGTCAACTTCCACAGATATTAGTAAGGATGAGTACATATATGGACACACTGGAAACTGAAAGAGAGACATCTACATAAGTCAGGGCTCTAAGGGACAAAGTGGAAGAAAACCCAACCCAAAGGGCATTAGGAGGGTTGGGAAGAAGGTGTTACTGTCTTGTGTAATAACCGAAATGCCCAGTGGCAGATGCAGCTCAAACACAGGTGTCTGTATGATGTCATCCAGATTTTCTCAACATTCCTGTACTGTCCTCATCATCATTTATATAACCATTCCCTTGTAAGGCAGTTAGATTATGTCCACTTTGGGGAACTGGCAGCATCTCTCATCACGGTGCCATCTCCATGATGCCATCTCCCATCCTCACAATTTCTAAACCAGACAAATCAAGGTGATTTGTCCAGAAAATTCTGAATTGCGTTTCAATGGTCTGTCTAGACCAGGTACTCATCCCTGAGTCATTTTTGAGGCCAATGTGTGGGATGCCCTGATGGGTTGGGTCTGGATTATGTGCCACTTTGAATTTGAGGTGGGTTATACACATTCTTTGAAATGTATACAATTATGACTCTTTTCACATTGATCAAACATTCAAACTGCAGTACAGAGATTAAAGATGAATCAAGTCAAAACTAAAAGGAGACCTGGGTTTAAAAGAAGGGCTATGTGTTTATTATCTGGGTGAGCTCTAGCAAATTATTTAATCCCCTCTGTTTCTCTGATCCACAGTCTGTAAAACAGATGCAATACTAATACGTAAATGAGAATTAGACAGAATATTACATGTAAAGTGGAACATATGAATATGTATGTGTGTATGTGGGTATATCTGGAAATGGAATATATACTTGGTATCAAAGTATTTGGCTTTTAAAATCCCAAGTAATTCCAACTCTATATTTAAATATGTGTATATGTATTTGTGTGTGTTTAGAAACTCTAGTTCCTGGACATAATCTGGCTAGACTGGACATAATCTAGTTAGCTTACAAGGGAATGGTTATATAAATAATGATGAACTCATACAATAAAATAATACATAAACCTTAAGCAGAATGCGATAGACCTATATAGGCCAACTGGAGGGCTGATGCTGAAGCTGAAACTCCAATGCAAAGAACTGACTCATTGGAAAAGACTCTGATGCTGGGCAAGATTGAAGGCAGGAGGAGAAGGGGATGACAGAGGATGAGATGGTTGGATGTCATCACCGACTTGATGGACATGAGTCTGGGCAGGCTCCAAGAGTTGGTGATGGACAGGGAAGCCTGGCATGCTGTAGTCCATGGGGTCACAAAGAGTCAGACATGACTGAGCGACTGAACTGATACAGGCAGATACAGGAAGATCTTCACGATGTATCATTAAATACCAAGAGTAAGGTATAAAACAATGACTTGAGTATACACTTATTTAAATAAACCACGTATATATGTGTGTGTTGTATATACACATATACATCATATATGTATACACACATACATATACATGTATACACACATATACATCATTGTTGTTCAGTCACTGAGTCATGTCCAACTCTTTGTGACCCCATGGACTGAAGCAGGCCAGGTTTCCCTGTCCTCTACTATCTCCCAGAGTCTGCTCAAGTTCATGTCCATTGAGTCGTGATAAACACATAAACATACACACCTACATATATATATATACACACTCATATATTTCATTAAATCATATAGAAAAATAAACTATATATGTATGGTTTATATTCTTAAAAGCATTACTGCACTTTATGTACTAAGTACTAGGTACTGATAATTATACTCACATATAACGTAATAAGAATACAAATAAAGATGCACATATAAGAACTTTTATATGACTAGAACTTTCATGAAAAAAATATGTAAGAAGCCAAAAATGGTTGCTGTTAAAAGGTGACCTGGCCACCTGGAATGAGACCTTAAATTTTATTCTATGTTTGAAATTCTTATTTTTTTAAAATGTTCACCTGTTTTATGGGTTCAGTTTTTAGAAACACGCTCTTCGTATCACTGTACTGCTATGTTTGTTTCATTCTTTTAAGTATTGGCATTTATTTATTTGGCTGGGCCAGGTCTTAAGCGTCACATGTGGAATCTTTAGCTGCAAGCTGCAAACTCTTAGTTGTGGCATATGGGACTTTTAGCTGCAGCCCGCAAACTCTTGTGTGGTCTATTTCCCTGACCAGGGACTGAACCTGGACCCCTGCATTGGGAGTGCAGAGTCATAGCCACTAGACCACCAGGGAAATCCTTGACATTCTTATCTTTGTAACCATGTACAAAATATTATTCCATGCCTTTTTCCTAAAAGTGATTTTCACTGGCCTTTCCCAACGCATCTGCTGTTGTTTATCCTATCAGTGAAAACGCCCGGCAGAGTTTCCATTCCTAATGGTGTTTGCATAGGAATGGACCAGCTTTTTTTCAGACCACCATATTTACATGCAAGGGCCACTTTGGTGGAAATGATGCTAGCTGATTAAGAGAGTTTGTGAAAAAGTACCCACTGTGATTGAAACATTCATTTAATACATTTTAAGTGCCCGAAATGCTCAGCTTCCTTGATTGGTGTTGATTGTTTGCATTTGATTTATTTCCTCCGTATCAGTGTTCATTAAGTTACTTAAGTAATGGCCACCCTGTAGCTGTGTCTCTATTTAACTCCGCATCTTTGGTAGCATTCTAATTCAGAGACTGTTCACTTCAGGAGCTGGGAATGTAGATTTGACCACTGAAGGGTTGTGTATTTCTCATAGAAGTTATTTACAAGGAAAATTATCTTTCAAAAAAAAAAATTCACAGCGGTCTCTTCTGATTTTTTTTTTCTATTTATAGCTTCTATTCTTGGCAGAAGTCTTATTATTTTTGACAATTTATTAACTACCGCAGACACACTTATAAAGTGATGATCAATGTTCACAACAGTATGCTTGATCTTCGACATTTTAAATATCTACCACCTGTGTGGACAGCAAGAGTTCTGCCAACAACATTCTAATAGTCCTTATGAGAGTTCAGTTCAGTTGCTCTGTCATGTCCAACTCTCTTAGATTCCATGGATTGTAGCACACCAGGCTTCCCTGTCCATCACCAGCTCCTGGAGCTTACTCAAACTCATGTCCATTGAGTCGGTGATGCCATTCAACCAGCTCATCCTCTTTTGTCCCCTTCTCCTCCTGACTTCAATCTTTCTCTTTCCCAGCATCTGGGTCTTTTCCAGTGAGTCCGTTCTTTGCATCAGGTGGCCAAATGACTGAAGCTTCAGCTTCAGCATCAGTCCTTCCAGTGAATATTCAGGACTGATCTCCTTCAGAATGGACTGGTTGGATCTCCTTGCAGTCCAAGGGACTCTCAAGAGTCTTCTCCAACACCACAGTTCAAAAGCATCAATTCTTTGGCGCTCAGCTTTCTTTATAGTCCAACTCTCACATCCATACATGACTACTGGAAAAACCAAAGCTTTGACTTGACAGACCTTTATTGGCAAAGGAATGTCCCTGCTTTTTAATACCCAGTCTATGTTGGACATAGCTTTTCTTCCAAGGAGTAAGCATCTTTTAATTTCATGGCTGTAGTCACCGTCTGCAGTGATTTTGGTGCTAAACCACTTTAAAAAAAAGAAGACACAGCTTTGCAGACAAGGCTTCACTGGACATTCTGATAGTCCATAGTTTGAATGAAGATTTCCTTCTTGTGTTTATTTTATTTTTTCATCTGTCCCAGTGGAGGTGGGTATGGGGACTTCTCCTCATTCACTGTTTGTATTCGGGCTGTTGAGATTTGCTTTTGCTTCCCAAGAGGACAAGTAGTGCTGTCACACATTTACATCAAGAAGCTTCACTGTGGAAGGGGGAGGATGGGTCAGGCGAAGGGGTCAGAAGGAAGGTCTTCTGTGCTACGGAATCTAGGATAAACATCAGGACGTGTGACATCACGAGCACCATGGACAGGCAGAGGGCCCTGGGAACATGGGTATGAAAGTAAAACGAGAAAGGACAAGCTGCATTTGTCTGCATATTTTTGCCCACAAAAGCTGGGTGCTTCAAGAAAGAGTAAGAGTTTGACCACTTGGAATGAAAGCCCAAATGAGACTGAGTTGTAAGTACCCAGGACCCTGGTGCCCTGGCATGCAAAGCCCCATTCCTACAGCAGGTGGCATTTTTAGCTGAAAAATCACAACAAATGAAGTCACAGTAACTGAGGGGAACTTCAGGTGGTCTGGGCTTCCCACGTGGTGCTAGCGGTCCAATATCCATCTGCTAAGGCAGGAAAAAAGAGACATAAGAGACACTGTTCGATCCCTGGGTGAGGAAGATCCCCTGGAGGAGGGCATGGCAACCCACTTAAGTATCCTTGCCTGGAGAATCCCATGGACAGAGGAACCTGGCTGGCTAAAGTCCATAACGTCGCAAAGAGTTGGACACGATTAAAGCACACCAGTAGTCTAGCGAGGTTTACCTCGGGGGAAGGTCTGGGTTGAAGTTCTCTGTGCTTCTAGACAAAGTATGAGATCTAAAAGCTTGCCAGGTTG
Organism: Ovis aries; assembly: GCF_016772045.2. Taxonomy (NCBI): domain Eukaryota; kingdom Metazoa; phylum Chordata; class Mammalia; order Artiodactyla; family Bovidae; genus Ovis; species Ovis aries. The sequence goes on along the minus strand of NC_056077.1, from coordinate 5,707,139 downwards.
TCAAAGAGTGAGTTTGGGTCTTGAGGCTTGAGCGAGGGTTCCAAGGCTCCAGGAGGCGTAAGAACAGGGGATCCTCACTCCAGTGTCCTGTATGAAGCCACTTAGCTCTCACATGGTTCTTCCATTCCCACTTCAAGGCTGGAGCCCGTCCAGGGGTGGCAGCCAGTGGTTACTTTGAAAGAAGCTACAGAAACATCTTAGTGGGCCCCAAGTAAACCAGCACCCACAGAGACCGCTCATGGACATATTTTTGTTACAAGTAGAAAAAATGTTTATTATTCCGATTTGCAGAAAGAAAAAAATTTTTTGAGTCAGGAGGAGAAGAGTAATTTATTCTTAACAGGTGGACTGCATAAATCTTCCTGTCATGGGACAGGCATTCATTATAAATCTTTCACTTATGTGACAGGTATTTACTGAGTGTGTGCTCTCCCTAAGGCACTGTGCTTGGCTCTGCGGGGTCCAGAGAAATTACCCTGAAGGAGAGTTTACGGAGAATCTTAAGTTTGCCAGAGGAGACTGAACATCTAAGCGAAATACAGGATGACTATGGAAACCAGTATGGAGATTCCTTAAGAAACTCAAACTACAGCTACCATATGATCCAGCAATCCCACTCCTGGATACATATCTGGGGGAAAAAAATGTACATTCTAATTCAGAAAGATATACACACTTCAGCGTGCACACCAGCACTATTTACAATAGCTAGGACATGGAAACACCCAAGGGCCCATCAAGATGACTGCTTTGGAAGGTGTGGCGTGTACACACACACACACTTGCACGCACACATGCACACAGTGAAGAGCCTGTGTACCATAACTAAGACCCGACGCAACCAAATACATACATTTGTAAAGAAAATAAAACATTGTCCATTCTCTTTTTCACAAACTTCTTCCACAGGGAAAGCAAGGCATACTTTGGTCTTCTAACACTGTAATTTCCTGAATCCCCCTTCTCAATACAACCACCTTCTGTTTCAGCAAGATAACAAAGAGTGAATACTTATCAAAATCTATAGGAAGATGTGTTTATAATAAAAACACCCTTGCCATTAAGATTTTAATGACTGCCATTATTATGGTTCAGGCAGAACAAAAGCAAAATCCCAAGCACTCTTTAGACATTTCACTTGGCTGAGGAATGCCCTGGATAGGTTATTCCTGTTGCATGTGTACCGGTTAGAGCCGAGTTTGCGTAGCGATAAAATGGAATGCAGTCACAGACACAGGGATTTGGGTCCAAGTAGACATTCAAGGCTATGGTTTTTCCAGTAGTCATGTACGGATGTGAGAGTTGGACTGTGAAGAAGGCTGAGCGCCGAAGAATTGATGCTTTTGAACTGTGGTGTTGGAGAAGACTCTTGAGAGTTCCTTGGACTGCAAGGAGGTCTAACCAGTCCATTCTGAAGGAGATCAGCCCTGGGATTTCTTTGGAAGGACTGATGCTAAAGCTGAAACTCCAGTACTTTGGCCACCTCATGCGAAGCGTTGACTCATTGGAAAAGACTGTGATGTTGGGAGGGATTGGGGGCAGGAGGAGAAGGGGATGACCAAGGATGAGATGGCTGGATGGCATCATGGACTCGATGGACGTGAATCTGAGTGAACTCCGGGAGATGGTGATGGACAGGGAGGCCTGGCATGCTGCAGTTCATGGGGTCGTAAATAGTTGGACACAACTGAGTGACTGAACTGAACTGAACTGAACTGAGACATTACTCAGGAGCATGTGTGTGTGTGAAGTTCTATGAAAATTTATCCTATGTGCACTTAATGCCCCTTCATGCCCCATATATGGATTCATGTAGCCACAACCCAAATCAAGATGCAAGACTATTCCTTCTCCAGAAAGGAGCTCCCTGTTTCTACTCCTTTCCGACTGTCTTTTCCATCAGTGGTTCTCACCTAAGTTTATGAGGCCACCATCTGCTCAGTCACTCAGGTAGAACATACTTACTCTTCAGATGGGCTTCCCTGGGGGCTCAGTGGTAAAGAACCCGCCTGCCAGTGTAGGAGACATGGGTTTGATCCCTGGGCCGGGAAGATCCCCTGGAGGAGGAAATGGCAACCCACTCCAGTATTCTTGCCTGGAGAATCCCATGGACAGAGGAGCCTAGCAGGCTCCACAAGGCCCTGCTGGCCACCTTAAGGATCTCTGTCTCCTTCTGAAGAGCAAAGTGAACTCCAAAATCCTGAAGACTTTAGCACGGGGTGACATAACCAGATTGCACGGGAGCCACATGGGTAACTTGGAACGAGCTGGGGTAGGACTTCACTGCCACCACGCGTTCCAGAGGCGGATAGCGGTTTGGTGCCAAATAGAAGTTGATGGAAAGAAGATCTTATTTCAATAAACTCTTTTACTTTGTCTTTCCTCCAGTTTGGGCTTTCTCCAACTTGCCTTCGAAGCTGTGGCTAAAGGGACTTCTCTGAAATGCCGCTGACATCAGGTGAATTTAGGATAAAACCCAGATTCAACACGACCCATACTGTACTTCTTCATTTGGCCCCTCCTTACTTTCCAGCCTCCCTCTGTCTCACCCTCTCCCCCGCCTCAACAAACTATGTGCTTTTCCCTGGCAGGTCTAGATCAGGTCCCTGCACATGCCAAGCAAGCTCTGTGGAATTCAACAGACATGGTGCCCCCGGGTTTGTGCATCATGGATGCCCAGATCGAACTGAGATTTCCAAAGCCCCATTCCCTGTTGGTGATGAACATGCAGAAGTCCTACCCCACGGTTATTAGCATCTAACAGGTTGACCGGTCTCAGCTGCTTCACACCAATCCAGGTAGAAGCAACTCTGAACAAGACCCCAAAGCCACCGCAGTAAGAAATTATTTCGGAAAAGGAGAGAGCACAGGATGGAGGGAAACAGAAGCACAAAGGCACGTGGATACATCATAGAGGGTGAACCTCAAAGGGGTTTCGACCTGAGGACTCTGATCTCCCTCCTTTTGTTCCAGCTTCTAAAGCTGAGGTTATAGGGATGCTTTTCTGGATGCCTGCATAACAAGACAGCCAGCCTCAAAGGTAGGACCGAGATTTTTATATCTATGTATATAATCTTATTCTTGGCTGTGATGAGTCTTTGTGACTGCATGGGTTTTTCTCCAGCTGCAACAAGCGGGGTCTACCGTCTAGCTGCAGTGTGCAGGCTTCCCGTGTCCGGGGCTTCTCTTGTTGCGGAGCACAGGCTGTAGGGTTTGTAAGCTTCAGCAGTTGCGGCTCCCAGGCTCTAGCGCACAGGCTCACTAGTAGCAGCGCGCTGGCTTTGTTGCTCTGGCATGTGGGATCTACCCCGCTCAGGGGTCGAACCCTGTCTCCTGCACTGGCAGGCGGATCCTTTACCACTGAGACACCAGGGAAGCCCTCAATAGAGATGCTTTTAAAAGGGCTACTTAAGTGGCAAAGTGGGTAGAAACGATCACACATACATACACCAAAATTTCCTGACGATGAAATCCAGTGGTAAAATGATCAGGATTGCCAGAAAGCTATTGTGTTGGGGTCAGGGGGAAGCAAAAATGTTCAACTCTCCCTTTGGTCCCATCATTCAAAAGAACAAACACTTTATAATCCAGGGGAGACCTCCACTCATCTGAGAATGAGCTGCTGTCCTCCAGCCCTAAGTGCATAAATAGCCTTTGCACATTCTGTTCAGCGACACCAAACAGAGATGAGGTCCCTCCTGGTGTGACATTCCATCCGGCCGGCACTCTCACCACATTCTCCTCTCCTTGGGAAGCAAACCGCTTCTCTGCTGTTTCCCCACTGTGTCCAATTACACTGCTCCCTTGCTAAATGAGCTCTTAGGCATTCAATACATTTTTAAGGCAATGGATCAGCATGATTATTCTGGGAAACACAAAGCTCACGAAGGAATAGGGCAAATTACAAATTTCAGGAAATATTGGTCTTTGCACATTAATCACACTAATAATATTACAAATGAGGGACGTTTAAATCCACTTCCCTCTGTGCATGACTTGCTTTATTTGATCCCTCTGAAGCAAGTGAGCTGGGTATTGTTTCAATGTATTTAGTCCCCTCCTTGACTGTTTTCAATCATGGCTGCATGTTTAAAAATCAGAACAGAAAACTGGAAAGCTACACAATTTTTCCAATTAGCAGTCAAATCCACAGAAAACATCGTGATGGAAAACAGGAGGGCTATCAGAGACTGCCAGATATACAACACTCACCACACTAGTGTCTCATACTAAGCCCAGGGAAGCCATCCCCAACTGATTGCAGAATTCCAGCCTGCAGAGATCACAGGTGGCCTCAAACAAACTACTTACCCACCAATTGGAATTGACTTCACTGTGACCCAGGTTTAAAGACAAAGCAAAGAAATTCTGGTGGGTGGAATGCCCTCCAAGGACACACAGTGAACAAGAGTCAAAGCCAAGTGAAAAAAGTGAAAGTGTGAGTCACTCAGTTGAGTCGGAAACAACAGACCCCGTGGACTGTCGCCCACCTCTGTCTGTGGAATTCTCCAGGCAAGAATACTGGAGAGGAGGTAGCCATTCCCTTCTCTAGGGGATCTTCCTGACCCAGAGATCAAACCCTTCATTGCAGGCAGATTCTTTACCATCTGAGCCGCTAGGGAAACCCAAGTCCAACTCTTTGTGACCCCATGGACTGTATAGTCCATGGAATTCTCCAGGCCAGAATACTGGAGTGGTTAGCCTTTCCCCTCTCTAGGGATCTTCCCAACCCAGGGATCGAACCTAGGTTTCCTGCACTGCAGGTGGATTCTTTACCAGCTGAGCCACAAGAGAAATCCTCAAAGCCAAGAGGAGAAGTCAAGTCTTAATCCCAATCTAGTCCTCTTAAACGACACCTGTAACAGGTAACCCCCTCGTCTTTGTAGAGCACCTGGGCAGAATTCCTTCCGTGTTTATGGGCTCTGCTAAGAATTCCATTTAAGGAAATGAGAAGAGCCATAGCAGAGTCTCATCAATGAGTTCAAGCACGGAAGCCACCAATTACAACTTCATATGTCCACAACACACACACACACACACACACACACACACACACACACACACACACACACACAGAGAGCCCACCACATCTCCATCTGCAAACCTGCTCCGCCTTTTCCGCATGGCTGCAGCCTTCCCAAGACTCACATTTCAAGTTTAATTACTACCATTCCAAAATATCCTTCCACACCCGCTTACCTAAACAGATGCTCCACTCACTGGTTTCTATCTTAATGCTCTATATTATGGTCACTGTGGACTATGAGTGGTAGCTCGTATACCTATTCACCAGTTTTATCAGCTCACTATTCCTCCTCCCGGGATTGCATGCTCCAGGATGTCAGAGGACCACCTCTGCTTACCCTCCACCAACATCAGATGGAGGTCAGCACAGGCCCACGTCAGCAAATGAATGATAACACCGCGCTTTCTAGAAGGAGCTCACCCTCACGTTTTTGTTCTGTCTCTTTGTCCTATTCATGTCCACATCGAGGGATATCCTTGGGTAACACCTGCCAGAGGAGGGAGCTCAGGTGTGCAGTCCTTCCCTTATGGTGGCACCTAAGACATTTGCTCCATCAAGCAGATAAAAGTCCCTTTCAATTGTTGAAGTAAAGAAAGTAAACACCCAACCTCAGCTCTGTCATCAGACCTTCCTAAGATTCCATCCACTTCTGCTAGCTAGTGGAATGTGGTAAAGGGCTTCCCCGGCAGCTCAGACAGTAAAGAATCCGCCCGCAAATGCAGGAGACCCAGGTTCAATCCCCGGGTTGGGAAGGTTCCTTGGAGAAGGGAATGGCTACCCACTCCAGTGTCCTTGTCTGGAGAATCCCGTGGACAGAGGAGCCTGGCGGGCTACAGTCCATGGTGTTGGAAAGCACTGGACATGGCTGAGTGACTAACACTTTCACCTTCAGGTTAAGAAGAAAAGTTCTAGACTGGGATAGCCTGAGCTCCAGTTCTGAGCTTTCCACCAAATGACAGTGCAATCAAGTCCATTTGTTTAAGCCTCAATTCCCTCATCTGTAGAGTGAAAATAATAAGAGTATTTTTCTGACACTGTTATAATTATTAAACAAGTTAATATACATAAAGTACCAGGTACCTAGTGAGTGTTCAATAGGTATCAGTGACTATTGTTAATTTTTAAAGGTTAAAAAGATTCATTTCAATCACTAATTCATTGAGTTTATCTCCTCAATGCTCCTAGCATTTTGTTTTTGCAAAGGGAAAAGCTATTTGAACACCATTATAAAGTCTTTTGTGGAGTGGATAAGGTAAAATATATTTATTATTATCTATAATTTCCTAGTATTATTTCCATCATATACATGTAATCTTGACTTAAAAGGAGATTCATAGTCAAGTGCACACTGAATAGAGGGGAAATTTTTGTTGTGTTAAACTACAAAAGGAGAATCATGTCTTTTGTTTTTCTTTAAAATAACGGATTTAGATCATATTCATAGGATCAAATAATACTCCAAAACATGCAATAGGCTACAGGCAATATTCAATCCAATGAAAATTTTCCACTTTTAATTTAAAGACCACGAACTTTAAAATGGATATATTCTATAATTAAAGCTATCCATTTTTTCAACACTGGAAGGATGTTTTCCCTCAGCATAATAATAACAAGTAAAGAAAATCTTTCTGGTGGTTTTTTTCCCATGAAGTCTTGAAAATCTGGAAGGAAACCAATATTTACACTTGGGTTCGTATTTTGCATTAAATTCATATACATACTAAATTTCTTCTGGCTCTTCTACAGAAGAGTACGATTAGCTCACGCTCCATTTTCAGACATGCATAAAAAGCAAATAACAACTTATCTCTTTTTATGAGCTGCTCATAAAGCAAAATCCATTCTTGTCCGTGTGACTTAACCCTTACAAGCACCAGAAGGAGCTGTCCCCTTGGTCTTATCTCCAGACACACAGAGCGAAAGGTAGGGTGGAGACGATGAGACAATACATGCAGGGAAAACAAGATGAAGGGAAGTCCTTAGAGGCCAGCACCAGGAGGGCTGGGCTCTCTATATCTCGTGCATCCTAAGTGTTCTGGAATCACCGGAAAACATGGAGACCATCCAAGTGTTAGTCACTCAGTCACGTGCGACTCTTTGCAACCCCAAGGACTGCAGCCCTCCAGGCTCCTCTGTCCATGGAATTCTCCAGGCAAGAATACTGAATTGCCTTCTCCAGGGGATCTTTCCAAACCAGGGATTGAACCTGGGTCTCCTGCATTGCAGGCGGTTTCTTTACTGTCTGAGCCAAGAAAGCATTTTAGAATCACAGGAGAGCATGGAGACTATCCAAGGCCATGTCTTTTCCTTGGAGAAAGAGCTTAGCTTTTGATTTTTGTTCTCTGTTTAGCAGCTAAGGCATCTCTGTGAGCTTTACAAATGGCCTCTTAGACTAGAGAATGACACTGTGGTCTCTGGGGTAAAAGGTAAGGAGATGTCATTTATCTCAACTACCTCTCAGAGGCTGACGCTTCAGCATAACCCGGCCTGTCACAAGGATGGGCCAAAGAGGCATCTATTGTGCATGTCACATCTCCCCATGCCCTGGAAGAGCTGTGGGGCAAAGATGTATACATCATTTAAAATAAATGCCAATCACTTCACCTCTGCTTGTATTACGCAGACAGTCCAAAAGGTTTGTGTGCATGCATGACAATCACATTGGTGAAGGACTGTTACGATTGGAACCACACAGCTATGCCGTGTCAGAAGACACACAGGCCTTTGGAGGTGGCTCCTGCAGCTACTCTTAAAAGAACTGATTCTTTAATATTCCCATGCCCCTACCCAAAGTGGTCTCCTGCTTCAAGGCCATGAGACGGCTATTCCATTTTCTGAATAAATACTCCTTCCAGGCAAGAAAAAGCGTGAAGGAGGAAGGGAGGTGGCAAGGAGGCTTGCACCAGCTTGATAAAGCTTCCGGCAGACTTTCCTGGAGAAGGAAATGGCAACCCACTCCAGTATTCTTGCCTGGAGAATCCCATGGGCAGAGGAGCCTGGTGGGCTACAGTCCATGGGGTCACAAAGAGCTGGACACATCTGAGCAACTAAACAACAACCCCACCCTGCAGACTTCACTTATGAACCATTGGTTCCATGGCCCCCTCCAACTGCAAAACATCCTGGGAAACCAAAGTTTGTCACTGTTGTTTTGTCTTAAACAGAAACATTCCCATGCCCAACCAAAGCAGAAAGTTGGAGAATGCGCATGGTGAGAACAATGGTCCTCAAAATGTGGTCCCCAGACCAGCACCGTCAGCATCATCTGAGAATATTTGGAAAATTCAAACTTCCAAAAGTTCTGGGGCTGGGACTTTCCTGGCGGTCCAGTGGCTAAGACTCTGAGCTCCCAATGCAGGGGCCTGGGTTCCACCCCTGGTCAGGGGACTAGAACCCACACAAAGCACCTAAAGATGCCACAGTGAAGAGCGACAACCAAGACACAGCACCGCCAAATAAATGAACAAAGAAAAATGAATATTAAAAGCTCTGGGGCTATGTTTTAAGAGAGCCCAGGGTATCTGGATTGACACAGGTTTGAGGAGGGCTGGGGTTCAAAACTAAGAGTGTCCACAACAGACAGGCACAGGAGACAATAATAATATCATATTACTCTTTCAGCTGTTGAAATCTCGGAAGGATTATCTCATTCCCACATTAAAGATAAGAAAGGTGAAGGTGAAGACTCACAGCTGACAAGTGAATAGAAAATGATAACATTTCGCCTGACACAAAGCACTTAAGAGGTTAATGAAGAAAATGCTCTTGGAAGCTAACACTCTTAGTGAGTCATTCTTTAGACAGTTGAAAGGGGGAGGGGCTGATGAAAGGAGGGTTTCCCATGTGGGTCAGAGGTAAAGAACCCGCCTGCCAATGCAGGAGACAGGGGTTCAATCCCTGGGTCGGGAAGATCCCCTGCAGGAGAGCAAGGCAGTCCACTCCAGTATTCTTGCCTGGAGAATCCCATGGACAGAGGAGCCTGGTGGGCTAGTCCACAGGGTCACAAAGAGTTGGACACCACTGAAGCAACTTAGCACGCACGCACAGATGACCTTGGGAGATGCATTCCTTTCTGAACCTCAGTTTTAGTATGTTTAGTAGAAAATACCTCAGAAGCTTCCCTCTACATCACTGAAAATTTCTCTGAAATACTACATTACATGAAGACTTTTGCACTCTTTGGAAAGAAGAACTTACAGGAATTTAAGTCATTTTTAACATCCTCAGTATAACGATCACCCAATGATTCTAAGAATTTCAGAAAAAGATTGTATTAAGATCTCAAACGGTTAATTACTCCATAAAATATCCAAAGAGCATGGCCCATGTGTTTCAGTTAATTCCTCAAAGTCCTTCGCATAAAATCACAAGACAAACTTGATCAGAAATGCGGTATCTTGGATTCATACCCGGCGATGCCTCCTAGGCTAATAGGAACTTTCGCTTTCTGACATTATCCATTTTGCTAAAGCTGGTTATGATTCCCCACACATTACTTGAAAACCAATTTCATTCAAGACAAAAGAGTGTGAGCAGGGTATTACATTTTATGCCTAAATTATGCAAATTTGGTGGAGTTATATTGTATTGTGAGCAATTCCCTTTCTTCCAGTTTTCATTGTAGCATCAGTTAAAGTAAATTTCACTATCCTCATTTGCAAAAGGTGAATACTTTCTATTTTAACACCCTGGAGGAAAAGACTGACTTTTAATGAGCAGTTATCTAATATAAAAATCTCTTACATATATTACTGACATCACCCCAAGTATTAAATGTACATTCCAGATAGGGTTGATCTTGATTCAATTAATCCTTGGAGAAAGGGCTTCACAGCCAAGCTCTGTCTGTTGCAAAGACAAGCCAGGAGGTGAGATAGAGGAGATGTGGGCTGAGTTCCTGTGGACCTCAAACTGTAGCTGTTGGTACCAAGCTTTTAGAACAAGCGTACTATTTTTATTTTTTTTTTCACCACACTCCCCTAGCTCAACAGCAGGCAACGGGGTTGTGTCCTGTCCCTTCCATTTTTAACATCCCTTCCAAACTCTTCCACTTTCTGCCTCTCACGGCTCATCAGTTCCCAGGAGGGAAGAGGCTCGTGGAGGAGACTGGGGACAGGCCAGCCTTTCTGGAGTGGGAGACTCCTTTGCTTTTGGCCTCGCCATACATGGGATCCTAGTTCTCTGACTAAGGAATCAAATCCACACCCCCCCTCCCCCCAGGAGAAGCCCAGAGTCTTAGCCATCAGACCACCAGAGAAGTCCCTGAAGAAGGAGACTCCTGATCACTCTTGTCCACTGACCAATGCTGTCATCTTAACGCACAGGCCATTATGCTGACCTTCACAGCTCTTTTCAGAGTAAATGGTGCACATGAAGCAGGAAGAGCTGGACCTAGCAGGTGAGTCATTTAATATTTCCTGGGGTGTAAGGAACATCAATTGCAGTGACTTTGAAAAATAGGGCTTTATTTTTCTCATGTGCGTCTAGCACCTTCCTTCTCCAAGTGTGGGCTGTAGACCAGAAGCATCAGCACTGGGTGAAATTTTGATTGGAACACAAAGTCTTACATCCCACCTCAGACCTACTAAACAAGAATCTCTGGAGCTAAGGACAAGCAACCTGTGCTCTAATGAAAGATTTCAAGTGATTCTTAGGTGCACCAAGTTAGAGAAGATCTCATCAGGAGGAAGGTGGTTGCTGTGTCAGAGGGGGTGTACCTGTGGGTCCCTTCACATTTCCTCAAGGTCAGAAAATGACTGCCATAGCTCCAGTCATCACTTCTCTGTTCTGGGCAGGGAGAAGGAGGAAAGGAAATCTTCAACACTTTTCATCATGTTTTTGTCTCCAGGAAGTTTTAAGAGAGTTGAGGGGAGGAAAAAATATTGGCTTCTCAGCCTATATAGAAGATGAAGTAGGAGAAGGTTGGAAATTTCAACTCAGTAACTTGCAGTTTGGCCACATGTGGGCAGCAGGAATTTGGAAGACCCAGTGCGGGGAGGGAGGAGGGAGAGGGTTCAGGATGGGAAACACGTGTATCCCTGTGGCGGATTCAGGCTGATGTATGGCAAAACCAATACAATACTGTAAAGTAATTAACCTCCAATTAAAATAAATAAACTTATATATAAAAAAAGAACTTGGAAGAGTTGTTTTATAGCTTCCATACTGGTATTTTTAAAAGAAATATCTCTCACCTCTAAAACATTCATATCCATCAGGATGTTCAGTCTGCTGTTTGGAACACAACTTGCTTGATATCAGTATAGCTTAAGTCAGTCCTTGCCTTTCACTATATACTCTTTCGTGCATCTTGAGTTTGGTACCATATGCATGGAATTCCTTATTAGAAAGACAAGAGGGAACATCAAAAGAGAAGGACCACTCCTCCCATTACTACAGAGAATAAAGGAAGTAAATTAATTCTCATATATTCCGTTTAAGCTCATACTAGTGAATAACAGAAAAATCTGGGGTGACACGTTAGCACACAGACTGACCCTGAGATTATATAATAAACCATCTTGGGCTGTACTAGTTTGCATTCCCACCAACAGTGTAAGACTGTTCCCTTTTCTCCACACCCTCTCCAGCATTTATTGCTTGTAGACTTTTGGATCACTGCCATTCTGACTGGTGGGAAATGGTACCTCATTGTGGCTTTGATTTGCATGTCTCTGATAATGAGTGATGCTGAGCATCTTTTCATGTGTTTGTTAGCCATCCGTATGTCTTCTTTGGAGAAATGTCTATTTAGTTCTTTGGCCCATTTTTTGATTGGGTCATTTATTTTTCTGGAATTTTTGGTGGGAATGCAAACTAGTACAGCCACTATAGAGAACAGTGTGGAGATTCCTTAAAATATTGCAAATAGAACTGCCTTATGACCCAGCAATCCCACTGCTGGGCATACACACCGAGGACACCAGAATTGAAAGAGACACATATACCCCAATGTTCATCACAGCACTGTTTATAATAGCCAGGACATGGAAACAACCTAGATGTCCATCAGCAGACTAGTGGATAAGAAAGCTGTGGTACATATACACAATGGAGTATTACTCAGCCATTAAAAGAATACATTTGAATCAGTTCTAATGAGGTGGATGAAACTGGAGCCTATTATACAGAGAGAAGCCAGAAAGAAAAACACCAATACAGTATACTAACACATATATATGGAATTTAGAAAGATGGTAATGATAACCCTGTATGCAAGACAGCAAAAGAGACACAGATGTATAGAACAGTCTTCTGGACTCTGTGGGAGAGGGCGAGGGTGGGATGATTTGGGAGAATGGCATTGAAACATGTATACTATCATGTAAGAAACGAATCATCAGTCTATGTTCAATACAGGATACAGGATGCTTGTGGCTGGTGCACAGGGATGATCCAGAGAGATGATATGAGGTGGGAGGTGGGAGGGGGGTTCAGGATTGGGAACTCATGTACACCCATGGCTGATTCATGTCAATGTATGGCAATGTATGGAAAAATAAAGTAAAAATAAAAATTAAAAAAAAAAAACAAAATAAAAATAGAATGCATTCACATGAAAAAAAAAAATAAACCATCTTGGAAAACACATCCGTGTTTTCAGTTTATTTGATGCAAGAAACCTTAAGTTGGGTCTCTCCAAGTATAATCTGGGCAGCTGAATTGTTTAAAACACAAGGCAGATCTCTATTAAGAAAACATACCCAGAGATTTAGTATATTCAAGTTACCTTACTGATAATCAGAGGAATTCAAATCAAACAGCAATGAAAGAGCTCCTATTAGTAAAATGCTAAAGTAATTAAAATAACCATGACGGGTTGGGAAATATAAAAACTAGTAATTATATCCTTTGCTGGTGGTTTTGTAAATTGGTATGAAAAGCAAGTTGGAAATATATATAAGAGCCATATAAAATATTCCCTTTTCCATGATCCTGAAATTGCTTGTCTAGGAATCTGGTCTGAAGAAAGGATCTTAAATAAAGAGGAAAATGTTCATTGGAATATTACTTAGAATAAAAACAGTAAAATATAATTCTCCCTAACAGAATAGCAATTCAACATATTATAGTTTTATACAGCGAACCCCATGAACAGTATAAAAAGGCAAAATGATAGGATACTGAAAGAGGAACTCCCCAGGTTGGTAGGTGCCCAATATGCTACAGGAGATCAGTGGAGAAATAACTCCAGAAAGAATGAAGGGATGGAGTCAAAGCAAAACCAATACCCAGTTGTGGATGTGACTGGTGATAGAAGCAAGGTCTGATGCTGTAAAGAGCAATATTGCATAGAAACCTGGAATGTTAGGTTCATGAATCAAGGCAAATTGGAAGTGGTCAAACAGGAGATGGCAAGAGTGAACATCAACATTCTAGGAATCAGTGAACTAAAATGGACTGGAATGGGTGAATTTAACTCAGATGACCATTATATCTACTACTGCGGGCAGGAATCCCTTAGAAGAATGGAGTAGCCATCATGGTCAACAAAAGAGTCCAAATGTAGTACTTGGATGCAATCTCAAAAATGACAGAATGATCTCTGTTCGTATCCAAGGCAAACCATTCCATATCACAGTAATCCAAGTCTATGCCCCAACCAGTAACACTGAAGAAGCTTAAGTTGAACGGTTCTATGAAGACCTACAAGACCTTTTAGAACTAACACCCAAAAAAGATGTCCTTTTCATTATAGGGGACTGGAATGCAAAAGTAGGAAGTCAAGAAACACCTGGAGTAACAGACAAATTTGGCCTTGGAGTACAGAATGAAGCAGGGCAAAGGCTACTAGAGTTTTGCCAAGAGAACGCACTTGTCATAGCAAACACCCTCTTCCAACAACACAAGAGAAGACTCTACACATGGACATCACCAGATGGCAACACCGAAATCAGACTGATTATATTCTTCACAGCCAAAGATGGAGAAGCTCTATACAGTCAGATAAAACAAGACCAGGAGCTGACTGTGGCTCAGATCATGAACTCCTTATTGCCAAATTCAGACTTAAATTGAAGAAAGTAGGGAAACCACTAGACCATTCAGATATGACCTAAATCAAATCCCTTATGATTATACAGTGGAAATGAGAAATAGATTTAAGGGACTAGATCTGATAGACAGAGTGCCTGAAGAACTATGGACTGAGGTTCATGACATTGTACAGGAGACAGGGATCAAAACCATCCCCATGGAAAAGAAATGCTAAAAAGCAAAATGGCTGTCTGGGGAGTCCTTACAAATAGCTGGGAAAAGAAGAGAAGTGAAAAGCAAAGGAGAAAAAGAAAGATAGAAGCATCTGAATGCAGAGTTCCAAAGAGTAGCAAGAAAGAATTAAAGATTTTAAAATTTAAAAAATAAAAAACTAACAAAAAACAAAGAGTAGCAAGAAGAGATAAGAAAGCCTTCCTCAGCAATCAATGCAAAGAAATAGAGGAAAACAACAGAATGGGAAAGACTAGAGATCTCTTCAAGAAAATTAGAGATACCAAGGGAACATTTCATGCAAAGATGGGCTCGATAAAGGACAGAAATGGTATGGACATAACAGAAGCAGAAGATATTAAGAAGAGGTGGCAAGAATACACAGAAGAACTGTACAAAAAAGATCTTCACATCCAAGATAATCACGATGATGTGATCATTCACCTAGAGCCAGACATCCTGTAATGTGAACTCAAGTGGGCCTTAGAAACATCATTACGAACAAAGCTAGTGGAGGGGATGGAATTCCAGTTGAGCTATTTCAAATGCTGAAAGATGATGCTGCGAAAGTGCTGAACTCAATATGCCAGCACATTTGGAAAACTCAGCAGTGGCCAAAGGACTGGAAAAGGCCAGTTTTCATCCCAATCCCAAAGAAAGGCAATGCCAAAGAATGCACAAACTACCGCACAACTGCACTCATCTCACACGCTACTAAAGTAATGCTCAAAATTCTCCAAGCCAGGTATGAACCGTGAACTTCCAGATGTTCAAGCTTGTTTTAGAAAAGGCAGAGGAACCAGAGGTCAAATTGCCAACATTCACTGGATCATTGAAAAAGCAAGAGAGTTCCAGAAAAACATCTACTTCTGCTTTATTGACTATGCCAAAGCCTTTGACTGTGTGGATCACAATAAACTGGAAAATTCTGAAAGAGATGGGAATACAGACCACCTGACCTGCCTCTTGAGAAACCTATATGCAGGTCAGGAAGCAACAGTTAGAACTGGACATGGAACAACAGACTAGTTCCAAATAGGAAAAGGAGTACGTCAAGGCTGTATATTGTCACTCTGCTTATTTAACTTCTATGCAGAGTACATCATGAGAAACGCTGGGCTGGGAAGCACAAGCTGGAATCAAGATTGCCGGGAGAAATATCAATAACCTCAGATATGCAGATGACATCACCCTTATGGAAGAAAGTGAAGAGGAACTAAAAACCCTCTTGATGATAGTGAAAGAGGAGAGTGAAAAAGTTGGCTTAAAGCTCAACATTCAGAAAACGAATATCATGGCATTCGGTCCCATCACTTCATGGGGAATAGATGGGGAAACAGTGGAAACAGTGTCAGACTTTATTTTGGGGGGCTCCAAAATCACTGCAGATGATGATTGCAGCCATGCAATGAAAAGACGCTTACTCCTTGGAAGAAAAGTTATGACCAACCTAGATAGCATACTCAAAGCAGAGACGTTACTTTGCCAACAAAGGTCCGTCTAGTCAAGGCTATGGTTTTTCCAGTGGTCATGTATGGATGTGAGAGTTGGACTGTGAAGAAAGCTGAGCACTGAAGAATTGATGCTTTTGAACTGTGGTGTTGGAGAAGACTCTTGAGAGTCCCTTGGACTGCAAGGAGATCCAACCAGTCCATTCTGAAGGACATCAGTCCTGGGTGTTCTTTGGAAGGAATGATGCTAAAGCTGAAACTCCAATACTTTGGCCACCTCATGCAAAGAGTTGACTCACTGGAAAAGACTCTGATGCTGGGAGGGATTGGGGGCAGGAGGAGAAGGGGATGACAGAGGATGAGATGGCTGGATGGCATCACCAACTTGATGGACGTGAGTTTGAGTGAACTCTGGGAGTTGGTGATGGACAGGGAGGCCTGGCAGCTGCAGTTCATGGGGTCACAAAGAGTCAGACATGACTGAGCGACTGAAGTGAACTGAACAGACACACACACACACTCAAGGAAGTATTTGACAGCTTTTTAAAATTATGATTAGAGAAACTAGACCACTAGGTACCTATTAGAAAATATTTCATTTTTTAAAAAATCAAAAATTCATTGTGATAGAAGCCATATAAATTAAAGAATGTATGGAAAGGGATATATAACAAATTTGATGCTGATTGTATTATGGTAAATATTTTTCTTTTCTTCATAATTTTTCACTAGAGGGTTAGTGATAGTGCCATGTTACTTTTTCAGCGGAAAATGCATTTCTACTAAAAACACACTAGAAATCATTTTGAATCTCTTGGAAGAAATAGTTCTTTAAATGTAGTTTATGACTACAGTAAAAGTCTTTGGGAAATTTTGATTGTGTTTTGGTTCATCAAAAGATCTCAGTGGTTGAAAGAAAATGAACAATATGAATTACAATCAAGGAATCACAAGTCAGTATAATCTACACGGTTGATGGACTCCAGGGGACAACGCAGATCAAGTTTAAGTTCCGCTTCTGTCTCTTTTCAGTCCCTCAAGGGTCAGCAGAGTGTTCTAAACCCAGCAGGTCCAGGTTAACTGAGCCTGAAAGAATAAAGGCGTAGGCCTCATATCTGTGTTGGGGGTGGGCGGTGAAAGAAACAGCACCGTTTCTTAGCACAATTCTTTTAGTCCTAGGAAGACAAGGGAAGAAATGCTCATGAACTTGCACCAGTTAATTAGCACTTCAGGGAAGGAAACTAGGGAATTCCCTGGAAGTGCAGTGGTTAGGGACTTGGTGTTTTCCCTGCCAAGGGCCCAAGTTCAACTCCTGCTCTTGGAACTAAGATCCCACAAACCACACAGCCACCCTCCCCATCCCCGCAAAAGTAAACTGACTGTATGTAATATGTGTATAGAGACACAAGACAGATGACAGATATATAAATACACTTATATATACGTATAGAAATATATAGACAGAAATGCTTATAGGTAAATATAGAGATGGGCATCCCGATGAGTCAAATAAGCCGTGGGGAATCATCACTGAACTGCCCATGGAAGACCAACACTGCTAATCTCCTGCATCATTAAGATCCCTTTAATCTTGCTAAACTCCCCTTCTATTTAAATTGGGCGTAAGACACGTTCTGGGCTTCCCAGGTGGCTCAGCGGTAAAGAATTCACCTGCCAACGTAGGAGATGTGGGTTCGATCCCTGGGTGGGGAAGATGCCCTGGAGAAGGAAATGGCAACCCACTCCCGTCTTCTCGCCTGGGAAATCCCGTGGACAGAGGAGGCTGGCGGGATACAGTCCATGGGGTCACGAAAGAGTCAAACAGGATGCGGAGAGATATTATTGGGCACACATCATATTGGACACTAATTACACGGTCAGGTTTTCTGCCAAGAGCTTCCCATGCATCATCGTGATCCTTGATGAAGATTGATCTATCCTCATTTTACAGATAAAGGAATTCAGAGGTCAAGAAATGATTTCAAGGAAACTATCACAACATTGTTGATCAACTATACCCCAAAATAAAAAGCTAAAAAATAGATCATTCAAGGTTATTCCACAACATAGTTCTCATGGGAAGAGAACATTACTTGATCAACAGAACAGAAAGCCCAGATGTGACCCATACACAATTTTCCCCAGGACAAGTAGCAGAGGCTTGTTCTGGACACGCCAGTATCATGCACCACAAATTGAGACTTTTGCTCTCAATTTAACATTTGATTTTTACCCCCTCCAATAAATGTGTACCTGCTTGTACCACAGATGTGGTCCCTGAGTCACCAAACACCTCTCTTGGCATGCTTCATTGTTGACATATATAAATATAACTGACCTTTATGATCTTCCCTTTATGTTTTCATGTCAAAAACCATCGTTAATACATTTCCAATTATGTGCCGCACTTAAGAAAAAGTATAATTGGGACTTTTTTGCTTTACTGCTTCAACTAATTCCATTTGGGATGTACTAATAATTTAATGGAGATCCTGGCTTTGGTATTAGCTGATGAAATAGCTAAAGAAGGATATTGGAAACCTTTGGAAATTTCAAGGGAAGTTATTATTTAATTCCACTGCCAGAAATGTTCCATTTGGAACCAAAATATCCTGTATGCTGTGAACTAGATGTAATGAAAGTACATTTTCCCTCTTAACAAGCCAAGTTAGCTAGCTAGTCGTACTCGTACTTATCTCAATGAGCGAGTCTAGAAGGCACGTGGCATGCTGACGAGGCATGGATGGGCATTTGGGTGGTTTTTTTTAATGGTTTGATTTCATTTATTTGAAGTTAGGTCAGTGATTGCCATGGACTCAAGGTAAGGACAGTTGAGTAATAGCCAAGATCCTCAAACTCAGTTTTAAGAGAGACAGAGGGCTTCCCTAGTGGCTCAATAGTAAAGAATCCACCTGCCAATGCAGGAGATGTGGGTTCGATCCCTGTTCCGGGAAGACTCCACATGCTGCAGAGCAACTAAGCCGGTGCACCACGACCACTGAGTCTGTGCTCTAGAGCCTGGGAACCGCAACTACGGAAGCCCGCCTGCCCTAGAGCCTGCTCTCTGCGACAACAGAGGCCATCGCAATGAGAATCCCATGCACCACTCGAGGAGCAGCCCCCATTCACTGCACCTAGAGAAAAGCCCGGCAAGAACGGAGACCCAGCTCAGCCATCAGTAAATACATAAAAAATACTCCAAAAAAAAAGATTGATAGAAACGCTATATATCTTGACCGAAGTGGTGTTTACGTGGCTGTATATATTTGCCAAAGCTTACTGAAAAGAAAACTTGTAAGTGAATATAAATTATGCCTCAGTGAATCAGGCTTGCAAAAAGTATAAGAGACTCTATAAAGAATGGGGGACTGAAGGGGAAGATATCTCTGAGAAAATTATATATTAAAAGTGTATATAGAAAACCAATAAAAATGGTATGAATGCTAACCCTGATGCTGCTGTTTAGTCACTCAGCTGTGTCCGACTCTTCAAGACCACGTGGACTGTAGCCCACCAGGCTCCTCTGTCCGTGGGATTCTCCAGGCAAGAATACTGGAATGGGTTGCCATTTCCATCTCCAGGGGATTTTCCAGAATCAGGGATCAAACCTGGGTCTCCTGCTTTGGCAGGTGGGTTCTTTACCATTGAGCCACTTGGGAAACACAGCTATTCCCACAGCAAGAATCAAGCTAAAATCCCTCCAGCTCCATTTAAACCCTCCAGAAGGAAATACAGAACAAAGTTTAGAAGAAATTATATACCCAGAAGAAAGAACAAAGTGGCAGAAATGACTGAATTACCCTGCAAACACAGAAGGCAGGCCAGTATCTTCTCTGTGTGGGTAAATGGAAAAGACATCGACGGCAAGGTCAGAGAATTAGGCAGAGACTGGTCACTCATGGCTCTATAATACAGGGTCAAAGCTTGGAGAGTATTTGAATTGTCAAGGTGGGGAGAGGTGTCACAGAGTGAAATGGATTGTATAATTTGTATTTTTAAACTTCATTCCCATGGGCATTTGTTAATATTATTCCACTGAAAATGCTGGTGGGTTCAACAAATGAGCTGATGAAAATAACACATGTTGGACCCATACGACGTGCTCTTACAAGAGGAAGAACAGATCACGGTCACAGTTTCTTTCAGCACCGATGGAACAGCCTTTCACTCAGGCATTCCCTGAGCAGATCTGTCAGATGCTCGTATAATAAACACTTTGCGCTTTGCAAGAAGCAGGTCGCTCGGCCCTCGCTCACAGGCACGTGAGGTCTGGTGACGGGGTGGGTCTGCGTCCACACTCGGCGGTACCCAGGAGTTTTGGAGGCAAGCATGTGGGAGGGGAGTCAAATCCCAAATCAACTACTCACATCTCCCCTGATTTCCCTGATAATTTCTTCAACAACAGCTCAAAACAGGTGGTGCATTAGTCGCTAAGTCGTGTCCAACTCTTTTAAGACCCCGTGGCCTGCAGTCTGCCTGGCTTCTCTATCCACCAGGCAGGAATACTGCAGCAGGCTGCCATGTCCTTCTCCAGGGGACCTTCCCAGCTCAGGGATCGAACCAGCATCTCTTGCATTGCAGCCAGTCTCCTGCACTGCGAGATGGATTCTTTACCGACGGAGCCACCAGCTCAGTCCTAGCTGACTCTGACTAATATTTAACTGTTTCACGAGCACATTTTCTCAATTCTGAGACAGCACAGAGACTGGAGGAAACATCAACTTTGTAAGTGCTTCCTCCACTTCCGAAGTCAAAATAAGGGAAATGGCATGCATACTCAAATACAGGAAATGGTGTAGTCGAGTTCACACCTCTTTGGCAACATTTTTGTTCACTGATACACCTCTGAAAGTGGGACATTGAATAAAATAACACTTTCTTTCGAGATTCAGAAGGATTCTATTAAAAAAAAAAAAGAATCCCCCAAATGAATAGACGGAATGGTACCCTCATAACACAGAGGTGAAAATGACTGAAGCAAAAAGACATATCCCGCCAACCCATTAATCCAGCAAAGCTTTGTGTTAAGATGAGGATATATCAGTACAGGTTACCTAAAGAGGGCTTTCTTTTGAACTTGAACTGCCAAAATTCCAAGCAGACACCAAAGGGCTTCCGTTTAAGTGGGCAAAAGGTGAGCAGTCAGAAGGAAAGTAGAAAGAACAGGAAACAAGGCTGGTTATCAAAGAAGGGCTTCCAAGGGAGAAAAAATAAAACAGAGTGGAAGAGGGAAAGTTTTCAGAAAGTCAATACTCAAGGAAAGTCACATTTAAAAAATATAAATCATTTGCAGGCGTTTATGCAGGAGAAAGAGAGAGCCTGCTTTCCGGTTTTCAAGCAACCTAGGAGCCTTTAGGAGATAAAGAGGCACAAACAGAAACTGGATTAGAGATTATAACTGGAGTGAGTAGCTGTTTAAGCTGGAAGAAGATCAAAAAAAGCCAAGGTTACAAAATTTCAGTTACTATATTTTAAAATTTATTGTATTGAAGTATAGTTAATTTACAATGGTCCGTCTGGTTACTATTCGAATTTGTCAAATACTTGACTTTGGCTCACCCAGAAGTTTGAAAATGTAGCCCATTGACATCCCTGTTGTTCAGTCGCTAAGCCATGTCCAACTCTTTTGCGACCCCATGGAGTGTATCCCTCCAGGCTCCTCTGTCCATGGGATTCTCCAGGTGAGAATACCGGAGTGGGTTGACATTTCCATCTTCCCGACCCAGGGATCAAATCTGTACCTCCTGTATTGGCAGGTGGATTCTTTACCACTAAGCCACCTGGGAAGCCCCCATGAACATCCCGAGCAGAGGTTTATCAGGAAAGAAAAAAAAAAAAAGACTAAGATAAATAAAACAGAAAACACTCTTGACTGGTACAGCCCCTCAGATGAAAAGATGGCACTGATGGGGTTGGAGGAGGTGGCAACTACCCATTAGAATGTGTTCTCCGAACAAATGGGATCACTTGCTCCTAGTTCCTATCAGGGACCAAGAGAAAGATAAACACATGAAAGATGTCATCTCTGCCTTCCAGATGCTTCAACCCTTTATGTTTTGGTTTTACAGACTGAGAATCGTCCCTACTTTTCACCCTGCTGTGCTCACCTTATGAATCTCAATAACAGGAAGTTTAGCAAGTGGCTTCATCTTGGATTGTACAGGCAGTTGTTGATTGGAATATTTATGTAGCCCTTTCTACATGCAGGAAAGCACGCCAGGTTGAATGAGGCAGGACACTTGCTTTCAAGGAGCTTGTCTGCTCCTGGAAAATGAGATGTGCCCACATGATCATCAGACAGGATAAACAGTCCATAAGGAGGGAGGGACAGAAGTGTGCTATGCGGAATCTGGAGGAGGAGAAAAAAAAAATACCTTCCAGTTGAAGGACAAGAAGGAGACTTTAAGGAGGAGATAGCATCTTTAAGGAAAGAAAGGAATGGAATGTTTTCCATCATTTGTTTACAACTTCATGCTTCACGCGTAAGGGTTGGGAGAGAGTTCATGGTCAAGTAAATAAATTTAGAAAAGGGTCCACTCAATCACTATCACTTCATCTCTATCATTTATCACTTTGTCTCACACTCTTGGAGATTGCTAATGCATATTCTCATTATAAAAGATTCGGAGGAATGAACCGTGGAGACAGGGGTGTGCAGAAGAGGAAAGAGAGGGAGAGGAGGAAACAGCACTGAGACACGGAATATCTGAGGACGAGGAGGAGCTCAGTCCACTTGAGAAATGACACCACCATGGTTAGCGCTGTACAATGAACAAGTGAGGAAGTGGGTGGTGAAGAGTCTGAGAGAGGGTTGGAACATATGCTTAGAGTAATGATTCTCCTCCAGGGGTGATTCAGCCTCCCAGGGGACAGCTGGCAATAAGCAGAGACACCTGGATGATCACAACTAGGGGAATGGATGCGGCGGCGTCCAGTGGGTAAACAGCAGGTATGCTGCCAAAGATCCTCTAATGCACAGGACTACTTTCACCCCTAGCTCCCCTGACCACTAACAAAGAATCATCCAGCCCAAAATGTCAACAGCGCTAAGGCTGGGAAGCTCTGGCCTCAGAGTGGGAAAAGTTTAGCACAGTGGGCAAAGGGGTAGGGAGAGCCCAGCATCAGTGAGACTGACCCACAAACACGGAAGGGCCTTCCCGGGGTTCTGACTCTACTAACAAGCGAAGGATTCCGCCATCCGATATCACTTCTTTTCCATCCAGTTGAAAGGAGAGCATAGCCCATTGTCTCTGAGGTTCATAAATAGCTTAGATATGTGTTATAGACAATTGTCACGATGTACACGACTCCACTGGATCAGCTTCCCTGTGGCTCAGATGGTAAAGAATCTGCCTGCAAAGGAAGAGACCCGGATTCGACCCCTGGGTTGGGAGGATCCTCTGGAGAAGGGAATGGCTACCCACTCTAGTATTCTTGCCTGGAAAAATCCCCACGGACAGAGGAGCCTGGTGGGTTACAGTCCATGGGGTCCCAAAGTTGGACACGACTGAGTCACACACACACACACACACACACACACCAAACTCCACAGCAATGACTGACAACTTAGGAGCACACCCAGCAATGGCTGGTACCATCACCACCAGCAGCGTTCAATACCAGATCGGCAAAAGGTTCTACCAGAGGAGTTCAGTGCAGCTAAAGTGGCTACCTAGGAAGATGCTGACCACGTAGACTATAAATCTGATCCCTGTGGCCAAAATAGGGCTGGAGGGAGCTTCAGAGATCTTACTTACCCACTGGAGTCACCAACATGATACAATCAAAATACACGTACCTGAGAGCATTTTGTCAGAAAACTTAGAGACAAATGATTGAAGGTTTAAGAAAGTGCTAATTAGCTGTTTACAATAGTCAAGACATGGGAGCAGCCTACAAGTCTATGGACAGATGAATGGAAAAAGAAGATTTGGTACATATATACACAATGGAATATTACTCAGCCATTAAAGAGAATGAAATAATGCCATCTGCAGCAACATGGATGGACCTGGAGATTATCACACTAAGTGAAATAAGTCAGAGAAAGTCAAACATCAAATGATATCATGTATATGCAGCACTGAAAAATAA
Organism: Ovis aries; assembly: GCF_016772045.2. Classification (NCBI taxonomy): domain Eukaryota; kingdom Metazoa; phylum Chordata; class Mammalia; order Artiodactyla; family Bovidae; genus Ovis; species Ovis aries. The sequence goes on along the minus strand of NC_056077.1, from coordinate 5,683,358 downwards.
TGATACATTACTATTATTATTATTGAATGTAATAAACTTATATTCAAAACAGAAATAGACTCAGATAACAAACAGGGTTGTCAAAGGGGAAAATTGGCGGGGGGCTGTGGGGAGGGATAAACTGAGAGCTTGGGATGAACAGACACACACTAGTGTTATTTAAAGTAGTTGACCCACAAGGACCTACTATACAGCCTGGGGTACTAGGCTCAATATTCTGCAACAAACTAAATGGGAAAAGAATTTGAAAAAGAATAGATACAAGTTTATGTGTAACTGAATCACTTTGCTGTACACCCAAAACTAACACAACATTGTTAATAGACGATATATAAAAATTTTCAGGAACAGCTGATTAAGCTACCCTCTCTCCCTCAAAAAGACACATTGCGTAATAAAAGAGAAAAATCAATATACACAGTTTTCTGTCTTTAAATGCAAAAACACAGTAATAAAGAGAAATTACAGCCAGTGACCAGACTTACATTTGGAAGATTACAGTTCAAAATGAGGTCCTTTTTGACTCATCAGAGGAGACCAACCTTTTACAAGGCTGCAAGGTCATCCCATGAGGTTGCCTCCAGTTGACCACAGCGGTGAATATAAAATTAGCATATTTCACTCTTAACAGGAAAGGCCTTTCAGGTCTGCTTCATTATGTAAAACGATTATTCTAAGTAGGTGGCTCTTCAATTCTCCATTAATGACAGAGGAGTTTCTTTACTATTGGCCTTTTTTTTCCCCCCCACCCCAGCTTGAAAATATAGTACATGCTTCTTCAGAGAAGCAGGGTAGGGGGGTGGGGGGCAGGAATGGTTTAAAAATGTCTTCTATGTAGAAATTTTCACTTATAAAAACCCAATAAATCACTTGGTTATCACAGTGGTGAGTTTTTGTTTTGTTTTTTTTAATGCATACACACACAGACACCTCTATATATCTGTGTAATTCTGAGTACTGTGTAGTATGTATCTTGCATATTTTTAGAATGCATACCCTGCTATATATTCTGGAAGATAGGAAATCTGCACCTATGTCAGCTTGTTTTGAGAGAGAACAACATCAGTCTATTGCTACAGTCACTGTGGTTCAAGTTTTCTGTCACTTGCAGCTAAAACCATTTCTAAGAAATATAGACACTCAACCGTTGCTAGTGTCGATCCCATGGAAACAGAACTCGGAATGTTCCCCGAGCATGCCAATGCCACAGACACTTCCCTGAAGGAAGAGTCTAGGATCTTCCTTGACCTGCCATAACAGCATGTTTTGTTGTTGTTTAGTTGCTAAGTCATGTCCGACCCTTTGCGACCCCATGGGCTTCAGAAGGGCACCCTCCATCTCCCAGAGCTGGCTCCGATTCATGTCCAGTGAGCTGGGGATGCTGCCTAACCATCTCATCTTCTGCCGACCCTTCTCCTTCTGCTTTCACTCTTTCCCAGCATCAGGGTCTTTTCCAATGAGTCAACTCTTTGTATCACGTGGCCAAAGAATGGGAGCTTCAGCATTAGTCCTTCCAATGAACAATCAGGGTTGATTTCCTTTAGGAGTGACTGGTTTGGTCCCTTGCTATCCATGGGACTCTCAAGAGTCTTCTCCAGCACCACAGTTTGAAAGCACCAGTTCTTCAGCTCTCAGGCTTCTTTATGGTCCAACTCTCACATGCATACATGACTACTGGAAAAACCATTGCTTTCATTTTATGGACCTTTGTCAGCAAAGGGTTGTCTCTTTTTACTATGCTGTCGAGGCTTACCCTGGTGTCAGCTACGTCTTTTTCAGAGTCAGAATCAAAGCAGTGATTGTCCCTCCCCACCACCACTACTTGGTTCTCTCTATCCTGCAGCAGTACCGATCTCAGCTGTGGAGCTGGAATACAAAACTTCCTGAAAGGAAAACAAAAGTAGGCTTTGTGTTATCCTACGAGAAGGTGACACTGTGGGGCTGACCCAGTCCCACCGGAGCAGCTACACAATGATAGGGTTCACAGCAGGCTGCCCCAAATATATGGCACGTTGGCACAAAGGAATTTAAGAAATGGCATGGCATCCCTGGTGGCTCAGGCTGTAAGGAATCTGCCTGCAAAGCAGGAGACACGGGTGCAATCCCTAAGTCAGGAAGATCCACTGGAGAAGGAAATGGCTACCCTTCTTGAGTATTCTTGCATGGAGAGTGCCACGGACAGAGAAGCCTGATGGGCTACCCAGTTCAAGGGGTCACAAAGAGTTGAACATGTCTGAGCGACCACCACACACACACAAGAATGAACAGAAAAGACTTCTTGGCCTTCTCCTGAACCAGGTCATCAAACTCTCCCATGAGAGATGCCCTCCCAAATTCCAAAGGAAGAAGTCACCTTTTCTCCAAAGACAAAGGGACACAGAGAGGAATCTGTAAAAACAGGCTGGGTTCCCCTCAGTTTACAACACTCAGCTCCCAACACATCTGTCCTTGACTTTCCATCCTCCTTCAAACCTAATGTAAAAACGCTCAGGTGTATCCATTCCTTGGGGTCTTCATTTCCTTATGAAGGCTTAAAAGCCACATGAACCTTATTATTCAATGTATCGAAATACTTGTCTCTTGTTAGTCTGTCTACTGGGACATCTGAGAACTTAGAGGGGTAGCAGAAAAAGGTATTTCCCATTCTCTGCAACACTTAGTTTGAGGATGATCTGGGGTTGAAAAAGTCTGTGCCTTCACGATTAAGAATCGAGGATTATTATTAGACCTTTCTCAAATTTCTGACTCTGCAGCATTTCTCTCTGGAGAAGGAAAACAAATTTTAATAATGTATACATTGTTTAAAAAAAAACTCAAAGGGACAGATACATGAGTTCTTGCCATCAAGAACAGCAGGTGTGCTGGCTCTGATGGGGAGGAGTGTAAATATGAATCAGTAAGGACCAAGCAAGAATTAGGTGATATAAATTATGAGCTTGGAGTTAACAGATTCACACTATGACATATAAAACAGATTAACAACAAGGTCCTACTGTGTAGCACAGGGAACTATATTCAATATCTTATAATAAACTATAATAGAAAAGAATCTGAAAAAGAATGCGTATGTAAACTGAATCACTTTGCCATATACACGAAAATAACACAATACTGTAAATCAAATAGACACTGAAATATTTACAACTGGTATGGTATGAGTCTGAGTTTGCTTCAAAATGAAATTGGGTGGACAGAGCAGGGGCTAGAAATCAAACAGCATTGATCATGAATTGATCATTGTTGAACCTGTGGATCTATATATTCTTCCGTTGACTTTTGTATATATTTGAAAATTCACAAACAAAACATTTATCAAAACTTTAAAATTTAGTTTTGGAGATTCCTGTACTAATAGTCGTATTTAGGGAGACATCTCTAGCCAGATTTCTAAAGATTTACTAGAGAGAGATTTATTTTCAGAGCTTTCAGTTTTTCAATTTCAAGTGTTTAACATGTAACCAATTTGCACCAGATGGTTCCATCTTCATTATTTATCTAAAGTAGTAATACTGATATTTAACTACTATTGTTGGAGGGAGATTATAGCACTGTTGGAATTTGAAGTTTCAGTACTGAATATTTTACTCTTTTGGAAAACGCCTAGTATTTCAAATGATTGTTCAGATCTCTGCTTCTCAGGAAATTCATACTTGGCTTCCTCAGTCAATTCTTTGGGGCTATTTCGGTAAAGTTATTGGGAAAGCCATTTCGTGACTATTAAAAAACAATGACTAGAGCGATGAATACATTTTTATAGGTTTTTATAATATGAGAGGAATTTGTTTGCTTTGCATATTGAAATACACTGAAAAAATTATTCCAAAAAAGAATTAGGAGATGGAGCTGATAAGAACTGGAGTACATGAGGCTAGAGAGTATCCTACTCAGTGAAGTAAGCCAGAAACTGAAAGGCAAAGACCATATGATAACACTTATATGTGGGCGCTAGTGACACAGATGGGCCGACCCAGGAGACAGGAACAGCCCCACGGGCACAGAGAACAGGCTGCGGTTGTCAGCGGGGAGAGCGGGTAGGCGTGGGATGGGTTGGGAGTTTGGCTCCAGCGGATGTAAAGTTTTATGCATGGGATGGGCCAACTACAAGGTCCTACCATGTTGCTCAAACCACGTTCACTATCCAGTGATAAACCACAGTGGGATATGAAACAGAACATATATTGTGTATAACTGTATCACTCTGATCTACAGCAGCAATCAACACAACACTGTAATTCAGCTATACTTGAATAAAAAATAAATTTAAAACCACGAACGGAGCGCAGAGTTCCACACCAGGCATCCACAGACTCCCTCCGCCCCACTGTCGGATGAGCAGCTAGAACACCCGTCTCAGCTGGAAGGACCTGAGACATCGTTGGGTTGAGAATAATGAATCATCCACTGCCTTGCTCCTCGCTCCCACTCCCAGCTTGCTTGATAGTCGGGAAGATCTCAGTAGCAAAGTGGGTTGAGCCTTCGGGCAGCGGAAGGTCAGGACCTCAGTACAGGTGGATGCATCCCATACATCTACATGCTCTGAGTTCTCAAAGCTCAGTAACATCTGGCTTTACCTGCAAATGGCTTCCACTGCCTTCCCTCTCATCTCAGAACAGAACAAGCATCACAGGACTCCCTTGTGGGTCCAGTGGTTCAGACTTCGCCTTCCAACGCAGTGGGTGAGGATCCGACCCTTGGTTGGGGAGCAAAGATCCCACATGCCTCACAGTCAAAAAAACCCAAAACATTAAACAGAAGCAATATTGTATCACATTCAATACAGACTTTAAAATAGTCCATATTAAAAAAAAAAACTTAAAAAAGGTTCACATTCTATATGAGACAGCATAGGTTTAAACTACGAAAACAGACCTACTGATGGGAAGTCTGGGAGCGATTTGCATTTTTTAACTCCTTGCTAAAGTTTCTTTGCAAGCAAGCAAGGGTCCCTACTGATGTGAAGGAAGCTCACAGAACTGGGGGAGTATCAGGCATACCTCAAGGGTCCACAGAGCGGGGAGGCCTTGTGAATTCTGAGAAAGAATGTTAAATATTATTATGGTGGTTTGGTGGTTTAGTTGCTAAGTTGTGCCTCACTCTTTGCAACCCCATGGACTGTAGCCCATCAGGCTCCTCTGTCCATGGGGTTCTCCAGGCAAGAATACTGCAGTGGTTGCCATTTCCTTCTCCAGGGGATCTTCTCGACACAGGAATCAAACCCAGGTCTCCTACACTGCAGACAGATTCTTCACTGACTGAGCTATGAGGCAAGCCCCAAATATTATTGTACATTATATGTTATTATCTATTATTTAGTTTCTGTGAGCTGAAACTAAAGAAATCATTGCACTTCCAATATACATATTACTCAATGAGAGACTAATAACTACAAAATTCCTCTAAGGTGAAAAAAAATGTTATGAAGCGAACTAAGAATTCAGACTCAGGTTTTCAAACATCATCTCTATTGTTATGTTTCTATAATCTATAATCCAATGTGCAGAGCACTCTGGTTCAATGAGGGAAATAATTATGTCAATATTGGGCACTCTACTTCTTAAGGATGCTTTCACCCCATGAGAACAATTTTAGAAACTTGGATCACCTTGAACCATCTTTTTTTCCTCCATCCTCTCTTAACTACGTCCTCCAGAAAAAAAAAAAAAAAAAAGGAAAAAAAAGTCAAAAACACAAAAACCTTGATTTTCATCCTTCCAGGTAACATCTCCTGTCAAATGGATTGCCTCTTCCTAATCTTGTCATTTAGCTTCCGAATTATGCAGAGATAAATGAGTGCAGCAACCTTTCGGCTGCTAGATAATTTTATCAGCCTCATTTATGGCTTTCTATAGATTGCATTAACTGCCATTTCTCGGGAGATGAAAGATAAAGTGTGCCTTATGCAAAATGCTCCACTGAACCACAGGAGCCTTGGAAGCCACTAACAGCATTAGAAGGCTGAAGGGAAAAGGTGAGGATATTCAATAATCCATCAACGGCAGGGTTAACGTTGATGACTGTCACGGGCACCTCGAGCCAAAAGCCTGTGTGGCAGGTGTGTGCTGAGCCATAGTTAAAATCTGTCTTGGGAAAACTTCCAAGCATCTCCAAACAGAACTTGAGGCAGAGCTGTGTACCTTCTAATCTTTTCTAAGCAAATGCACCCACTTAGAAAAAGCAGTTCTTTGATGACATTTCAATTCACTATTAGAAGAGTTAAGTATATTTTTAAAATGTGCTCACCTGTACTATGGAGGCAAAAAAAAAAAAAGACCATGTGCTTAAAAATGTATGTTGTTCTTGAAGGGAACATTGGGGTAGGAGAGAGAAAAATTTCCCTTTATACAATACAAAATGACAGACTGAAAGTGTTAGGTGCTCAGCTGTGTCCAGCTCTTTGAGACCCGACGAACTATAGCCAGCCAGGCTCTTCTGTCCATGGAACTCACCAGGAGAGAATACTGGAGTGGATAGCCACTCCCTTCTTCAGGGGATCTTCTCCAAGTAGTCGAACTCGCGTCTCCTGAATTGCGGGTGGATTCTTCACCGTCTGAGCCACCAGGGAATACGTTAAATGAATGAGACTTGGCCACTGAAATCTCTGTGAGCTTAAAAGCTCATGGTAGCCTTTATTTGAGTGGATCTGTTGGACAAAACTCATCAAAATATACCCCTAGAATGAGTGCATATTATGGAATATAAATTGTACCTTGAATTGAAATTGACATTGCACTGTACTTACTTAAAACATTACCATTGGGAAACTCTGGGTGATGAGTATGTGTTAACCCCTGCATTAACTTTGCAGCTTCTTGTGAGCTAAATGATCTCAAAATAAAAAGTTAACAACAACAGCAACAACAACAACAAAATAGATAGATAGATAAATAGATAGATAGATAGATAGATAGATAGATAGAGTGGCTGAAATTGAGGGAAGGTTTAAGAATACATTCCAAAAATTAGTGAGTATCTAATATTGTCAACTCCTGGAGATAAATCAGAGAGTAAGACAGATAATACCTCTGCGCCCCACACCCGCTCCCCCCAGCCCCTAGGTCCCTTGTTCTAGTGAGGAAGGCAGAGGAAGAAAAAGCATGAAAATGAGTACATAAACCAGCATGTATTCTAACAAGAATGAAGAAAGCAGTAATCAAGCTGAGATGGAGAAAAATCAGGTCAGAGCAGGCGGTCATAGGGAAGGACCTTTGGAAGAGTGACATTTTCACAGATCTGTTAAAGAGGACTAGCTTGGCAAAGAGTGCAGGAAGGAGCCGTCCAGGGAGGAGCAGCAGCTTGCCCATTGTCCTGGCAAGCCATGGGAAGGAGCTTGGCTTGCTCAGGAACTGCAAGGGAGCCAGTGGGGCTGGAGTAAAGGGAGCCAACAGAGAGGGGCAAAGAGAAGGTGGAAGTGCTGAGCAGGAAGTGCCCCAAGGTGGCTCTGATCCAAGCCTTCAAAGAGAAATGCCAACTTGGTCAATATCTGCATATTCTCAAGATTCATCCTCAATTTTCTTTTCTTCTTTTTAAATTTACTTATTTTTATTTGGAGTACAATTGCTTTACAATGCTGTGTTCATTTCTGCTGTACAACATCGTGAATCAGCTATATGTATGTAAACATCCCCTCCCTCTGAAGCCTCCCTCCCACCCCTCCAAGTCATCACAGAGCACTGAGTTGAGCGCCCTGTGTTATACAGCAGCTTCCGACTAGCTGGCTATTTCACACATGGCAGCGCATATAAGGGGCTTCCCTCGTGGCTCAAGCAGTACAGAATCTGCCTGCACTACAGGAGACCTGGGTCTGATCCCTGAGTTGGGAAGATCCCCTGGAGGAGGGAATGGCTACCCACTCCAGTATTCTTGCCTGGAAAATTCCATGGACAGTCCATGGGAGCACAAAGAATTGGACACGACTGACTGAACAACACTTTCAGTGACTAGACATCAACGCTACTCTCTCAATCGGTCCCAGCCTCTGCTTCCCCACCGGGTCCCCAAGCTGGTTCTCTATTCTTCCGTCTCTATTCCTGCGCTGCAAACAAGTTCATCAGGACCATTTTTCTAGAGTTCACATACCTGCGTTAATACGTATTTCTTTTTCTCTTTCTGATTTACTTCACTCTGCATGACAGACTCTAGCTTCATCCACATCACTACAGATGACCCAATTCCGTTCCTCTTCATGGCTGAGTGGCTGGCCGTTCCACTTTCCGTTGTTTAGGTTGCCCCAGACAGTACCCTCAATGCCTGCGGCAGAAGCCTGCTATTTGCAGGTGAATCGGCTACAGGCAACAAATAACCTGTTGATTCCACGTATGTCTGTCACGTTGTCAAAGGCCAGGATGATGGCTTAGGCCCGTCTTCAAAGATAACTGCAGAATATTTTTTAACACTCATCACTGTCCTCTTAAACCCAAACTGGTAGGCAGCAAAAAGTCTAGAAACAGGATAACCAAAGCACACTATTTTCCATTTTTACACAAAGAAAATGAGAAAAAAAGAGAGAGAGAGACACACACACACACAGAACAGCCGACCCATGATCTGCGGTGTCAGGAGAAGCAATATGATTGAAATATTACGAAAAGTCACTGCCTCTCCCATCATTGCCAGATCACAACTGTATGCCAAGGGTACCTGGTGCTATTTAATTCAGAGGAACCATAAATCCAGAGTCCACAAAAACATCTGACAACAGGTAAAGATGTTTTGTAAATGTGCATACATATTTATAAACAGCAGAAGCAGACGGATGGGGTAAGTGTGCTTCCCCTAAAGTCATCTGAAAGTCAAAAAATGCCATTAATTACTTTGTCACGACAACCTTGTTCAATTTCATCTCAGGTGACTTATCAGCTTTGATGCAGAGCTGAAATTTTAATACCAAATTGCAACCAGCTACAGAGGCAGCCTACCTTTAAAACACAGAGCTTCTCTTTCTTCTGGGCAACATTAGCTAATCTGCCCTGACAGAGGAGGGCTCTTCGGAACTAGCTAGCAAGTCTCCCAAATATGAAGCAGTAACCCAAATGTCAATTACTTTTCCAGTGGTAGACAAATTGCTAGCACACTAATGCAATTTAAGCCCAATAATTAGATAACAGGACTACAGAGAGGGCCTGGTGACAGAGCTTGTGAGATAATAGAATCTAGTGTCCTACTTCTTAAATATTAACATCATTCTGTCTCAGTCAATCGGTTTATGGTAATTTTAAAAAGGGCAAAGCAAATTCCTTTTATTGCTAATAATATTGTGCTACTGCAGAGCTAGCTTTGAAGGTTAACAATCTATGGGGTCAAAACTTAATCATGTGTTACTGTGCATTTATGCATTTTTTCCTTTCATCTCTTTCTTTTGGAATGCCCTCTTGGTGGAAAGCCAAGGGTTTATGAACAACACACACGTGTGTGCAAACACACGCAATGCACTGACAAAAGACAGCCAACTCAATTGAAAACAATATAGGGGAATCAATCCACTGATATCATATACACTCTCTATGTGTCTCCTTGCCGTTCAGTCGTGTCTGAGTCTTTTCGACCCCCATGGACTGCAGGCTTCTCTGTCCATGGACTTCTCCAGGCAAGAATACTGGAGTGGGTTGCCACTCCCTAGGGGAATCTTCCCAACCCAGGGATCAAACCCGGATCTCCTGCATTGCTGGAATGTTCTTTACCATCTGAGTCACCAGGGAAGTCCATCCTAAAATAGACATTCTAAATATCTGAATTGATCACCTTTTCTTTCCCCAATAAATGGCTCATTTTAAGGACATTAAAGACTACAGACTGCTCTCAAATACCACATGCTCCCCTCCCCAGTACTATGCTGCTCACACTTTTATGCTTAGATTCAAATACCCCCATAGAGTAACTGTTCAAATTTCAATTAAATAGTGGCTTTTTCTTTTTAGAGGTGGTTGGATATATGTTGTTACTTTTACTTACTAGATTTTTCCTTTAAGTGCCTAATGAATTCTGAAGTTTCTAGAACTTCCAGAATAAGCCAGGACAAATGTAAATTCCCCCGAGACATTATCTCCCTAATGTTTTCTGTAATTTATCTGAACAGGGAGTCAGACGAGCCCATGCTCACCTGGTCACATGGATTCCTAAATGACAGCCCAAAGATCACATTCTGAGCCCTCAGTTTCCCGACGATACGACTGGAGAAACTGAAGCTTTAGAAACTGTCTTTGAGGAGGAACTGGTGGAAAATCAGGTAGGTATACTGGGTGGGGAGTGTCTACAAGTTGAATATCACCAACATTAGAAGTAATACGAATGGGGTTTCCCTGATGGTCCACTCCTTAAGAATCTGCCTTCAAACACAGGGGACACAGGTTCAAACCATGGGCTGAGGAAAATAAGATCCCACACGCAGAGGAGCAACTAAGCCCACGTGCTACAGCCGCTGAGCCTGCACACCACAACCAGAGAGCCCACACGCTACAGCCGCTGAGCCAGCACACCACACCCAGAGAGCCACGCGCTACAGCCGCTGAGCCAGCACACCACAACCAGAGAGCCACGTGCTACAGCCGCTGAGCCAGCACACCACAACCAGAGCCCACGTGCTACAGCCGCTGAGCCAGCACACCACAACCAGAGAGCCCATGTGCTACAGCCGCTGAGCCAGCACACCACAACCAGAGAGCCATGCGCTACAGCCGCTGAGCCAAAACACCACAACCAGAGAGCCACGTGCTACAGCCGCTGAGCCAGCACACCACAACCAGAGCCCACGTGCTACAACCGCTAAGCCAAAACACCACAACCAGAGAGCCCATGTGCTACAGCCGCTGAGCCTGCACACCACAACCAGAGAGCCATGCGCTACAGCCGCTGAGCCTGCACACCACAACCAGAGAGCCATGCGCTACAGCCGCTGAGCCTGCACACCACAACCAGAGAGCCACGTGCTACAGCCGCTGAGCCAGCACACCACAACCAGAGAGCCACGTGCTACAGCCGCTGAGGCAGCACACCACAACCAGAGAGCCACGTGCTACAACGAGAGAGAAGCCCTCACACACAACTAGAGAACCCACGCGCTAAAACGAGAGAGAAGCCCTCACACACAACCAGAGAGCCACGCGCTACAGCCGCTGAGCCTGCACACCACAACCAGAGAGCCCACACACTACAGCTGCTGAGCCAGCACACCACAACCAGAGAGCCACGTGCTACAGCCGCTGAGCCAGCACACCACAACCAGAGAGCCATGCGCTACAGCCGCTGAGCCAGCACACCACAACCAGAGAGCCACGTGCTACAGCCGCTGAGCCAGCACACCACAACCAGAGAGCCACGTGCTACAGCCGCTGAGCCAGCACACCACAACCACAGAGAAGCCCTCACACACCACAACCAGAGAGCCCACGTGCTACAACCAGAGAGAAGGCCTCGCACACCAAAACTAAGACCCAGTGAAGCCATTAAAAAAAATAAAATTAAAGAATAGCAGTAAGAGGAATCCTTGGGCTTTCCCTCCATGTCTACCAAGAGTGTTTAGAGACCATAAGAAACAAGCAACTGGCTGGATAAAAAAAAATAAACTAAAATTCTTTATGTCATTTTGGATGCTGGCCTGCCAGAGATCCATGACATAATAGCAGAGCTGATTCCATGTTGAGCCTCAATATGACTTTTCTGCACATTTGCACTCTTGAATCAGGTACAACCAGATAATACAAGTGAAAAAAGCACCAATCCAACAGGAATACCGTTAGACATTTCCTTCAGTTCAGTTCAGTTGCTCAGTCGTGTCCGACTCTTTGCGACCCCATGAATCGCAGCACGCCAGGCCTCCCTGTCCATCACCAACTCCTGGAGTTCACTCAAACTCAGGTCCATCGAGTCGGTGATGCCATCCAGCCATCTCATCTTCTGTCGTCCCCTTTTCCTCCTGCCCTCAATCCCTTCCAGCATCAAAGTCTTCTCCAATGAGTCAACTCTTCACATGAGGAGGCCAAAGTACTGGAGTTTCAGCTTTAGCATCATTCCTTCCAAAGAAATCCCAGGGTTGATCTCCTTCAGAATGGACTGGTTGGATCTCCTTGCAGTCCAAGGGACTCTCAAGAGTCTTCTCCAACACCACAGTTCCTTAAGAAAGCTCTAAAGCTGCATCCTGACTTATTTGTGAAACTGCCTGTAACTTGAGAAGTTCTTGAGAAGCACCCTTCTCCCTCTAACTCAGTGTCCTCTTTTACAAAACAAGCAGGATGAGCCAAATAACCTCAAGACTCCTTTAAGGCTGACATGAAAATCCCAAGTCAACAGGAATGACAATAAATGATCCAATCACAAGGCAGATCTCTCAGAGCTATCCAAAATCCCTAGACAATGTTTGAGTGTTGGAATAAATTTACATCAGGGATATATATTAATGCATGAGGCAAGATCCTAAAGCAAACAAGTCAATCCTAAAGGAAATCAACCCCGAATATTCATTGGAAGGACTGATGCTGAAACTGAAGCTCCAATACTTTGGCCACCTGATGCGAAGAGCTGACTCTTTGGAAAAGACCCGGACTCGTTGGAAAAGACTCATTGGAAAGATTGAGGGCAGGAGGAGAATAGGACAACAGAGGATGAGATGGTTGGATGTCATCACCACCTCAGTGGACATGAGTTTGAGCAAACTCCAGGCAATAGTGAAGGACAGGGAAGCCTGGCATGCAGCAATCCATGGGGTCACAAAGACTCAGACACCACTTAGCGACTGAACAACAACAGGTGAGGCAAGACACCACTGAGACACACCTCATGTGAAAGTTAGGTTCCCCATGAATGGGTAAAGGGAAAATGCACAATGAAGGTACTTCCCTGTTGGTTCAGTGGTTAAGAATACAGTGGAAGCAAGGTTCGATCACTGGTCAGAAAACTGAGATCTCTCATTCTGCATAGCCAAAAATAATAACAATAATAATAATGTCCAGTGGAATAGAAAATATATCTTTGTTTGGAAAGGGCCACGCTGGAAATTACTTAATGATGGGACACAGCTATGTTTTTCTCGCAACTCAGGACATACTCTTTTTCATTCAGTGGAGCACAAGATGAAGTGGTTGACTTGCATTTAAGGTCACGGGGAATCGTCTGTATTCTTGGTCACATGAGCCCCTCTGGGATGTTCACAACAGAGAACTGAACCCCTAGTATTTACCTCCCTCCCACGTTCCCTCTGACAGTCAGTTCTATTACAATGTTCCTTCTGAAAACACGCATGCATTCCAGCACAGAGACAGAGCCGGGAACAACTGGAGCATAATTCGGATTTCACATTTGCTCACGCTTGGTTTCATCTGCAAAAAACACTAGGTTAACACAGAAAACTCCACCCAGCCGGAAATACACACACACACACACACACACACACACACGCGCATGCGCGCGCGCGCACGCAAGCACACACCGTGAACGAGGCGTGCCACCCCAGTTCACAGCCTGTGCTGTGAGTCACAACTCATTTACATCTGGCACAATACCTTTCCAGCCAATTTCAGATAACTCTCTGCTTCTATCACTTCACAAAAGCTCATCAGCTGCACCCCTTCTGATGCTCACTTACTCAGAAAACATAGAGTCTTCTTCAAGGTGAAACGTCACATTTATTGTAGCATTTATGTGGCTTCCCAGGTGGCACCAGTGGTAAAGAACTCGCCTGCCAATGCAGGAGACATAAAAGATGCAGGTTTGATCCCTGGGTCAAGAAGATTCCCTGGAGAAGGGCATTGCAACCCACTCCACTATTCTTGCCTGGGAAATCCCATGGACAGAGGAGCCTGATGGGCTACAGTCCAGGGGGTAGCAAAGAGGCAGACACTGAGTGACTCACTTAACACATTTAAAACTGCCACTGCTGGTATGTGTACGTTTTGTGTCACTGATGAAGTCACCCATGGTCCCATTCTCCCCATAAGCCCTGTGGTTTTTACTGCAAGACTTTTGCACAGTGCAGTGATTTAGGAACACAGATGTCATGTTATAGGAAAACCAATGGTACGTGTTCTCAAGGAGAGAAAGGGTAGGCAGCATCAACAGCATTTGATTGTTTTTTCTTTCTCTCCAATCAGGTGACATGACTACATTTCAGTCTCTTAAAATTGCAGTCTTTAGGGGCACACAATGAAAACATTTGAGCAAAGGGTTTCAGCAAAGGAACACAGAGAGACCACCTGCCTTATTGTCATTAGGGAGGGGTCTGCTATTCTTGATGCAATAGCTCGAATATAAATATACTGTATTTATCTTTCCAGAAATATGAGGTTGCCTCCTGCTCCTTCACTGTCTTTCAACATCAAGGTGTTCCCTGAGATAACAGAAACAATTTGGCTTCCCTTCGGAGGGTGTCCTCACAGAAGCTCACTGCCAGCACCTCTGAACATCTTCATTTGTATTTTCCGAGTGGTGCCATCTCTGGGCCTGGCCGTGCCCATCAACCCAGGCTGTTTGTCCAAGGTCAAACACCCGGGATGGCTGGGTGTCGGTGAACATTCCAGCTATAGTTTATGGCTGTACTCAAGACTGTTTGCACAGTCCAAGACATAACTTATGTGCTTGTGTTCTAGCCTTGATAACCTGCTGATAGGGAGCTGTGGCTAAGGGTGCTAGCAGAGCAGGATATAAATTTGTGCTAGCAAGCATTCCATACAAGAAAAAAAAGAAAGTACACTGAGACCCCAAGTCTTCACTAACATACAGTTTTACTTCTTTGCTGGTTTCCACAGATTACACCCACCCAATCCACATATCTCCCCACAAAAGTTTGAGATGCACAGTGCCAGGTGAATAAGTAGCCAGTCTAAATGATCTCCATCAGGTGAGTATTATTTAGTTAATTTACACCTATTATATTATTACAGAGATTAAAGACCTTTTGGTCCAACGTGCTAGAAAAGCAATAAATCTGAATTAGATCTACCATTTCAGTCACTCAGGATTAGACCTTTTGGTGATGTGATCCATTAACGTGCTTTAAATCTATTGATTCAGCCTAGAAAGACACAATTTAAACTCAGAAGTCACCAAATGAACTTTCCATTAAGTTTGGGAGACTCTGGTCACAGCTCATTTGACTTTTATGAACTAGAAAATGTGATGTAGACCACAATGGCATTCTATTAGGGGAAATCATGCATTTAACCATGTAGCAAAATACTGTAGTCAATTATGTGAACACACACCTATTTTACACATGACTGGTTTTCTGACTTTAAATTATTAAGGATGTGCATTTAGCTTGTTTTAAGGACTATTTACTCCCAAGGAAGAGATCCATGATAAAACTTGGTGCAAAACAGTAAATGAATATTTTTCATTTATATTACACTTTTTTCAATAAGAAACTGAAACTGAGCACAGAAACTTTTGTTGTTGTATTTCTTTGCCTCAGAAGAGAAAACACGTGATCTGTTGGCTTTTCATAAGTGAAAAAACAAAATTCTATCAAGGAGAGGAAAAAAACGCCATCAGAAGCAGATTTTGAGATTCATCTGCCAGTCTGAAAAATATAGTGATAGTGTTAAAAAAAAAAAAAAAAAAAAAAGGTGGCAATGGTTGGGGGGAACTATTTAGATAAGGTTTAGTTTATCTTTTCTGGAGTTCATCTTAGTGGTGTACTGTATAAACATCATTTTCTCTCAATATAATTTTGTTTATATTAGTATTATCCTTAAGCCAGACTATATTAATACTAGACTCATTATTATTCTATATTTCAGCAAGGGTACACTTTAGTTCCAAATAGAATTCAACACAGTTCTTCCTTGAATCCATCATCACCAATTTTTAATGGTTACACTTTTCTCCCGGGTTCACAGTCATAACACTCTTACTATTCAAAAGCTTGAAATGTTAGAAATGAGCTAATTCAAATCCCTCATTTTCAGAAGATAAACCCCACAGAGGTTAACGGACATGCTCAAGGTCACACAGCCCCACAAAGTCAACCCACTACTCAACCACTATTTCTACCTCTTAAAAAGTGGCTCTCTCTTCATTTTTCTCAAATAAGATCTCTCCTGGGCTTCATTCACAAAGGCACAGACAAAACTTGTAATATCCTGAACAGGTCTGGAGATTGTTCCTATCTACAAATTATTCCTTTGAATCTAGCTTGTCATCAAGACTCCATAATTCCTCTATCTACTCAAAATAGTTTTATCCCCCTGTCTGTAGAGTTCATGTCCTTGTCTTGGTTTTCACCCCCCCCCCACCCCCCCGAACATCTGTCTGGAAGCCCAGTGAAAATCAGTGTGGTATTTTCTTGTCCCACAAATCATCCAGCATCAAGTAAATAGACTCTCTCCCCTCTGTTATCGGGTGTTTGTCCCCACAGGATATACATAAGCCAGGCTGAGTTCAAGAAATCATACAGAAGTTACTGATAGGAATTGGTAATGAATTGTGCTCAGGTAGGGCTGGGATCAGAGAAGGCAATGGCAACCCACTCCAGTAGTCTTGCCTGGCAAATCCCATGGATGGAGGAGCCTGGTGGGCTGCAGTCCATGGAGTCGCTAGGAGTCGGACACAACTGAGCAACTCCACTTTCACTTTTCACTTCATGCATTGGAGAAGGAAATGGCAACCCACTCCAGTGTTCTTGCCTGGAGAATCTCAGGGACGGGGGAGCCTGGTGGGCTGCTGTCTCTGGGGTCGCACAGAGTCGGACACTACTGAAGCAACTTAGCAGCAGCAGCAGGGCTGGGATGACAGAGTGAACAGTGCTGGCCTGCAGAACACGTGTGATTGGAATACATATATGATTTGCCAAGATGGCAGAGCCAAGACAGACTGGGGTATGGTAGGTGGGATGAAAGTTTTGATTTCAATTTCAGACATAATGAATGAAAGATATCCATGGACAATTCATGGTCAGGGAGTAACTGGAGATATGTATGAAGAAATATGAATCTCAAGTTCAGAAGAAACATTTGGTACTAGAATTAATATTTGTGTGTGTGCGCTCAGATGCTCTGAAGTGTCCAACTCTTTGCGATCCCATGGACTGTAGCCTGCCAGGCTCCTCTGTCCATGAGATTCCCCAGATAAGAATACTGGAATGGGCTGCCATGCCCTCCTCCAGGGGATCTTCCCAATCCAAGGATCATGTCCTGTGTCTCCTGCATTGTAGGAGGATTCTTTACCTGTTTAAGCCAGCAGGTAAGCCACTAGAATTAATATTTGGGGGAGCCATAAAGATATTTGGAGCTTAAAAACAAAGATTAAAGGAGGTTACCCAGAGAGAGAGAGAGAAGGAGAGAGTAGGGAGTAAGAAGAAATAAGACCATGAATAGTATCCCCATATTCTTTTTCAATTTTTTCAAAATAAAAGCAATTATTAGAAGCTAGTAATGGCATCCCACTCCAATACTCTTGCCTGGAAAATCCAATGGACAGAGGAGCCTGGTGGGCTGCAGTCCATGGGGTCTCGAAGAGTCGGATACGACTGAGCGACTTCACTTTCACTTTTCTGCATTGCAGAAGGAAATGGCAACCCACTCCAGTGTTCTTGCCTGGAGAATCCCAGGGACGGGGTCGCACAGAGTCGGACACGACTGAAGCGACTTGGCAGCAGTATGAATAATTACACACCAACAAATCAGAAACTTCAAAACCAAGTATAAATTTCTAGAAAGGTACAACCCACTTAGATTCTAGCATGATGGAATTAAGAAAAATCAGAACAAACCTACAACTTACTAAGTAGACTAAAATAGTACTTTTAAAGAATTCCTAACAAAGAAGATTCCCAGAATAGATGATGTAACAGGATAAGCCCAAAACCGTTAAAAGAAAAAACACTAATTCTAAACAAATACATTCAAAATTTCAACACATCTTTAAACATATATGCAAAACTATTTCAGAAGCTCCCAATATAAAGTTCTATAGCTGTGACACATTTATAACCAGATATGTTTATAACCAATGGATTTAATTTATACCTGGGTAAATACATTTTTTTCTTCTCTTTTTCTCTACTCCAATACACACAGTACCAAAGAAAGCACAAAATTGATGCTTTAAAAATGCTGTTGGATGGTATTAAACACCATTTCAGCTTTTGGAATCCAGCGTAGGCGAAAAAGAGAGATGACCTCGAAGCAGAAAATGCAATAAAAGACAGGACAGGGTGGGAAATCAATGTCTCCATTTGTAAAAAGAGAGAGAGAGAGAGAAAAGGATGAACCAGACATTATTAGCATGATATATAAGCTCCGCATAGCCCCATTTATATCACTTGTATTAAGGATAAATTGCCTGAATAAATTCTATTATTCTAAGAAACAGCACAAATAACAACCTGACAGCATCAGGAAAAAAATGAAAATAATAACGTTGATATTGCTAGAATTGTGTGTTATTTCTCCATTTCCAGTTTCATGGATCTCGTTAGGCAATAATTCAAATTTGAAGGTGGGTTCAGTTTTTAAAGTCAAATTCATGTATCCAAATTGAAATCTTCCAGAATGAAAAACTAATTATTTTTTATTAAAAAAAAAAAAGGCCTGGACTTACTGTCTACTGTGTTCCGTGTAACATGTTAAGTACTTTGCACAATTTGAAACATCTAAGCTCCAATAATTTGGCCACCTGATGTGAAGAGCCGACTCAATGGAAAAGATGCTGATGCTGGGAAAGATTGAAGACAGGAGGAGAAGGGGGAGAAAGAGGATGAGATGATTGGCTGGCATCTCAATGGGCATGAGTTTCAGCAAACTCAGGAAAATAGAGGACAGGGAACCCTGGCATGCTGCAGTCCATGGAGTCGCAAAAAGTCAGACGTGAACTTAGCAACTGAACAACAACAACCAACCCACCCAAACTGTAAAGATGGTATTATTACGCCTATTTTATCGACTATGGAACTGAGGCTACATCAGATCACTTAAACTAACACAGCTAGTGACCTGGACGAGGTGAAACTGCAACATACAATTTTCTCTACTGACTGGTAGTGACATATGAGCTTTGGAATCCTGTGCTTAAATTCCTGAAGGCTTTCTTAACTTGAGTGGCTTACCTGAGGCTTTTTTGAGCCTTCGTTTCCGTGGTGCCTACTTTAGACAGCTGTGTGAAGCGCTAAGTGAGAGTGTATGGGGAGCACTGAATGCAGGGCTAAGGAGCTGCTCAATAGAGGGTGGCGGAAAGTCAGGAGAAAACAGAAGACCGGGAGACGGAGGTCACAGTCTTGCAGGCAACTTCACTTACACAAAAGCAAAGAAAGAGGAGACATTGAAAAAAGACGGAGAAACCCAACAAAACAACCATCTTAATCTTCCTAATCTTAATCCTAAACTTCCTAGAGCTTACTTCCTAACATCCTTCTCAACAAAACCTCTATTAAAAAAGTATGGACATCGTTCTGTGTCAAAATTCTCAACTTCCACGAAGAGCTAGTCTGATTGGCCAGCCCCATTCATGTGTTTCCTCAGTCCAATCAGCTATTGCTGGTGAGTGTCAATCAATAGATCTTTGATCTAGTGGGAGATACACTGAAGCCTTGAATGAGGTTTTCTAAGAAAAGGG
Organism: Ovis aries; assembly: GCF_016772045.2. NCBI lineage: Eukaryota > Metazoa > Chordata > Mammalia > Artiodactyla > Bovidae > Ovis > Ovis aries. The sequence goes on along the minus strand of NC_056077.1, from coordinate 5,663,822 downwards.
GAACAGGTGGGGTGGACACACAGCCTCACCAACAGGATTCATTAACACTGAAACCCTTAGCAAGTTAGAGATGAACTGTAAGAGGGTAACTTTTTTATATGGCTCTAATCATACAAGGAACAAAGGTAAATATTCCAAATATTCCATAGTCAACACTGAATGGAACTTTTCCTGGCTATTAACTCCAATGCCTGAATTCAGGTAGGATATGCTGTTTAAAGATTGCTTTTCTCTGGTGAATAGTAGCTTTGATCCTGCATCTTACAGAACAGAGTCCAGTGAAAATGCTTTCTATTAGTGATAATACACAATGTTCAGATTAACATGTATATACTGCTATATATAAAGTAGATAGGAATTCCCTGGCTGTCCAGGGGTTAGGACTCTGCATTCCCACTGCAAGGGTCACAGGTTTGATACCTGGTCAGGGAATTAAGATCCTGTATGCCTCAAAGCATGGCACCCCATCCCCCAAAAAGAATAGTAATGGATGTGGGAGCTGGACTATAAAGAAAGCTGAGCACCCAAGAATTGATGCTTTTGAACCATGGTGCTGGAGAAGACTCTTGAGAGTTCCTTGGACTGCAGGGAGATCAACCAGTCCATCTTAAAGGAAATCAGTCTCGAATATTCGTTGGAAGGACTGATGCTGATGCTGAAACTCCAATACTTTGGCCACCTGATATGAAGAACTGACTCATTTCAAAAGACTCTGATGCTGGAAAAGACTGAAGGTGGGAGGAGAAGGGGACGACAGAGGATGAGATGGCTGGATGGCACTGCTGACTCAATGGACATGAGTTTAAGTAAACTCCAGGAGTTGGTGATGGACAGAGAAGCCTGACGTGCTCTAGTCCATGGGGTCACAAAGAGTTGGACATGACTGAGTGACTGAACTGAACTGAATGGCACCTACCTCATAGGGTTGGTATAACTTAAAATAGATAAACAGTTAGGGCTTACTGTATAGCACTTGCTGTATTCAGTTCAGTTCAGTTCAGTCGCTCAGTCGTGTCCAACTCTTTGTGGCCCCATGAATCGCAGCACGCCAGGCCTCCCTGTCCATCACCAACTCCTAGAGTTCACTCAGACTCACGTCCATCGAGTCGGTGATACCATCCAGCCATCTCATCCTCTGTCGTCCCCTTTTCCTCCTGCCCCCAATCCCTCCCAGCATCAGAGTCTTTTCCAATGAGTCAACTCTTCACATGAGGTGGCCAAAGTACTGGAGTTTCAGCTTTAGCATCAGTCCTTCCAAAGAACACCCAGGACTGATCTCCTTTAGAATGGGCTGGTTGGATCTCCTTGCAGTCCAAGGGACCCTCAAGAGTCTTCTCCAACACCACAGTTTAAAAGCATCAATTCTTCAGCACTCAGCTTTCTTCACAGTCCAACTCTCACATCCATACATGACCACAGGAAAAACCATAGCCTTGACTAGATGGACCTTTGTTGGCAAAGTAATGTCTCTGCTTTTGAATATGCTCTCTAGGTTGGTCATAACTTTCCTTCCAAGGAGTAAGCATCTTTTAATTTCATGGCTGCAGTCACCATCTGCAGTGATTTTGGAGCCCCCCCAAAATAAAGTCTGACACTGTTTCTAGTGTTTCCCCATCTATTTCCCATGAAGTATAGCATAGTCAATACCTTATAATAACCTATAATGGAAAAGAATCTGAAAAAGAATACATACACATATGTGTGTGTGTGTGTGCGTGTGTGTGTGTGTGTGTGTGTGTGTGTGTGTAACTGAATCACTTTGCGGTACACCTGAAACTAACACAACATTGTAAATTAACTAGACTTCAACTTTAAAAATGGTTTAATAAAACCAATGTTCACTGAAAGCTTTTAATGCAGCAGACCTCATGCTAAACCCTTCATTGATATATATATATAATTTAATCATTCAGCAACCTGACAAGATTGGTATTATTATCATTCTAGATTTATAGATGAAAAAACAGACACAGAGAGACTAGAGTATATATCCAGAGTCACCAAGTTAGTTCATGGTGGCATTAAGATATAAATTTAATCTCCTCTACCACATCTCTGCAATTTGGGTACTAGACATTTTCTGCTCTTACGAGAAGATATTTAGTGACAGTCCTCATTAAAGATACCAGTTCATGGATGGGTAAAATTGTGAGTGAGCATGTGTGTCTACGACAAAAAGGACAGGGAGAGAAGGGAAGGGAAAGAGAGAGAGAGACCCCATAGAAGAGAGAGAAGGAAAAAGAAATAAAGGAGGAGGAAGGGCTGAAATGAACAGGAAAGGGGGCTAAGACTGGAATTAAGAACGACATCACTCATCTTCACGGTTGTTTCTCTAGAAGACAAACGCCAAGCCCACCTCCACCCCACTCATTAGTCAGCCAGGAATGCCCACCTGATACGGCACGGGTAAGGGTGCAACCATCCTCCAGTTAATGGAGTAGAATGTCTTCCCAGCATCCAAAGACGGGTCTGGAGAAGCATTCTGGGAAAATCTCACTGTACTAAATGGCACTGACATCCTCTCTCCTAAGGCGCAGTGGGGAAGAAAACACAGGGACTTAATAGTGATTGATGTGGGCGGGAGGTAAGGCTGAATTGCTCAGGGCTAAAAGACATGCCCAGAAGGAACTGCATGTTGTCATCTCATGCTTCCTGACTCAATCCACTGGGTGCTGTTAAGGCCATTTTGTCCCAAGAAACGTGTGCAGAATTCCAAGTCTGAGATGGATTCCTTTGTTACTATGTCAGCTTAATAGGGCCTTCACTACAAAAGACGATTCTTTCCTCCCCAAATCATGATGTTTCCTATAGGGGGCCTTACGATCTAGTGGAAAATTCTCAGAACCAAGAATCACAGCTCTTGGGTTCCAGGTAAAGCTCTGTTGTGGATTTCCATAAGAGCTTCAGTATGCAGTGAAAACTCTCTGGCACGAGCCCCCACCTTGTTAAACAAACAAAAACCTCTTTTAAAACTCTAAAGCACCATCAGAGGCATCAGAAATTCAATTTCAGACCACGCAAAATACGACAGGTTATTCTTGTTCTCTTACTTTCATCTCAACCAAGTACCTTTTCAATACAATATTAGCTTTTTTTCTATTCAGGAAAGAATGTATTAAGTGGTACACCCATTATTGTAAAAATAAATGGTCACTGGGCCTTCCTTAGTAGTCCAGTGGTAAATAATCGGCCTTGCAATGCAGGGGACATGGGTTTAGTCCCTGGTCCGAGAAGTTCCCACCTGCCATAGGGCAGTTAAGCCTGTGGCCATGACTACTGAGCCCTCGTGCAGCGGCTACTGAAGCCTGCGTGCTCTAGAGAAGCTACCGCAACGAAAAGCCTGCGCACCACAACTAGCCCAAACACAGAGACAAAAACCCAGCACAGCCAAAGATAAATAAATATCTAAAAAATTAATAAATGGCGACTGTACAGCAGGGCGTGGCTAATATTTCCTACCATGATACACTTGCTGAGAGGCACTGCCACGTGCCACCTCTACCTTCTCGAAGCGAAAACCGGGCCTCATTTTCCAGTGAAAGTAAATGTCACCCCTCCCCCTCCTCGGCAATAATCTCAGCTGCAATGGAAAGCTTGAAACAATAGGTCATAATTGCAGGAAGCACAGAAGCAGGAGCGCAATGTTAACAGCCAATTAACAGAATATTTTCAGGTAAGACACTGCTGGAAAATCCCGCTCTAGCCTGATACCCACGCTCACCAGTGGAGGTGACTCCAGTTTAGCTCGTGCGTGTATCAGATGAGAAAACACAGGCACATTATTCAATCCGACCAAGCTGTCTGTTCAGGAGATGCTTTAGGAGTGATTAATGACAGAAAGCAAAGAGGAACTGCTCAGACCTTGCCTGCCAAGGTCAAAGGCACAGGCAGACAGAACCGGGAGAGGCAAGGAGGCTGCCCGGATCTGGATTTCGGCGGCGGCCTCAAGTTTTGGCTGGAGCCCCGGGCGTGTTGTCATTGCCCCTCCCTTGCAGTGGGACCACACACAAGATGGAGAGGCATATGGTGCCTTCTCCAGACTCGGCGTAAATGTGGGCTCTGATTTAAGCTTTAAACCTTTTAGAATCCTTCGCCAGCAAGATAAAATATATAACGCATGATATTCCGAGCACCATATTTTGTGCAATATGCCGAGCAGCACGTGGTTCAGTGATTTTGAGGGTAGAGCCAACAGCGACTAAGTCAAGCCACATCTTTGATGGGGGAAATTGACAGGTGTGCGTTGGCCGGAAGGAAAACGTTAGGCCAGTAATAATAATGATGCCATGGACCATTCATCGAGGGCTTGTATGTTACAGGCACAGTGCTGACAGCTCTATACAGATTTTCTCATTTAAACTGCATAGCAAACTTATGGGGAAGATCTTTTCATCATCCTAATTTTCTGAAGGAAGCAACACAGGCTTAGGAAATTAAATCATTTGCTCCAGGTCATCTGGTTACTTACATGAAGGCAGGACTCAAACACAGGTGATGAGGCTCCAGAACCTGCACATCTAACATTATAATATTATAGATTATATTATAGATATTATACAAATACTATCCAGTACAGTACCTACACTGTCTACTGAACATTACTCGCCTTCTGTTTGATTTTGATATATAAATTCTGTACAATCAAGGACACTAAATGATACATCAAAGCAACGTGAACTCATTCAAATGACTGTTCATTCATTCATTCGCTTATTCAAGCACTAATTGAACATGTGCGGACTATGAAGCACAGGAAAATGCCTGGAGGACTTTACAAATATATATTCCAGGTCTATCCATGCCGTAGACTTGTTGTGATAGCTTTCACTCTATTCTTTGAGCTTGAGTGGAAAAAAAAAAAAAAACACATATATTAATGGGGCTTCTCTGGTGGCTCAGATGGTAAAGAATCTGCCTGCAGTGTGGGAGACCCAGGTTTGATCCCTGGGTTGGGAAGATCCCCTGGAGGAGGAAATGGCAACCCACTCCAGTATTCTTGCCTGGAGAATCCCACAGACAGAGGAGCCTGGCGGGCTACAATCCATAGGGTCACATATTATTAATATCAACTCACAAAACATTCCTCTTCTTCATTTCATAGGAAGAAAGAACATGGTACATCAGTTTGGAGCCGGGGGTATATATAAACTTCAGGAGTGAGATTTTCTTAACCTTAACCACAAACAGAGAAAATCCTGGGAAGCAGGAGAATTAAGCCCCCGAGTAAATGCAACAAGCAGTCTTTTGGATCCACTTCCATCAGTACAAGGTAATGGTTTAAAATGATCCCAGTCAACTCAGCAAGTAGGACAGCGAGCCACATCCCTGAACTCTGAGTGCTCAGACAAGGCTTCAGCGGGCCTGATGGGTGCAGGTGGGTTAACAGCACCAGAGTCCTGGATGCCAGGTCAGAACCACGGGCACTGCCCAGATCCTTCTGCCTCCCTCAGGGCTCAAACTTGCCCTCCTGCCCGAGAGGGTAGCGGGGACTATTTGGCAGTGCTTGAGAGAGTCTGCTGGTGCTAACTGCACTTTTCCCTGTGGGCAATTCAAAAATAAATAAGCAATGGAGGTACACAGAGAGAGCACACAGGCGTAAGCAGGACTCTTCCAAGGGTGGTTTTGCTACAAGGGCATCAAGCAACTGGGGGAGATGGTTATTACACTCCCGCATTCCTAACACCCCACCCCAAGCCGACTCAGGGCTAGAACAATGAGTCCCTGCCCAACCTGGGACTTAAGAATATACACATTTTAGCACATGCAAAAAGAGACTTGTTTGCATGTGAAAATATGCACACGCTTGACTAATCCACGTGCACAGCACCCCCCACACACACCTTTTTTTAACTCCAAAAACACTTGTATTGGGGTATAGCTGATTAACAATATTGTGGAAGTTTCAAGTGAACAGCAAAGGGACTCAGCTATACATATACCTGTCTCCATTCTCCCCAAACCCCCATTCTGTCCAGGCTGGCACACAACATTGAGCAGAGGTCCATGTGCTATATAGTAGGTCCTTGTTGGTTATCCATTTTAAATAAAGCAGTGTGTCCATGACCTTCCCAAAGTCCCTAACTGTCCCTTCCCCCTGGGCAATCATAAGTTCGTTTTCTAAGTCTGTGATGCACAGCCCTTCTGAAAGGGCTAAATGACAATTACTCTGAGAAACCACTGAAGTTCCCTGTAGCCAGGTAGCAGGCATCTCTGCATCAACTAGGGAAAGATTCATTCTGAGTTGGCAAACACAGGTCCTTATAAACCAGCCTGTGAGACAGCCTGTTTCAAGCCAGTTTCCTGATGCAGACAAGAGAGGCCCATTTCCAGTCTCTGTAAGCGCCGTGCTGTCGGGTTCATCCTGAACACTGGTTATATTTGGCTTTATAACATTTGCTATGAACGCATTCATTAGAATACCCATCTGACAGCTGCTCGTAAACAAAACACTGGCATGACAGCAGATGGAAGATAGAAGCATTCCGAGGTGTAGGATGCCACAGGCACTTTTCAGAGGTCATCTGAAACCACGCACAGCATGGAAGACTGCGAATCGGTGCCAAGGCCCATCGCAGGTTAGGTAAATAGAGGTGTCTGAATATTTCAGAACTGACTGGCTTCATGTTGCCTCGTGCTTATGTGTGCTCAGCCTCTCAGTCATGTCCGACTCTTTGTGACCCCCCCCGCCCCGCCCCGGACTGTAACCTGAAAGGTTCCTCTGTCCATGGAACTTTTCAGACAATAATACTGGAGTGGGCTGTCATTTCCTTCTTCACAGGATCTTCCTGACCCGGGGATCGAACCTGCATCTCCTGTATTGGCAGGAAGATTCTTTACAACTAGTACCACCTGGGAAGCCCTGCACTGGGCTTGAGGTCTCACTAAGTTTTGGTTCACCAAATTTCCTCCTAATTCCTTTTATTTCCAATCCCTTAGTAAAGAAAATCAAATTGCAGTTTTAACCCAAAATGTTGGGTAACACAAAATTGATATATCTGGCTAAGAATGAACTGGATGTACTTCACATCTCAGCATCAGGCAAGTTTGCAACATTTTTATTTGCATTTAAGGATAAGAATGATGAGGCATACCATAATCCTATGTTCCTTATATATTTCTTCCTCTACTTCATGCAATGTGGGCTCATTACTTGCAAGATTTCTTCGTTCACAGCTTTATAGTTTTTAATTTAGTTACTGAAGTTGATGGCACTCAGGCAGCTGAGAAACAAGGAGTTAGCAGAAAATACTAGCAGGGACAAAATATATTGCTCTCTGGTTTGTTTTCTTCACAGCTGAAGGTTTCTGGGATCATACACCTCTTTTCTTTGTCTGAAATAGACAATAACCTCAGGGAAGAAATTGCCAGCCAGGATTATAAAGACTGTGGTTTGTGTTTTGCCATCTTCTTTCGCTAAAACAAAAGTCAGTAATGGCAGATACATTTCTTCTCAAACCTTTAATTGTTTCTTGGTCTTGAGGAGTAAAAACTTTAATTCTCATGGTAGAAAATTAGACAAACAGAGGGATGCATTAAAATAAATCACTGACAGTCTGCCTCCTTGAGATAACCACTGCTGATGCTTCACTGTATTTCATTTCAAATGCGTGTGTGAGACAGAAAAGAAAAAAATACATAGACATATATATTTCAGGCAACATATGTGTTGAAAGTTTTTTTATGGCCTAATAAGAATAGTTCAGATTAAACACACATACACATACACACACATACCTAAAACCCTTAATATTAGTAACATTCTAAAAGGCACCCAGATCCAGGGACTTCCCTGATGGTCCAGTGATTAAGAATCTGCCTTTCAATACAGGGGACTGGGATTCGATCCCTAGTCTGGGAACTAAGATCCCACATGCCTTGGGGCATCTAAGCTCAAGAGCTCCAGCTGGAGAAACCAGTGAACCACAACAAAGACCCAGCAGGGCCAAAATAAAACAAATAAATAAAAGGTCCCAGGTCCAGACAGGAAAGCTCTCTCCATCCTCGGCGTGTGCCCACGAGTTAATACTGTCGAAGTCCTCCTCTTCCTCCGCCAACCCTTCCACTCCTGCCCACTTTGCCAAAACACCCAAGCAGCCCCCAAGCAAGGGACCTCTCGCCTCCTAAACATGAATCAAGCCCATGCGCTGTGCACGTGTGCACTGGCACCACTTGTGATCAGGTGCCACCTGGATTCATACAAACGTCTACCCACTGACGCATACGCAACTCCCGTTTGGGCTCCTCCAGTGTTTTTCACAAAACAGCTGGCGGAATCTTCTAAACGCATGTGGGATCACACGACCCCTTTATTCACAGGCACCCCCAAGACTCCCCCATTTAAGGTGGCTGAGATGATGCCTGCTGTCCGCCTCCTGCCTTCCCGTTTCAGTCTCCCCCCCTTCCTCCTCCTCCCCGGGCACACAGGCAGATCACTGCAATGCTGTCACCTTAGACTGAACACCATTCCTCTAATGCCCTTCTCTCATTGCCTAAACCGACCCTTCTCTCGACAAGCTCCTTCACCCAGCTGAAGTGGCTTCACTGAGAATGCAGAGTACCTTCCTTGACCTCCTATCAGTAGCCCCACAGCATCTTATGTTTCCCCCACCAAAGCACTTAGGCCAAAGTATGAGAACAGTTTTTTCATTGTGAATCAACCCTAGAGGTGTTTTTCTGCTGAACTGTGTGTGTGTGTGTGTGTGTGTGTGTGTGTGTGCGTGCTCAGTTGTGTCCAATTCTTTGCAACACCATGAACTGTAGCCCGCCAGGTTCCTCTGTCCATGGGATTTCCCAGCCAAGAATACTGGAGTGGGTTGCCCTTTCCTCCTCCAGGACATCTTCCCCACCCTTGTCTCCTGCACTGGCAGACGGAGTCTTAACTGATCCATAATAACGGGTGCATGCCAGATGGCTATTACATCAACATAGTTCACCTGTAGCACTTACTAGATGAAGAAGGAGAGCTGCAGAAACACCCCAATGACATGCCAGGATCTTGACTCATGACAGAATTAGAGTGGAGACTTAGCTGTCCCGATTCAGGGCTGTTGCACACCCAGGCTGCTCCACCTTCCCTGGGGTATAACGCTGCAGCCTGATATCAAGCGCTCGGAAGGCCGATCTGTCCCGTATCTCAGTCTCCCTCAGCACCGACCGCGCCACACACGCACTGCTCCCATCATCTCGATCCTCTCAGCAGCATCTCCAGACACAGCCATGGCCACGGAAGTGTCCTCCACACCTCCTGACTCCAGTCTGCCCTCACCCTCATCCGTCCAGCTGCAGCCCAGGACCTGGTAGGCACCAAGAAAATCTCTCCATGGCTCTGCTTTCAACAAGAAACTAGAGGCAAGTTCCAGTTCTGCTCCTGGACCTCAAATCCCCTACTCACTTGCCCCATCAAAATCATCTCTATTCTCAGCATCTCTTCACGCGGTCCTCTCTTCAACTCAGTAGATATCCTAATAGAATCTCATGGACAATGTCTTTGTTCTTGCATCCGAGCCTCTGCATGTAGCAGCCCCTTCCTTCCAGATTTCTCTTTGACAATTCACACCTTCTACCTCCTCAAACTCAGTCCGAATTCCCTTGTGTAGAAAAATCATCCCCTAATATCGCACTCTAACCCCAAGCCATCACTCAATCAATTCTTTGAACGAATTCATCTACACAGGACTGGACACCTACCACAAGGAACCGGTGAACAAGAAAAAGCATTTCACCACATTTGATCACTAAGGCATTGCTCCGTCCTGTGTACAGGATCTCAGACCAAATGAATGCCTACAAAGACGCAGTCACGTCAGGACAAATGCATACAAAGACGTGATCACGTCAGGACAAATATTTTTCAAGTCCTCTGGGAGAACTTTCCCCTTCCACGGCAAGTAATGAATATCCAAGGAAGACAGATAAATAATAATATGAGATCGACTTTAAGTCACAGCTATTTAGGCCAGAAAGAAGATATGGGTCTGCCTGTCTGGGACTCCAAGGAAAATAACACATCCTGCCATCCTTCTCTGAAAGCCTCTTGCTTGCCCTATTCTTCAGGATGTCAAGGAAAGAATTCTAACTCCTACTCTCATATTCTCCAAGCAGGCCATTATCATACACTGTCAAAAGATTAAGTGATTTCTAAGAAACTATCATGTTTTAAGGCAACACAGCAACAAGTCCCCAGTCTTTATACAAGCTTTATTTCTTACAGGAGAATAGACACGAACCATTTAAACGCATACATTTATCAGGGTGAGATGTATTCTAGTTACATAATGATGAGGGATTTTTTAAAATGTTCAGTGTAAATTGGCCATCAAGCGCACCTTCCAAAGCCCTGTTTGCAAACACCGTTCTATTTTGTCCTCAAGAACTAGGAGGTAGTGACAAAAGGCAGGCTGGGGACAGGAAAGCGAGGCTCTGGTTTGAGTTCGATTACTGAATTCTCAAATGGCCTTAACCTCCCTGAACTTCAGTTTCTTCATTGTGAAGTGGAGATAATCAGCTTATTGTCAGTATGGAATGCCCGGTGATAGGATAAGATCACCCAGAAGCTGGGCAGGAGGGAGGCCTCTTTGGAATGAAGTCAAGAGAGACTGGAAGGAGAAGAAACTGAGAGCAAATACAGACACATTTTATTTCAGGGTTTCGTGCAAAGGAGATCAGAGAAACTGGGTGGCAGATGGAGGGGAAGTGGAGTCACAGGAGATTTTTTTTCTGTCGCATAATTTATGGAATGTGCACACAGGGACGGGTGTGAGGGTGTGATCTTGTTCTGTCTAAAGGTGTCAAACCCCATCTCAAGGATGGAGAGTCACACTCTGCCATCCCGACCCAAGCTCCGTCCTTGTCCTCCAGACTCAAAGAGCCAACGGTCTCTTTGACCTCTGTGCTTGAAAATCCAATAGGTGACTTACGTGGAATATGTTCAAAAATGAACTTCCAATATCTCCCATTCTTCAACTCCCTCCCCTCCCTGCCTTCTTCCCTCCTTCCCCACCCCCTCCCGCCTCTAAAAATCTGCTCCTCTTGCAATCCATCTTGGAAATAGCACTTCCATTTTTGAAACGAACAGGCTAAAATAACTGCAGTAACCATCGATTTCTCTCTCTTTGGCATGCACTACCTAAGTAGACGTCTCTGCTTTTACATACATCCAGCCTCCAACCAGTCCTCACCCCTGGACTGCCACCTCCCTGGCCATCTCTCACCTGGATGGCTGCAAGGCTCCCTTTGCTGGATTTCCTGCCTGCATCTTATCCGGCGTCTATTCTCTACCCAACACCAAGAGTCTGACTTTTCAAATGTGCATCATGTCACACTGTCCGTCTGCTCAACACCCTCCAGTGACTTCCTGTCTAGCTTAGAGCAAATTCCCAAGTCTATCCCATGACCTTGAAAGCCCTAGAGGATCTAACCCCCACCCACTGCTAACTCTCTGATGCCACACAGGACCACTCCCGTCTCTGCTCCAGGTGACCCCGTGCTAACCTCTTTGCTGTGAATCTGACAATCCATCCAGGTGTTTTTGTACTGTCCATGCCTTCTGCCTGTTCCTACGGATATCCACGTGGAACTCCTCCTCACTACCTCCAGATTTGCACACACATGTCACTTATCAGAGATGCATTCTCAGACACACACCTCTGTACAAAACAGCATCCTTCATTCAATCCACCACATCCTATTCTCCTTGAAAGTGAAAGAGTTAGTCACTCAGTCGTGTCCGACTCTTTGCGACCCCGGAAACTGCAGCCCACCAGGCTCCTCTGTCCATGGTATTCTCCAGGCAAGAATGCCAGAGTGGGTTGCCATGTCCTTCTCCAAGGGATCTTCCCAACCCAGGGAATGAACGTGGGTCTCCTGCATTGCAGGCACATTCTTCACCTCCTTACCTTGCTTTATTTTTCTTCATGGCACCATATGTTATTTCTTTTTTATGTATATGTCTGTGACCCCCACACCTCACCCCTGTCTCTAAAAGAATGTAAGTTTCTTGAGAGAACTTTGCTTCTTGTTTCAGTTTTGGCTTTTGCTTTTTCACACTACACCTTTATTTTCTAAAAGACTGCCAAGACTTGCGTAAGTGCTCAACAATATCTGCCACTGAATTCAATATGAATATATATATATATAAGTTTATATACAATAATGTATATAAAGTGAGATTATATATAATGTGACATTTCTGGGTTTCCTTTCTTCCTGCAATCCTCCTTGGTAAATTAGTAATTAATATAAACAAATTTCAATGAACTCTTATACTACATGGCTAATAAGATAACAGAGAAGGAAATGGCAACCCACTCCAATATTCTTACCTGGAGAACCCCATGGATGGAGGAGCCTGGCAGGCTACAGTTTTTGGGGTCACAAGAGTTAGACATGACTTAGCAACTATGCTACCACCACCAAAAAGATGACACTGGGCTTCCCTGAGAACTTAGTAAAGAATTCGCCTGCAGTGCAGGAGACCCTGGTTTGATTCCTGGTTTGGGAAGATCCCCTGGAGGAGGGAAAGGCTACCCACTCCAGTATTCTGGCCTGGAGAATTCCATGAACTGTACAGTCCATGGGGTCACAAAGAGTCAAACACAGCTGAGTGCCTTTCACTTTCAGATGACATTAAAAGGTTCATTCAAATCTCCCAGGTGACATGCAAGCTCTGCCTGGGTGAGGCAGGCTGAGTCCTGGAAGCTTTGCTGTATGGCCAAAAGGGCTCACGTGATTTGGGACTGAGGGCAATGACTTATGCATCAAGTCACATCACTGGTAGAAGTGATATTCTCAGTAGTGGAAAATTTGGAAGAGGCAGTGACTTTCCTGGCCTGAGGCTGCGGCTAAGGCAAGCATGTTCCAAATTGTGACTGTATATACATGGTTATTAAGACTGGAGAGGGTCCAAGCTATTTACATATTCCTGATTGATCCCAAGGCAGTGTGTGGCAGAGGTGATACAAAAGGGCCCAGCAGAATGTAAACACTCGGGAAGACTTGCAAATGGTCTGAATGCTGGATTCACTGTCTTTGATCCACACAGACCTGTCAGCAGAGGACAACAGCTTTCTTACTGCTGTTGCAGGCGTTCAGACACAGCCTAAGCTCAATGCTGGCCATTAAGCTACATGGACAATAGAGAAACACCTTGGAAACCAAGGTTAAAAACGAGAGAAGCAGAACATCAAGAAGAACTGAAGGAAAACATCAGTGGCCACCTACCATGGGGGGGACAGGTGTCAGAGCATTAGTCCAGGCAAGTTTATATAAACAAGAAACACACAAGAGAATAAGCAACCACAATAACTATCTGAGGAAAATCAGAATTCAGAGTGGCTATAATGTTATCTAATTATCTACTTTCCAACAAAAAACTATAAGACACGTGAAAAATCAAGAAATTGAGACCAATACTCAGCAAAAAGTAGTTAACAGATACCATCTGTCATTAGATGTTGGACCATTGGATTTAGCCGGCAAAGATTTCAAGACATTATTATAAGTATGTTCAAGAAACTAAAGGGAAAAAAATGGAAGAATCAAAGTAGGCAAATAAAAAATACAACAGAAAATCTGAGTAAGGAATGAAATAAAGGGATATAGGAATACTATGAACAATTGTGCATCCAAAAAATTAGATAGGCTAAAGTATAAAAATTCCCAGAAAGATATAAACTACAAAAACAAAGTAAGAGAAACCCTGAATAGATCCATACCAATAAATAAATTGAATTAACGGGCAAAAAAATTTTCCACAAAGCAAAACTCAGGTCCAGATGGCTCCACTGGTGAATTTTATCAAAATTTTAAAGAAGGATTAACATCAACACTTCTCAATCTCTTCAGAAAGAAGAGGAGGTGACACGTCCCAGCTCGTTTAGTGAAGCCAGCATTACATCAACATCAAAAGCAAACAAACCACAAGACAAGAATACTATAGACCAAGATCCCTTCTAAATACAGATGCAAATATTCCCGAGAAGATACTAGCGAACCAAATCTAGCAACACGTAAAAAAGAATTTTCAACCAACCACAACATATGAAAATTTGTCAGTGTATCATGTGATAGTAATAAATAAAAGACAAAGCCATATGACCATCTTGACAGACGCAAAAAAGGGATTTGACAAAAGCCCAGATCCTTTCATGATTAGAAAAACTCAACCATCTAGGAAGAGAAGGAATTCCATACATCACCTTCACAAAGGACATCTACCAAAAAACCTACGTAGTATCCTACAAAATGGGAAACCCAAGTCAGCAAATTCCTGACCTACAGAAACTATGCATACGAAGCTGTTCTGCTTTTGATACATCAAGTTTGGGGCTAAATTGATTCATAACAATAGATATCTGAAAATAATAACAATAATGATACAAGACCATAGGGGAAGAGGAGGAGGAGAAGTAATGGCAGCTGCAATAATAGTTGTTGCTGTTGTTGTCCTACAGACGCTTCTGACTCTTTGCAGAGAGTCAAAGCGTCAGACTGGACTGGCTCCTTGGTCCATGGGACTCTCTAGGCAAGAATACTGGAGTGGATAGCCATTCTCTTCTCGGGGGGGATGTTCCCGACTCAGGGATCAAACCCAGGTCTCCTGCACGGCGGGCAGATTCTTTAATGTCTGAGCCACCAGGGAAGCCTCAGGCATGGTGGAACTGACATAGTACTAGGTAGTAGACCACAGCCTCTCAGCCGGAAGGGCTCTGAGTTGGGGCTTCAGACTGTCAGATAAAAGTGGATGCTGGAGTTCAGCCTCTAAAGGATGGTCCATGTCCAAGGCACCAGAGAGTCCCAAGATGGGAAGAGGTCCCAGCACTTAAGATTCTCCCTCAGGTCATGGTTGGTTCTTCCGAGGACTAAACCTACCAGCAAAACCGCATGACCCCAGCTGTGGACACAGGTGACCTGAGAAAAGGGACCGGGCTCCAGCCCCTCCCAGGAAGTGAAGTGGCGGAGCCACCAAAGGCAACACTTATGTCGTAATCACAGAGCCTGGGCACCTCAGCCTTGAACACGTGAAGGGGTAAGCAGCCCCCAAGGAGTCCCCACTTCTCATCTGATGATCTGAGAGCTGCCTGAGGCTGGCTCTACTGGCGCCCTGCTCTACTTGGGCCTCTGTCTGCAGCTGCGGGCGCTGCAGATGCCTGGTATTAATAGTAAGTCAGCACTCTTCCGGTGTGTGCCCAAGCACACAGCATCATGTCTCACCTGACCCCGATTTACGACAATGCCCAGATGGCTTCTTGGGGATAGCTCATCTGTGTTTCTTCAGTCCTTCTCAATCGGGACAATTCATGCTCCAAGTGAGATATTTTGGCCCCTAATTTGCTGTGGGTTTTGTCCCTTTTTATAAGATCATTTGTTTAAAAACTATTTTTTTTTTTCCTCACTGCGTGGCTTGCAAGATCTCAGTTCCCTGACCAGGGATTGAACCCAGGTCACAGCAGTGAAAATGCCAAATCCTAACCATTAGGCCACCAGGGAATTCCTGTTTTGTGTCCTCTTTATGAGGTGTTCAGTCATGAAAACTGAGGGCTCCTTAGGACAGAAAATGCCAATCTGTATCTACTTTACTTTCATTCACAAATGAAAAGGGACAAGTCATTGCTCAAGAGTGCAATTAAGGTTAGATCTGGGAGTTACGTAAGTAAAACAGATATTTTAATCCAGCATGACAACTAACAAAAATACATAAATAAACGTCTTAAATAAAACTTAAATGAGAAGGGAGACTAGACACCCTCTATGATCCTTATGACTCAAACATTCTATATTCACTGAAAACCCTGTGATCAATACAAGGGCACCTGAAATAGACACATTCCCCCTTTAGCATTGCTTTTAAAATGTGCTGTCCTTTGTAGCAAGCCATCAACGATGGGGATTCTAAACATGTTTGGACAATAATAAATACTTAATTTCCTGAATCCATAAATGCCAGGAAGAGAAAGTAAACAAGAAAAAGTGACCTCTGTAAATTTGGGCAAGGTCACAGGCTGATGTCCAGATTTTCACGCCCATAACCAAATATTCATAACACTCTTATCTCTGTTCATTAGGAAGCGATCATCCTATTCAAGGGAAAAACAAGGTCTTAAAACATTACAGTCTCAAAACAAGTGGCAAAGTTGTCAATTTTAGAATCATAAAGTCTCCAAAGTGTTAAATGGCTCCATCTTCAGGGTAAGTGTGAAACAGCTCTGTTTCTTTCGAGTCCTGAAAACGCAGGAGCTATTTCAAGTCCTTCTTGAATTAGATGGATGTAGCTGTGGTCGCCAATCCCCATGGCTCTAGGGACTGGAGCTGCACAATGTTGCCTGTGAGTAGTGTCCACAGTGAGTCTGAAAGTGTTCTTAACCGATTACGTGCTTGGGTGTGCTCATTCGTAATTCAAACTCTCATGATATTCAAAACACCAGCGAGTAAAATAATGCTTTCTCTCCAAGGGCATCTGTCAAGTCCTTTCACAAATATTCTCTAGAGCATCTTTATATCTTACTGGGATGACGGGCCCAGGGAGGGGAGGAGAGCACGGGAACAGGCCTTGTTTTCCTCCACCCCTGGAAGGAGAAATAGGCCAGGAATTGACTTCCCTACATTATCTTAGAAGACTGCTGCTGAATTTGAATATGATAAATATTCGTTATGGAACAATGTGAAAATTATTGAGCACTTTTATTCACGTGATACTATAAGAAGCTAAAACCACACAGATGGTCCCTTCTGTCCCCCAAATTACACACAATTAGCTCAATATGAAAGAGGTCAGCTACAGTTAGAGCCAAGACTTATATAAGCAAGCCGATAATGATTACAGACCAAGTGGGAGTAAGGTGTACGGTGGAGGGCGAAGGAGAAGGAACCTAGACAGGGAAGAAAAAGAGAGAGCTGTTTAGTCTAAGAAAGTATATGAGTGGAATAGTGGAAGAGGGCAGAGAACATAGCTGATTTGAAACAAAATAAGAAATGAGATTCGGTCATGTAGTTCTAGAACCAAGAAAGGAAACCAACACTTGATAAAAATACTAGAGTAAATAATCCAAAGTATGGCACCACTCAGTCCTTTATTATGACTATCTTGTCATTTTTAGCCACTAAAATAATCCAGTGGGTGCAGGCAGAAGTTGATGGATCTCCACTTGGAATAGTTACCATCAATTACTCAGTTCAAACACCCAAAAGTACTGAGGATTCCACAATAAACAAAATCAGTAGGTTCTCATGGGGATTACAGCCTAAGTGAGTGCCTGTTGGAGCAGCTTGGGCTACAAACAGGCTTTCCTCAGGTAAGGACACGTGTACCCAACAGACATATAACACTGTTAACACTGATGAAGAAAATTAAATATGTGTTTATTTGGTTTTAGCTTATGACCAACACAGTATCTCAGGCAGATTTTTAAAAAGGGAAGAAAATGACCTAAAACTCTCCATTACCAAATAATAACAGTAATAATAGTCAACTACTGCAGTCATGAAATTTAAAAAAAAAAAAAAAACAAACACCACTTGTTTCTTTGAAGGAAAGTTATGACAAACCTAGACAGCATGTTAAAAACCAGAGACATTATCTGGCCAACAAAGGTCCATACAGTCAAAACTATGGTTTAACCAGCAGTCATGTACAGATGTAAGAGTTGGACCATAAATAAGGCTGACCACTAAAGAATTGATGCTTTTGAACTGTGGTGCTGGACAAGACTTTTGAGAGTCCCTTGGTCTGCAAAGAGATCAAACCAGTCAATCCTAAAGTAAATCAACCAAGCCTGGATACTCATTGGAAGGAGTGATGCTGAAGCTGAAGTACCAATACTTTGGTCACCTGATGCAAAGAGCTAGGTCGCTGGAAAAGACCTTAATGCTGGGAAAGATTGAGGGCAGGAGGAGAAGGGGACGATGGAGGATGAGATGGTTGAACGGCATCACTGACTCAATAGATACGAGTTTGAGCAAACTCCAGGAGATAGTGAAGGACAGGGAAGCCTGGTGTGCTGCAGTCCATGGGGTCGCAAAGAGTCAGACACGACTTAGTGATTGAACAACAACAACAACAATAATCATTACGATAACTATTATTATAGCTAATATTCATTGGGCCCTTACCATGTGTTAGAAACTAAGCTTTTAGTTCACTAACAGATCATTTAATTCTCACAAAGACTGTTTGAGGTTACATATCATTATCGTCCCTTGTACAAATAGGGAAATGGAGACCCAGAGAACTTAACCAAATGCCTAAGAGTCCCGTAGCTGATTCGGAGCTAGGATTTAGAACCAGGCTCTCTGACTCCAAAATAAGCCCCTTCCCACTAAGCCAGCAGTGCCCCAAACTGCCTTTCATTAGACTCACTGCAGAAACTTAAACAAAAAACCACCTGGGATCCATGTCCATACTGGTTAAATCACAATGTCTGGGGATGGGGTGCTAATAGCAGTTTTCCTTTCTGAATCGTCCATGTAGTTCTAGCGTGTAGTCAAGGCTGAGAATTCTCTCCTCCAATGCTGCTACTGCTGCTACGTCGCTTCAGTCGTGTCCGACCCTGTGTGATCCCATAGACGGCAGCCCACCAGGCTCCCCCATCCCTGGGATTCTCCAGGCAAGAACACTGGAGTGGGTTGCCATTTCCTTCTCCAATGCATGAAAGTGAAAAGTGAAAGTGAAGCCACTCAGTCGTGTCCGACTCTGTGCGACCCCATGGACTGCAGCCCACCAGGCTCCTCCATCCATGGGATTCTCCAGGCAAGAGTACTGGAGTGGGGTGCCATTGCCTTCTCAGCTCTCCTCCAATAGATAACTATAAACACTTCTGATGGTCCCCATACATGTCCCGTTTGTGTCATCTGAAATTCTTTTAATTCAATGTGCCCTCTCTGGACCAGCAGCATTAGCATCTCCAAGGAACAAGTCAGAAATGCAGACTCTCGGGCCTCATCCTAGATCTACTGAATCAGAATTGGTGTTTTGTTTTGTTTTTTATTTTCTGGCCACTGCACAGCATGTGGGATTTTAGTTCACCAACCAGGGTTTGAGCCCATGCACTCTGCATTGTAAGTGTGGAGTCCCAACCACTAAACCACCAGGGAAGTCCCAGAATCTGTATTTTAATCAGATATCCATATGCTCATTAAAGATGGGGAAACAGTGGAAACAGTGTCAGATTTTATTTCGGGGGGCTCCAAAATCACTGCAGATGGTGACTGCAGCCATGAAATCAAAAGACGCTTACTCCTTGGAAGAAAAGTTATGACCAACCTAGATAGTATATTCAAAAGCAGAGATATTACTTTGCCGACTAATGTCCGTCTAGTCAAGGCTATGGTTTTTCCTGTGGTCATGTATGGATGTGAGAGTTGGACTGTGAAGAAGGCTGAGCGCCAAAGAATTGATGCTTTTGAACTATGGTGTCGGAGAAGACTCTTGAGAGTCCCTTGGACTGCAAGGAGATCCAACCAGTCCATTCTGAAGGAGATCAACCCTGGGATTTCTTTGGAAGGAATGATGCTAAAGCTGAAGCTCCAGTACTTTGGCCACCTCATGCAAAGAGTTGACTCATTGGAAAAGACTCTGATGCTGGGAGCGACTGGGGGCAGGAAGAGAAGGGGACGACAGAGGATGAGATGGCTGGATGGCATCACTGACTCAATGGACGTGAATCTGAGTGAACTCCAGGAGTTGGTGATGGACAGGGAGGCCTGGTGTGCTGCGATTCATGGAGTGGCGAAGAGTCGGACATGACTGAGCGACTGAACTGAGCTGAACTGATCCTAAAGTATGCCCTAAAGCAGTGGTCCCAAACCTTTTTGGCAACAGGTACCAGTTTTGTAGAAGACAATTTTTCCTCAGATCAGAGCGGGGGTGGGGGGGATAGTGTGGGGACAATTCAAGTGTGTTACATCTATTGTGTACTCTATTATTATTACATCAGCTCCACCTCAGATCATGAGATTAGATCCCAGAGGTTGGGGATCCCTCTCCTACAGTATGACCTTGAGAGAAAACCCTAGTTTCTAGATTATTGGCGCTATGAACAAGAAACACACAGCAATAACAATCACCTTCACCACCCAGCCTCCCAAGTCCCCACTTTAAAAAAAAAAAAAAAAAGAACAAAAACCCACCCCCACCATGGGTTCTGTGGTCAAAC
Organism: Ovis aries; assembly: GCF_016772045.2. Lineage (NCBI taxonomy): Eukaryota > Metazoa > Chordata > Mammalia > Artiodactyla > Bovidae > Ovis > Ovis aries. Next base: position 5,643,675 of record NC_056077.1, on the reverse strand, counting down.
ACAACTGGGACAAGCTGAATTAAACAAACTCAAATTACTTTCTCTACTTCACACTCTAGCAGAACCTATAATGTTAAAATACTAATGTGTATCATAAATCTCCAAGAGGAGAAGTTTCCTAAATATTTATGACTGTGGTACCCTGTAACTCAGAACTCCTATTAACATCTTTTGCAGACAATGTGTTTCTAGGGACATATTATAGACAATATTTATTCAGAAGAGACGATCTTTTTTCTTACCTCAATGGCTACCCTGAACACCTTTTTTCAGTTAGATGTTGGCTATCTGAATACTGGTAGTAGTCATGGAATTATAGGAAACCTCTATCAAGCTTTTACTATGTATATCAGACATAGTCCTAAGTGCTTCCACTGTGTTGACTCATTTCATCTTCATAAGCATTCTAGCAGATAGGGATGGTTTGTATTACCACTTTATGGTGAAGGGAACAGGAAAAGATTGGGTTATGATTAGTTAAGTTGCTTGCCCAAGGTCACACAGCTACTACATGGTGGGGGCAAGATTGTAACCCTGTCCTTGTGGTCCCAGAGCCTTCCTTTTAATCACTAGACCTATTGGAAGAGGGATTACCTCCAACAATTTTCAGAGGCATCCTAAGGTTGGCCGAGAGGGTTTCTGAGCTTAGCTCATCAGTTTGAACTTTTAAACAAAAGAATGAAAAAGAGAACAAGACTATAGCTCACATACTCACATGAACTCATCCACTAAGAGCCCTAGGTGCTAACATTCCAAACCGTTTTTTTTTCTTTTTTAAAAAAATTATATTTACTTATTTGGCTCTGACAGGCCTTAGTTGCGGCACGCAGGATCTTTCCTTACAGTGTGAGAGCTCAGTACTTGTGGCATGAGCGCTTAGTTGCCCCTCGGCATGCAGGGTCTTAGTTCCCTGACAAGGGATTGAACCTGTACACCCTGCATTGGAAGGTAGATTCTTTAACCCCTGGACCACCATGGAAGTCCCCCAAACCATTTCCTGAAGGGAATAAAGTCTCAAAGTAGACCTCCAATGCTGGCGGTCCTGAGGCTGATCGTCTGAGTCTTGATTCTGAACACGTAACACACTCTGCTTTCCGACTGGGTAAACCAGTAGCGACTGCAAGGTGTGGTCTCCCATTCTCTCCACCCTCAGCCTGAAACAACAAATCAGCAAGTCCAAGCAATCCAGGCAAAACACCAACAAGATGGTGCCCACTCAAGGATGTTCAGACCGAGCCAGGACATCCCAGTGGCCTGTCAGGTGGTTCCCCAACTACAAGTTGATGGACTCCAGTGAAAGTGAGAGGGAAAGTTGCTCAGTCACGTCCGACTCTTTGCGACACCGTGGACTATACAGTCCATGGAATCTCCAGGCCAGAATACTGGAGTGGGTAGCCTTTCCCTTCTCTAGGGGATCTTCCCAACCCAGGGATGGAACCCAGGTCTCCCGCATTGCAAGTGGATTCTTTACCAGCTGAGTCACAAGGGAAGCCTAAGAATACTGGAGTGGGTAGGCTATCCCTTCTCCAATGGATCTTTCCGACCCAGGACTCAAACTGGGGTCTCCTGCATTGCAGGTGGATTCTTTACCAGCTGAGTCACAAGGGAAGCCCAAGAATACTGGACTGGGTAGGCTATCCTTTCTCCAATGGATCTTTCCGACCCAGGACTCAAACTGGGTCTCCTGCATTGCAGGCGGATTCTTTACCAACGGAGCTATCAGGGAAGCAAGAAAAAAAAAAATGATGCGGTCTTGAGAGCCCACTGCTGCCAAGCCAAGAATCTGAGTGGTTTTTAAAGCTTTCCTAGGCTTGGAGCTCACTGTGAATCACTCCATGGAAGGTTAATGAGTCAAAAAGGGGCAGAGCTTTCCTCAGGCACATAATTAGTAAAAACAAAAAACAAACAAACAAAAACAGACTGTGATATGAAGGCTAGTTAGGGTTCACTCTGTACAACAGAGATAACTGCTGCTCTATGCCACGGCAGGAACAAGAGATCTGGGTAACCGAGAAGTAAACATCCAGAAAGAATACCCACTGCAGAGCCAGTAAAGAAGCCATTTGTGGTTTGTTGTTGCTTTGTCTTGTTTATTCCCCCTTCAGTGTTGGGAGCGTGCCTTTAAAAAAAAAATGCATAACATAAAGAAGATCTCACCCACCTGCTGGGTGTCCTGATCCACATTTTAAAGACACTTGATCTTTAAATACTCCCAATTCATTCCTCCCACAAATATTTGAGAGCTGACTCTGTGCAGGCACTCTTCTGGTGTTGGCAGTTGCAGTGGGCAGGATCACATGCCCCTTGCTCCCCAACACCCATCTTCTAATCCCTAGAATCAGTGAACATGTTACCTGACACATTCAGAAAGGACTCTGCCGGGGATTCCCTGGTGGTCCAGCAGCCAAGACTCCACGCCCCCAAGGCAGGGGGCCCGGGTTCAATCCCTGGTCAGGGAACTATTGCCCACAAGCCTCAACTAAAAGATTCTGCATTCCCACAAGGAAGATAGAAGATCCTGTGTGCTGCAACAAAGGCATAGCATGGTCAAATAGATATTTTTAAAGAGAAGCAAAAGAAAAAAGGTGAGCAAATCAAATAAAAAAAGAGTTGATTAAAAAACAAAGAAGCAAAAGGGACTCTCCAGCCGTGGTTATGTTGAGGACCTTGAGATGGGAAGCTTATCCTGGAATGTTACACAATGTAATCGCCTGGGTTCTTGAAAGTGGAGACTGTTTCCTGGCTGGGGTCAGAGGAAGATGAGACTAATGAAGAAAGGCACAGAGAGATGCTATTAATATATTCTCGGTTTTGACAATAGAAGAAGCAGCCAGAAGCCAAGGAATATGGGCAGCATCTCTAGAAGCTGGAAAAGGCAAGAAAAAGTATCCCCTCTAGAGCCTGGAGAATGGAAAGGAGCTCTTCTGACACCCTGGCGTTTGCTCACTGAGACCCATGTTGGGCTTCTGTCCTACAAAACTGTGAGAAAATGAATTTTTGCTGGTTTAGCCACATAGTTTATCCACAACGAGGTGGGACACGCTTTACCAACAATAAGAACACCAAGACCTACTGCATAATGCAGGGAGCTCTGCTCAACTTTTCCAGAACTTCCACAAGCTATTTATGCTCTCGACTAGACGGAGGTCTAAAATCTGGGCATCCTTGTCACCCTTGCTCCTGAGCTTCAAGCTCTGTGCAGTATGTCTTTTCCAAAGACATAAAGCAGGATATTTCCAAAGGCACCTTGAATTGAACTGTTGGGTCAAACAAGTCAATTGACAAGGGCTCAGTGCTCAGCTGTGCCTAACTCTTTGCGACCTCATGGACGGTAGCCCACCAGTCTCCTCTGTCCATGGGATTTCCCCAAGCAAGAATAACTGGAGTGGGTTGCCATTTCCTCCTCCAAGGATCTTCCTGACCCAGGAATCAAACCTGCGTCTCCTGTATCTCCTGTACGATGGTGGATTCTTTATCCACTGAGCCATCAGGGAAGCCTTCCCATCAAAAGGCAGCGATATTTGTTCTAAGTTTAACCTACTAAGCCACCATCTTTGCAGAACCACACTTCAAGATTGAGTCCAAGGTCATAAGTGAGGCAGAGCTCTAAAGAAGGGCTTGAACCACTTACAGGAGCAAAGAACTGGAAGCATCCTAAATGCCCAACAATAGGGGATGCTTTAAATTTACCGTGATGCAGCTGGACTATAAAGCCTTGAAGTAAATGTTACACATTCATATGTTGATGCAGAAATTGTCCTTAATATGTGTATAATTGTTATGAAAGAGAATATACAGAATAATCTCCCATATATTTTGCCTATTGAGAGAGAGAGGGAGGGAAAGAGAAAGAGAGAAAAAGGGAGAGGGAAGCTAACAGCCCTATACCATAGGTAATAAGCACCACATGCATTAGTACTACAGCATTTTTTAAATTTGTTTTTAATTTTTGCTTTGACATATACAATGCAATCAACAAATGTTCATTTCATGCTGACTAGGCACAGAGGTGCATGCAATGGGTTCAGAGGAGAAAAAAAAAGCCCATAATTCCTAAATGACCTTATTAACCCTCACCCAGCAGCTATTTACTGCAGATTTATTGCATGCTGAGCCCTGGCGTAGGTGCTGGAGAAGAAGCAAGGAGCAAGGCTGACCTGCCTTGGCTCTCCAGGGACTTGCGCTCTGATGGGAATGGAGGGAAGGACAATAAACAAGCAAATGGCAAATGCAGGACTTTAGCACCAGGCTCAGAGTCCCCCCTATCATCTCATGGGTTTCAGCGCTGCAGTGACATCCTTCCTAATACCCGGACCCCACACATAGGTATCAGCAGCCTTGGACTCAGCTAGCCCTGACATAGCCCATCTAAACTGTCATTGGTAAGACTTCCAACATCACTCTCCACACCTTCCCATCTTTCCCCACAAAAATACTAAAGCGTCTTAGTCCTTAGTGGTCAATTTGGAGAGACTGGTCTCCTACATTTGTCAAGTTCAACTCTTGCATTCAAATTCCATCTGTCACCCTAGCTGAGAATTGGACCATAAAGAAGGCTGAGTGCCAAAGAACTGATGCTTTCCAACTGTGGTGCTGGAGAAGACCCTTGAGAGTCCCTTGTACAGTATGGAGAGCAAACCTGTCAAACCTAAAGGAAATCAATCCTGAATATTCATTGGAAGGACTGATGCTGAAGTTCCAATACTTTGACCACCTGATGCGAAGAGCAGACTCATTGGAAAAGACCCTGATGCTGGGAGAGATTAAGAGCAGAAGGAGAAGGGGACGGCAGAGGATGAGATGGTTGGATGGTGTCACCGATTCAATGGACATGAGTTTGAGCAAACTCCAGGAGACGGTCAAGAACAGGGAAGCCTGGCGTTGCTGCAGTCCATGGAGTCCCAAAGAGTCAGACATGACTTAGGGGCTGAACAACTGTCCGACAGCTAAGGATGAGCCCTGATTATCACATATGACATGGTCTGGGGATCAGTGGTCTCCTTGGCATTATTCATCTGCTGTGAGTGGTCCCTACTGTCCATTTCCCTCCAAATAAGAATGGCGCTAAAGAAGATGATAAACACAGTTTTTACGAGGTCCATTATGGCATCAGCAGGCCTTCGTTGCTGTTCAGGCACTTTCCCCATCTCTAAGTCCATGCTGGTGCGTGCCAGAGTGGTTCTCAAACTCTTCTATTATCCAGACCATCATCCCACTCCTGACTCCCCAGTATCATCAGATGCCCAGCCGTCTTCCTTTATGAAAAACATCAAGGTCACAGGAGCCCAGAGAAGTGAAAGAGGCAATGAAAATGCAGAACAGTGAACAAACCAAAACAGGACTCTCCCAGTTACACACTCTCCAGCCAATATTTAATACACCTTACACAGAAGGGACGCTGTCTTCCCTCGGGAGTGATGGAGAGTAAGAGAAACAACATACAGAGCTGCAGGCATCAGAAAGACATAAAGATCTTAGCAGATTTCTTAGTTCCACAAGGATAAAATTATTGATCACTATCTATTATCTGACAGGTCCTCTGGTGGGTAATTTTTATACCTACTCTGTAGTGATCAAAGCCCATTTTCAAGGTTGTATTGTTATACACATGTCACAGATAACGAAACTGGGCTCAAGTTAAGTAATGCGTATATAAGCGAAATACATGGGAGCTGGACTTTTGAACTCGAGCCTGTCTGAGCCTGAGTAAAAGCCAGGACACCTCTTCCCTCAGCTCTTAAGACTTTATTTAGAAGGAGAACTATAAGCAGAAAGGAACTGTTATGGGAAATCCTCAAAAAAAAAAAAAAAAAGGGTGCTGAAACCTTCTGCATCACGCAATAATTTTTTTTTCCCCTTCTCATGTGAACAGATTAAACTAATAGATTATGAGCATTATTCTTAAGCAACTTATATCAGGGTTGATGGAAGCCTGTTCTTGAAAGATAAGCTGCATATCAGCACTGAGGGAAAATGAATTAAAATGCAAATCTGAGTGTGCTCCCATTGTTAGACTATCTTTAATAGATATGTCTTCCTGAATACATCACAGGCACAACTGTCAGCTTGCATCTCAAATAAAGCAAAACCAACCTCTAATGGCATTTCACTAAGGGTAGAGTTTATAATTGGATTTTGCCATGGGTGGAGTTTCAAGTTGCCCTTAACCTGGACCTGTGTTTTTGGCCTCATGGAGACGGATAAACAAAAGGACAGTGCTTTCCCCTCTCTGACCTCTTTCTGGAGCAGCGGTCTGACTGAACACCCCAAACCTCAGCTGCAAGGTATGGGGCATCCCTTACATCTTCTGCTGCCCAGTCCCAAAGAGAGCACTGTCCACAGGACCCTGCGCCTATGGTGAACGAGACCCACTCCCAGGCAGACTGCTGAAAACGGTCTCATCAAGAGGTGAAGGCTGCACTTCAAAGTGGCAATCTTTCCTGATGCTGGAAAAGATGGAAGGCAGGAGGAGAATGGGGCGACAGAGGATGAGATGGTTGGATGACATCATGGACTCAACGGACATGAGTTGAAGCGAACTTCAGGAAATAGTAAAGGACAGGGAGGTGTGGCGTGCTGTAGTCCATGGGCTCTCAGTGAGTCTGCCATGACTGAGCAATTGAGCCACAATAAAAAGTGACAGAAAGGCAGGAGAAAATCACTGAATCGCTTTGGTCTTCTGATGTTCCTGAGATTCCCATCTCATTAAGATCATGAGTCAGTGCTGCCTGTACTAAAGAAGATACACATCCAAAAATTTATCAGTTCCCACAAAGAGTAATGGGACATTTCAGTACTCAACAAAAAAAATAGAATGTCCAAAAAATTGTCTGAAGACTACAGTAACATTGAAAATAACAATAATGGCAATAATAGCTAAATGAAAAAGCCCAAATGAGAAGTCCAGGTATGTGCTACTGACTTAAAAAGGAAGGGAGTAGAAATCAGGCTGGTAGGAAAAGTCGACAGAGGAAGTACAATCTCAGCCACACCCTGAAAGGTGCAAGATCATGGGAGAACAGCTCTACACAAACCTGCAGAGACAGGTGTACATTCTGGGAACAAGGAAAATTAAACACATGTTTTGGCTTTTTTCCATCCAACACCCCTCTTGTCCTTCTAGTAACAGAATCACACTAGCCTTTGGGCTTCCTGGGTCGCACTAGAGCTTAAGAACTCGCCTGCCAATGCAGGAGACATAAGAAATGTGGGTTTGATCCCGGGATAGGGAAGACTCCCTGGAGGAGGGCATGGCAACATACTGCAGTATTCTTGTCTGGAGAATCCCATGGACAGAGGAGCCTGGAGGGCTACGGTCCATAAGGTCACAAAGAGTGGACACGACTGGAGCACCTTAGCACACACGCCCTGCTGCTGCTGCTGCTAAGTCGCTTCAGTCGTGTCTGACTCTGTGCGACCCCGTAGACGGCAGCCCACCAGGCTCCTCCGTCCATGGGATTTTCCAGGCAAGAGTACTAGAATGGAGTGCCATTGCCTTCTCCGCCCTAGTCTTTAGCAAAGAGCCTCCCTCCCTATCTTAGGACCCTCCCTCTGAAAGCACAGAGTTGGGTATATGACTCTTGAGAGAAGTCAGGCTCCATCCAAACTGGGACCTGGTCCAGGGTCAGGCAGTGAGAGAGGCGAGAAGACTCCTTCTATATTCAAGGACTGACAGGTACCAAGACGGAGGGGTCCTTTCCTGAAAACAAAGACACCGATAAAGTCAGAAGTCTCCAGTTTCAGGGTCGTCCTGGCCCTACAGGAAGGCAACCTGTCTGAGAACGAAACCCTAATAGAATAAGAAATTTGCGATGAGTGGTGGAAAGACAGAGAGAGAAAGAGAGAGGGGCCCTGATGACTTTATTTGAGCTGCTCAATCTGGCCACTCAAAGCTAGGTAAACCAATGGAGCACCCAGGTAGGTGAGTCAACCTATGCCCCTGATATTACTTGTTTGAGTTGAGTCCCTTTCATTTGGACCCTAAAGAGCCCTGAAGGTCACGGAATCAAGTTCAGCAGGGGAGGAAAGGCCATGAGATGGAGGAGGCTTCAGCAGTGGATGGGCGCCATATTTGAAGGTCAGTTAATTTGACCAGGTGGCGCTAATGTAAAGAACCTGCCTGCCAGTGCAGGAGATGCAAGAGACTTGGTTTGATCCCTGGATCATGAACATCCCCGGGAGGAGGAAATGGCAACCTACTCCAGTGTTCTTGCTTGGTGAACCCCATGGACAGAGGAGCCTGGTGGGCTACAGTCCATGGGGTCGCAAAGAGTGGGACATAACTGAGTATGCACCTTTATTATTGCATTTATTGTCAACTGAAAGGTTTTCTACCTTGGGAACCAGAAGCCACTGGAAGATAAGTGTCTCTATTTACTCTTTTTTCCTTCTTTTTTTTAATCATTGTGAATAGGAAAATAAGACTATACCCTAAGAACCGAAGTCCTTTGTAGGAATAATTTCCACTCCACAGTGATGGGGTAGGGGACAGGGCACACACTGCATAGAGGGGGAAAAAAAAAATTTAAAAACCTCTTTCCCATCAAATCCAGCAGCCGGCATGTGAGTCTGACATCTGCCTTTTTCTCCTGAGTCGCCCCACTTCTCCACTGGCCTCTCCTATTCCCTGCACCTTAAATCTCTCGTTTACCTTCCACAGCTGAATGATCAGGCAGCTCCGAGTTCTTGTAAGTAACCCTGAGCAGCTGCTGAGTCCTGACGGGTCTGAACAGAAACGAAGAGTCTCTCTGTGGCCATGAACCGTTCCACGTCCCCACCCATGTTGTGCGTTTCTATATCCACCTGCACATTGATCAGAGTCCAAGAGAAGTGAGCAGCGCTGTCATCCCAGCCACACCATTCTGCCTTTTTAGGGAGAAGATGGGAAATCTGAATCTATCCAGAGAAAATCCTAACTGGTTGAAATGAAGATCCACCAGAGGGCAGGCTTGTTATCTTTACTGGGTTTGGAACTCTCAAATACAAAACTCTTTGGTGAGGCTTCTGCAAAGAGCTGCCTACTAAGAAGCACTGCTCCTTGTTTGGGGTTTTACTGTCTCCATATAATGAACCCTTGCGACTCATACCAGCTGGAGAAGCAGATGACGTGGTTGTTTCTGGTTGGCAGCTGTTACGGTAGTTTAGACGATTAATATTCTCTACCCATAAATAAGTGAATATAAAACAGTAACAATGAGCTCTCATTTATTGAGCACCTACTATACGTCAAGCCCATCATTCAGCACTTTGCATTCCAGGCTTCATTTTATCTTCCGAATAATAGGATTAGGTACAAATGTTATTATTACCTTCATTTAAAAACTGAAGAAACTGAGGCTTAGACATTTCATTAATACGTCTAAAGTGTCAGTTGCTTAGTCGTGTCCATCTCTTTGCTACCCCATGGATTGCAGCACACCAGGCTTACCTGTCTTTCAGTGTCTCCCAGAGTTTGCTCAGATTCATGTCCATCGAGCTGGTGATGCCATCCAACCATCTCATCCTCTGTCATCCCCCTCTCCTCCTGCCTTCAATCTTTCCCAGCCTCAGAGTCTTTCCTAATGAGTCAGCTCTTTGCATGAGGTGGCCAAAGTATTAGAGTGTCAGCTTCAGCATCAGTCCTTCCAGTGAGTATTCGGGATTGACTTGGTTTGATCTCCTTGCTGTCCAAGGGACCCTCAAGAGCCTTCTCCAGCACCACAATGTGAAAACATAAATAGCAATAGCAAAAATAATACAGTATTTTTAATTAAATATACATATGTAATGGTACTAACCTTCTCATGTTTAGAACTATTTAGCTAATTACATAATTTTTCTTCAAAATCTAACCAAAGATCCTTTCTTAAAGATTTTTTTAATGTAGACCATTTTAAAATATCTTTATAGAATTTGTTACAATATTGCTTCTGCTTTATGTTTTGGTTTTGTGGCCGCAAGGCATGTGGGATCCTAGCTTCCTGACTAGGGAGCGAACCGGCACCCTTGCATTGGAAGGTAAAGTCTTAACCACTGGACAGAAGGGAAGTCCCTACCAAACATCTTTTAATCTAAAAAATTCATCTGTAGCAGACTCCAGGATTTTTAGATGGTATGTGGCATTATATGGAAGTAAACATTTCAAACACATTGTCAGTCTTGGGCTGAGTTCCACTGAGTGTGTTTATATGCAATTAAAACATTTTAATAAGAAAAGAAGTTTCAATACAAAGGGATTTTGTGGAAAATGTCACTTCTACCTGATGTATAAATTTTAGAAATGTAATACTCCCAGAATACAAATAGATATGCAAAGAACAATCTTGCCACCTGAAGAGAGAAATTTTAGAACTCTGATTTATAATTATTTAGATTATTACCAGGATTATGCTATGAAAGAAATCTAGTAATTGACATTAATTATAATGCAAAGATATATAAGTACAAATATCTGCCTGACTATGAATGCCTAGACATAATATCACAATAAACAATTGTTTCTGGAGCTCACAGTCTTTGGATGATGACTAACACCACAAAATCTCTGGCTACAGAACTTAAAGCATTGTGAAGCAGGCGACGTTTGACAGGCAGGAGTTGTACTTCTCGCTTCCTCCCCAAATTGGCACTTTCATAATATGCTCCCTGTCCCTATACTTATATCATTTAATTAAGGTTTAAGGAAAATATTCCTATCAGCCCCCCATCAGCTGATAAACACTGCTGTTGTGCTGTGCTTCATCACTTAGTCACGTCCAACTCTTTGTGATCTCACGCACCGTAGCCCGCCAGGCTCCTCTGTCCATGGGGATTCTTCAGGCAAGAATCCTGGAGTGGGTGGCCATGCCCTCCTCCAGGGGACCTTTCCACCCTGGGGATCAAATACAGGTCTCCCACACTGCAGGTGGATTATTTACCAGCTGAGCCACCAGGGAAGCCCACTACAGATTTAGGTTCAAACGTTGGATGGACCAGGCATTTTTGTGTATCAGTAGTTTTTCAAATGTATTTTAAAATATGTTCTACTGAAACATATGGAAAGAAGATAAAATAACCACTGAAGGCTTTCCAATCTTGAGGCTAAGATACCAAGATGTTTCTCAAGCTCAGAGAACATCCAATGTTTCCATGAAAATCCCATTGTCAATGCAAACAAATGAGCACACCAACTCAACTAAAAAAAACCAACTACAACTCCTCTACCATTTATCTGATTTTTCAAGCCCCGGAAACCTTCAAATGTTAAGGTATTTAGTAGAGTCAATGGCTGCAAGAATAATGAACTTACTTCCTTCCCTTTATGCTCAAATAGGGTCCCCCCTCCACTCACAATGAAATGCCTAAATGAAAAGTCTTTATCATGCTACCAAAAGCGGTTTAGTTCAGAACTTCTTGCAAAAAACGTATAACTGGGTCTTCCCGGTGGCTCGGTGGTTAAGAGTCTGCCTGCCAATGCAAGGAACACAGGTTCAATCCCTGGTCTGGGAAGATCCTGCATGCCAACTAGCAACTAAGCCTGCAAGTGGAAACAAGAGACCTCACCACAGTGAGAAGTCCACGCACGCACAACAGAGTAACCCTCGCTGGCTGCAACTAAAGAAAGCTCGTTCACAGCAAGGAAGACCCAGTGCAGCCAAACCCAAATAAAGAAATCTTTAAAAAGAAAAAGTATAAATGGACTTCCCTGGCAGCCCAGTAGCTAAGAGTCTGTGGTGGTCCCAATGCAGGAAGCCCAGTTTGGATCCCTGGCCAGGGAATTAGATCCCATATGCTGCAATTAAGAGGTCACCTGCCACCACTAAAGATTCTGCATGCCACAGCTAAGACCCGGCACAGCCAAATAAATAAAATAAATATTTTAAAAGTGAAAGCAAAGCTGCCTTGACAAGCATTTTGTGATGAATGGTCTTTCCATCCCCACAGAGTAGATTCTCAGGAGACTCTCTAGAGTCCCGTGGACCTCCTCCCCTCTTCTTATCACTTACGGAAGTTCTCCTTTTAGGCAGGATGTCTCCCAGTAAAGAGGGCTTCCCAGGTGGCACTATTGGTAAAGAATCTACCTGCCAATACAGGAGACGTAAGAGATGCAGGTTCGATCCATGGGATCGGGAAGATCTCCTGGAGGAATAATGGCATCCCACTCCAGTACTCCTGCCTGGAGAATCCCTAGGATAGAAGAGCCTGGTGGGCTACAGTCCATGGGGCTGCAAAGAGTCGGACAGGATTGAAGCGACTTAGCACAAATGCATGTGCCCATTGAAGGGGTTCGCTTACACTGCAACATTTGCTGCAGCCCTTTGGACAAAGGGCTTTGTCCATCATTAGCCTTCCCAGGGCGCCACTCGATGCTGAGTTACTGTTTATAATCAGAAGCACAGGGCACGCCTGTTCTCCTCCAGCCTCAGCGTCTCAGCATCCTGTGATGCACAACCCTTTAAAGTGAGCTTTATCTGGGCTTCATTTCTCCCTCCAGTTTGTCTTCCCTTGAAGACATCAGTATCACTGTTCCCCGAGAGAAGCAAGAGGGACCACCTCCCCGAGCTCCTGTTCTCATGCGGCCTGAGGCTGGGAGTGGTGCATGTTTCCAGGTCACGCACTCCCTTCCTCCGCAGGAAGCAGCATCTCCGAAGGGTGCACTGACTTCAACGTTAAGCCACAAGCACGCCCAGCACTTCCTGTCTAAAACACAAACCCTATCCTCTGGAGATCTGCATTGGATTCTGAGAGGCCTAGCGAAGGAGTTCTCCTTTGCAGAATGCTTTTGCAGCTAACGCTGGTTCATAGCAAGTAAAAAAGTCAAGACTTTGCAAGAGGAAGACAATTAGACGGTTGTGAAGGGCTGACAGGGCTCTGCAGCTTCCCCTGCTTCTGAAAGCTTATTTGGCTAAGAAAGCGTGTACTCTGACACCTAATTTGGTTCAACCTACTCAAAAGTTTGTTCCCAGTGATTAGGGGGGCTGGCTAGATGATTCACAAAGGAAAAGTATCTGCTGAGCGCAGTAACACAAAGCAAGGCAATTTCAGTCTTGAAAGAAGCCCAAAGCCAGATGCTTGGTGTCTCCAAATGTAAGCCAGGGATGCATAGAGGGCAATGACTTTTCTTGAGCGAGATGGAAATCACCAGCTTCAGCCCTTTCAAAGGCACTCTACTCTCATAAACGATGCTGGGCATTTGTCCTTTGAAAGTCACCATGGAGTGAAGCAGATGACATTCAATTCCTTTCCAGACATTTTCTGATGAGTGTTTACGTTCTGACTTGAACCTTAACTTTTGTAACATGTTCTCTGCAGTGTACAATCTCTCCTCAGTCTGTGTGGGATGATTCATTAGTTGACTTCCCTGGCCAATGGGGTAGGAGAGCAAGTAAGAGGACTGATTAATAATCACGCATTCATTTAAAAAATGATTTTTTGAGACCTGATCAAAGGGTAGGATTGCAGAATAAAGTAAGACAAGGCTCTGCTCTTAGAGAGTTGACATTCTGGTTATCAGTGGGAAGGAGGAGAGAGACAAAACCATGCAAATAAACAAAGAGGAAATAGTCTAGTAAGAAACAGCATCACTGGGGAGCACGTGGGGATATTCCTGCAGATTAAGTGGTCAGGGAAAGTCTCTCCAGGGATGTGACTATTGAAACATCAAGGTGTTCATGGGATGATGGTGTCAATCTTAAGAAGGTCAGGCATAGAGTATCTCAGGGAGGGATCCGCAAGTTCCAAGTTGCAATATGGGGGCAAGCTTGGCTTACAGAGGGCCAGCTCGAGTTTAGGAGACAAGATCCTAGTGGCCCCAGGAAGCAGACCACGGAGAGTCTTGCAGACCTAGCCAAGGACTTTGGAGTTCGTTCTAACCACATTGTAAAGCCACTGGTGCAAGACGTGATTTGACACACCCAGGACGAGCATCACTTTGGCAGAATGCGAAAGGATACAGATGCAAGAGCCCAGTCACAATCAAAGCTATGGTGTTTCCAGTGGTCATGCATGGATGTGAGAGTTGGACCACAAAGAAAGCTGAGCCGAAAAACTGATGCTTTCGAATTGTGGTTCTGGAAAAGAGTTCCTCGGACTGCAAGGATATCAAACCAGTCATCAGTCAATCCTAAAGGAAATCAACCCTGAATATTTATTGGCACAACTGATGCTGAAGCTCCAATACTTTGGCCACTTGATGCAAAGAGCAAACTCATTGAAAAAGACCTTGAGGCTGGGGAAGATTGAGGGCAGGAGATTAACAGGGGCAGCAGAGGGTGAGCTGGTTGGATGGCATCACCGACTCAATGGACATGAATCTGAGCAAACTCCTGGAGAAAGAAGAACAGGGAAGCCTGGAGTGCTGCAGCCCATGGGGTCACAAAGAGTCGGACATGACTTAGCAACTGAACAATGACAGGGAGCACCAGAAAAAGCAGAGAAGTGGATGGGCTGGGGATACGATTTGGAGGAGAAGCTTAGAGGATGCATTAAGGGAAGGCGAGGTGTCGTAGATGAAGGGAAGCCCAGCTTCGGGGTTGATAGTTTGATTTCTGGCACCACTGAGGCACCGTAAGAAAAACCTCAAGGTTATGCTATTGACCTGTAGTGGGGGAGGGGGTTAAGTGAGTCTCAGGTCTGTGACTAAGCATCCGAAGTTATTCCAACACCTGAATACCGACCGGAGAAGAGAACACACAAACCTGAGAAGATACCGATTCAGTGCTGAACACCATCTTCTCGACACTTTGAAGGAAAAGCTTTCCTTTCTCTGGCCACGCCAAGTCAGGCTCTGTCTTGTTGTGTGGGCAACAGGCAGAACCAGATCATATCCCTGCCAAATGTGTAAGGAAAACATAGGATGCAACTTTAACAAGGGAGCTCTCTGGAGCTGCTGAAAATCTAGGTCAAGAGCATGTTCACTGTATTCAGTCCCTGATATTAACATGACATTACATCATCTGTAAGAGATCTGAGAGAGCCAAGGGGCAGAGTGAGGAAGCAGGAGAGGACAGGATGCCCTCATTCATTTAACGGTATTGACTAGGTACCTGATACATGGCAGGCCCTGAGCTGGGCGCTGGGATAGAGTAGCTTCTGCCTTCAGGAGTGTATATTACAGTCCAGGTGTGGACACAAGCTGTCCCCTTAAGATTCTCCATGCGCATGTGTGTGTGCATATCCATCATATCAGTCATAGCCAACTTTTTTGCAACCCCATGGACTGTAGCCTCGAAGGCTCCTCTGTCTGTGGGATCCTCCAGGCAAGAACACTGGAGTGGGTTGCCATGCCCTCCTCCAGGGGATCTTTCCAATCCAGGAATTGAACTCTTGTCTCTTATATCTCTTGCACTGGCAGAAAGGTTCTTTCTCACTAGCACCATCAGGGAAGGCTCAAGATTCTCCACAGTGAAAGTCAAATTACAACTACATCAAGAATTGAAAGAGGAAGATCTTGTCCCCCTGACAGCCTACGACAGAGAATCCAGGCACAAATGATTAGATCACTGGCTTAACGTTTGGTGGGGTTCTAAATCAATTCTCCTAGAATTCAAGGTCTCCAATGCTCCCCCCACCTCATTTCCCTTATACCTTTATAATTATAAAAAAACAGCATTTCAATGCAGAGAATTAGAACTTTTGCTTACATAATACACACAGCAAAATGTTATCAAGAAAGTGTCTCTAGACAAAGATGTCTGTCTGAATTTTCTTTATCATCTACAACGCCTAACTCGTAGGAACTGCTCAATAACTATTTGTTTAATGAAACTAACAACTTGAAAGGAAGTTAAAAAAAATCCACCACTCCATTTGCTAGAACATTAGAGATGAAATGACAATAAGTTTCAGTGAAAGGTAATCATGTATAAGTATTCCAATAAAATTCAAATTTAGGTTTTATATAAAAACCAAATGAGATTCTTTATGGCTGAAAATCAAAGGAAGCCCTTAAGGCATGTGGAGGTGGCTAAGAGCTGCCATTATTTCAGTCACTATTGACTAATAGGCTGAACCTCATTGAACTTCTGAGACGGAACTAAACAGCCTTATTCACAGCATCTGATGGCTTTAAGGTACATTACCTGTGGTTCGCAGTCTTCAGCTCAATCTACCCCACTTGCAGCAAAACATTGACTCAGACAGGACCAGGGCCCCACCCAGTTCACTGCAAGCAAAGCATTCTTTCAGATCAGCCCCCTGTCTGAATGCCCAGTGACTGGGAGGACACTGTTGTTGGTTGGTCAGCATTCATCTCACCTTCCTTCTCAGTTTTATCACAGGGACCACCCTCCCCCATTTCCATGAGGTCTGACTTCCCACATGAAAAGTCAACCTCCAGTGTCAAAGCTGGTCACATGATCGGTACTGGTCAATCCATATGGCCCATCTTTCTGTCTATAGTAATGAGTTTATGGGTTGATCTGAGAGTCAAGTCCATCTGCTATGACCTAACCTGGTGGTTTCATGTGAAAGTGAGTTTTCAACCCCCTTTGGCTGTTTGCATGTCTCTTCTCAGTTACTTGATAGATGGGACATCTTCCTATATAAGCCTGTCAAGACTCCAAAGATGAGTATCCTCTTTTGCATGTCTCTTCCAAGATCAAAGAAACATCTTACAGGCAGCCACCAGCAGAAATCCTTACATCCTGGGGCCAAGAACGGGGTCACATGTTTACCTCATCAAATTATAAGCAAGGAAATGTTGTATAATTAATCAAAGCTCACCATGGTTCAGGCTTCTCTGATAGCTCAGTTGCTAAAGAACTGCCTGCAACGCAGGAGACCCCAGTTCAATTCCTGGGTCGGGAAGATCCCCTGAAGAAGGGATAGGCTACCCACTGCAGTATTCTTGGGCTTCCCTTGTGGCTCAGCCGGTAAAAAATCCACCTGCAATGCAGGAGACCTGGGTTCAATCTCTGGGTTGGGAAGATCCCCTGGAGAAGGGAAAGGCTACCCACTCCAGTACTCTGGCCTGGAGAACTCCATGGACTGTATAATCTATGGAGTATAGGATAAAGAGCCGGTATAGTCTAAAGAGTTGGACAAGACTGAGCAACTGCAACTTTTACGTTTCACCATGATTCACTTCCTGAGGCCAGGAGAGCCTCCTGTGAAACACAGGGCTACCCAATCCTTTAATAAAATCAACATTCTACTAGCCAAGGGGTAGGAGAGTAACTGATGGAAAAGTTATCTACAGGGTCTGAACACTCTTGTATTACTTCATGTGTCCCAAGAAGTAACAAAAACTTTGGGGGCATAACGTAACAAAATGTTGATTTTGAAAGATATTTTTAGCAAGTTAGACAGAATAATGAAATGAGCATGCACTCCAGGTAAAGAAAGATCTGGGCTAGAATCCTATCCAGGTTACTACTTTTGGAACTTCAGGCAAATCCCTTAATGTTGGTCAGCCTCAGTCTCCCACTTTGTAAAACAGAGAACAGAGTCCCTATCTGAAAAACACTTGGAAGGATAAAATGACATTGTGCAGGTAAGGCATTTATCAGTGCATCTGGCACAGAATGAATTTCAGACATCAGTGGCCAATATCATCTCAAAATGACAAGAGAAGTAGTTTGAGAATCTCGTCCCAAGAGAAAAATAAAGTTGATTCTTTTAAATTGATGAGTTCCCAAGAAAGGTTGGCATTGCTGATTCCCACATGGATGTCTCCATTCTTAACCACCTGTTATCTTCCAATCAGACTTTTGGGAGACCCCTTCAAGGAGTCTGAGTCTGGGTCATTGAAAGTGGAGTTACAGTCGGCTAGATAGAAATGACTGCTCATTACACTTTGCTGTGAGACCTCTGTGTCATTTCATATAAGCCACTAAGCAGCTGGCAGATGGCAATACCTTCTACTCACTACCAACTTGGGACATTCCTTAACCAGTAACTTGGAGGTTAAAAGCTCCTTCTCCCACTATCAAGCCCTTAAAATGGGTTACATGAACAAGGGGAAAATCTACCTTCTGGTCGTAAAATTTACTCTGTATGTTTTAAGGTTTCCAAATCTCAACAAACAGCCCTTCTGGTTTCACTCTAAGTTTGTAGGCCAGACAGCCATGATAAATTTCTCAATGGCCCTAAATCTAAAACAATTGACCCAGAATGGCAAGCTGTCTTTTGTTTAAACATGAAACCATGTCTTAGTTTCTTATTACTTATCTCCTGGACACCCAAGAGGGACACGTGACAGATTCTATTGTCTAAAACAGCCACTGTATGATCACACGGGATTTACTGCAGAGACCCAAGAATGGTTCAGTATTTGTAAATGTGATACAGCACATTAACAAAAGGAAGGATTAAAAAAAAAAATCACATGACCATCTCTATAGGCACAGAAAAAGCATCTGGCAAAATTCAACACCCATTCATGATAAAAACTCTCATCAAAGTGAGTACAGAGGGAACATATTCCAACACAATACAGGCCATTTATGAAAACCTGAAGCTAACATCATACGCAACAATATAAAGTTGAAAACCTCTTCTCTAAATTCAGGAACAAGACAAGGATGTCCACTCTTCCCACTTTCATCTTTAATCATAGTATTGAAAGTCCTAGCCAAAGACAATAAGACAAGAAAAAGAAATACAGCCATATATTTATTTTTAAAAGAACTTTCAACCATGAAACACCGGGTAGGGCCCATGGTCAAATAACTAATGAGAAAGAAGTTCGTCTTCTATATATTCCAAATTCCTAAAGGGTTATTGGACTTATACTTTCTTTGCTCAACCCAGTACACATTTTCTCTTGATATTTATATCCATTCCCTTAGTGTATCCCTTCTGATTCCAGCATCAGCAGCAGGTGACAGCCGCAGTCCTTGAGAACTAGCAGATTTAGAAAGACTTTTCAACTTCATCAGCACTAACTCCCACTTCCCTTCTTCCTACTTTCCATTAACATCACTCATTATTAGAGAAATGCAAATCAAAACTACAATGAAGTATCACCTTACACCAGTCAGAATGGCCATCATCAAAAAATCTACAAACAAGAAATGCTGGAGAGAGTGTGCAGAAAGCGGAACCCTGGTGGACTGTGGGTGGAAATGTGAATTGATACAGCCACCATGGAGAACAGGATGGAGAGTCCTTCAAAAACTAGTAATTAAACTACCATATGACCCAACAGTTCCACTACTGGGCATACACCCTGAGGAAACCATAATTGAAAAAGACGCATGTACCCCAATGTTCATTGCAACATTAGGACACAGAAGCAACCTAGATGTCTACTGACGGATGAATGGATAAAGGAGCTATGGCACCTACATAGCATGGAATATTATCCAGTCATAAAAAGGAATGCATTTGAGGCAGCTGTAACGAGGTGCATGAACCTAGAGCGCATTATGCAGAATGCAGTGGGTCAGAGAGAGAAAAATCATCATATAGTAACGCACATATATGGAACCTTGAAAGATGGCATTGATGAACTTATTTGCAGGGCAGGAATACAGAGAACAGACTTGTGGACACAGTGGGGGAAGGAGAGGGAGGGACAAACTGAGAGAAACAGATACATTGTAACATGTAAAACAGATAGCCAGTGGCAATTTGCTGCATGACACAGGGAGCTCAAACCCAGCGCTCTGTCACAGTGTAGAGAGGTGGGATGGGGAGGGGGTTGCAGGGAGGTTCAAGGGGAAGGGGACATTTGTATATCTATGGCTGATTTATGTTGATATATGGCAGAAACCAATATAATACTGTAATGCCAGTATCCTCTGATTAAAAATAAATAAATTTCTTTTTTTAAAAAAAGACCTCAGGGAAAACAATTACCTATACCATAGCAGATTCACTCTCTGATTTACAGAGGTGCAATGCCCTGCAGCTTCTTTGGCCACCCAACAATTATATAGCTTGTTTGCCAGGAAATACCCTGACCTATGGGGCTTCCCTGGTGGTTCAGACAGTAAAGAGTCCACCTGCAATGCAGGAGACGCGAGTTCGATCCCTGGGTCAGAAAGATCCCCTGGAGATCGAAATGGCAACCCACTCCAGTATTTCTGCCAGGGAAATCCCATGGACAGAGGAGCCTGGCAGGCTACAGTCAATAGGGTCCCAAAGAGTTGGACACGACTAAGCAACTAAGCACACAGGCACCCGACCCGTAAATATCATTACAGGAATCACTTAAATGACCTTGTTTGCCCCATCACCCTTATAATAGCCTTATGAGGTAAATATCATCAGC
The DNA here is from genome assembly GCF_016772045.2 of Ovis aries. Lineage (NCBI taxonomy): Eukaryota > Metazoa > Chordata > Mammalia > Artiodactyla > Bovidae > Ovis > Ovis aries. The sequence goes on along the minus strand of NC_056077.1, from coordinate 5,623,502 downwards.
CTCATTTTAAAGATGACCAAGAGGAGGCTAAGAGATAACTAGTTCATACAATGTCACAGGCTTAATAAGGGTCAGCATGGGACTTCAATCCAGGAGTGTCTGATTTCCAAACCCTTGCTGTCAATCACCAGATGATGCCCATAGGGTCTCCAGGAGGCATGGATTTATGCTGATTTCTGAGCCCACAGTCTGCACCCAAACCAGATATAACTATGCCCTTCTTAAGAAAGATTTGCATTCAAATCTCCTAACAGCGGGAAATAGTCCTAGACAAGGACTGAATCCACAATGAGGGAGGCACTGAGCTAGTTTGTAAAACCAGCCATTTATCTCCTCTCTGTGTCTCCTTGTCAACTCATGAGCCTTCAATATTCCTCTCCTGTCATCCAGGAAAGTTCTCTTTTCCCCACATCCCTAAGATGGTGAAATTTTGGGGATGGTGCTCAGCAGCAGGGGCTCTCAGGTCTGTTTTCTGCTGCGGAAACATGGCCTCCCTCCTTGAGTTACAGGCCTGTGGGCCAGCGTGGGTGATGCTGTCCACAGGCCATACACGATGCAAGGGTGGGGGAAGACACAGCACACACAGCTTACCAATTTCCAGTCAAGCGCCTGCAGGAATGTTTCTAGGGTAATTAGATTCATGACCTGCCACAGGGAACAATTTCTTCCACTAACTTATCTGGACTACAGATACAAGCATAAACACTCCAGTGGGGCCTCTAAATTCTGACCCAAACTTGAGTGGATCTGACTTTCATCTCATGCCAGAAGCTGCTTTCTGAATTATGGCAGCTTTCCTGCCTCTACCTTGAAGTAAACAGGCCTCTGGGAGTTTCAGCAGCCACTTAAGACTTTTTCTATGCATATTTGGATGAGGAAAACAGCAGCCAGCAAAAAGAGAGAGCGAGAGCAGGACAGAAAATGGGGGGTGGGGGTGGGGAGAGGGGAGCAGAGAGAGAAAGAGGGAGAACCAGGCTGTCCTCATCTTCCAACTCTTCTAAATTAATCATCAAAGCCACTATTAATTATGCTATTCCGCTGGATTGACTCAGACAATATTACGCCACCATATATTTCACATTTTAACAAGACATATGATTTCATTAGTGTATTCCATCAGCTTTGATGGAAACCTAAGTCTTCAGGATGTTCCCACCCTCCCCCTCCCCCGCCCCAGCCAATAAAAGAAAACTATAAAGGACATTCCCTGATGGTTCAGTTGGTAAAGAATTTGCCTGCAATACAGGAGACCCCAGTTCAATTCCTGGGTCAGGAAGATCCGCTGGAGAAGGGATAGGCTACCCAGTCCAGTATTCTTGGGCTTCCCTTGTGGCTCAGCTGGTAAAGAATCTGCCTGCAATGGGAAGATCTGCTGAGGAGGGAAAGGCTACACGCTCCAGTATTCTGGCCTGGAGAATTCCATGGACTATATAGTCCGTGGGGTTGCAAAGAGTCAGATACGGCTGAGCGACTTGCACTTTCCCTTTCACATAAAGGACATTGGAATGGCAACCCATTCCAGTATTCTTGCCTGGAGAATCTCATGGAGAGAAGAGCCTGTAGGGCTACAGTCCAAGGGATTGCAAAGAGTCAGACACGACTGAGCGACTTAACACAGAAAGGACATTACAAATTTGAATAAAGCTTGGGAAGTGTGAAAATCATTGTGAAATCCAAGAACTGGCTATTCACATTTGCAACAGTAGTACATTAGTATCCAGCCATTCAGTCCTCTCAATTAAAGCATATTTTCTCTTTTTAAACTAGCAGCTTCTTATACCATCTTACTAATGCCCTTCATGGATTCCAAGATGCATTTCAGCAAAGTTGCCACAAAACCATCAAAGGTAGACATGCCTTGTTAGTTTTTCCCCTTGTTCCCCAAGACCATCAGGGAAAGAAGTGAGACCTAGAAAACAAATCTTTTCTGTACGATCTGTACCCACTCCGCTTTTCCTGGCTCCCAGCAGTGCCTGTATAGCTGTATTCATACGTTCCCTTTTTCTAGCCAACAACTTGCTTTCTATTAGGAATGTGATATCTGAGCTGTGATCTACTAAATGCATGAAGACAGAGAACCTCATAAAAGACTGGTATTGAAATAACAACCTGATTCCTGAAAAGACATGGTTTATGCATTCTTTAAGTCTGGCCACAAGCACAGATCACCTCTGATGAATGATCAGTTCCTCTACTATATATAGGAAGAGTATGGGAGGGACAGAGATTCACTGGATGCGTATTTACTGAGTGTTGATGAATATGGAAGCCAGACATATTCTGGCTCACATTCCAGTGGGATTTCATAGACTTTGCAGAAGACTGGTTACTGAATGTGTAAGAAGGCTCCATCCTGAAGAATAGCAGAAACATCAAACATGGGAAAAAGAGTTCCAGGGGGCTAACCCGAAGAGGGTGGGCAAGGTGGAAATCAAAGTGTTGTGGAAGAGTGCAAATAATTCAGCCCCATGTCAGCACAACCAGAAGTTCACAATGGAGAATCATTTCCAGTGTGGAAAACGGACGCACTCATTCATTCCAGAAATATTTGAGGGCTCACTATGTCCCAGGTATGGACCTAGCATGTAGGAACAGAGCCATAAACAAGACTGACAAAATCCCCAGTCCCATGAAGCTTACAATCCAGGGGTGGAGAGGACGGAAAAAGATAATAAATACCATCGACAAGATGATTTCGATGAGTGTGTTGTGCCCTGGATGAAATAAACAGAATAATAGAGAGGATAAAGGCAGAGAGAATCTTTTAGAAGGTGGCCTTAAAAGAGCCAGTGACCACTTGGGATCTCGGGTCTCCTGCACTGCAGGCAAATTCTTTACCATCTGAGCCACCAGGGACGCCCCAAAGAGGGGACAGACCTGATCAGTACAGACACTGATATTATTACTATTATTTCCAGTGGGAAAGAGGCCAGAGGGAATTCCAGGTCCCCTCCTTGGCTCTGCTTTGTGGTTTATGTGCGCCTTGAGACTCCCTCAACTTCACTCCTGTCTTCTGGACCCACAGCCCTATAAGTGTAGACCAATGGTGGTTTTTACCCGATAGGGGATGGTTCCCGTCAACACCACCTGTATGAAATTTCTGGGGACTCAATGTTAACCCAAAGGTAGAGAACCTCAGGTGCAAAAGTCCTCCAAGATCCCCTCTCCAGCTCTCTCTGATCGTGCCCTATGCTTCTCCCCAAACATCTTCTCCATCAGCTTCCATGATTACCTCTAACCTACTAACATCCCATAATCTCCTCTGACCAGGAGTCCTGTGCTCTTTGAAATCAACTAACCCAACACCCTCAGCCTGTACCACACATGACAGAGCTCTAGGCTCACTTAATTCACAGAGATAATGCTAATATTTGGGGAGCTATGACTTTGAATGTTTGACCCCATAAGATTCTGACAGATCTCCTTACTGGTATCTGTACCAAGTTACTGTTCAATAAACCTTTTGTTCAGGGCACTTCATCATGACTTTCGTAAAGCAATTTACAGCTGGCAAATTGCTTCCACGAAGACTCTCATTTTACCATACGATTAGGCTATACACGTTCCCCCAATACTATCTTCCTTTCCAGCACTGCTAACAAGGAAAGATGAGGATTGAATATCTTTTCCACAGTCATAAGAGGAATCAAAGAATTATCTGCTTCTCTTAGGGGTGGAGCAATATGGAACGGAGGGAGAGACACTAGAAAAGTATCAACATTTTCAGTTTTGCCTGACCCCGGGAAGGAGAAACATACAGCTATTTGACTATGGAAGGAAAAAGTACAAATGCATGGGAGTATCCATATCCACCTAATTCAAGGGACTCGAGCACGTGCTGTCTTTACCTAATCTCATCAGATCAGGACAAGCCGCATAATTTGTGGGGCCAGATACAGAATTTAAAACGTAGGGCTTGGGAATTCCCTGGAGTGGTTAAGGCTCTGCGCTTCCACTGCAGGGAGCATACGTTGGATCCCTGGTCAGGGAACTTAGATCCCACATGCTGTGCAGTGGAGCCAAAAACAAACAAACAAACAAAGTTAATAAAATACAAATCCTATTATTCAAAAGTTCTAAAGGATTTCAAGATGATGACAGCAAAACATAAAGCAAAGCACGGGCCCTTCTAAGACCAGAAACCTATCCCAATACACTGCATCCTCCCAAGAAAACTTGCATCTTCTCCACTGTACATGTGATGCAAGGTTAAGTAACTTGCCCAAAGACACAGCTGGGAAAGGGCAAAGGGAAATTTAAGACCAGAGTCTGCCTGCATCCACAAAACTGCACAAGTAGTCACACACACACACACACACAGAACTTAATTGATTTTACTTCAAAAATATGGAGGGCCCCAAAGCACCTCACAAAATGAGAAACCTTAATGACTTCATGCCCTTTAGAACTGCCAAGTATTTGTTTGCATTTCATTAAATTTGCAAAGTAAAACTTGATTTAAAATTCCAAGGCTCCATCTCAATGTTCTGCATGTGGGGCCTCGTTGAAATGGTTGAACAGATGAGGTATGGGAGGCCCTTTTGCCTTTTCTCCACTTCGTGAGCTTCGCAATTTTTTAATGAAAAATTTCACGGCACATGAATCATTATGTGGGGGGAAAAATACTAAAACCTGATGGCATTATTGAGTTCTGAAACTGCTCCAGATTAGATGAAACTGCTGCAGATCCCGAGGGACAACATCCCAACTCAACCCTTCAGTTTTATTGATAGTTAATAGGCGATGTCTCTCCCTCCATGGGATAAACCCAAACCTGGCACATGAACTTTACCACAGAGAGCTCCAGCTTGCCCTAGCTATGTGTCCAATTCCAACATAGGGTCCTTCTGGTTCCACGGTGGCAACATTTTTCAGAAATGTTCAGATCCTCACTTGGTGACGAATTATTCCAAAGGCATCCGTGTGCCGATACTGACCCAAGAGCTTGGCCGGGCACACAGGATGTAAGCAGAAATGCTTTGATTGGTCCTCACAGTATAGGATACTCTAGAGTTAAGGGGATGAGATTTGAGGCTGAGACTCAAGGAATCACGAGATGTCTATGTGGGAGGATGGGTGTAAAGGGGGCTGGGGAGGGAACACACTTGAAGCCTAGAACATGCTCGAAGAATGTGGGAAACAGAAAGAAGGCTGAAGCACAGTGAGCAAGGGTGTGTCAAAGCGGGATCTGCAGCTTAGAAACGAGACTTTCGCTGCTACTAATGGACGCGTGTGAGCTTTCCTGATGGCTCAGAGGATAAAGAATCTGCCTGCAATGAGGAGACCCAGGTTCGATCTCTGGGTGGGGAAGATCCCCTGGAGAAGGGAATGGCTACCCGCTTCAATATTCTTGCCTGGAAAATCCCATGGGCAGAGGAGCCTAGCGGATCTGAGCAAGTGAGGATCTGAGCATTTCTGAAAAATGCTATAGTCCACGGGGTCGCAAAGAGTCAGAGACGACTGAGCAACCAACACGTCACTTCAACCAAGGGGTGTGGAGTGAGACGGGCAGAAGTGACCAGGCAGATAAATTTGGGAGACCCCTGCAGAAGACCATAACAGATGGTACCTAGATTAGCAGCGACAGAAATGACCAGACATGGATGGAATGAGACCCTTCAATTCCTGAAGGTGGATCAACAATCAATGCTGACAGATTGGAGGCAAATCAATCAGTCATGATGCCTAGGCTTTTAGCTGAACCACAGAGTGGAGGGTGAAGCACTTTACAAAGATGGGAAAGATTTGAGGGCGGAGCTGGTAAGCGTGGCAGCTGAGTGCAACTTATCATGTTGAAAGACGCACTAAGTATTAATATGATACTCTTTCTATTCTTCTAGTTTTTCCCATCCCTGACCATCTTGAGGGTCATTATTCTAATATCTCTTGCGCACACACACACCTCCTCCAGTTTTAACTCCCTGCCAACAAATAATCTGGCCCCAAATATCCATGATGAGATGGTTGGATGGCATCACCAACTCAATGGACATGAATGTGAGCAAACTCTGGGAGATAATGGAGGAGCCTGGTGCGCTGCAGTCCATGGGGTGGCAAAGAGTCTGATATAACTTAGTGACTAAACAACAGCAACAACAAAATATCCATAGTGTTGACACTAAAAATATCTGATCTATAATTTCACAGTCTAAATTCAACTCATTTTCAGTGATTGCCTATTAGATAAATCTAATAGAAAGATGCAAATCAGAAAGGAAAAAGACTTTCCTTGATAGCTCAGACAATCAAGAATTTGCCTGCAATGCAAGAGACCTGGGTTCGATCCCTGGGTCAGGAAAATCCCGTAGAGAAGGGAATGGTAAACCACTCCAGTATTCTTGTCTGGGAAATCCCACGGTCAGAGGAGACTGGTGGGCTATAGTCTATGGGGTCACAAAGAGTCGGACACGACTGAGCGACTAACACTTTCATTGTTTCAGTAGGTTTGAAATAGAAGCCTGGATTCCTATCTGTCCTGAGTGTGCAGGAAGTCTGGCTGCCCTGAAATGAGCCCTTCCTGGCTGCCCTGCCCTGCCCCCTCACACAGCTCTCAACCTAGGGCTTCACCCTCTCCGTGAGAACTCAGTAAACATTTGCTGTAGTTCCATGGGTGAGAGGAGGGGTCAAAAAGGTGGTCCTTGGTTTCCGAAGCACCATAGTTAGTACAGAGCTCTCATCCCCATGTGAGCTAATTAGCTTGACTCCATGATAAGATTTTAGACTACTGTCTTAACCTCAGCCCTGCTGCCTCACAAATAAATGCCTTTAGTTACAAAGGGGACCCCTGAAGAGCATGTAGCTGAATTAGTGCAAATTCATCCTCACTCAGGTAGAAAAGTCAGCCAAAAAAACTTGCACTGGGAGTAAGACAATCTTTCTGGGACCATATGCAAAGAACAGCCACACCGTTAACTACATGGACAATTACAAAGCCTGGCTGGCTTTTTTTTTTTTTTTTTTCCTTCACTAAGTGTGATGAGTCTATCTATAAGACAGTTATTGGCTTAAAGTTATTTATTTATTTTAATTGGAGGATAATTACTTTACAATATTGGGATAGTTTTTTTGCCATACATCAATATAAATCTAACAACTAACATAAGAGTTAGGCACAAGAGACTCTCAGTTTAAGGTTAGAAGAAAAATACTTAGGTCCTCTGAAAGGGAGAGTGAATTGTTTAGCTTGAAAATAATACCTGAGAATAATATGAAATGTGCTAAGGGAAGCCTGGGGTCTCATCTCTCTGGTTCAGAGCCACAATCTGCCCCCAGCTTCTCGTAGGTGCTCCGAGAGGAATTCCATCGATCAGAATACAACGCATGTTCTCTTGGTTCCAGTGAGGTCATCAAATCAACAGGTACCGCAGGACAAACTACATACTCTGCCAAGCAGTCTCGTGGAAGGAGCAATGCACAATTTGTTCCAATAAATACGTGAAGTCAGATGTCAAGCTTCACACACATCTATCTGAGCTGTTAGAAATTATGAGACTGTTGTTCAGAGGACTGCATCTAATGGAATATCCATCAAGGCCAAACAAAGGCTCCGATCTGCACCCTCCCTGTGAGAAGTGCTGACAGCACCATGCTTCTCATTGTAACGCTGACGTGGGCAGAAGCACCAGCAGGAGCCTTGACGTGTCACCGCATTTGGCTACAGATGCGTTACAAGAAATTACATGGGATGCTATCAGAAAATTGAAAATCCGACGAGTGTTTCACTTAGTTCCTGTAATTCTTCAATGCTATTCCAATCTCGTGCAAATTAGAAGCCACTTAGAGCTCCGAAGGCTGACAGAAGACGGAGTGAGGTTTTCATTATGCTTTTAATAAGTTTATTGGGAGGTTTCCTATTAAAAGGTGCTTGAGAAGAGTGATGAGCTGGATCTCTGTATTAAAAGAGATCTTCAAGAGGTAAGCAAAATGGTACCTCAAATTTGCCACAAGTGATGACCAGCATGCCAATCTCTGGATAAGGACAAGATGACTAATAAAACATCTTCAACAGGAGATTACAAAGAGAACTAATAATTGTCTAATTATGATTCCAGCATGCTCAGGATGGCATTCTAATGGTCATAGTCTGTGATATCTCACCTATAACAGTTGCCTTAAAATTAGAAAAACCAGAAATAGACACACAGATGTAGATAAATAAACATATGGAGACCAAGAGGGGAAGGGGAGGTGGGATGGGACTGGGAGACTGGGATTGGCATACACAACTGTGTATACCATGATTTTATTTTATTGGGCTTCAAAATCACTTTGGACAGTGACTGCAGCCATGAAATTAAAAGACGCTTCCTCCTTAGAAGGAAAGCTATGACAAATCTAGACAAAGTATTAAAAAGCAGAGATGTCATTTTGCCGACAAAGATATGTACAGTCACAGCTATGGTTTTTCCAGTAGTCACATACGGATGTGAGAGTTGGACCATAAAGATGGCAGACAGCCAAAGAATTGATGCTTTCAAACTGTGGTGTTGGAGAAGACTCTTGAGAGTTCCTCAAACTGCAAGGAGATCAAACTAGCCATTCCTAAAGGAAATCAGTCCTGAATAGTCACTGGAAGGACCAATACTGAAGCTCCAATATTTTGGCCACCTGATATGAAGAGTGATCCACTGGGAAAGACCCTGATGCTGGGAAAGAAGGAAGGCAAAAGGAGAAGGGGGCAGCAGAGGATGAGATGGTTGGATGGGATCACTGACTCAGTGGCCATGGATCTGAGCAAACTCCGGGAGATAGTGAAGGACAGGCGAGCCTGACGTGCTGCAGTTCATGGGGTCACAGACAGACACTGAGTGACTAACAACTGATGAGAGCCTCCGTAGAGCACAGAGAACACTACTCAGTGCTCTGCACGGACCTAAAATGGGAAGGAAATCCACAAAAGGGTTATATGTATCGGCACAGCCGAGTCACCTTGCTGTACAGTAGGAACCACCACAGCACTGCAAAGCAACCGCACTCCAATAAAGATTAACATTAGAGAACAAAACGAGACACAGCAGAGTTCCCCGTACCTTCATGCTGAACTGCAGAACTCTGAGAAAATTTATTTCTTTTGTTAAAAAAAAAAAAAAAGGAGAGAAAAACTCAAAGTGGTTTGTGCATGGGAAGTCTCCTACTTACTAAGAGTTTGGGAGTAAACATTGGACTTCTCTTATCACTAACCCTCATTATCACCGCCGTCATCATGAAACCTTCCAAATTACTGAATAATTGTCAGCAACATACACAATGCATGCATGATTTGGGGGCAATTATTACTTCAAAGAAAGAACAGAATCAGACACTTAGAGGAAGTGTCCTGTGGCTAAAACAGAAAGGCTACTTCACAACAGCAAAAGCAAAAAAAAAAAAAAAAATCAGTCCACAGAGATATTTTCTTCCACAAACAAGGACAGTTTCATTTTGTCAGCATTGGGATCACTTCCTGCAAGGGAACCACAGTAATGTATAGTAATTTCATGAAATAATACTTGGGACCATCAATCTAACTTCTGAACATAATACTATGTTAAGATAAAGCACTTCTTTTCTGGTATACAAACCCATCCACAATGGCTAAGAATATATTTTCATTAAAACATTCATATATGAAAAAGTCAGCTCTTAACTCAGTTTCCATGGCAACCTGCAATTCAACTTTTCAAGGCACTCAATACCAGCTCCTTTCTCTTCCATGTAATTCCTGAAGAGCATTTGTAAATAAAAATTTTAAGAGTGAAATCTTTGAACAAAGTGTTGCCTAGACACAGAAAGAAGGGAGGGGGGCTTAAGAGTTCGCATTTCAGCTCTGTTTTCCCAGATATTTGCTTAATTAATTTGTGCGTGTATGTCTGTTGTTCAGTCACGTCTGACTCTTTGTGACCCCATGGACCATAGACAGCCAGGTCCCTCTGTCCATGGGATTTTCCAGGCAAGAATACTGGAGTGGGTTGCCATTTCCTTCTCCAGAGGATCTACCTGATCCAGGGGTTGAACTCCCATTTCCTGTGCTGGCAGGCAGATTCTTTATCACTGAGCCACTTGGGAAGCCCTAATTAATTTACTTACATAACAAATATGTATTGACTACCTACCAGATGCCAAGCCGCAAAAATAATGTTATCATGCTCAGGACTTGGCATAAAGTGACCCTAATGCAAAGTAAAAAATGTTTGCAGGGGAATGTGGAAGGGAAGGACTTCTGCCAGTTAGAAAATAGCAGGGGAAATGTGAAGAGGCACTGAAGGATGAGCTGGGTCTTGAATGTCACCAGTAGTAACCCAAGAACAAACGGAGATGACCATGGGTAGCTATCGGCTGCTACAGCAAGGGGGAAGAAGTGAACAATAGTACCCCTGGGGGAAAAGGCAGTGATTCATTCCAGATGAAGCCAGAGATTAGTGAAGGCAAAGGGGCTCATCCATCACCTGATCACCCATTCTTTCATTCACCCACCTATCATTCATTCACCCACTCAAGAAGTGAGCGTCTACATTGTTCCTGGCACTTGTCATCATGTTGTGACACCCTGGGTAAGTAAAGTGAAAAGTGAAAAGAAAGTGAAGTCGCTCAGTCTTGTCCGACTCTTTGTGACCCCATGGGCTGTAACCTACCAGGCTCCTCTGTCCATGGGATTTTCCAGGTGAGAATACTGGAGTGGGTTGCCATTTCCTTAAGTAAAGTCATTTTCCTCCAGATAGTTAGCTTCTAGGGGAATCCTGGAATGCTTTCAACGTTTGCCTAGGGAGAGGATTTATATAGGAAAGCTGTGTTTAGAGAAACTGATCACCAATAGAGAAGCAAGAGCAAGACCAGAAGCAAGATTGAAAGTGGGTGAGGGCTGCCTTCACAAAGTACCCACAAACTGGGCATCTGGAACAGATAAAATGTTGATACATCACCTCAAAGAATTCTGGAGGCTAGAATTCAGAAATCAAGGTGTCTGCAGGGTTAGCCCCTTCCAAAGGCAGTGAGGGAGGCTCCATTCCATCCCTCTGTCCTGGTTTCTGAAGGTGTTTTGCTGGAAACCTTGGGTATGTCTTGGCTGATGGCAGCATCGCCCCAATCTTTTCACGACATTTTTCTCCCTGAGTCCAAATCTCTCTTAGGACACCCAGTCACACTGGATTAGGGCCCATACTAATGACTTCATTTTAATTTGGTTACCTCTGTAAAGACCCTGTCTCTAGGTAAGATCATATTTTGAAGTGCTGAGGGTTTAGACGCCAATATATCTTTTGGGGGGAATAATATTCAACCCATACAGAAGGCATCTGTATCCCTCTATCAGACTGTAGATTTTTTAAACTTTTCTTGCATTATTTTTTGGCCAAATAAATCAGCATACAAATGCTCTATAATGGAGAAAAAGAAAATCTATATACAAACAGGTTACTGTCACTACAATGAGAGAGGCAAAGAAGGCTCGAAAGAATATTATAAAATTGGGCTGTAGGAGTTGTTTGTATATTTTTGAGATTAGTTGTTTGTCAGTTGCTTCATTTGCTATTATTTTCTCCCATTCTGAAGGCTGTCTTTTCACCTTGCTTATAGTTTCCTTTGTTTTACAGAAGCTTTTAAGTTTAAATAGGTCCCATTTGTTTATTTTTGCTTTTATTTCCAATATTCAGGGAGGTGGGTCATAGAGGATCCTGCTGTGATGTAGGTCGGAGAGTGTTCTGCCTGTGTTCTCCTCTAGGAGTTTTATAGTTTCTGGTCTTACATTTAGATCTTTAATCCATTTTGAGTTTATTTTTGTGTATGGTGTTAGAAAGTGTTCTAGTTTCATTCTTTTACAAGTGGTTGACCAGTTTTCCCAGCACCACTTGTTAAAGAGATTGTCTTTAATCCATTGCATATTCTTGCCTCCTTTGTCAAAAATAAGGTGTCCATAGGTGCATGGATTTATGTCTGGGCTTTCTATTTTGTTCCATTAATCTGTATTTCTGTCTTTGTGCCAGTACCATACTGCCTTGATGACTGTGGCTTTGTAGTAGAGCTTGAAGTCACTTCTCCAGTTCCATTCTCTTTCTCAAGATTGCTTTGGCTATTCAAGGTTTTTTTGTATTTCCATACAGATTGTGAAATTATTTGTTCTAGCTCTGTGAAAATACCGTTGGTAGCTTGATAGGGATTGCATTGAATCTATAAACTGCTTTGGGTAGTATACTCATTTTCACTATATTGATTCTTCCAATCCATGAACATGGTATATTTCTCCATCTATTAGTGAAAAATAAATGACCCAATCAAAAAATGGCCAAAGAACTAAATAGACATTTCTCCGAAGAAGACATACGGATGGCTAACAAACACATGAAAAGATGCTCAACATCACTCATCATCAGAGAAATGCACAATGAGGTACCATTTCATGCCACTCAGAATGGCTGCGATCCAAAAGTCTACAAGCAATAAATGCTGGAGAGGGTGTGGAGAAAAGGGAACCCTCTTACACTGTTGGTGGGAATGCAAACTAGTATAGCCACTATGGAAAACAGTGTGGAGATTCCTTAAAAAATTGCAAATAGAACTGCCTTATGACCCAGCAATCCCACTGCTGGGCATACACACCAAGGAAACCAGAATTGAAAAAGACACGTGTACCCCAATGTTCATCGCAGCACTGTTTATAATAGCCAGGACATGGAAGCAACCTAGATGTCCATCAGCAGACGAATGGATAAGAAAGCTGTGGTACATATACACAATGGAGTATTACTCGGCCATTAAAAAGAATGCATTTGAATCAGTTCTAATGAGGTGGATGAAACTGGATCCTACTATGGAGTGAAGTAAGCCAGAAAGAAAAACACCAATACAGTATACTAATACATATATATGGAATTTAGAAAGAAGGTAACAATAACCCTGTATGTGAGACAGCAAAAGAGACACAGATGTATATAACAGTCTTTCGGACTCTGTGGGAGAGGGCGAGGGTGGGATGATTTGGAAGAATGACATTAAAACATATATAATATCATATATGAAATGAGTCACCAGCCCAGGTTCGATGCATGATACTGGATGCTTGGGGCTGGTGCACTGAGATGACCCAGAGGGATGGTACGGGGAGGGAAGTGGGAGGAGGGTTCAGGATGGGGAACACATGTACACCCGTGGTGGCTTCATGTTGATGTATGGCAAAACCAATACAATACTGTAAAGTAATTAGCCTCCAATTAATTTATTTAAAAAATTTTAATTAAAAAAATAAATAAAATTGGGAGGGAAGGGAAGATATTTGGGTGTGAAATGAACAGGGCTGATGAGGAAGGAAAGGGAGGGAGTCACCAAAAGTGAGGCAGAAAGTGATGACTGACACCTACTGCAATAGATCGACAGAAACAGGGGCAGGGAGGATGAACAGAGAGAGAGAGAAGGGAAGGCGAGCTTGGTTTTGAGCGTAAGTCACTAGCAAAGAACCCAGAAGCTGAGGAACAGAAATCAAAGACCAGCTCCAAGAGCAGTCGAGATCATACCCAGAAATTTCAAGGATGATAAACTCTCTGTTTCAGCGTTTCTCCTGAAAAATAGTAATAATATATATTTTCTCTCATAAGACATGTGGGAGGATTACAGGACTTTACACACGAAGAGCACCTAGAACAGGGTCTGACTCAGAGTGCGGTCACTGAAAGCATCGTCCAGGGTGACCAAAACCCAGGACCAAAGTGGGAGAGGTAAGGGGTGAAGGAGCTTGGAAGCACGTTCCAGGGCTGCCTGTGCAGTCCCTGTCTGGGAGATGATAAGCTGGACACAGACAGAGAGTTAACAAGAGGTCAGAAGTGGTGCAGAGACTAGGTCCCGGGAAAGCCATCAAGGGCAGAGACTCTCGCAGCTGGGTGGTCAGGGCCACCTGATGCTGTAGGCAGACGGGGAGAAGCAGAGTGGGTGGCTGAGCCCTCCCCGGCAGCCTTCGGGACAGCAGAGTGGGAAGTGGAGCAGTCCAATAGAACAAGGTGGAGAGGAGCAAAGAGGTGATCAGAGACACGAAATGTAGCCGCACTGCTCTGTTTCAGAACCGAGAAAGGAAACGTCGCTGGAGGAAGTGAACAACTCCAAGGACATTTTGTTTATAGGATGAGGTGTTCATCAGCTAAAAAGGAAGATCCGCTAGAAGGAATGAGAGACTGACCACATCTGTGAGAGGCAGGATAATGAAAAGAGACACTGTAGATGGATGTGAAGGAGCTAGGATCAAAATGGGGAGGGGGACAAGCTTTTTCTTTGCTTAATAATTGAAGAGGAACTGAAAAGCCTCTTGATGAAAGTGAAAGTGGAGAGTGAAAAAGTTGGCTTAAAGCTCAACATTCAGAAAATGAAGATCATGGCATCCAGTCCCATCACTTCATGGGAAATAGATGGGGAAACAGTGGAAACAGTGTCAGACTTTACTTTTTTGGGCTCCAAAATCACTGCAGATGGTGACTGCAGCCATGAAATCAAAAGACGCTTACTCCTTGGAAGAAAAGTTATGACCAACCTAGATAGCATATTCAAAAGCAGAGACATTACTTTGCCGACTATGGTCCGTCTAGTCAAGGCTATGGTTTTTCCTGTGGTCATGTATGGATGTGAGAGTTGGACTGTAAAGAAAGCTGAGTGCCGAAGAATTGATGCTTTTGAACTGTGGTGTTGGAGAAGACTCTTGAGAGTCCCTTGGACTGCAAGGAGATCCAACCAGTCCATCCTGAAGGAGATCAGCCCTGGGATTTCTTTGGAACGAATGATGCTAAAGCTGAAACTCCAGTACTTTGGCACCTCATGCGAAGAGTTGACTCATTGGAAAAGACTCTGATGCCGGGAGGGATTGGGGACAGGAGGAGAAGGGGACGACAGAGGACGAGATGGCTGGATGGCATCGCAGACTCGATGGACGTGAGTCTGAGTGAACTCCGGGAGTTGGTGATGGACAGAGAGGCCTGGTGTGCTGTGATTCATGGGGTTGCAAAGAAAGAGTCAGACACGACTGAGCGACCGACTGAAATGAACTGACCTGAAGGAATGGACAGAGGACTTGTGAGAATGTCAGTGAATGTTCCTTCCCTGGCAGGAAAAAAAAAAAAAAAAGACAAGCATTTCCAATGAAGGATGTGTAGAAATTTAGAAGTTATCAGGCAGTACTAGCTTCACAAAGACTGGGTAAGATCTGATTGTCTCCAGTAGGAAAACGCTGGGAGTTACGGTGGCATGCCTACCACACATTCAGGGCAATTTGAGTTTTTTTTTAAGTTCTTTTCCCATTACAGACCATTACAGAGTATTGAGGAGAGTTCCCTGCACTATGCAGTAGGTCCTTATTAATTATATATTCTATGTACGGTAGTAGCACAGTCTTTGAAGAGCCTGTGAGGAAAGGAAAATGATTGGCTTCTATCCATCACTCCTTGTTTTCCTCCTTCCTCTGCTCACTTCCACCTGAGAAGGAAGCATGAAGACAAAACACTCAGTGGGATAAAAATGGAGAATGAGACAGGGGAGAAAGAAAAATTAAAAATAGATAGATCCAGAGAAATGAAGAAAAAGACAGTGAGAAAGAGAATGAGTGAGGAAAAGAGTAAAAAAGATCAGTGAGAACAGGTTTGGAGAACAAGGTAATCGGCCTAATGGAAAAACAGAGAAGAGGGTAGAAAGTAGTTATATTGGCAATGGCAAGTTTCAAGATATTTTTCCAGCTACCCATTGTATTTTTTTTTTCAAACTGTGCAGGAGCCTGAAACAAGAAGGCTCTTGGAGTTCAGAAGGGTAATAATGTCTAAAGGATTTCCCTTGTGGCTCAGTAGTAAAGAATCCACCTGCCAAGCAGGAGACCCAGGTTTGATCCCTGGGTCAGGAAGATCCCCTAAAGAAGGACATAGCAAACCCAATCCAGTAATCTCACCTGGGAAATCCCATGGACAGAGGAACCTGGTGGGCTAGAGTTCATGGGGTTGCAAAGAGTCAGACATGACTTAGTGACTAAACAAAAACAATAATGTCTAAAACACAAAAGCATAACTCCACTGCGGGAAGGGACCTGAATCTTTAAGCAGCCTTAACCCCTGTCCACTATCCAAAGCCTTCCTGAGCAACCCTGATGAGGAAATATAGGAAGGACCATGTGACCAGAAGGCAGCAGAGCTGGGAACGCACCTGGGTCTGAAGGGCACGAAATTCCAAGTTTCTAATCATTACTTGTTGTTGTTGATCAGTTGCTAAGTCATGTCCGACTCTTTGCAACCCCATGAACTGCAGCACAGCAGGCTTCCCTGTCCTCCTTCACCATCTCTCAGAATCTGCTCAAACTCTTGTCCATTGAGTCAGTGATGCCATCCAACCATCTCATCCTCTGCCACCCCCTTCCCCTCCTGCCCTCAGTCTTTCCCAGCATCAGGGTCTTTTCCAGTGAGTCAGCTTTTTGCATCAGGTGGCCAAAGGATAGGAGCTTCAGTTTCAGCATCAGGGTTGATTTCCTTTAGGCTAATCATTATACTTAACTCCTTCCCAAGACGATCCTATCACTCAAGAAAATAAAGAGTGGCCTCATGCTTCATTAGCCTGAGAGCTATTAGTTCCAGTGGGCAGAGAGGAGGTGACCTTTGTCTCAGTCCTCGGGACCTTGGAATTCAGCTGCGCAAGCCAGTCAGTTAATACATGCAAAGCACTCACAACAGGGTCTGCAGCACAGTAAGCTCTATAGAGCTGCCAGCGACATCAGCAATGAAAAGCATGGTGACAGCAACAACTACACGTAATAGTGATACACAGTAATCAAGGCAAACAGATCTAAGGCGGTCCTCCACGCCCCGCCCCCCGGCATTCTCACGTGTTCATTATGCCCTCCCCTCAAGTGTGGCAAAGATCTATAACTAGCTTCTAAGCAACACAAACTGCAGCAGAGATGATGGGCTTGTGCTCCCATAATGATGTTACCTGATATGTGTCCACAGGAAGACTTGCCCTGATCCTTCTCTCTCCTTTTGCTTCTCCTTTGGTTTCTTTCTCTCTCTCTTTTTTTAAACAATATACTTATTTTTTTTAATTTATTTTTTATTTATTTATGGCTGTGCTGGGTCTTTGTTGCCATGTGTGGGCTTCTCATCATGGCGGCTTTTACTTTATGGAGCAAGTGCTCCCAAGCATTCGGGCATCAGTAGTTGCAACACATGGGCTTAGTTGCTCTGCGGCACGTGGAATCTTCCTGCACCAAACTGGTGTCCTCTGCACTGGCTGGGGGATTCTTCAACACTGGACCACCAAGGAAGTCCTCGTTTGCTGGTTTTGAAGAAATTAAATGCCATGAATCCTCCAGCCACAGGGAACTGAATGTTGTCAGGGGAACACACAAGCAAGGGGATGACTGCTTCTCCAGTTCAACCAGAGGAGAACCCAGCCCTGGGTGACACCCTGGTTTCAGCCTGTGAAACCCTAAACAGAAGACCTGGCTAAAAGCTGTGCACAGACTTCGGAGCTACAAAATCATGAGAAGGAGGGAGAACCAGCGTGCAGTTAAACAACAGTGTCAGGACCAAGCACAGAATTTGAAGACCCCAAGGCAGAACACACATATGGGGGTCCGTTGACCAAAACGTATTTAAAATATCAAGATGGCAACAGAAGGACTGCCCAGTTGGTCCAGTGGTTAAGAATCCATCTGCCAGTACAGGGGCCATGGGTTCGATCCCTGGTCCAGGAAGAGCCCACATGCCTCAGAGCAACTACGCCCCTGCGCCACAACTACCGAAGCCCCTGTGTCCCAGAGCTGGTGCTCCGCGACAAGAGAAGCCGTCGCAGGGAGAAGCCCGTGCACGTCAACCAGAGAGCTCGCCGCAACGAGACAAAGTCCACGAGCAGCAACGAAGGCCCAGTGCGGCCAAAAATTAATTAATCAATTCTGTTAAACGATGGCAACAGACGAACCACGTACAGGGACCTCCTGGGCACAGGACCCTGACTGCCCAAGTCACACACCCATGAACTTGGCTCTGAAGAGCACATGCCTAGTTTAACAACAGTATTAACAATAGAACTGGAATTTGAGTGTCAGTCCGTCTGACTCCAAGGATCTTGAAAATATAAAGCAGGTTGAAAGGAGGGTCAGTGGGACCACCACCTAGGCTGCCTGGGATTGAACCTTTATTCCACTACTGATAAGCTGGGCATCCTTGGAGAAAGTGTTTAACATAACCGAACCTCTGCTCACTGTGGATGCAGTGGAGACGGTAGTCTCAAAATACTATCAGGAGGGACTCTCCTGTGGGCCAGTGGTTAAGAATCCGCCTTGAAATGCAGGGGACGTGGGTTCAATGCCTAGTTGGGGAACTAAGATCCCATACGCCGTGGAGCAACTGAGACCACGTGCCACAACTAGAGAGAGAGAGAGCCGCAACTAAAGAATCGATGCGCCACAAGCAAAGAGCTTTCATGACCCGGCAAAGATGCCATGTGCTGTATCTAAGACCTAACGCAGCCAAAGAAAGAAATAATTTATTTAAATGCTGTCAGGACTCAGTAATATATGCTAAGCACTTGAAACAGTGTTTGGCACACAGTAGGAATTCAATAAATGAGAAAGAAATAATTTATTTAAATGCTGTCAGGACTCAGTAATATATGCTAAGCACTTGAAACAGTGTTTGGCACATAGTAGGAATTCAATAAATGGCAGATATCTTTATCCACTGAACACCACTCTCTATTCCCTAATTATCTGCCACTGATAGAAATTTGTATGCATTTGGAAGCTGCAGCAGACTTAGGGAATAATCACCTATTGATGTGATTCATGAAAGTACCTGGGTAGAGGCAATATGATAGATTAGATTCTTTGAAACGTCTCGGATCAGAAGCAAAACAAAAAGCAAGTGAGGAGTTTCCAACGGCTGAGGGGTGCTAATTAACAACTCAATTAAAAAAGGCAAATTAAACTTTATGGTTCGTTATCCTCCACTGCTTGGTAAATTGTTTTGCTAGGCGAATGATTAAAAATGATCATTTCAGAAAACTGAAATAGCTTCCAAGGAACACAACTATTTTTCAGTATTATACAAAAGGTTTTGCTGCAAAATCAACTTACTTGATTAAAAGGAACGGTACTTCTCTGTGTATAGAAAGCCAGTGGTACCAATGTCGGGCTTGTGATGCATTAGGTATTTTTGGAGGCTGCGTATGAATTTTGAAGAGAAATGCTTGCTTGTGGATAAAACACATCTTCAGTTCCCTTTGTGGACTCTTTTTGGGCCCCATAAAGGTTTTTCTGGATGCCCAGAGTGTGTCATTTACATCAAATTAGTTCTGAGCTCTGCAGAAATGCATACAACTCAGGCATTCCTAAAAGTGGGTAGTTTCTAGGGAATCTAAAAGACGAACAAAAAATAGACATCCTGACGTCCCTGGTAGTCCAATGCTTAAGATTCAGGGTTCCCAATGCAGAGGGCACGGGTTCAATCCCTGGTGGAGGAACTAAGATCCCGCATGTCAAAGACCAAAAAAACAACAACAACAAAAAAAAAAAAAAGCAGGCATTCTAACAAAAGCATCAGCCCTCATCCCTGTAATTCTCCAAGCTTTTTTCCCCTCTGCAATTACATCAGTGGTTCTCAATCGTTTTTTTCCTACCCCAGAACTCCTGGGATGCACGACACAGTCCCACCAATAACTGGATTAGCTTACGGTGGTGCAGTGGTAAAGAATCTGCCTGCCAATGCAGGAGACGCAAGGGATGCAGGCTGGACTCCTGGGCTGGGAAGATTCCCTGGAGGAGGAAATGGCAGCCCATTCCAGCATCTTGCTTCGGAAATCTCATGGACAGAGGAGCCTTGTGGGTTACTGTCCATGGGGTCACAAAAGAGCTGGACATGACTTAGTGACTAAACAACAACAGTAACAACTTGCTTCCTCTGGCTTCTCTCTCAAAAAATAAAAAATCATGCAACGAAATGCATGACAGAGACCTCTTGGAAAGCAGCAGTCTCCACTGTCTTTATATTTATCTTTATGTCCTGCATTGATGTGCATATGTTTATATTCACATTTACAAAGATTCTTTCATTTATTTTATATGGCTCAAGGGAAAGAACAAACAGTCATGTGTCCTTCCTCCATGAACTAAGTCCATCCTCGAAAAGAGTTGGACACGACTGAGCAACTAAGCGTGCATGCGTGTGCACACACACACCCACACCCACACACACACACACCCCAACCCCCACCCTTACTGGAAACGACACACCTATACCATCTACATTTGTGATGTGCTTAGGGGTCTGTTTTTTCCAGTAAGTAACTTAACCCATACCAATGAGCACTATCTTTGTCAGTAACAAATAACCCTAAAAACTCAGTGGATTAACACAACAGATGCTAATTTCCTGATCACACAAGACAAGATCATTAATCCAAACTGCTTCATTTCATTCCTGGGGTAACTTTATCTCAATATGTGCCTCTATAGGGGGAGAATGAATGGAGAAGCCACACATTTCATTGAGCAAAATCAGTCACACAACCCACCCAACCAGAAGGGTGCTGGAAATACTGAGGCACAAACAGAATGTTTGTTGAGCATTAAAGTTTCTGTCCAAAGTAACCCCCATAATCATTTAATCCTAGTCACAAACCACCTATGGGGAAAAGTTTCCAGTGTGATAAGTTGTTTCCTTCTTCCTCGATTGGTACTCAAAAACCAGTAAAGAGCATCTGGCTCCTCTGTGAACTAAAGCCTGCTGAAGCCTCCGTGCGGCAAAACAAAATAACGATAATAAACAATATATGCTCTGAAAAACTAATTAAAAGAGCACCTCAAACCATCAAGAAGCCAGATCAGTTTTAAGTAAAGCTTCTTAAGGATCTTTATCCGTTAGACGTGCACAGAAAGCGTTCTGTGAGTTTTTCCCCATCCTGTCTTTTAACCTCTCAAACAGCCTCCTACCCAAAGCCAAACAGTGGCAGGAGACAGTGCCGCTGATGGCAGAACACACAAGACTCCCCACATTTATGGAAGATGATTACATAACTATGATGAGAATGAACTTTCCACACTTTCCACAGAAAGCTAATGGGGAAGAAATGGGCTTTTATAACTCTAGCAAGAGCAAATTAGTCCGTAAAATCACTTTATGACCAGACAGTACCTATGCATCCATACGGTGACTCTTGAAAGGATCTGCTCTCTACTTACTGCTTGCCCAATTCCTCCTGCTTTGGAGCCGTCTGGAGAGTGGGGATGGAATGATAGATTTCTGCCCTCAGCTGCTGTGGACAGGAATGCCCAAGGGTGGGTTTCACTGTAACAATTATTCTAGGACAGGAGTTAGCAAGCTTTTTTCTGAGAAGGGCCAGATAATAAATAGCTTAGGCTTTGCTAGCCATAGAGTTTCTGTCTGAACTCCTCAGCTTTTATTCCAGCTGCACAAGCAGACACAGACAGTATGCAGATAAATCATTATGGTTTTGCACCAATAACGTTTGACTTATAAAAACAGGTGATGGGCCACAGAGGGTCACGAGCTATAGTCTGCTGACCGCTGTTTTAGAGGGTTTTTTCAGGAAGTTTTTAAAAGAAACACTGCACATCGAGTGAAAGGCACAGATCTTTGGGTCACGTTTCTGAATTTTGATAACTGCATATACGATCTAGCCAACACTCTAATCAAGTGTGGGTCGTTCCATCACCCCAGTGCGGTACCCAGGCCTCTAAAGGCAATGACGGTTCTGAATTCTATCATCAATCGTCTTGCCAACTCTTGAACATCACATGTATGAAAACATACGGTACACACGCTTCAGTGTTTGGTCCCTACGTTCTTGCTAATGTAGTATTTGAGATTCACCCATATATCACTAGTCAGACTTTTTCACACTGCTGAGACTATGAATTAAACTGCATGAGCTTCACCATTTATTTATCCATTCCTCCACTGATGGACATTTGAATCGCTAGCTTTCAGTTTTGTCTCTTACAAATAAAGCTACAACAACCTTTACCATTGTACACTTGTGTGTGTGTGGGGGGGGTGTTGGATGCTTCTATTATCCTCAGGTAATTACTGAGGAGAGGAACTGCTGAGAAATAGACGTTGCACTGTGCAAATACCCACCATACAGATCCCAAAGCACTAGTGCCATGCACTCTCCCACAAGCGACAGATGAGTGTTCCTATTCCTCAACGCCCTCAGCAGCATTTGGTGTTTTCCTCCCGTTTCAGTCATTTACGTGGGTGTGAAGTGGTGTCTCAGTGTGATTGTTTTCAGTATGAATGTCCCTGATGACTGCAATCTCCAGCACTTCTTAGTATGCTCAGTGGACGCTTTTATAGCCCTTGATACGCAACGTACACGCAAGTCACTCTCCCACTTTCCTGGGCTGTCTCTCTACATACTCAGGATATAACCCCTCTGGCTCACTGCAGGGTTGACAATACACTCTCACTCCGTAGCCTGTCTTTGCATTTGCTTTATACGTTTGATAGGTTTTTAATTTTAATGAAACCTAGTTCATCTTTTTCTTTCTTCCATCATGAGTGTTTTTGTACACACCAAGACTGCAAAGATGTTCTCTTACAGCTTCTTCCAGAAAGTTTATCATTTTAAACATTTAGATTTGTGAACCATTCCCAGTGAACTTTTGTGAGGTATAAGTCAAGGTTCATTTTCTTCCACAGTAATATAAATTTCTGTGTGGCCTTATTCGAATGGAACTTGTAACGACTTACTTGATGAAAGTGAAAGAGGAGAGTGAAAATTTGGCTTAAAGTTCAACATTCAGAAAACTAACATCATGGCATCTGGTCCCATCACTTCATGGCAAAAAGATGGGGAAACAGTGAAAACAGTGGCTGACTTTATTTCTGAGGGCTCCAAAATCACTGCAGTTAGTAATTGCAGCCATGAAATTAAAAGATGCTCACTCCTTGGAAGGAAAGTTATGACCAACCTAGATAGTATATTAAAAAGCCCAGAGATATTACTTTGTCAACAAAGGTCCATCTAGTCAAGCCTATGGTTTTTCCAGTGGCCATGTATGGATGTGAGAGTTGGACTATAAAGAAAGCGGAGTACCAAGAAATTGATGCTTTTGAACTGTGGTGTTAGAGAAGATTCTTGAGAGTCCCTTGGACTGCAAGGAGATCCAACTAGTCCATCCTAAAGGAGATCAGTCCTGGGTGTTCATTGGAAGGACTGATGTTGAAGCTGAAACTCCAATACTTTGGCCACCTGATGCGGAGAGCTGACTCATTTGAAAAGACGCTGATGCTGGGAAGGATTGAGGGCAGGAGGAGAAGGGGACAACAGAGGATGAGACGGTTGGATGGCATCACCAACTCAATGGGCATGGGTTTGGGTGGACTCCAGGAGTTGGTGATGGACAGGGAGGCCTGGCATGCTGTGGATCATGGGGTCTCAAAGAGTTGAACACAACTGAGCAACTGAACTGAACTCATAGGTCATGGACATTCTGGGGTCACAACTGAATGTATGGGATGTCTGGCAACACCCGCCCCTCAAACCCTCATTAGATGGATCCCAGCCCTGCATAAGGTGGTCTCTGCTAAGTCTGGTGAGGTCCCTCCCCTCAACTGCACAGTCCAGCCCTTGGCCAAGGGCAGTAAATCCCCGTGAAGATGTATGAGTCCTCCCCTGCACATAAGCCTCTTTTCCGGTACCCTGTCCCCAAAATTCCACCTCAGAAGCCAAGAATTCCAATCTCTACCTCTTAGTTCAGCAGGATACTCCCCCACCCGGTGCCTCCCACCTGCACCGAAGCAGAAAAGTGCTCCCGGATGGACAGCCAGGGTTTTATGAGGCTCAGTACCTATGTTTCCCTTCTCTCCAGGACCACACTGCTTTTTGATGAATGCCTGCAAAGAACAGCCTCATATATCTTATTTGGTTTTATAGTTGTTTTCAATAGGAGGACAAGCCTGGGTGTCAGTTATAGCATGAGGACAGGATGCGGAAGTCTTTTCAGAGTAGGATAGTCCAACAGGGGGCTTTCCAGGTGGCTCAGGGGTAAAGAACCCACCTGCCAGTGTAGGAGATGCAAGAGACTCGGTTCAATCCCTCGGTCAGGAAGATCCCCTGGAGAAGAAAATGGCTATCCATGCCAGTATTCTTGCCTGGAAAATTCCATGGACAGAGGAGCCTGGTGGGCTACAGTCCATGGGGTTGCAAAGACTTGGACAAGCCTGAGCATACAGACAATCCAACAGAAACAGAATACAGGCCACATATCATTTAAAATTTTCTAACAGCCAGGTAAAAAATAAAAAGCAAAAATGAACAAGTGAAGTCTTAATGTATTGCACTTAACTGAACATATCCAAAGATGATCATTCAATTGAGTAGTCCATAAAGTGCTTGCTTCAGCAGCACATATACCAAAATTGAACAATCCATGTAAAAATTATTGAGATGGTTCACATTTTCCCACAGTCTTTAAAAGCCTGTATTTCACCCATACCACCAAAACTCAATTTGATCCAGCCACACTTCAAGTGTTCAGTAGCCACATGTGGCTAGTGGCTATTGTATTGACTGGCCGGCTCTAGAGTGTCCTTAAGCATAAAGTGAAGAAACACTGGACTTTAGGGGTTTTCAAACTGATTTGTAGCACCTCCAAGTATAGTGATCAATGCACGCTTCCCTTATCCGATTCTCTGAAGGAGAAAAATGC
Organism: Ovis aries; assembly: GCF_016772045.2. Lineage (NCBI taxonomy): Eukaryota > Metazoa > Chordata > Mammalia > Artiodactyla > Bovidae > Ovis > Ovis aries. Next base: position 5,598,847 of record NC_056077.1, on the reverse strand, counting down.
TCAGGCCAAAAATTTCCTTTATCTCACCAAAAATATAGGAGAAAAGATTTTTTAAGCTTTATAAATGCAAACCAAAGTAGCTGTTACAGAAGCAGTAACTTAATGTCACTCCACTGAGAATGTATTCACGTCCCATCTCTCCCTGAGTGTTAAACGTTTATTTAATGGTGTGACCTTTCCTGGGTCTTGATTTCCAAATCTATGATGTGAACAAAGCCATAAACTGTGCTGGCTAGGAGGCAGGGTGGCTTAAATTGACCGGGGAACAGAATTATTTGAAAAGGTCCTACATGAATCTTCTTTAGAGGCTTAACGCCACCTAATGTGGGATCCGTTTCCACAAGGTCAGCTTCATTTTCACTTTCGGAATTCTAAGCTCAGAGTTTCCGAGCTGCCTCCCACCACACACACATCACTTCTTTGGGGGCCCTGCACTACCTCAGAGTTTGGCATATAATGCTTCAAGGTTTCTTGAATTAAAAGGCCCAAATCAACAGACAGTCCTATACTTTCATCAAGGATCCCTGGAGCAGGTATTTGAATTAGGTGGAGCAGGAGAAAAGCAAGGTGGAAACAGGACTCTTAAAATTAGAAACAGAGAAAATACTCTACAATACAAAATATGTCTCTTCCACCCTTTTTACCCAAAGCACTGAATCCCAGCAAGCCTGCCTCTCTGAATGGTCTGTCCCTCCTACCATGCTGAACACCTTCCACAAACACGTCAGCTTGATGCCCATCACAAGATCTTTGTATGTGCTGTTCCCTTGGCTTGGAATTTTCTTCCCATCGCTGCTGGCAAAGTCTGTTCCTCTATTCTCCCCAAGATTCAGCAGAAGCATTATCTTTTCAGGGCATCTTCTCCATGGCCCATTCCTGACTGTCTTCCAAGTCATAACCGTGTTGATTACTTCCCTAGTGTTTATCCCAACAGGCCACTGGCGTCTGAGGTGTGTGCTTCCTTGTGGTCTCTTTCCCCATGAGAACGTAATTCCACAGGGGCTGGGGGAGAGAGGGCTCTCTGTGGTTTCGCCTCTGCTTCCAGTGTCCAGTCTCTACTAGACCCCTGATGCACACACATGTTGCCTATTGTGTGAATATTATGCCCTTGAACTTCAGCGTTCTCAGGCGAGGAGAGAAAGAACCCTGCTCTGCTCAAAACCAATGGACCACTCAGATCCCTGAACATATGTACTAAGTGATGGGAGGTAAATCAATGGTGAGCCTTCCTGGAAATGTTACAGGAAAGAGCAGATCCCATGTTGAACCCGTTCTTTTATTTTAACCTTTGCTTCCCATTGCTTTTGTTTACTAAAAGGATACTGTTCACACATAATGGCCTGCCTCGGGGAACCCTGCCCTCTGCCTGAATGCTAAATGAAAATGCCTTTGTTTGGGATCCTGTCCACCGGTGGAAGGCTACTGGAAGGAAGAAATTAACACATCCTCTTCCTGAGGCTGGCCATTCCAGGAGATATCTGTTTAAGACTAATGGCCTTTTCTCCTTTACCTCCTCACCTCCCCCATCTAAAAGAACCCTGCTAAGATGGTTATTTTGAGATATTAGTCTGCCATCTTCTTGGCCAACTGGCTTTTTTTAACAGAGTTGTATTCTTTGCCTCAACACCTTGTCTCTCTGTTAACTGGCCTGTCATGCAGGGAGTAGGGGCTTCCCAGGTGGCGCTAGTGGTAAAGAACTCACCTGCCAGTGCAGGAGACATAAAAGACTGGGTTTGATCGGGAAGATCCTCTGGAGGAGGGCATGGCAACCCAGTCCAGTATTCTTGCTTGGAGAATCCCATGGACAGAGGAGCCTGGCAGGCTCGCAGAGAGTTGGACATAGCTGAAGCAGCATAGCACACACACAGGCAGGAAGTAGAGTGGGCTTGAGCTTGGTCACTGGAAGGCACATGGTAACTTAGACTATGGGCCTGAAGTCAGACGGAAGAGGGACCTTGGCTTCACCACTCACTAGCTCTGTGAACTTGGACACATTGTTGACTATGTGTGTCTGTTTTCTCCTGAAACGGGATTAATGAAAATTTTTACTTGAAGGTGTGTGTGTGTGTGTGTGTGTGTGTGTGCACGCGCGCACACACACGTGTATGTTGTGCTCAGTTGCTCAGTCGTGTCGCACTCTTTATGACCCCAATAATATAGCCTGCCAGTCTCCTCTGCCCACGGGATTTTCCAGGCAAGAATTTTGGAGTGGGGAGTTGCCATTTCCTCCTCCTGGGGTCTTCCCCATCCAGGGATCAAACCTGCATCTTCTGAGTCTCTTGCATTGGCAGGCAAATTCTTCACCACTGTGCCACCTGGGAAGCTCCCTTGAAGGCACTGTCAAGATTAAACAAAATAATGGAGCAAGCACTGGGCCTGGCACATAAGAAAGGTTCATTCATTGTGAGGACACTATTAGCCATGAGGGTCTTTGAAAGACTGATCTTATGGCCCCAGCAGGAAGCTAACGGGGGATGCCAATGGCCTTACAGACTCAAGATCACCTTTGTTACATTTTCTGGCCCTCTCAAATAACACTTGGAAACTTTGAAGCCTGCCTCAACTATGGGTGAACTTCCCTTTCTTTCTGTAACTCTCCATAACATTTCAAATGGGGTGTTTAATTATTGGGGTTTGATTTCCTGACTGCAATAGAAATAGAAAATGCAAGTAAACACCATATTGGAAATCTGACTGTTCAATGAATCTCAGAATTCTTTTCTCATTTGTCACAGGCAAGGAAAAAAAAAAAAGGAATGAGTTAAAGTTGTTTATAAGACAATCAAACTAAGATCCTTGAGAAGCAATTATTTTGGAGGAACTTCCCCTTCCCCCATTCTTTATGGCTTTACCATTTTCATACTGAAAGGTGTTTAACTGGAAATCATTTTTTAAAGCAGCCATCTCATAATCCTCTATAAAATCTCTCCCCAGCAATAGCAGTAGGAAGGTTTGTACAACTCACAATATAATGGGGAAGAAAATCGCCTCCTAACCCTTTGCTACTGATCTGCAAGAATATCCTAGGGAGAGCCGGCTGCGAACGGTAATTGCATTACTCCATTCCCTGCGAATTCTGATCAACCAGAACCATCAATCCAGCTTAGAGACGGGGGTCTGCTGACTGTGACCAGCTCCACAGCCTTTTCACCTCAGATTTGGAAGCTGCAACGAGGCCTAAGCAGCTCTGGGTGCAGACTTCCCCGAGAATTGAATCCTTGGCCAATGAGAAACATTCTCCAGGTACCCGCCACTCACAGTTTTAACCACTAGAGGGGTTCCTGTTAGTAAAATATCCAGGGGGTCAATATGAATGGTGGGGCTTCCCAGGAGGTACCAGTGGTAAGAACTCCTGCCAGTGCAGGAGACATAGAGATGTGAATTTGATTCCTGGGTGAAGAGGACCCCCTGGAGGAGGAAATGGCAACCCACTCTAGAATTCTTTCCTGGAGAATCCCATGGATAGAGGAGCCTGGGGGTGGGGGATAGGTACAGTCCATAGGGTCGCAAGGAGTCGGACACGTCTGAATCGACTGTGCAAGCAAACCTAAATGATGCCGATTCCTGAAAGGCCCATCCACATGCCCAAAGCAGACAAATGACATACTCCCTCCTGACTCTGGAAAACACAAGGGTCCTCCTCAATGCTCACTGTAAGGTTCTTTCATCTTAATGCGGGAGACACGAGACCTCCATGAGGAGACCCCAGCTCTTCTCCACCACCAACCCCACCTCAGCTCTGTCTAGTAATTGTACTTTCAGATAATTGCATTTCCAGGACAAGTGTAATAATTGTAGGGAACGTGAGGGATTCAAGGGCTGATCAAGGAAAAGGTATGATCAGAACTTCCTTGGTGATTCAGTACTGAAGAATCCACCTTTCAACACAGGGGACATGGGTTTGGTCCCTGGTTGGGGAACTAAGATCCCACATGCTGCAGAGCAACTAAGCCCACACATCACAATTGGAGAAGTCTGAGCTGCAACAAAGACCCAGCACAGCACCCCATCCAAAAAAAATTCAATTATTTTTTCTAAAAATTGGAAAAGACATGACCGAGAGAGACAGTCACCCACAACAAGCTCTGCTGAGGGAGCAGGGGGTGGGCACCTGGGTAGAGGTGTACAAGCGGGGCCTGCTCCTCACAGCAGGGACCGCCCGTCTTAGTCTGGAGGGGCTGCCGTGACAAAGCCCCAAAGACTGGGCAGCTTAAGCAGAGACACCTTTCTCAGAGTTCTGGAGGCTGGACCTCCAGATCAAGGTGCCAGCAGATCTGGTTCCTGGTGGGAGACACCTGATGGTTCCTGGTGTCTTCCTGGCTCATAGACAGCTGTCTTCTGGAGGTCTGTTCAGGCAGCCTTTCCCTGGTGTGTGAGTGTGGGAACAGATAGGTCTCACATCTCTTCCTCTACTTACGAGGGCACTGATTCCATCACTGGGACCCCACCCTCATAACCTCTAAACTCTCTTTGCTTGGGGTCCACGTTCCACAAGCATCTCTTATCACTTTCTATATCCCTAACTTTATTTTCCCATTCAGAAACAGACACCTTTGAGTCAGATCTTCTTCCTTTTCCCTTCTATTGTTGTTTGGTCTCTAAGTCACGCCCAACCTCATCGAAACCTGATTCCCTTCTGGAAGACTCATCTCCAAATACCATTGCTTTGGGGTTAGGGTTTCCAACACAGGAATTTAGGAGGCCCACAAATATTCAGCCCAAATGCTTTCCAGAGGTTTACACAGAGAGGGCCAGGAAAGGAAACTCCAGGAAAGGGAGAAGAGAGAGGGCAGTCATGAAAAGGTGGTATCTCTCAGCAGCACAGCAGTGGGGTGCTGGACCCCAAACTCCAAAGCTGTAGTAATGTGGGCCCTTCTAACTACAAAGTCCTGTCTTACCAATGGGTGAGAGCTGCCTCCTGAGGTTTTGTGAGGCATGCAAAGCAGGCATGTTCCAAATGACTAAAATCTGCCTGTTGGGGCTATTTTTAAAGTAACTGGATACGTAAAAAATTGGATTTGGCAACCGTGGAATTTTGAGCTAACAGATCCCAGCCAGCAGTGAAGAAATAAACCACCGAGAGGCGGCCAAACCCAGGGGCACATAACAAGGATCCAATCCTGTTTTGAAGGCAGGAGAACAGACAGTGATCGACAGAAGTGACCCACTCCCTGACTCTGAACAAAGAGAGTCAGCAGCGGGGGCTGCAACTTCAGGTGCCCACAGGGCCCAGGCAGGTGCCCCACCACCTGTGTCAACAAGACAGACGGGGCCCCTTTAAGGAGAGATGGTTGACATGGGAGGATGTGGGGCCAATGTGGCCAGATCATCCAGGCTTTAAGAGACAGGGGTCCGCCTTCTATCTCTCATGCCAAGTCTCTAATGGGAAGAACGTCCCTGGTAAACGGAATAAAGTGGTAAAGGACTAAGGCCTATGCATGCTAAGTCACTTCAGTTGCATCCAACTCTTTGCAATGACATGGACTGTAGCCCACCAGGCTCCTCTGTGCATGGGATTTTCCAGGCAAGAATACTGGAGTGAACCACCATTCCCTTCCCCAGGGGATCTTCCTGACACAGGAATCAAACCCATGGATTCTTCACCACTGAGTCAGTGGTAAAGGGCTTCATTAAATAAAGGGCTCAGTGGTAAACGATTGCCTGCCAATGTCTTAGACTCGGGTTCAGTCACTGCGTTGGGGAAATTCCCTGGAGAAGGAAATGGCAACCCACTTCAGTATTCTTGCCTGGAAAATCCCATGGACTTAGGAGCCTGGCAGGCTACAATCCATGGGGTCACAAAAGAGCCAGACATGACTGAGCAACTAAACAACAACACTTCTTCTAGGAAAACACTGACAAATAATATGAATTTCAAATATACAGTGAGGCTCACACAGAACACAAAACTCTTCCCTGGCCACTTACAGCCTGCAGTAGCCAGTTTCAAACCTCTGTGTCTGACTCAAAAGGCAGATAACAAACACATCTTCCATATGGACACAAGTGGGCATCAGATGGAAAGTCAGCGCCAGCACCAACCAAGTAAGAGGCTAGATTCTCCTACGATTTTTCTCAGCTGCTTATTTTTAAATTTTCTTAATGTGGTGAAATATACATAAAATTTACCTTTTAACCATTTTAAAATCTACAATTTAGTGGCACTTAATGCTTTCATAATATGGTGCAATGGTCACCTCTCTCCTTTTCTAGAACTTTTTCATCCTCCCAAACAAAATCCTGTCCCCGTTAAATAAGAACTCGCCATTCCCTTCCTCCACCCACAGCCCCTGGCAAGCAAATTCTATTTTCTCTCTGAATATGACTACAAGGAAATGGCAACTCACTTCAGTATTCTTGCCTGGAAAATTCCATGAACAGAGGAGCCTGGTGGGCTACAATCCATGGGGTCACAAAGAGTTGGACGCTACTTAGTGACTAAACAACAAGGTATCACATATAAGTGGAATCATATGGCATTTATCTTTTTGTGCCTGGCTTCTTTCACTTAGCATCATGTTTTCAAGGTTCATCCATGTAATAGAAGATGTCAGATCTTCATCTTTTTATGACTGAATAATGCTCCAATGTACAGATGAACTGCATCTTCCTATCCATTTATTTATTTATCACTGGATATTCAGGCTGCCTCTACTTTTGGGCTATGGTACATAATGCTGCAATTAACACTGGCGTAAAAGTATCTGCTGCACTTTCTACTTTTTGTTTCCTTGTGGTAGATACACAGAAGCAGTAATTCTATCAGTAGCTTTTTGAGGAACTGCCTAAAATTTTACAGTTCCAAATTACCTCCCTAAGTTAAAGCAAAGATTTTTCCTATAGCGTGTTCCTAACTTTAATATTCTCTAGAGAGTAGCAGTGGTTTATATATTTCCAATATTTTTATGGGTAGCTGAAAAATAGTTTTTTCTCACTGTGTTATTTCAGTATTTTTAACTAATTTTCATCTATTTAACCCAAAGTCTATTGGGAGTAGCTTTGGCACTTTAATCGGAAAAATATATATATATTTTTTCTACACACACACACAGATCACATTCTGCAACCCTGCAGACCAAATGACAAAGGCCCCATGGTCTTCTCTTCCCATTAACTGGGAAGATAGAATTACTCTTCCCCCTTCAATGAGGGGGGAGCCAGTGAGCCCCTAGGGTGCTGACTCAGCACATCAGCCCTCTCCCCTCCCCACTGTCAGTCATTAATGGGAAAGGGGATACCTCAAGAAACACAGACTCAGCATAATGTAAGTGCGACAAATAGCCAGTGAAAGAAGGTGGCTTCAAGGCAGAGTATGTCTTCAGAGATGAACTCAAATGAGAAAATGATGAAAACAGCAAAGAAAGGCATTAAGGGATTCATAACATTCTTTGTTCATTCAAGAGCCCCTGGTGCATAGAAAATCCTTTAAAACTGTGTGTGTATGCATGCCTGTGTGTGTGCGCGTTTGATCGCCCTTGGACACCAGGCCCTCAGAGAAGTAATGAAGATACACAAATCATTAAGGAATCTTCCCCACTATCAGGGAGCTCACAGAGCAGAGGAAGCAGTCAAACAAGCAAAAGACATGAAAAAATAGCCCAGGCATTCGCTGAGCTCTAGCTCTGTCCCAGGCATTACTCAGGGGTTGCCTTATGTCATCCCACAGTCAACCTACAGAGACAGGAACTGTTAACAGGCTTCCCCAGGGGCTCAACAGTAAAGAATCTGCCTGCCAATGCAAAACCCACAGGAGCTGAGGGTTTAACCCCTGGGTCAGGAAGATCCCCTGGAGAAGGAAATGGCAAGCTACGCCAGTATTCTGGCCTGGAGGAGTCCCTGCACAGAGGAACCTGGTGGGCTATAGTCCATGGGGTCACAGAGAGTCAGACATGACTGAGCATGCACCCGCTGAAAGGACTCAGACTTCCAGTAACAACATGAACACTTCTGATCAGACCCTTGTTCCTAAACACTGTTAAACAAAAGGAACCAGAGTTCATTGAAGAAGGGAGTGATTCTGGGCGCACGTCAGAGAAAACAAAAGATGAGCCTGAAGCAACGTATGGTGCCACAAATTTAAGAAGTGCTCAAAAAGGGGAATATAATTTAAAGGGCATAAGAATCAAACAGAAGGAGCTCCTCAGAGCAAACCTGGAATACTGTGAGCAACAGAAATGATGACAAAATCAAATTATAACCTAACAGAAAAGAAATATTCTAGCCTTATTGTGTGTGTTATTATCACACACAATGATATAGATGTGAGAGTTGTACTATAAAGAAAGCTGAGTGCCAAAGAATTGGTGCTTTTGAACTGTGGTGTTGGAGAAGACTCTTGAGAGTCCCTTGGACTGCAAGGAGATCCAACCAGCTCATCCTAAAGGAGATCAGTCCTGGGTGTTCATTGGAAGGACTGATGTTGAAGCTGAAACTCCAATACTTTGGCCACCTGATGCGGAGAGCTGACTCATTTGAAAAGACCCTGATGCTGGGAAGGATTGAGGGCAGGAGGAGAAGGGGACGACAGAGGATGAGATGGTGGATGGCATCACTGACTCAATGGATATGAGTTTGGGTGGACTCTGGGAGTTGATGATAGATAGGGAGGCCTGGCGTGCCGCGGTTCATGGGGCCAAAGAGTCGGACACGACAGAGCGACTGAACTGAACTGAACAATGATATAAACAACTAAATAATAAAATAAATGGAGAAGAAAGGAAAACACCTCCTTATAGAAGAGCTCCAATTAATACGTGGAAAAGGGTTGACAGAAACAGACAATCACCGGTTTTACTACTAAAGTAATAAATTAGTGTGCTATTAAGCACAAAAGGAAAACAGTAAACTTTCAGGGAAGAAGCCTGGCAGATACCTTGTCAGCCAAGTGATGAAGGGAACTAGCGCCAGTAATTGGAGAAGGCAATGGCACCCACTCCAGTACTCTAGCCTGGAGAATCCTGCGGACAGAGGAGCCTGGTGGGCTGCCGTCTATGGGATCGCACAGAGTCGGACACTGTGACTCAGCAGCAGCAGCAGCAGCACCAGGAATAGGATACAAAGATCTCATGTGTCCTCCACCCTTAGAAGGACTCAGCACTTTGGGCATCCTTTCTAACCATAGGTAATTTCAGTCTAATCAGAGGCAAAGGGCAGACAACCCTAAATTGAGGGGTATTACATCAAAACATAAAAAAGACAACACTCTTCAGTAATGCCAAACCCATGCAAGATATAAACAAACAAACCTGAGAAGCTTCCACAGATTGGAGGAAACTAAGATGATATGCCGGGAGAAATATCAATAACCTCAGATATGCAGATGACACCACCCTTACGGCAGAAAGTGAAGAGGAGCTAAAAGCCTCCTGATGAAAGTGAAAGAGGAGAGCAGAAAAGTTGGCTTAAAGCTCAACATTCAGAAAACGAAGATCATGGCATCTGGTCCCAACACTTCATGGCAAATAGATGGGGAAACAGTGGAAACAGTGTCAGACTTTATTTTTGGGGGCTCCAAAATCACTGCAGATGGTGACTGCAGCCATGAACCATGGTGGATTCATGTCAATGTATGACAAAACCGATACAGTATTGTAAAGTAAAATAAAGTAAAAATAAAAATTTTAAAAAATAAAATGAAATAAAAGATGCTTACTCCTTGGAAGAAAAGTTATGACCAACCTAGATAGTATATTCAAAAGCAGAGACATTACTTTGCCAACTAAGGTCCGTCTAGTCAAGGCTATGGTTTTTCCAGTAGTCATGTATGGATGTGAGAGTTGGACTGTGAAGAAGGCTGAGTGCCAAAGAATTGATGCTTTTGAACTGTGGTGTTGGAGAAGACTCTTGAGGGTCCCTTGGACTGCAAGGAGATCCAACCAATCCATTCTGAAGGAGATCAACCCTGGGATTTCTTTGGAAGGAATAATGGTAAAGATGAAACTCCAGTACTTTGGCCACCTCATGAGAAGCGCTGACTCATTGGAAAAAACTCTGATGCTGGGAGGGATTGGGGGCAGGAGAAGAAGGGGACGACTGGCTGGATGGCATCACGGACTCGATGGACGTGAGTCTGAGTGAACTCCGGGAGATGGTGATGGACAGGGAGGCCTGGCATGCTGCGATTCATGGGGTCGCAAAGAGTCGGACACAACTGAGCGACTGAACTGAACTGAACTGAACTGAAGATGATATAACAATTAAATAAAATGTGGATAATAAATTGAATCCTAGGAGAGTACATGAGTTAAAGGACAAAAGTAAAAACTGGTTTTAAAAAAAATCCTAGGCTTAAGACTTCACCTTCCAAAGCAGGGGGTACGAGTTCTATCCCTGATCAGAAAGCTAAGATTCCACATGCCTCAGGGCCAAAAAGCACAAAAGGTAAAAACAGAAGCAATATTGTAACAAATTCAATAAAGACTTTAAAAATGGTCCACAGCCAAAAAAAAAAAAAAAAAAAGAATCCAATTGTAAAATGGCCTATGAGAGAAGAAATTTACTCACCATCAGGCCATCCTTTAAGGACACAAACATCTTTCTTTGTGCGTATCAGAGAAGCTGAAGGAAGGACAAAAAGCGATGAGTACATACCTATCCAGAGATTGACAATGAGGGAGAATGGTAAATCAAGACTTTCTCCCCGGGTGGCAGTAGTTTGAATACAGCCAAGCTTAGTCCTAACTGAAATCTCTTTGGCAGAAACCTGCTCTATTTAGAACAGCTGGATATCAACCCGAGGTTTTCAGATTCTCATAATAAAATGTCCTTATTATGCTGGTGGTGATGCAGTTTTCTCTGGGACAGGAGCAAAGGAGAATGGCCTGGTGGTGCCATAATAGATGTTAAGAGTAGCAGAGACTGTGGCCTGTCTGACTCCTTTGAATCAATTCAAGACAACAAACATTTCTAGAGTACACATTACATGCAAGGCACCACGTCCCTCCCATACTCCAAATGGGGGTGAAACCCAAGGTTCAGCTTCAATTTCTGCTTTCCTCCTTTCTCTTACCCTTACTGGGTCATTAGAACTGCTTTCCACTGTAAGTAACAGAAAACACGACTTCAGGGCTTCAATATCAATAAATCCGTAGGCAGGCAGATTCTGCCCTTGTTTTGTTGGCTAGACAATGTCAAGACTGTCTCCATGATGTTGCTGACCTCTTTATCGTGAATGCAAGAAGGATGGCACAGTACATGTCAGCAAGTGAATCCACACAAGAGCCAGGAAGATGGGCAAGGAAACAATCCCGGTGCTTCTGTCTTTTTTTTTTTTTTTTTCACAAATACGTAAGCGTCTCGAAACATTCTGCCTCCAGCACATTTCCTGTTGTCTCTGTGGCCGGGTTGGTCCTGAATCCTCACTCTCTGGTAATAGCATTAAAAAAATCACAAGCCAACCATGGCTTCAGGCTTCCCAGGTGGCTCAGGGGTTAAGAATCCGCCTGCCAATGCAGCAGATGCCAGTTCGATCCCTGGGTGAGGAAGATCCTCTGGAGAGGGAAATGGCACCCCACTCCAGCATTCTTGCCTGGAGAATCCCATGGACAGAGATGCCTGGAGGGCTGCAGTCCATGGGGTCGCACAGAGTCAGACACGACTGAGCCACTAAACCACAGCAACCAGGCTCCACGACGAGCACGCTCCCATCTGACCTTAAGTCTGGCCAAACAGTGAACGCGCTCTACTCAATGGATTGTTAGGGAAAGTGGAGTAAGCAGAAGCTTACGACGTGCTTTCACAGCTGGCCTTGCCCTCTTGTCCTTAGGTCCTTCACCATGAGAAGAACATAGCCCAGGAAGTCTCTAGCTCAAGGAAGACGAAAGACATCTCAGGAAGGTCTAGACTCAACATGCAGTTTGGAGCCTGCCACTCATCTGGACCAGTCAAATGGCACTTGTATCACTGTGGACCCACAGACCCATTAGCAGGAAATACATACTCATATGAGCCACTGTGTCTTAGCATCCTTTGTTACACAGCACTATGATGTTAAGAACTGACTGATACATTTTTCATTGGCTGGAATTGTGTCCCATGGCTTCTCCGAGCCCCAAAGGAGGTTAAAAAAGCAAGCAACAGAGACTAAAAGAACTGGTTGCAGAAAACTGTCAGCCACACTTTCTGATTCAAATGTTCATTCTACACAGATTTCCACCGCAGCAAACCCTGCTTTGGTCTCTCAGATACCAGCTGTATAGCCTCCAAACACCCACTAAGCATTCTGCTTTGCTCTGTGCTGCCTTCATCTCAAACTCTGAGCACATAAAACTGACTTCACTCCATCTCTCACCTCAAAACTTACTCCCCACATGAGCTGCTTAACACACATTTATTATGACAGTGATGAACACTCACCATCTCAAGGTTAACTCTGATTTCTTTATTTGAATCCACATTTGGGATAAACATTATAAATAGCATTTATTATATTCATTTATTGAGCACTTGTAAGATTTCAGGCAATGTCCTCAATGCTTTGCATGTGTTATCTCTTGTTATCCATACAGGATAAGATTGGGAAGCACATATAATTAATTCTCATCCTCACGATAATGAAGAATTCAAAGCTAAATTTTCACCAAGGAACTGTTGGCAGAATCAGAACACGCCACATGTGGAATTCAAAACCACTTCCTCTTTAAGCCCAGTATACTATGCGAACTATTTCATTGAATCCATACATTAACTCCCTATGTATCAAATCAGTTAATGGAAAATGAGAAATATTAAATTTTACCGATCCCTTAATAATCATGCCTTTAGCAAATGTCTCTCAATTTCAAACCACTTGCCCCCTGGGCCAGATATTTTATGTGCATTATTCCAATCAACTCATACTTTTACCCTCTTTTTTCAAATCACTAGAAGTTGAGAGATCAGATTACAGATTCTGTAATAATCACACTTCAGGTGTATGTCACTTAATTTTTAAGCCACTGCCAATAAACAGACAATTAAAAAGGCCTTCCTTTCTCATTTCCTCTCATCTTAAATCATTTTGTCCCCAAATTTAACTCAGTATAAGACTGCCTCCCTCATCACATTTTTCTCCTGCCCTGTCACCACCCATGTCTGATATTAGAAAGGTCCAACATTTTTAGGAGGAACATCATTCAAAGCCACGGTCATGAGGCTTTCCCTATACCTGCCCGGGGACAATCCTTATGAGGAGATACAATTACACACTTAACATCTTTCAAGAAATACACTGACAAGTTGGGTGGTAGCGGAGTGTAAAAGAACTTTTTCAGGAACTCCTTAATGCAAAACTTTTTGATGGTTTCATAGCCCGCTCTGCCTATCAGATCACAGTTTCCTATTCAAGGACCGCAAAGAAACAAATCAATTCCATTTTATCCCAAATCAGTTCTAGCAAGACTGGACTTTCGATTGAGCTTGGAGCAAGGACAGCTGTCCCACAGCTGGCCCAAGGCCTTTCAGCCATGGTTGGTGTGTACACCAGACTCATCAGTGAGGATTATGAACAGGATGCTGGTGTTGCTATCTCTATTAATGAGATGCCCTCAAGTTCTCCCCACCCATCTTTTTAGGGCACATTCCACTTCATAACTCTAGCATGGCTCCTGACCTTCATGTCCCAGCCCCATATAACCCACAAGAATCTCTTGTCTCCTTAGAACCCCAATAAACAGGCTGGGCAGTATTATGACTGATGAAACAGCAAAACTCATGCTACGTGTGTTTTCTCTTTGTCTTAGATTAGAATTTTGCAGACTCAGAACCATGGCATCTGACACCAGATAATTCTGGGTTGGGAGGGGTGGTCCAGCGCTCTGTACTATGTTGGGCAGTGTCTCCGACCTCTATCCACTAGATGTCAGCAGCACCACGCCCCTAGTTGTGACAACCAAGGATATCTCCGAATGCTGTCAAAGGTGGGCCCTCTTGGTGGGCAGAACTGCCCGCCTCCCTGCCTCCACTGGGAACCATCACTCTACACCACACAATTCTCAGGACTGAGATGACTCCCAACTCTTCTCGTTCATATCAGCAGCAGAGTGTCATTCATGGCAGAGGTACTCAGCGTTATGGGGGATTGATTTCACATTTTCATGGATCCATCTTAATTGGAGGGTTTTGTTTTTTGAAACAGCCCAGCAGGTAGTTGTTTTAAGCTGCCATTAAGTCCACACCATTTCCTAAATGACTGCTTAAAAATGCACACTGCTTAGGCATCAATTTGTTTGTGCAGGATACAGGATTCTGCTTCTCCTAATAGGATCATCTTCTGAAAAGGCAACCTTTTATTTTTAGTGCCTACCTAGGATTCCATGTTATTCTCTAGAAGTCATCAATTTCCAGGGAGGTTATTTATGAAGCTGCGGAGAATCGTGATGACGCTGCAAAGAAGTCACACTGACCTACACAGAATGAACCAGAACACCAGAGAGCTGCTAAGAATAATGGATGAAAAAATAACAGTAATAATAATAATAATGAAGAGAATAGAGGAAAAACATCAGTGAAAAATCTGTTCTGATCATCTGTTAAATACAACCTTCTATAAACAGCAGACATGCTTATAGATAAAATATTTATGCTTTTAAAAGATTTTGTTTTATAAAAAATCATGAGTTCATTTATTCCATGTGTGATATCAACATTAGCTTGAGAACATCAAAACTGTATTATTAGGAACCCAAGGTACACAAAAAAGTGATTGCTAAATATAAAGGGTAGAATCATATGACTTTGTCAGGCGAAAAGCTCTATATCTGAATCTGAATTTTTTTTTAATTTATATAAAAACCTGTTTGATGTAAAATTGAAGAAAAGAATGTAAGTTATCCCTAAGCCAACTTTTTAAACTAAAATGTTGTACAAAGATTCCAGTGGCATTTCAGCTGCCCTTAAATTTTAATAACACTGATAAAATATTCTACTATCCCCAGCCAAGTAATTTTTTATCTTTAATTGGTAAGCCCTCATTTATTATTTCTAAAGCATAAAAATTCTAATATCTAGGATTTATAACTTACCCAGGCAATCGTGGCTGCAAATGTATTTTTAAGTGCACTCAAAAATAGAGAAAGCAAAGGAACACTAGGGAAATTTAAGTTTGGACTACAATGAAAGAAGAAAAATTTTTTTACAACAAATATATCATCGACTAACTATATTATGCCTCATCAGTTAAAAAACATCCTTTGGCAACCCCTGGGGTGATAAGAAAGGCTTTTCGTGGAATAAGAAGATGAAATTAAGTTGGCAGAGAAGATTCAGGCCTTCCCAACATGGAATTAGCAGAGATCATTTCAAAACTGACAGAAGAGCAAAACCTGAACTATAGCGTGAAGATCCAGTGAAATATAAATATTATATATCGATCCACAGATGCTCAATACGTGCTTTTTGCTGCAGGCATTTTTATTCATAAAATAAGCTTTACTCAAATATTAAAGGAGAAAGGGGCAAGGAACTTGCAGAAAACAAAAAGCACCGTTCAGAAAATGCCCACACAGATGGTGACATACGGGCTTTGTGGACCGCCTGGTGAAACCGCCAGGACAAACCACATCCCTGTGAAAGGGGAAATCGAGTTTCATGTCTAACCTACTGTATTTAGCTGAATAATGGCCACCCAAAGCTTTCAGGTCCCTGTACACCATAAATGCTACTTTATATGGGAAAAAAAGGTCTTTGCAGATATGATTAAGGATCCTTAGACAGGGAGATATTATTCTGAGTTAGGGTCCTAAATCCAAAGACAAGTGTCCTTCAAAGAGAGAGGCCGAGGGCTATGTGGCAGATTCACAGAAGGCGGTCATGGGAAGGAGGCATAAACTGGAGGTGACTATAAGCTAACAGAGGTCAGCTGCCACCGGAAACTGGGAAACGCAAAGAGCGCCCCCTAGATGAAGCAGGTTCTGCCAGTTAGGCTGATTTGGGGAGCTGAATATCCTATCTGCTAGAACAGCAAGAGAATAAATTTCTATTGGATTAAGTCACCAAGTTTGTGATTGCTTGATGCAGCAGCGACAGGAACCTAACAAAGCCACCATATTCCGAGTCCTCCTTTCTACTTCATCTCAGACTTCACTAATGAGTGAGTGCAAGTTGCTCAGCCATGTCCGACTCTTTGTGACCCCATGGACCACACAGTCCAGAGAATTCTCCAGGCCAGAATACTGGAGTGGGTAGCCTTTCCCTTCTCCAGGGGATCTTCCCAACCCAGGGATCAAACCCAGGTCTCCGACATTACAGGCGGATTTTTTACCAGCTGAGACACAGGGAAGCCCAAGAAGACTGGAGTGGGTAGCCTATTCCTTCTCCATCGGATCTTCCCGACCCAGGAATCGAACCAGGGTCTCCTGCATTGCAGGTGGATTCTTTACCAAGTGAGCTATTGGGGAAGCCCTACTGAATACTACTACTAACAACCCAGGACAGCACACCGCTTCCTAGCAGGTGTTAGTGTTTACTCTCTGATAGCCCCTACTAGAACTTTAGTCCTCACACTGTCACCGTATTTCAGGTGTCAGGATGTCCACTGCCCGGAAGAAACTGGTCCTTTGTCACATGGCCATCAGATGGCAGACCTGTCACTAGAACTCAGAAAACTGGCTCCAGGGTACTCTCCCATAACCATTCTGTGACACGGCCCCCTGTACAGTTCTGTATCACAAAGAGCAACACCTTTGGTCTGCAAAAGGACAGATGTTGTATACTGCATTAAACTCATGGGCCATTCATACTATACTGTATTTTTAGACATTGAGAAATAACAGGGAGACTTCCCTGGTGGTAGAGTGGATAAGAGTCTGCCTGCCAATACAGGGGACATGGGTTAGATCCCTGATCCAGGAAGATCCCACATGCTACAGAGCAGCTAAGCCTGAACGTCGTGACTCCTGGGCCTGTGCGCCCTGGAGCCCAAACTCTGTAACCAGAGAAGCCACCACCACGAGAAGCCCACTTATCAAAACTAGAGAAAGCCTGCAGCCAGCAATGAAGACCCGGTACAGCCAAAGGTTTTTTAAATTTTAGAAAAAAGAGAATTTTTTTAAGTTGTTTTGGTCACTCTCTCCACTTGATTCTTTCTGATACATTAAATCTTTATATCATGAATGAGTCTATTAATTTCCACCATAATTCATAGAAAAATAGTACCTGTGTGTAACATTAAGAGCTGAAGTCTTTTTCAAGCCTATTCCTAACTGATAAGGCAAGTAAATCAATGTTTTAAGAGATAAATATTGCTAAAACTGACTGGAAGTCTACTGAAAGTGACACGCAGTCGTTCAGTCAAGCCCAGCTCTTTGCAACGCTATGGACGTAGGAGCCTGCCAGGCTCCTCTGTCCATGAGATTTCCCAGGCAAGAATACTGGAGTGGGTTGCCATGCCCTTCTCCAGGGGATTTTCCCAACCCAGGGACTTAAACCCAGGTCTCCTCCATTGCAGGCACACTCTTTACTGTCTGAGCCACCAGGGAAGCCCACACCTTGAACCAATTATTTTACTTTTGAAAGCTTTTCCAAAGGAAGTGGAGATGGGCTCAAAGATCTCTGTTCAAGAATGTTCACTGCAACTTTTAACAATTAAAAAAAAAACTAAAATAATATCACTCTATAACTGATGGAGAACAGTAAATACGATGGCACACCCCAATCTTGGGCTCCTGTGGACCATTCAGTTTACCTTCCTGAAGAATATTTAATGATGTGGAAGAAAATGTTCATCATAAAATGTCAAGTGATAACAGCAAGGCACAGTAATATATAGTTTGAGCCCAATTAAATAAATACATGAGTACTCACATATACACAGAAAAAATAAATACAAATGGAACCTACCAGAATGATGCTAGCAAGTATCCAAAACAGTAAGAGTTTTACAAGGGAATTTTTTTTTTTATTTTTTTTCTTTGTTCCTCCACAAGAATATATTATTTTACCAACAAAAGAAAGGCGCGCACACACAAAAAAAGATAAGGTTAGTGAAAATAATCATTGAAGTTTAGTAACATTTATCTGCCCATTTCTAAAAGAACTTAATTTTTTTGATTTGTCTTTGTTTTGCTTCTTACATCAGCATGCCAACAGTCCCTTCCCCAGGATGCTAGTTTAAAATAGGCTAGGATGGTATTACCTTCAATTCCATAAAAGTGAAATCTGTGGAAATTCTGATAAATAAACCTCTGACTTTTTTTTCCCCCTTCTGAGCTAAGAATATGTCACAGTTTGAATCATGGTATTTGTAAAAGGTGCCATGTACCTTCCAGCCACAGATGAATCATGCATTACAAATGGCTTATGTTTAAAACAAATGATCAGCTTAAACATCCCTGCCTGCCACCAGGTCTGAGCAGACACAGTATATATTTTCTCCATCATGTTAACTTAAGAATGGAGCTTGGTTCCAAATGGGCTTTGAGTAAGTAAGGTAAGACAGGTAAAAGGAATGAGGGGCTTTTCCATTTGACCCAAGCAAAACCACCATCTTCTTCTTGGTTTCTGGATTTCTTCCCTCAGCAGATAAAATGGAAAGGGGAGTCGTTTAGGCAGCAGAAACTTGAGGCCTATTTGCCTAATGGGAAACGATGGTAACAATCTACTGTCCAATATACAGTTTTTTTGCATCTGATTCCTTTCACACAGCAGAATGTGTGCATCACGTGTTTTGAGGTCCAAAAGCTGAGCTTTTGGCATCGCACCGAGGGTGGAGAGGGTGAAGAGGAACCATCCAGGTTTAAAAGGAATGGTTCTCCCAATTTAGGACCCAGCAGAGAAGGGAGAGGCAGTAAGGAGGTCTGGGATTCCTATCTCTTTAAGAATTTTCCACAGTTTGTTGTGATCCACACAGTCAAAGGCTTTCCTGTAGTTAATGAAGTGGAAGTAGATGTTTTCCTGGAATTCCCTTGCTTTTTCTATGATCCAGTGGATGTTGGCAATTTGATCTCTGGTCCTTCTGCCTTTTCTAAAGCCAGTTTGTATATCTGGAAGTTCTCAGTTCACATACTGTTGAAGCCTAGCTTGAGGGATTTTGGGCATTATCTTACAGTGTGCGAAATGAGCCCAATGGTAGTTTGAACAACCTTTGGCGTTGTCTTTCTTTGGGATTGAAGTGGAAAGTGACCTTTTCCAGAAAGGGGGAAGTTCACTTACAAATGAAAACACTGGGGCAGTGTGCCCAACCTGGCGTCCTATAGTAAGATGCTCTCCCCTCCATCTTCAGTCAGAAGAGGGAACCGAGCCCCAAAGGACGGGAGTAACTCAAGGCCACCACATGGGTAACGGGCAGAAACAGGATGCAACCCAGAGGCTTCAGCCCTCAGGTCTCCACTCTTGGGCCGTAGGACTTGGGTTCACCCGGCACCTTCTACCACCCACAGAGTGCTCGCTCCCACATTTGTGACACGATTCTTGGCCTGGTGAGGACCACAATGTCCCTTTCCTCCTAAACTAGCAGCCAATCAACTTCACCCCCCTCCCCGGTTCAATATCCTTCATCGCCCAACAAAGGCCAGCACACCCTGATTGCTTATAACAACAGTGACTAAGAACCAGGGTCTCCAAGTCCCTGAACACACTAAGATGCTTACACAGAAAGACCTCTCGTTACTTCCTCCTAAAAGAATAAATGACCACAAGTCACTTCCAAAGTCAGCTCAGAACACAAGACTCGAAAGGACGGACCTAGTCTAGGCAGCAACCCAAGTCCGTGTCCCTGACGCACAGTGAAACTGAAACATCTGAATTTA
This sequence comes from Ovis aries, assembly GCF_016772045.2. Taxonomy (NCBI): domain Eukaryota; kingdom Metazoa; phylum Chordata; class Mammalia; order Artiodactyla; family Bovidae; genus Ovis; species Ovis aries. The sequence goes on along the minus strand of NC_056077.1, from coordinate 5,579,126 downwards.
GAGCTGAGAAAGGTTTACTGCGGGGCCATGCAAGGAGAAGGGCGGCTCGTGCCCTAAACAGCCTTGAGCTCCCTGAAGGGTTTCCACAAAGCACTTTTAAAACCCAGGTGAGGAAGGTAGGGGTGGTCCCAGGGTCTGTGATCACCTTATGCATGGTTCACTGATGGTGAGATACCAGGATGGTGTCACTGGGGTTAACGTTATCAGGCCTTAGGCTCCTGGAGGCCTGGGGCTCTGTGCTCAGGTTCAGCAAGACGTTAACAACTTCCATGGGGTTGGGGGACGGGGTTCACGTCTGTAAAACAGCTGGGGAAATGTGCCTCAAATACTGGTACCTAGGCACTTCAGAAAGGAGCTAAAGCAGAGGATGTGGGGGAAGACCTGTCCCCAGAAAGGCCCCACAGGGTCCTGCTTGGTTACATAGGAACTGGGATACCCTCTAAGATGAAAGGGGGAGAAGGGGGCAACAGAGGATGAGACGGTTGGATGGCATCAGCGACTCAATGGACATGAGTTTGGGCAAGCTCTGGGAGACAGTGAAGGACGGGGAAGCCTGGCGCACTGCGGTCCATGGGGCCGCAAAGAATAGGACGTGACTGAGCGACTGAACACCACTCCCAAGCCTTCCACACACCCTTTCCTACCTAAAGAGGGCTCCTAGATCCTAAATGATGCTAACTTACACCCCCTGCCTATACAGATGAAGATTCACACATGTTTTCCTATTGACCATGAGGATAAATGAGGAAAAGAGAAAGGAACTCCTTTCCTATGGAAGTGAAAGACAAGATTTGTTTTGAATGGTCCCTTAAATTAGGGCAAACTCTTTGAGAAAAAGGAAGGAGGCACCACATTGGGTTAGAGTTTGCCTTGTTTTTATGTGTTGTCTGGCTCTGTTCTTGTTATTTTCATTTTTGAGGTGAAACGTACATGACATAAAATTAACTATATTAAAGTTAACAAGTCGGTGAGGCTCAGTACATTCACAACATTGAGCAGTCCTTATTAACTCTGTGCGTGAGTGCTGTCCCTTCAGCCGTGTCCAACTCTATTCTTTACCACTCATACCACCTGGGAAGTCCCCACCCCTCACCTCCCCCTAGTTCCAAACATGGTCAGCACCCCAAAAGGAAACCACAAACCCTGTAGGGAGTCCCACCCCGTTTCCCCCTCTACCAGACCTTGGCAACCACTGATCTGCATTTGCCTGTATGGATTTATCTATTCTGGATGTTTCATATCAATGGAATCATACCCTGAAGTTGACTAGGTTGATTAGGTTGGCCAAGAAGTTCAGGATTTTTCATAACATCTTATGGAAAAATCTGATGAATATTTTGGATAACCCGATACTTAAAACAACTGCGGGGGCACTCAGAACTAACCCTTCCATGCCTACGCAGGTCACAGAACCAAACAAGATGCCAGTGGTACTGAAGTTAGGGTTCCCATAGCCCATTCGCAGATACCATCATGGAATCATCTATAGTCCAGTGAACAGCAAGCCAAAAAGCAGACCAACCCTACAGTTCAACTCAAAACAAACGAAAACTGGTGGACCCCCTGAACACTGACGATGGCCGATTTCCATTTTGACTCAAACCAACGGATTTTTCCATTCTTCCAGATGAGTGCTGGCTAATGAGAAAAGCCAAATGGGTTAAACCAAATTTTCTTTTTTGTAAATTCTGAAATATACCGCCCACCAGAGTCATACAACGCGACAGACTCTCAGCCAGATGGAGAAACATTCTCTGCCTAGGGAAGAACCAGGAACCCGCCTACCCAGTCCATCCTCTGTTGATTTAAATCATGTCCCGGGAGAACCACAGAATGTGGCTTAGAGAATGCAGTCCAACCACCCCCTTCCCCCCGCCCCACACCACATCCCTCCTGTTTACCACGTATCTGGGAAGAGGGCTATTAGTACTCCTGGAAGCTCCTCCACCTCCTCTACTTAGGAATTTTCCAGGAAATGTTTGCATGAGAATCACCTAAGTGAGTGAAATGGGTGCTTGGACTCCAGCCCTGATTCTGGTCTCCAGGACTGAGTTGGTATCTGAGGACCTATATCTGCAGTTGAGTGTCTAAAGGATTGACTCGCCAGTGGAACCAGATGCCGGCGCTCTCTCGAAGGTGTGCAGAGACAGAGAACAGGGAGGACCCGGACCGCCTCCGGCAACAGAAACACCAGACTCGAGCAGCTCTTCTGCTGGGTGGATGTTTCTATAGTTAATTGCTCTTGACTCAGAATCATCCCAGAGTTCAAGTTACAAGGAGCTCAAAAGGTGCTCCGTGCTAACCTTGAACCAGTGTCTCCTGTGGGTGGGGTTAGAGAGACAAAGCTAATTTGGGAGGCCGTGCAAGTGGGCATGGACAAAAGGGGCAAGGGGAGGCTTCGTGGGCTTGGGGGCTTGCAGGTTCAGGGGAGAGAGGGCCGTAGGGCTCGGAGGCGGGTGGCCGCATTTCTATTCCTGGTTCATTCGAGAGGTGCACCACGTGACCTTGGGCCTGTCACACTTCCCCAGCACCGCGGCCTCTCCATCTGTGAAATAAAGGCACCAGTGTCCCTCACACAGGCCCTCCCGGGGCGAAGAAGATTAATGAGGTGAGGTTCACAAAGTGTGTAGAATGCCAGGCAACGACCAAGGGCAGCAAGGGCACAGAGTAACTGGTGGCCAGCACCCCCGCCCCTCCCCGCCACATGCACACACAGACACACCTCTCTTGCCTTTGAAAAATGGCACAAACTCTCTCTGATCCCAGTAAGGTCTGCAGACAAGCAGCAGGTGCAGCACCACCTGGGAGCTTGTCAGAAACGCAGAGTCTGGGCTTCCCTGGTGGGCCAGCGGCTAAGACTCCGTGCTCCCAGGGCAGGGGGCTGGGTTCCATCCCCAGCTGGGGAACTGGATCCCACAGGGCACAACTAAGGCCTGGCACAGCCAAATAAATAATAAACATTTTTTTTTAAAAAAAGAAAGGGATGTAGAGTCTTTGGCTCATTCAGATCTGTTGAATCAGATGCATGGGGGTGGGGTCCATCACCCATGTGGTTATTCCCTCCAGGGGAAGAGAGAGTTTGCTAAAGTTCCTAGCAATGTCAATCGGCAAGGCAGCCATGAGCAAGCTGGGTAAGTCCCAAATTTCCAAGCTCACATTCCAGTGCTGGATGAGGGGACAGAAAATAATAAAAAAGAATTTTGGAGAGTGCTAAGTTCAACGGAGAACAGAGCTCAAAGAGATGGTGGCAGGCATCACAGACTCAATGGACATGAATTTGAGCAAACTCTGGGAGACAGTGGAGGGCAGAGGAGCCTGGCGTGATGCAGCCCATGGGATTGCAAAGAGTCAAACACGACTTAGTGACTCAACAACAACAAGAGGGCTTCCCTGATGCCTTAGTGGCAGGGAATACCCTACCAGTGCAGGAGACACCAGTTCAATCCCTGGTCCAGGAAGATCCCACATGCTGCGGGGCAGCTAAGCACACGTGCAACAACTGTTGAGCCTGGGCTCTAGAGCCCCACAAGCCGCAACGATGGAAGCCCGTGAGCTGCAACGGCTAAGCACATGTGCGACAACCGTCCAGAGTGGGCTCGAGAGCCCCGTGAGCCGCAACAAGAGAAGCCTCGACAGTGAGGAGCCAGGGCACCACACCTACAGAGAACTGGCCCTGCTCGCTGCAACTACAGAAAAGCCCGAGCAGCAGTGAAGACCCAGCACAGCCAAAAATAAAATAAATATTTAAAAAATACAGCAACAGCAACATAGTGGTTAGGTCTGTGGACCCCAGACTCACGCGTCCTAGGTGCAGACCCCCACTAGGCCACTTACTAAGTACTTGGGAGAAGTGACCCTCCCACTGGCTCATTTTTCTCATCTGCAAAATGGAGATGATGAAAGCTCTCTCTATGGACCAGAGCTTGTCATCTAGAGAGCTTGTTAAAACTCCAGGTGGCTGGGTACCCCACCCCCCACCAGAGATTCCTGATCTCCTAGGTCTGAGTAGGACCCGAGGATTTTTACCTTTAATGAAGTCCCCCAAGTGGAGCCACATTCCTCTAGAGGAAGGCTTCTAAAAATTAATGCCCATTCACGTCACCTGGAGGCCGCAGGGAACTGGCAGTGCTGGTTCAGGAGGTCTGGGGAGGGGCCTGGGTCTCTGCGCTCCTAACTCTTTCCCAGGTAGGGCTACTGGAGCTGGCCCATTGCCCATGCTTGGAGGAGTGAGGTTAATGTACCCAACACATCGAAGATGATCAAATATATTATGTTACAGTATTTCTTTATAGCTCATATAACATCCTCTATTTTATAGTGATGGTGATGGTAAACAGCCAGCCAAGGGTTAGGGTTTGAAACATCCTTATTCGATTAATTATAAACTCGATGGCACTGCATCAGAGCATAGGGGAAGGTTATGTTGGTCCATGGACTCCAAAAGCTTGATCTTAAGGACCCAGAATTTCCTCAAAGGCCATCAGAGGGGTAGATAATTCACAAAATGGCTAGCATCTACAATCCCAAAACCTGTGATGACATATTAATCAACTACAGGGAAGGTTCTGCAGAGGATATGAAAGGAAAGAACAGTCCTAAAAGAGATTTTAAAAAAATGTTATAGTGGCCACATAAAACATCCAAGAAAACATTTTAGAACAAATACAATGGAGTTCACATGGTCCTGGTCTTCCCAGGTGGCTCAGCGGTAAAGAACCCACCTGTCAACGCGGAAGACGCAGGAGACGTGGGTTCAATTCTTGAGTTGGGAAGCTTCCCTGGAGGAGGAAACGGCAAATCACTCCAGTATTCCTGCCTGGAGAATCCCATGGGCAGAGAAGCCTGCTGGGCTGTAGCATGGGGCAGGGCAAAAATGCATTTGGGGGGCAATTTTCAGAAGGATTTATCTATGTGTTTTTGTTTGTTTCATTCTATTCTTTCCTTTTCTCCTCCTTTCAATGGGATAGAATTTTTCTCCTCCACACCATGGAACAATTAAGCAGAACAATGCCCCTCTCCTGGGATTTTATTCCACCAGGTTATAAATAACTTCAGCAAAATAACTAAGAGCATATATAAAAGCAATGACAAGGTCGTTTACCATGAACAAGCCACGTTCTGTTTCCATGGCAACATGGCGGCAAAAGCAAATGACATCTGATGATGTTTCCATAATCTGCTCCCCAAAGTCTCACACCCTAAAAGGGTCCGCTCAGGGTCAGGTCAGGCTTCTTCAAAACTCCTCTGCCAAATAGGGGTGGGTGACTAGGATCTGGCACCCAAGCTCAAAGGCAAAGAACTCGAGACGAGACTTCTCTTGGAGCCGGGCAAAGGGGGAGGTTAAGAAAGAAAGCAAATCTCTCTAATTGTGGACACACTTTCCTGTGCATCGCCATGAAAACCAGAGAGTGTCTGGGACAATTCCAAACTCTGGCAGGTCATTAGTCTGCCCCTCTGCCTCACTCAGCCTTGGACTTGCTTTGCTATCTTGCCTTCCTTTCTCTCAGTTTCAGAACAGAAGCTCAGAGCAAGACTAATCAGAGGTGCTGGCTGGTTACCAAGCTCCTCGCAAAGGCAGAGACTTTATCAGGTACAAGCTCGTTAGAGGTGTCTGCCTTCCAGAATGAATGGCAGACAGAAGTGCTTCCACTCGCTTCCGATTCTGCAAGCCCTTCTCCCTGGTACGCAAGAAGCCAGGAAGCAAGACAAAAAGGGTGAACACACGCTGGTAGCTGTCTAAACGGCAAAGGTCCAATCTGTTCCATATAAAGCACTCGGACAATCTGTGGGAACAGTGAGGTGGTGGAGTTTCTCGACATCAGTCTTAGAAATGGCAGAGGTGTTCTAAACACTTAGACAGCTATGAAGGACTAGGGACTTCTTTAGCGGTCCAGTGGTTAAGACTCCACATTTCCAATGTCGGGGGTGGGGGGGCAGGTTCAATCCCTGGTAAGGGAACTAAGATACCATATACTGCTTGGTATGGTCAAAAAATAAAGAACAAAAATAAATACAAATTTTAAAAGAAATCTATGAAGGATTTACCATCTTGAGTTCATGAGTTTGTGTGTTTGCTTTAAAAAAATTATCTAAAATGTTTCACTTTGAGAGGAATCCAAATCTGCTCAAGATTATTTAAATCTAATGAGAATTTATTTCTGTGACTAACCTCTGTAGTGATGAGGACAATGATATTTAATAATGATGGATGGAAAGAGAGGTAGCTGAATGGATGGATGGAGGGATGGACAGAGACCTCAGTCATTAAACCTCAATAAACCTGATTTCTGTTACTAACCCCCAATAAAAATAAGGATAATGGTATCTACTAGAGATGAATGAGAGGATGGTAAGGAAGGGTTAATGGAAGCAAGGGGGGATGTATGGATAGATAGCTAGATGGATGGACGGACGGATAGATGGATAGATGGATAGATGGATGGATGGATACACAGATATCCAGGCAGGCTTTTACCACGTGCCAAAAGGTCTACTGAGTGTTTTGCTCACAACAACATGATGAGGTTGATATTATCATCATTTCCAATTTGCAGATGAGGAATCTTCATGATCTTAAACACTAAAGAAGTTGAGGCTGAAGCTGAAACTAGAAGGAGCTTGCCTCCAAGCTCTTAGCTGTGACCTACCTGCTTCAAAAGTCGCCTTTTCATTTATCCTAAAATAAATCCTTCCAAACTTCCAGTGGAATGCCTGCCATGGTGGGTATTCGAGCATCTGGCGTGCAGGTCAGTTTCTCCCTTGGTGACTTTTTAATCTGATTCATTCTGCCTTTCTCTGTAAGTCCAAGAGTTTCAGGTTTTACATAGAAACTGTTGCCTCCTTGCCTAAGTGTTTCCTCAGTATCAGGAAAAAATCACCTGGGGTTATAAGAAGCCAAACGGATGGTGGACCTCTTAAAAATCAACTCCCTGACAACCTCTCTTCCTTTGGATGGTGACTCAAGGAATGAGGAAAAAAAAAGATGCTACCAAATGAACATGTCTGCTCCCCAACAAAGTTAGATATGTCATCGGGACAAAGCTCAGATCAAAACCTAACATCCATTTCATAGCAGATTTGCTAGGCACATATTAGGCCTTTTTCAATGGCAACATGGGGGTGAGTAACTTGGAGGATGACTAATTTAGAAAGCAAATTAAAAAACCCTCTGCAGAACACAAATGACCTAAGAGGTGAGGGAGACCTCACCTCTGATCATTAACTTTCATCCAAAGTTCACCTCTTATCACTGGCTGATTTTGAAGCCAAAGACACTGGGGGCCAAATCCCTGTTCTGACCCCTCCAGAGCTGTGGAGGCTGAAATAACCTTTGAAGCTACTTCCACAGTAGAAGAGAGGAGATGACAATGTATGCTCTACAGAACAATGGCCTCCTAAAGACGACCCAGGCTTCTCGGGTGGTTCTAGTGGTAGAGAACCCGCCTGCCAATGCAGGAGACGCGACAGATGCAGGGCTAGATCCCAGGGTCAGAAAGATCCCCTAGAGAAGGAAATAAAAACCCGCCTCAGTATTCTTGCCTGAGAAATCCCAAGGACAGAGGATCCTGGCAGACTACAGTCCACGGGGTCATAAAGAGTCAAACGCAACTGAGCGACTGAGCACACAGCACAGAAAGACGACCCTGTCCTAACCTCCCAAGCCTGTGAATATGCTGCCTTCTCAGGAAGACGGAGAATCAAGGTAGTAGATGGAAGGAAGGCTGTTAATCAGCTGACCTTAGGATGGGGAGAGGATAGCCTGGATTACCCAGTGCAGTCACAAGGGTCCTTCCACGTGGGAGAGGGAGACGGAAGAGTCAGTGTCAGATACGACGTGAGAAGAACTCAAACCATCACCGCTGGCTTTGTAAGGACCCTGAACCCTAGGAGCACAGGCAGCCTCCAAGACCTGAAAAAGGCAAGGAAATGGACCAGCCCTGATGCCTCCTGTTGGGGTGCAGCCCCGCCCACCCCTTGACTTTAGACAGGGAGACCCACTCAGGGCTGAAGACCTCCAGAACTGTAATTTAACAAATCTGCTTCCTTTCAGGCCACTACAGTGGTAATTTGTTAGCACAGCAATAGGAAACTAATTCCCAATCTACGCCTTTGTAAATTCTTAAGAGGATTAAATGAGCTGTTATGGAAAGCTGATGGTGCCTTAGGAAGGCCTCAACAAGATGGCTCTCCTCCATTTCTGTAAACTGCCAGAACTGAAGTTGGCAAGGCTGCCACTTACCTCACCAGTGGCTTTATCCGCTCCAACATCCACATCCCCAAGTGCCTCATGCCCCCAGTCCTCAAGGGACCATCAATTAAATTCTGAGCTGATGAGGCTACTCAAGTCTCTCCCAGAAATATTGGCTTTCAAAAGACAAATTTGTGGAGTCACTCTGCTTCAAAATCTTTGAAGTCGTTCAAGGTCTCCAGCGGATTCCAGTCCAGGATTCACAATGCCTTTCAGCACCTGCTCTCTTCCAATTTCTACACCCTCAGTTCTTGCATGACCCCCAGGGACCCTCCATTTAGGTGCTGACCAGCTACCTGAGTCAATGTTTCTTGATTAAACCTCTTAAGCGTCTGGGCCTTTGCACTTGTCCTTCCCTCAAACCAGATTGGATGCTTCTACGGGACATCTGTTCATCTATCCGTGTCCAAGCTGTCCTCAGGGCTCAGTGTGACCACCCCGAGGAGCTCCCCTGAACACTGGGCTACTCGAGTAAATTAGGACCCACTTCCTCTGTTCTCTAAGTGTAGAATCCACGCCTCAGCTTCAGCAATTTCTCACACCATGGTACAACTGGTCACCTGGTCGTCTCTTCCAATTTGTCCTAAATACCAATGTCTTTTTTTGGGATCATGGAGCCATTTAAGGATCTGAAGACTCAGACCCCATTTTCAGGGGTCTACATGCATAAAGATTTTATATTTAACACACATATATATGTTTATATATATTTACACATGTTTTATATATATATGTATATATATTATATAACATAGTTCACAAGCTGGAATCAAGATTGCCAGGAGAAATAACAACCTCAGATAAGGAGATGACATCCTTAAGGCACAAAGTTAAGAGGAACTAAAGAGCCTCTTGATGACGGTGAAAGAGGAGAGTGAAAAAGCTGGTGTAAAACTCAACATGCAAAAAACTACGATCATGGCATCTGGTCCCATCACTTTATGGCAAATAGAAGGGGAAAGAGTGGAAGCAGTGACAGATTTTATTTTCTCAGGCTCCACTATCACTGTGGACAGTGACTGAAGTCAGGAAATTAAAAGACACCTTACTCCTTGGAAGGAAAGCTATGACAAATCCAGATAGCATACTAAAAAGCAGAGATATTAATTTGCCAACAAAGGTCCATATAGTCAAAGCTATGGTTTCTCCAGTAGTCATGTGCAGATGTGAGAGCTGGACCATAAAGAAAGCTGAGTGTCAACAAACTGATGCTTTAGAATTGTGATGCTGGAGAAGACTCCTGAGAGTCCCTTGGACTGCAAGGAGATCCAACCAGTCAATTCTAAAGGAAATCAACCCTGAATATTAACTGAGAGGACTGATGTTGGAGCTGAAGCTCCAGTACTTTTGCCACCTGATGTGAAGACCCAACTCACTGGAAAAGACCCTGATGCTGGGAAAGATTGAGGGCAGGAGGAGAAGCGGGTGACAGAGGATGAGATGGTTGGATGGCATCACCGACTCAATGGACATGAGTTTGAGCAAACCCCAGGAAATACTGAAGGACAGGAAAGTCTGGCCTGCTGAAGTCTATGGGGATTCACAGAGTCAGACACGACTTAGGGACTGAACAACAACAAGAATATAGTTCACAGGGGCTTCTCAGGTGGAAAAGAATCCACCTGTCTATGCAGGAGAATTCAGAAGACGTGGGTTCGATTGCTGGGTCAGGAAGATCCCCGGAGTAGGAAATGGCAACCCACTCCAGTATTCTTGCCTGGGAAATCCCAGGGACAGAGGTGCCTGGTGGGCTACAGTCCATGGCGTTGCAAAGAGTCGGACACAACAGAGTGACTGAGCAGGTACTCACAGTTCACAAATAATTTCAAGGAGCCTTGAACTTCAGCAAAAAGAATCCAGCATTTAAATGTGAGTGCTTTCAGCAAAAGAATTCACCTTAGTTCATGTCTTTGTCCCAGTACATAACTCACAGCCCAGCGCAGAATTGGTACTCAATCAATACTGGGTGGTTGGATATTTGGATAGATAGATGTATGGATGGTTGGATGGTGGCTAGGAAGGTGGATGACTAATATGTATGTTTATAAATCATTGGAAAGACTCATCCAGAGACTTTTTCCTAATAACAGACAAATGAAGATTACGAAACCACATCAGAGTACAAGATGAATCATACTTCTTGGGCTAATCCCATTTGTGTGACCAAAAGGCATCTGTGAAAAATACCCTTATTGACCACATGTTCCATATTGCTTGGTAGCTTCAGAAATGTTCCTGAGAAAAACAGACATGCCCCATCTGATGCAACCGGGATGAAAATGGGAAAACGGAAACAAAAAGCATTAACTAGGAGATACATTTTCTGAGAGAATTAATCAAAGGATTAGGTTCCATGACCCTTGTTACAGATGAAAAAGTGAAAGTGTTAGTCACTCAGTCCTGTCCAGCTCTTTGTGACCCCATGGATGGTAGCCCATCAGGCGCCTCTGTCCATGGAATTCTCCAGGCAAGAATACTAGAGTGGGTAGCCATTCCGTTTTCCAGGTGATCTTCCCAAACTAGGGATTGAACTCTGGTCTCCCGTACTGCAGGCAGATTCTCTACCATCTGAGCCACCAAGGAAGCCTTTGCTTCCTTGAACTAAGGAAGAATGTGAGGTTGAATCAAGAAGAATGTGAACCCGTTTTCTCTGAAATTCACCTGGGAAAAGGTTAGTTGTGGTTGGTCCAGAAATTGTGAAGCTAGGCTTGGGGTGGAACAAGAGTTAAAGACTCAGGCACATGCTTTCATACGGGAAGCAAATTAAATATCCAACAAAGGGGTTTAACTGATTTCTCTCCGATCATACAATGGAACACTACGTAGCTGGTTAAAATGTTACATCTTGGGACTTCCCTGGCATCCAGTGGTTAAGACTCTGCGCTCCCAGTACAGGGGGGCACAGGTGTGACCTCTGGCCGGGGAACTAAGATCCTGCGGGGAACAACGTGCAGCCTAAAAGAGTAGAAAATAAGACATAATTCATAATATAAAAAGTTGTATCTTAGAAGGACATTTAAGAGCATGAAGAGATGCTTGTAGTATCTTAAGTAAAGACAAAGCAGCTTGCAGTGATCCCATATTAGCAGATATGTATGGACATGTACAGATGCTTCCAAATTGTGGTGCTGGAGAAGACGGTTAAGAGTCCCCTAGACAGCAAGGAGATCAAACCAGTCCATCCTAAAGGAAATCAACCCTGAATATTCATCGGAAGGACTGATGCCGAAGCTGAGGCCCCAATACTTTGGCATGAGAACCGACCCACTGGGAAAACCCTGATGCTAGAAAAGACTGGGTGGCTTCCCTGGTGGCCCAGATGGTAAAGTGTCTGCCTGCAATGCGGGAGACCCGGGTTCGATTCCTGGGTAGGGAAGATCCCCTGGAGAAGGAAACGGCAATCCACTCCAGCACTCTTGCCTGGAAAATCCCATGGACGGAGGAACCTCATAGGCTACAGTCCATGGGGTCGCAAGACTGAGGGCAGGAGAAGGAGGTGACAGAGGATGAGATGTTTGGATGGCATCCCTGACGCCATGGACATGAGTCTGAGCGAACTCCAGGAGATAGTGAAGGACAGAGGAGCCTGACATGCTGCCGTCCACGGGGTCACAAAGAGTCAGACACGACTGAGCCACGGAACGACAACATGGACATGTAAGGGGTTTCCCCAGTGGTTCAGTGGTAAAGAATCCTCCTGCAACACAGGAGACATGGAAACACAGGTTCAATCCCTGGGATAGGAAGATCCTTTGGGGGAGGAAACGGCAACCCACTCTAGTATTCTTGCCTGGAGAATCCCATGAACAGAGGAGCCTGGTGGGCTAGAGTCCACGGGGTCACAAAGAGTCAGACATGACTGAGTGACTCAACAACAGCAATGGACATGTAAAGAAAAGGGGCCAGAAAACGTTAGCAATGATTATCTGCAGAAGCTGGAATCACAGCTCCCTTCATCATATCTATATCTATCTATGGCATCACCAACTCAATGGACGTAAGTTTGAGCAAGCTCTGGGAGTTGGTGATGGACAGGGAAGCCTGGCGTGCTGCCGTCCATGGGGTCGCAAGGAATCGGACAAGACTGAGCGACTGAGCTGAACTGATATCTGTACAAATATAGCTGTTAAGTCAGAACATTTTAGTTAATTAACAGCTTGCCTGTGTGTGTGTATTCTTATGTAGAACAATATGGATTGGTGGATGTTTTAATTCCTACCTAAGGAAAAGCCTTTCTGTGGAACTAAATTCCTCTAAAAAATGTGCCACTTTTCACCTGGCAGCAGTTCCCAAGTCATAACGCCTAGGGAGAGTCAATCCATCCTCATAAATCTAGCCTTTCATCTCGTAATCTAACTCTGGTGGCAGAAATTGGATTTCTGTCAAGTTTGCCTCCTTGCTCTGGGGGCATTTTGCACGGCTGTGCTTTTCTCTCCACATCGCCACTCAGTGTGGGCCTGCCTGGCGCCAGGAGGGCTCTTCCTGCAGGTTTCTCTGCCGCAGCTCTGTGACTCAGTTCCCACATTCATGTGCTCCTGGTCTTTCCATGAATGTCACAAAGACTTTAACACGGAAAGTCTCTAAGCCAGAATGAATGATGACCCATCTCTTCTGTGTTACATTCAGCAGAACAGTGCTTTGGGGAAGAAGGCCTGAACTGAGCGTTATTCAATTTAGTTTATTAAATACCTGCAGAACATGTCTTTTGCACTAAGTGATGGAATGGATTTAGACACATATTTAGGTCCCATGCAAAAAGATGCTGCTCTTCAAAATGCCATCTTTCGCTGGGAACTCATAGGTGGTCTCCATGATGTGTGTTCAGGTTTCATGAAGAGCACAGCTTTCACTCAGCCAAGTGAGGAGCACTCTGTCCCACATCTATGAGAGATTCTACGCTCGCTCTTGGTTTACATTTAAGCAGAAATCCAAAGAACATTCAGGGCTCGATGTCTCTTGCTGCAAGCGGTATCAGGTGGGACAGGAAAAGGAAAGCACACCTCTGATTCCTCGAGTTGATTTAACACTCAACACAGTTTATGGCAAATAGATGGGGAAACAGTAAGAGACTTTATTTTGGGGGGCTCCAAAAGCACTGCATCACTGACTCGATGGACGTGAGTTTGAGTAAACTCCGGGAGTTGGTGATGGAAAGGGAGGCCTGGCATGCTGCAATTCATGGGGTCACGACTGAGAGACTGAACTGAACTGAACTGAAAATCACTGCAGATGGTGACTGCAGCCATAAAATTAAAAGATGCTTACTCCTTGGAAAAGTTATGACCAACCTAGACGGCCTATTAAAAAGCAGAGACATTCCTATGCCAACAAAGGTCTGTCTAGTCAAGGCTATGGTTTTCCAGCAGTCATGTATAGATGTGAGAGCTGGACTATTAAAAAAGCTGAGCACTGAAGAATTGATGCTTTTGAACTGTGGCATTGGAGAAGACTCTTGAGAGTTCCTTGGACTGCAAGGAGATCCAACTAGTCCATCCTAAAGGAAATCAGTCCCGAATATTCATTAGAAGGACTGATGCTGAAGCTGAAACTCTTAGTTTGGCCACCTGATGCAAAGAATTGACTCATTTGAAAAGACCCTGATGCTGGGGAAGAGTGAAGGCGGGAAGAGAAGGGGATGACAGAGGATGAGATGGTTGGATGGCATCACGGACTCAATGGACCTGAGTTTGAGAAAATTCCGGGAGTTGGTGGTGGACAGGGAGGCCTGGCGTGCTGCAGTCCGTGGGGTCGCGCAGAGTCAGACACGACTGAGAGACTGAACTGGCCTGAGAGTGAATCTAGGCAGCAGAGACCCTGTGGGAAGAGTCTGAAGTGCAGACTGAACGGGGCCAAAGACACTCCGAACAGCAAACGGCATACCAAGGCTCACTTCCAACCTTTCGACCTCGAATGATAAACCCTATAACTGTGTGTGTTAGTAATAGGTTAAGAATCAGCATCTTCTACAAAGATAAGATGGAAGTTCGGGGAGAGTGAATGCTGTGGGCAAGGCCACCCTTTGGGGAAGGTGGTATTTGAGATCTGCTGTGCCCACATTCCCCCTCACTGCTGAGACACACGCACACACTCACTCACTTCACTGCCCAGGCTGCCCATCTTCAGGCTGCCAGAGGGGATGAGCCAAGCACATCCTAAAACCCAGTGAGAGCGAGTTGGTATCTTCCTGCCTTAGACAAGATGATAAATCCCTGGGCCTCCGTTTTTCCATCTGTCAGTTCGGTTGAGTTGCTCAGTCATGTCCGACTCTTTGCGACCCCATGAATCGCAGCACGCCAGGCCTCCCTGTTCATTACCAACTCCCGGAGTTCACTCAGACTCATGTCCATCGAGTCCATGATGCCATCCAGCCATCTCATCCTCTGTTGTCCCCTTCTCCTCCTGCCCCCAATCCCTCCCAGCATCAGAGTCTTTTCCAATCAATCAGCTCTTTGCATGAGGTGGCCAAAGTACTGGAGTTTCAGCTTCAACATCAGTCCCTCCAGTGAACACCCAGGACTGATCTCCTTTAGGATGGACTGGTTGGATCTCCTTGCAGTCCAAGGGACTCTAAACGGGACTAAATAACACCCTGCCCCTCCGCCACTGCCATCTCTTAAAGGTATTCTGATGAATGACAGAAAGAATATCTAAGTATTTTTGCACAGTGCCCAGAAATTTGTGCTAAGACACTTCAGCTGTGTACGACTTTATGCAGCCGTATGGAGTATAGCCCTCCAGGCTCCTCTGTCCATGGGGATTCTCCAGACAAGAGCACTGGAACAGGTTGCCATGCCCATCTCAGAAATTTACCATGATCAATAACCCTCCCTATTGTCATCATTTCTGAGTCTCTTTGCCTTCAAATAGTGCTTTCAACAAGCATCTTTGTAGAAAATGCAGATTCTTACCTAATAATAACAGACACATTTATAGGCTTTGAATTTTGACAGTTAGATTTCTTACCAAGAGACTCATATGAACTAAACAGGCAGGTCTCCCAGTAAGAAGGGATCTGGGTAGGAAGATGAAAGGGGAAGAATATGAATGGCAGGTGACAACAAGCTCCACGATGAAGCATTTGCCCTTTTCACTGAGCCCATAGCCCTGTGCCTGCAATATATCTGAATAGGTGAATGAATGAAACAGGCAAGCCGAGGAGAGACGTGAGCTCTGACAAGTTGATCGGGAAAAGGAAACCACGTCTACAGATGAACTCTGATCACTAACAACTTTTTCTCTCTTTTGGACTCATAAGAAACAGAAGAAACTGAGATAATCATCTCAGAGTCCTTATCTGGCCATGAGCCACTTCAATCCAGATAAACAGTTCAAGGTCAGAGTGAACTGGTCGCTCAGCGTCTCAGACTCCCCATCTGTGGAATCCCCAGGTGTCTGTCCGACAAAACATAAGCAGAAGACAGTTGATGCTTCCCTGCGTAGGGCCCCCTGCAATGTCTGACCTGGAAAATCCTATGGACAGAGGAGCCTGGAAGGCTGCAGTCGATGGGGTCGCTGAGGGTCAGACACGACTGAGTGGCTTCATTTTCACTTTTCACTTTCATGCATTGGAGAAGGAAATGGCAACCCACTCCAGTGTTCTTGCCTGTAGAATCCCAGGGACGGTGGAGCCTGGCGGGCTGCTGTCTATGGGGTCGCACAGAGTCGGACACGACTGAAGTGACTTAGCAGCAGTAGCAGCAGCAGCTCCCAACTAAGTAACCCAGATGAATAATCAAAAAAAAAAAAAACCAAACAGTGAAAAACAGGCTCCCTTTGTCGCTGGGTCGCCAGTTTAATTCTAGAAAGGGCCTTTGCCCTTTGAAGGCGAAGAGACTCAGAAATTAGAACAGTGGGGGGCAGGTTATTGAACATGCTAATCCTCTGGTCACCTTCCAAATGTACTTAAATATATATCTTAGTCACTCCTCAGAACATCCTCAAGAGGTGGGGGTAGGGAGGTTGTTATTATTAGCCCATTTACAGATTAAAAAACTGAGACCTAGGGGATTAATTCGGAGAAGGCAGTGGCAACCCACTCCAGTACTCTTGCCTGGAAAATCCCACGGACGGAGGAGCCTGTAGGCTGCAGTCCATGGGGTCGCACAGAGTCTGACTCAACTGAGCGACTTCACTGTCACTTTTCACTTTCACGCATTGGAGAAGGAAATGGCAACCCACTCCAGTACTCTTGCCTGGAAAATCCCATGGATGGGGGAGCCTGGTGGGCTGCCATCTATGGGGTCGCACAGAGTTGGACACGACTGGAGCGACTTAGCAGCAGCAGCAGGGGATTAACTAACGTGTCCAAGATAAGAAGGTATCAGAGTTAGGACATCTTAACCAATATACAGTCTAGTGAACTTTCTACTCATTTTCTAACATGAGACATCATTTTTTTTTAATTTATTTATTTTAATCTGGCTGCACTGGGCCTTAGTTGGGGCATGCAGGATCTAGCTCCCTAACCGGGGATCGAATCCAGGCCCCCTGCATTGAGAGCGCAGAGTCTTAGCCACTGGACCACCAGGGAAGTTCCATGACATCATTTTTGAAGAGTGAAGTCAAAAGGAAAATGCCCCAAGCTCCTCTGGGGGACTTCCTCTTGACTCAGCCTCCAAATGAAGTCACGGGTTTCCAATGAGTCAATTCTTCTGCTTACACTGGGGTTACAGAGGGAAGGAAGTGGGTGGAAAAGGATTCTTTGGAATTTCAGGATCCAGATCAAAGAGGGCACCAGAAAGTAGGAAAAAAAAAACCTGGCTTGAGAGAAAAATCAAATCTAAACAGCCCCACTATGGGCCAGTGTTGTAAACCTGATCAAACCTCTGAATGTATACATGTCTGTGGCTAGAGATGGTGCAGCACATTCTGTATATCATAGATTACTTTCTGATGTGTCTGCCTCTCCATCCTGGGAAGAGCAACTGGGTGAACAGAATGCCAGAAACACTAGGGAAGCTTCAGAGAGGAACTCTAAGTGCCAGGCTCTGAGCTCAGCGTTTTGCACATCATCCGTGGGTTGTGGGCTCTTGGGCCAAAGTACCTGATCTCGAATAAGCCTTGGTGAATCCAGGTGAGTAGGGGTAGATCCTGCTGGTTGCCAGTAAAGCAGCCGTGCCCCCAGAGTGTTCTTTCTCCCAGCACTATCTGAGCGATTGTCCTCTGTGTGCTCCAAGAAGATGCCTGGAGCTGTGGCAGCCGTCTTGCACTATGAGGATGAGATCCTGAGAGCTTATACGCTGAGGGAGGGAAGAGGAAAAGATGTGAAGCACCCAGGACGCTTGGTGAAGTGACTGCACTGTTCATGTAAGCGACTGTGGAGCTGTTCACCTTCAGGAATCATGAAGTGCGGTAACAACTCCTATATAAGACAAGCTTCTTTTAGTGGGTTTTCTGCTGTTGACAGCCCCCCCAAAAAACAACAACTAATCTGCTGGCAGATGCTATGCTTGCTTGCTTACCCTTGTGCGTATTCTCTCATCTTTTGAAATGACTACTTTCTCATTTGTAAACTGGGGATGATCATCTGGCACAGTTCATAGGAATTTTGTAAGGATTCAAAAGATAAGGGAAGGACAGCGCTTAAAAATGCCCTGACATGAGACTGGGTTTGACATATACACACTACTACATATTAATATATGCAAAAGGCAACTAATAAGGACCTAGTACAGCACAGGAAACTCTACTCAATACTCTGTGATGACCTGTATGTAAAAAGAAACGAAGAATATATGTATACATAGAACTCAATCACTTCGCTGTACCGCAGAAACTAACATGACATTATAAAAATCAACGATGCGTGCCTACAAGCTCAGTCATGTCTGACTCTTTGGGACCCTGTGGACTGTAGCCCACCAGGCTCCTCTGTCCATGGAATTTTCCAGGCAAGAATACTGGAGTGGACAGCCATTCCCTTCTCCAGGGGATCTTCCCAACCCAGGGATGGAATTCAGGTCTCCTGCATTGTAGGTAGATTCTTTACCATCTGAGCTGCCAAGGAAACCCCAAATCAACTACACTCAAATAAAAAAAAATTTTTTTAATGCCCTGACATTAGTACATGAACAACAAATGATAAACAGCACTGTAATGCTCTCACTGTTTCTCACAATCACCCACGCATCACCTACTCTAAATCCATTTCACAGATACAGAGACTAATGTTTAAGTAACTTATCCAAGTCACAACCGGCAAGAGATGAAGCTCATATTCCAAGGCGTGTTCTGACTCCAGAGCTCAAAATGTTAATGTAGCTGTACTTGCCTTCCTGGACTGTCCCCAGCAGCCAGGGCAGGACCTAACATACAGTGGGGCCCTGAAGGTATTTGTTTAGCTGAACCGAATTCTGGGGCCCAACTATAAGGAGCCAAGGATCAGCACCCTAAAAGCAGCAAAGGTCCTAAGAGCAAGCAGCTAGATGGTGCCAGCTGGAGCCCGGCTCTCACAGTCGTCCACTTCCTTCCTGTCCTTGAACTCAGGAACCCCTGCCGTTTCTAGGTGCCTTCTTCCTCATGTAGCTCAGCTTTCACTTAAAAGTCAGTTTCACAGATCAGTCGCCCTCACCTGAAACCAGAAACCCAACAGTTCAACCTCACACAAAGCTCTCGGCAAAGGGTTATTTTAAGAACCACGGTGAGTGGAAAACCAGCTGTTCTCCTTCAAAATCAACAGGGGGCAGCAGAGAGCAGCAAACCGCTGGGTTCCTAAAACATTCAAAAGGGGAAGGAAAAAAACCAATAACAAAACACACACACACACACACACACACACACACACACACAAACCTTCAACTTCAGCCCAGAAGCATCCTAGTGTAAAAATATGTGAGGTCATAATGGGTAGGCAAATTCGCATTGCTGATCTTTTGCCAGGAAAAAAAAGTAACAAAGACCTGAATTCCGGAATGATTTACTGACCACTATAGCTTCCGGGGAAACAGCCCAGCCTGTCTTGGGAAACTGTCCAACCAGGAATCATCTTGGATGAGCTGAAAGGGGTAGACGCTTTTAACCCGAACAAACTCACCTTGTTAAATTTTCATTTCGTTTCAGATTTAAATCCGTCCTGGGAACAGCCATCATCAGTCTGCTAAAGTGTATCTGAAAGACGCCCTAGGAGGAATTCTTGGTCTATTTTTAAATACCCAGGGCAAAGGAACACTATGTTCTACATTCATTTAAAACCCAGCTTCTTAGACCAGGATGCTGGGAAAGTAAATTAAATCCCCCTCTCAGTGGCTTTAAACTGTGACAAGCATACTTCTAACAGGCATGATCGGGATTTAGATTTGTATTTCTTGGTTTCTCCAAATGGAGAAAATATCTTTGGCTAGCTCCTCCTATTGAAAAAATGAAAGTGTGAGAGGCTCTGTCGTGTCCGACTCTTTGCGACCCCAGGGACTGTAGCCCGCCAAGGCTCCTCTGTCCATGGGATTCTCCAGGCAAGAATACTGGCATGCGTAGTGCTTCCCTTCTTCAGAAGATCTTCCCAACCCAGGGATGGAATCTAGGTCTCCTGCAATTACAGGCAAATTCTTTTTTTTTTAATATAAATTTATTTATTTTAATTGGAGGTTAATTCATTACTTTACAATATTGTATTGGTTTTGCCATACATCAACGTGAATCCGCCACAGGTGTACACGTGTTCCCCATCCTGAACCCCCCTCCCACCTCCCTCCCCGTACCATCCCTCTGGGTTGTCTCAGTGCACCAGCCCCAGGCATCCAGTATCCTGCACTGAACCTGGAAGCCAGAAAGAAAAACAATGAAGTATACTAACGCATATATACGGAATTTAGAAAGATGGTAACGATAACCCTGTATGCAAGACAGGCAAATTCTTTACCGCTGAGCCACCAGGGAAGCCCGTTAAGACCCTTACACATTAGACCACCCACACGAGGTCACAAGCACCTAGGCTGTGAGTGACGGAGCAGAGCCAAGAAAAGCTTGGGATGGAAACCCTGCAGCTCCTGTCTCTTCCCTGGTTCTCTCCTTCATTCTCTTCACGTACCAAGGTGGAAATTACACCATCTCGTCCGCAGCGACATATCACCTGGGGGATGAGAATGCGTATACCTCTTGCTTTCCTTAACAGCATTAGCAGACCTGAATTCATTCCTAGGATCTGGGAGGATTGTTACATAGCGTTAAGTCCCAGTCAGGGGCTTCCCTGGTGACTGAGTGATAAAGAATCCATCTGCTGATGCAGGAGACTCAGATTTGATCCTCAGGTCAAGAAGATCCTCCAGAGAAGGGAATGGCAACCCAGTGCAGTATTCTTACCTGGGAAATCCCATGGGTGGCAGGGAGCCTGGCAGGCTACAGCCCATGGGGTCACAAAAGAGTTGGACACGACTTAGCGACTAATCGACAGCAACAAAAAGCCTCAATCACACGTGATTTTTAAAGCCAACCCAAGTCATATAAGCATTTTAAGTTACTTCTCAGTGGGCTAGACACTCGGTATTTTGTATTCAAAGGAAGTTATGATGGAGGGTTATAACAATACATCTTTTAAAGGACTTTTACAACAGTTCACTAAATGCGTAATAAAAGTTTATATAATAAGTGCTATCTGTGGAATGATAAATTAATCAATATCTGAGATAATGGAGGGGAAAACACCCTCACCACTGTAACTACCCTGCAGCTTTTAGATAGGTCCTCAGGGCCACGGAAATACAGGACTTCTAAGAGGGCAGCAGACTTGAAGACCTGGAAATGCCAGAAGGATAACAGAGGAGGAAAAGAGTGACAAAGCAACGCACACCCTGGATAACAAAAGAACATAACAATAGCTGCTCTTCGTGGCACATTTACGACGGGCTGGGCACTGTTACAAGCACTTTGCCCATGAAGATCTCAGTATCTTCACAGCAATTCACTGAGACAGGTGCCAATACAGCCGCATCTCAAGGAGAAACCACCAATGATCAGAGAGGGTAAGAAACTTGCCCAAGGTCACACAGCTAGAGAGGAGGCAGTACAGTTCAGACTCAAACCCAGACAGTCTGGCTCTATAGCTTGTATCTTCTATCACCTGCTCAGTCATGCAGTCGCTCAGTCATGCCCGACTCTTTGTGACCCTACAGACTGTAGCCTGCCTGGCTCCTCTGTCCATGAGACTTTTCAGGTAAGAATATTGGAGTGAGTAGACATTTCCTCCTCCAGGGGACCTTCCCAACCCAGGGATCAAACTCACTTATCCTGCACCGGCAGGCAGATTCTTCACCACTGAGCCACACTCAACTAATTCAGATTACTCAGAGAAGCTGGGTTTCATAACACGAATGGCAACCAAAGCAATGAGCCTATACTTTCACAGGCTTTGTCATGTGCAGAGTAATCTTCTCACCTATTATACCACATGTCCAGAGGAGGAGGCTTGAGAAGGAACACAGCAGCTCTTATTCTCACCTAGAAGATGAGGACGATGATGATGGAAGAAGGCAAGTGCAGCCAAGACGCCCGGATGGCTGTGGAGTCCTTGAAAGTCCAATCTTAGATTCAGATTAGCCTTGGGTCAAAGTTCCTTCCACGTTTGCTAACATGTCACTCATTCTCCTGTGATAACCACCCACTGAAATCATGAGAGCTGCCTCTCCAACATCCACTTCTTGGTTGTTGCCAACATTACTCACATCCACGTCACAGGTATCTGCAATCTTAAAAGCATCGCTGGGTTAAGAACTTAGGAGCATGCTTAGTAAGCACCCAAATTCATGTAGTTAAAAGGTATACATGACTTAAAGACCTGTTTCAGAGCAATTTTCCATAAGAAATAATCATATCAAAGGGAGCAGTTTGAGGGTTTCCCAGCACCACCTTAGCTCATACTTACTAATGTGTTAATAGTATAAATATGGTGTGTAAGAGGTTGAAGGAACACAGTAGAGGATGAGCAGGGTACTGGCTGAGTAGTGATGTGAAAGAACCATGTTAGTAGGCTAAGGAATTCTCACACATCCTGCCAAAACAGGAATGTAAGTTTCATAAAGGTAGAGATGAGTCCTCTGTGCACAAAACCTTCAAAAGTGTTTGGCACATAATAAGTGTCAGTCGCTCAGTTGTGTCCAACTCTTTGCAACCCCATAGACTGTAGTCCACCAGGCTACTCCGTACATGGAATTATCCAGACAAGAATACTGGAATGGGTTGCCATTCCCTTCCCCAGGGGATCTTCCCAACCCAGGAATCGAACCCAGGTCTCTGCCCTGCAGGCAGATTCTTTGTCATCCGAGCCACCAGGATCTCGATAAATACAGTTTGAGTGATGAATGTTAACGGTGCCCCCCCAGGGTGGTGCAATGGAATGACCCGGATCAAAGGGTATAAGGTTATCTCCTGGTTTGAGACTATGGTTTTCCAAAAGGATAATGCCTTGTCTATTTTAAATTTCAACGTAAAGTACCATGAATGCAACGGATTTCCTAAACACTGGGTTAGCTTTCCATTTTAAGGCATTTTATGGACTTGCTTTCTCAACTTGATTAAGGGTCATAGGAGGTTCACATGTGTGCTCACACGAACTCACAAACACGTGGCTGGGCTTCCCTGGGCTTCTTCTGGCAATCCATCTCAGTGGTCTTTGCTCATACTACATCTAAGGGAAAGCCCACCCATTTGCCATTGGCAAATGGATTTCCAGTGAACTGGATTTGGTAAACCCATCATTTCATGATGTGATTTTTCTTTTTCAGTTTTTTTTTTTTTTTGGAAATTAACCAAATCCCCTTCCCAAACACTGTAGGATGTTTGTGACTACAGAGAACATCTCTCAGAAGTTATGTCTCATTCAAGAGGTTGCCAACTGATAGATACAAAAGGCTGAAATCACCCTGTGTGTTTGGTTTGAAAAGTACAGAAAGACTGAGTCAATATTTAAGTATCAGGAGGTTTCCCCAATTAAAAATCTAGCTCTCGGGCTTTTCTTCATAATAAGGTGGCACTGGAAGGTGTTCCTTTTTGATGGGGTATCCAATTTTCAGTTCAACACTGACCTCAGCATTCCAGATCATCTCCCCGATCTAGTCACCAAGTGCCTGCTGTGATTTATCATCACATTTGCCCTGCGGTATTTCTGATTAGCAGACAGCTATTCCTCTGAATTCATGTCTCTATCAAAGTGGGAAATAACATGCAGACCAAGAGAGTTGCACATATTTTAAAGGGCATAGCTCTTTGAGAAAAGAATATTCCTGTGTATTTAAATATGCCACCCTGACTTATTTCTGCTACCTACATGCCCCATAGAGGCATCTGTTTGTGACCCGGTATACTCTAAGTTGGAAAAGAAGAAGCCAAAGTATCACTGTTTGCAGATGATATGATGCTACATGCAGAAAAATCCCAAAGATGCTACTGGAAAACTACTAGCGCTCATCAATGAATTCAATAAAGTTGCATGATAAAAAATGAATATACAAAAATCTGTCACACTTCCATACACTAACAGAATATCAGAAAGAGAAATTAAGGAAACAATCCCATTTACCATCACATCAGAAAGAATAAAATACGTTGGAATAAACCTACCTAAGGATGCAAAAGACCTGTACGCTGAAAACTATCAGATGCTGCTGAAAGAAACTGGAGATGACACAAACAGATGGAAAGATATGCCATGTTCTTTCACTGAAAGAGTCAATATTGCCAAATTATCGGACTACCCAAGGGAATATACAGATTCAGTGCAATCCCTATCATAGTACCAATGGCATTTTTCACAGAACTAAAACAACAACAAAAAAAAAGGGTCACATTTTCATGAAAACACAAAAGACTCCAAGTAGCCAAAACAATCTTAAGAAAGAACAGAGCTGAAAGGATTGCATGCTTGGACTTCAGACTATACTACAAAGCTATAGTAATCAAAATAGTGTGGCACTGGAGCAGAAACAGAGAGAGAGATGAGTGAAATAGGACAGAAAGCCTAGAAGCACTTACAGTCAACTAATCTAGGACAAAGCAGGCCAGAATATACAGTGGAGAAAAGACAGTCTCTTCTATAAGGAGTGCTGGACAGCTACATGTAAAAGAATGAAATTAGAACATCCTCTAATATCATATATAAAAATAAGCTCAAAATGGAATAAAGACCTAAATGTATGACTAGATACTATAAAACTCCTAGATGAACTTCAGTAAAGTATTTTTTTTAAAGAAAATCATGCCCATTTTTACAAATCATATCCATGACACAGCACTGAAATCTGCTGAGAGCATCAATCCCTGATCTGGGAGGATCCCACATGCCACGGGACAACTCCTCAGCCTATGCTCTGGAGCCCAGGAGCCTCAACAACTGAGCCCAGGTGCCCTAGAGCCTTTGTTCCACAGCAAGAGAAGCCACGGCAATGAGACACGCGTGCATCACAAGTAGAGAGCAGTCCCCGCTCACTGCAGACAGAGAAAGTGAAAGTGAAGTCGCTCAGTCATGTCCGACTCTTTGCAGCCCATGGACTGTAGCTCACCAAGCTCCTCCATCCATGGTATTCTCCAGGCAAGAATACTGGAGCGGTTTGCCATTTCCTTCTCCAGGGGATCTTCCCGACCCAGGGATTGAACCCAGGTCTCCCACATTGCAGGCAGACGCTTTAACCTCTGCACCACCAGGGAAGCCCAGGAAGCAGACAGAGAAAAGCCTGCTCAGAAACAAAGATCCGGAACAGCCAAAAACAAACACAGAAAAAGTAAGGACACGTGAAAAGAAATCTGCTGAGAGCAAAAGGAAGCATGTCGATGACAGTGAACACAGATGTGACGTGCAAGACAAAATGTTTCTGATGGTCATTCACAGGGCACCAGTCACCTCTCTCCTACCTGTGCACTGAGAGGATGACCTGTGGTCAACAGGATCTCAAGGTCTCTGCATCAGGCTAATTCCAGTGAACTATAAGCCCCAAGAGGTCAGAAGCCGTATCCGCCTCACTGGCCTTTACAGAGGCAGCACCAAGCACGGCGGCTGATACATGCTGCTCCTTAAGAAGCATCTGCTGAGTGAATGGATATTTGAGCTGTAGACAACAGTGATTAAACAGAGAGAGATGAGGCTTCCCCGGAGACCCCGGTTCGATTCCTGAGTTGGGAAGACCTGCGGGAGAAGTGATAGACTGTGCACTCCCGTCTTCTTGGGCTTCCCTGGTGGCTCAGCTGGTAAAGAATCTGCCTGCAATGCGAGAGACCTGGGTTCAATCCCTGGGCTGGGACGATCCCCTGGAGAAGGGAAAGGCTACCCATTCCAGTATTCTGGCCTAGAGAATTCCGTGGACTATATAGTCCATGGGGCTGCAAAGAGTCGGACACGACTAAGCAACTTTCACGTGGGAGTAACATGTTATATCTATTTTCAGTCGCAATCAGCTCTCTCTTGCGATGTTTCACTTCAATATGCGAGGCATCTCAGGATGCCTTCTTGTCTCTACGAATCTGATTCTGGTACATTCAGACCCCTTGGATTTTCCAACTCCAGGAAAGATTTTCTGCTGGACAATCCAATGCAACTCAACAAGGACAATTCAGTGCACTTGAGGAAAAAAACATGAGCACCATTCTTGAGTTCCACTACAGGATGAATTGGGCCACACACACACAGGCTATAGTCACACTCCAGCAAGGAGGCAACTCCAGCTTCATATCAGCAATTTTCAAAATGCTACAAGTACATGCCACTTTCAAAAATGCTACAAGAATGATGTACAATGAGCATACTACAGTTTTCAATATGCTACAAGAATTTGTGACTTGCCTCTTCTAACAAATGCATTTTTTCTTCTAGATTTTCTAAAAACACAGTCCTAAACAGCCTTCCTCATAAACACTGTGCTCTGAAAAACAAAGAAAAAAACAGCAAAACAACACACAAAAACAAAAAGGATCAACCTCCTGAAGAAAAAGCACAACACGATCTTAAAAGGGATTATGGTGGTGAGGTTATAAGCCATTTTCTTTAGCATTCTCATTTCCCAGCTCTTTGCCATGAGGCAATACTACTTTTCTCATTTGAAGAATAATAAATAAGCTTGCCCCAGACTGTTATTTTCATTGCTCACACAGTTAGTATAAACCACACTGACCTTTTAAAGAGGTGATTTATTTTTTAACACCTAAAGCAATAAATGCTAGATATGAAAACTAGTACCTCACCAAGGTGCTAGGGCAGCTGCAACCCAGGGCTGTCCACCCGCCTCTGAAATGCCAGTAGAGAGGGCCTGACATGTGATGTGTTACAAGACATGGAGCTCCAGGGTCTAAAAGCCATCTACCCTGAAAGATACTTGAGGCAGTCATCCCTGATTCGCTTCTTCCACTAAAAGACACCACAGAGAGTTACCAGTCCTGGCTTACGAGGCTGTAAGTAAAATGAAATTGGCCGAGTGCTTCGTCGGCACTCCTAGGCAAGCTCGATGTCCGCTGTCAGTCTCTGAGGACGGCGCGACCTCAGATTCCAGCATCCATATGAATCTTACTCAGTTTCCTGAGTAAGAGATTCGACCCCACCAATTCACACCTTCCCAGCTCAGGCCAGAGCCACAGGATCTCCTTGCTGGTTAGTTATTTCCTTTTCTCTAGTTAGGCCTGATGGTTTCCCTTTCCATACCTTCCCCAAGAACTCTTTAGATTAGTACACCTGTCCCTTTTCATCAATGTAAGGAGTTTGAAAATGAGGTTGACCTCATTTCTACACTGCCTTTCTACGCTGCACTCTAGGTCTTTGTATCAGTAAGGCAGGGAAGAAAAGGGGCAAGCTTAAGAGACAATGGGAGAAATGTAAAGATTTCTCAGTTTGAGTCTTGACACACAGAGCATAAGCCTCACTTTCTTCATCTGTGAAATGGGGTAACAGTGGTACGTAGCTTGTCCGGCTGTTGTGAGGAGTAAACGAGATAGTACATACAAGACAACCCATCTGCAGGGTTCCTGGGAACCACATATTCAGAATAAACAGTGCTCAATATAGTGGGTCCTTTGAGACAGTTACAGTTAATTTTTGTTCAAGAGGCAAGGAGGTAGAAGAGACGTCCCCTAAGTTCCTTCGGGCATGATTTCATCATTTAAGGAGAGAGGAGAGGAATCACTTCAATGTAAGACTCAGCTCCTCATGGGAAGGGCTGGATTGAAGAAGCCACAACCACACAGACTTATGTCCTGAATTAATATGTGTCTGTGTAATAAGAATCACATCTCTGTTCTATGGGATAGATCTTATTATGTACTTTTCACCCCTCAGGAATAGTGAAGTATCTAACACTGGGCAGTACACATTATCAAAAGCAGTGTGCTCTTCTCCAGATGACGCCAGGGGTTAAAAAATATCTATATATAGATATGCCTGTCCATGCAGGAGCCACACGTGGCTGATGTGGCTGTGCAGGAGATGCAGGTTCGATCCCTGGATCAGGAAGGTCCCCTGGAGGAGGAAATGGCAACCCACTCCAGTATTCTTGCTGGGATAACCCCATGAACATGGGGTTGTAAAGTCAGACAGGACTGAAGCAACTGTGTACACCAAGTATGCAGCACTCGCAAAGCCGTGGGGTTTTGTTCATTTTGTTCTGTGCTGTATCTCCAAGTGTCCAGGACAACACCTAGCACAGGAGGAACACCCCCAAAAATGTGCTAAACAGATGAATATTTCCGTATTTATTGTCCAGTTCAGTTCAATCCCTCAGTCGTGTCCGTCTCTTTGTGACCCCGTGGACTGCAGCACGCCAGGCCTCCCTGTCCATCACTAACTCCCAGAGTTCACTCAAACTCATGTCCATCGAGTCAGTGAAAACATCCAACCATCTCATCCTCTGTCGTCCCCTTCTCCTCCCGCCTTCAATCTTTCCCAGCAACAGGGTCTTTTCCAAAGAGTCGGTTCTTCACATCAGGTGGCCAAAGTATTGGAGTTTCAGCTTCAGCATCAATCCCTGCAGTGAATATTCAGGACTGATTTCCTTTAGGATGGACTGGTTGGATCTCCTTGCAGTCTAAGGGACTCTCAAGAGTCTTTTCCAACACCACAGTTCAAAAGCATCAATTCTTCGGCACTCAGCTTTCTTTATGGTCCAACTCTTATATCCATACATGACTGGAAAAGCCATAGCTTTGACTAGATGGACCTTTGTTGGTAAATAAAGTAATGTCTCTGCTTTTGAATATGCTGTCTAGATTGATCAGAGCTTTTCTTCCAAGGATCTAGCATCTTAATGTCATGGCTTCAGTCACCATCTGCAGTGATTTTGGAGCTGCACCCCCCCGCCAAAATAAAGCCTCTCACTGTTTCCATTGTTTTCCCATCTATTTGCTATAAAGTGATGGGACTGGATGCCATGATCTTAGTTTTCTGAATGTTGAGTTTTAAGCCAACTTTTTCACTCTCCTCTTTCACTTTCATCAAGGGACTCTTTAGTTCTTCGCTTTCTGTCATAAGGGAGATGTCATCTGTGTTCAGTTCAGTTGCTCAGTCGTGTCCGACTCTTTGCGACCCCATGAATTGCAGGACGCCAGGCTTCCCTGTCCATCACCAACTCCCAGAGTTCACTCAGACTCATGTCCATCAAGTCGGTGATGCCATCTAGCCATCTCATCCTCTGTCGTCCCCTTCTCCTCCTGCCCCCAATCCCTCCCAGCATCAGAGTCTTTTCCAATGAGTCAACTCTTCATATGAGGTTATTGATATTTCTCCTGGTAATCTTGATTCCAGCTTGTGCTTCATCCAGCCTGGGATTTCACCTGCTATACTCTGCATATAAGTTAAATAAGCAGGGTGACAATATACAGCCTTGATGTATTCCTTTCCTGATCTGGAACCAGTTTGTTGTTCCATGTCCAGTTCTAACTGTTGCTTCTTGACCTGCATACTGATTTCACAGGAGGCAAGTCAGGTGGTCTGGTATTCCCATCTCTTTAAGAATTTTCCACAGTTTGTTGTGATCCACACAGTCAAAGGCTTTGGCATAGTCAATAAAGCAAAAGTATATGTTTTTCTGGAACTCTCTTGCTTTTTCGATGATCCAGCGGATGTTGGCAATTTGACCTCTGGTTCCTCTGCCTTTTCTAAATCCAGCTTGAGCATCTGGAAGTTCATGGTTCAGGTACTGGATTTATTATTCACCTCCTCAGAAAACTGGGTGGAAAAACTGGTTACCTTTGCTCTCAAGGCCAACTGGACTCACACTGCAAAGTATTCATTTAAGTTAGATGTTTTAAATAATTTTGCTTCAGTGGTTTTTGTACTTTCTATTTATTCATCTTTTAGGCATGCCATACAGGGGATCTTAGTTCCCTGACCGAGGACTGAACTTGTGTCCCGTGCAGTGGAATCTTACACGCTGGACCACCAAGGAAGTCCCTGCTTCGGTGCTTATCACCTGAGTGACTTTGTTCAAGTGCAGCAGATTCTACACATCAGGTAAACGGGAATGCTGGACACGGGGGCATCCACTGTTACTAACTACCTAGGTTCTCTTTTACCTTCTCTGCTCTGGGGGTACATGCTAGGTGTGGTTAGGGTGGGGACCAGCACGCTCTATCAGAAAGGACTGCAGGATACAGCCTCAACCAATCCGATGGTACTGCGATTGGTTCAGGAATGGACGATGACAACACGAGGCTGCTTTGGTCCTTCTAGGGCGTATCTGCAGAGCTATTTATGCGGGAGAGAGAGAGAAGGACAGGGAAGCCTGGCGTGCTGCAGTCCATCGGGCCACAAAGAGTCGGACCTGACTTAGCGACTGAACAGCAAATGTTTATAGGAAGGGTTGCTAAACATCTTGGGTAAAGATACTTCCTACATACAGAAAATCTGTGCAGCTGTGCAGGAAACAGAGCGAGAGAAAGAGAGACAGAGCCAGACTTGAAGACATTGATCAGGTTCCTGGGTTCAGCTGCGTCTGCAGCCAGCCTCCCACCTGCGTTTCTATTGTGTTGAACCCAGAACTTCTATCACTAGAGGGTTATTGAAAGAATCTAACAATATATACACTACTATATATAAGGACGTAATGTATAGTACAGGGAACTCAATACTCTGCAATGCTCTATATGAGAAAAGAACCTAAAAGGGGGGGATGTATGTATACATACAACTGATTCACTTTGCTGTACACCTGAAACACAAGATTGTAAACAAACTATATTCCAATAAAAATTGAAAAAAAATTGTTAAGGTTAACAAATATAACAAATATAAAAATAATATATCCCTTAAAGTTATACTTCAAATCATTCCAGTTTTAAGACTTTTTTAAGTTTATATTTTGACTGAAACATGTGCAGGTTGAAAAGCAAAGGGGAATCTAGGTGGCTTCTGTGTTCTCAGCTATAACAATTTTTAATATATTTGTGGACTTTATATATTTTTAATCCTTTTTAGTTCCAAAAGAGAAATGTTTGAGATTCTCAAGCAAACATGTAAGAACTGCTTCAGCCAACTGAACACGATAAACACATTTGGGGTTGAACAGCTGAAATCAGTATTTATTTTTCCTTTTCCTGAGAGTATACATTAGCAAAAAAACCTATAATAACAGTGGTTGCCAATTTCCTGGGTTTTTCAGTTCCACAATTATCCATTAAATTAGAGTGAACTAATTCAAAGGCAAAGGGAGGTGGTTCCTACAATGTCCAGATACTCGGGTGAAATACATCGCTTGTGAGCATCTGTCTTCCTGAGAAACACACGTTTTGAGCAGCTCATCTCAGCCCTGGAATCCAGGGATGACGTGGAGGGATGAGGGCTCGGTGGTCCCTCAGTGCTCCTTTTGATGATAAGAGTCTGATGCTAATTCTGAAAACTGAGCACACAGTAACAGACACAGTCCAGGCAGGGCCTCTGGCTCAGTGTGACCAGTCACACAGCGTTGCTCAGAAGCATCACGACGCACGAGGTTTCCACAGGAGAATCGCTCAGGTTTCTGAGTACATCCATTTTTCACTCCAAACTCAAGTGCAGCTGTTTGGCTGATTTATCCAAAGAAGCACTGATTTCTTCTTATTGAAATAAAAAGCATTTCATAAAAGTCTTTCCTGACTCTCACATGGCACACGAAAAATTGATATCTTTCATTTAATGGCTAAGATACAGAGAATACCAGGCAATCAAAATCAGAGGAGCAACATGAAAACTTGACAGATAATTTAATTGGATGCCATGCTTTATTCCAAGAATTAAAGAAAAAAATCTTAACTTCTATGCCCACTGTCAGGCTAACATCTGTTAAGAAATATATACACCTATATATACACAAAATGCATAGTATATATAATTATATGTAACTTGCTTCTATAGTAAAATGTTGTATATAACATATTTATAAGTTACATAGAACTATATCTAAATATATTTGTATTTATATATTTTATATTACATATAAGCATAGTTAATGTAAAATATAACTTATAAAGAAATAATTATATATTTCTAATTTATGATTAATTATAAATCTGTATAACTATATTTCATATGATTAACTACAATTACCTATACATATATTTTGTTACCTAGAAGCAAACTTCTTAGGAGAACTAGGTTACAAAACTGAACTGTTAAAACTGTGTTGTACAATTTCTGTCCATAAATTTTCATGAATTTCCTTCTCAAAAGCCAGATGCTGCTTTGCATTGGTTTTTATTGTTCTGTGCTGATTTATCTCGACAGAGTTCATCTCAAACTGAGGGTGACTTCAAATCAGATTTCACTATAATGTGGTGTTTGAGTGTGTCCTAGAAACCATGAAATTCTGGGCTGTATTTATCCTTATAAAAGCCCAAGTTTGATAAAAAATGTACTGAGCTGTGTTTGAAAACAGGAGGTACTCTGAAGTATACAAATAATTCATGGATTTAATGGGATTTTTGAAAAGTCGTCAACGCCAAGAGCTAGCGACAACTGTAACTTTTGACTCTTCACACCATGTCTTCCATGAAACCATTCTCCAGGTGGCTCTGAACACTGTCATAAATGCTGTCACTTGAGTTGTATCTGACTCTTTGTGATCCCATGGACTATAGCCCCCCCCCCCAGGCTCCCTCTGTTCACGGGATTCTCCAGACATGAATACTGGAGTGGGGTACCGTGCCCTCCTCCAAGGGATCTTCCCAATCCAGGGATCAAACCCGCATCTCTTACACTGGCAAGCAGGTTCTTTACCACTAGTACTACCTGGGAAGCCTGACGGTTCTGAATACTTGGAAGGAACCAGAAGTAGAATATTTACGCAAAATCCCTCAGTAATGACCTGGCACCTCTTTCTACAACAGGTCTGCTTCTTAAAAGCTCAGTCGTGCCAAGTTCTTACTGCTCAAATCAGTTTTTAACAAAAAGGGAGGTTAACAATCTGATGCTGCTACTGCTGCTAAGTCGCTTCAGTCGTGTCCGACCCTGTGTGATCCCATAGACGGCAGCCCACCAGGCTCCCCCGTCCCTGGGATTCTCCAGGCAAGAACACTGGAGTGGGTTGCCATTTCCTTCTCCAATGCATGAAAGTGAAAAGTGAAAGTGAAGTCGCTCAGTCATGTCCAACCCTCAGTGACCCCATGGACTGCAGCCTTCCAGGCTCCTCCGTCCATGGGATTTTCCAGGCAGGAGTACTGGAGTGGGGTGCCATTGCTTTCCACCGAATGTTTACTATGAAGTAGATTTTCTTATACTTAATTGCTTACCAGGTTATAATCATAATCTCATCACGCTAAAATTTTCTCCAAATTTCTAAAATAACCAAGTTTCAGGG
This sequence comes from Ovis aries, assembly GCF_016772045.2. Taxonomy (NCBI): domain Eukaryota; kingdom Metazoa; phylum Chordata; class Mammalia; order Artiodactyla; family Bovidae; genus Ovis; species Ovis aries. The sequence goes on along the minus strand of NC_056077.1, from coordinate 5,546,150 downwards.
AGATGTATAAGGCCTTGAAATTCACCAGAGAGAGGACTGTGGAGGTCTTTATGCATGAAGAATTGTGCCAAAAAGATCCTGCTTCTTTCTTTTAAGAGATGGATTCTGCTGGCCAGTCAAGACCGGCAGGCCTCCAGTTTCTTCAGGTCGGTGGGGATAATTCTTCTCTCCCTCCTGATCTCTTTCCTTACTTCTTTCTTTATAAGCTTGTTTATGGAGTGCCTGCTTCGTGCCAGGCAGGCAGGGCTCTAGGAGGCAAGGGAGTAAGTTGAGATACCCACTGCCCTCACCCTTCTGGAGACACAGGAAGGAAGGCTGCAGACTTCTGGAACCATCCTTTGTTTGTTTGTTTTTTAACTTTTTATTTTGTAATGGAGTACAGCTGACTTAACGATGTAATAGTTTCAGGTGAACAGTGAAGAACTGATGCTTTTGAGCTGTGGTGCTGGAGAAGACTCTTGAGAGTCCCTTGGACTGCAAGGAGATCCAACCAGTCCATCCTAAAGGAAATCAGTCCTGAATATTCATTGGAAGGACTGATGCTGAAGCTGAAACTCCAATCCTTTGGCCACCTGATATGAAGAACTGAGTCAATGGAAAAGACCCCGATGCTGGGAAAGATTGAGGGCGGGAGGAGAAGGGGATGACAGAGGATGAGAGGGTTGGATGGCATCACCAACTCTATGGGCATGGGTTTGAGTAAGCTCCAGGAGTTGGTGATGGACAGGGAAGCCTGGCGTGCTGCAGTCCATGGGGTCACAAAGAGTCAGACACAACTGAGCGACTGAACTGAACTGAACAGTGAAGGGATTCAGCCATACATATACGTGTATCCATTCTTCCCGAAACTCACCTCCCATCAGGCTGCCACATAACACTGAGCAGAGTTCCTGTGCTATACAGTAGAACCGTGTTGGTTATCTATTTTAAATATAGCAATGTATACATGTCCATCTCAGACTTCCTAACTACCCTTTTCTCCCATCCCTCCCCCCTCCCAGCAACCAGAAATTCATTCTCTAAGTCCTTGAACCTCTATTGTGTAAGCTCATTTGTATTGCTTTAGATCCCATGTATAAGGATCTCATACAATAGTTCTTCCCTGACTTAATTCACTCAGTATGACAATCTCCAGATCCAGCAGTGTGGCAGCAAATGGCATTATTTCATTCTCTTTAATGGCCGAGTAATATTCCTTTGTGTGTATGACCACATTTTCTTTACCCGTCCCTCTGGTCAGTGGACATTTAGGTTGCTTCCAAATCCTGAATATGGGGGTGCATGTATCCTTTTGGATCATGGTTTTCTCCAGATATACACCCAGGAGCAGAACTGCAGGGTCATATGGTAGTTTTATTTTTTTGTTTGTTTGTTGAGGAACCTCCATACTGTTCTCCATAGTGGCTGCACCAATTTACATCCCTACCAACAGTGTCGGGAAGAGGAGCCATCCATCCTCAAGCTGCTGCCAGGCTGTGCTGGACCCTGAGTGATGCACAGGAGAGCTCAGACCTAAGGGAAAGCCAGCCTGTGAGAACAACGACCTCAGTCCAGAGGGAACATTTTTCCTTAATGAAACCATGGATGGATGAACAAAGTCACGAATTGCCTAAAATCAGAGAGACTGCAAGTCATTAGAGTAAACTCTGGGAATACGCAAAAACTGGAGAAATCTTGTAGGCACGGTAGCTAGAAAGAGCATGTCTTCCCCATGAGGTGAGTGCAGGACACCTACTCACTCAAAGCTTAGGTGGAGGCCGTCCACGTTATCGGCATTTACAATCACAAACTCTCCCCAGCTGCTGAACCAATAACTGCACCTACGCTTGTGCCAAGTGCCTTGAGAGCGCTGGACACAACATTTTCAGCCAGCTGGTATAACTAAACATGAACCGTCAATTTCTTAATCCTGAAGAAGTCATTTTTGCTCCAGGTAATGAGCTTTTTATTCATTCATTTTTTCCTTCCTAAGCAAATACCAGCTCTTCCTTCAGTTGGTTTTCATGGATTTAGCCCTGAGCAGTCCACCCTTTGTAGACAATCTCTTCCTGAGAGGAAGATCTCTCTAGGGAGCCTCGGGCTGTAGCTTCAGGGAAAAGCAAGACTTCTCTCTGATGAAACAGAAAATATGTATCTCCCAACGCATCTCCACAAACTAGCTCAGACAGCATACTTAACATCAAGCTGGGTCTACTCCCACAGTACAGGTAATACCAGTACAATTAGTGATCTATTTCTGTTTTCAAGGAAATTCCCCATTCCTTTCCAGGCATTCACAGGTCCTCTCAGGTTTCCTCACCTCTTTCCACTCTTGCTGTTAACAAAACGAAGATACAGGCTTTGAAGAAATGTTTGGCTTTAAAGAGCAGAGACCCCGAAATGAGAAAGTGAGATTAAAAAGGCAGTGTAATGTCTGCGTGTACACTTTTGGCCCGGATGCTCGCTAGGCAAGAATCAAAGATGTAAGGAGTTTTATTTTTAACGTCTTCTTACAGAAGCACCATGAACTTCACCATGCATGGGATTTACGACATACTCAGTTTTATAACATTGTGGTGGGGGGAAGAGGGTAAGGAAGGACTTTTCTGTCGCATTTCCCTTGAATCTCAGATCACTTGTAAATTGCAGCGCCTGACATTTAAACAGTGCCATGTTGATAGCTTGGGCTCCACCCTCCCCCTCCACTGGGAACACCACTGCTGATGCTTCATTTCATAATGCGGTGTGATGGTGAGTCAAGGGTCAACCTCTGCCAGTTAAGTCTAAAGCAATTACGTTCTCACACAGATAAAGAAAAGCCCCATGCCTCCAACTCTGCGTGGAGACTGGAATGAGCAGAGAGACTCCGAGAACCATATGGTCAGCTTCAGCCTGTATCCTTGACATCACGGCAGGCACCTGGCAAAGACCAGGGCTTGGCGCAGGACACCCACAGCCTCTCTGGCCGAACACGCCTCTATATCTGGAAAGTTACTGGCCCTTTCCGTTGGTTATCCTGAAATTTTAAATTCGGACATAACAAGCTATGGCTGTCAGAAATCACATGTTCTATTTACATTTTTAGAATAATGCATTGAAACGGCATCTGATCCTCACCTGAGCATGGACCACATTAACAGATCCTGATTAACCATCGTGTGAGACGCCCCGTTTCTCAGGAGCATCTGCTTTGTCAGCACTGTATTTGAACACACGCTCTGGCCCTCCTGAGGTCTACATTATCAATACTAGCTGAGGTTTTGCAATCTTAGAAATTGGAATGCTTTTTTAATTCGTGCTTTTCATTTACCATCTCAACAACCAGGTCTAGATTACACTGTGCTGGGCTGTGCTGAGTCGCTCAGTGTTGTCTAACTCTAGGCTTCTCTGTCCAAGGGATTCTCCAGGCAAGACCACTGGATTGGGTTGTCATGCCCTCCTCCAGAGGATCTTCCCGACCCAGGGATCGAATCTAGGCCTCCCACATTGCAGGCGGATTCCTTACCATCTGAGCCACTAGAGAAGCTCCTAGATTACATTACTTAATATTAAAGTGAAGAGACAGGAAATAGGTCTTATCCTAACACACTTTCCAACTTCTCAGGAACAGGAATCCTCCTGTTGACACTGAGAGGCAGCCCCTTACACTGCAGAAACTCTACACTCGGGAACCAGCAGAGCTGAAAACCAACACACTCACACCCCCCACAGCCCGAGTGTTAGTAACTGAAGTGATTAAGCAAATCGCTTCAACTAACTCAGGTTTCTCATCTGTAGAACAGGTTATCCAGCTCACAAGACTGTGATAAGCATTACACGAGATGACGCCGCCTGGAACGTAGCCGGTCACCTGGAGCTTCACAGGTCTATGGAGGAGGAGCCAGAATGCAAAGCCGAGGTCTTATCATCATATTATATCACCTCCCAAAGACGAACAGAAATGCAGGTTTGGAGGTCCCTGAGAGCCCATTTAAAGGATGAGAATTTGCACCTCTGGCTGTGGACAAATCTCTGAAGGGGTTTCAGCAGGTTAAGGACATGCTGATATGACTAATGAAGGATGGAGACAAGGAGCGGTTGAAAGCCGTATGAGCGTATCAGGGGCTGCGACACCATCTGCGGCCAAAGCGGAAGACGGAATGGGGAAAGGGCAGCCCAAGAAGCAGGCGCAACACGAGGGCTCCCCAGGGGCCGCTAGCGGCAGAGAACTCGCCTGACAAAGCAGACTGGACCCCTGGGTCGGGAAGATCCCCTGGAGGAGGGCACGGCAACCCACTCCAGTATTCCCGGCCGGAGAATCACACGGACAGAGGTGCCTGGCAGGCTACAGTCCATGGGGTCACAAAGCGTCAGACACGACTGAAGCAACTTAGCAACCACATACATAGCACTGAAAGCACGTGCCCGAGAATTAGGAGAACAAATCTTGGGTGATGGTTCCCAAAACTGTGCGAGCGGTCAGAAGAATCCCAGGAGCAGGTTTTTAATTATTATTCCTAATTAGAGATATTGGGCTTTAAAACTGTATGTCTTCTCCCTGAGTAGGAAATAGGAAGGGATTTTCTTATTTAGATTGTCCAGTTGGAGTACCACTTCATCAAGTATACAACCGAAAGTACGTTTAATAAAGTTATTGACAAATTCTGAGTAATTTTGTGGAGGCAGGAGAAGGATGTGGAAAACTCCGTGTAGACATTTTGGACCCAAGCCTGCATCTGGAATGCCCCGGATATCATCGTTTAGAGAGAATCCACACTACCTAAAATTATACGCGTGGGGGAAAGTTATAGATATGGAATAAACCTAGAGCTTAAGATTTTAAAAGAATTTACAGATCATCTATTCCAACCTCCTCCATAATGCAAGAATAGCCTTTATAACATCCTGGGCAGAGAGACGGTCATGTAGCTAGATACCTTCGATGACGATGAGCTCAGTATTAATGGGCTGTATTGATCGGAAGGGAAATGGATTATACTGGAGGAGGAAATGCATTAGGATTTGTAACAAAGAAACAAAATGTGAAAGGTTCAAGTGTTTGTAAAGGTATAACCACGTGGTTAAACATGTTTGGAAATATTGGTGGTGGTGGTTTAGACACTAAGTCATGTCTGACTCTTTTCAACCCCCTGGACTGTAGTCAACCAGGCTTCTCCGTTCATGGGATTTCCCAGGCAAGGATAGTGGAGTGGGTTGCCATTTCCTTCTCCATTGGAAATACTACAGATGATGTCTGAAGAAATGAAAGGTAAGCATCAGTGGACTCTGAAGAGCAGGTTTTGGCAAGTAGGCTATAGAAAGACAGACGTGCTAAAGATGAGAAGGCTGTCAACTGTCTACATGCTCACAGACATGGAATGAATGAAAGACACAGTTGGAAATCACCCAAGAGGAAAGAAAACCACCAGCGAGGATGGGGTGGACATGCAGCGCTTTGGTTGCCCTGGCGATGGGACCCCTCTCATCATTTTGATGGCACTGTAGTGAATGCGACATGTGAAAATAAAATGAAGGATGATATCAATAGTGGAGCAAGCTGGTGGAAAGCCCTGATGTGGGGAGGAATCAGGTGGAGCCCAGTGATGGGTGCCAGAAGACATGTGATCCGGGAGGAAGAGGGCAAGGACCCAGGAGGTCAGAGAAAGAGAGGGTGGCAGCCTCTGCTGCAACTGCTTCCTGGTCCTCTCGCCACTCCACAGAGACCATACTTCTCAAGACAGTGCAGGGTAGTGTGACGGCGAATTCTGTGTGTCAACTGGGCTAGGCTATGGTGTGTCCAGTCTAGATGGGTTGTTGGGAAGGGGTCCTGCACCTGTGATTCACATCTATAGTTACCTGACTGTAAGGAAAGGAGATTGTCTTCCCTAATGTGGTGGGCCTCGTTCAATCAGTTGAAGGCTTTAAGAGCAAAGACAGGTCTCATGGAGAAGAAAGTCTAACTGAAGTCTAGACCCCTGGAATCCTGCCTGAGTTGCCCCCCAGCCAGCCCACAGATTTCAGCCTGAGACTAAACATCGACTCCTGTCTGAGTTTCCGACTGACAGCCGGCCCTATAAATGTCAAACCTGCTTGCCCATCACAAATCGATCTCTATATCTATCATCTGTGTATCTATCTACTGAAAGAGATTACAGCAAGTCTCTTTCAACAGACACATAGACGATAGATGTACAGACACAGTTCTTTAGATACAGATATCTAGATTACACGCAGATACAGATATTTAGTATCTACAGACAGAGAGAGGGAGATTCATCTATAATTCATACATACTTTCAGAAATTCCTTCCCTAGGACTCGAAACTTGAGCCCACGTCACTTACACCAATCGGCTCTAGTTCTGCGCTCTGACCTTGAGAAGAACAAATTCAATATAGTCTAATTATCTGATCAAACAATGTAGGACGATATCAACAGTGGAGTAAAAGACAGTCTTGAGAGCCCCAGTGTGAGGAGATAATAAAGTTTGGTAACTGGACAACAGAGGATGAGATGGTTGGATGGCTTCATTGACTCAATGGACATGAGTTTGAGCAAGCTCTTTAAGACACTGAAGGAAAAGGAAGCCTGGCGTGCTGCAGTCCACGGGGTTGCAAAGAGTTGGATGTAACTTGGCAACTGAACAACAACAGTCAAACTGGGCATACCGGTTTCTTATCTCATCGATTACTTTGTAACAGTGGGTCCCTGCCCTTCTAAAAGCCCTTCTCCTGGAACCCACCCTTACATCTCCCTCCAAGTGGATGAGGTGCCATGACCGTGCTCCTCCGGGTCAGTAGGTTAGACGAGAGGTGACTCCTGAAAAGACTCAGGCCAATCAGGAATTTGAAATGAATAGATATATTGACTGCCACCAGTCTTGTGGGCAGGGGGGGATAAGATACAGCGTGACCGTGCTTGTCCTTGTGCCCTAATGCAAGGGAAAAAAATCTACAGATCAAAGATGGAAGCAGAGATCCAAGGTAGGCCTGAAAGGACTGTGTGACCGACCCTCTGCAGCCTTTCTCTGTTTTCAGTTCTTCATGAGCAACTGATTGAACTGTCTCCCTTTGGGTTCTGTGACTGACCTCTGCGTCCTTTGGTTGTGGAAAAGAGCTCTGAATCTTTCCAAGATACATTCTTGTCTTAAGGTAATGAGAAGGGGTTTAAAAAAGAAAAGAAGGGGTTTAAGTTACTTGCAGCCGAAAGATGGGTGATATGGATGCTGATTCTGTATTGCCTAGCAACAAAACCGTGTGGAGGATGTCTGTATATAACACCAGGAGCAAAACATGAGAGGAGCATCAAAGTGTATTGAACTGCTAACTTACAGGTTGCGTTGGAAGAGATGCTTTGCAAAAGGTCAAGTTAAAGCCTTAGAAGGAGAAGAGGTCTTAGGAGGTTCTTGCAGTGAGCTTCATTCAGTGGTATAATAATAGCCCAAAGTATCAGCTAGCACTTAGCAAAACACTCCATGTGTGCTCGGCGTTGTTCCAAGCGTTTCACATCTACTAGCTCATTTAATTCTCACTTCACTACTACCAGGTTATCTGATGTTATTATTGCTGTTTTACAGATGAAGAAACGGGCCATGTCCTTAGGGGAACTGAAACAGAAGAATTTGAGAGCCCACATTCAGTACCGAGTAGCAACAAGCTTCTTCCTCCCAATTAGTAAGCAAATTGCTTTTCCATTCTTGTTATATGTAAAAAAAAAACCCTAATCCTAATTTTAGGTCCAACCAGTGCCAATGGCTTATTTTCTTAAACACTGTGTCCTATATTTGTTTCCAAGACAACAAACAGAAAATACAGCATCCAATCATTTATGTCAGTAATCTGGAAAATCCTCCCCCCGCCTCGTTCCAGAGCCAAAATGTCCTTCATCTGTAAACAGAGGGGAAAAGTTTTTATAATTTTATACTTACTGCATAACAAAACGACCCTTTATTCTCCCATCAAGTCATTACAGGTCTCAGGATACACTTTCTATTCCTGGAATCATGGCTAAATGCTCTTTAAGTGGTGAAAAGTGATCTCTAAGTGGGCTTAAGTTGGGAAACCTACATTATGTGAATGGTGAGTTTGGCTGAAACAGAAACAGATGGTGGAGGCCCTGCTTCAGCTTCTAAACGTGAAACAAAGTAGAAGAAAGAAGAACCATGATACAGAAAACCTGGAGATGCACAGTTTCACACGGGGATTTTTTAATCCCACGTCAAAAATATATCTACTTACCCAGAGAACCAATTTAAACAGAATGCTCCTCCCCACAAGCAAAAATGAATTTGGAATATCTCCCTTTTAAGGCACTCATTTTTCTCTTAAAACATTTTTTTTAATTGTTTTAAAGTGCTCAGTAAATAAAACATTAAAAAGAATCAAATAATATCAGAGAGATTTTAGCCAGGCCTTCTCTATAGAAATCATCCTATGCCAGTCCCCTGGATAAGAGACACTGTTCTGGCCACATATCCCTTTACAACAAACACTCCAAGGTCTGATTCATTTTCATAACTGCCACTGTTGAATAAAGATATTTATTAGCATCCTCTATTTATTCTTCTCCTTTTGGACTGGCTCTTCCTTCAGAGCCACCTTGATTTCCAGTTGGCAGCTTGAGTCCAGGAGAAAATTAAAATTTTCACTCTGTGTCCCCTGATGACTTATTCACCTCCTCCACCCCTGTTTCTGAAAAATCCTGACCCCATATATGCAAATGATGACTTTTATAGGAAGAGGATTAAAAGTAGAAGCAGCATAATAATTAACAGTCCACGAGATGTTTGCTTTTGCGAAGACGTGACATTCATTTAGGGCCATCATTTTTCTTTATTCCCCAGCTCTAAGGTCTGAAAGAGGTGCGCCGGTTTCACTGACAGGAAGGCTGAGGCAAAGTGATTAAGCCCCACTGTGCAGTTGCCCTTTATATAAAAATTAAGGACAGATGGATGGATGAATGGATGTGTTAGGGGACAGACTGACTGAAACTGCCCGCCCTGGCCAGGCACCGTTTGCCATGAGTTATTTTAAGACAGGAGGTCCTGGTTAGGAACACAGAACTAACGAGCCACCACCAACAGGAAGAACTCAGGAAAGGTCAAAAGGAGACGCCACGTATCCCACCACCTTCCAGAATCTGCCTCGCTAGCCTCTGTCTTGGCTGAGCAATGAGTGCAGATCCAGGAAGGACCCCGAGTCAGGACGATCGGACAGAGAGAGCCTAGAAACTAACCCCATCTCCAAAAAGCCCAAGACGGCTCGCCACCCGGCACAGCAGTCCTTCCGGGTTCCCTTCCCCTGCTGCCCTCTTCCCCGCACAGTCTCCTGCTTTATCAGCACATGATTCTCTCTGGACAACTCACCTCTGGGTGTTAGACAAGAGCTCGCTCTTGGGCACTGGGTTGAGTCCTCCTTCCTGCAACAGATGGATGGACGGGGAGGCATACAAGACTGATCTCAGTATTTTCTGGATAATGCAGCTCGGTGTCATTAAGAACATCGCAAATTCATAGAGATGGATTTAGAGATCTAATTAGCACAGACAATAGCCCAGTCGAAGGGCACGAGAAGTTGGCAAAGTCTGGATCTTCAGCATATCCAGATCTAGAAGGTGGGAGGGCAGGAGAGGCCAAGGAAGGAAACAGGGAAAACCAGTGAGCACTCACACTGCTGAGAGGAAATCATTTTCATGAGAATGTCGGTGATTAAAACACAATTGCTTGCATTTTTCCGTTCCACCCCCCCCCCCCCCCCCCCCCCCCCCCCCCCCCATCAAGTCCTCAAAAACCTGACTTCAGACACAGCACTCTTATTCAGGAGCCTTCCCCTAAGTCTGCCTTTCACACCACCCCTTTGAAATCCCACATCCTTTCAACTGTGGAAACCCGGGGCAGGGCTTCATCTAAAGAGAAGGCTTCAGGCTTTCATTCTCTCTGAAGATTTCCCCTCATCTTTGACCTCATCATCAGCAAGACATCTTGTCCTGCATCTGGAATTCAACTGAGCCGTTGCCTACTTCTGGTAACCTGAATAAAGCCAGGTCTGCCTCAAAGGAACACAGCAAACCCTCGTAAAATTCGACAATGCTAAGGGGGCTTGGCAAAATGAGAAAACTGCAAGACATTCGCCCTCCACAGTCCCAGGAGAAAATCCTTCCAGTCTAAATATGCCTCTTTTCTTCACCCCCCCCCCCAAATAGTCTAAGCTCCGATCTCTCCCTAAATCTCAAAGTTGTTAAATCGGAGAAACGAGATACCTCCTTAAATATCTAGTCCCATTCTTGGCTGGGCCCCTCTGCTCTGTTTCCCCCTCTAGGTCTGTCCCCGTGTGCACACAAAGACCGAGCCTGTCTTTTTCAACAGTCTATTCCCCAAGCTCAGTCCAGTGCCTGTCACCATCGGGGACCCTCAAATAAATATTAGTTGAATAAATGAATGGATGAGGCATATGCAGTAGGGAGAAGAATGAATCTTATTAAATTTAGTCTGATATTAGAATAGGATTAGGAGAATCCTTTAGGGGCTGGAGCTTATTAATAAACAGTTGCATGATATTAAACTATGAAGACAGGAGGAAAAAAAAACAGCTCATTATTCTGATATTTCCTTCATAACATAAAGCCAATGAATAAGCTGCGTTTAGGGGAGGCAGGCAATATATTTAAGCACTGTAAAGACCAACATTAGTACACAGCCTCCATGCAATCTCATTTGCTCTCTAACACAATCCATCATAACTGAAGTATGTTTTTGCTTACAGGGATCATAAAAACTCACTTGATTTATTGTTTTCTTTTCCTCCCTTCTGTGTTCTCTGGGAAAATTCAGTTATACATAGATCTCTTTCTTCAGGGAGAAAAAAAAAAAAAAGAAATTCTTGTCACCAGGGCTTTTACAAACACCAACTTACTCTTTCCTCTAGAGAAAGGAGATTCTACAACGAGGGTTTAATCAATTGCCACACAGGTACTTTGGTGACAAACCTGTACTCCGCCCCTGTTTCATCTCTGTATGCAGCTCACTTTCAGGGTCTAAAAAAAGTCTCAAGTCTTTATGAGAAGTTCAGCCAGCCACTCACTCAAACATGTATTGCTGGTGATCTGTGTTAACAGTCAATAGGATAATTGGAGATGTGATTATATAATGTACCTTTTATGGACAATTTTATTTAGGTATCCCAAATGCATATCAGCCTGCTAATATAGGAGACAATTCAAGAGATACAGGTTCAATCCCTGGGTTGGGAAGCTAAGATCCCACATGCCTCACGGCCCCCAAACCAAAACATACAATAAAAAAACAATACTGCAAAAAAATTAAATAAAGACTTTAAAAATGGTCCAGATTTAAAAAAAAAATCTTAAAATGGGGTGAGGGGAGGAAAAGTAAAAAAGATCCGCAGGCTAAGTTCTGTGTCCTGAAAAGATTCCATAGAAAACGCCATCCTCACAGAGTCCCTGCCAAAGGACCGCTTCCTCTAACACACGATTCTGCAGGCTATACAGGCAAATAATTAAGGAAAAATAAAAAATCTGAAATATCTAACAATAGCCACTGAGTAAACATAAAACAGTAACCTGTGGGCAACTACTACTCATTGGAAAAGACCCTGATGCTGGGAAGGAATGAAGGCAAAAGGGGAAGGGGGCAGCAGAGCATGAGATGGTTAGATAGCAACACTGACTCACTGGACTTGAATCAGCAAACTCTGGGAGACAGTGAAGGACAGGGAAGCCTGGCGTGCTGCAGTCCATGAGGTGGCAAAGAGTCGGAAATGATTTAGCGACTGAACAATCAACAGCCACCGACTAAATGTAAACCAGTAGCCAGTGGACAACCGTAGCATAATGTGGAGATGCGTGCAAATCTGTGATGTTCATGCTCAGAAACAGAATAAACTTCAAGGCCCCGGGGGAGTGCAAGATTTGAGCAAGAATTCTCACTCTACTGCCCAGTTCTAAGCAAGCAATGAAAAATCAGGATTCCCTTCTCCACTCTGCACGTGCACAGATCTGATATGCAGGATGGCCGAGATGTCAGCTTTACCACTGTGGGGACAGACCTCACGGGAGCCCTCATTTGACCCGGAATGTGTCTCATTAGCTCTCAAAGTGGCCGGAGTCTGTCTGTCAAGAGCAGGGGATCTGACAGGAGGGGTCTCATGGAATTCAAAGCAATACATTTATACCAAAGCTCGCACGTGACAAGAGCTGCAAACACGCCCGTCACTGTTGTCGCTACCGTCACTGAGTTGTATCTGACTCTTTGTGACCCCACGGACTGTAGCACACCAGGCTCCTTCTGTCCATGGGATTTCCCAGGCAAGAATACTGGAATCAGTTATCATTTCCTGCTCCAGGGGTTCTTCCCGACTCAAGGATCGAACCCATATCTCTTGCACTGACAGGCAGATTCCTTACCTCTGAGCCACCATGGAAGCCCCAGCCAAGATCGGAGCATTATAATATTGTTCATGCATTATTTATATAAATTCACACATTTAAATATAAATGATACAATATATAAGGTATATATAATATGTAAAACATATATGTGCATTATATATATTTATATATGATTATAATTCTCTGTCCCCTCCCAGCATTCTATACTGCTTCCTAATAAGCAGAGCAATACAAACCAAAATATGAAATAAAACTTAGATAAGCTGAGGGGGAGTCTGAAATTTCAGCATGTTTCCTGGGTTATGACCTTGACCACGGAGTGTCATCTTGAATGTCCAAACCAGGTGCAGATAAAAACACGGCAAAATACCACCTAAGACAGACCTGAAGACCCTCTGTCTGTGGATGGGCAGATCACAGGCAGAAGAACGTTGCACTGATTTAACTTTATCTGGGGTATAGTCATGAATATTTAATATATGATTTTCCCCAAAAGATAAGACTGTGGGGGTGGTCCAGTGGCCTAGATTCGGAGCTCTCTATTCAGGGGGCCCAGGGTTCCATTCCTGGTCGAACTCAACCAAGAGTTCAAACGCTGCAACTGTGAAAAAATTGTAAAAATAAACAGGAATGTTGGAGTCAGATCGATTAAAAGATCTTAAAGCAGACTAAAAGAGCCTTCTGAAGACCTATCAGCCCATCACTACGTGTGGGACCTATTTAGATCCTGTTTCAAATGAACAGACTATGGAAGAAAATGACCCCTCTGAGAAAGGTGGGTACTTAAACAATGGTTTCATAATTGGTGATATTCAGGAATCACTGCTAAATTTTTTGCAGGTATTGGGGTCACATTAGAAAAAAACTTCTACGGCTATATTAGGCAAAAGATGGCCATTATCCAAAACACACATTCAAAAGATAACAACTGTTGGCAGGAGTGTAGAGAAACTGGAAGTCCTGTCCACTGTTGGGGAGAATATAAAATGGGGCAGCCACTATAAAACGCTATGGAGGTTCCTCAGAAAATTAAAAGCGGAATTATGATATGATCCAGAAATATCTTCTTTTCCCTGGTAGTGGGCTTCCCTGATAGCTAAGCTGGTAAAGAATCCACCTGCAATGCAGGAGACCCCAGTTTGATTCCTGGGTCGGGAAGATCCCCTAGAAAAGGGAACAGCTACTCACTCCACTATTCTGAGCTGGAGGATTCCCTGAACAGAGGAACCTGGCAGTCTATAGTCCCTGGGGTCGCAAAGAGTTGGACACAACTGCGTGACTTTCAGTTTCACTTTCCAGCAATACCAACTTCTGGGTATTTATCTAAGAGCTGAACAAGGATCTCTTACATACTCTCATGAGACTACAGCGTTATTCATGAGAGCCAAGATATGGAAACAAACTTGATATCTATCCAGGGATAAATGGATAAAACAATGTGGTGTACACACACAACAGAATATTAATCAGCATTTAAATCCTACCATGTGTGATAACATGGGTGAAACTGAAGGATATTATGAAAAATGAAATAAGCCAAACAAAGACAGACAAATACTGCATGATTTCACTTACATGAAGTATCTAAAATAGACAAATGCATACAGACATCAACCCTGAATATTCATTGGAAGGATTGATGCTGAAGCTGAAGCTCCAATATGGCCACCTGGTGCAAAGAGCCGACTCATTGGAAAAGACCCTGATGCTGGGAAAGATTGAGGGCAGGAGGAGTAGGGGGTGGCAGAGGGTAAGATGGTTGGATGGCATCACTGAGTCAATGGACATGAGTTTGCGCAAACTCCGGGAGATAGTGAAGGGCAGGGAAGCCTGGTGTGCTGCCTCCAGGGACGCAGGGAAGTCCACAGGGTCTCAAAGAGTTAAACACGACTTAGCAACTCAACAACAACATACAAACAGAATAGAATGGTGGTTGCCAGGGGCTGTGAGGAAGAGCCACGGGGCTTTAACAGAAAGTTTTAGATAAGCAGGACAAATTCTAGACAACTCTGAACTACACTGTGTCTTTAGTTAAATACACTGAATTGTGTGCTTAAAACTTTGTTAAGCCGGTGGTGTGCTTAGTCACTCGGTTGTGTCTGACTCTTTACTGACCCCAAGGACTGCAGCCTGCCAAGCTCCTCTAACCATGGGGATTCTCCCACCAAGGATACTGGAGTGGTTTGCTATGCCCTCCTCCAGGGTAAGAGGGGGGACCTCAGGCTAAATAAAATAAAAATTTAAATTTTAAGAAGAAAAATGATCTCTTATCCTTCAGAAATGCAAACTGAAATACTTAGGGGAACAATGAGAAGATATTTGACATATACTTCCAAGTAATAGGGCTTCTCTGGTGGCTCAGATGGTAGAGAATCTGCCTGCAAGGCAGGAGACCCAGGTTCAATCCCTGGGTGGGGAAGATCCTGTGGAAAAGGGCATGGCAAACCACTCCAGTATTCTTACCTGGAGAATCCCATGGACAGAGAAGCCTGGTGGGGCTACAGTCCATGGGGTAGCAAAGAGTCAGACACGACTGAGCAATTAACAGTTCAAGTAACAGGAGACAAGAGGAAGAGTGATCCAGAGTGGAGAGAAACAAGATTAGCCACACCGTGATAATGACTGAATCTGAGAGATGAAGGTTCCTTATGCTATTCTTTCAGCTAAATTTTGGCACAATGCAAAGTTTTTTTTAAAAAAGAAATCCATAGAAGATGATGCAAGGTGATGATTAAAATGTTGATTAGGGCTCTAGCAGCCTGGCACTGCTCATCCCAGGTCTAGCCTCCGTGTGAGTGAAGCTATAGAAACTCAGTGTCTAAAAATGATGGAAACCCACTTTAGCCAAGATAACCACTTACAGTCCGTGCCCTTAACAAACCACCACAGACTGTGTCATAAGGGAAATAACGTTCAGGTACATGAATTAATTATCAGTAGGAGAGAATGAAAACCATATCTACCTCTTACAGGTATTAATACCCAAAAGCTGTTGCAACCACCCTTCTCACCTTTGGAAAGGTCACTGGGATATAATGAATGATAGGGTCATGGAGGTCACAGTTATATTAAAAGTGAGCTGAATTTTAAGATTTTACTGCAAATAAAATTTTCTGCAGGGAATTTATTAAGCCCAAGCAAGGTTACAGAGTTATTTGTGGTGTTTTAAAGCTACTTTTATTAATAATAACCTTGCCAGGGTGCATCGTTTGAGAAGGCGCCCACGTTAATCCAAAAATATGTGTCTCCATTATTACCAGAACAGGAAATAATGAAATTTCTATGGCAGAACAGAAGAAATCACGACTTGGTAGGTTATCGGTATCTGGCAGAGAGGAGCCATCCTTCTAGGTAAATAAGCATCAGAGGCCACAGATAATTCGGAGGCACTGATCATGTGAAAGAAATCTGATTTATCTAGAAAATTTTACTCTAAGTTACACTTTATACCTGTATTTCTATTTCTAAGACATCAGTGACCTTCAAATGGTACAAGAGAATTCAAGCTATACATTTCGCTAGGTCTGGAAGAGGAGGATAGGAACCTTTGTACTTTCCTGTGTGGTGTGTGCGTACATGAGCTTGGTCCTGATTGACTCTGCAACCCCACAGACTGCAGCCGCCAGCTTCCTCTGTTCACGGGTTTTCCCAGGCAACAATACTGGAGTGGGTTGCCATTTCCTCCTCCAAGGGATCAAACCCATGTCTCTTACGTCTCCTGCACTGGTAGGTGGAGTCTTTCCCTCTGCGCCACATGGGAAGCCCTCCACTTCCCATGTAATATTTAAAGGCGCAGGTAAGAAGAGTCAGAGATCAAAATTCAAATCCCAGCTCAGTCCAGCTTAGCTGCCTGAATCTAGACGGACCGCAGCTTCCCTGAGCCAACTCCCTCAGATATAAAATGGCAAGAGTCATACGTCTCGCACAAAGCCCTTGTAAAGATTCAACCAGAGTCTATATGGCTAACCGTACAGTCAAATTCCCAGCACATATTAACCATAATATAAGTGGCTGTGTTTATGTTAAATTAAAACTATTTTGAAACCCTACAAAGATCGTGGCCTTTGTTTCTATGGACCATTTTCTTCTCTCTCTCAATTAAATGAGCAATTCCTCCGTCCTAGCATATGAGGCTCTGAAGTGTCACCATCTGAGTTCCAATCACAGACTGTGAAACCCTTAGGAAAACTGCTTTGACTCTAAGACATTTATTCACATTCACTGATGTATTTTAAAAGGGACAGAAATAGCAAGCCCCTTTCTGTGGTTGTTGTGGAGTCAGGTGAGATACTGGATGCACAGGTCTTAAAGTCTGAACTTGGCAAAGGGTCAACACATAACGATTCAGCTAGGAGATTACAGATAAGGATTGGTTCAAGGTGGCGGAGTAGGACGTGCGCTCATCTCCCTCTGCGAGACCCCCAATGTTGCAACTAGCTGTTGAACCACCATTGACAGGACACACTGGAATCCATCAAAAAAAATAAGCCACGTCCAAAGACAAAGAATAAGCCACAAAGAGATGGTAGGAAGGGCGCAATCATGATAAAATCAAATCCCATACCCACTGCGTTCATGACCCACAAACTGGAGAACAGTTGATACCAAAGAAGTTCTCCCATTGTTTTGAAGGTTCTGAGCCCCAGGTCAGGCTTCCTAGCCAGGGGATCCAGCAAAGGGACAAGGAATCCCCAGGGAATCTGACCTTGAAGGCCAGTGGGATTTTATCACAAGATTTCCACAGGAATGGGGGAAACAGAGACTCTACTCTTAGAGGTCACAAACAAAATCTGGCATGAACCAAGACCTAGGGGAAAGGAACAGGAACCTCACAGGAGACTGAACCAGACCTTGTTGGTTGAATAAATGTATAATTTCTAAGACGAGTGAGTAGCCACTACCCCAGTGGCTCAGACGGTAAAGACTCTGCCTGCAATGCAGGAGACCCAGGTTCAGTCTCTGGATCAGGAAGGATCTCTGGAGAAGGGCATGGCAATCCACGGCAGTACTCTTGCCTGGAGAATTCCATAGACAGAGGAGACCGGTGGGCTCCAGTACATAGGGTCTCTAAGCATAGGACACGACTGGGTGACTAACACACACACACACACACACACACACACACACACACACACACACACACACACACACACACAGCCCCTATTCTTACAACCTTCCATATAAGGTGATTTCATTCACCCTAACCCATTCCATTTGGCGATTCAATAATCCCATCTGTGAGGAAGTCATCCCTCACTCCTGACTTCCTTTCCTTTTTCTGCATTTCCGTCTGCTGCCTGCTGCTTCTGCCCTTGCTGCTGGTGGAAGACAGCCAGGGTTTGCATGCCCATCACCAAAAATCCTGGAGTTTTCTAAAGCTCCGGACATGCATCTGGCCTCATTCCTCGGGAACACAATTGAAAGGAATGAGCTCTTCAGAGAAATCTCATCTTTTGTCGTCTGCCAAGAGCAACCACCGAGAAAGGACACATGGAAAAGCCAATGACATCCTCAGGCATGGTACCATGCCCATGACTCACTGGGGAAGGGGGCACTGGTCCATCTAATTCTGAATATTTGTGTGGGGTTGGTTAAAAGAAGTGGGCTGGTGCAAGGACACACACACACACACACACACACACACACGCGCGCTCTGACATTATCACTTGTTTATAAAGAGCATTAGAATGCCAGGTGCTGGTTTAATTTGTTTTGTAGCCAATTTTCCTGCCCCTCAAGGCTCATTAGCCAAGTAATCATTCCATATGATAATGTGTCCTCTGTGCTTCCTCCTTGGGTCCAAGAATACATCTTCAGCACCATTCCCAGCAGCGGGTGTCCTTCATCAGCAACCTTGCCTGGCTTTGCTGAAAGAGCGCCAACACTGCACATGTTTTTCTCTTCCCTGGCATCTATTAACTCCGTTTACCATATACTTAGACATCTGGCCAAGGAACCAACAAGCGTGTTTCTCCCATCCTCCACAACAATCCAGCATAATGTCTATTTCCTCACAATGCGTCCCTCGGAGAGAGACATCAAGATCAAGCCAACGTCATTTCAAATTATATTGGCTTTGGCCAGATGTTCCACGTCTGGGAAATTATGTTTACTGAATGTTTACATACCAGTTATTATCGAAATCTGGTTTTTCCAGTAGTCGTGTACGGCTGTGAGAGTTGGACCATAAAGAAGGCTGAGTGCCAAAGAATTGATGATTCTTTCCAATTGTGGTGCTGGAGAAGACTCTTGAGAGTCCCTTGGACAGGAAGGAGGGCAAGCTAGTCAATTCTAAAGGGAATCACCCCTGAATCTTCACTGGAAGGACTGAAGCTAAAGCTGAAGTTCCAATACTTTGGCCACCTGATCCAAAGAGCTGACTTGGAAAAGACCTGATGCTGGGAAAGACTGAGGGCAGAAGGAGAAGGGGGCAACACAGGATGAGATGGTTCGATGGTATCATCGACACAGCGGACCCGAGTTTGAGAAAACTCCAGAAGATAGTGAAGGACAGGGAAGCCTGGCATGCTCCAGTCAAAGGGGTTACAAAGAGTCGGGCACGACTTGGCAACTGAATGACAATTGTTGAAATCACAGTATAGGCTACCCTGTGGCTAAAGTTCGGGAATCTGGGTTTTAAGAAGGACCCAATGCTGTTCTCCCTAACCTGGGGCCAGCCTCCCTTCAGATTCATGATGCTTCCTCAGAATCAACTCTTCTCCAGCTACATTCTCCCTCCTTGAAAATCCATCCAATAAGGAGACTTTTAATGTGATGATATATGGATGGCCCCCCAAATCCTATCTTTACACCTCACTCACTCCCTGATCTCTAGACTTGGGTATAAACTCTGTTTGTGAAATCATGCTTGAAAGTTTCATAGGTATCCTTAAACTTGTCCAAAATGGAGCTCTCAAGACTTGGCATGTCCTACAAATCGGTCCTTCTGTTAATTTTCCACCTTCAAGCACTGCCACTTACCTGACGGCTGGGAGTCACTCTCCCTTCCTCCCTTCCCTACACCCTCCATCTGTAACTGCTATCAACCAATCACATCCATCCCTATCACCATTTATCTAGGACTGGACACCATCATTGCTTATTTGGGTTCCTCTGAGTCTACTAACTAAATTTCCCTTTTGATACCGTCTCTTCAAATATATCTGTCATGTAGCAACCCAAGCGATCATTTTAACACATAAATCAGAATATATTTCTTCTTTACTTAGAATCATCAAATGGTTTCCCTTGGTACTTAGGGAAGAACTCAAAAGACTTTAGCCTGGTGTGCAATCTTGTCCCTCCCTCTTCACCTAATAATGCATCCCCTCACTCACTACACCAAAGATACAGGGACCCTTTTCTGCTCCACAATAAATTCATCTCATTCCCACCTGAGCATCTTTGCCCTTGCTCTTCTCTTTTTCTGCAACAATCTTCCCCTTAGTCTGTGCATGCCTTATCTTCATCCTTTCTGTCTTGGCCAAAACGCCATACCTGCAGAGACACTTCCTACCTAATGGCAGCAGATCAAAAGCCATACACACCCTCCACAAAAGTTGACTCCCTAATGTATCATGCTTTGTTAACTTCCTGGCACATCTCACCAACCAGTCCATCCTAAAGGATATCAGTCCTGAATATTCATTGGAAGGACTGATGCTGAAGCTGAAACTCCAATACTTTGGCCACCTGATGGGAAGAACTGACTCACTGGAAAAGACCCTGATGCTGGGAAAGATTGAAGGTGGGAGGAGAAGGGGACGACAGAGGATGAGATGGTTGGATGGCATCACCGACTCGATGGACATGAGTCTGAGCAAGCTCCGGGAGCTGGTGATGGACAGGGAGGCCTGGCATGCTGCAGTCCGTGGGGTCGCAGAGTCAGACAAAACTGAGCAACTGTACTGAACTGAGCACATCTCACTACCTTTGCTTCTCTTGTTGACTTATATTTACTCTCCAAGTATCTTGTGCCATTGTTTTCACTGGAATATACTAGGGCAAGAGCCCAGTTATCTTTCTCATTGATGTATCTTTAGTACCTAAAAGATAATGCAGTGTATGATGACCAGAATGGCTCCAAATAGGAAAAGGAGGACGTCAAGGCTGTATATTGTCACCCTGCTTATTTAACTTCTATGCAGAGTACATCATGAGAAACGCGGGACTGGAAGAAACACAAGCTGGAATCAAGATTGCCGGGAGAAATATCAAGAACCTCAGATATGCAGATGACACCACCCTTATGGCAGAAAGTGAAGAGGAGCTAAAAAGCCTCTTGATGAAAGTGAAAGAGGAGAGTGAAAAAGTTGGCTTAAAGCTCAACATTCAGAAAATGAAGATCATGGCATCCGGTCCCAACACTTCATGGGAAATAGATGGGGAAACAGTGTCAGACTTTATTTTGGGGGGCTCCAAAATCACTGCAGATGGTGACTGCAGCCATGAAATTAAAAGACGCTTACTCCTTGGAAGAAAAGTTATGACCAACCTAGATAGCATATTCAAAAGCAGAGACATTACTTTGCCGACTATGGTCCGTCTAGTCAAGGCTATGGTTTTTCCAGTGGTCAATGTGTGGATGTGAGAGTTGGACTGTGAAGAAGGCTGAGCGCCGAAGAATTGATGCTTTTGAACTGTGGTGTTGGAGAAGACTCTTGAGAGTCCCTTGGACTGCAAGGAGATCCAACCAGTCCATTCTGAAGGAGATCAGCCCTGGGATTTCTTTGGAAGGAATGATGCTAAAGCTGAAACTCCAGTACTTTGGCCACCTCATGCGAAGCGTTGACTCATTGGAAAAGACTCTGATGTTGGGAGGGATTGGGGGCAGGAGGAGAAGGGGATGACAGAGGATGAGATGGCTGGATGGCATCACTGACTCGATGGACGTGAGTCTGAGTGAACTCCGGGAGATGGTGATGGACAGGGAGGCCTGGCGTGCTTCGATTCATAGGGTCGCAAAGAGTCGGACACGACTGAGCAACTGAACTGAACTGATGATGTCTAATACATAGTTACTGAGTGAACAAACAAATGGATGGGTGGGTAGATGGATGGATGGGGTGGATGGATAGATGTCAAGAGTGTTGGCTGTGGTTTTCTACCAAAGACTCCATTGAGTCTATAACTCTAAACACCAAATTCAACTAGAATTTCCTGCCCTTAGAGGACTCTCAGAGCCTTGTTTCAAGCCACCAAAGACCGAAACATTAACACTCAGCCATCCTAAGAAGTGACCCGTCACCACACAGATGACCTATCCCCTTTTCAAAGGATGTTCTGTGAACTAGCAACATCAGCATTACTCAGGAGTTATTATAATTTCAGAACCTCAGACTTCACCCCAGATTTACTGAATCAGCATCTGCATTTTAACAAGATTCTCTGGGATTTGCATGCCCATCAAAATTTGAGAAGCCTCATTTTATGAATCCCTTGGACTGCAGGAAGATCAAACCAGTCAATCCTAAAGGAAATCAACCCTGAATATTCACTGGAAAGACTGATGCTGAAGCTCCAATACTTGGGTCATCTGATGCGAAGAACCAACTCATTGGAAAAGAGCCAGATGCTGGAAAAGATTGTGGGCAGGAGGAGAAGGGGACACCAGAGGACGAGATGGTTGGATAGCATCACCCACTTAATGGACATGAATTTGAGCAATCTCCAGGGACAGTGGATGACAGAGGAGCCTGGCATGCTGCAGTCCATTGGGTTGGAGGGTTGGAAAGAGTCGGGCACAACTTAGCAACTGAACAACAAACACAACAATATTTTGGTTACACTGCTATGAGCCCTGATGCTTATTAGAAGCCTCATTTTAAAACAAAGGGCTTCCCTGATAGATCACTTGGGAAAGAGTCTGCCTGCAATGCAGGAGACCCTGGTTCGATTCCTGGGTCAGGAAGATCCACTGGAGAAGGGATAGGCTACCCACTCCAGTCTTCTTGGGCTTCCCTTGTGGCTCAGCTGGTAAAGAATCTGCCTGCAATGCAAGAGACCTGGGTTCGATCCCTAGGTTGGAAAGATTCCCTGGAGAAGGGAAAGGCTATCCACTCCACTATTCTGGCCTGGAGAGTTCCATGAACTGTATAGTCCATGAGGTCACAAAGAGTCAGACACCACTGAGTGACTTTCACTTAAAACAAATAAACCTGAGTCTCTGGGGCCACTGCCTCTGCCTGAGTCTCTGGGCAGTGCTGGTACTTTCAAAACTCTCCCAAGTGTTCTAATGTGCAATCAAGAGTTAGAATCAATGATAGGACATATAAGACAAGCATATCAAAATTTTACAAATTCTGCATCTGTGTCTGTTATCCCCAAAATAAAACAATGTGTGATGCACACACAGGAGGAATGGTGACAAAGCCCCAGCTCCGTGGACCATGGAGCGGACTCAGGCTAAGCCCTCCAAAACAGAGGGGCAACTCAGGGCTTGTGATTTACACCAAGTGAGGGTCCTGGGATGTGTTCGTCAGTTTTCATGGTTCTCAAAGGAAAACACCCAAAGATATCTCATAATATTTCTCCATAATAATAAAAGGAAAGCACCTGAAGTATACGAACATCTTCAGCTACTACCCACGACTTCACACCTTTTTGAAATTTCACACCTTAATCAAAGGCAGATGCTGTTTACTTGTGGAATGCCAATGTTTTGAAACTGATATCTGTAATTAGCTCATTAGCTCACCTGTGGAATTGTTTGACAGAAAAAAAGAATTTTTGGTTTGAATCAGGTCTTCTTTGTAGTGGTTGTTCAGTTGGTAAGCCATGTCTGATGCTTTGTGACCCCATGGACTGCAGCACGCCGGACTTCCCTATCCTTCACTGTCTCCCAGAGTTTGCTCAAACTCATGTCCATTGAGTCAGTGATCAGGGATAAGAGCCCACCACAACTGGGGAAGATTCTTGGGCTCTTCACCTTTCCTAACATACATGCCAGGAGAGACTCAGGGCAAGGACATTCAGCCTTCAAAGGAGGTTCTTGGTTAAGCAGTCAAAAAGCAGTGTCTTGATGTGGAAACTTAATTTGGTTTCTGAAAGCAACCTGCCACCCCAGGGTTCTGGCTCCATGTCAGCATCTCTGTCAAGGGGTTAAACAGCATGCTTTGAAAGATTCAGCTTGCCCTAATTTAAGACACACAATCTTTTTCTTTTTACTTTAAATATGAATATCCTTAGCCACTGTATCAGTCAAGTCCCCCATAGGAAACAGATGGCATACTCAAATTCAGATTATTTAAGGAGATTTTTACTTACCGAGGTACTATTTCCAAAGGCGTGGGCAGAGTGGAGGGAAACCAAGCAGGCTGTGCAGCAACCCCAAATTAGGAAATTAGGAGCAGCAAGGCTGTCCCCTGCCCAGGCCAGAGAGGGCAGGGGGTGCGGAGAACAGCAGCTAGGGGTCCCCAGAAGGAAAGGGGGCCACAGGGGAGGGGCAGTGTGAGCTCCAGCCCTCACGAGTGTGTTAGGACAAAAAAATGCATTGGCTGCGCTCAACTTCCCACCTCCAACCCCCTGCCCAAACTCTCCATCAGCAAAATTCAAACAAAGATCCATGGGTGAAGGAGCCATGAGCACCATTCAGTATTTATCAGCTTCCTGGGAAAAGAGCATAGGGACACGGCAGAAGAATGGTGCCTCCAAACAGGCCCACCTCCTAGCCCCTGGAAACTGTGAAAATCTGCAAATTAAGTTTGTGCATTAAGTGACAGGGACTGCAGCCATGAAATGGAAAGATGTTTGCTTCCTGGAAGAAAAACTATGACAAACCGAGGCAGCATATTAAAAAGCAGAAGCATCATTTTGCCAACAAAGGTCCATACAGAAAAAGCTATGGTTTTCCAGCAGTCATGTACGGCTGTGAGAGTTGGACCATAAAGAAGGCTGAGAGCCAAAGACATGATGCTTTCAAGTTGTGGTGCTGGAGAAGACTCTTGAGAGTCCCCTGGACAGCAAGGAGGTCAAACTAGTCAATCCTAAAGGAACTCAACCCTGAATATTCATTGGAAGGACTAATTCTGAAGCTGAAGCTCCAATACTTTGGCCACCTGATGTAAAGAGCTGACTCATCAGGAAAGACTCCAATGCTGGGAAAGACTGAGGACAGGAGGAGAAGAGGGTAGCAGAGGATGAGATGGTTGGATGGCATCACTGACTCAGTAGACATGAGTTTGAGCAAACTCCAGGAGATAGTGGAGGGCAGAGAAGCCTGGTGTTCTGTAGTCCATGGGGTCATAAAGAGTCAGATATGACTTAGCGACCGAGCACACGGCCACACTAGGACGTAGATAAAGCAAGGGAAGGGCCTGCCCTTAGAGCCTCCAAAAAGCAATATAGCCTTTTAGAAAGACAGCATCAATCCCCCGCCCCGGCATCTTGTGACTTTCTTCAGCAAGGCTTTGTCCCCTAAATCCAAGCCCTGGCTCTAGGCTTCTCCCTAGACTAAGGCGAAGCCGTGTGACACAATTTCAAAACATAGTCTTTGGTTTCAGGCAGATCTGAGTGCAAGTTCCAGCTTTGTGACTTAAGCAATGTGTGCCCTGGGGACCTTCCTGGAAGTCCAGTGGCTAACACTTCAAGCTTTCACTGCACGGGGCCATGGGTTCAATCCCTGGTCAAGGAACTAAGACCACGCCTGCTGCACAGCACAGCCAAAAAGAAAAAAAAATTTAAATGATGTGCAACCTAGAAGAGTCACAGTCTTATCATCTGAAAGACTGAGATGAGAAACAGACTTCACAGCGTTCGTGGAAGAGTTAGATGGATCGTGCATACGAAACGTGAAGACAGTGCCCAGTAACAGCAGGTCCTCAATAAATGCTAGCACTTGCAGTCTCATTTTCTAAATCGTAGTGGTCTAAAGCTCGGTCTACAAATTTGTGATATTGCCCACTTTAAATGGTGGAGCTTAATTAGCCTCCCCTTAAATGTGGGCTGGACTGGCTTCCAACAGATTGAATAAGGCAGAAATAATGCCGTGTGATATTGAGAAAAGGTCAGGAAAACTATAGGGGTGCATATTATACGCTTCCAGCTATAGAATATTCTGGAAAAGGCAAAACAGTAAAAAGAGAGTGGTGTCCAGGGGTTTGTGGTAGGGGAGGGGCGGGATGAAGCACAGGGACGTTTCCAGGGCAGTGAATGTAATCTCTATGGTATCTGAACCCCTACATTACGCGTTTATCAATTCAATAGAACTGTCATATAGCTAAAATGTACTTGAGTAGCAACTCAAGTGTCTATCAGTGAATGAATGGATAAGCAAAGTGTGGTATCTACATACAATGGAATATTATTCAGCCTTAAAAATAATGGAGCACACTACTACACATGGATGAGCCTTGAGAAGACTGTGCTAAGTGAAATAAGTCAGTCACAGAAAGACAGACAGTGTCTGACACCACTTATATGAGGGGCTCGAAGTAATCAAGTCACAGAGACAGAAAGTCCAACGGTGCTTGCTTGGGATGGGGGAGGAGGGACCGGACTTACTGTTTAATAGGTACAGAGTTTGAGTTTTGCCAGACGAAAAGAGCTATACTTACAGATGGGGGTGGTGGCTTTGCAACAGTATGAACAGACTTAGTATCACTGAACTGCATACGTCAAAATGGCTAAGAAAGGAAATTCTATGTTACGTGTACCCTACTGTAACAAAAAAAAAAAAAGGGGGGGAAAACTACAGAACGCAGAGAGTGAACTCTAATGCAAACCGTGGACTTTAGTTAATAAAAATGTATCAATATTGGTTCACCAACAGTGACAAATATACTGGACAAATGCTGGATGTTAATAATAGGGGAAATAATAATAATACCCCCCAAAAAAGGTCACTGGGACTTTGTCTCTCTCTCTCCCACCCCTTCCATCTCTCCCTCCCTCCCTCCCTCTCACAGACAACCCTGTCTTGCTCTAGGGGAAGAAAACCACCGTGTTGTAAGCAACTTTACAAAGATACACACGTGACAAGGATGAAGCCTCTCTTCATCAGGTCCTCAGGAGCTCAGATCTGCCAGCAAACATGAGAGGATGTGGAAACGTCTCCTTCAGCCCCAGTGCGCCCTCCCATCAGGACGGACTTCGCCAACATCTTGACCGAAGTCTCCTAAGAAGCCCTGAATCAGAATCACGCCCCCCCAAGCTCCTCCCAGAATCCGACCTGCAGAAACTGCACGCAGTACTGCACGCTCATGGTTTTAAACCGCCAAGTTTGAGGCTAGTTTGTTCTGCAGCAATAGGTAACTGAGCTGCCCTGGCGGCTCAGATGGTAAAGAATTTGCCTGCAATGCAGGAGACCCGGCTTCAATCCCTGGGTCAGGAAGATCCTCTGGAGAAGGGCATGGCAACCCACTCTGGTATTTTCACCTGGAGAATCCCATGGACAGAGGAGCCTGGTGGGCTGTAGACTATGGGGTCACAAAGAGTCAGAACAACTGAGTGACTAACACACGATAAACAACTAATATAGCAAAATAGGAAGAGCTTTAGAAACACTCTTAAATACTTAATGAAATGAGAGAATTTGAAAACTGTGTAGCTTTTCTCAAAACAACTGAGTATGGCTGGTGTCCAGCCAGGGGTTAGGGATTACGGTGGTCACAGTTAGCAGTCTAAAGATTGCTTAATTACGGTTAAGAAAGATTTACATGGGAAAAAAATTCCTTCTTTGGGAATCTAAAACCACTCAAATCGGGTGCCCTCATCACAGAACTTAAATCTCCAAGCTGCTGCTAACACAGGGAAATATGGTTATTTCCTGTTCATCAGCATTTTACCCTTAAATCTTATGTCATGCTGGCATTTTTCCCCCACAAACAAGCAGGAAACTAAGAGCTGTCCTCAGCTCCTTTGCCAGCTTCCAGTCCAATTCCTATTTGTCCAAGGGTCCTTCAAGCCAGAGGTCTTGACATTGACGCTTCTTGTCGTGCCCGGAGCTCCAAGACCTGCCCTGATGGGGCTCCCAGGGATGTGGGGGAGGAGACGCAGCCCAGCTGGTCCTCCGCTGATCTCAACCCACTGGCCATCTGGTCTCCTCTCCCCGCTATGCACACAGCTTGGTCTGGGAAGTGGAAACTTTCTTCGGGATTCAGCATTTTTTTTTAATTTTTTTGCAAACCAGGATGCACCAAGACAGTAGGGAGCATTGGCTGGTATGTGATATTATATTGCTTGTCCACATATAGAAATAGATGTACAGAAACCCAGAGATATCTCTTGGCAGGGGCCCAAAGAATCTGTAAGTGTTGAAAATCACAGCCAGTCAAATCTATGGGGATGACTGGGTGTGACATTGTGATTCTTATCATCATAAGAATCTTTTCATGTGACTCTTACTTTCTTTTGGTTAACACCTCAGCATTAACTGTATTTTTGGCTGATAATTTGAGAATCTGATTTTAATAACAAATTTTAAAAAGCTATGGAACTTCCACTCAAGTAAAAAAAAGTTCTTACAATCTTGAATATAATTACAGTGGGCCCCTGAAGTCCACTGGTGACTCCCAAGTGGGAATCCCCTTCTCAGAAGAGGAAACATCAGACATAATGATGTTTTGTCCCCATCTCACAGAGTCTAAGCCACCTAAAAGTGGAGAAAGAAGAACACTCCCATCCATCCCCAAGAAAGAGACGGATGCCTTCTGACCGATGTGGTCTTCCAGGACTATTTTTATGTGTTTTGAAACAGGAAACTAGTTAAAAACTATTTCAAGGGTAGGTATTTACATGCAGGTTAGTCAACTCACTAAATTTATGTAAACAATCTTGTGGGAATCCCAATCAATTCCTCAAAAAAGAAAAAATGACTCTGGAAGGGATGGTTACAAGATGTCACCTAAACACAGTTTCAAGTTTTAGATACACAGGGACCTCCCTGGCAGTCAGTGGTGAAGACTCTGTGGTTCCAAACCCTAACGTCCATCAACAGATGTATGGAGAAAGAAGATGTGGTATGTCTATATAATGGAATATTACTCAGCCATGGAAAAGAATGAAATCATACCATTTGCAGCAACGTGGATGGACGTAGAGAGTGTCATACTGAGCGCAGTAAGTCAGACAGAGAAGGAGAAATACTGTTTGGCACCCCTTATATACGGACTCTATGAAGAAATGATTCAAATGAACTCACAGAACAGAAACAGACTCACTGACTTCAAGAACAAGGTTACAGTTGCTGCGGGGAAGGATGGGGAGAAGAGATAGTTAGGGTGGGATGGACATGTACACAGTACTATATTTAAAATGGATAACCAACAAGGACCTACTGTATTGCACATGGAGCTCTGTTCAATGTTATGTGGCAGCCTGGATAGGAAGGGAGTTTGGAGGAGAATGGGCACATATATATGTATGGCTGAGTCCCTTTGCTGTCCACCTCAAATTATCACAACATTGTTTGTTAATCAGCTATACCCCAGTGCAAAATAAAAAGTTAAAAAAAAAAAAAACCACGCTGGGCTTCCAACGCCAGGGGTGCAGGTTCACTTCCTGGTTGGGGAACGAACATCTTGCATGCTATGTAGCCAAAATAAATTTAAAAAAATATATTTTTTTAAATGTTAGATACACACACTCTCACCCCAGAGCATCCTGGACTCGGGGCCTTGAGAAATCAGACTCGACTTCTGGAAGTCTTGGATGGTCAAGTGCCTTTTCTCTCTAAAGTTTCCTCACACACCTCATGCTGAGAAGTGACACAGATTCAATAATATCCCACAGCTCCTGAATGTCCTTTGCTAAGGGAATTGTCTCGGTTCCACTGTATACAAAGCATTTTGTTTCACCCTCCACCGGCTGCCTCATGGAGCTTTCAAGGAAGGGGATTATTTTGGGTGGGGGGTGAGGGGCGGGGACGGAGGGACGTTACAATACAGACCACAGTCTGCAAGAGGGGAACATATGTAAAATGCCCAGGACATCGACACACTCCCAAGGGCGCAATTATTGTTATGAAATAGGATATTCATTCCGATTGCCTTAAGAATAGACATTTCTTCCTATCCATCAAGCACTTTTCTCAGAGTAACTGAAAAATAAGCTAATACCTCATGATAAGCCCGACTCTTTGGAAGGCATAATCCTTCTTCCCAGCCAAAAAGGCACCGTGTAATAGGGATGGCAAATAAATTTCATTTCACAGGGGAATTCCAATTGGCTGAGGGTAGATGCCTCAAGTGATGTATTGAGGATTCCAAAGAAGTGTCTCCGGTGGGGGGCGGGGGGCAGGGATTGATTATCAATGTCTGCCACGACTGCAGAAAGGGAGGTGGTGTCACACAGGCCTCACACTTGCCATTTTGATGTGGAGCATTACTGAGCGTGGGATGAAAATGCATGAAGAGGAAGACTGCATAATATATAAGCTGGGCTGTACTTGAGAACATGATTTTTTATAAGTCTATTTTACCAGGCAGTTTTTCAGGGACGTTGCTCAACAACGTTTTAAGAGACAAAGTCGTGTTGGGGCACGTTCCTGGGATGGGAATGGAGCGTGACAGTGGCTGGAGCTCACCCTCCAGTTTCTTCCTGGACCGCTATTCATGGGAGGGGAGTCCAGGTGCCTCACCCTCGGCAGGACCAAATGGGGGTCCCCAGGTGGGGAGAAGTGAAAGGAAGATGCCTGGGCATCAGCCCTCAGTCTCCCCAAATCCAGGTCTCTGGGGTGATGACATAGTCTTCCTGGCATGTTTGCCCTGTTCCTGAGTCATTGGTTTTCAACCAGGGGCAACGTGCCCCACCCACCCCGTAGAGACATCAGCAGCCTGCAGAGACATCTCTGGTTGCTGACCCAAGGACAGTGCTACTACCATCTACTGGCAGACACCAG
This sequence comes from Ovis aries, assembly GCF_016772045.2. Taxonomy (NCBI): domain Eukaryota; kingdom Metazoa; phylum Chordata; class Mammalia; order Artiodactyla; family Bovidae; genus Ovis; species Ovis aries. Next base: position 5,515,951 of record NC_056077.1, on the reverse strand, counting down.
TTTCAGTCGCTCAGCTGTGTCCAACTCTTGGCGACCCCATGCACTATAACCTGTCAGGCTCCTCAGTCCATGAGATTCTCCAGGCAAGAATACTAGAATGGGTTGCCACGCCCTTCTCCAGGGAATCTTCCTGATCCAGGAATCAAACCTGGGTCTTTCGCATTGCAGGCAGGTTCTTTTACCATCTGAGCCACCAGGGAAGCCACAGGAAGACACCAGACACGTTGCTAAACATCCAACACCCCACAGGACAGCCCCCCACAGCACTCCAGAAAACTACCCCATCCAAATGCCAATAGGGCCGGAGTGTCCAGGTTTAACCCCGGTAGAACTCAAAAGCCTTGATCTCTACTGCTTAAAAATCACTGCGGGGCACCACACGACGGCTAAGCTCAGGGCTCTGAGTGTGAGTCCCCGCCCCTCCATAACCAGTCCTGTAGCTCTATCCAAAGCCCTGGACCGCTCTCTTGGCCCCCACAGCCCCATCTCTGCAACAAGGGCGATGGCAGTGTCTGCGGAAGAGGACAAAATGTGAACAAGGAATGAAAGCTATCTATTGGCAGTGTACCTGGCAGATGCAAAGTGTTCGCAGAAAGTGGGAATCAGAAGAAACAAGACACACCAGCAGGTAAACACTGCCCAACGCCTGCACTGTGGCCACCAAACCAGAACTAGAACCAGGGCACAGCTTCATCAAAACCCTGTCACCCGCCTGTTACCAAGGCCAAGCTCGCTCTGCTCACCGCACAGGAGGCCAGTGAATCCGAGAGATGAGGTGTTGAGGCAAGCACTATGACTTTACTCAGAAAGCTGGCTGACCAAGAAGACGGCGAACTAACGTCTCAAAGCAACCCTCTTAGCAGAGTCTGGATGCCAGATTCTCGTTAGGATCAGAGATGCGGTTGGGGGGCAGGTGGGGAGGAGAGGAAACAGTAAAAAGGCCATTAATCTTGCAGACATCTAGAACAGCAAGCCTCAGGCAGGGGGATGTGTTTGTTCCTTCCTGCCACCTACAGGTGGCCAGGGTTCTGAACAAAGGCACTTCAGTTTGAGAGTCAGGCAGAGAGGCAAGATTCTCTGAGGCGGGCCCTTCTGTGTGATTACAATAACAAAAGCCATGGAAAGGAGGTGGCAGAAACAGTTCCAACAAGGAGTCAGAACTGACTTCTCCCTGAAAAACACCAAGATGCCCCAGGGCGCTTGCCAGTCAAAGCGTTAGGTTCCACGTGTCTAAAAATGAAGGGCCCAACTCCTCTGGCCCAGCAATTTCATCTCTAGGCATTTATCCTCCAGACAAGTACACTGACATGTAAGGACATGGCAATGGTCAGAGATATTCCAGGCCACACTCTGGTAGCCTAATACTAGAAATAACATAAATATCCACCCGAAGGAGATGAATTAAATAATACAGGCTAAATATGTGCACGGGAAGACCACCCATTAACAAGATGGAGAGATTCTGCATAGATAGGGAATAACCCTAAAATATATCCTTAAACTAAAAGAAAAAGAAAGAAACAAGGAGTGGAACGATGCATATTCTATGCTCTCAAATCAGTGTGAATATCTGCGCACATAAACAGAACAATGAAAGGATCTGTAAGAATGCATGACAGTAGTTGTCTCTGGTGAGCTAGGAGGCAAGTGTTTTTTAGTATTTAGTGGAAGAGAAAACAAATTTTTCTTCCACTTGCCATTTTTTTTTTAGTACTATGCCATATTTTTTTGCATTGTGCCATTTTAATCTAAAACTATTAAACAACTAAAGGGAAGCATCAACTATGCCTTGTTAAATACAAAACTCTCCACTGTACTTGCCTTTTATAAATGCTCGCAGATCATCCCTCGCTTAAAATGATTAATTTTAAATACTTTGGTCGAACCTTTCTCTGAATGTGCTGTGCTTAGTTACTCAGTCATGTGGGACTCTTTGCTACCCCCATGGACTGTAGCCCCCCAGGCTCCTCTGTCCATGGGATTCTCCAGGCCCGAATACAGGAGTGGGTAGCCATACCCTCCTCCAGGGGAATCTTCCCAACCCAGGGATTGAACCAAGGTCTCCTGCATTGCAAGCTGATTCTTTATCATCTGAGCCACCACAGAAGCCCCTTTTTCTGTATATCTGTTCCCAATCTTTAAACCAAATGGAAGAACTGTTAACACACACTTCATTGTACTCATAACAACAAAAACTGCAAGAGGTTGTCATTACAGCTCCAAGGACAGATCATAAGACTTAGACCCCCCCGTCTCTCTGCCAAACCTCCTTTGCAAACCCCAGCTTTCAGATGAAGAGCTGTATCAATTAGCAGAGACACTTGGTTCTTAGAGGCTGAGCTGGATCCAGGGCTATTATTAGCTTCCGAACAATGGTTTAGAGGGAAGGAGAGAAATAAATAAATAAAACTTACACTAGCCTTTGAATTCTGAAACCGCTATTCTGGGAAAAAATAATTATATCATACAGTTACATATATATATCACAGCTGACTCACTGGAAAAGACCCTGGTGCTGGGAAAGATGGAAGGCAGGAGGAGAAGCGGGTGACAGAGGATGAGACGGTTGGAGGGGCATCATCAATTCAATGGACATGAACTTGGGCAAACTCTAGGAGATGGTGAAGGACAGAGAAGCCTGGCGTGCTGCAGTCCATGGGGTCTCAAAGAGTTGGACACAATTTGCTGACTGAAAAACAACAAATTACAGTGAGGTGAGTTAGAGGGTTCACCTTATGAAATGAGTTCTGTTGGTCTCTCCCCAGACCTTAAAAAAAAAAAAATGTTGCTTCATGGTCTCTTAATAGATGACTATAGAAGGATATACTTGTTTTTAGTGTATGAATGCGTGTGTGTGTGTGTGTGTGTGTGTGTGTGTGTGTGTGTGTGCTGGGCGGTTGGCTTCTTTTTGTTTTACTACTGCAAATAATTATTGTTGCTTTTAAAAAGTTAAAAGGGAAAGAAACTAAAATGGCAGAGGCACAGTGACATCTGCTGGCATTTCCTAAACTTCTTTAACATGGGCATTTGTTCCAGACACTGTTCTCCCTCCATTCTCCTGAACGGAGACACATTCACGCCTACCTCAATTAATATTCCCCAATACGCGCCCTGAAATTATGTAAAGAGAAGATCATGAAGGAAAGAAAGCCCCAGAGCCTCTTTCCCCAGGAGTGGATTCCCTCCTCTCTTTCAGCAAAGCAATCTGGAGCTCCAGGGAATGAATAATTTCATTTTTTTTTAATAAGTAGAAGAGTTAGGATGGAGACAAATTAAACTCGGCAAGCTGTTTCCCTTGATTTTGTTTCTATAAATGGGAATCTCACCAATTCTTGTCTGGAAATGGTGAACCCAGGAGGGACATGGGGTAACCACCCTCTACCTACATCCGAAGATCCAAGACTCACAAGGAGGGATTTCGGGCCTGGGAGGCAGCAAAAGCAAAACCTCGCGTGAAAAGGAGAGGGGATTCAAGGCAAGAGGCAAAGGAGCTGCTGTGAGAATAAAAGGCTCTGGGGAAAAAAAGGATTCCAAAATGCTGAAGTCTCAAAAGCGGCTCCCAGTTATTTTTAAATCTCTGACGGCGGCCTGGAGCCAATGAAGCGGCAGCTAAGGGTGCTCTAGGGGAAGGAAGGGATTGTGTTCACTCTTTACGGACGTTGTGAAGGTGTGTTCACAGAGAGGGGTCTGGCTCCACCTCCTAAGACGTGGTCACTCACCGACTGTACCCACAAAACGAACGGAGGACTGGAGGAGGGGGACGCGGGCTAGACAGTGATACCCTGGCTGCGAAATCAGAGAAGGCCCAGCTGCCCTGCCCCACATCCTCGCAGGTTCTGGGGTCAGAGCCCACTACAGGACCATCCGGTCGCCCTCCACGCCCTCTCTTACTCCCAGCTCACACGTGTATCGCCACGCAGCTGGGCACATTCACACGCACCAACGCACAATTACAGGCAGACAACATGCGCAGCCACATGCACCTGTGCACACTCACCCCCAGACACACGCACGGTCACCAGGCACACAAGGGCACACACTCAGCACTTCCCCCCGCAGGGGCTCCCAGCAGCTACTGTCTCACCCTGAGAGCTGCACCCTCCCCAGCCGCACATCCAGGGCTAGCGGTTCCAGTGAAAACCTCACACATTCCAGAAAGAAAGAGTCTGGAGTCCCCAGAGCAGGCAGCAGGCCTGCCGCGGCCCCTGCAGCTCCTGCGGACACATCCGCTCACTTGCTCGCACTGTGCCAGGCTCCGGGGCCAGCACCCAGTGTTCGGCAGACAGGGCTCCCGTTCCCCCTCGGGGGCTCCCACACACACTGCCTCCAGGCACCATGCTCCTCCTCTCCTGGCAGAACTTGGTCCATGCCATCCTCCAGGTCTCAGCTTAAATGTCACCCGAAAGTCTCCCCTTTGGACAGAACTTCCCACACGCTCTGACCCATACGGCGCATCACCTATTCAGCGCATCTGCGCCCCGCTTTGTCTCCATCGTCATGCCTATTAGAATAGGTAATTACACGGTCCTTTCACTTGTCTTCAGGGCTGGTGTTGATCTCTCCCACTAGAGAATAAGCTTCAGGAGGCAGAGATCCTGTTGGATTTGCTCACTGGGCAACATATCATCTGAATACAGCAGAGCCTGACACAGCTCTTGACATGGGGTCTGAAATGTTTATCGAGCACACGAGAAAGGCAATGAGTGACCCCAGAAAAGCGACTCTGCATGTCATAAACAACGCTCCAGGGGGAAAATTGTTTCGGGGACAAAAAAAAAGAGAGAGAGAAAAGAAGAGTGTCCATTTGCATTGCTGGGACTCAAAATGACTCTTCTTTACCCTGTGTCTAGCTCAGGAGACCTGGCGCTGCTCTATACAGTCATGTTTTCCAGGAATTCCTGGTGCTTTAAAGGATACAGCTTATTCATTTGCACCTCCCAGCTGCCACCTACCTTATGTATTTTTATCTTAGGTATCCTGCAAAGATAATTCTTTCTAAAAGAGAAACGAAACAAGCAACATAAATTACAATAAAAGGTGAACATTGAAGGCAGAGAAGTAAAACGGAGTCCATGGTGAGGTTACTGTGTAAAAACTATGCCAGCAGATCCTAGACACTGTTAAGACCGGCCTGTAAAATCTGCTGTGGGCCTCCTGGCAGGCTTTGTGAAAAGGGAACACGATCGTTTGTTCCACTTAGAATGTCTGGTACCTAAATTACCAAATAGTATCTCCAGAAGAAAAACTAACTTTCCTCTGATCCTGAAACCAGAGATAACACAGTGATACCATAGCAAATGACAGCAGGAAGCATGAATTTTTTCATGGCCTATTATCTTTCTTCATTCCCTTCATTTGTTTTCAATACTGTTTTGTTCTTTGCCTTTGAATGTTAGACTCAGCTGTATCCACCCTTAAACTTCGGTCTAAATCATCTATCTATTCTTTCTCCACGTGTATGAAGTGTTAGTCATTTGGTCATATCATGTCCTACTCTCTGCAGCCCCATGGACTGCAGCGCACCAGGCTTCTCTGTCTGTATAACTCTCCAGGCAAGAATGCTGGAGTGGGTCGCCATTCCCTTCTCCAGCGGATCTTCCCAACACAGGGATCAAACACAGGTCTCCTGCACTGCAGCAAAGTCGTTTACTGTCTGACCCACCAGGCTATTTTTTTTTTTTTCAAAATATGATATCAAGTGGCTTTCTTATAATATCTCTCAAGATAAGCACCAAAGCACCATTCAGGAAAGCTGAATTTGTGGAGTGGTCAGCAACAATTCTTCATCCTCATTATGCACCTTCCCAGGTTACTGAAAGTTTACGCAGACTAAGCCTATGCAAGTTTCATTTGTAAAACAAAAATTCACCAGAAAACAAAGGATCTTTCCAAGAACCACAGGAACATTAACTAAAGAAATGCTTGTATCAAAGAAACTTGGAGTGAAAATTTCTTGTCTGTATATTACAAGGTAAAGAAATGAGTGAGGAGGGAATATTCTCAGAAATCTGTGTTAGCTCTCAGCTTACCTGACTCAGGAGCATCAGTCCTCAGTGAGAGAGGCAGAATCCTTTGTCCTTTGATCGACAGGGAAAGAGAGGCTCAATAACTTGCCCAAGGTCACATTGCTAGAAGCTGCAGAGTCTGGACTCAAAAGTTAGGTGTGCATGGATCCAAAACCTGTGTCCTGTCATACCTTGGTTCTCAAAGAGTTTGGTCTTCTCCAAGCTTTTCTGACTCCAGAATACCTCCGTTAGCCTAGGTCAGTGCACCATCATTTTGAAAGGCACGGTTTTTTCTCCTTATCTAGCCAGCATCTTAACTGCAACAGTTCATACTGACCAAACGTCCCAAGTGAGAAGCAAGAAACTTCCTCACAATCAAGAGCCTCGTGTTCTAAAGAGAGGCATCAATTCTCCTCTATATTCTCCAGAATATAATTCCAGAAATTTCCCAGTATGTGCAGATGAGAATATCTTCCTCCCTTCCGGGAATTTCTGTGTGTGCAACCTCCCTTCTCTTTATCAGCCTTTCAATCAGCAGCAACCTGGCCTGGACCCAGCTTCCTAAGGCTGCCCCAGGAAAAGATGTGGTTTTCACAATGGGTGCCTTGACAGTGTGTCTCGCCACAGGCCAGCCTTCCCTTCAGAAAGACCCAAGAAGGAGCATCAGACACAGAGCATCTTTAAAAGACTCACTTTATGTTTTAAAACATTTTATTTTGTATTGGGGTATAGCAGATTAGGGCTTCCCTGCTGGCTCAGATGGTAAAGAATCTGCCTGAAATGTGGGAGACTTGGGTTCAATCCCTGGGTCAGGAAGATACCCTGGGGATGGGAATGGCACCCCACTCCACTATTCTTGTCTGGAGAATTCCATGGACAGAGGAGCCTGGCGGGCTACAGTCCATGGGGTCCCAGAGTAGGACACCACTGAGCAACTAACACTTTCACTTACTCTTTTCTTAGCAAATTAACAATGTTCTGATAGTTTCAGGTGAGGGAAAGGGACTCAGCCATATATATACACGCATCCATTGTCCCCAAACTCCCTTCCCATCCAGGCTGCCACATAGCGTTGAGCAGAGTCCCATGAGCCCTTGTTGGTTATCCATTTTAAACACAGCAGCGTGTACGTGTCCACCCCAAACTCCCTGACTATTCCTCGTCCCCCACTACCCCCTCAGGAACCATAAGGTCACTCTCTAGTGCTGGTCGCTCAGTCGTGTGCAACTCTTTGCGACTCAATAGACTACAGCCCACAAGGCTCTTCTGTCCATGGAGTTCTTCAGGCAAGAATACTGGAGCGGGTTGCCATTTCCTCCTCCAAGTCTCTGAGTAACAGACTCCCCTCCAGAACACCAGCAATGACCCCAGGGTGGGGGTGGAGGGCTTGCCCCCCGGGAAACAGCCAGCCAGCGGCGCCACCGGGCCCTGGCCAGGGCTGTTTCTGCTGAATCAGCCTCTTGATCCCACGCTCTGTCACTTCCCATCACGAGTCTAATATATTAGTGCTTCTCTCTGCCAATCAATCAGAGCCCGTGCATATGGCTGCTGTCAGCGGTCCTCCGCAAGCGGAACTCCATACAGACACCAGGTCTGTCAGCTCCCTCGGCGACACCCTTGCAGCCACGCTGGGTCCTGCCGGCTTCCCTCTCAATGTATCATCTTGGTTACAGCCAAGAGGAAAATACAAGAATCACACTCTGGGGCCATTTCGCTGCCTCGAGGGACTACGAAATTCTAGTAGCCACGACAGTAATCGTGACATAATTATTATTAAATGGTAATAGTAACTGTCACTATTATCAGAGCTAGCACCGCTGGTGAACACAACCTGTGTGTGCCAGGCGCTTGACTAAAATAATTTGCGGGGCTGAGGAATCATCACACTGACCCTGCAATGTAGGAATCATTCTTTCCAAATGGGGAGACTAAGGCTTAGAGAGTTAGTTAAGTAAGGCATGGAGCCAGAATGTGAGAGATCTGATCTGAGATTTGAAGCTGGACAGTCTGATTCTGAAATCCTAAACCATCACCCTGTATGACCTCCTTCCTGCCAAGTGTCTTGACAGGGTCCCTCTGCTAGGCCCGTGGATACCCAGCGTGCCTCTCAGTGCTGAGCAGAAGAGATGAGCCCAGGACTCTGCAAGAAACTGCTTGAGTCTGCAGCTTAATCTTTGGGCCTCAGTGTTCCTACCCATAAAATGGGGATAATAACGTTTGTGGCAAAGGGTTAACACAACAATGTATGCAAAAGCAATCCTCCCTGTGCCCAGGGGAACAGAAAGAGCTTCCTACAAACAATAGCTCTTAGGGAACTGGGGATGATTAAAAAGAAAAAAAAAAGTTTTGAAAATTTACATCCATATTCCCATTTCTGAGTTTTAAAGACTGACAGGAAAGGAATATCTTAAGCAAAGACAGACCCAGTGAAGAGCAAAGTGAGAAAAAGTGAAAGTGAAGTCGCTCAGTCGTGTCCGACTCTTTGTGACCCCACGCACTGTAGCCTACCAGGCTCCTCCCTCCATGGGATTCTCCAGGCAAGAGTACTGGAGTGGGGTGCCATTTTCCTCCTCCAGGGGATCTTCCCGACCCAGGGATCAAACCCCGGTCTCCCGCATTCTAGGCGGATGCTTTACACTCTAAGCCACCAGGGAAGAGCAAGGTGATGGCAAAAGTTGGTCTATTATGCAGGCAAAGATCTAATTTCGCTCTCAGGAAAAAGGAAAGAGGAACTGATTCAGCTGGCGGCACTTCAGCAGAGTGAGCTGCAGTGTGTACACAGCACTTGGAGCCTTATCAGAGCAGCGTGAGCGCGAGGGGGCGACGCCCCAAAATTGCCTGCAGCCAGACAGGTGTACTCTCTCTACTCTCTCCAAAACCAGCTCCGAGCATGAGCCCAGAGACAGGGGCCCAGGGGCTCCGAGGAGAGAGAGGACAAGCAAGAGCCAGGTGACACCAGCGCAGACCCCAGTGCAGGCCACTCGTACACACGGAGAACAAACTGTGGTGATAGAAACGGGGGTCCTGCCTTCTCTCCGGGCCCCGGACAGAGCTGGCATCACCGAGCTAAGCAGCAAGCTGCCCCCCTCCGCCGTGTTGAGCCCTGCCCCAAGGCCACAGGAGCGAGGCTTGTACCAAGACCACAGAAAGAGCTGAGAACCAAGGTCACCTCCGAAACTGACTGAGCCCCCTGTAACTGTTGCCAAGAGGCCCCTGATCACCACTAACAGGCTTGCTGACTCCAAATCAGGCAAAGATTGCCCACCCCAGTAAACACCCTATAGCGCCCCCAACCAATCAGCTGATATCACACTTCTAGCAGGAGCGCTGTCTTGGGGCTGCAAAAAGTGGCTACTAACCCACGAAAACTGTCGACTCTCCCTGGCCCACTGTGCTCGCACTGCCCACATTATCTCTGCCCTTTGTTCTTAATAAACTCCCTCCCTTCTTAACTGCTCTGTGTCTGGAAATTCTTTCCCAGCCCAGGCGCAGACTGCCTGAACACACTGCACGCAGACGACAAAGCAGCAGCAGAGGCAGTGGGCACACAGGGACGGATGGACCCACAGGCTATGGATTGAGACCATCAGGTGAGAAATCCTGGGTGGGCCCCTTACCTGCTGTGGGGCCCTGAGGCACAACCTCTAAACCCGCATACACCTCACCATCTGTCTGCAAAGTGGAGGCATGGAAGGGTCCAACAGGACCACCTGTCATCCCGACTGGAGAAGGAAACAGCAACCCACACCAGTACCCTCACCTGGAGAATCCCCGTGGACTGAGAAGCCTGGCCGGCTACAGTACATGGGGTTGCAAAGGGTCGGGCATGACTGCGCGCACGCACACACCATCCCCATATCCAGCATCCGCTTTGTGCTGAGCACCCTGCTAGATGCGGGGGACACCAGGATGCCTGAGCCAGCTGCGTGCACAGCCCACTGGACTTCACCTTCCAGTGGAGTAAGAGAAAGACAGTAAACAGAGCCACTCCAGGACATCCAAAGCCGCCCCCTGGGAAGATGGCAAGGAAGGGAATCCACACGGGGAAAGACAGGGTTTCCCTAAGCAAGAAGACACTTGAGATGTAACCCGAAGGATGACTGAGGAGTGAACAGGGTGAGCCTTGGGACTGAGCACAGGAGGAAGGTGATCACAAGCCAGGAAAACACGGCTCAACACAGCCATGCAGGCACAGTGCTCAGCAGAGCTGCTCTTGTCCAGGAGGTGTTCAAAATACATAAACTTTATTATCATCACAGCTGCTCTAACAGGCATTGACAAGAGTCCCAAGCTTGCAGATAAAGAGACACAGATTTCAGGGGTCAAATGTGAGAGGAAAGTTGAACTGTCTAGACGTCCAAATGCTCCAGCCAAACCTTAATACCATTTTCCAAGGCTAGCAGAGCTTCCCAGGTGGTGCAGTTGCTAAAGAACCTGCCTGCCAATGCAGGAGACGCAAGAGATGCGGGTTGAATCCCTGGGTCAGGAAGATTCCCTGGAGGAGGAAACAGCAACCCACTCCAGTATTCTTGCCTGGAGAATCCCGTGCACAGAGGAGCCTGGTGGGCTACAGTCCATAGGGTGGCAAAGAGCACACAGGCAGTAACACGAAGGCTAGCAGAGCCTCCAAAGATGCGCAATCAGAGGGGGACTCAGAGCTTTCCGGAAGCTGTTCTCGTCTTCCTGTCACAATCCATGATCACACCCACTCATGGGAGAAAAACATCGCCATACTCTGAAAAGGAACCTTCTGGAATTCATGATCAAAAACCAGGGATCTGTGCGCAGGAGAGATGCTAGAAAGCCACTGGGAAGAGTGTGTGTGGGTGCTGGGGTGGGAGATGGGATGCTCCTTCTTTGAAGGGCCAACTAGGGAGAGAGCTAGGAAGATAATGCACAGAGATACCTGTCAGTGGACCAGCCACACACAAGGGATATCACTGAGAAACCTGAGATTCTTTTTCCCTATAAATGAATCCCCCATCCTGAATGAAAGACTTTGTTCTAAGCCCCTAAAGGAGGACAGTGGGCAGCAGGGGGTTAATTTTTTAGATGCTGTAGGGCTTACCCATCAGTGCTGGGAAGTCCACAGACTGAATTCAGTTAAGGAGATGCAGCGGAACTTTGAGACAAAAGCTGGCTGGCCAAGAAGGCACACTTCTTTATTTACTGTCCTGAAAAATGTCTGACAGTGTTTCCCACAACATGCAAGCCAAAACGTATCATGGTATGTTGCTGCACTAAACCTTCCCATAGGGGACTTCCCTGGTGGTTCAGTGGCTAAGACTCCATGCTCCCAATGCAAGGGGCTCAGGTTCAAGCCCTGGTCAGGGAGCCAGATCCCACGTGTTGCAACTAAGACCCAGCACAGCCAAATAAATAACAAACAAACAAACAAAAAAAACTCTTCCATTGGCTTAAACGGAATGAAAGCCAAAGTCCTTATCAGGTCTCAGGAGCCTCTATGACCCAACTTCACCAATACAGCTGCGTCTGTTTCAGCCTCAGGGCCTTTGCACGTGCCGTTCCCTCTTTCTAAATTGCTCTTCACTCTAGAAGGAACGTTCCTTCTGATCGCTGTGTATTTCAAATGCTTCAAATAGTGCTTGGCATGTATTAGGTTCTCAATAAATACTTGATCCATATCAACTGTTTTTTTTTCCAGTAGTCATGTACGGCTGTGAGAGCTGGACCATAAAGAAGGCTGAGCAACCCAAAGAATTGATGCTTTCGAATGGTGGTGCTAGAGAATACTCTTGAGAGTCCCTTGGACAGCAAGGAGGTCAAACCAGTCAATCCTAAAGGAAATCAATCCTGAATATTCATTGGAAGGACTGATGCTGAAGCTGAAACTTCAATACTCTGGCCACTTTGTGCTAAGAGCTGACTCACTGGAAAAGACCCTGATGCTGGGAAAGATGGAAGGCAGGAGGAGAAAGGGGCAACAGAGCATGAGATGGTTGGATGGCATCACCGACTCAATGGACATGAGTTTGAGCAAACTCTGGGAGATGACTAAGGACGGGGAAGCCTGGCGTGCTGCATTCCATGGGGTCACAAAGAATCAGATATGACTTCCTAACTGAACAACCACAGCAAATCAACTGCTGCTTTTCACCTGGATCTCAGCTCAACTCTCTCCTCCCTGGAAAGCCCTTCCAAGTCACTCTTTATCATATTGTCACATAATAGTGTTTTTAACCCTCATCCTTATTCTCATAAAAATGCATTTCCATCCCTTGCTTATTGTCTGGCTCTCCCCAGAACCAAAGAACCTCCACGAGAGCAAGGTTTTCATTGGCCCTGTTCCCTGAGCAGAACATCTAACATGTGGTATGTTCTGGATAAATACTGATTATGTAAGGTACTCCTTCCCCCAATACAGACACACCCATCCGCAGTAGCAAGCACGCGTCACCCACATCTGTTGTGTCTTGTGACAATGACAGGCCAGTGATAATGATGGTGTTCAGAGCAACTCCAGATACGAGCATGGTTGTCTCTCCGTATGAATGCATGGGTCATGGGGAAGGATTGAGGGAGGGAGAAGAGGGGGACGACAGAGGATGAGATGGTTGGGTGGCATCACCAATTCAACAGACATGAGTCTGAGCGAACTCCGGAAGATAGTGAAGGACACTATCCTTCACTGAAGTGCTTCACTCCATGGGGTCACGATTCAGACATGACTCAGCAACTGAACAACATTTTCATGAGGAACCTCCAGCCCCAACAACCTAGTCTGACCACGTTCTCTGTTGAAGTCATCTGAAGGTGCTGGGTACCCCCTCATGTGGAAGCTCCCTCACTGTTTATTCTTTAATGAAAGTTTTAATATTTATACTGGTGCCTCGAGGCAGTATTTTAAATAACGGGAGGAAAGCAACAGGGAGAGCCTCAGATCTTCCTTCAGAACCTCATCTCCAAGTCTAAGGTCTTCGGCACAACCGAGTTTCCTCTTGGGCCACATGGGGGAAGGAAATGTGACAAGTGACCACCTTTTGGGAAGTCATCTGGTATTAATCTGTGGAGTGTGCTTACTACGTGGCTCCCATGCTGGGTGGGAAAAGCGAGATGAGCTGCCCTGTGTCCTTCAGAGCAAGTGCACTCGGACTTGAACAGTCTTCACACACGCCACTGGAAATCCACGGCCTCCCTAAAGTATTTTCTACGTCAGGTCCAATTTCCCTCTTGGAATGTGTTCATTACTCCACACAGCAGCTTAAAGGATACAAACAAAATGGTCTAATTTTGGGCAAGGTGAAATGTCAGACATATTTATACAGGGCAGAACCAATTTTCTAAATGCAAAAAGAATTAAAAACTTATCTGAAAGGCATTTTATAAAATAAAATGATTTGGTACGGCTTGTTCTGAAAAGGCTAAATTTGCTTTAAAAATAAAAAGTCATCAGAGACATAAGGATGTCGAAGAGGCCTATGCTCAGACATTAGAGGAGTAGGTAAAAAAATAGCATCAATTATCATGAAGAGAAAAATAGGGCAGAGTGGGTGAATTCCAGGAGGAGAAATCTGCTCAGACCCACGTTTTGGCTCATTTCTGAGTGGAAAACTCTGGGACCGCGGGGTGACATTAAAGACAGCGCGTGCTTAGGAAAGGAACTTTCACAAGATGGTACTTTCGTCCCAGGAGGCCGAGGAGAAGCGGGCTTTTCTGCTGATTGAAGAAGAAAAATGCACAACCGCTGTAAAAACTTAATTTCAGGGTATAGATGCCTGTTGAGATGTTGTCAGATGCTCCCAACCCACCTCTTAGCCAGTGGGCGGCATGTCGCTGGTTCCTCCTTTGAATATGAGGAGAGGTCAGGCTTGGAAAGAATGAGGTTCTGTCGAGAAATCTCCCTTTATGATTAACCTCCGTTTCTGCTTCCGTTGGAGCTGTTGTTTAAAAGGAAGTACATGCATGTAAGGGAGGCTGCCAGCCTTCCGCATCCCAGCAGGTGTCATAAGACTCACAACAGAGAGCCATCTATTTGATAAAAATAACGAAGACTAACGTCGTCTAGGCACTTGCCCATGTGCCAGACCCTGCCCCGTGCCTCTCGCTTTCTTTAATTCTCCCCTAGACCCTCGGAGGCCAACACCACCATTGAAACTTTCATCTGGCAGGTGAATAAACTAAAGCACAGAGAGGTGAAGCTGTTTGCCCAAGGTCACACAGCAAGCAGGTGTCAGAACTAGGGGCTGGTACTCTCCTCAAGCCTTATCTCTGGATGCTCATGGTGCCCTCGAAAATTGTAAAGGATGAGGCCAGCCTCTTCCTAATCCAACTCAGTCATGAGTTAACATAAGGGAACCCCAGTGGATTCCTTTAGATCCCAGCGCTTTCCAGATGAGCTCAGAGAGCAAGGCCTGGAGTCAGTCCCAAAGTTTGCCTTGAAGCCCCCGTCAGAGCCACCTTTACCCTTCATGGGCCCAGGTCCTTGCCTGTGACAAAAAAAGACCTAGCCAAAAATAAAGCTGCCCACGGCTCCAGCCAGGCCCTCTGTGGTCACTTAAAAATTGAAAGGATCCAGGCCCTCTCATCTCTTTCATGTCTCCCTTTGTAACAAAGATAAATGTGAAACGGAGGGTGGATGAACTAGGACAGGGGCAGGGAGCCATCACCGGCTGGGGCGTGTCTCAAACTTGTGCTGAGAAAGCCGGGCTTTTTGTGGGTTTGTTGTTTTTCTTTTTAATAATAAACGTATGTACAATCAGTATTATTATAAGAGAACACTTCAGTCACGTGCATCACATTTCGCTCAAACAAAGCGATTCCAGGACATCTCCACTACTTCTCCAAGTTCAACTAAGACCCCGGGCAGGGTACCAGTTCAGTTCTCCGGACTGCCAGGCTCGGATTTACAAGCACTTGAGCAACCCCGCCCCACAAGCCCTGAGTCCCGCAGACGCACCTCGGCCCTTGCCCGGGCAGAAGCAGAAAGCAGAAGCCCCCTGTTTCCCAGAGGCAGAGAATGGAGTTGGCGGCTCGCTCTGGGGCCAGGGCGGGTCGGGTCTCCCCCGCCCTTTCCGCGTGGGCAACTTCCGGGCCGGCCTGGTGTCTCAGAGCTAAGACCTTGAAGGCTCCCAGACCATCTCGACCAGCTGGCCCCCGCCCCGCGCAGCAATGAGGTGGGAGCAGAGACTCGTCAGCCTTCCCCTGACCTCTAACCCTGCAGAGTCGGGAAACTGGGGCCGACAAGGGGTGACCCTGGCCTTCACAGAGAACTGCTCCGGGGTTTCCTCCCCAGAGTGAAGGTGCCCTATGGCACCAAAGGAACCAAGGGGCGCAGCCGGAGTTTCCAAGTCCTGAGTTCCCAGGCTAGCGCCCCCTTCCCCTCCCCATCACCCAGGGTCGAAGGCAGAGACATTTGGGGGCGTCCCTCCCGGTGCCCATGAACACACACTCTCACTCCAGCGCAGCGACCCTCCACTTCCCCGCCTCCCGGAACAGATTCGACGCTTCCAAACGCCCTCCCAGGCCACCAAGTGCCTCCTCCCCCAGACCTCTCGAAGGGCGGTGAAGAGACAGCGCCCCGGGGCGCACCGAGTGCATGCTTGCCGCCGGCCAGGAAACCTGAGCAAAGTGCGCAGGCAGATTCCCGCTGCTCGCTGCACCTGCACTCGCTCCCAGGAGGACGGCCGGGGCGGCCGGGGCGCTCTGGAGCGGGGCTTCGAGGCGAGCAAGGGCGTCCGTCCGGAAGGACGCGGGGCCGGAGGGGTCCTGATCTCCGCTCCCCGGGAGGACGTGCCGGCAAATCTCTCCAAAGCACTGAGAAAGTTCCCAGTCTAGCGCGCCCAGCCTGGCCCTGGGAGGAAGCCCGTGCTCGCGGAGCCAGCGCTCCCCTCCGTGGGACCCTCTGGTCAGCTGGGGGGTGGGGCGGAGGACACAGAGGCGGTGGCTCCGCCCGGACTTACCTACAACTCCCGCCGCGCCGGCTCCGGTCGCCTTCCGCTCGGCCCCAGACCCTCCGATTCCCCGGCGCTCTCGGCCCCCTCAGCCACCCTCACCATGAGCTGGAGGTGGCGAAAGGGGGTGCGGGCGTCTTCCACGCCGGCCGCAACTTTGCTTGCAGGTCAGCCCCGCCCTGGCGCCCCTGCCTGGGCGGCAGGCTGGGCGCAGCTGCGCGCGGCACGGGTCACGACCGCTGGGCCGAAGCGGCCACTACCGGGCGTGCGGAGCGCCGGGTCCCCCAGTCCCGGGGCGCGCAGTCCGCTCCTCCGCGCTCCGCCGGGGAGGAAGCTCGGAGTTCTCGCGCTCCGGACGCAGGGGCGGGGCGCGCGGCCGTCCCCCTCCAGATGCGGGGCGCCCCGCTGGCTCCTTCCCCCTCCCCTGCCCCGAGTCGCGCGCGCGGGTCTGGCCGCGGCCGCCGCCTCCGCCGATCGCGGGCTGGCAGAGCGCCCCCGCCCCGCCGCGGGGGCCGCCGGGGGCCGGGGTGAAGCAAGAGGGATTCCCCTCGGCGAGTTCGGGCTTCCCCACCCGGCGCGGACCCCGGGCTCCGTGCGCCGCCGCCGCCGAGGCTGGAGCACCACTTCTGGGCAGCGTAGCCTGTGCCACCCGCTCCGGCTAGAGGAGGCGGTGGCGGCGCGGCTCGCACAGGGACTGGAAAGGAGGTGACCTTCAAACCCCGCGCTCGGGGAGACCGGGAGGAGGGTTGGGGTGACGGAGGGGAGCGGTGTGCACCGGGCTGGCCCGCGAGAGCGCCGGCAGGCGGGCGGCGCAGAGTCAAGAGGAGAGCTTCAAATAAAAATATGGATTAGGAAATAAACAAAGGAGGGCGAGAGAGCGAGCGAGAAAAATGTGTGCATATGTGTGTGCGTGTGCGCGCGTGTCTGTGCGTGTGTGTGTGTGTGTGTGTGTGTGTGTGTGTGAGCGCGCGACAGGCGCCGAGCGGCTGAGGCGCCAAAAATAAGCCAGAGCGCTAGGGAGCGCCCCCTCCCCCGTCCCCTCGCCCGCACCGCCTCGGCGGTCAAGCTTGCAGCCCCGGATTCCAGCGGGCCGGTGGAGACGCGTGCTTCCCAGGGCCTCAGCCTTCTGGGGGTGAGAATTGGAAGTGGGGTCGTGAGCCCGGGTCTTTGGCATCCCCGAGTCCTGGTCCCAAAGTGGACTTACAGCACCAACGCCCCTCTCCACCCACTGCCTACCAGGGAGAGTGTAAGAATCCCCTAGAGAAATGCTAAGTGGAGGAGGTGTCTTGCCCCAGTCGCTTCTGGGCTAGGAAATTTTGAGGCCAGGGAGAGACGGAGCCATATCCGAGATACATACATTTATCCAGGCCCCACCGACACCAGGCAAGGAGCAGGTGTGCGCTGGCCTGAGCCACCCCTCCCTGGCCTCTTAGCTGGCCCCTAGTCCTGCTCTAGAGGGGTTGTCCAGAGATGACTCTCTCAGCAGTTGCCTGTCCCAAGCCCTGGGACGCCTCCGTAAATCCTACCACTCAGTGGGCACTCACTGTCACCACATACTATCTGAAGTATTGACCCTGAACTTTCTCAACAACTAAATGAAGTAGCTGCTGTAGCTCTGTCCATTTCACAGACCAGAAAACAGGCTTAGAGAGGTTAAGGCAGCAGCCATATCCGAGTCATATTCTTTCCTGAGCCAGGCCCTGGACTCACAGAGCCAGAAATTCAGATTTTTGTTTTTTGATAAACACCTAAAATGGTGATCAAATTGTACAGGAAAGTTAGAAGTCCACAAAGGTATAGTTTGCCCAAGGTCACAGAACTGGCAAGAATCCCAGTATTTGCGCAAGACCTACTTTTATGGGGTGGACCACTGCACCACACTGCCTTCTGAGGGGCCGATGGGATTGGGTTAATCCAGGTTCCAGCCTTGAACACCCACTTTGAGGCTCACCGTTCATCTTCCTGCTCTATCCTTTGATTATTTCTGCACTTGAACCATGGCTCCTCTTCCAAGTAGAACTAACTGTAAGATTTCCAAAAGCAGGGGCCACGTTACATGTATTGCTTTGTATCATGTATCATTGCTTTCCTAAGGGCCTACCACATAGTCGACTTGTCAGAGTTACCCTGCAATCCTGTCCAGCTAGGATTTCTTCCAACATTAGAATAAAATAAAGAAAGGGAGCTGCTACCTACAAGTGAATTACAAAAAAAAAAAAAAAAGCAACAAAAATAATTTTGCAAAATCCAGAAAGACATCATTCTCGCTGCCCTAGTAGGTGATTTTGCAATCCTGATTGGTTTTACTATGTTCGTCCTGAGGACTCTCTTTGATGAGAATGTATTTGTATGTAAACAACTTTTTTTTTCTTTATACTATACTAGTCTCATCCATCAGCTATAGCACAATAAAGCCATAAATCTGGCTTAGTAACATCATAATCATTTCCCCCAGAAACTGTTTACAATGGGAAAACCACCAAATTTCAATGTAATTGTCTAGCCGTGCAGGGAGATGAGATGGGTTGTAAAAGAGGTATTCTCAATTTAAAAGCAAATTATCAATAATGAGAGAAGAAATAAATGGCAGTTAATGGGAAGTTCTGTTAAAATATAATGTTTTGTGCAAATGCACCAACAGGAATTGTTTCTCCATTGCTCCTTCATTTTTATTCCAGAAGGCAGAAACACTGGCTTTTGTTTCATTAGAATGGGTGATCTCTGGATGCTTTATTTTTTTAATATATATTTTTCCATTGGAAGTGAAATAAAACATTTGCAACTATCTCCAAATCAAAGTCAGACTGAGTTGACTCCAACTTATTTATTTTGGAGTAAAATAAGCTTAGGTGTATTAGCAGTGAGTGTCAGGATGACTCACTGGTGCTGTGTTGCTACATGGCTTACGAAAGCTTAAGACGAGTGGGCAGACATTCATTACAATTTAAAACAAAATTTGAGTAAAGATCAATATAGCATGCTATTATGCTATTCATCCGAAAAGTATTAAGTTTCTTTTTCACCATGACCTTTCCATTCCAGGAAAAACTGGAAAAATTCTTGAGTTTTTCTGTCATTCTTCCATGTTGAGCCACTTCTAAGTAATGAGAGGTGCTGAAGTAAACAGCTCCGAATGCATCTGAGGGTGGAGGAATGCCCAGCTCTGGGGAAGAACTTGGAGCCTTTGGCTCCTCCTACTGGACGTGAAAGATACTTTGCAATTTGTGTTGTAAGCAGATGTCAAAAAGGTGTCATCCACAAACTGGCAGGCAAGAATGACACTGTGACCTCACGCCTGGCTGAGAGTATATTGTGCTGTGCATGCTAAGTCCCTCCAGTCGTGTCCAACTCTTTGTGATCCCGTGGGCCATAGCCCACCAGGTTCCTCTGTCCACGGGATTCTCCCCGCAAGAATACTGGAGTGGGATCTTCCGGACCCAGGGATCAAACTTGCATCTCTTACATCTCCTGCATTGGCAGGCAGGTTCTTTACCACTAGCACCACCTGGGGAGCCCTGAGAATACATTAAGCCTACTCAAAAAGCTCAAGATCTACTTAGAATGTAAGTGTCATCATTTCACTTTCACACGTTAGCTCTTCTCCTGGTTCCTCACTGGCCCCCAAGAGAAAGTCTAAAGTCTTCTACCTGAGTTACAAGCTCCTCAATTTTCTGGCTCTTGTTTACATGGACCCTATGGTCCAGAGGTGAACTTCCCTCGCTTGTCCCCAGTCCTTTGCATATACTGTTCCTCCAACATGGACCACTCCCACAGACTCTCTTTTCCTGGATGATTTCTGTTTATCTTTCAGATTTCTACTTGGACATCACTTCTCACAGCCAACCCTCATCCCACACACAAGATATGGCAGCGTCTCTCTCTGGAACTCCTTGAGCACCTCTCCATAAGTTTATCTTATCATCTGCCTCTGCTTATTGTAAATTTGCACTTCCATTCAACAGAAGGGTCCTTGATGTCAAGGACTTTTTTCTCAGTGCCTGGGGCCAAACCCATAACAAGCTCCACAAATGTTGGTGAAGCTTCCCTCTCCATTCCAGTCACCACCGTAGGCGTTTCTGTCAACCTGCTCATCCATTCATTTAATCCTCCTTTCTGCCACTAAACCAGTATTTTCCTAGAGGCTAGTCTCTCATGTCTCATTTAGCCTATAAATTAGACACAGTCTCTGCACTCAAGAAGCTTATAATCTATCTACTCAGCCATAAAAAAAAAAAAAGAATGAAATGATGCCATTTGCAGTAACATGGATGGACCTAGCAATTATCATACTAAGTGAAGTAAATTTGAAAGAAAAAGACAAAGACTATATGATATCACTTATACGTAGAATCCAAAATGCAACACAAATGAATTTATCTATGAAACGGGCTCACAGACATAGAGAACAGACTTTTGATTACCAAGGGGGAGGAGGATAGGGGAAGCATGGATTGGGAATTTGGGATTAGCAGAAGCAACCTATAGTATATAGGACAGATAAACAAGGTCCTACTGCACAGCACAGGGAACTGTACGCAGTGCTCTGTAACAAATCATAATGGAAAGCAATATGTGTGTGTGTGTGTGTGTGTGTGTGTGTGTGTGTAACTGAATCACTTTGCTATACAGAGGAATCTAACATTGTGAATCAACTATACTTCAATAAAATGCATTTTTTTAGAAAGAAGCTTACAGTCTAACATGATTAATAGGCAGCAGGTATAAATGACCTCAAGCGTTTGGAACAATGTGGGCCAGAACTGAATGGGAGGATGCAACTAGACACAAGTGGAGAGGCGAAGGCCGGCCGAAGCTTTCTAGAAGACATCGCCTCGAAACACAGACAAACAGTAGGCATTACCCAAAGAGTTAGATGAAGGGCATTCCTGGGAAAGAACATAGCTTATGAGACTGCCTGAAGCCAAACAGAGCAGAGCTCCTTCAAGGAGCAGCAAATCGGTTCAATATTAACAGAACCATGCCGAGTCCAAGGGTCTGGAGGGTGGTGGAGAAGTGAGACAGGGAACAAGGAAGCTGAAGCACAGACCAGGGAAAGCCCATAAAGACCCCTGAATGGAAACAACAGCTGTGCTGGCTTTACCCCCAAGGCAGCTTTTGGCACGATGACTCCAAGGCTGGTCAAGACCCTCCATCGTATGGTGGCACGTCCTGAACTGCATCTGCCCCCTCTTCCATGACCATTGTCTCCTTATTGTCTTATATTTGTTTAAGAACTGTTCCAAATGGTCAGTGTGAACAGCCAGCAAATTTTAGGAACTGCTAGGTCACTCCCAAGTGGTCTAGGGCTTCCCAGGAGCTCAGTGGCCAAGAACCTGCCTGCCAGTGCAGGAGATGCGAGTTCAATCCCTGGGCCGGGAAGACGCCCTAGAGAAGGGAATGGCAACCCACTCCAGTGGTCTTACCTGGAGAATTCCACAGACAGAGGAGCCTGGCATGCTACAGTCCATGGGGTCGCAAGAGAGTCAGACATGACTTACTCACTAAACAATGAAGACAACCCCCAAAGCAGTCTAGGACTCTAGGAATGATCGGTGGTATACTAGACAGGATAGGAAAAGGATGAGAAGAGCAAGCGAAAACAAACTGATGCGGCCAAGCACCCTTCTGGGTCTCTTCTTACCAAAGGACACCTTTCCATCACAGTCACTGAAGGGAGGGCGTATATATAGGTCAAATTTATTTGTGAACGACTCTGATTAAATATAGTGTTTCACACAGTCCTCATATTATGTCAGACTGGCCTTGCCCTCAAGTTCTGAATCTTCAGGCTTACCTGAAGGCTTCATCACAATCCAGGTCAACTAATGAGCTAATTAAAACAGTCTGAGGACCACAGGGGGAATGGATTGCACCTTATATTCTCTACTCCTTCCTAAGTCATCGGGCACATGGCAGATACTCAATATACCCTCATTGATTGGTTGAACTCACTCACCAGCTATCATGTAGTTCTGGGCCTTGATACTAACCAAGGCATCTGATACTGAGAATGAGCTATCCAGTGACCAGGAGTGAACTCTCTTCTTACAAACTTTCACACTCTGTTTAAACATGTCTTGGAAATAGTAAACATGATGATTTCTCCATGTCTCCTTGGGTACATTCCTTTTCCTCCCTTGCCTACATCCCCCAAATAAAAATGAAGACAGCCATAACAGTAAAAAATAATAATAATAATAACATACTAAGATGGTATGAATAGCAACAAAAAATAATAAGCATTTACTGCATAAGCTCTTTAGTTGTATTATCTCATTTAACCCTCACACTATAGGTGTAAGTATTATTAGGGTTTCCTTTATACAGATAAGAAAGTGAAAGTATTAGTCACTCAGTTGTATCTGACTCTTTGTGATCCATTGACTGTAACCTTCAAGGCTCCTCTGTCCATGGAATTCTCTAGGCAAGAATACTGGAATTTCCTTCTCCAAGGGGTCTTCCTGATACAGGGATCAAACCCACATCTCATCGCTCACATTGCAGGCAGATTCTTTACTGTCTGAGCCACCAGGGAAGCCCATAGATAACAAAATCAAAGCTTAAAAAGAAGAGGCTCAGTCACTTGGCCAAGTGCACAGAGATGGTGAATGGTGGGGCCAGGACTCAAAACTAAGTCTGCTTTGTGGCAGAACTGAGTTCATGAAGCATAAATCATGATGCATCTTGTCCTTCTGTGCTCAAGGGCTCATCTTCCATGTAGGCAGGCTTGCAATCACATCAGTGATTTACGTTCATGAACGTAGATATGCCTAGTCCATTTATCTTGGAATAACAAAAATTAAAAGGGAGGTCTGATGATCTGTAGCACCAAAGGGAGCCTACTTATATAAAGAGCATTTTGGAAACAAATATCTTGAGTGTGATCAGAATAAGGTGACCAAAGAATCTCTAACACTTGGCCAGTAATGAGTAGACACTAAGCTATGTCTTTGGTTTAGTGCAAGCTAGTTTGTATGCCATTTAGTATATATTTAAGAAATACCCATTCAGGGACTTCCCTGGTGATCCAGTGGTTAAGAATCAGCCTTGCAATGCAAGGGAGGCAGCTCCAGTTTCTGGGAAGGGAACTAAGACCCCACATGCCGCAGAGCAGCTAAGCCTGAGCATCACAACGAGAGAGTGGAGCGCCACAATGAAAGATCCCTCATGACGCAATGCAGATCCGTGCTGCTGCTGCTGCTGCTGCTGCTGCTGCTAAGTCGCTTCAGTCGTGTCCGACTCTGTGCGACCCCAGAGATGGCAGCCCACCAGGCTCCCCCGTCCCTGGGATTCTCCAGGTGAGAACACTGGAGTGGGTTGCCATTTCCTTCTCCAATGCGTGAGAGTGAAAAGTGAAAGTGATCACGACCCCATGGACTGCAGCCCGCCAGGCTCCTCCGTCCATGGCATTTTCCAAGCATGAGTACTGGAGTGGGGTGCCATTGCCTTCTCCGTGAGCTGCACCAAAGACCCGACCCAGCCAGAGAAAGAAATTTTTAAAGAAAAGATACATACTTTCACACATCTTTAAGACATAAGTGGATAAAGCTCTGGAGTAAGTCTATTTTCATAGTCTGAACCTACCACTTAACAGCAATGCGAACCAAGCAACGTGTTTTCAAACATTACGAATCCTCCACTTTCCGTCTGTAAAACAGGGGTGAGGATGGTAATGATGAAGATGATACTGGGTAACATACCTAATGTGATAACAGTTACTGTTCATACAGAGGACACTGCAGTTGACTCCCATCCCCAAGCATGCTAATTCTGACCTCCTCATATGTGACTAGTTTAGGACTTTTCCTAAGATCCATGTTATCTGATCTAAGAAAAGGTGATCAACATGCTAATGGAAAACATTCTGAAAGCCACAGGAAAAGATTCTTTTTTTCTTTTTCTTCTCACTCCACTCTTTTTCTTCTCACTCTCACTTCTTTTCCTTGTTATCTATAATCTCTGGGTCTGCCACAGATAATCTTATGATCACGGAGAGAATGACAGGGCAGGGAGAAATAAAGACCTAGTGACTCCTTTGAGGTTACAGAGCTGCTAAATCAACCAAAACTACCCCACCACTGCATTCCCTGTTCCCTGTGAAGATATACCCCTTATTGAAAAGCCTATTTAAGTTGGCATGTGGCTTAAAAGCGGGGTTTCTCAAACTTTGCACTACTGACACTTTGGACCACATAGCTCTTTGAGGGGAAGGGGGCTACCATGCCCTGTAGGCTGTTTTCACAGCATCTTTGGCCTCCACCCACTCAATGCTGCCATCTATGGGGTTGCACAGAGTCGGACACGACTGAAGCGACTTAGCAGCAGCAGCAGCAGCACTCAATGCTAGTAGCACCCCTGACTGCTCCCCAAAACCGTGAAAACAAAAAATGTCTCCAGACATTTCCATGTGATCTCTGCAGGGCAAAACTGCTCCAAGTGAGAACCAATGGTCAAAAGCATCCTCAACAGTAAGTTAATCGTATGATACTAGTGGGCTTCCCTGGCGGCTCAGAGGTAAAGAATCTGCCCGCCAATGCAAGAGACACAAGTTTGATCTTGGGGTCAGGAAGATCCCCTGGAGGGGGAAATGGCAACCCACTCCAGTATTCTTGCCTCAAGGAGTCCATGGACAGAGACTCTTCCCCATGGTGGCCTACAGTCCATGGGGTCGCAAGAGTTGGATACAACTGTTACCAGTAGAAGCAGTACTGCTGCTAGTAATCTAGTCACAACAGTTGGCATCTATTCAAGTTTACTGTGAATTTACTACAGCTTCACTCGTATTCTCACCGAGCTCTCAAAACAAGTCCATGAACCAGGTTTTATTATTATCCTCATTTTACAGATGCGGAGCCTGGGGTCCAGAGAAAGGAAGTTCACAATCACCAAGCTAGTAAGTAGTTGGTTTGGGATTCAAAAGCTGCTCAGCAGTGGCTCCTCTGACTCAAGGTTGTCATGAGAACTGAGAGGCATGAGGAATCCCTCAGCATCCCTGTGCTGCGCCCAGCACAGCAGGCGTTCACAGCGCACTGTGACCTCCGTCTCATGGCCCCATTGCAGGAGCGCCTGTAAGAAATGCAACATGATCTTGGCGTTTCCGTTGCTTTCTGCACTTCCAAGTATCTCAGCTCCGTTCCTCCAGCTACTCCATAGTGGCGGAGTGTCCCAGCCAATGCACAGACTGCCCCAAAGTAATAAAGAGGTTTTTTAGAGCCCCGCAATCCCTGACAACCCAACAAGACAACCTGTGCAGAGCTGACCACAATCTCCTTTTTGTTCCAGCTTTGAAAGTAAGTTCGGCATTTGAGTGGCAGTTAGCAAAAACTGCTTGCCAATTGCACTCAGTCACAATCAAAAGTTGAATTGGGAGTTAGATGCCAGTTGTATTCTCCTGCTAGAGAAGGTAATAAGAAGTAATTATATACCTGCTTAGGACATGAAGGGGAAAAGAGGGGGCAATTAAAAACAGTTCTGAGAACTTCATGCTAGGCCTCAGATATCACATCTAACCTCAGAGAAGGCCTATAAGGCATGTAGTATTATTATTTACATCTAACAGATAGAGATGCTGAGGTGCAGAGAGAAAAAAGCAAATTTTCAAAGCTTATAAACCTAACAACTGGTGGTGGATTCATGTCAATGCATGGCAAAACCAATACAGAATTGTAAAGTAAAATAAAGTAAAAATAAAAATTAAAAAAATTTAAAAAATTAAAAAAATAAAATTTCATTTTAAATTCTTAAAAGTCCAGGTTCAGGGTTATCGTTACCATCTTTCTAAATTCCATATATATGTGTTAGTATACTGTATTGGTGTTTTTCTTTCTGGCTTACTTCAGTCTGTATAATAGGCTCCAGTTTCATCCACCTCATTAGAACTGATTCAAATGTATTCTTTTTAATAGCTGAGCAATACTCCATTGTGTATATGTACCACAGCTTTCTTATCCATTCGGGGAGGGAGGAGGGAGTGGGTTCAGGATGGGGAGCACGTGTATACCTGTGGCGGATTCATGTTGATGTATGGCAAAACCAGTATAATATTGTAGAATAATTAACCTCCAATTAAAATAAATAAATTTTTATTTAAAAAAAATAAAATAAAATATTTTTTAAAAAAGTTCAAGTTCAGGGATATACCATCCTTTGCCACACCTCAAAACCTCTCTTAAGGTATAGAAAGTTCAAAGGCCAGTAAGACAGTCATTTAGTCACTAAATGGTATATGACTCTTTGTGAGCCCATGGACTGTAGCCAGCCAGGTTCCTCTGTCCATGGGATTTCCCAGGCAAGAATATTAGAGTGGGTTCCTGTTTCCTTCTTCAGGAGATCTTAATGAGATGATTAAAATCGTATACACATTTTAAAGTCCTACTAAAAATACTGTAAAAAAGTAAAAACTGTGCTTTGAGGAGTTCCACTAAAGTCAACCACGAAGGTTGAACGTGCGTCTTCTAAAGAAAAAAATGAGTTGTAAGTCAATGAGGTGTAAATAGTTAATGAATTTATAATCAGAACATAAATAGTTTTGCTTTAATGTACTAACACCTCAGGGGGAAAAATGTTCCACATATTAGCAGCCAGAATATTGACAATCGATTTCTTTCAAATGCACTTACTTTATTTTAAGTCCTCATCATTTTATTACAAATGGATAAGTAAAGATATTTAAGCCATTTACAATGAAATATGCAACCTTACAGGGAGGAATATGCATTTGCAGTGGTTGGCAGTGGTTTATAAATGCTCTGAGCAGTAAAATGTCTGCAAATCATGGTCAGAGTATGCACTGTTATGCTGTCCATTTGTACATTTGTTATTTCTATTTATTCCATATGCTTAAGAGGTACAAACCTCTAAACTAAAAAAAAAAAAAGAAAAAAGAAATCACTGGGAATCTCTTTCAAGAATACACACTGGTTAGTATGAGGAAATATGGACTAGCTGTTGTTTAGTTGCTAAGTCGTGCCCAGCACTTTTGCGACCTTATTACAGCCTGTCAGGCTCCTCTGTTCATGAGATTTCCCAGGCAAGAATACAGGAGTCAGTTGTCATTTCCTTCTCCAGGGGATCTTCCTGACCCAGAGACAGAACCCGCATCTCCTGCATTGCAGGCAGATTCTTTACCACTGAGCCACCATGGGTCAATGGCTAAAATTTGGGATTCTGGAAGTGAATACAAGCATCTAAAGACCACGCTTTGCATATCTGGTCAAAAGTGAACTCTCTCCCATAAGGCATACTTCCATACCTCCTCTGATTTTCCCCTACACTGTTACTTTAGGCTTGGCTCAAATAGTCCTGCTGTATTATCTATAGACACTTTGTTGGGTTCCCCCAGAAGCAGACCCTGAGACCAATATTTATGTGCAAGTATTATTTGGGAGGTGAACCTTAGAAACAGTGGCAAGCCAGTGGGGAAGGAAGCTCAGGAGGGGCAGGAGCTAACAGTAAGCATGTTGTCAACCAAGTTGATAAGCCGGAGATTCATTCTACTAAAGCTTCTGGAAGCCAGGGCACAACATGCCCCATAAAGTTAAGCCACCCAGGGAGTGAAGAAGCTTGAGTATTTATACACTGATCCCCAACAGTCAGTGGTTAAGGGTTAGCTGTGCATGGGTGGAGGGGAGCAAGAGTGGTAATCCGATGCCACTTCCAGCCTTTCCTGGGTATGGGCAGAGCGGAGTCTATTTGTCAGTGAGAGTCCTTAGGCCATAGTGCTGGTGTTTGAAAGTCTGGAATCCAGGTGTGGAATAGTAAGCACGTAGGGATTGATCAAGAGGTGTGGGGCAATGGCAGCATCTACTACGTGGCCAATGTCCTCATGAAGAAAGAAGGGGAAGTGCTGGCTTCCCAGGAGCAGTCAGCAGTGCATCCTGGAGAAACGAAAAACCTCTGCATCTCTCAACATCTACGACTCTTCACCGACCAAGAGTCCAAATACACTGTGAGCATCACACTGTGCACAGACAAGAGTTGTTTGTAATGCATATTCACATCCTGGGCACCATCCTGAGATCCTGATTCAGGAAGTCTTGGATGAGACCAGAGAATCTCAGTTTTATATCCTCTATACACACACACACACACACATCATACATTCCTATCATAAGTGTTCCAAGAACCTGATGTAAACATTTTATGCTTAATCCAATAGCAGAATGACTTGGGAATGGGCTTGGAGGTCATGGGGGCGGGGGAGGGGGAGAGGGAGGAGGTGGCAGTTCAACATTTTTTAAAAGATCTGAGGGCTTTGTGCATAGATATTTTCCTTCTCTTTGAAAACAAGATTGCTTGCTGTGCTCTCAAACTCGCAGAAGGGAGGTAATTGTTAGGATTCTGAAGCTCTGATTATGCACCATGAATATATTAAAACCTACAGGTATTTTGCAGGGAACACAAGAGACCACTCAGGAAGTGTCATTCTGGAGTCTCTGAGGCCAGAAGTAGGACAAAGAAAGAGTGATGTCACTTATTAGGGAGAGTAAACAGATTCGGCTTTAGGAGGCTCCACTTCTTGCTCCAGGCGGGCATCCTGAAGGCATCAAACCTTTGCTGAACCAGTTTCTTTACATCAAAGTCCTGCTTGATTCACAGGTATCAGGATAAAGCACAACCAGGTGAAAAATGCATTGGCAGTTTGGAGTGGTGGACAAAGTGAGTGAGGTTCCATTATTCCTTTTTGGCAGGTCTCTTTCAGAGAGTATGGAGTGGCAGTAATCCCCAAACCTGTCAAAGAATGTTCTAGATGTTAATGGACAGAATGTTGGGGGAGTAAAGCACAAACCACATGTACTTTTAAGAGAGCAGGTAGGGTTTTCTCGCATCTGTCTCTATTTTAAGTTTAAAAACTATTTCTCAGATGTCAGTAACCGTTAGTAGACAGACGAATGAAGCGGTAACCAACTTGAGAGGCTGTCCACAAATAGGCCATCGGTCTATTTGATTTCTCTATCTCTCTTTGCTTTGACTCGTCTCCGTGTTCAAAATTTCCAAAACTAAGCTTGCTTGCCATTATTCCGTAAGGCAATTAAGCAACTTGGCAATAAAAGCAACCACATTTCTCTAGAGTAGTTCACAGAGAATCCAGAACGGAACAGCACAGGACAGATGTTGAAGCAAAATGTAAGTACTTATGTGAACGCACGTTTCCGTGCCAAGGCTAAATGCCCTGCATTGCTTCCATCTTTCTCCCCCAGTTAATCCCCACACCCATCCCGCTCTGTCATCAAACATTCAAGGATATAAACACGCTGAAGCTCTCTCATGTTAACCCTCCTCTCTCAATTCCTTCTTACCTAATGCACTGCAAGTCTGGGGCTACCTTTCTCTGTTGCCAAGCTTTCTGAAAGCAGAACTCCAATCCCTGTACATCACTTCCTTTCTCCATCGTCCAATGACTTCCTGTAATCTGCTATTTCTGTTTCCACCATTCCGCTGAAGCTATTGTCTTAGCAACTTCTTAACTGATGACCCTCCATGCCCACCGCCAGGGCCATGTTCCGTCCGCGGTCTTGGCTGCTGTCTCCTCATCATCTGACGTGTTGACAACCTCCTGGCAACTTTCTTTGGCTTCGGAAACACAACACTTCTGGCCATCTTCCTGCCTCTGCCTCTGAACTGCTCCCTCACTGTCTGTTTTCCTGTCCACTCTGCCTAGACACCACCCTCCTTAAGCGATGATGTGTTGGCAGCCTCTCCAGCAGGCTCTTCAATCACTGGGTCAAGATGCTCTCCAACAAGTACAGACTTGAATATAATATTCTACTGAGCTAGTAACCTCCGCAGAAAGAGAGTAGCCTTTTCCCCGCCCTCAGTCATTCTCTGATGCTGGGCAAGACTGAAGGCAAGAGGAGAAGACGGTGGTAGAAGATGAGATAGTTGGATGGCATCACCAACTTAACAGACATGAGTTTGAGCAAACTCCGGGAGAGAGTGGAGGACAGGGAGGCCTGGTTGGCTACAGTCCATGAGCCATGCCCGCAGAGTCGGGCATGACTGAGCGACTGAACAACAGTTCCATGGAGTGGACCCCCAGTGCTCCGACGGGATCGGATGTCCATCAATGAAGTGATCACAAGAGCAGCTGGATATAGCACTCTGGCTAGCCACATCTGTGGAATCAGAGTATGGGATCAATTCTACCCGAACTCCTCAGTCTCAGAGTGGTGGACAGGTATTTCCCAGCAAAGCAAACTGGGGGGAGCTATCAACAGGGGCTGAGCCATTAAATAACTGGCTTGATTGCTGTCGCTGTTGTGTAGTCACCAAGTTGTGTCCCACTCTCTGCGACCCCATGGACTGCGGCCCTGCAGGCTGCTCTGTTCCTGGGATTTCTCAGGCAAGAATGCTGGAGTGGGTTGCCGTTTCCTTCTCCAGGGGATCTTCCTGACCCAAGGATCAAACTTGCATCTCCTGTGTCTCTTGCATTGGCAGGCAGCTTTTTTTATCGCTGAGCCACCAGGGAAGTCCAGTTGAATCGGTATTGCAATGCAAATATTAACACATCACTTATCTAGTCAGTGATCACATTGTCTCCCCATTACCAATAGGATAAAATTTGAACACCTTTGCTTGACTTGTTAAGACTCGCCGGGAACTGGCTCATGCCTGCCCTTCTAGCCTTATCTGCCATGGAGTCTAATTTTACCCACAAAGACCCATACATTGTTCTTGAAATAGTCCGTGTTCTGTCACCCACCACCACATCTCCACATTCTGGAGTGCAGAACTTGTACTTCACCACCCGTTGAGCTATATTTCTGTTTCAAGACCCAGCTCAAATGCCGTCATCCCTTGGAAAAGCCTACCCCACTTCTCCTGCCTGGATCAGTCACTCCTTTCCCAAGAAGTTGTGTAAATATCTCTATTTAATAGTGGTTCTCAACAGGGCCAGTGTTGTTCCCCCAGGGTATGTTTGGCAACGTCTAGTGACATTTTCGGTTGCTATCCCTGGATGGGGGGATTCTTCTGCCATCCGGTGGGTGGAGGCTGTTCAACACCCTTTGGTGCACAGGCACAAACACGAAGAACCATCCAGCCCAAAATGCCGACAGCTGAAAACACCTGGTCTACTGTCCTGTGTTCCAAAGATCAATTTTATATCTTTCCAAGTAGATCCTGAGCTTCTTGGGGGACAGGGACACTGTCTGATCTGTCAACGTGCTCCCAGCACTAGCAGGTGCCTGGCCCCTAGCAGATGCTCGCTAAACATTGGCAGTAAGACTGAGGAAGGGAATGAGTGTCCAGATGGGCTTATGAAACAGGATCCAAGAAACTGAATTCCTGGAAGGCATGATGGTTCCTTAAATGGCGATTGTATTAGAAATTTTCAGTTGCAGGGCAAGCTTCCTCCCTGCCTTGCAAAACAAATTCAATCCCAAAGTTCCCGAACTCAAAGTCACAGGAGTCTCTCTGCTAAACAAGCGCATCTATTCCTATCTGTGCCTCTCACACCAATTATTAAGAAAGGGCCTCTTGGCTTTGTATAATTTCCAAAGACAGAAGAAATCACTTTTTGTTGTTGTTCGGTTGCTAACTCGTGTCCGACTCATTGTGAACCCATGGACTGCTGCATACCAGGCTCGCCTGTCCTTCACTATCTCCCGGAATTTGCTCAGATTCCTGTCCATTGAGTTGGTGATGCCATCCAGCCATCTCATCCTCTGCCACCTATACTCCCACAAAAAGGTACACCCTTCTCACAGTACCGAAGAATATTTTTCAGTGACACAAAATTTCATGGCCCTTCACCCCACACCCAATTCTAGTTTAAAACAAGGCTACACGTGTGATGTCTTCATCTCTGCCCCGCACACTTGACTAAGAAACACACACATCAGGAGCTCGGTCCCCATGTAAGGCCTAACACGCTTCTCGGAAAGGACATTCAAATGTCAGATGGGATGATTTACACTGCATGTCAATAAAAAGAACTCTGAGGTTCAGCAAGTCAATAAAGCTTATTAGAACAATCTTAAGGCTGAGTATCAGTGTAGCCTGATGAGGACCTCTGAAGTCAGACACTATCTCAAGGCAAGTGGCATTAAATAGACCATTCTGGAGGGAGAAATAAAATCAAAAGCTTCCATTATTTTGAGAGTTCATGTTAACTTAATAACACACAAGAAGCTTGAGGAATGTATGTATATATTCTCATAGTTAAAAACCTCCCGGACATTCATTTGTTTAAGCTCCCATAGATTGAAAGGCTCCGATATGCCAGGGACTAGATCAGGCAGATCACACTTATTCACTTTTATTTACCAATACTTCTGTACTACTTCCTGTGTACTAGCAGAGAGAGAGCGTGCAGGCTCAGTCGTGTTTGACTCTTTGTGACCCCATGGACTGTAGCCCACCAGGCTCTTCTGTCTATGGGATTTCCCAGGCAAGAATACTGGAGTGGGTTGCATTTTCTTCTCCAGGTGATTTTCATAACCCAGGGACTGAACCGCTCCTAAATCTTTCCCAATATTAACTCTTTTAGTCCTCATTACAGCCCTATGAAATAGGTATGACATTATTATTCCCATTTTGCAGATAAGGAAACTGAGGCTCCGAGAAGCTAAGTGAAATGCCCAAGATGACCCAGCTGGTCAGCAACAGAGGGAGCCTTCATGCAAAGCCAGGCAGTCAGGCTCCAGAGTCAATGTTCCCAACCACCGTGCAGCAAGGCCTTGTAAGTGTCACCTCAAATCTTCCCAATCAACTCTTGACCCACATTTTGTTCTGCCTGATATTCCAAAATTAACATTTTACTTAGCTGCCAGTGTTTCAAAATCAAGAGACTTCACACAAAAGCTGGATTTCTGGATTCTCTTGACAAATCAAAATGCCTATTTTCTGGCACAGCCTGGCTGTGAATGAAAGAGGGGTCTCAGGCAGGGCACTGACACACCGCACTCATTGGAGACACTGGCCCGGCCCCCTGAGGTCTCACTTGGAGACCCTGGCCTACCTGTCTCACAGATGAAGATGCAGAGCCCAAAAGAGGGTGAGGAACTCGGCCAAGGCCCAGATCTAGTGAATAGCAGAGGCTAGATTTGAACTTGGCAGAGTCCCAACGGAAAAGACGTTGCACTCTCGAACCAAGGCAATTCAGAGAGACTTCCTTTTATTTTTTAAAAAAATAAAAAAGGATTGGTAACAAAGGCGTGGCAGGTGTGGAGCGATAACGCTAGGCTGAAAGTATCACCAAAGCTGTCCTTATCCTTAGGAACTAGGAGTGAGGGGAGGGAGGGGAGGGCAAAACTGGGCAGGTGCTGAGAGAGAAGAGATGGCCACCTGCAGGGGAGGGCCACAGGACACCTCAAGGGGAGGGAGTCAGCGGAACCAAGCCTTGACTTTGACCTCCTTCCTGTCCTGCTCTTCTAGACAGGGCGCCCCCTAATGTTGGCATTCAGTCACCAAGTCGAGTCTGACTCTCAGACCCCATGGACTGCAGCATACCACTATCTCCTGGAGCTTGCTCAGACTCACATCCATGGAGTCACTGATGCCATCCAACCGTCTCATCTTCTGTTGTCCCCTTCTCCTCCTGCCCTCAATCGTTCCCAGCATCGGGGTCTTTTCCAGTGAGTCGGCTCTTCTCCTTAGGTGGCCAAAGTATTGCAGCTTCAGCATCAGTCCTTTCAATGAATATTCAGGGTTGTTTTCCTTTAGGATGGACTGGTTTGATCTCCTTGCTGTCCAAGGGGCTCTCAAGAGTCTTCTCCATGGGTTGGCCCCAATGGCCAAATCTGAAAGTCTAGAGAGGGGCCCAGATCTTGTAGGGCAGAGTGGGACAGGGAGGGTCTAGAGAACAAACAAGAGGAAGGCAGGCACCCAGCCTTCTGGCTCCCGAACTACTGCTGGCTCCCGAACCCCAAGCTTTCCCACTTCACCGCACTGCGCTGGCCCACTCAGCCCTCGTGCTATGCTAACAATACTAAGCCTGTTGTTGCTCAGTTGCCAAGTCATGTCCAGCTCTTCGTGACCCCATGGATTAAAATCACAGCAAACGCAAATATGGTGTTCAAGACACCCTGACACTCTTCCGGGAAATTTATACAGATTGACTCATTTTGTTAAGTGCCTGTTATGCCCAAGGCATGGAATCCTCTCTGAACACGGAAGAATGGAGAAGCAGAGTGACAGGATCTCAGAGATGCTTTCTTTGTTTTTTTTTTCTGATGAGGTCAGTTTATGATATCACAGCACATCCTGTTTCAGCCTTGCATTCAAACCCGCGGGCAAAGAAGACTTCCTGTTCTAAAAACAAAGAAGCCAAAATACAACGAAAATGCAAAGGTGCAGTCCATGCTGAATATGAGTCCTGTTAACTAATGTAACTACAGTGACCTCTTCCTCTGTTTCCTGTGTCAAAACTCATTTCTCCCATGTACCACTCCCCGAGGTCCTAATGCTAACCTAGGATGAAAAAGAAATACACAAAGGACTCAGCACTTGACAGTGGCTTAAGAGCTATAGAACCTTAGTCCTTAAAGGGAAATTTTCTAATCATACAGTAAATACGGGGGCAAAGAACTGGGAGGTTGAGGAAGGACAGGGATTCTCAGTCCCTTTGGATATCTTATTTGGTATAGGACAATATTGCCCGGGGGGCTCAGATGATAAAGAATCTGCCTGCAAAGGGTGGAACCCAGGCTCAATCCCTGAGTCAGGAAGATCCCCTGGAGAAGGGAATGGCTAGTATTCTTGCCTGGAGAATCCGACGGACAGAGGACCCTAGTGAGCTACAGTCCATGGGTTGCAAAGAGTTGGACACAACTGAGCGACTAACACACTGAGACTTAATATCTCCCAAACTTCAGTCATCCGTGTGCCAGCCTCAGGGTTTTTGCTATATTTTTACCAGCTGCACTATGACATATTTTTTTTTCTTAAAGTCTGCAATTTTTAAATTAATGTGTTTTTAATTATCCTAAATTAAATGCTAGTGCTGACGCAATATAGATCTAAGCAAATACATAATCACTAAAATGAATAATCTCACCTGTGTAATATTTAACACCCCCCCCCACCCTTGGTGTATTTTCAATAACACAAACATGCTTACCTTGGGAAATGTCAGTGTAGGTGTTAAGAGTGTGTACTCCAGAGTCAGATAAAACTGGGTTCAAGTCCCAGTTGAATCACTCATGAAGGTTTGCCTTATACTTTGCCAAGAATTAAATAATTTGAATCACTCATGAGAGTTTTCCTTATAGTTTGCCAAGAATTAAATAATGTGTAGGGTACTTAATACCATGCCTGGCCCAAGGAAGGTACTCAGAGTTCCACATGCCATACCTAGCTGGTTTCTAGCTCACCTAGACCCTGGTGGGTATATACCACTAACACTTACTTAAAACTTCCTCATGAGAAAAAGGTGACAATCCAGAAACAATACCTTGTTAAGGAGTCTCAGAATCCCAGGTCCACCCAGAAGCTGGAGAGCGCCAGACTTCCACATGGCCCGGGATAGGGTTTTCATAATGTGCAAAGATGCTCTCCAGTTAGTCAAATATTGCTGCCATTGGCCAGGAAGAAACTACCTGTAATTTCTGTGAAGAGGAACAGAGACTAGGAGATTTCACTTAACACTGACAAATTCATTTATGCATCTGTCTGGCACCCATCATCCATCTATTCACCCCTCCATCCACCTGTCTGTTCATTCAGCAGATCTTTCAGTCACTCCATTTCTCAGCATGGTCCTAGGAGCTGGATATACGCTACTGAACCAGAGGTAAACAAATGCAGTTCTCACCCTCACAGAGCTCATCAGATTGTGGAAGACTGACACACACATTCTCAGGATCCACTTTTTATACTCCCTAGAGTTCCTGAAGGAAATCAGTCCTGAGTATTCATTGGAAGGACTGATGCTGAAGCTGAAGCTCCAACACTTTGGTCACCTGATGTGAAGAACTGCCTCATTGGAACAGACCCTGATGCTGGGAAAGACTGAGGATAGGAGGAGAAGAAGGTGACAGAGGATGAGATGGTCAGATGGCATCACTGACTCGATGGACATGAGTTTGAGCAAGCTCCAGGAATTGGTGGTGGACAGGGAAGCCTGGCATGATGCAGTCCATGGGGTCGCAAGGAGCTGGACACGACTGAGCGACTGAAGCGAGATTTGTTCGGCCCCACCTGTCTCCCAGGACGTGGCCCTTTCCTAAGGGAAAGTCAGTTCTCACTGCAATTCCTTGTCTTCTGATGGCCTCTGGCTGCCCCCAGCTCCTCTGGGTGAGGGTTGCTTTGGAATTCCTCATGCCTGCTGTGATTTCAGAACCCAAGACCTGCCCAACCCGATGCTTGAAGGCTAGGCTTCCTGCCACTACTCAGAAGCATCACATGACAAGGCGTGGGGTCTGGCTTCCTCAAAGAGCTGCCCTAACTGCTGAGTTAATTCTCCCCCAGAGGGAATCTGACCAGTTGAAGGAGATGGAAAGACGACAACAGACATATCCTTCTCCGTTCCAACAAATGTTCCCTATGGAGCCGATCTGGAAGACCTCCTGTGTGATGGAGCAGCCCACTGTGGCTTTTTAAAAAGCCAGGATCAGCTCAGGAACACACCATCTTGTATATGTTTGTCTTCCTTTTCCCATTTCAATTCCTTCTTCCTTCATTTGAGCTGCCCTGGTATTGCACCTTTTGACAAAGCCTTAGCAGGCTAAATGACATCTCAGGGTCTATGTTCAAGGAAACTTGAACTTAAAATCAATCAAATAACCATACAAATAAGTAAATATTTACAAGCTGCTATGAGTTCTTTCAATGGGGAAGACTTTGACCTGGTTTAAGAGTAGAGAAAGTTCAAGTCACCAAGGCAATGTTTGATAGAAAAAGAAGCAAACTTATATTAGGTTGGGGAAGAGGCATGAAGGAGCATTCCAGGCAATTGGAAAGGCATATTCAAAGGCCCTGTGGTAGAGACAATATAGGCTGGAAGATTTGAGTAAACAGTGGAAGAGAGTGCAGGCAGGATGCTAGACAGAAACACTAGGGAGTGCAGACGAAGAGGACCGTTCAGAATGTGCCCCTGACTAACGAGTTGCCAATGACTCCTGAACTTCCTTCTTCACTTGAAGAACTCGGTCATGCTCTTTGAACAAAGGTCTAAGACAGCCTGTGATGGATGAGGAGGTCAGATGATTCAGGATAAGTGCCTTCCACGAAATGCTGCTCCCAGAGGTCTTCTGGACCAGGAAATGCAGACACGCCAATGTCTTCCACAGAGAGATGTTTCATGGATCATAAAAATCAGGGAAAAATAACCCTGTGAAGTCAAGGGGATGTCAGTTTGAAGTAGTCAAAATCTAACTGCAGTACGACACACAGATTTTTATATAATTGTACCATCTAGCACCAGGCTTCCCTGGTGACCCAGACAGTAAAGAATCTGCTTGCAGCACAGGAGATTGGGGTTCGATCCCTGGATCAGGAAGATCCCCTGGAGAATAAAATGGCAATCCACTCCAGTGTCCTTGCCTGGAGAATCCCATGGACAGAGGAGCCTGGCAGGTTACAGTCCATTGAGTTTCAAAGAGTCAGACTTGACTGAAGGACCAAACAACAGCAGCAAATGTCTGACACGGGTGCTGAGCAAGACACTGACGGACAAGAAGGAGTGAGCGAAAAGTACCATCGGTGTGTTAATCACGGACAATCAGACGTTTGACGAAGGTCTCCGGTGGAGCAAACAGAAAGGTCATCTTGGATAAGAAGACAGCATCTTTGCACTTCAGGCACAAGAGAGATGTCAGGGGGTCTCGCCACCCCCAGGACAGAAGTGTGGAGCGGGGTGAGAGAGGCAGCCCTGGGCTCTCCCCTTCACTTTCTTTCGGTGAAAACCTGTCAGCTTTCATCTGCTTCACATGTTGGGTATCCATGTACATTCCACTCAAAGAAGGAGAACTCTGCCGCCTTGTTGAAAAGATGCCAGCCTGGATACTTACATAGAAGCCTAAACCCCGATGACGTACACCTGCTTGTGCAGACTCCCTGACGGCCTTGCCCCTACCCAATGCCTGATTTATACTATGATTTGCTTTTAATGATTCTTCACTTTCTTTCTTTCTTTTTTAAATATAGGCAACACATATGTAAACATCGGTGTCTCAGTCGTGTCCAACTCTTTGTGACCCCATGGACTGCAGCTCGCCAGGCTCCTCTATCCATGGGATTCTCCAGGCAAGAATATTGGAGTGGGTTGCCATGCCTTCCTCCAGGGGACCTTCCCAACCCAGGGGTCAAACCAGGGTTTTCCCGCATTGCAGGCAGATTCTTCACCATGTGAGCCACCAGGCAAGCCCCAAGAATACTAGACTAGGTTGCCAGTCTCCAGGGGATCTTCCCAACCCAGGGACTGAACCTGGGTCTCCTGCATTGTAGTCAGCTTCTTTACCAACTGAGCCACCGTGCATTTTCCTCAGAATAGAAGGGAAGTGAGTTGGGACTATAGCCTCTCTGCAGGGACTTTGGAATTTTATAGGGAATGAAAACGCACACGCCTACCAACGCAGCTCAGAAGCAATAGCTGGGAGACACCAAGTATGGAGGAAAACCCATTCTAAGCACCAATGTTTTTTCCATAAGTGAGAACAAAAACCCAATATTGTCAAATGTTCCCATTTCTCAATCCATCATTTGGATTTCATATCAAATATTCTAACCTTTTAAAACTTAGTAAATGATTCGTACTGAGCAGAAATAGGAACACTAAACTAAATTAAGAGGCAACAACATAAAACGCCATGAGAACCGCACCAAACAGGTTCCCGCCTTGAATTGGAAGCTCTGGCACACTGCCTTAAAGGGAACGTTTGATGAGAATGAGGTTCATGTTGCTCTTGGGTGGGTTGCCTTGGGGTGAACGTAGAAGCCATTTCTCTTCCATCTTTAAAAATGAAATCAATATTTTTGTTTTCCTTGGCAGAATTCATTTATCACCTGGGAGCTAGGAGAAATGATGTGAATATCCAGTCAGTCTAGAGATTTGGTGACCTAGAAGAAATGTATCAGGTAAAACTGCAGGCAGGAGCCTCTTTACCTGCTATATTCATGAGATTCCCATAATGGTATCCCAGAGTTGGGCATTTGACTAGTCTCTGGGATTCTTGTTGTTGTTATCATTTTTAAAAATCATATTACCAATTCTATCATGTGGCTGCAAACCCACATGAGGCTCTCAGATTCAGGTGGACACCAAAGTGCACTGCCCTAGAAAACAGAATAAGATGCAATAATCTGGAACTTCCTGGTGGTCCATTGACTAAGTCTCCTCGCTCCCAATGCAGGGCGCCTGGGTTCGACCCCTGGTCAGGGAACTACCACATGCGGCAAGTAAGAGTTCACATGCCACAGCTAACATCCCGCATGAAGCATCCACGACCCGGCACAGCCAGATATATTTGCTGAGCCCAGCATGACCGTGTGGAATATATATGACACTACTCCATGCGGTCACGCTGAGCTGGATGCCTTGTTTGCCTGGAGGGTGCCAGGCTCCACCAGCCTCCACTGTGCTCTGTGCCCAGGCAGGAGGCTGATCTGGACAAACTAAGGCCTCTGGTTGCAGGTGGGGAGTGTCAGCAGGGGAAGAGGGGAGATGGGGAGAGAGGGAGGAAGGGAGGAGGGAAAGAGGTTTACTCCCCAGACTCTCTGCCTGCAGGGTAGCTGCAAACCAGCTACACCTACAGTTAAATCCCATGGTTCTGGCTGCCCAAAGACCCATAAACTGCTCCGTCTCCAGCAGCTTCAATCCTGGAGACGGTGCCTGTGTGTTCTGTCCACTCTTTGGGATCCCATGGACTGTAGCCCGCCAGGCTTCCCTGTCCTTGAATTCTCCAGGCAAGAATACTGGAGTGGGTTGCCATTTCCTACTCCAGGGGATCCTCCTGACCCAGGGATTGAACCCTCGTCTCCTGCATGGCCTTCATTCAGATTCTTTACCACTGTGCCACCCGGGAAGACGGTCTATTTCCAGCGTAAAATGAGAATATCTCCTGCCATATCAATAAACCAAAAATATCACAGCCATCAGCGATGTCTAGCCTCCAAGTGTGAAGGAGGGCTCCCCAAACTTTGATCCAGCAGAGGCCACCGCCCCCCACCACCCGCCATGGTGATTGCTGAGGAGCTAGGGGAAGGCAAGAAGTAAAGTGATTGGCCCCAGACAGCCGAGGCGCATCTGAAAGGAATGAATTCAGGGAGACCAGAGGCTTGCATCCTCCCATACACAGAATGCTAAATTCCTCACC
This sequence comes from Ovis aries, assembly GCF_016772045.2. Classification (NCBI taxonomy): domain Eukaryota; kingdom Metazoa; phylum Chordata; class Mammalia; order Artiodactyla; family Bovidae; genus Ovis; species Ovis aries. Next base: position 5,475,781 of record NC_056077.1, on the reverse strand, counting down.
TTGATAGCTGATCTTTGATGTTCTGACTTCCCCTCCTGCCTCCTAGGAGCAGTGTTCTCAGAGCTACTGAGATGCTGTCTCCTGGGCTAAACATTCCCACCAAATAAAATAACTCTCTCCTTTTCAGGTTGTCAGCACTTGTGATTTCCCCACACCCTAGCCATACTTTGGTCAACAGCCCCTCAATTAAATTACCCAATTTGAGTGTGCCACGAAAACCAAATCCCCGAAAACTGAGTTCCTCCACTGAGTTCATGACTCACCACCTCTCTATGCAAAATGTTAACCAACCCCTTTCTTGTGCAACACCTGTTCCCCTCAAGACTGAGGAGAAAAGGAGGGACTCAGACCTTGTGGCGCCCTCCCAAGCACAAGAGCTATTCCTTGTCCCCCATTTCTTATTTTGGGGAACAAGGTTTCAGCCTCCTTGACCTTCCCAGAGTTCCAAAGGGCAGATTCAAAGTCACTGATTAGAGGAGGTGGGAAGGCAGAAAGAGGGGAAAGCCATCAGGAAACAGTAATGCCCTGGATGACATGGTCCGGCTCCTCCTGGGGTATTTGCAAAGCAAACTGATACAGATCTCTTGAGTTCTGCTTTGGGATGGAGGAAGGTGACTTCTGGCTGAGCTCGAGCACAATGACCGTAGACTGGCTATCATCAAAACGTTGATGATGGAGATTCCTGAATCACCACCCTGTTACCCGCCTCCCCCACCAACAATCAGAGGAAGGCCACATGCTGCAGACCACCCGGCCCCCCCCCCCCCCCGCCAAGTTTGGTCTATAAAAACTCTTCCCCAAAACCATCTGGGAGTTGGTGTTTTTGAGTGTGGGCCACTTGTTCTCTTTGCTTTGCCCTGCAATAAACCAATCTCCACTCCAAACTCTATCACACTTCAGTTTGTTAAGCCTCGCTGCTTCAGGCGCACCAACTTGAGTTTGACCACACATCCAGTTTTCTGCTGGGAACCTCATCCCTACACACACCAAAATGCCCTGCTCACTGAGAGCAAGAAAAAAAAAAATTTATGCATATACGTGTGCCTTAGTGGCTCAGTCACGTCTGATTCTTTGCAACCCCATGGAGTGTAGCCTGCCAGGCTTCTCTATCCATGGAATATTCCAGGTAAGAATACTGGAGTGGGTAGCCATTCCTGTCTCCAGGGGATCTTCCCGACCCAGGGATTGAACCCAGGTTTCCTGTACTGCAGGTGGATTCTTTACCATCTGAGCCAGCAGAGAAGCCCCATCTGTAGGGTCTGCACACTTTGGTAAATGGATGCCCATGCAGGACGCAGAGAAAAGTCCCCGCCTGCAGAGATCCAGGAGGCCTCGCACAGACGACCAATTCTGTAGTACAGTGTGTCTTCCCTGATAACACAGTCACAGGACTGAGCCAGCTTCCATGCTATTTCTTTCTTGCTGTGATGCTGCCTGTGTCAGGGTGATGGAAGAGTCCAAGGCCTCCTCTTCTAGCCTAGCCACCAAGGTTGAACAGAATCTATGCTTATGGAAGCCTGGAGCATCTGAGAGTTCTGACTCGCCTCCTATGTCCGAGAATTCAATTCTCAAGTCAAGGCTCCAGGGTAACAGTAAAAGAGATGTGTGCATTTTGAGGTTTGGGGAGTCACTCTGGCTTATCCATGAATTAACCTGAATTTTAAGCGAACTAGGACAGCCTTTCTGTGGCCAATCAGACAAAGATTGCACACTGCTTCAACTACTAAAGAGAAGGGCACATTGACCGGAAGTAAAGAATGTTCTATTGAAAAATAAAGATGAAATCCCTCCCTCCCCGGGACACCTCCGCTGAGAGTAAGACCCCGTTCTTGGGTGCTGAGGCCATACTGACTCGTTGCGTACCTGCTGATCTGTCCCTGAAGGAATGGATCCCTGACTCATTTGATGTTCTTTGTTCTGACAAGACATGAAACTGCTGAAAACTCTGCTTCTCCGGAGCAGCTCTTCAGAGTTACCTGAGAAGCTGCATCTCCTGGGTTATTGTCTTCAGTTCGTCTCAAATAAAACTCTTTCCCATTTCTATTACAGAGAGGTTATCGATTCTTTTCATCGACACACAGAAAGGTTTGTCTCTCTCCTCCTCACATTTCTGCAACCCCTCCTTCATGTATTATTACATAACAATCATCGTGCTACAGATTTTATCTCTTTTTTTCTAAATTCCGCTTCAAAAATTTTCATGAAAGCAGGTATTATCATGAACTTTTGGGAGGACTCTAAAATTCATGGAGGGCAATTTGTCTCATCATAACAAAACCTTGAATGTGTGCTTGTCTTTCTACAAACTCCTTATTTGGGTATTTCTTCTAAGGCGATCTATGGATCTGGGCTCTAAGACATCTGTGTAAATGTGTTTAACAGTTTTCAATTGGAAAAACAAGGAAACAACATAAAATGCCCTCCCATAGAATACTGGTTAAATAAAGTGTGGAATACTGCACAGCCAATGAAAATAATGGTGTAAAGACTATTCGCTGATGTAGAAAAATGTTTTTGAAACACTGTTGAATTTTCAGAGCAGGTTATAGTGTGCAGTGTGCATCTGTGATCCGGTTTCTGTAAACAGAGTATATAAAGATGGAGATGTGCAAAAATGTCCCCTGTGAAGACAGGACTATGTTTGGAACTCGCGTAAGATCAACCAGTGGTTGTGGAAAGGAGGGCAATCCTTGTCCCTCCCCTCCACCCCGACTCACAGTCAGTGAGGGCAGAAAGGAGTTGAGAGCTGGGGCTTTGGGCTCCTGCAGCTGTGGATACAACTACAGCTGGGGACAGGTGGGTGTGCTCTTGCCGTTGAATACAAGATGTGGAAACTGACCGCTCCATGCTTAAATAGTCTTTGCATTCCCATCATGCACCCAGCACTCTGCTAGGTCTTGAAACATAGCAGTGAATAAAATATAGCCACGCCCACATGGAGCTCGTGGTCTAGAGGAGGGGTCAGCACACTCCTCTGCCCAAGGGCCAGATTTAGCCTGCTACTTGCTGTTTTGTCAATAAAGTTTTATTGAAACACTGTCATGTCCGTTTGTGTACATATTATCTATGACTATCTTCTCACTCCCCCTGGAGAAGGAAATGGAAACCCATTCTAGTATCCTTGCGTGGGAAATCCAACGGACAGAGGAGTCTGGCAGGCTACAGTCCTCGCAATCACAAAGAGTCAGACACAATTAAGCGACTCATCAGCAACATTTAACAGGGCAGAGTTCAGTTGTTGTGACAGAGACTGAACAGCCTACAAAGCCAAAAGTATTTACTCTCAGAAATCCATTTATCTGTTCTCAGAAGAGGGGTGCCAACCTCTGGCCTAGAAACTTGCTACTAAACTTGAGGTACCTGGGCTAGGTACATCAGCAAAATCTCAGTTCATCTAAGACTTTAAGAGCTGGAGTCTGCCTGTGAGCTACACCCATTAAAATTAAAGAAACGCTAACTAGAGGCTCCAAGCCCCCATTGCTCTGTTCCTGTTCTGCATATTTAAATGCTTGTGTAGGCATGGTTCCCAAGTGAGAAAAAGACTCCTGAAGAGGTACCTTCAGGAGAATTTTCCTGCCAGAGCCAATCTCCCAGCGTCAGTACTTCAGAGGAGGCCATCCGAGTCCTGGCTCTTCCACCCAACAGGGTCTGCTTCGCTCAGTAAGACTGAACCCACATCACTGGCCCAGACTTACCTATTCTGTATTAATTATAGGCACAGCATTGAGCTTAAACGAACCACTCGGCCGTACGAGCGGCAATATTCGAACCATCAATTTTAGGACACTGCTCAGGAAAATACAGTGATGCATCATCCCACCCCAAATACAAAGGTCAAATGATATTAATTAATGCGGCGACACAATTTGCTGCAGCTAAATGGGTATTCTTGATTATGGCTCCTTGATTGAGAACTAATGCCTCATTAATCTTAAACATATCAACCGGAGGACATAGGCGAAGTCAAATAGAATAATGGCCAACATTTCAGTGAACACAGCCTCATGCTCTCTGGGTAAGAAGCAAATCCTAGAGATGCGGTTGTGTCTTCTGCCTCCTCCACCCACCTGGATCTACTGAGAGCTTTGTAAAGAAATAGGCTTGAAACCAGTCTCTGAAACCTGGGTGTGTGTGCGTGTCTAGATCACTCTCTCTCACACATGCACACAGTATTTTCAGATAGGCAGGCAGGCAGGCATTTTCTCTTGAGGTTTTCACTTACATGTTACGGTAGGAAAAGAGAAACTGATGGGCTTACATGGCTCCAAGCCCAGTGAGGAATCTTTCCTCTGAGGTCCCTGTATCCATATACTTCTGCTTATTTATCACAGGTAAGTGGTCAGGGAAAGGAACCCGGGGACAGAAGGTCTCTGGGTCAGCATTGCGGGCATGGCATGCCCTGTATCCCTTTCAGTTTAGGCAGGTCGGTCCTCATGGGTCTGAGACTGGTTGGGGGCAGGAGAAAGGGGAACGGCAGCTCAGGCCCAGAGCCCCTGATGGAGCAGCCGTGTCCTCACCCTGACGCAGGCCAGCGGAGGCCTGCTGCCCCTCTAGTTTCCACAGTGCCTCCAGACAGTGAGTTTTAATTCCTCATTGAATTTCTAGAGAAATTACAGTGAACCCTCTCCCCCGCCACACACACACACAGACATGTGCAGGGAGAGCTCGGTGATTTACACTAATTGCAGGAAGGTCATTTGTAAAGCTTCAAGGTGGGGGTTGCTGCTCATAGGAATTCAGGCTTCTCCGTTTTCACGGCACATGGTACTTAGCAATGGTGACGAAAGGGTTACCCATTAGTGATCTCACTTTAATGAACAGATAAAATTTGAGTCAATTACAGAAGTAGCTTTTGTCGGAGAGAGTTGCCTAAGCAATGTTAACCTTTTTTTTCCCACTCTGTCTCAAACCATGTTGCAGCTGCCTCCTTTTCATATAAACAGAGCCTTCTAAAGAACATGAAACTCTTTGTTCTTTGAAGAGGGAAGTTATTCTCCTTGTATCTCTCTCTCTCTCTCTTTTTTTTTTTCTTTTTAAAAGGGTTTTTTAATGTTTTGTGTCAAGGTAAATTCAACCTGATCCCATTCCTAAAGATTGCAACTGGGTGGAGGATTTCTATAGTTCATCTCTCTGTGTATTTAAGCTCAACACTTAACTCTTACTGTGCAGAATATATACTTTGTGGGCAATTTATTTTCCTTTTTTTTTTTTTTGAATCTCAGTAATTTTTACTTTCTACTTGATTCATGCCAGCAGGGATATGGTTGGCAATTCATGTTGACATGTGTTCAAATTTTAAAGGTTGTGACAATAATGATTGTTGCTTTTAAATATCTTCCACATCTCAGATGCTGGAGTTTCACAAACATCATATCAAATTTCCCAAACCTGCCCCGAGATGGAAACTAGGGCTCCAAGAGGCTAAGAGCCTTATTTACCCAAAGCAACAGTGTTGATTACTGGCAGAACTTTAAGGTTTTTCCTGGTGGCTCAGACAATAATCTGCCTACAATGAGGGAGACCCACATTTAATCCCTGAGTCGGGAAGATCCCCTGGAGGAGGGCATGTCAAGCCAGTCCAGTATTCTTGCCTGGACAAGCCTGTGGACAGAGCAGTCTGGGGGGCTACAGTCTATGGGGTTGCAAAGAGTCAGAGAGAGCTAACACTTTCACTTTTCATCCAGGTCCTCAGGTACACTTACCTCTCAGAGCACACTTCCCCATAGAAGTTACCAGAACAAAAAAAGGAAAGAAAGAAAGAAAGAAAACACAGAAACTACATAATAATTTCCCAAACCAAAGAGCATCACCTTTGAGAGGCGGAGAGAGGCGCAGGTCATTTAGATGCTCCTCCAAGGGCACTGAGCGCAGAACTCCCAACTCCTGTTGGGCTGTTCCTTATCAATAAATAATACTTCACAAAGGTCCCCAGAGATATTAGTCCAAACAAACTAGAAGCTAATTGCCATTTTCCAGCACAGAGCTGCAGTGATGATCACTCTTTAGCTCCTTCCACACGCTGCAGTCGGCAGCTCACTGCCCTGCTCTCTGACTTGGAGCTCCAGCTCCTCGGTGGTCAGGAAAGCAACACAGCCAGACCAGAGACGTCTAGATGCAGGTCCGCCTCCCGACCGTGAGGTCCTGAGCTAGCGCCTTGGCGACAGTGAAAAGGGTTGGTTAGCCGCCCAGTCGTGTCCGACTCTTTGCGACCCCATGGATGGTAGCCCGCCAGACTCCTTTGTCCATGGGATTTCCCAGGGAGTGGGTTGCCATTCCCTCCTCCAGGGATCTTCCTGATCCAGGGATCGAACCTGAATCTCCGGCATTGCAGGCGGATTCTTTACTGTCTGAGCCACCAGGGAAGCCTCTGTAAGTTGGAGGTATTAAAATTAACCATGAAAGGTCATTTCAGAGTCAATATGATAATCTTCGTTGGAAAAGACTCTGACGCTGGGAAAGACTGAGGGTAGGAGGAGAAGGGGGTGAGAGAGGAAGTGGTTGGATGGTATCACCGACTCGATGGAGATGAGTTTGAACAAACTCTAGGGGATCGTGAAGGCAGGGAGGCTGGCACGCGGCACTCCCTGGGGTTGCAAAGACACGACTGAGCAACTGAGCAACAATAACGCATTGTAGTGTAACCCTACCATCAGGCCTCAGATGGCTCCAGATCAGCAATGGGGAGGGGGTTCAAGAAAGCAAAGGATGCTTTCAAAACCAACTCAGTTTCTTCTTTTTGTTTCATGAAAACCCTCCCGGAAGGCACAACCCCAAACAGGACTTCCAGCGCCCCCACCACTCCCACTTCCCTCAGATATTACAACTATTTCCAGGCATCTCTCTCCCAAAAGCTGCAGCCTGTGTGCTCTTAATCCCTTTCCTTCTGTTTCTGCAGCCTGGAAAACCAGCCTGGCTGAAGAAGCAACCTGCTGGGAGAGCAAGGAAAAGGAAGACACAGACTAGGTCAAGCCAGAATCCAGTTACTGGGAGTAAGAAGCCTGGGGATCCTCAAATGTGATTAAGTTTGGTGAGAGCATAAATCGAAACACTCTGGCCAGTGCCCTGTCCACGGTGTGTTACGGTCGTGGATCAAGGTCAGCTGGCTGCCTTGAGAGAGGGCCAGAGGAAAGCATCCCACAAGCCGGTCTAGGGGAGATTCACCAAGGAAGATACTCCGCATTCTACCATCTTCCTGTGGGTTCAGCCCTGGCTCATCCTAGGCGGGGCTTCCCCACCTAGGTAAAGAATTGGCATGCCATTGCAGGAAATGCAGAAAATGAGGGTTCGATCCTTGGCTTGAGAAGATCCCCTGGAGGAGGAAATGGCAGCCCACTCCAGTATTCTTGCCTGGGAAATCCCATGGACAGAGGAGCCTGGCGGGCTACGGTCCATGGGGTCGCAAAGGATCAGACAGGACTGAGCAAGCATGCACACACACATCCCAGGTGGCTCCACCTGTTCCAAAGCAGGGGCGCAGGGTATGGGTGTTGGGGGATCACCCTCCCTTCTCATAGTGTTCTGTTCCGTGGGTGCTGGCTCTGTATGGATGACTCACTGTAGGGTCACTGTCGTGAAGGCGCAAGTCAGTGAGTCTGGAGCAACATGAGTGCATGAGGTCACCTTCCTCACAAGTGAGAACTTATGCTCAGCGCTGGAGGCCACTGCCTTCTAAGGGTGGGTGGTGGAGAAGAGCAGACATGAACGAGAACCATCTTCTTGTCCACATTCCCCATCTTGCTGGCACCCACCCGAAGTCGATGAACCTGCACTGAGCTGGAAGCCCACGGTCTCACATTCTCATCCCCACTCTCATCTCACGCAGTGCCTAACTCTGAACAAACCTTTAATGCTGTCTCTTGTCTACGATGTTCAACATCCAGCATTTGATAAGCTTCGTTTAATGTTGAATTCCTCATAATAGTCTCTCATTTCATAGGGGGAAAATGCTTTAAGTTTTTGTTTTCCCTTTTAAAGGAAAGTAAAGCTCAGATAGGGTAAGTAACTCATCCAAGGTCACACAGTGGGTTGGTGGCAGCGGTCAGAGGGATATTCTCTGTACTCTACTATGCCCTCCAATAGAGTAGAGCGCCCTCGGCACTCTACTATTACCCACCAAAGAGGTGCATTCGATAATTTCTAAGCCTCTGCGAGCTCTGACTATGCATGTGAGTTTTATCTAACACACTTGTGAGAAGACAGAGCAAGGAAACCTCTGTGGATCACTCAGACTGCAGAAGTACTGGGGTGGCACCATGACAGGCACATCCCGGGACGTAAGCCCTGGCTTCTGATTTCTCCAGCTTACTTGCACTTGGGCAGATTTAGGGGTGCTCATAGTGTTGCAGTGAAAAAGGGAAAAAAAAAAAAAGAGCAATGAGTTTTTTTCCTCCTTTCCTGAGAACAAAGAAGATAAAGAGAAGAATGAGCAGGCCTAAACATTCCTGGGTTTTTTGTGTTTTTTTTGTTTGTTTGTTTTTTGTTTTAAATTGGCCCTAACTCTGCAAGTGTGTAACTAAGTTTGCTCCTCCACCCCTAACTATGCAGGAGCCACGTGTGCTAAGTCACTTCAGTCCTCTCCGACTCTGTGACCCTATGGACTGCAGCGCGCCAGGCTTCTCTGTCCATTGGCATTTTCCAGGCAAGAATACTGGAGCGGGTTGCCCTGCCCTCCTCCAGGGGATCTTCCCGACAGAGGGGTGGAACCTGAGTCTCCTGTGTCCAGCACTGGCAGACAGGTTCTTCCCTACTAGCGCCACCTGTACACTGCACCCCAATTTCCCTTTGGCTCTATGCTAAATACATCCCCTATCTGGTGTTTACCCTTATAACACCCTTCCCCGTGTAGTTACACATCAGAAGGAAGGCTGCAGAGCCACGGAACTGCCCGACTCAATCACTGGGTTACTGGCGCCAGTCTATGACTGTCCTTGGAACAACGCACGAGGAAGAAATCAAGATCCTAACACCTTTGTTCCTCATCACTGACTCCTGACTGTGAACCCTCATCTTACACAAGCCCCTAGATTCCTCATGCAGGGGGTGGGGGGGGGCGCACAGTTCTTGAGGCGTGAGCCTACCGTGCTTCCCCCTCCGCGGCTGAGAATTAAAGCCGCCGTTCTACTTCCTCCGAACTCCATCTCCGGATGTTTTATCTGGCTTCAGTGGGCAGAGAAAGCCAAGACTTTGGCCAGCAACAAGAGGACGCCAGGCTGCCTGATACACTGCACGCTCTCAATCACCTCAGTGCAGCGTTCCGCCTGGGCAGGAGGGCAGCCAGGTCCAAAGGCGTGCGGTTCTGGTCAAAATGGCACTGCCTTCCTCCAATGAGTGTGGAGCAACTGGTAAACAGACCGAGGACAAGGAAGCCTTCCCCATCGGGGAGCACCTGCCTCCCCAAAGCAAATAAAATCATATTAAACACAGAAATATTAGAGGCCCTGATAATGTAATCATAAAGTAATCACTTTGAATTAGGATAATGGCTGTGTCCAACTCCTATTGCATTTATTTTGAATATCACATTCTTTCAACTCTCATTATTTTAATTATGTTCAATTACAGACATTTGCATATGCTTTATCATGGATATTAGTGAGGGGGAAAAGACTTCCCTGAGTTAAATGATGAACAGATATTCCATATTATGTTACACTTACACCTCCTGAAAATTTGATTTACTACAGCCCAAAGAGAGGTCCTGAGACAGACACTGATTTGAAGTGAGTCTGAATTTTATGTGATGATGTGGGGAGCCCAAATATAGAGACAGTCATTCAGAAAATGAAACAGAGGTGATGAAGAGCTGGGCTGGACTGAGGCAAAGATTTGAGGCTTGGCTCTGGCTGTGTGACCTCTAGAAAATCATGCAACCTCTCTGGTATTCAGTGTCTGCATCTATAAAACTTGGAATGTATAATTGTAGGGATTACCTAAAATGATGCTTAAAAGTGCTTCTTAAGTAAGCATCAGCACACCATATAGGCTAAAAAAGTTAGCTATACTTTTTGACAAATGGTTCTAACACAACTGAACACTATAGGGGGGAAAAAAAGAACTTTAACCTAAACATCAAATCTTACATAAAATTTAACTTAAAATGAATCACAAATTTAAGTGTCAACTTTTAAAGTGTACGATGTTTTTAAAGACAGTAGGAAAAAATGTTCATGATCTAGGGCTAGGGAAAAAGTTTTGCAGATTTAAAAATAAAATTATGACTCAAAACAGAAAAAACAAACCTGATAAATTAGATCTCATCACAATGAAAAACTTAAGTTCTGCAAAAACTTTAATGAAGAGGAATAGAAGACAGTGTACAGACTCTGGGGAAATATTTGCAAACCACGTATCTAAAAATGAAGACTATCTAGGATATAAGAAGTCTCAAAATGCAAAGGCAAAAACTAGCAATCCAATTAAAAAATGGGCAGAAGAAATGAACAGATATTTCATCAAAAAGGATATAGTGACAGTCCAAGGTGCTCCACATCATTAGGCATTAGGGAAATGCAAATTAAAACCACAATAAGATATAACCACAATCTATAAGAATGGCAAAAATTTAATAATGGTAATGACAATACCAAGAGCTTTCCCAATGGCTCAGGGGCTAAAGAATCCACCTGCAATGTAGGAGACACAGGAGCTGCAGTTTTGATCCCTGGGTCCGGAAGATCCCCTGGAGGAGGAAAATGGCAACGCACTCCAGTGTTCTTGCCTGGGAAATCGCATGGACAGAGCAGCCTGGCAGGCTACAGTCCATGTGGTCTAAAGAGTTGGACACGACTGAGCAACTGCGCACACACAATACCAAATGTGAGGATGTGGAGAACCTAGATTACTCTTACACTACTGTTGGGATTGCAGAGTGGCGCGCACGCTCCAGAAAACAAGTTGCCAGAGTCTTATAAATGAAACACGCAGCTACCATATTGTCCAGCCATTGCATTGCTGGGTGTTTATCCCTGAAAAATGAAGACTTCCTGTTCACATGAATACCTGTCCATGAATGTTCGTAGCAGCTCCACCCATAAAACCCCAAATAGGTCCAGTGTCCTTCAACAGGTGATTGTTAGACACTCTGTGCTACATCCACACCCTGGAATACTATACTACCCAGCCATGAACAGGAAAAAACTATCGGCACGTGATATGGATAAATCTGCAGGGAATTAGGCTGAGTGAAAAAAGCCAATCCTAAAAGTTGAATATTCTATTATTCCATTTATGTGACATTTTTGAAAGGACAAAACTTTGCAAAAGGAGAACAGATGACTGGTTGCCAGGGTTTTAGAAATGGGGTTGGGAATGAGAGGGAGGTAAGAGAAGAGAACTTTGCAGAGATACTACTGCTCAGTATCGTAAGATGAGATGCTCGAGTTTTGCAAAATGTTCATCATTGGAGAAAAAAGTGGGCAAAGCACACACAGTATCTCTCTCTATATATATTTTACTTGAACTTCATGTGAATCTATGATCAGCTCAATAAAAATTCAAGTTGAAAAATATGGAGGATATTCTGATTAAAAAAAACAATTATTGCTATAAAAAGGAGGGTTTCTTGGATGATATATTGGTGGATACTAATTCATTCTTAAGTCTACATGAAACCATAGCACAAGTTGCGCTGACCGCTTTCTTCCCAGGTCTGGGGGCTGCTGCTGGATTGTGGAGTATCTGGCCTTCTCTTGGAGGCAGCCAGAGGCTTCATTTCCCCGTGGAGCCATCACGGTAGCTGGCTGTGCACCGGATTCTTGCCTTTGGGGCCAGCTTGCTCCAGGTGCTGGGGGTGCACAGCCACCTAAAAGTTACAGACATGTCCCAGTGGGACAAGCTAGAGGGAGGATGCTTAAGAAAGTCCCAGGCGAGGCAGATTCACCTGGGAGGCGAGTGAGCCATTCTGTGCTTACTTTGGAGTCAGCCTGCCTGGGTTTGAACTCTGCTGCTGACCAGCCTGTGTGGCCTTGTACCTAGCACTTTGTTCCTCTGGGCTGCATTTCCTCATCTGCAAAAGGGAAATAACAATAGCAACTATATAGCATATTTCATCGAAGGGCAGACAGAATGAAAACCATAATCACAGAAAATAACCAAACTGATCACCTGGGCCATGACCTAGTCTAACTCAGTGAAACATGAGCCATGCCATGTGGGGCCACCCAAGATGGACGGGTCATGGTGGAGAGTTCTAACAAAACGTGGTCTGTTGGAGAAGGGAATGGCAAACCACTTCAGTATTCTTGCCTTGAGAACCCCATGAACAGTATGAAAAGGCAAAAAGACAGGACACTAAAAGATGAACTCCCCAGGTCGGTAGGTGCCCAATATGCTACTGGAGAAGAGAGGAGAAATAACTCCAGAAAGAATGAAGAGACGGAGCCAAAGCAAAAAGAACACCCAGTTCGGGATGTGACTGGTGATGGAAGCAAAGTTCAATGTTGTAAAGAACAATATTGTGTAGGAACCTGGAATGTTAGGTCCATGAATCAAGGTAAATTGGAAGTGGTCAAACAGAAGATGGCAAGAGTGAACATCAACATTTTAGGAATCAGTGAACTAAAATGGACTGGAATGGGTGAATTTAACTCAGATGACTATTATATCTACTACTGTGGGCAAGAATCCCTTAGAAGAAATGCAGTAGCCATCAAAGTCAACAAGAGAGTCTGAAATGCAGTGCTCGGGTGCAATCTCAAAAATGAAAGAATGATCTCTGTTCATTTGCAAGGCAAACCATTCAGTATCACAGTAATCCAAGTCTATGCCCCGACCAGTAACACTGAAGAAGATGAAGTTGAACAGTTCTATGAAAACCTACAAGACTTTCTAGAACTAACAACCAAAAAAGGTATTCTTTCATCATAGGGGACTGGAATGCGAAAGTAGGAAGTCAAGAGATACCTGGAGTAACAGGCAAATTTGGCCTTGGAGTATAAAATGAAATAGGGCAAAGGTTAACAGAGTTTTGCCAAGAGAACGCACTGGTCATAGCAAATGCCCTCTTCCAACCACACAAGAGACGACTCTACACATGGACATCACCAGATGGTCAATACCAAAATCAGATTGCAGCCAAAGATGGAGAAGCTCTATACAGTCAGCAAAAACAAGACCAGGAACTGACTGTGGCTCAGATCATGAACTCCTTACTGCAAAATTCAGGCTTAAATTGAAGAAAGTAGGGAAAACCACCAGAGAAGGCAATGGCATCCCTCTCCAGTATTCTTGCCTGGAAAATTCCATGGATGGAGGAGCCTGGTGGGCTACAGTCCATGGGGTTGCTAAGAGTCGGACACGACTGAGCGACTTCACTTTCAATTTTCACTTTCATGCATTTGAGAAGGAAATGGCAAGCCACTCCAGTGTTCTTGCCTGGAGAATCCCAGGAATGGGGGAGCCTGATGGGCTGCTATCTGTGGGGTCATATACAGTCAGACACGACTGAAGTGACTTAGCAGCAGCAGCAGCATGGAAAACCACCAGACATTCAGGTATGACCTAAATCAAATCCTTTACGATTATACAGTGGAATTGACAAATAGATTAAAGGGATTAGATCTGATAGAGTGTCTGAAGAACTATGGACGGAGGTTTGTGACACTGTACAGGAGGCAGTGATCAAAACCATCCACAAGAAAAAGAAATGCAAAAAGGCAAAATGGTTGTCTGAGGAGGCCTTACAAATAGCTGTGAAAAGAAGAGAAGCTAAAGGCAAAGGAGAAAAGGAAAGATACACCCATTTGAATGCAGTGTTCCAAAAAATAGCAAGGAGAGATAAGAAAGCCTTCCTCAGTGATCAATGCAAAGAAATAGAGGAAAACAATAGAATGGGAAAGACTAGAGATCTCTTCAAGAAAATTAGAGATACCAAGGGAACATTCATGCAAAGACAAGCACAGTAAAGGACAGAAATGGTATGGACCTAACGGAAGCAGATGATATTAAAATGAGATGGCAAAAATACACAGAAGAACTGTACAAAAAGATCTTCATGACCCAGATAACCACGATGGTGTGATCACACACCTAGAGCCAGACATCCTGGAATGTGAAGTCAAGTGGGCCTTAGGAAGCATCACTACGAACAAAGCTAGTGGAGGTGATGGAATTCCAGCTGAACTATTTCAAATCCTAAAAGATGATGCTGTGAAAGTGCTGCACTCAATATGCCAGCAAATTTGGAAAACTCAGCAATGGCCCCAGGAGTGGAAAAGGTAAGTTTTCATTCCAATCCCAAAGAAAGGCAATGCCAAAGAATATTTAAATTACCACACAATTGCACTCATCTCACATACTAGCAAAGTAATGCTCAAAATTCTCCAAGCCAGGCTTCAGCAGTACATGAACCATGAACTTCCAGATGTTCAAGCTGGATTTAGCTTTATTGACTATGCCAAGCCTTTGCCTGTGTGGATCACAACAACCTTTGGAAAATTCTTTGAGACACTGGAATACCAGACCACCTTACCTACCTCCTGGGAAATCTGTATTTACATCAAGAAGCAACAGTTAGAACCAGACATGGAACAACAGGCTGGTTCCAAACTGGGAAAGGAGTATGTCAAGGCTGTATATTGTCACCCTGCTTATTTAACTTATATCTAGAGTACATGATGCGAAATGCTGGGCTGGAGGAAGCACAAGCTGGAATCAAGATTGCTGGGAGAAATATCAATAACCTCAAATACACAGATGACACCACTCTTATGGCAGAAAGTGAAGAAAAGCCTCTTGATGAAAGTGAAAGAGGAGAGTGAAAAAGCTGGCTTAAAACTCAACATTCACAGAACTAAGATCATGGCATCTGGTCCCATCATTTCATGGCAAATAGATGGGGAAACAGTGGAAACAATGACAGACTTTATTTTGGGGGGCTCCAAAATCACTGCATATGGTGACTTCAGCCATGAAATTAAAAGATGCTTTCTCCTTGAAGAAAAGCTATGACCAACCTAGACAGTATATGAAAAAGCAGAGACATTGCTTTGCCAACAAAGGTCCATCTAGCCAAAGCTATGGTTTTCCAGTAATCATGTATATATATATGTGAGAGTTGGACTATGAAGAAAGCTGAGCGTCAAAGAACTGATGCTTTTGAACTGTGGTGTTGGAGAAGACACTTGAGAGTCCCTTGGACTGCAAGGAGATCTAATCAGTCCATCCTAAAGGAAATCAGTCCTGAATATTCATTGGAAGGAGTGATGTTGAAGCTGAAACTCCAATACTTTGGCCGCCTGATGGGAAGAACTGACGCATTTGAAACGATCCTGATGCTGGGAAAGACTGAAGGTAGGAGAAAGGGATGACAGAGGATGAGATGGTTGGATGGCATCACCGACTCAATGGACATGAGTTTGAGTAAAGTCCGGGAGTCGGGAGTTGGTGGTGGACAGGGAGGCCTGGCTTGCTGCTATCCACGTTGTGGCAAAGAGTCAGACATGATTGAGCGACTGAAAAAAAAAAAAAAGCATGCGTGAGTGTGTCACTGTTATATGTCATAAGATTGCTACCAGGCTGAGATAAATGACTTGTGTAAATGAAGTCTTTATCACAATGCTGGCCCTTCAGGAAGGCTCCAGGTGAAACGGTTCACACTTGTTACCACGGCTTGATGATAACTTGAGAAATTAATGGATGCTTTCTTCAACTCCCTACAGTTTTCCTCTTTCCTTTCCTCCATTTAAGTGGAGCAGCTAAGCCCATGTGCCACAGCTTCTGAGCCTGCACTCAGGAACTCCGGAACTGCAACTGCTGAAGCCCGTGTGCCCTAGAGCCCTGAGAAGCCACTGCAATGAGAAACCCATGCGCCCCGACTAGAGAGTAACCCCTGCTCGCTGCAACTAGACAACAGCCTGAGCAACAGTGAAGACTCAGCACAGCCAAAGGTAGACAAATGAATGAACTTTCTCAAAAAAGCACAAGCTCCAAGACAGAGAGAGTCAGATGTACTGAGGAAGCTGGGAAGAACTAGAGCCTTTATCTTCTCCATGGGGAAAAAATGTCCCTGGCTTGGTGACCCTGGAGAAGGAAGAGGAAGGAGGAGGGACGGGGGGAAGCTTGAACAGCCTAAAGCAGCCAGTCCCTGACCCCCTCAAAGCCTTGCCCCTGTTAGAAACCACTGTTTGGAACATCCATGACTTCAGGAGTGGAAGAAACAATCTAATCCCATCTAATTCTGGATCTTCTGGCCCCCTGGGGGTTGCAGAGCCCCAGGCAAGATGGAGGTTAAGCTTCCTTCAGCTCCATACCATGGGAGCTCAGGGTGAGAAATGAAATTGGTTCTAGAGGACAAAGTGGGAGCTGTTTCCTGAACAAGTGAGCTTACGGACCCCTCTCCCTGCCCACGAGGCCAGTGCCTCTCAGGCTGGGCGTGGTGGTGGCGGTCCCTGCATGAAGGCTGCCTGCCTCCTGCCCCAGGGTCCTCCTCCCTTAACTCCGAGGTCCATGGGTTGGTGCCAGGCCACCCACCCCCCCCCCCCCTCGCCTTTCTCCACTTGCTCCTTTGGAGCCCGAGAAAGCACTATTCAGCAACGAAACCAGGCTTCCCCCAGCAGACGCTGCACCTCTGAGTGGATGTACAGGACCTGTCAGCAGACTGTTCTCCTCCCCACCCACTAAGCTTTTAAAACGACTGAAGTGCCACCCGCCCTAATTACCCAATTCAGTGGCTCACACAATGGATCTGCCACTTCCTTGGCTTTCTGACATCCCGAACTCCCTGAGATCTCTCTCGGCTCTGACAGAAGGCATCTGGGGTGATGGGGGCGGGGCGGGGAGGGGTGGCGGGGAGCTGGGAGGGTACAGGCACTTAATTGGAGAGACAGGGACGCAGCTGAAGACTAAAGCGGCCCAGGCTCTTGAGTCACACTGGCAGACTTCGGGGCTGGCGTGGACCTAGAAGTCACCTCTACAGCCCTCTCACCTGACCGAGGGGGAAACTGAGGTGCGGGGGGTGTGGCCAGACGCTGGCCCATCTGGGACTGTAATCCAGCCATTCATTTATTCATCCATCCACTCACTCTTTGTTCATTTAAAGCACTCATTTGCCAGACACTGTTGCCACTTGGAGCATAACAGTGAATACACCCATAGAACTTATGTTCTGGTAGGGGATAAGGAATAAACGTATAATCTGATGGGAAGCTCTATAAGGAATGACATGACCAGGAAAAGAAGAGAGAGAGGAAGGGGATTTCTTCTGAGACCAGATGGCCAGGAAAGACCTCAATGGTGAGATGAGACTTTTTTCTTCTTCTTTTTGGACACACCCGTACTGTGTGGGATCTTAGTTTCCCAGCCAAGGATGGAAACTGTTCTCTCTGCATCGGAAGGGCAGAGTCTTAGCCACTGGACTACCGGGAAAGTTTCCCGTGAGATGAGATGTGAGCAGAGGCCCATTTGAAGAAAATTGGCTGAGTCATGTGGATGGGAGTTCTGAGCACAAGAGGGATTTTTTTAAAAAAATCATGTGCAAAGGCCCTGCAGTAGAAACATACTTGTGTACTTGGACTCTTCTAAAAACAGCACTGTGGCTGTGTGTGGCTGAGTGTGCTGGAGTGAAGGTAACAGGACAAGATGGGTTTAGAGGGGCTAATGGGGTCAGATGCTGGGAGGAGGCTACTGGACAATAAGGCCCCAGGCTTTTATGATCCACGAGATGGAAGCTGAAGGGTTTGGAGCCAGGATTTTACTGATGTCTGCGCATATATCCTGGACAATATAAAACCCTTTTAGATCAGACATTTTCATCCTTGGCCTATTGACATTGGTGCTGAGTTAGCTTTGTGTGGGGGCCTGTTCATGCCTGGTGGGTTGTTTAGCAACCTCCTGGGGCTCTATCCCCTAGGCCCCAGTAGCAGCTCTCCAGCTGTAAGAACGAAAAACAGCCTCATCTCACACAGTGTCAAACGTCCCTTGCTGCTGCTGCTAAGTCGCTTCAGTCATGTCCAACTCTGCGACCCCAGAGATGGCAGCCCACCAGGCTCCCCCGGTCCCTGGGATTTTCCAGACAAGAACACTGGAGTGGGTTGCCATTTCCTTCTCCAATGCATGAAAGTGAAAAGTGAAAGTGAAGTCACTTAGTCGTGTCCGACTCCTAGCGACCCCATGGACTGCAGCCCACCAGCCTCCTCCTTCCATGGGATTTTCCAGGCAAGAGTACTGGAGTGGGGTGCCATTGCCTTCTCTGAAATGTCCCTTGAGGGGCGTCTAATTGAGAACAACAAGCTGTTGATTTAGATCAACACGAGACTTTTAGAAAGAAGAAACAATCTGACCCACTAGTTTCTAAGCCTCCTGTAAGATTTTTGGGAGCAGATTTTCCCCCTAAATATAGATCCAGGGACACAAATCCAGGTCTCCTGGACCAACGTCTCTGGCGTCCAGGACCCCAAAATCTGAATAGAAAGCTGTTCCCTGGGTGTGTGCCCCAGTGACGGAGAGCCCAGCTCTCGCCCCTTATCCCTGTGTCTGTCACACTTATTTAGGTTCCGTTATTTAGGCCTCCTGTTCAAACTTAGTCCCTGAGTTGTGTTCAATTCCTTGTGATCGCAAGGTATATAGCTCGCCAGGCTCCTCTGTCTGTGGGATTTTTCCAGGCAAGAATACTGGAGTGGGTTGCCATTTCCTTCTCCAGGGGGTCCTCCTGGCCCTAGGACTGTACCCGCATCTCCTGAATTGGCAGGTGGATTCTTTACCACTGAGCCACCAGCAAAGCCCGTTATGTATGTCTGCATTTCCTCAAATTGGCCCATTCCTTTTACTTAAATACTGCTTCTACAGAGGGAAATTCTGTATCCGTCATTCTCATACTGATGTCAAAGTGAGCATCCTGAGAACGTGCTTTTGGGGGCCGTGGTGGGGGAGGGGGAGGAAGGAGGAGGGGAAGGGTCTGATTCAGGCTTCCAGTGAGCTCCCAGGGAACGTGCCGGCTGGCAGAATTGAACTGCAACTTCTCAAACTCTCCCTCACTTCCACAAATGGAAACTCTCCTTGAGGAATGCAGAAGGTAGTTATAAAAAGCAAGGACAAAGCCCTGCTAAATCATAGGGAGATGCTGTTTCCTGCCAAAGCTCTCGAGTTTGAGGTCTGTCCCCTCCGCTGCTGGAAGGGGACATTAGCCAAGATTAAAGAGGCATTAAAGTCACACAGAACATCCACCTACTCTTCCCCTCGGGGCCACCTGGGGAACCAAGAGAGATTGAAACCTTCTTGTTATATTATTACAAATTATTTAGTGCCAGGCCTGTGTCCCATCAAAAGTTATCCCAAATACCTTCCCAAGTGGAACAGTGGGACAGTGGAACAGAACGCGCCTGCCAGTGCAGGAGACATAAGTGACATGGGTTCGATCCCTGGGTCAGGAAGATCCCCTGGAGGAAGGTATGGCAACTCACTCCAGTATTCTTGTTTGGAGAATTCCATGGACAGAGGAGCCTGGCAGGCTACAGTCCATGGAGTCACA
The DNA here is from genome assembly GCF_016772045.2 of Ovis aries. Classification (NCBI taxonomy): domain Eukaryota; kingdom Metazoa; phylum Chordata; class Mammalia; order Artiodactyla; family Bovidae; genus Ovis; species Ovis aries. The sequence continues at coordinate 5,456,319 of NC_056077.1, read as the reverse complement.
CAGAGTTGGACACAGCTGGAGCGACTTAGCACACAGGCACCTTTTTCAGCACCTCTGGAGAATGCTGCTCTAGTCCAGCTCTCGCTTTAAAGAGCTGGGACTGCAGAGGCATCGCTGGCCACTGCCTGGTAAGAAAGTGAAAGTGTTACTCACAGTCGTCTCCAACTCTCAACTCTTCTGTCCATGGGATTCTCCAGGCAAGAATACTGGAGTGGGTTGCCATGCCCTCCTCCAGGGGATCTTCCAGACCTAGGGATTGAACTCAGTTTTCCTACATTGCAGGCAGATTCTTTACCCTCTGAGCCATTAGATAAGCCCACATTGCCCGGTGAGGAGATGGTTGAAAACCATGACCAGCACCAGGGTCTCCTGCTTGTCACTCTAAGACCAGCAGGGTATCACTTCCTTGGAGGTCTGGAGATCTGGGAGTGATCCCCACCCACCAATGTCGTCTGCATTTCCTGCCAATTTCACTGGGGCCAGGGCCCATCTGGCTGGGAAGTCATTCCCCGGCAGCTTGAACTGCCCTGTGAAATCCCACTTCTCCAGAGCTGGTGGCCTGGTCGCAGATCCTGCTGGAAGGAAGCAGTCAATTGCAAGAGGCGCTCGCTTAGCCAGGGGACAGGCAAACAGCAGTAGGAGGCAGTGAGCATTTTAACCCTTGACCTTTACGTCCAAGCTAAATAGAATGGATGACGGTGACTGAGACGGCAGTTTCCTGATTTTCAGAGGGGAATGTCTGTTGGAAGGAAGAAGTCAGAATTCCTGGAGACAGAGTGGGCTCTCTGGATACTTTTTAAGGAGTCCTTTGGTCAAATACCCTGTTGCAGTCCCAGCTCAGCCCCAGCTCCACCTGGGTATTGAGCAAGAGGCATCATCACTTAACCTCCCTGCACCTCAATTTCCTCAACACGAAACTTACCTGAAAGAAAGTGAGGGCTAAATGGGAGTAATGCCTAGAAAGCTCCTTCACACAGTAAATACTCAGTTAATTAGCCCTCAACAGTCACTAGCCTCACACTGTAGCAATGTTTTTTTGTGTGCGTGTTAAGATGCTTCAGTTGTGTCTGACTCTTTGTGACCCCATGGACTGTAGCCCTCCAGGCTCCTCTGTCCATGGGATTCTCCAGGCAAGAATACTGGAGTGGGCTGCCATGCCCTCCTCCAGCAGATCTTCCTGACCCAGGGACTAAACTTGCAGCTCTCACATCTCCTGCTTTGGGTTCCTTACCACTAGCACTACCTGGGAAGCCCCATCAGTGTTTTCTCTCTTGGACCAAAAAGAAGGAAATAAAATTGATGCTGACTGTTGTGGTCAAGGGGGTCACATTGAGAGCTGCGGGTGGCCTCGGTGAACACAGGTGAGGAAGGTGGGGGCTGGAGGCCCTGCCGGACCTGCTGCTTCTCTGCTGTGGGCTCTTCTCTAACTTTCCTTGCAGTTCAGAATCAGCAGCTGGTTTCTCCTCTCCGCCAGTGTTCTCTCCTCTCATAATAAGCAGCAATCGTTCCCAGAAGCTGGAGGCTGTTTCCAGGGCCAAAGGTGAACTTACAGTCACCTGGTTGCCATGGAAACTGAAGTGTTGTCAGGCTCTCTCCAGAGTGACTTGGCAGGGCCTTGAGAATGTGTCTCTCCGTTTCCAACTAATCTCCCCCGCACCTGTCTCCCTGCAGGAGCGTTACCAGGGAACACAGCAGGCCAGGCTCTCACACGGACCGTCCACGGTTGGGTGGGGTGGAAGCATCTGCGTGGCGGGCTGGTGGGTGAAAACCCACAGATGCCTCCAGCATCCCCATGAGAGACAGACCTCTAGAGTCACAAGGGCCTGCAGAGGGGAAGCGAGAAGAAAGCAGCAAGCGTTTCCCGGAGTCCAGGAGTTTGTAGAAGGCACAGGCAGCATTGGCTCAGCCCATACAGCAATGCTGCAAAGAAGCGCGGTCTAGTTTAGGGGCTCCTAGACTTCAGCTCCCAAGAAAACCACCCCAGATGCTTCTGTATCCAGATTCCTGCCGTGATTTCAACCTAAAGGTCTGAGGAGGCCACAAGAGTGGGTGTTTCAGACACTTACCTCCCTAAGTGATTCTCTTAGAAGTGATTACGATTCTCTTAGAGGTGAGTTCACATGCTGAGAGGTGCAGGGATTGGAGGAAGAAGAGAAAGAACCCAAGCTTTAGCAGTTCTGAGTTCGGGTCCTGTTGTGCTTCTAATTTGCATTCTACATTTTGACCAAGATCTTAAAGGTCCTAATAAGAGAATTGGATCACATTCACATTTCCCAATGAGATCCCAAGGGACATCACTCCCAATACTCTTAAAAAGCCAAAAAGTTTGGGAAGTGATATTTATTCTATTCCTCTGTGTGTGTGTGTGCTAAGTCATTTCAGTCCTGTCCGACTCTTTGCAACCCTATGGACTGTAGCCTACCAGGCTCCTCTGTCCATGGGATTCTCTAGCCAAGAATACTGGAGTGGGTTGCCATGCCCTCCTCCAGAGGATCCTCCCAACTCAGGGATCGAACTTGCATCTCTTGCATTGGGGGGGCAGATTTTTTTAGCACTAGCACCACCTGGGAAGCCCAACTCTCCCTCAAGGGTACATGCAAATTGCTTTAGCACATTAAAGACTGATAAGTCCTGCAGTATGAAAGTCTGATTTCTTTCAACCCAATGTTCTCCTAACTTGTTTGCCCATAGAACCCTTTTTTCCTTTTATACTATTTGTTAATAACAGTCTCCTGGGATAGCTGATTTGGTAAATGGTGGGCTAGGAAATAATCACATATATTAGTAGTTAATTTTGACTGAGTTTCTACTATGTGTCAAGCAATTGACATACATCATCTCATCAAATCATACAACTACTCTGCCTAAAGTAACACTGCTGGCAACTGGCTGAAACTGGACCCTAACCCAAGAATTCTGACACTGACCTTCTGTTATGCTAGGAGCTGCTGAAACGTCAGCAAGAGCAGTGATTATGACATTAGACCTCTACTCCAGAACTGATCACAGATAAAGCAGCTTTCTGGACCCAGGAAACAACTGGAAAAAAGACAGACTCTGCAGAACATGTGAAAACAGACTGCAAAGCGGGAAACTCTGGACCCTGAAGTTTCCAGTGCCAAGCTTGAAACTATAAAACAGAGCCTCCAGCTTCTGGAGTTATCAGCACACTAGGTTTTTCCCCTTCCCGATCCCATTAGCTTTTGAGTAATGTAGCAGCCAAGCACCCAGCTCTGTGATGTATTACATGAATGCATTATCAGAACCAGCTGTTGCTCTAATGATATGGAAGAAGGATGAAGGGCTTGGGTGATATATTGCCCCAGCGTCCTGCGATGGGAGAACAAAGCAGATCCCATGCAGGATAGTCACGCAGTTGGAAAGTAGAGATTGATTTATCAGGGGTGTCCCAAGTCGGCATCGAAAAAGAGGAGTCCGTGAGGCTGTTGGAATTTATCAACATAATTATGTGCAGTGATTTATTAAGCAGTAAATAACAAAGGCATCAAAGACACTTTTTGGTTGCTGTTTTGGCTTAACTTACTAAAAAAGAAAACTTTTTTTGTTCATTGGTTTGGTTTGTACCTTTAAATGATAAAGTTCCTTGACATGAACACGTATGAATGATGAAGTCTTTAAGTAGAGGGAAGATGTAGGCTGAGGTGAGTCACCTTTAAACGGGTATGTTTCTCTCCACGAAGGAAACTAAGCCCTCATCAATTTATTCTTTGTAGGGTCTATGGCTCCAGGGGTAAGTGACACAGTTGAGAGCTAAACAGAATTTAGCTGGCATGTCAGAGGTCACAGACATATGGGCAAAAATGACAGAGCATTTACTCCATTCCCACCACAAGCCTTAAGCCCTTTATGCCCGTTATTGCATTTTATCTGCATGATAACTCTGCAAGGTAGGTACTGGTATCATCCCCATTTTACAGGTGAGGAATCAGGCATTGGTGATGCCAAAATAATTTAATCTAAGGTTTCACATCAGCAGTGGAGCACATGATGAAAATATAGGTTCTTGTGACCCCAGAGTCCATGCTGTTCATTCACTCATTCATCTGTGTAATAAGTATTTCCTTGGCCCCACTAAGTGCAAGTACAGGAGGTGCAGCGATGGTTGAGACTGAAGAAATTCTGTGTGTGTGGAACATAACTCTAGGGGAGGAGACAGATCCCTCATCCTTGCTGCACATGAATGAACGAACAAGCATAGGCATAAAGTTACAAACTATACTAACCACAGTGAGTTTCAGGGAAACAATGTCTAAGAAAATAGCAGGGTGATGAACAGAGGTCAGGGGAGACAGAGTTCATCTGTGATGAAAACCTCACTGCTCTTCACCATCAAGGAACACACACGGTCTCAATCAACTTGCACATCTTAGGACCATCCACTGTTTCCCCAATGCTCCCTTTCTTGCATGCATGTGCCTCATATGATAAAGATGACTCAAGTTCTATGCACCACTCCTCAACACAGGTAATCACATTTGTCAACATCATAAAGTAGAAAACAACATTCTTAGACTTTTTTTTTTTTTAAACGAGGGTAGCCAATTGACTTTTCCACCTGCTGCCACACACCCTCTGTGCATCTCAGGACAGCTGAACTCTTGGCATCTGCCCGAGACTCTGCCAGGCAGGTATCTGGCACCCATTCTCACACTTGGAGTGCATACACAGACCAACAGGAATGGTGACTCACGTAAAGCCTTGTTTTCGTCTATGCACGAGCTGAGGAAATTATAGTTTGTGTTGCACAATTTCTGCAAGCACCCCACGCTGACCTTGAAGACAAGAGCAACCTCCCCTGCTGTCCAGGCATCCAAATGGCCAGGAGTGTGACCAACAGATGGCACACCCTCCGGAGCAGAGAGGTTGAGAACAGTGTGCAGACCAGTGCAGGGAGGTGGTCACTGGACAACCAGCACAGAGTAATCAGACCTGAGCCAGCTGGAGGCCGAATGGTAAACAGGACACCCCCCCACCTCCTGGGGAGCTGTGCCCTGGTCTCCTGCCTGACTCCCTGCAGCCAAGTATCCTGGGTGTCATATCTCACCTAGCCGTCCTGTAACAGGGTCACTCTTAGCTAGAGGGTTCTCCCTGAGGGCCTAAGTGCTTTCCCTTCCCCAGAAGCAGTCCCATGGTAAGAGGGACTCTGGGATACTCAATGGAATGCATGGTGATTCCCAGGCACTGGGTGAATAGCGAGAGGCAGGTTTCTGAACAGGAACCCATCCATCACGGTTCAGATCATGCACTAGTGGTGGTCAGCTATGTCGTCTCGACTGAAGGTGATTCTGGAATTTCCTTTCCATCTGCGGCCTGTGGAAATGATATGTATTCTAGAAATCTACTTAGCAACTGTATTAGTCAGGAATCACCAGAGGAATAGAACCAGGAGAATGTATATATTTAGAAAGTGTCGTATTATAAGGATTGCTTACGTAATTATGGAAGCTGACAGTCACAAGATCTGCAAGCTGGCAGGGCCTGGGAGAGCCCCTAGGATAAGTTCCAGTCTAAGCCCAAAGGCCTGGAATACGGGAGAACCACTGATGTGGCTCCTGTCCAAATGTGGCAGGATTTAGGGAGAGTTCAAGTCTCCATTTGAGTTCAAGGTAGGATAAAGTTCCTGATTTGAATGCAGTTAGGAAGCAGGAATTCTCTCTCACTTAGGGAAGGGTCAATCCTTTTGTACCAGGCAGGCCCTTCAACTGAGTGGACGAGGCCCACCCCCACTAGAGAGGACAATCTGCTTTACTCAGTTTACTTATAAAAATGCTAGTCTTGCCCCAGAAACACCCTCACAGAAACACAGAGTAATGTTTGTCCAAAGATCAGGGCACCTCATGGTATCCAGCAAAATGATAGAGAAAATTAAGCATTAGAGAAACATCATGATAACAAAAGTAATAGGTCCCCCAGGGCACGGAGCCTGCTTTCCAGATTACAGAGGTCCTTTACACATTCTCTTCCGGCCCTGACCAAAGGCAGGCAGTGTTCTCCCCATTTGACTTGATGGGGGCTCTAGCTTAAATCACTTGATGAAACAACTTATCCAACAGTCCTAGAGCTATTGTGTCAGCAGCAAATTTGACTTATGATGCTATTCTAGTTCCTATTCCGCTTTCTAGAAAAATGGTATAGATGAGCTTATACACAAAGCATAAACAGAGACGCAGACATAGAGAACAAGCATATGGATACCAAAAGGGAGAATGGAGAGACTGGCACTGATGCAGGCATACGATGCCTAATAGAGATGACTAATGAGAGAGCACCGTGCAGCTCAGAGAACGCTGCTGAATACACTGTGATGATCAGAGTGGGAAGGAAGTGCAGACAGAGGGGTTTATACAGATACAGACATATGGCTGACTCCCTTTCCTGTACAGTAGAAACTAACACAACACTCTAAAGCAACCAGACTCCAGTAAAAATTAAGTCGTCCCCACTCACTGCAGCTAGAGAAAGCCCGCAGGCAGCAACGGAGACCCAGTGCAGCCAAAAGTAAATGAGCAAGTAAAAATAAAAGGAAAAAATAGAGTAACAGAGAATACGTGTACAAATAGGTAATGTTTATGCCAAATAATAGAGTGTGGATGTGCGTGTCAAAATATAAGCAGGTGGGGACAAGCCATCGGCACCCTCAGCACTCCTGCACCTGGGTGAGAGGAAGCGGAAGGAAACGACAGGTCACGTGACGGCTGGGCAGGAAGAGAACCGCAGTGCGAGCAGCAGGGAGGCGTGGAGCACCAGCCTGAGACGAGCAGCTGACACCACTAGCAGGGTAGTTACCAATCCAATAAATGGGTGAGTACCATGTACTCCCTGGTGGTGCCGTGGTAAAGAACCTGCCAGGCAATGCAGGAGACAAGGGTTCAATCCCGGAGTCAGGAACATCCCCAGGAGAAGGAAATGGCAACTCACTCACTCCATTGTTCTCTCCTGGAAAATCCCATGGACAGAGGAACCTGGTGGGCTACAGTCCGTGGGGTTGCAAAAGAGTCGGACACGACTGAGCGACCTAGCACACACGCACGTGTGTTCCCAGGAAGACAGGAAGGGACAGAAGCAGCCTAGTCCTTGCAAACCCCCAAACGGACCAGTCAGGGCTGCTTCCAGGACCATCCCACACAGAGAAGACACTGCTGGAGGTGCGCTGAGGAGGGACAGCAGAAAGGAAGGAGGAAAAGTGTTCAGGTGAAAGTGGGGCAGGGGCGGGGGAGAAGGGCTGGGAAACCACAGAGCGCAAGCCACAGGGTGTTTTGTCTTTAACCTCTAAAAACTATTTACTTATTTATCAGCTGTGTCGGGTCTTAGTTGCAGCACATGGGATCTTTCATTGCAGCTCACGGCCTCTCTAAGCTGTGATGCACAGGCTTAGTTGCTTTGTGGCATGTGGAATCTCAGTTCCCTAAGCAGGGATCAAACTAGAGTTCCCTGCATTGCAAGGCAATGTAATTGCCTTAACCAATGGATCACCAGGGAAGTCCTTTAAAAAAAAAATTTTATTGAAGTATCAGTTCTGTTCAGTTCAGTCACTCAGTCGTGTCCGACTCTTTGTGACCCCATGAATCGCAGCACATCAGGCCTTCCTGTCCATCACCAGTTCCCAGAGTTTACCCAAACTCATGTCCATCGAGTCGGTGATGCCATCCAGCCATCTCATCCTCTGTCGTCCCCTTCTCTTCCTGCCCCCAAACCCTCCCAGCATCAGGGTCTTTTCCAATGAGTCAGCTCTTCCCATGAGGTGGCCAAAGTATTGGAGTTTCAACTTCAGCATCAGTCCTTCCAATGAACAGCCAGGACTGATCTCCTTTAGGATGGACTGGAGTATAGTTGATTTAAAATGTTGTGTTAGTTTCTGCTATACAGCAAAGTGAATCAGTTATACATATACTTGTATCCACTCTTTAAAAAATTATTTTCCCATATAGATCATTATAGAATATTGAGAAGAGTTAGCTGTGCTATACAATAAGTCCTTGTTAGTTATCTATTTTATTTATAGCAGTAAACCATACTTTTTAAAAACTACATGGGAAAATAAAAAAGAGAAAGAGAAGAGAGAACCCTGTAAAGTTAGAAAAGCCACCTAAAACAAGACTCTTTTTAAGATTTCATGAAATACAATCTCACATAAAAATGAGCAACAGAAAAGAATCATGGGTACATCTGATACAAATTTATTAAAAGGAAAAAAGAAAAGACGGGATAAAGAGCTAAACAAAACCCCCACAGATAATAAAAAGCATTCCAGATAGGTATTGTCAAAAATAAGATCAGCTTCAAAACCTACTATTTCAAAACATGCCTAAAGGCATTAAGAAAGTGATGTAAGATACAGAAAACAATATAAATCAGCATTAGGAAAGTTTAGAAATGAGGTGGCAGAACTCAGGAATTACAAAGGAAAGAAAAGAACAGTGTTATGAATGAAGAAGAAACTACAGAAAGGGTAAGAGGAGATAAACATGAAAATAACGCATCCGGAGAACTAAGGTGCTCTCTTCCCTCTGACCCAGCAGACCGGCAGTGCTGTGGGCCACGGCTGTGTCACCTTGCAAAAACCCCACGGCCAGCCCATGACAGACACGTTACGTGAGCAAGAACTGAACCTTTGCTGCGTTAAGCTGCTTGAATTTGGGGCTTGTTTGTTACGGCAGCACTGCCTAACCTAAACTGACTGATATGGGCACCTAACTGTTCTTAAAACATGCAGGTTCCTAAGAGTCTTTCCAAAGCCATGATATATCTTATAAAAATACAATTTCAAATGTGAATGGATATGTATTGCAATGAGTGATACAATGCAGTTATAGGAGTAAAGTGGCATCATTTCCTTTATTATTTTTTAATTTAAAAAGCTAAAATGTTTATTGGAATATAGTTGATTTGCAGTGTTGTATTAGTCTTTATGGCACAGCAAAGTGAATCAGTTATACATATACAGATGCGTGTGTTAGTTGCTCAGACCTCTCGGACTCTCTGCAATCCCATGGACTGCAGCCCATCAGGCTCCTCTCTCTGTGGAATTCTCCAGGCAAAAATACTGGAGTGAGTTGCCATGCCCTTCTCCAGGGGATCTTCCTGATTCAGGGATTGAACCTGGGTCTCCTGCATGCAAGCAGATTCTTTACTGTCTGAGCCACCAGGGAAGCCTGGTGTATGTATACACACACACACACACATATATATACACATATACATAAATATATATATATTTTTTCACTCTTTTATAGATTCTTTCCCCATATAGGTCATTACAGAGTATTGCAAAAGAGTTCCCTGTGGTATACAGTAGGTCCTTATTAGTTATCTGTTTTATATATCACTTCAGTTCAGTTCAGTACCTCAGTCATGTCTGACTCTTTGCGACCCCATGAACCGCAGCACGCCAGGCCTCCCTGTCCATCACAAACTCCCGGAGTTCACCCAAACCCATGTCCATTGAGTCGGTGATACCATCCAGCCATCTCGTCCTCTGTTGTCCCCTTCTCTTCCTGCCCTCAATCTTCCCCAGAATAAGGGTCTTGTCAAATGAGTCAGCTCTTTGCATCAGGTGGTCCAAGTATTGGAGTTTCAGCTTCAACATTAGGCCTTCCAATGAACACCCAGGACTGATCTCCTTTATGATGGACTGGTTGGATCTTCTTGCAGTCCAAGGGACTCTCAAGAGTCTTCTCCAACACCACAGTTCAAAAGCATCAATTCTTTGGTGCTCAGCTTTCTTTATAGTCCAACTCTCACATCCATACATGACCACAGGAAAAACCATAGCCTTGACTAGATGGACCTTAGTCGGCAAAGTAATCTCTGCTTTTGAATATGCTATCTAGGTTGGTCATAACTTTTCTTCCAAGGAGTAAACGTCTTTTAATTTCATGGCTGCAATCACCATCTGCAGTGATTTTGGAGCCCAGAAAAATAAAGTCTGACACTGTTTCCACTGTTTCCCATCTATTTCCCATGAAGTGATGGGACCGGATGCCATGATCTTCGTTTTCTGAATGTTGAGCTTTAAGCCAACTTTTTCACTCTCCTCTTTCACTTTCATCAAGAGGCTTTTTAGCTCCTCTTCACTTTCTGCCATAAGGGTGGTGTCATCTGCATATCTGAGGTTCTTGATATTTCTCCCGGCAATCTTGATTCCAGCTTGTGTTTCTTCCAGTCCCGCGTTTCTCATGATGTACTCTGCATAGAAGTTAAATAAGCAGGGTGACAATATACAGCCTTGACATACTCCTTTTCCTATTTGGAACCAGCCTGGTGTTCCATGTCCAGTTCTAACTATTGCTTCCTGACCTGCATACAGATTTCTCAAGATGCAGGTCAGGTGGTCTGGTATTCCCATCTCTTTCAGAATTTTCCACATCCATACATGACCACTGGAAAAACCATAGCCTTGACTAGATGGACCTTTGTTGACAAAGTGATGTCTCTGCTTTTAAATATGTTGTTTAATATGCTGTCTAGTGTCTTTTAACTTCATGGCTGCAGTCACCATTTGCAGTGATTTTGGAGCCCAGAAAAATAAAGCCAGCCACTGTTTCCACTGTTTCCCCATCTATTTGCCATGAAGTGATGGGTCCAGATGCCATGATCTTCGTTTTCTGAATGTTGAGTTTTAAGCCAACTTTTTCACTCCCCTCTTTCACTTTCATCAAGAGGCCCTTTAGCTCTTCTTCACTTTCTGCATAAGGGTGGTGTCATCTGCATATCTGAGGTTATATAGTAGTGTGAATATGTCAATCCCAATCTCCCAATTTATCCCTCCCCTGTCCCTTCATTCTTTCTTAATTAGCATTTTATAAATTCATGACTAGAGTGGAGACAATTATTTCCCAAGCGTTGAAAGGCCACGTTGAGCTAAGATCCTTGGGTGGAGTTGCAAAGATAAGGTCTATCAGCAAAAAAGAATTTCTTTCTCTCCAGGGAACATATGCAGCATTGTCATTACTGATAAAAGCCCTCAGTTCTTGTATCTTAGGTTCTGGATTGCTGAGAAGGAAATGATACAATCCCTAATCTAAAGGTTGGAAAGCAGGACACACACATTATTATCAATTTTATTATCATCATATTAATAATGGTCACCTTCTACTGCCAATTAGCCACTGTTCTGAGTGCTTTATATATAGTCATGAAAACATTTGTTTTCTGGTGAATGAATGAATAACAATGAGTTATAAAAAAAAAGCGGGGGCGTTATAAAGGGAACACAGCACTTCTACCACTGGAAACGAAAAGGTGAAGACATTCTAGTCAGAGGGGATAATGTGAATAGAACAAAGAAGATGGGGATTACATGCCCCATAAAGAGAAAGTGAATAAGCATCTTTGGCAGGAAATGGAATTTATACTTAATCTTCTAGATAAAGAAGATCCATGGAAATCTTCAGACCTGGGGACAGGGATGACAGAGCACTATTCAAAGAAAAGTGTCCTAGCAGCAGTACAGGATGAAAATCAGAACAGAAACAGACTGGAGACAAAGACACAAGATAAGAAACAACTGCAAAAGCTCACCTTTAATGGGATGTGAGTCTTGTCAAAGATTTAGGTGTAAAGAGTGGCTGTTACTAAGTTTTGGCCAATGATACAACACAAGCAGAATGTGATGTGGGGGCTCTAGGAAGTCTTCTTAAAAACAGAAGGTGCATCCTTTTTTGCCCCTTCATTCACCATACCGCCTGGAACACAGAACTGATGGCTGGATCTCCAGAGGCTACTTTGCACCATGAGGACCAGAGGCACATACAACGGATTTTGAAGCAAAAAGCTGAAGCCTCAATGCATTCTAATAGTGGAGTTATTATGCTAACCAAGGACTGCCTACATCTGGATCTCTTTTGCATCAGAGAAATACAAAGGTTTACCTTGTTTGGAGTCTCCATTGGAAGTAACTGAATCTAGTTCTACAGGACAGGGCAGAATCAAGAACAAGTACTGTAAATATATCTTGTGGGATGAGTTAAGGATTTGTGTCCCACCACCTGAGTTTAGATTCTCGCTCTGCTAGTTGGTAACTTTAGAAGTTTTAGCAAGTGCCTCGGTTTCAACAAGGGTTAAATGTGGAAAAATAATTGTTGGTAGCTACCTAGTGGATTCTTGTTGGTGTTCAGTTGCTCAGTCATGTCCGACTCTTTACGACTCCGTGGACTACAGCAAGGTAGGCTTCTTTGTCCTTCACCATCTCCTGGAGTTTGCTGAAACTCATGTCTACTGAGTCAATCCATCCATCCAACCATGCAACCATCTCATCCTGTTGCCCCCTTCTCCTCCTGCCCTCAGTCTTTCCTAGCATCAGGGTCTTTTCCAATGGGTGGGCTCTTCGCAACTTGGGATGACTGAATTCAGTGACTGTGATAAGATGCTCTTTGGTGCATGTGTTGCGAAGTGAAGTGGAATGTGATGTCCCCAGAGAAAAGATGACACAGTTCTTGGGGAGAAGGTATGAGTAACAACGGGATAACCACTTTTGCTAGAAAGTTAGGGGGCATTACAAAAGCTTCTTGGAAAACTCATTTCTCAAGCTTCCTTGCCCCCTCTTCCAAGAGCACCCTTGCACTGTGAAAGTGAGAAGCACAAAGAAACTGGCTTTGTTGCTCCTCCTGGCTCCTGGCCACCTCAGGATGGGACCTCCGAACACAATACCAGTTTCATATCCTGTTTAATGGGCTTATGGGGAACACTTGATCAATGATCTATCAACACCATCGATCTTCATGTTCCAGGAAATGCTGTGCTGTTGGGAAAAAGAGGCTGTTGGCTTCATTTCTGCATAAAAGGGTCTGATTAAATCAAAGGGATGTTGGGCTTTTCAACATGTTGGGGTTGATAAGCAGTGACAGGGGGGTAGAAGAGCAGAGCTGGAGCTCTGCGAAGTTGAAAACTCTTTCAGGGAGTCCAGGCCACTTCTAAACTCCCCTAATAGTTCATGAGCAGCTAGAAGGTTCTGAGATATGACTGCTCTATGAAATGCATGAATCACTGATTAACACTTAAAAGGGCAAGAAAAATGCACATGGTTTAATTACAAATATAATTCTAGCTCCACGTGGGGGATACATTTGAAAACGACATTGTCACAATTCTACTTGTTGTTTCACTGGGACAGTTTGTGGGGAAAGAAAAAGAGAATGTCATACTCAAGAAGCTTGGGGCTGGTATTTACATGAAATCTGGCAGATTTAACTCATATTCTTCCACTGTATCAATATGCCTACTGAAAAGTGGGTTGTAGTAAAAGCTAAGTGAAACTAGCATAGCTAAAAAGGTATAGTGAACCCTGGGTCCTTTTCATCAAAAACACACGTTAGGGACCAACCTGGTAGTCCAGTGGTTAAGAACCCACCTTCAAATGCAGGGCTGATGGGTTTCACCCCTGGTGGAGGAACTAAGATCCCACATGCCATGCATTTAAAATACATGTTAATGGCCTGATGGAGCTCGAGAAGGGCAAGGGGAGAAACCCACTGACAATTCCTTTATTACCTGTAGGCATCTTTCTGTTTTTGAGTGAAACTGGCCATTCCTTAAAGATCCTTGAAGCTCAGTACAGACTCGATTGTGCTTTTGTTTTAGTTTTATGATATGATTTTTTTTTCCCCACCTTACCATAAGTTAAAGAAACTTTGTTTTGGACTTTTTGAAAATTTCCCAGTTTTCTTATCTTATATCCCCTAAAGGAAGAATGTCCTTCTTGGAAAACATCCCTGTAATTGTATTCAAACAAAGATGGCTACTAGATGGATGGAATGAGGTGTCGTCCTGGAATGAGTGTTTTGGTCACCCCTCAAATCCATGTGTTGAAGCCCTAATCCCTACTGCGATGGTGCTTGAAGACCTCTGGGAAATAATTAGGGTCAGATGAAGTTATGAAAGTGGGTCAATGGTATAAGTTCCAGCCTGAAAGCTGCAAGCTAGAGACTCAAGAAGAGCCCATTTTCATTCAAATCCAAGGTTGAGAAAAGACTGATGTCCCAGCTCCATCGGTCAAGCAGGAAAAGTTCCCTCTTAGCCTGTTTGTGCAATCTGGGCCTTCAACTGATTGGATGAGGCCCATCCACATTAGGGAGGTCAATACACTTAAGTCAGTGTACTGATTTAAATTCTAAAACACCCTTGCTGACACATTCAGAATACGTTTGGACCAAATGTCTGAGTATCCCAAAGCCCTGTGAGCTGACATATAAAATTAACCACTACAGTACACACGGGGTACCCTACATTTCAACAGTGTTTGCCACATGACAGGTGTTACGATATCGCTAGTCTTCTTCTTGTTCCCAAAAGTCTATTTTTTATTGTTTCCAGGGTAGAAATGGCTAGAGAATACAGCTGGTCCTCAAGGAAAGACTGGTGGCTGTTTCATCAACTTGGTTCTTTCTTCAGGAACCTGCTGGCCCAATTGGGCCATTTATTTAGAAGCAGTGAGCTCCTCCTTAAATTGTCAAGTTAGTCAGTCCATCCTCAGTCCGGGGGAATGCTCTCTTCTGCCACAACTTTCTGGAAATCTTGGCTAAGAAGCTATGAGGCTACAGGGTGGGTAAACGAAGGAAGCATTTTAAATGCAGGCTGTGCAGTTTGGCCAAGTTCTGGCTTGTGGAGATTAAATAATAGCTTGTGCACACACAATCGGGGGCTTGCTGAGAGCTGACGGGTGTTACCGACTGCCCTGCCAACTCCTGTGAGTCCTCGTCACATTTCTCAGAGCAGAGAAACTCTGCTGAGGACCACAGAAACAACACCCTTTCTGGCCTGGCCCTCTGGAAGGGCATAAACCACTTTAATTAAGAACAGCTTTAATAATGGAGGGCCCGAGATGCCACACAAGGGCGCTGCCAGCATCCGTGAAATTAGGATGAAAAACCTCCCTGTTTTGTACCTTCCCCAAGACCATTTTCTGCTGGGTTAAACGTGTCTCTCCCAGCAGCGTCCGGCCGTGGTGTGAACAAGGAGCCCTGGTGCCACCTGCTCACTCCAGCTCACTCCCTGCCTCAGCCTGGTCTGAGTTAGACCAGAGGGCCTGGTCCCATCTCTCCTGATGTGGGTTCAGCCCAAAGGAGAGGGACCTGTCCTAAGCCCAGGAAGCCCCTTCCCTCCCCTAGACCCTGGCCAGCCAGGTATGACTGAAACATTAAATTAAAACAGCTATATACAGTAGACTGTAGCTTCTCCATCTCAGCACTGCTGACACCTGGGCTATGCAACTCTTTGTTGTGGGGGATGTGCCTCGTGGGATATTTGGGAGCTTTTACTGGTCTCCTCCCACTAGATGCTGGTAGCAAAGACCACCCCAGGTGTGACAAGGGAAGATATTTCTAGACCTTCCCAGCTATCCCCCACCACCAGGGTATGGCTATGGTAAATGATAATACGGTATGCCCACTTAAATTTGTATTTCAAATAAACAACATACCATTTTCCATGTAAGTATACTTGTACAATCTTTGGGCCTCCCAGGCGGCTCAGTGGTAAAGAATCTGCCTGCCAGTGCAGGAGCTGCAGGTTCAGTTCCCGGGTCGGGAAGATCCCCTGGAGGAGGAAATGGCAACCTACTCCTGTATTCTTGCCTGAGAAGTCCCACGGACAGAGGAGCCTGGCAGGCTGCCGTCCTTGGAGTTGCAAAGAGTTGGACATGACTTAGTAACTGAACAACTACAACATACCATCTTTAAGACACATGCTAAAAAACCATCATCCAAAAATCAACTTCGGGACTTACCTGGTGGGCCAGTGGTTACAGACCCACGTTGCAATGCAGGGGCTGCAGGTTTGATCCCTAGTGGGAGAACTGAGATCCCAAGTGCCATGGGGGAGCTAAGCCCATGTGCCGCCTCTACTGAGCCCATGTGCTCTGGGGCCCACATGGCACAATCAGAGAGTCAGTGCGTCGCAACCAAAGGTCCCTCATGATGGAACTAAGATCCGAGGCAGGCAAATAAATAGACATTTATAAAAACATAAGGCAACTTCAACTGAGCACTTTATATTCTGCATGGTGACCCTATGTATGTGCGTGCCAAGTCACTTCAGTCATGTCTGACTATTTGCAACACCATGGACTGTAGCCAGCTAAGCTCCTTTGTAAGGAGCTGGATTCTCCAGGCAAGAATACTGGGGAGGGTTGCCATGCCCCTCCAGGGCATCTTCCCGACCCAGGGACTGAACCTGCATCGCTCACGTCTCCTACATTGGCAGGCAAGTTCTTTACCACTAGCACCACCTGGGAAGCCCCTGAGGGGCAAAGTATCCCCCTTCAAGTAAGAAACACTGTCCCAGAGTACTTGGTCTCACCACATATATTATAATACTGTGATACACTTTTATTTTTTTAATATAAATTTATTTAATTGGAGGTTAATTACTTTACAATATGCTTGGGGCTGGTGCACTGTGATACGCTTTTAAAATACACCTATCCCCTGACCTGTTAAACCAGAATCCATGGAGTCAGGGCCAGGTCATGGGTACTTTCGCTACGCAGCCTGGTTGAGAACTGCTGCCGCTCCTTTTCCGAAAATCCCCCAACGATAATATGAATATCTGGAGTGCTTGCCCAAATAAACCAAAACCAACAAACAAAAGATTCTTAGTCCCCATCACAGACCTCCTGTATATATATGTATCTCAGGGGCCGAGGCCCTGATAAAGCTGTATTTTCACCAAGCGTTTTAGGTGATTCTAATGGGCAGGTAGGGAAGGGAAGCCACGCCCCAGGGAAACTCACACGTGTGCATGGGACACTCACACTGTGCTGTCTCAGGGAAGACACGTGTGGATCTGTGGAAGAAGGGCTGCATGAACCGCAGCAGGGCCATGCCACAGGACACTGTGTAGCAGTGAAACGGATCACTTACTGCTGTGTGCATTAGTATTGATTCCTATAAGGAATACAATATCTGATAGATATAAACCCCCAAAATATGGTTTTATAAAACTCAAAAGCAAGTGACTCTTAACAATACATTTCTTGCGTCCCTTGCATGCATGCTCAGTTGTGACTCTTTGCGACTTCATGGACTGTAGCCCGCCAGCCTCTTCTGTTCTGATTCTCCAGGCAAGAATACGGCAGTGGGTTGCCATGCCCTTCTCCAGGGGATCTTCCCGACTCAGGGGATTGAACCTCTGTCTCCTGCATTGGCAGGAGGATTCTTCGCCACGAGGCACCAGGGAAGCCCATGGCAAACAGAGGCTGCTCTCCGCCAGCACATTAAGGAGAGTGGTGCCACTGCTTTCTTCCACTGACCCACCCTGCCTTGGAAACATGGGTCTTGCCAAGCCTGCCAGCCCCTGCCCGTCACCCTTCTACGCCTGCCCCTTCTGAGCAGCAGTGGTTCTCACCCAAGAGTGGCAGCCATGGAAATGTATGAACATATGTCCTCAGCTTCACGGTCAGAAGGGAATCCAATCAGGAATCTGCTGATGCATTTGCAAATTAAAAATTTGTACCATAATGAGCACAGCCATTCAAACTAATAATTACATAAACTCCCGTTACGGGCGGCAGGGTAATTACAACAGGTACTTCTAGCAAATTTAAAAAGCGACTTCGGTTTCCATTTCCTTCATGAAGAATGCAGTAGGCAGGTGCGTCCCTGTGCTGCCAGGTGGAGGAGCCCCCTCAGAAACAGAGTAAAAATGAGCCAGAAACCTCAATTTCTAGTCTCCCAGGAAGGCAGGGGATTTGTTAAGGAGAGGAAAGACGGTGAGAGAAACCAAAGTGTCTGAAGAAGTGATGGATATATGACGCATGTTTATAAGCGGTGGGGGGCAGGGGGACATCCGTCAGAGGGCTGTCTGACCACCCACCTCCTTGCCTCCTGTCT
The DNA here is from genome assembly GCF_016772045.2 of Ovis aries. Lineage (NCBI taxonomy): Eukaryota > Metazoa > Chordata > Mammalia > Artiodactyla > Bovidae > Ovis > Ovis aries. The sequence continues at coordinate 5,438,473 of NC_056077.1, read as the reverse complement.
GTTTCAGGAACTCCTGCCCCTGGCCCTTTGCACGTCCTGTTTCTTCCACTTGGGATGCACACCTTCCCCAGTGCAGGTGTTTCCTATCAGAGAGGCTTTCTGACAGCCTGCACCAGGTCCCATCCCCACACACTGTCTCATTGTCTCCCTGTCCCTTGTTACCGGCTGACTTACGGTACCTGGGAACACATGATTTTTTTTAAAACTGCTCATGGTCTGCCTCCTGCATAAGAATGTAAGTTCCCTGAGAGCAGAGACCTTGGCTGAGCTCTCACGGCCCCATCCCAAGGTCCACGAGTGCCTGTGGCACCGGGCGGGCTGGGGTTCAATCAATGCCTGTGAGTGAAAAAAACACATGAGTGAAAGAGAGAGTTGCTGAGCACAGGCTCCCACCCATTATCCGACCTGGGCATCTTACCGTCCTGAGGCAGGGACGACTATGATGTCCTTTGCACAGACGAGAAGACAGAGAATTCGAGGTCTTCGGGCAGCAGCCAGAGGCATCAGCTCCTGCACTGCACATGCCTCCGCCTCGGGGCTTCCGTGTGCTTTTTCCTGCATGGCGCCACGTCAAGGGGCTTCCCAGGTGGCGCTAGTGGGAAAGAACCCACCTGCCAATGCAGGAGACATAAGAGACGCAGGTTCTATCCCCGAGTTGTGACGATCCCCTGCAGGAGGGCATGGCAACCCACTCCAGTACGCTTGCTTAGGGAATCCCATGGACAGAGGAGCCTGCCGGGCTACAGTCCATGGAGTCGCAAAGAGTCGGACACCACCGAGCCGCTGAGCACACACACGCCCCATGTCAGGACCTGTGGGTTGGGCTATTCCCAAACTCTAAGGAGAAGGGGGAGAGAAGTAACTGATAAGCTGGCTAATTAAAGCGCAGTCTCCTCTCCTCAATCCTACGAGCAAAGAAAACAGCTTCCTTCCTGTCCAGCCGCAGAGCAGACAGTCTGTTCTAGACCAGATTTGAAGATGGGGTTCACGGCATCTCCATTCATCTCTCGCCCAGCGTCAGACACACCATCCCAGGGGCTCACACGTATTGACTGTTGAGTCTAGACTTCTCATCGACAAGCGAGTGAGGACTCTCAGATGTGTTAGAGCCAGGATACGCATTTCAGAGCCTCGTTGGGTAGCCCCCAAACCCACCGAGATCTGGGGAGGTAGTGGGCAGTTGTGGGTAGCAGAGGACTGCTATGTGTTCTGATCCTGGCTCTGCGCTGACTTTGTGACCCCAGGAGTTTTCTCATCTCTCTGAGCCTTGGTGTCCCTTCTACAGAGAAAGCATCATAACCATACCCAGTCCAGAGGGCAGTGAGGGTTAGAACAAGTCAGGCAGCTAAAGCTCCCAAGCCAAAGCCCACACATGCTGAAAGATTAAGAAACACCGCTGTCAAGAGCACAGCCGAGGCTCCCAGAGCAGCAGAATCTCACTCCTCAAGGCACAGTGGCTGCCCCAAGTCCCGTTACCTTCATCCTAACTCGCCCTTCATCCCCACTGAAGACGACCCCACACAAGACCTCTGGCTCACAGCAAAGCCAGGACTCTCAAGGGGATTTTGTGTCCAAGTCCTTCACCTCTTGGTATGTGGTCAGCCTGTAAGTGTTTCTGCAACATCTTGGTTAATACTCCACTAAAACCGTCTGAGCCAGGATGGGTGGTCTACCAGGGTGGTCTATCCATCCACAGCCCGTGCCACAGCACTTAAATCCATGCAAAGCTTGAGTCCCCCTCATAAAAATCCTGGCAGGAAGAGGGAACAGCATTCTCTTAAGGGCTTTCTGGAGGTGACTGCTGCTGCTACTGCTAAGTCACTTCAGTCGTGTCTGACTCTGTGCGACCCCATAGGCGGCAGCCCACCAGGCTCCCCCATCCCTGGGATTCTCCAGGCAAGAACACTGGAGTGGGTTGCCATCTCAATTTTGGGGAAAAAAAGATCAATTTCTGGAGCAGTTGGAGAACAGTGGTCAGGGACCCCCTGTGTCGAGCTTGTAATCAGGCTGAGCCCCTTAGGGGAGAGCTTGGCAGACCCTCTGGAGCAATCAAACTCCCAGAAAAGCAAAGAAAGAAAGAAAATGAAGTCGCTCAGTTGTGTCTGACTCTTTGCAACCCCATGGACTATATCCCGACCAGGCTTCTCTGTCCATGAGGATTTCCCAGGCAGGAATACTAGAGTGGGTTGCCATTTCCTTCTCCAAAACCCCCAGATGGTACCCTCAAATCATCTGACACCAGAAGGGACACTGGGTATCCCAACGGAAAAGGTGGCAGGCATCCTGGACAAGGGACAGTTTCCTGCATACCCTGAATCTACTTCCTGGCTCTCAGCTCCTCTAGGATTCCTTTTTTTTTTTTCTACTTAAAAACAACTATTTTATTTATACCAATAACGGAAAGGAGAGCATGAACATAAAAGAAACTGAGAAAAAAAATTAAGATCTAAAAACGAACCAATAAAAACTTGCAAGCTAAAAGTACTATATCTGAACTGAAAGTTTTGTCTAGGATTCTTAAATAAGCCAGTGAACTGGAGGAGGGCATGCTACTAATGACTGATTTCTGATTTCCCTCCACCCAGGTAGCTGACATTTCAGTGTCCAATTTAATTTGGAAACATACCAGAATAATGGCTTTTCTTGCTCTTTAGCACTGAGTAGAAAATTCACACCAGTACATTTCCTCATTTTTTTCCTGCAGTGGACCCAAGCCTTCAAGGAGGATTCCCTGGAGTTTCCATACTAAAACTCTTGCTGATTCTCCTTTTGTGTGGAAAGAGACACACTGGAGACCCCCTGAAAAGCTATGAGCCCCTGGCCTGGGAAGTGTTTTCAGTCTCTCCAGGCTTTAGTTTTCACCTCCGTGAGAAAAAAAGGAAGTGGAATAACTCCTGCCTTGTTCGGTTCAAATGACCAGGTAGGATGTCCTGGAAGGTCTTCCTTCTGGAATGTTTAACTGAACACATATTATGTGCTGGGCATTTTACTGGAAACAACTGTGAGCAAAATAAACACAATCTCTGCTCTCATGGGACCCCTGGTAAACATCAATTTTTTTAATTTTAAATTTTTAAATACCAAAACCATTTTGTATTGGGGTATAACCGATTTACAACACTGTGGCAGTTCCAGGTGAACAGCGAAGGGACTCAGCCATACATATACATAGATCCATTCTTAAACATTAATTTCTTAACCCAAGGCCCTTTTACTGTCAAACTATTATATTGCCTTTCTGCCCCTCAACACCAAGAAATTCTTATTCAGATATCTTTTGTTTGTCAAGGACATGCTATTGAAGATGGCCGGCCATATGCCAAGCCATGCGCTCAAGGCTGGGCACACATCATCTCACTTAGCTCTCATAACAACCCACCCAGGATAAACACATTATTTCCATTATTGTAAAGATGAAGAAACAGACTTGGAAGGTCACTCAGTTAAGTGGGCAGGACCAGGATTTAAACCCTGGCAGGCTGAATCCAAATCCAGACACCTAGCCCCTTCAGCATACTTACTGCCCAATGTGTAAAGGTGAGGATGGACACCCTCCCCACACCCAAAAACCTTGACCCAAAGCCAAAACCTTATACATCTCACCCTCCTGCCAGAGTCCTGTGCGAGCCAGCCCACCCAACCCTGGCCTCAGCCGAGAGGTCATTTCTCCTTCCGTCCATTTGCGTGATTTCACGTTCCCTCTGATTCCTGGCCTGGAAACCACTCTGCTGAAATGTTGATTTACCATAGGTGCTCCCACTATGGGGCAGGCCTTCTAATTGCTTCCCGAAGGGGCCTTTTGGTGCTCTTCTGATTGTAATTTTTAAAGAACTATACATTTGCTTTTTCCAAGCAAGCTGTTATTAAAATTCCATGAGCGTCACACCTAGCATCCCGATCTCCCCACTGGTCTGGGCTCAGGCTACCATCTCTCCATCACCTCCCAGAGGTTGATCTTGGGAGGGTCCCTCTGCCTCTGTGTCTGGATTCCCTCTTGTCCATGTTGGAGGGTTGTTAAGAGGCTTGATTGGGAAGGGTTATGGGTTCAATTCCTGACTTGGGAAGATCCCTGGATGAGAAAATGGCAACCCACCTCTGTATTCTTGCCTGGAGAATCCCATGGACAGAGGAGCCTGGTGGGCTGCAGTCCATGGGGTTGCAAAGAGCTGGACGTGACTGAGAGCCTAACACTTTCACATTCATACCTCAGATTAACACACTAGATTCTAACCCACTCCGGTGGTTCACGTTCTTGCTGCCAGAATCAGTCTCTTGATCTGCAGGAGAGTCATACCCTAGGTTAATATTTCTTGACATCAATCTGAATCTTGTGATTCTTGCCAGACGTTATGCGTTTCTTCAACAAAAGGACTCCCTTTCCAAAAGGAAATGGATTTTAAAAGGAAGCTTTACACAAGTACAGAATCAATATCACTTGCCATAAATAACAGGCAATCATAAGGACACATACAATGGAAGCAATAAATATAATGAGTTAAGCCCTGTTGTCGTCCCAAGGCTGTGTGCCTCTTTGTCACAAAGGGCAGTTGGGAAGCTGTCGAGAGGCGTGGAAGCCACACTTGCCCCAGCCTGTGCCCTTCTCCCTGATGGATCAGAGAACTCAACAGAGGGAAGCTAGAAGGGGAACACTTCCCCTCTGCCACGTCCTGAGCTGTGTCTACATAAAGCCCCTCTGTGGCCATCAGTGCTCCCAGACCTCATTATTGGAAACGCTGAACTCATTCATCCTCTGTGCCAAGCTTCCACACGGGATTTCAGGGCAGGAAGGCCCCACTTCCCTATGTATGTTACAGAAACCCAAAAATGTCTGCTAAGCGTAACACAGCAGCTTGGCCTCACAAGGTGGTTAGGCCATCTCTGGTTTTCTCTGTGGGCATTCCTGCATCTTCACCTCCCTCCTAGCAGTTTGCGCAGCAGTGACAAGCAGTTTGATGCTCAAGCTGAAGCTCCAATACTTTGGCCACCTGATGTGAAGAGCCAACTCATTGGAAAAGACCCTGATCCTGGGAAAGATTGAGGGCAGGAGGAGAAGGGGACGGCAGAAGGCGAGATGATTGGGTGGCATCACTGACTCAATGGACATGAGTTTGAGCAAACTCGGGGAGATGTGAAGGACACGGAAGCCTGGCGTGCTGCAGTCCGTGGGGTCACGAAGAGTCAGACACGACTTAGTGACTGAACAACAGCAACAACAACACGCAGAGACGAGATCCTGACAGTCTCCGTTTTCTTGGAGATCTCTCTAAATGGCTTTAGGATCAGGCTGAGCTTCAGAGCTGCTCTTGCTCAGACGTTCAAACGTGTCTGCATATATGCGTGTGTCCACGCACGCACGCACACACATGCACACACACACACACAGACACACACACACACACACACACACACACGCTCCCCCGCTGGCCTCCACTCGCCTCGGGGACACAGAATAGGAATTGCATTTAGTAATCAATTGACTCCCCTTGACTTGGTTTGGTGCTTTTTCTAAATAACAAGAGCCTGGCAACATCAGAACCTCACAACAATCTTTATTAATGAAGCTCCCGGCACCGTGCGGAGAAGACACAGGCAGCATATGTAGACGTGCTAAGGAAATTATTTCCATCAGCTCCAGCTATTTGAAAGCAATTGAAAAGTTTCCATTTGAAGAAAAAGTAATTTTCCTGATGTGAGTTTCGAGAGCTGTTTGTCTGCCCCCACCTAACGCGGCCGCAGCTTGCCCGGCTCCGAGCTTTCTACATTTTATTAAACCACAGCTAAGTGGCGTCATGCTGTTAAAATATTGTGTCGCTTTTAAAAGTGATATCATTATCTAATAATTTTGAGAGCTTTCCTTTTTTTTTTTTTTTCTTCCTTTGCCAGGAAGGGAAATGGACCATATATCCTGGCAGCATCTCAGCGTCATGGAGATGGAGAGGTGGCAGGGGGTGTGGAGGTCTGAGGCCGCAGAGCATGGGAAGCTGGGCTCTGGAGGTCACAAGGAAGAATATATATGGAATCTTCTCTGTCTCATGTTTCTAGAGAATGGGAAAAGACCTGAAATGCAAGGAACCAGGGCTAATGCAACTCCAATCCCAGGGCTGGATTTTCCATGAGGCTAATGAAGCTGAAATTTCAGGACCCCACAGCTGAACTGTTGTTTAGTCGCTAAGTCGTGTCCAGCTCTTTTGCAGCCCCATGGACTGTAGCCCGCCAGGCTCCTCTATCCATGGGATTTCCCAGGCAAGAGTGGTGGAGTAGGTTGCCACGTCTTTTTCCAGGGGATCTTCCCAATCCAGGCATCAAGTTTGTGTCTCCTGCATTGGTGGGTGGCTTCTTTACTACTGAGCCAGCAGGGAAGCCCCACAACTGAGTTGGCCCTTGACTAATTTCATAGTTATAATTTTGTCTTTTTTGAAGAACATTCCTGCTTTCTATTGCTGCCTAACAAATTGCCATAAACTTAGGGCCTTCAAACAACACCCATGTATTAGCTCAGAATTTTATAGGACAGAAGGTTGGCATGGTATGGCTGGGTCTCTGCTTGGGCCTTTCAAGGCTGATACCAAGGCATTGATCTGGCTACGTTCTCGTCTGGAAGCCCTGGAGAAAAATCTGCTTCCAAGCTGATTCTTGTTGTTGGCAGCACCCACTTCCTTGAGGTTTTAGGACTGAGGTTCAGTTACCGTGTTGGCTGACAACTGGTGGTAGAGCTTAGTCTTATAAACCTCTTTTCTTCCTCACACCCCCTCCATCTTCAAGCAACTGTGCATCAAATCCTTCTTGCTGAATCTGGGTTCCACGTTTTCAACCAGCTGGAGAAAACTCATGATTACATTGGATCCAGGAATATTATCATAATATGAATAGCTATCTTAAGGTCAACAGTGCCATATATTAATCTAATCGTGGAAGCAAAATCCACATTCCTGGTCCCAAGGGACAAGCAGGGCATGGAATGAGAGGGATGGACAGTCTTTGTGGACCAGTTTAGAATTCTGTGACAATAAGCAGAGTCACCGTATTGTATGAGCTTCAGGCCCCACGAAACTTGGGTCTACTTCTGCTTGATCCCTTTGAGATTAACGTCCCCATTGGACCATTTGAATGGCCTCAGATTGATCTTGGGTCTTTAATCTCTGTTTCCAGACTCAAAGCCTCAAAACTTCATCGTGCCCTCCCTACCAATGGCCTACATAGAAAGTCAAAATGGAGTAGGACATGCCAGGCTATGGGGAAACCCGCTGGGCTTTCTGGAAACACTCTCCCCTCTGTTGTGGCCCCTGCTTTCCTTTATGGTCCAGCTGTTCCTCACTTTAACCCTGTGTGGCTCGGACAAGGGCCTCATCTCAGCTCTAAGGATGGGCAAGTAATGCTTATTTGGTCAATTCAAATCCCCCTCCCCTCTCTTGACCTCAGTGCTTGGTATCTGGATGGTTAAATGACCCAAACTGACCCTAGATTGAGTGGTAAAAGCATCCAGAAAGGAATTTTTTTATCCACCAAGGCTATGAGCAATGAGAATATAACTTGGAGTTGAACAGGTAACCAGGTGGAGCCTGATCATGAAGTCAGTCCAGAAGAGCAGTCTAATTACATCATCTGAGACTTTTGATAGTACCAAGCCTAAAGTTAGACTACTCTTGGACACATTAATTTACTTCTCTTTCATTTAATCCATTTATCCATTCATTTATGTAAGCATGCATTCATTTTTTCTTTGAAGCTTTTTGGTGTTGAGTTTCTGTCCCTTGCAATCAAAATACTCACACAGTTGCCAGTCTCCATCCCATTCTTTCATTCTAAGAAGTGCAACCTCCCATCCAGCCAGACTGAAATGCTTGGCGTTGCTGGGCCCCGCTCTGCACCCATGACGCTGCCACTGTGGGCAAGCCCATCTCTCTCCTCTGCTTTTCTACATGGCGTTCTGCTCATATTGACATCTCTTCTTGACGTCTTACAACCCTCCCTACCTCACTAAAAGTTAATTTCCTCCTTTTCTTAACTCTGTACTTTGTTTCTTAACTCTTACCTTTTATTAACTCTTTCTTAACTTAGTACCAGCAAATTTGGAAAACTCAGCAGTGGCCACAGGACTGGAAAAGGTCAGTTTTCATTCCAATCCCAAACAAAGGCAATGACAAAGAATGCTCAAACTACCACACAATTGCACTCATCTCACATCTCACATGCTAGTAAAGTAATGCTCAAAATTCTCCAAGCTAGGCTTCAGCAATATGTGAACCGTGAACTTCCTGATGTTCAAGCTGGTTTTAGAAAAGGTAGAGGAACCAGAGATCGAATTGCCAACATCCGCTGGATCATCAAAAAAGCAAGAGAGTTCCAGAAAAACATCTATTTCTGCTTTATTGACTATGCCAAAGCCTTTGACTGTGTGGATCACAATAAACTCTGGAAAATTCTGAAGGAGATGGGAAAACCAGACCACCTGACCTGCCTCTTGAGAAATCTGTATCCAGGTCAGGAAGCAACAGTTAGAACTAGACATGGAACAGACTGGTTCCAAATAGGAAAAGGAGTACATCAAGGCTGTATATTGTCACCCTGCTAATTTAACTTCTATGCAGAGTACATCATGAGAAACGCTGGACTGGAAGAAACACAAGCTGGAATCAAGACTGCCAGGAGAAATACCAATAATCTCAGAGATGCAGATGACACCACCCTTATGGCAGAAAGTGAAGAGGAACTAAAAAGCCTGTTGATGAAAGTGAAAGAGGAGAGTGGAAAAGTTGGCTTAAAGCTCAACATTCAGAAAATGAAGATCATGGCATCCGGTCCCATCACTTCATGGGAAATAGATGGGGAAACAGTGGAAACAGTGTCAGACTTTATTTTTCTGGGCTCCAAAATCACTGCAGATGGTGATTGCAGCCATGAAATTAAAAGACTCCTCGGAAGAAAAGTTATGATCAACCTAGATAGCATATTCAAAAGCAGAGACATTACTTTGCCGACTAAGGTCCATCTAGTCAAGGCTATGGTTTTTCCCGTGGTCATGTATGGATGTGAGAGTTGGACTGTGAAGAAGGCTGAGTGCTGAAGAATTGATGCTTTTGAACTGTGGTGTTGGAGAAGACTCTTGAGAGTCCCTTGGACTGCAAGGAGATCCAACCAGTCCATCCTAAAGGAGATCAGCCCTGGGATTTCTTTGGAAGGAATGATGCTGAAGCTGAAACTCCAGTACTTTGGCCACCTCATGCGAAGAGTTGACTCATTGGAAAAGACTCTGATGCTGGGAGGGATTGGGGGCAGGAGGAGAAGGGGACGACAGAGGATGAGATGGCTGGATGGCATCACTGACTCGATGGACATGAGTCTGAGTGAACTCCGGGAGTTGGTGATGGACAGGGAGGCCTGGCATGTTGCGATTCATGGGGTTGCAAAGAGTCGGACACGACTGAGCAGCTGAACTGAACTGAAGTGAACTTTGCACCTGCCTACCTTCTGGTCCCACCTCCTTCTGCCTGCTCTTAGTCCTTTTCACGCCCCATCCCTGTGCCGGAGTAAATGGCTGGTTGTGTGTGTGTTTGGGAGGGTGGGGGTGGGAATCTACCACCATTTCCATTTTAAGATAAAAGAAACAGAGTTTCAGAGAGGTTAAGTCAGACCAATCTGAAAGCAAAGTCTACACTCTTAACCACTATAAAGTCTTTAACTTAATTATCACATTACCATTAATACCATTATTAGCACTGATAGTAAGAATAACTGAACATTTGACACCCTGAGCCTCTGCCTTGCAATGAAAGTGAAAGTCGCTCAGTCGTGTCCGACTCTTCGCAACCCCATGGACTATACAGTCCATGGAGTATTCCAGGCCAGAATACTGGAGTGGGTAGCCTATCCCTTCTCCAGCAATCTTCCTGACCCAGGAACTGAACCGGGGTCTCCTGCATTGCAGGCACATTCTTCGCCAGCTGAGCTACTAGGGATGCCCTGCAATGAGATAAGGGATAATTTAAATATCAGTAGATAATCTCTCTTAATCTTCAAAGCAATCTTCTAAGACCAATGCTAACATGATGCTGTTTTACAGACAAGGAAGTGGTAAAGAATGAAGCTAAGTGGTAAACAGCTCAGTGACTCAGTGGTAAAGAATTCACCTGCAATGCAGGAGACATAAGTTCGACTTCCTGGACAAGGAAATGGAACCCACTCCAATATTCCTGTCTGGGAAATTCCATGGAGAGAGGAGCCTGCTGGGCTGCAGTCCATGGGGTCGCAAAAGAGTCGGACACAACTTATCGACTAAACAGTAACAACAACAACAACAGAGTTCCAGAGAGGTTAACTGATCGCCTAACTAGAATTTAAACTGGACTATCGGACTTCCCTGGTGGCTCAGATGGTTCAGCGCCTGTCTATAATGCGGGAGACCCGGGTTCAATCCCTGGGTCAGGAAGATCCCCTGGAGAAGGAAATGGCAATCCACTCCAGTACTATTGCCTGGAAAATCCCATGGACAGAGGAGCCTGGTAGGCTACATGTAGTCCATGGGGTCGCAAAGAGTCGAGTGACTTCACTTCACTTCACCCCTTCAGAAGCATTGCTCTTGGGCACTACATTTTGTAAAACATGAAGAGAGAGAAAGCAAGATTGATGAAACTTTAATGTGAGCGTCAACTTGAACATGTCGAGAGCTGTGCAGCCAACCTCAGAGCCCCCTTAAAATAAAGGCAAGAAGGGTTCAGAGGATGAATGAAAGTGCCCACCCCCCACCCCCAGCCCAGCAGCAGCACCCCTCCTCCACCCCTTCCCAAGAAGACCATTCTCCCTAGTCCAAAGCAATGCCTAGGTCAAAATCTCCATTTTCAATCACCCAAGTCAGTCAGTCTGGACTGTGTGTTCAAATAGGATTTCCTTTCTCTCCTTTTTTTTTTTTTTAATTGGAAGGAAGCTTTAAACACTTTGAAAGTGGCCTCAGGGACCAGCTCACAGCATGCTCTGCATCTCCTCTTTTTGAGGCAAGCGTCCCTGCAGCCACTTTGCAAGCTCTGTTTTCAATTACAAAAGCTTGTTTGAACAGGGCCTGTCACAGAGGCTGTTCAAACAGGCTTTTGTAATTGAAAAGGAGGAAAAACAAAAGACTTCTAACCTTCTGAAGCCAAGATCGGAAGGAGCTGGTCAGACAATTGTGGAACCAAAATGGTGGTGCCCAGTACGGGAATGGGGCCAGCCAAGAAGAGAGCTGGGCTCTTTTGCTTGGGCGAAACCTTACTGGACTAAGAGAACACAACCTCGTAGTGTCTGTTCTGATGGAAAAGAGGGTTGGGACGGATGTGAAGGGAAGTAGAAAACTACAGTGACTGCCCCCAACGGCTCCTAAAGAACAACATTAAATCACTTTTAGATGACCATTCAGAGACAGCCTCAAAGGCCTTTGGTGCCTAGAATTTTAAAAATCCCTTCATTTAAAAATTTTTTTGCCAATATCTTGGCATTTATCAAGCAAAAATCTCACTTTATTACACATGTATCTTTAACTCTTCAGGCTTTCTTATCTCACCCTTGGAGCACTTTCAGAATCTACATAGAATTTAGTAACATTGCTTCATTTTCATTACATTTTGAGGAAAATGATAGTAGCTTCCAATTTAAGTAAATTTTTTTAAAATTAGATGAATTTAAAAATATTAGGTGAGGACTTTCCTGGTAGTACAGTGAATGAGAATCCCCCTACCAATGCAGGGGACATGGGTTCAATCCCTGGTCTGGGACGATTCTACCTGTCACAGAACAGCTAAGCCCACACACCACAACTACTGAGCTTGTGTTCTGCAGCTACTGAAGTCCACGTGCCTACAGGCCGTGCCCCACAGCGAGAGAAGCTGCTGCACCAAGAACCTGTACGCTGCAACGAAGACCTAGAGCAGCAACATAGAAACCAAACAAGCCCCAAACATTAAGTGAGTAACAGAGCCAGAAGACAAAAGCACAGCAAAAGTGACGTTGGAACGTGGATATCATAAAAATAAAGAGGCTGAGGAAAACTGAGTTTGGAGACCCTGGTTTGGTGGCTAAGAGTTTGGATTATAGAGCGACTGCATGCATTCGCATCACAGAATACAACCTACCTAAATTTCATAAACCTACATTCTTCCTCTGCAAAACGGGGCTAGTAAACATATCTAACTTAAAATAAGCAATCATTCAATAACTGTTTTCTATGATTGTTACTAAAAATAATATTACTATTTAGCTTAATGTTTCTCAGACATAAAAAATGAATGGACTCACTTTAGAGGGAGAACAATTCTCACCAATGCTTAGTGTGGATGAAAGTTTTTGCAGACCTCAAGCATATGGCTAAGGAAGGATATAATTTGTAAACCAAGGATCCAGGCATTACAATCAATCAGTCAAGCGACTGAGGTTTAAGTGATTTATCCAAGGTCATACAACTGTTTAATGATCCATTTTTGAACTACTGAATGATAGCCCTTCAGTTCAGTTCAGTCGCTCAGTCGTGTCCGACTCTTTGCAACCCCATGAACTGCAGCACGCCAGGCCTCCCTGTCCATCACCAACTAATGGAATTCACTCAGATTCATGTCCACTGAGTCAGTGATGCCATCCAGCCATCTCATCCTCGGTCGTCCCCTTCTCCTCCTGCCCCCAATCCCTCCCAGCATCAGAGTCTTTTCCAATGAGTCAACTCTTCGCATGAGGTGGCCAAAGTACTGGAGTTTCAGCTTCAGCATCATTCCTTCCAAAGAAATCCCAGGGCTGATCTCCTTCAGAATGGACTGGTTGGATCTCCTTGCAGTCCAAGGGATTCTCAAGAGTCTTCTCCAACACCACAGTTCAAAAGTATCAATTCTTCAGCGCTCAGCTTTCTTCACAGTCCAGCTCTCATGTCCATACATGACCACTGGAAAAACCATAGCCTTGACTAGATGGACCTTTGTTGCTAAAGTAATGTCTCTCCTGTTCAATATGCTATCTAGGTTGGTCATAACTTTTCTTCCAAGGAATAAGCGTCTTTTAATTTCATGGCTGCAGTCGCCATCTGCAGTGATTTTGGAGCCCAGAGATATAAAGTCTGACACTGTTTCCACTGTTTCCCCATCTATTTCCCATGAAGTGATGGGACCGGATGCCATCATCTTCGTTTTCTGAATGTTGAGCTTTAAGCCAACTTTTTCACTCTCCTCTTTCACTTTCATCAAGAGGCTTTTTAGTTCCTCTTCACTTTCTGCCATAAGGGTGGTGTCATCTGCATATCTGAGGTTATTGATATTTCTCCCAGCAGTCTTGATTCCAGCTTGTGTTTCTTCCAGCCCAGTGTTTCTCATGAGGTACTCTGCATAGAAGTTAAAAAAGCAGGGTGACAATACACAGCCTTGACATACTCCTTTTCCTATTTGGAACCAGTCTGTTGTTCCATGTGCAGTTCTAACTGTTGCTTCATGACCTGCATATAGGTTTCTCAAGAGGCAGATCAGGTGATCTGGTACTCCCATCTCTTTCAGAATTTTCCACAGTTTATTGTGATCCACACAGTCAAAGGCTTTGGCATAGTCAATAAAGCAGAAGTAGATGTTTTTCTGGAACTCTCTTGCTTTTTCCATGATCCAGTGGATGCTGGCAATTTGATCTCTGGTTCCTCTGCCTTTTCTAAAACCAGCTTGAACATCTGGAAGTTCACAGTTCACATACTGCTGAAGCCTGGCTTGAAGAATTTTGAGCATTACTTTACTAGCATGTGAGATGAGTGCAATTGTGCGGTAGTTTGAGCATTCTTTGGCATTGCCTTTGTTTGGGATTGGAATGAAAACTGACCTTTTCCAGTCCTGTGGCCACTGCTGAGTTTTCCAAATGTGCTGGCATATTAAGTGCAGCACTTTCACAGCATCATCTTTCAGCATTTGAAATAGCTCAACTGGAATTCCATCACCTCCACTAGCTTTGTTCATAGTGATGCTTTCTAAGGCCCACTTGACTTCACATATCAGGATGTCTGGCTCTAGGTGAGTGATCATACCATCGTGATTATCTTGGTCTTGAAGATCTTTTTTGCACAGTTCTTCTGTGTATTCTTGCCACCTCTTCTTAATATCTTCTGCTTCTGTTAAGTCCATACCATTTCTGTCCTTTATCGAGTCCATTTTTGCATGAAATGTTCCCTGGGTATCTCTAATTTTCTTGAAGAAATCTCTAGTCTTTCCCATTCTGTTGTTTTTCTCTATTTCTTTGCATTGATCGCTGAGGAAGGCTTTCTTATCTCTTCTTGCTATTCTTGGGAACTCTACATTCAGATGCTTATATCTTTCCTTTTCTCCTTTGCTTTTCACTTCTCTTCTTTTCTTCCCTTAGAAGAAATGGAGTAGCCATCATGGTCAACAAGAGAGTCTGAAATGCAGTACTTGGATGCAATCTCAAAAACAACAGAATGTCTCTGTTCATTTCCAAGGCAAACTATTCAATATCACAGTAATCCAAGTCTATGCCCCAACCAGTAATGCTGAAGAAGCTGAAGTTAAACGGTTCTATGAAGACCTACAAGACCTTTTAGAACTAACATCCAAAAAAGATGTCCTTTTCATTATAGGGGACTGGAATGCAAAAGTAGGAAGTCAAGAAATACCTGGAGTAATAGGCAAATTTGGCCTTGGATATGGAATGAAGCTGCGCAAATGCTAATAGAGTTTTGCCAAGAGAACACACCGGTCATAGCAAACACCCTCTTCCAACAACATAAGAGAAGACTCTACACATGGACATCACCAGATGGTCAACACCGAAATCAGATTGATTATATTCTTTGCAGCCGAAGATGGAGAAGCTCTATACAGTCAATAAAAATAAGACCAGGAGTTGCCTATGGCTCAGATCATGAACTCCTTATTGCCAAATTCAGACTTAAATTGAAGAAAGTAGGGAAAACCACTAGACCATTCAGGTATGACATAAATCCCTTATGATTATGCAGTGGAAGTGAGAAATAGATTTAAGGTACTAGATCTGATAGATAGTGTGCCTGATGAACCTTGGACGGAGGTTTGTGACATCGTACAGGAGACAGGGATCAAGACCATCCCCATAGAAAAGAAAATGCAGAAAAGCAAAATGGCTGTCTGGGGAGGCCTTACAAATAGCTGTGATAGTCCTTGGCAGTGATTAAATCAAACATGTTGCTGTTGTTGTTCCGTTGCTAAGTCCTATTCTCTACTGCTCCATGGACTTCAGCACGTCAGGCTCTTTTGTACTCCACTGTCTCCAGGAGTTTGTTCAGATTCATGTCCATTGAGTCAGTGCTGCCATCGAACCACCTCATCCTTTGTCGTCCCCTTCTCCTGCCTTCAAGCTTTCCCCAGATCAGTGTCTTTTCAATTGAGTCAGCTCTTCGCATCAGGTGGCCAAAGGATTAGAGCTTCAGCATCAGTCCTTCCAGTGAATATTCAGGCTTGATTTCCTTTCAGATTGACTGGTTTGATCTCCATGAAGTCTAAGAGACCCTCAAGAGTCTTCTCCAACATCACAATTTGAAAGCATCAATTTTGGGGGAGCACTCAGCGTTCTTTATGGGCCAACTGTCACATCCTTACGTGACTACTGGAAAAACCATAGCTTTGACATGTAGTAGAATCTAGATCTTTTTTTAAAAAAAAATCAATAAATGCCCTCCAGACATGTTGGAATGGACTAATTATTGTGTGGGTCTGTCTGCTCACTGCTGTCCTTTCATTGTCCCCATTCTCTTTTCTCTCGAAATTCCAAAAGCACCCCCTCCCCAGTCAATGTAACAACCGCAAATTCCACCACACATTTCCGAAGACACCCCAGGGAGGTAGCATCTCCCTGTGGTTATAAACCTCCAGATGTCCACCATCCATTCCAGCCCTCCTCTGTTAACCCCTCCAGGAGTGCTTCAGAAGTGAGGTCTCTGGTGAAGATGCTGGTGAGCACCGGCCGCAGAGAGGCATGGGCCTGGACCCACCCACTGTGGGATCGCTCACACACAGTTGTGCTGTGCTGTTGCTTCAGTCGTGTCCAATTCTTTGTGACCCCACGGACTGCAGCCCCGCAGACTCCTCTGTCCATGGGATTCTCCAGGCAAGAATACTGGAGTGGGTTGCCATGCCCTCCTCCAGGGGATCTTCCCAACCCAGGGATCGAACCCACATCTCTTATGTCTCTTATGCACTGGCAACTGTGTGTTTGTTTGTTTGTTTTTTTAACCACTACGACCACCTGGGAAACCCAATCACACACAGATCTGACATGAGATAGCTATGGATTTTGGGAGGGACGCGCTGTTCTCCAGGCTTCTCTTTCCTCCTTTCACTAAGAGAGACAACTGCATGGCTTCAAGGGACCTACCATTGTATAACAGCTTAACTTCTCTGCTCCAGTCCCTAGCTGAGTTAGAACACCATCCCAGGTGAGCAGGGCCCCTCTTACCAGGTAACCAGGACAACAGGCGGGAAGGGTATGAATCTTCAGATGCCTGTTCTACAAATGGCTTCACGAAAGATGAGCGTGGCTCAACAGACTCTTAGGACTGCCATTTGTGATCATGAGCAGGCCTAGGGGAGAGGAGAGGAGAGAGCCTGAGGCAGCGTGGGGGAGGCCTGTGCTGATCTAAGAAAAAGAAAGCTCCTGTTTCAGGAAAAGGGATGGAACATATCCAAGAGATGGAGAGGGAAACCTGGTTCTCGCGTGTCTGGCCTTCCCATTACCCTCCTTTCTAGACAGATAGATAGAAAAGCATGCCTGTGTACAGAGAGAGAGAGCTCTAGATGGATAGGTGTTATGAGAGATGCACACACATGCAACATAAAATTCACCCTTTAGCCATTTTAAAGTGGAACTCATTGGCAGTCAGTACGTTTGCAATGGCGAACGCTTTCATCATCCCAAAAAGGAAACCCCATACCCATTAGCAGTCACTCCCCAATCCCCACCTTCCCCCCAGCCTCAGGCAACCACCAGTCCAGTCTATTTTCCGTCTCTATAGAATTACTTATTCCAGACATTTCATAGAAATGAATTCATACAATACATGTGACCTTTTGCGCCTGACTTTTTCTACTTAGCAGAATGTTTTCGAGGCTTCTGTATATTATAGAAGGTATCAGTGCTTCATTCTTTTTTATAGCTAAAAAATATTTCTTTGAACAGATAGAGAGCAAATTTGTTTATCCATTGATCAGGGGATGGACAGTGGGTTGCTTCCACACTTTGGCAACTGGGAACTGTGATGCTGTGAACGTTCATGTGCAGGTGGTAGGGGTTGTGTGTGTGTGTGTGTGTGTGTGTGTGTGTGTGTACATGTGTATTTCTTAGTCATGTCTGACTGCTCAGTCATGTCTGACTCTCTGTGACCCCAAGGACTGTAACCTGCCAGGCTCCTCTGTCCATGGTAGGGACTATGGGGCAACTGTAGTTCAACAGAAGTTCACCTGCCAAGGTGAGCAGTCTGAGAACTGGTGCTCAGAAGGGATACGTTTTGACACAGAGAGAGGGACCACATGGGTGTCCAGTTCCAGAGGGAGTCCGTGCTGAAGGGAGTCAGCAGGCAGGAAGGCACAGCCGTCCCGCTGGAAGAACCCAGAGTGTGCAAGGAGAACAAGGAGGTCCGGCACCACCTTAGGGTGCTCCGTCGTGGTTCAGCTTAGAGAACGTGCTCCTGGTCTCTGCAGAGGAGCCTCTGCACCTGACGCTGCTCCCCAGGCCTTGGGACCCACAGAGTGTCCGAGGATCTGGGGAAGGGAAACAGCGTCTCAAGTCATGAAGCTGGGGAGATGGGGAAAGTTCATGAAGACAGATGCGCCAGGCCAGAAGGTTCCTGGGATGGTGGCAAAGCTGGGGAGGTCTCTGGGGGTCCCTAAGGGAATGGCAGGAAGGCATGACAGTTAAAAGCTGACTCTGGAGGCAGAGAATCTAGGTCTAAATTCATGGTTGGCCAGGTCAGGTGCGTCGTCAAGGCAAATGCTCCAAGCCATGAGAGGCCCCACCTGGTTCCACAGCTTGATCCCAAACGGCTGCTACTCAACAGTCCTGACTGCTACTCAGCAGCTCACGGCTCCCTTCTCCCCTGGAGGGGGCCCCTCCCCACCTTCTTCCAAGGGCTCCAAGTCCCCTTCGGCCACACTTAAGACTCAAGACAGCTCAGTGCCTCACAGAACAGGAGGTTCAGCAAGGAAGACCCCTCCCCCACCACAGCCAGAGCATCCGTCCCTGGTCTGTTCGTTTAGAGTTTATTATTTTTCTTATTTAAATTGCAAATTCCCCTTCCCTGGAAGTCTCACCCAAACTGTCCTGGTATCATGACATTAGCAGCTGGTTCCCCCTCTGGTTACAGAATTTCTGATCACTCGCGTGTATCATCAGGTACAAAGCAAAATTATCAGCTGCCCCAGCAAGCTGCTGGAGAGGTTAAAGCAGAAACCATCCAGGGCCTCCCCGGAGTCCTCGGGGAAGAGGCAAGAGGTGAGAGCGGGCTGTGGTGGTATCGGTGCCCATTCCCCAGACAGGGCTGGGCAAGCATGGGGCACCAATCTCCTGCACCCTGGCTTGGGAGCACAGCCAGGGAGCAGGAGGCAGGATGCCAGTGTCTTCCAGGCCCAGTGGCTACAATCTTTCAAAGGCTTGAATATTTCACACTTTCTCCTGTGGCTGGGCTCACATGCAGAAATGGAGCGCAATCGCCCCTGAATTCCAAATTTACTTTAAGTAATTAAATTCATTTATTTCCATCTGAATACACTACGGGGTTGGAGGAGTTTATGGAAATCTGGGTAAGGAGAATGAATAGATAAATAAATTACTTGGGGAGAGGCGGTTACTGACGGACATGAGGGGCCAGCAGTAGCTTCCTGCCAGAGTGGACTGGGCACTCTGCACCCCGGACACCTCTAGCCTGAACCCTGCGCCCAGCGAGGGGTGGGGTGGGTCTCACAAGCACTTGTGGGGGCTGGTGGGTGGGACTGTGCTGCCCTGAACCAGGCAGGAACTTCCGGTGTGCTCTCCTTGCTCCAGGAAGACCAGGGACTGGGCAATGTCTGTCCTCAGCGGGGTCCCCTCCACCCTGTGGCTCTTCCCCGTTTCCTTCCTTCCTCCCTCCTTTCTGCTTTCCTTTCCCCATTTTCTCATCCCCTTCATTACCCTTCAAGAAATAGTGGCTTTTATCAATAGTCTCATCAGTATCAATGGTTGGCTCCATCTCAGAATCAATTTCTCCCTGAGGCCCTCACTGGTCCTACTAAGTAGACAAGGATCTTTTCCCATCTGAGCGCTCCCCCAGCTCCCTTCTCTCCCCCCAACAAGGGCATTTTCCTTCTGCCTTTCATCAGGTTCTACACTGCATATGAGTGGTTTATGTCGAAACTGCAAGTGCTCTGAAGGATCTGAACGATCAAGATACTCTCCTAGAGAGCGTGGATGAAATAAAGAAACATGCTTGTCCCATCAGAAGCCACCAGGAAGACAGTTATGAGCTGGAGCGGGACCAGATCTCTGCTCCTTAGTCTTCTCTAAAACCCCACTACTTATTACGACCTTTCTATTCTCTGAGACGCTGGGCATGATACCTGTGTCTTAGGAGCTCGATAGTAGGTATGGAACTGCATGGAATTTGGAGGGGTCAAGTGCCCTTCATCTCATCGGAGATGCAGTGTGGGTAGGAATTCATCATTCCTCTGATCCACAGGGTCTCCTGCTCAGTAGCAGGCAGGGAGAAGAAGAACAGAGTCCACAGGAACCCTCCCTGCTCTGTGCATATTCATACACCACCATCACAATTACCCAAAGAATTACTCGTCAATACCCCGAAGAATTAAAAACCTGTACTCAGATGCTTGTACACAAATGTTTGTAGCAGCACCATTCATAAGAGCCAAAGGGTAGAAACAACCCAAATGTCCATCAACTGATGAATGGAAAATTAAGTGTGGATATCTGTGCAGTGAAATATTATGCCAGCACGAGCAAGTATGAATGATGGCACGCTTCCACATGGATGCACCTTGAAAGCATGATGCCATGTCAGAGAAAGAAGCCAGACACAGAAGGACAAAGATTGTATGCGTCCAATTAGATGAAATGTCCAGAATGGGCAAATCTGTAGAGACAGAATGTAAATCAGCGGCTGCCAGGAGACGCGAGGGGGTGGGACAAAGTGAGGCTGGAGAGGACAGAGGATGGGCCCCTGCAATGGCAGCTCGCGCTGAACAGGGAAGTCTGCGTTTAGCGAAGGTCATTCTGGCTATGCTTTGAGGATGGATTAGAGGATCAACTGCGGGCCCAGGTAGGGGAAGTGCAGGGAGGCCGTCAGGTGTCCAGGGGAGAGGTGATGGCAGCATCACGGTCATTTTCGTGCGGACACTGATTCCCAGCTCCCAGGACAGAGGAGGCAGGAACCAGCTGTAAGTGCCTGGAGGCGTCCAGAGATCACCTGGGGCCTCCTCATACCCCAGCCCTCTCCTAACTTCCTTAAATGCCACAGACGGAGACCCACAAGCCACCCCCATACCCACCCTACCACCCAACGTGGCTCGCATGGGTGTGGTTAGAACCATCTGGGGATTCCCACATTCTTAGACTGGGATCTTCACCAGCTCCATAATCTTGCAAAAACTACTCAGCATCTTAAACCCTCCATTTCTATATACAATTAAGATGAGTCATAAAAGCTCCAGATCTCTCAGGCTGTTGGTGGGATTTCACATAAGATGCACATAAAGAGTTTAGCATAGGGTCCAGAGGTAAGCACTTAATGCACTTATGTTAAATATGATCAATTATTACCAATATTATCATGTTCTAAAACAAGGGAGCCTTTTGGATGATCTAAACAGACATTGTTCCAAAGAAGACATATAGATGGTTTAAAAGCACATGAAAAGATGTTCAACATCACTAATTACTAGAGAAATGCACATTAAAACCACAATGAGATATCACTTCACACCAGTCAGAATAGCCATCATCAAAAAAATCTACAAGCAATAAATGCTAGAGAGGGTGTGGAGAAAAGAGAACGCTCCTACACTGTTGGTGGGTGGAAAGATTAACTGGTCTAGTCACTTTGGAGAATAATATGAACAGTATGGAGAACAGTATGGAAGTGCCTAAAATAAAACTAAAAATACAGCTAGCACATGATCCGACAATCCCATTCCTGGCCACGTATTCAGAGAAAACCATAATTTAAAATGATGTATGCACCCTGATGTTCATTGAAACACTATTTACAATGGTCAGGAGATGGAAGCAACCTAGATGTCCAACAACAGAGGGATGGATAAAGAGGATGTGGTATATATATAAAATGGAATGTTACACAGTCATAAAAATGAATGAAACGGTGCCATTTGCAGCAACATAGACCTACAGATTATCATACTGAGTCTGAATGAAGTCAGAGAAAGACAGTTACCATATGGTGTCACTTTTACGTGGAATCTTCAAAAACAAAGGATACAAATGAACTTATCTACAACATAGGAATAGAGTTACAGATGGAGAAAATAAATTTATGGTTTTGTTGTCCAGTCATGTCTGGCTGTTTGCAACCCCATGGACTGTAGCACACGAGGCCTTCCTGTCCATCACCAACTCCCAGAGCTTACTCAAACTCATGTCCATCAAGTCAGTGATGCCATCCAATCATCTCATTCTCTGTTCTCCCCTTCTCCTCCTGCCTTCAATCTTTCCCGATATCAGGGTCTTGCATAAACTGTCAGTTTTTTGCATCAGGTGGCCAAAGTATTGGAGCTTCAGTTTCAGCATCAGTCCTTCCAATGAACATTTAGGACTGATCTCTAGGATTGACTGGTTGGATCTCCTTGCAGCCCAAGGGGCTCTCAAGAGTCTTCTCCAACACCACAGTTCAAAAGCATCAATTCTGTGATGCTCAGCTTTCTTTATGGTCCAACTCTCACATCCATACATGACTACTGGAAAAACCATAGCTTTGACTATCCAAACCTTTGTTGGCAAAGTAATGTCTCTGCTTTTTTAATATGCTGTCTAGGTTGGTCATAGCTTTCCTTCCCAGGAGCAAGCATCTTTTAATTTCCTGGCTGCAGTCACCCTCTGCAGTGATTTTGAAGTAAAGTGAAGTTGCTCAGTCGTGTCTGACTCTTTGCGACCCCATGGACTACATGTAGCCTACCAGGCTCCTCTGTCCATGGGATTTTCCAGGCAATAGTACTGGAGTGGATTGCCATTTCCTTCTCCAGGGGATCTTCCTGACCCAAGGATTGAACCAGGGTCTCCCGCATTGTAGACAGATGCTTAACCGTCTGAGCCACCAGGGAAGTCCGCAGTGATTTGGAGGCCCGCAAAATAAAGTCTGTCGCTGTTTCCATTGTTTCCCCATCTATTTTCCATGAGATGATGGGACCGGATGCCATGGTCTTAGTTCTTTGACTGTTGAGTTTTAAGCCAGCTTTTCCACGCTCCTCTTTCAGTTTCATCTTTGGTTCCTCTTTGCTTATACATAGTATACACACTGCTATATATAAAATAGATAACCAATAAGGACCTACTATGCAGCACAGGGGTCTCTTCTCAATATTCTATAATCGTCTACATGGAAAAGAATCTTAAAAAGAGTGAATTTTTGTATATGTATAACATGGAATGAAGCAGGGCAAAGACTAAGAGAGTTTTGCCAAGAAAATGCACTGGTCATAGCAAACATCCACTTCCAACAACACAAGAGAAGACTCTACACATGGACATCACCAGATGGTCCACACCGAAATCAGATTGTTTATATTCTTTGCAGCCAAAGATGGAGAAGCTCTATACACTCAACAAAAACAAAAATTCCTTATTGCCAAATCCAGACTTAAATTGAAGAAAGTAGGGAAAACCACTAGACCGTTCAGGTATGACCTCAATCAAATCCCTTATGATTATACAGAGGAAGTGAGAAATAGATTTAAGGGACTAGATCTGATAGATAGAGTGCCTAATGAACTATGGACGGAGGTTCGTGACATTGTACAGGAGACAGGGATCAAGACCATCCCCGTGGAAAAGAAATGCAAAAAAAGCAAAATGGCTGTCTGGGGAGGCCTTACAAATAGCTGTGAAAAGAAGAGAAGTGAAAAGCAAAGGAGAAAAGGAAAGATACAAGCATCTGAATGCAGAGTTCCAAAGAATAGCAAGAAGAGATAAGAAAGCCTTCCTCAGCGATCAATGCAAAGAAATAGAGGAAAACAACAGAATGGGAAAGATTAGAGATCTCTTCAAGAAAATTAGAGATACCAAGGGAACATTTCATGAAAAGACGGGCTCAATAAAGGACAGAAATGGTAAGGACCTAACAGAAGCAGAAGATATTAAGAAGAGGTGGCAAGAATACACGGAAGAACTATACAAAAAAGATCTTCATGACCAAGATAATCATGATGGTCTGATCACTCAGCTAGAGCCAGACATCTTGGAATATGAAGTCAAGTGGGTCTTAGAAAGCATAACTACGAACAAAGCTAGTGGAGGTGATGGAATTCCAGTGGAGCTATTTCAAATCCTGAAAGATGATTCTGTGAAAGTGCTGTGCTCAATACGCCAGCACATTTGGAAAACTCAGCAGTGGCCACAGGACTGGAAAAGGTCAGTTTTCATTCCAATCCCAAACAAAGGCAATGCCAAAGAATGCTCAAACTACCACACAATTGCACTCATCTCACACGCTAGTAAAGTAATGCTCAAAATTCTCCAAGCCAGGCTTCAGCAGTATGTGAACCGTGAACTTCCAGATGTTCAAGCTGGTTTTAGAAAAGGCAAAAGAACCAGGGATCAAATTGCCAACATCCGCTGGATCATGGAAAAGGCAAGAGAGTTCCAGAAAAACATCTACTTCTGCTTTATTGACTATGCCAAAGCCTTTGACTGTGTGGATCACAATAAACTCTGGAAAATTCTGAAGGATATGGGAATCCCAGACCACCTGACCTGCCTCTTGAGAAACCTATATGCAGGTCAGGAAGCAACAGTTCAAACTGGACATGGAACAACAGACTGGTTCCAAATAGGAAAAGGAGTACATCAAGGCTGTATATTGTCACCCTGCTAATTTAACTTCTATGCAGAGCACATCATGAGAAACGCTGGGCTGGATGAAGCACAACCTGGAATCAAGATTGCTGGGAGAAATATCAATAATCTCTCGATATGCAGATGACACCACCCTTATGGCAGAAAGTGAAGAGGAACTAAAAAGCCTCTTGATGAAAGTGAAAGTGGAGAGTGAAAAAGTTGGCTTAAAGCTCAACATTCAGAAAAAGAAGATCATGGCATCTGGTCCCATCACTTCATGGGAAATAGATGGGGAAACAGTGGAAACAGTGTCAGACTTTATATTTCTGGGCTCCAAAATCACTGCAGATGGTGAATGCAGCCATGAAATTAAAAGACGCTTACTCCTTGGAAGAAAAGTTATGACCAACCTAGATAGCATATTCAAAAGCAGAGACATTACTTTGCCGACTAAGGTCCGTCTAGTCAAGGCTATGGTTTTTCCTGTGGTCATGTATGGATGTGAGAGTTGGACTGTGAAGAAAGCTGAGAGCCGAAGAATTGATACTTTTGAACTGCCATCTTGGAAAAGACGCTTGAAAGTCCCTTGGACTGCAAGGAGATCCAACCAGTCCATTCTAAAGGAGATCAGCCCTGGGATTTCTTTGGAAGGACTGATGCTGAAGCTGAAACTCCAATACTCTGGCCACCTCATGCGAAGAGTTGACTCATTGGAAAAGACTGTGATGCTGGGAGGGATTGGGGGCAGGATGAGAAGGGGCCGACAGAGGATGAGATGGCTGGATGGCATCATGGACTCGATGGACGTGAGTCTGAGTGAACTCCGGGAGTTGGTGATGGACAGGGAGGCCTGGCGTGCTGCGATTCATGGGGTGGCAAAGAGTCGGACACGACTGAGCGACTGAACTGGACTGATAACAGATGCACTTGGCTGTACACCTGAAACCACCGCAACATTATAAATCACCTCCGTGCTCAGTTGCTAAATGGTGTCCAACTCTGTGAG
Source organism: Ovis aries (assembly GCF_016772045.2). Classification (NCBI taxonomy): domain Eukaryota; kingdom Metazoa; phylum Chordata; class Mammalia; order Artiodactyla; family Bovidae; genus Ovis; species Ovis aries. Next base: position 5,413,446 of record NC_056077.1, on the reverse strand, counting down.
ACCCCATGGACTGTATCCCACAGGCTCCTGTGTTTGAGGGATTTCCCAGGCAAGAATGTTGGAATGGACTGCCATTTCTTCCTCCAGGGGATCTTCCCAACCCAGGGACTGAACCCACGTCTCTTACATCTCCCGCACTGGCAGGCGGGTTCTTTACCACTAGTCACCCGGAAAGCCCTGAAATCTTTTATAACTTAATAACAAAATTTGGGGCAAATTCCTTCTCTGGAGTGTGGGCTCCTTTAAGGGTAGATTCTTGGTCTATTTCCCTGGGTTTTAATGAGAGCCTGATACTCTGTGGGTGCCCAACAAACAGCTGTCTGATGTGGGGAAATGGGAATAAACACGGACCCACAAATTGCAAGTTGTAAAGCAGGTTAAAGTGAGGCAACGGTGGCATGCGGGTGAACAGGGAGAAAGCGATAAATCAGGATGCCTTGTGATTCAATTCATCCCCCCTGGGGCATCCTGTGGACACGGGAGGCAGGTCATATCACATGTTCACCAGATGGGTGAGGACACCCTCAGCTCATTCTGCTGGCATTGCTAGGCAGGAGCTCCCCAGGGCACGTTAACCTATTTCTCCCCATCAGTGAGAGAGTTTTCTCTCTCAGCTAAGAGGCTGTCACTTCCCAGTCTCTCCCAGCTCAATCCAGGAGCTGTGCCTTCAAGAAGTTAAGCTAATAAAGCAGCGGCCGGTCGCTGTGGCAGTGATAAGCGGCTTAGCATGGGGCAGAGAGTGAGGAGCTGGTGCTGACCTGGCAGCTTTTCACCTGACGACCACTTGTGGAGCCTGTGAGAAGGGAAAATGAGAATTATCCTTCCCTCCTGGGAGATGGTCCTCTTGCTTCCTCAGAAATTAGTTCCAAGGCCAGAATGTGATGGGAGACTCAGCATTTCTGAATTAGAAAGGGGAAATGTTGTGGGCAGGAGGGCAACCCAGATCTCTACAAAAGCTTAAGCCTGACGGTAAATGGCTTAGTTTTAATAGAAGTAATGGCCATTCGAGGTCTCTTCCCTAAGACTTTTTCTCCGAGCTTGAGTGGAGAGCTGGGGAAAGGAGGAAGGGAAAGAAAAGAGAGAGAGAGAGGATGAGCCAGGTAAACAGAACTAAGAGAATAGCATCCCCCAACAAGGGAAAGGGGAACTAGGAATGATCAGGGCTGTTATGGATAAAGTCACCTAAGCTGCTATGACGATGACGGGAAAGTATTAACAGCCCTTTCATCTGTGCTGATTGTCCAAGTATCAGAGAGCCTGTTCAGACATGGCAAGGATTATTAGACATAGTCTCTTGTGTCAAGCTGTCCAAGGCCTACCATTTGTATTTGAGAGAGAGCTTAAAAGCTTTAATATGGCCTGCAGGGACTCCCACAGTCTAATCTCACATCTGCCAGGGACAGGCAACATCAGCTGCTTTGAAGGATAGTGAGGTGAGTAAGATGGCTCCTGCCAGGGATGCCATATACAGTTCACAGGGCAGTGCACTGAACAACTCTATGGAGCTTCATTCCCAATGTGGTCATTACAGATTTGAATATGATTGACAACTTTTTTCAGCCTATGACAGTGATATGTCATATTAGCTGTCTTTAGAAATCTTCTCTGACCACCAAGAGTAAGTCTCTCCTGTTAATTCTCTATTTAATCAACGTATTTATTTTCTTTATAGAACTTACCGCAATTAAAACTATACTGCCAGACTTCCCTGGTGGTCTAGTGATTAAGAATCTGCCTACCACTGCAGAGGACTTGGGCTCAATCCCTGGTCCAGGAAGATCCGACATGCCACAGGGCAACTAAGCCTGTGTGCCACAACTACTGAGCCCAGGCTTTAGAGCCCACGGGCTGAAAGTACTGAAGCCCATGTGCCTAGGGCCAGTGCTCCACAAAAAGTGAAGCCCCTGCAGTGAGAAGCCCCATGCACTGCAGCTAGAGAGTAGCCGCCGCTTGCCGCAGCTAGACAAAGTCCCAGCACAGCAAAAAATAAAAATAAACAAAAAAAAAATATTTCAAAATTACACTGCCTATTATCAGTCTTCCCCCCTAGAATGTGAGCTCCACGTTGATCTTCTTCACTGTCTCCTCACCTCTAAAGAATAAGCAGTCACTCAGCATCGACAAGCTACATATCTTCATTAAGCTCATTTCTAGATAAAGAAAGAGCAGCCAGCATGTAGCTACTAAATGTAGCTCAGAGATGCTGAGGGACTTGTTTAGGGCCACACTGTCGGCAGCGCTCGAGTCTGAACTGAGTCTTGGGTCTAATGGCACCAGGAGAATACTTCTCCAGAGCGGCCACCAAGCCAGTCTCCCAGGTTTCCTCTCCATTCCTGAGTCCTGAACCCAGAACCGGATAAGCTCCTGGCACTTTTCTCATGGACCCATCCCTTTATTATACTTTTTCCTCATTAGAACTTCACTTTCATCGCCAAACCAGCAGCCTTAATCGCGCGTCAGCTCTGCCGCCTCTAATTATTTCGCTGTAATTATTTTTCCTTAACAAAGGAGATAAAACTAATCATAACATCTTTTTGTAAGCCTCCAAGAGTCACGCTTATATTACTGCATTGATTTGAAAACCCCAGCAAGCAAATAGGAAATAATTATACTTTTATCTGGGTTGTAGGCTGACACTTTGCCAGATACCTACTAAAGTTTTTGTACAGAAACAAGAGGTCATGAGCAGGAAAAAAAAAAAAAAATTTTGACTTTGTCATGAACATCCTTCAACTTGTGATGAATCTTTCCCTCTGAATGTTTGCGACCTGGAGGGGACTGGAGTGAGGTGGGAGGAGCTAGAGAACCAGCGATGTCTCCAAGGCGTCCCCAAAGCACACTGTTTTCAGGGTAGACCCCCAATCTCTGATTAGTACAATACTACCATCTGGTCAACTCCTCCCCAGAAGGGACCAAATAAGTGTGCTTCAGTGGGAAAGCGAAAGCAGTGGCTACCCTGCTATTGGCTAAGTGCTCTTCTAGGAGATGGATGGGCCTCATCTCATTTAATAACTATAATAGCCTAATAGGTAACTGTCAGAGTGTTAACACTGACTAATAATAGTTAACTATTATTAACAGAGTGCCCCCTGTTGTTGGCCAGTCACTCAGTTGGCTCCAACTCTTTGCAACTGCATGGACCGCAGCATGCCAGGCTTCCCTGTCCTTTACTATCTCCCAGAGTTTGCTCAAACTCTTGTCCACTGAGTCGGTGATGCCATCCAACCATCTCATCCTCTGTCACCGCCTTCTCCTCAGGCTCTTAATCTTTCCCAGCATCAGGGTCTTTTCCAATGAGCTGGCTCTTCACATCAGGTGGCCAAAGTGTTGGAGCTTCAGCTTCATCAGTCCTTCCAATGAATATTCAGGGTGCCCATTACATAGATGAGAAAACTGAGGCTAAATAACTTAGCCGAAGGCACGAATTTAGCAACTGAGATAGGTCTGTCTCCTCCTAAAATGCTGTTCTTTCCAGTAATCTCTATTCCAGGTAGCCCTTGGGTGGAGAGGGGAGAATGGGGGCGTAAGAGGACTCAGAGTTTAGAGGCTGTCCTTGCACTGCAGCCTCCCTCCATGAGGATGCCTCGGTGCCTCCCTCAGAAGATCTAAGTGGGATTAAGCATGTGGCATAGTGACTGATGCACTGGAAGCGCTCAACGCCCGCCAGCTGCTCTGCTGTCTAACCTTCTCGGCAAAGAAAAGAAACATGTGCTCAGCGCCCTGGACTGGGGAGTGAGAGACTGGGATGGCACCCCAGGCAGGCTCTGCTTATCTCAACACCAAGAGGGCTCAGAAGACACCGCTGTGACACGAGATAAGGGGAACAGGAACTTCCGCGGTGCAGATCTGCCACAAGCACCAGGCGAAAAGCCGCATTGGTGATAACTCTGGAGTCAAACCAGAGGATGGAAGTGCTGCTGGGCGTGGCCGCAGAGAGCAGATGTGAGGGTGTAGAGAACAGGGCAGCTCCACCCAGCCCAAATGGTGAGACCCTTTCTGCCAGCCACCTCCAGGCTAACCAAACCAACCACGTGGCAGGGCCTCTTAGTGCTTACTCCCCTAGAAGCAGATGCTGGGTCAACGATCCAAGCACAAGTCATTTAGTTGGGAGGCGACTGGTAGGAGAGGGAGGTGTGAAAGGAACGTGGCTCATGTTATCAGGCAGAGTATCACTGTGGGAAACTCGATCCACCCCCTGCCCTCCGCCCCAGGGAGTACTGGGAGCCAAGGTCAGGTCAAGGTCCCATCCAGAGGGTGGGGGAGCTGGAGTATTCCTACACCAACTTCCATCTGTTGTGGAACAGGAAGCCCTTCCAGGAAAAGCTAATTTGCCAGCACTTCCAGCATGCACTGCACACAGAGGAACTCAAATGGCTCCAAAAAAAAAAAAAAAAGAAAGAAAGAAATTCTCAGGCAGAGATGCTGCCAGATGAAACTTAGGCTGCTATGCACCCCAGCAGTCAGGACAGAAGCGAGACACTGATGGAAGGACAAACTTGAAGAGGCTGGCAACTTCCCTCCTCCTCTGACCAGGAAGCTATCCTGGACAGCTACTATCTGTCCTCTGCAAGTCACATGAAACCCAAAGATGTCATCTTCCTCCCATCCACTGAGCAGCCTCCAGACTTCCTGAACCTTTTGAACCTACCCTACCAGGTCCCTCCCCTCCTGGTGCTCAGAAAAGACTCTCAGAGTTGCCATCGTCAGGACTTTCCTCTTTTTAAAGGCAGGGGGATGGACAAACTGATTCTCAAGTTCCAAGTGTTCTGAGCTAAAGATGGACTGTCTCCCAGTTAAGAAGACCTTGGCACCTCCTCGACTGTGCTTTGAGTTCTGGGAGCCAGGCAGTGGAAACTACGCCCCTCTCTACTCGATGTTCACTGAAACCTCCCTGGAGAGTAGCCTGAGCAGCAGGGATGTCCAGGGTGTATAGAGGTCTCCACCAGCTCTACTTGGGCTTCCCTGGTAGCTCAGGCGGTAAAGAATCTGTCTGCAATACAGGAGACCACAGTTCGATTCCTGGGTCAGGAAGATCCCCTGGAGAAGAGACAGGCTACCCACTTTAGTAATCTTGGGCTTCCCTGGGGGCTCAGAGGGTAAAGAAGCCCCCTGCAATGTGGGAGACCTGGGTTCCATTTGATCCCTGGGTTGGGAAGATTCCCTGGAGTAGAGAACAGCTACTCACTTCAGTATTCCTGCCTCGAGAATTCCATGGACAGAGGACCCATCCAGGGACAGAGGACCCTGGCAGGCTACAGCCCATGGGGTCGCACAGACATGACTGAGTGACTTTCACTTAGCTCACCAACTCTACTTCCCTTTAATTCTGCACATTTTTTGGTGACCATTCTAGACCGCTGGACAAGAAGGGCTTCAAGATCCCCTTGAGGTCAGGTTGCCTTGCAGAGTGTTAACAGGGAATACAAACAGGGGTCACAGATAGTTTCGAGGCTCTGACACTCTACCAAGACTGGATTTGCTCCCTACCTTTACATCCTTGGGGAGTGAGCTACCTACAGCAGCAACCCTTGAGCAACCCATCTGCCAAGAGTGGTGGGGAGTGGTTTGCAGAGTTCGGCTCCCTGTTAATTTCATTCATGCAATAGTGGGGTCACATTGGCAATACCCCCTCCCACAGACAGAGCCACTCTCCTTTCATCTGCGTGATTTGGGGCATCGCCATAAGATTTTTTTTTTTTTTTAAAGAAAGAGACCCAACACTTCCCATTCACATATGCATCAAACAGAAATGAAGCTTTGTAACACTAACACCATCAAGTGAACAGGAGCAGAAGGCAGCGGTGGCTCACACAGTAAAGAATCTGCCTTCAGTGAAGGAGAATTAGGTTCAATCCCTGGGTCGGGAAGATCCCCTGGAGAAGGAAATGGCAAACAACTCCAGGGTTCTTGCCTGGGAAATCCCATGGACAGAGGAACCTGGAGGGCTACAGTCCTGGGGTCACAAAGGGTCAGACATGACTGAACGACTAACGCTAATATTCCTCTGTACTTTTAGGTCTTGGAAGGGAACATAACAATTAAGAATAAGACTGCCTGTGCTATAGAGTAAGTCCTTGTTGGTTATCCATTTTATTTTTAAATCAAAGCATTATTTTAGTTACATATTATATTTTGGGCATACTGAGCAGCATGTGAGATCTTAGTTCCCTGACCAGGGATTAGACCAGCATTCCGCCTGCATTGGCAGCATGGAGTCTCAACCACTGGACCACCAGGGAAGTTCCTAGTTATCTCTTTTAAATATAGTAGCATGTTCATGCTAATCCAAAACTCCTAATCTATTCCTGCCCTCACTTTTCCCCTGGTAACCGTCAGTTCATTCCCTGAACTAAATGGGAAAAGATTTTGAAAGAGAATGGATGTTTGTATGGGGGTAACAGAATCACCTGTGACTAACGTACCATTGTTGATCAACAATGCTCCAACATAAAAGTCTTTTTAATTAAAAAGCATTTTCAAATGGCTACCTGAGTTCCCATCTGAACTCTACCCCTTACTGAGCATGTCCTCCTAATATGGTTTCCCCAAGTGCTCCTGGGTGTACTGAGTCCCACCTCATGGGGTTACTGTGAGGACGGAATGTGTTCTCACATGCTGGGCACATGTCTGTGTTCAGTGGATGTAAACGCACGCCATGGGGACCAAAGCGAGTCCCTTCTCGCCTAGCCCATGGAAGATGTGATGTGGATTGCGATGTCACACCAATTACTCTACAATCACTAAGTGCTCCATGCCCTGAAGGGACACAGCATGGCTCCACAAGAACTGTTGCAGATGGAAAAACGTTTATCTGGTTTAATCTCTCCTCTTGATGGTTAGGAAGACAAAGGAGTTTAACGTGGAGCATCCTGACGCTGGGTCACACATAGAGAGCCAGGCAGGTCGGGGACTCTGGCGTCTCAATTCCAAGCCCCGTCCTCTTTCAGTTGCGTGATGCTTTCTCACATGTGCCGCTGGGTCTGTTTGCGTAACCCTGATGCTGCAGGCTGATTATCTGCGAAGCTTCCAGGTTTTGAGGGGCTGCAGAAAGCACCCACCAAATGCATGCACCGCCACCCTGCTCTCCTCCCTAAAGCCTCTGGGAAAGCATGGAGCTTCTGTCTGGATAGCATCCAGATGGCAGAGTGCTCACCCCTCCTGAGCGACTCAGTGCTCAAAATCAGGGAATCATCCTCTGGAGAGCATGCAGTTCAAAGCTGCGTATTTCCTGCACACCCAGCATCTTCCCATCCAGAGATCTGACCCAGGTCAGGCCTGTACTGGGTGCCGTCATGAGCCAACCAGACTGCCTTCAGGGTCCCAGCTTCCAGGAGTGCAGGTGGCAGGTGCCCTCAGCTCTCAGCCCTCCCTGGGAATGCCTCAGCTGAAGGGACTGCCTCGATGAAGCTGCCCTCTTCCTGGGGCGGGCGGCTCAGGTACAAAGATCCGGCCTTCTCACCGCAGTGTAGGCGGTTCTGAATTGTCATTCAAGCATTGAGACTGTGCCCTGCATGGGCTCTGGGCCTCTGTTGAGATGGCACCCCAGCTCACTCACCCACCCTCCGGCCAACCCCTGTCCTGCTCTCTTCCCTCCCCCCAGGGGTGGGCCCTGGAGGCCTCCCCATAAGCTTCTTGGATGCACCCCCTGGCTTCCGCAGAAACCCAAGCCACCCTACACACTCACCTCAGACATGAACCAGACCAGCACCAAGCCAGAACCCAGGTGTCCAGATCTGCAGCCCAGGGCTATTCCCGTAGGAAAGAATTGGCTAATCCTCGCATCAGTGTCCTAGGACCGCCATAAGGACAGGTGGCTTAAACAGCAGAAGAGTGCTGTCTCACTGCTCTGGAAGCCGGAAGCCAGAGATTCAGGTTGGCTGGGCTGATTCCTCCTGTGTTCTGGGAGGAATCATCTGTTCCACGTCTCTCACCTAGCTCCTGGTGGTTTGCTGGCAATTTTTGATGTTCCTTCTAGAAGTATCAGCTGCATTTATGCCTTCACTTTTTTTTTTTTTTTTTAATATTTTCTTGGCCACACCACACAGCCTGCAGGATCTTAGTTCCTCGACCAGAGATTCAACCCGCATCCCCTGCACTGGAAGTAAGAGTCTGAACCACTGGACCACTAGAGAAGTCCCGCTGTGCTTGGGAGGCCACTAAGTGTTGACATAAAGATGAAACCTATTTACCTCCAAACTGGGGGTGGGGAAGAGGTTAACTCCAAACAGGACAATTTGGAAGAGGCATCTTTACATGGTGTTATTCCCATGTGTGTGTCTAAGTCCAAACTTACCCCTTTAATAAGAACATCAGTTCCACTGGATTTGGGGCCCACCCTAGTGGCTCAGACAGTAAAGAGTCTGCCCGAACTGCAGGAAACCCACGTTCGATCCCTGGGTCAGGAAGATCCCTTGGAGAAGGGAATGGGAACCCACTCCAGTATTCTTGCCTGGAAAATCCCATGTACAGAGGAGTCTGGAGGGCTACTGTCCACGGGGTCGCACAGAGTCAGACATGACTCTAACTGTATGTAACTAACACATACACACTACTCCAGAAGGAGTCCATCTAAACTACTCATCTCTACAATGACCCTGTCCTCAGAAACACTGTGAGTCACTGGAGGTCAGGATGTCAACATACGAATATTGGGGCGGGTGCAATTCAACTTGTAACACTTCTTTCAGGGGAAATATCAGTTATGTTTTCAGTGCTCACTAAGACGTGCTGTCTGTGGCTCAGACGGTAAAGAATCTGCCTGCACGGCAGGAGACCCGGGTTTGATCCCTGGGTCAGGGAGATCCCCCTGGGGAATGGAACGGCTCACCACTCCAGTATTCTTGCCTGGAGAATTCCATGGACAGAGGAGCCTGGTGGGTTAGAGTCCACAGGGTTGCAAAGAGTCGGACACAACTGGGCGACTAAACAGCAACAAGAGGCAGCCCAAGCAGGACGTGAGGGTAGCCTCTACCCCCGCCACACCCACGGGTACCCGGGCCAGCTTCCCCGTGGCCTGGACCACATCCTGACACGCAGCTTCTGGTGGCCACCGGCCACCAAGTGTTGACACAGAGATGAAACCTCTTCATCTTCGATTTGGGTGCAGGGAAGAGATTAATTCCAAACAGGGCAATCTGGAATTCTTCTGGAAGAGTGTATTAATTTGCTATAATGAAGTACAGAAAACTGTGAGCTTTGGAGGCTTGAAGTCTGAGGTCATCAGGGTTGGTTCCTTCTCTGCTTGAGGATGGTTGTCTCCTCCCTGTGTGCTCACGTGGGCCTCCTTCTGTGTCTGGGTCCTAATCTCCTCTTCTTACAAGAAGACAAGTCATAAGGAATTAGGGTCCACCCTAATGACCTCAAGGTAACTTGACAGTGAAAATGTTAGTGACTCAGTTGTGTCTGACTCTTTGCAACTCCATGGATTGTACCCTCTGTCCATGGAGTTTTCCAGCAAGAATACTGGAGTGAATAGCCATGCCCTTCTCCAGGAGATCCTACCTACCCAGGGATGAAATCCAGGTCTCCCATATTTCAGGCAGATTCTTTACCATCTGAGCCATCAAGGAAGCCCATTTTAAGTTCAGTTCAGTTCAGTTGCTCAGTTGTGTCTGCCTCTTTGCAACCCCATGGACTGCAGCACACCAGGCTTCCCTGTCCATCACCAACTCCTGGAGCTTACTCAAACTCATGTCCATTGAGTCGGTGATGCTATCTAACCATCTCATCCTCTGTCACCCCCTTCTCCTCCTGCCTTCAATCTTTCCCATCATCAGAGTCTTTTCCAATGAGTCAGTTCTTCGCATCAGGTGGCCAAAACAGTGGAGTTTCAGCTTCAGCATCAGTCCTTCCAATGAATATTCAAGACTGATATCCTTTAGGATGGACTGGTTGGATCTCCTTGCAGTCCAAGGGACTCTCAAGAGTCTTCTCCAACATCACAGTTCAAAAGCATCTATTCTTCAGTGCTCAGCTTTCTTCATAGTCCAATTCACATCCATACATGACTACTGGAAAAACCATAGCTTTGACTAGATGGACTTTTGTTGGCAAAGTAATGTCTCTGCTTTTTAATATGCTGTCTAGATTGATCAGAGCTTTAATTCCAAGGAGCAAGCGTCTTTTAATTTCATGGCTGCAGTCTCCATTTGCAGTGATTTTGGAGCCCCCCCCCCCCAAAAAAAACAGTCTCTCTCTGTTTCCACTGTTTCCCCATCTATTTGCTATGAGGTGATGGGACTGGATGCCATGATCTTAGTTTTCTGAATGTTGAGCTTTAAACCAACTTTTTCACTCTCCTCTTTCATTTTCATCAAGAGGCTCTTTAGTTCTTCTTCGCTTTCTGCCATAATGGTGGTATCATTGGCATATATGAGGTATTGATAACCTGGCAATCTTGATTCCAACTTGTACTTCATCCAACCCAGCATTTCACATGATGTACTCTGCACAGAAGTTGAATAAGCAGGGTGACAATATACAGCCTTGACGTACTCCTTTCCCGATTTGGAACCAGTCTGTTGCTCCATGTCCACTTCTAACTGTTGCTTCTTAACCTGCATACAGATTTCTCAGGAGGCAGGTCAGATGGCCTGGTATTCCCATCTCTCTAAGAATTTTCCATAGTTTTTTGTGATCCACACAGCTAAAGGCTTTGGCGTAGTCAATAAAGCAGAAGTAGATGTTTTTCTGGAACTCTTGTGCTTTTTCGGTGATCCAATGGATGTTGGCAATTTGATCTTAATCACCTCCTAAATAGACATCTCCAAAAACAAACACTTCCTGAGATGCTGGGGGTTTCAGACTGAGTAGACGTATAAATCTGGGTGGGGTGCAGTTCAGTCCGCAGCAGGAAAGGAGAGCCGCACCCTGATCTGCAAGGATGGGCCTGACCATTTCATGGCCGCCCCTACCCCACCCTGTATTCTGCCTTTCCCAGCTAGTCTCTCTCCTCACGGGCTTTGAGCTAAGGGAGTTTCCCATGTTTATTGCCCCCAGAGCACAGGAAAGAAAACCACACAGGCCCTGAAACAAACAAACAAAAAAAACCCAGTTCCTGAACACCTCTCTCCTCAAGTGATAGGGAAGTCTCTGCTAAGAACACGCATCAAAGTCGAGGGGAATCTTTGTATTCCGCTGGCCTGACTTACAAGGTAAAGTGGCATGCAGATTTCTTATTTAATAAATTCCCACAGAAAATTAGTTTTTCACAGTGGGGAGAATTTCAAGGCTTGCTGAGATGAGCGGGCAGGATCTAATCACTGTCGAGGCTTTGTACATACAGCGGGCATCTCGGATCTCCGAATGATCCAATTACTCTGCGGAGGCCCATCCGCCTCACCTGCATACTAATCGCGAGACGGAAACACACTGGCCTTTTCGGGAAGCTCCAGACGCATGTGGCTCCCTCGCTGACCTTCTGCCAATTACATTCATCTCAATTCTATTAGCTCGTTTTTTGCCCGAAGGTGACATATGCCCGGCTTAGACAGAGATGTGCTTCCACCAGCTTCCCTCGGCAAGGGGAGAGGGTGCCGGCTCCGCGGCGCACACACGTGGCTCACACAGCCGAGGCCCCTGAGTTTGCTTCTTTATGGTCCTCACAGTGAGGACCGCTGAAGCAGGAGAGTGGAGCCATCCTGGGGGACAGACCAGTGTCTAAGTTCTGATAGGTGGCTTTTTGAGAGATAGAGTGATGAAATAGGGTCAGACATCTGTGTCGGGGACTTTCCTAGCGGCTCAGACTGTAAAGAATCCTCCTGCAGTGCAGGAAACCTGGGTTCGATCCCTGGGTCGGGAAGATCCCCTGGAGAAGGGCATGGCTACCCAGTTCAGTATTCTTGTCTGGAGAATCCCATGGACAGAGAAGCTTGGCAGGCTGCAGTCCATCGGGTTGCATAGAGTTGGACACGACTGGAATGACTTAGCATAGACGCACGCACGTCTGTGTTTGAGTTCAAGTTCCTCTCTTAGAGGGTGACGTGGAACAGACAGCTTCACTTTCTCTAACCTCTGAGGTCTCATAGATAAAATGGGGTTGGATACAGGTTCTGATAGCTCAGCTGGTAAAGAATCTGCCTACAATGCAGGAGACCCCGGTTTGATTTCTGGGTTGGGAAGTTCCACTGGAGAAGGGAAACCCACTTCAGTATTCTGGCCTTGAGAATTCCATGGACTACAGTCCACGGGGCCGCAAAGAGTCAGACACAACTGAGTGACTTTCACTGATTCTGAAATAGAAAGTGTTTCTGTATCCCTGGTCCCACCGAACCTCCTTCCTATTCACTTATCATCCACCTCTATCCAAACGAGCTTGGGATGTTTTGCGGACTAGAAGAGCTAAAGGATATAACAAGTGGGTCTAATGAACACCCGCTTATGTAGATGCAGGCATCTAACTGGCCGCGTCTCTGTGTAATGCTGGTTCTGCTTGCTATTGAATCACCAGGAAGAGCAGAGCAATCAGGGGTGATTTCCAGAGGGGAAACAGCGATGTGGGGTCATGAGCAAGGTGCAAGCATGGATCAAAGGCATGGGAAATATTCAGGAACAGAGAAGAGGAGATTGTCACTACTATTTTTAATCTTTATTATATTTATTTGGTTGCACTGGGTCTGTTGTGGCATGCCAGATCCAGTCATTCCCTGACTCAGGGACTGAACCCGGGCCGCCTGCATTGGGAGCACAGAGTCGTAGCCGCTGGACCACCAGGGAAGTCCCTAGAGCGCAGATTATTGTGGCATGTGTTGACTGGTGGGGAACTGTGTCCGGAAAAACTCTGTGGGGTTTATCTATATTTTCCAGTAGAGAACATATTTCTCCCCAAACACACACACACACACACACACACACACACACGCGCGCACCTTGACAAAAGAAGTAAGCCATCTCAGGTGAGTCCAAGAGAAGGCTGGGAGCCCAGAGTCCAACCATGGGGGACTGCAAAGGGGTTCACATGTGTGTTGAGGGTGGGGGAGTTTCAGCTGACTCACCTGAGATGAGAACTGTAATAGCCAAGGGCAAGGTTAACAGTACTTAAGACTCCATGTGAGCAGCACTTGAAGGTGAGTACCATCTCTTGAGGGGTTTCTTTGTGGCTTTTGAGTTGTCTTTCAGTGCTTAAAGAATAACAACTGCATGTCTTTCTCTGGGCTTGGAGTGGAGGAGAAGAAGGAGGGCAGGAGTAGGAGGGAAATTCGATGAAGACTATTTTCCTCCCATAATGAAATGAAGGAACTTTGCTTCAAAGAGAAGCAGCATAGCATTACTCTGTGGGAAAACATCTTAGAGTCATTCAGACTTGGGTTCAAATCCTGGCTCTGCTCTTTGTCAACTGTGGCCCTAGGGATAGGGGAACTGAATATCTGAGCCTCAGTTTATTCATCTATAAAATGGGAATATTAATTCTAGCCTAATGATTCTGTCAGGCTCCTCAGGTGATGCTAGTGGTAAAGAACCCACCTGCCAACGCAGGAGACGAAAGAGACAGGGGTTCAACTGGGTAGGGAAGATTTCCTGGTGCAGGGCATGGCAATCCACTCCAGTATTCTTGCCTGGAGAATCCCATGAACAGAGAAGGCTGGAAGGCTACAGTCCATGGGGTATCAGAGAGTTGGACACGACTGAAGTGACTTAGCATGCACATGTGCAATGGTTGTGTTGCAAGGGGTGGGGACACTATGGACAAATTTCCTAGAACGTCTAACTCATGGTTCAGTTCAGTTCAGTTCAGTTGCTCGGTCGTGTCCAACTCTTTGCTACCCCATGGACTGCAGTGAGCAACAATGGGTATCTGTCAGTATTTAGAGCTTATAGTTCAACAGAGGGATGGTCATTCATTCAACAAACATCCACTGAGCCCAGTACATGTTACAGGCACTATGACATGTGTAACCAGGAATGACAATGAGTTACAAGCACCATCAGAAGTACTGGGGCTATGAGAGTTTAAAGGGAGGGCAAGTCACTTCCAGGTGGAGAAGCAATAAAGACTTCCTAAAGAACATTGAACTGCGGGCAGGAATCCCTTAGAAGAAATGGAGTAGCCATCATGGTCAACAAGAGAGTCTGAAATGCAGTACTTGGATGCAATCTCAAAAACGGCAGAATGATCTCTGTTCATTTCCAAGGCAAACCATTCAATATCACAGTAATCCAAGTCTATGCCCCAACCAGTAACGCTGAAGAAGCTGAAGTTGAATGGTTCTATGAAGACCTACAAGACCTTTTAGAACTAACACCCAAAAAAGATGTCCTTTCCATTATAGGGGACTGGAATGCAAAAGTAGAAAGTCAAGAAATACCTGGAGTAACAGGCAAATTTGGCCTTGGAATACAGAATGAAGCAGGGCAAAGACTAATAGAGTTTTGCCAAGAGAACATACTGGTCATAGCAAACACCCTCTTCCAACAACACAAGAGAAGACTCTGCACATGGACATCACCAGATGGTCAACACCGAAATCAGACTGATTATATTCTTTGTAGCCAAAGACGGAGAAGCTCTATACACTCAACAAAAATAAGACCAGGAGGTGACTGTGGCTCAGATCATGAACTCCTTATTGCCAAATTCAGACTTGAATTGAAGAAAGTAGGGAAAACCATTAGACCATTCAGGTATGACCTAAATTAAATCCCTTATGATTATACAGTGGAAGTGAGAAATAGATTTAAGGGACTAGATCAGATAGGTAGAGTGCCTGATGAACTATGGACGGAGGTTCGTGACATTGTACAGGAGACAGGGATCAAGACCATCCCCATGGAAAAGAAATGCAAAAAAGCAAAATGGCTGTCTGGGGAGGCCTTACAAATAGCTGTGAAAAGAAGAGAAGCAAAAAGCAAAGAAGAAAAGGAAAGATATAAGCATCTGAATGCAGAGTTCCAGAGAACAGCAAGAAGAGATGAGAAAGCCTTCCTCAGCAATCAATGCAAAGAAATACAGGAAAAAAACCAAATGGGAAAGACTAGAGATCTCTTCAAGAAAATTAGAGATATCAATGTTCATCACAGCACTGTTTATAATAGCCAGGACATGGAAGCAACCTAGATGTCCATCAGCAGACGAATGGATAAGAAAGCTGTGGTACATACGCACAATGGAGTATTACTCAGCCATTAAAAAGAATACATTTGAATCAGTTCTAATGAGGTGGATGAAACTGAAGCCTATTATGGAGTGAAGTAAGCCAGAAAGAAAAACACCAATACAGTATACTAATGCATATATATGGAATTTAGAAAGAAGGTAACAATAACCCTGTATGCGAGACAGCAAAAGAGACACAGATGTATAGAACAGTCTTTTGGACTCTGTGGGAGAGGGAGAGGGTGGGATGATTTGGGAGAATGGCATTGAAACATGTATAATATCATATATGAAATGAATCGCCAGTCCAGGTTCGATGCATGATACTGGATGCTTGGGGCTGGTGCACTGGGACGACCCAGAGGGATGGTACGGGGAGGGAGGAGGGAGGGGGGTTCAGGGTGGGGAACACGTGTATACCTGTGGCAGATACATGTTGATGTATGGCAAAACCAATACAATATTGTAAAGTAATTAACTTCCAACTAAAATAAATAATTTTTTTTTAAAGAGAAAAGAAAATTAGAGATACCAAGGGAACATTTCATGCAAAGATGGACTCGATAAAGGACAGAAATGGTATGGACCTAACAGAAGCAGAAGATATTAAGAAGAGGTGGCAAGAATACACAGAAGAACTATACAAAAAAGATCTTCATGACCCAGATAATCATGATGGTCTGATCATTCAGCTAGAGCCAGACGTCCTGGAATGTGAAGTCAAGTGGGCCTTAGAAAGCATCACTACGAACAAAGCTAGTGGAGGTGATGGAATTCCAGTTGAGCTATTTCAAATCCTGAAAGATGATGCTGTCAAAGTGTTGCACTCAATATGCCAGCAAATTTGGAAAACTCAGCAGTGGCCACGGGACTGGAAAAGGTCAGTTTTCATTCCAATCCCAAACAAAGGCAATGCTAAAGAATGCTCAAACTACCGTACAATTGCACTCATCTCACATGCTAGTAAAGTAATGCTCAAAATTCTTCAAGCCAGGCTTCAGCAGTATGTGAAGTGTGAACTTCCAGATGTTCAAGCTGGTGTTAGAAAAGGCAGAGGAACCAGATATCAAATTGCCAACATCCGCTGGATCATCGAAAAAGCAAGAGAGTTCCAGAAAAACATCTACTTCTGCTTTATTGACTATGCCAAAGCCTTTGACTGTGTGGATCACAATAAACTCTGGAAAATTCTGAAGGAGATGGGAATACCAGACCACCTGACCTGCCTCTTGAGAAACCTATATGCAGGTCAGGAAGCAACAGTTAGACCTGGACATGGAACAACAGACTGGTTCCAAATAGGAAAAGGAGTACATCAAGGCTGTATATTGTCACCCTGCTTATTTAACTTCTATGCAGAGTACATCATGAGAAACGCTGGGCTGGATGAAGCACAAGCTGGAATCAAGATTGCCGGGAGAAAGATCAATAACCTCTTGATATGCAGATGATACCGCCCTTATGGCAGAAAGTGAAGAGGAACTAAAAAGCCTCTTGATGAAAGTGAAAGAGGAGAGTGAAAAAGTTGGCTTAAAGCTCCACATTCAGAAAACGAAGATCATGGCATCTGGTCCCATTACTCCATGGGAAATAGATGGGGAAACAATGGAAACAGTGTCAGACTTTATTTTCGGGGGCTCCAAAATCACTGCAGATGGTGACTGCAGCCATGAAATTAAGACGCTTACTCCTTGGAAGAAAAATTATGACCAACGTAGATAGCATATTCAAAAGCAGAGACATTACTTTGCCAACAAATGTCCATCTAGTCAGGCTATGGTTTTTCCTGTGGTCATGTATGGCTGTGAGAGTTGGACTGTGAAGAAAGCTGAGCGCTAAAGAATTGATGCTTTTGAACTGTGGTGTTGGAGAAGACTCTTGAGAGTCCCTTGGACTGCAAGGAGATCCAACCAGTCCATTCTGAAGGAGATCAGCCCTGGGATTTCTTTGGAAGGAATGATGCTAAAGCTGAAGCTCCAGTACTATGGCCACCTCATGTGAAGAGTTGACTCATTGGAAAAGACTCTGATGCTGGGAGGGATTAGGGGCAGGAGGGAAAGGGGAGGATAGCGGATGAGATGGCTGGATGATATCACCAACTCGATGGACGTGAGTTTGAGTGATTCTGGAAGCTGGTGATGGACAGAGAGGCCTGGTGTGCTGCGATTCATGGGGTCTCAAAGATTCGGACACGACTGAGCAACTGAACTGAACTGAAAGAACCTTGAAGAATCAGGGCTGTCTGGGCATGGGGGTACTGAGAAGAGCATTTCTAGAAGAGGTGAGACCATGAGCAAAAGCAGTAAGGTGGAAAAGCAGAGGTTATGGAGAAAGAAGAGCAGGAAGCATCCTTTGGGTGGGGTTTACAATGTGTAAAACCCCACAAAAACCTTCTGTAATGACGGGTATTTCCTGAATCATTTTTGATAAGGTACCCATGAGCTCCATGTGGCCACTGAGCTCTTGAAATGGAGCTGTTACAGATGAGAAAGCGAATATCTAACTTTATTTAAATTTAAATGTAATGGTCACATGTGGTTAATGGCGCCTGTACTTGCTAGCACAGGTGCCAAGGGCAATTAGGAGCCAAACCATCTGAACGAAAGAACTGAGATCAGACTGGGGAGAGTCTTGAGTGCCAAGCTGGGAACCACGTTTCATCCTTTGAGTCTAAGCCATCACAGTCTGGGTCTGGAACGCCATTCCAGTTGCAGAGTGCAAGGTGAATTCTAAAGGGGTCCTAGAGGTGAGAGGATCAGACTGGCAGAGCCTAAAATTGTCCAGAAAAGCAGTGATTAGGATCCCGCCTTAAACCGGGAGGGTAAGCATGGAGAGGTGAGCATGGGTGTGAGAATCAGACACGTGGGTGACGTACAGCTGTCAGGAGACTGGGCTGGGATGGTCAAGGGAGACGGATGTGGCTGAGGGGAGCGGAGATATGAAATTTAATCACTGCGTCTCAGTGTCTTGTGACACCAGGCAGAGGAGAGTGAAGACAGGATTATGAGCTGGATAAAGCAGAGGAAGCGGGTGTCTCTGGGGCTGACGTGGTGAATTCTGATGGAGTAACATCTCCTCTGCCCCTCACATGCCTCCCAAATATAGCCACTGCACCCTCCACTCCCCCAGGGGGGAAAGATTTGTCTCTTGTTAATTTCCCCAGGTAATCTGAGCTGTGTAGACTTTGCCCTGGGGGGTTGGAGCCCCACAGGCCTGAAGGGGGCTCCTGTGCCTTCCTGGATGGCGTGGACATGCTGGTGACTCCTTTCAGGGAGAGGAGCTTGATTTGGTATTCCTGGCACTGCCCATGTCTCTCACGCCCTTCTCTGAGCTAGCCGCCAGGTCCCCAAGAACCCCGCATGACTTGCTGGAGAGCGGTGATTTGTTTTTGTCCTATTAACTTCTTGAAAGGACAGGAACAGATTACTAGGCTGGAGGGATGGCCTGGGAAGAATACGGATGAGGAACTGGCTGCATGAGGCCAGAGTGGGGGGTGCTGAGATGAGCAGGGCAAGAGGGCTAAGGAGGAAATAGAATCCCCATCACCGAGCTCACATCTCCTGAAATCAATCTCTCCGCAGAACTGCTGTGGTCTGGGGAGTCTTCTCTCTGGGTATGTCTCTCTCTCCTTTTTTTTTTTTTTTTTAATTTTAAACCATGTTTTCATATACTATATTCCCTCTGCCTAGAGAGCATACCTACCTTCTCCTCCACTCTCCTCATCCATCCATGAATTAGTAACACATTCAGCATCTCAGTTCAGTTGCTCAGTTGTGTCCAACTCTTTGCGACCCCATGGACTGCAGCACACCAGACTTCCCTGTCCATCACCAACTCCTGGAGTTTACTCAAACTCAAGTCCATTGAGTTGGTAATGCCATCCAACCATCTCATCCTTTGTCATCCCCTTCTCCTCCTGCCTTCAATCTTTCCCAGAATCAGGGTCTTTTCAAATGAGTCAGTTCTTTGGATCAGGTGGCCAAAGTATTGGAGTTTCAGCTTCAGCACCAGTCTCTCCAATGAATATTCAAGACTGATTTCCTTTAGGATAGACTGAATGATCTCCTTGTAGTCCAAGGGACTCTTAAGAGTCTTTTGTGCCTATCCTTGTGTTAGCAAGTGAGTGCAACACAGGGACAAAATGAGGTAGGATTCCACCCACACCCTGAAATCCAGAGAGCAGGAGAAAAGCCTAGATACTAATCAATGAACCACTTAATCAAGGTGCAGTTGTGAACTTAGATAACTTTGTTGCAGGAACTCTTGCCAAGCTTTAGGCTTGCCCATTCAGACACGTCTGTGCAACATGCCCTCCATGCCTTGACTTTTTCATCTGCAAAATGGTGTTGAGAATAGAACCCATATACGCAGTGGAGAGAATTAGATATGCCTTTACATGCAGGTGTCCAAAAGAGAACCTCTCAATATTATCTATTTTATCATCACTCCTCTGTGAATGTCAAATGGGACAATGAACTCTGGCCCCAGCACTGTTCTCTACTCTGAATGCATCGAGGTTGATTAGTTTTGGGCATGAGTAAGAGGCCCATCAGATCTTTCAGAAACACACTGTGGGCCAGCCTGTCCCTATCTCTCAGGTAGCATAGTCAGAACCTCACTCTATGATTGATACACAGAGGCTCTTTCCTAAATCCCTGGCCTTCTAGGGAACTGTGAAAAACATTTGGAACTCAAAGCACAAACCCGTAATGTTTCAGAGTGAAACCTGTCTGCTCAAAGAGAGAGGAGTTAAGGGAACAGCAATAAAAGGCATGATTTACAGGCTGTCTAGTGATATGTGTTCACATATGGCTATCACAATAATGCGGGGTTGGGGCGGGGGGCAGGGTGAGGGAGCCAATGGACAGCTGCTGAATCCCCTGAGATTTGCAGTCCAGATGAAAATGTTTGTTCACCTATGGTAACCAAGAGAGGGCCACCCTGAGGCTTGTCGCTCTCCTAGGTGCTGAAGCATGTCCTCGTAACACAAAGTTTTCTCTTCTAAATTAAGTGGAGCAAACCTCCAGGGTGGCTACTGTATCTTTCCCCATGTGTTCTGGCAGATTCAAAGCTGATTTTTGAGAATAACATTGATCCTGCTTACATGTTTCCCAGGAGATGGTACTGATAGAAATATGAAATATTAAAGTGTATGTACCTACAAGCCTTTAAGGAGGCCAGGTTAGCATGCAAAGGGAAGAAAGCAGAGTGGAGCAGTAACTCTTCTGTGTTAAAAGGGGGCTGGGTAGCTTTAAGTGGTGGGGAGGAAACAAGAGACTTAAAGGAAAGGAGAGAGGGGGGTTGCGAAAGAGGATTGTGGTGAGAAAGGAGAGGGATTCGGGCAGCTGACGAGAAGAGGAGGAAAGTGGGAACTGACAGGTGAGCTTTAGGAAGTGGAGAGGATGCTGCTGGTGTCTCCTTCCACTGCCAGAGCATCAGCCCCCGGAGGCCGGAGTGTTGGCTGACATCACTCACACGTCCCCCTTCTCCAAATAAAAATGCCCTCACCTGGGAGGCTACACCTGTCCTCCTAAGACAGAAGATGGGACCAACTCTCCAGGTGTAATTCACATTCCAGGGCCTCCTGTGGGGCAGGCTGAGCCTAGGTTCCCCCTGAATCTACATCCTAGCTGACTCTCTTACCTTTCTCGTCCTTGTTTTCATTCCCCTTCAGCAGAAAGCACTGTCTCAATATATCCCCTAACAAGACTCCCTCGCAGACTCCTGCTTCCAGGGCGCCTAAGATAAGATGTCTCAGTGTCACGCCACCTTCTCCGTCATGCCCCCTTCCCCAGGAAATCTCAGTAATACAGATTTCGTGCTTGCATGCTTTTGGATTTAGAATTGTGCATCCTGGGCTGTGATGATATTCTGAGATTGGCTGTAAGGTTCAGCAAAACAGTGAAATCACTTTCTGTTTACAATGGAAATAATATCTACCATGTATCGAATGCCTCTGTTTTAAGCACTGCTTCAGGCACTCGACACCCGTTGCGTCATTCCATCCTCCCGACAGTCCTAGAAGATGCCGACTTTTCCCTACATTTTCAAAAGAGGGAACAGAGAGCACAAGAGGTAAGCCAGCTGGCCCTGGGTCACATCACGTGTCAGTGGCAGAAATGGGTTCAGACCAGGTTTTATTATTTTTTTTATTCCAACAGCTTTTTCTACATAATAGGCCAAACAGGGTCCTTCTCCAGCTCATTAAGAATCAATATCAAACCGCCAAGTGCTCATTTCAGAACAGAAATGCAGATTCCCTCAGCCCCAGTATTTCAAGCACATACATCTTCTTCTTCAGTCAAGGACACAGAGGTTGGCAGTCACAAGGGAGCACAGCCACAAGTTGACCGAAATCCAGCTCCTACTTCCAGAAGCTCATCTGAGAAATCTAATATCCGAGTCAGATAATCTAATGGGCCTGTGAGTCATCCATTTCTGAGGCTTCTCGAAGCTCTAGTCTTGTATTAAGTTAGAAGGACAGGCACCTGGCCCATATCATGTTATCTCCCTCCATGACACTGCCTCAACCAAGTTAAGACTTAACACCGTGACCTCAGCATTTATAATAGGGGAGGGCAGGGAATGTCAACGTGGACAATCCTTTTGTTGAACACACTGTTTTCTGTTGTGAAACACCCCTTAAGTGAGACGCAAGTGACTGACTCCCTCCCAGAGTTCAGTGTTTGTGCCAAGTTTTCTTCTGCAAAGGGACACCGTGTCTCTTCTCACCATGAAATATAGGTTCTAAACCCAATATGTTTCTCACTTTGCCTTTGCTTCCAGGAAACTCAGAGACAAAGCTCTATTTTAGATGGAAACTCCTGCCGTGTTTCTGAATTGTTTTCACATGTTTTATTTCTTAGGCTCAACTGCATCAGTCTACCTAGAAATTTTAAATAAATGTAACAAAAGACTAAAAGTAAACCTGTGTGTTTTTAGAGGGAACACCTGGACAACTGGGCCACTGAGGTTGTATTCTGATCTGGTGGCATTTTTCTTTAAATATCCCCAGTGGATATCCCTCCACTCCACCAGCATGGCCATGAACACAGTCCAGGCCACCATGGACTCCCATCTGGATGGCTACAAATGCTTCCTACTGGTGGGCCAGTTGAGTCTTGACTTACTCCTTGCCTCTCCTTTGATTCTCCACTTTGCAACCAGCTAGTCACTGGACAGGGCTTCCCAGGTGGCTCAGTGGTAAAGAATCCACCTGCCAATGCAGGAAACGTGGGTTTGCTCCTTGGTCCAGGAAGATCCCTGGGAAAGGAAACGGTGACCCACTGCAGTATTTTTGCCTGGGAAATTCCATGGACAGAGAAGCCTGGTGGGCTATAGTCCACTGGGGTCTTAAAGGCGTAGGACACGACTTAGCAAGTAAACAATAACAACAAAGTCACTGAACACACCATCATCGTCACTTTCATCACCACCATCAGGGTCTTCAACACCATCATCAGAGCTCTCACTCTGTGTCACACTTCACAAACGTTAGCTCATTCAGCCATTTCAATGACTATTACCGCCCTTCATAAAGATAAGGAAACTGAGGCATAAAGAGGTACAGCCATGGGAAGAAGAGATCATTCCAGAACTAAGTGATAGAAAATGGAATTCCAACTCAGATGGGCCCCATCACAGAAGCAGAACTTTTCATCACTCCTAATCACCCTTATCAAAGAATTGATGCTTTGGAACTGTGGTGTTAGAGAAGAATCTTGAGAGTCCCTTGGACTGCAAGGAGATCCAACCAGTCCATCCTGCTGCTGCTGCTACTGCTGCTAAGTCGCTTCAGTTGTGTCCAACTCTGTGCGACCCCGATAGATGGCAGCCCACCAGCCTCCCCCATCCCTGGGATTCTCCAGGCAAGAACACGAGTGGGTCAGTCTATCCTAAAGGAGATCAATTCTGACTATTCATTGGAAGGACCAATGCTGAGGCTGAAGTTCCAATACTTTGGTCACCTGATGCAAAGAACTGACTCATTAGAAAAGACACCGATGCTGGGAAAGATTGAAGGCAGGAGGAGAAGGGGGCGACAGAGGAGGAGATGGTTGGATGGCATCACCGACTCAATGGACATGAGTTTGAGCAAGCTCCTGGAGATGATGAAGGACAGGGAAGTCTGGCATGTTGCAGTCCATGGGGTCAAAAAGCGCTGGACATGACTGAACAACAGAATAATAACATGCTTAATCACCAAGGTTCCATTGGCTCATGGCCTCACCTCTTATAGGTGAGAACTGATAGAGGTTCGCTCAGAACTCACTTTCTCATGGAAGTCTTACTGACCCGCCACTAATTCTGCACTCCCAATCTCCTTTTCTCTGTTCCTCTCTTTCCTTTTAACTTTCCATATATTAGCTTTCAACACCCCATGGGTACGTGTGTGCTAAATAGCTTCATTTGTGTCTGACTCTTTGTGACGCTGTGGACTGTAGCCCGCCAGGCTCCTCTGTCCATGGGATTCTCCAGGCAAGATACTGGAGTGGGTTGCCGTGCCCTCCTCCAAGAGATCTTCTTGACCCAAGAACTGAACCCAGGTCTCCCACATTGCAGGCGATTCTTTACCACTGAGCCACCAGGGAAGCCCAAACTATTGGAGGGATGGTGGTTTAGTTACTAAGTTGTGTGTGACTCTTTGCAACCCCATGCACTTGTAGCCACCAAGGCTCGTTTCCCCATGGGATGTCCCAGGCAAGAATACTGGAGAGGGTTGCTGTACCCTCCTCCAGGGGATCTTCCCAACCCAGGGATCAAACCCACATCTCCTGCATTGGCAGGCCAGTTCTTCACCACTTTGACAGCCCCCTGGGAAGCCCTCAAAGCCCTATTCAACCCCTTATTCTTCTCATTCATTGTCTGTTTTCCCTGCTAGAAGATAAGCTTCACAGGGACAGAGAACTATCGGTATTCATTGATGGATCGGACAGGAACACAAGAAATACTTGTTGGATGACTGAATAAATGAACAGTGCCATCTGCCCTCTGCATCAGCAGGACTCCCGGGAGGAGGTAAGCGAATGCCTGTTGTTAGATGAACGTTTGTTGTCTCGTTGGGGAAGTAGGCTCTGGCCCTGGGCTCCTGTGCTTTGTTGCTGCTGTTATTGCTATCGTTTTCAGAATCCCTCAGATCAGGATGGAGGGCCTCTGGGCCTCCATCCAAGGTCAGGAACCGCATCTGGCTGCCGGAATGTCCTGAGCCCTGAGCTCCGTTCTGGTGCTGCCTCAGGAGCTGTGTCCGTGGCCCTTGGAAGCCTCACCCCGCCACCTTCCCCGGCCCCCAGCATTAGTCCAGACTGTCCCTTTCTTAAGCTCATGAGCAGGACTGGTTGAGATTCCTTGGGTGTGTGATGGTGCCTCCTCTGCCTGGCTGTGGGGTGGTCAATACCCCCCGTTTGCCACCTCGCATATCCAATTAGGTGGGCTCTTGGTGGTGGGGAAAAGCGGGCTGTTTCCTTGACAGCAAATACCCAAACTGACTGAAACAATTAGTTTGTCTATTTTAAAACTGAATTCCAACGCTTCCATGGCAACCAAAGTTATTAAAAGATGTAAATTAAAGTGTTGCTCAGGAAAGATGGCTTGGCATGGAAACCTCTAGTTTTGGGGAAAGAACACGAAGAACTGCGAACCAAGGGCATCCCCCTTCCTGCGGGCAGGTCACCATCAGCTGGAAGGAATCAGGGCCAATGGCTCCACCTCGTGCCACTGACCTCTGTTACCACCTCTTTCAGAGATACCATGGTCTCTTATACGCCCAGCTTTGCACTGTCTGAAGCCCCTGTGCCAAGATGGAAACTTGAGAGAGCAGGTGGGATGGCTGACACTGGCATAGCACCTACTGTATACCTGGGCTTCCCAGGTGGCGCTAGTGGTAAAGAACCTGCCTGCCAACGCAGAAGACACAAGAGACTCAGGTTCGATCCCTGGTTCGGGAAGATCCCCTGGAGGAGGGCATGACAAGCCACTCCAGTATTCTTGCCTGGAGAATCCCATGGACGGAGCCTGGTGGGCTGCAGTCCACGGGGTCGCACAGAGTTGGAGAGTACTGAGAACCACCTGCTACTGTATTCCTAACAACACTGAGCGTTGGGATGTGCAGCGTGCTAGCTCAGCCCCTGGCATCACGCTGAGGGGTTTGCAGACATTTCCGCCTTGAAAGCTCCTAACAGATGAGATGGAATCTCAGTTCGTTCCCATTTCACAGATGGGGAAACAGGCCCGGAGAGATGAAAGGATGAAAGGAGTCACACAGCCGGTAAGTGATAAGCCTGGGATTAGAGCCACAGCTGTCTGATCATAGTATATTTTCTGAATCTGTGCCAGACAAAATGCTGGGGAGATGGATTATTCCACTTAATCCTCTTAATAAACCTAAATGGCAGTATGGTACGGGATTAACAGCTCAGGCTTCTGAGTCAGACGGATGTGGGTGAACGTCAGAACCTCCACGACTTAGTGCTGGGACCTCAGGGTGAGTGCTAACTCTCACCGCCTGAGTTTACTGGGCTGGGAGACGAGCGCTGTGTGGGGTGAGGATGCAGGAGCTGACCCAGGAGACAGAGCTCACCCAGGGTCTGATAAAGATAAGCACTGCGAGACCAACACGCCTTGTATTCTTACTATTCCCCTTGTGGGCGAGGAAGGGAGGCCTAGAGAGGTAAAGGACCTTGCTCATGGACACAGGGCTGGGTGGTGGTTGTTGTTGAGTCGCTAGGTCCTGTCTGAGTCTTTGTGGCCCCATGGGCTGCAGCACGCCAGGCTCCCCCGACTGTCTCCTGGAGCTTGCTCAAGCTCGTGTCCATCGAGTCGGTGATGCCACCCAACCATCTCATCCTCCTCCGTCCCCTTTTCCTCCTGCCCCCAATCCGTCCCAGCATCAAGGTCTTTCCCAATGAATCAGCTCTTTCAGTCAATCTCGTCCCCAATACTGTGCTCCCTCCCTCCACCCCCATGAGCGAATGACAGTGTTCCTTCAGGATCTACAGCTGGCTAAGCCAGGGCGCCCAGAATCTTCCATCCACAGGCCCCTTGTCTCTCGTCCTGGGCTGCCCTGCCACTGCTGAGGGAGTGGGCAGGGAAAGCAGCAGCGGCAGCACCCAGCATCCTGAGAACCACCCTGGGGGCCGGGGTCAGGCTCTCTGTCCTCCGTCTGGGTCCTGGCTCTGCATTCCCGCCTGAGCGGAAACGCGTTCAGGTTTTAGAATGCTCGTTAGTGCTTTCACACAGGCTGCTGCTTCTCTGTCCAGCTGACACTTGCCGATCTGCTGGGATTCAGTTTAAACATGAACCCCTCTGAGAGGCTTCTCTAACCCCTGTCGGGGGTTAGGGGACAGGGCCCCATTAGCTTATGCTCCCCAGCATCTCTGCTGCTCTCGGCTCGTTGTCCTTGTGTGTGTGTGCGCGCGCCCAATCTGTTGTTTAGAACACCGGAAATCCTAACCATCATTTCATTCGAGCTCATGTCACTGGCCACTCGTCCATGGACAGAGGAGCCTGGCGGGCTACAACAGTCCATGGGGACTCAGAAACGACTGAGCGGCAAACACTCCCAGTCTTACAGATGAGGAAAGAGAGATGCACAAAGAATCACCTCCTTGAGGGAACACAGCTGGTAAGCAGGAGAGCAGGGGGGTGAACCCAGGCCTGGGGTCTGGGACTCTGGGAGCTGAGCCCGACCCTGGCCGCGCCCGGTGGGGGTGCTGGGCAGGACTGTGATGCTGTGAACACACATGCACAAGTGTGTTTCCACCTGCATCTGCATTCCTGGTTCTAAACTGCTAAACCTCTTGGAATTTCCTAAGTGTCAAGAGCAAGCAAGGTGCCTTTTGTTATATTAATTAGTGGCTTTTGGAAAGCCCCCAGGTCACCCAAGAAGGGGGGCTGATTTCCAGGGGAGCCAACCAGGTGATTAGTGATTAGAGGCTTGGAACTTTCAGTCCTAACCCAGGCCTCCTGGGGGGACAGAGGGGCCACCTGAGATTCAGGTCAATTGTCAATCAATACCCAAAGACCAAGCCAACCACACTGACTTAAGGAAGGCTCCGGAAAGCCTCAGAGGACTGGGTTTGGAGAGCTTGCAGGCTGGTGAGCACACGGGGACCTGGGGGGAACGGCGAGAGGGCTCAGAGTCACTGCGTCTCCTTCCCAGGTGACTTGCCCTGTGCGGCTCTTCCATCAGGCTGTTGAGTTATATCCTTTATAACATACTAGAAACCCAACAGATGAACCTATCTGCAGGGCAGGAATAGAGACGCACACAGAGAACAGACATGTGGGCACGAAAGGGAAGGGGAGGACAGACTGGGAAGTTAGGACTGACGAATACACACTGCACTGCGCTTAGCCGCTCAGTGGTGTCCGACTCTTGGCGACCCTGTGAACTGTGGCCCACCAGGCTCCTCTGTCCATGGGATTCTCCAGGCAAGAATAGTGGAGCGGGTAGCCATGCCCTCCTCCAGGGGATCTTCCTGACCCAGGGATCGAACCCAGATCTCTGGCTTTGCAGGTGGATTCTTTACCTTCTGAGCCATCAGGGAAGCCTGTGTATATAGACTGCCAGGTGTGAAACAGATAGCTAGTGGGAAGCTGCTGCATAACACAGGGAGCTCAGCTCGGTGCTCTGTGATGACACAGAGGGGTGGGATGGCGTGGGTGGGAGGGAGGCCCAAGAGGGACAGGATATATGTATACACATAGCTGACTCAGTCTACTGTAGAGCAGAAATTAACACAGCATTGTAAAGCCATTATACTCCAGTAAAAAGTAAACTGGTAACCCAGTAAGTAAAATAGTTCTGCACCCCGTGAGCCACTTTAAAGAATTAACTGTACCCAAGAGATGGGGTGTGGTCACTGGAACCCCTGACCTATAGCCGGTCAGGCAAAATCATGGGATCTTCTTGGACTGGCATCTGAATTGGGGCACTGGGGGGATGCGTGGGGCTGTCTTGTATGACTGAACCCTTCGCCTGTAGGACTGGATGCTGTCTGCAGGCAGCTAACATCAGAATTGAGATAAACTGTAGGACAACCAGCTGGTCTCAGAGAATGGCTTCTTGTGGAAAAAAAAAAAAAACAAACCCACACCTCTGAATTGCTGGAGCAGAATCCTAGGGTCACCCTCTCAGCTGGGGGTCTCCCAGCAGGCACCATGCACACCTGCAGCTGAGCCCTTTCCTCAATGACGATTCAAGCCCCCACCCCCAGCACGTGACCTGAGAGCCAGACCCGGGGTTCAGAGTAGAAGTCCCGGGACCCATCGGACCACCTGGCACCCAGCAGATGTCTGTCAATGAGAGCATAAGTAAGAAAGGCACCTCCTGCCTCCAAACTCCATGAGTGAGTATAATTCATTTCTTTATTTTGGTTTCAAAGCAAATTTCTCCAAGAAACATTAGCATGGGGAAAATTTCTGAAGGGGACAACAGAGCAGAGAGCTCAGATCAAGCTGGGATCTCTGCGGGACGCTGACCACATCCCAGTCTCTCTGCTGGTCACTTAGAGAGAGAAAGGAGGGTCTGCTCCTCTGTACGTGGAATTACCCAGGCAAAAACTCTGGAGCAGGTTGCCATTTCCTTCTCCAGAGGATCTTCCCAGCCCAGGAATCAAACCCATGTCCCGTGCATTAGCAGGCAGATTCTTAACCACTGAACCACCTGGGAAGCCCTCTGAAAAAGCCAGACAGCTCTATCTGTCCTGACCCCACTCCCTATAGGTCGAAAAAGTTCACATTTTTAGCTAACATTCCGTGTGACACTTTTCTTAACACTGCAAGTTGCTGTTTTACTAACAGCTTTCTTTTGGGGCATCAGATGGAAGATTGGATGATTTAAGGGGGTGGGGAATGTGGTTGGATTTGGTTTTTTTTTTCCCTCCAAAGCCTCCAGGAGTCCAATGCGACATTCTGGGTAAGAACACAGCCTCATGCGTGTGCAGACGACATCTCCCTTAACGATGTACGAAATCACTGTATGGAGACAGATCACCAGCAGGGCAGAGAGGAACCGGCGGGAGACGCCATCAGCCTGGCAAACTGAGACCGCCACTGCTACTTCAGAAGAAATGAGCGAGGCTAAGAGGTCCCGGGGCTCTCCATCTGGAGAGTGCTCATCCACAAGAGATGCAGAGAACATCTGGCCTCAGTGCCCGGACTTGACAAGATCCGACGTCATTCACATGCAGGCTCCCAAGGCAATAGCTCATGCGTCTCCTGCTGGTGGGCCCAGGTGAGAAATCAGCTCCCCCAACAGAAGCTCCAGCTATTTCTAGGAGATTCTAATGGGACTCTGGGCTTCCTTGGTGGCTCAGAGGTAAAGAAACCACCTGCCAAGGCAGGAGATGAGCGTTTGATCCCTGGGTTGGAAAGATTCTCTGGAGAAGGAAACGGCAACCCACTCCACTATATTCTTGCCTGGGAAATTTCCATGGAACAGAGGAGCCTGGAAGGCTTCAGTGCATGGGGTTGGAAAGAACTGGACTCGACTTGGGGACTAAGCAGCAGCAGCAGCAGCAGTGGGCCTCTGAAAGCACCAGAGCCTGGTGAAGTGGGAGAGAGAATTTCTCCCCGAGTCGATGCCACACTTGCCTACGAGGTGCTGAAGTCCCCTCACAGAGCGTCTTGTAACACAGATCACCTCTGGATCTCACCCACCATGCATCAAGGGCTTTCATGACAACTGTTTGTTCCTGTGACCACTAGACCTCTACAGACCAGGCAACTGAGTGACAGAGAAGTTAAGAAACCTGCCTCAGAGTCGGCTTCATCCAGCTCAAAGGTGGAAGGAGGGAGACTGCAGGTGACTAATCCATGGGACTTTCATGGGCTACACTTGGAAAAGTCATACATCACTCTGATGCTGCCTGTGCTCAGTTGCATCTGACTCTTTGCAACCCCATGGACTGTAGCCCACCAGGCTCCTCAGTCTGGATTTTCCAGGCAATAGTGGGGATGCCATTTCATCCTCCAGAGGATATTCCTGATCCAGGAATCAAACCCACATCTCCTGAGTCTCCTGCACTGGCAGCCAGATTTTTTTTTTTTTTTAACCACTGAGCCACCTGGGAAGCCCTACGTCACTGCCCACTTTCCATTGGCCGGAACTCAGTTACATGGTCCCATTAAACCACAAGGGATGCCGGGAAATGGCGCTAGTGGTAAAGAACCTACCTGTCCATACAGCAGATACAAGAGATGCAGGTTCGATCCCTGGGTCAGGAAAATTCCCTGGAGGAGGGTGTGGCAACGCACTCCAACATTCTTGCCTGGAGAATGCCATGGACAGAAGAGCCTGTCCACGGCTACAGTCCATGGGGTTGCAAAGAGTCGGACACGACTGAAGCGACTTAGTACATGAGACCAACAGGTACATGAGACCAAAGGGGAAAAGGCGTTGGTTTTGGCAAAGTCAGAGCCATCTCTACCACAGGCACTAAGCAAAGCCCTGGGAGCTCTAATGAGTCTGGGAAGCCAGATTAAAAAAGAGACTCTACCATCTTTCAATCATCCATCTCGTCCACTCCCAGAGTTACAGTGAAATCTTTCAGATCTATCCCTGGACAGTGTTCAGAGGAAGAGGAGGTGGAGGTGGAAGTAATCGACGAGGACTCTCTGGAGTTGTCTGGATGTTGCTCAAATGCATTATTGAGGGACCATTTACTAACAACTTGCTCTGTGCCAGGCTCTGTACCCCCACACTATAACTGCCTTATCTCATGTAATCCTCACCCTCATGGGTTTCCCTGATGGCTCAGATGGTAAAAAAAAAAAAAGGGGGGGGGGAATCTGCCTGCCAATGCAAGAGATGTGGGTTTGATCTCTGGGCCAGGAAAATTCCCCTGGAGAAGTAAATGGCAACCCACATCAATATTCTTGCCTAGGAAAATCCAATGGACTGAGGAGCCTGGTGGGCTACGATCCACGGGGCTACAAAGAGTCGGACAGGACAGGAGCGACTGGGCTTGCACGTACGCGTTGATGGTGTCAGATTGCAACAATGACTGTCCCTATCTCACAGAAGTGGAGGTGCTGAGAGGTCACACAGCAATCCCAAGAGAACTGGAAATCACATCCAGGTGAACCTGATCTCAAGTGTTTGCCCCACTGGATTTTACATGTTTGTGCTTTTTTCTTCCCCTTAGTACGATTCTGTTTTGAGAAATAGGGTTTGTACCTTCCAGTCATATTATTTAAACCACAGCATTAGCTCACTCGGAAAGGAAAACATTTTCATAAAATATTCAGTACATGAAATATGAAAGAAAAGAAATATATCCACAGGAAAGTCACTAATCAAAGTGATTTTCTCATCCAGTTGCCTCATGTGACTGGTGTTCTAGTCAGAACACGAAAGAAACAAAGGGTGGATGGCTGAAAATCCCATGCTTATCAGACAGACCTGCCTGGAATGCTCTTAGCTTCAAACAAACAGGCTTCCGATTCCAGAAGAGAGACGTGTGTGGTCGCATTCCTCTCTCAGAACGATTCCGGGAGCTGTCTGTGGGGACCCATGGGTGCTTGTCACCCACATCTGGGACTACATTGCTATGAGGCTATGAGGCTGTTTACCTACACAGTGAGATGGAACACCAAGATGGGTCGTTATCAAGTAGCCTGGTTTCCTTCTCGGAGAATTTGCAGAAGAGTCATGAAGGACCAAGCTGTACTTTTGCTACTGTTTCTGGTTTGCTTTCTTTTCTGGGGTGTGTGGGAATTTCCCCCCCCCCCCCCCCTTGGTTGCAATGCGTGTCTAATTTTGTAAATACCTGGAATCAGAATGTGTTTTTAAATCAATATTGTGCTGTTTCTGGTCTCCATCCCCTCCCCCTCTCTCCAAAAAATGGCGCCATGAAAGTGAGGCTGTGATTTGTAACCCTTGATGTCTGAGAATGGGGGAGTAGAGCTCATAGTACTAAATGGCTCAGGACTGGAGTGTCCACCTCTCCCATTCACCCTGCAGGCCTAATCCTGTGACTATAAATTGGCCACCCACAGAGGCTTTGAGCAGCAGATCCCAAGGGCAGGGGCTGGCTCACTCAAATTAAAAATACACACCAAGCTAAAGGAGAGAGCAAAGCCAACAACCATTTTCATTTTCA
Organism: Ovis aries; assembly: GCF_016772045.2. Lineage (NCBI taxonomy): Eukaryota > Metazoa > Chordata > Mammalia > Artiodactyla > Bovidae > Ovis > Ovis aries. The sequence goes on along the minus strand of NC_056077.1, from coordinate 5,381,253 downwards.
AAAATAAGACCACATTTTAAATATTCATTTGAATGTATAGTAATAAACGATTACACATTTTAATCTGTTTTCTGTTTGACAATACTTCATTTGCAGACTCTTCATAGCTTTTAAAAATAGACCCAGAGTCCAGATCCCCACAGCATGAAATTTTTCACGTTCTCTAATTTGCAGCAATGTATTTGCGTCAAATTTAGTCTACAAGTCGCCCTAGGGTGCATTGGCACTGGGTGGCTGAGCAGCCACCTGCAACTTGAGCCCAGGCATCACACGGGGCTGTGGATCAATCCTGGGACTAGGGTGCCTCTGCAGTGGACAGACTCTCCCCTGAGATAAGCAACCCGATCTCTGCTTAGTACTTGTGTTAGAGACAGCTACCATCACTTTTCCCCTTCAAGTTCACAGTTAGACCACATTTCCCAGTCTCCCCAGCAGTTCAGTGGGACCACGTGACTGAGTTCTGGCCAATGGGAGGTGGCAGAAGTGACGTATGACTTTTCCAAGCATGGCCCTTAACAAGTCGCCTGAATGGTCACCTGTGCTCTTCCTGGTTCCATCTTTCAGCTGAATGAAGCTGATTCCGAGGCAACTTTACAACTCCTCTGTTCCTCAATTGCATGATTTATAAAATGCGGGCAAACATAGAATCCACTATTGGACTTGTTTTGAGGAATACTTAATGAAGTAAAATCAAGACCACAGAACTTAGTAGCTGACCTTAAGGACTGTGAAATCAAAGTTTAAGGCTCTGATTCACAGTCATGCAACTCATGGGCAAGTTTTTTAACCTCTCCATCTATTTCCCATCCTCTCAACCAGTCTATTCTGAAGGAGATCAGCCCTGGGATTTCTTTGGAAGGAATGATGCTAAAACTGAAACTCCAGTACTTTGGCCACCTCATGCAAAGAGTTGACTCATTGGAAAAGACTTTGATGCTGGGAGGGATTGGGGGCAGGAGAAGAAGGGGATGACAGAGGATGAGATGGCTGGATGGCATCACGGACTCGATGGACGTGAATCTGAGTGAACTCCAGGACTTGGTGATGGACAGGGAGGCCTGGCGTGCTGCAATTCATGGGGTCGCAGAGTCAGACACGACTCAGCGACTGAACTGAGCTGAACTGAAAATAGGGATAACAATACTCCCTGGATAGTAATGTAGTGGAAGTAATTTTTTAAAAAGATAGAAAATGCTTAGAATATAATAAAAATGCCATCTAGTGAGTACTATGTAAGTCTTACCTGCTAGTAATAGTATTACTACTGCTGCTACTACTATTGCTATCATAATACTTACTATGCTTAGAAGAGTGTCTGGTGCATAGTACTATTCATAAATGTGGTTGTTCAGTTGCTCAGTTGCATCCAGCTCTTTTGTGACCCCATGGACTGTAGCCCACCAGGCTCCTCTGTCCATGAGATCTCCCAGGCAAGAATGCTGGAGTAGGTTGCCATTTCCTTCTCCAGGAGATCAAACCCACATCTGCTGCACTGCAGGCAGATTCTTTACCATCTGAGCCACCAGCGCAGCCCATCTATCACCATTTTTGTAAAACACCTGCAACAATAGTCTCTATCAGAAGTCAGTGAAATAGTAGGTACAAAGCCTTATCACGGTACCTAGGATTGAAAACACAGAAGCCTTGAATAACCTCTGGTCCTATTCAATGCCACATGTGCTCTGGTGGGAAAGAAGGCTCAGAGGGTCAAGACCAGACTCTGGGCATGGATGATGTAGCAAAGGAGGGAGAGACAATTGAAGGAATGCACCAACACCAAACTTCACCTTTTCCATAATTTGAGCTGGACACCATCCAGTTCTGGACTTTGTCCAACTAGAATCAGAGGGCAATCCAGAGCCAAGGATGGAGAGAGTTCCTAATGTGGAAACTTAGACCCAGAAAGTGTCCCTACAGAGGACTCAGTGGGTCCACAGACTTGGATAAGAAAAAATAAAATTTTATTTCCAGTAACCTCTAATTGTAATCCAGCGTTCCCTTTAGCGGGGCTTCTCTGGTGCTCAGATGGTAAAGAATCTGTCTGCAATGTAGGAGACCCAGATTCAATCCCCAAGTCAGGAAGAGCCCTTAGAAGGGGGAATAGCTACTCACTCCAATATTCTTGCCTGGAAAATCCCATGGACAGAGGAGCCTGGCAGTCTCCATGGGGTTGCAGAGTCGGACATGACTTAGTGACTAATTGGTTGGGTTCAGTCCCTTTAGAATCACTTTGCCCACAAAAGTGCATATAGTCAAAGCCATGGTTTTCCAGTAGTCATGCACAGATGTGAAAGTTGAACCATAAAGAAGGCTGAATGCTGAAGAATTGATGCTTTTGAATTGTGGTGCTAGAGAAGACTCTTGAGAGTCCCTTGGACTGCAAGGATATCAATCCAGTCAATTCCACAGGAAATCAACCCTGAATATTCATTGGAAGGACTGATGCTGATGCTGAAGCTCCAATACTTAAGCCAGCTAATGAGAAGAGCAAACTCATTGGAAAAGGCCCTGATGCTGGGAAAGATTGAAGGCAAAAGGAGAAGGGCGCGGCATAGGATGAGATGGTTAGATAGCATCTCTGACTCAATGGACATGAACTTGAGCAAGGTTCGGGAGAGAGAACAAGCCGGGGAGCCTGGCAGGCTGCAGTCCATGGAGTCGCAAGAACTCAGACGCTCCTTAGTCACTAAATGACAACAACAAATTCCTTTTAATTATAAATATAAGCAGCAATTCGCAGTAGAATTACCAGTGCCTGTGAGTTTGTCACCTACAGAGTCCGCAGAATTTTTCAGTCATAACACTATAATTGTCACAGATATCTCAATATGTCATAAGCTTGTTGCTGTTTCCAAGTTACAGTAATTATTAAATTTGTTATTTAATGTATTAAAAAAGAAAACAATAATTTTACTGGGTCACATTTATTATTTTAGTAAATGCATTTCAATACATGCGCTTTCCCTAGTGATCCTAAGTATTTCATATTATGTATTTTAAAACTTTATTCTCAGGTGGTGCTAGTGATAAAAAAAAACTTGCCTGCCAAAGCAAGAGATGTAAGAGATGCCTGTTTGATCCCTGGATTGGCAAGATCCCCTGGAGGAGGGCATGGCAATCCCCTCCAGTATTCTTGCCTGGAGAATCCCATGGATAGAGGAGCCTGGCGGGCTACAGTCCACGGGGTTGCAAAGAGTCAGACATGACTGGGGCACCTTAGCACACAGGCACACATTCTCCAAAAAGACCCACCATTCTCCTCAGATGTCAAAGGGACTCATGAAACACAAAAGGTAACAGTTCCTTGGTCTAGGGTCTCGAGGTCCTTCAGTTCTACACAACTGAAGAGGTAGGTCAGGCCTGCAGACACCTGCTGGTGATCACCCAGGTGTCTTCTGGCAGGTACCCTCCAAGCCCTCTGCTACTATGTCTATAATGAGGAGCTCATCACATTTCCCCCAAATCCTCCACAGGATTATGACAAGAATCAAATACGGAACCGAATGTGAATCTACTGGCTGAAAGAAATAGGTTCTCCGTAAACTTGGGGCGTCAACCGAATCACGCTTTGGCAACTTCACAGACCCTTCTCTAGATTCCTCCTGGGGGTCCTGCGTGTGGCTCCCAGGTCCTCCTCCTAGGATGCTACAGAAGGAAAGCTGCCAAGGGCTGTGGGAGGCAGAGACCATAGGAGGCACTGCTGTCATGTTATGAACTGAGTCCTGGCTGGGTCCCTTGCTGACAATAGTCTCATCCCTTTGAATCTTTGTTTCCTCTTCTTATGACAGAAAGAACGACACTGGAATAAGAAAACCCCATGCAAAGCGTAAAACAGAGTGCCTGCCGCGTAGCCACAGTGTAGGGTTTGGTGAAGCATGGTGGTTGGGATGACAATAGAGATTACTATTAGCATCATTATCACACAGTGGCAGGTATGTACTGCTCATGGACTGTCTATGTGAACCTCACATTTCCAAACCCCTTGCCCGTGGGCACAGCGGGACACATTTTAGCTGGTGGATTGTGGGTGCAAGTGATGGGTGCCATTTCTGTGCTGAGACAGTGAAAAAGACATGCAAGATTCCCTCATTCTCTTTCCTCCCCTGCCATAGGGATGGTGGAGGTGTGTGCTGACATGGTGGAGCCACAGGATAGAGCAGCCTATATCTCTCGATCACTAGGAGAGAGCTCCCAGGAGAGTTACTCTGCGCTCACTGGATTGGTCCCCTGAGCAAGAAATAAGCCTCATTGGGTGAGCCATTGAGATTTCCTGGTTAACCTGTTACTTCAGCACCACCTAACCTCTCCTGACTAATATACTAACTAAGAAAACCACAAAGAGGCAGACAACATCTACATCTTTAATGATGACAATGCCTAGGTCTACACGAGACACACTTAGAATTCAGCACCATCTACAAGGGCATGAGTAGATAGCCCACTGGCAAATCTGGAGAGAATCTAGTCCAGAGACTGAATGTAGTCCAAGCAGAGATGCTCAGAGGTCACTCACTCACTGTCTGCATTCCATCTGAAAACCCTGCTGACCCAGGACAGCATTTACTCATGGGAAGTGAGGTAGCCTCCCGAGACACCATGTCTGTAGACATTAGCTGAACCACCAAGATGCTATTCCTACACACCATTCTCTCTCCTTCCCACCAAAGATTCAGGGAACGCTTGAGCAATGCAAAAAGCTCTTAGCATCCATGTTGCCCCCAGTATGTAAGGAGGAGGGCGTGGAGGACCAGAATCCCCGTCTATGGCGCGGCTCGGGATGGTACAGGGGCAAAGCATAAGGCGTAATTAACACATTTCAAACCAGCATGTAAAACGTGTCAGCTGTTTTGAGTGTTAATTAATATTTTTGCAAACTAATTACATTAGAATGACAAGGCCAGGAAGACACTGAAAGAGTTTACCAGTTTTGTTCTGCTCCTCTTGTTTAACTGGCTACATGGATTACCACTTTATTCAATTTTTATTTTTTTTTTTAATTTACCAGAAATGATCTAAACACCATGCTATTTCACAGCTATCATCATTTATTCATAGCTCAATAGAGGAAGCCAGAATAGCAATAACTCTTTCTTTTTTTTTTTTCTCCTCCTAATTGTCATTCTGGGGAGATAAGTGGAATATCAGCCTCGAGTCAAGCTACATTAGCGCCGAGAAGCAGGCTCGGTCATGAAGTTTCTCCAGTGTGCGCTAGCGTCATTTGTCGTGAGAGGTTTGTGCTGAGCAATCAGACTGTAACCCAAGGGGGTGTTCATGCCTGCTTCCCCCATCTTGGCTGGGCTGCTGGTGCCAAAGGCGAATTGCCCAGAATCAAACACTAGCTCTGCCTGCTAGCTGCGGGGCGGTGGATGGATCCCATCCACTCTTCTGAGCCTTGGTTTTCTCACCCATTAAATGAAGGCTATTTACGTGAATACCTATCCACCCAAGTCTGTTGGAAAGAAGAAATGAGGTAATCCATGTAAAATTCTCGGCACTGTGCCTGGCAGGCAGCGGACTTCCAATAAATGCTGGCTGCTCTCACGCCCACCACCACCACCACCGTCACCAAGGGTCTTCTTTCCTGCTGTCCCTACAGTCAGGTGCCGATCCACGTGTCTGGGGGATTTCCCAATTCTCCTGTCTATCCCTCACCTATATGCACAGTAAACCCAAGGCAGTCTCTCTGCTATTTGCCAAACTTGGTCCAAATGATTAAAATACACCATGCACCGTGGTATCCAGGGCTACGACCCCCAATGCCTCTTACTGACCTCAATGCTAGGGCACAGGGGTGGGTGGGAGAGGAGGATGACTTGATCACCCCCTCTAGGTGTTCATTCCCTCCCTTGAATGCTCCTCTATTTTAGAACTTGAATAAAAAGCATCTGTTCATCCATCTGTGTATTTTATTAGGTTTGGGGCTCTATGAGAGCAGATTTGTCTTATTCATTTTACGTGTGTGCATGCTAAGTCACTTCAGTCGTGTCCGACTCTTTGCGACCCCATGGACTGCAGCCCTCCAGGCTCCTCTGGCCATGGGATTCCCCAGGCAAGAAAATGGGAGTGGGTTGCCATGCCCTCCTCCAGGGGATCTCTCTGATCCAGGGATCGAACCAGGGCCTCCTGCATTGCAGGTGGATTCTTTACTATCTGAGCCACTGGGCTCTCAAAAAGATAGTGATGTAAAAATAGATGCCCTTTCTGCTCGCTGCATCAGAGCATGCTCCTCCAAAGAGATCCATCTGCTAATGAGTATGTGGCCCACAGGTTTCCAGAGCCTCTGAGCCTGGGCTGATTCCAGCCACAATCCCTCTTCCCTCTTGCTCACTAGCGTTTCTATGATTCTCTCGGGGCAGCTCACAGTTCCCCATATGGAGCTTCTCCTTCTCTGGCCTGTTACAAACCTTTGCCTTTGGCCTCGGTTTCCACAGCCAGTTGAATTCCTACCACCCAGGCTGATTCTGAGCACCCCGACACTCCCCTTCAACTGTCACATCTTTAAGCCCCCTCCAGGAAGCCCACCCCCGCGGACCAGTCCATTCCTCCTTTGCCATTGATAAAGACGGGCTAAACTGTCGGAGTGATGAGATGTTACAGACCCTGGCAGGCTGCAGCCTCTGCTGTTGGGTCTAATTTGGTGCATGGAGTCTGAGAGCTGGAGTGAGATGTGAGCCCGGAGCATACCTTTTGATCTTAAGTAGTCGGAAGGTTGGAGTGTATAATGCTATGGAAATAAACGGTGTCAAAACTGTAGGAAATAATTTATGGTGTGGGAATGGGCTCTGTGATCACAGGGCCCTCACAACATCTTGAAACAGAGAGTCGACGAGGTTGGTTGAGCTATGGCAGCGGCAGGCGGGCAGGAGGGAGAAAGGAGAAGAGGAGAGACTGGGTTTTTCTCAAGGGACTTGGGAGGCCCAGTCTATGTCTCTGAGAAACAGGAGGTGACTCCCGGTTTAAGCTTGTCACTTCAGCTGACTTTGGGGTCTGAGAGCCACGGATGAGATTCTTGATCCCTTTCCCATGATCTCTGTAACTTGCTTAATTAAGAAACTTGAACCTTGGTTTGCTCATCTGTAAAATAGGAAAAATACTAGTAGTCACTGCATAGGGCTCTTGCAAGGGTGAAATTAAATGTTATATAACATATCTTGTAGAGTGCCTGGCATATAGTCAGATACTAATTAAGACCCAATGGACTTTTTCTTTCCCTTTAGTTACTCTTTTTCATTAACCTCATTGCAATGTACAAGTGGTGAGATTCTTCTAACTCATCCTCAAAAGCTCAGAGTAACAGAAACCAATTTTTTTCTGATATAAGCAGTAGAAGGAGAATTTTTTGACTGCTCGCCTTTCTCAGGGACCTTCACTTAATTTCCAAGGAGTGAGGTGTTTCTGGAAGACTCAAGACCTGATGCATCCATTTGGTTTAGAGAGGATGAACTGGTCTTAGTTGACACCCTGCTCTTTCCTACTATACATCAGAATGAGCTCCCAAGAACCCTAACAAAAATAATTACAATGACTAGCATATATGAAGGGTTATTTGTGCACCAGGTAACATTGCTAATTGTCTGCCACAATTTATACCATGACTTTTCACCTTCACCAAAAAGCTATAAGGTTCTAAAATAGGTAACCAACCAAGACACACTGTATACCAATGGGCACTCTATTCAATATTCTACAATAGCCCAAATGAGAAAAGAAGCTGAAAAAGAACAGATACATGTATATGAAAAATGTTGCTATACACCCGAAACTAGCGTATACTCTAATATAAAACAAATTTTTTAATTGAAAAATAAAAATGGGGGCAAAAAGTTATAAGGTTCATCCTGTATCTTCATTCTATAGAGGAGACAAACAGGACATGCAAAGGTTAAGAAATTTGCCCCAGTTTCATCTCTAGCAGGGACTGGAGACGGGAAATGCTGGAGCTGGGGTTTGAACCCAGGCATTGGACTCCATAGCCTGTACACACAACAGTCAAGTTCATGGTCAAGAGCATGCCCCAGCATTGCAGTCAGACATTGGTTCAGATTGGTCCTGCTATTTAATTCTTACATAATTGTGGCCAACGTATGTCACCTCTTGGAGTCTCAGTCTCCTCCTCTGTGAAGTATGGACGGTGACACTCGCTGTAAAGATCGTCACGAAGCTAACGCAGTGCTCAGCGTGTAGTGTTCATGTGGAGGGTGACGTGGTGTGTCCAGGGCTGCTGCTGTCAGCTCTGCTCCCGCCCGTGGGGCTGCCGATGTCCGTTTACTGGACAGATCTCACGGATCAACAGCCTCTGCACAGTGCCCCCCATCAGCGTCCCTCTTCCTGCTCATCTTTCCCTCTTTAACACTCAATTCCTCCTCTGCCACTCCCTGGGTGTATGAGGGCTGCCAGCCATCACCTCTGTCGGTCTCTTCCTTTTCCTTAAAATTCATCCACACTTACTCTCCCATCCTTTCTCCACTTCAGCTCAGTCACTCAGTTGTGTCCAACACATTGCGACCCCATGGATTGCAGCATGCCAGGCCTCCCTGTCCACCACCAACTCCCGGAGTTTACTCAGACTCATGTCCATCGGGTTGGTGATGCCATCCAACCATCTCATCCTCTGTCATCCCCTTGTCCTCCTGCCCTCAATCTTTCCCAGCACCAGGGTCTTTTCCAATGAGTCAGCTTTTCACATCAGGTGGCCAAAGGATTGGAGCTTCAGCTTCAGCATCAGTCCTTCCAATGAACACCCAGGATTGATCTCCTTAAGGATGGACTGGTTGGATCTCCATGCAGTACCAAGGGACTCTCAAGAGTCTTCTCCAACACCATCAGTTCTTTGGCACTCAGCTTTCTTTATAGTCTGACTCTCACATCCATACATGACCACTGGAAAAAACATAGCCTTGGCTAGACGGACCTTTGTTGGCAAAGGTATCGTCTCTGCTTTTCAATATGCTATCTAGGTTGGTCATAACTTTTCTTCCAAGGAGTAACCGTCTTTTAATTTCATGGCTGCATTCACCATCTGCAGTGATTTTGGAGCTCCTCAAAATAGTCTGCCACTGTTTCCACTGTTTCTCCATCTATTTGTCATGAAGTGATGGGACCAGATGCCATGATCTTTGTTTTCTGAATGTTGAGCTTTAAGCCAACTTTTTCACTCTCCTCTTTCACTTTTATCAAGAGGCTCTTTAGTTCTTCGCTTTCTGCCATAAGAGTGGTGTCATCTGCACATCTGAGGTTATTGATATTTCTCCCGGCAATCTTGATTCCAGCTTGTGCTTCTTCCAGCCCAGCATTTCTCATGATGTACTCTGCATATAAGTTAAATAAGCAGGGTGACAGTACACAGCCTTGACGTACTCCTTTTCCTATTTGGGTCCAGTCTGTTGTTCCATGTCCAGTTCTAACTGCTGCTTCCTGACCTGCATACAGGTTTCTCAAGAGGCAGGTCAGGTGGTCTGGTTTTCCCATCTCTTTCAGAATTTTCCAGTTTATTGTGATCCACACAGTTAAAGGCTTTGGCATAGTCAATAAAGCCGAAATAGATGTTTTTCTGGAACTCTCTTGCTTTTTTGATGATCCAGCAGATGTTGGCAATATGATATCTGGTTTCTCTGCCTTTTCTAAATCCGGCTTGAACATCTGGAAGTTCACAGTTCACGTATTGCTGAAGCCTGGCTTGGACAATTTTGAGCATTATTTTACTAGCGTGTGAGATGAGTGCAATTGTGCGGTAGTTTGAGCATTCCTTGGCATTGCCTTTCTTAGGGATTGTAAAGAAAACTGACCTTTCCCAGTCCTGTGGCCACTGCTGAGTTTTCCAAATGTGCTGGCATATTGAGCACAGCACTTTCACAGCATCATCTTTTAGGATTTGAAATTGCTCAACTGGAATTCCATCACCTCCACTAGCTTTGTTTTTAGTGACACTTCTTAAGGCCCACTTGACTTTTCATTCCAGGATGTCTGGCTCTAGGTGAGTGATACACCGTCATGATTATCTGGGTCGTGAAGATCTTCTTTGTACAGTTCTTCTGTGTATTCCTGCCACCTCTTCTTAATATCTTCTGCTTCTGTTTGGTCCATATCATTTCTGTCCTTTATTGAGCCTATCTTTGCATGAAATGTTCCCTTGGTGTCTCTAATTTTCTTGAACAGATCTCTAGTCTTTCCCATTTTATTGTTTCCTCTATTTCTTTGCATTGATCACTGAGGAAGGCTTTCTTATCTCTCCTTGCTATTCTTCTTGTGACACTCTTTCTTAATGTCACAGTAAAAATGTCTCCTTTCTCAGTGCAATTAAGGCTGTAGCTCTCTGGCTCCATGCTGGTCCCCGATGACACAACGGTGGCCAAAGCAGCTTGCTCTCAGGGACGCTCTGCTCACCTTCCAGCATGTAAACCCCAACCTGTGCTCTGATCCCCACCTTTGTATTCTCTGAGGCCCATTCTTCAAGCGTATGACAAGCCCAAGCAAGCCTCTGCCATCTTCAAAATTCCTTCAATCCAGGGAGCATTGTTGCTTTGGCTCAGCCACTTGCCCCTTGAGAGACTGGTCCATATTCTACATATTCTTTCAGTCTACTCCCTGAGGCTCCACTTCTGTCTTCCACCACCCACACTGGGAAAGCTGTTGTTGAGGACATTAGTGATTGTTCACCTGACCAGTCTAGAGCCATCAACCTGGGGCTCACTCTCCTTGACTCCGATGAATCATCCGTGGCCTGCCCCTTTCTCATAACCCTCTCCCCCTTCAGTTTCCAGGAGGATCTTGGTCTGTTTCTCCAAGTTCACCCTGACCACTTCCACTCCTCTTCACAGCTCACACACCCCTTTAACACTTATTCCCTGAACGTGCGAGTGCTTTCTCATCTGTGGCTTTTCTTGCCTTCTCTGCTTTTCTTGACTTCAAGCCTCCAGTCTGTACATTACCCACTCTGGGAAGCCTCCATATATACCGTACTCCCTTCTCAGCCCACTTATGTCTGAGCCCAGACCCCAAGCTTAAGGAATATGGAGTAGGGTTTATGGAGAGGGCTTTGCTCTCACAAGAATGCTGGCCATCACACAACAAAGGACACTATAGAATTTACAATATAGCCTGCTCCCCTCCATATGTTCTTTGAGGGTAAGATTGTATGTTCAAGTCATATATGGATCCCAGGGCTTAGCACTTTCCCTGGAATAGAAGAGCTGTCACTTAAATCTCCATCAACAGTAGACAAGACAGGGAAGCAACCTAAAAGTCCACTGGACTGAGGAGTGGGTAAAGAAGATGTGGTATATATATAATGGAATATCACTCAGCCACTAAAAAGAATGAAGTAATGCCATTTGTCACAATGTGGATGAAACTAGAGACTGTCATACCGAGTGAAGTAAGGCAGATAGAGAAGGAGAAGCATTGTATGACATCCCTTGTAATCCATTATATGAGGAACCTAAAAAGTAATTATACAAATGGACTTACTTACAAAACAGAAACAGACTCATAGACTTAGAAAATGAATTTATGGTGGCTGGGGGGAAGGGTTAGTTAGGGAGTTTGGGATGGACATATGCACACTGCTATATTTAAAGTGGATAACCAACAAGGACCTACTGCGTAGCACAGGGAACTCTGCTCAATGTTATGTGGCAGCCTGGATGAAGAGGAGTTTGGGGGAGAATGGATACATATATATGTATGGCTGGGCCCTTGCTGTTCACCTGAAACTCACAACATTGTTAATCAGTTATAGTCCAATACAAAAGAAAAAAAAATTTCTTTATAAAAGACCAATCATGTCTCCAACAGATTTCTGGACCCTTGAATTAAAACCTGATGACTCTTTTTATGGTTCTTTAAACATTTTTTTTTTTGGAGCTGGTTTCAAGGACAGAGAAGACTCTCAAAATGTGATTGGGCAAATTAGACAAGGTCTGTGTGCTCATTGGAAAGCTTTGCTGATCTTCAAGTGGAACTTGCCCTTGATGGAGAGAAGAGGGCCATGGACTCCAATGTGAATTCAGTTCAGTTCAGTCGCTCAGGTGTGTCTGATTCCTTGCGACCCCATGAACTGCAGCACGCCAGGCCTCCCTGTCCATCACCAACTCCCAGAGTTCACCCAAACTCATGTCCATTGAGTCAGTGATGCCATCCACCCACTTCATCCTCTGTTGTCCCCTTCTCCTCCTGCCTTCAATCTTTCCCAGCATCACTGTCTTTTCCAATGAGTCAGTTCTTCCCATCAGGTGACCAGAGAATTGGAGCTTCAACTTCAGCATCAGTCCTTCCAATGAATATTCAGGACTGGTTTCCTTTAGGATTGACTGGTTTGCTCTCCTTGGAGTCCAAGGGGCTCTCAAGAGTCTTCTCCAACACCATCAGTTCTTTGGTGCTCAGCTTTCTTCCATGGGGTCGCAAAGAGTCTGACACAACTGAGCGACTTCACTTTCACTTTCACTTTGTTTATAGTCCAACTCTCACATCCATACAGGACTACTGGAAAAACCATAGCCTTGTTAGACCTTTGTTGACAAAGTGATGTCTCTGCTTTTTAATATGCTGTCTATGTTGGTCATAACTGTCCTTCCAAGGAGTAAGGGTCTTTTAATTTCATGGCTGCAGTCACCATCTGCAGTGATTTTGGAGCCCAAAAAAATAAAGTCTGACAGTTTCCACTGTTTTTCCATCTATTTGCCATGAAGTGATGGGACCGGATGTCATGATCTTCGTTTTCTGGATGTTGAGCTTTAAGCCAACTTTTTCACTCTCCTCTTTCACTTTCCTCAAGAGGCTCTTTAGTTCCTCTTCACTTTCTGCCATAAGGGCGGTGTCATCTGTTATTGATATTTCTCCCGGCAATCTTGATTCCAGCTTGTGCTTCTTCCAGCCCAGCGTTTCTCATGATGTCCTTTGCATATAAGTTAAATAAGCAGGGTGACAATATACAGCCTTGACGTACTCCTTTTCCTATTTGGAACCAGTCTATTGTTCCATGTCCAGTTCTAACTGTTGCTTCCTGACCTGCACTTAAATAAACTGCCTGCTTAAGGTGTAGGTCCACCATGATGCAAAATCACCAAAGCACATTTTCAAAGCCACGGGTCTCAAGCTAAACTTCTAGTTATTTATTTATGCTCATACTTTATATAAGAGATGAAAGACACAGGGTTGTGTGAAGAAGCAAAATAACAATTGTGGATCATTTGTTCTGTGCCAGGTACTGTCTTCGGATTATGAAATTTTCAAATTCAAATCGATCTTTTGAGGGGATGGTTTTCATTCTTGCCATTGTACAGATAAGAGACCTGTTCATCAGTGAAGTGACTTGACCGCAGGCACATAACTTATAAATTGTTGACCCATGATTCTTATCCCATCTCTAAGACTCCAGAGCATGCGGCTTTCCCCACTGTAACCCTCTTGGCACAGTAGCTCAACTTTCTCCTGTAAAATGTTCTCACTTCTCAAGTGATTTGGAATAGCCAGGACTGGCCTTTTGTTCACAGTGAAAGAAATTCAGTCTCTTCTCAAAAGTTCTGGCTTCTCTCCAACTGGGCCAGAGTATTCAGAGGCTCTGTAACCCCCAGATCTGCTTTTCTGAGACTCAGGATTGAAACAAGAAAAATGCACGATTCCTTGGCCTGGGTTCAAGCTTCCCTCGAGATGGACACAGGGACTGTGGAAGCAAGAGTCCACGTACCTTTCTCTGTGGCCACCAGGTTCTGCCACCTGCCCTGCTTCCCACTGCAATTATTTGGGATAGCGAGACGGTAATATCAATCAATCTCACTTCGCTTGCTTTGCCATGAAATAGGAGCTGGCCAATTTGTCAAAATTGAGGCCTTCCACGGGGTTTATATTGCCATTAAACTATCAACAGGAAATCATTAAGGTGAGGCAAGAAACCAACTGGTAACTGAAAAGAAATGATTTTTTTTCCAAACATCCTTGCCTGCAACCTCCTTTGTCTGGCTGCCAGTGCAGCCACCGCAGGGCTGGGTCTCAGATCTCTGAGCCGCCCTGTAGTCGGAGGTGGAGAGAACTCAGATGCAGGCATTTGCAATCCAGTGGCTGCGCCCAGGTTACTTGGTTCTCTCACAGCAGGGCAAGCTGCGTGACGACAAACGGGGGGGAGATGTGTATGCATTTGTGCGATAAAACAGGCTTAACGATTCCGAAGGGGAAAGAGTCCAGGAGACGTACAGTAGCAACTCAGGAACAAAATGGAACCATGCAGGGCCAATTAATGTGCAAATATGTGTGTGCTGAACTTGCATTCCATTCATCATGTGGACATGAAAATTGGGCCATTTATCTGTTATATTATGTATGTGACATCTTAGTTTGGTTCTTACAGGCTGCTTGGGGACAAAGGGCCATGTGCTTTGCAGCAAGCAGAGGGAATTTAAGATAAATTCTTCAGCTGTCATAAACATTGCTGGGCAGAATTTGGTCAGAAGATAAAGCTCTTTCCTCTGCAGGGTTTTAACATTTCTCAATAGTCCATGTGCCATCTTATTAAAACTGTGTGTGGGGTGGGGAGGGGTGGCGTATGCCATGAAAAATTATTGGCACAAACAGCTCGCTGTCATGTTTTCAAAGTCCAGATTTAGCAAACGTTATTCACATATCCACTGTCAATCTACAGAGAGAAAGGGAACTGGCAAAGCCATTCATTCTCACTGCTTCTGTGGGTTTGTAATTCTTCTTGTCTGCCTTTACCAACGTCTCCTCCACAGGTGGGGTTTGTTCTGTTTAAATTACAACTGTTTGTCTGTACTTAGAGGGAAAAAAAGGAAAGTCATTTGAGAAGGAAAAGGACCTCACAGAAGCACTTTCTCAGAGCCACTATTATTTACCTAACAGAGCAGGCCATGAATATGGATCACACATTAAATAACGGTGATCGCTTGCTTTGATGAATTGCCATTAGAAATTCAATTAATAAAAGGTTACCTCCCTGCAGTAGTGCAAAAAATATGATCTGGCTCCAACAATTATAACTTAGCCTTGGCAACACTGGTTAGGAGAAAGGAAAAGTTTTGTGTGTGTGTTTTAAACCTGTTCCATCTGTGACATAGGATTCTGGAATTAAAATGAATGAATGAATAAATGGGTGATGAATGGGTGAGCTTAGGCTATTTTTGATCTACAGTTTTGTCTCTATGATGAGAGCGCTACACTTCCTCATTCCCTTGTTTTCATATCTGTGTTATACTTTTTTTATGCTGTTGGTTTTTTTTTTCATTTTTGTTGCTGCTTTTTGTTTTAACCAGGTAACTTCATTGTTTTCCTTGGTATACAAATTATATACCATAAAGTACACTCTTCTTAGGTGCAGAGCTCCATAAATTTTACACATGATGGTACCCTATGTAACTATATCTAGACAAAGGTGTGGAGTATTCCCATTGCCCAGCTGGCTCTCTTGTGTCTTGGCCTAAAGGTAACCCTTTAGGGTTACTTTTATCACCCACTCAGAGGTGAGTGCTGTTTTATATGTAAACAAAATCATACAGGATGTATTTTCAACTCAACATTATTACTCTGGGCTTTCCTGGTAGCTCAGTGGTAAAGAATCCCCCTGCCAGCGCAGGAGACACGAGTTCGATCCCTGATCCAGGAAGATCCCACACGCCACAGAGCAACTAAACCCCGTGCACCACAACTACTAAGCCTGCGCTCTACAGCTTGGAGGCCACAACTACTGAAGCCCACCGGCTGCAGCTACTAAAGCCCGGTGCCCTAGAGCCCAGGCTCCGAAACAGGAAGAGTTATCTCACTGAGAAGCCCGTGAACCGCAACTGCAGAGTAGCCCCCGCTCGTCATAATTACAGAAAAACTCATGCAGCAATGAAGACCCAGCACAGCCAAAAATAAACAAAAACTTTTTTAAAAGTCATAATATTTAAACATATATATATCTAAAATTCATAAAGGCTATTTCCTATATTCATTGATAACTATTTTTGATTAGAATCCTATATTGCATGGTATGACTATATCACAATTTATTCACTATCCTGTTAATGGACATTGTTTATTTTTTGGCTATGATAAAAAAAGATTCTATGAAAATTATTGTGTACGTCTTTTGGTGGCCTTTGGGCACACAAGCAGGAGTGGAATTCCTAGAATATTAAACATTATTGCAACTAAGTTTAAAGTATTGCAAGTCTCCAAAACTCCAATTTTTAATTTGGAAATAAGGATAACAAAAATCCTGCCATGTGTGATTTCTGTGAAATTGAAAAGGGGCAACATATGTAAAGGTGTTTTATTGTTGCTTATTTGTTTTAAACTGCCAAATGAAGCACAAATGTGAGGCTGTTCCTGGGGGGTTGAGGGGTAGACAAGATGAGTGTGTGAAACATTAGTCCCTCAGCACAGTCGTGTCCGACTCTTTGTGACCCCATGAACTGTGGCCTGCCAGATGCCTCTGTCCATGGAGTTCTCCAGGCAAGAATACTGGAGTGGGTCGCCATTTTCTTCTCCAGGGGATGGGGATCATAGGAAACAGGCATCTGTCCATGGTGCTGATTCTAGAGCAATGAGACATATGCAGATATGATCTACTGACAGAAAGCAGAGTCAGCCCCCAGGGAGTGACGGAGCAACAATTTAGCAACACCCACTATGCACCGTGATCTGGGTGGTTTACATGCTGCTTTCATATATTGAGATCCTGTCCCCCAAGGTGATGGCGTTAAGAGGTAGGGAGGGGGCGGGTCTGGAAGTGATTAAACCTCAGGAGTGGGACTAGTTCCCTTGTAAGAAGAGATATTGGATATTAATTGGATACTAGATATTCACTGGAAGGACTAATGCTGGATCTGAAGCACCAATACTCTGGCCACCTAATGCGAAGAGTTGACTCATTGGAAAAGACCTTGATGCTGGGAAAGATCGAAGGCAGGAAAAGAAGGGGGTGACAGAGGATGAGATGGTTGATAGCATCACCGACTCAATGGACGCGAATGTGATCAAACTCCGGGAGGTAGTGAAGGACAGGAAAGACTGGCCTTCTGCAGACCATGGGGTCACAAAGAGTCAGACACAACTGAGCAACCACAACAAAGAGACAGAAGAACTTGCTTTCTCTCGGCTTCCCATGTCATCTGAGGATACAATGAGATAACTATCTGAAAACCAGAATGAGGGTCTTCAGTGGACACCGGATCTGCCAGGACCTTGATCTTGAACTTCCCATCTGTCTAAACGCTGAAAAATGAATTTCTGTTGTTTAAGTCCCCCAGTCCATGAACCGACTAAGACACATGGCATGGAAGTTAACAGCCAGCCCTTTGTACCTTGCTGGACACCATTACAAATCCCAACTCACTCTCTCTCTCTCTCTCATTAGCCAAATTATTCAAGGAAAGTCATTGAGTCTCTCTGAGCCTCAGTTTATTTTTCTGTGAAATGGGGACTATAACAGTGGATACATCCTGAGATTTCTGTGAGGATTTTATAAGGTGATGCATGTGAAATCTTTACATGGTGAATGGTATATGGTAGGCACTGGATACATGGAAACTGGTTCTCTGTTGAGAGTAAATCAAAAGAGTGAACACAGCATGGCCCTTTGAATGCTCTCAGCAACCTTGTGTGAGGTATTGCCATTCTCACTCTGAAAATGAGGAGAGGAGCTTTGGGTGGACACATGACTGGCCTGAGGAATTGCCCCAAGATCATCAGGAAGCAGGTGGCACTAGCAGCTCCTCACCCCACTCCATCCTTTTGCATCCTGACCTTCTTCTCCTCCCAGTGATCTGCCTCGCCAGGCATCTAAAGCAACATTCACACCACTCGTGAACCACGTGCCAAGTCGCTTCAGTCGTGTCTGTCTCTTTGTGACCCTATGGACTGTAGCCCGTCAGGCTCCTCTGTCCATGAGATTCTCCAGGCAAGAATACTGGAGTGGTTTGTGATACCCTCCTCCAGGGGATCTTCCCCACCCAGGGATAAAGCCAGCGTCTCTTACTTCACCTGCATTGGCAGGTGGGTTCTTACCACTAGCGCCACCTGGGGAGCCCAGTGAACCACAGTTTCTGGAACACTTTTGCACATCAAGCTATCCTGTCCAAGGATGCAGACATCTGAGCTGGTTTCCACTCTTTGCAACAATCTCCCGTCAAGTTTTGTAGAACGCTGCCAGCATCTGCCTTCACACTGTTTATTCCATATGACCCCGTGACAACCACGTGATGGGTCCAAAGGAGCCAAGTTACCCTCACTGAGTACGTAAGAAAAGTGAGTTTCAGCAGGGAACGTGATGGATGCCTGAAGTCACACAGAACTGAGGCTGTGGAGGCCCTGGTCAATGCCTATTGCTCAAAACATCTGGTAACTTGCAACTGGGATGATGGTTCCATGGCCCTGGGTGTATTTTGCATGTACCCACTCAGTGACATCATGTACAATTCCTCATGGATGGTCACCCTGCTGGTGACTGCTGATAAACATCTTTTTAAATTCTCTACCTACTGTCAGCATCAGTCACAGTCCCCTTACTGCCCCAGAGGGTGAACTGGGAGAGGAAAAAGAGGGAAAGAATGGAAACCACCAGAGAGACAGATGGAGGTCTCACTGCTGAAGCAAGGACTTGTCTCGATGGAGCTAGAATCATCATGTGGATATCCAGACTCTGGAGTCACCAAGACAGAAGCAAGTGGGAGACCCAGCTTTGAGGTCATCCACCATCTTTATCAGGCTACTCAGCACACAGTCCACAGAGAGTGCCAGGGGCGACCCAGTCAGCCCCAAACCCAGCACCGCGGAAGCCACACAAATGACTACACACGAGATAGATCTCCAGGAGACTGTGCAGAGCACAGTCACAGCCGCAGCCCCCACTTCATGCATCACAGAAGAAAAAGGTTTCAGAAAGTCCTCCAAAGAGGCAACAGAACCACACTTCCTACCTCAGTTTTGCTGGCAGCCAGGCTTGCTGAAACCTGCAAGTTAAAAGGAAAAAAGACATTAGTATTGATTCAACAAGAAGGTAATTGGATTAATTGTCTTTTGAAAGGAACTGGCATCAATAATTTGTTATGACCCGAGGGGACAATGGGTGGGAAACACACACATACACACACACACGGAGGTGTTTTTCCTTTTATCAAGCACAGGAGCAAGATTTGTTTTTCCAGTCCTGTGAATAAGGTGAAGAGGATAATTAATATTTTCAACACATTATAACAATCTTGCCAGGAAGAAAAAAGGGGAAGGGCTGTGTGCAGTGCCCATGCACTGATAATGATTAACTGAACACCAAAAAAGCAAAGGCATTGAAGACACTGAGGGTTCTTTTTCCCTTAAAGTTTTGAGTCAGTGTTCTGAAAAGGTACAAACTACAAACTACAGAAACTGCAACCTTCTGTTCCAAAATGCCTCCACACACTCTGCACTAAAGAGTGATGCCAAGGATTGTGCCATGCTCTTTATGTCATCCCCAGAACAACTTTTATTATCCCATTTCATTGCTGAGAATATTGGGCTTAGAAGAAAAGTAATC
The DNA here is from genome assembly GCF_016772045.2 of Ovis aries. Taxonomy (NCBI): domain Eukaryota; kingdom Metazoa; phylum Chordata; class Mammalia; order Artiodactyla; family Bovidae; genus Ovis; species Ovis aries. The sequence goes on along the minus strand of NC_056077.1, from coordinate 5,361,752 downwards.
TTTTCCAGCTCAGAACATTATTCAGTAGAGGAAGTTAGATTTAAGCTCAAGAAAAAGTCACGGACTTTCAGGCTCCTACCCACAGCCCACTCTGCACTAAAGGACTGGATTTAGACTCCACCCACCATGTTCAAGGTGGCTTCCCAGGTGGCACTAGTGGTAAAGAACCTGCCTGCCAATGCACGAGACATAAGAGAGGTGGGCTCAATCCCTAGGCAGCGAAGATCCCCTGGAGGAGGGCATGGCAACTCACTCTAGTATTCTCGCCCACAGAATCCCATGGACAGAGGAGCCTGGCGGGCTAGAGTTGGCTACAGCTGGCTACAGTCTATAGGGTCACAAAGAGCTGGACATCAATAAAGCAACTTAGCACACACATGTGCCCCCAGTTCATATATACAGAGAGGGAATCTCCTATTTAGGGGCAGACAGGGTGTTAAGAGTCGGACACGACAGATCAGCTTCACTTTCACTTCTCACTTTCATGCACTGGAGAAGGAAATGGCAACCCACTCCAGTGTTCTTGCCTGGAGAATCCCAGGGACGGGGGAGCCTGGTGGGCTGCCGGCTATGGGGTCGCACAGAGTCGGACACGACTGAAGCGACTTAGCAGCAGCAGCAGCAGGGTGTTATTATCTCCCCCACAACTCTCCACTTATACCTGAGACTGACCTGGCCATCCTCAGCCATATTTTCCTACCAGTAAGCTATGAAGTGAGTTGAGTCTGCTCCCACTCCAAACTCATGAAGCTCTAACCCTCAATGTGACGGTATTTGGAGGTGAGCCTTGGGAGATGATTAGGTTTAGATGGGGTCTGAGTGAGGCCCCCAGGATGGGATTAGGGCCTTCATGAGACACCAGAGTTTGCCTCCTATCTCTCTCTTCATCTTCCTGCACCAAGAAAATGCCATATGAAGACACAGTAAGAAGGCGACCACGTGAAATCCGCAGAGAGAACTCTCACCAGACACAACCCTGCTGGCTCCTTGATGGCGAACTTCCAGCCTCTGGAACTGGGAGAGACAAACCCCTGTTGTTTAATCCACCCAGTCTATAGTATTTTGTAACCCAAGTAACCCAAGCTCACTAAGACAAGCCAATACCAGCTCACAGCTGTGAATCCAACTAAGGGCTTAAGAATGCATGGGTTCCTGAGTTAGATGAACAGGCCTGTAGCCCCACCTGCCTGGCTCCCATTACCCTCACTCCCATGCTCACCCTCAAGGAACTAGACCAGCCCTTGCTGAAGCCATCAGCCCCAGAAGAAGCTGAGGCAGTGTCCGCTTCCCTCTGGTCAGCTTTCAAGCATCATCAGCCTGCTAAACAGGAGGGCAGCCTTTGGACCGACCTCAGCCAAGAGGATGCATTAGTTAGCGTCCTGAGGTTTAGCAAGGCACGAGTCCGGGGGCCAGCCCTGGGGAAACCACCAAGGTGTGATGAATGTCGGAGCCCCGGGCACGCCCCCCCACCCTTACCTTCCTTTCCCTCTCTGCCCTCTGTCCTTTCCACACTGGGGCTGGGAGAGCAGCTGGTCCCCAAAAAAGTGGCCATATCCCCAAAGCACAAGTGCAGAAGGTCCCTGGCTACATAGCTGTGTGTGTGTGTATGTGTGCGTGTGTGTGCACGCACGCGTGTGTAAAATGAATCATACATTCAACAGCTGCGTGTGCCTAGCAGTGCACGACAGTACAGTCCTCAGGTGCCCTCTCTAACTTCCTCCGCTTCATAATCTTAGCCTGAGTCTCCTAACGCTGTGCATTTTGGGTCTCACGACCCCTTTCATTCCTCCCTATTAGGCAAGCCTGCTTGTTGCCTCTTCCTTAGATAAACACACACCAACAAAGAGGAGTAGGCGTGGCTGTTCACGGAAGCACTGTTGGTGATAACAAGATGCTTCTAAAACATTTTTAAATTTATTTAAATTGGAGGATTATTACTTTACAATATTGTGATTTTTTTTTGCCATACATCAGTACAAATTGGCCATAGGTATACATGTGTCCCCTACATCCTGAACGCCCCCCATTTCCCTCCCCATCCTGTCTCTCCAGGTTGTCCACAGAGCACCAACTTTGGGTACCCTGCATCATACATCAAATTCCCATCGGCTGTCTACCTTACGTATGGTAATGTATATGTTTCAAGGCTGTTCTCTCCAATCACCCCACCCTCTCCTCCTCCCACTGAGTCCAAAATTCTGTTCGTTACATGTCTCGACTTTGCTGCCCAGCACTTAGGACCATTGGTACCAGAACAGAAAAGGACATTTCTCAAACATTGTTAAAGCCATTTGCATTCAAATTAGGAAAGCAAAGAATGGTTCCAGCGAAACACAACACGTGTAACCTGGATGTGGCTGCTGGACTGCCAGTTTCCGATGCTCTAAGCCAAATCAATTACAATGCAGCCACATTATAAAACAGTATGCTACAACCAGAATGAAGGGGCTGAATCCCAACATTGTGACATGAAAAATTCTACAACACATACCGCTAATGGACAAGAAAACACGGAGAACAGCACCCACACAATGTTATTGTTCAATCGCTGAGTCACGTCTGTCTCTTCTGCGACCCCATAAACTGAAGCCCATCAGGCTCCTCTGTCCATGGGATTCTCCAGACAATACTACTAGAAGGGATTGCCATTTCCTTCTCCAGCATACAATGATACCAATATTCTAATGAAATTAACTGAAGCATGTAAACATTTGGGGCTCTCCAGGTGGCTCAGTGGTAAGGAATCCTCCTGCCAGCGCAGGAGACAGAGGAGATGTGGGTTTGATCCCTGGGTCAGGAAGACCCCTGGAGAAGGAAATGGCAACCCACTCCAGTATTCTTGCCTGGGAAATCCCATGGACAGTGGAGCCTGGCAGGCCACAGTCCATGGGGTCACAAAAGAGTCAGACACGACGGAGTAACTAAGCACAGCACACACATACACATTATATATTCTTATAACTGAGCAGGGCCCTGTGGGGCCTTCCTAGGACAGACCGCTCCCCATAGCCTCTGCTTTAGCTCCTCTCTGAAGTACCTGGATGACAGTATCTGATGCACATTTCCTGAGTTGTTTCACAGATGCTAAAACCCATACCAAATGGAAGAAGTGCTTGATGCCCATGAGCACATGGCCCCCAGACCTACAGGTGCCTAAGGATTGATAATGTTAGCCCCTGGGACATCACCCTGTTAAGTCACCATCAACCAACAGAGAGCTGTGCAGGAGCTGATCATATACTCCATGGCTCCCCTCCACCACCTGGCCTTAAAAAATGTCTCCCTGGGGCTTCCCTGGTGGCTCAGTGGTAAAGAATCTGCCTGCTAATGCAGAGGACATGGGTTCAAACCCTGGTCCCAAAGGCTCTCACTTGCTGTGGAGCAACCAAGCCAGTGTGTGTGCCACAACTACCGAGTCTGTGCTCTAGAGCCGGTGAGCCAGAACAAAGAGCAGCCCCCACTCACTGCAACTAGAGGAAAGCCCGCCCAGCAGTGAAGACCCAGCACAGCCAATAAACAAGCTCATCTCCCTGAAACCCAGCAGGGAGTTGGGGTGCTTTTGAGCACTAGTGTTCCAGGACTCCTTGCTTGGTACCTGCAATAAACCGCATGTTTCTTCATCACAAGCCAGTGTCAGCAGATGGGGTAGCGGACCCAAGTTTGGCTTGGCATCATCCCTCCTCACATGCTCACCTCTTCAGTCACACACACACACACACACACACACACACTCACACTCACACACACACACGTATGTCTGAAAACATGTCTTGGAGGACACACATCGAACCAACCCAAGTTTTATCTCTAAGGAGGAATCTGGAATGTGACTGGGGCTTGATGGTTTGAGGAAAGTCATGGGGAACTTTCTACTTTTTCTGAATTGTGTGAAAATTTTTCATTGAGCATGTATCCATGTATTATTTGCCAAGCTAAACATACATTTAAAATATGATTTTAAAAACAAAGTTTAACTGTTCCCTCAAGGTTAATAATAGAATCTACAGAAATGTTGGCTTGTCTCATTGAAGGCAGAACTAAAAACAGCTCTCTTTCCCATTCATATATATGATGACACAGAGGAGAAGGTGGGTCATACAGTGATGTAGTAAGGAGTGGTGGGGCTTGTGGACAATTGGAGATAAACTTCATTTATGACTTATAATTCTACTTTTATATAAATATATGGAAATCCTCTTGATGGGGGTGAAAGAGAGTGAAAAGGCTAGCTTAAAACTCAGCATTCCAAAACCTAAAATCATGGCCTCTGGTTCCATCACTTCATGACAAATAGATGGGGAAAAAGTGGAAGCAGTGACAGATTTTGTTTTCTTGGGCTCCAAAATCACTGTGGATGATGACTGCAGCCATGAAATTAAAAGACGCTTGCTTCTTGGAAGGCAAGCTATGACAAACCTAGACAGCATATTAAAAAATAGCAGAAACATCATTTTGGTGACAAAGGTCCATCTAGTCAAAGCTATGGCTTTTCCAGTAGTCATGTAAGGATGTGAGAGCTGGACCATAAAGAAGGCTGAGTGCCGAAGAATTGATGCTTTCACATGTGGTGCTAGAGATGACTCTTGTGTCCCTTGGACAGCAAGGATATCAAATCCTAAAGGAAATCAGCCCTGAATATTCACTGGAAGGGACGGATGCTGAAGCTGAAGCTCCAATCCTTTGGCCACTTGATATGCAGAGCCAATTCACTGGAAAAGACGCGGATACTGGGAAAGATGGAGGGCAGGAGGAGACGGGGGCAACAGAGGATGGGATGGGTGGATGACATCACTGCCTGTGCATGAGTGTGAGCCAACTCTGGAAGATAATGAAGAACAGGGAAGCCTCACGTGCTGCAGTCCTTGGGGTCGCAAAGAGTTGGACATGACTTAGCGACTGAACAATAGCAACAGTGAAAAGCAAATGTTGAAGTTAACTAGAATTCTATATATTGTATTCAGTGTCGATTTTATGGTCACAATCAAGTGAGATTCGCCTCCAACACAGGGAGCTCAGGGTTATCCAGGAACATGGTACCCACAGACTTTGGGGCTTGTCTGGAATCTGCTGTGGCAGGGTGGGCAGACAGAGGACACGGGAGCCAGCTGGGTAGGGAGGGTTCTTTAAGGGCTGCAGTTGCCAGGCTGAGGCGCTTGGCTTTTATCTCATCAGTAGCAGCCACCATCAGAGGCTTCCCAGCGGGGGGGCTGATATGATTAGAGCCCTGTTTGAGGTGGGCCATTCTGTGGACCAGTACAGGGCACAGAGGGAGCGCAGGAAACTCCCAGCAGGACACTCCTTAGAGCTTTGTTCCAGCGGCTTCCTATCCCTTTAATCATTTCCCTTCCTCTACCTGTGTTTGAAATCACAAAGATTAAGGGGCTCCTCCTCGCTTGTGCCAGGAACTAGATGTACGTGATTCTTTCAGTCCTCACCTCGACCCTAGGAGCTGGGTCTTGTGCCAGATTTTCAGATGGGGAAACTGAGGTCAGGATGCTAAGTTCCTTTCCCACAGTCAGGACTGGGACTATCATGTTTGAACCCAGGTCAGACTCCAGAACTGCCCTCAAGACCGAGGCAGGGTCTGGTGGAGATTTGAGACTCCTACAGATTAATAGATGTGTTGCCATTCAGTCACTCCATCGTGTCCGACTCTTTCCAGCCCCTTGGACTGCAGCACACCAGGCTTCAGTGTCCTTCACTATCTCCCAGAGTTTGCTCAAACTCATGTCTGTTGAGTCAATGATACCATAAGACCATCTCATCCTCTGTCACCCTGTTCTCCTCCTGCCCTCAATCTGAGTCAGTTCTTCACATCAGGTGGCCAAATTATTGGAGCTTTAGCATGAGTCCTTCCAATGAATGTTCAGGGTCGATTTCCTTTAGGATTGACTGGTTTGATCTCCTTGCTGTCCAAGGGACTCTCAAGAGTCTTCTCCAGCACCACAATCCAGAAGCATCAATTCTTCGGTGCTCAGCCTTCTTTATGGTCCAACTCTCACATCTGGTACATGACTACTGGAAAAACCATAGCTTTGACTAGATAGACCTTTGTCGGCAAAGTGACGTCTCTACTTTCCAATATGCTGTCTATGTTTGTCATAGCTTTCTTTCCAAGGATATTCATTTCTTGCTCACATAACAACTGTAGGTGGGAGAATGTATTAGAGGCCAGCTCTCCTCCACAGCATCATTCAGGGCCCCAGGCAGAAAGAGGTCCTGCCATCTTTAACATGTGGCTTCACGTCACCATGACCAGAAAGCCAGATGGAGGAGGATACACAAAGGAACTCGAGTGGGTGGTCTTTATGGACCAGACCCAGAAGCTCCGTATATCATTTCAGCTTATATCCCACTGGCTAGAGCTCAGTCACAGATCCACCTACAATGGCAAGGGGTTTGGACATGTGGTTGAGCTATATGTCAGAGAGAAGATGGTTGTGCAGAACACACCTGCTCACTGCGGCCCTGCCTTGCCTGAGAGCCACCTCCATGGCTGCTTGATAGAAAACCCACCTGCAGTTGACCTCCCCCAACATCTGGTGATCAATTCTGGAAGATAAGACAGTCTCCTGTTGGCTGAGGTCCCCTCACCTTGAAGCTGATCCTCTGGGGTGCACCAGCCACGTGGCTCAAACCTAGCTCTCTGTGTGTCCTCTGGACCCGCAGGAAACTAACAAGTCCTTTCACAAGAGCAGAGATTAAAGCTGAACCTCCTTCTGTCTCTCCTGGTGTCTCCTCGGCCGGCTCGAACCAGCAGTAAGGGGGGACAGGAAGCTGCAGCAGCTGGCTGATTCCTCTTCTTGCTGGCGACCCAGGGTTTACAGGGGATCCTTTCGGAGCTCAGCTGGTCTTCAGGTGGACACTGATAACTCTCCTCTCTACCCTGAAACCTCTCTAGTCTTCCGCTCTTCTCTCTGGTCAGTACTGGTAACAGCAGAGCTGGCTCATCCCCTCGTGGAGCCAGGGGAGGTCCCTGAACCCATTGTGTCTGGCCCTCTTTCAAGTGCAAGAGGAGCTCAGCATTCTTCTGCCTTCACTTGGGGTCAAAATGATCTATTCTGGGAAGACAGGAAATGTCTTCCAGTCACCTTGACCAAAGCATCCTGCCAAAGGCTGTGAATGTGTTGCCGAACTGGGTCAACTCGTCCCTGAATGGATTAAATCTCTGGGTTGTTTTCATTGGTGCCAACAGAACACCCTGAAGTGCTGTTTTCAGAGGGTGGGGAAGCAGAACAAAGAGTGTGGGATCAGACAAACGAGGCCCCTGCCGCTCCGAAGCGAGGGGGCGCTGAGAAGGCCACTTCCCTGGCCCAAGAGAGCTGATTTCTCTATAAGCTGTGCGCAGAGAAACTTGTCCCCAAGCGGCGTGGATTCCGTGTTGGCTCGTGATTAGTACACACTGGTGTCTCCAGCGCCTCCCTGCTGTGTGTGTGTGTGTGTGTGAGTCCCGGAGCAATGTGGGGCTGGAGGAAAGCTGTGGAGTTGAGTCCCGGATTCCAAGTCTGCTTCCCCTCACCACCGCCACTCTAGGTATGTCATTCGGGGCACACGTGGGGATTGAAATCCGCCGCATGTTCTTTGGGGCTTCTCCTGAGAGGACGTGGGGTCTCTGCTCCCAGCCCTTGAATCTAGGCAGGCTCTAAAACTTCCCTGACCAGGACTTCCCTGGTGCTCCCACTGCTGGGGGACCAGGTTCAATACCAGGTCAGGGAACTACACCCCACATGCTACACTCAGACTCGGAGTGGTCAAATAAATAAATACATTTAAAAATATATTTGCTTTCCTCTGACTTACTTCACTCTGTGTGATAGGCTCCAGGTTCACCCACCTCATTAAAACTGACTCAGATGTGTTCCTTTTTATGACTGAGTAGTATTCCATTGGTTTTATCCATTCATCTATCAATGGACATCTAGGTGGCTTCCATGTCTGTAATAACCTAGAGGGGCGGGAAAGGGGGGGAGGTGGGAGGGAGGAGACATATGTATACCTATGGCTATTTCATATAGCCCTGACCTTGACAGAAATCAAACCACTATTTTAAAGCAATTATCCTTCAATTAAAAATAAATAAGATTTAAAAAAATAAAAGGTAACAATGGCTTCTTTAAAAAAAATTTTTAAAATAATACCCTGATCACCGGATTATAGCAGAAGCAATGTTCTGTCTTTTCTGGGCCAGATTTAAAAGATTGGATGCGTCCACTGCTGTCCAGGGGCCCTCTCTGGGTGCCCTCGGTGCCCACCAGAGGTCTGACTACCCTGAGGCCACGTGGAGGCACTGTGATGGACAATCCCAGCTGACCCCACACCTCCAGCCTCCCTGGCTGATGTGCCAACCACCTCAGGAAGTTGAACGTCACCAGGAAACCTCAGTCCACCCACGCCCAGCACACCCTGCCCAGATCCCTGACCCACAAAATCTTGAGCTGTAATGAACGGTTGTTGTTTAGAGCTGTTAAATCCGGGGTCCTTTGATACACAGCAATAGATGCTCACAACAAAAGGTACTTATGCTCTCTAAGCCTATAATTTCATGCTTATAAAACAGAAAACATGTTTTTACAGGATTGTCCTAAGAATTAAGCAAAAAATATATACTTAAAGGCCCTGGTCCCTGGCACACAGCAAGCTTTGAGTTTTAGCTCACAAGCACGTGTGCTGTTCTTTGTGCATTTCCACGTGCAACAGACGATTTACTGTCAAGCGATGCCTCTCAGAGCACACAGTTTGCTTTCCAGCTGGTAAAACATATATGGGCTGCTCTGAATTCAGATACACCTAGGCTTTATAAATCCTTGCCCTACCACTTACAGAACTTCCCTGGTGGCTCGGTGGTAAAGAATCCACCTGCCAACGCAGGAGACGTGGGTTCGATCCCTGAGATGGGAAGATTCCCTGCAGAAATGAATGGCAACCCACTCCAGTATTTCTGCCTGGGAAATCCCATGGACAGAGGAGCCATGGGGTTGCAAAAGAGTCGGACGTGACTGAGCGGCTAAAACAAAGAAAAACACCACTTAGAAGCTGTGTGTGCACCCAAGAGCGCTACCTCTCCTCTCTGGATCTCAGTTTCTTCAATTGGAAAACAGATATAAAAAGCTATCTTGCTGTCTTTTTGGTGAGGATTCAATGGGAATGTCTGGCCTAGCGTTAGATTGGGAAGAAATAACCATAGTCTTAGTTTGGTGGCATAACTATTATAGTAGCAGCAGTCATAAAGCTGATGTTTTGAGCTCCACTGAACTTAATGGAGCAGTCTTTGAACAGACCCCACAAAGGGGTATTTCTGAAGGCAGGTAGCATCTCCTCTCCCCACCACCTCTCTCTTCTATTCTAGCTCAGGACTTGATTCCAGTCCTGGGCTGCCAGAACTCAGCCCAGATTTTGAAGCGTGAATGTGAAAAAGGAAAGAGCCCATTCACAGATGATACTCAACACTCCCCTCCCTCCCTGAACCAAATTCCGTAGGCTCTGGGATGCCCAATGAATAAAAGCCTCTTAAAATTCTTCCAGAAAATGCACAAGGTTTCTCTTAATAAATCTCACTGTCAGGAATGAAATATTTACACGCTCTTGCTTCAAAATGCTGGCAGCTTGTAACTGAAGAACAGTCTTCCTTGTGGCGATGAACAACCACCATGGGTCCATTTTGTAGATGATTTTGAGAGGAGTGAGAGGATGCAGGGAAGGGAAAGCTGAGGCAGGAAGGCCAAGCCCGGGAGGGAGGAGCCAACAAAACCCTGCCCTTGGGTTGCCCTCGAGGCTGGTGTTTAAGGAAGGTTAAACTAGCTCCAGCACTGGGTTGATGGGTGTCTGAGCTGTGACGAGCCCATCAGTCACCCTGACACGTGCTGGAAAACACTGAGCGACTGCAAACATTCCCTGAAGCTTAATTATGAGGCAGATGGGAGGCTGGGTTGGCATGAGGAGGGAGCAATGGGGCTCCCCGCACCCTGCCCCCACCCCCCACCAGCATCCTGGAATCTTGGGGAGAAGTTGACACCATCCACATCTCCTTCCGAAGAGCTCCCTGTTGCTTTTTTTTTTTTTTTTTTTTGAGGCCAGGCGGCAAGCTTAAAAAAAACACTCCTAAGATGGTTCTGCTTTCAAATTTAGCTCAGCAATCTGGAAATGTAGTTAAAGATCCTTAAAAAAAAAACCTCCTTTCTCTTTGACCCAGTAACTCTGCTCCTGGGAATGTGTCCTGAAGATGTACTGGAAATACAGCAAAAGCCTGTGGCACAGAATAATGCTGGGCAACACGTTTGTAATGGAGAAGACAATCAGAAACGACCTCGCTGTTCAACAGTCAGGGATCGCCTCAGGGAGCTTAGTCATCACCCCTTCTCAGGGAGCGCTGTATGACTGTGGAAGCGATGCTCCAGCAGTTTGAAACAACATGGGAAAATGCTTCCATATGAAGACAGCAACAGAACGTGACTGACATATACGCTGTGCTGTGCTAGGTCACTTCAGTTGTGTGGGACTCTGTCACTCTGTAGACCGTAGCCTCTAGGCTCCTCTGTCCACGGGATTCCCCAGGCAAGAATCCTGGAGTGGGTTGCCATGCCCTCCTCCAGGGGATCTTCCCAACCCAGGGATCAAACCCGTGTCTCTTACATCTCCTGCACTGGCAGATGGATTCTTCACCACTAGAGCCGCCTGGGCAGCCTGACATATATACTGCATGATCTCAATTCTGTTAAAATATAAATAGAAGGGACATGGGAAGGAAATGCCAGAGAAATGTGTTTACAATTTTTTTTCTTTGGGAAGTAAAAGCAGATATTTCATTTTCTTCTCTTTTCTGCGCTTTCCAAGTTTTCTCTAGTGAACAAATGCGCAGGAAGCTATTCTTTAGACACCATCTAGTTCCTGCCAGTCTTTTCAAATATTCTACCGTTTTCCTAATGATGTCTTCCCCAAGGAGTGGTAGCTCTACAGAACCCTGGACTGGACTGTGTGACTTCAAATAGCACAAAACAAAGAGACAGGAAACCTGACATGATGAGTTTCGTGCAGTGAGTCAGGCGCTGAGCTGAGACTTGGGTACATTCCCTTATTCCACCCTCAAATCCTGCTTTGCTGTTGGTTAGTCACGAAGCCGTGTCTGACTCTTGCAACCCCGTGGACTGTAGCCCGCAAGGCTCCTCTGTCCATGAGATTTCCCAGGCAAGAATACTGGAGTGGGTAGCCATTTCCTTCTCCAGGGGATCTTCCCAACCCAGATATCGTGCCCGTGTTTCCTGCTTGGCAGGCAGATTCTTTACTGTCTGAGCCACCTGGGAAGCCCCCAAAGACTGCTAGGTAAGTGCTATTATCATCTTCCTATCAATGTTGTAGGAACTAAGAGCTTAGATAAGTTAAGAAACTTTTCCAGACAACACGGCAGTTTAAAAGTGAGGCTGGGGATGTGCGCTCAGGTTGGGCTGAGTACACATTCCTTTCCCTCCCCTCCTTCACCATCAGCCCCAGATGGACAGGAGGCGCCCTAGCTATCACAGCCCTTCCTTCCAAAGCCCTTATTGTAAGATTTTAATTGCTAAGGAAACATCCCGGACACACACCACCCACCCCCCAGCACCCCCCACTACCTCATTTCTTCCAGTGCCTAGAATTCCATCACTAGAGATGCTTTCCTTTAGGTCAGAAAGCCACCATAACGCTTGTCCTCTTTGAAAATGTGTATCCACCTGGGAGAGGAAATGGGGCTTAACGCCTGGACAAGAAGGGGGTGAAGAGTAGGGGACGCACCCTGACCTGGAGTGTTCTCATGCTGGGGAGAGGGAGGCAGAGCATGATTTATAAGCTGGGGTGTGTGCAACTGACATTCGGGGTTGCCCAGCAGTTCACCTCTTTCTTAAAAACATCTCTATTCCAAGAAACCACCTCTCCCCCATCCTGCGTGATCTCAGGGTGGAGGTGAATTGAGGTGGTCAGTTTCCCACTTCAGACTGAAAGGGCAGAGAGCCCTTTCTTCATGCTCTTCAGGGTCAAAGGGAGCTTGACGAAAGGCAGCTGTCCAGGGCGCAGCCCTGGGTGTTCTCCCATCCAAGTACTAACCAGGCCCGACCCTGCTTAGCTTCCAAGATCAGGCAAGATTGGGTGTGTTCAGGGTGGTATGGCTGAGGACAGCCCCAGGTGGTCTAAGTCCATCGATCTGGGGGGGCCGCTGGGCAGTGGTGGCCGCCAACGCCGTCCAGGGGACTCAGAGGAGCAGACAGCATTGAGGACTGCTAGGCCAGATGCCTCCTCTCAGTGCCCCCAGGCCAGTGCATGGCGCACATGATCAAGCACTGTCCCCTCTGTCTCTTGAGATCTCAAACTGTTGAGTCAGCAACATGAGGGCAGACACAAATGGCTGGGGTGCATTTACCCCCACGGATGGTGGGGCTCTGCCAGGACCAGACCTGAAAGGAGGATACTCCTTCCAGTAACTTCAGGCCCAGTCTGGTTCTTGACCTCTTTCCAAGCTGGTTCTCCTGCCTTTGTACAGATTCTGAGAGCTCCGTTCCAACAGATCCTTTTTGTTGGACCTAGGAGCAGCAGACTGTGGTCACAAGGACGAGGAGGCAACACAAAAGGACCACGCAGATTTCCAGGACCACCAGAGCATCCTGCTCCTGAATGGTAGAGGCGACCAACCCTCATCCAAAGATCCGTGCGCCCGCTTCCCTCATGTGTAACTGCCGCCAGGAGATGGCTATACACCCAGGGACTACATTTCCCAGGCTCCCTTGCAGCTAGATGGTACCATGTGACTAGTTCGCACCAATGGGATGTCACCAATAGTGATGTAAGTTACTTCCAGGCCAAGCAGCTTATGAGGCAGGTATGCCTCTCTTTCCCCAAGCATTTCTGAATATTTCCCAGGCATTTCTAGATGCTTCTGGAGCCTCTGGAGACTGAGGGGAGGGGAATGCTGCCAGGTGGAAGAAACCTGGAGCTCATGTTATGGAGAGCTGGCAAGCCACCAGAGACACCTGTACTGGCTAAGGAAGCAAAATACAAACTTTATTGTGCTACAGGACTGTAACTGGGGGGTTGCTTTTTAACAAGGGCTGGTGTTCTCCTAACTAATACATCCTATCACTACTGGGGATGATGATGAGAATATTAACAACAATATGGGTGCCATCAGCTAATGTTTGGGGAGAAATATCAATAACTTCAGATATACAGATGGCACCACCCTTATGGCAGAAGTGAAGAACTGAAGAATTTCTTGATGAAAGTGAAAGAAGAGAATGAAAATGCTGGCTTAAAACTCAACATTCAGAAAATGAAGATCATGGCATCCGGTCCCATCATTTCATGGCAAATAGATGGGGAAACAATGGAAACAGTGACAGACTTTATTTGGGGGGGCTCCAAAATCACTGCAGATGGCGACTGCAGCCATGAAATTAAAAGACACTTGCTCCTTGGAAGAAAAGCTATGACCAACCTAGACAGCATATTAAAAAGCAGAGATATTATTTTGCCGACAAAGGTCTGTCTATTCAAAGTTATGGTTTTTCCAGTAGTCATGTATGGATGTGAGAGTTGGACTATAAAGAAAGCTGAGTCCTGAAGAATTGATGCTTTTGAGCTGTGGTATTGGAGAAGACTCTTGAGAATCCCTTGGACTGCAAGGAGATCAAACCAGTAAATCCTAAAGGAAAGCAGTCCTGAATGTTCATTGAAAGGACTGATGCTGAAGGTGAAACTCCAATACTTTGGCCACCTGATGTGAAAAACTGACTCATTTGAAAAGACCCCGATGCTGGGAAAGATTGAAGGCAGGAGGAAAAGGGGACGACAGAAGATGAGATGGTTGGATGGCATCGCTGACTCAATGGACATTAGTTTGAGAAAGCTTTGGGAGATAGAGGAGGAAAGAGGAGCCTGATGTGCTGCAGTCCATGGGGTTGCAAAGAGTCAGACACAACTGAGTGACTGAACTGACTGATGTTTCCTCTTTTCCATTATTTTTTTAACAGAATATTGAATACAGTTCCCAAGGCTATACAGTAGAACCTTGTAGTTTATCCATCCTCTATATAATAGTTTGCAGGTGCTAATCTCACACTTTAGGCCTTCCCTACCCCCACCCCCTCCCCCTTGGCAGTCACAAATCTGTTCTCTGTGTCTGTTGTTTGGATATTTATAATAGGCCAAGCTCTTTGCTCAGGATCTTGCCTGTAGTAACTCAGTGGTTCTCAACCAGGGCTAATTTCTCCCCAGGGGACAGGTGACCATGTCTGGAGATGTTTTGGTTGTCACACTGTGCAGGGGGTGGGGGTAGTTATTGTCATCTAGTGAGTAAAAGCAGAGATGCTGCTGAACCCCCTACAATGCACAGGACAGATCCCTACAACTAAGAATTATCTGGCCCCAAATGGTACTAGTGTCAGAGCCAGGAAACCCCACGGAAACTCACTAAATGCTAATCATCCGCACATTGAACACCATGATAATCCCCATTTTTGTTTGTTTTTTATACATCTCTCCCTCTCCTCCCTCTCCTCTCTCCCCATGTCTGGAGAAACAGACATAGAGAATAGATTTATCCCCATTTTAAAGACACAGAAACAAAGGCCAAGAAAGGGTATGCTAGGAACACAGCTGGTCAGCGTCAAGATCAGCAGCCTCAGCCAGACGCCATCCTGCCTCTCTGCTGCCCGACCCCCCAGACATGGCATCTCTGCTCTCTACTGAGCTGGACTAATTCCAGACTGCTGGGCTCCCTTTTCTGAGGGAGGGCTCATTCAAACCGTCTCCACCATCCTCCAAATGGGGGACCTCGTTGCTATGGTCAAGGATGCCATCATCGAGGGAAACCGCCAGATAGGCTCTGTGTTGTCAGGTACAGCTGGGCGGTAAATGATTCTATGAGCTGATCAGGCTTGGGGTCTGACTCAAGCTGAAATGAGACATTGCCTGCCAGACCCAGGCAAGGAAGGGGAAGGGCCGGCCGTACCCCAGCCCAGAGGTCTAGCACATTCCTCAGGTTTTAATCCTGTCGTTCACCTTTTGGGAAATTTAAGTGTGTAATTCCCTGACTTTCT
The DNA here is from genome assembly GCF_016772045.2 of Ovis aries. NCBI lineage: Eukaryota > Metazoa > Chordata > Mammalia > Artiodactyla > Bovidae > Ovis > Ovis aries. The sequence goes on along the minus strand of NC_056077.1, from coordinate 5,346,693 downwards.
ATAATCCCCCAGCCATTCCCAGGCTGGGAGGTCAGAGCGGCCCAGGACACAAAACCCAACCCGGGGCTGAAGTGGTGAGTTTTCGGCTCTGTCGCTCACCATGGGATCTGCTCTTTCCCTGTGTTGCCCCCATTCAGTTCACACCACCTCATCGCTGCCTTCTCTCTCCATATAAGAGGCGAATCTAACATCTGCAGACTGTCTCTCTCACTAGGGCAGGTCTGATCTGTAAGCATATAATCCCATTACAGTGGATCAGTGCTATCCGAGGTGCCTGTGAAAAGCCTTGTGGATCCAGAGAGAAAAAGGTCAGAGCATTAGGAAGACAAGGAAGGGCCACAGAAGGAGGAGGAGGCCCAGAGTGAGGTCAGTGCACTCTGAGAAGGAAAAGGCAGCACCCAACCCAGAGTCCTCTTATCAGTCCAGTGTGTCAGTCCCCCCACTGCTGTGAGCATTGGTGGCCACCTTCTCTGGAGAATCAAACTTTATTCAGAGATGCCAAGAGAGGAGAAGCCCTGCCCCAGAGGTGGTATGCAAGCCATGACCGCCTGATACAGTGGTATAAACATACATTTTGCTTGCTTCAAGGTATGCTGACAAGGGTCTGTATAGTCAAAGCTATAGTTTTTTCCAGTGGTCGTGTACAGATGTGAGAGCTGGACCCTAAAGAAAGCTGAGTGCTGTAGAACGGATGCTTTTGAACTGGAAGAGACTGGAAAAGACATGCTGGAAAAGACCCTTGAGAGTCCCTTGGACAGCAAGGAGACCAAACCAGTCCATCCTCAAGGAAATCAACCCTGAATATTCATTGGAATATTCTGATGCTGACCCCAAAGCTCCAATACTTTGGCCACCTGATGTGAAGAGCCAACTCATTGGAAAAGACCCTGATGCTGGGAAAGACTGAGGGCAGGAGGAGAAGGGGGCGACAGAGGGTGAGATGGTCGGATAGCATCACTGACTCAATGGACATGAGTTTGAGCAAACTCCGGGAGATGGTGAAGGACAGGGAAGCCTGGTGTGCTGCAGTTCATGGGGTTGCAAAGAGGTGGACACAACTTAGCAAATGAACGACAGCAGCAAGGTGTGAAAGCTCCATGGTGCTCCTCACACCCCAGGGGTCCCCGTGGGACCAGGCTGAGGCTTGACTTCAGCCAAACTCCGTCTTTATGGAGCATCTCATCCTGCTGCCTTTACTTCTCGCCGGGTTCCTGCTCAAAGCACGCTGCTTTCAATACTCATTCGCACAAGAATCACATGTCAGCTCTGCCTCTAGAGAATATGACCTAAGGCCTGAAGGAAGGGCGTTCCAGGTGGTCGGGACAATTTGGGCAAAGGTTTGAAGGTTGATGTGAGTTTGGAAGGTCAGCAAGCCTTTATGCAATATTATTATTAATAATAATAAGCTAGCATTTACCAAGGATTATCCTGTAGGCTGCAAAAGCCAAACTCTGCTCTTAGTATTTTTAAAGATTACCTCAATCCTCATCACAGTTCTAAGATGCAGATTCTTATTGTCCCCAATATTAAAAATAGCTGGACTAAGGTGAAGTAATTAGCTCCAAGTGGTACGGGTGATAAGTGGCAGAGGGAATTCTGACTTCAAGCGGGTCTGAGTTCAGAGTCCTGGCCCTCCAGACATGATGGCTGAAGTCTTCAGAAAGACTCCACACCGGGGCAAGACACCCTCCTTCCTTCTCTCACCCATCCACCCAGCCATGGAGTTGTTGAGTCGCTAAATCATGTTCAACTCTTTTGCAGCCCCATGGACTGTAGTCTGCCAGGCTCTTCTGTCCATGGGACTTCCCAAGCAAGAATACTGGAGTGTGTTGCCATTTCCTTCTTTAGGGGACAAGGATCGAACCTGCGTCTTCTGCATTGGCAGGCAGGTACTTTACCACTGAGCCATCAGGGACGCCCCCAGACATAGACAGTTCCTTTAAAATATCCACACACAGGATGCCAAGCTTTTGGTTTCACTGTCACCTTTGAAGGCACAGGCTCAATGACTCCTTTTAATAGGACACAGTATTTACGGAGCCCAAATGAAAAGGACAGCATGGAAGAATGCTGGGAACCTTTGATCGCACAGAGATGACATAATTTATGTTCCGCCACCACCGTCTTTGCCCCTACTCACTGCAATCTCGAATTGGAGAAGAAATTTGGTGATTGCTTCAGTTGGGCTGGGCCCGTTTTTGCCCATGTGTTTTTCTTATTACCTTGTTCTGCCTGGCGACCCCTGAGTATTTCATCTTTTTTTTTTTGGCAGGGATGGCAAGTTTCAGGGCACCCCTGGCAGAGTTGAAAATGCCTTAGAAAACACACAGGAGGAAACCAAGGAGGGAGGTGTCGGGGCAGGAGGGGCAGCCTTGGGGAGAGGTCTGTAGGTAGAATGTTGGGAGGGCCCCTGTGTTTGGACGTGAAAGGCAGAGCTCCCACCATGGGCCGGAGAAGAGCAGCCCGTCCTGGGTTAGGCAATGATCTGTAGCACTGACCCGAATGGACTTGGTTGCCCCCTTGCCTGGTGGGGAACACACTTTAGAATCATGAGGATAACTATCAGGAGAGTTACTATCATAATAGATTCCCACACGACCGTCGAGTATAGGGGTGATTTCTGAGGCTACATGCACAAGTGAAGGGCGCAGAAAAGAAGAATGCAGAAGGCCCGGGAACGGGGGAGTGGCTGGAGTGCACCCTGCATGGGGAAGCCGGGTCCCCAGGCAGGAGACTGCTGGAGGAGGCCAGTGCAGGACGCCGCCCCCCGTGTGATTCTCCAGCTGGGCTGCGCACCTGCTGACCCAGCCTCTGAAAACTCAACTTTCCTCACCCTCCTCCCCAGACTGAGCTGTCTCCCTGCCTGGGGACACAGATCCGAACTCACACCTGGTCTAAGGCCCTTGGGAGGTGAAAGAGCTGCGATGTCAGGGGCATCCCTGCTGGTCCAGTGGCTAAGACTCTGTGCTTCCATCACAGGAGGTAGGGGTTCAATCCCTTGTTGGGGAACTAAGATCTTGCATGCTAAGTGGTACAGTGAAAAATATTAATAAGAAGAATTAAAGGAAGATAAGAGGTCAGGCATTGCAGTCTCCTAACCCAGTTCAGTCTCAGCCCTGCCCCTGACTCCGTGTGTGGGCTGGGGCAAGTCCCTTAACCTCTCTGGGCCTCAGTTTCCTCATCTGTTAAATGGGGACCAGGTAGGGTTTTTTTTTTGTTTGTTTGTTTGTTTTTTTAAGGAGTACATTGGTAGCAGCATAAAGGAGTTACAACCGGTGTTGGTGGCGAGTGAAGAGGCAACGAGTGCTGTCTGGTGTCATCGCACACAGTTGCCGTTGGTTTTATCACTTCTGCTGCCTCTTCGTTACAGAAGCACAGTGCATAGTACCCAGGTACCGGAAGTCGGTATTTCTGTTCATTTCTTCTCCCTCCCTTCTCTAACTCCAAAGAAGGCCGTTGCCGATTCAAAGGACGCAAGCACGCACGTGCACGTGTTCCTAATACACAGCTCGCCATCGGCGCCATCTTCTCTCCGGCAAGCAGTCTCCAGCGCTGACTTGCCTCGCTTCCACTCCACCCATCCCCTCCTGAGAAAGGCTCACGGAAGGTCGTTTTTTCTCCATCCCACCTGCTTATCCAAACACCATCCTCTCTCGTCTGGATGAGAGGATAAGACCACTTAACCAGTTAACTGATAACCCCCAACCTCTTAGCCACTCGGACGGCAGAGAGAGCCCGGATCCCCAGCCCGGGGTTCAGAGCAAACAAGATTGCCTGGGGTGGCGGGACCTGGTGGAGACAGAAGGTGTTTCCAAACTTAATCTGAAATTAATTAGAAAATAAAACAAGCCAAAGGACAGACATCTGTGAGCAGATGACTTGCAGAGGCGAACAAATTGGACACGTCACTTTCCGCTTGAGCTGGGAGTAGGATCCTGCCGGGCTACACACGGAGTAGCCGGAGAGGCTTTCACGGGGAGCAGTCTTAGTGTTTACTTCTCAGGATCAAATGACGGAGCAGCTCCAAGCTCCGAAGACGCGGGCAGGGCGAGGGCTCGGCCCAGGATCACACAAGAGCTGCAGGGGAGCTGTGCGTCGGGGAGACGACCATAAAAACTCATCAGAACACACGCTGCTCGGGGCCGGGAGTGAGGAGCGGAGTGGTGCGAATGAGAAGGGAGAAGCCTCCTGGAGCAGCCAGGACCGGGGGCTCGCCCGCACCACACGACAGCCTTCCAGACGGGATTGGTGGTGATGGCTGTTCCAGGGCGCCTCCCTCACACCCCCCTCGCCGTTGCCGAGTCAAGGTCTCCCTACCTAATGCAGGACATGACGGCTCCCCTCACCACGGGAGCAGGCTTCCTCGTGCACCCAGCAGCCCGGAAGGGGTGCCGGCGCTGAGGTCCCGGAAGCACCCCTCCACTCCACGTGCCCCCAGGTGGACGGCTCAGACACGGCCCATGGAGGAGCCCACGGTCCCGGCTGAGCGCCACGTGCATACGCGGGACCTGCCCCTTCGGGCATCCTCACGGGCCTCCTCACCACCCTCTCCCTTTCCCTTTCTCCACCTGCTTCCTGGCACCAGTCCCCAAACAGGCCGCTAGCACTCCAAGTCTGACCCGAGCTGGGTGCTTCCAGGAGTGCGGACAAAGACAAGGATGTTGGCGGCAAGCGGACGGGATGGGGGTTGGTGACCTGGCCGAGTGAGAGGCACTGTGCACAGACCTGTCCCAAAGCCGGCAAGATCCCTACAGAGACTCTGGTGGTCCCGACTCCAGTTTGGATCAACCGCCTGGTGACCTCCTCACTGCCGTTCCCCAGATCCACGTCAGCCCTGAAGTTGGGGACCCCCTGGCACAGAGGAAGCCACACTCGGAGCACTACCTTAGCTCTGACCCCAGCAGACACCAACCAACCCTGCCCTCTTCTTTTTAAAGAGGGAGTAGAGACCCAGCGGTTCTTACCCGAGTTTCCTGCTCCCCTCGCCTTGCGCATTGCAGTCACTTGTATCAGCAAGAATGAGCTGGAAGTCTGCCGAGGGAGGTGGGAGAGAAAACGGGTCCTGGGCCCTGCGGGTCCTAGGACAGGGGCACCGGCTCTGACGCCCTCTGGTCCAGCATTTCAGATGTCCCATGTCTCCTGCCTGAGCCCCTGCTGCTCCACTGGCCTGTCGGTGGGGGACAGAAAAGCTCCCTCACTAGGCTACTATGAGGAATACGGGAGATGGTCAGCACCCACTTGTGGAATTACAACCCCGAGACACAGAGATGAGAGAGCACGCCAACTACACTGAGTAGAAGTTGCCCTCTCCTCCATAATGCTTTCTCCATCGTTCTTTGCATCCTATCAAGCACAGGAAGGTACACCTGGAACTAACACAAGGTTGTAAATCAACTATACTCCCCTCCCCCCTAAAAACACCATGAGGGTAGGAGGGGCTTTGTGGGAGTCCTCCTCGCCTCTCCTCCCACCCCTCCGCCTCATCACAGGTGCTCTTGGTGAGCATCTGTCATAAGCCACATGCTCGCTCAGCATTTTCTCACTAAATGCTCCCCATACCACACTCAAAAGACGAGAGCTGCCTCTCGGCCCTGACCAGCCCCAAGAACGCTCGGGGAAGATGGAGATGCGCCACACCTGAGCTGCCCAAGACAGCAAACACCAGCGACGGGCTGCCCAACGCCTGGCCTGTGCCTCGTGCAACCAACGGGCTTTTACTTAATTTTAATTCCTTATGCGCAACTAGCCACAGGTGAACCTGGTCACCATATTGGACAGCAGAGATACACACGGGGGTGAAAAAGAAAAGCGAACTGAAGTCTAACGGAGTTTGGCAACTGCCCAAGGCCACGGACCTGGAGGAAGGTGGAGGTCAGAGCCGCACCCACTGTCCCCAGCTTCCCGTGTGCGTCTCCTAAAGCGAACGGCCAGGCTGGCCGTGGACTTACTCAGACACAGGAGACGAGATCTGAAAGTCAAGACGGGCCGGGTGAAAAAGACACTCAGAACCGGGGATCTGGCTCAGAGAGACAAGGAAATGAATATTCAAAGCAGATAATGGTGGTGGAAACGCTCTGTAAACTGTGAAGTGCTGTCTCAGGGTGGGGGTTGTTAATAATCCCCTTTGGCTCTGTGACTCCACAGCAAAGCTTTCTTGTCCCTCTCCATATCCTGCTGCTCTGTTAATCGTTAATTAAAGCTTAAGGGATTTGGGAATACAGGCCTCTGAAATTTGGACTAAACCCTCCATGTTATTGAAAAGAAGAAGAAAAAAAATAAATAAATGAAGAATCTTGGATAATTAGCTTTTCTTTCCCTAAATGCTTTCTGGGTGTCATTACAAACCAAGTGCCAGGCTAATATACCTTGTGTTGTGAATGCCTCACAATTCCTGCTAATTGAATTAAACCCAATTCTCTGCAAATAAACTCTTGGTTGTTCTTTAATGGCAAATAAGGAATAGAGCTGTTTCTTTCTGGAACGGGTCATTACAAGGCCCTAATTACCAGCGTCTCAACGTGTTAACGCCAGCCTAACGCAAAGCGCCTTTGTGTCGGCTCCTGACAATGACAGCTCTGTCAAGATCAAAGTTGTGGCTTGCCCTTGGAAACTTCTCCCTCTTTTTCCTCCACTTCAAAATATTTAATAATGACTAATCAAATTTCTAAGACAGCAAAGAAAGGACAAGAGGACAGAAGTCCCCCTTTTTTTAAAAAAAATATACATATATTCAGGACAAATATTTCAACACTGACACACTGCTCATGCCTCCTCCCTCCCCTTCCTTTCTCCCCTGGACACAGCACACGTCGTGAAGCTGCCGATGAGTGAAGGAATCTGTGCCTCTGGAGCTGCACGTGAGCCCAAGGTGAATGGAGGAGCTGCCCGGAGTAATCGGATGTCAAGAGAAGAAGATGGATTCCTCGGTGCGTGCGTGGCCCAACACCTTTATCAATAATGCAATGCCAATTACTTTGGGGACCAGCCTTGGCTCTTGTGGGATGAGAAACTTTATTCCAGGGCTCTGAGAACAGCATCTATAATCAGCCACCTCGGCCAGACTTTAAAACTGGCAGTTCTGCCCTGATGTGTGGGTGGAAGTTTCACGTCTGAGATTTCAGAGTCGGGTGGATGAAATTCTCACACGGGTGGTGACTGACCTTTGTGTGCACTTCCCGCTTCCGGGTGGGTGATAGCTGGCTCTCTGAAGTGCTAAGCCCTCATCCTAGGAGAATCCCATGGACGGAGGAGCCTGGTGGGCTGCAGTCCATGGAGTGGCAAAGAGCTGGACACAACTGAGGGACTGAGCGTGCACACACACATCCCAGGAAGAGCCCCAGACTCTCAGCTGTCTGTTGCAGCGGAACAGACCAATTTGATATTAGCTGGGCAGCCCAGAAATTGGGTTCTCACACTTTACCCTCCAAAGCCTCTCCTTTACCTCCTTCAGTGCCCAAATGCCTCATTCTTTCAAGATGTTCTGTTTGCCTCCCTAGGAAAGCTCTCCTGATCTTCTCTGACAGCAAAACTCTTAAATTCAGCCTCCAGAACCCAGGGCAGATGCCCCCATCAGAGCCTGCCAGTTGCTTCAGTTTCCCCTGTTGCGTTATTCTCTCCTGCTTGTGCCTGAGGGCAACACAGAAGAGGGGATGCTTGGGCTCTGACTGGGGTTTGAATCTTAGTTCTGTTACTTATAGCTTGGGGCAAGGTACTCGACCTCTCAGAACCTCTCTTTTCTCATCCACAGAACAGGGACGTTAATGGCTACTCTGCTTCAAGGAATGGCTTGGGTATGACGTGTTATAAATGGCAGTGTGGATAAAGTGACTGGTGCATAGCAGATGCTCAGTAAATGGAATCCCACCGTGGGTCACTGGTAAAGAATCCACCTGCCAATGCAGGAGACGCAGGAGATGAGAGTTTGTTCCTGGGTTGGGAAGATCCCCTGGGGAAGGGAATGGCTGCCCACTCCAGCATTCCTGCCTGGAACAGAGGAGCCTGGCGGGCTGCAGCCCATGGGGTCACAAAGAGTCAAACATGACTGAGCACGCATGCACACACCGTGTTCTTAATTATCAGGCTGATCCTCTGTATTTCCTTGACCCATGTAGATGTCCACTCCCCCCATCAGACAATCAGCTCTTTGAAGGAAAAGCATGGGCCCCATTAACTCCTGTACCTCTAGCATAGCGCCAGGCATGCACCTGGTTTGGAAAATGTTTGCGTAATAAACTAACAAATACCTTCATGTTTATTCATAATGAATAAAAAAGGAATGGATACCTGGAACAAACATTGAGGAAGATAAATCAATCAGTGCCTAGCATGTAGGAGGTGCTTACAACGTGTTCGTAAATGAATGAATGAAGCCACACCTACAACCAAACATTCAGGGATTTAAGTGAAAGTCAAATGGAAAGGCTTTGTGATTTCCCACCGAGAAAACAAGTTCCCCCCAAACCCTCCTGCCAGAAGCAGCTCGCATCAGCTCGCAGCAGAACAGCAGTGTTAAATTATTGCTTAACTGCTCCTCGTATGATGGTCTCCGTGTCTCGCCAGGAAAATCATCGCCATTCTCTCGGCGCCAGGAACAGCTGCATTTCACATGTTCGGGGCGCCTTTTCAACACGACTCCCTCTAACAAGTCTGAACTTGATTTCAGTGGTTCCCTCTCCCTTTCCTCTCCAGAGAGATCTCTCCAGGAACCTGACGGGCGAAGTCCATGGTTCAGGGAAGAGATTTACCATCTCCCAACCTACAGGAATAGAGGAGGAGGAAGGTCTTTTCCCAGAGAAAAGATGTGACGGTGTTCTATTTCAAATCACACCTGGGGCTCTGGACTTGGAGTAGAGGTGGCCTAGCGGGGTGCAGCAGCGTATTTTAAAGCAGACAACGTCTGTGGCTGCTTCTCCGTGTCTGTCTGTAGAAGGGAGCTCTTGATTCTGGCTGAAATGATGACTGGGCTGCACCAGGCTTGGCTGGTGGAGGCAGGGGTCCCTGAAGCTATGGGAGTAGTGTGTGTGGGCTCAGTCATGTCCAACTCCTTGTGGCCCCACGGACTGTAGACCACTGGGTTCCTCTGTCTGTGGGATTCTCCAGGCAAGATTCCTCGAGTGGGTTGCCATTTCCTCCTCCAGGGGAACTTCCCAACCCAGGGACTGAAGCCAGAGGGTCCTAATATATAGGACACCCACTTACATTCGACTTACAGTCGAACTTCAGATAAACAATGAACATAGGTTTTTCAATCATGTACATACGGCTCCAATACTTTGGCCACCTGATTCGAACAGCTGACTCATTGGAAAAGACCCTGATGCTGGGAAAGATTGAGGGCAGGAGGAGAAGGGGACGACAGAGGATGAGATGATTGGCTGGCATCACTGATTCAATGGATATGAACATGGGCAGACTCCAGGAGATGGTGAGGGACAGGGAGGCCTGGCATGTTGCAGCCCATGGGGTTGAGAAGAGTTGGACGTGGCTTGGCAACTGAACAACAACACCAGTATGGCCCACATACTGTTCGGAGCATGCTTTTGCTTGGTGAACATTTGTTGCTTCTCTGCCATTTGCAGGTAACTGGGCATCGTGCATGTTTACTTGCTACATCTGACAACCTGTTGGGGCTTGGGGGGGCAAGGTGAGGAAGCCATTCACTCAGAGCCTCCCTCCTGTCTGGAAAAGGATGCCCTGGAGAGACAGGTGGCTTATTCAGGGTGAAGGTCCCTGCGCAGAAACACCATGCTGCGGTGAAGAGGATAGCCTCTCAGTCCAGCTCTGGGGCTTCAAATCCCGACTCTGCTGCTTCTTAGCTGGTGAATCTGGGCACGTGACTTCACCTCCTCATGCTCCCACCTCTTCATCTACTAACTGGGATGGGCGGTGTCACAGTACCTACTTTACATAACATATGGGATGGTTAAGCAGAACTATCTATGTGCAAAGTGCTAGATACAATGCTTAGAAATCAGTCAACCCATGTCATAAGGCACCATAGTTATTACCCGGGCCTTGTGTTTGAACTATGGTGCTGAAGAAGACTCCTCATCGTCCCTTGGACAGCAAGGAGATCAAACAATTCAATCTTAAAGGAAATCAACCCTGAATATTCATTGGAAGGACTGATACTGAAGCTGAAGCTCTAATACGTTGACCACCTGATATGAAGAGCTGACTCATTGTAAAAGACCGTGATGCTGATAAAGATGGGAGGTAGGAGGAGAAGGGGGCAACAAAGGATGAGATGGTTGGATGGCATCACCAATGCAATGGACATGAACTTGGGCAAACTCCAGGAGATGGTGCGGGACAGGGAAGCCTGGCGTGCAGCAGTCCATAGGGTTGCAAAGAGTTGAACATGACTTGGCAACTGACTATGCAGGCTACTCCATTTCTTCTAAGGGATTCCTGCCACAGTAGTAGATATAATGGTTATCTGAGTTAAATTCACCCATTCCAGTCTATTTTAGTTCGCTGATTCCTAGAATGTTGACGTTTACTCTTGCCATCTCCTATTTGACCACTTCCAATTTGCCTTGATTCGTGGACCTAACATTCCAGGTTCCTATGCAAAATTGCTCTTTATAGCATCGGACCTTGCTTCCATCAACCAGTCATAACCGCAACTGGGTATTGTTTTTGCTTTGGCTCCATCCCTTCATTCTTTCTGGAGTTATATCTCCACTGACTCCAGTAGCATATTGGGCACCTACCAAACTGGGGAGTTCCTCTTTCAGTGTCCTATCTTTTTGCCTTTTCGTACTGTTCATGGGCTTCTCAAGGCAAGAATACTGAAGTGGTTTGCCATTGCCTTCTCCAGTGGACCACATTTTCTCAGTCCTCTCCACCATGACCCGCCTACCTTGGGTGTCCCTACAGAGCATGGCTCATAGTTTCATTGAATTAGACAAGGCTATGGTCCATGTGATCAGATTGGTTAGTTTTCTGTAATTGTGGTTTTCAGTCTGTCTGCCCTCTGATGGAGAAAGCTAATATATACTACTATACATACCTATAATATCTACTACTATGAGCAAGAATCCCTTAGAAGAAATGGAGTAGCCATTACAGTCAACAAAAGAGTCTGAAATGCAGTATTTGGATGTAACCTCAAACATGACAGAATGATCTCTGTTTCCAAGGCAAACCATTCAATATTACAGTAATTCAAATCTATGCCACCCCAACCAGTAATGCTAAAGAAGCTGAGTTGAACTGTTCTATGAAGACCTACAAGACCTTCTAGAACTAACACCCAAAAAAGGTGTCCTTTTCATCATAGGGGACTGGAATGCAAAAGTAGAAAGTCAAGAAACACCTGGAGTAACAGGCAAATTTGGCCTTGGAGTACAGAATGAAGCAGGCAAAGGCTAATAGAGTTTTGCCAAGAGAACGCACTGGTCATAGCAAACACCCTTTTCAAACAAGACATGAGAAGACTCTACACATGGACATCACCAGATGGTCAACACCAAAATCAGACTGATTATATTCTTTGCAGCCAAAGATGGAGAAGCTCTATACAGTCAGGAAAAACAAGACCGGGAGCTGACTGTGGCTCAGATCATGAACTCCTTATTGCCAAATTCAGATTTAAGTAGAAGAAAGTAGGGAAGACCACTAGACCATTCAGGTATGACCTAAATCAAATCCCTTATGATTATACAGTGGAAGTGAGAAATAGATTTAAGGGAATAGATCTGATAGAGTGCCCGATGGACTACGGACAGAAGTTTGTTACACTGTACAGGAGACAGGGATCAAGACCATCCCCATGGAAAAGAAATGCAAAAAAGCAAAATGGCTGTCTGAAGAGCTCTTACAAATGGCTGAGAAAATAAGAGAAGTGAAAAGCAAAGGAGAAAAGGAAAGATATAAGCATCTGAATGCAGAGTTCCAAAGAATAGCAAGGTGAGATAAGAAAGCATTCCTGAGTGATCAATGCAAAGAAACAGAGGAAAACAACAGAATGGGAAAGACCAGAGATCTCCTCAAGAAAATTAGAGATACCAAGGGAATATTTCATGCAAAGATGGGCTTGACAAAGGACAGAAATGGTATGGACCTAAAAGAAGCAGAAGATATTAAGAAGAGGTGGCAAGAATACACAGAAGAACTGTACAAAAAGATCTTTATGACCCAGATAATCACAATGGTGTGATCACTCACCAAGAGCCAGACATCCAGCAACGCAAAGTCAAGTGGGCCTTAGGAAGCATTACTAACAACAAAGCTAATGGAGGTGATGGAATTCCAGTTGAGATATTTCAAATCGTAAAAGATGATGATGTGAAAATGCTGCACTCAATATGCCAACAAATTTGGAAAACTCAGAAGTGGCCACGGGACTGGAAAAGGTCAATTTTCATTCCAAACCCAAAGAAAGGCAATGCCAAAGAATGCTCAAACTACCGCACAATTGCACTCATCTCATGCTAGTAAGGTAATGCTCAAAATTCCACAAGCCAGGCTTCAACAGTACATGAACCATGAACTTCCAGATGTTCAAGCTGGATTTAGAAAAGGCAGAGGAACCAGATATCAAATTGCCAACATCTGCTGGATCATCGAAAAAGCAAGAGAGTTCTAGAAAAACATCTATTTCTGCTTTATTGACTATGCCAAAGCCTTTGACTGTGTGGATCACAATACACAATGGAAAATTCTGAAAGAAATGGGAATACCAGACCACCAGACCCGCCTCTTGAGAAACCTATATGCAGGTCAGAAAGCAACAGTTAGAACTGGACTTGGAACAACAGACTGGTTCCAAATAGGAAAAGGAGTACGTCAAGGCTGTATATTGTTACCCTGCTTATTTAACTTCTATGCAGAGTACATCATGAGAAATGCTGGGCTGGAAGAAGCACAAGCTGGAATCAAGATTGCTGGGAGAAATATCAATAACCTCAGATATGCAGATGACACCACCCTTATGGCAGAAAGTGAAGAGGAACTAAAAAGCCTCTTGATGAAAGTGAAAGTGGAGAGTGAAAAAGTTGGCTTAAAGCTCAACATTCAGAAAACGAAGATTATGGCATCTGGTCCCATCACTTCATGGGAAATAGATGGGGAAACAGTGGAAACAGTGGCTGACTTCATTTTTTTGAACTCCAAAATCACTGCAGATGGTGACTGCAGCCATGAAATAAAAGATGCTTACTCCTTAAAAAAAAAAGTTATGACCAACCTAGACAGCATATTAAAAAGCAGAGACATTATTTTGCTAACAAAGGTCTGTCTAGTTAAGGCTATGGTTTTTCCAGTAGTCATATATGGATGTGAGAGTTGGACAATAAAGAAAGCTGAGCACTGAAGAACTGATGCCTTTGAACTGTGGTGTTGGAGAAGATTCTTGAGAGTCCCTTGGACTGCAAGGAGATCCAGTGAGTCCATCCTAAGTCCATTTCCTTTAGAAATCAGTCCTGAATATTCATGGAAGGACTGATGTTGAAGCTGAAACTCCAATACTTTGGCTACCTGATGCAAAGAGCTGACTCATTTGAAAAGACCCTGATGCTGGGAAAGATTGAAGGCAGGAGAAGTAGGGGACGACAGAGGATGAGATGGTTGGATGGCATCACCAACTCAATGGACATGGGTTTAAGTCAACTCTGGGAGCTGGTGATGGACAGGGAAGCCTGGTGTGGTACAGTCCACGGAGTCCCAATGAGTCGGACATGACTGAGTGACTGAACTGAACTGGCAACTGAACAACAGCAACTTACAAATCAACTGGAGAGTGTCTGCTAACCTGCCCAAACAGTGACCTGCAGGACAAGGCAGTTTCCCCCACTCCCTCATCCATGGGCCAGCACTCTGTCTGCTGTCTGCTTTTGTAAATAAAGTTTTATTGGGACACAGCTAAGGCTAGATATAGATAGGCTCCAGGCTGAGCAGTTGGAACTTGTCTCCCATGGACAGATACTCCAGGACGAAGATTACGGCAGGAGCAGGGAGGAGCTGAGTCCAGCTTGTGTAAAAAGTAAAGAGACCACTTTTTTGAGGTCAAGGAGACCTCCCTGACTACACATACACTGAAAGCCTCCTTAGAGGTCAAAAAGGGAGAAGCGCCACCCCATAGTGGGTGGTGTCGACCTCCCCATAGGCCTCTGCACTGGAATCCACCTTGGCTGTGAGATGCACGCACACACAGGGGAGGACCCTGAGTTAAACCAGAAACTCAGAACCAGGAAAAGAAAGATGACTGGCCGGAGGAAACTGGGAAGAACCGCCCCACAGAAGTGACTTAAACCACCACAAAGGCTGGACGCTGTCCTTGTGCTCGCCTGTGTGTGTCGTACTGTTCAAACGTACTATTTTTCCTCCTTGCTGTTGTTCCGTCACTAAGCTGTGTCCCACTCTCTGTGACCCCATGGACTGCAGCACGCCGGCTTCCCTGTCCTTCACTATCTCCCGGAGTTTGCTCAAATTCACGTCCATTGAGTCAGTGATGCCATGCAACCATCATGTCCTCTGACTCAAATGAAGATACCACTCTTTAAAAGACATACACTCTCAACCAGCCTCACCTCCTTGGGAAGCAGTGGCCGGCTTAAGGAGTGCCCCCAAGGGCCCCACAATGCCAGAGGAGCTTGGATGAGACCTGAACGTTTCAGATCAAGAGCGGCTCTGCGACTCACTTGCAAGACCTCCAATAGCTCAAGTTCTCTCCCAGAGCAACTGTGAGAGGTGCTCCTCCGGGTTTTGCCAGCACGCTTCCCAGGATGGGGAACTCACTGCCTCCCCGGGTAGGTGGCCTTGTCCGCACTGGAGCCTACCTGCTATTATAGGGCTCTTCCCCAATGCTGAGCCTACACGGACCTCCAGGTAACTCTGACCATGGGCTACACTTCTAACTAACTTGTCTTCTCTTTCACATATGTGAAAAAGTGGCTCAGTGGGTAAAAAATCCGCCTGCAATGCAGGAGACACAGACAGACGTGGGTTCAATCCCTGGGTCAGGAAGATCCACTGGAGGTGGGCATGACAACCCACTCCAGTATTCTTCTCTGGAGCATTCAGTGGACAGAGGAGCCTGGCAGTCTACAGTCCATAGCATCGCAAAGAGTCAGACATGACGGAAGCGACTGGGCCTGCACACAGCACACACGCACATGCCCAGATTCTCCTCCCAGGAGCCCCTTGCTCCCTCTGAGAGCTCTGCATTTATGTACAAGCCATACAGCACAGGGAAAGCTGTGCGCCAGGGGTCACAGGGCAGAGGAGACCCAAAGCCCAGCTGCCCCCAGGCCAGCCAGCTCGCTGCAGCTTTCTCCCTGCAGAGCAGAGCATCCCCGGGGCCCCAGCCTCTGTGCTGTCAGACACCAGGCAGAGAGGGGGCGGCCTCTCTGGGAGCAGCTTTGTTCTCCCAGACTCTTTAGAAGAGCGGTCTGATTCACTGCCATGCAGATGTGCTGCCTCTGGTTCAAACAAGGACAGAGCCACAGGGAGGTGGGGGAGGCGAGAGAAGCCTGGGACCGAGAGGCCGGAAAATGGTCCTAAACGTGTCACTTGACTCATGACACAGGGCCCAGGCGCTTCTAGAACACTGCAGGGACCTAAGACTCCGACTTTTGTTGCTGTTCAATTGCTAAGTCATGTCTGACTCTGAAAGCCCATGGACTACAACACACCAGGCTCCTCTGTCCTTCACTATCTCCCAGAGTTTGCTCAAACTCATGTCCATCATGTCAGTGATGCCATCAAACCATCTCATCCTCTGTTGCCCCCTTCTCCTCCTGCCCTCAATCTTTCAAGGAAGGGACGTGTTATTTAGTTAGATATTAGGTGGACTGTGAACAGTGACCCATAAGTGCTGATCCACTTCCTGCCTTAGAACACAGTGGGAGGTTGTGATGCCTGGAGCTGTGGCAGCCATCTTGTGATCATGAAACTATGACCACGAGGCAGAAACTTTGTGCTGAGAGTAGCAAAGCTAGATTGTGAAGCCAAGTTTGGATTCCCCGTGCTACTGAGCTAGTCCTGAGCCACCCGACTTCAGTCTTCTTGTTGAGTGAGACGCTTAGTCTTTGCGTTGACAAGACTCTGTTGGCCAAGTGTGTTGTTTGCAGCTCAGGGCACTCCAGTTGATGGAGCATTTGACAAATATTTCCTGAGTTGTGCCTGGGTGGTGGGGTGGGGTGGAGCCTATCGGAAGTCTCTGCCTAGTGAGTCAGGATCAGATATGGTCAATAGGACACAATGATGGGGGAGGGGAAGGGGCTGAAAGTATTATGGCCAAAACCAAGAAAGTAGCTTTTTACAAAAAGTAAATCTCAGGAAAAAAACTCAATTCCCTCTCAGTTATAAACATTAGATTTCTAGTTCTGATGTTCTATGATTTTTGTAAGACTTTTGCTCCCTGGCAAGTATTGAGCAGAGACAGGAGAGGCTTATCTGGGGTCTTAGCCAGTCAAACTATGGTACAGAGAGCATGGACTCTGGAACAGGTTAAGCTGAGTCTGAGTCTAGCTCTTCTGAGCCAGGGTTCAGCCTCAGCACTGTTGACATTTGGGGCTGGATAACTCCTCACGGTGGAGTCTCTCACAACGAGACACTGGCCTCCACCGTTAAAGGCTAGGAGCATTGTCTCCTCCAAGTTGTGATGCCCAAAATGTTCCAGATATCGCCAGATGTCCCCTGGGGTGCAAACAGTCCTCAGTGAGAAACACGCCTCTCCAACAGTTCAGTTATGTTTAATGAGTATCCTTCAACTGTTATCACCAACAGAATGATACTCAGATGTGTTCTATCGACTGAACTTTAAAAAAAAAAAAAGCCTCTCCAGTAGATTGTGAGCAGGGGGACTGACTCCTCTGGCCTCCTTTTCCTCATCTGTGAAACGGGACTAATAAGAGAGCTGCATGCTGAGCTGGGGAGAGCTCACCGAGGCGGTCTGCAGGAGGTGCTTTCATCCATGTGAACTCTCAAAGATTACCATTCTCTGAGGAAGGCTGTGCCAAGCCTGCTTCATGACTTGGCACTCAGGGAATGTGGGTATTAATCAATCCAAGTCCCCGTTTCCCAGATTAAAAAAAAAAAAAGGTCCAGAGAGAGCAGGGGACCTGGCCCGTGTCACAGCCCTGGAAGCAGAGTCTTGCTATCTCAAATGCTGACCTGTGTCACGTCTTTCGGAAGCAGAAATCTGAACCAGCCTTTCCCCAAGAGCCTTCACCTGCCCCCTCCAGGACCCTCAACGCCAATCAGTTCAAGGGCTTTAATGGGAACAGACTTCATACCAGGCATCATGGTAAATGCCAGGAAGGCAGCGATCAGTCAGACGGGCACGGTCTAGCCTGCCCTCCTGAAGTCTGGTCAGAAAATGCAACATTACACAAAGAACGATGGATGAGGTGCCCTTGAAATCACATGGAGCCCCGAAATAGACCAAAATTCTGGAAAGTAGACCCAGAAAACTCCAATTCTGCACCTTTTTTTTTTTTTTTTTCCTTTCCAAATGAGGGGTAGAAAGCTCCCAGGACAGAGGAGAACACAGGCATCAGACAGTCAGCTCTCCAGAAAAGGCATTTCCCCAAACTCCTCCTGCCCCAACAAGAGGGTGTGGGTGGTAACTGGAGGGGCTGAGAGCAGAGAGAGAGAGGCACGTGGGGAGTGACTGAGATTCTGAGGCTTACGTAATTTCTGACAAAGCCATCCCTGATCAGATTTGGATGGGCACAAAAGAACAACAGGAAAAGACCCTGATGCTGGGAATGACTGAGGACAGGAGGAGAAGGGGCAACAGAGGATGACATGGTTGGATGGCATCACTAACTCAATGAACAGGAATCTGAGCAAACTCCGGGAGATGGTGAAGGACAGGGAGGCCTGGCGTGCTGCAGTCCATGGGGTTGCAAAGAGTCAGACACGACTGAGCGATTAACAACAATAATAAGAGTAAACCACATGGCCAACATGGTCACTTAGGATCTTGCCAGCTGGAAGAAACCCTCATCCTAACTTGTGTTTGGAGAAGGAAATGGCAACCCACTCCAATGTTCTTGCCTGGAGAATCCTAGGGACGGGGGAGCCTGGTGGGCTGCCGTCACTGAGGTTGCACAGAGTCGGACACGACTGAAGCTGCTTAGCAGCTTAGCAACTTGTGTTACCCAGGGTCCCTGAGGGCTACGTCCTTGAAGGTGTTTGAGGCAGAGGAAGCAATATGTTTATTCAAGGTACAGAGGAAAGTCCAGTAGGTCCGGAATATAAAGAGTGTGTGCCAAGGCTCATGGGAGGGGGAGGAGGAAGGTGCTGGGAGTCCCGCGGGGTTGGAGTAGAAAGGGCGAGAGGGACCCTGTGAATGCAGAGACCAGAAGTGTAGGCTGGGTCCTTACACTGTGTGTGCTCAGCTGCTCAGTCATGTCTGACTCTTTGCAACCCCATGGACTGTAGACTGCCAGGCTCCTCTGTCCATGAATTTTCCAGGCAAGTATACTGGAGTGGGTTGCTATTTTCTTCTCCGGGGATTTTTCCGACCCAGGGATCAAACCCACGTCTCTTGTGTCTCCTCTATTAGCAGGCAGATTCTTTACCACTGTGTCACCTGGGAAGCCTTATACTAAGATGCCTCTAAATCACATTAGGGAATACAGATCCTTCTGCAGGTGCTCAGGGCCACTGGAGGGTCATAGGTGTAAAGTATCTCATGATCCAGCTTCTCTTAGGGGCACATCCCTTTGGCTTCAGTGTGGAAGATGCAATGAGGGAAGCCAGGCTGGACATGGGAGACAAAGTAGGAAGCTGGAGCTTGGAGAGAAAGATCTTTGGGGAGCAAGAGGTGGCCTGGGCTGCTGTAGAATGTGTTTGCAAACCGGGAGAATTTGTGCTCCTAGACACTTGGCAATGATGGGAAATGTTTCAGGTTGTCGCAGTGGGTAGGTGCGGCTGGCTTACAGTGGGTGGGGGTCAGGGACGCAGCTACACATCCTATAGTGCTCAGGACGCCCCCTGCAGAAGATCACCGCCTCCCCCCCCACCCCGAAGATGTCAACAGTGCTGAGGCTGAGTCCTGGCACTGAGAGAGGAAGAGGGGGGTTTGAGTTGTGCTTAGAAGGTACAACGGGAGCTCTGATGATGAACCAGACATGGAGGCTGAAGAAACAGGAAATAAGGAGGACATGTCCTAAGTACCGGGAAGGGTCATGGTTCCATCCTGTGACTTGGGGAGCACAGAGGAGGAGAAGCAAGGAAGGGATCAGGATGGAAACTCAGTTTGGGGCAGGTTGAGGCCAGGGTCCTGGACATGAGCAGCAGAAAACTCGCTCAGCGCTCCTGGCTGTCTGGATATAGGGTGTCAGCAGTTCCCTGTCCCCCTGACTGGACTCCTCAGCTCCCCCTGCATGGTGCACCTGGGCCCCCATACCCAGAGCCCTGCCCCCGGAGCCCCTTCCTCGGAGCCCTGCTCTCCAGTGGGGGTGGGGTCTGGTTCTCCTCGACCAGCTCCGCCCTCAGCTGGGGAGCCCACGGCCCCCTCAGCCGAGGCAACCTCAGCAGCAGACGGAGCGGCCCTCCCACTCCCCAGACTTCAGTCACTGCCTCTCCCCACACACCCAGCCTCAGGACTAATTAGACATCTGCAGCAAGCTACAATTTGCTAAATTGCCTCTCGCTCTAACTTCTGGCAGGGATGAATCCGAGTCCCCAGCTTGAAGCCCAGAAGCCTTCCTCCCAGCAGCCTTGGCTCCCCGAAACCCCTGGATGTCACCCTGGACGTCACCGGGTCCCCAGCACCCCAAGGAAGCAGAGCAGGGGCAGGTCGAGGGTGTCTCCCCCCTAGGATGGGGCTGGGGGAGGACAGGAGGCGCCTGGCTTGGCTCCTCAAGGAGCTCATCGTCAACTGTCCCCACACAAAGACTCCAGAAGAAGATGAATAAGTAATCAGATATAACAACTTGCCAAATTGAGTTTAATCAAGAACTAAGATGGGTGAGACAGGAAACAACGTTTTATGCGGGTGGGCGGACGAGGCTCTTTTCCTCATAAGACCTTGAGAAGGAAGGGTCCTTGGAGACCATCTTAGTCCGTTTCTCAAAGGGCCGCCTGCCTCAGAATTCCTTGAGGAGGGCGGGAGGTGCTGGGAATGCAGATGGCTGGGCCCTGTCGCTGAAATGCTGATTCAGTAGATCCGAAGGCAGGGGGCAAGGCAGCCACACAGACTCTTTCAAGCAAAGCGGCCAGGTTTCTGACCCCCACCCGTGAAGTCTGGCTCGTGCGAGGATCAAGGCTCTGCGAATCCCTGTGTCTTCCCTAAGCTTCCCCAATCCTCCACATCAGAATTAATCAGAACGAGAGGAGCCACAGCGTTCCCCATGACGCTGATCAAAGCGCACGCAGGTCCATAGGGCTGCGCAGCTCTGCTGCGCCCCACCCCTGCCCGCTCCGCCTCGGCCCAGCCAGGAACACCTGCCCCTCACTGTCTCCCAGGACGTCCATGTTGAGCTCAGGCACCGGATCTGGGAGGACGCACATCCCAGGACCATAAGGCTCCCCGGCCCCTCCTGTTTCACGTGCAGGACAAGCAGGTTAGTTATGTTTCAGAAAGAGAGTTTCAACCTGGCGCTGCAAGAACGCCATCGTCCCCACTCGGGTTTGGAGAGACAAAGCAGCATATGCGTGAATATTTTTACCTCCAAACAAACACATGAGAGTCCAATCTTTCCAGAATTATCACATTATATCATCTGGACAGGGCCTGGACTGAAGAAAGGGATGCCTCTGTTCTCTCTCCAACATCAAACTTCGCCAGGCCCAACATACATGTCAGTTCTTGGTTTAGTGATCGCAGACCATCCTTACCTTTCAGTTAAAGGGGACCTTCTAAGAGTGGCTGAAAAGGCAACATTGTATCGGTTAACTTACCTTTATCACTGAATATAGGGATTCAATGTCCCGCCTCACACTTACCCTTCTGAGAACATCTTATTAACATAGATATGGGTTGAGTTAGGAAATCATGCTGACCTGTCACCTTTAATTCTTCACAGGGGGCTTCTTGGCAAAGGTAGTAAGGCTTGTTGATGACTAAGACTCTAAAATGAGACTCTTACCCAGACCCTTGCCTCCCCTACTTAGCTTCTAGAGGTCTGCGGACACCCTGATATGAATGTGAAATATGAATTTGGGGGAGCGAGGGTCATTGGCTTTTGTCTGATTCTCGGAAATATCTGTGGCCCTAACAGAGACAGAGAGGCACCACTGGAGAATCTCTTTCTCAGCTGTAGGGTTTGTACAGCAGGGGGATGACCAGGATGACCTCTGGGGAGCCTTTAACCTTATCATGTGCAGGAGGCTCCCCTTGGCTCCCGGGTCCCCAGCAGGAGTCCCAGAGTGCTGAAGTCCACAGGAGACTGATCTCTGAAACACCTCTTATTCCTGTGCTACCTCTAAGACCCAGAACCCAGCTTTCTTCCTCTGCTCAGTTCATGAGGCCCCAGTTGAGAAAGGACTGGATATTTGACAGGTTTGCACAGAATGTCCCGTGAATGTGCACCTACCCTCGTGGGGAAAGCCACATCAACAAGATGGAGTGAAACTAGAATCAGAAACATAAGGATGATATTGCCTGCCAGGCCATGTGTCATACACAGCACATGGATTGGATATTGTGTGTCTGCTCCATCGTGTCTGACTCTTTGCGACCCCACAGACTGTAGCCTGCCAAGCTCCTCTATCCGTGGGATTTTCCAGGCAAGAATAGTGGAGTGGGTTGCCTCCTCTAGAGAATCTTCCCAACCCAGGGATCAAATCCACAACTCTTGTGGATTCTTTACCAGTGGTGCACCACCTGGGAAGTCTCATGCATAGCATACTGGCTAATCTTTGCAACAGCCCCAAGAAACGGACTACTACTCATTCCAGTTTCACAGTGAGAAAACTGAGGCACAGAGAGGCCAAGGAACCAGCCCAAGGTCACACAGCGAGCAAGCGGCAGAATAGCATGCCCTTGTCTGTCTTAGCTTTCCTTCCATGAATTCGGCCTCCCCAATCTATTAGCCAGCGTAGTTTTAACTCCCTGGGCTCAGGATCTAGTTTCACTTCCTTCATCCCAGCTCCAGGAGGGCAAGATCCGCCCTGCTCTGTAATCACCGAGCTCCAGCCTCCCTGCCCCCTTTTATTCTGGCCACACTGCACAGCGTGCAGGGCCTTCGCTCCCTGACCAGGGATGGAAGCTGTGCCCTGGCAGTGGAAGTGTGGATTCTCAACCGCAGGACTGCCAGGGAAGTCTCTCTCCCTTAGACTTCTCAGCTTATACCTGACCCAGGCAACTGGCCTCCAGCCTCTCTTTCAGGTCCCAGTTCTGCCCTGAGACCTTAGTTGGGTCCTGCCTCCTCCATGCAGTCCTGGACCATAACCTGAGGCTGGCGGGGGTCTTCCTTCAGCCAAAAGGACACACCTTCACTCTAGAATTAGGACGCTTGATACACATTTTTTGAGAGCTTCCCATGTCCCAGGTCCCAATTTAGGGAGTGGAAACATGTGTGAACAATATTGAGTCCCTGATGGAAAAGAGCTTATGCATCCATTTTTTAAAAATTCACTTATTTCACTAAATCTTTAATGAACACCTACTATGTGACGACGTATAGATGTTTGTGTTATTGTAAGTAGGGAGAACAGATGTTCAACTAGCTGACAACTACAGTAGCAAGCTCGCTGCACACAGTGGTCAGGGTCACACTGAAATAGTTGAGGGATATGGCGGAATGGCAGGTGGGAACCTCATTTATGTGGGACAGTCTGGGGTGGTCCAGTGGTGGGGGACGGCCTGTGAAAGGAGCTCTGAATGTCCCAGAAGATGTATGCACGGGGTGGGTGGGGGGCAGAGGGAGCAGCTAGGAAACGGCCCGATGGCAGGACTGACCTTGGGCTGTTGAAACAAGATGCTCAGTTTTAGAGCCACAAGCAATGGCAGGGAGAGTGGAACCTGCTTGGGGCGGGGGCGGGGCGGGGGGTGCGGCGGGCAGCAGCAAGGCCAGTTGGGCACCCTGCAGCCATGGAGACGATGTGGATGCCACTGCCTGTGGATGGTGGGGACACAGGGAAGAGCCATCAGCGTGGGTTGCTCTGGGTTCAGAGGTTCCATTCAGCTGCTGTCTGTCCTCTTCCCATGGGCCTCACCCACAGGGGTCTCCCCTCCTGGGCAAGACCCACAGACACCCACCCAGAGGGAGCTGGAAGCACCAGTCCTTCTGGGACTTGGTCCTCGCCCTCTGGAGAGTCCTCCAGACCCAACTCAGCCCCCTCGACCCTGGCCCCCTATCATTCCCTTCCCTCTAGCCGCTCGCCTGTGACAGACCCTGAGCTTTCATTGAGTCGCATTCACTTTTATAGAAGAAAAGCAATGAAGAGTCGATAATTGGAAGTGCAGTGATTCCTCGGTACTCCTGCGTGGAGTGTGGACAATGGGAAGCCTTGGCGGGCCTGCAACGACACCCACCCCAGCACCATGGTAAGAGGCACTGTGAGGCGTAGTGCCCAGTGTGGACGGTGAGGTCTCACCGACTCGACCCAACTGTGAGCACACGGTTTGTAACCCAACACACAGGTAGCCAGGAGGAGACAGCTCGCAAATGGCTTTGCAGCCCTTGCCCTGGGTACTGGACAACCCAAACCTGGACAGAAATGGCAATGTGATGTCCAGGGAACGACTTGGGAAAACATTTAACATCCAGGAAACATTAAACACCCTGCAGGGAAATGTCAGAGCCATCTGGGAGCAGACGAAGGGCCAGAATCAAGAGGGAAGGAAAGGCAAACATCCTCGGATCGTGCCCCTGGAGGTCTTGCGTGCCATCTATACCAGTAAGTTATCTGAGGAAGGAAAAAAAAAACAAAAACCTATTTTTTTCCTGTTTGTTTCCCCCTTTGAACTGAGAGCTTTTCCGAAAGGTTCCAATTTATCTTCGATTCTGTAGTTGCTGGTGATAGCATTCAAAAGCCTTCGGGGTAACAGGTGCATTTCAAATGAGTGGAAATAACAAATAAATTGGATCCGGGATTTACAGCATTAGCGATGTCTTTGTTCTCTTGCGTCAACGCCTGGCTTACGGACAGCAGAGCTATACAGCCCGCAGGAGCCTAGGGAGATGGTGGGCAGGGGTGCTGCTGAGGAGGGAGGAGGAAGAGGGGCTGGGGGCAGAGAAGGGAGGATGCAGAGGAGGACCACTGAGTCCCCCTAGGCGGTTCCCCGGAACATGCTCCAGGCTCAGCCTCCAAAACACTGCTGATGCCCTTCCTCCTGCCTCCACCCCCGCTGCCACCACCCCGGTCCAAGCCATCATTAGGACTTCGACAGCGTCCCTCTGGGCTAGCCTCACTTCTCTTTGCCTCTTCAATCCATTTGCCACACAGCAGTCAAAATGGTCTTTTCAAAACCCACAGCTCATCACGTGACTCCCGGCTTAAAACCCTGCTGGAGCTTCCTGTGGTGTCGAGGGTAACCTCTGTGCTGGCTGCAGGCCGGAAGCCTCTGCAGAGTCGGCCCCTGCCCCCCTCTCCCCACTGCCCTCTACACTCTAGCGTGGTCGGTAGCTTCTAAGATGGTCCCCAAGTTCCTGTCTTCCGGGCGTTCATGCCTTGGTGTGGTCCCCGTCTTCATGAGTATGAACCTGTCGAGACTTGCTTCTAATGGAGAGGAGATAGCAAAGGACAGACAGCTTGAAACCAGGTCCTTCCTTTAGCTGGTCAGACCTTGAGATGCTGCAGCCTGCAAGAGACTCTGCAAGAGCTAAGCTGCACCTGGATTACAGACCCAAAGTTATAATAACTGTTGTTGTTTTAATGCTAAATGTTGGGGTAATTTGTTACAGAGCAATAGATAGCTCCTGCATCCAGCCGCCTTTTCCTCCATCCAGCCTACAGATATGCTACTGTCTTCCTTGCCCCAGGGCCCCCCAATATACTCTACTCTCTCCTGAAATGCTTCACCCCCACCCTTCACATGACTACATGGTTTTTCATGCTTTATTTCTAGGCTAAGGCATCACTTTCTCAGAAAAGTGACCTGATCACGCCATCTAAGTAGTTAACCCGCCCACCAGTGTTCTTCCATACCCTTTAGTTCTTTAGTTCCCTTTGTATTACAGATCTGACCATGGTTAGTAATTATAAATTAATGAAATATGAGCCAAATGACTCTCACCCTTATAAGCAGATGGAGGTATGCATCCTGGGCAGATGAGTGAATGGATCAGTAAGTAGGTGAATGGAAGGATGGATGAATGGAAAGATGGATGGATGGATGGATGCTTAGATAGATGGATGGATGGATGCTTAGATAGATGGATGATGGGTGACGAGGAGAAAGAGTGACATTGACACATTGGTTTGTGTTCAGAGGAAGATGGCCAATACAGCAAGAGGACTTGGGACTGTAACTTGAGCAGGAGTCGACCACTAGAGTTTCGTTGGAACACCCGTTTTTTCCATGCTGCTACCACACTACAGAAGAGTTGAGTAGTCCAGTCGGTAACAGTGTGACCTGAAAGCTCAAAGCTATCTGGCCCTTTTCAGGAAAATTTTGCTGACTCCTGATCTAGAGAGATGGGATTCTTGGGGTGGATGGTTAGAGTCAGAGCTGCCCCCCAAAATAGGCTTCCCAGGGAAGCAGTGAGCACTCTGTCTTGGAGGTATGCAAGGGGAAACTAAAAGACCACTTTCCAAAACACTGTAAAGTATTAGTTCATTAAGCATTTAGCCTGTTTGTGTCAGGAACTCCTTTGGAAGTCACCTGAAACCTAAGCACCACTTCTCAAAATAGCATTTATCAGTGCACAAATGTGTGCATAGAACATGAAAATTATATTAAAAGACAGATATCAAAAATTTATAAGAGAACAATATGTCTGTGATTTTTGATTGACACATTAAATAACCATGCCCGGTGATGGTGTATAGTGACTCCAAAGTAGACATGAGTGTAAAATAGGGGTCAGCAAACCAGGATCCACAGGTCAAGCCTGGCCCACAACTTGTTGTTATAAATAAAGTTTTATTGAAATACAGGTAGCTCCATTTGTTTAGATCCTAAGACTGCTTTCATGTTACAAGGCATAGTTAACTAGATGAGACAGCAACTACACAGAACATAACACTGAAAACAGTTACTCTTTGACCTTATACAGAAAAACTTTGTCAACTCCTAGCATAAGGGACTTTCAAGATATTTTATAACACCGGTATGAAAGAACCTGGAATTTCTATTAGCAATAAAACCACAGGTATTACTAACACTATTGAGGTTTGTTTTGAAATTCATATTAAGGGATAGAGTAAATTTCGGATAAAGCTTATGTTTAAAAGTGTTAGGGGAAGGAGAGACTGCTTAACGGATATGGAATTTCCGTTTGGAGTGATGAAAAAATTCTGGAACAGTGGGGATGGTTGCCCAACACCATATCCTTAATGACCCTGAATAGTATACTTCAGATTGGTGAAAATGCTAAATTTCATGTTATGTGTTCTTACCACCAAAAAAAAAAAAAAAAAATGCACCAAATTAAAAAAAAAAAAAAAATATATATATATATATATAGTCCATCCAAGTTTTTGAACCCCCTGAATTTCATCCACAAATTCCAAGTAAACATCTAGGTATATTCCAGGAGTCGAAGTTCTTAGAGAAACGCTCAGGCTGTGGATTGTAAAGTGATGCTGAGGTGCAAAGAAGTAAAAAGCAAGAGGTTGACCTGCTAGTGAGAGAAGCAGGTGGACCAAGTCCACGTCTGAGACTCCTGGGCACACAAGCCAGGCTGGAGCATGTGGTGGTGGCACCGGGGAGGCCCAGGCAAGTGCAAGAGAAAATAAATCTGCTGCTCCATCTCAGGAGCCCAGAACTAGAGGCAGGAGGACACAGGGCTCCCACCTAGGGATGCTTGGGGTCTGTATTTGTCTACCGTGCAGCTGCCCTCAAGCCACTGAAGCCACAGGGCTCCACGTGGATCACGTGCAAAGTCACATCTGAGCCCGCAGCCTGGGAAGACAGAGGCCTCAGACGCCCTGCAAAGGCAGGACGTCTAATTGTGGAACTCAATTCTGCTTTCATAGGAATCAATTTGGAGGGATTTTCATTTTCAATTATTCAGCAACATCCAATTTTCCCTTCACACCTCAGCCAGACAGAAGGAGAGAAATTGCATGTGTCAATCACCCAGGAAGGCCGCAGACCGGCCTCCAGTCGCCGGGTGCGGAGGACTGGAAGCCCTGGGGACGTGCCCTGCCTGTTCTGAGACAAATGGAGACACCAGCTGGCCTTTGGCCCCAGACCCCGGGACACTGTCTGGCGCTGGTTCCCTCTGTCAAGGAGGGAGACAGACAGTCTTGGTCTTCCTGCTGGTGACAGAGACAGCCTCGGGGCACCGAGGAGGGGCGCAGCCTCCGGCCTCTCCGCCCCTGCCAGTCTCGCGGCCACTCTTCATCCGGCATCAGAGAAGGCCCTCTGGAGTCCTTGGAATTAACAGGAGATCAGGGCTCAGACTCCAACAGCGCTCACCCCCCGTGCCGTACCTCCGAGAAAATGCACGTGGTCACTCTTGTCCTTGGCTTTGTACCCCTTACCACGGAGGTGAGTCCCTCCAGCTCCTGGACACAGACGGGTTAAGCAGCCCACTCCAGCTTCCACAGCTAGTTAGAGGCAGAACCTGGTCTCAAAGCCACAGTCTGGCTGCGGAAGCTTAATGCCCATCCCGTAGAGTAGGGTCCCCAGTTCCCGGGATCCAACGCCTGATGATCCGAGGTGAAGCTGATGAATATAATACTAGAAATAAAGTGCATGATAAATGTAATGTGCTTGAATCACCCCGCAAACCATCACCCCAAAAAACCACCTCCCATCCCCGAGTCCATGGAAAAATTGTCTCTCACGAAACCAGTCTCTGGTGCCATAAAGGCTGGGGGCCCCTGCTGTAGAGGTCGCTGCCTGGCCCAGCACCAGGCTCTCAGAGCATCCATGCCCTTTGTCCCTGGTGGAGTCCTCGGCGCCATCGCATGGTGTGTGACTATGAGCTGCTCAGCTCCCCGAACCTGCCACCCGGGGCTCAACCGCGTGTGTACCAAGCCCCAGGCACCAGCCCTCAGCTCACTCAGAAAAGAGTTACCACCTGCCCCCCTGCACCGGGCCTTGTGTTGATCGACAAGAATCAATAGAATGGCCTTCGTCCACTTGCAGCTCAAATAAGTGACTCCCCTCCATGTGCCAGGGCCTGCACTGCCCTCCAGCACCCCCAGTGAGTGGCGTAGAGGGGAAGGCAATGGGTATTGTTGCTGTTGTTTAGTCACTCAGCCGTGTCTGACTCTTTGCGACCCCATCAACTGTAGCCCACCAGGCTCCTCTGTCCATGGAGTTCTCCAGGCAGGAATACCAGAGTGGGTTGCCATTTCCTCCTCCAGGGGATCTTCCCGACCCAGGGATCAGACACACATCTCTTATGTCTCCTGCACTGGCAGGCGGATTCTTTACTGCTGAGCCACCTTGGAAACCCAAGGCAATGGGTATCACCGGGGGTTAAATGTGCTGAAAGGGGTGGTATTTTGAGCCGGGTGGAGGGGAGTTCCCACCACCAATATCAGTTGCCAGGAGCCAGCACGGGCAACAATGCCAACAACGGTAGAGCAGTCGATACGTCCTCTGTGCCAGCCATTGCTCTCAATGCTCTAAAGCCTTACAGCTAAATCCTCATAATTCTCTGATAGAACAGCTTTTTGATCCCATTTTTACAGGTGAATGAACTGGGACCAGAGGCTAGGTTACTTGTCCGAGTTGTCATAGGTTGTAAAAGGTGGTGCAGAAGCTCTAGCCTGGGACTCTGGCCCCAGGAACAGGCTCGTAACCATTTAGTACACTCTGTGCTGCCCCCTCCCCACAAAGAGGAAACATTGTTGGGTTGAACTGTCAGGACTGGCTGGGAGGGCGGAGTGGTCTGGCAGCATTAAGGCCAAGAGAATGATTGGACACCCTCCCCACACTCCAGCTGGGCAGGCTGTGTCCAGACTGGCTGCGGCCGCAGGTTCCAGTCGCTGAGGTGGCTCCCGTGTAATGTCTGAGGCCAGATGAGCAGGCAGTGACAGGAATCACCTGTAAGGCGCGTCTTCCTCTCTGAGTGGTGATTCGGTACTGATGGGGCTGGGCTGCCCTATGGGCAGGGGGCCGCAGAAATCCTGGTGGGAGCATCACTGGGTGGTGGGTCTGCGGGAGAGGAAGAGGGGAGCGGCCAGCCTCTGTGGCCGACAAGAACCCTCCCCGGCTCTCCCAGGGCAGGTGGGCTCACAGGTAGGCGCTGCGATGACAGACCGCCTGGACCATGTGGGACCTTGGGGTCAAAGGCTAGGAAAACTGTCACTCAGAGAGGGGACAGTACTCCCTGGAATTGGGACCAAGATTTTCTCTGATGAAGACACTGCTGTCAGAGAGAGGGCTGGATGCAGACTGGCGTATTTAACTGTCTGATCCACTTAAAACCTGGTGAGGCTCGGAGCGCCCGGGAGACAGACAGGGGTCAGCGGGTCACCAGGATGCTGCCAGAATCTCAGGCGGCAATTCGGGAGGCTGCTGCGATGCTCTTCGGGGGAATGGCCTCACAGTTCTTTCTCAAGGGAACATGTTCCTCCTCCCAAATCCCACCTTCAGGCAGCACCCCTGACAACCAACCAGCAAGCCCAGCATCGGAGCCAGGGAAGAAATGTGCAGACATTGGGTGGGGGGCCGTGGGGCAGGGGTTGGGCTCCCCTCCTTGCTGCCCAGAAAACCGGGGGGGGGGCGGGGGCTGTTTCCCTCTAGCTGACTCCTGGAGCTCAGTCCAGTAGTGATGAGTCCAGGGTGATGTGTCTGGTGGATGCAGAACCATTGCCTGAGGCTGGGAGAGGAGGATGTGCCAGATGAGGGATGCATCTAGATACAGAGATCCAGCATGCAGGGAGGTTTCGGTGTGGCGGCAGCAGCTGGCCGTGTTCCTGAAGCTCATCCCGAGTCCCACTCCCTGCTGTCCTCCCGGGTCATGACTCTCCATCTTCACTAACAGCTCTTGAAGACCAGACCCCCTCCAATTCCTCTGCTCCCTCCCCAAAGCAAGCAGAGGGAAACATTCTAGAAATGAAGCTCGACCGCCCTCCATCCAGAGGTTCTGGGTCCCCAGGGAAGGGCTTCAGAAGGTGCGTCTAGTACAGTGACTGCAACTGGTGATGAGGAGTCTGCTGAGTGAAAGAAGTCAGAAGCTCCTGGGCTGTTCACAGACCGCCCACCCCCGGCACCCCCAGAGCAGGAACAGGTGCTCCTGGTGTCCCCCTCCATGTGGAATTGGAGAGCCACAGGAGGCAGGCACTTGTTGGGCATGACTTCCAAGGAAACCTAGGCTACCCCACAGGATCAGTAACTTCCTCTCCCCAAGCCTCAGTTTCCCCGCATGCACAGCGATGATGGTTGATCACCCAGGGGCATCACTGGGCCAGATGTGGAAACCACTCCACACTCGGCCTAGGGCACCGGCCGTTTGGTAGTTGGTAATGATGCTAATGATGGTGACAGTTCCCATGATTTGCTGCTACTATTGATTCTGGACGATGATGAAGATTACTTGTCTTCATCCATCACTCCTCTGCCTCAGAGATCCTGCTTCTCTCTCGATGAAGACAAAGACATCTAATATGGTCCAGAAGACCTGCTACTGTCTGAGTCCTGCTTGTATTTCAGCCCTAACTTGATAAGCCCTGTTTTGTTTTGTTTTTTTCCTCTCTCATCCCCCCTCAACCCTCTCTCACTAGGGGGCTTGGTGACTTGCCATCCTGCCAAATGTCACCAAGACCTTCTCCTATACCCTAAGCTGTGAGATTTTTGGCCCACTCACTGGTTTTCTCATTAATTTCTCACTCTCTTACTCATTCAAAAGTCATTTATCTACTGCCGACTCTGTGCCAGGCATTGTAAAAACTGAACTGCCTGAAATTCCAGCCACAAATGGGATATCAGCATGTAGTCCATCATCCATCCATGCCTGCTTGTTGGCAAGCTCAGTTTACAAAGAAATGTGGAGGGAGTGAGGTGGGATAGAAGGTCATGGGCCCCAGAGACCGAAGCAGCTCTCCACACCTGTTTAATCACAATAATAGGAATATGGGTGCTTCAGAAACACCTACCTCCAGCGCGCGCGCACACACACACACATACACACACACACGCAAGCATGTCCTAGCAGAAGATCCAAATCAAAGTATAACATAGGCCTTAAGTACAGGAAAGGGGGTGTCCTCACTGAGCCCCACATGGAAGTCAGAGTCTGCTTTCTGCAGGATTTACTGAGAGGTGGGTGGATCCCCAGCCCAGGGTGTATACTCGTGTGTGAGGAAGAGAGACTATGAAAATACATATTTTTTCTGGTATTCCCAAGAAGGAAGACAACACAGAGAGGACGGAGAGCAATTTTTCTTGGTGTGGATCTTGAGATGATAAAGAATTGCAGAGAAAACAGCTTCAGACAAAGGATGAAGGAGCAGCTTTCATGAGACACTGTGGAATCTGGGGTTCAGGTGCCATGGTTTGGGGGCCAAGTTGGTGAAGAAGAGTTGGTGTTATCTCTTCTACAGAGAAAACTATGTTGCTTCAGCTGGTGAGTCTCAAAAGGACCTGGAGAGTTTTATAACTTCAGGTTCTAGAAGTCAGGGATGCCTTCCTAGATGAGGTGAATAGAGCTTAGATGAGCTTATGTGCGTGCTAAGGCCACTTCAGTCACGTCCAGTTCTTTGCGACTGCATGCACCGTAGCCCTCCAGGCTCCTCTGTCCCTGGAATTTTCCAGGCAAGAACACTGGGGTGGGTTGCCATGCTCTCCTCCAGGGGATCTTCCTGACCCGGGGATTGAACCTGTGTCTCTTTTGTCTCCTGCTTTAGGCAGGTTCTTTATCATTAGCGCCACCTGGGAAACCCTAGATGAGCATGTGGTATGGGGTAAAGGTGTGTCAGAAAGCCCCTCCTGCTTCTGACACCACAGTACCTCAAAGCTCAGGACGCAGCAAGTGAAACAAAGTGGAGACGGGTGAGGAAGAGCATCTTTAAGGGGCTCTTGGGTGCTGGTGGAGAGTGCTGGTCTACAAATCAGAACCAGGGCGCCTCATCTTCCCAGAGCACCTGCATCAAGAGCTGGAGGCTCACACAACCCCACAGGCCACAGCAAAAGGTGCCGCCCTGCTGACTGGCCCTTTCCCAACCCAGAGGTCCCACGAGCCACACACCTAGGAGCTGCGAGGGCCGAATAATCCCAGAAGATATTCGCCAAGGGTAACACCCACACAGCATCCCTGCCAGAACCCAGACCCCTGGCCCCACCCTGGCCAGAGCTCACCACCGAGCCTAGCATCCAAGCTCTCCACAGCACCAATTTCTCTGGGTGCTGCGTTTTCCATGGTTTCCCGAGAAGGGATAATAAATGTGTTCAGAAGCGTGGGGTGATTTATTAAAGTGCATTGTATTGCAATGGTTTTACAAGAAGATTAATTTTTAATAAAGAAACCTATTACCTCACTCTTTGAGGACCTTCACACACCTAAGAAAAATGATCCTCTCTGCCTCTGTGGAGGTTGCTCTGATTTCTTTCCTGGAACACAGTCCACTTTGCTCTCTCCCTCAAGAGATGAAGATGGACTTGCTGAGTGGGGTCCAGACAGAACCCGGGCCTCTCCTTGGTCCATTAGTGACCGATTGCCCATTTTCAGGCTCTTTTCTTAGCCACCCTGGCTTGGCTTTTTGGTCTCAGGGCTGCCCCCTCTCTCATGATGAGAAGCAGTGCCGAACAGATGAAGGGCCAGACTCTCAATACCCAAGGCCCAGGGCAGCTGCTGACCACTAGGACCTCCAAGGTGTGGCTTGACAGATGGAAGGGAATTTAAAGGAGACCCACATGTGATTAAGACATCAGAATGCGAGTCGGGAATAAAGCTAAGAAGGGCTAAGCAGCCTCACACACAAATGGACCAGATGACAGACTTCAAAACACCACACTCCACCATTCACAAACTCTGTGACCTTGTGCAAGTCACACGACCTCTGAGCCTGAATTTCCCCATCTGTGAAATGGGGGGAGGATTCAATGAGCCAAAACAAGTGAAATCTCTACAAAGGACTTATTTTTGTTGTTACTGTTATTGCTGTTGATATTATTGAAAGGAGAGAAAAGGCTGATGAGGCTGAATGCAGGGTAGGGGGTGATCTTTGCATAAACTGAAGGCCTTTTAGGGAATAAAATTCCTCCTCTCTCCTTCCATAGGAATAGCATAGAAGGAAACAGGGGTACAATTTGCCAGAGACTTTAGATAAAGCCAAGAAAGAAGGGTCATGAACGTGGTCCAGGCTGATGCGGGCCTGATAGTCTGATTCAGGCAACTGAGGAAGGGACTGGGGATTCCTTCTCTGCGGGATTTTAAACCAAGGAAAGTGTCCTCTGGCAAGAGTAATAATGACAGTTTACTTAGAGACAGAGGGTTATTATTATTATTGCTGTTGTTGTTTAAGCCACATCATTCAAAAATCAGTTGAGAATCTACCACGTGCTGGAATTTCATCTACGGTAATCCCAGGGCTCCAACCCAAACATACGTACATTTAATTACATATAAAGGACTTTGTACTGAGCTTAGGGTTGGAACATATCACTAAAATTCCCAATAATACTTGACCCTCATGATAAAATACCAATAGTAGCTAATATATATTCAGTACTTGATCTGTGCCAGACACTATACTAAGTACTTGATATATGAGCTCATTTAATTCTCAGAATAACTCCATAATGTGAGGAAACTGTTTGCAAAACACGTATCTGATGAAGGATCGCTATTATATAAAGAACTTAAAACTCAGTAATAAGACTTGCCTATTCTGGTATTTAATGTAAATGGAATTCGGTGATATGTGGCCTTTTGAGTCTGGTTTCTTTCGGTGAGCAAAATGGCATTCACGTTTCGTCGACATTGTGGTGGGCTCAGCAGTAAAGAATCCACCTGCAATGCAGGAGAAGCAGGTTCGACCGTGGGTCGGGAAGATCCTCTGAAGGGGGATGGCAACCCACTCCAGCATTCTTGCCTGGAGAATCCCAAGGACAGAGGAGCCTGGTGGGCTACAGTCCAGGGGTTCACAGAGAGTCAGACATGACTGAGCGAGTAACAGCAGCAGCAGCAGCAGCCACATGGTAGCGTGTCTCAGGGTTTCATTCCTGTTTATAAGTAAGTAATATTCTACTGGATGGATAGACCGCACAGACAGAAACCAGCGGTTGCCTGGGGCTGTGGAGAGGAGTGAGTGGGGAGTGTCTGCTTAATGGGAATGGAGTTTCTGTTCGGGGTCTGGAACCACAGTGGTGAAAGCTGGGCAATGTTGTGGAGGTACTTAGTGCCGCTGAACTGTAACACTTTAAAGTGGTTTAAACTGGCAGTGTGCGCGTGCATGCTCAGTCGCTTCGACAGTGTCCAACTCTTTGCCACCCCCATGGACCGTAGCCCACCAGGCTCCCGGCTGAGGACAACCTGACTTTTCGGGGTTACCGTCTTTTGCAAACACATTAATAACTCAGAGGGGAGGTACAGGGGTGAGATTAAGTACTAAAGGGTGTTAACTATAAGGTTCCAGTCCCAGGGGGGATGGAAGTGTAGGTCTATTTTATGGAGATCTTGCTGTCGAGGTCTGATCACACAGAGGGAGAACAGCATAGCCGTGTAAGAGTTCTAGGACTGGACCGGGGTCTACTCCATGACTGCGTTCCAAGTTCATTCCAACTTCATTTCAAGACGCTATCACAGTCCAAGGTATGAAGGGTTTGGACTTCAGCATTTGGATTTTAGTGGGGACGGGACTCAACTCATGACACCCTGTGAGGATTCAGGTGTAGAACCAGCAAGACTGACAGGTGTTCAGGAGCCACAGCAAGGAAGGAGGAGGATCCTGAGAGAAAGGGACGGGGGAATCCCAGATGTGACATTCAGATAAGGCTCGTGATGTGGTCTATCCTCCATCAGCCGTGCTGCCTCGGGCAGACGTCACTCCTGGAAATGCCAAGCGGCTCCAGAGGCTTGTTCCTCAATGCGGGGCCCAGACCAGCAACACTGACCCTTCCTGAGCCTGTTAGAAATGCAATCTCTGGCCCCACCCCAGACCTACTAAACCAGCCTGCAGAGTAACAAGATTCCTAGGTGATTCCTGCTACGATGTAAGTCTGAGAAGCACTGATCTAGACTCTCAACTTCTTCCTGCCTCCCTCCTCCACAGAAGCCAGGATTTCCAGAATTGATTCCTGTTCAGAAGCTCCCTCCCCAACTTGGTTCCCTCTCTGTGGATACACTTGTGAGGCCACATATGCAATTAAGTTATAAAAAGACCCTAGGAAGTTCTTTTATCAAACTGGTTTGCACCCAATTGATTTCCTGGTTGTGCAACTGTGCTCAGTGATGAACCGTTTTAATAGGAAGTGAAATTAGCCCAGAAACCCGGCTCCATCTTTCTCAGCCAGGCTGCCTTCAGAGATGAACCCTGGAGGAGCCAGCTCACAAGAGGTCCTGGCCGCTTGGCCTCCCCAGGATGCTGGGAAGTGATAAAGGAAATGCTGGGAGAGGTGCTGAAATGGCTTGAGCTCTAAACTGAGAATCAGCTGAGGAGATGCAATACAGGTCCCCAGGCCCAGTGAAGGGAAAGGAGGGACCTGCCAGAACCGTCCCAAGGCCCACGACCATGATGCAGGTCAGGTCAGTCACTTCACTTCCTAAGAGAGAAAGGAGACTCAGAGAAGTTAAGCAACGGTGCCCTTATCACACAGCAAATGAACAGAGGAGCCAGGATTTGAACCCAGATGTCAGATGACAGCAGCTGACTGCCTAGCCTTCACATGAGGTGAGGATCAGTTACTGTGCCAGCGTTGCCAAGGCAACATCCGTTTCTGCCTGAGGTCTTGCAAAGAGGTTTCTCTATCAGGTTGTTCCATCTTTTCCTGGGGGTCCTGCCCCTCCAGCTGGAAACGCCGAGTGTTTGGGAAAGTGGCTCCAAGAGGCTTAGAAGAGTTTTTGGGAAGATCAGTGGGCTAAGGAGTAAGCAGGACCCCCTCCCCCTCACCCCCCGGCAAGGGTGTCAGCTCCAGGAGGGCTGCGCCAGGCAGAGGGCTTCATCCATCCAGCTGACAGCCACCTCCGCTAATTAGGGAAGCTTATCCCAGGGCATCACGGGGTGTGTTTAGCTTTCAGATCCAGTCTCTCCCAATGACTACAGTCCCTGGCAAGGACCCGATTTCCTAATGAGATGTGGACAGCTTCTTTCACCCTCAAGGCCTGATTTTAACCCGGGAAAGCAAAGCACGCCTGCCACCTGTTGGCGTCCCTCCAGTGGCCATGGACGAATGAGAGGCAGTGAGAGAAGGCGAGATACTGGCGGAGGCGGGCCTCTAGCAAAGCCATGGGGACCATTCTATCTCCCTAAGCCTTGATGTCAAATGGAAATAACAATACCGGCCATCCCCTCACCTGCAGGGGGATGACAGTGCCTTGTGCCCACATTGCATTGACTCAGAGAGTCAGCTGTGCCGGTGTGTGTGCTGGAGGCACTCATTTGTCCCCCCAAGGCTGCCCTCCTTGCTCTGTGCCCGGGAAGGTTCACCTTCATGGACTGTAGTGACGGATCCCCTTCGCCATGGGCGGAGGGAGACAGACCTCACAGGATAGCACAGACGGGAGCAAAGGGAGATGAGAGTGTCCTCCCGACTCCCTCTCCGCTGGAATGTGGGCTGACAGTGACCTCTCCTGAAGGTCACAGCCATGTCAGGTAAAGTCTGGGTTCTAGGAACCCCCATTCCCTCAGCCCCTTGAGGCCTGGGGAGGAGGTAACAGCCTCCCCCCACCCCGCAACTGTTGCTGGCTCCAGAGCACTGCATCTTCGCCCATCTGCCTCTCTTCACCACACCCTGTCTCAGAAACAGTCCCCAGACGGTTGGATGGCATCATTGACTCAATGGACATGAGCCTGAGCATCTGAGCAAACTCCAGGTGATGGTGAAGGACAGGGAAGCCTGGTGTGCTGCAGTCCATGGGGTCACAAAGAGTCGGACATGACTGAGCAACTCAACAACACAGCAACAACAATCCTGAACTCTCTTCAGTTCTCCCACGAGTGCACGTCATGTTTCTGCAGGGACCCTGACCCACACAGGATCTGAATTATTTGGTCCCTAACCTTCAAGCATAATTATAAAGAAGAGGTGTTACTAGCTTCCTATTGGAAATAAGAAAATTTAGGATTAGACCTCAAATGTGCATAAACAGCCCAAGGCCATACATTAGCTAATAGAATTGTCAGTGTATGGAGTCTAATCTACATCTGTGACCCATGAGTCAAAATGAGTAAGTGCTTATTGAATGGAGGAGGAAATGGATGACTGAATGAACCCATTCCACCCAGCCGTCTCTAATCTAGGGTTTGAATCCGACTGTGTTCCGGGACTTCAAGTGTGCTTCATCCACAGTTTATAAGAATCATTCATTGCTCAGAGCCACCTGCAACCTCGGGGCTTCCCTGGTGCCTCAGATGGTAACGATTCCTCCTGCAATGCAGGAGCCTGCCTGCAATCCAGGAGACCCAGGTTTGATCCCTGGGTCAGGAAGCTCTCCCTGGAGAAGGAAACAGCAACTCATTTCAGTATTCTTGCCTGGAAAATCCCATGGACAGATGAGCCTGGCGGGCTACAGTCCATAGAGCTGCAAAGAGTCAGACACGACTGAGCAACTAAATCACCGTCAGCACCCTGTAACACGGGTCTCCTCAGAGACGCTTGCCCCCTCTCCAGCCTTCAGGCCAACCTGATACTAGATCAGCTTCTCCAAGATCACCATTTTTTTAAGAACTCAGGGTTCCCCAAACTGTATTTTTCCACCCCAAAGCCTCCAGGTTACAGCAACTCAAGCCTCTGCACTTTATCTACCAAATTTTCCAATATACTGCGATTTTAGTGGGACTATTAAAAACCTGTCAGAGAAATGCTGGTAATGGCAAAAACATTTCTCTGGGGCCGTCAATTCCCCTACATATCCATCAGCGCTGCTCTGCACGACAAGGAAGCCCTCATTTAGAATGTGTCAATTCTGATTATTAATGCGGGGAAAACACCTGCTAAGTATGTTTGTCTGGAGGTGAGCTTGGCAGGACACGAGGGCAGCAGCAGCCGGGGCTGCAGAGAAAACCCTGGTGCCCAGGGCCAGCTCTAGGAAAGGCCACCATGATTAATGAGAACTCGGCGATCACAGCACACATGGAGCAGGAGAGGACGGGGCAGAGTGGGGAGGGTCATCACAGCACGCAGAGGGCAGGCTCCCCTGGATTGCACGGAATGCATTCCTGCTTGGGGTCCACAGCACGCTGACATGTTCATTAGTCCTCAGATTTATGAGCTCGTGAAATGCCGTGCAAACTCCCTACAAAACAGTCCTCAGGGTTCAGACCTTATCAATGAACAGAATAGCTGTGCTTCATTGTTCCACTAACTAAAATGCTTTGACCTGATCACTACCACCATTAAACTAAGTGTAGGCACTCACTTGTGTCCTGTTTCATCTGTCTGTCCATCCATCCATCTGTCCACACATTCATGTAGTAATGTTTGTCCTGCCTCTTTCTCTCTTACTTTCTCCATCCATCCACCCATCCATCCATTCATCCAACTAACCATCCATCCGTATATGGAAGTTTGTCCTGCCTCTCTTTCTTTCTCTCTCTCCCCCTCCCTCTCTCCATCTTTCCACCCAGCCAACAATCCATTCACTAATTCATGAATTTATTTCTTCACTCAACAGGCACTAAATGAGCCATTACTCAATTCCAGACAACATGGTAGTCACCAAGGATACCAAGATGAATCGGACATGGGTCCTTGACCTTAAGGAGCTCTCCAGAGAAGGAAACAGACATGAATACGGGTAAAAGGCCCCAGAGAAAATGAAGATAGCAGCAGACCATCGGCAGTGCTGGGGCAGGACTGCCCAGGGGAAATCTCAGAGCTGGGGCTTGCAAGATGAGCACGGAGAGTTGGACAAGTAGAGAAGAGTGTGTGCTGAGTGAGTCGGGATGGCCAAGGCCGTTCTGGGCAGAGAGCGCAGCATAAACAAAGGCACGGAAGTTTGATCGCTGGTGAGAATTAACAGGTGAGGCAGGAGACTGAGAAGGGAAGTAAGAGGTTTCCTGATGTCCTGAAACACCTGAATGAGGCAACACAATCATGGTGAAATATGAAGTCCTGGAGAGGACAAACACGTCCTTTTCAACTTGCCATATCCCTTCCATACCTAATTGCTGTTGTTATTGTTCAGCTGTTAAGTTGTGTCTGACTCTTGGCAGCCCCATGGACTGTAGCCCACCAGACTCCTCTGCCAATGGGATTTTCCTGGCAAGAATGCCATTTCCTTCTCCAGGGGATCTTCCTGACCTGATATACCACCTTAAATACAGGGGGAGCTTAATTGTGGCTCAGATGTTAAAGCGTCTGCCTGCAGTGTGGGAGACCCAGGTTCGATCCCTGGATTGGGAAGATCCCCTGGAGAAGGAAATGGCAACCCACTCCAGTACTCTTGCCTGGAAAATTCCATGGACTGAGAGGCTCCTCAGAGCCTGGTAGGCTACAGTCCATGGGGTCGCAAAGAGTCAGACATGACTGAGCGACTTCACTTCACTTTAGTAACTATTTGTAAAATCCCATCATTTTATTAATTTAGCTCTGTTTCATCAAGTCTGTAATGAATGCCCATCAGGTATGCCCAGGGCAGAGGCACACAGATGGGCACCTATTAACCCCAGTACCTCAGGGCTAAGTACACAGTGCCTGGCACCTAGCAGATTCGCCATGACTCTATGTTTAGTGAAAGAATGTCAAGTGTCATGTATGTGTTTCATGGTCATGATATCATGTTAATGCTTCAGTTCAATTCATTTCAGTCACTCAGTCATGTCTGACTCTTTGACACCCACGGACTGCAGCACACCAGGCCTCCCTGCCCATCACCAACTCCTGGAGTTTACTCAAGCTCATGTCCATCGAGACAGTGATACTATTCAACTATCTCATCCTCTGCCGTCCCCTTCTCCTCCCGCCTTCAATCTTTCCCAGCATCAGGGTCTTTTCCAATGAGTCAGCTCTTCACATCAGGTGGCCAAAGTATTGGAGTTTCAGCTTCAACATCAGCCCTTCCAATGAACATTCAGGACTAATTTCCTTCAGGATTTACTGGTTTGATCTCCTTGCAGTCCAAGGGACTCTCAAGAGTCTTCTCCAGCACCACAGTTCAAAAGCATCAATTCTTCAGTGCTCAGCTTTCTTTACAGTCCAACTCTTACATCCATACACGACCAATGGAAAAACCATAGCTTTGGCTAGATGGACCTTTGTCCGCAAAGTAGTGTCCCTGCTTTTTAAGATGCTGTCTAGGTTGGTGATAACTTTTCTTCCAAGGAGCAAGCGTCTTTTAATTTCATGGCTGCAGTCACCATCTGCAGTGATTTTGGAGCCCCCAAAATAAAATCTGTCACTGTTTCCACTGTTTCCCCATCTATTTGCCATGAAGTGATGGGACCAGATGCCATGATCTTAGTTTTCTGAATGTTGAGCTTTAAGCCAACTTTTTCACTCCCCTCTTTCACTTTCATCAAGAGGCTCTTTAGTTCTTCTTCGCTTTCTACTGCTTACTGCAACCTTACTAGGAAAAGGGTATTGTTTTCAAAAGAGATGAGGAAATCAGAGCTGGGGGACACTAAATAACTAGCTTAAGATCCCACTGCTGGGACTGAGGAGAGCAGAGGTTGGAGTTCAGGGGTGTTGTTTCCCGAGCACTCACTATTTCTGTGCTGCTCATCCAGCACCCCTCCCAAAGCCAGATAGAGGAACAGGACAGGACAAAGGAATCCTCGGAGCTGTCAGAGAAGCACCAAGCCTCGAGCCAAAAGGATGATGGGCAATTTGCTTGATGCCAAGGTGGCTAGGGAGGATGGTAGAAGGGAAATGAAAGTGGAGGAGGGTTGTTTTTTAGTGTGAGGAAACTGTGGCTGTATTCCCATCTCATCAAGTCCTGCTGTTAGCTGAGCCCTCCTAAAAGAGAAACCCACATTGTCTAGCTCCAATTTAGCATCTGGGCATCCACGTGGGCCCAGACATGCTCTTCCTGGAAAGAATGAGCTTAACCCCTTCTCTGCATGGATTAGCAAATAGTTGCATCTATAGCACTTCTGGCTTGAATTTATAGTAGCGCAGGCTTGGAGGATGGAGGGGCCAAGAATCACTTTACCCTAGTGAGTCCTTCCTGGCCGCCTCCCCAGCTGGGAGATCTCTGAACACAAGGACCCTTGTGTTCTTCTACATGTGTCTGATGCCCTACAGTTCATTTTTTTAAGAAGATGGAAACCAGCATCCCATCCCCCAAGCCAAACCTGGGCTTCCAATCAGAGGAGGCAAGACAGCTTCTCCGCAGCTAAAGCAGAAAGACTCCTTTAGCATCAAAAAGGGGGAAAGAAAAGGGGAGAAAGGGCTTTTGAAGTCTTCTTGCCCTCCTCAGACTCAACAGCTCCAATTTGGAGAATTATTTTAGGCCTCCTTTTGATGGGGAGCTAAAAGGGCAAAGTTTGGGCTGCAAATAAAGTTGAGTGCGCTGTGCAAAGGAGAGTCACACCACACCAGGAACATTTTAAGGAGCTTATGTGCAGCTCCGAGGAGAGCTTATTACATCTCTGCTTCCTGGGAACTTGCGGATCAGATTTAATCTGTGGAGAGGCCCTGTCAAGGTCTCCTCCCCGGGCAAACAGAGCTTCCAGCAGACCGAGGCTGAATGGCAGTTCTCTCTCCAGCCTCGGCAGAAAAGCACACGCAGCCAGCCGTTGAGGAGACAGCGTCCAGCGTAACCACCCAGTCTCCTTTGTGCTCCATTTCCCCGCCTAATATATAGCTGCTCTGCATATGGAACTTCTACCGCCAGCAAAATTGAACGTCCTGATTCTTAATAACGCTGGGCAGTAATTTCATCAGCCGGATCACTCTCTTCGCCTGTCAGCATAGAGGGGGAAAAAAAAAATTCCGTGTTGTTGGATAAACCCACCAGATGGTTCATCTCTATCAATTGCACATTATGCCTGCCGTTACATCTCACTCTGAGTAAATCTCGACTGTTTAGCGACCATCACGTCAGTATTTTTTTGCCTAGTTAGCCTTTCAACCTTATTCCCGAAGTAACCAAACCACGCTCAATCCTCCCATGGACCTCGTTCCCGCGCCTGCATCCAGACGCATATGTCCTCAGCTCTGTGAGTCACTGCTCGGCGCCAGCTAAGTATATTACTGCCTCGAAAATTAACTTGCACACTGAGAATAATCACAGAAAAGAAATTTGTTTTCCTACAAGGTTGTTTTCCAGCTGTTTTAATGCAGACAATTTTACCCTGGAACCTAAATTGAAAAAAAAAGAGAGACAGAGAGAGAAGAGAGACTTTAAAATCTGCATAATTTGAAAGTGCTTAATGTAAATTAGATAGATCAGCCTAATTTTATTTCAGTACTTTTTAATTGCATTTATAATTAGCAAAATACATTAATGTGCTACACAGAAGGTCAGGATTTCTGGTAAAGGGATCTAATTAAAATGCCCCAGTGCATTTCTGTCACACAGGCGCCCAGAAGACTGCTTCCCTCCGCACCCCGAGCCGGGGACTATTTTCTATCTCGTGTGCGTTTTCATCAAAACCGGAGATCCTGTGATCAGCCTTGTGTGGAACATCCCACTCTTAGAGAAACCCAGTGAGTCCATTCCAAGTCTGAAAGGCCAGATCCCATCTGTCCCCACGTGGCAAGGCAGTTTTCAACAGGAACTCATTTCCCTTGGAATTCCCCTCCCTTGCTCTTTCATCCATTCAAGCAGGCGTCAGTCTGTGTTTTGTGTGGGAAAGGGTTGCAAAAGCAGCGAGCAGCCAACACCAACAGCGACAGGAGGGCTTCTCTGCTTGGGCTGTCGTGTGGTCCTGTTTGCATCTGAAGAGCACCCGCATAATGACAGTGACGATGATGACGCAGTACCAATAGCAGTAGAACTGAGTTCTCTCTCCCCCAATTCCTCCCAAAGTCTCCCTGAAACCAGTTATTATTAATACGTCACTCTCAGGCCATTTCCCCTGATTCCGCAAGCTGCTGACCTCGCAGACGGCCGCTTTACTTGCTCCGTGGAGCTCTTGCCCTGCCCAGCGAAGGGCCCCAGTCCAGCTCCACCTGCAGCCTGGCCAGGGCTCGGCATGTGGGGAGAGTGGCGTCTGCTCAGTCCCTCAGTTGTCTGACTCTTGGCGACCCCATGAACTACAGCCCGCCAGGCTCCTCTGTCCATGGGATTCTCCAGGCAAGAGTACAGCAGTAG
This sequence comes from Ovis aries, assembly GCF_016772045.2. Lineage (NCBI taxonomy): Eukaryota > Metazoa > Chordata > Mammalia > Artiodactyla > Bovidae > Ovis > Ovis aries. The sequence goes on along the minus strand of NC_056077.1, from coordinate 5,303,305 downwards.
GTTGCTATGCCCTCCTCCAGGGGATCTTCCTGACCCAGGGACTGACCCCATCTCTTGTAGCTCCTGCACTGGCAGGTGAATTCTTTACCCCTGAGCCACCTGGGAAGCCCTGGAAGTGTGCCAGTGGGGTCTGCTGCTGCTGCTGCTAAGTCGCTTCAGTCGTGTCCGACTCTGTGCGACCCCGTAGACGGCAGCCCACCAGGCTCCGCCATCCCAGGGATTCTCTAGGCAAGAACACTGGAGTGGGTTGCCATTTCCTTCTCCAATGCATGAAAGTGAAAAATGAAAGTGACGCCGCTCAGTCGTGTCAGTCCCAATACAAAGGCACAAGCTCCGCCTCCCCCACCCCTGTCCATCAAGTCCTGGGAGCAGGATGTCCCGTCACAGTGTGGTCTTAACTTCCTCTCACCTTGTGCACGTCCTGTTATCACCGACACCATTACCCAGGAGAAAGGGGATGGGCTCTGGGATCAAGTCCCCCCTAGCACTTTGGCTAAGGCGAAGCTGAGCAGCACACCTCTGGACTCAGAGATCAGATCAGCCTGTATGGCCTGTGGGCTTAATCTGCTTCTCCTGTTCTCAGAACATTTCCCACTTTTTCTGGAACAATCTGGTATATTCCAGTTTCCCATATCTACTCTTCCTACTTAAACATGTCTCTCAGTGTATAGGTAGGATATGTATGTATGTTCTTGAGCTTACATGTTTATATAATTATATACATACCCACACGGGCTTCCCTGGTAGCTCAGTGGTAAAAAAAAAAAAAAAAAAAAATCTGCCTGCAATGCAGGAGATGTAGGGGATGCAGGTTCGATCCCCGGGTCAGGAAGATCCCACTCCAACCCACTCCAGTATTCTAGCCGGGAGAATCCCATGGACAGAGGAGCCTGGTGGGCTACAATCCGTGGGGTTGCAAAGAGTCAGACACGACTGAAGCGACTGAGCATGCACTCATAAGCACACATATATATGTGTGTGTATATATATATAACAGATACATATTTAATAGGAGAAATGGAACAGGCATATACATCTTTGAAGAAATGCATATTCATTTTCTGAGGACAGATGTATATTTAGTACATGAAACAGAACACCCAGATATAGCAATCCTCCCCCCACTTATTTTTTTAATTAATTAAAAAAATTAAACACACCACATTATATTCTGGGAACTAACACTTGTCGCATATGTAGATACACTGAGAGCTTACACAAAGAGCTATGTATTTATATCCTTCAATTTTTTTCAATGATCCTAACTATATCCCAATGGGATAGTTGTGAGAAACCTCCCTTTTGCAGAGAAGCTGAGGTTCAAGGAGGCTACGCCAAATTCTCAGAGAGCTGGTCCCAAAGCCAGGCCTGTGTGACCCAGACAATGGCCCACACCTCCAGGCCACACTCACACTGACCCTGAAGGAGTGCATGCGGTGACCACACAGGGCACATGCCCATGTGGAACCTCACAGCTCAGACCCCTTGGGCATAACTGTTGAACATATAAGGGAACATATAAGGTTTTCCTTCTGATCCCATTGGGAAAAACAGAACATTTGACAAACTTAAGGAAATAAACCTGGTGGAAGAGCCAACTCAATGGAATAGACCCTGATGCTGGGAAAGATTGAAGGCAGGAGGAGAAGGGGACGACAGAAGATGAGATGGCTGGATGGCATCACCGACTCATGGGCGTGCATTTGAGCAAACTCCGGGAGATAGTGCTCAGTCCAGTTCCGTTTCAGTCTCTCAGTGGTGTCCAATGCTTTGCAACCCCGTGGACTGCAGCACGCCAGGCCTCCCTGTCCATCACCAACTCCTGGAGTTTACTCAAACTCATGTCCTTCGAGTCGGTGATGCCATCCAGCCATCTCATCCTCTGTCGTCCATTCTCCTCCAACCTAGAACCTTTCCCAGCATCACGGTCTTTTTCAATGAGTCAGTTCTTTGCATCAGGTGGCCAAAGGATTGGAGTTTCAGCTTCAGCATCAGTCCTTCCAGTAAATATTCAGAACTGATTTCCTTTAGGATGGATCTCCTTGCAGTCCAAGGGACTCTCAAGAGTCTTCTCCAACACCACAGTTCAAAAGCATCAATTCTTCAGTGCTCAGCTTTCTTTATAGTCCAACTCTCACACCCATACAAGACTACTGGAAAAACCATAGCCTTGATTAGATGGACCTTTGTTGGCAAAGTAATGTCTCTGCTTTTGAATATGCTATCTAGGTTGGCTATAGCTTTTCTTCCAAGGAGCAACTGTCTTTTAATTTCATGGCTACAGGCACCACCTACAGTGATTTCGGAGCCCCCTCAAAATAAAATCTGTCACTGTTTCCACTGTCCCCCCATCTATTTGCCATGAAGTGATGGGACTAGATGCCATGATCTTAGTTTTCTGAAAGTTTTAAGCCAACTTTTTCACTCTCCTCTTGCACTTTCATCAAGAGGCTCTTTAGTTCTTCTTTGCTTTCTGCTGTAAGGGTGGCGTCATCTGCATATCCGAGGTGATTGATATTTCTCCTGGCAGTCTTGATTCCAGCTTGTGCTTCATCCAGCCCAGCGTTTCTCATGATGTACTCTGCATAGAAGTTAAATAAGCAGGGTGACAATGTACTTGATGTACTCCTTTCCCTAATTGGAACCAGTCTGTTGTTCCATGTCCAGTTCTAACTGTTCCTGACCTGCATACAGATTTCTCAAGAGGCAGGTCAGGTGGTCTGTATTTCCATCTCTTTCAGAATTTTCCAGTTTATTGTGATCCACAGAGTCAAAGGCTTTGGCATAGTCAATATGGCAGAAATAGATGTTTTTCTGGAAAAAAAAAAAAACCACATAATTTTTGATGATCCAACAGATGTTGACAATTTGATCTCTGGTTCCTCTGCCTTTTCTAAAACCAGTTTGAACATATGTAAGTTCGCAGTTCATGTACTGTCAAAGCCTGGCTTGGAGAATTTTGAGCATAATTTTATTAATGTGTGAGATGAGTGCAATTGTGTGGTAGTTTGAGCATTCTTTGGCATTGCCTTTCTTTGGGATTGGAATGAAAACTGACCTTTTCCAGTCCTGTGGCCACTGCTGTGTTTTCCATGTTCCTGGCATATTGAGTGCAGCACTTTCACAGCATCATCTTTTAGGACTTGAAATAGCTCAACTGGAATTCCATCACCTCCACTATCTTTGTTCATAGTGATGCTTCCTAAGGCCCACTTGACTTCACATTCCAGGATGTCTGGCTCTAGGTGAGTGACCACACCATCACGGTTATCTGGGCCAGGAAGATCTTTTTTGTATAGTTCTTTTGTGTATTCTTGCCACCTCTTCTTAATATCTTCTTCTGTTAGGTCCATACCATTTCTGTCCTTTTTTGCGCCCATCTTTGCATGAAATGTTCCCTTGGTATCTCTAATTTTCTTTAAGAGATCTCTAGTGTTTCCCATTCTGTTGTCTTCCTCAATTTCTTTGCACTGATCACTGAGGAAGGCTTTCTCATCTCTCCTTGCTATTCTTGGGAACTCTGCATTAGAATGGGTATATCTTTACTTTTCTCCTTTGCCTTTTGCTCCTTTTCCTTTCTCGGTGATTTGTAAGGCCTCCTCAGGCAACCATTTTGCCTTTTTGCATTTCTTTTCCTTGGGGATGGTCTTGATCACTGCCTCCTGTACAATGTCACGAACCTCCTTCCATAGTTCGTCAGGCACTCTGTCTATCAGATATAGTCCCTTGAATCTGTTTCTAACTTCTATTGTATAATTGTAAGGGATTTGATTTAGGTCATACCTAAAGGAGATCAGTCCTGGGTGTTCATTAGTAGGACTGATGTTGAAGCTGAAACTCCAGTACTTTGGCCACCTGATGAGAACAGCTGACTCATTTGAAAAGAGCCTGATGCTGGGAAAGGTTGAGGGCAGGAGGAGAAGGGGACGACAGAAGATGAGATGATTGGAAGGCATCACTGACTCAATGGACATGGGTTTGGATGGACTCTGGGAGTTGGTGATGGACAGGGAGGCCTGATGTGCTGCAGTTAATAGGATCGCGAAGAATCGGACATGACTGAGCAACTGAACTGAACTGAACTGATACCTGAATTGTCTGATGGTTTCCCCTACTTCCTTCAATTTAAGTCTGAATTTGGCAATAAGGAGTTCATGATCTGAGCTATAGTCAGCTCCCAGTCTTGTTTTTGCTGATTGTATAGAGCTTCTCCATCTTTGGCTGCAAAGAATATAATCAATCTGATTTTGGTGTTGACCATCTGGTGATGTCCATGTGTAGAGTCTTCTCTTGTGTTGTTGGAAGAGAGTGTTTGCTATGACCAGTGTGTTCTCTTGGCAAAACTCTATTAGCCTTTGCCCTGCTTCATTCTGTACTCCAAGGCAAAATTTGCCTGTTACTCCAGGTATTTCTTGACTTCCTACTTTTGCATTCCAGTCCCCTATAATGAAAAGGACATCTTTTTTGGGTGTTAGTTCCAGAAGGTCCTGTAGGTCTTCATAGAACCATTCAACTTCTTCAGCATTACTAATCAGGGCATAGGCTTGGATTACTGTGATACTGAATGGTTTGCCAATGGGAGATAGTGAAGGACAGGGAGACCTGGCATGCTGCAGTCCATGGGGTTGCAAAGAGTCAGACACAGCTGAGCTCCTGAACAACAAGTAAGTAAACAGAATAGACATCTTCAGAAGAGATACGTGATCCATGTACATTCCGTGGAGAAAAGCATAAAGGTGAGTAATTAGAGCACAGCATGCAGTTTCCTATTCTTGTTGCTCTGATAACAACCCACAGAGACGCTGCTATCCTGTGATGCTGAGCTATATAAAGCCCCCCATTACCAGCTTGTTCAGGCCCCCATGCCTCTGCCGTGCCGGCCCCCAGGAAGCCCCGCACCTCCCTGGTCCACCTGGGGAACAAATCCTCTCATCCTTTGCAACCGAACCCAAATATCTCATTCTCATCAAAGCCTTCTCTGACCCTTGCTGGTATATATGTGGCACACAGCAGGGATAAACCAACTCTGCTTGGAGGGTCAGATGAATCATAATTTATTGTTTGAATTCTCCAAGGGGAAACTCTGTCTTATTTATCCTACTGCTAATGGGAACTAATATCACAGCAACATCTATGTGCAGGAGCTACAAGAACCATGTCACACGCATTTCCATGACTTCTCATGGCAACCCTACTTGTCACATTTATCCCTGTTTTTTCAGGTAAGGAAATGGAGATTCAGAGTGGTTGAGTAATGTGTCCGAAGTCACACCGCTATGAAGTGCCGACAGAACATTCAAAGCCAGGCTGTCTCCTTCACTCTAGACTCCCAGGGCCTAGCACACACTAGAGGCACAATAAAGGGAAGAAATGGTGCATATTTACGGGAAGCCTCCCCTCCCTTGTCGTAGCCAATTACCTTCAAGCAGATGGAGTGAGGACACCTTTCAAGCCCTTGTCCTGCTTGTCCTAAGGCCTCATGACTCACCTCGAAGTCAATATTTCATTGTGAGCCCATCATGCAGGTCAGTGTAATAATTAATGACTATCTGCTGGTGTGACTACTTATCGTATTTTAGCTTAATTCCAATAAAATCTAAATGGCCTATTAATTTTCCTAATAAATTTAGATATGGCCTCTGACCGCAATCTGGCTTTGATTAGCTAACAAAATATTTGAAGATGGGCCAAGCTGGCTCTTTCAAATATTTCAAGCAAATAACACTCAACTGGATTTAGGATTCTCTGCGTCAAGCTTATGGCTGTGCTCAGCAGTGACTCAGGCAAGAGGACAGCTTCATAATTGGTCCCCAGCTCCCCAGAGTCGAGCCGCCCTGGGGAGCGAGCCGTCTAGAGCAAGGTTTGGAAGCCAAATGTGGCGAGGACAACACAAATACGTCCTTGGTTACAGGAAGGGCAGGGATGGAGCAGCAGGTGAGTAACTTATCAGGAGCACCCACAGGAGGGTCCCACGCAGAGGACGCACCTTTCTGAGACTGCCTGCCCCACAGATGTTCTGAAATGCTCCACCACTGCTGAGAACCCAACATATGGCTTGTACCTCCAGAGACCCAAAAGGAAATCAGGAGAGAAGGGAAAGGAGAATGTGTTTCCACAGGCTCCTTGCAGGACGGGTTCCTCTTACTCTTCAGGTCCCGCTGTAAATGTCAAGCTGCACTGTGCCCGCCAACCCCACCTCCCTCATAAAAGTGACCCCTCATCCCCCTCAATCAGTTATCACAAAGCCCTGTTCAATTTTCTTGATGGCACTTATGAGACACTGCAATATTTCATAGGACTTTTATGAATGTGTTCGTCTTTGGCACCCCATCCTAACCCTTCAGTAGGCCTTCAAGTCCCAAAGGGCAGAGAGCTCGCACAGTGCTTAACGCATAGTAGATGCTCAAGAAGTATTTGCTGGATGAGTGAACAATTGGTGAATGAATGATGACAGATTGAATAATGATGAGAGAGGGTCACACAGAGGTCAATCTGAAAGAAGAAGCAACAGAGATGGAGCCCTACCAGGTCTGGAGTCAGACAGGGCTGGGGCTGAATCTTGGCCCTGCCTCTTGCTAGCTAGATGGCCGTAATGAATTACTTAACTGCTCCGTGCCTCAGTTTCTCCATCTGTAAAATGGGGTCAATAGCAGTGTCTCCCTTGTAGACAGTATTCCGTGTGTTGATATGTAAAACGCTCAGTACAGTAACTTGAGCACAATTAGTGCTCATGAAAGGTTAGCTGCTACTGCCATCCTTCCCCTACTCCTCCTGCTCCTCGACATCAACATCATCATCAAGATCGTCACCCTCATCATCCTCATCAAGAGCAGCAACATCCTCCTCCTCCTCCTCATCTTCAATATCATCATCCTCATCACCCCCATCAATCTCCTCCTCCTCCTCATCGATATCATCCTCATCACCCCCATCAACCTCCTCCTCCTCCTCCTCCTCGTCACCCTCATCCTCATCATTGTCCTCACCATCATCGCCCCCTGGGATGGGGTCTTCCCCTTCAGCCTTATTCTAGCTCATCTTCAAAACCTAACCTGCACAGCACCACGCCTCTGATGCCCCATGATACTCCTTGAGGCCACTGATCTTATCCCACATCCTTCCACCGCCCCAGGACCTACAAGGAAAAGGACACCCAGTCAACACAGACACTCACTCTCAGGCTGGACTGATCAACACAACCCCCGTTCCTTATTTGTGGCCTCGTTCCTCCGACACATTTGCGGCTCGCATCCCCTGGAATCGACTCCATGGGGCTGCAGCTGCTTCCCTCCCTACTGAAACCTTTGCATTCCAGAATGCAGCTCCAGATGTTGGTGGGTCTCTTGATGCTGGGGTTCACTGCTCTTGACGCCAGCCTGTGAGTGATGATGACCTTCCACAACAGCTCAGCAAACCCCAACCATGCCTTCACGTAGAGATAGCTCTTAACCGTACAATCTGAGAGGTGAACTGCAATACCCACCTGTGACCACCTAGAATGCTTTGCTAAGCCTTACGCACCTGTGAAAGATCAAGTCAGTGCCAAAGTCTGAAAACGGGGATTATTGATGCAAGCGGTGGATACTGTCAGAGTCGTCACCAGTAGAATAAGAAGACGATTGACTCATTGCAACTGAACTGAACTGAACTGCACTCATTAGAGAATGAGGGATATTGTGAGGCTCCAAAGGGTTTGGGAGGCGATAAAAAGAAGCGGATGCTTTTCACTGGACACCGGCAGAAGGGGAGAGCAGAATCATGTCTCCTCCAGGATTACAATCAGATGTAATGGGCATGCATGGTGGGGAAAACTGATCTACCTAGAAGGCCAGAGGAGCCTTCTTGAAGACGGTGAACTTGAGCTGAGACTTGCAAGAGAAATGGCCAGGGCTCAGGAGGAAAAAGAAGCCCAGGCTAAGGGGAGAGCACACTGACGACTACACAGCAGAGCAGATCTTAGTCCCTAACAGGACGTGAGAAGCCAGCATAACTGGGCGCAGTCAGCGAGAAGGTGGGAGGAGGAAAGTGAAGCGGAAGCAGAGTCGAGTCTTGACAGTCACTGGTGTCTCCGCTGTCTTGGGCCACTGTGACCAAAACACCAGAGGCTGTGGCTTAAAGGACATTTATTTCTCACTTAGTTCTGGAAGCTGGGAGGTCCAAATTCAAGGTGCTGGCAGAGCCGGCATCTGGTAAGGGTCTGGAGGCTTCCTGGTTTGCAGGTGGCTTGTTGCTGCGTCTTCACGAGGCTGTGGGGGTGAGGGGAGGGAGTGGGGAAGAAGGAAGGAAGAGAAGGAGGAAGGGCAGGGGGAATGCTCTGTCTCTTTTTCTTCTTGTAAAGACATCCATTCCATCCGTGGGGCTCCATTTCTCAAGATCTCATCTAAACCTAAAGGCCTCACCTCCTAATAGCATCCTCTCACAGGGACGAAGGTTTCAGCATGCAACTCTGGGGGAGATTACACAAACATGCCGTCCGTAATGATGGGTGAGGTCTCCTGTTAGGATTTCTACAGATCCCGTCCGTTGCCAGTGATCTGTAGAACAGCACAACAAGGTAGGGAGAAGTTTTCCTTTTCTCCAGGGGAGAACCTGAGATCGGACTACTTGAGTAGGCTGGCCCGGAGTCAACCCAGCGAGAGACTGGAGGGAGTTTGAAGAGGTGTGCTGGTTTGCATGTGATTCCTCTTCTCACCTCAAGAACCAGAGAGATGAGAACGGATACGTGTCCAGGAAACACACAGAGAGGGTGTGAACTGGGATCCCATGGGACAGGGTGAGCTTCCGTCTTGCAGTGAGTCTCCATGACAGGACCACCACCTCTTGGCTGCTAATATTTAAGACATGCCACCAGCCTCTGCTGAGATTTAATATTGGTTTAGCAGGCAGGAGCTAATTAAATGTTAATGTTCAGTCACTTGAAATTAAACATTAGGAATCTCAGCCTTATTTGTAAGTTTCTTAAGCCATCATTAAGGTGTTCTGGCTGCTTCCCCCCACCCTTGCCGGGCCTCCCGACCCCTCCAGCTGGATCCCCCATCCACAGGCAAACTCATTTCCCTCACCGCGTGCCTTAACACGTGGCATCTGACCTGCCCGACAGCCATACTCCACTGAGCAGATCTAAAAGGCTGAACACACACACGCTCACGCTGACATCGAGTTTCACCTTAGGTGAGTCTACCTATAATTCCATACGTAATGTTTTACAGATGACAAAGCACTTCCAGGAAAGTAATTGAATTTGGTCTCATAGTGAGATGACGGCAATGATGATAACGATGTTGGAAGAAGAGGAGAAGGTGGAGAGGAAGGAGGTGAAGGCAAAGAGGGAAGGGAAGGAGGAGGAAGAGAGAGGGGAAGAGGGACCACCTTTTAGTGTTTGACGTTTGCATTGCCAGGCTCACAGTAACGCCACAAGGTCCACGGTGTGCTCTCTTACTGCTTTCATTTCACAGATGCAGAAGCTGAAGCCCAGAGAGAGGAAACCATGCACCCAAGACCACACCCGTGGGACTGGATGTCAAGGCTGAGACTTGAAATGCTCACTCCTTTGACTACAGATCATATAAATGAGACAAAATTGACTTCAGAGAAGATGAGAAGTTTGATCAAGAACCCACAGTTTTATGATCTTATCCACAATGTGAGGAAATAAAGCTCAGGGAAATTAAATGGCTCACTCAATGCCACAGCTTTGTATGAGGATCAGAGCTAGCATCCTAGATTCCAGTCTCCAAGGAACTTTTTGAGTGTGTGTGTGTACGTGTAGAGGTTCAGGCTCCCTCCAAACCCAGAACACCCCCGGAACACCTCCCTGGTGAGAAGGTCTAGGACACTCCTAGCTTGGCAATTTGCTGAATTCCTGGCTGCATTTCAGCCCAGAGCACTGCTCTTGAATAGCTAATAGGTGGACAGGTGGAAAAGACAGGGATGGAGGGAGGAGGGGGAACACCTCATCTCTTCCCAGAAAGTCCCTTTTGGGACTCTGTCAGCTCCAGGACCTTTCAACAGCAAGAAGCTTGTGCCCCTGTACCTGCGCCCAACGTGCTGAATTGAAAATCAGGGTAAATCTGCACCAAGGGAGATGTCTAATCAAGGCTCAGGTTTGCATCTCCTTTTCAATGGCATGTTGACAAAACAAGAAAAGACAGAAACAGACACAATTAAGCTGACTTTGGGAGGCCAGCCAGCAAGAAGCGAGAGCAGTGGGGGCCGCCTATGACCAGCAAGGAGTGGCCAGAGGGGACATTCAGCACAGAGGGCTGCACCAGGGCTGGGAGCCTGGCCCTTATGAGCTCTGCTCAGAAGATGAATCGCAAAGTTACAGAAAACTGAGGTCAGCCCCATAGAGAGGGATTGGTGGGGTACATAGCCAGAGGTTTACAAAACATGAGGTTTATAAGCTGTGGTTGCAAAGAGCCGACTCATTGGAAAAGACCCTGATGCTGGGAAAAACTGAAGGCAGGAGGAAAAGGGGACGACAGAGGATGAGATGGTTGGGTGGCATCACCGACTCGATGGACATGAGTTTGAGCAAACTCTAGGAGATAGTGAAGGTCAAGGAAGCCTGGTGTGCTCCAGTCCATGGGACTGCAAAGAGTTGGATATGACTGAGTTACTGAACAACAATATTAAGCTGTGGAACTATCCCTACAGTATACTCAAAAGAACTTAGGAAAGGCTTACAGAGAGTTAGAACAGGAATAGTAACAGCGATGACCATTTACAGAGAAGCTGTTCTGTGCCAGGATTACACACAAAAAACACCACTTCTTCAAAGATGGTTCTGCCCCGTAGTCTCTTTCACAGACCCTGAGACTGAGGTCCCAAGATGCGATACTGCTTGTCTAAGATAACCAATCGTGAGGGAGTCAGAAACCATCTCTCCTATACTGCTGGTTTCATAGGAGAGGAAGCAGGTTCCATGAGGACAGAGCACTACCAAGGGCATCCTGAGCATCCCTGGCATCCTGGGAGCCTCCAAGCCCCGGAGGCAACCCCAGCAGACCCAGACGGAGGGCTCAGTCGCCTTGCTGGTTATCTTCAAAGTAACCATTTGGGCCACAGCAGCAATCATGATTTTCCCCTACCTCTTCATTTTCAAAGAGAGCAAAGTCCCTTTAAGTGGAAATCAAGCAAAGGGTATCTAGGTGGGTCAAACATTTCATAGCGTGGTGGGATCACTTCCTTTTGAATACATGAGGACCAACCTCTGCTTTGGTTAAATTTTTCTACTCTGCAAAATGTAGTCTGGGGCCAGAGAGATCTGGCTTTGGATCAGCTCTGATACCCACTGCTATGTGGCTGTTGGCAAGTCTTGTAACTTTGCTAAGCCTAACTGTTCCTGGAAATGGGAGAGTTAGCCCCATCAGCCCACAAATCTTTGAAAGCCTGCTGTGTGTCAGGTGCTGAAAGGAGAGCCATGGAAAGACAGACCAAAATTGAGAGCTCTTGGCTGATATCTGAGTGGGAATAATAGGTATAATGAGCTTCCCTGATGGCTTAACAGGTAAAGAATCCACCTGCAGTGCAGGAGACACAGGAGGTGCGGGTTTGATCCCTGGGCTGGGAATATGCCCTGGAGAAGGAAATGACAATCCGCTGCAGTATTCTTGCCTGAAAACTCCCAAGGACAGAGAAGTCTGATGGGCTACAGTCCAAAGGGTCACAGAGTCGAACGCGACTGAGAGATTAAGCACAGCACAATGACAAAAATGTACAAGAGGACCCAGGCTGTAGGTTTGCTATGAGGATTCTAGATTCAGCACATTAAGGTCTCGGAACAGTGACTTCTGGTGAGCCATCATACCACTGGGGACGTCTGTTAAAATAATATAATTATGGGGAGTTCCCTAGTGGTCTAGCAGTTAGGACTTGGTACTCCCACTGCAGTGACCATGCATTCAATCCCTGGTCAGGAAACGAAGACCCCTGTAAGCCTCATGGTGCAGTCAGAATAATCATAATAAATAATATAATTATGACTATCATTCCCCTGATCATTTTTTTAAATTAGGTAGAACTACATAATTTTTAGGGCAATAGAGAATTTTAAAAGAAAATAGTTGTTTCTATAGTTTGGTGAGCATGTAAGCATGAGTTGGTTTTTTTTTTTTTTTTTTTTTCTCCACTCTTTTCTAGATTCCAGTATAGGTCATTACAGAGTACTGAATAGAGGTCCCTGCGCTACACAGTAGGTCCTTATTAGCTGCCTATTTGATGTATAGTAGTGTGTATACGTCAGTCCCAATCTCCCAGTTTATCTCTCTGCTCCTCCTTCCGACCTTGGTAACCATAGCTTTGTTTTCTGCATCTGTGACTCAATTTCTGTGGAGGTTCCTTTGTTAAGCATGAGCTTTTTCATGATCTAGCTGACTTGCTGTGTAAGGAATTGAAAGAAAGGCCCAACATCTACCTCCCACAAAGCAGCCCAGGGGTGTAAGCGCAGCTGCAGAGAGAGTGGTGCAGCCTTGTGCCGCTGCAGACAGGGCAACAGTGATGTGCGGGTGCGCACCACGTGCCAGACACCCAACGCTCCTTCTCTGTTTCCATTGTCACTGCGGCTCCCCACGCAGTCGGCACTTTGTCTTCCTTCCCTCCAGGAGGAGGATGATGCACGGAGAGGGCAGGAACTGGTTTCCCCTGGTGGGGCTAGGATGTGAGCCCCAGCCCCTGACAACACCAAGGCTTTTTCTTTTCCTTCCATGTGTGTCTTTTTTTTTTTTTTTTTAGCATATGAGTCATTTTCTTTTCATGATCCTTTTTATAAAAGACTGACCTTGCCACTTCTGGAGGGGAAAGAGACAAAAATAAAGCTCTCCGCATAGTCCCACCCTGCTCTGTAAGGTCTCTGCAACTTTGACATCGGAAAATGCAGAGATTTCTCCCACTTACAAGCCTTGACCATCTACCCCGGCTTACCCTTCTTCATGAGAACATAGGTACCAGCATTTCCCAGCTCCCTTGCAGCTAGGCAGGGCCCTGCAACTGAGTTACAGTGGCGAGAGCATGAAAGGAAGGACTTCCCACTATGCCCAGGCCTGCTCAGTACAAATTCTCCAAGAGACCCTCACCCTATTTCCCCCTGGGGGCCAGAAGGTGACGATGGAAGAGCCACAGAGAGTAGGAGCCAGGGTCCTAAGTAATTTCAGGGTTTGTCTGTTACAGCAGCACATGTCCTATTAGGCACTTCCCACTGAAAGGCAGGTTCCTTTCCTTAAGGGTGAGACTCATGTCTCATTATGCAAGAAGCCTGGCACATAATAAATTCAGGAAGGCTGGCTGGGGTGGTGGTGATGGTGGGGGGGAGCGGTTCTTAGGGGAAGAGGTTCTGAGATCAGGTCAGCCTGGGTCTGAGCACTAGCTCTGAAACTCGTGAGCTGTGGGAGACTTTGGCAAAGATGAGTTAACCTCCCTGAGCTTCATCTTCTCATTGGTAAGAGAGTGAAACTGTCAAGGCAGAGTCATGACAACATACAGCTATGGGTCTTTAGATATGAGGGGGAAAAGTGCTTGTCATATAAAGAACATGCAACAAGCCTGGGAAACGCCATGGACACAGGAGCTTGGCAGGCTACAGTCTATGTGGTCGCAAAGAGCTGGGCACGACTGAGCAACTAGACAACAATAAGCGCTTGGTAGCTAGTAAAATACAGCTGGTCCTGCTGATGAAACTGGGAGTGTTAAGTGCCTGACAGTAACAGCCTGAACATGACCTTGAAAATACACACATATGCATGCACACAGACACACCCCTCACACACACACACACACACACACACTCACTCACACAAAAAACATACAAATACACAGGCTTCTAAACTCCCTAAGGTGGCTTCCTCTTCTAAATAACAATCATGGCTCTGTCCCTTTTTCACAAGCATTTGCCATCACCATTCAGAGCTTCTCCTTCTCCACCTCACCCTCCTCAATGCCGCTGGCTCCCTGAGTTCTTAGAAATTATAATTAATTCATACTCTGGACTCTCAGGATTATAAGGTATTATAGGATGGCAGAGCTAAGACAAATGCTTTAATTCACCAGCTGCTATGTATTTAATTAGAGATTCTGATGAATCCTCCTTACACAGATAGGCCTTCTTACTTCGTGTTGCAGGAGAGAGGGAGAGAGAGTGGGGGAAGGATTTCTGCACAAGGCCTCCAGGACTCTCACACTTCTGGCCAGCATGGACAGCTTACCTGGCACCTGAGAATCAACTGGAAGGGGAGCAGTGCTGGCTGAGAGCCCTTGCTGAGTGTGCTGGATGATGGGGATGTCTTTGAAGAAGCTTCTCTATTTCTGAAACACAGGGAAGCTCTCCATAAGGGGGTGGGATGGGATGCATTTTTTCCTCAGATCGGAACTACTTCTGGAATCTCTTATAACTTTTTATTGTAATTTTGAGGTGGGTGGTGGAAGAAAAAGGGTTTGATTCTCATTGACAGCATCATTCTCAGGATGGGTGGGGTACGTGTGTGTGTGTGTGTGTGTGTGTGTGTGTGTGTGTGTGTGTGTCACACTTGCTGATGAAGCTGACAGCTTGGTAAATAAGTCTTATTAAACAGAAAAGACATCACTTTGCCTACAGAGGTCCATATGGTCAAAGCTATGGTTTTTCCAGTAGTCACGTAAGGATGTGAGAGTTGGACTATAAAGAAGGCTGAACACTAAAGAACTGACGCTTTCAAACTGTGGTGCCAGAGAAGACTCTTGAGAGTCCCTTGGACTGCAAGGAGAACAAACCAGTCAATCCTAAATATTTGACCCTGAATATTCATTGGAAGGACTGATGCTGAAGTTGAAGCTCCAACACCCTAGCCATTTGATGCAAAGAGCCAACTCATTGGAAAAGACTCTGATGCTGGGAAAGACTGAAGGCAAAAGGAGAAGGGGTCGGCAGAGGATGAGATGGTTAGGTAGCATCACTGACACTATGGACATGAGTTTGAGCAGACTCTGGGAGACAGTGAAGGACAGGGGAGCCTGGTATGCTGCAGTCCATGGGATTGCAAAGAGCTGGACACAACTTAGCGACTGAACAGAAATAACAACTCACCACAAGCTCCAGTAACCGTACTGTTCCACTGAGTGATTTAGACAGAGAATGATGTTGCATCTCCTAGGGCATAATTTCCTTGCGCAGAACGTTGTCAGGAAGTATCATTGGTCTTCCATCTAATTCACCATGAGAAACTTCTGTATGCACCAGAGAACACCTCTGATGCTCACTAGAATCAGGTTCCCAAGGAGAAGACTCCCAGATAACTGTGTCCTCGGGGTATTCACATGTTCCCTTTTCTCGCAGTGGAGGGCCCTGCACAGTTATGACAAGGTCTCCTTCACAAAGGGAAATACCATCAGCCCTTCTTGTCTCATCCCACCTTTCTGACCCCTTCTCCCCCACCCCTCCCAGATGGGGCCAGACTCCCATTTCACACTGTCATCTCATTAAGAGTTGACATAAAGCTAGTCAGACGTGAAATAGGATGTGATGAGTAGGTGCAGCCAAGCGAAAGAGAAGCATCATTGAGGGTAAAGTCCAGGTTTGAGTCTCGGGCAAGGAGCAGGCTGAGGAGATTGAATTTCACCCTCAGGGCAAGATCTTTGGGGATATTCTGGAGAAATTACAGGCTCATCTATGGGGCCCTTCTGTCCTCATGGGTGGAGGAGGGCCAAGGTAATGACAGTGGAAATGAAGAGAGGCAGGTTTATTCAAGAAATTGAAGACACTCTCCAGAGAACCCGAGAGTTTACAGGATCTAAGAAGTAAGAAGACCCTGGAGAGTCCCTTGGACAGCAAGGAAATCAAACCAGTCAATCCAAAAGGAAATCAACCCTGAATATTCGCTGGAAGGACTGATGCTGAAGTTGAAGCTCCAGTAAATACTTTGGCCACCTGATGTGACGAGCCAGCTCGAGGGAAAAGACCCCGATGCTGGGAAAGATTGAAGGCAGGAGGAGAAGGGGACGACAGAGGATGAGATGGCCAGTTAGTATCACTGCCCCAATGGATATGAATTTGAGGAAATTCCAGGAGATAATGAAGGACAGGGAAGACTGGTATGCTGCAGTCCATGGGGTCACAAGGAGTTGGACATGACTTAGTAACTAAGCAACAACCACAAGTAAGGGAGAAGCATCATCAAAGGTGAGGGTCTTGGGGGTGGTGCGGGGGGCCATTAGCTGAGAAAGAAATCAGAAGGATGGACAGCACACAGCAAGGGCCACTGAATATCCCAAGCCTTAGCTCTTCTCTTGGGAATTTACCTTAGGGAGAACTCAGTGCAAGCCGAAAACTGGTATGCCCCTAAGCACTTGCGACGGCATCTGTCAAACGTTGGCTGGTGCTGCGGCTGTTTGGTCACTAAGCCGTGTCTGACTCTCCGTGACCCCCATGGACTGTTTCCCGCCAGGCTCCTCCATCCATGGGATTTCCCAGGCGAGAATACTGGAGGGGGTTGCCATGCCTTCCTCCAGGGGACCTTACTGACCCAGGGATGAGATGCTCCACCTCTGAGCCACCTGGAAAGCCCCGTGAAAAACTGGACAATGGCGTAAATGCCCAATAATGATAGCGCTTACTATGTCCTGTCCCAGTCATTGTTCTGACTGTTCGACACAGAAGAACTGATTCAATTGTAACAACAGCCCTACAAAGCCAGTCTCATTATGACCTCTTGGTTGATAAGCAACCAAGGCTTCAAGCCATGATTCGAACCTGGGGATTGGCCTCCCCAAAATGAACCTGGAAATACCATTGCTCTCCTTGACAAGGAGAGGTTCTGGTACATTTGAGGGCATCAGCAGGCTAGAATTTTAGACAACCGCTAAACAGTTCTGAAAGAGATGGGGATACCAGACCACCTAACCTGCCTCTTGAGAAATCTGTATGCAGGCCAGGAAGCAATAGTTAGAACTGGACATGGAACAACAGACTGGTTCCAAATAGGAAAAGGAGTACGTCAAGGCTGTATACTGTCACCCTGCTTATTTAACTTCTATGCAGAGTACATCATGAGAAACGCTGGACTGGAAGAAACACAAGCTGGAATCAAGATTGCCGGGAGAAATATCAATAACCTCAGATATGCAGATGACACCACCTTTATGGCAGAAACTGAAGAGGAACTCAAAAGCCTCTTGATGAAAGAAAAAGAGGAAAGTGAAAAAGTTGGCTTAAAGCTCCACATTCAGAAAACGAAGATCATGGCATCCCATCCCATCACTCCATGGGAAATAGATGGAGAAACAGTGGAAACAGTGTCAGACTTTATTTCTGGGGGCTCCAAAATCACTGCAGATGGTGACTGCAGCCATGAAATTAAAAGACGCTTACTCCTTGGAAGAAAAGTTATGACCAACCTAGACAGCATATTCAAAAGCAGAGACATTACTTTGCCGACTAAGGTCCATCTAGTGAAGGCTGTGGATTTTCAAGTAGTCATGTATGGATGTTAGAGTTGGACTGTGAAGAAGGCTGAGCACCGAAGAATTGATGCTTTTGAACTGTGGTGTTGGAGAAGACTCTTGAGAGTCCCTTGGAGTGCAAGAAGATCCAACCAGTCCATTCTGAAGGAGATCAGCCCTGGGATATCTTTGGAAGGAATGATGCTAAAGCTAAAACTCCAGTACTTTGGCCATCTCATGTGAAGAGTTGACTCATTGGAAAAAACTCTGATGCTGGGAGGGATTGGGGGCAGGAGGAGAAGGGGACCACAGAGGATGAGATGGCTGGATGGCATCACTGACTCAATGGACATGAGTCTGAGTGAACTCCAGGAGTTGGTGATGGACAGGGAGGCCTGGCGTGCTGCGATTCATGGGGTCGCAAAGAGTCAGACACAACTGAGCGACTGAACTGAACTAAACAATTATTAAGGTAATTCCACAGAAACAAGGGAAATGTTGTCTGGTGTATCATTCAATAAAAAATCCGGGGAAATGGTGTGGAAAGTCTGAAAATAACTAACACGGGTGAGATCAGGGGGAGAATTTACCAGTATGAAAACATGCGCTCCTCAGGTGATGGGATTAGGATGATTTATCTCATAAAATGTCCCCACATTATTGTCGATACCCACCTTTCATTTAATGAAAAAGTCCACCCAAGATGACAAGAAAAAGATATAAACTGAAAATCCCAATACACAAAGTACAAAAACACAGGTGAAACTACTGTGTAGGGACAGTTGCCTCAGACTGGGGCATCTTGGATTGGCTCGGGATACTTTCTCAAATGGAGAGAAGTGACCTATACACAGGATGAGATGATGGTCACCAGGGTATATATTAATATTCGTCAAAACTCATTGAATTTTACCTTTGAGATCTGTATATTTTATGTAAATTATTTACAGTCCATGGGGTCGCAAACAGTCGGACACCACTGAACGATTAACGCACACACACACACACATATAGCATGTAAATCATTATCATTATTGTTTGGTTGCTGAGTTGTGTCTGACTCTTTGCAAACTCATGGACTTTCTCCCACCAGACTTCTCTGTCCATGGGATTTCCTAGGCAAGCATGCTGGAGTGGGTTGCCATGCCCTTCTCCAGGGGATTCTCCCAACACCTGATAGAACCCTGGTCTCCTGCACAGCAGGTGGATTCTTCACCATCTGAGCCCCCAGGGAAGCCTACCTATGGGGAGTGGGATAGTTAATTTAGTGTCAGCTTGACTAGATGAGCAGAAGTATAGGTATCTGGTCACAGGGTATTTCTGGGTATGTCTGGGAGGAGTCCTCAGAGGGACGAGATTAGCACTTGAATGGTACACTCAGTAGAGCAGCTTGCCCTCCCCAATGTGGGTGGGTGACAGCTAGTTCAGTTGGGGGCCTGTGTGGAACAAAAGTGGGGGGAAGGAGGAACTCACTCCTTCTTTCCTGCATGACTACCTTAGCTGCGACCTCTCATCTCATATTCTCCTGCCCCAGGTCTAGGATTTACACCAGTGGCTTCCCTGGTTCTTGGGACTTTGGACTTGTTCTGAATTATATACCAGCTTTCTTGGGTCTCCAGGTTGCCAATGGCAGATCATGGGGCTTCTTAGCCCACATGATCATGTGAGTTAATCTCTCATAATTAATCAGTCACATAATTAAAACCTACCTATTTATACCTACCTACCTACCCACCCATCCACTCACTTCTCTATCTATTTACCATCTGTCTATCCACCCATCCAACCATCCATCCATCCACCCATCTATCTATCCACCCATCCCTCCATCTATCTATCCACCTATTGGTTCTGTCTCTCTGAAGAACCGTAATTCAAGGTGTAGGGAAGACAAAACAAGATCTCACATCTGGGCGCTTCCTTCTTTCTGTGAGGAAGCTGTCCTAGAGATGATCAGTGCTATCAAGGACAGTCACCCCATTTCTCTGCCCACATTTCTCCTAACAGAAAAAGGGAATTTTAACAGGGTGGCACAATCCCCTAGAACAGGGCTCCTCAGAGGACAACCCACAGACCAGGGTCAGCCTGCCCTCAGTTTTTGTAAATAAAATGTTATTGGAACACAGCCATGCCCATTTGTCCCCGTGTCTACGGTAGCTTTCTTTCTGCGGGGTGCAGCCTCGAGTTGTAACAGAGACCAGAGGGTTGATATTTGCTATCCGGGTCTTCACAGAAAAGTACTTGCTAAGACCCTCCCTAGAGAACATTTAGAAAAACGTGTGGGCGTTTGGGGTTGCCACAGAGACTGAGCTGGGGCTGCTCCTGGCATTTATCTGGCATGGTGTCTATACTGCATACGGAGGAACCATCCTGTCCAGCCCTATAACAGTGGCCCTGCTGAGAAACTTGCTCTCCAAGTACATTCAGAAACTAGAGAAGGCGGCCACAGTTAAGACTTAGACTTCCAGGCAAATTAAAGCTCTTCACGATTTTGTTTCCCCCATTTAGAGAGATTCACTTCCCTCCCCACTGTTTTCTCTATCTTTAGGCAAGAAGCCTCAGAAAAGCACCCACCTCTTAGCTTCCTTAACTTTATCTAACTTTTCAGTTATTGTTTGACAGCTTGTCTCACAGGTTCCCTTAGGACCCAGTTTTAGAATCAAGGGGGAGGGTTGTAAAAGTTGCCAAACCCAAGTTTAACAGAAGGAGCAGAAATACCCATCAGGGTTGAAACTTGTTTCATCGCACATTTCCCACCTCTCCCAGCGGGACCTAGGGAGGGTGCTCTGCTCCTCGCGCCAGAATCATCACTTTGGGTTGACAAAGCACTTTCTGGATATAGTAGGCTGTGCTCTGTGTGGTAGGCTGTGCAGAAGGAGGAATTCCTAGTTTTAAAGAGGAGAAAGCAAAGAAGTGATTTGCTCAAGGTTAAGTGGGTCACCTGAACTTAACCTTGAAGTCACAGGCATTTCTCAGGAGCTCCCTGTTGGTATCAGTCCAGACTTAAGCAGTTTAACGGTGGAATTCCAGAAGCTGAGCAGCCTTTTGAGAGCATGTCAGGCTACAGAATGGGATGGAAGCATGACAGGATACAGCCTATTTTGCCTATGAAATCTTAAGTGTCCGTCTTGGAAGAGACTCAGCATTTTGATGGCGGAGGCTAAGTTTATTCATCTTAATCTCTTTGCATCCTCAGTGCCTGGCATTGTACATGATATACAGCAGGCACATAATAAATGCAGGATGAATACATGAATAAAAGTCATCTCATCCTCTCTATCCTTCCTCCTACCCAGAAAGAATTATAGGCTCTGTGGTAAAGAATCTGCCTGCAATGCAGGAGACACTGGAAATACAGGGTTCCAGCCCTGGGTTGGGAAGATCTCCTGGAGGAGGAAATGGCAACCTACTCTAGTATTCTTGTCTGGAGAATCCCACGGACAGAGGAGCCTGGCGGGCTACAGACCATGGGGTTGCAAATAGCTGGACACAACTGAGTGACTGAGTATCCACAGCACAAGGTATGAAAGAAAATAAAAAGTTACAGCCCACAAGCTTGAATGATATCCAACGCTCTTCTAAGCATGTGTATATTTTGGCTCATCTATTCATTTCAACAACTTTCTGAGTTTGATACTATTAACATCCTCATTCATTTTACAGATAAGGAGACTGAAGATCAGCCAACTTACAAAAAAAAAAAAAAAAAAGGCGGTCCAAGGTTCAAGGGTGGCAAAGCAGAAGAGCTGGGGTTTGACTCAGGTCTGGCAGCTTCCTGTATCAGGACCCACAATGACTACTCCACTATTCTGCATCCCCTGGTGGTAAAGAACCCACCTGCCAATGCAGGAGATGTAAGAGACACGGCTTCGATCCCTGGATCAGGAAGATCCCCTGGAGGAGGGCATGGCAACCCACTCCACTATGCTTGCCTGGGAAATCCCATGGACAGAGGAGCCTGGCGGGCTACAGTCCAAGGGTCGTGAAGAGTCTGACAGGACTTAGCACACACGTTCTGCATCCAATGCTAAATGCTGGGGCAATGCAATCCCATTGTCCCACTTGAGTGGGAGGGGGGTGTCCCTTTTCTAGGATGGATATATTTCCAATGGAATTCACCCTGAACCCAGGGGAACAGAGAGAAAAGACAGCTTAGCTTGTCAACATTCATAAGAGGCAGCTCTCCTCCAGAAAGGAGACGCGAGGATGTGTGGACACATGGATATTGGATTCTGTAATTTCAATAAAACAGAGCTTGGGCCCCATGCTATGTGATAAATGGCTCAATAAGTAGGGTAATATAATGGAGCCAGAAAGAAACACATTTTTATGTGCTGAATGGAACTGTAGAACACCCGCTACAACTTGGGTGATCGTGTATTGAAAACGCTTTTGTGCTGGGTGGGAATGCAAGGATGAGCAAAGCTCAGGTCTAGAAGTTGAACAACAGTGTGGGGCTTAACTTTTCACAGTTTAAATTCAAGATCCATGGAAGGGCCAGATCCAGAGGGGTTTGTGCGGGAGGTCAGGGAGTAGGGAAAATGGAAAATATCATTACTTGAAAAATAAGCAAATGATTTATTTTCGAATCATCCTGAACTTGTTAAAATATCTTGAGTTAAAAGTCGGTGCTTTGTGACAACACAGAGGGGTGGGATGGGGAGGGAGGTGGTAGGGGAGGAAGTTTAAGAGGGAGAGGACATATGTATACCTGTGGGGCTGATTCATGTTGATATGTGGCAGAAACCATCATGATATTGTAAAGTAAATATCCTCCAATTAAAAATAAAATAAAATTTGAAGAAATATCTAGAGTTTGTGTCCAGGTAGCCAATGATAGCATGGCAGCTTAACTCACAGTTGGGATCTGGATTTTTCTAATAATAGTTTGTTCCATCCCCACAAAACTGTGAGTGTTTAATATCAATTTGCAGAAGGAAGGAAGAAGGAAAGTAAAAAGGGAGGGAAGAAGGAAGCTGTTAAGTGTTTTGTATGCCAGATACATAAGCATGCATTTTGTTTAGCATCCGTACAAGTCATACTGGGCAGATATCAATAATCAGCAGAGCAAAGGAAGCACCGAGAGGGCCTGAGATTGTGGAGAACCTGAGTGGCTAGACTTTGAACTCAAACTCAGGACTGTCCTCATCACCTCCTACTCACCCCGTTAGTGAACGGGGGAATCCCCCCACCCTAAATCGCATGAGATGGTCTAACGCACAGCACCCCACAGCGGGCAGGTGAGACCTGCGTAGCTGGCTAGCCGCGTACACACACAGCCCCGCAGAGCAAAGACACTGCACAGCACAGGGCCCCGCGGAGGCCAGCTGAACCAGCCGGGGCCGCGGAGGCAGGCTTTGCAGTGGCAGGAAAGTGAGACGGCCCCGCGCCCTGCAGGAGGACGGGATCGGCGCGTTGGGATAATGCTGCAGGCTGGTAAGGAAGCAGGACCCACTAGGTGGAGGACCAGGTGGGGCGCAGCTCATGGGGAAGGAGACAGGAGAGAGCCTCTCCTGCTGGGTGGAGGGCAGGCAGGAGAACTCTCGGTTAGCTCTCTGGGCCCCTGTGCAGCTCAAAGGGATCCTGGAAGCCTGTGAAACTGCAAACCTCACGTGTCATGGAAGACTCTGGGCCAGTAACTCTCAACTGGTACGTGGTCACCATTTCTCCCCGCCTTCCTTGAGTCACCCTTCCACCCCCTGTGCAAACCCACAGACCTTCCTTCTTCTTTATTTCAGGACAGAGAGAAAGGCAGGTATGATGTGTGTAATGAGCATCAGTCCTGGAAACAGTAGGCAGGAGTTTGGGGTCTGGCTCTTCTGAGCCTTTGTTTTCTACTACCACATACTTCACACGGCGGTTAAAACGATTAAGAGAAATAAAAGGAAGTGCCCTAAAAAGCATTTTAAATGAAAGAGATAACTACTTATGATCATGGTTGTCATCATCTCTAGATTACTTTGACCTCAGGGATATCTTTTAAAGAACTAAGCAGGAAAGTAAGGGAATGCCGCTGCACCAAATAAGAACAAAAACCTAGAACAAGAAGTAGCAGCAAACAGTTCTGAGTGTTATAATGTGCCCCCCTCTGTGCTAAGCGCCTTCCCTCGCCATCTCACTTGATTTTTATAACAACACTATCAGGTAGGCATTAGCATTATTCCCCTTCTGAGGATAAGTGCATTGAAACACTGAAAGATGAAGCAACCTGCTTAAAGCCAAGTTCCACTGGGAGTGACGAAGAAAAGATTCACATCCAGGCCGGTGTAACCTTGGAGCCTGTGACCTCAACCTCCGAGTGACAGTCACACAAGGGTGTCTGGGTGATGCAAGAGGCTAGACGATGCCCTGGCGTTAATCCTCAGAATCTGTGAGCATGTTACCATGTATGGCCAAACAGGACTTTGTGAGCGTGAGTGTGTGTGTTCTAAGTCACTTTAGTCATGCCCGACTCTTTTCCGACCCTATGGCCTGTAGCCATGGACAGCTCCTCTGTCCATGGATTCTCCACACTGGAGTGGGCTGCCATGCCCTCCTCCAGGGGATCTTCCTGACCCAGGGTTCGAACTCATGTCTGTTACGTCTCCTGCATTGGCAGGCGATTCCTTTACCACCAGCACCGCTTGGGAAGCCCTGAAAGGGCTCGTTGCTTGTCACGTCAAACTCTTTGTGAACCTATGGATGATAGCCTCCAGGTTCCTCTATTCGTGGGGTTCTGCAGGCAAGGATACTGGAGTGGGTTGTCATTCCCTTCCAAGGACTCTGATATGGGGAGACAGTTCTGGACTATCCAGACACACCGATGTAATTACAAAGGTCTTAGAAGAAGAAGGCGGGAAGGTCAGAATCAGACAGAGAGTTGAAGGTGCTCTTCTGCCAACTTTGAAGAGGAGGGAAGGGGCCACAAGCCAGAGAATGCAGGCAGGCAGTAGATGCTAGCAAAGAGAAGGAAATGCATTCTCCCCTAGAGCCTGCAGAAGGAACACAGCCCTGCTGACACCTCGAGGTTAGGGCTCCTGACCGACGTTGTGTTTTCCAACCATGAGGTTGGCTGATTAGTTACAGCAGCAGTAAGTGGGGCCTGAGTATTACAGCAGACAACTTGCTCTACGACTATGCTGCCTAATAAGGCAGCCGGCAGCCACACATGGCTATTTAGACAGGTAATCACGTTTGGTTGCTCAATTCAGTTCCACAGTCACACTAGTCGTATTTCACAGGCTCAATAGCCCTCCATGGCTAGTGGGCACTGAACTGGACAGACCTGGCCATTTCCATCATCACAGAAAGTCTCCCGAAAGGAGGTGGTCAGCATGTCTGCATATCCCAGATATTACCATAAGGACGGTATAAGGGGTACGTCGGGCACCACAGGCGATTAAAGGCAAACTGCCTGGCTCCAAACCCCAACTGAACCACTTCCTAGCTTGACATAAACTGAGGATGACAACAGCAGCACCTAAGCCCTTGATTGATCCTGAAGGCGGGATGTGGACAATGAAGACATACTGAGCACAGTACAGGCTGTCTATGTTAGTCGCTCAGTCGTGTCCGACTCTTTGTTACCCCAAGGGGTGTAGCCCGCCAGGCTCCTCTGTCCATGGGATTCTCCAGGCAAGAAGACTGGGAAAATACATTTCCTTCTCCAGGGGATCTTCCCAACCCAGGAATCAAACCCAGGTCTCCTGCATTGCAGGCAGATTCTTTACCATCTGAGCCGCCAGGGGAGCCTGGTACAGTACAGATTAGTGGGCATTTTTTACATTTGATATATTTAATACACTTACTACATGTGAACTCATATCATTGTCAGCATTTCCCTTTTTAGACAGGAAGACTGGAGCCTTGCCCAGTTTCAGAAGGCCCACTGGGTTTCTGTCTCAGCCAGGTGAACACAGGTTAGAACAGTGGCGGCTGGCTTGTGCTACCCCCTGAGTGCAAATTCTGAAACTGACTCTGTGCCCCAAAGCAAAAGAAGGATGGAAGTGTTGCCTGTGAGAAAATATTATGTAAGACACTTCCCCAGAATGTGTGGTATCGCAGCCACGTGAATACAAATCACTGACGTGCAAATACTCCTCAGAAATATTTATGATGAAACTTCAACACCAACCCAAACAGCCTTCACAGAGTGAAACGAAACCATAAATTATTTCCAAGAACATTGTAATGCCAAGGGAACTCACTTAATTATCCATTATCCCAGAAATGTAGACATAATGTTAATTAAAATGAAGGGGAAAAGCCATTTCCATTTTTTATTAAGATTCATTGGGCTCTTGAAGAGCTCTTTGCCCTGAAGGCTGGGCCAGGTGATGGAAGACTCTTTCTGGGGAGCCAGAAACGTCACCCAGACAAGATCAGGGGCACCTCAAGGTCAAGAGGCAGCACCTCCAAAATGGAAGAAGAACTGTCTATCCTCCTCCCCAGCCCTCTCCCATGAATGCCTGTGTCGCCAGCTTTAGACATGATTTTCCTTCCTCTGGGCACTGACAGATACCTGTTCTCTCTTTCAAAGCCCTCATTCCAGGCACCGCGGCACAGCAAGGCTCCAGTCTGTCAGCAAGAGCTAACCATGCAGAATAGCAGACCCCTGGCTTCAAGCCTGTTTTCTAGCTCCTCAAGGCTAAACTGAGGCCATCCTCCTACAGCAGGCCAGGGTGTGTGGCTGGATGCATGGATGGACAAACGGACAGAAAAGAGACCTAGTGGGCATTGGGTGGGCCCAGTGAATCTGGTTTCAGAACCTCATCACTTGCCAAACGAGGCAGCTTTTGTTTTTATAGTTTATAATTGACGGGACAAAACATTGTGCAAACATGGGTTTTGAGCTTATTTTTTGCTTATTTCCCCGTCTTATGAATAATTCTGGTCTGCTCACATCAGACCTTTGGATGCAGTGCCTCCCCAGCTGCATCCGCCTGTTCCTCTTCAAGACAGACCCAGGCTTCACGTCGGGCATGAGGACTGGGAGATGAGAGCCAGGGAGAGGAACCTGGTTTGTGGAGGAGAAGCTTAGGAGCAGCCAAGGCAGGTGGGGGAGGGGTGCAGGTAGGGCAGGTTGGGGGGGGGTGCATGCACAGCAGGTGGGAGTGCAGGTAGGGCAGGTGAGGGGGTGCAAGTAGGGCATGTGGGGGATGGGGCACAGGGACAGCAGGTGGGGGTGCAGGTAGGGGAGGTGGGGGAGGGGCACACGCACAGCAGGTGGGGGTGCGGGTATGGCAGGTGAGGGGGGTGCGGGTATGGCAGGTGAGGGTGCGGGTAGGGCAGGTCGGGGATGGGGTACAGGCACAGCAGGTGAGGGAAAAGAATGGAGTCTGGGATACGATGTCACCTGTGGGGTACTCAAAACACCCCAGAAAGTGATATGAGTTACTCTGGGTTGATTTGAGATGTGGACTCTCTTCTTTTGCCCACATCACCCTTCGAGGATTAAGCTGCATGCATCATGACTTTATAAGCACTTTGCACACTTCCCAATTTCCTATCAGGTTTGGTTGGGGGGAAATGAGGGAGGGGGAGATGTTGTTTTTAAAATAAACTTTAAGTCTTTCAGCAGACAGGAAAGGAAACTCTGCTGGTATCCTAAAGCCCTGACAAGTAGTAGGCACTCTTGTAAATGGTGTGAAACAATGACTACTAAACAGAGTATTAAACAAATCAGTTGCTTAGTTGCTGAAATCTACCACCTACTGTGATTTGTTGGAGAAGCTGGGTAACCTCTGTCTGTAGAAAGAGGTCAGAGGGGAATTGGCATTTGTTGAAGATTATTGAACATTTATTAAACATTTGTAGATATTGTATGTACGTATATATAATCCCTCTGTGAAAATGATTTCTAAAATCATCTAAATGGCACACCTGTTAGAATGGCCAGAATCCAGAACACTGACCATCCCAAGTACCGGCAAGGGTGTGGAGCAACAAGAACTTTCATTCATTGCTGGCGGGAATGCAGAATGGTACAGCTGCCTTGGAAGACAGTTAGGCATTTCCTTACAAAACCAACCACACTCTCGCCATATAATCCAGAAATTATGCCAATTATGTATTTACCCAAATGAATTGAAAACTTATTTCCATACAAAAACCTCCCCCTCACATATTGTTTATAGAAGCCTTGCTCATAATTGCCAAAACTCGGAATCAACCAAAGTGTTCTTCAGGCAGTGAATGGATAAATCACTGTGGTACAGCCAGACAATGAAATATTACTCAGCACTAAAAATGAATGAGCTATCAAGCCATGAAAAGACATGGAGAAATCTTTAGTGCATATTTCTAAACAAAAGAAGCCAATCTGAAAAGGATACATGCTGTATGATTCCAACCAGGTGGCATTTTGGAAAGGGTAAAACTACGGAGACAGTCAACAAATCAGCAGGTTGCCAGGGGTTTTGCAGGGAAGGAAGGGGGATGGATGGAGCACAGAGAATGTTTATGGCAGTGAAAGCACACTGCACGATACCATAATGATACACACGTGTCATTGAACACCTGATTAAACCCATATAATGCACAATAGCAAGTGCGAACCCTGCTATAAACTGCGGACTATGTGGGATTATGGGGTGTCAATACCAGTTTCACTAATTATAACCAATGCACCACTCTGTGGGCGCTGTTGATAGTAGGGGAGGCGGTGCACATGGAGGAGCAGAGGATAAATCTCCGTGCCTCCCTCTCAATTTTCCTGTGACCATAAAACTCATCTAAAACAGCAAGGTCTTTGAAAAAATCTATATGAAACTAAAACACTGACGCATATACCATAAAAAAGGATATGAGCAAGTATTTCCACTAACAGAGAAACGGAAAAGTAAAGCAAAACATTATTAACGCAGAAACAGAAAAGTGACGTTGGTCTGCCTCCATCCATCTGCATGAGGATGGGGCCTTTCTCGCCTCTTTCCCGTGCGGTCCCGAGCTGTGCCTTGGTCTCTTCATCTGCACTATGGGGATAAACCTACTGCTCTCCCTCCCTCTCATCACCAGACCGAATGATAATGCCCCTAAGCTCAGTTCAGTCGCTCAGTCGTGTCCAACTCTTTGCAACTCCATGAATCACAGCACGCCAGGCCTCCCTGTCCATCCAGCTCCCAGAGTCTACCCAAACTCATGTCCATCGAGTTGGTGATAACATCCAGCCATCTCATCCTCTCTCATCCCCTTCTCCTCCTGCCCTCAATCCCTCCCAGCATCAGGGTCTTTTCCAATGAGTCAACTCTTCACATGAGGTGGCCAAAGTACTGGAGTTTCAACTTTAGCATCAGTCCTTCCAATGAACACCCAGGACTGATCTCCTTTAGGATGGACTGGTTGGATCTCCTTGCAGTCCAAGGGACTCTCAAGAGTCTTCTCCAACACCACAGTCCAAAAGCATCAATTCTTTGGCACTCAGCTTTCTTCACAGTCCAACTCTCACATCCATATATGACCACTGGAAAAACCATAGCCTTGACTAGACAGACCTTTGTTGGCAAAGAAATGTCTCTGCTTTTTAATATACTATCTAGGTTGGTCATAACTTTCCTTCCAAGGAGTAAAGCCCCTAAAGGGCTTTGTAAAACATACAACTATATAAAAAGCAGACATCACCCTGCTGGTGAGATTGCAAATTACTGTTCAATACGGCCCATTCAGAGGGCAACTTGGGCTTTCCTGTTGGCTCAAATGGTAAAGAATCTGCCTGCAATGTGGGAGACCTGGGTTCGATCCCTAGGCAAAGAAGATCCCCTGGAGAAGGGAATGGCTATCCACTCCAGTATTCTTGCCTAGAGAATTCCATGGACAGAGGAGCCTAGCGGGCTACAGTCCATGAGGTTGCAAAGAGTCAGACGTGACTGACTGACTAACACACACTTGGTAGATCTATTAAAATATAAAATGTATATACCCTTCAAGCTGGCCATTCCATTTATAGGAAAATAATCCCATGCACACACATGTTCAGGTGCACAAAAACAGACACTGCAAAAATGATCACCATAGCATTGTTCACAATGGGAGGAAAAAAAAAACAGAAAACATTCTAAATGTCCACCGATAAGAAACTAATATATAACAACGAAGGCCTATCCAAATTATGGAAAGCTATGCAGGTCTTAGAATAGGACAGGATATAGAAAATGTGAATGATGAATTTAAAAAGTAAAATATGTAGCAATGTGGATCTCATGATCTCATTTATGTAAAAGGGTGTGCATGTATGTGTGCATGCATGACCACAGACATAACCTGGAAGGTCACTCGTGAAAAGTTTACTCACTTCTGGGTGTGCATGTGTATCCTCCGTTCCTCAGTAGTGTCCGACTTTTTGTGACCCTAAGAACTGTAGCCTGCCAGGCTCCTCTGTCCATGGGATTTTCCAGGCAAGAATACTGGAGTGAGTTGCCATGTCCTACTCCTGGGTATCTTCCCAACCCAGGGATAGAACCCATGTCACTGTGTGTCTCCTGTATTGGCAGGCAGGTTCTTTACCACTAGCACCACCTGAGAAGCCCACACGAATTCATACTATAGCACAAATGACTCTTTCGTTTACTCTTCCACAAGAATTTCTGCCTCACCATTGGGCTGAATTATCAAGTGATTCTGAAACTGGAGGGTACGTGAGAATCCCCTGAAGGGCTTGCTCAGCATGGGGATTCTTAGGCATCAGATCACTGAGGTTCTAAGTCAGTGGGCTGACAATGGAGCCTGGGAATGTGGATTCTTGAGAAACACACAAGGAGATTCTGCAAGAGGTGGTCCATGTTAGGGCGCCTGACAGTGAGCCTTGCTGTTCTCCATCAGGACTCTGCAGATCCTTTTGTTGGTACCAAAGAGACCTCTGTCCCTTGGGTTCACTGCTCTTATTCACCAGCTAGACTTAAAAAAAAAAAAAAAAAGCAACATACTGATTGAACTGACCCTATGACTCATACAAAAAAGAGCTAGAACAGAGCAAGGGTCCGATTTCACACTGAACATCGTCACTTGCCTGACCCCAAACTGAAGTGCTTTCTCTTGAGAGCGACAATGGTCTCTGGCTTACTGCCCAGGCCCATGTAGAACTCCCACTGACTGCCTACACAGGAGGACGGTCCCTCCAGGGCAGAGCATCTCACGGCTAATGGGCTAATGTGCATGTTGATCACCTAGGGACCCCATTTAGAAATGCAGATTTCAATTTGGTAGGTGTGGGAGGGGCCCCAGAGTCTGCGTTTCACCCAAGCTGCCAGCCCAGACACCGCATCTTTGGTAGAAAGGGTCTTGGCAAGAAACCAAAAGCTAGGTTTCATTTCGCATGCCACATTGGAATGATTGGTTGTGCCTGCCTGGCTTACCAGTGGAGGCAAGGTTCAACCCAGAGGGAAAGAGCGTTGTGATCCATTAGTCATGTCTACCATGGGCACACGATAGAGTTCTATGAGAAGTGTGCTGCCCTAGTTTGGCTGCGTTCATCCTGCCCCTTCACTGGATGGTTGACGTTTAAACAGTAGAGTCAGTTCAACACAAGAGTTTCTGGCTTAAGCTTATGACATCATCTCAGGCCTCGATACACTCACAACATACACACAAACACATCTACGATCTAACTCTGGCTAGCACCTTATTCATTCTCTCCTCTTGAAATTTTCAAAGCCTCCAAGTTCCTGGACTTTCCCACAGTGACCTATCCCAACCCTCCCACAGGTGAGCTCCTTTCCTCCTCGACCCTCTGTAATTCCTCCCTCAACTAGAGAAGAACTAACATCCAGGAGTTACACATGCTCACAACTTGATTTTCTTCCAAGAGGTCCTTGCTGTATACATTCTGCATTCATTTGCAAGGACTACCGTGACAGTGAACCACAAACTGGGTGGTGCGAATTTACTGTCCACAGTTCTGGAGGCCAAAACTCCAGGATCGAGTGGTTGGCAAGATCGCTTCCTTCCGAGGGCTATGAGGAGGAACCTGGCCCAGGACCCCATCCCTGCTTTATAGACGACCATCTTCTCTGTCTTCCTGTGGGCTTCCCACCGTGTGTATCTACAATCACACTGGCACTCTTATAAGGGCACCAGTCACACGGGAACAGAGCCCACCCATGTGACCTCATTTTCACTTGACTCCCTCTAGAAAGACTCTGTCTCCAGCTGAGGCCACATTCTGAGTGAGGACTTCAACACATGGATTTTGAAGGGAAACACTTTACCCTGTCGCATATTAGACTGAAAAGGTCAGATTTAGAAGGCAGTTCCTCACTTCTCTTCCGCTTACTGTTGCATCAATATTTAATTGACTCTAATCTTTCTTTGATTTTATGGGAGTCTATAGGCTCCACCACAAGGCTTTCTGCTAACATAGCTATCTGAAACTTCTTAATGGGGGCCAAGGGCTTCCCAGGTGGCGCTAGTGGTAAAGAAAACCCATCTGTCAATGCAGGAGATGTAAGTAAGAGACCTGAGTTTGATCCCTGGGTCAGGAAGATCCCCTGGAGGAGGGCATGGCAACCCACTCCACTACTCTTGCCTGGAGAATCCCATGGACAGAGAAGCCTGGCAGGCTATAGTCCACAGGGTCGCAAAGAGCTGGACACGACTGAAGTGACTTAGCATGCACAAAGGGACCATAGGCACCCCCCACCTACCCCAGCTCTATCCCACTTTCTGGCTTTTCATTCCTTTTCATTCCTTTGAAAATGTAGAATACTTGAGGACAATAGGTTTAAAAAAAATATAACAACAGAGGTGGTCAGTGTGATCAAGCTCCTCATCCAGGCTTCTCATACCTGTGCTCCACAGAAAACAGCTCCATTTGGCCACAAGAGAAGTCATTTTCTAATAAAGTACCCAGGGGAAGCAGCGGAGGCCAGCCTGACCTCCCATTTCAAAGGCGCCCACGTGGGCTGAACCTAGAGTCACCTGCTTCCTCCAGAGCGGGTGGGCTCAAATCCACATAAGAATAATGCACAGGAGAGTGGATTTTTGGCGACGATGCAGAGTTTCAGCCCAAATAAATGCTGCCACCTGGTAGCTTTCGAACAGGATCCATGCCGGTATTTCACTAGGGCTGAAAACACTAGAGAAATAGGATTTTGCATGTTGCACCTGTAGCCTTGCTCCCTGTCAGCCGCGTATCACTTCCCAGTGATGCCATGAGGAAGGAGGAAAAGGGTCTAAGCAGAGAAGGCATATTGGGTGCAGGGTTTCTAAGAAAAACGTGAGGGGAGGACGGAAGTCACGGTATCCCATGACGTTTCAGCAGCCACTTCTTCAGAAGCACAGATATCTTAGCAACCCCCATCCGATGCACATTTCAGTGTTCCCTTTGTTAAGTCAATGGCATCTCTGCCAAAACGCATTCACTTACCTCATTACGGTTCAGCCTCTCTTCTGTTCCAAAAACCAAGCATGGAGATAGATGCTCCACACCACATGCGGGCATACACGCGCTCATTAAGCATGCTCGCTATAGAGAAGTCTGACTTAATGAAAGTTTATTTGAAGAGAATGCTTATTTAAATGCAGTCTAGTCTTACAAATGGAAACGGGCTATTTTGGGATAATTGCATAGCTGGGTGAGCTGCGCATTCACTCTACTGGGGGGCCTGACTGCTTCTTAACCTTTTCGAACTGGGGGGGGGCGGTGTTGGGAAATATATATTTATATATATATATACATATATATATATATATACACACACACACATATATTTCATCTGCGGAGAAAAAGTAATGGGACTTCATTAGGTCAAGAGTATGGCCATGAAGCTTAGGGACTGAGGAGAAATACAAACAGGAATCCTCAAAGACTGATGCTGGAGGAGGGGAAGGAGGCGACAGAGCTGAAAGCCTCTCATTTTGATACTGCTGAGTGTTAGGTCCAGCAAAGTCGACTAATGAGGGTCTTTAAATATCTAATTACAGTAAACAGGCTTCCCCTTTCAGACAAAAAGCTTCCTTTATGCCTCTTTGGGAGTCAAGAGGAAAGCCACCCTATAAATACTATGGGGGAGATACTGAGAGAACCCCAACAAGCCCCGCTGTGTACAGTTGGCAGAGCCGACTCAGTGGGAAAGACCCTGATCCTGGGAAAGATAGAGGGCAGGAGGAGAAGGGGGCAACAGAGGGTGAGATGGTTGGCTGGCGTCATGAAGTCAATGGACATGAGTTTAAGCAGACTCAGAGAGATGGTGAAGGACAGGGAAGCCTGGCGTGCTACAGTCCATGGAGTCAAAAAGAGTCAGACACGACTGAGCAACCGAACCACAATCCACAATACGGAGCTCGCAGGTGTGAGGGTCGACCATATTCACTATACTGTGCCAATTTATATAAGGAACTGGAGCACCCACGGAATTTGGTATCTGCAGGGGCTTCTGGAGCCAACGCCCTGTGGACACCGAGGGGCTGAACTCAGAAGCTTGGAGACAACTGCAGGAAACGAGATGTCTGTGAGCTTGAATGCCCTAAGTGGGAGAGACTGGGAGAGGTCCTGCTGAGTGTGACGTCCAGAAGGGGTCCCTGAGGGCCAGAACTTCATGCTCCATTCCTTTCTGAACACATCACCCACCCTTCCTCCACTGGTGGGCCATTTGGGAACTGGGCTGCCAACTTTCGTGGCTCCACTGATCTCAGTTAAGGACTTCCAAGGATGGTCTCTGGACATCGTCTCATCTTAATCTATCTGGATGGAAAGAGTTCCCCCCCCCGCCCCCCCGCCACCCGCTGCTTCCTGTAACCCCACACCTACAGGCAGTCCCCACTTTATCTTGAAATCAGGTACGGAGCACAGGCCACAAGAAATGAAGATGAGCTGCTGCCTTGAAGCTTCCAGCTCACAGCTAGAGCCTTTTCAGCCACCCACCCCTGCCCTTCTCATCTGTGGTTGGCAGTGAATGCCCAGCTATAAGCCAGGGGCTCTAGAGGGAACACACAAGGTGTGAAAGACGCAGACTCTGTCTTAAAGGGTGGGAGTTGTTTCACACAGTGACTGAGATATAAGTTTTCACACCGTGAGAGCCAGGGCCAGGAGCAAACTAGCAGACAAACAACCAACCCTGGAGGGTGAATGATGGGCGCTGAATGCAGAGGACTTGTTGTCTGCAAGGCGTAGTATAGATTGAACCGTCAGTAGATGCTTAAAGACGAGACGAGCTCAGAGACAGCGGTTCCCCAGTGAGAGATGAAGGGAAATAGCTGGGACTTGGAGGGAAGGATAGAGAGGAGAGGACCTCTAAGGCAGAGGGGGTGTCCCTTCAGCATCTGTGATTTCTCCAAGAGGTCAGCATGTGGGAGCGTATGGCTGGGTCAGGAGGATGCTGATGCCTACAGTCCGGAACCTGCCTGGAAGCCCAAGGGAGTTGCAGAGAGCAAGCATTAGGGATTTGGTACCCTCATTTCCGTATACTTGAGCTTTGGCCAAATAACCTCTCTGAGCCCCAGTGTCTCCACCCCTCAAGTAAGGTGAATCCAGTCTTCCCTGCCTACCTTTCATTAGAATGGTCTTCATGTTTTTATCATTAAACTGTGTTGAACACCTACATGTCACTCAGCAGAGCAGGCACTCTGCATGCGGCGTCTCACTCAGTTCCCGCAAGAGCTGTAAGAGTGGCTCATCTGACCGACAAGGAGGGACAAACCCTTGCCTAAATCCCTCTGCTGTAGGTTTCGGAGCAAGCCTCCCAAGGGTCTTGGTGCTGCGCCATACGAAGAGCAAAGCACCAGCAAACGTCACAGGTCTCCTTCCAAAAGGGTCCACAAGGACTTGCAAGCATTGCTTCTAATTATTGGGAAGCCCTTAGGTGGGAGCTGAGAGACCATTTTCAGTCAACCTGAAGTAGGTAGGCTCAGAGAATTCCTATGTCGACTCTGCAAGTACACTCTTACCTCTGGTCACTGGAGCCCAGACCCAAATGGGGCAGGACCAAGGGTACCTGATGGCAGACTACCCCAAAACCAAAGCAAATGAATGTGACTTTATAAAGACTAGGCTTAATCAATCCACTAGTTCCCACCCCCCAGGGGGTCCAAGCAGGGAGAGTCAAATTCCAACGTCCATGCCTTTGAAAAAATAGCACTAAAAACTCAGGATATGGAAGCAACCTGAATGTCCATCAAAGAGGAACGGATAAAGAAGATGTGGGGCACATATTCAATAAAATATTGGCATAAAAGGAACAAAATAGTGCTGTTTGCAGAGACGTGGACAGACCTAGAGACTACCACACAGAATGAACTAAGTCAGAAAGAGGAGAAGAAATATTGTATAATATTGTTTATATGCGGAATCTAGAATAGTGGTAGAGATGAACTTATTTGCAAAGCAGAAATAGAGACACAGATGTAGAGGTCAAACTTATGGATACCAAGCAGGGAAGGGGATAGGATGATTGGAGATTCCAATTGACATATACATGTACCCTGTTTCCCAGATAGCTCAGCTGGTAAAGAATCCGCCTGCAGTGCAGGAGACCCTGATTCTATTCCTGGGTCAGGGAGATCTGCTGGAGAAGGGATAGGCTACCCACTCCAGTATTCTTGGGCTTCCCTGGTGGCTCAGCTGATAAAGAATCCACCGGCAGTGTGGGAATCCTGGGTTCGATCCCTGGGTTGGGAAGATCCCCTGGTGAAGGGAACAGCTACCCACTCCAATATTCTGCCCTGGAGAATGCCATGGACTACAGTTGCAAAGAGTTGGACATGACTGAGCGACTTTGAAAAAAACAATTGTATAACAAAGATGAGCTTCCCAGGTGGTGCTAGGGTTAAAGAACACAAGAGATGTAGGAGATACAGATTCAGTCTCTGGGGTGGGCAGATTCCCCAGAGGAAGGAATGGCTACCCACTCCAGTATTCTCACCTGGAGAGTCCCATGGACAGAGGAGCCTCATGGGCTACAGTCCATGGGGTCGCATAGAGTGGACATGACTGAAAGGACTCAGCACGCATGCAGGACAGAAAGGAACTTTGGGGGAAAACACAAGTTCCAGGAAAGCTGACAGAAGAACGTGCTATTTTAGACAGTGATTTCCAAGGAGGGTTCTTTCTGGACGTGGTATTTCAGCAAAGACGTGAGTGAAAGGAAGGAGCTGATGAGCTTAGCAAATCTCTGGGTCTAAAGTGCAACGAGTCACCATGATCTGTGGAACCCTGACCTGCTCATCATCTGGGGGAAATCACTTTTCAAATCCAAGTTAAAAAAAAAAAAAAATCTTCCCTTGGAGTAAAGTGTTCTCGGATTTGTGCTGACTTCAGGAGGCAAGCAGACTGCCTTGGCAGCAATTTTTAAAAATAAAATGAAAAGCAATTATGTTTCATCGCAGCAATTTACTCAGCGAAAATCTGGGGAGCATTAAAAAAAGGTAAATACATCCCTTTCTATGCAAGGGCATCCTGGGCCGCGGGCTTTCCTCATCGCGGCCCAGAGCTGGCTCTCTCTCTCTCTCCAGGAGGCTGGTCCAGGCTGTCCTCAGAGCTTCAGAGACCAGTCTGCTCTCTGACAGGTCTGCTCTCTGATGTCCAGGTACAAACCAGCTCTCATCAGGACACACGGCCAGGATCGAGTCACCCCCATGCGTGCGTGTGTGCACGTCCAACTCTACAACCCTATGGACTGTAGCCCACCAGGCTCCTCTGTCCATGGGATTCTCCAGGCAAGAAGAGTGGAATGGGTTGCCATTTCCTCCTCCAGGGGGATCTTCCCGACCCAGGGCAGCAAAGACAAAGGGGAGCGTTTGTGTGTTTCCTAGACATGACACATCCTAAGGAGGCTGAAGTCTAATTGAGGTCTCAGAGTGTTGATCTGAGGTCAGAAAAGCTGAAACAGTCACCAGGGAGGTAGGAAAGGCTGCTCACATCTTGCTGCACTTTTACCCTAGCCAGACACCCCGCCTCCTCCCGGCTCACACATTTGCGTCCTAGTTCCTTATCTTGGTTGCCAACCACCCACCCCCATCTCAGCACGTCCCTCTATTTTAACATTAAGTTGTCTTTTTTTTAAATATGTGTCAATAGTACATGCTCAGAATACACAGAAACGCAGAAAGAGGGACTAAAATTCATTCACCATGTCACACCACTCAGCACTAACGGCTTCTCACATCACTCTGTGCACCCTTGGAGAGTCTTTCTCCCCATCTTATTTATGGATACGTCTTTTTAAACAAGCCGTAGCCATACGATCTGTCAATTAACATATATATTTTTCAACTCGGGGAATCAGAAATATCTTACAGGCCCTTACAAATGGTAAAAGTTATCCAAACGTGTTTACCGAATCAGATTTAATGGCTGCAGAGGATTTCATTTTGTGGCCAGACCATAATTTATTTATTTTTTTCCTGTTACTGGAATTTCATTATTATAAACAATGCAGCAAAAAGGATCGTTCACTCCTTCATTTAACAACTATTTATAGAGTGCTTTCTGTGGCTAAGTTTGCGAGCACATCCTTAATTATTCCCTGGGGATAAATTTCTCGAACTGAAATTGCCAGGTCAAAACTTAAGTGCATGCTTAAGGCTTTTGAAACAAGCATATTATCGCCAAATTGCCCCCCTCAAAATGTTGGTCCCGGTTGTTTCATTAATAGTCTAGGATGCAAATACTTGGCTCCTAAACTCTAAGGCAACACTGACTCCCCCGCCTTTTCCTGGGCCAATTTTGTAGGAGAAAAATGATGCCTTGCTGTTTCTCTTTTCAATGCTTTGTTGCTAGCTACCCTTAACATTTCTTCATGGGTGCTGGCTGTGTAGGTTTCCCTTCCTGTGCATCACTTAATCATAGCTTCAATGATACATCTTAATTAAGTCTTGGGATGAAAAGGAAAGAATGGAGAAAATTAATAATTATTGAGCACTTGTTATTTTCTAGACAGTGTATACTACTGGCTTCAAGGAGAAACACGTATCCTCACAACACGTCTGTCTCTGTCCTCATTTTACACGTGATGATGTACACCTGGTGACCCTGCTGTTCTAGGGCGCAGGGGTCAAGGGCAGACGCAGAAATCAGACTCCACGTGGAAGCTCCTTCCCATGGCTGTGTCTTGGGGGTCGGGGAGGTGGTTGTTTAAACCCTCTTTGATTCTGGAGTCACTCTGTCCAGGAAGCTGTGTTAAGAGCCAGAACTAGGATGCTCTGGGCCTTACTGTGCAGTCCTGCCCCAGCACCGAGTCACCGGACATGGAATGACTTCCCCAGAGAATCTGCCATCTCACTTTTTTTTTTTTTTTCCAGCATTTTAGCCCCAGAGTCTCTAACAATCTGTTCCCTAGGAAATACTCGGAAAGAGTAATGACCAAATGGTGGGGCCAGATCTTCCTCAGGGCCATGGAGTAGCTGAAGGACCATTTTAGACGCAGGGCAATTATAAGACTTTAGATTCTTGCAAGTGCAAGCAGTGTCCAACCCTCTGCGACCCCATGGACTGTAGCCCACCAGGCTCCGCTCGCCATGGAATTTTTCAGGCAAGAATGCTGGAGGGGGGTGTCATTTCCTTCACTTTGAAAGTAGCCTTCCCTACTCTAAATATGTCACATAAATGGAATCTCACAATATGTGGGCATTTCGGGGTCTCCTTTGACTTAGCATGATGGTTTCTAAGTTCACCCATGTTACAGCATGTATCAGTTACTTCATTCCTTTTATGGCTAAATAATATTCCATTGCGTGGACAGAGGAGAACTGGAGTGTCCATTCATCTGATGATGGACATTTGGGTTGTTCCTGCCATTTGGTTGCTGTGAATAGAGCTGCCGTGGACACACATGGATATGTATTTGTTAGAAGACCTGTTTTCAGTTTGGGTCTATAACTAGGAGTTAAACTGCTGGGTGTTTACTTCTATTTTCTGGTTTATTAGACTGTCAGATCCTTGAGAGAGGAGGTTTTGTTCAGCACTTTAGTCCTAGAGTCTAAGGTAACCAACTGCCCTGGTTTGCCTGGGACTGTTGAATTTCTGTGGGACTTTCCATGATAAAACTGGGAAAATACGAGACAAACCTGGACAAGCTGATCACTTTCCCAGTGTGCAGAACATCAACATGACATGGAACAGCTACTCAGTAAATATTTATAAAAGTAAAATTTTCCCACCATTTATTCAGCGCCTAGTTGATCATGACATGTCTCAGCATATGAGGCTTAAATGGAAGGTTTTTGTTTTTTTGAGCCCAATGAGGTATTCATAGCAGTCTATAAGATTGTAGAAACCCACACTTTTGGTATAGTTGAAGCATACACAGAGGGGGAGCATGGAAGTTTTAAATCGTGAAACTGCAGGCGGCTGCAGCGTTAAGGCTGTTTGATAAAGATGCCCAAGGAGTGTCAAGACGTCCCTCCACTGGTGAGGAAGAGCAGCTCCACGTGCCAAAAACCAGAGCGAAATACTGTTTCCTTACACTGAGGGAGATTGGGCAGATCAGAGAAAAACACTGCTCATGACAGGAAGTGGAAACTACTCTTTTTAGAGAGCCCCCTGGGAACACTGCAGAGCATCAGACAGGGCTGGAGACGAGTTCTGAGAGCTTTGGCTCCAGCCATGCAGAGATCCAGCAGACGCCTGGCGCTGGAAGTAAAGGAGCTTCCTTCCACTCGGTGCCATCAAGAACAGACACATGATAGCACCTCACACCTGTTAGAGTAGTTATTTTATTTTTTTAAAAAGAATGATAACAGCTGTCGACAAAGATGTGAAGGGAAGGGAACCCTTGTGCACTGTTGGTAGGAATGTAAATTGGTGCAGTCACTGTGGGAAACAGTAGAGAGGTCCTTCAAAAATTAAAAATAGAATTACCATATGCTCCAGGAATCCCAGTTCTGGGTATATTTCCCAAGGAAATGGAATCAGAATCTCAAAGAGAAGCTGCACCTCATGTTAATTGCAAGCATTCTCCGTAATAGCCAAGACATGGAATCTATCTAAATGTCCATTGAACGGTAAATGGGTAAAGAAAATGTGTTCTATAAATACAATGGACGAGTATTCAACCTCAGAAAAGCAGGAAATCTTGCCCTTAGCAACAACCTGGATGATCCTCAGGCCATTGCTGCTGCTGCTGCTGCTGCTAAGTCGCCTCAGTCGTGTTCGACTCTGTGAGACCCCATAGATGGCAGCCCACCAGGCTCCCCCATCCCTGGGATTCTCCAGGCAAGAACACTGGAGGGGGTTGCCATTTCCTTCTCCAATGCATGAAAGTGCAAAGGGAAAGTGAAGTCGCTCAGTTGTGTCCGACTCTTAGCAACCCCATGGACCGTAGTAGCCTGCCAGGCTCCTCCGTCCATGGGATTTTCCAGGCAAGAGTATTGGAGTGGGATGCCATCGCCTTCTTCGTCAGGCCATTATGTTAAGCCAAATAAACCAGACACAGATGGACAAATACTGCAAGGTACCACTTAAATGGGGCTTCCCTAGTGGCTCAGTGGTAAAGAATCTGCCTGCAATGCAGGAGACCAGGGTTCTATCCTCTAGATAAGGGGATGACAACCCACTCCACTACCCTTGCCTGGAGAATCCCATGGATAGAGGAGCCTGGCAGGCTACAATCTATTCGGTTGCAATGAGTCAGAATAATGACAACCACTTAAATGAGAAATCTAAAATAGTCAAACTCACAGAAGCAGAAAGAGGAAGGGTGGTTGCTAGGGGCTGTCAGGAGGGGATAAACAGAGAGACCCTGATCAAAGTGAACAGCTACATTAGATGGACAAGTTCTAGAGACCCACATATAGAAGGCACCTCCAGTGAACAACGCTGTATTATACGCTTAAAAATATTCTACCGGAGTAGATCTTATATTCATGGTTCTTATCAAAAAGTGAAGAACATCGACAATAATAAAGAGGGTGGAAGGAAATTTTTGGAGGCAATAGCTGTGCGTGTGGCATAGATTCTGGTGATGGTTCCACGAGTGTATACTTATCTTCAGACTCATCAAGTTGTATACATAAAATATGCTGACGGTTTTTGTATGTCAGCATACTTCAATAAAGGGGTTTAAATTTTTTAATAATCAAAAAAACAGAGATGGGAATAGCCACAAAAATTGTTAATAAGACTCTGAACTTGCAGTGACTGCAGAAGGAGACCCTGAGAATCCTGTGTATTTGAATGTCCTGATAGAACTGGATGGCATTTCAGCAAATGCACGAGATGTGGGTGAAAGTGTTAGTCGCTCAGTCATGTCCAACTCTGCGACCTCATGGACTGTAGCCCGCCAGGCTCCTCTGTCCATGGAATTCTCCAGGCAAGAGCACTGGAGTGGTTAGCCATTCCCTTCTCCAGGGGGTCTTCCTGATGGAGGGCTGGAACCGGGATCTCCTACATTTTGGGTGGATTCTTCACCGTCTGAGCCAGCAAGGAAGCCCAGACGTGAGTGGAGGGAGACAAAAGAGAAGTCAGGGATCAAACAGGCAGGCCTTGACAAAGAGGAGTAGGAGCCACGAAGCGCAGCATCGGAACAGACACTCACCCGCCTTCACCCGTCCCCAGCACGTGTGTCCGGAGAGGGCCTCGTGGTTCCACTGACTGTGCTGCCAAGCTGTGCCTCTCGCGCCAGTACGCCATTGGTCCAGACATTCTGAACTAAACCTGTACCTTGCATAGAGGAAGTCGGGCTGAAAAACCCCTCCTGATACTCCTAAAAATAAACACACATATCCGAAGAGAGGTGAACAAAGGTGACGAATACACATTTATAAAGTGTGTGGGTGCACTTTCAACACTACGACACTTCAAAAATGTATACGGCTTTACCATGCCCATTTTATGGAAGATGGAAACAGAGGTTCAGCAAGCTGGAGGGATTTGCTTAAAGCTGCTGCTGCTGCTAAGTCGCTTCAGTCGTGTCCGACTCTGTGCGACCTCATAGACGGCAGCCCACCAGGCTCCTCTGTCCCTGGGATTCTGCAGGCAAGAATACTGGAGAAGGTTGCCATTTCCTTCTCCAATCCTTAAAGTTATGAGACAGCAAATGGAGGAGCTGAGACTGAACTCTGTTCTGACCATAAATTCTAAATCTTTGCGTTGCATCACGCTGCCTCTTTCGTGTCCCACTAACTCTTTCTGAATGAGCTCAACAGAGACGTGGAGCCAAGGTGCACTTTCCATAGAAGTGAAGTAGCTCTTTCCCCACAATGGGGTATTAACAAGCATTCCTCCTGTCTGACAGACCACAATTACCTGGATGTGCATTTATAACCTTTCTGCACCACGTCCAAAAAGTGAAGGTCCTTGGTTAGATTAGGATGTCAAATGTATCATTCCCCGTCTCTTCTGACATCCAACACCTTTACTTGCAACACATCATTTCTTTATTAGTGATCAGTGGAACTGTGCTCATAGGAGCTTTCCTATTCTGGGTCTTAATTTTGTACATTTCCAGTTTCCATGGAGACACTACATTCCTGCATTCTAAGAGTGTCACTGTAAAACATTGTGAAAACAAAGCAACTTCACAGAAACGGCTCACTCTGGACATCACCAAGCAACACCCTCGTCAAATACATAGGACCTCTCGGCTGAGTTTTGGGGTTAAGTGCTGAGGGCAAGCTCCCTTCTTTTTCCCCCAATCTAAGAGATGTGTTTCATGCCCATCTTAGGGACCGAGCTCATGGTTACGAGAGCCTCCCCAGGTCCCCTTGCTTCAATTATTGCACCACTGGTATAATAAAGTCGAGAGGTAACTATGGCAACATTATTCCAAGGATAAACACCACAATATCGCCTTCAACATTTTCCCCCCACAAACAAATGAAAAACCGAGAACATGTAGGATTAATAGCATCACTTGTTAAAAAGCCAACGGACAGCAGAGTTCAGAAAAGCTTTAATTAGTGGAATCTTTCCTGCTCAGTTTGACACTTGCTCTGTGCCTCCCACAGTGGAAGCACACGTGGGTGGTCAGCCTCAGAATTCAGCATCACTGGACCTGGGCACCCCGGGGCACCCCAACCTGGGTTTCTGCAAGTTCACAAGATGTCCTGGTTCTGCGTTCACTAGGCGAGTCCGCGTCAGAGGCAGCGGTAACAGCTCCCCTCGGAAGGAAGAGACTTCATGGTGGGCTGGGGTCAAGTATGTTAGTGTTTTTTTAAAGTGTATTAATTACTTTTGGCTGCGCTGGGTCTTTGTTGCTGCAGGTGGGCTTTCCCCTGGGTGCGGCAAGCAGGAGCTACTGTTCTTTGCGGTGTGGGGGCCTCTCAGTGTGGGGGCTTCTCTTGTTGCCAAGCACGGGCTCTGGAGCACGGACTCGGTAGCTGTGGTGCATGGGCTTAGTTGCCTGCAGCATGTGGAATCTTCCCAGACCAGGGATCAAACCCATGTCCTCTGCGTTGGCAGGCAGACTCTTAACCACCAGACCACCAGGCAAGTCCAGGTATGTTAGTGTTGACCAGAGCATAGTAAGGGAAAAAGACCTCTCATCTGGCCTTCCCACTGTTTGAGACCTGACAGAAGTAGGTTAGCACAGGTGAAAGCGTGGACTTGGAATCAGACAGATGACTTGAGCTGAAGACTCTGTTCCTTTACTTTCTAGCTCTTTGACCTTAAGCAAGTTAATTTAACCTGTCCAAGCCTCACTTTCCTCATCTGTAAAGTGGGGATAAGGGCCAACCTGATAGCACCGTTGTAAAGATTAAGTGAAATCACGGTTTGTGGCAATCTGTCCAACAAGACACACTTCTTGGGTCACATCTGCGTTGCATTTCCAGGTCTCCCTGAGTTATGACCAATACAGCATGAGTTGAAACGATGTGTTCTTCTAAGCTAGCCCATTAAAACTTCCCACCTATGCTCCCCATCCTCTTTCCTCCGTCTGCTGACTGAACACCAACAGCAAGGGAGGGTGACCTTGGAAGCTGTTCACTGATGATGGTGGACCACCTGGTCTTTAATTCGGGGACTCCATCAACCTGAATGACTACATGGACCAAAACTCCCCCGTCCTTTGCCAACCAGGAACCCCTGAATTAAATGGTTATTGAAAAAGAAACAAAATCATGTTGTGATAAGCTACCAAAGTTTGATTATCTGTCATGACCTTTAATCATACAAATGCAACATGCTTTTTTTTTCCAGTAGTCATGCTTTTCCAGTAGTTGAGTATGGATGTGAGAATTGGACCATAAAGAAGGTTGGGTGCCAAAGAATTGATGCATTCAAAAAAAAAAAAAAGAATTGATGCATTCAAACTGT
This sequence comes from Ovis aries, assembly GCF_016772045.2. Taxonomy (NCBI): domain Eukaryota; kingdom Metazoa; phylum Chordata; class Mammalia; order Artiodactyla; family Bovidae; genus Ovis; species Ovis aries. The sequence continues at coordinate 5,258,739 of NC_056077.1, read as the reverse complement.
GGTGCTGGAGAAGACTCTTGAGAATCCCTTGGAACGCTAACAGATCAAACCAGTCAATCCTAAAGGGAATCAACCCTGAATAGTCATTGGAAGGGACTGATGCTGAAGCTGAAGCTCCAATACTCTGGCCACCTGATGGGAAGAGCTGACTCATTGGAAAAGACCTTGATGCTGGGAAAGATGGAGGGTTGGAGGAGAAGGGGGTGACAGAGGATGAGATGGTTGGATGGCATCAGCGACTCAATGGACATGAGTTTGAGCGAGCTCTGGGAAATGGTGAAGGACAGAGAAGCCTGGTGTGCCGCAGTCCATGCGGTCACAAAGAGTCAGACACGACTTAGTGACTGAACAACAACAACATGTTTAGCCCTGTTCCTGACACACAATGAAAACTTAGTACCCCTTGGATGTTTTGTTGAGAAGAAGTCACCTTTCCTGAAAAGCTGGTCTGTTTTCCAAGAACTCTGGCCAATACCATCACTGCTGATTTCATGGAGTCTATTTGATTCATAGAGTTAGGTATAAGCTTTTCTGCTGCAATAAGTAATGAAGTACAAATTGAGGAAATTAGTTATCAATTAGTCATTCGATGGTTGGGAAGGCAGGCAGCAGGCATAAATGGTGCCAGATTAGCTAAGCCATGATAAATTTTATTGCTCTACAAGGATGGGGTCTTTATCCATCACTTCTCAAATTTATCTTTATTATTCACCCCTGGACGTGAGACAGGGCCTAGATGCTGAAGGCGGTAAAAGACCAGCCAGGGCATTTGAGAGATGTAGCAAACTTCCTGGAGGAGATGGTCCCTAAGGAGGCCATTTACCAGCAACTGCGAGAGGGTCACTGGGGAAGTCTTGTTTATCTTGTCCACGGCCCTTGCTGTAGGGTTTCCAGTTCTCCTCAGGTCGTCCCACAGTTTGCATGCCCTTTCTCTGTAATTAGCACAACATACTACAATTCTGTGATGTTTCTGCATATCAGTCCAGTGCAGGAGATAAGGAGGGATGTTTCTGTTCATCTGTGACCAACTGCATTTCTGCGTCTCCTCATGCCTTGTTGTTGCCGTTCAGTCATCAGTTTGTGTCTGACCCTGTGACTCGATGAACTGCAGCGCTCCAGGCCTCCCTGTCCCTCGCCGACTCCCGGAGTCTGCCCAAGTTCATGTCCACTGAGTCAGTGATGCCATCCAACCACCTCCGCCTCTGCCACTCTCTTCTCCTGTCCTCAATCTTTCCCAGCGTCAGGGTCTTTTCCAATGTGTCGGCTATCCGCATCAGGCGGCCAGAGTATTAGAACTTCAGCTTCCTAGCACCCAAATTTGTTCACCACTTTCCACTTGGCTTACTAAGATACAAAACTTTCATCATGACCTCCTAGGAATTCCAAGGTCTGGGGTCTGGGTGCTCTCTGATTTCATCTCCCACTATTCCCTCCTCTTCATCATGCCTTCCAGCTCCAGATGAACCAGATGGAAGCTGATAAAATAGATTCCTAGGGAAAGTGGTCTTTTTAATGGTCAGCTAAAGCTCTCAATCATAAGTTTGAGTAAGCTCCGGGAGTTGGTGAGGGACAGGGAGGCCTGGCGTGCTGCAGTCCATGGCATCGCAAAGAGTCGGACACGATGGAGTGACTGAACTGAACTGAAAGCTCTCTGTGTCATAGGTTAAGTTTCAGGAGAAGCCACTGGCTTAGCCTATGTAACACCAAACAGCCACACAGTATTAATTATTCATTCAACAGGGTCAGGTTGGACCAAAGGAATGAACTTCTAACCAAGACTCTCCCAGTCTTGACTCCATCCACTCTAACCCTCTCAGCTGCCAATGTCATCAATTAAAACACTCCTTTACTTTATAATAATAATAACTAACATGCGCCTAGCCCAAATAAGTCCTAGCAGTGATACTAAACATGTTACATATATGAACACATTTAATAAGAAACTTTAGCGGCAGGGTATCATTTTTATTCTGATTTTACTGATGAAGAAACTAAAAGCTCAGAAAAGGTGAAGTAGCTTGTGTGGCAAAGCCTAGATTCAAACCCATGTATTCTGGGTTTCAACTATCATATTTTGCCAACTTCAGTAAAATACTTTAAACGTTTTTATTTATTCATTTGTGTTTGGCTGTTCTGGGTGTTCACTGCTGCACGGGCCTTTCTCTAGTTGCGGCAAGGGGGCCTACAGTCTAGTTGGAGTGCACGGACTTCTTGTTGCAATGGCCTCTCTTGTCGCCGAGCATGGGCTCTAGGGAGCTCAGACTTGAGTAGCTGTGGTGCCCGGATCAGTAACTGCAGCAGGCGGGCTCTAGGGCACAGGCTCAATAGTGCACAGGCGTGCTGGATCTTCCCAGAAAAGGGTTTGAACCCATGTCTCCTGCATTGACAGGCAAAGTCTTAAGCACTGAGCCAGCAGAAAAGTCCTCCAGTAAAATACTTCTGTGGCCAAAGTTACCCTCAAAAGCCCCCTAAATATTCTTGTGAAGTGCCATACACGTGGTTTCCCCCTGTCGACACTTGCACATTAACTCGTGCACTAAAGCTTGAGGACTCTTAAGCTAGCTTAGGAAAAGGAACATTATATAATTATCAAATACCTACAGGTTACTGGGTAAGAGTAGGGAACCCTTTATTGTTTCTGATTTCTCACAGGGTTCAGGTCTTTGGTTTTCCTGTTAAGAACTCTACTCAATACTCTTGTTAATGACCTATCTGGGAAAAGAATCTTAAAACAAGTGGGTATATGTATATGTATAATTGACTCACTTTGCTATACACCTGAACTAACACAATGTCGTAAATCAACTATACTGCAATACAGTTTTAAAAAAATAGACTCTATGACTTTCACATGGTTGAATACTTGTCTTTGGATATGAAAATTAAGTGGGATTGAAAGACAGACATGGAGCAGCACCCTATACAGTGAATAGCAGCGGTGTTGTCGTAAATGCTTAACAACCAGTTCCTTAGGGAGTAAAAACCACTGCTTTGTAGTATTTCTTACTTTCCATGGTGCAAACATCCCAATGATGGCCAATTTCAAGGTGCCAAGATGACACCAGCCAGCTGGAAGATTTCCTTGAAATTTGACAACCTGCTCTCCCCCGCCAGTCTGAGCTGGTTCCAACACACCATGGGAGGGAGGCCCTAAAGACAGCTCTCCCCACAGAAGTTACAGTGAGAAACAACTTCACTGCACACGTTCAGAGAGGCTCCCTCTGGCTGCCACGTGGGAGCCAAGTTCTAACTCTTTCTCACGTGACACATGCAGTCTAAATTCCACACAATTATATTTTAAATGTTTTTGAGAATAAACACTAAAAGAATAACTAGTGTGCAAAGTGTGGGCTTCCCCGGTGGCGCTAGTGGTAAAGAAACCCCCAGCCAATGCAGGAGACATAAGAGACATGGGTTCAATCCCTGGGTTGGGAAGATCCCCTGGAGGAGGACATGGCAACCCATGTCCCAGTATTACTGCTTGGAGAACCCCATGGACAGAGGAGCCTGGTGGGCTATGGTCCATAGCGTCACAGAGTCAGACATAACTGAAGCAACTTGGCACGCACGGACAGACAAAGTGTAAAATTTACAGGCAACTTATACCAACCAAGATACTTTTCCTCCTGAATGTCCTATGTAATGGCACTGAAATCTTTATTTCTAGAATTTTTGTGAGCACATGATGAGGGCTGAGCTGTATCCACTGTTATCACTGAGCTATTATTGTCGTTGGAGGTGTGTTATTAAAGTTTTGCATGTGCGTATACACACATGGATGTCTGCATTCTTTTTAAAATGTTTGACTTTAACTACTGATTTTTGGCTGTGCTGGTCTTTGTTGCTGTGCCCGGTGCTTCCTCAAGTTGTAGCAGGCAGAGGCTACTCTCTAGCCGGCTTCTTGATGCGGTGGTTTCTCTTGCTGTGGAGCAAGGTCTCTAGGGCTCAGTACTTGCGGCAACACGGGCTTAGTTGTCCGGCAGCATGCGGAATGTTTCTGGGTCAGGGATCGAACCCATGTCCCCTGGACTGGCAGGCAGACTCTGCACTGGATCACCAGGGAAGTCCTGGCTTTCTTTTTTGAATGATGCCTTGTACGTGTTTTCCTTTGATCTAAATGTATTCCTTCAGTCTACTTTGAAACTCAATATATGTCTTAGAGTCATACAAATCCCAAGTAGAGGGGTGAGCAAAGTTCTACACCCAGGCTGGTCTGAATTACTCAGTAGTTTTGTGAAACTCAAATTGCTTCTCCTCCTTAGCCTCCTAATAGGTTCTCTTATCACAGGGAATTCAGAGAGATGAGTTACCAACCTTTTCTGAAACCTTTGTAAAATGCCTGCTCATCCTCGATTGTGTGTGGAGGGGTCAGTCTCTCTGGAGGGAAAAAGGATTCCGTGACCCACAGAGCAAGCAGCCTCCTGGGAAGCCCGGCGCCGTGATTACGAGGCTCAGACAGCTCATCGAGCGGCAAAAATGGAAGGGAGCCCTCCAAACGGATTGAGCATTCAGTTGTTTGGAATCAAAGATAAGTTATCTCAATTTTGAGACAGTGTGCTTTTTGCCTTCTATTAAAATAGCTGCTATTACATAGATACGCTATTTTCCAGTTCTTCTGGGCGACCACCCACGCCATATGTTCTTCACCTTCAGTGCAGTCCTGGAGCTGATGAAGCTGTGCTGCTCTGTATCTGCGCGGCTTTGGGTAAGTGTCTTGCCCTCTCTGAGCCTCGGAGTTCATCCTACCTGAACTGAGCAACATCATGATCTACCATCACCCTGTGGCCCCCATCCCCTCTCTGAGACCAAGGTCAACTATGCGCAGATCTATTTGAAAATCTAAGCAGACGTCTGCACTGGATGTATTAACTTCTCCATTCAGTGGCTTCTGAGAAGTGTCAAATGACATAATGGATATGAAAGTTCTTCAGGGAAAAAAAGAAAAGATAAGAGCTGAATGAATGTAGGGCATTATTAATGTTAATTACTTGTGAGTGATATGCATAATGCCCAGAATCAATGAATCTTAGAGCTGGGAAGAAACTTTATAATCACCCAGTCTAATCCAGCATCTCTCTAGTGTTAGTCACTCAGCCGAGCCTGACTCTTTGTGACCCTATGGACTGTAGCCCGCCAGGCTCCTCTGTCCATGGGGTTCTCCAGGCAAGAATACTGGAGTGGATTGCCATTTCCTTCAGGGGATCTTCCCCACCCAGGGATCGAAACTGGGTCTCCTGCATTGCAGGCAGACTCTTTACCATTTGAGCTACAGGGAAGACCTGTAGCATCTCTCTACCAGAGCCTAAACAGTGGAGTCTGCAGAAAGAGCTCTTTAAACTGTCTGGATGGAGAGAAAGTGACATTTCTTCACACACAGGTCAGTTCAGTTCGCTCAGTCGTGTCCAACTCTTTGCAAACCCATGAACCACAGCACACCAGGCCTCCTTGTCCATCACCAACTCCCGGGGTCCACCCAAACCCATGTCTATCGAGTCGGTGATGCCATCCAACCATCCATTCCTCTGTCGTCCCCTTCTCCTCCTGCCCTCAATCTTTCCCAGCATCAGGGTCTTTTCATATGAGTCAGCTCTTCGCATCAAGTGGCCAAAGTATTGGAGTTTCAGCTTCAACATCAGTCCTTCCAGTGAACACCCAGGACTGATCTCCTTTATGATGGACTGGTTGGATCTCCTTGCAGTCCAAGGGACTCTCAAGAGTCTTCTCCAATACCACAGTTCAAAAGCATCAATTCTTCGGTGCTCAGCTTTCTTTATAGTCCAACTCTCACATCCATACATGACCACAGGAAAAACCATAGCCTTGACTAGACAGACCTCTGTTGGCACACAGGTCATCCAAGAAAATGACCACCATTCTAAGAGGCTGATACAGGTGGCGGAAGCCTTTTACTTCATTTTGCCTGAGATCAGTGTGAGCAGGTAATTTATTATTGTGTCTCCCCCTCCTCACCCATGCTACTAAAGGGCCTGATATTCATTAACTGCCAAATCCTGCCAATATTCCACTGTGGCCAACTTCAAGTTATCAACAGGAACCTACTGAATGTGTGTTATGGTGGCTCATTGGTCCAGGGGTGATTCTTGCTTTGGTTGCAAGAGGTCCCAGGCTCAAATTGCAGATGGTTCCTAGATGAATCCTTTGATGTTCATCTATTTTGGGGCTCCCCAGGTGGGCATTAGTGGTAAAGAACCTGCCTGCCAATGTAGGAGACAGCAGAGATGTGGGTTCGATCCCTGGGTTGGGAAAATCCCCTGCAGAAGGGCATGGCCACCCACCTCAGTATTCTTGCCTGGGGAATCGCATGGACAGAGGAGCCTGGGCGGGGGCTACAGTCCATAGGGTCACAAAGAATCAGACAAGACTGAAGTGACTTAGCAAGCATGAACTGAATGTGCAGTAAGGAAGAGACACACACAGTGATTCTTGTGATCTGGTCCAGGCCAGCTCCAGCAGCAGTTCACACTGCCTCCCATGCAAAATCATTGAGTTTCTGACCTCAAGAGATTCCATGAGCAGCTCAGGAAACAGGTTTGTGAGAAGGTAACTAAGACACAAGCTGACTAGAATCAGTTCCAGGTGCTGTGGAAGCCCAGAAGACAGAGGCTACAAGAAGGAGGAGGCTTTGGGGATGGGGTTTGAAGGATGTGTAGGAGCACGCCATCCAAGCAATGTGAGGGGGAACAGGAAAGAACTCTGGAAAGAGAGCAACGTAAGAAAAGGCAAGAGGGATGAGTTGTTTTGGGTTCCCCTGGTTGGCTCAGAATGCAAAGAATCTGCCTCCAATGCAGGAGATGCAGGAGACACAGGTTCGATCCCTGGGTCAGGAAGATCCCCTGGAGGAAGAAATGGCAGCCCATTCCAGGTTTTTTGTCTGGAAAATTCCATGGACAGAGAAGCCTGGCAGGCTACAGTCCATGGGGTCACAAAGAGTCAGACGCGGCTGAGCATGCACACCTCTGAGCAAAGCACTTAGAAGAGAACCAGGTTAACAGAAGTTGGGAGCAGGTCTTTGCTCTCTTTATTGTCATGCATGGCAGGCACTCTGCTCGACACAAGGCATGCTGGATGAGATGTTATTGCCCTTGGTTAGTACACAGATTGTGAGGCTGACTAAGCTCAAGGACACCTTGATCCCATCCTTTAGCCAGATCTCTCTCTCCAGGGATGTTCTTAAAGTGCTCTTACACACCTTGCCTGGTTCCTCTTGCCCAGACAACCCTTTGTGTTACTCCTGGAGGGTCCAGTCATACCCACCTGCAGCCTCATTCTCCCATGACCCCTTCTTGAGCTTGCACAGCTCTCATGCACTTCTCTTGCTCAGAGGTCACACGTGATACCTGTTCTGTCCTGTGCAACCAGACCCTCAGTCATGCCCAGCTGGGTGCTGACAGCCCAAAGCTGTCTTTACTGGATGCCTTGCCAACCACTGCAATGAGTTAAGCAAATGATGTAGGTGGATATCTTCTGAGCATCAGATATTCTCATGGCTCCTGAGGATGCAAAAGTCCTTTCATAGAGGGCATCCCTGTGTAGAAGGGCTTCCCTGATAGCTCAGACAGTAAAGAATCTGCCTTAATACAGGAGACCTGAGTTGGATCCCTGGGTCAGGAAGATCCCCTGGAGAAAGGAATGGCTACCCACTCTAGTATTCTTGCCTGGAGAATCCCATGGACAGAGGAGCCCTGCAGAGGGCTCCTTGCAGAGAGATGGACACGACTGAATAACTAACATTTTCACTCTCCCTAGTGTAGAAAGTTTTTTCAGAACAAGGAATATATCCCCACTTTTACTGTTCAAATCATCTATAAAAGCCCTGGAATCACAAAAGCTGCTCTAATATCCTCTGATGGATTGAAAGAGAGAGAGGGACAGACCTTAAATTTCCCAGTAGAAGCACTCACTATCTAGGACCAAATGATAGAAAAACATAAGCCCCTCATCCTATCACTTTCTGAAAACGCTTACACTCTAGAATCAGAAAAGCATTCATTATATGGACACTGCATTGTTTAAAAGTCTGATTTAATATTTTCCCTTACTTCTGAAATTCTCCCAGGTCTTAGGCTGCCAAAGGATTGGGGAGAGTGGAGTATTTCTAGTCAATGATAGCATTATCATATGATTCCCGTTAATCCCCAATACTGGAAATAGCTCCCCAAGTATTTAGCAAAAGTCTGACTTCTTAATACAGCAGGTATTAGGGTAGGCATTCGGTGTTTTAGACAGCAGGAAAATCTTATATCCCTCTCCTTGCCTATAAGCATTTTTTTTTCTTTAACAAAAGTTTCTTCTCAAAGTTTCACTTTAAATATAAAATATGTCCTTGTGGAAGCTGTTACAAATGTCACCACTTTAACCAGCCCAAATTTATGGTGGCATTGAATTTTAATGGAGCCATAAATGTCTGATGTGATGGTGATATATGCGTCGCAATAAATTGTTATAGAGAAATATAAAAATAAGTGTAAGATAAAAGATTGTGTATAAAATATGTTTTTACATCTCCTTTAATGATTAAAAATCATACAAATCCGATATTCTAAATCACTCGGAATTGTCACATGTGGCTCAGGGAACATCATCTCCCCGGAAAGTCTTTCCCAGGCTAAGTTGATGACTCTGTGGTCAGAAACCACATTCGCTTTAATGAGGACATTTAAGATGATTTTTATGTTGACGTGGGGAAAAAAAAGTAATTAGCATTAAAGAAGGTGGAGATGATGGTATCGATGACCCTCTGCCTCGGGAATGGTCGTCTGAAACCAACACGATTGATGGGCCCGTGGCCTTGTGACAACTCCCGCTGTCTTCAGGGCGACCCTGACGCTCCCTGGGTGTCTTGGAGTGACTTGGCGGCTCCAAGGACAGATCAGGAAGCAGGGAGGGGCCGGGACAAGCGGTGGGAGACGCGGCTGTGGCTGGGGGATGGGATGAGCTGAGAGCCGCTGCAGGGGACGCCGGGCCACTGTTCCAGCCCCACCACGGACCCTGGGACCAGCACCTCCACCTTTCCAAGCCTCGGGTTCCCCACCTACAAAAGGGAGGTGATCCGAGCCTTGAAGGATGGGTGTTTTTATTTTTAATGCCTGCTTCCATTTACCTGGGGCTTCCCAGGTGGTGCAAGTGGTAAAGAATCCGCCTGACAATGCAGGAGATGTGAGAGACTTGAGTTCAACCCCTGGGTCAGGAAGGTCTCCTGGAGATGGAAACGCAACCCACTCCAGTATTCTTGCCTGGAGAAATCCCATGGGCAGAGGAGCCTAGTCGGCTACCGTCCATGAGGTCACAAAGAGTCGGACATGACTGAGCACGCACACACGCCTCTTGATTTACCTATTTTCAGGACCGCCCCTGATGCTCATTTGAGCACCCATTCCAGCTCGTTATGACTGAGCATCCACCTCTCACTCTAGGGTGGCAGAGATGGCCCTGCAGCCACAGGAATCTTATCAAGGATGGGCACAGGGTGCCCACTTGAGCCAATGAGAAGCCATGAGGCTTACTGGAGCTTTGAGGATGGTACCAAGCAATGAAAAGCAGAGTCAAGAAATCAGAAAAAGACTGGACCCTAGAACTTTGTTTCAGTTCCTGGATCCAGCCAAACCTGAAGCCATGTACCCCTGGATTTTTCAGTTGCACATGTTGACAAATTCCCTTTCTGCTTCTCATCATTTTGGGTTTGATTTTCAGTCACTTGCAACCACAGGAGTCCTAAAGGACAGAAGGATTCATGGTGAGGATGAGATAATCCCCATAAAGTTCTTTGTGCATGATGTCTGACAAGCACGTGCTCAACACGCACCGGCAGATGCTGTTATCACGGAGATGGTGACTGTGGCCAGCACTGTGTGCACTTGTTTGCAGAGCCCCCCCTCCAGCCTCCCGGAATCACGTGACGTTTGGCAACCTGCTGCCCTGCTCTCCTCTCCCCTCCTGTGACGGATCGCAGGGGCGCCTGGTGAATATTAACATTGGCCCTGGCTCTCTGGGGAGCCCTGACTGTGAAGCGCTGAAAGCCCGCATCTGCCCCGTGTTTGCTTCCTCCCAGCCCGGCTCCCCACGGCTGCTCTGCCCTCTCTACCCTTGGGATGTGGCTCCACTGCCAACAGGCTCCGGGCTTCTGTTTGTTGTGGAAAAATACCAGGTTCAAAGAGACCTGCCTGGGGCTCCAGCCCCTGTCGCAGCTGGCCACACGCTGCCTCCCGGGGCCTGGCAGCCACACAGCCTCGTCCCGCCTCCTCTGACTCCAGCTGTGCTCTGCGCCCATTTGTTTTTTGTCTTCCTTTTGGCTTTGTAACTTGCCAAGGCTTGTACTTACAAACCAGGAATGGAGCGTGAAGAATGGGCTGTGACTCGAGCACTGACTCCCCAACCTCGTGCTCTCTGTTTCCACCGCAGGAGGGCTGTTTGTCCCCGCCCCACATTGCTTTTCCTTCTGCTGCTGGAATCCCAGCTTTAAGTCTTAGGGAGCATGTACATGTGTGTGTGAGCTGAGTCATTTCAGTTGTGTCCAACTCTTTGCGACCCTCTGGACTACAGCCTGCCAGGCTCCTCTGTCCGTGGGATTCTCCAGGCAAGAATACTGGAGTGGGCTGCCATGCCCCCCTCCAGGGGATCTTCCCAACCCAGGGGTCAAACCCACATCTCCTATGTGTCCTGCAGCGGCAGACAGGTTCTTTGCCGCTAGTGCCACCTCGGAAGCCCTTAGGGTGCGTGGAACACAACAAACCAGGACCATTTTCTCCGTCTCTGTCCTGCAGCAAGTTCTCCAGTTTTCTCCCCCTCTGTATTAAGCCTTCATTTCGCTACAGATGCAACGTGAATAAAGACCAAGGAAAAATGTCTAACAAAGGGCCACAAGCTGGGACTTCCCTGGTGGTCCAGTGGTTCAGAATCCGCCTTGCAATGCAGGGGACACGGGTTTGATCCTTGGTTGGGAAACTAAGATCCCACACGCCTGAGTGCTGCTCGTCACAACTACTGAGCCCTCATCACAACTAGAGAGTCCATATGCAGGAAAGAAAAGACCTCTCATGATGTGACGAAGACCTAATGTGGACTAATAAATAAATGTTTTTTAAAAAGAAACAAAACAAAACCCCCAAACGGTCACACACCTCACCCACACTCCTCCTCAACACGGTTCATCTTCTGATAGCCCACATGGTCAACGGGGCTTCCCTGGTCGCTCAGCTGGTAAAGAATCCGCCTGCAATGCAGGAGACCCCTGTTTGATTCCTGGGTCGAGAAGATCCGCTGGAGAAGGGATTATTCTTGGGCTTCCCTGGTGGCTCAGATGGTAAACAATCAACCTGCAATGCGAGAGACCTGGGTTCGATCCCTGGGTCAGGAAGATCCCCTGGAAGAGGGCATGGCAACCCACTCCAGCATTCTTACCTGGAGAATTCCACGGGGGTCACAGAGTCAGACATGACTGAGGGACTAAGAACACACACACATGATTAACTGATTTATTTTTATTGTCTCTGTCTTTCCCCTACCAGAATTCAAGCTCCAAGAGAGAGGTCTGTTTGGCTCACTGCTGGGTTCCCTGGGGCCTAGAATAGTGTTAGGCGCATAGAAAATAATATATAGGCAGACCTTGGAGCTACAGAAGGTTCAGTTCCATGGCAGTAAAACAAATATCTCAATAAAGTGAGTCCAGGAAGTTTTTGGTTTCCCAGGGCAAAATAAAAGTTATGTTTTCTCTATCCTGTAGTTTATTCAATGTACAATAGCATCATGTCTTAAAAAATAATGTACGTACCTAAATTTTAAAATACTTAATTTCTAATGTTTGAGGGAGGTTTAAGAGGGAGGACACATGGATACACCTATGGCTGATTCATGTTGATGTATGGCAGAAACCAACACAATATGGTAATGTAATTATCCTTCAATTAGAAATAAATAAACTTAATTATTAAAAAAAGATTTTATTGCTAAAAATTGCTGTCATCTGAGCCTTTGTGTGTGCATGCTGCATGCTAAGTCACTTCAGTCGTGTCTGACTCTTTGCAACCCCATGGACTGCAGTCTACCAGGCTCCTCTGTCCATGGGATTCTCCAGGCAAGAATACTGGAGTGGGTGGCCGTGGCTGTCACCAGGGAATCTTCTCAACCCGGGGATCGAACCCACATCACTTACACCTCCTGCGTGGTAGGTGGATTCTTTTTCACGAGGGTCACCTGGGAAGCCCCCAATATTTTTGCAGTAGTAACAGCAAAGATCCCTGACCACAAAGCATTGTAACAAATATAATAATGATGAAAAAATGTGCAGTATCCTGAGAACTACCAAATGTGACAGAAAGACACGAAGTGACCAAAATATGGTGGAAAATGGTACTGGTGGATCCGCTTAATGCGGGGTAGTCATGAAACTTCAATTTGTAGAAAACATAACATCTCTGAAACAAAATAAAGTGAAACAAGATCTGCCTGTATAGGCACTCAACAGGTAGCACTGGGCATTGAATACTTGACTGGGGCCAGCGGACTGTCTGCTCTTGCTGTAGTTCAGTCACTAAATTGTGTCCAGCTGTTTTGCAACCCCACGGACCATGCACACCAGCCTTCCCTGTCCTTCACTGTCTCCCTGAGTTTGCTCCACCTGATGTCCCTTGAGTCAGTGATGCCATCTCATCCTCTCCTCTGCCACCCCTACTTCTGCCTTCAACCATTCCCAGCATCAGGATCATTTCCAGTGAAGCTGGTCTTCACATCAGGTGGCCAAAGGATTGGAGCTTCAGCTTCAGCATCAGTCCTTGCAATGAATATTCAGGGTAGATTGTACTGTCCATATTAGACACCAAGTCCCCATATTGATTTGTTTATTCATCTCCCCTTTCCCCCTTTTAATCTGCCTTTGCCCAATTACTTCATACCTCCTTGGTGCAAAAGGGACACAACTCCCACATTCCAGCCACGTATAGTCCAACAGAGAAGACATCCACTTAAGCCAAGAAGGAAAAGAAGGCATGATAACCGTGAGAAGGATTTCAGGGTATTTGGGGAGCACAGCAATTAAGGAGATTTGTCTAAGCCTGGGGTGCCAGGGAGGCCTTCTGGGGAAGGGTATTTGTGTTGAGGATGAGCAGGAGTTAGCCTGTCTTTGTCAGAGGGAAGGAAACCCATGGAGGCTGGATCCTACTGAGCTTATTCATCTTCCCTTGCTTTCTGCTTCTGCGCTGAGAAGAAGTTCTCTCTTGCCAGGAGAACCCTCCAGCCACGGTTTAGATTAGCCAGCGGATTTCAGCAGGAGGTAGTGTCTGGTATTTCACTGTGGTGCATTTACAGAGAGTCATGAATAAGCTCTGGCTCACATGCTGTGGGGTCCCCAAATTTAAATGATTTAGTGGAAAATCTGAAGCTGGACTAAAACCAGTAGAATGTGTTTGATACTTAGATTTACTTTAAAAAAAACCAACCCAACCTTATTGAGAAATAATTCACCTACCACACGCTATCCACAAAGTACACAAGTCAGTGGTTTTTAGTTTGTACACAGAGCTCTACAGCCATCATCACAAGCTTGAACTCTATAGAAGGGAAATTTGGGAAGGTTCCCAAGGCAAACACTCAGTATCCTTTGCTGAGGGAGAAAAACATAGATTTATCGACATACAATAAGTAGGACAGAGTTAGCCAAACAGGGGTAGGATAACATGGGAAATTACAGGGCAAGTGTGGGACTAAGCAACATTAAGCCCCAGTTGCTTTTCCAGAGTCATTTTATCTTAATGATACAGAACTTGTGTGACAATACGGCTACCTAAGTAAGGCATACGGTGATGAAAAGGTGGCCCGTGTTGGAGCCCAAGTTAATTATGGGAAATGCAAAATACCCATTATTGTCAGCCCTGTTTTACCAGGGAGGTGATGGTGACTAAGCCAGACTCAGAGAGAGAAAGATGTGGGGGTGGGGGGCGGGTGGAATTGAGGAGGGAGGGAGGAAGGAGAGAGATTGAAAAAGAGACAGGAAGACAGATTTACAGACACATAAACAGATGCAGAGAAAGGCAGAGATGCAAAGAGACAGACACGGTACAGATGGAGATGGGAGGGGGCAGGACGAGCCAGAGACAGACGGTCAGAGAGACCCTGGCCCAGGAAAGCGCAAAGAGACACAGCGAGGGTGTTTAAGCAATACATTAAGAAAGTTCAAACCTCCACTGCCTTCTCTGCTTTGCTCCCTCCAGGCCACCTAGGATACTGGATGGCAGAGTCCTTCTCTGACTCAGGAATCAGGAAGGGGGTGGGGAGGCTGAGGCAGACAGACGCTGGGGGAGAAATGGCCCCAGATGGCCGTGGGTGGCTGAATCGCACCTCCCCCCAGTGCTACTCTGGTGCACTTTTAGGAGAGTGAAAAGGATCACAAAGAGCGTTGCCATAGATGGTGACGTGTCTGTTTCTGAAACAAAGGAGGCAACTCCGAATCTGAAACCCCAAACTTTCCAAAACACAGGCATCAGCATCTCTTCTGGATTCTGAGTTCACTTCCTCTGTGCCAGGTGCCTGGTGAGCAGGCTCGCAACAAAGGGGTGAAGAGCCACTCCACGGGGTCAGGGCCAAGCACGTGGCCGGCCGGGATGCTTCATCAGAGCTGAGAGCTAAGTGCGGTGAGTGAGATCGCGGATGCCAGAATGCCTCTATGGGCAACGGGGCTTTGCCATGGTTCCCTCTGCTCACGGGGCGATCACTACGACACCCCAGCTTTAGAGAGCACATGCATGCCCATGCCTAGCCGTCCAGTGTGCCAGTATTCTTGCCTGGAGAATCCCCATGGACAGAGGAGCCTGGTGGGCTACAGGTCATAGGGTCGCAAAGAGCCGGACACGACTGAGCACAGCACACAGTGCACCTGCAAAGTGAAAGTGAACTCAGCTCCCTGGACAAGGTCCGTGCTCATCCCCACGACTCTCAAACAAAGTCCTCCTGGACAAGGTCCGTGTGCATCCCCACGACACTCAAACGAAGTCCTCCTGGACAAGGTCTGTGTGCATCCCCACGACACTCAAACGAAGTCCTCCTGGACAAGGTCCGTGCTCATCCCCACGATGCTCAAATGAAGTCCTCCTGGACAAGGTCCGTGCTCATCCCCACGACTCTCAAACAAAGTCCTCCTGGACAAGGTCCGTGCTCATCCCCACGACACTCAAATGAAGTCCTCCTGGACAAGGTCTGTGTGCATCCCCACGACACTCAAACGAAGTCCTCCTGGACAAGGTCCGTGCTCATCCCCACGATGCTCAAATGAAGTCCTCCTGGACAAGGTCCGTGCTCATCCCCACGATGCTCAAATGAAGTCCTCCTGGACAAGGACCGTGCTCATCCCCACGATGCTCAAACGAAGTCCCCCTGGACAAGGTCCATGTGCATCCCCACGACACTCAAACGAAGTCCCCCTGGACAAGGTCTGTGCTCATCCCCACGATGCTCAAACGAAGTCCTCCTCTAGTCAGGTAGCAAACGCCGATGTGCTTAATGATCGGAATGGGAGAAGGGTGGAGGTGGGGAAGCCAGAGGGAAACCGCAGAAGGTTGGGGCATGAGAGGTGCCCCCGGGGGGGCCCTGGAGAGAGGGAGCTCCTTAGAGAAATGAACGCAGTTCTAGGCCAAGGTCGTGGGGCACCTTTGCCACTTGTTAGGGGGCACTTTGGATGTGACTGAGAAGGCAGCCAGGGGCCAGTCCTGCTCTGTTCCACAGACTTTCAGGACGGACATTGTCTGGGTTTAAAAAAGCTATGGGAATCATGGAACGTGGAGAGATTTGAGGCATCTCCTTGACCTGACCCTTCCCTTTAGTTAAACTGAGATAAGAATGCTGTTAAAAAATGATCCCTTCATATTTTCTAGGCAAAACCAATATCTCTGTGACCACAGGAACATCCAGGACGGACACCAAAGGACTAAGGAAAACTGAACAAACTCTGTCCTTGCCAGCAATGGCCCCTGACTCTTGCCACTGTGGACTGTACATGCCCCTTACAGTGTAGCCCTCAGAGACATTTTCCTCTCTCTTCCATCATTCTCTCGGTCAGATTGGTTCAACCAGTTTCAACTGTACATCTTACTACATGCCGAATCCTGCACTAAGTCCCACAGTTGCAGAGAATGGTTATCTCATCCAGGCCTGGGATGAGCTCACCGGCCAGGGTGGAAGTTAGGATATAAAGTCGTCCCAGGGCTGTCCACATACAAGTATGGACACTTGGCACCAAAGAGGAGAATGTCAGCCAAGCTCCCCTGGTATCTCATTAACCTGGCTGTGAGCTCCATGGAGAAAGATTATCAGTTCAGCTGGAGACGAAAAACCCGATGCTACCTCATTTCCTCACTGAGGGTTTCTTCTGCAACGGCAAGACTCTGTGGGGCTCCGTGGAAATCAGGTTTCAGTGAGGATTAAAGCATATGCTTTTTGACTTGAGAAGTCACCTGCCAGCGTGCCCCAGCAGGCAGGGAGAAGTACATTAAACCAGGCAGGGGGTGAGGAAGCGCAAGTTTCTTTTAGCTACAAACAGCCTCCCCAGGGAAGAATCAAGGGAAAGATGAGTGTGGAGAGATCTAAGAAGGGGAAAGAGGGTAAGAGAAGAGAGAAGAGACAAAAGGGGAAGAAGGAGAGGAGGAGAAAGGAGAGTGGAGAGAAGGAAGCAGCAAGGAGAGAAGGAGGGAGAAGTCTGCGCAGGTGGTCATCACGAGGGATGACACTGGGCATCAAGTGAACATGCTGAGCGCAAAGATTTCCTGGGCACTGAAGCCTGAGTTCCTTGACCTGAACAAGGCCAGGTGGATCAACTTGGCATGACCACTACCAGTTCAGTTCAGTCGCTCAGTTGTGTCCAACTCTTTGCGACCCATGGGCTGCAGATGCCAGGCCTCCCTGTCCATCATCAACTCGCGGAGCTTGCTCAAACTCATGTCCATCGAGTCAGTGATGCCATTCAACTGCCTCATCCTCTGTCATCCCCTTCTCCTCCCGCCTTCAATCTTTCCCAACAACTATGCTGATGCTGGGATGAGATGGTTGGATGGCGCCACTGACTCGATGGACCAAAAATGACCACTACCATGTCGCTGCAATTCTTCCATCGGCAACACTGCTGCTCAGAGGACAGTGCCCCAGGGCTGGGGAGGAGAGAGCCCCAAGGCACACTGGGGTTGGTCTTTAGGTCAGCTGGGGATTGAGGCATTCTGACAATTTGCCTTCCCAGTGGCCAACAAGACAAGAGTGGGGTGGGCCAACCCAAAGCCCAGAGTTCATGAGCTCCTGGTGAAAGTCAAAGGCAGGTGTATAAGTCAAAGGAATCTGTATATTCTTCCACACCAAAGTGCAAGGTGAGAACACTATGTTAGTCCTTAGTCATCTGAAATTCTGAATTCACAGTCAGTGACATCTTCAGCTGTGGCAGCTACGACAGTCTGTCCCATTGCCTGTTTCATGTCCAAAGAGGGTGTTTTGTGTTTGTTTTGAAAGTCGGGTTTATCGAGTTATAAGGGAAAGATTGAAGGCAGGAGGAGAAGGGCACGACAGAGGATGAGATGGTTGGATGGCATCACCAACACAATGGACATGGGTTTGGGTGGACACTAGGAGTTGGTGATGGACAGGGAGGCCTGGTGTGCTACGGTTCATGGGGTCGCAAAGAGTCAGATACAACTGAGTGACTAAACTGAACTGAACCTACATACAATAAAATGTATCCTTTTTTAAAGCATTTAGCTTAATGAGTTTTGACAAATATATACAGTCGTATTAATCACCATCACAATCAAAACATGGACTATTTCCATCACTCCCAAAACTTCCAAGTCAACTTTTTAGGTTGCTAATTGAAAGCAGGTGTTCTCCTCAATCAGGGAGAATGGTATTGATTTAAAATTTTTCCTTTTTGGATCTTTATATTCATTCAGGATTGACGAAGACATCGTTGAAGAATCAAAACCCGATCTTTGGTGAGTAATCTCCACAAGGTCAGGGAAGAAGCCTGGCTTTGCTCCCCAGAGTCCCCCCACTACCACCAAAGCCTGGTGGAGTATCTGGCACCTGGTAATCTGTAGTAAATGGCTATAAATGGATGATAAATGTATAGATTTGAGCTGAGATCAGTTTAAAGATCAAAGTAGCTATGCATTACCTAAAAGGCTGTGTTTTTTTTTTTTTTTTCAATTTGCCAGTGCAGACATGGAGGCTCAGAGAAGCAGGTAGAATTCTAACCATTATCTGCCTGACCTCCAAGCCTGTGCCTTTTACAAATCTCTGCCTCGCTGCCATCTTTCATCTCTGCAAATTCTGACAAGCGCCCTCAGCCAGCTTGCTCCTGTTTTGCAGGCTCAGTCTCATGGATAATCACGTTACCAAGAAGCTTTCCTGTTCCCGAGTTGCTCTGAGTCCTCCTGGGCCAAGAGTCTTCGGTCCGGCAGTCACAGTGAGTTTCCATAATCTTAATGAAGAAGGGCCGTTCCCTACCCTGTTGGCTCTGGGTCTTTAAACTCCTGAATTTTAATAACCAACTCCACTGATGATTTACAAATTTCAAGGCAGGAATTAGCAGAAAATTCCATATTTCATAGATGCTGAATTGGGCTATTATCTCCAGGCAGCAGGTGCCAATTTCCTATCAAATGGTAAAATGCCGTAATTATCAGTAGAATTCCATTCAAATTCTAAAAGTAGATAAATAACCAATGGGAATATCATTTATTCATTAGACTACGAAGAAAGGGGGAAATATTGCCCTGTTCACAGCGGCAACAAGGTTATCTCTGCAAGGGGATGCCCAGTTCACAGATGCAGGCTGGGGGATTCTAGATTCATTAAACTCTGGGGTCGGCAGGAGAGAGGAGCTCCCATGCAACACCTGAGCGGACGAGATAATGTGCCCCTGATTGAGAGGCTACCGTGTGAGATGTGCTCGAGGATGGAAAGACACATATTACAAATCACTGGAAAAATACCAAAGACTTCCTGCTTCCTGCCATACAGGCATCTCCCCAGAAGATACACTGGTATCTCCAACAAACTGAAGCTCAGAAAGTTTAAGTCAATTACCCAAGTACCCACAGCATGCAAGTGACAGATTTAGGTTGGCCGGTTTCCAAAGTCAAAGTTCAGCCAGGGAGAGTCCTCAGCAGCGGCAAACCTTCAACATACATCATCCCTTTCCTGTCCACTTTGCCCTGGAGCTGGGATCCTGAAAGTCCTGGTCTGATTTCAGAGTTCTCACCTGCCAGTGGAGACACCGGGTATGAGCCAGGGCTGTGTGGATGAAGTTCACCCGGCCAGGGAGCATCACTAGACTTTCAAGCAGAAAGATGGGAGCCTGGGCACCCACGGGACAGGGGGTTTCAGGTACGGAGTGTCGGCTGGGATGGGTGGACCAGAAGTGATTCCGGAGCTTTGCATAATGGGAGGGGGGGAACGAGGTTGACAGTACACACTGGCGGGCGTGCATCAGACCTCACACATAGAGCTGCCTCTGTGCTGGGAAGGAATCGTGTTGCAGGTGGTTCCAGGCCACGGGGAGAAGAGCCCCAGAAAGAAGCTCAGAGACGGGGATTCTCGGAGGAACCGCCAGGCCAGCTCAGGGGCCTGTGCCTCAGAACAATCAGAGAGGCACCAAGGCAGCGGGCAAAGGTGTTCCCACTGCCTCCTCCTTCCTGACCACCAGGACCTCTGCTGCCCTCTAGAAGCCCCTGAAGTAGGTGGGCAGGTGCTCGCCCCCTGCAGCCCTCCATCTGGGGATCCCTTCTGGTATGGATGGCTTCCCTTGCGTGAAGGAGCCAAATGAATCCCTTGAAATACACAAATATTCCCACAGAGCTCCTGTCAGACGACTCCTTTGCTCACAGGAGTTTCAGCTTAGGAACTTTTAACGTAAGAGGTTCTAACCAGTGTAAGTAACTATGCAAAATCAGTCTTTGTATCTGGGTTAGAATTCAAGGCCAGATATAATAGTTTCCACATATTGTGCACTTGGGAAAATTATAAAACCTCTCCAAACCTCAGTTTCCTTAACCATACAATGACAGAAGTAAGTGATTCAGGCTTCACAGGTGGCTCAGCGTAAAGAACCCACCTGCAATGCAGGAGACCTGGGTTCAGACCCCAGGTCAGGAAGATCCCCTGGAGAAGGAAACAGCAACCCACTCCAGTATTCTCGCCTGGGAAATCCCATGGACAGAGGAACCCGGCGGGCCACTGTCCACAGGGTTGCAAAGAGTCAGACGAGACTGAGCAACTGCGCACAGAAGGAAGTGACTCAGTGTGTCGATTCCTGGGGGAAGTAAAATCTTCAGGATTCTTGCCTTGAAAACCCCATGAACAGTATGAAAAGGCAAAAAGAACTAAAGAGTCTCTTGATGAAAGTGAAAGAGGAGAGTGAAACAGTTGGCTTACAATTGAACATTCAAAAAACGAAGATCATGGCATCCGGTCCCATCACTTCATGGCAAATAGATGGAGAAACAGTGGAAACAGTGGCTGACTTAATTTTGGGGGGCTCCAAAATCACTGCAGATGGTGATTGCAGCCATGAAATTAAAAGACGCTTGCTCCTTGGAAGGAAAGTTATGACCAACCTAGACAGCATATTAAAAAGCAGAGACATTACTTTGTCGACAAAGGTCCATCTAGTCAAAGCTATGGTTTTTCCAGTAGTCATGTATGGATGTGAGAGTTGGACTATAAAGAAAGCTGAGTGCTGAAGAATTGATGCTTTTGAACTATGGTGTTGGAGAAGACTGTTGAGAGTCCCTTGGACTGCAAGGAGATTCAACCAGTCCATCCTAAAGGAAATCAGTCCTGAATATTCTTTGGAAGGACTGATGCTGAACAGAAGCTCTAATACTTTGGCCACCTGATGTGAAGAACTGACTCACTGGAAAAGACTGTGATGCTGGGAAAGACTGAAGGCAGGAGGAAAAGGGGACGACAGAGGATAAGATGGTTGGATGGCATCACTGACTCGATGGACTTGAGTTTGAGCAAGCTCTGGGAGTTGGTGATGGACAGGGAAGCCTGGCGTGCTGCAGTCCATGGGGTCACAAAGAGTCGGACACGACTGAGTGACTGAACTGAACTGAAATCTGCATGCTTGGCAAATGCTTGGCTCACATACAGGGCTTGAAAGTCCATCATCCTCACCACTATTTGTTGTAGTTTCTACTTTGTTACGCTTGTACCTGAGTGATGAAGTTGATAGGAAAAGGCTCAATGGACAGAGAAGCCTTTTAGCAGCCAGCACACACTATTGTTAACATTGTTGATGATATTGAAATATTTTAATGATTCTGTGCCATATGAGAAATAATGCGGTGTTATTGATTACGATACCTACAGTTAGTACTATTGCTACTATTGCTAATATTATACACTAGTTACGCTGTTGTTCAGTTGCTAAGCTCTGTCCAGCTCTTTGTGACCATGTGGACTGTAGCCTTCCAGGCTCCTCTGTACATGGGATTCCCCAGACAAGAATACTGGAGTGGGTTGCCATGCCCTCCTCCAGGGGGTCTTCCCAACCTAAGGACTGAAACAGAGTCTCTTACGTCTCCTGAAGTGGCATACAGTTTCTTTCCACTCGAGCCACCTGGGAAGCCCATGAGACTTACAGTAATAAAATAATGCTGGTGTTCAGGGCAAGAGCAGACAGGGAGGCAGGAAGTGGCAGAGTCCTTTCTCTGGGCCTCCCTTCTCTGGACTCCGGGCTGTAGACGAGGATTTGCCCCTGGCTGACCCCAAGGCTATGGGGCTGCTCGACAAGCAGGCCAGTGCAGAGTGGAGGTCAGTGGGTGCAAGAAGCTGAGGACCCGGCATGCCGGTGGGTTCCTTGGCAATGGAGGGGCTGTTGCCTAAGGTAGAGGAGCGGGGGATAGCTGGAGGTGGGGGTGACATCCAAGGCCCTGTCAGGAGGCAGGGGGCAAAGGAGAGGGGCTAGCGCTCAGCACTATTTAATTTAGAGAGGGCCAATCCCAGCTTAGTGCGTGAAAAGAAGGTCAGGCCTGACAAATCTGTTTGAATTCTCTGAATACCTCCCAGAATTGGGAGACAATGGTTCCATAATGAGCAATTTATCTGCACTTCAGGGAGGCCTCTGATCCAGTAGACGAAACCGATTGATTCGCAAAGGCCAGTGTGGCACGTTAGGGCAGGGAAATTACACTGGGACCTAAGGAGTTTAAATCAGAGAAACCTATTCCACCTGAAGAAAAGGGCTTCTTTAAAATAATAATAATAATGAGGACAATGTGGAGAAAGTTAAAAAAAGAAAATGTTGGGAGAAGCAGGATTCAGGCTTGGTGAGAAGACAATAGGCCAGGAAGGCCCCGTTTGTCCTGATCAGAGCCAAGCTCAGAGGGAAGCAGCGCAGTGATGCAAGCCCCACCTGCAGCTGACCTGCGAAACCCAGCTGCCTCACCTGGCCAGGCGCCAGCCAACGGGCTGAGGACACCTGCACCAGCCCTGATGGGGGAGAAGGCGGCTGGTGGTGCCACCTTGGGAAGCACAGACCCCAAGCCAGGCACGGATGGCAGCTGGCCCACTGCTGGTCCTGGCACGTGAGCAAGCCCCAAGGCGCGCCAATGGTTCTGCCACATGCCAGCTGTATGTGGACCTCCAACTGCTTCTCTGAGTCTCCTTGCGCGGAAAATGGGGAGCATATGGTCACCCACGTGGGCTCAAGAGGGAGACCCACACAGAGGTCCTTGGTATGGGGATTTTTCTTAAGGATCCAGGCAAGGGAGTTAATGCAAGAAACTGCCCTGGCAAGCTCAGTGACCAATGTGCCGTGCTCCTCTGCAACGTGTATCAGGCCTTCTAGAAGATGCTCCCAGTATCTCATTAGCTTTAGGGTCAGGGCTGCCCTCACACAGCACTGGTACCTCCTGAGTGAGAGTGTTGACCAGATTCGATTTCACCGTTCGATATGGAACGTTCTAATTGGGCAGCCTTTGCACAGAGCCACCTCCCCACCTGTTGCCTTGCCCATGCCCAGCCTATACGTGTTTGCTATCAGCACCAAGTCAGGGATGCTCATTTCACTCCATGTACGTGGCGTGGATCATAGCGGCTCCATGTGGAGCCCAGTGGGGGCTGACTTTCCCGGACAGAATCATGATCGGGGTAGGAATGGACAACTTGTATTTTCTCCAGGAAGGGGATGATCTCATGCACTTCAGTGGGCTCGTGTGAATGTTCAACAAGGTAAAGAACACAGAGCAGCCAGGATGGAGTGGAGCCAGGCACTTAGTGAAAAGAAAGTGTTACTTGCTCAGTCGTGTCTGACTCTTTGCAACTGTATGGACTGTAGCCCACCAGGTTCCTCTGTCCATGAAAATCTTCAGGCAAGAATACTGGAGTAAGTTGTCATGCCCTTCTCCAGGGGATCTTCCCGACCCAGGGATTGAACCTGGGTCTCCCACACTGTGGGTGGATTCTTTACCATCTGAGCCCCTACTGCGGGGAAGGTGCACAGAACATGTCAGATCCTTTTCTTTCCTCTCACTTCCCATCATTCCACCTTGGGCTCTGTGTGACAGCCCAGGGATGAAAGTACACCCCTGTTTGTAAAACAAGAACGACTCTGACTTACTCCAAACATTCACTGGTCTGTCTAATCCTCACGGCCACCCCATGAGGATTGCTCTGGAGGGAGCTGAAGCTCAGAGAAATCACACTCCTTCCCTATGCCCTCATGGCTAGGAACCAGTGGTTCCAGCTTCAACCTTTGTACTCTGACTCTGGAGTTTCTGCTGTAACCACCACATCGTCCTGCCTCCCTGAAGATGAAGACATGGAGACCCAGGGAGAGTCAGCATTCACCCTGCAGTGATGTTCTCACCTGCACTCAGCATTGCCTGACCAAACAGCGGTGACATCTAGCTCTGAGCCATGATTTCCCTGGACCTGTTGGGTAGGCAAGGTTCCCAGCCAACCTCTCTGACAAGCACCTGGGCAGAGGCCTTGTTTTGAGACTTTTTCCAGACTCCAAGCCTTTGCTTAGGTCAGTGATCCAGAGAACAGCTTCTGTCTAAATTAAATCAAGCCCTTCAGGAAATGACTTTATAAGCCTAAGAACACAATAGAAGGCACCATTGTCTGTCTCTCCACAACAGGATGTGAAAAAAGTGAAAGTTGTTCAGTCATGTCTGACTCTGTGACCCCATGGACTGTAGTCCATGGAATTCTCCAGGTCAGAATACTGGAGTGGGTAGCCTTTGCCTTCTGCAGAGGATCTTCTCAACCCAGGGATCAAACCCAGGTCTCCCACATTCCAGGCAGATTCTTTACCAGCTGGGCCACAAGGGAAGCCCAAGAATGCTGGAGTGGCTAGCCTATGCCTTCTCCAGCAGATCTTCCTGACCCAGGAATTGAACTGGAGTCTCCTGCATTGCAGGATTCTTTACCAACTGAGCCTTCAGGAAGATACACGATAGAGCAGTCTATATGCATACACGTGGACATCGCTTTGTACACGGATGCACACACACACACACACACACACACACACACACACATATACAAGCAGCTTTGCTAACAATGGGAATAATCAACCAACCCTCTTCCCCTCTGAATCTGGCCACTCCAAAACACTTTAGTAAGGAGGGCCTGGTTTTAAAAATGGAAGCCATTGTGAAATACCTTCCTTGGTTTGAGTTCTGTTTTTCAATACTCACTTCTTTGGCTGTGCCTGGTCTTGGTCGTGGCGTGCAGGACCTTTCACTGTGGCACACAGACTCCATAGTTGTGCTTCACGGAATCTATAGTTGTGGTGTGCAGGCTTCAGAGTGCCCAGGCTCACTAGTTGTGGGGCGTGGGCTTAGTCGCCCCGTGATTGTGGGATCTTAGTTCCCTGACCAAGGGTCTAGCCTATGTCTCCTGCATTGCAAGGTGGATTCTTAACTGCTGGACCAGCAGGGAAGTCCCTTGGCTTGAATTCTCTAAAGAGATGCCCGTGTAGGAGATGCTTTGCTCTAGAGAAAGCAATAGAGCAAGACCCAGAATAGCACAAGACTTCTGCCTTGAGGTTCTTGGTGGGGCTGCTAACTGCCCCCCATCTCCTCCATAGCTTCTTATGGGCCACCTGTTCAATGTCAAATTGAGGGTCTTAGAAGCCATAGCTCAGACATCACCTAGACAAACCTCACAGTGCAGACAAGTGAGAAACTGGCCTCTGGTGGATGTTTGTCTCGTAGTGGTTACGCTATCATCTCAGGACACCCCCTTGAAGAAGATCCTGTGTGCTTCCTCCAGAACGCTGATGAATAATTGAGACAGGTAAACAGGTGAAGCAGGGAGGAGGGGTCCAGCCATTCAGCATGTGTAGAACTAGGGTACAAAAATGAGGCGCAAAGGTGAGGCTGAGTCTCCTGCCAGGGAGGCTGTTGCAGGTTAGCGAGTTAGTCCCCAGGGCTTTCATTCAGCCACCACACCTGAGGATTTTCTGTGTCTGCCATGAGCTGTGGGTAGGGCAGGGAACAGACAGAGACTCAGCCTTATGAGGATGGAAACATCAAACAGATGATCAAAGTTGTGTACACTTAACACATGGCAATCAGTTCCACAGAGGAAAATGCAGGGTGAAACAGGAGCTGATCACAGAGGGGCTGATGAGGCCTGGGAGGCAGAGGTCCTGGGAGATCCCTTGGAAGGAGTGTCATTTAAGCTGATTGATAACTGGAAGTAAGACAGAAAAGAAGCATTCAAAGCATGTGGCAGTGTCCATGAAGCCGTAAGGTGGGAAAGAGCTATGGGTGTTTGAGAAAGTCCACAGCTATGAGGTGACCTAAGATTCCACTCTGGAGGCTGACCCACAGACCTAAGTCCACGGTGGGGACTTTTGCCAAAGATTTCACCATCAAAGATGCATGCGAGGGACCAGACTGAGGCTCATTGCAGGTTGCACGACCATCTGTTGGCAAATCCCCCTTGATGCCCTGGGGACCCCAGGCCATGGGGATGGATGACCATGATGAGTCTAACAGTATCTGATTTTTTCATGGCAAGCATGTGCAGAACAACCCAGCAGAGCCCTTGACTAATGACTTTCAAATATAATTAAAAACATATTTCAATAGAAAGTGCATTGCCAAGTCTATACCAGCAGAGTGAAATTAACCTTCAAACGATACTGGAACAACATTGAATGGCAAGGGTTTGTAAGAGATTAGATACACTGTAGCCTAATTATGTTACAATAACTCACCTCATTAATCTCCAAGGAAACAATAACCACAACAGCTAAATACTGTAATTAACAAACCCTATTTCAAACTTGATTTTAATTTTATAGGACTTGGTTATATTGTCCAATGTAATTGTGGGAAAGAGAGTATCAGTAGAGCAACCTAGTTCTAGAAGAGATCTTGTCTGACAGAGTGTAAAACCACAAATTTGTGATTCTACCAAGTCGGGCCTCTGGACCCCAGTCCATCCAGGAAGATGTTGATATACTGCACACTATCAAGACCTAAATGCACCTTCCCCCAAAAGAGGGAGTAAAATCAAATCTGCATTTGTCTTTCTTGAAGTAGGGAATCTTGCCCTTGGTCTTCTGCTTGAAACCTGTTCATGTTGAGATGTTCCAGCAGCTGGCCCTTTGCTAAGCTCTCATGGGAAAGACTGTGACAGGCCAGACAATCAAGGACGTAACAGTTGAGAGTGGGGAGGTAAAAAAGATGGCGGAGGAATAGGACGGGAAGATCACTTTCTCCCTCACAAATTCCTCAAAAGAACATTTCAACGCCGAGCAAACTCCACAAAACAACTTCTGTAGGCTGGCAGAGGACATCAGGCAACCAGAAAAGCAGACCATTGTCTTCAAAAACAGATAGGAAAAAATATAAAAGACGAAAAAGGAGACAAAGGAGGTGGGGAGGGAGCTCCGTCCCGGGAAGGGAATTTGAAGAAGAGAGGTTTCCAAACACCAGGAAACACTCTCCCTGCCGAGTCTGTGGCGAGCCTTGGAAACACAGAGGCAACATAACAGGAAGGAAAAATAGATAAATAATTAAAACCAACAGATTACAAGCCCACCAGTAACTCCCCCAGCGGAAAAGCAGCACAGACGCCTGCATCCGCCATTGGGAAGTGGGGGCAGGGCAGGGACGCGCGGGAGGCGCGGGCTGCAGAGCTTTGCAAGAATCGGGCAGGAACGCCCCCACGCGCAACCAGAACGACCTAACTTGGGCTAGCAAACCAGACTGTGGGATAGCTACCACGCGAAAAGCTCGAACATAAGACACCGCCAGGACCGAGCACAGAACAAAGGACGGAGCAGAATAAGCCGGCTGCAGACCATCCCCCGCCAGGGACAGGCAGCCAGAGCCGTAAGGACTGGAAAGGGGCAATTGCAGACCCGGAGAGACTTTACGTACCTAACTGCAAGCAGGCTCCTTTGCTAGGACTTCTGGGGGTGCTGGACAGTCACAGTCTGCCTCACGGGGTGCGCCAGCGGTCCACCCAGAAAGCTGAGCGGCAGCGGCGGAAAAGGTGACAAGCCGCGGCGATCGCGCTCGCCAAACTCCTGAGCTACTCGGACCTGGGAAGGGCACAAAGCGCAGTCCCAGCCGCATTTGTGCCTCTGAGGGCTGCCTGAGCGCCGAACCTGAGCGGCTTGGACCGGGGAAGTGCACGCAGCCTAGGGCCGGCCCCAGATGGTTCCCGGCTGAGCATCGTAGAGCCAGAGCGGTTTGTGCGCCGCAAGAAAGGACAGGTCAAGCGGGGCTGAGATACTGGGTGCACACGACGGTGCTATTTGTTTGCAGCATCCCCCCTCCCCACAGCGCGACTGAACTAGTGAGCCTAAAAAACCAGCAAACAGAAGAAGTTAAACAGAGGGAACCACCTTGGAAGTGAGCCCACACGGCCCATAACATCAGAGAAGAGCCAGATATATTTTTAATATTTTTAAAATCATTCCTTTTTTTTTTTTTTGCTTTTTGCTTTTTTGTTTTTCTTTTTTTTCCTAG
This sequence comes from Ovis aries, assembly GCF_016772045.2. NCBI lineage: Eukaryota > Metazoa > Chordata > Mammalia > Artiodactyla > Bovidae > Ovis > Ovis aries. The sequence continues at coordinate 5,230,750 of NC_056077.1, read as the reverse complement.
CTTTTTTAAAATTGTTAAGTCTTCTATTTCTCCTCTAATTTTTATTTCTATAACCTAGTATTACTATTTTTAAAAAAAAGACTTTTTTTTTTTTAAGGCAAACACCATATATACTCTTTGGATGGTTGTTGGTGTTTTGTTTTTCCTTTTTGTTTGTTTGTTTTTAAATAATTCTTTTTTTTTCTTTCTTCCTTTTTCCTTCTGCTTTTCTTTAATATTGTATCTTTGAAAATCCAACCTCTACTCTAGATTTTTAATCTTTGATCTTGGGTTTTTGTTGTCAATTTTGTACATTTAAAAACCCAAACTTCACTACCCAAGTTTACCTGAGAGCGAGATTACTGGCTTGACCACTCTCTCCTCCTCTGGACTCTCCTTTTTCTCCACCAGGTGGCCTCTGTCTCTTTTCTCCCCCATCTCTTCTCTATCCAACTCTGTGAATCTCTGGGTGTTCCAGACGGTGGGGAACACCTAAGGAACTGGTTACTGGCAGGATTTGTCTCTCTCCTACTCATTCCTCTCTCTTATCCTCCTGGTCACCTCTGTCTACTTCCTCCCTCTCCTCTTCCCCGTATAACTCTGTAAATACCTCTGAGCGGTCCAGACTATAGAGCGCACATAAGGAAGTGACTACTGGCTAGCTTGCTCTCTCCTCTCTTGATCTCACCGCATCTCATTCCAGTTACCTCTAACTACCCCCTCCATCTTCTCTTCTCCTTGTAACTCAGTGAACCTCTCTGAGTGTCCCTCAATGTGGAGAAACTTTTCATCTTTAACCTAGATGTTTTATCATCGGTGCTGTATACATGGAGAAGTCTAGAGGCTACTGTAAAAATAAAACTGAAAACCAGAAGCAGGAAGCTTAAATCCAAAGCCTGAAAACATTAGAGAACTCTTGAATTCAGGGAACATTAAGCAATAGGAGCTCATCAAATGCCTTCATACCTACACCGAAACCAAGCTCCACCCAAGGGCCAACAAGTTGCAAAACAAGACATACCACGCAAATTCTCCAGCAACACAAGAACACTCCCCTGAGCCTCAATATACAGGCAGCTCAAAATTATCCCAAAACCTTTGATGTCTCATAACCCATTACGGGTCACTCCACTGCACTCCAGAGAGAAGAAACCCAGCTCCACCCACCAAAACTCCAACACAAGCCTCCCTAACCAGGAAACCTTGACAAGCCACTGATAGAACCCCACCCAAAGTGAGGAAACTCCATAATAAAGAGAACTCCACAAATTACCAGAATATAAAAAGGCCACCCCAAATGCAGCAATATAACCAAGATGAAGAGACAGAGGAATACTCAGCAGGTAAAGGAACAGGAGAGTTGCCCACCAAACCAAACAAAAGAGGAAGAAGTAGGGAATCTACCGGAGAAGGAATTCCGAATATTGATAGTGAAAATGATCCAAAATCTTGAAATCAAAATGGAAACACAGATAAATAGCCTAGAGACAAGGATTGAGAAGATGCAAGAAAGGTTTAACAAGGACCTAGAAGAAATAAAAAAGAGTCAAAATATAATGAATAACGCAATAAATGAGATCAGAAACACTCTGGAGGCAACAAATAGTAGAATAACGGAGGCAGAAGATAGGATTAGTGAAATAGAAGATAGAATGGTAGAAATAAATGAATCAGAGAGGAAACAAGAAAAACGAATTAAAAGAAACGAGGACAATCTCAGAGACCTCCAGGACAATATGAAACGCTCCAACATTTGAATTATAGGAGTCCCAGAAGAAGAAGACAGAAAGAAAGATCATGAGAAAATCCTTGAGGAGATAATAGTTGAAAACTTCCCTAAAATGGGGAAGGAAATAATCACCCAAGTCCAAGAAACACAGAGAGTTCCAAATAGGATAAACCCAAGGCGAAACACCCCAAGACACATATTAATCAAATTAACAAAGATCAAACACAAAGAACAAATATTAAAAGCAGCAAGGGAAAAACAACAAATAACACACAAGGGGATTCCCATAAGGATAACAGCTGATCTTTCAATAGAAACTCTTCAGGCCAGGAGGGAATGGCAAGACATACTTAAAGTGATGAAAGACAATAACCTACAGCCCAGACTACTGTACCCAGCAAGGATCTCATTCAAATACGAAGGAGAAATCAAAAGCTTTACAGACAAGCAAAAGCTGAGAGAATTCAGCACCACCAAACCAGCTCTCCAACAAATTCTAAAGGATATCCTCTAGACAGGAAACACGAAAGGGTGTATAAACCCGAACCCAAAACAATAAAGTAAATGGTAACGGGATCATACTTATCAATAATTACCTTAAACGTAAATGGGTTGAACGCCCCAACCAAAAGACAAAGACTGGCCGAATGGATACAAAAACAAGACCCCTCTATATGCTGCTTACAAGAGACCCACCTCAAAACAAGGGACACATACAGACTGAAAGTGAAGGGCTGGAAAAAGATATAAAAAAAAAAAAAAAAGAAAATGAGAGTGGGCAGATAATGAAGAAAAACGGCATGATTGTCTCAATAGATGCAGAAAAAGCTCTTACCAAACCCAACAACTTTTCATGACAAAAATGCTCAATGCTCTAGGAATAGAAGGGAAAGTCCTCACACCGATAAAGGGAATCTACAAAAACTCCACAGCGAAACATCCCAGTTGATGGTGAAAGACAATGTTTTCTCCCTAAGATCAGGAACAAGACAAGATGTCTGCTCACGTCACTTCTATTCAGTGTTATACTGCAGGCTCTAGACAGAGCAATTAGGCAAGAAAAAGAAACAGAAGGCATCACATTGGAAAGGAAGTAGAACTATCTTTATTTGCAAATGACAAGATCTTGTATACAGAGAAAGAAGCATAGGAAATACACACACACACACACACACACACACACACAACAATGAGAACACCCAAGTTCAGCAAGGTTGTATGATACAAGAGCAATATGCAAAAAAAAAAAAAAAAAGGCTGTATTTTTTTGGCACTAGCAATGCACAACCTGAAAATGAAATTAAGAAAGCTTCTATTACAATAGCATCAAAATAATAAAATATTTAGCAATACATTTAAGTGAAGAATGTTTACATTGAAAACTAGAAAACATTGTTGAAAGACACTTGAAAATACCTACATAAATGAAAAGACATTTCACGTTCATGAATCAGAACACTTAGTACTTTCAAGATGAAAATACCCTCCAAAGTGACCTAGAGATTAAACGCAATTCCTATCAAATCTCCAGAAGCTTTTTTCTTTTCAGAAACTGACAAACCGATCCCAAAATTCATAGAGAAGTACAAGGGACTGAGAATAGCTAAAACAATCTTGGAAATAAAGAACAAAGTTGGAGGACTGATACCCCCAATTTTGAATCTTTCTACAAAGCTACAGTAATTAAGACAGTGTGGCACTGCCATAAAGATCAACATACAGAGATCAGTGGACTAGAACTGAGAATCCATAAGTGAACCCTTATGTTTATGATAATTGATTTTTGACAAAAGCATCAAGAATCAATGGGGAAAGGTCAGTCCTGTCGATAAATTATGTTGAAACAACTGGATATCCAAATACAAAAGAATGAAGTTGAACCTCCTTTCAGAATACATTTAAAAATTAACTCAAACAATAGACTGAAATTTAATAGCTAAAATGACAAAACTCATAGAAAAAAACACAGGAATAAATCTTCATGACCTTGGGCTAGGCAAAGCATTGTCAGATGTAGTAATAAAAGCAAAAGCTACGAAAGAGAAAGTATCAGGTACACAATATGGTAAATCAACTGTACTTCCATTGAAAAGAGAAAAGGTAAATTTCAGTTTACAGAAATTTTAAACTTCGTGGTGGAAATATCATCATGAAAGTGAGAAGACAACACACAGAATGGGAGAAACTATTTGAAAATCATGATCAAACAAAGAACTGGTACTCAGAACATATGATGAACTCTTACAACTCAATATTTAAAAGATAAATAACCCAGTTTAAACGTAGGAAAGATTTTTGAACACTTTGTGGGAAATTCTGATCATTGAGTTAGGAAATGATGTACATTTACTCTGCCAGAAAAATCACTACTGAAATGGAGCTGATAAACTGTAATTTATTAATCAGATACAGGGATGTTGCCTACTCATGTGTATATTGATTAGACTTAAATTTAGTAAAAAAAAAAAAAAAAAAGAAAGAAAGAAAGAAAGAAAAGAAAAAAAAGCAGTGGGAAAGAATATGAATAGACATTCCTTAAAGAAGATATACAAGTGACCAATAAGAACATAAAAAAATGTCCAACATCATTAGTCATTCAGAAGATACAAATCAAAACCGTGATGAGATGCTACTTCACACTGACTAAAATGGACAGAATTTTTAAAGTCATCACAAGTGTTGGCAAAGATGTAGAAAAATTGGAACCCTCATTCAACACTGGATGGAAAGGGAATGCTAAACAATGCAGCCACTTTGGAAAACAGTTTGGCAATTCCTCAAATTGTTTTTTAAAAAATAGAGTTACCATATGGTCTAGAAAATTCACTCCTAAATATATACCCAAGAGAAATAAAAACATGTGTCCATGCAAATATTTGCACACAAATGTTCATAGCAGAATAATTCTCCGTAAGAACCAAAAAGTAGAAATAGCCTAAATGCATATCAACCATAAACAGAAGAAGTGTGGTATATCTATACAATGGAACTCTGTTCAGCAATAAAAAGGAATGGAGAGACACACTACATCACGGAGAGGTCTTGAAAACATCAATACTGAGTGAAAGAAGCCAGTCATATTTGACCACATATTACATGATTCCGTCTGTATGAAATATCCAGAATAGGCGATCTTATAGAGACAGAGAGGAGATCAGTGATGGCCCAGCGCTAGAAGGAAGTCAAAGCGGGAAACAAGGGCTTCCACTGGGCACGGGGTTTCTTTGGGGTGTGGTGCTGGTGTTTAGTGGCTAACTCATACCCAGCTCTTTTGTGGTCCTACGGACTTTAGATCGCCAGGCTTCTCTACCCCTGGGATTTCCCAGGTAAGAATACTGGAATGGGTTGCCATTTCCTCCTCTGAGGATCTTCCTGACCCAGGGATCAAACCCACATCCCCTGCATTGTCAGGCAATTCTTTACTACTGAGCAAGTCACTTATACAGATAATCTCATTCAAACCTAACAAAAGCCTTATGAAGAAAAGAATATTAACTTCCTCACATATATCATGGCCATGATGCCAGAATGCTTAACAGGTTTTTTAACATTTTATTCATTTTTAATTGAAGGATAGTTGCTTTATAATAGTGGTTTGGTTTCTGCCACACATCAACATGGATCAGCCATAGGTATGCGTATGCCCCCTCCCGCTTGAAGCTCCCTCCCACCTCCCACCCCTTCCCACCCCTCCAGGTTGTTATAGAGTTCCCTGAGTCATACGGCAAATTCCCCTTGGCTATCTGTTTCACATACGGTGGTGTGTGTGCTTCCATGCTGCACTCTCCATTCATCTCACCCTCTCCTTTCTCCCCTTGGCCCGTGTCCATAAGTCCGCCCTCTATGTCTGTGTCTCCATCGCTGCCCTGCAAATAGGTTCACCAGTACCATCTTTCTAGATTCCATATAGATGTGTTAATATGCAATATTCATTTTTCTCTTTCTGACTTTTTGTTTGTTTTTCTCATTCTGTATAATAGGCTGTAGGTTCATCCACCCCATTAGAATTGAGTCAGATGCGTTCCTTTTCATGGCTGGGCAGTATTCCACTGCATATATGTATCACGGCTTCTTTATCCATTCATCTGTTCTTGGACAACATCAAGCTTGCTTCTATGTCCTAGCTATTGCAACCAGTGCTGCAAAGAACACTGGGATACACGTATTTTTTTCAGTTTTGGTTTCACCAGGTTAAACACAGTTTGGACACAACATGAAAGGCAGGAGAGTCTCAATCAAAGCTCCGTGCACTTCATAACTGTCCTTCATGTGGTTTCTGAGCCAGGTCTGTGTTTCACACTGGAGATAAAGAGGAACGCACACAGTCTAGCCTTCATGGAGCTGCCTTTCAGTGAGAGTTAGCTGGCTGTAGTCACAATAACGCTATGTAACAACCCCGCAACTCAGTGTCCTAAAAGCAGCACTCAGCTCTTCTCTTCTATGTGGCTTGGCTGGACAGTGGCTGCCCTAGGCTGGACTCTGTGGGATGTTCTACCTCAAACCACAGGTCTGGCTGGACCTGACCTCTCACTGCAGGGGATGAGTCACAAGTGCTCCACATGTGTTCTTAATAATGGCACTTGATTTGGTCTCTGCCCATCAAGATGGATGGTATCTAGAGGGCCCAGGCTGAAATGACAGTAGCTATCCAAGGGGGACATGCCAATGGCAGAGGTTTCATGAGGGTAAACCCCACTGCGGAAGAAGATTTCCATCCTACGTCTGTGTCACATTTCCTAACACCCAGAGCAAGTCACATGGCCAATTCCAAAGTCAAGAGGTAGGAAGTCTACTCTCCCTATCATGAGTCCTTGGCTGCATAGTGCCAGCCCTGTGGAGTAAAGCACTGTGATGAAGCATTCCGTCCACCACTGGGTGAGATTGTCGGGCCTCAAACCAAGACCCCAGAATCTTCTACCTTCTAGAGTTTTCCATCTGTACAGATGATTGAAAATGTCTATTTATATCTAATACAATAATTAGGAGGATCAAATAAACTTCTGATTGTGAGAGGTTCTCTGAGTAGTAATTTTCTTGGCAAACATGAAGAATTGTTATTAGTAGGTACCAAAGACTTCCAAATTATTGGAAAGTTTGCCTTGTGGAGCTACTCAAACACAAATAGAGGTGCACAGATAAATGTGTAGAATAACCAAAATCCTTATTACCCAAGACACCCCTTTTGGAAACAACCGCAAGAAGAAATAGAGATATTTTAAATTACTGCTATTGTTTTGAATTTCTGCTTTTCTGCTGGACTCATGAAAGTCCTGGAAAAGTGGGTTATTTTACTGGACTCTTGGATCTTCTCAAAGAAAATAGTACCTCCAAGAATTGCTAATAGACAAACAAGAAAATAGAGGTGAGATCTGAGAAGGTAAGAGTTTCTGCTGCTGATACAGCTTCTGGTGCCAAAATGAATTCCTAAGAACATTCTGGTGCCAGGGGAAGAACCATATGAGAAGAGAGCAAATCTCAGCTCCCGTGCTGGGAGGCAGACTACTCAGTGAAAGGAGGCATGGACTTTTGGGGGCCAGAGAGCCCTGAGTTTGAATCTAAGTTCTGCCACTGAACAGTTGGGTGATCTTGGGTAAGTCACTGAGCCTCCCTGAACCTCAGCTTCTTCATATTAAAAAAAAATTAGCCCAAGGGACTTCCCTAGTGGTTCAGTGGTTAAAAATCCGTTTGCCGATGCAGGGGACACAGGTTCAGTCCCTGGTCTGGGAAGATCCCATATGCTGCAGGGCAACTAAGCCCATGTGCCTCAACTTCTGAGCCCGTGCTCTAGAGCTTGTGAGCTGCGACTACTGAAGCCTGCATTCTCTAGAGCCCATGCCCACACAAGAGAGGCCACCGGAGTGAGAAGCCTGCACACCGCGGCTGGAGAAAGCCTGAACAGCAATGAAGACCCAGCGCAGCCGAAAACGAATAAAAATTTTAAAAATTAGCCCTATGATAGTGCCCACGTTAGAGGGCTCATTTGAAACTTAAAAGAGGTAACATGTGAAGTGCTTAATGTAGTCCCTGGCATAAAATATTTGCTAAATTAATGCCAAACATCATCACTGGCAATTTAAAAATATGCTTATTCCTGGCTCTGCCCACTTCATGAGATTTTTATGAGGAACAAATGAGAAAATTATTAGGAAGATGCTTTATAAGCTATGAGGAACTATAATAGACAAATAGTCCTAGGTTTTTAGAGTACTTAAGTGGCCTTGGCAGACTGAACTCAATAAATATGTGTTAAAGGAATAATAAGTCAGTGAATGAAATCAAGCCCCTTTCTTTTGAGGATCACCCCGGATCAAAGAAAGGCCTGGTAACCAGCATTTCCCACTTGCAGCCATGGGCGTCTATCACAGACATAGATATCTCAAAGACTCTCACCCTTAGTACGATACCTGTTTTTTCTGAGAAACTCATCACAGAGAAGGGAAAGCCTTTAGCCTTCATGCCTTGACCTAGAAGAGACAGCTCAGAGATTATTTTTGTGGAAAAGAAGAAAGGTCACATTTCATAATTCTGTGTTCCCATACCTGAGCACTGGCAAGAGAAAAAGAGAAATCTGTCAAGTGGACTTTTCCACTTACAGAACCATAATAAGTCTAAAGAGTTTGCATGATGCATTGGTATCCCCTTGAAGAAGACGTTCTGAGTTTGAGATGCGCTATAAATATCCTTCAATGTGGTGTATGTCGGCGGGAATGTTCCCATCCTTGGGTAAGCATGGGCAATCTACAGTAGGGACAGAGGTAAGTTATGGCAGGGAGCACATTTAGTAATCTAATCACTCAGTGGATACTCACAATATACAGTTTAATCGTCCACAAGGTACAGTTTCTCTGTAATTGAATTAGATTTGGAAACAAGGCAAGCCTGATTTATAGCGCTGTTAAAAAAGACACACACACACAGACAACAGGGTATGCTTTCTTGTTTGGCACAATAATCCAGTGGTTAAGTTTTAATGTGGTACCAAAGGATGAGGCAAAACGGATAAACCTAAGGCTCTTAAGGCTCGCTGCACAAACAGGCTGCGTGAGCTAAAGACTGGAGAAGCAGGGGAAGTTATCCTTCTCATTCATGTTCACTTAAGGCAGACGTTCTATTTTACTTTAATCTGCTTCAGGCTTATTCAACTAAACATAATTTGAACTATAGTTACTCATTCATCCAACAGACACATGAGCATTGACTGCTTTCTGCTGTACATGGTGCTGAAGGCACTGAGATGTGCGCCAGTTACGTGACCTTGGGCTAAGCCTCAGTTCTCATGTTTATAAAGTAGAGACAGTGATGGTTTCCATCTCATGGAGCTGCCATGATGATTGTGATAAATCACTTACTGTAATATATATAATACAGCGTCACCACCACCATTACCATCATCATCACCGTTACGGATTTTGTTATTATTTCCTCGCCTGCAAAGAATTTACAGTTTTACAGAAACGACAAGCCAAGACTGTTTCTAAACAATGTGAAAAGGGCTGACATATCTACTCTCTGTCATTTATTGCCACAGCAATGCTATGTAATAAGCACCACAACCTCTGTGACATTCAACTGTTAGGGTTTACCACTTACACATCTGAGGTCCACTAGGGGTTGACCAGATGACTTTGCCTGCTCTCATGGGTTGGTTCATGTACCTGGGGTTGGTCAGCTTCTGGTCAGTCAATGCTGTCCTGAGCTGGGTGTGACTCTGTTCCACAACCTTCAGACCTAATTCTTGTAACCAGGCTCTGGTCCAGACATGTTCTTCACCTGGTGATGGCAACTGTTCAAAGCTGAACCAAAACATGCAGAACCTTTTGAAGTCTAGTCTCAGAATCAGGACGCCATCCTTTCTGCAGGCCAAAGCAGGCAAGTCACATGGCTGCACCCAGATTCAGGGTAGAAAGGGACTGCAGAGTTACACAGCAAAAGGCATGGATGGAGAGAAGGGTGACCAGCTAGGGATAATGGTGCAGTTTATCCCACGTATGTCTACTGAGAGCTGCTGTGGAGATTAAAGACAGTCCCTAGTGCCACTGTCAAGAGAGAGTTCAAGGGACTTCCCTGGTGGTCCAGTGGTTAAGAATCCAGCTTGTGAGGCAGAAGACACAGGTTTGGCCCCTGGCCGGGGAACTAAGATCCCACATGCCGCAGAGCAACTGAGCCCAGGTGCCACAACTATTGAAGCCCACTGGCGCTGGGGCCTGAACATCACAGCTGGAGAGCCCACATCCTGAGACAAAAGATCCTGCGTGACTCAACAAAGATCTTGCGTGCTGCAACTAAGACCCAACGCAACTAAATAAATGAACAGCATGTGTTTTTTGATTTGTTTGTTTGCTTTTTAAAGAGACAGAGGGCTCAACGAAGGCTCTGAGTTGAGAGGTAAGAGTCCACACGGGTGTAAAAGTTCCTCAGACCAACCTGGTGAATTTCTGGGAACCATAAACTGGAGATTGGTTGTCTTTCTTTACCTCCTAAATAGTTAAAGAGCTCAGAGTGAGCTTCTTGAAATGCTGAATGTGACGGCAGACCTGAGCTCTGTCAGAGCATCTCCCACACCCCCTCCAGAGAGGTCATTGAAGCGCACAGCTAATCCATCACAAAGTGGACCTTCTGGGCATCCCCCTGGACTTCTAATAAGGAGGTCAGCACCTCTGGAGCTTTTGGTACTGCATCTAAAACAGAGACACACCGCCCTGGTTCACCGCCCAGTGGTCGAGCCCTCAGAGTTCCAGCCCTTAGTGACTTAGGTGCAATGGAGCCATTTTCCCAGGTGACAGGGACTGGGGTCTCAGTGAGTCTCTCTGTGGTGCTGTGCATACACTGAGACCATGAGGAAGCAGAGCAAGAGTTTACCCATAAAGTCTCACACAGCTGAGCAGACAGGATTCCTCACAGCTTCGCACAGAGTACACCTTCAAAAAGAATTGAAAATCCAGAATTTTCCAGATCACCCAGTGTCAGCTTTTTGAACCTTAAAAGAGGCAGCTTTTGGAAAGGGAGATACCCTCCCCAGAAACACAGAGGGAGCAAGATGAGGAATTCAGGGGACCAAAACCCACATTAGCTCAGATGAGGAAAACACTGTTTATTTCAAAAACAGCAGGAGTGAAACAAGAGTGGGTTCTACAGGGGACTTCCTTGGTGTTCCAGTGGCCAAGCTTCCATGCTCCAATGATCAACCTGGGGTCGATCCCTGGTCAGGGAACTAGATCCAGCATGTCACAACCAAGAGTTTGAATGCCGCAACTAAGACCAGTGTGGCCAAATAAACAAAAAAAAATTTTTTTTAAGAGTAGGCTCCACCAACCATTACAGTTCAAAGGGCAAGGAGGGCCCCCTTCATCTCCTCTGTGCTTAGACCCCTGGCTCACTTCCTTGCCTTGCTCGTTCTCTGTCCTCACTCCCTCAAAGTTTACCAAGGATTCATCCAAAACAGAGTGTATCAGTTAAGGATACTTTGGGCCTCGGGTAACAGTAGAATTAACTCCACATGGTTTGAAACTGAAAGTGTTAGTCACTCAGCCGTGTCTGACTCTTTGCAAACCCATGGATTGTAGCCCGTCAGGCTTCTCTGTTCATGGAATTCTCCAGGCAAGGATACTGGAGTGGGTTTCCATTCCTTTCTCCAGGGGATCTTCCCGACCCAAAGATTGAACCCAGGTCTCCTGCATTGCAGGTAGATTCTTTACCATCTAAGCCATCAGATAAAAAACTTACAATGACATACAAGAAGAAATCCAGAGGCAAGTTGGTTCAGGGTTGGTTAATTTAACTGCACAGAAGCTTTGATTTCCCCTCTAAAACTAGGAAAAACTTTCCCCACTCCCCCGATCCAGCGGACCTTTCCTCGCCTCTCATTGGCCAGGATAAAGTCACAGCCACCATTCTTAAATGGGCCACTAATATTCATTACAAGGATTGTCTTAGAGACTAAGCAAGATACCTCCTGGAGTGGGGGGCTGCCCTGCCTCCCCTGAAGAACATGAATGCTCACTACTTTGAAACAATGGGAATTTTGCAGCATGGAAACGCCAGGGGGAAAGCAGTTGGGTAGATAGTTAAGCACAAAGGAGCATGAAGAAGGTCTGGAAATTTAGACCAGAAGGAGTCAGGGCAGTTTCTTTACATAAGTAACCACTGGCTTTCTCGAAGCCAGATGACCTGGTTAAAATTCTCCCTCTGCTATTTAGGCGCTATGTGGTTTGGGGCAATTTATCTGTGCCTCCATTTCCTAACCTATGGAACAGGGCCAATAATGTCTAACTCCCTGGTTGCTATGAGATAATATCCATGACGACTCCTTGGGCACTGACATGATCGTTAGCAGAGCGAGTGTGTGTGCTCAGTCACTAAGTCGTGTCCAACTCTTCGTGACCCCGTGGATTGGGAGGTACTGGGGGCAGGAGAAGAAGGGGACGACCGAGGATAAGATGGCTGGATGGCAGCACGGACTCGATGGACGTGAGTCTGAGTGAACTCCGGGAGATGGTGATGGACAGGGAGGCCTGGCGTGCTGTGATTCCTGGGGTCGCAAAGAGTCGGACATGACTGAGCGACTGAACTGAACTGAACTGAGGCTCCTCTGTCCATGGGAGTCTCCAGGCAAGAATACTGGTGTGGGTAGCCATGCCCTTCTCCAGGGGATCTTCCTGATTCAGGGATTGAACCTGCATCTCCAGCGTCTCCTGCACTGGCAGGCAGATTCTCTACTGCTGAACCACTTGAGAAGCCTGACCATTAGCAGAGAGGCTCCCAAATGCCCGGTTTCCTCTTCTCTCATGATGGGAAGTCATCATCATGGGTATAAGCCGGCATCTGGAACCAGACAGGGCTGGGCTCAGTAAATGGTGCTGCTGGTACCTGTCACATAATGTCAACCAGCCGCTAGACCTTCTAAGCTAGCTTTAGAGCAATCATGTGCAACACGGTGTAACACTGTTCCTAATCTCATGGGAAGCGGTTGTGAGAACCGAGTGAGATCCTGATGATAAAGGCTTTAGCAGGTGCCCAGTCTTGAATAAGCACTCAGGAAACAATAGTTGTTACTATTACTGTTGCTGTTGTCATCACCATTATTATAGTCATCATCACCATCGTCATCACCCCCTGAACGTCTCCAACATGCCAGGCACTAGGTCCTGTAGACACACATGGACTTACAGATTCACAGCAACATTTTGCAAGAAGAAAATCTAATCACGTGCCACCTTTTGATGCGTCCTCATTTTTGTGGAGGTAAAGACCAAAAGGGCTTCCCTGGTGGCTCAGCTGGTAAAGAATCTGCTTGCAATGCAGGAGACCTGGGTTTGATCCCTGGCTCAGGAAGATCCCCTGGAGAAGGCAAGGGCAACCCACTCCAGTATACTTGCCTGGAGAATCCCCTTGGACAGAGGAGCCTGGCGGGCTACAGTCCATGGGGTCACAAAAGTCAGACACAACTGACTAAGCACATAAAGAACAAAAAAATCCTCGTTATGGCCTTCAAGGCCCTGTAAGATTCAGTTCCAGTTTACCTTCCCAGACTTAGCTCACCTAGAACTCCAATGGGCACCTTTCTGCCTCTAACCTGTCATCCAGCCATAAGGCCCTTTTCCACGCTGCTCTTTCTCTGTTAGTTAACAAGTCCTCCTTCCTCAAATATAACCCCAAATGTCACTTTGCAAGGGAGTCTTTCTGATGCAGAGACCAATTCCATTGGGATATATTTTCAGCAGAGAGAGGGTATCTTGAGTGGATAAGAGCATGAACTTTGAATCAAGACTGTGAGGGTGTAGATCCCAGCTTCATTATTTAGCTGTATGATGGTAACAAAGGCTAAACACCAGAGAATTGGTGCTTTCTAACTGTGTTGCTGGAGAAGACCCTTGAAAGCCCTGTGGACTGCAAGGAGATCAAACCAGTCAATCTTAAAGGAAATCAACCCTGAATATTCATTGGAAGGATTGATGCTGAAGCTGAAACTCCAATATTTTGGCCACCTGATGTGAACTGACTCATTGGAAAAGACCCTGATCCTGGAAGAGATTGATGGCAAAAGGAGAAGGGGGTGACAGAGGATAAGATGTTTAGATAGCATCACCAACTCAACGGACATGCATTTGAGCAAACACTGGGAGACAGTGAAGGACAGGGAAGCCTGGTGTGCTGCCGTCCACGGGGTCGCAAAGAGTGGGACAGGACTTCGTGACTGAACAACAACAACATGACCTTGGGCGACTTAACCTCTCTGAGCCTCAGTTCTCTCATCCGTACAATGCACATATTAACAGTAATAAATAATGATACCTACTCTGTAGGTCTACTGTGAAGATTAAATGAGTTACTATTATTAAAGTTCTTAAAATAGTGTCAGGCATGGTAAGGGCTATGTAAGTGTTTACTAAATCAAATTAATAAACTGTCCCTTGCCTCCAGAGAATCTCACTTACTCTGCAATTATGCACTCATTTCCATGATAATTTGATTACTCACTGTCTCCCCTTCAAGAGCAAATGATCCAGGAGTCCAGGGCCATGTCTCCTGTGCCCCCCTCCCACTGCACCCCAGTTCCAGGAACAAGACCTGGTGCAGGATGGGTTCACAATAAATATGTATTTGATTAATGAAGGAAAACTTAACACACACCATACGTCAATATTTTCCCTGCATCTGCCAAGCCAGAGAGGCCTCTCTAATCTCCTCTGACCTTCCCAGGTCTTGTAAAGGCAGCAACAGCCCTTCCCTGCTTGATGCACTAATGCAACCACTGCCAATAAGCCAACAAATGCTGGGGGTCCCCAGGGACACAGAGCCAGTAATGGGCTCCATATTGTTTCAGATGTTCTGGACCACGCAGCGATCATGTCTCAGATAATGCAAGCATGGTTAACCCCAAATCCCTCCACTCACTCCATCTCGCAGAACTCTTTAAAACATCCTGCGCCCCAAGCCTCCCCACCACAGCCTATGCAGGATGGGAGCCTTAATCAGAGAAGAAAAGATTAATTGGGAAGTGCCTCAAGAGCGCCTGTGTGCCAGACCTGCCATGCGTATAATACAGGCAATTAGGGCTACATCGTAACCTGTGTTGTCTCAGCAGCCACAGCAGCCCCAGCAAAGTCTCTCCTCCCCTTCTTTGGGCCTGCAGCCTCGGAAGGCCAGAAAGAAGACAGATGAAGGGGCCCTGTCAAGGGCGCCAGCAGAAGTTGGCCATCCCCACACCCAACATAGAGACCAGTGGAAGCCACAGAAAAAAGCACAGATGCCAAACCTCACTCTAACCCTTACACACTGTATGACACTGGGCTCAGTTCCCTCATCAGTCAACTGGCAGAATAGGACCAGATCAAGGATCACCTAATCATTAATTCTAAACTCACGAAGCTCCAATACTTTGGCCACCTAAGCCAATTCATTGGAAAAGACCCTGATGCTGGGAAAGATTGAGGGCAGGAGTAGAAGGCGACCACAGAGGATGAGATAGTTGGATGGCATCACTGACTCAATGGACATGAGTTTGAGCAAACTCTGGGAGACAGTGAAGGGACAGGGAAGCCTGTCATGCTGCAGTTCATGAGGTCTCAAAAAGTCAGACACAGCTTAGTGACTGAACAACATGAGTTGCTGAAAATAGACAAGATGAGAATAGACAGTTCCTGGGAGCTGACAATCTCTCACATGCATCTTCAGATACAGGGATGATGCCTCTGTCAGTCCACATTACCCAAAGCCAGCAATGTACCAGGAGCTGACCGAGGTTCTGAAGATTCATTGTCGGCTAAACGAGATCACTGCCTTCCAGTGGATTCAAACAGGCTCCAGTTAGAGATCCAGTGTCTCTGGGACAAGGGCCCCAATCTCTTAGGTGCTTGTCAGCAATTCTGACTTTGCAAGGCTGATATAAAGAATGAAGGAGATGATGTATAAAAGGAAACCGACCCACAGTATGGGCTTCATAAGTGGAGTGACTAGTTTGAGGGCCTCCTTATGTGAACGTTATATATGTACAGTGAGACAGCAGCTGTCAGGGAGATTTCAGCTCCTGAGTGAAGGAGACAAGGTTTCCCTTCAGGAGAAGGCAGCGGGAAGGTTACCTGACATGACCCGCTAATGAGGCTGGCTGTTAAACAGGAACGTCGGGAGGGGACCCGGGAGGATGAGGACAGGAGATGGATTCATGCTGTGATTGACATTCACAGGCCAGGAGCCGCCATTTGTCTTCCTAGAGACACCTGGGGGAGGTCGGGGGAAATGAACGGTAACACCTCCCACCACGAGAATCTCTTTTAAATCTTCATTACTCTGCCAGTGGATGTCACCAGCTTAGTTCATCTCCATTAAGCTCACTCTCACTCATTGAAGGGCAGACGGGCCAGCCCTCCCCTTCCGGAAAGGACACTGTGGAGCCGCTCTGCACAGGACTCTGAGTTGGTGCCCACAGCACCCTGGGCCCTCTTCTCTCCAGACCCTGATCCCGCTGAGCCATAAAAATCACATTTTCCAATCTGTCTCTTGCTGGAGACTGATCCACAGATATGCATCCATCAGGGTTTTTTGGGTTGCAAGTGACAGAAACTCAACTTGAACGAGGTTAAATGAAAGTAGAATGTGTTGACTCATGGAATTTTTTATGGGGCCGAAGACCCAAACTCTGGGTGGGAGAAGAGTTCAGCCTGATCTCAGAAACAAATTTTAAGTAAGGGGCTCAAAGACTGCCAAGGTGCCCCCGTGACTGCGCCCTCTCTCTGGCTTTCATATCTTCTTCTACGTGAAAGTTAGGGTCTGTTCTCAATCATGACAGACTTGTTTCTTTGAAATGCTGGAAGCTCTCAAGCCGCTCATCTCACATATTCTTCTTTCAGAGAGAACTGATCCTCTCTCAAATCCAGTCTGCATATATATATTCCAGACTTTTAGCAGCCCAACCTGCATCAGATATACCACTGGATTGAGCAATAGCAGGTACTGTGTGTGAAAAGGGGATGAACATGTGTCTCTGTGTGTGTCGATCGGAGGTGTTCGTGAAATACGTTGATTCCTGGAAACTGGAGAATAAGCAGTTGGAGTGGCTGGGACATCAGTTTCTTAAAGCGCTAGGAGGCTACCTCTCTCAGAATGGCAGGTGCAAAGGAATTCAACTAGATGAAAGGCACAGATTAAGCTGGAGGCAGCTGGGTCTAGTAATGGCTTGAAATGAAAAACTAAGTGTCTGTGAAGATTCTTCTCTCCTGCCCCACTGCTTGAGAGAGAAGCTGAGTCTTTTATTAGACTCTCAAAAGAATTTCTCTAGATGGAAGTTTAGGACTCGCGCCGTATGTGAGAGGAGGCATTGTCTTTTTCTGTCCTTCATCTCCAGTATCTAGGACAGTGCCTGATGCTCCATCTGCTCATACATATTTTTATTGGAGTATCGTTGATTTACAGTGTTGTGTTAACTTTATGTGAATAGCAAAGTGATTCAGTTATACATATATTTTTCAGCTTATTTGTCATTATAGGTTATTATTAGATATTGACTATAATTCCCTGTGCTGTACAGTAAATCCGTGTTGTTTATGTTATATATGATAGTGTATTATTTTATATTACTTTATGTAATATATATAGTTTATACTCTTTTATATTACGTATATTTTTTACATATGGTAGTGTGTCTGTTAATCCCATGCTCCTAATTTACCCCCCCCCCCAATTTCCTCTCTGGTAACATAAGTTTCTTTTCTATGTCTGTGAGTCTGTTCCTGTTTTGTATATGGATTCATTTGTATCACATTTTAGATTCCACATATAAGTGATATCATATATTTGTCTTTCTCTGTCTAACTTACTTCATTTAAAATGATAATCTCTAGGTCCATTCAGGGTTTCCCAGGTGATTCAGTGGTAAAGAATCCGCCTCCTAACACAGGAGACATAGGAGACCTGCGTTCGATTCTTGGGTTGGGAAGATCCCCTGGAGGAGGAAAATGGCAACCCACTCCAGTACTCTTGCCTGGAGAACCCATGGACAGAGGAGCCTGGTGGCCTACAGTCCATGGGGTCACAAAGACAGTAATTGAGGTCACATGACTGAGCACACACATAGATCCATACAATTTTTAAATGAATGAAGTTATAATGAATATATTGATACAAATGAAATCAGATGAACGAATGAATGAAGTCAGGCAAATTCAAGTTCAGGAGGAGATGTGTGTCTCTCTTCATATACCCAGGTCCAATCTGACTACTTCAGGTTTTTAGGAAAGAAAAGATTCCAGGAGGAACCCAGAGAACAGGAAGCATAAGGATTGGTGAGCCTGGGGACAGCAAACTCCTTTATCCATCCCCACTTCCAAAAACAACAGGAAAAACAATAATAATTTTCCATGTGGCACTTTGGTTACACTAATGAATTTACTTAATAATCCTTAAAAACTCCTCTGAGGTGTCTATCAGTGCCCCAAAACTAATGCTTACAAAAAGCATTCCCAAGGTCACAGATGGTATTAAGTAACAGACCTGGAATTTGATCCCAGGTCCACGTGGTTACACTGGGTTTTGTTTTATTTTGTTTCTAACCCAGAAGATCTGCTCTCAGACACTGTTACAGACTCTGGTACGGTTTTTTGTTCATGGAACACATTCTTTGAAACATAATTTTGAACTTTAATTATAAATGCTCCTTCCTACACTTCCTTTCTAAGAAACCCTTGTTGAGTGTCTTCTTACTACCAAGCATTGTGTCGTGTCCTTTGACATGGGTCTTCTCAGTTCTCGCAGGATCTCAATAAAGTACCCATGTCTTTCCTGAGCAAGTGAAGAGGCTATTGATGTTCACAGAAGGTCTAGTTTCTACCCAAGGATACAGTGCTAGTCAGCCAGAGAGCAGTGCTGAAAGCCAGCTGTATCTCCCCTGGGGTGCTTAACAACTGTGCTTTGAAACACTGCGTTTGTAGCCAGCGTGTTGGGGGAAGGCATAATATGAGGCCCTCTCAGCTACTCCCCAGGGGCCTTGCCCGTGGCAGGCAGAGGTGTCAGCCATCCAGGAAGGACCCCACACTTTTTGTAGTCACTAAACACATGCAGGTCCGACTGCGTCTAGGAGGAGGGCACTGCCATTCACCACTGGAGGCGTGAGGTGCCCCAGCGTGGTGAGAAAGCACCCCCACGTCAAGGCCCTTACAAAACAACTGACTTGGAAAGTCAGACACTGCAGAAGCAGCAATTACAGAAGCTCACCTCCTGAAACAGCTGCAGCATAAGTTCCAAGCGTGCGCAGCAGAGCCGCCTGGTCCCCACCTGCCCCTCTCAGCTTAAACAGGGCTTGCTTGGTGCTGAGATGCTTCCAGGTGTGGGTGCCACTGTTGTGGGCTGGAAGGAAAGTACCCCACGATGGGGTTCATGTTGACTGGGAAGAGAAAGGTCTTAGAAAATCCAAAGCTCGATTCAGTGTGCTGGGTGTTACTCACATTTCACATCCCTGGACATCCCCCTTGTGGGCAGGCTGGTGGAGGGGGCAGGGAGAGGCTGCCTCAAGTGTTCAGACAAATAATTGATTTTGCACACAGCGCTCCGTCTCTGCTCCCTGCTGAAAGGGGCCTGTGAAGTGGGACGAGGGGAAGGAAAGATGCCAGCAACCTACGGGGTGGGGTTGGGGGAAGGAGGACCACACTGGAAATCCCACATCCTCCTAAACGAAGAACAGCCACACCCGCGTGCCCCTGTACCAACGATTCCTCCCCACTCTCATGGAACATTAAGCCCTTCCTGCAAATTCAAAAGGGATCCCTCTGGAGACAAATCAACCACTGAGGAAAAAAAAAATAGCAAAACTCATTTCGTTTGGCAACCAATGCTTTAGGAAAGACATAAATATTGGATTTGCAACTTTATTTTCCTCTGGAGAGACACTCTGGAGAAAATTAAAACAATGCAAGATTTAATTATTAAAAGCCAAACATTCCCGTACATATTTTCTGGCCCAAAGTTTTAAAAACAAACTCCCAGAGAAAATACATTTTTAATGACTGACTCCCTCCTACTCAGGCTTTGTTTTCAATCATCTCTCCACCATGACTCACCGGGAGAGCACCAGGGAAATCAGAGGTCGGGCTTTCTGTTAAGGGAGAAGCAGGATGGTGCTCGAAGGCTGGGGGCAACAGGCACCACGGTCTGGGCTGTAGTCCACCCCCATCTTCTCAGACAAACTATGTGTTTAAACTGACTGCATCTCTCACCTGTATATGTTTTATGCTTTTGTGTAAATTTCCAAGCAAGATATAAACATAAAGGGAAAAGGCAAGATGGTTTGTTATGCATTCAACAAACATTTTCTGGCTACCTACGGCGTTCCCACTCAACTATTTAAGCTCTTTGGAATTGTTGGTGAGTAAAGCAAGGGTTCTCATTCCTTGCATAAAGTGATTCTGTCCACCCCTCCCCCAAACCCCCACATGCTTCAGCTCTTCCATTCCCTTGTCGGGATGGCCAGAGAGCATAAAGGTAAGCCTCCTCTCCTGCTTGCCTCATGGCTTCACGACCTCACAATGACTGCCTTCTCTCCATTGTCTTTGAATGTTTTAACTTTGGTGCTAGTCAAAAAAGATGCATGTACTAATGTCAAACGTTTGCTCGTCACAGAGGTACCCAAGAGCTGAGATAACAAGGAAATCGTGAATTTACTGTTTCCGGTGATTGCACAAAGGATACAAGGCAGTATGGGAGACGCCCTTCCAGGACACAGGTCAGCGGCTGCAAGAGCAGAGAGACGTAGCCTTGCTCCACTGAAGAAGTGTGACCTACTCCTGAGTGCTGGTTACACATTTGGGGTGCAAAGTGGACAAAAGTGGGCAAAAAGAATGGGCTGAGAGAAGAGGGTCCGGGGGGAAGAGGTGGTCCGTGTATTGATACATCCCCTTGGAGAAGGAGCAGGTCCCACTGACTGATTCCTGTGACTTTTTTGGTTAAAGAAGGACAATGGTATCCCTAAGGAGCAGGAACTGAAATACGTCTTAGTCCCGATTCAGACCACAATGGGATGTTCCCCGGTGGCTCAGTCTGTTGAGAATTGGCCTGCGATGCAAGAGGCCACCTGCCAATGCAGGAGACCCAGGTTTGATCCCTGGGCCGGGAAGCTTCCTGGAGAAGGACATGGCAGCCTGCTCCAGTACTCTTGCCTGGGAAATCCCATGGACAGAGGAGCCTGGCAGACTACAGTCCACTGGGTTTCAAAGAGTTGGACACAGCTTAGTGACTAAGCCACATCACACAGGATGTCAGAACTTCCCAACAACCAGTTGCCCAGGAGGTCCACACACTGACCCAGCTCACCCCGTTACCCGTGCTCCCACGGGCATTGCATGGCAATCGGGCGAAGGTGGGGAACCAGGGGCGGGTGCTGGTGCTGACAGAGCCCCTCACAAAGGCACACAGGGCCAGAGGAAGCCTCGCCACCTAGGGACGTCTGAAAAGCTGCCGTCGTTGGTACTTCCACTCAACTTGAGATGTGGTGCATTAAAGGCAACTTAAAATAACTTGAAGGGAGAAGGGTAAATAAACCAGGGATGATTTATCTCTGAGGAATAACGGTGTGACTGCTGAATAATTACATGTACCAATCTTTATTAGCATGCAAAGTAGCTGGGCTTGGTTGGCTCCCAGCACTGCTCAAAGGACAAAAAGGCGAGAGGGCTGGGCACATGCTAATAAATCACACCCCACCCTCCCCGTGTGGCACAGAGACCCCCAGACCCCAGGGGCCTCTCCCAGTGTGACTCTTCTCTGGGAGATAAGCAGTGGGGGTTTCATTTCCACCTCCCAGTGATGGATTAGCCTCCAGAGTTCCTCTAGACAAGCATTGGAATGGTTTGGGTTTCTCTTTGCACAAGTTTGACCCAAATTCTTCCTGTCTCATCCAGCAGCTTCTGAAGCGGTCATGCGTGCCCGGTGACGGCTGCAGAGCTAAACACACGGAGCCTCCGCTTGCTCCGTGTCACGTCAGATGACCTCGGGTACAGCCAATTAATAATGCTGTGATAGTCTCAGGTGGATAGCAAAGCAACTCAGCCATACATACACATGTATCATCCTCCCCTAAACTCCCCTCCCATCCTGGCTGCCGCATAACACTGAGCAGAATTCCCTGTGCTTTACAGTAGGTCCTTGTTGGTTATCCATTTTAAATGCAGCAGTGTGTATCTGTCAGTCCCAAATTCCCTAACTTCCCCCCATTCTTCCCCCTGGCAACCATAAGTTCTTTAAGTCCGTGAGTCTGTTTCTGTTCAAATAGCTCTTCATTACTAGTATAATAACGAAACGCTAACAAAGGGTACATGAAGGTGGCCTGAGACAGCTGACCCCTGGCTTCATTCCTGCCACTTTCCTCCTTGCTCTCTGGGCTCCTCATCCTGTCCTCCTGCTCACCTTTTAATGAAAGAAACTCCATGCTGGTCAGAAGCTGTGACCTTCTCCCTGGGCAGCCCTTCCCTGCCCTGTCTGCTTGGTCAACTCTTAAACACATGCTTCAAAAAGATTTGGTTAAATGTCACCTCTTCCAGAAAGCCTTTCCCAAGGTCCCTCTGTCCCACACTGAGCTAGGTTATGTCCTCATAGTATCCTATATTCTACCCTCATGACAAGCAGAACCATTGCAAGGAAATAAGCATAAGTGTGATTGTTTTTTCCCTGTCCCTCTCACACCCTGGACTGTAAATGCCAGGAGTGCTGGTATGTCTTTCATCATTGTTGCCTGGTACCTACACTGGCTCTGGCACAGAGAAAACACAAAATAACTATTGACTGATCGTCCTAATAGAGGAACCACTTCAAGACACATCATGGCGTACTGAACCACTCTGGAGTTTGCCAAACTGTAACAGACACAGTAAAATGGAATATCTTCCCTCTCCCCCATATTCACAACCACCAGAACCAAAGATTTGGGCACCAGGAGTGTTGTTTTAAAATGAGAGCAATTACTAAGTTCAGTCCCACAACACAAGCACATCGCTCACTGCAGGCCAGCCCCCTGAGTCAGGTTCATGCATCCCCTCATTCTACCACCCCAAAGTCGTTATGAGGTCAGCACCGTGTTACCCCCACTTCAGAGATGGGCTGACTAACACCCATAGTCTCACCCATCACCTCATGGTTAACATACTATGGTCATAGAAGCTAGTTGTTAAAATAGATCTAAACCCTTGACAAAAGCAAGCAAGGAAACTCAGAACCCTCTCCAACCCCTGTTACCCTCCCAAGACATTTGGGCACAATGGTTTGAATGCTCAGACTTCTGCACAGCAATTAGTCTTTTGTTTCCTCGCTAGTCAAGTGAGTGATGAGGACTTTCTACCAATTCCCCACTTCCATCGCAACCAATAGCTATTCATGACCTTGATGGCAACCTAGATTTCTGTTCACTCAGTCAACACGTATCTATTAAGCTCCTGCTCTTTGCCAAGCATTGTTCTAGACACTAAAGAACAGCATCAAACAAAACAGGGTCTCCTAAAGCTTATGTTGTTTGAAAGGACTTACAGATTTCTCCGTCCATAAAAATTAGGAAGTTAAGGCTATTCAAAATTGGCATTCAAACTTAAGCTCCAGGAAGTCAGAAGTCACCTGGAAATCCTCCAGACAACCTATCTTTTGGTCATGCCACAGATAATATGTGCCTCTGGATGGATGGCCATCAAAGGATTCTCCACCTACTTGTACATTTAGGATGCTGGATGTCTATAATCTCTACAGTTCTGGCTACAGAGTGGTCTTTTGAGGCAAACTTAAGCATCACGATGTTTTCTCCAGTGAAGCCTCTTAACTTTACAAACACAATAAACTTTCACATGATTTCCTTTCGCAATTTTTTTATTACTTTTGGAAGCCAAGTTCTTCCTACATCCTATTTCTGCTCTAAGTGTGGAGAAGACACAGTATTTGATGCTGACAGTACATGGTCTGGCAGGGCAGACAGACAATTAGCCAATAATGCAGTGCAAGAGACAGATCACACGAAGCCAAGATTGACTCATTAGGATCTTCAACAATAAATAGAGTTTGCTGAGCCCTTTAGAGCAAGGAAGGGAGATGAGAGGCAGTGAAAAGAAGAAAAGTCCAGATCAAGGGGACAGCATATTTACAGTGAGCAACTTGTTTCTGCCCACCCGGTGTCATTCTCCCTTTGGGAGTTGGCAGGTTTCTTTTACTTTTCCTTCCCTTGCCTACTCTCAGGCTCTGTGGATTGGACCAAGCCCACCCTCAGCTCCTAGAGCGGGCATGCGGCCTATGACTGGCCACTGAATGTCTGGCTCACACATGAGCATGGGGAACCAACGGGACCATAAGCAGGGTAAGTCTGAAGAACTCATCCAGAGTGCACTAAAGTCAAAGAGACAAAGATGAGGGTAGGCAAGAGATAAGGATGAGCGACTGAAAAGTTCCATGTGCGTCTAATGGGAGTCCCAGAAATGAATAAGGGCAGTGATAAAGAACGAGTGACAAGAAATCACCGTGGAGACTCTTCCAAAGTTGAAGGAACCTGGGTCCTCTGAAAGCTGTAATCAGAATAAATAAAGTGCACATTTAGACGCATCATACCGACACTGCATAAAACACAAGAAATAAAGAAAAATCTTAAGAGCTGACACAGAGAAAAGATTACTGCCTACAAAGAAGTGACAAAAAAATTGCCAAAAAAAATAGAAATAAAAATAAAAGCAGTCCATAAGGAACACAAGGCAACAACATGCTAGGAGAAACTACTGTGAATCTAATGTATCAGATCCATCTCACTATGATTTAGCAGTGAAGGCAGCACAATTATATTTTCAGGAACAGCAAGACTGAGAGAGTTTATATCCACTAACCCTCGTTCTAAAGAACTATCAAAGGTGGACTTCAGAAAAAAGATAACAAATCCAGAAGAACATAAGAAACAAAGTTGAACCCAGAAACTGATAAAATACATCGGCAATCTGTTTTAAATGTTAACTACAAACAACTGTTTTGAAAAAGATAAAGCTAAAAATTTCAATTAATGAAAACAGAATGGGGTCCAGTGGTGGTCCAGTGGTTAGGGCTCTGAGTTTTCACTGCTGGGGCCCCGGTTCAGTCCCCAGTTGCGGAGCTAAGATCCTATAAGCAACATGGCACAACCGAAAACAGAACAAAAGGGTGGAAAGATAATGCTTGGTAACATCCATGCGATGGAACCACTATGGGTTTCTCAGCCTCGGCATCGCTGATATTTGGGTTGGATGGTGCTGGTGGTGGAAGCCTGCTTTGTGCACTGGAGTACGACTGGCAAAACCCCTGGGCTCTACCCACCAGAGGCCAGTGGAACACTGCAGAGCCTGACCGACCAACTAAAACATCTCCAGACAGTGACAAGAGTTCCCCAGAGCGCAAAACTGTCCTCTGCTTGAGAACCACTACACTAACAAATCTGCCTGAAATATAGGAGACCCGGGTTTGACCCCTGGGTTGGGAAGACCCCCTAGAGAAGGGAATGGCAACCCACTCCAGTATTCTTGCCTGGAGAATTCCATGGACAGAGAAGCCTGGTGGGCTATAGTCCACAGGCTTGCATAGTCGGACATAATTAAAGGGACTTAGCAGGCACGCACACACACAGTTCGATCCCTGGTCCAGGAAGATCCCACATGCCACGGGGCAACTAACCCCTCTGCCACCACTACTGGTGCTGCATTCTGGATCATGCGAGACACAGCTATGGAAGCCCATGCAGCCAGGACCCCTGCTCCACAAGAGGAGACGTCACAAGGAGAAGCCTGAGCACTACAGCTAGACAGTAGCCCCCACACTTCACAACTAGAGGAAGCCTGTGTGCAGCATCAAAGGCCCAGCGCAGTGAAAAATTAGCCACTTAGTTAATTTTTTTAAAAAAGACAGTACTGTGTTCATGGTTTGGAAGATGTAATGTTATTAAAATGACTGTTTTACCCAAAGTGATCTACAGACTCAGTGCAATACCTATCAAAATCCTAATAAGACTTTGTGCTTTCTGTCTCTATGGATTTCTCTAATTTGGACATTTCATATAAATGGAATCACACACTATGTGACATTTTGGGTCTGGCTTCTTTCATTTAGATGCGTTCCTTCCATGGAGAAATAATTTTCTATTGTACGGATATATTATATTTTGTCTACCCATCCATCAGTTGATGGATATTTGGGTTGTTTCTACCTTTTAGCTATTGTGAAGAGAGCTTATTTAAATATTTATGTATGTTTTTAAAGTCCATTTTCAGATATTTGGGTTATATGCCCAAGAGTGGTATTTCTGGGTTGTAGGGTATTTCTGTTAGATATATTTTAAAAATAAAAATGTAAACTATGAGTACGTACATACTAAAAACCAAAAAAATGTCCACTGAATGTCTAATTTTTTCAGTTCAGTTGCTCAGTCATGTCTGACTCTGCGACCCCATGGACCGCAGTACACCAGGCTTTCCTGTCCATCACTAACAACCAGAGTTTACTCAGACTCATGTCCATTGAGTCGGTGAGGCCATCCAACCATCATGTCACCCAACTATCTCATGCCCTATTGTCCCCTTCTCCTCCTGCCTTCAATCATTCTTAGCATCAGGGTTTCTTCCAATGAGTCAGCTCTTCGCATCAGGTGGCCAAAGTACTGGAGTTTCAGCTTCAACATCAGTCCTTCCAATGAATATTCAGAACTGATTTCCTTTAGGATGGTCTGGCTGGATCTCCTTGTTGTCCAAGGGACTCTCAAAAGTCTTCTCCAACACCACGGTTCAAAAGCGTCAGTTCTTCAGTGCTCAGCTTTCTTTATAGTCCAGCTCTCACATCCACACATGACTACTGGAAAAACCAAAGCTTTGACTAGTTGTACCTTTGTTGCCAAAGTAATGTCTCTGCTTTCTGATATGCTGTCTAGCTTGGTCATAACTTTTCTTCTAAGGAGCAAGCGTCTTTTAATTTCATGGCTGCAGTCACCATCTGCAGTGATTTAGGAAATCCTAAATTACTAAAATTGACAACAAGAGAAAATAGAAGAACCACAATGAGCCAGTAACTAAAAAAACAAAACCAAACAGAACTGGTGACGAAAGTTGCTTTTCCTATCCAAAATACTCACTCTAAAGGCAAAAAAGAAAAATACTAGGAAATTTTTATCAAATTTTCAAGTAATGTATAATCTTTTGCCTTATATAATTTTCCAGAAAATATAAAAAGAAAAGTAACAGAATCAAACCAGGGCAGTATAAAAAGAGAAAAATTATAAGCCTTCTCACTTATCAGGGAAGATGTAAAAATCTCAAACACTATAAAGCTGGATCCATCAGGATCTAAAAATAATAGTACATCATAATCCAATAGGTTTATCCCTAAAATCCAATAATGGTTCAGAACCAGAATTCCTGTTAAGGTAATGTTCTACATCAAAAAATTAAGAAGACAGCATATAATAATAGGTGCTGAACAAGCATTTTATAAAATTTAATACTCATTCATTATGAAAACTTAGCAAATGAAGTATAGTAGAGAATTTTTGTAGCCCAGTAAGGTTATTTATCAAACCCCCTGCAACAATCATGCTTCAAGGTAAAATTATAGACAGATTCTTACTACTGTCCAAAATAGGAAAAGAATCACCACTTCTATCCATCACTGTTCTCTTGATTTCTAGCTAACAAAACAACAATACATGTGGTATCAATAAAGATAATAATAATATAATACAGTAATTTTATAAATATCATTTAATATATTACATTATGTACAACATCTATAGATTGGAAAAGCAGAGCCAAAACAGTCTTCACAAATGATACAGATAACACAAACAGAATATCCAAGACCTAGAATATCTACATGCAAGATATTAGCATTATAAATAATTTAGCAATATTTCTGGATAAAGATCAATATACAAAAAGCAATAGTAGTGTTATATCTAGAACTGTGGTGCTGGAGAAGACATTGAGGTCCCCTTGGACTGCAAGGAGATCAAACCAGTCAGTCCTAACAGAAATCAACTCTGACTATTCTTTGGAAGGAATGATGTTGAAGCTGAAGCTCCAATACTTTGGGCACCTGATTCAGTTCAGTTCAGTTCAGTTCAGTCACTCAGTCATGTCCGACTCTTTGCGACCCCATGAATCACAGCACGCCAGGCCTCCCTGTCCATCACCAACTCCTGGAGTTCACTCAGACTCATGTCCATCGAGTCAGTGATGCCATCCAGCCGCCTCATCCTCTGTCATCCCCGTCTCCTCCTGCCCCACCTCCCAATCCCTCCCAGCATCAGAGTCTTTTCCAATGAGTCAACTCTTTGCATGAGGGGGCCAAAGTATTGGAGTTTCAGCTTTAGCATCACTCCTTCCAATGAACACCCAGGACCGATCTCCTTTAGAATGGACTGGTTGGATCTCCTTGCAGTCCAAGGGACTCTCAAGAGTCTTCTCCAACACCACAGTTCAAAAGCATCCATTCTTCGGCACTGAACTTTCTTCACAGTCCAACTCTCACATCCATACACACCTGATATGAAGAGCTAATTCATTGGAAAAGACCCTGATGCTGGGAAAGATTGAGGGCAGGAGAAGATAGGGGCGACAGAAGATAAGATGGTTGGATGACATCATCAACTCAATGGACATGAGTTTGAGCAAACTCTGGGAGATAGTGAAGGACAGGGAAGCTTGGTGTGCTGCAGTCCATGGGGTCACAAGAAGTCAGACACAACTTAGTGACTGAGTAATAACACCAAATATCTGGAATAAAATAAACAGTTCAAACTTACATAATAAAAAATATTCCATTCACATGACACAAAAAACCTCTAAGATACCAAGAAATAAATGTTCATATTATTTAAATTAAATATAAATATATATTATACATACATATATAGAGAGAATTTATACATATATAATTTAAATACATAAACAACTTTATGTGCATGTGTGTGTGTGTGTGTGTGTGTGTGTGTGTGTGTGTGTGCAAATGGGCCACGTTGCTTCAGTCGTGTCTGACTCTTTGTGACCCCATAGACTGTAGCCCCTCAGGCTCCTCTGTCTAGGGCTTTCTCCAGGCAAGAATACTGGAGTGATTGCTATGCCCTCCTCCAGGGATATATATACACACATATATTAAAAATATATATATGTATATGCATACATATATACATACATATAATTTACAGACATGAAGGAAGGCCTCAAAAATAGTGAGGCATAGACCATATTCACAGATAAGAAAATAATATCATAAAGATGTAAACTCTTTGCAGATAAATTTGTCAAATGAATGTACTTCATATAAAAACTATAATAACTTTTCATCAAAATTTAACACACTGTTCTTTAAATTCAAATAGAGGTGCAAGAGACCGGAAATAGGGAGGACTTAGGTTTAGAGACATCTGGTAGACCTGAGGATGCACACACCCTCTGACTGTGCAGTCTCACTTCTGCACATTTAACCTCAACACCAGGATGTGCACTGACAAAGCTTAGTTGGAGCCTTGTTTGCAAATGATCAAAGTAATCTGGATGTCCATCAACACGAGAAAGGATAACTAGTCATGATATAGTCATACAGGGAAATATTACACAGAAAATAAATGGAATGGACTAGTGCTGCCTGTGAAAATGCAGGCTTAAAAAAAGGTTGAGTAAAGATGCATGAGATAGATTTTTTTCAGTGGATTCATAAGAATGTAGACAATATCTATGAGAATAATAATTAAGGCATCAAAGGAAGACAATGGGAAGGGGAACAGCGATGGCAGTGACAATCAGTTTTTTAAAAATCTCTACAAATTCTGCAGCAAACGTATGATAATGAGATATAAAATAGAGAGGTACTGAAGCCGGAAGGTAGGTACAGGAAGTTCATTATATTATTCTCCAATTTTTGAAAGAAAAGGTGGTGATCAACCTTTTAAGAAGAAGCAAATGAGTTCACATAGGTATTTTCAAAGACTCGATTTGTGTGTATATTCTCTAATTTTCTGCTGGGATTTCCTACTTTCTAGATTTCTCTGACTTTATCCAAACTTAAAATCGTGTTTAACATTTCCCTCTAACCTCATGTTTCCTACAACTGTCAAATTAGGTTTAAAAGCATCATTAGATTCGCATGCGATTTATTTTCTTTTTAGAGTTAGCCCATCCTGGATGGGACTGGGTATTGTATATTGCATAGATATGCCTAATTTCCCCACTTCTAGTGATTCTAAGACTGAGCAGTGGGTTCAGGTGGTATCATTTGGATCCATCCATCATCAAATTCCCCATCATCCTGTTACTTCGTGGTTTCAGCAGTTATCGATCATTATTGACAAACTCTTATTTCATTAGGAGCTGCAAAACAGTGACTTTCTAATGATTTTTAGGGACTGCTGGGGGGTTTATCATCCTGCTTGCTCTTATATCTGTGGCTTTTCTATAAAGAAGCTTTCCTTCATAACTATTTGCCTCAATACATGGGTAATGATTGTTGGAGTTGGGTGGTAAGTACATAGGAACTTGTCATACTTTTTACTTTTCAGTGTGTTTGAAATTTTCTGTAATACAATTAAAAACCAAGGAAAAAATTAAGTGCATAGGAAAAAACTGAAAGGAAATACCCCAAATATATTATCATCATCAATGCGAAGATGGTAGGATTATTTAGGGTGATTTTTAAACACTACTGTATTTCCAGATTTATTAAGAAAATATATAGTATTAAATTTAGAATTAGAAATCAAAAAGAATCCTACAGAAATATAATAATAATGATGGGAGCAGTAAGTGATCTAATTTAAATCAGGGTGCGGAGCCCACGCCTCTAAGAGGCATCGTTTGAAGAAACTGGTTTGACAAAACCCTTGGGAACGAGTGCAGCAGGCAGAGAAACCCAAATCCCAGAGCAGGGATGATCCTAGAGTGTTTGTGGGAAAGGGAACACCATAGAGTACCATGAGTATCAGTCAGCTCTCAGGAAGAACAGAGACCAGCCGATCCTCCAAACCACCCCCCAGACTCCTGCTGATTTCACTCAGGAGTCTGTGTGCCTGAAGTTACAGAACCCAAATTGCACAGGAAATCTCAACTTCTGCCCCCACTGGGTAGGTAGAAGGCAGAAAACCCGAAAACCCTAAATAATGGATCGCAGCAGCTCTGTAATGACAAGGCAAAATAGTGATAATTAAATGATTCTAATAGTGTGTCAAGATGAAGGATAACAGTCTTGGAAAATGAGCTTGGTAAATCATTACCCCTCAGGCTTGCATGCACACCCCAGTTAGGGCGTGAAAAATGCAGAATGCAAAGTCCCTGGCTACCCATCTTGGTTTTGCACAATGCTTGCTCTTACCCTATTAGGGTTACTTCTCAGCCAAGCGCAGTTGGGCTCCATTTTCAACTCTGAGGGAAAATGAGAGCTAAGCTCAAATTTATCTCACTTATGGAGCACTTTACTCTATGCCCCCAAGCTCTACGACAGACACTGGCAATGGATACAAAAGACATCTCCTCACACTGGGGAAAACAGGCACTGCTGGGGCCTTTACAACCTGTGATGGGTGGTGGGGCTGAGGCAGCACAGAGGAGGGTCCCCTAACGAAGCCCCAGCCTCCTTTGAGTGAGGGGAGCATCACAAAGAGCCAACACTAGAGCTGGGTGTAAGGAGCAGGAAGTTACTGTTTATAAGGAGGGAGAAAGGAGCATTCCAGGCAAAGGGAGTCAAAACATCTAATGACCTTGGTCCAGCGGTTAAGAATCCACCTAGCAATGAACTGGACTCGAGTTCGACTTCTGGTTGGGGAACTAAGATCCTACATGCCGCAGGGCAGCTAAGCCCGTGTGCCGTAACTACAGAAGCCGGCACACTGCAATGAAGAGCCGGTGCACTGCAAGACCCAGCCCAGCCAAGACACAAAATAAAACCGCAGGCTTCAGCTTGGACAGAGCAGGGGAGAGGGAGTCTCTGAAGGTGACATTTAAGATTATTTAATTTCACTGGCACCAAAAGTTCTGAAACCAGAATGCTCTCTGCATCCTTGGCAAATGCCCACACTCAAATCCATCACCACCCACTGTCCATGGAGCATGATTGAAAGAAGGGCCTGACCTCTAAGAAAGAATTTTCTTTTTCCCCCAATATATAATGAGTTTTTTAACCTTTTGTTATTCCCCAAGCACTGTGTATAGAACAAAAAGGAAAGAGCTAAAAAGACAAAAGTAAACAAAATTAATCGCCATATCTTCCACACAGGCACAACCACTGTAATGTTTTCATGCCGTTTCAGATTTTTTTTTGTTTCTCTGTGTGTATGTGTGCGTATTTATGCATGTTTTTAAAGTAAATTAGAAATGCACTAATTGTAAACTGAAAGTCATTTTCTCTTAATGCAAAAGTTTGGATGGTTTCCAAGTCTCATTACCCACAGCTGTCATCTCCTACTTATGAAATTAGTGTCAGGAAAGAGTTAAAGTGCCCATTGGCAGGAGGGAGGAGATTTATCATCTAAGGGGACTGCTGGCAACAGAAAGGTTGATGTGCTTAACAACTCACACCAGGATGCAATACACCCACGTCTGTCCACTAAGCTGTCTTCCATGGCAACCAGAACAGTGCCTTCACAGAGATCTGAAAACTTCCTGACACTTAAAACACCCTAACATGACATCCCAGGGTCAGGGGCGACTGGGAAAACAGTGAATTATGGGGTGAGTCTAGACATTTGCAAAGCTGCATAATTGCTTTCATCTCAGAACCTACCTACCTTATCCTTTCAGCTGATAGATTGCTTGTACCATAGGTTTAACCTTGGCGCCTCCATTGTTACCTGGTCTTGCAGGTGTGCCTCATGTCTATTTCTCAGCTGCCCAGTGACTGCATCCCTCTGGCCTGGCCTCAGGACTCTCTTACATTCTGTGGGCCGTGTGCCAGTGACCCCACCACACCTGTTGCTTGAGTTCCCAACAACCGGGTTTCACACCTGGAAGAAGATAAGCTTCTTCAGCAGGGATTCAGGTCCTCATGTTAAGAAGGCGTGAGCATTCACTTCCTGCACGGCTTTCTACTGCTGCATAACAAGCCATCGCAAACTCAGAATCTTGAGTTTATCATTGAATAATATTTAATTATTGAATTGTATCTCTGGATCAGGAGTCCAGGCAAAGCTTAGTGGGGTCCTGCATACAGCATCTTCACCAAGTGGAAATCCAGCTGCTGGTTGAGGCTGGGTCTCATCAGAGACTCAGCTGAGGAAAAGTCCACTCTGGGCTCCCTCAGGTCATTAGTAGAATTCATCTCCTTAAAGCTGTAGGACTGAGGTCCTTTTTCTTGCTGGCTGCTGGTCAGAGCTGCTCCCAACTCCTAGAGGCTGCCTGGCAGTTTCTTGCCATGGCCCTTTCCAAAGGCCCCTCTCACAATATAGTAGCTTCCTTCTTCAAAACCAGCAAGGGGAGTTTTCTCTGTGCATCCACTAGCATTAACACACACAGAGTCAATCCTCACTACTTGTGGGTATTTGTGAATTAGCTTACTTGCTAAAAGTTCTTTGTAACCTCAAAATCAATACATGAAGCACTTTGGGTGATGTTTGTGCAAGACTGCACATAGCAAGAAAAATCTGAGTTGCCTGACACATTCCCAGCTGAGGTACTACAAGGCAATGCTCTGACATCTTATCTCAGCAATCTTATCTCAGCGATGATGACTGGAGGATGCAGACGGGAGAGGGCAGGTGAGAGCAGGGCAAAGGGACTTCCCTGGTGGTTTAGTGATTAAGAATCTGCTTTGCAATGCAGGAGACGTAGGTTTGATTCCTAGTCAGGGAACTAAGATCCCACATGCCTCAGAGTAACCAAGCCTGTGTGCAGTAACTACTAAGCCCCTGAGCCACAACTAGAGTGTCTGTGTGCCACAGTGGAAGATCCTGCATGCCACAACTAAGAGCCAACTCAGCCACGTAAACAAATATATATGTATATATACATATATATATATATATATATATATATATAAAGAGCAGTGCAAAAAAGCTCCAGCTTTGAGGCCAGGGAACAAAGAGGAGGACACGACCGAGCGACTAAGCACAGCACAACACAACACAGATGGGATTTAACCCAACTGGCACCTGGTACATGGTGGCCAAAGACGAGTCACTTACCACTTCTGAGCCCCATTCTCTCTTTGGCAAAATAAAGAAAACAGAATCTACCAAGATAAGCTGTTTCCAGGGCTTAAGATTATGTGAGACAAATGTATAGTACACAAATATTCACTGGCAATACTGGAGGAGTGAATACTGAGCCACAGCTCCTTTGGTTCTAGGGGAAATATGTACATATACACATTTACGTGTCTATATGCCCACATTTACACTACCTATAAATTTGGGCTCCAAAATCACTGCAGATGGTGACTGCAGCCATGAAATTAAAAGGCGCTTACTCCTTGGAAGGAAAGTTATGACCAACCTAGATAGCATACTCAAAAGCAGAGACATTACTTTGCCGACTAAGGTCCGTCTAGTCAAGGCTATGGTTTTTCCTGTGGTCACGTATGGATGTGAGAGTTGGACTGTGAAGAAGGCTGAGAGCTGAAGAATTGATGCTTTTGAACTGTGGTGTTGGAGAAGACTCTTGAGAGTCCCTTGGACTGCAAGGAGATCTAACCAGTCCATTCTGAAGGAGATCAGCCCTGGGATTTCTTTGGAAGGAATGATGCTAAAGCTGAAGCTCCAGTACTTTGGCCACCTCATGCGAAGAGTTGACTCATTGGAAAAGACTCTGATGCTGGGAGGGATTGGGGGCAGGAGGAGAAGGGGATGACAGAGAATGAGATGGCTGGATGGCATCACTGACTCGATGGACGTGAATCTGAGTGAACTCCGGGAGTTGGTGATGGACAGGCAGGCCTGGCGTGCTGCAATTCATGGGGTCGCAAAGAGTTGGGCACGACTGAGTGACCAAACTGAACTGAACTGATAAATTATAACACCTTTATAGAGTGTAACTCTTTTATAAATAATGACAATCAAATGTATATATACATACATACATATATCTATATATATGCACATGTATATTATTGCTTGTTATACATATTTATGGAGAAGGCAATGGCACCCCACTCCAGTGTTCTTGCCTGGAAAATCCCATGGATGGAGGAGCCTGGTGGGCTGCAGTCCATGGGGTCGCACAGAGTCGGACATGACTGAAGCGACTTAGCATAGTTATAATATATACATATTATATAGTTATAGTATTGTAAGTATATATACTTATAAGTATGTATGTATATACTACCCATATTATAATAGGATAAGTAGTATATATAATATATACTTATAATATCTACATATATAAGAATAAATATGTGTGTGTGTATATATATATGTGTATATATATATATACACACACACATATATACATATATATATATATATATATATATAAAACATCTTATGGACAAACCCAAATGAACATTTTGGCCAACTCAATCTATATGTGCATATACATAAATTTAATCAAGGGAGTGCCATTTCATTGCATCACCTTTGTTTTAATTTATCAGTTGGAACTAAGTCACAGGTCCTACCCAAACACAAGGGAAGGGATTGTACAGAGGCATGAAATGTCTACGTTATGTTCGAGTCTCCTGATCACACCTCCTATTCACCCAGAGTCTACACCTGTACAGTAAATTGCATGAGGGCACACCATAAATGGTGGTTGAATTGATAGAAAAGTCTATCCGATACTAGTGTATCCAATAAGGAACACCTCAATTCCAGCCTGGAAACTTCAGTCCCAGGGGACCCAAGCGGGCCAGAGCACCTATTGTAAGTGCCTTGCTGAGTACACCCAAATACATATGGGACTGGGAGCCCTTTGCATTTTAACATACAAACATATAGCAGTCTTGTTGAAGATAATTTCTGATGATGCAATCAGTTTCATTTCACCAGCTACAAAGAACTAAAACTCGATCTAACACGGCCACTGGAGAGCATTACATAACATTCTGCCATCTACCGTTTACCTTTCAAATTTGCTAAAGCATGTTTTCTTCTTTACAGAGACAAATTAATGTTCCTATGATCATAGTCTGCTCGGCTGGCCTCAGGCTTCGGCAGAACATTCCAATTGTGCATGTCCTTTAGGAGAGAACTGGTCTACCAACTGCCCAGACCAGACCAGCACCCCTGATGCGTCTCCTACCAACTCAGAGCATGAAGGGACCACCTTCCCAGACCCTACGTGCTACAGGCAGGGCACCTGCTTCATTGCCTATATCCCAATCTTCTTTTATCACTCAGGGTTCTTTGGTTGTGGGCAATAGAAACTAACTATGGAGATCATGCCAAACAGATAATTTGTTAGAGGGATATTGGGAAGTTCAGAGAAATGAAGGAAAAGCTTAAAAGCCAGCTCTGGGAATCCAGGCAGTGGCTGCCTCTGAAAGTTGCAGTTAGGGTGAGTAAGTCTCTATTTTCCATCTCTGTGTCACCCCACTCAAGATTTGACTCTGGGACAAAGAGTAAGACTGACCTGTGTCAGTCCCTTGCCTCTCTTCTTTAGAAGGATGGGGCTACTTGACAGTCTCCTGTAAAACTGCCATCTCCTGGGAACATCTTACAAAACATCTTCCGTAACATCTTACGAAAAACCCCAATGAACTTTTTAGCCACCCCAATAGTTTCCCAAAGCAAAATCCAGGTGCCATTGCAATAAGGGCAAATGAATACTAGGCACACAAAATCAGAAGTGCATATTGTCAGGGTCTGTGGTCAGTTCAAGAGAACATGACTTCTCAGAGAAAGAGGTCAGTCCTAAAAAATTCAGTCTTCTTTATTTATCCATTCATTCAAAATAGATTTATTTAATGTTAATTGTGTACTAGGCTTTCTGCTAAGTTTCTAAGATACAGAGGAAAGTAAAATCAAGAAACTACCCTCAAGTCCATCAAAGTCTAATGGGAGAAGTAAAAAAAAAAAAAAAAAAGGTAAATTAAGGACTCCCCTGTGGTCTAGTGGCTCAGACTTGGCACTCCAAATGCAAGGGGCCTGGGTTCGATCCCTGGTCAGAGAACTAGATCCCATAGGCTGCAGCTAAGAGTTCACAAGCCACAACAAAAGATCCTGCATGCTACAACTAAGACCCGGCACAGCCAAATAAATTAATATATTTTTTTAAAAAGAGTGATTCCCTTTTTTTTTTTAAAAAAAAAAAGGCAAATTAATCATGATAGTGAAGATATTTGTATTTACTAAGTGTGTCCTTCATGTGTCAAGAAGGTTACATTTATTATATTATCCACAATATCTTATTATAGTCTCACAATATCTTGTGGTAGGTACTGATCTACTGATGACAGTGTTTGTAGAGCTGTATGCTGACTTGTCTGAGTTCTGAGAGATGGGCATTCAGTGGCCCAACATGTCTCACTGAGTAGGTAATGGCTTTCTCTCTAGTATAACCCATGGAGACCAGTTCAAGCCACTCACCACCTAGTTCATGGTTGGACCAGTCCAATCACACCATCTCAGAGCTAAAGAGGAAAAAGCTGTCCTCGGGCATCCTGGACATGCAGGAGTCAGCTCTATTCTCACAAACAGGGAATACATGTTTTAAGAGGCCAAAATGTATTCCAGACTTCCACCTGGCCAAGCAAGGACAGCAGGCTTGTCCCAAACATAAATTATCCCTTCCTTGCAATGGAAAATGAGTAGCCTTTAAATCAAAATGGCCCTCATTGATATGAAATTCCTGTTGCAATTCAAAAAGCTCTTTTTTACCCCCTTAAGTATTCGTTTCTGACAAACAAAATAAATTGTCATGCCAGACACATATAAAGATTGCAGAGATGCACCTCTATTAAATTCTACTTAGCAGCAGAGCAACTCAGGTGTTATCTAAATTTAGGCTCCTAAGCTCCAATTCTTTCATACCTAAACACCATTTCTTGCAGGTTTTGTTTAGACTTATAAGAGTTTAATAAATAGAAATACTTTCACAATGCATTAAGATCAGGTCAGCTGGAGAGCTTGACCTGGTTGGATCAATTCTTGTATTGATTTCTTAAAGTATATATGAGTGTTTTTTGTTTTTTTACTAAAACTTGAACTCTTGCAAAGAAATAGAAGAAATGCTTCAACTATGAGTTTAGGTAAAAGCAAAACAAAACCATTACACACTCTGTCCATTTCCTTAACTGTACAGAGTAGAGAGAGCTTTCTCTCTGAAGCTGGTGGATAGAGATGACAACCATAATCTGATTTAATTCTCTAAAATAGAAAATGTGCGCTCATTATTGAGACGATAGGTACCACATGTTTGGATTCTGACAGCAGAGCCAGGAGTGGAGATCAGGGTGACCATCTATCCCAGCTTGCCTGGGACTCGGGGAGGGGGGGTGGTGAGGGTAGGTCCACAGATTTGGAATTCTCTGTGCTAAAACTGAGGCAGAACCAGGCCAACTTGGATAGCCAGTCATCCTAGGGAAGGTGCTGATTTGAGACTGACATTACAATAACTTCCTCTAACATGTCTTTCGAGGAGGTCAGTGCTCTAGACATAAACTGCAGGATAACTTTTATGTTGGTTCCATTTACCTACTCTGTGTAATGGTATCACAGCATCTGAACACAGCTTTCAAAATGACTCTTTATCTTTGCTGCCTCATGTAATACTCATTCTAGCCTTAAGAGGTTATTACCCCCACTTACAGATGAGACAGCTAAGTTAAATGATTGGCCCAAGGTCATACAGCCAGTAATGAGTGAGAAGGGAGTTGTAGGCAGTTTATTCAACATTCCTCTCCTTCCCAGTCCACACCCCATGACACGGAAGTGCCTTAAGTTTCACGAAGGCACCACGGACTACAGTCTGGGGCTGTTGCCCATGCTCAATGCTTATTAAACATGTGTTACACTCAACCTTAGTTCTTTCTCTGTCATACTCTATTGGGAGTATCTTGAGGGTACAAGTCTTTCTTTGAACCATTTTTTCCTAAGTAATAAGCTCAAGGTCTACCAACTGGTTAGTAATCAATAAATATCAGTTGAATTAATACATCATGAACATCTAACTTCAAAGTTAGATGACAGCCAAGGAAATAACTTCAGAATACTGCTCCAAGTGTCAAATAAGGAGATCACACCAATCCATCCTAAAGGAAATCAACTCTGAATATTCATTGAAAGGACTGATGCAGAAGCTGAAGCTCCAACACTCTGGCCACTTGATGCGAAGAGCTGACTCATTGGAAAAGACCCTGATGCTCGGAAAGATTGAAGGCAAAAGGAGAAGGGAGTAGCAAAGGATGAGATGGTTAGATGGCATCACCAACTCAATGGACATGAATTTGGGCAAACTCTGGGAGATAGCGGAGGACAGAGGAGCCTGGTGTGCTGCAGTCCATGGGGTCGCAAAGAGTCAGACACGACTGAG
Organism: Ovis aries; assembly: GCF_016772045.2. NCBI lineage: Eukaryota > Metazoa > Chordata > Mammalia > Artiodactyla > Bovidae > Ovis > Ovis aries. Next base: position 5,191,633 of record NC_056077.1, on the reverse strand, counting down.
CAACAACACCGGTTCCGAGGCAAAGAGAAAACAGAAGAGCGTTGGGAGGTGGGATTGTTCTCTTAGAAGCCTCATGCATCTCAGCCAACCTACCTCCCTAGTTCCCACCCCACTCACGACAGCAGGGAAAACTGCAAAGGTGGCAGCAGCCAGCCCCACCTTGTCCTGCAGTTGGAAGTCCAATACTGGCTTCACTACCCCCCTTATTTTCATGCTTGTGATTGAAGATACAATCGCGACTTGCGTAAATGCTGAGTGAGTGTCCAGACACCAAAAGCAATACTGGTTGGAACTTCTGACACTGGGGACTGAAATCTTTATGTCATCTCATTAGAAGAAACAAGCCTCTTCTTTCCCTTTCTTGCCAAATATTGGGAATCAGATGTCTGTCCCAGGATGACTCTGAGCCACTGCTGGTAGAAGCAAGCAGAGAAGTCCCAGGAGCTTAATGAACAGCGACTGGGGTGCTACCTTCAACTGACATGTAATTTTCCCCCTATTGTCGCAGATATCATTTGCATCAAAAGCAATGAGTCTTCTATCTAGCAGCGTAAGTGCCAAGTAGTTGGAATGGGGTGTTTTGGCAAATCCAAACACAGAGAAAAGTTGACTTCTATGGCCCCTAGGGCAAAGAGTAAGTCAAACACAAAGACCAAATTCCTTAGGGAATAATCAGAAGTGAAGAAAGGAGACCCAGCTGTTGAGCAGACATCCCTCAATAGCCTCTTGCATCGGCAAAGCTAGGTTTCTTCCTTGGGGGTGCAGAAGACACTCAGGTTTGCCTCTCACTGAATTTCCCCTTTCTTCCTCTCATCTTCCTTTGAGAGCTTTAAAAAATAATAAGAGGGACCAAAAAGAGGGCGAGAGAGAGAAAACACTCATATTCCTACTACCTTAAAATATACATATATTTATTTTGCCATACTGATTTCCATTCTTTACAACAAACTGAACATCACAGGCAATGCTGACACCAGGGTGCTAGGTCTGTTCCCCTCACCCGCAGTCCCCTCCCAGGTAGCCATTGGCAAGAGCTCAGTGTCTGTTCCCCGGCTGCTGTGTTTTCCTGCCCACAGCATTGCTCTGCACGTTGTGTCTGAGCCCATTTGTATTGATGCAAGGAATCAGTGCAGCACCACATTAAAAGAAGAACTACATGCATTCCCAACTGATGCAACTAGTTTATCCTGCGAAAACACACATTTCCCTTATCCCTGCCTCCACCGGCGGGCATTTGCGTTGTTCACAAATGTCCGCCATCACGGGCATGGCTGCAGTGAACGCGCTTGTACACATGTCTTTGCATACATGTAAAAGTCTGTCCAAGGCACATGATTGAAAGTGGCCTTTCTATGTCCTAGGAAGACTCATGTTCAAACTTGTAGATTCTGTCAATTTGTTCCTCAGAAGCCATGCCAATATACAGTCCCATCAGCCCCTGAGGAAGACAGCTCCCCACAACCCTCAACAGGGGTATCTTTAGATTTAAGCTGAGATGGCCTCAGTTTGGTCCAAGAGGCTGACCTTTCACAAAAGCAAATAGATTAACTTATATATATATATATTAAAAAAAACCCTGAAGTTCAATTTAATTCTCTTTAATCACCAGTCACATCACTTAAAAAGCTAATAATGTATCTGCATTCTCCCACCTTGTGATAATGTAATGAATTAGCCACTTGCCCATCAGAAAACAACCCCTTGGGATAATATGTCAAAATCGAGTAAGGCAATGAAGCCTGTATTGAGTTGATGGATTTAAGGCAAGACTTCAGGCAATAATAATGTTGTTTAGAAGATGAATCTACTCATAAGAGCCCCTCCATGACAAATGACTTACTCGGAGGCTAACTATTTATGAGGTCCAGGTGGGGGAGGTATAAACTTAATTAAAGTTTGAAAGCATAATAGAACCAAAGGCAGTGCATCAATTTCTGGACGTCCAATCAAAATGCCAATGACGTCCTTAATAGGTTGGCAATACCTGCCTCTTGGCACTGCAGAGTATAGTTATCCAACTTACGTGGTTCCAATTGCTGCTGATCTTGCTAAAGGCACACCATCCCCCACACATACGTCTCTCCTCCTGTCTCCATGTCTGCTTATGAGACCAATTCATCTCGACTGGGAGGAGAAACACTCCTGCCTCTATCACACGTACATTACACTGGATCCTAATGAAACCAAGCACAGGCTGGCTGCCCACCCCCATTCCTTAATGCCTTGGTCTATCTGTATCTGGGAAACCACATAAATCACTGCTGCCCTGTGCTTTGGAGCTCCCTGATGCCTAGAACTCAAACTCAGCAGCATCACATAAAAATATTTAGAGGCTCATTTGAATTGCAACCCAGGGAACCAAATACTCCTGAGCAAGCTGAAAATGTAAATAAATATAAACAACCCAGGACAGGACCCAAGTATGCCAGCCAAGACTTCATTCTGATACATTTCATTATAGGTGTGAAGTGATGTTTCTGAAGGATAATTGGATGGCTTCAATGGCTCCCTGCTGAGGAAGTAGCTGATTGAAAAGGCTGAATCACACCCAACTTTGCATCCCATTTAAAACACACCCAGGAGTCACTAAGTAGTGGGATCATTTTTATAAACAAGTTTACTTCCTTGGAAGGCTTTGAGAGAACCTAGAGAAATCTATGCTCGCATGAGGCTAGTCCTGAAAGACAGGCAGGCAGACAGGCATGCATGGACGTACGCACAAACACATACACGCACACACAGAGTCAGTGGCTGTAAAAGAGGGAAGAACTGGTGCCACAAGGGAGATATAACACTACTGTGGTGTTACCCATCTGTCCCAACTAAGCTAAGTCTGGTGAAGCAGAGGGAAGGCACCCCATGACCTCTAAGCTCTACAGCCAATAGAAAACAGTGGTTCTCAACTTCTCAACCCGGGATGCTTTAGAAGATGTCAACATTCAGTCTCCACCCCAGAGCAGCCAAGTCAGACTATCACAAGAGGGACTCCTAGTATTTATCAAAATCTCCCCCAAGCGATTCGGTTTTGCATCCAAGGCTGAGAAGCTCAGGTTCAAAGAATCTGAGACTTCAGGAATTTTTTCCAGACTTCAGCAAAATCAAAACAATCATTGCCTTGTCTGTTCTTCCAACAAAATGGAGGCTGTTAATATGGCATTTGCAATGATAAATTCTACTTTCTCTGTATTCTATTGTTCAAATCTCTATGGGAAGGAAAAAATAATAGGTAGCTTTTAGTAAGAGCTTATTATACACCAGGCATGGTGCTAAGCAATTTCCATGCTTTATCTCAGTAAATCCTTACAACATCCCTAAGAGGGAGGTGCTCTTATTATTCCCATTTTATAATGAATGAGCAGAGTCCCAGAGAGGTTAAAGAATTTGTCCACAGACTTCAAGCAAGAAGCAGAGCCAGGACTCATATCCACCTCCGTGAGTTACAAGGCTCTGTGTTTCACCCGACGTTTTACTGCAGCCAGCCTTTGAAATGTGGAGTTCTCACTTTTAAAGAAAGAGCAGTAATATAGCTCACATATCTGGTTGTCAGTTCTGGTGAGGAAAATTCAAGGACCTCTCAAACTCTTCCATCAACTCAGTGTGTGGCTGCCGAGGATTTAGATACCTCTCTTTCAATGCAGTGTTATTAGAGTCAGACAATCTTGGATAAAAACTTGAGCTCTTCCTGTTCCTAGCTGTGAGATTCTGGGCCAATTATTTCTCTATTATGAAACTCAGTTGCATGATCTGTAAAATGGGGATAATACCTACCTCCAAGGGTTATCAGGATGAAAAGTAATTACATTTAAGAAGGCTCCTGGCATGAGTCAGGGATTAACACATGGTAATCTCTTCCACTGCAAGTATGTGTCAGAAGTACCTAGACTGTGAATGTCATGCTTATCTTGAGCACCGCCTCATAATTACAGAGTTTCTCTTTTCAAAGTGCTTTCCCGTCGATGATCTCATTTTAATCAGTTTATATCGAATACTACTTTATGACAGCAGCATGGTGTCCCTTTTTATTCTTAAACCCCCCTCCCAAAGGGGATCAGTGGTGCCCCCACGACGGTAAGGTTTTTAATGGATGCAAATTTTCAAGGCATGCCATGTTTATTAATCCTTCATTGGAGTAAACGCTAACAAAGCCAGCAGGAGCAATCATTAATTTACATTAATAGCTTTCAGAGTTGCATACCCCAGTGCCTGACATGAAACAGTAATCTGAAATCAAACTATGGTTGTGCCCTACATGAGTTCGTGTATCACAGCCCTCTAGACCCAGTGCTCATGCATTTCAACAGGGGTAAGATGTGTGAGCGCTACGCAACGCACACAGGAAAGTATTCACCTCCTTACGTGGCCTTGAAAGTTCTACCTCCTCCAGACTCACCCCAGAGCACTCAACTCTTCTTCAGCTGGATGAGTCTTTCTATGTATTCTGCATACACTTGAGGCTTATTTCCACCTCAGGGCCTTTGCACGTGCCGTAGCACTGCCTGAAACATCCCCCCTCCCCGCTGCCCTTTAATGACTGGATCTTTTAATCCTACGGGTCTCAGATAAAATCTTTTTTTTTTTTTTTTCCCCAGAAAGGTCTCTCTTTCCTGACCACCTTATCTAAGAGGTCCTCCCTAGAAACATTGCTTTACCCTATTTCTTTGCCTCAGAGCCCTTTGTTGCTGTTGTTGTTGCTGTTCATCCACTCAGTCATGTCTGACTCTGCGACCCCATGGATTGCAGCACACCAGGTTTCCCTTCCCTCCACTATCTTCTAGAGTTCGCTCAAGGTCATGTCCATTGAGTCAGTGATGCCATCCAACCATCTCATCCTCTGTCGTCCCCTTTTCCTCCCGCCTTCAATCCTCCCCAGCATTGGGGTCTTTTTTCAATGAATCAGCGCTTCGCATCAGGTGGCCAAAGTATTGGAGCTCCACCTTCAGCATCAGTCCTTCCAGTGACTATTCAGGGTTGATTTCCTTTTGGATTGACTGGTTTGATCTCCTTGCTGTCCAAGGGACTCTCAAGAGTCTTCTCCAGCACCACAGGGCAGTGCCATTATGACGCTTCAAGTTTATCTTGCTTACGGTTGCTAATTGAATAGTCTAATTACACTTACAAAAGCAAGCCCTATAGGGAGGGACCTTGTCTATTTGTCATATCAAGCATTTAGAACTATGACTGGAACATAGCAGGTTCTCAACAAACACGTGGTGAATGTGGGAATGAATGGTGAGCCATCTTCATATAAGCATCTTCCAACTCCAAAAATGTTTTCGCAAGAGTCTAATCCTTCTGATAGCTCCTCAAGGTTGTGACCTCAGATATTTCCTTCCTTCTCAACACCTTCTCCCTCATTCCCCCTGCTGTGACTCCTGCCACCTACACTCTTGGTTGTCAACTGCATGCCTCCAGCAGACCTGCCTGCTGGGATGTAATAGAAATGCATTTACGGGCAATCAACAACCTATAGCCTGACTCAGTGTGAAAGCTTTAGTCATTAAAGGCAATTCCAAGTATACAGTTGAGTCCTTCACTTACATCTGTGTCTAACTTAGCCCCCATGGTTTCAAGTCTACATTCTAGGAGACAAAGAGAGAGAGAGAGAGAGAGAGAGAGAGAGAGAGAGAGAGAGAGAGAGAGAGAGAGAGAGAGAGAGGGAGGGAGAGAGGGAGGGAGGGAGGGAGGGAGGGAGAGAGTTCTGAAATTAAATAGGAAGAGAAAGTTCACTAGGATATTGGGGTATAACAGTATTGCTGTCAAAATGAAGATTTTTTTTCAAATGGGGCCTCTTTATTCCTCCATCAAACAAAATGAGCAGATCTTCAGGAGACTAAGGTCCTGTTTTCAGTAAGACTGCCCCTCAGAATAACAAAAGGTTCACTGATGATGTCCTGTATCCTTACCTCCAATCCAAGCTTCATGCCCTTACACTTGACTTTGCTCCTAGTCAGTCCCTTAAAAGTCTCATCTTTTTTGTTGAAGTCCCTGTTGATAAACTTCTGCTAAACCAATGAGCTATTTACTCTAATTCCCCCTTCAGTTTCTGGCTTTGATTCAATACACATATGAGAGAGATTATTTCCTGACTCCTCCTTTTCTTAAAACAAATAAGCAAAAAAGGATTTCTAGGTGATAGATAATAGTGACAGCTAGCATTGACTGAACACATACACTTTATACCAGGCCATCACAGACACGTTGCTCTCATTATGAAAGGTACCCCATAGAGTCCTCAGCACAGCATGCCTGAGGTAGGTGCAGCTGAAATAGAGGTTCAGAGGGGAGATTGGCTTGTCCAGTGTTACACAGGAAATCTATGTAGAGTCTTGGCTCTAATTTGGAATGCTCTGCTGCCAAAAGCCATTACCTTCATCACCATACTAAAAAGTTCATTACCAGAGATTAATTGGGTAAAGGACTTCAGAAAACAGAACTGATGATCAGCAGTTCTGTTTGGGATGTGCGAGCATGACTTCACCACCGTCTGCTATTCACTATTAGTGCCTACCTGAACCCAGGCTGACGGGCAATTCCTGGCTGGACAGAATGGAGATATGCACTCACAGAAAATATCGTGGTATCTTTGATGGACTTGCCCTTTCTGGGCTCCACGGCTTAGCTCCTGTTTACCAATTAGTTGAACAGCTCTGTATTGCAACAAGGCATAAATGGAGTAATGAATTGAGATGCAGGTTTCATAAAAGTGATTAACTGCTAAATTCCAGTTCAGCTAACAGTTCAATTATCCCATTTTGCATCTCAGCCTTCCATCCACTTCTGCATTCACACAGCCCCAATCACTGAGGCACCTACACTCTTTGCATTACCATTAATTAAGCCATCGCTCTTTCCCAGGAATCTGTCCACCCTTACTCGTGAGCTGGGTTTGCAAATAAGGACGGGAAGAGAGAGAGTTTTGAGAAGCAGATTTAATTGTCCTGGAACAGGGGGCTGACCCAAAGTAGATATTAATGACCACCACCCTGCACATCTTGTCACCACCTTCCTCTGAGGACACAAATGTAGAAAACTCCATGCTGTATATGTCCAAACAAAATAAGCAGTAGGAAGTGCGGAGGAAGAGAAGACATATTGGCTGAGGTTTTCAATGGGCTTCCCTGGTGGCTCAGAGGTTAAAGCATCTGCCTGCAATGTGGGAGACCTGGGTTTGATCCCTGGGTTGGGAAGATCCCCTTGAGAAGGAAATGGCAACCCACTCCAGTATTCTTGCGCGGAGAATCCCATGGATGGAGGAGATGGTGGGCTACAGTCCACGGGGTTGCAAAGAATCAGACATGACTGAGCAACTTCCCTTTCCCTTTCACTTTCACTGTTGGTGGTTAACAGGTTCCTGGGGGAGGGATTCAAACACCTAGAAGACAGCGCTGATTAACCAGGTCACCATTCAGGACCATGGACAGGACCCTCTCTTTATGCTTGTTTGACTTCAAATGTCAAAAACACATGACTCTGTCATCCTCATCCCTCCACCCACCCCCAGCACACACAGACCTCTTCACTTCCTATATTGATTAGGGTTGTTGGTTATAAGTGACAGAAACTGGCAGGGATATGTTTAATCAGGAAAGGAGTTCTAGGGAAGGATACTGGATTGCTAACCAACTTGCCACAGAGACTAGAGAATCAAACCAGCCACCACAACCAGAACGACCACAGAAGAGACGGGTCTGAACCACACTGCCCTCTTCAGAGGGTGCTGACTGGCTGGTACTACCACAAGAACAGGCTCTGAGCTCTCCCTCCGGAGCCAAGAGGAAGCACTGGATTGGCCCACGCTCACAGTCCCACACCAAGAAGGAAGGAAACGGCAACCCACTCCAGTTGGGTGGATTGGATTGGATTCTCTTGCCTGGAGAATCCCATGGACAGGGGAGCCTGGCGGGCTACATTCCATGGTGTCAAAAGAGTTGGACATGACTTAGCAACTAAACCACTACCACCTGGAGGAGGGCATGACAACTCACTCCAGTATCCTTGCCTGGAGAATCCCAGGGACAGAGGAGCCTGGCGGGCTACAATCCATGGGGTCACAAAGAGTCAGACACCACTGAAGCAACGTAGCATGCATGCACAGTCCCACATCAAGCTGCCGGGGGAGGGGAAGAGTGAGTATCTGGACACTTTATACTTATCATGGTGATCATTTGCAATATATACAAATGTCGAATCCTGCCATACACGTGAAATTAAAGCAAGGCTATATGTCAGTTAGGTGTGCGTGCTCAGTTGTTTGGTCAAGTGTGACTCTTTGTGATTCCCAAGGACTGTAGCCCACCAGGCTCCTCCGTCCATGGGATTTCCCAGGCAAGAATACTGGAGTGGGCTGCCATTTCCTTCTCCAGGGGATCTTCCCAACCTGGGGATCGAGCCCAGGTCCCCTACATTGCAGGTGGATTCTTTACCATCTGAGTTAGGGAAGCCCCTTAACTTTTAACATCTCCCTAAATTATAGATGTAATATATATAACGTATGGTGCAAGCTCAGTTACTTCAGTCGTGTCCAACTCTTTGCAACCCTATGGACTGTAGCCTGCCAGCCTCCTCTGTCCATGGGATTCTCCAGGCAAGAATACTGGAGTGGGTTGCCATGCCCTCCTCCTGGGGATCTTCTCAGCCCAGGGATCAAACCCACAGATCATCTCCTGCTTTGCAGGCAGATTCTTTACTGCTGAGCCAACAGGGAGACCTGAGGTATGCTGACAGGTACACAGTAACTGTTTAATAAACGCAATTTTAATAAATAAGAGGTGGATTGACAGAGAGCTGAACAGATGAGTGTGTGCATGAGTGGAAAGGCGGATGGGTGGGCAGAGAGGTGCGGCCTCTTTATCCTTGAAACGATCCCCACCACGGCCTGCTTTGTAGACAAGGACTAGCCCTCGGAGCCTTCATGCTCAGATGATGACGTTCCCAGAATCGGGGGTTAGTCTCCTGAAACTGCAGCCAACAGGAGCTCTGTTCTCACGCCTTTGCTCCCAAAGAATGTCTGTAATCTCCAGGAGCCACTAGAGGGAATGAGGTGGAGGGGCAGGGGCAGGGGCAGGCAGAGCGATCCCACACACACCATCCCCAGGGAGAGAGGACGTGAGAGCGGATGCCACTAATCCCCCTCCTGTCCCTGACAGGTGGGCCACATCATAGCCTTGGAACCCATGGTCGGCGCCCAGCAGCCACAGGGGCTGAGATGACACCCGGGCACCTTCCAAGGAGGCATCGGTGTTGAGGTTCGATTGCCATGTTTAAACATAAACAGCTCGCTCTTCTCGTGCCTTATTTTCTGCGTTTCTATTATCTGGCAAAGCTGGGTCCAACCGAGAACGAGGCAGCTGTGTTTGGGAAGCCATTGTCTTTTTTTCCATTGGGCACATGAGCTGAGTTCTCTATTGTCCACATCTGTGGCTGCCTGGCTGAAAACCCAAAGAGATGCATGTCTCTTTTCCAGCACAAACGTTCAGTCCAAAGCCCAGAAATGATTCTGTAGTAAAACGCCTCTAACAAACTTGGAGAAACTCATGGGCTGTTCATCCTTCTCCTCTTTCCTTAGGACCCAAAGACATGCTGTTTTCAAATATCTACCATGAGGCACAGCCCAGCCCATGCGTCTTTGAATCTGTATAGCCAGTTTCAGGGCTTCCCAGGTGGTGCTGGTGGTAAAGAATCCACCTGCCCATGCAGGAGACGCAAGAGATGCAGGTTCGACCTCTGAGTCGGGAGTAGGAAATGGCAACCCACTTGGAGTAGGAAATGGCAACCCACTCCAGGATTCTTGTCTGAAAAACTCCATGGGCAGAGAAGCCTGGTGGGCTACACAGTCCATGGAGTTGCAAAGAGTCGAACACAACTGAGCAGCTGAGGACAGGACAACAAGTTCCCACTGTGCGGATGGAGATGTGGCTGGCCCAAAATCAGATTTACACAAGTCTCCAACCAGGAGCTGCAGGCAAAAATTTCTCAGAGATGATGCTTTGCCACCATATTAGGTTCCATGCATACCAGGAGGTGCTTCTAGTTTTAAGCAGAACAGAACCCGAGCACTACCAAAAAGCCCCCTCTACCTCCACTTTCTAAATCCCCTTGTCAAGGCTTTTTCCACACATGATGGGAAAGCTCCAGGAAGAAGCAGAATCTGACAGAAGAGAGGTGGGCTGCAGAGTCAAACAAGGCTGGGTCCATCTTAGTCAACTTGGACCTGGCTGTGGGACCACATATCACTAAACCTGCTCCCCCACAGAAGTGGGCAACTCCTCTAATACTCATATACTTATTATAATACTCATAATAGACATGACTATCGTATCCATTTTAGAGGAAAGTAGAAATTATACGAGAGAAAAACTCATACTCATCCCCCGAGTCTTAGCATTAAGTATCAGGTTCTCAGAAGCAGCTTCTCTGGCCCCTAAATCAAGTGAAATCGAGTTGCTTTTACAGATGTTCACAACGCCCTGTGCATCTATTTATTGTAACACTTGGTGGGCTCGTGATTCCTTCTTAACTACATGGCCTCCATCCTAGACTTGATAATGGGGTATAAAACTGCTTCGTCTCCCTCTGCTTAACCACCTCCTGGAACAGCACTACACATAGAAAGAATACCCAAGGAATAAATATGATATGGCAATGGATAATACTTGCAAAGCAACCAGCACAGCCCCTGGCACACAGTAGGTCTTCCAAAAGCATGAGTCCTTTGCCTTCTTCCTCTGGATGTACTGAGGCCTCCTGGGTTTCCTCACTCCCCTGCCCTTATGGACAAGATAGGAGAGTGCATGGGAAACAGCAAGTGCTGGAGAGGGTGTGCAGAAAAGGGAACCCTCTTGCACCGCTGCTGGGCGTGTAAACTGATACAGCCTCTATGGAAGACAGTACGGAGATTCCTTTAAAAAAACTAGGAATAAGACCACCAGATGACCCAGCAATACTGCTTCTAGGCATACACCATGAGGAAGCCAAAACTGCCAAAGATGTGTGCTCCAGTGCTCACTGCGGCGCTTTTTACAATCGCCAGGACACGGAAGCCAGGCTGCGAGATGAATGCAGAGAGCAGTGTGGAAGCACATTCACGACCACATGTAACACAGATTGCCAGTGGAAATCTGCTGTGTGACTCGGGGAGCTCAAACTGGGCTCTATAACGACCTGGGAGAGGGGGTGGGAAAGGGCGGGAGACGGCAGGGAGGTCCCGGCGGGAGGGGACATATGCACACCTACGGCTGATCCATGTTGACGTGTGGCAGAAACCAAACCAATATTGTAAAGCGAGGGTCCTCCAATTAAAGATAAATTTAAAATTTTAAAAATGAGTGGGTGGAGAGGGTAGTTGGCAGGTGGACACAGCAGGTAGCTGGGGCAGGGGAATGAAGAAATCCAAGTCATAGGTGGGGTGGTGGCATCTGTGGGGGCAGAGTGCCTTCTACCCGAAGGCAGATGTGACTTCACTGAGTCAGAACTGCTGCGTCACAGACCCCTTCCGTTTGATGGGACAACCAGTTCCGGCCTTGATAACGGTGACGCCAATATCTGCATGCCAAGCAGAGGCCTCGTTGGGGCTGGAACGTGGAAATTCACAGTGAACTGACCTTTTCTGGGAGCCAGGGAGGGGAGGGGACATGCAAGGGATTAGTTCCGGATGGCATCTTCAAGACGGTTTTACTTAGGGAGACAGCAACCTTCTGCACCTTCCCTTAGTGACTGTTGACCTTGAGCAAGACCTTGTCACCCTTCCTGCCTGTCTTCTGAGTTCCAGGCTCCTGCTTCCTTGTGACCCTGTAATATGAGCTGTTTCTCGTTGACTGGCTCCGTCCTTGCCCCTTCTCTGCGACTCCTACTTGAATAATGAGCTCTAAATATATTTTTCTTGTTCTAAACCATTTTTCTTTTCTAATGCTAAATTATAAGGCTTGTGTGTGTCAGCAGGAAAACATGCCCTGCTTTTCCAAGGGATGCAGAGATACTGTTTGATGTTCTTCCAAACTGCTGCGAGAGGGTGGGGGTGGGGGTGTTCTACCCACCGAAGCGCCAGCCCCGGAGTGGAGGCTTGTCTACGGCCAGCACATTGCCTCTGTAATTACTGGCCCAACCCCAAGTTTCCCAATTATTTCTGAAAAAGTTCACGATAAAGAAGGACCTTCTATTAATTATTAAAAACAAAAACCCAGAGACACACACGTATAGCAGAGGACTTCTTATCATGCCTCCTTTATTTTAAACATCTGGCCAGAACCATCAGATACCACTGAATTTAGCCAGGCTTCCTGTAAGTCACACAAATTACTGGCAACTCAAAACAGCCTGAGTTTTCCCCTCTTGATATCATTATCTCCAGCTAATGGAGGCAGTGATTATGGAAAAAAAAAAGAAAAGAAAAGAAAATTCAGAGATGGATGTTTCTGGCTCTTTCACGGCTATGCTCTTTCCTGGGACAATATGACTTACTATTAGTACCCTGTTTGATTTAAAAAAATAATAATCAGGTGAAGTAGCAGTCAAGTGAAGATTCTGGAGAGTCCCTGGGACTGCAAGGAGATCAAACCTGTCAATCCTAAAGGAAATCAACCCTGAACATTCATTGGAAGCACTAATGCTGAAGCTGAAGCTCCAACACTTTGGCCATCTGATACAAAGAGTTGACTCATTGGAAAAGACCCTGATACTGGGAAAGATTGAGGGCAGGAGGAGAAGAGGGCAACAGAGGATGAGATGGTTGTTGGATGGCCTCACAGACTCAATGGACATGAGCTTGAGCAAACTCCAGGAGGTATGAAGGACAGGGAAACCTGGCATGCTGCAGTCCATGGGGGTCACAGAGTTGGACGTGATTTACCAACTGAACAACAACAGGCAGTCTTGTAGGTAATATAGCACACTTACCCTTTCCTATAAGTTGGGTCCTTTCTATGGTCTAGAGAGGAATGTACGTCCTTTAAGAAAGAAATATGCCCAAAGCCAGACCTGAAGAGTTCAGCATAACAGATATAGCTTACAGCACGTGCGAAGGCCCTGTGGCATGTTCAGAAAGGGCAGGAAGCAGTGGGGTGAGACGCAGACAATGACAGGCAGGAAGTCAGGAGCCTCCAGACACTTAGCATCTGAATCACCCTTGGGCAAGTTTCATGATCCCTGACACTAAGTTTCTGCATCAGAAACTGGGCTGGATCTGCCCAGATAGCCTCAAAGGGCCATTCTAAGGCTCATACAAGGCGATACAAGGAATTACGGTACTGCCAATGAAACCCTTACATCCCTAAGGTTCCACCTGGTCCATTCCCAGCCTCTAGATTGATGCAAATACTCCAAAACAAATAAAAACCCATAAACTTTTAACTAGAAATCTGAGAGAAAATTCAGAGAAGTAGCACCTCTTTTATTTCAGTCCTCAAAAATGCAAATCTCTCTACCCATTTAACTGGGTTATCCAAAGAACACAGCATGGGCTTTTATTATTCATCACTTTGAGAGAAGACTGATTATATGTATGACTTTTACCTGGGAAAAATGCAATGGCTGTGATTTAAATTTGAATATTCTGCCAGGCTGGTGGGTGGTATCATTTACCACCCCACACCACCCGCCCCACCAAACACACACACTCCAACTTATATGAATATAGTGGGGGAAAATTGAGTAGTAATTTTAAATTATAAAAAGACAAGGAGTCTTATATCCACTGGATGGTCTCCTGTCTCTGGGCAGCTCTGAATTAGCAAAAGCTTCGAGTCCTAAAAATAACAGGGTGAAAGAGGCACCCCTATCACAAAGGTTTGCTTTTGCACTTTGATCACTTGCCCATCAAACTGTGCATTTCTGTACAGGAAATGGAGAACAGCTTGTCTCCACAGTCTATTATAATTACCACTAAATACTCCAGAAACTTGGCAGTTTTGAATTTCATAACACCCATGACTGACATTCCTAATTAATACTATTGTTTTTCTCCTCTGGCTGAATTTCCTGAATGCCAACATGCATCGCATACACTAAAAACAGACATTAAAGAAAATAACATCAGTGTTAATCTCCAGCACAAATATATCGAATGCCTCAGTGAAGTGTATAGAAAAGAACTGGATTCCTATAAATAACGGAGCTCCCCTGCCTGATCATCTTTATCCTCCCACGCTAATAAGATGGTAATCTTTCTCCTCCTGTGTCCTTGCTCTGAGATTTCAGGACAGCTTTTGGTGAAGTGTACTTCCAGCTCTTTTCTTCTCTTGCTTTGCTTTTAAGTTGCAGATTGAAACTTTCAAAGAAAACCTTCTAGCTTAAGTTAGAAATAGCATCCACTGGGCACTCTATAAATAGGGGATCTGCAGAAGAGAGCAAGATCGTCTAATTTGTGCTTTCTAATGGATGTTTTTCTGGTTTGCGCGGGGCTAAGAGCACCCAGCATTTCCTGACGCTTCTCATTTACTATGTGGGATGGTTCAGAGCTGGGACTTCGGCGTTCCGAGCCTTCGTGTTTTGAATCCTGCCTCTACCATCTAGCGGCTGGGCCATTTTCTTAAGTTCTCTGAGCCTCAATTTTCTCATCTGTAAAATGCAAATTACCAACAGTACCTATTTCAGAGAGCTGTTCTGAGAATCCAGTGAGAAGGTAAATAATGACTCTGGCAGAGGCTCTGACACATAGGACTACCTAAACTTAGTTATTAGACTTACCACTCAGTTCAGTTCAGCTCAGTTCAGTTCAGTCGCTCAGTCGTGTCCGACTCTTTGCGACCCCATGAATCGCAGCATGCCAGGCCTCCCTGTCCATCACCAACTCCCGGAGTTCACTCAGATTCACGTCCATCGAGTCGGTGATGCCATCCAGCCATCTCATCCTCTGTCATCCCCTTCTCCTCCTGCCCCCAATCCCTCCCAGCATCAGAGTCTTTTCCAGTGAGTCAACTCTTCGCATGAGGTGGCCAAAGTACTGGAGATTCAGCTTTAGCATCATTCTTTCCAAAGAAATCCCAGGGCTGATCTCCTTCAGAACATACACTTAAGTGTGGTAGATAAGTCTCAGAAAAGCGGTGGTGTTAGTCACTCAGTTCTGCCTGACTCTATGAGTCCATGGACTGTAGCCTGCCAGGCTCCTCTGTCCATGGAATTCTCAAGGCAAGAATCCTGGAGTGGGTAGCCATTCCCTTCTCCAAGGGATCTTCCCAATCCAGGGATAAGCTCTCCTAGATTGGCAGGTGGATTCTTCACCATCTAAGCCACCAGGGAAGCCCATCTAAGGAAAGTACCAGGCACCTAATAAGAACTCAATAAACTCCTATGGTTGAACCGACAAGAAAGACATCTCTATGAGGTGCCCAGGATGTTAAATTGTATTTAAATTAAAAAGGGAACATGCGTGAGTCTAGGACTCACGTTGTAAAGAGTGACAGCTGCCTCTTCTCAGATGGCCAGGACCTTGGACAGTATCAAAGAGCAGAAGCTTGCAAGTGAAAATTAGACCTCACAGCTTCAGAAGTGAATACACAGTTGTTTCCATGCTTTTCATATCTCACTCCATGATCACAGTTTTTTTGGTGCTGGTTTTGCTCTTGATGAGTTCCCTGTGGATATAGGCAATAGCATGATTTCACTCACTCTGCATTTCTGTCTTGCTTCCTCTAGTTTTTCTAATTCAAGATGGATTAATAGTTATTTTCTTATTGTGGCAAAATACACACACACACACACACACACACACACACAAAAACAGCTTACCATTAGCAACATTTATTACATTCACAATGTTGTGCAGCCGTGACCCTTATCTAGCTCTAGAACATTTCAACACGCCAAAATGAAACCCCACGCCCATTAAGTCCAACCCAGCCTCCCCTCCTCCAGCCTCTAGCAATCATAAATCTGCTTGTGTCTCTGTGAACTTTATTCTATTTAACAGACACAGACACATACAATATTTGACCTTTTGTCTGGCTTCTTCCATTCAGTAGAATGCTTTCAAGCAGTACCTCATTTCTTTATATGGCTGAATAATATTCCATTCTATGGATAATACCAAATTTATTTATCCATTCATCCACTGATAGACATTATTATTTCTGCCTTTTGGCTATAGTGAGTAGTATTGCTATGGACATTTGTGTACAAGTCTTTGTGTAGGTCTATGAACTAGGAGTGGAAACAGTGGCTGACTTTGTTTTGGGGGCTCCAAAATCACTGCAGATGGTGATTGCAGCCATGAAATTAAAAGACACTTACTCCTTGGAAGGAAAATTATGACCAACCTAGACAGCATATTAAAAAGCAGAGACATTACTTTGTCAACAAAGGTCTGTCTAGTCAAGGCTATGGTTTTCCCAGTAGTCATGTATGGATGTGAGAGTTGGACTATAAAGAAAGCTGAGCACAGAAGAATTGTTGCTTTTGAACTGTGGTGTTGGAGAAGACTCTTGAGAGCCCCTTGGACAGCAAGGAGATCCAACCAGTCCATCCTAAAGGAAATCAGTCCTGGGTATTCATTGGAAGGACTGATGTTGAAGCTGAAACTCCAGTACTTTGGCCACCTGATGCGAAGAGCTGGACTATTTGAAAAGGCCCTGATGCTGGGAGGGATTGAAGGCAGGAGGAGAAGGGGATGACAGAGGATGAGATGGTTAGACGGCATCACTGACTCAATGGACATGAGTTTGGGTAAATTCTGGGATTGGTGATGGACAGGGAGGCCTGGCGTGCTGCAATTCATGGGGTGACAAAGAGTCGGACACAACTGAGCGACTGAACTGAATTGAACTGATGAACTAGGAATGGAATTTTGGGGTCATATGGTAATTCTATGTTTAACTTCTAGTGTTGATACCCTACATTTCTACTCAAGAATCACCCTTTCCTCACGATCCTTGACCTCAGGCACTCAGCTTATATGATCCTGTGGCTTGACCTCAGGCAGTCAGCTTACTCTTACTCTGACAGGACTGGTTTAGGGATGGATATCTGACCAGGGATAACCCAAGGGACAGAAACCCCTGGGCCTTTGCAGGAACTTAGCTCCCACTTGGGGGTGGGTGGGTGAAGATGGTAAAATGCAAATCTGGAGCTGCTGGTGCCCATTATCCCACTGAGAGGAGACAGCCTGTCTGAGAAGAAGGCGAAACAGAGGAAAGGAGTGGGATGTGACAGACCCCTCAGGGCGTCATTAGAGGACCCAGATTCCATCAGGGTAACAGGAAAACCCCACCCTCTAGAGTGCTCAGGTTTGCATGGTAACATTCCGTTTTGTAGCACTTAGTTTAAGCTGAGACTTCCTTGTTGCCTGGTCCAGCTGGTTACATGGGTGCTCAGATTGAGAGGGCAAGGGTCATTTGAACTTAAATTTTGTAATGTAGCATGAATGCTATATACACAGCTGTGATGGTTATTTTATGCATCTACATGACTGGGTAAGAGAGTGCCATGTGTGCTAAGTTGCTCAGTTGTGTCCGACTCTTTGTGACCCCATGGACTGTAGCCCACCAAGCTGCTCTGTCCATGAGATTCTCCAGGTAAGAATACTGGGGTGGGTTGTCATGCCCTCCTCCAGGGGATCTTCCTGACCCTGGGACAGAACCTGCCTCTCATGTCTCCTGCATTGACAGGTGGGTTCTTTACTGGGAAGCCTGTGTGACGGTTAATTTTATGCATCAACATGACCTGGCAAGAGAGTGTCCTGATATCTGATTAAATAGTATTCTGGGTGTGTCTATGGAAGTGCTTCTAGATGAGATTAATATCTGAACCAGTGGACTGAGTAAAGCAGACTTCTCTCCCCTATGAAAGAAAGTGACAGTGAAGTCGCTCAGTCATGTCCGACTCTGCAATCTCATGGGTGGTAGCCTACCAGGCTCCGCAGTCCATGGGATTCTCCAGGCAAGAGTACTGGAGTGGGCTGCCATTTCCTTCTCCAGGGGATCTTCCCAACCCAGGGATCGAACCTGGGTCTCCTGCATTGCAGACAGGCGCTTTACTGTCTGAGCCAGTAGGGAAGCCCCCCCCCCCAAGTCCTTGAAGACCTAATAGAACAAAAAGGCTGAGTGAGAGAGAATTTCTAGTCTCTCTGCCTCAAAGTCTTCCAGCAGGGACACTGGTCTTCTTCTGCCTTTGGACACAGACTCAGCCTGCACTTAAACCATCCATTCTCCTGGTTCTCAAGCATGTAGCCTTGGATTAGAACTCTACCTCATTGATCCTCCTGAGCCTCCAGCTTGCCAAGTGCAGTTCTTGGAACTTGTGAGTCTCCATCACTGTATAAGCCAACTCTTTGTAATAAATGAATGTGTGTGTGTGTGTGTGTGTATCTACACACCTATATAACCTATTCTTTAGGTTCTATTTCTCTAAAGAATACTAACAACAGTATCTAATTATGGTAATGGTTCCTCTACTCCAAACATGGGACAACCAGCTCCAGAGCAACTGAATGAGATTTGAAGAAAAAAAAACAAACCAGAGGGTATATAACATTTCAGGGGAGTCAAAAGTATGCTCCACCTTCTACCAGTCCAGTGACTTAAGACCAAGTAGACGCATTTCCAAGATAGCAGTGCATGACCTCACTGTGTTAAAAGAGGCATATGAAACAGAAGTGCTAGGGAGAACAGGGTGGAGCCTGCTGTCAAAAGCTTTGTCACACACAAAGGAAAAACAGTGACATCTTTAGGACAGTGGAAAGGGGGAGAGAGAGGCTGCCGGTTCGGTTAAGTGAAGAGTTATACACACCCACCTCCCTGTCACTTCCCCCAAAGCGTTCAGAGGCTACAGTTTAATCTGAAGAGGAAAGAAAGGATGTAGCCTGCTTATGCTTCCCAGCCAGAGAAGGGGCTGTGGAGATGCCTGGGAGTCTAGGACTGTATCAGAGATCCCTCCAGAAGTACTTCCCAGCAGCCCCTGCAGTTATTAGAACCACCTCGAGTGTTTATGCTACCAATCAAGCCTTCTGTTCAAAGCACTGTTCTTTCTCACAGACCTCTAAAGCTCTGCAATAAGCTTCTGAGAAAGATACGATTTTTGCTTCAAGGTTTATTCAGCTCAGCCAAAGACCTAGAGATGACCTTAATTTTATATATATATTTTTCCCCAGTCCTTTCAAAAGTCCTTTTCTAAAAGTGTGCTGGTTGATGATGTGGTTGCTGGAATGTTTTTCCCCTTCCAGAGGACAAAGTGCAGCATTTCTAGAAATGCTTCATTAAGAAGCCAACCAACGCAACCACCGCCATCCCCTGATAGTAGTCCAGAGGCAGACCCTCTGCCTTTGCAGAAACGTCCCCGCCACGGGCAGTTTCACCGCATCGACCAGTTCATTATAAAGTCTCACTGTCAGACCCACTCCCTTGACTAATCCAGAGAGGTGATGAACGGGTTATTTCTTTTTATTCTTGTTACTTTGGAATTTCTGCCTTGGTGATAGAAATAAGCAAGAAGAAAAACTAATCCTAAAAGAGCATCCTCACAGAAACACCAACCAAAAAGGATAAATTAAAAGATGACGCAGGAAACTAATCTAGAATATCTGATCAATCTAAATAATACAGACAGGCTACATATGACCTTTAAGTAGATATTTTTATTATTGACTACACTGTTGCTGTTGTTGAGTCGCTAAATCGTGTACGACTCTTTGCGACCCCGTGGACCGCAGCATATCAAGCTTCTCTATCCTTCCCTATCTCCCGGAGTTTGCTCAAATTCACGTCCATTGAGTTAGTGATACCACCCAACCATCTCATCCTCTCCCACCATCTTCTGATTTACTACGTACCAGACTGCAAAAAAAAAAAAGATGTCTCATGATTTTAAGTTGATAATGAAGCCCCTTTAACTCCATAAATTCTATGAAATTAGAAATAAATAACGCCAAATTGGCCTCCAGACTACCTATCTATACGTGTGTGTGTGTGTGTGTGTGTGTGTGCACGCACTTGGTAATTTAAAATCATACTTCATTTTTTTTTTTAAGAGAAAATCAAAACAGAAATTGCAAAGTATGTAGAACTGAGTGTTAAGATTTTTGCAGAGCAAAAGTGAGAGGATACAGCCAAAGCTGTTCTCAGAGGGAAATGTATAACCTTAAATGGATCTGTTAGGCAACAAGAAAGTAGTTAACTAAACCAGGCTTTCAACTCAAAAAAAAAAAAAAAATAGCAAGGGGTGGGAAGGGGATGAAATAAACCCAAAGAAAATATTAAGAAGATAATTACTAAAGTTAAAAGCAACTAAATGTAACCAGAAAACAAAACAAGCAACGATCACCAGGAAAACAGTGAGGTATACCAGCAGTATAATGGGGTATACCAGCAGTCAAATGCTTTTACTTTGTAAGTATCAGTAGAATAGGTAATGATTTTTCCTAAAAGTAGGTGGAGGCATCTTTAATGACTTCAGCTTAATTCTGGGGTGGACCCCGAACAGCCTCGCAAAGAAAAAGGCAGACACACAGAGCCACACGCCTGTAAGCTTTTCACCACTTTGTCCATATATTTGATTGGGAGATGGAATGAAACACTCAGGGCCACAAGCTGATGCATACGAAATGAGCTATGGTGAAATCTGGTCCTCTGGGGCTCAGTGAAAAATCCTGGCATAGCTCACAAACATCACATCTCTGCCTTTCAGCCTGACATTTTCGAATCATGATTTCTCTTTGATTCTTTAAACAGAAGTAGAGATCTCTTCTCTATTCAGAAAAAAAGTACAAGGGAGAGAGAAAATATAGGTCATAACTCATCCTTCAGGTTTCCAGCTTCATCCCTCCAAAGTGGAAAACCCCACCCCAACCCTAGGCCACTTCTTGTCACACCACCTGCTTCTTCCTTTTGTGAAATTTGTCATAGTCTATAAGTGTCTTATTTTCTCGTGTCTGTCCCTCCTGGAATTCAGGCTCCAAGGAGATGGATATGCTCTGTCTTATTTGCTCTTCTCTCTCCCAGACTCTCCATAATATGTGAGACATCCATGGAATATAAATTAAATGGAGTCATGTACCTTGTCATGGGAATAATATGCAATATTATTGAAGACTTGCCTTAAAAGACACTTGCTCCTTGGAAGAAAAGCTATGACAAAGCCAGACAGCATATTCCAAGGCAGAGACATCACTTTGCTGACAAACGTCCATATAGTCAAAGCTATGGTTTTTCCAGTAGTCATGTACGGATATGAGAGTTGAACCATAAAGAGGGCTGAGCACCAAAGAATTGATGCTTTTGAACTGTGGTTTTGGAGAAGATCCTTGAGAGTTCTTTGGACTGCAAGGAGATGAAACCAATCAATCATAAAGGAAATTAACCCTGAATATTCAGTGGAAGGACTGGTGCTGAAGATCCAATATTATGGCCACCTAATTCGAAGAGCTGACTCATTGGAAAAGACCCTGACTGAGAAAGATTGAGGGTAAGAGGAGAAGGGGCGATGGAGGATGAGATAGTTGGATGGCATCACTGACTCAACAGACACAAATTTGAGCAAACTCCCAGAGATAGTGAAGGACAGAGAAGCCTGGCATGCTGCATTCCATGGGGTCGCAAAGACTCAGACACGACTGAGCAACTGAACAACTGAAGATTCCCCTTAGCTCTGCTTGTTGTACCAAGGGACTGCGGGGCCTTTGCTTTGTTTCATGGGCACCCACATGCAAGAAATGAGAGAAGCGGAAATGGGACAGAGTCTCATTCAGGCATCTGTTTCACATGGTGAGAACTTAATCTGACTCCGCATAGATAGAACCCCCTCCCCTTCCTCCCCAGCTGCCGCCCCCTCTGCACGGCCTTCATACCCACATTGGATTTGCCTGGCTGGGACTTGGGAAGGCCCCGGTCGGTTGGCACCAGCCTCGTGAGCCACGCTTGGGTGCGCACTTTTCTCAGTCATTAGACATGTGAAGAAGCTGACACGTCTGGAGGATTTCTCCTGTGGAGTCTGGCAGGCTTGAGTGGGTGGCAGTTCTGACGGCGGAGGCCTGATTATCCCATTCACCCTCTGACATTTCCTCAGCTCTGCTTCTCTCCCAACACTCATGCCAAAGACATCTTTCAGCAGACGCCTCTAAGAGGTGGGGGCCTGCTGGCACCTGCCCCTACTTCTGTGGGCTCTGAGGGCATGGCATGGCCCTGTCTGGCCTCTACAGGCATGTGGACAGGAGGCCTGGGAGGCCTTGGAACGTGGAGCCAGGACTCTGCGTGAAGGCTCAAGGTGGGTGCAGCGGAACCTCTGCTTCTACCCAGCCTGAATTTTCTGGGATCTGCTCTAAGATTAGTGGTGCCAGGAAACAAACACAGGAGAACAGCCAGAGAAACACTAGCCACTCGCCCATTCCCTCATTCATCCCTTCATCCACTAAGTGCTGAATGAGTGCCAACTACACGCTAAACACTGGACCTGGCGCTGGGCTCACGGTGTGGACCCAAAGCTCCCTCCCGCGGCAGCACTTGCTGGCTGGGGACAGAGCAGAAACACACAGCCCCATATATTATGTCACTGTGACTGCCGCTAGAAATAGAAGGAAGAAGATGGTATATAAGGTAACAAAGCATGGTTTTGTTGTGTTTTTTTTTTTCAGCAGTGAAGAGCTCAGAAACAACCTGTCTGATGGGATGGCCTTAAAGTTGAGAATAGAGCAGAAGCAGCCGGCTGCCTGGAAAGCAAGAGGAACCGCTCACAGGTGCTCAGGTTCTCAGACAGAAAACAGCTTGTCCGGGGGAACTGGAAGAAGGCCACTGCAGCTGGTGCAGCGGGAACAAGGGGAGAGCCACCGGGGGTGATGAGCGGGGTGGACAAGGAGCAGAGTGCACAGGGCGTGTATATCAGGAAAGGACCGGGGTCATTTCACTCTGAAGACAGTGAGACACCAGAGGAGGATTTTCGCCTGAAAGCAGCATTATCCTTCTATGTGCACTCAGCCCCTTCAGTTGTGCCTGACTGTGTGACCCTCTGGACCATAGCCTGCCAGGCTCCTCTGTCCATGGAGTTCTCCAGGCAAGAATACTGGAGTGGGTTGCCATGTCCTTCTCCAGGGGTTCTTCCCGACCCAGGGATCGAACCTGTGTCTCTTATGTCTCCTGAATTCTCAGGTGGGCTCTTTACCACTAGCACCACCTGTAAAGCTATTATCCTTCTATGGGTCCCAGGAACTAGGAAAAAAAAAAAAAAAGGAAAAGGAACTTGGACCCCATAGCAGCATTTCCCAAGAGCAGAATTCTCATTCTCTGACATGCAAAGCACATTTTCTGGGACAAAGTCGTGTCCCAGGGTCTTTCTGGGACAAAGACCTCGACTACAGGAATCCTTAGAGGAGCTTGTTAATATTAAGAGTACAGAATCCCACTGCAGAGTGTCTAGGAGGAAGTACCAGATTCTGTGTTCTTTAACTAGGTCGTGACTGATTCTGGTGGACAGCTTGGCTTGAGAACCCCTGAGCCAAGACATGCAGTCTCTCCAAAGTGTTATGATTGACAA
This sequence comes from Ovis aries, assembly GCF_016772045.2. Taxonomy (NCBI): domain Eukaryota; kingdom Metazoa; phylum Chordata; class Mammalia; order Artiodactyla; family Bovidae; genus Ovis; species Ovis aries. Next base: position 5,168,188 of record NC_056077.1, on the reverse strand, counting down.
GTCAGCCAGTAAATAAACCAAGCACAAAGCAGGCAAACAGCCAGGTTGAGAAGGTGAACACAAGAAGGGAAGGATCTGTAGGAGAAGACAGGGTGCCATAAACACCTGTCTCCTCAGTGAAAGGCACCCCAGGGAACCTTTCTGATGCCCACATGCCAAGGAATTCCACAGCCTCTGGGACATCTTGAGCACTGGCTGGTCCCTAAAGAGAAGGCTGCCACCCCGTTGATGAACACCTGCTTCACTGGGAACGAAACAGTAGAAGAATCCAAGGCAGGCTCCCTGGCAAATTTCAACTACCGACCTGAAGACTAAGATCCACAGGTGCCTCTTAATCATCTATGATGTGAAAAGCACGAATGTTAGGGTAAGTGCAGACCCAGGTGGCGACCCAGAGTGTGACCTGGTGCCTCCAGCTTTCCAACCACATTCACGCTGGCTGGCCACAGAGCGCTCTACCCGCAGGTGGATCCTCTACAGCGCTGGGCACAGCGCCTCGCACTGCGGAGGGGCTTTGTCATCGCCAACTACAATCACTATATAACTAGTTTGGGAGGAGGCTAACATCAAAACTCAGATTGCATCTCCCAAGCTCTCAAATGATGATCACCTTGACTATGCCCATTATAGCTGGCTATAGAGAGCAATTTCTCAGCCTCAGCAATACTAGCATTTGCGTGCTAAGTCGCTTCAGTTGTGTCTGATTCTTTGTGACCCCACAGACTGTTGCCTGCCAGGCTCCTCTGTCCATGGGATTCTCCAGGCAAGAATGCTGGAGTGGGTTGCCATGCCCTCCTTCAAGTGATCTTCCCGACCCAGGGATCGAACCCACATCTGTTATGTCTCCTGCATTGGCAGGCAGGTTCTTGACCACTAGGGCCGCCTGGGAAGCCCTGGTGGCTCAGACGGTGGCTTCTTCCGCTGAAATGCGGAAGACCTGGGTTCAGTCCCTGGGCTGGAAAGATTCCCCAGAGGATGGAATGGCTACTAGCATTTGGGGCTGCATAGCATAATTGTCCTGTGTATTATCGGATGTTTAACAATATCCCTGATGTTATGGAATGCTTGCAGCCCCCACCAAAATACCCAAGATAAAAGCAAACCCCCAACATGATATTATCAGGAAGTGGGACTGAGAGACGGGATTAAGTCATAAAGTGGAGCCCCCATGAATGAGATGAGTGCCCTTATAAAAGAGACCCCAGAGACCTCCCTCAGCCCTTTCACCATGTGAGTGCACAGCTGGAAGACGGCCGTCTATGAACCAGGAAGTAGACCCTCCTAGACATCGAGTCTGTCAAGACCTTGGTCTTGGACTTGCAGCCTCCAGAACTATGCAGCCTCCGTCACAGCAGCCTGAACAGATTAGGACATCTGGCCTCTACTCACTTTATCCCAATAGCACATCCCTCCCTCCACTTACAACTAACAAAAGTATCTCCAGACATTGCTCAATATATTCCCGGGGTGGGGGAGGGGTGCAAAACCACGCCCCATTGAAAGCCACTGCTATGGACAAGTAGCATTTATCCAGCATTTGTTCTATGTCAGGTACTGCCTTTGCCATGTGACACACACTTTTTATTTAATCCTTGCAACATAGTGGTGAGAAAGGTGCAACTATGCTCATTTTACAGATGAGAAAACTGAGGCTCAGAGGTGGTAGAGCCAGACGTTGAACGTAACTGTCCAGCTTCAATAAGTTACCACTCAAAAAAAAAAAAAGTTACCACTCAGACATGACTGAAGCGACTTAGCAGCAGCAGCAGCCACCCACCACTTCCTGTGTCACTAAGGACTCAGTCAGTTCAATTCAGTCGCTCAGTCGTGTCCGACTCTTTGCGACCCCATGAATCGCACCACACCAGGCCTCCCTGTCCATCACCAACTCCCGGAGTTCACTCAGACTCACGTCCATCGAGTCAGTGATGCCATCCAGCCATCTCATCCTCTGTCGTCCCCTTCTCCTCCTGCCCCCAATCCCTCCCAGCATCAGAGTCTTTTCAATGAGTCAGCTCTTCGCATGAAGAGTCAGGGACTAGGGACTAGTATATCACAATGAGGCAAAAGAATCCCATGCAATTTTCTACTTTTTGTGTGTTTAAACTTCCTTAACAAATTTTTACAGAAAGAACAAAACTATCAGAAAATAGAAGCTGTAGGGGATGACTCCAGGGCGTTGGTTCTCAAAGGGTGCTCAGGCCCCCAAGTCTCCTGTTGGGGATCTTCTAGGCCATAACCCTTTCTCAGGAAGACTGTGATGTTACCTGCCTGCCTCACTGTCCTCGCTCATGAGTGCACAGTGGAGTTTCCAAGAGATCACAGAGCATGTGACGATATCACTGCTGTAACAGATAACGGAATCTGTGGTCACATATTACTGCACATTAACAGTCCTCAGTTTTGAATTCTAACATGGTAAGTATCAACAGACAGCACTCACCTAAGCAAAAAGCGCTTCAATATATTTAAGAGTGTAAAGGGATCTTGAAACCAAAAAGATTGGGAATCTTTGCTCTAGATTCAAAGAAACTCCAAGTATACTGTATTGGTGTTTTTCTTTCTGGCTTACTTCATTCTGTATAATAGGCTCCAGTTTCATCCGCCTCATCAGAACAGATTCAAATGTGTTCTTTTTAATGGCTGAAGAGTTGACTCATTGGAAAAGACTTTGATGCTGGGAGGGATTGGGGGCAGGAGGAGAAGGGGACGACAGAGGATGAGATGGCTGGATGGCATCACTGACTCGATGGACGTGAATCTGAGTGAACTCCAGGTGTTGGTGATGGACAGGGAGGCCTGGTGTGGTGCAATTCATGGGGTCGCAAAGAGTTGGACACAACTGAGTGACTGAACTGAACTGAACTGAATACCCCATTGTGTATATATACCACAGCTTTCTTATCCATTCGTCTCCTGATGGACATCTAGGTTGCTTCCATGTCCTGGCTGTTATAAACAGTGCTGTGATGAACATTGGGGTACACATGTTTCTTTCAATTCTGGTTTCCTCGGTGTGTATGCCCAGCAGTGGGATTGCTGGGTTGTATGGCAGTTCTATTTCCAGTTTTTTAAGGAATCTCCACACTGTTCTCCATAGTGGCTGTACTAGTTTGCATTCCCACCAACAGTGTAAGAGGGTTCCCTTTCTCCACACCCTCTCCAGCATTTATTGCTGGTAGATTTTTGGATAGCAGCGATTCTCACCAGCGTGAGATGGTACCTCATTATGGTTTTGATTTGCATTTCTCTGATAATGAGTGGTGATAAGCATCTTTTCATGTGTCTGTTAGGCATCTGTATGTCTTCTTTGGAGAAATGTCTGTTTAGTTCTTTGGCCCATTTTTTTATTGGGTCTTTTATTTTTCTGGAATTGAGCTGCAGGAGTTGCTTGTATATTTTTGAGATTAATTCTTTGTCAGTTGCTTCATTTGCTATTATTTTCTCCCATTCTGAAGGCTGTCTTTTCACCTTGCTTATAGTTTCCTTTGTTGTGCAGCTTTTAATTTTAATTAGGTCCCATTTGTTTATTTTTGCTTTTATTTCCAATATTCCGGGAGGTGGGTCATAGAGGATCCTGCTGTGATTTATGTCAAAGAGTGTTTTGCCTATGTTCTCCTCTAGGAGTTTTATAGTTTCTGGTCTTATGTTTAGATTTTCAATCCATTTTGAATTTATTTTTGTGTATGGTGTTAGAAAGTGTTCTAGTTTCATTCTTTTACAAGTGGTTGACCAGTTTTCCCAACACCAATACAGTATACTAACACATATATATGGAATGTAAAAAGACAGTAACAATAACCCTGTATGCGAGACACCAAAAGAGACACAGATGTATAGAACAGTCTTTTGGACTCTGTGGGAGAGGGCGAGGGTGGGATGATTTGGGAGAATGGCACTGAAACATGTATAATATCATATGTGAAATGAATCGTCAGTCCAGGTTCGATGCATGATACAGGATGCTCGGGGCTGGTGCACTGGGATGACCCAGAGAGATGGTATGGGGAGGGAGGTGGGAAGGGGGTTAAGGATGGGGAACACGTGTACACCTGTGGTGGATTCATGTTGATGTATGGCAAAACCAATACAATATTGTAAAGTAATTAGCCTCCAATTAAAATACATAAATTTATATTAAAAAAAATAAAGAAAGAAACTCAAAGACACAATGGTCACAAGGGGATGTGTGAACCTGGATGGGATCCTGGCTTTTAAAGGAGGATTTAAGTGAATATTTAGGGGAGTAACTGGGAAAACCTGAACATTCATTGTATTTTAGATATCATGAGGGAATCATCATTAACTTTTTCTTGAGTGTATGAAAATCATTGTTATGAAGAATGTTTTTTATTCTTAGGAGGCACAGGCTGAAGACTTTAGGGTTGATAACCTGAAGCTTACAGCAGTATGCACACACACACACACACACACGAACATGCACACAAACAGAAACACACACATGCACACACCAACACACATGTATGTTTCACACACACGCACACACACCAACACACATGTATGTTTCACACACGCACACACACCAACACACATGTATGTTTCACACACGCACACACCAACACACATGTATGTTTCACACACACGCACACACACCAACACACATGTATGTTTCACACACGCACACACACCAACACACATGTATGTTTCACACACGCACACACCAACACATGTATGTTTCAAACACATGCACACACCAACACACATGTATGTTTCACACATGCACACACACCAATACACACATATGTTTCACACTCATGCACACACACACCAATACACATGTATGTTTAGACAAAGCAGAAGTGACAAAATGTTAATTGGGTTTGGGTAGTGGGCTTCCCCAGTGGCTCACTGGTAAAGAATCTGCCTACAATGCAGGAGATGCGGGTTTAATCCCTGGGTTGGGAAGATCGCCTGGAAGAGGAAATGACAATCCACTCCAGTATTCTTGCCTGGAGAATCCCATGGACAGATGAACCCGGTGGGCTGCAGTCCATGGGGTCGCAAAGAATCAGACCGACCAGTGGGTATGAGCCTACATTGTATGTCTCATGTATTATATTATTTTTTAAATGCTATGCATGTTTAATAATAAATAAGTTGGAGAAACAGACTCAACTTTGAGTCATGAAAAAACATGGTGAGGGAAGACAGGAGGCTTTTCTGTTCCCCAAAATGAAATCTCACAGGAAAAGTGGCAGGGTAAAGTGGGCAGGTGACTGATTATATATGCACCCAACATTGAATCAGAGCTACTGGCCAGACCAAGACACGAAGGCTAGTCCAACGTGGCGCTCACCTCCTCAACCCTACTCCAAGCCATTCCTGGAGGGGCAGGACTCCCTCCTGGATGCAGACAATCCGCACGCACAGATTCAGTTTCAACCTGCCTACACAGCAGCTGCGGCAGCAACTGCAGCCAGTTCCTCCCTCCTCTGCGCTGGGACCCTGGTCCACATTTTCTCTCAGGCACAGCAGGCATCTCGAAGGATTGTTCACGGCCCCATTTATGGACCTGTTAGCTTTATCAGCTCAGCTCTAAACTACTTACTTTAAGCACTTTACTTCTGTGGCAACTACCCAAAAAATAATGAACCGTGCAGAAGGAAAAAATGTCAAAACTATCTAAACAGAGAAAACTGCAACCATAAATTGCATCTCTCTCCAAGAAATGATGGAACACCCAAACAGAACGGCGCCCGGGCGGTGTAATAAACCACACCCACCACGGACACGCTGCACAGCACGCGGCATTCATTACTCACGTTGAAACGGTCACAAATTTCAAAGTCTGGTACAAGCATCTGGTGGGTAGTGCCCGCCTCTGGGTTCGAGGTGTGACATGACGGGCTGAGGTTTCCTTTCTAATCAATGGGCTTTGCCAGGGAGGCCCACTAGGGGACAGTGAAGGAAGCTTGGGAAGGTTTTTCTGGTTCTAAGGAAATCTGGTTATAAAAACTCAACAGGAAATCAACAAATTGCATGAAATTACCTTCTCTCAAGGGGCCACTTGGGAATACCATTTAATACCAATCAATCAGTTGAGTGAAGGAGTGGGTAGGTGAAGAGAAGATTTTGGCACATGTGGTGACCTCTCTCTAACTCAGATCTGTACTCCGTCAGTTACTAATGTGGGCAGGTGATGGGATTTCCTAGGCAAGAATACTGGAGTGGGTAGCCATTCCCTTGTCCAGAGGATCTTCCTGAGCCAGGGATCGAACCCGGGTCTCCTCCACTACAGGTGGATTCCTGACCATCTGAGCCACCAGGTACCCTCCTCTAAGCCCTTACGAGGTCTCAGCATTTGTTATTTTCTTCCTGGTACATCTTTGTACATTCTAAATTGTCTAAAATAAACAGGCTATCCTACAATTAAAAAAAAAAACATACCAGCCAGTCAACCAAAAGACCTTAGCTGTAAACATTGTCTCCCTGACCTCATTTCTCCCACAGTCCCAATAAACCTGAGCCTTATGCTCTCCAAATGCAGAAAAAGGTGTTTGTATCCTAAACCATATGTTCTTCACTTTGTGTTTATGCCTTGAACTCTTCTGGCCTAATGAAGACCATGAATCTCTTCTCAGGATGTTTATAAGTTCATAAAAATAGAATACAAAGGACTACAAAGGGTATTGATACTATTGCAATAGAGTTATCAAAATATTTTAAAAATAAACTCATAATTTGGCAAGAGATCATTTTCTTTATTAATGCATCAAATAATAAGATCCTGCAGCAGACCTAATAACTACCGTAATTTCCAAGCAGTGAGTGATAGGCATAAATAATATTGGGGGATAACGGAACCAACTGTAATGTGAAATGAAAAGATCCATGATTCGATTGATGACAGTCACAGATCTGCTTTAAAAAAACCACTGTAGTTTGCTGAATATGTTCATAATTAAAGGAAATGCTAGCTTGCAGTTAGAGTGAATATAAATGCAGATGTCATTTTTAAAAATATAAATTTATTTATTTTAATTGGAGGTTAACTACATCTAAGTTAACAGACTCCTTGCATCTTATTTTCAGATCCCAGGGTTACAATGTCTGGTCCAGAACCTTCACGAATCTAGGCAGTGGTTACTGAAAATCACAACCAGTTGGAGGAAGATATTTCTGGCTCACCCTCTGAATTCTTCTCTGCCTTCCTATCTCTACCAGCTAGGAAGTTCTAAAATGGTGTCCTAACCTCACGCCCTGTCTCCCTAACTGGGCTGAGCTTCCTCTTCTCCTGACCTTGCATTCTTTAAACACTGTCTATGTGGTCTCTTCATTCATCCATCCATCATAAATTTCTTGTGTGCTTATTATATAACAAGGAGGGTGTCAAGCCTGAAACAAAGATAAAAGACACAGTTCAGTTCAGTTGCTTAGTTGTGTCCAACTCTTTGTGACCCCACGGACTGTAGCACGCCAGGCTTCCCTGTCCATCACTAACTCCCAGAGCTTACTCAAACTCATGTCCATTGAGTCGGTAATACCATCTAACCATCTCATCCTCTGTCGTCCCCTTCTCCTCCTGCCTTCAGTCTTTCCCAGCATCAGGGTCTTTTCAGATTAGTCAGTTCTTCACATCAGGTGGCCAAAGTATTGGAGTTTCAGCTTCAACATCAGTCCTTCCAATGAATATTCAGGACTGGTTTGCTTTAGGATGGACTGGTTGAATCTCCTTGCAGTCCAAGGGACCCTCAAGAGTCTTCTCCAACACCGCAGTTCAAAAGCATCAATTCTTCAGTGCTCAGCTTTCTTTACAGTCCAACTCTCACATCCATTCGTGACTACTGGAAAAACCATAGCTTTCACCAGATGGACCTTTGTTGGCAAAGTAATGTCTCTGCTTTTGAATATGCTGTCTAGGTTGGTCATAACTTTTCTTCCAAGGAGTAAGTATCTTTTAATTTCATGGCTGCAGTCACCATCTGCAGTGATTTTGGAGCCCCCGCAAAAAAAGTCTGTCACTGTTTCTGTTGTTTCCCCATCTATTTGCCATGAAGTGATGGGACCAGATGCCATGATCTCAGTTTTCTGAATGGTGAGTTTTAAGCCAACTTTTTCACTCTCCTCTTTCACTTTCATCAAGAGGCTCTTCAGTTCTCCTTGGCTTTCAGCCATAAGGGTAGTGTCATCTTCATATCTGAGGTTATTGATATTTCTCCCAGCTATCTTGATTCTAGCTTGTGCTTCATCCAGCCCAGTTTTTCTCATAATGTACTCTGTATATAAGTTAAATAAGCAGGGTGACAATACATAGCCTTGACATACTCCTTTCCCTATTTGGAACCAGTCTATTGTTCCGTGTCCAGTTCTAACTGTTGCTTCTTGACCTGCATACAGATTTCTCAAGAGGCAGGACAGGTGGTCTGGTATTCCTATCTCTTTAAGAATTTTCCAGAGTTTGTTATGGCCCACACAGTCAAAGGCTTTGGCATAGTCAATAAAGAAGACACAGTTCCCAACCACAGTTCCCAACCACCTTAATCCTAAGACTGTAAACTTTCTGCAGTCAGAGAACCATGTCTTTGATGCTTACTTCATACCTACAGTGGTCAGTATACAGAAACACTCAATAAATATTTGCTGGATTGATGGATATTTGTATGGAATAAGTACATGGAAGGATGGATGGAGGAATAGGTGGATGGATGAATGAATGGGTGGATGGATGGGCATACTAATGTTTGTATTTTTGATATTCACATTGCAAGTGTACCACTACACCTCAACTAAAATGTCCAGTTAGCTTTCCCAGTATGATACCGAGGCCCAGAATTGCTCTCTGTATAATACCCATGGTCAAGCTCTGTCCTAGTGAAGGAACAGCAGAGATGGATGACCCCTCAACAGACTGATTGAACTGGAAACTCACAGCAGATTGTCCTGAATCAACAAGCCCCAATCCAAGTTTTATCAAGTAAATCAAGTGTACCAACGTGATGATCAAAAGTTGATGGTGACCCTAGATGTTATCCATTCATGGTTCACATTCAGAAGTACAGCCTGCATCCTGTCAGCTTGCTTCAGCCCCAAACTTGGATTACAATGAGAATTTCACCCTGCTTCTACCAGGCTACATTTCCAAGCCTCACTGGCATCTTGGCCTTGGGGTCTAAGTTTACTAGCAGACTGTTTTGCCTAAGTTCTCAAACAGCCGAAGAAACTAAAACACTCTGGATCTACTGGCATGCCTTCATCCCCTCTCTCCACCTCACTTGCTCTGTTAATCTTGGTGTTGCTTGCATGAATAACTGACTTGAAACCCACAGCAAGAAACCTCTCCAGCCCTGACTAACAGACTAGATCATGAAATATGATCAAAATCTGCAAGTCAGGCTTCCCTAGTGGCTCAATGGTAAAGAATCTGCAATCCAATGCAGGAGACATGGGTTCAATAACCAGTCCAGGAAGATTCCACATGCTGCAAAGCAACAAAGCCCATGATCTACAACTACTGAGCCCATGTTTTAGAGCCCGGGAGTCACAACTACTGAGCCCCTGCTCTAGAACCTGGCAGTCACAACCACTGAGCCCATGCTCTAGAGCCTGGGAGTCACTACTGAGCACGGGGAGTCAAAACTGCTGAGCCCGTGCTCTAGAGCCCGGGAGTCACAACTACTAAGCCTGTGCCCTAGAGCCCGGAAGTCACAACTACTGAGCCCATGTGCTCTAGAGCCCAGAAGTCACAACTACTGAGCCCATGCTCTAGAACCTGGCAGTCACAACCACTGAGCCCGTGCTCTAGAGCCTGGGAGTCACAACTACTGAGCCTGTGCCCTAGAGACTGGAAGTCACAACTACTGAGCCCACGTGCTCTAGAGCCCGGAGTTACAACTACTGAGCCTGTACCCTAGAGCCCAGAAGTCACAACTACTGAGCCCATGTGCTCTAGAGCCTGGGAGTCACAACTACTGAGTCCGGGAAGTCACAACCACTGAGCCTGTGCTCTAGAACCTGGGAGTCACAACCACTGAGCCCATGCCCTAGAGGCCGAGAGTCACAACTAATGAGCCTGTGCTCTAGAGCCTGGAGTCACAACTACTGAGCCTGTGCCCTAGAGCCCAGAAGTCACAACTACTGAGCCCGTGCCCTAGAGCCCGGGCGTCACAACTACTGAGCCTGTGCTCTAGAACCTCGGAGTCACAACTACTGAGCCCGTGCCCTAGAGCCCAGAAGTCACAACCACTGAACCCATGCTCTAGAGCCCGGAGTCACAACCACTGAGCCCGTGCTCTAGAGCCTGGACGTCACAACTACTGAGCCCGTGCTCTAGAGCCTGGGAGTCACAACCACTGAGCCCGTGCTCTAGAGCCTGGGAGTCACAACTACTGAGTCTGTGCTCTAGAGCCTGGAAGTCACAACTACTGAGCCCATGTGCTCTAGAGCCTGGAGTTACAACTACTGAACCCATGTGCTCTAGAGCCCGGAGTCACAACCACTGAGCCAGTGCCCTAGAGCCCGGGAGTCACAACCACTGAGTCTGTGCTCTAGAGCCTGGGAGTCACAACTACTGAGCCCACATGCTCTAGAGCCCAGAGTTACAACTACTGAGCCTGAGCCCTAGAGCCTGGAAGTCACAACTACTGAGCCCATGTGCTCTAGAGCCCAGAGTTACAACTACTGAGCCTGAGCCCTAGAGCCTGGGAGTCACAACTACTGAGCCCATGCTCTAGAGCCCGGGAGTCACAACTACTGAGCCCGTGCTCTAGAGCCCGGGAGTCACAACCACTGAGCCCATGCCCTAGAGGCCGAGAGTCACAACTACTGAGCCCGTGCTCTAGAGCCCAGAGTTACAACTACTGAGCCTGTGCCCTAGAGCCCGGAAGTCACAACTACTGAGCCCATGTGCTCTAGAGCCCAGAGTTACAACTACTGAGCCTGTGCCCTAGAGCCTGGGAGTCACAACTACTGAGCCCGTGCTCTAGACCCCGGGAGTCACAACTACTGAGCCCGTGCTCTAGAGCCCAGGAGTCACAACTACTGAGCCCGTGCCCTAGAGGCCGAGAGTCACAACTACTGAGCCCGTGCCCTAGAGGCCGAGAGTCACAACTAATGAACCCATGCTCTAGAGCCCAGGAGTCACAACAACTGAGCCCGTGCTCTAGAACCTGGGAGTCACAACTATTGAGCCCTTGCTCTAGAGCCCAGGAGTCACAACCACTGAGCCCACGTGCTGCAGCCTTCAAAGCCTGAGCTCCCTAGAGCCCGTGCTCTGCACAAGAGAAGTCCCTGCAATGAGAAGCCCATGCACTGCAACTAGAGAGTAGCTCCCACTCTCTGCAACTGGAGAGAGCCCAGCAAGCAGTGAAGGCCCAGCACAGCCCAAAGTAAATAATAAATAACTATATAAGATTATTGAAAAACAAAAGAATCTGCAAGTCTCCCAATCTATCAAGTCTTTTACTCCACAGCTGAACACTAAGAATATCTCTGTGTGAGAGATGAACTGGAGTGCATAGGTCAATACTCCAGACTCTGGAGTCAGACTGTCTGGGTTCACATTTTTATCCCACTGCCTCTGACTGGCGCTGGGATTGTGGGATTATTCACTCCAGCTTCAGTTTCCTCCTCTATAAAATGGAGATAGAAAGGATGCACCACACTGTCTCATTAATGGATTAAGTGTGAGAAAGACCACAAAGCATTTCTCATACACTGAGTGTTATGTGTTAGCTGTTACATTAGTGTTGTTAGAAAATTATGGTCTTTAAGATCATTAGAGCTTGCTCTTAAGTTGGCGAAACCACATGATTACAACTCTGAAAGGCCATTTCCAAAGAAAAATTAGTAAATAGGTCCTCAATTAGCAACATAAACCATACATACCGGGTGCTGAGTGTAGGAGATATAGACCTTATTGTAAGTGTTCTTATCATCATCATCATTAATATGAGCACAGGGGGAAACTTCTGGAGGTGATGGATAGATTTTTAGTATAGACTGCAGTGATGGTTTCAAGGGTATGTATTTATCCCCAAACTCATCAAGTTATATACATTTAATATGTATAGTAATTTGTATGTCAAGCATACCTCAATAAAGTGGTTTTAAAAAATAATAATGCAACCTTCTCATAATCAGCATTTTTAAATGAATGTGATAGAGTTAAAAGACACACTAGTGGTAAAATTATATTAACAACAAATAGCAGTTTTAACTGTATGCTAGCCACTCTGCCAAGTGCTTGAGATGCGTTATTTCTTTCAGCTTCCACAACAACCTGTTAAGGCAAGAGTTGCTGTTCACAATTTCTAAAATAGGATGCTCAGGACTTCAGAGTTAAAATGATTTGCCTGAGCACACCCACTTCACAAGCAGTAAAGCAAAGATTTGAACTCAGTTTTTCCTGAGTCCCAAGTCATTCATGTTATTAATATTTTTGCTATCATTGATAATAACTGATACTATTATTCATTACTCTAGGATGGTGATTCCCAGTTAGTCACTCAGCAAGCACACCTACCACAAGCTGGACACTGAAAGCTGCTGATGGAATAGTGACGGAAAAGACAGACAGCATGGACACTGTCCCTCCCCGCTCCTGGAGCTCAAAGTCTAGAGGTTCTAGACTACAGCAATATTCAGTCAATAATCACATGTCCTCTTAAAAATAATTTTCAGTGTAAAAAGCAGTTTCAAGGAGAAATCAAAACAATATAAGTGCTTCCTGCTAATTTATACAGCTTGGGAGCTAAGCTTAGGTGTATTCTCAAGTTCCTAGAAGCTGCTGAATCCCACTCCCCATCCCCACCCTCCTCAAGGGCTGTGCTCTTGAGATGTGGAAAAAGCAAAAAAAAAAAAAAAAAAGCACACTTGTTTCATTTGCCTGAAAAGCTTAAATAAGGACAGACAAGACACTTTGCCATGCAGAAGACAAGTGTGACAGCTCCTCACCCAATTATTCCCTCTGTAGCTGAGGCAGGACTCGCCTCAGAAAATTCTGGGAAGGAATATAAAGCACTATTCATCACTGAACCTGGCCCCACCCCATCTTCAGTTTCTTTGCAGCCAGCTGTTGCTACAGATGTCATTTCCTGCCAGATGTGTTCATAAAAAGCCTCAATCAACCTCCAGTCCCAACCAGCGGTAGAATGCTTGCAACTTTTGAGGTCTTTCTGCACTCAGGCAGCAAGACTCTTGACCAGTTTTTCCACACCAGTCTAGCTCCATGAAATCAGTAAGAATTGTCATGAAGTCTATGCTGAAAAGACCCATGGGACCCGTTTGCCTGTCAGTAGTCCGTGAGCCCACTCTTTCATCACAAATGGTAATTTTCGTAATTATAGAAGCTACATCATTCTAGGAAATGCAGATCTCCTATTATTCACAATTTCTTTTCTGATTCTGAGGGTGGAAAATTAAAGGAATGAATTTCGCCTCACTTTATCAAGCGCTGGGAAAACCCCAAACTTCAAGTGAACTCAATCCCTGTTATCTGAGGACCATTAAAATGGTTAATACCCTTCACACAACTCAGCGGTAAAGAATCTGTATACAATGCAGGAGACCCCGATTCGATCCCTGGGTTGGGAAGATCCCCTGGAGGAAGAAATGGTAACTCACTCAAGTTCTCTTGCCTGGAAAATCCCATGGACAGAGGAGCCTGGTGGGCTACAGTCTATAGCGTTGCAAAGAGTCGGACACAACTGAGCAACTGAGCACACGAACAAAATGGTTAATGAGATACATGACTTTATATTCTGATGCAGCTATTATATAGTCTGGCATAACTCACACAAACTCTTGACTCACCAGCTTTTTCACCCATTCAGTAGAAATCATCACACTGCCTACCTCACTGAGATACCGGGAGGATGGAATGAAATGATACATGAAAACAGTCACTACTTCTGGCACCCAGAAAGTATTTCATTCATATCTTTCCCCCATCCCCCCTCCAAACATAGAATATCAGTTAATAGAAGAGTCTCCTGTTGAAGATGTCATTTCTAATTCCAAAATACGGAATGAAATGACTTAGGGAGACAGACCAAATTTATTCTGGGTTTTCAGGGCAGAACTAAGATCATTCGTCATTCATCCATCCATTTGTTCAACAAATATTTGTTGAGCACCTAATATGAGCCAGGCCCTGTATCTGCTGCTGGAGGAACAGTGGAGAGGAAGACAGACATGATGTGACCTATCATGGAGCTCAGATTTTGGGAAGAAACAGATGGAGTCACAAGAGACCCCAGAAATGCACTGTGTGGGTAACATTTCTAACAATTAAAGCTGAGAAAGGAGTGGAATAAAGTGAGTTTGGAATACATGGGTTATTGCCTATAGCTCAAACAGTAAAGAATCTGCCTGCAATGCAGGAAATCAGGGTTCAATCCCTGGGTCAGGAAGATCCTCTGGGGAAGGGAATGGCAACCCACTCCAGTATTCTTGCCTGGAGGATCCCATAGACAAAGGAGCCTGGCGGGCTGCAGTTGCAAAAAGCTGGACATAACTGGGCAATTAACACACATTCACTGGAGCTCTTTGGACATTGTAGTGGGCACTCTACATGAGGCTGCGGGTTGAAATTCTAAAACTGCTTCCAGCCTGGCAGTCCTTTGAGAACCAAGAGCCCAGAGTTCATTGCCTGGAGTTCATTTAAATTCTCTGCCCTTCTTATCCACACACCAGTGTTTATTAACCTACTTTAATGCCTAGCACGTGGCAGCAATTAAATACATATTCAATCTATCATACCTAGTTCCATTGATTTAATATCCATTTCACACGTTATTTACCATATTGCTGTTTCTTTTAAAGCTATCACATATTTTCTTCCTTTCCCAAGAACAGACATTTAAAATAATTGCTACTTTACAAGAAAAGGCACTAGAAATATGGAGAGCCAGTCAATGCATTGATAATTACCCAGGTTGCGACTTTTGGATATAACTGTATGACCTTTGAAAAGTAACTTAAACTCTAGGAGATTCAGCTTTCCCACTTGGACAATGGGTAAAGTTAAATATTTTCTTGAACATTTAATATTGTAGGGATAATTAAATAAGGCAACAGAGTATTCAAATGCCCAGGTGTCTGCCTGGCACATGCTTCTCCCCAGGACCAGATACAGGAGCAAGTCATCTGGACTGGACAAGCATCTATAGGTCCCAGCTGCTGGTTAACCAGACTGTCTGTGGTTGATTAATAACATCGTCTAGATGTCGGGGAAAAAATGAAAAGGCAAGTTAGCATAGTAGTTAAGCAGCTGGACTGTCACGTAAGACTAAGTGTGCCCAGACATGGGCATCTTCTTAACTGAATGATCGTGACTAGCGCACTTCTCTGGACCTCACTGTCCCCTTGTGTAAAGAGGTAATGAGCAAGTTAACTATGGAGTGATGTGAAAATTGTTCACAAAGAACAGTGAGCCTGGCACAGAATATTCACTCGAAGAAAATTTAGCCCTATTAGCCATGAACTTGGGCAAACTCCAGGAGATACTGACAGACAGGGAGGCCTGGCGGGTCGCAGTCCATAGGGCTGCAAAGAGTTGGACACGACTGAGCAACTGAACAACAACAGCAAAGCCATATGTTAGTTATCAGGATTCTTCCAAAATGAATACAATCTGGTAGTAAATGACTTAAACCAACTGGGACCTGATTTTTCCTTCCTGTCTTTTTAGCCTGAAGTTGGGAATAGAGTAGAGACTACCATCAAGGGTGGCAGCAGGAAGACCTCTGAGCTCCTGAGAAAAGAATTACTGGGATCTTTTCTTTTTCTTTTTCTTTCTTTTTTTTTTTCCTGAAAACTTCAAGCAAAGTCTGGTGCTCTTTGTGGAAGAGCATGATGCTGACATAATTGAAAAGAAAATGCTATAATCTACTGAAGATTCCAGCCAGCCATAGATGGCACTTCTCCATTCTAACAAAATCAAATCAAGAGATACTAATCTGATTCTTGCTTATTTCTAAAGGTTCAGTAAAAGAAGACAAAGGAATTGCAGATGATTCATTGATTCACATATTTATGAGAACGAACCACCGTTGTAGCCATTTAGGTTCTGTGCTGGATCTGGCATCACGGTAAGGCCCGGTGAGTGCACCCTCACTTGGATCTGAAAAGGCTGGTTTGGGGTAGGAGGTACAGGCTGGACACAAAGTGCAGTGGAAAACAGTGCAAAATGCAACCCACAGCAAGAGCCGCAACTGACTGAGGAGCTGTCCTAGGTGCTGAACAGGTGCCATGATGTAGAAGAGACTACCTCTCGGAGCTTATAAACAAAGGCAGAGCGAGAGGAAGGAAGGAGAACTACATGAGCTGCATGAGGCAGGGGAACATTCCAGCCGGTAGGATCCTTGGGGGCAGAGGGGTCTCGATTGTATCAGCCCCAGGATGTCATGCCAAGCTGTGAGGGAAATGTGAGCGAACCTGAGGCTTTGACAGTCTCACAGGGGCTGGGCTGGAAGGAACAGTGTGCTTTCAGGTCCAGTGCAGGCCAGGCCAATGCAGAAATGTCTGCACTTTGAGTCTTGGGGGATAGTTCTGATCAGAAAAGAGAACATAGCTGGAAGGGAAAGAGGGAAGGAACAAACAATGCTTCAGCAACCTCCACACACAATCCTGTGGGTTCCAGGGAGGGCAGGGCAGTCCTGATTGGTAGTGTTTGCTGATTCCCATGGTGTAAATACTCCCACTATGGCATGACAAGTTTCAACCTACAGTGGTTCAACCACTGACTTGCAAGATGCCTAAAAATTTTACAATCAGTTCTTAGAAGCTCATGTGGGGTGACTCACTAGTACATACTAATTATGGGACAAACAGTAGCTTGGAGCACTTTACATGTATTACCTCAATGATCAGCCACAGTCCTAGGAAGTTGTCACTGTGAATCCATTTTGCAGATGAGAGGACTGAGGCTCAGAGAATAAACTGACTTGTCTTGAGTGACACAGCAAGAGAATCATAGAGCAAGGATTTGACCCAGACTTATCCCACTGTAGAGTCTATGCACTTTCCACAGCAAGCATCAACCTCTTAACATCAAATTCATCAACCAAAAGCTCACGCCAGCTGGGCCCCCACCAGCCCACCCTGCCGAGTGAGTGACCGACCAGAAGGGATCTCAGAACATCCACAGAGCAAGAAACAAGATAGACGAGCAGACACCAGATTTACTCCCTCATCCTTCAGGAGCTGAGAGAAGCCCTCCTGCCTATCGGCTTTGGCTGAGCTCTACAGAGCCCCCTGAACTCAGCATCCTTTGTGAGAGGGCACATATGGCCTGGACTCGGTGGCTGCAGGTAAACCAGCTGGGCCTGAGCCACCTCAGCCTTGGCCTGTGGAAATGAGCAGTGCTAAGCACTTTTGGAAGATGAATAAACTCTCCCTTACCCTGCATCTGCCCCTGAAGTCAAGCATTCTAAAGAGAGAAGGGCAGCTCTTTTTAAGGCAGAAAAGGCTATTCTGTTAGAACAGGGATTCACAAAGAATGCAGGCAGGAGGCAGTCACCACAAGCCCAACTCGGGGCTCAGTACCCCAACTTCTCCACACAGGTGAGCTCACATGAACATGTGCAGGATAGGGCAGAGAGGAGCCTGGGAGAGTGCCCCCATTCACCCCTGACTTGATGCCAACCACCTATGTACCAGGTACATTATAGACAGTAACCCACCCACCTCTACAGTTAACCTGTGAGTTGGAAAGCTTCTACGGATGCAATGAGCCAAGAAGGGGAGATCTGTAATCTATCCAAGGTCCCATGGCAAGCGTCAGGACAGGGAATTGGGTTTCAGCTGTCTGGTTCTAAATCATACCTTCTTGCCTCTATACCTCCACAAAACGGACACAGTGCACCTTCTGCAAAGCTGAGCTCCTGCACCCACAGGTCCTGGCCAGGCTTCTGAGTGCCAGGAGTCTGGAGCAGGACGTGCAAAGACTTGTGGAATGGAGGTCAGGCTTGTAGGGTCTTGATGGCAGAGCACAAAAAGGCTACACAAATATGGTCTTGTCACCAATCCTGCTGAGGGAGGACTCTGCTAAAAAATAACAACTTATTCTTGGCCTCCTGTATCACACGGCTCCTCCCCTGGTCCCTACCATGCTTGTGATCACGAGCACAGGCTTTGGGATCAGACAACCCTGCATGGGGATGAGACGGGTGGATGGCATCACCGATTCAACGGACATAAACTCGGGCAAACTCTGGGAGATGGTGAGGGGCAGGGAGGCCTGGCATGCTGCAGTCCACAGGGTCACAAAGAATCAGACACGACTTAGCAACTGAACAACAACCTGCTTTCACCTCCTAAACCGGGTCCTCTGTGTGAGTTAGTTACTCACTGAGCCTCAGTTTTCCCTTCTGGAAAATAAAGGTTGATGATAGCAGCCACCTTCTGAGGCTGTTGCAGAAATTAAATGAGATCAAATATACGAAGTGCTACGTGGCGTCTGACGACTGGTCATCTCTCAGGCTATGTTATCTCTGTAAATATCACCATTATTAAAAATATTTTGCTATCATTATACGCTTTCACTGATATGCAAATGAAGGTAATGTTTGGGTAGGACTGATTAGAAGAAATTATGTAACAAGCACTCCCCACGTATATGCAGACAGGAAAGCCTAAACGATGGAGGAGGGGATGGCAATGCAGACGATGAAATGGATAAAGCAGGACGATGAAGCAGGATGAAATGGCTCACAGGGGGACACCAGGAACGTCGTGCTGGAGGTGGAAGACCAGGGCTGAGTGGGTGATAAACAGGGTCACACACAGAACAAGGGCGCTCCTTCCCCCAAAGGAGTGTGGGCTCCTCTCAGCCCTGGGAGGGCAGAAGCTGATACAGATCCAAAAGGGTCCTGGCCAGTGGGGGTGGCCAGGGGCAGGATCCCGTGTGTCTCTGCATGGGGTGGACTCAGAGGGGCTCACTCCAACCAACACCCTGCAGGTTGCTTCCAAGGTGGCTGTGAAGATGCTAGGACTCCGCCAGGGAAGAGAGGGAGAAACAGAGTGATAAGAATGGGAGAAAAACTGACAGCAAAAGAGGAGGGCAATAGCGGGGAAGGAAAGAGAGAGAAATGACCCAGAAGGAAAGGAAGGGGTAGAAATAAGAAAGAAGGATGGGGGGGGGGGGTGCAGACGGCAGTTGACACTGTCCTGAGGAGCTCTCGATACATCATGTGTTTGCTGAGTTTCTATCTCCTGCAGCCTCAGCCTCCATGACAGCAAAGACAGTTCCTATCTGCAGTCAAGGCACACAGTCAGCACTCGATAAATGTGAGAGGGAAGGAGGGAGGGATGAAGAGAGAAACAGAGGGAGGAAAGTGAGAGAGAGGCAGGTGCCTCTGGAACCCCTGTTATCTGGGGAGAATAGCCAAGCTGTCCCCTCCCTTCCGGTGTTTATCTAAGCAGCTGGCAGAACTAAGGCAGTTTTGCTTAAAAATCATTTCCCAGGGGATTAGCATCCCCTTTCACACTTAAAAGCCTTCCCCAAAGCCAAAGAATGAATTGATTTTCCTATAACTAATCACACTCCCGTTTAATAGCAGGAAGCTGCTGCTTTATTTTCCATCTCTGTCTCTAAAAATGCAGACTGGGCATTCACCTCGCCTCTCCTCCACCAAGTGCAGGATGCCAGGATGATGAAGATGGCTGCTCAGTGGGGTGGCCAGCCTCTCCCCCCAATCACTGCAGCCACAGCTGTCTCTGAAGAGCCTGTTGAGAGGGGCGAGAAAGTCCAGGAAGGGCACTTGACATCTTGTAACACCATCACGACAACCTCTCTGGTCAAAGCGTGAGTCTGTTTGTACAGGTAAGACCAAGAGTCTCGACTTAAAGTCATTTCACCAGGAGTACAGGCCTGGAGGCTGTGGAGTTCCTGCCCAAACCACAGGGGTTGCTGAGAGCAAAAGTAACAGAGCAGCTCATTCACAAGGACCCCAACTTGTGCCTTCAAAGCCTGTGCTGGCTTACGCAGTCTGAGGGCCAACGGGGGATGCAGAGAGAGACGGGGAAGTGTGTGGCCTCTACTCTCAGCTAATCTCATGGACTCCCTCCCTCTGTGGGAGGTACTAGACCCGAGACGGTTCTCAGGAACATGAGTGCCGCCTCACCCCAGTGAAGCGGTTAAAATTGCTCTACATTATCAAGGACTAACAAGCTCCACTCCAAGGCAATCAGCTGGACTGTAGGGACCCAGATCAAACCCAACCCACCTACATGCTGTCAACATGAGTCACTGCTGAATAAAAGGAGCAAGCTGCAGGTGATACCTTTCCATCCGTGTTCACTGGGAAAAAAGTGAATGCACTGATGTTTATAAAATACAAAAAAAAAGGGTGGAAAAGATGAGGATGAATTCATGATAGAGGCTGTGTCTCTGGAGGAGGGGAGGGATATAAGAAAGGCAGATGATGGGGTGGCGCATCTGTGATTTTTTTTTAATTTATTAAAAATATCTGAAGAGAAGTGTAACTGCCAATTTTGAGTGATGAGGACATGATTGTTTATTTTCCATTTTTTAACATTATCTGCACCTTTAAACCACATCTGATATTTTTAATATGAACAAAAAATAGAGAGATCATGGAGAAAAGGAAAACCCTCTCTGCATCCTCAATGGTTTCCTGTCCGAATCTCCATGTGTTACCGTCTTCCTTCTAGGCCAGTTCCTCGGCACTGCTGACATTTTGGGCAGGATAATTCTCCACTGTGATGGGGTGGAGAGCTGTCCTGTGCACTGTGAGGAGGTTAACAGCATCTCTGCCCCTGTTAGACATCACCAGCAGATCTCCCCCAGCTGTGATGATCAAGGTGTCTGCAGACCCTGGACTAGGGTCCTCTTAGAGTGAAATCGCTCTTGGATGAGAACCACTGACTAAACAAAACCCTCTGTGGCACCCCACTTCCCCTTCTGGTGCAGTGCGCCACACCCACATAGCACTTCAGTGTTTCCTGAGGACAGTTGCCTTCATTTTCTTATGCTGGTTTTGAGGTGTACCACCCGAGGAGGTGGGGTTATTATCCCATTGCCTAGATGTGCAAACTGAGGCTCAGAGAAGCCAGGCAGCTTGTGCCAGGCCCTGTAGCTGAGCAGGGGCAGGATGTGCTCTTGACCTGGACCTTCAGCTTCTTGATGCTAAGCTGTGTGTCATCGCTCCTACCTGGATAATCCAGAGAGTCAGCTCTCAGTAACTTTCGTCCTTCTTCCCCACTCCTTCCAACACAGGAGAAGTGGGGATGGGGGAGGAGAGGAAAGAGAGGTGTTTGGGGAAAAGGACTAACACTTGCTGAGCACCTACTGCCTCCCCTGAGCTTTCAATAATCTATCTCTGCTGACTATAATAATCTTGCAGAGTAGACAACAGTATTCATGTTTCACAGATGAAGAAACAACACAAAGTCAAATAATCATATTTAATTGTGGCAATTGCAGGCACACTGAAGAGTAAAAGGGGCCTTCTGGTATTTTGAAAATCCAATTTCCTCCACGGCAGTTTAATATGATTAGATCCCAGCTGTGCTGCTTACAAGCTGCGTGACCCTGGGTGAATGACCTCACCTCCCTATGCCCCACTGTTTTTATCCAAAAACCCAGAGAGGATCACATTCAATGAAATGGTGCGTGTGTAACCCAGAATATAACTGGGCTGCCTTGAGGTCCATTTCTGCCCACTGATGCAC
Source organism: Ovis aries (assembly GCF_016772045.2). Lineage (NCBI taxonomy): Eukaryota > Metazoa > Chordata > Mammalia > Artiodactyla > Bovidae > Ovis > Ovis aries. The sequence goes on along the minus strand of NC_056077.1, from coordinate 5,146,534 downwards.
TAAACGCCCACACCCATATGCTGTGAGTGAAACGGCGTAGGATCCTATGGTTCTATCCCTCCTTGTCCTCTGCCTGCCTTTTGTCAGTGGAAAAACTTGACTAGAATAAATTGAATCAGAGAAGTGAGAAAAGGCACAAGCAAAGGAAAGCAGTCAAACAGGACAAAATAATAACAGTTTAGTCACTAAACAAAGTCAAGAACCTTTAGTTCCTTCTCAAGGGCTTATAGATAAATGTTCTGAGCCATGTCCTGTGAGCTGTTTTGCAGACACTGAAACCTCCACTAGGTAGAAGTTAACTACACAGTAACCAGACTGAAGCCGTGACATAAGCTGCCGCAGTTCTGAGAACCGGCCTTGAAGAAATGGGAACAAGCTGACCCTGGAACTGAAGTCTGACTGTATTTCCAACCATCAAGATGACACTGATCAGACCACGGCAGGACCAATTTCAGGCTGACTGTCAGTTGACTGTGCTGTTTCTGCTTGGAGCCCCCTCCCTCTGCCCATACGCCCCTGAGGCTCTCCTTTAAAAGTACGAATGACATTCATACACCACCATGTGTGAAATAGACAGCTAGTGGGAAGCTGCTGTTTCGCACAGGGAGGCCAGCCTGGTGCTCTGCAAAGACTTAGAAGGGTGGAATGGAGCGGGTGGGAGGGAGACTCAAGAGGGAGGGGATATATATATATATATATATATATAGCTCAGTCTTTTCAGTCATGTCTGACTCTTTGCAACCCTATGGACTCCAGCCCACCAGGCTCCTCTGTCCATGGGATTCTCCAGGCAAGAATACTGGAGTGGGTTGCCCTGTCCTCCTCCAGGGGATCTTCCCGACCCAGGGATCGAAGCTATGTCTCTTGTGTCTCCCGCATTGCAGGCGGGTTCTTTACCCACTACGCCACTTGGGAAGCAGTTAAGAGCAATGCAGGATCCCTGGAAGAGGAGCGCAGGTATAGGCAGTACGCACCCCAGAGTGACGCCTGCGTCTGCCCGCTCCCTCGCAGCCTCCGCGCAGCCCCAGCTGTCGCCTCCCAGTCTCCAGGCTGGCCCTCCTGCCATCACCTGGTCTCCCCGCCTCCGTCTGCCCAGCCCCTGGCACTCCCCTCCCACGTGCCATGCCACCTTCCAGCAAGGCAGAGCTCCCTCCACACACTTCTCTCCTCCTGAATAACACCCCCAGAAAGGGGAACAAACCCTTCATCTCCTCGCTCCTATCGTTTCTTGTATTTGTTACTTACTTATGTGTGACTGCACTGGGTCTTCGTTGCTGTGCATGGGCTTTCTCTGGTCGTGGTGAGCAGGGATGACTTTCTAGCTCTGGTCCATGGGCTTCTCTTTGTGGGGGCAGCTCTTGATGTGGAGCACGGGCTCTGGGCACGCAGGCCTGAAACTTGGGGCCCACCAGCTTAGTTTCCCCTGTGGCCTGTGGCATCTTCCTGGACCAAGGATTGAATCTGTGTCCCCTGCATCGGCAGGAGGGCCTATTCTTGACCACTGGACCACCAGGGAATTCCCTCTCCTCACTCTTAGGAAGGACCTGGTCCAGTATCCAGCAGGTCACACGTCCTCAGTCAAAGTGGTTGGCTCTCACCAAGAGCCTACAAGTTGTCAAGCACTGCTGGAAACCAGGATTTCAAAATAAACAAACATGGATTCTGTCCCAAGGAAGCTCAATACGCAAACAGGCCAACTTGTACAGCCTGTTCCAATACACATGGGTTTTAAAAGAGAGAGAGAGAGAGAGAGAGAGAGAGAGAGATAAAAATCACATAACATAAAAATCTACCTACACATAAAATCAACCATTTTAAAGTGAACAGTTCAGCGGCATTTAGTGTAGTCTGTTGTTACGCAAGCATCACCTATAATTCCAAAATATTCACGGTCCTAAAAACAAGCCCCCGTCCCCATTCAGCCATCACTCTTCACTGCTCCAACCGCCCGGGGCCTGGAAACCACGAGTCTACTTCCTGTCTCTGTGGATTTCCCTGTTGTGGACACTCCATAGAAATGGACCCATAGAATGTGCGGCCTTCTGTGTCTGGGTTCTTTCGCTGAGCGTCACACGTCCAAGGTTCATTCACGCTGTGACATGTATCGGTACTTTATTCTTCCCGGGTATGTATGCAAAACAATTGGAAACAGGGATTCGAACAAAAACTTGCACACGGATGTTCACGGCAGCATTGTTCACAGCAGTCAAAAGACAGAAACAACCCAAATGTCCGTCAACTGATGAATGCATAGTCAAAATGTGGCAAAAACAACACTGGAATATTAGTCAGCCCTGCCCGGGGCTCTTCATGTACGTGATTTCAGTGAATCATCAGAAAGAGGCTAGAGGATGCATCGTGTTTTATTTCCCGTTTCTGCAGGAAAAGATAGGCTATCGGCCCCACTGTCAGCCTCACGTCTCCTAGCCGAACCTGCTTCACAGTCGGCTGTGTCCCTGAAAACATGGGCATCTCAGGCTGACCCCCGGCTCACATCCCTGGAGCATGCCCGTGCAGGTGGTTACAGAGTGTAAGGTGGAGCTTTGCCTCCCCTCCACACAGTCCAGCCTCAGCCTGCATCTAACCCAAGAGCCACTGACGATGATGGGTGTGCTCTGTAGTGTCCGACTCTTTGTGACCCCATGGACTGTAGCCCGCCAGGCCCCTCTGTCCATGGGATTCTCTGAATACTGGAGTGGGTTTCCATGCCCTCCTCCAGGGGAACTTCCCAGCCCAGGGATCGAACCCGTGTCTCTTGTGTCTCTTGCATCGGCAGGTAGATTCTTTACCACTAGCGCCATCCGGGAAGGCCCAAGAGCCTTTAACGTGACCTTACAAAATTCTCCCTCCTCCACCACCCCAAGGGTGCTTCCCTCCCACACTGGCCAAAATCACTCACTCACATTCAGGGTAATAACATTACTAGGCCCTTGTCAAGGATCTTTGGCTTCTTATGAATCACAAATTCACTTTCCTGAACATAAATTGCATTCTCTTTCATATATAGCTTTAACCTACTTAATTAGAGTCCTAATTTACTTTTTTTTAAGGAGGGAAAAACACACCTTAACCATACAATGGGCTAAAATTATACCTTAGGAAGACGCGATTGTTTCCTGACCATGAACTTTTGCTTTTATGAATTGCTAATTTGGCTAATGGGCTCATTCTGCTCAGAAATTTGCATCATGAAAATTACTAGCTTCGAAGAGTCCTCTGTGTACGACGCAGTTTGCGCGTTTTGTTGTAAAGGTCACATTTGACATCGTAAAACAGCGGGCCCTTTTGAAAAGGCACAAATGTAAGAACTTAAGCGGCCCCATCGGTATAATGTCATTGGGAAAGAGGGAGGGAGGATTTTTAAGCTAATTTTTATTCATGTTGTTTACGTGAGTGCAGGCTGAGCCGGGTTCCATGTGAATCCCTTCTCATACCTGACACGTTATCAGCTGAACTTGTGGTCTGGGGACACCAGTGACCAGAAAGGTCCCACAAGCACTGGTGGCATGGAGGGGTCTCAAGTCAACAAAAGAATAAACGATACAGAGGGCACCGTCATCCTCATCTGAGTAGACCCAGAGTGTGGGCAGTGCAGACATTGGACATCAGATCGTTATGTGAGGGCTGTCAGGGGGCCCTGTACTTAAAAATACCTTGCTGGGATTCAGCTGTGTCTGACAACCGTGAGTCAGGAGATGTTCAGCACCCCAGCTGATGGCAGGAGCAAGGTGCGCTTCTGGATATCCCTGGGCTGAGCATGTGAAGTCAGATACACACAGCATCTCCATCCCGCGGAGCAGAGCAACCTTACCTGGGCCTTTTAGGAAGCCTTGCGGGGCTCAGGGGAGGAGGAAATGGAGCCCAGTCCTCACGCACAGAAGCACTGAGAAGAAAGTGTTGTTGCAAGAGGATCAGTCACCTTCCTGAGCGCTTGAGGAAAGGAGCAGAGGCCAACAGGGCCCCAGAAAAGAGGGTGGCCGCGAAAGCACATACATTTTTACGAAGAGGCAGTCTCGGGTTTATGGAGGGGCACCCAGTTCGTAAAACTTTGATCCCATTTCTTCACCATCCTGATCTGGGAGTCATTTTGCCTTGATTTCACTTCTCCACTGGGCATGGCAATCTCCCACAGGGTGGGGTATTGTTGCAAAGCCCTTTTCAGAAGTAACACAGAGCAGACACCTCCTCGTGTCACCTGACTAGTAGGAGAGGGGACAGACCAAACGCTAAAGTAAGGATGTAATCCTTTTGCTTCCTGTCAGGGCTTCAAGAAGTCCCTCCCAGAGAAGGCAGTGGGCGCCCTGCCTTGGGCATCAGGGGGTGGGTCAGGGGACGGGCTTTTTGCTGGATGATGCGTGGGTTCCCAAGGCGGACAGGAACCTCACTCCTGGAGTTCCATGCATGCTGCCCTCGGGACTGGAAGCCCTGGGTGGAACTAGAAAGGAGGACCAGCTGGGTACATGGGCAGGGCCGAGTGAAATGGGCACAGAGCGTGTGCTTTAGAATACACACTCTTCCGGGGGCCACAGGTGGCACCAAAGAGCACCCTCCCTGTGGCACCTTCTCTTAACCAAGTCCTGGGTAGAACACAGGCTTATGAGAAGAGCATCTGAGCAAACAGTCCTTTGTGACAGAGAAAGAAAGACCCCTTCCTCTCCCCGGAGCACGTGGGGCCTCCCTCCCCTCCTTCTGTAATTACCTCTAGTAAATTCCCCATTCATCTGCCCAACGGTTTCTATTCAGGGAGGACTCAAGGCTGTGCTGTGGGGAGGCGGGGGGCGGCCAGGCACATTCAAACTCGCACAATCTCCAATCACCGCACCTGATGGGATGAGCATTTGCTTATGTGAAATTTTCATTTCAATCCCAGCCTCAGATTGCACCATTTCACAGCCATGCTCCCCGAGCACTTACACACAGAAGGCTTTTCATTCTTCAAGTCCCGCACAAGTGTTACCTAATTAATGTTCAACAATGTTACCAAACCTCCCTCTTTTAAGACGTATCAACCTGGAAAGGTCTGGAATTAAGGATTTTGATCTCGAACGGATTGCTTTCATGTATTTCGGATAATTCACACAGCTGCTTAAAGACAGATATTCATCAACTATAAACAGCCTCAAGTTCGAGTAGCTACATAAATAAATCTTTTCCTTATCTCTCCCGGCAGCCTCCCTCTGCCTGCTTGGGCAGCGAAGGGATCAAAAATGCTCCCTCATGGACTCAGTCGACGAACACTCGGACTCTAAAGTGAAGGATGCTTCAGCCAAGCAGAATAAACTACCAGCCTGAGACTCTCTGGCAGCTTCCCCGAATCCAGACCGCAGGCTCCAGCCTTGCTCCTCAAAGCGTGGTTGAGGCACCATAACTGGGAGCTTACTAGAAACGCAAAATTGGGAACCCCACCTCAGACCTACTGGGCCAGAATCTGCATTTTAGCCAAATCCTCAGGTGACTCAAGATGCTCTGGTGTTAGAAGCCCTTCACAAACTGACCTCTGACCACCTCCAGGCATGGCACCAGTCCCCTCGCTCTATTTCACAGGCCTCCTTGTTGTTCCTCAAACTCAGCACGCATGCCCAGTCTCAAGACACTTACTCTGGCTCTTCTCTCTGCCCAGGTTGATTCCTCACGCCACACCTGTGAACACATCCAGGCGGCGCCCTTCACGTGGCCATGGACATAAATGGCACCACCCATGGCCCAGCTGCAGTCTACCATATGAGCAGTGTCCCTGGAGCTGGGCAGCTCAGCTGCCCTGTGCAAGGATCTGGGTCAGTTCCCACCCTTCGAGGAAGACTCCCTGCTCACCATTAGCTAAAGAAAACTTCTGCGACTCTGTCCACCCCACCGCAGTCCGTAGCACTCACCACTGCCTGACACACATCATGTATCCGTTTCCTTACGTAGTTGACTGCCTGTCTTTCTCCGATAGGATTCATTCTCTGTGAAATCAGGGACTTTGTATTTGCCGACACACACACACACGCACGCACACACACACACTTTGTATTTGCCGACACACACACACACGCACGCACACACACACACACACACACTTTGTATTTGCCGACACACACACACACGCACACGCACACACACACACACACACACACAGAACTTTCAGCACCTAGAACAGAGCCCTTCTCATAACTGGTGCACAATGTGTGTGCGCATGTGTGAAGATGTATGTGTACACATGTATATGCATGTGTTAAGTATTCTGTCTCCCCTGGTTCACAATAACTTGGGACTGATGGATACAGCGAACTTTTGTGTAAAATGACCCCCTTCATTTTTGCAGATCTTTCAGAGAGTCACATGGTCTGGCTCAACACCGAGGAAAGGGCCCCCACCCCTGGGCAAGAGGCCACTTCTGTTCCTCGGCTGCTACAGAAGCCCTCTCTATATTCTCCCAAGGTCCCTTGGCTGCACATAAAGCAAAGGTGACCCACATGACTCCAGTCAAATGCAACACCCAGCACCAAGGAAAGACACAGTCAAGTTCTTGGTGAACACCACTGATGGAAGTGAGGCTCTGTGCAGGGAGGGCCAAAGAGATGCTTCGTTTGTCTGGTTAACATAACGGTTCTTACGTTAGCAGCAGAGAGCTCATAACCAAACTCTGTGTGGTTTCAAAGGCACAAGTGAATGAATCCTCAGTCATAATGAGGAGAATGAAGTGGTGCCGACCCAGGGTGCTGGACACCATGACTACTCTCTGCCGACACCCAAGTAAACACAGTCGTCTGGTTGCAGTTGTGCGTTGATCTAGCTCCTGCCTCAGGACATACAGCCTGATAGAACCTGTAAATAAGTGAAGTGGTTCAGATGAAGACGGTGTCATTAGAGTGATGATGAATGGACACTCCCCCTGATGCTTGGGGCAATAGAGAGTGGTGGGGACTGTGGCAAAGGGGTCATGCTCTTGACTAGGGTCAAGGGGGCAGCTGCTGACCAGTTGACCGGCATTATTTTGGGATTTGGACCCAATGTTACCAGATCCTCTTCAGACTTTTTTTAAACCTCCTTGTTTTAAAACACTGAGATGTAGATACAAACTTTTAACAACTCTGCAAGCAAATAAAGTACGTCTGTGGGTGAGACACACTCATGGGTCGTCCTCATGAGGATTTCCAGCCTTCACGTGGTTCTTCATCAGTGCAGTTGTGGGCACCTCCTATACACAAATGCACGTGTGTACACACACAATTCTAGAACATCTGTGATAGGAAGGCAAGGAAAGGACCAAGCATGTAGTCAAAATCCGTTCTGCCTCAGGATTAGCTCAGTCTCTAGGCTAGAGGGGTGTAGGGGTCTCACTACTGGGAAAGGAGGACATCAAGTCTGTATACTGTCACCATGCTTATTTGACATATTTTACCCAAAGGACAGAATAGCCATGGACTTCCTACATTTTCAGAGAGGAAACATTGCATAAAACTGGGTTCCTCAGCACTTTTTCAAAGAAGCTTGGTGCTCAGCCAAGGAAAAGGTGGCATTTCCCCCGGGGGGTGGCTGTCGTCCATAGCTGAGCAGGTGGGAGAGGTCCCTGGAACCGAAGTGGGATAAACCCTCCTTCCTCATCTTTCAACCAGGGACAGAAAGCTTTCAACATGGAACATGAGTTCTTTCTTATTACAGCCTGGATGTAGGAATCTTTCTCCATCCTCAGGGGGCTCGTCCCCACCAGCTTCCTCAGTGAATTACTGAAATGACCAGAAGTGGAACTAGACAAGTGTCATCAGAGCCTTGTGCAGAGCAGGGCAGAAAAGGATCACTCCCTAAACAGTTCATAAGGGAATGAAAAATAATAAAAGCTGTATTTATGGAGCACACGAGGTGCTCAATATACCAGGTACATTACATTAAACGTGTTACAGACATTCGCTCAGTAAGTCTACACAACTATTATGAGTAGATATTATTTTATCATCTGAGGCTCAGAGACATTAAATTACATCCTAAGGGCCACCTGGAGGAAATAGCAGAGCAGAAACGAGACCCCTGGACACCGGGCTCTGGAGATCACCTCTCTAACGAGTGAGGTATGGCTGAATACACTGCGGTCAGAGACGGGGGTTCCAGGAAGCCGGCTACCCTCTCCCACCCTGGATGGTGACCCAGTGCTTAATTGTCGGAGGCAGTTTGAAAGCTTGCTTTAGGTTGATTTGCTTCTTTCTCAGCGGCGTGTCAGCTGCTGCCCGGCATGATAGCTTATTTAAAATATCGGGTAGAAATAAGATTCGCTGTGAAATTAGTTGTAGACAAGCTCAGAAACTGCTAATGATGCAGAGATAATAAGGGGATTTGCAGAGAACACTGATATTGCATTATGATTAGTGAGCGGAGCTTCACCCCTTGAAGCCTGCAGGCCCCAGCTCCCACAAGAAGAACAAATGCATATGCATTAGCGGCGCACGCTGGCAGACCCAGGCTCCTGGGGCCAGCAGGCTCAGGCCTCCCGGTCAGGGGCTCAGAGCTCAGCTCTGATTTGCAAAGATGATTAATTTGTGGGTTTTGAGAATGAGAAATGTTTACTTCCTAGGTCTGAGAGAAACCAAAGGCCGGTCCTAAATCAAACTCCCATTTGAAAATGAGAACAAGCCACGGCAGTTCCGGAAGGAGGCCTCGCCGGTCCTGCCTGGTCCGCTGCCCAGGGCGCCTCAGGCAGCTCTCCCGGGATTTGATCTCAAGTCTCCCGAGAACTCCAATAGGTCCATAAGCCTGCAAGCCTGCCTGCAGCCATAGGCACCAGAGAGGTGAGGCCAGCTGGGAAGTCACGGGCATCTTGCCACTGTTGTTCAGTCACTCAGTCATGTCTGACTCTGAGGTCCCATAGACCACAGCACGCCAGGCACCAGGCTTCCCTATCCTTCTCTATCTCCCAAAGTTTACTCAAACTCATGCCAAACTTATTGAGCTGGTGATGCCATCCAACCATCTTATCCTCTGCCACCCCCTTCTCCTCACGCCCTCAACCTTTCCCAGCATCAGGGTCTTTTCAATGAGTCAGTTCTTCACATCAGGTAGCCAAAGTATTAGAGATTCAGCTTCAGTATCAGTCCTTCCAATGAATATGCAGGGTTGATTTCCTTTAGGATTGACTGGCCTGATCTCCTTACAGTCCAAGGGACTCTCAAGAGTCTTCTCCAGCACCACAGTTTGAAAGCATCAATTCTTTAGTGCTCAGCCTTCTTTATGGTAAAACTCTCACATCCATACATGACTACCGGAAAAACCATCTTGCCATACCAGTTAGTAATGAATGGTTTCCCAGGCCTTGTGAGATGGCCTGGGCTCATCCTCCCACCCTCTCTAAGACCCAGCAACTGAAGGGCTAGTGTTTGGGACTTTGAAGGTCCTCAAATTCGATTCCAACACTTTGGCCCAAATCCATTTGGATCTGTTGGTGTCCACACCTAATTGGTTGTTAGCTTCTTTTTTCTTCCTTTCTTTTCTTGGCTTCACTGTCTTCTGAGGTGGTGCAAGGCTTCTCGGTGCAGAACATGGGCTCCAGAACACATGGGCTCATTTGCAGGGCGGGCTTAGCTGCCCCACAGCATGCAGGACCTTAGCTCCCACACCAGGGACTGAACCCATGGCCCCTGCATTAGAAGGTGGATTCTTAACCACTGGACTGCTGAGGAAGTCCCTGTTACATATTTTTAATATCACCCCTGCCTCCATACCCAGCCCCAGACATGTCTGGTAGAGCCATATCCTTCACATGAGAAATAGGCTACATGCTAGAAATCAGATAAAATCCTCCAGAAAAACCTATTAGTCCAAATTAAAGGATCTCAGTCCTGTTCTGGCTGAGCCTGCCCCTCAGTATTTACAGATGCACCCAGGATGGCAGTCTGTGTACCCAGGGTGTGTAATCTGGCCAAGTTACAGCCTCTGCACCTTTGGCAGAGAAGGGGGAAAATGCAAATTGCATGCATGTCAATGGCTAAGTCACCTGCATAATGAAATGCCAGAAAGTTTGAGGCTAAAACACTTATTTACATGAAAAACAAATCTGTATGGAATACGTATTTCTCTCCTTCACATCTCAACACATTTGTCACTCAAAGCCAGAAGGCTCTACTTGACAAAGTCCCTCAAGTCCCTGGCCCCATTTTCATTCTCTTTAGCCTGCAGCTTACCTCCTTGAGGGATGGAGGCCACCAGGTGTTCAAAACAGATGCCGCTGCTTCACTGCCTAGGGAACCACATGCCGAGAGAGGGCTGGGCTGAGAGGATGCAAATTCCCACCATGCCAAAACTATTTGTATGATCCTTGTACAGAATGTAAATTATTTATTCAATTTATGCAGGGAGGTTGATACAGCTGAATGGCTTGGGACTCTGTCAGATGGCTGACCACCAATACAATCAGTCCTTTTCTTTCAAATGTGATGAAACTGTGCACCAAAGTCAAAAGTGAAATATTAAAGAAAGATAGGGAGGGAGTGTGGTTCAGTGATGGACGGATGGTATCCAGTGATGGTAGGGTTTGGCATATTTTTCCTCCGTTCTCCCTCTTCCAGTAACAGACTCTGGGACTCCCAGATCACACGGATGGTCATGTGACCCACTCCCTGACCAATCATGGCAACTCTTTCTACTGGACACAGTGACTGGGGAATGGGTGGATGAAGCATCCAAGGACAGCCCATCGGACTCTGCCGTGGGAGTGATATGCAAATTCTCTGAGTAGAAGATTCTCTTTCCTCTGGTGTTGATAAACACGAAGTTACAAAGCCAAGGAGCTGTGGATACTCTGCCATCTATGCCATCTGCAAGAGTCTGCCTGCAGAATGAAGCCAATTAGAAATGAGCAGGCAGGACAGACAGATGCAAAGAGCGTGGCAGCCCCGACCCCTGGGTCTCTACCCAACCCCCCATGCCCTACAATTCCTCCTTAACTCTCCAAATGACCTAGGATCCTTCCCACCTGTGTAAGCCAATACATTTCCCTCGGCTTAAACGATCTGAAGTTGCGACTGTCACTGAAAATATCCTGGCTTGCACCCAATCACAAAAAGGATGGCTATGCATCTTCCACACTTCGGTGTTTGATAACGAATATTTAGCATTTTGTGCAAGGTCTCTGATTTTGTTTTTCCCCCTTTGCAATTTAAAATGATTAATTAGTTTAAATCTAGTAAGTATCCAATTAAAGCTAAATAGTCTCTATTTTTGTCTCAATTGTACTTGAGGTCCCTGCTTTTGATCACTCATATGGGCATTTTAATTTGCCTGTTTTCCACTCTTTGTAAAATATTAAGGGTGAAAGCGGAAGGAAACAGTCAAACGATGGCATCAACACTGCATTAGGGACAAAACTGCAGACCTTGCCAAAACTGAACCAGTAGCTAGCAGGCACCACCAGCATGCCATAATTCAAAATGTCAATTTGTCAACAGATAAAGAACAAGGGTCAGCTGAAAGCTGGACTTCAGAAATTGCGCAAGAACACATCACTTATCTCGTAGGTTAAAACCCATAGGTGGCAGTGGAGGGATGTGTTTAGTCACATTGGTCCAACTCCATGAGACACTATCGACCGTAGCCCTCCAGGCTCCTCTGTCCATGGGATTCTCCAGGCAAGAATTCTGGAGTGGGTTGCCTTTCCCTTCTCGAGGAGATCTTCCTGACCCAGGGATCGAACCCAGGTCTCTTGTATCTCCTGCACTGGCTGGCGGATTCTTTACCACTAGCGCCGTCTGGGAAGCTCCAGTGGGGGGAACACCCAACATTATATTCATGGTGAGTTTGCCAGTGGTAAGAAACTGGCTGTGAAACGCGCACCTATCCATGCTTTGGGTTGAGAAAAGCAACCATAAGTGAGTGGTTTCCCAGCCCTGCGTAGTTACTTAACGTCTACAGCTTCAATTTCCTCACCGGTTAAAGAAGGATGTAACATTACCTACCTCACAGGGTTGAAGAGAGGGCTAAGTCAAGACCGTTTCTGTCAAGTGTTAGCACAGCGACTGCCATACAGCAAGCACTCGGTAAAGCACAGACACAGGGCTCACTATAGCTACCCTTTCCACTGCCCGCACCCCAGAGGCTCTCAAAACAGAAGACAAAACAAACACAGGCAGGGTTAGGAGGCCTGTAGGCAGAGCCTAGACATGATTGTCATTTCTGGATGAATCGCCACTGATATATGAAATGTCGAAATTCAAGTATTCCTGAAAGACACCAAAGCCTCTCTGAGCAATAAAATAAAAAATAAAAAATAAACCAAATAACAAAAATGATGGCTCTCACTCACTGAGTCATTCCTGTGTTAGGCACTTTTCACCCACTTACTTTGAACCTCACCACAAAGTACAGGCTAGGTATAGTTGTCTCCAGAGCTTCCCTGGTGGCTCAGGCGGTAAAGAATCCACCTACAAGGCAGGAGACTAGGATTTGATCCCTGGGTTGGGAAGATCCCCTGGAGAAGGGAAAGGCTACCATCTCACAGGGTGTACAGAGATATTGACCAGGAGAACTCAGGTTCAGTGACTTGCCTGGGGGACACAGTCAGTGATGTGGAATACGAACCCAGCAGAAATCCACTCTGTTCTCAAACATCACCATGGCTCACTGAGTTATCGCACAACATCGTCCCTGCTATAAAATAGCATTAATGGTCACAATAACAGTAACAGATCAACTGTGTACATGTGACAAGTGGACGTGTGAGCAGCTGACCTGCAGTCTGTGTCATTTATGAAAAGACCTCTGGTGTCTCCATGCCTTCCCTGGCTCCCTAAGTAGCCTTGGGAAAACAAACCTCAGCTGTCCAGTCCTCCCTTGAGATCTCTGGACAGAAGCTTACAGAGAGCACACGTGTGGATGTCTAGCCCTTCTTTGCAGTGTGGGAATGCCATTTCACCTATCTGCCATCCCAGTATCCACCGCAGGAAATGATACCATACTGGGAGATGCCTTTGGTCAAAACTCTGGCTCTCTAGAGAAAAGCCCACATGATAAATTATACGTAGGAGAACTAAAAGCCGCAGTGAATACATAGAAGAAAGACTTTAAAACACATATTGGAGAGGGTCCTTTCCTGGCAGTCTAGTGGTTAGATTTCACCTTCCGATGCAGGGGTAAAAGGTTCAATTTCCAGTTGAAAAGCTAAGATCCCACATGCCTCGTGGCCCAAAACTCAAAACATAAAACAGAAGCAAAACTGTAACAAATTCAATAAGACTTTAAAAAATGGTCCACCTTAAAAAAAAAAAAAAAAGCATATGGGGGAAATAGGAAGAGCCTCTGAGAGCCTAACCAGTAACAGGAATCACCAACATCATCACGATTATTGACGTCATCACCTTCAAAATCCGGACATGCCGTTAAGAGCCAGAAGAGCTTTGTTCTCTTTCCTTTGTTTTCTAAGCACAGATATAGCATCTCCAAGTGTCTACACTCACAGATTGGGAAACTGGTTTGGCCATTTGTCGTGGACAACCTCCAGATGCAAGCATGACCTTTCCAAGGGAAATAACTCCACTGACCTGCTTTCCCCTCTTAAATGTCAACTGTTGCCATTCTGTGGCTGTTTTGCAATAAATGGAGGAAATAACATCAGAATCCATCTAAAAACCAGATTTGGTCATTAAACATCAGCAACTGAAAGATGTAAAGCTCAAGTTGCTCCTCTTTGAAATGACTTCCTCATCCATACAGGCTTTCTTCCAACAGTTAAAGAGACAAGGGCAGAGTTGGGGGTCGGCCCCCTAGATCCTGCCTCGGTTTCATTGAGATGGAAAAGGCAGAAAGGAGTTGGTCTGTCTTCAAGAAATGCTGGTTGTTGAGGGCATTGGCACCAAAAATGAGAGACCCAAGTCCTGTCCATAATAATATTGAGCATTATTATGAGGGGAATCTGAAAAACTTTTATAGACACGATGATTATTAATCAGATGATGGGGCGTGATGGCTAAAGTCCGGGTGCCTGCTCCTCTCTTCCTCCTCCTCTGTGCGCATGCTCAGTTGCATCTGACTCTTTACGACCCCACGGACTGTAGCCCGCCAGGCTCCTCTGTCCATGAAATTCTCCAAGCAAGAATACTGGAGTGGGTTGCCATCCCCTCCTCCAGGGGATCTTCCCGACCCAACTGGCATCTCTTGCGTCTCCTGCATTGCAGATGGATCCTTCACCACTAGCGCCACCTGGCAAGCACACCCTCCTCCTGCAGAAGGTGCCATACCCTGAGCTCTGAGCCTCAAATGACCTCTGAGGAATAGATGGAGACAGAGAAGGGAGAACAGAGGGTCCTGAGATGCGTATGCACTCATCTGCAAGGAATACGCCCAGGACAGGGACAGATCCTCTCCCCAGTCAAAACAGAAAGGGTTACCAGGTGCTGTGTGCTATTCAGAGTTAAGTAAGTGTAGGCTTGCTGAATCATCCGTACAACACTATAAGGTGGGTACTTTCACGATCACCAAGATTTAGAAAATGAGACTTGAAACTAAGCTTATAAGAAGTCAGGATTTGACCCTGGTTCTAACGGACTCCTAAATCTGCCCTCTCAACCTTTTTGCTCTGCTGCCTCCAATTGAACGCAGGGAGCTAAATGCTGAGCCCAGGTCCTCCTGCTGAAACAGACAACTGGGTAAATACGACCTTGCTTCCCAGGTGTCGCAGTGGTAAAGAATCCGCCTGCCAATGCAGGAGATGCAGGTTTGATCCCTGGGTCGGGAAGATCCCCTGGAGGAGGAAACAGCAACCCACTCCAGTATTCTTGCCCAGAAAATCCCATAGACAGAGGAGCCTGGCAGGCTGCAGTCCATGGGGTCACAAGGAGTCGGACACGGCTTAGCGACTGAGCATGCACACGTACAACCTTAAGGCTGAAGGAAGGCAGGTGAGGACAGAAAACCTAAGGCTGAGGGGAAACAGTGCCTTTCCAGGACCCAAGCGGGCGCCTTGGGTGAGACTGCTGGCGTCAACAAGGAGGCAGCTGTGGTCTCAGCCCTCAGCTGCACCGGCTTCTTCGTCTCTACTCAGACACCGTCCGCCTGCCCGTTACTGACTTTTCTGCGCTCACCCGCCCGGCCTATGCATTCTTCTTTGGGCAGTGGCGTTGAGTCTTCGGGGGCTGTCTGAGAATTTGTACACAAAGTCCTAAAGATACAACGGAGGGCATGGAACACTGCTGTTCGTCAGCTGGGTCGCCTGGCACGGCTCTACAGGCTTCACGGCGCAATCTGTTCTGTTCCACTGCTGCATCTATTTGTATTGACTGGCGTCTGAGTCCTGTGGGTTGTTAAACACTGAATACTACCCTGGTACCTCCTCAGAATATTGAGGAGTGGGGAAAGAGGGAAGGCCTGTCCAGATCACTTTCGGGTTGAATTCAGGTCCTGGTGGCACGCCTGTCACCACTGAGCCCCCTAGCCTTGCGCTCTCGGAGAACGGAGAGTTGGCGGCTTGTTCCCTTTGGAGCATGAGCTTCTCCTTTCTCTTCAGCGTCTACTGCAGCTCCCGTGCGTTTGTTGGCTCGATGACGGCTGCTTAGGGCCGGGGCAGCATCATTAGGAAGGCATTCAGCCTCATTCACAGCTCACTCTGACGGCACTGGCATCAGCCACACAGCGTGCTGTAACCACACAAAGCTGCAAGCCTCCTTGGTGCCTGATCTGATTAAGCTGAGGGCCGACTGCTCAGATGCCACAGGACTCATCACAGCCCATGGAGCAGAGGCATTGGGACAAAGGATGAACACGGGCCCCGTGGGATCTCACTTTAGCCATGAAGCTGCTCAGATCTGTCATTTCTTGAGGGATATGAAATGCTGCAGTCGGAACTTGGCAGGTGGAAATCAGGAAACAGCTCTGCCAGCCCTGGCTGGCTATCAAGGACTGTAATAGCAAGGTTCCCTCCATCATTTATTCTAGACAGTGGAAAGTTCTTGGGAAGTCTCCACTCTCACTGGAGATGAAGAGAGAGCAAGGACACCAGGAGATATCAGGCCTCGGATCTGGGATCTGGCCTAGAGCTGACTACTACTCAGCGGGCTTAAGGGGCTCCTTCCGCAGCCCAGATCCTGGGAGCCTGAACGGTTCCTATAGCAATGGTTCCTTCCCCCCAGAACTTGGGAGCTCCTTCTGATCTGGCTCCCAGTGCAGAATGTTTTCAGGATCCAGAGAGGGCAATAAGGAACAGAAATAAAGAAGAGAAACAAGAAAGCAGTCTGTGAAAACTGGCATCACAGATAGGACCACCATTTGCGTGTTAGAAAGAGATTTCAATTCTTGGGTTCCTTCAGCCCTGAATCCTTAATTCAGACACTGGGCTGCATTATATTTATCAATAAAACATCCGATATAAAAGTAGTTATCCAGTGCCAGACACAAAACTCTTCCAAGGACTGAAACTCTGTATAAAGTTCGAACTGACTGGGATGAAAGTGGCAGAGGCTGAAAGATCACCATGCTTACACTAATTACCTTAGTACCTATGCATGCGTGCTTAGTCACTCAGTCCTGTCCCACTCTCTGCAGCCCCATGGATTGTAGCCCACAGGGCTCCTTGTCCATATAATTTTCCAGGCAAGAACACTGGAGTAGGCTGCCATTTCTCACTCCAGGGGATCTTCCTGACCCAAGGATCAAACCCACGTCTCTTTCATCTCCTGCACTGGCAGACGGATTCTTTACCATGAGCACCACCTGAGAAGCCACGTTAGTACTCAACATATAAGAAATTCTCTCAGGTGACGGAAGAGCTGGTAAAACCTCAGGCTACGAGAATGCCTCTAAGTACTTCTTTGACCACTTCTCACGTTATAATTATGCGCTTCTCTTGTGAAATATTAATTCTCTTAATATCAATGTTATAAATGAGTTTACTGCTTTACTTCCAAAGGTTTAGAATTTTTTGTATAATAAATCTGAATTATTCATTTTTAGATCTACTGCTCTGCGCTCAAAGCTATTGCATTTTCTGTCCTTTACAACTGATTATTTTCTTGGGGATACATAGACACACACACACACACACACACACACACACACACACACACACACACCATGACTACTATGGTCAAAAGCAAAATTCTCATCTGTGAGGTACACAGTTTGGTTTACGTTTTGCAATTCTGCCTGATAAATTGTATTAGTCATTATTTCTCTGTTCTATTCATTTGTTTACTAAGTCTGACACATCAATAAAATGAGACAAATTTTGAAAGAAAAAAATAGTAACTTGGTGCCACTACATGGGATAGCATAGAATCATTTTCAGCTCAAAGTCTGCAAAACTACAGAGCCATGAAGCTGAATTTAAAAAAATAATAAAGTATTTCTAATGGCGGAATTTTTCAGCATCTTAATTTGAGTAAAGGAAAGGTTTAAATAGATTTGAGGGCTTAAATACTTCTGAAGAAACAAGGGACTGCAAAGCCGGGATGTGTAATTCACCTAAAAGTAATTAACAAAAAGTAAGTTAGATCATTATTTCCTCCAAGATCATAATTTAAAAGGAAGCTGATTTATCTGAACTGATTGGGGCTTTCAATCCCAACAGAAATGTAGACGGTTGGCTGTTATGGGGAGAACAGAAATGAGACCCAATTAAGCAGAATTCTTTCTTATGGGAAAAAAAAAAGACTTAGATAAAACGATTACTTAAATATGCTCAGAAGGGAGCTGAAAAAAGCAGGAGAACCGAGGGGGCTTTTTTTAGCCTCTGGTTGAAATCTCCACCCACTTCACAAGTAGCATTCATCAGAACAAAATAAAGGAACTCCGTAGTGGTCTAGGGGCTGACTCTGAACTCCCAACACAGGGGGCCTGGGTTCCATCCCTGATGGGGAACGAGACCCCACACACCACAACTAAGACCCAGTGCAGCGAAACAAATGAAAATAAAAGGTTTTAAATGGGGAGCTCATTTCCACCTAAACGTTTGAGTGTAACCAGCGGCTTAGGACTAGGTATTCTGTTGACATTTGACATCTGACTGCCATGAGGGTTGGGGAGCTGAGGACAGAGACAATCCTGGAGGAATTTAGAGGCAAGACTCCTGACCCTCTGTGGAGTGGAGTGAAGTGAAGTGAAAGTCACTCAGTTGTGTCCGACTCTTTGTGACCCCATGGACTATCCAGTCCACGGAATTCTCCAGGCCAAAATACTGGAGTGGGGAGCCTTTCCCTTCTCTGTGGGATCTTGCCAACCAGGGACTGAACTCAGGTCTCCCACATTGCAGGCAGATTCTTTACCAGCTGAGCCACAAGGGAAGCCCGACCCTCTGTGATTAGGGTCTATAATGTGCTGAGCAAATAGGGTCCCCCTAATTCGTATGTTTGCATGTTCAAGTCCTAGCCTCCGTTCCCTCCAAATGTTACCATATCTAATGACAAGGTCTTTAAAGAGGTGGGCAAGGTAAAACGAGGTCATTAGGGCGGGCTGTCACTCAGTGTGACTGATGTCCTTGTAGGAAGAGATTAGGGCACAGACATGAACAGAGGACAGACACAGGGAGATGGTTATCTACAATCCAAGGAGCAAGGTCTCAGAAAAACTGAGCCTGCTGACACCTTGATCCCAGACTTCTGGCCTTCAGCATTGTCAAAAAACAGAACGTCTGTTGTTTAACTCACCCAACCTACAGTTCTTTGCTCTTGCAGTCCTAGCTGACTAACACAGGGTCTCCGATATCCCAGCTAGCCTACCAATTCTGTCTCTTCTCTTCCAATTATACTGCAACTCCACTGAGAGCAGAGTCTGTGTTTATTTCTGCATCACTGTACCAGTGGTGAATAAAGTAGATTTATTAACTGAATCATTCTTTCCTCAGAGGATAAACTGGAAGACGTGGGAAATTATAAAATAAATTCAAACTAGTCCTCATGATTTGGCTGGTTAGAAAGGACCTCACGGTGCTTAGGTGTGCCAGTCTGGGAGGAAATGCCCAAGTTCAAATCCCAACCAGACCACTGAGGAGCGGTGTGACCCATAGCCAGCTCCCTGACCTCTCTGAGAACCACAGTCAGGATCCAAAGAGAGTGGCACCTGACTCAGGGGGACTCAGCTAATTCACTGTTTCATCACCCCCACAAATACGTCCTGAGCCCACACTCCATCCAGGAACTGCTCTAGATATGAGGATGTTGACAAAAATGTCCTGCCCTGTGGGGCTAAAATTCTGGTGTGTGTGTGCTAAATTGCTTCAGTCTTGTCTGCCTGTTTGCGACCTATGCACTGTAGCCCACCAGGCTCCTCTGTCCATGAGATTTCCCAGGCAAGAATACTGGAGTGGGTAGTCCCGCTCCAGGGGATCTTCCCAACCCAGGGATCAAACTTGCATCTCCTGTGGCTCTTGAACTGCAGGCGGATTCTTTACTGCTGAGCCACCGGGGAAGCCCCAATCTTCTGGTGGAGGTTAGCTAATAATTACACCGAAGGCCCTTTAGTAAGAAAGGGAAGGATGGCATAAGTGCAAAATCCTAAAGCTTGGTCCATTTCCACGCCCTCTGTTTACTGACCCTGAATCTCGTTTTAAACATAATCTGAGTCGCCCACCATGGGTGCCATTAATACTCTCTCCTGGCAGGCTCCCTGGCCCCACAGTCACTCTCCATCACCCTGCTCTGCCCCAAATCAGGGCAGAGCCCTTGTAGATGCCTGTGCACTTTGCCATTTGACTGCAGATAAACCTATTTGTTGATCTCAGAAGGTCAGTCTCCTCTCCCAGAGCCAGTCAGCGAGCGACTCCCTCTGTCTCCCTGTCCCGCAACAAAGAGCTCTGTGGTGCCAGCTGGTACTGAGTGTACAAGGTCCCTGAAGCCCTGTCACCCCTCATGGGTGGCTGTGTCCAAACCAGCCAGGCTGATGTGTATGCAAGATGGGGCTGGGCCAACCTTTCAGGAAGCAGCTGGGAGCCTGGCTCCAACACCCAGGCCATCTCCACACCTGTCTCTATGCCTCCTGGGTGATGGGGACAGGGGGAGGGACCAGAGTCTGTGCTTAAGAAACCTTGGGAGCCCAGAGATTCCACAGGTTTGTTTCCAGGGGCTCCCTGGCACTTTCAAGTGTTAAAAAGGACCAAGCTTCCCCTCAACTTCTACAAATCATTAAACCCCCCAAGGCTTTGTTTACCCTTCTGTAAAATGGGGGCAGAAACTGCCCTGCTCTTTTCATGGGGTTCTGCAATGGTAAAATAAAATAGTCTGCAAAAGCCTTTGTAGGGGGTTTCTTCCTGGGGTGAAAAAAGTGTTCTAAAATTGGTTGCAGTGATAGTTACACGACTCTGTAAATATACTAAAAACCATTGAATTGTACAGCTAAATGGGTGGATTTTATAGTATGTGAATTATCTCACAATAAAGCTGGGTTTTTTTAAAGCTTTTATAAACTGTGAAGGAGTATGGCCATCCTATGACTTCAAGTCAGCTCTTAATCTGGAGAAGGCGATGGCACCCCACTCCAGTACTCTTGCCTGGAAAATCCCATGGACAGAGGAGCCTGGTAGGCTGCAGTCCATGGGGTCGCTACTAGTCGGACACGACTGAGCAACTTCACTTTCACTTTTCACTTTCATGCATTGGAGAAGGAAATGGCAACCCACTCCAATGTTCTTGCCTGGAGAACCCCAGGGACGAGGGAGCCTGGTGGGCTGCCGTCTATGGTGTCACACAGAGTCGGACACAACTGAAGCGACTTAGCAGCAGCAGCTCTTAATCAGATGCAGTGGTGGGGGTGGTGGGCGGAGAGGGAGAGATGGGCGACAGAGAGAGACACTAAAGGAGCTGGGGTCAGGGGCTGGGGCGGGGCAGTTACTAGCTTACTGAGAGGGACACAGGAAGAAGCAGGAGAGGATAGTGTCCCAGAGAACAGAAGACAGCGGCCATCGCTCTGTGGTCCTCCACGGCCACCTGCTCGGCACCACCAGGGAGCGTGTCAGGATGCAGACTCCACTCCCAGACCTCCCCTCCATGCAGTCTTTCTGCCTCACCTCCCTCAGGCCTCCACTCAGATGCTGCCACAGCCACAGGGCCTCCTCTGCAGCCCACGTCCTGGTCTGCACCCCAGCCTTGCTCTCCTCTCTTCAGAGACCTCGTCCCCACTCCTCCTGTGCAGGTGTGTGTGTGTGATGATGATTCTTGGTGCTCTCCCACTGAATGTAGGCCCTGCATGAGCTGGGGCTTTGTCTGCTTGTTCCCTGGGTACACGGCCCCTAAAATAGCTCCTGAGCTGTAAGGAAATGTATTTCTGTTGTTTAAGCCACTCGGTCTGTGGGACTTCATTATGGTCCTACATATAGAGGCGAAGACAGCACTTGGAAGAAAAGGCCACAGTAGATGTTACCTGCTGCCTGTCTGCAGAGCAGCAATGCGGTGAAGAGGATGAGGGATCAGACAGACCTGAGTTCAGGCTGGGTGTGCCACATCCCTCAGGCTCAGCTCCCTCGCCCATGAAATGCTGATCACGCAAGGACAATGTGAGCATCACACAAAAAAGAGCACAAAGCACCCAGCCCAGAGCCTGAGCTACAGTAACTGCTCTGCAGGGTTCTGGAAGCACGGCAGCCAACTCAGGCCACTGTCCGGGTAAAATCTGACTTGACCCCTCCAAGTCTGGGATGTACGGAGAGACGGCGCTGGAGCATCCTTTCCCAGCTTGAGGCACTGCCGCTCTGCCCTGGACCAGGAGAGCAGACCAGGGCCATGGGAGGGTGGGCATCAACCCAGGGGCCGTCAGGAGCTCAGATCTTGAAGGAGTTTAAGAAAGAACTTTTAGCGTGGCCCAGGAATCTACCATACTGCACAGGGATTTAATACAAAGCAGGCTGGGTACGGGCTCCCAGGTGGCGCTCGTGGTAAAGAACACACCTGGCAGTGCAGGAGATGCAGGTTCCATCCCTGGGTCGGGAAGATCCCCTGGAGGAGGAAGTGGCAGCCCACGCCAGTATTCTTGCCTGGAGAATCCCATGGGCAGAGGAGCTGGACAGGCTACAGTCCACGGGGTCGCAAGTGTCCGGCATGACCGAGGGACTGAGCGGCGGCAGCAGAACGGGCACAGTAAGAACAACAGGTGTCTCAGCACAGGTGTGCCCCTCCCCAGACCCCTGGGGCACCTGCAGAAGGGCTGCACCCCCATGTCCCAGGTGACTTGCCCAGGTGCGGCTGTCTTCCTGGAGACCTGTTGAGGGACGCACACAGGTGAGGGGGTGATTCCAGCGCCGACACGGGAGGTGACTTTCCCACGTCCTGCCGGGTCAGGCAGCAGCCCCCCACAGGGACTCCCGTCCAAGCGTTTCTGACGGGCGCCAGACAGAGGGACGCCCTCCCCTCTGTCACCCGCTAATGGTGTGTGAGGGAAAGCAAGTCTCCCTGCCAGAGGGTCACCCACCGATGATGGAAAAGCTCTGTCCAGAGGCAGTCTGGCGAGATTTTTTCAATCCAATTTCTCTCGAGTGAAAGGCTAACAGGATAAGATCTCTCCATGTTAACAACCTGGGTTGTGAGTGAAGTCTCCAGGTTGGGGTGAGAGATGAGGCCAGGAAATCAAGAGCTTACCTTGCAAAGCAATCTAGTCTGAGCCCCAGGTCCCCAAGCCACCCTCCAGAGCCTGTTAATCGCATGTTGAACATGTCCCTCATGGGCACTCCCTGTCCAGGGACTCAGGCCGTCTATCCCCGGCTGGCCATCCACTCTGGTGTCCAGTGGGAATCTGGAAGGCTTGTCACGGGGCATCCTGCAGACTCCTCAGTGGGGAGAGAACGGGGTGAATGCTATTGTCCAAGAATGATCAGAGTCTCAGAGCTATAGCCTCGCAGGTGACCGCTCGGATGGCCTGTGAACCAGTGTCCTCCTGAGGCTCCTGCCCTGTGGCGAACGGGGTGTGAGCTGCATCCACAGTAGACATATGAGGCATCGCGTCCAGTAGAGGCTGTCTAGAGAGGCTGGTCTCCCTGGAACCACAGGGAGCAAGTATCTAGGAGGAATTAGAATCGATCAGTGGCCCAATGTCCTCCTCCCATGCCAGGCTCTTAGGATCCCACAGTCCCACCAGGCCACCATGGGAGACTCGGTGGCACATTCTACGTTCGCTGGTGCCCGGCTCAGTGAAGCTGGGTTAAAGGCAAGGAGCAGCAAGTTTGAGCTGAAACTAACCTGGTTCAGCCTCCTGAGATGGCTTCCACTCAAGCCACGTGAGAAGTCCAAAGCTGGCAGTTAAGTTCACTGAGCAGGTTCAACCTTCTGCAGCATGGTTGGTGCTCACGGATAATGCAGAATGAAAGAAGCCAGGATTCCATTCATGAGTAGTGCAAAAGCAGACGAAATGATTCCAAAGAGGGGGCGAGCAGAGTGACAGAGACTCTGAGTGGGGTGGTCTGACTGGGAGGGGGGCCTGGGAACCTTCCAAGTATGTAAACGGTTTAGGTCTTGAACTGGGTGGTGGTCTCCCAGGGGTAGGCACATGTGGAAATTCATGGAGCTGCCACTTAGCCTGTGTACTTTATGGTCTGTAAGCTACACCTTGAGCTTTCAAACTGCTGGTGATTTATTGAGCACCTAGTATATATGCCAGAGCTTAGACACCAGCATCAGGACATTATCCTCTATTCGAATGGGATCAGTAAAACCCAAGGATGCAGAAAAACTTTTCATCTGACCATCCTATGTTGGTGCTTCAGTTTCTGGATTTCCGGGGATGCTATTGTGTACAGGGTGCCCTTAGGGAAAGAAACAACAGTAACCACTGAAGTGCACAGAGTCCCAGGCAGACAAAAACCAGCTTTGGGAGAGGGTGGGGGTTGACTCAATATAAGGCTGGCTTTGACTGCTGGGAAGCCCTGGACTAGGTTTGGAGGAAACAGAAGCAGTAAACTCTAAAAAAAAAATTAAAAAAAAAAAAAAAACACTCAAAGCTAATGGGTGGGAAGAGTGATCACACACAGCCTAGTCTGCACCTCAACTTCAAAGTGAGTAGGAGCTTTCCAGGCAGAGATGAGAGAGCAAAATGTTCTGCTAGACATCCAGGGTCAAAGCCAGTGGGGTACATGCCTGGCATGATGCTTTACACACAGCTGGCCTCAGAAATGCTGACTGAATCTGCATGCCCCTGTGAATGAGTGAATGAGTGCATGGAGGTGTCCCTGCATGAATGAATGAATGGGGGTGACCTCAAACCTCACAGCCACAGCTGGGCTCCTGGCTTAGCATCTAACTCAACAAGTGACCTGCACCTATGTTCCACCCAAATATCAGAACCACCCAAAGTAGTTCATTAAAGGAAGGCTGGCTGAGCCAAGGGAAGAATGAGGAAGGAGGTGGGGGGCGGTGGGAGGGGCACGCGGTGGTAAGGAGGCAGAGGATGGGCAGGACTGGGAACAAGAGGACAGGACTGCGAGGGGAGGACTCAGGGAGTGGGGGGAGGAGGAGACTGGAGGAGGCCGGGAAGGAAGACGGGAGGGGAGGAAGAAAGGAGAAGGAGGACCATGGAGGGGAGAAGAGGCAGGGAGGTGTCGCTCCTGGGAGCCCATGTTCACAGAGGCAGAGTCTCCGCAGGAGCATCAGGGGCCAGTCTGACCTGAGTCATCCTGCCCTCAGGCAGCAGCAAGATGCTCCTCTGAGCCACGCCCTCTCGGAGAGCAGCCGGGTCGGGGGACCTTGCTGACCAGCACCCCAGCACCTCATTCCTGCCCAGAGAGACGTTTCCTATTTCCTCCCCGACAGCGCGGGCAGTGGCAGTTCCGGCAAATGGTCACTAGGTGGCGAGTGCTCCGCGTGGTCCCTTCCCCAGGTCTCAGCTGTGGGATCCTGAGGCGGACACCTCAGCAATGTGAACGGGCCCAGTGATGGACGCCTGCAGCCAGCCCCCCGGGGGAGGGCCGGCAGAGCAGCCTGTGGGGGCCAGACTGCCTCTCCATCTGCCCGTGAAGGGGGTCCACGCTGTCCCTCTCAAGACATGGCTTGTCTTAGGGACGCCCCACCGATATGCGTCCAGAGTGGGGAGAGGGGAGGAGGAGGCCCGGCTGCGTCTGGATCCACTCCAGCCGAGGGCAGTCACAGAAGTCGTTTCCTGAAGGCGCCTCCGAACCCAGTCTGGAGAGGAAGGAAAAGGGTTCCCAGACGCAGAAGCTCCATTATTGTCTGTTTTACACCCCGGGATATTCATGCAACAAATAATTTGGGAGGAAAACGAGTCCAGGGCTTAAAAAGCATTAAAGACCTTTGCGTTTACCCTGGAGGACTCCACCATAGAGCAGAAACCCAGCCAAACATTCATAACCTGAGGTTCTTTTTCTTAAAAGTGTTACTCATTCGTGTCGGACTCTTTGAGATCCCATGGACTGTAGCCTTAGCAGGTGCCTCTGGTCCATGGGATTCTCCAGGCAAGAATACTGAAGTGGGTAGCCATTCCCTTCTCCAAGGGATCTGCCCAAACCCAGGTCTCCTTCATTGCAGGCAGATTCTTAAAGGGCCCCCCCAAAAAATTGCTTCAGGTCCCACAAAACATGGATCTGCGCCTGCCAGGCACATACTAAGTGCTCAACCCACAGCAGCTAACCAATGAGTTGGATGCGTTTCATTTTACAGATGAAGAAACTAAGGCTCAAGAGCACTGAGTGGTGAGCTCAAGACCAGGAGCATGAGAATAAGCAAGAACTCCCACCACGTCCTGGGGACCACAGTGAGCTGCCTTGTCAAAGCAGCATACCAACGGGCCATCGCTGCAGAGACCTGGCCCCATCCATCCCTCACTCCTCTTCTCTGCCAAGCAGCCTCTGGAGCTCTTGGACCAAACCCCCGTGGCCCCCTGTCATGTCACGTGAGTCCCTATGTGGGTTCTCCCTTTATCTGAATGGAAACAGACTGGAATGGGTGAATTTAACTCAGATGACCATTGTATCTACTACTGCGGGCAGCAATCCCTTAGAAGAAATGGAGTAGCCATCATGGTCAACTAAGTCTGAAATGCAGTACTTGGATGCAGTCTCAAAAACAACAGAATGATCTCTGTTCGTTTCCAAGGCAAACCATTCAGTATCACACTAAGCTAAGTCTATGCCCCAACCAGTAATGCTGAAGAAGCTGAAGTTGAACAGTTCTATGAAGACCTACAAGACCTTTTAGAACTAACACCCAAAAAAGATGTCCTTTTCATTATAGGGGACTGAAATGCAAAAGTAGGAAGTCAAGAAACACCTGGAGTAGCAGGCAAATTTGGCCTTGGAATATGGAATGAAGCAGGGCAGAGGCTAATAGAGTTTTGCCAAGAGAACACACTGGTCATAGCAAACACTCTCTTCCAACAACACAAGAGAAGACTCTACACATGGACATCACCAGATGGTCAACACCGAATTCAGATTGATTATATTCTTTGCAGCCAAATATGGAGAGGTGCTACACAGTCAGCAAAAACAAGACCGGGAGCTGACTGTGGCTCAGATCATGAACTCCTTATTGCCAAATTCAGACTCAAATTTAAGAAAGTAGGAAAAACCACTAGACCATTCAGGTATGACCTAAATCAAATCCCTTATGATTATACAGTAGAAGTGAGAAATAGATTTAAGGGCCTAGATCTGATAGAGTGCCTGATGAACTATGGAATGAGGTTCGTGACATTGTACAGGAGACAGGGATCAAGACAATCCCCATGGAAAAGAAATGCAAAAAAGCAAAATGGCTGTCTGGGGAAGCCTTACAAATAGCTGTGAAAAGAAGAGAAGCAAAAAGCCAAGGCGAAAAGGAAAGATATAAGCATCTGAATGCAGAGTTCCAAAGAATAGCAAGAAGAGATAAGAAAGCCTTCCTCAGTGATCAATGCAAAGAAATAGAGGAAAACAACAGAATGGGAAAGACTAAAGATCTCTTCAAGAAAATTAGAGATACCAAGGGAACTTTCATGCAAAGATGGGCTTGATAAAGGACAGAAATGGTATGGGCCTAACAGAAGCAGAAGATATTAAGAAGACATGGCAAGAATACACAGAAGAACTGTACAAAAAAGATCTTCACAACCAAGATAATCATGATGGTGTGATCACTCACCTACAGCCAGACATCCTGGAATGTGAAGTCAAGAAGGACTTAGAAAGCATCACTACGAACAAAGCTAGTGGAGGTGATGGAATTCCAGAAGAGCTATTTCAAATCCTGGAAGATGATGCTGTGAAAGTCCTGCACTCAATATGCCAGCAAATTTGGAAAACTCAGCAGTGGCCACAGGACTGGAAAAAGTCCGTTTTCATTCCAATCCCGAAGAAAGGCAATGCCAAAGAATGCTCAGACTACCACACAATTGCACTTATCTCACACGCTAGTAAAGTAATGCTCAAAACTCTCCAAGCTAGGCTTCAGCAGTATGTGAACCATGAACTTCCAGATGTTCAAGCTTGTTTTAGAAAAGGCAGAGGAACCAGAGATCAAATTGCCAACATCTGCTGGATCATCGAAAAAGCAAGAGAGTTCCAGAAACACATCTATTTCTGCTTTATTGACTATGCCAAAGCCTTTGACTGTGTAGATCACAAGAAACTGTGGAAAATTCTGAAAGAGATGGGAATACCAGACCACCTGACCTGCCTCTTGAGAAGCCTATATGCGGGTCAGGAAGCAACAGTTAGAACTGGACATGGAACAACAGACTGGTTCCAAATAGGAAAAGGTGTACATCAAGGCTGTATATTGTCACCCTGCTTATTTAACTTATATGTGGAGTACATCATGAGAAATGCTGGGCTGGAAGAAGCACAGGCTGGAATCAAGATTGCCAGGAGAAAACATCAATAACCTCAGACATGCAGATAACACCACCCTATGGCTAAAAGTGAAGAGGAACTAAAAAGCCTCTTGATGAAAGTGAAAGAGGAGAGTGAAAAAGTTGGCTTAAAGCTCAACATTCAGAAAACGAAGATCATGGCATCTGGTCCCATCACTTCATGGCAAATAGATGGGGAAACAGTGTCAGACTTTATTTTGGGGGGCTCCAAAATCACTGCAGATGGTGATCGCCGCCATGAAATTAAAAGATGCTTACTTCTTGGAAGGAAAGTTATGACCAACCTAGATAGCATATTCAAAAGCAGAGACATTACTTTGCCAACAAAGGTCCGTCTAGTCAACGCTATGGTTTTTCTAGTAGTCATGTATGCATGTGAGAGTTGGACTGTGAAGAAAGCTAAGCGCCAAAGAATTGATGCTTTTGAACTGTGGTGTTGGAGAAGACTCTTGAGAGTCCCTTGGACTGCAAGGAGATCCAACCAGCCCATTCTGAAGGAGATCAGCCCTGGGTGTTCTTTGGAAGGACTGATGCTAAAGCTGAAACTCCAGTACTTTGGCCACCTCATGCGAAGAGTTGACTCATTGGAAAAGACCCTGATGCTGGGAGGGATTAGGGGCAGGAAGAGAAGGGGACGACAGAGGATGAGATGGCTGGATGGCATCACCGACTCGATGGATGTGAGTCTGAGTGAACTCCGGGAGTTGGTGATGGACAGGGAGGCCTGGCGTGCTGTGATTCATGGGGTCGCAGAGTCAGACATGACTGAGCGACTGAGCTGAACTGCAGGATGCCAGTGGAAGGAATTGTGCTTAATATACTGTGTGCTCCACCCACCCACAGCCTCTAGTACCCGGATATGCATTCAGTAAGCACTCAATAAATGTGTCTTCTTGCTGTTGGTGCAGCCTAAGTGCAGGAGTAAGGGTGGAGTGTTGACGACTGGAAAACGAGTGTTTCAGAATTACAGAGCAAATGAACAGGGAAACGTCTCGTCTATAATAAATATACCTCTGAAGAGTCTTAAAAGAAATCAATGAAGCACAACATCAAAGTCCCAGGGAGTTATAAATCAGCAGCCTGGTAGACAAAAGTGCATCTGAAATCATTTAAAGCGCACCAGAAATCATTTATGTCTGAGTAATTAGAACACATTGGAACGACTCTGTGCCATTGAACTGAAATTGAGCAATATAACGTTTAAAAATCCCCACAGACTTGGGGAGGAAAAAGATGAAAGTTGCATTGAAAACTCCCCCACCTGTCCGGAGCCCTCTTGAATGGTCCCCAGGAGGCCTGGAGGGAGACAGTTGTTGTTCAGTTGCTAAGTCTTGTCTGACTCTTTGGGACCCCATGGACTGCAGCAGGCCAGGCTTCCCTGTCCTTCACTATCTCCCAGAGTTTACTCAAACTCATGTCCATTGATTCAGTGATGCCATCCAACCACCTCATCTTCTGTCAACCCCATTTCCTCCTGCCCTCAATCTTTTCCAGCATCAGGGACTTTTCCTAAGAGTCGGCTCCTCCCATAGGATGGCCAAAGTACTGGAGCTTCAGCTTCAGCATCAGTTCTTCCAATGAATATTCAGGGTTGATTTCCTTTAGGTTTGATCTCCTTGCAGTCCAAGAGACTCTCAAGAGTCTTCTCCAGCACCACAGTCTGAAAGCATCGGTTCTTCAGCACTCAGCCTTATATATGGTCCAATTCTAACAACTATACGTGACTACTGGAAAAACCATAGCTTTGACTATATGGAACTTTTCCAGAGAGAGACAGAGTTTGTTTCTAATGTCTGCCCAAACTGGCTTTTTCCTTCTGGTTTAAAAATGTCTATGGCCCCAGTTGTTGAAAGAAAAATGCAGGTCCCAGGCTGCAGGTAACAGACTAGGGTCCCTCAACTGACCTCACTTCCCAACTGAGAGGGGTGTTTGATAAGACAGAAGACACCAGGGGAGTGTGAGAATTCATGTGTTTTCCCAGAGAGGCGGCCAGTCTTAGCAAGGAAAAGGCTGGACTTTCTTCCCTGGGCTCCCACCGGAGGTGACACTCCCTCCCACAGCCTCATGAGGGGAAAACTGATGGGGACTAGGGCCCTGGTGGGTGGGACCAGGACGAAGGGTCCAAGGGCGCCCCAAATGGGGAGAGCAGGAGGTGAGAAGGACCAGACAGAGGGGCTTCTGAGGGCGACCTACCAACCCAGTGGCCAGATGATAGCTGGGAAAAATAACCCTACCCTCTTTGATTTGGGGAATAAAATAAGGAAATAGCAGGAAATAGCACATGAGTATTAAGCACTCTTACAGCCCCTGCACTCTGTGATGGAACCTGGCCCGCCTCACAAGGTCCCCAGCATGGCCCCAGGACTGGAAGGCTTCCGCCCATAACCTGATAGTCTAAACTGCCCCACGAGCCAAACCTGACATTCTGAAGTCACTGTCAACTCACAGACGGCGAGGAATAAAAATCCCTGTCTGGGCCATGCCGCCCTCATTCTCTCCCCTGCTCCCCCCTATTTTTAGACAACCTAACCTCAGGGGACTTCACTTTCACTTTTCACTTTCATGCATTGGAGAAGGGAATGACAACCCACTCCAGGGTTCTTGCCTGGAGAATCCCAGGGACAGGGGAGCCTGGTGGGCTGCCGTCTATGGGGTCGCACAGAGTCAGACGCGACTGAAGCGACTTAGCAGCAGCAGCAGCAACCGCAGGCTCTGGAAGTCGTGTGGGCAGACGTGAAAGCAAGCGGAAGACCCCGCGTGCGTGGGGTGGGGAGGGGGTAATGCTCGCCCACGCACAGAAGCATGTCTGCTGTGCCTCCCTGCCTAGAATCCAGAAGGTTGTGCTGGGGAATCCGTCTTCAACCACATGACTGCCAATGCCGTGCAGGCAAGCATGCACCTGGACGGCAGGTAGAGGTCCTGCTGGAGTCTGGGGAGGACAGCTGCTGCTGTGCCAACAGCTGCTTTCCCTTCTGGAGCCTCTGCAATCCTGCTCCTGCTCCAGATGAGTGAGGCCCCTCAAAGGAGCCACAGGGACCTTCACAAAATGCGAATGGTGAAGCCTTCCAAGGCCTTCCAGGGCTTTGGGATAAAGACCAGTGTCTTCCCACAGCCTGGGAGCCCTGTGTGGGGTGACCCCTGTCCTGACATCCCTACGGCCTCATCTGGGATACTGCCACTCAGGCAGACTTCTGACAGTTCCTGGAAATAACCATGCCCCTTCTGGCCACAGGGCCTTTGCACATACTGCTGCCTCTGTCTGAAAGGCTCTACCCCCTACCTTAGTCCCAATCCTATCCTCCTCCTTGAGAGTTCAGCTCATGAGTCCCCTCCTGGGGGGACCCCAGACATGCCCCTCCATCTGGGCCAGCTTTCACTGTCAGAGGCCCTCCCAGGAAAACATTCCTCCCTCTGTAGACTCCTTTAGTGTTTATCTGCTTACTCTCTGTCTCTCCCACTAGACTCCAGGGTCTGGGAGGGCAGGGCTCGACATACCTCAGGTGATGACTGTAGTCTGAGCCTCCACACAGGGCCTGACACACGGTGTTGCCCAAAACCGGGCAGATGAATGGCTGGATGAGTGTGAAGATGGGTGGATGGATCACTGGCTTTTGTTGACAGGGGTTTGGGAGACTGATCATTTTTATCAGCTAGAAGAATTTGAGGACATCAAAATACAAAGCAAAGGGTACTGGAAGTTGAGAAAAGCCAAAAAAGAAACAGCAGCAATAGTGCCGGTGGGGAGGCAAGCCCACTAATTCCTTCGTTCAGTCAGTCACTCACTCACTCATAACGTGCTAGGCTCCTCCAACATGTGGGCTCCGGGATGGTGCTGGGGTGGACTGAGCTGCTGGAGCCCACCTTGTCGATCTAAGTCTCACCAAGTCTGGCCAAGCTCTGGCCTGCGGTGGCCTAGGGTAAATGTTGGCCAGACACCTCTAAACGCATGGCACCTGCCAGCCTTCCAGGAGGGTACTTCCCCGTGTCCCCACGTGAGGGGAACACAACCTTGGTGGACAACAGCCTGAGGGCTGACCTCTCCTTGGCGCCCACTTCTCTCCAGGAGGGTACTCGGCATTCACATTCCACTCCCATCTCAGACCAGCAGTGAAAGACAGAAGTTAGCTCAATGTGTTTTGCTGGTAATGAGATAGACGGATGGCGTATTGGAAATTCACATTTAAAATACATCTCTCCCTTCTGTAAATGAGATTGCATCTACCGATTCGGGTAATGAACAGCTACTTAGATCCATGCCTCGGGCTGGAAGCAAGAGCCCAGGCGTGGTTCAGCCTGCTCAGGGTGGTCCGGCCCATTTCGGTGCTCATCACAGAGCCTCCCCCCTTCCTCTGGTCATTTTATTTCTTAGCAAAATCATTACTGAGAATATTGAACTGCCTTACAGAGACATATTTACTTGCCTTATCTTCCCTCCGTCTCTCTTGATTAAAAGCTATGTGTGATATTTGTAGTTATCAAACATCAATATTTGGCCTGGATTTGCAGGAGGGAGGTGGTGGAAGGAAAGGCGTCTGACCGTTTCTATTAAGGGGAAAACCTTGAGCAAATAGGCTGCATTTCTTACCAGGGGCACTAAAGAGCAGGGACTCATTTCGGAAGGGACCGGCCAGACTGTACCCTGGCAAGCTTCATGACACCAAAGACTGGGGCTAGAAATTAGATTCCAGATTTCATCTGGAAAGCCGGCTGCCTTCAGAGGGTTGGGAAAGGGGGTGACAACTATGCAGCCTGCCTGACAGCTTGATCAGAGCGACTACAGCCTTCTTCCCCAATAGCTGAGTCCAGCAAAGTGCACAGAGCTGAACATAACGACAATAATAATAACAATATGAGTTAACCCTTCTGAAGTGCCCACCCCCTAACATTATATCTACATTAATTCACTTAATCCTCACAACAACCCAGTTTATCCACTCCAGACGTGGAAAGTGTGGGGCAGAAAGGTCCAGTCGCTTGCTCAGTCCTTCAGTAAGAAGCAGAGCTGAAGTCAGTGCCCGCAGCCCAGCTCCTGAGCCTGCGCGTGTAACCACTCTGTAGCCCTGCGCTCGGTCTCAGAGGCACTCCTGGACCCTGGCACCTCCACAGCAGAGCACGGTTGCCCAGAGTCAGCCGCGCCCTGAGTTCACAGAACAAGATGCTGGTTTAAGAGCTGCTGTTGTTGCAGAAGTGGAGTCCTTGCTTTAAGCCCTCACCATCACTGGCTCCATGCGCCCCTCTGTCTATCAGCCAGCATGATAATAACCACATCTGCCCTCCGGGGCATTACGACAAATCACAACTTATACTTTCAGAGGCCTTAGCATGCAAATGGGATTTATATACCTTGATGGTAGGAGTGATCATTTGTAAAACTGCTTCAGAAAAGTTTAGGGGTCGCATCTACTGAAACTGAATGTGTATCCCTTCCACACCCAAATATACCCAGTGGTGGATTCCCAAGATAAATGGGTGCATATGTCCATTAAACAGCAGGCACACGAGAGTGCATAGCCCCAAACCGAAGACAGCCCAAATGCTCATCAGTTGGAGGATGGGTGAATCAAGCATGGTATCATCAATCAATGAAATACTATTCGACAATTTTACAGAAAACAGTCACTGATGCACGCAGTAATGTGGCTGAATCTCCCAGGGATGAGGTTGAATAAGGTAGACGCGTATAGGGTCCATTTATATAAGTTCACAAAAGAGCAAAATCTATCTTTGGTGGTAAAAATCAGGAGGGTAGTTGGCAAAAAGTAGTAGCGACTTAATGAGGCACAAGGGAGCCTGTTGGGGTGCACTCCGCCCATAAGACTGATCTTGTTATTCACTCATTCATGTCAGCAGCAAGCATTTATTAAGCACCCACTGTATTTTACATGCCCCCTCTGGAGATGGGGAGAACACCCATTCCCAACTGGAAGTACGATGCTCGCCTTGGAAACCTCTCAGAAACCCAGTGTCTCCAGGGGGCACAGCCAACCTCAGGGACCTGGGGACATCGCTAAGGAGATTTCCCCTCTTTATCTGGCAGCAAGTGGTGCAGAGAAATGTCAGGGCGGCTCATTAGAGCCGCAGACCTCTGCACTCGCTGTGCCCGAGGTCGCAAGCACCACTCAGCATTTCATCCTAGCAAGTCTGGCTTGCTTTCATCAGAACCACGTGGTCAAAACCATGTGCGACATTTTGAAGGGAAAAGAATCTAAGCCTGCATGTCTCACTGCCCCGAGTATCAGCTTTGTCCTTCTGCTCTTAATGCTGTTATCTCGTGCGCACACTTGGTGTTCTGCCGAGCAGATGCTATGGAAAGGCGGATCGGCGAGGAGAAGCAGAGGGCGCCCGGTAGCCTGGGTGTTGAGCCAGTGACCCCTCTGCTCTGGAGGCCAGCTCCAGTGAGGTGCAGCAGAGGATAACACCTGAGGAGGACCAAGCCTTCCCCCAGTCCCTCAGCTCCCAAGCCCGGTCCCAGGGAGCTCTTTCTCAAATGCAAATCGGATCAAGACAATCATGAGCTTAAAACCGTCCGGTGGCCCCATGTGAATCACAGCCAAAACCCAACTGCTTGCCCACTGTGGAGCATGGGGAGGGCAGGGAGGGGGGTGATGGTGTCCACCCTCCTGCTCATCCCCAGCATCCCCTCCTCCAGAACCTAAGCCAGGTGTAAATCCATGCCCACGCTTCCCCTGCCCCCCCTCCAACAAGTGTGCTGACTCACCCTTGTCTTCAAGATGCTTTGACACCTCTTCCATGAAGCCTCCTCTGCCTGCCTATTTGTGCCACTACCAAATTTTGCATTCTGCCTCCACTAAGAAGCAATCAGATGGCGCGTCCACGATAGGTTTCTTTGTATTCATTGCTGTCTTCCCTCGTAGACCACAAGCCCTCAGAGGGCAGGATCTGGGTCTCTTTCATCTTTGTACCTTCTGACTTTATCACCAGTAACTGCAACAGAGTTTGCTTACGGGGAGGAGGGTGGAGGAAGGAAGAGATGAGGAGAGGAGGTGAGCGAGACAGCAGGTGAGGAAGGAAGGGGGAGTGGAGGGTGGGGGCATCTAGTGGAGGGAGAAACTCAGTGCAGCCACGGAGACTCGGGAAGAATTGGGGGGCAAAGGTTTTCCAAGGGATTTGTGTGGACGGTTAGGAATCTGGATAGATTTGGTGGGGGTGGGGGTGGGGGTGGGGGACCTGGAGCAGAGGGGATGACCTGGGCAAAGTCCACAGTCGGGGAAGATGGTGGGGGGAGACAGGAGGCCCCAGGCTCAAGGAGCGGCAGGGCAGGGCCCATGGCCAGCTTGGAGGGATCCCCAGTGTGTTCTCACATCCCAGGGAGCCACTGAAACATGCAGAAGGCGAGGGAACCCTGGCCAAGAGGCAGACCAGCTGCGGGGGAAAGCACTGGAAGAGGAGGGCGGGTTAGAGCTCGTTATGTAATCCAGACGCAATGTAAGGAAGGCATGGACCCGAGCTGTGCATCCGCTGGGGATGTGCTGATGGGGACACG
This sequence comes from Ovis aries, assembly GCF_016772045.2. NCBI lineage: Eukaryota > Metazoa > Chordata > Mammalia > Artiodactyla > Bovidae > Ovis > Ovis aries. The sequence continues at coordinate 5,111,298 of NC_056077.1, read as the reverse complement.
GATAAGCTGTGCTGACTTCAGAGAGGGGAGTGGGAGAGCAGAGCACCAAGGGTGCCAGGGGCCAGGAGGGCGGCAGCGCATCATCTGAATGCACAGGAGAATCACCAGGGCAGGTGGGCAGACGGGCAGGTGGGCAGACTGGCAGCTCTGAGTGGGCTCCGGGAGACACTGCATCTCCAGGAGGCACCTGGCATTGGTGTGGCGCCAGTGCGGCCTCCCCTCCCCAGCTGCCAGTCACAACCATGGTGCCACTCCTTCCTGCTGAGGACAGGAACAGCCTTAGGTGCACTGGGCCCACTGACCGGCATCCATAAATGAGGTGCTACCTGTCTCCTACACCTGGCCACAGGCATCACGACCTGGGGTCAGCGGGTGGGGAGCTCAAAGAGGCAGCTGGACCCACATTTCACAGGTGAGCTGGGGGCAGAACCGGGGATGAAGTCCAGCCGGATGCACCAAAGCTCATTCTTGTACGTTCTGCTCACTCTTGGAAAGTCAAACAGGCCTGTCAGGACTCACAGTAACTATGAACCGGAGAAGAAATGACCAGCAAATCCGCCTCAGGAAGAAACTGGCTCATTTTCCTTTTTTTCCTCTAGAATCTAACATGAAACCTTGGTCAGCTCCCATCAGAAGTAAAGGCTGGGCGAACGGGTGCAGGTGGAAAAGAGAAAGGGATCGTGATTCCTTTCCAGAGCTTCCTTCACCTCCATCCTTCGAAACAACACAGATCACTTTTGCTAAATTCCAAAAGGTGGCAGCATTCTATTAAATATTCATTTGCTGCTGAGGCAAATTGGGGAGGAAGTTGAGACAAGCAGATGGCCAGATGGCCAAGGTCAGGAGAGCTGGGAGCGTCCAGCACTGATGGGGGGCTGGTGTGTGGGGCAGGGGGAAGCTGTGAGCCCTCTACTGGGGCAGGAAGGGGGGATCCTGGACATAGAGACCCCAACCAGTACCCTTGACCCCAAGACAAAGAGCGCATTAGACTCATCCTAGGATTCTCTATAGCACAGGGTCAGCGGAGGTCAGACCCCAGAGTGTTCCTGTTTATGCCGCTTACAATGGAGAGTATTAGACCTGTGATATGCCTCTAACCAACAACGAAGGTGATGGGTGCCACTCAAACGATTCTGCCAGGATGTGCAGACCTAAAGCAAGCGTGCTCTACAGACTGTCCCACCGGCCTTGAGAAGGGAAGCTGCCATGAGGGGGGCAGATGGCCGGGAGATGCGGGCAGCCTCCGGGAGCAGAGTTCCACTGCCCTCCACCCACAAGGCACTGAATTCACCGCAGCCAGCTCCAGGCGAGACCCCGGCCCAGACCTTGCTTGCAGCCTCGTAAGACCCTGAGCGGAGGACCCAGCCATGCCAGGCCCAGGCCCTGGACACACGGTAACTGCGATACAAGCTGCTGAGTGTCTGGTGAATTTTTAGGTCGCAAAAGGCAGTGGTCACAGAAACACATACAGGTTACGGACTACAGCTCTGGGATGAGACAGAACAAAGTACAGTAGAAATTTGGATTCTGCTACTGAACTGCGACAGGTCTCCCAGATAGCACAGAAAGAGAGAAAAAGGCACGCAGAATGTTACTTGTGCTGGGCAGTGTCACCTCCAACTGCTTAAGGAGGCATTTATACCAGAGAGAACCCCCAAATCAAGTGTGGGTCTGTCTCATGTCTTTTTTATTTTTTGTGGGTTTTTTTTTTCTTCTGGTCTCATTTCTCAAGCACCTCTCATCACGTAACCTTTTGGCTGCAGTGACCCTGATGTTTACATACAGGTATGACCTCAACACAGCCACTTCACCCAGTACCTAAGCAAAGGCTCGTCTGTTCTAAGCTTCAAGGAACGCATGGCTCACTCAGAGGTAAGGGGGGTGCAGAAAGGCTGGTCTCCAGCCTGGAATCTTCCTGTGGGGTCTTTGGCAGGTGACCCTGGCCAGGTGTGATGCTAACCTTACCTGCTGACTCTGAAGTCAACCTGACACCTAAGATGTTCCCAGAAACGCTCCCTGAAACACCAAAGCAGAACCGAGTGGCCTTCCCCTCAGCTCAACTCAGCTCGGGAAACAGCCCAATCCAGGTTCAAGTTCAGACCCAATGCCCGTTAGCTGTGAGGCTCAGTATGTCACTCTCTGCTGAGCCTCAGTCCCCTCACCTGGGAAATGGGGGCAGGGACAGTTCCCCCTCACTGGGCTGCAGGCCCCTCACCTGGGAAATGGGGGCAGGGACAGTTCCCCCTCACTGGGCTGCAGCCCCCTCACCTGGGAAATGGGGGCAGGGACAGTTCCCCCTCACTGGGCTGCAGGCCCCTCACCTGGGAAATGGGGGCAGGGACAGTTCCCCCTCACTGGGCTGCAGGCCCCTCACCTGGGAAATGGGGGCAGGGACAGTTCCCCCTCACTAGGCTGCAGTCCCCTCACCTGGGAAATGGGGGCAGGGACAGTCCCCCTCACTGGGCTGCTTCAGGGATGGGTGAGATCATGCACTTGAAATCCTGAGCACAATGCCAGCTACCTCCTAGTTGCCTAGTAATGCTAGCGATCATGACCATTTCCTTATTCTGGATGCAAGTGAGTGGCACCCAACGTGTCCAGGAAAGGCCCTTTCTGGGAGGCAGACTACAGCAGAGAGCTAGTGCCAGAAACTGCGGCGCCAGCTGGTACCAAGGGGCAGTGTGTGGAGACACCGGGGCCTGAGGCAGCCCTTCTCCTGGGGCAGCCAAGGGCCAGAAAGTGTCTTTGGACCCTGGTCCAGCCTTATAAACTGCATTTTCACTCCTCTAAGGGGACTGCAACATTTCTATAACAACTGAGAATGAAACTTTATTAAAATGCCATCAGCTGTCCTAGAAATCTCCCTTGACAGCTCAGAACCCACCGTGTAATTTAAAAAATAGTCATTGTCATTATTATTATTATTATTGGGTTGGCCAAGAAGTTCATTTGGGTTCTTACGGAAAAATCTTAACAAACTTATTGGCTGATCCAATCCTTTTACTATCAAGGAAACAACCATAAAACAAAACCTGTAGAGTCAAAAAAAAAAAAGCAAAACCTACCAATTTAGTTGATTTTCCCAACTACCTCTCTGACATGTCTCTCTGCTTTTCAGAGAAGGGAAGATATATGAATCTAATTGCATATAATTGAAATTAAAGAAATTCAGAAAGGTTGGTCACCATACGATATAGGCTGCATTTCTCACCCCACAATATGTCATGAGCATCTTTCCAAGTCAGTAAACATAAATCCTCACCATGAAATCCCAGCAGCAGCTTAGAACTGGACTGTATAGATGCACATAGTTCACTTTAAAAAAATTCCTTTTTGATGGATAGTGAGGGTGTACCTTTTCATTATTTTCACTAATAGAATTATCCCTCAACAAACACAGATTTCTCACACTCACATAATCAACCACAAGGTGGCTACTGCTAGAAGTGTAATTACTTGGATCAAAGAGTGAACACACTTTGCACACTGAGACAGGCTCCATAAACCGCCCTCCAGAAAGGCTGGTCACCATGCGCTGCCAGAGACGGAGGTCACGCCAGTGACTGCTCCTGCCCATGACACACTGGTGTGGGAGGCTGACCGGTGGATTCCAGCCAGAGCGACCCAGACCAGAGAACTGAGAAGGTCAAGGGTGGGGAGAGAGGGGACGCTTACGATCCTCTGATCTTCAGAGCTCGAATCCCAGGAAAACTCTAAAAGTCTGCAGCCTCCTGGGGGCAACAAGCGGGACAGTATCCCATCGGCCTTAATGAGGCGAGGCTGGAAGCTGGAGAATACCCAACCCAGCCCAAGGAGGCTGAGCATCCAGGGAGTGCTCTCCTAAGCCCACGGAAAGCGGAGCTCTCGGCCACCACTAGCCTTACTGTGAACAACGAGAGTATGAGGTGGGGGGTTTCTCCCCACCCACCCGATTGCTTCCGAAGAAGCTTCTGCACTACACCCCCAACTGCAGGACTCTTTGGTGAGTCACTTACCTGCTCCCCATTTCATCTTCTCACCTGCTAAATGTTTTTAGGACCGTTATGTTTTATTTCCATAGTCTTAGTGTGAGGTTACAAGAATCCTGCGTGGAGCCGTAAGACATGGTTCTTTTAAGATTATGAAAAGTGTGGTAGCCAACCTCCAAAGTGGTCCCCCAGTAATTCAGCAGAGGTGACGGCATGTGGCTCCCCAGGGCACAGGAGGCATCCTGGTTTCTGCCTTGCTCTCTCTCTCTCCCAGGATTTCTCACCCTGGGGGAGCCAGCCAGCCACGTCATAGGAGCCCGCCTCCACGTCACAGCTTTATGGAGGCGTCCGCACACGAGGAACTGAGACCAGGTAACAACAATGACCTAAGTCATCTTGGAGGTGGATCCTCTAGCCTCAGTCAGGCCTCCAGATGGCAGCAGACCCGGCTCATGAGAAACCCTGAGCCAGAACCAGGCACCAAAGCCATTCCCAGAGTCCAGACGCACTGGCACTGTGAGATCATACACGTTTCTCCTTTTACCCTGGGCTGAGCCCTAGGGTTCCTTTTTAATGTGGCAAGAGGTAACTAACACACTTTCCCGCTCTATCAGTCAGCTTCCCATCCACAAGAGGGAGAGACAGTTTCACGGGCTTGGGGTGAAATCAGAAGACTGTGCCCCAGCAACGGAGTGGCTCAGCGGGTGGATGCAGCCTCTGAGCCCTGGGGTCCATCACTGCACTCTGGTTTTGGTTTCCTCACCAACACAGTGAAGGCAGAGATGGTGCTTACCTTATGGGGTCGTTGAGGGGGCTTAGAACAAAGAGGAAACGTCTGGTCAGCGGCCAGGCGGCGCAAGAAAATCGGGCTGTGTGGTTGTCAGTTTTCAGCATCTTTCCTCTTCTTCCTCTTCCTCTCAGCAACTCAGATAAATGTCTCTTTCACGTGACCCAGAAGTGAGGTTTATTATTTAAAAAAAAAAAAAAACACAACCTCAAAATCTTTTAGGGGGAACAGACAGAGGCCACAAGGTGGGACCTTGGAGAGTCCAGCTTTGTACCAAACACCAGCGTTGATTGGGGGAAAATATGAAAGCATTTCAAATATACAGCACATACATGGACCCTGCCCAGGACTGCATGAAAATCTCTGATAAAGCAATCCACTCGCAGCCATTCATTTATCACCATCACAGCATCTCGCCATATTCTGTCCATGTTCATCTTATATCTGTACTATTTTTTCCTTTAAGTCAACTCATCTTTCTTAAAACTTAAATATTTTCAAAATACATTTCAGATCACTACCATAAACAGAAAGCCAGTATCAGTTGCTATAAAGGGAAGATCATCATGAAACCAAATAACAGCAATCAATACAAAACAACAGAAACAGAAGTCCATGTGCCCCTTGACGTCATCGCGGGGTCCCCACTCGTACAAAGCAGACTGCACTTTGGGATCTCACCACAAGGTTAGACATCCTGGAGACGTCCGCAGGAGTGAACTTGGAGCTGTAAACGCAGGAGCGTCTCTGGCGCCTGGCTGACAGGTAGGGGGGCTGGGTGCACAGAAATCCTAATACCAACCATGGTCACGTGCCCTGAAGCCCCCAATCCAACGCCACAAGGTGGGGCCCCCAAGGCACTCAGTACGCATCCCTCTCTTTACCGTGGCGAGTCAAATGACATTAAACTTCCTTCCCACTTTCCCAGCACCTTGGGGTCCATCGTCACATCAAGAAGTAAAGAGATTAGCCCGTGGCCCCTGCTTCCCCCAGGTCTGCCCCCCCTGGGGACCTGGCCCTTCTCAGAGGGAGGTTCTCACCTTTCCCATCATGCACCAGGGCTGAGGCTCTGGGCCCAGGTGTTTCCCAACAGAAATTCAGTGAGTGCCTGGGAACATTTATTCCCCTCAAACCCAGTTACTTCTCCGGTGAGATCAGTTTTAGGTTATACACACACACACACACACACACGCACGCACGCACGCACGCACGCACGCACACACACACACACACACACACTCCCAGTGATGGATGACGGCGACCAAAAAGGCTGAAAAGGACGCAAACGCAGTTTCAAATTCTGATCTGTTCAACACAATGCTTCTACTTACTGAGGCATGCGGACTGTTGTTGGCACTGGAGAAGCAGGCTGAATGTTCAGAGGCGCAGTCCTGGCAAAAACAAAGACATGAGTAGGTGGGAGAACGGGTTGAGGAAACAAATTCTGATTTGGAGTAACCCAGTTTAGCACAATCCCAGGGCAAAGCTCACGCCCCCTCCCACTCCCCTTCTCCAGTAGGGGGTCTAGACCCTCACTGCCCAAAATGGCAGCTGCTAGCCACCACGTATGGCTAGCCTCAACTGAAATGTGCTGGAAGTATTAATTACATAGTGGATTTTGAAGACACAAGAAAAAAAAGAAATGTAAAATATCCTATTAATATTAATATCTCATTAATATTTTTATATCGACTATGTGTTAGAATGATAATACTTAATATATAAAAATAAAGCATTTTAGTATGCTTAAATATATAAATATATTATGCATATTTAAAATAAAATATATTGTTACAATTAATTTCATCTGTTTCTTTTTACTTTTTAATGTGTCTCCGGGAAACATTTGAATTGCGTACGTGGCTCTCATGACGTCTCTATCAGGCAGCGCCGGTCTAGATTTTTTTGAATGTGGACACTCCATCCTAGCCTGAGGACACAGTTGGTGGTTTCAAGGCTTCCCTGGTGGCGCAGTTGGTAAAGAATCCGCCCGCAGTGCAGGAGACCCAGGCCCAACCCCCGGGTCGGAAGAGGACACAGGTGGTCCCGTGAAAACCACGCCCACCGTTACTTCCACTATAACTTGCCACAGCTCAAGCCTATAGAGCAGCTGGGATGCTGTGTGCCTAGAGCTCTTCAGGCATTTTCTTCTTTAACCCTCGCAAGGATAGAGGAAGGAGGTTTTGCTCTCAGCCCCATTTTACAGGTGGAAAAACACAAGAGAGGGTGAGAATTCATCCAAGGCAACTCAGTAGGGATGCTGCGGAGCCAGGGCCTAAACCAAAAGGTTAAATGGATGGGTGTTAACCGCTGTGGCCCCATCTCCCTGTGGGGCTTTTATCCGCTTCTCCATGCGCAGCACACAGGAGCCTGTCGTAGCCAGCCACTAATCAAGTCTGGGGAGCTTGTCCCCAGAAGATGCCTGCAATGCCTATAGCTCCAAATTTTCATTAGAGTCATCGGGTTTCACTTCAAGTCACCCTTTAAACCTCCTGGGCAGAGACAGAGGCAAGTATATGCGTGTGTGTTTATGCACGAAAGAGATCAAGACATAGACAGAGACATGGAGAGCAGAAGAGAGACCGAGGGAAGGAGCTGGACCAGGCACAGCTACTCAGACCCCACACACAGCCCTGAGAGGGCGGTGTCCGTAAACAGACCTGAACTCACAAGGAGCAGACAGACCTTGCTTGTCACTTCCCTTTCTGCAGTGTTCCCACAGTCAGTGGTCACGGGAAAAGGTGACGACCAGAAAGTCAGACCCGTGTCTGTGCCTCTCCTCCCTCTACAAGGAGCAGTCCTCGTGCTGCCCCCCGCCCACCGCCACCAGGTTACTTACACGAAGTAATGAATTAGGGAAAGAAGGGAGGAAGGAAGCGGTGGGCTTAAGCATGAAACAGAGCCCCCGGACAGGGACTGCACAAGGAGGCCCATGAGTGGAGAGGAGGAGGAAGATGCGGCCAAAGGGGTGATGCTTCTGAGAAGACACACTGACTCTCCTTTGACAGGTGTCCTGTGGCCTGAGAAAGGCTGGGCTTTCTTACTTCCTTCTTGGCCTCATCTTCTAAAGGAGCCAACTAAAAGCCCTGCTTGAGTGATGAGTTCAGCCCAACGGCAGATCTCAACCAGGACCGCATCCACGCGTTACAGACCCCCTGCCTCCTGTGTGCTCCTTTTTGGAAAGGGACCCTGAGGCCACAGCTGCCCCAGGAGGACCCGGCCTCTGCACACTTCCCGCTGGTCTAGGGACACACAGCCACCCAAGAGCACCCGTCTCGGGCTCTCCCAGGAACAGGAACCAAGACAGAGACAGCCCCCAGGCTCAGGGGTCCAAAACACTCCCACTCAAAGCCAGGCTCAGGTCCATAAACTCAGTTGCTCAGCCGTGTCCAACTCTGTGACCCCATGGACTGTAGCCCACCAGGCTTCTCTGTCCATGGGATTCTCCAGGCAAGACTACTGGAGTGGGTTGCTATTTCCTTCTCTAGGAGATCTTCCTGACCCAGGGATCGAACCTGGGTTTTCTGCATTGGCAAGAGGGTTCTTTACCACTAGCACCTCCTTGGGTCCATAGCAACCACCAGCTCTGGAAAGGTGAACTCAGGGTTAACCCTAAATTAAGAGCCTTAATTTTGATAGCATCACGGATTCAATGGACATGAATTTGGGCAAACTCTGGGAGATAGTGAGGGACAGGGAGGCCTGGCATGCTGCAGTCCATGGGGTTACAAAGAGTCAGACACAACTTCACAACTCAACAACAACAACAAAAGAACCTCCCAGAGGAAGCTGATTGGAAAGGAAGAGAGGCCACTGGCGAGCCATTCCTCCCACCATGGCAAGAACCCCTGGGCCTGGGAAGAGACAACTTACTTGTACTCAAGCATGACCTTACTTGGGAACCTGGTCACCCATGAAATTTCTATCCGCCTGCCCCTGCGAGCCTCTTCCTTCCCTCTGCCTCCTCCTCACTTCCCCCACCTCCCACAAGGCAGGAGCCTCCTCTCTCCCCAGACCTGAGCCCGGGGTCCCAGAGGCCCAGGCTCTGCTCAACTGACCCTCCCTCACTGTGCCCTACCTCCTTCCTGGGCCCATTATCAGGAGCAGAGAAGCCTTCACCAGAGGAGATGGAGGGGACACCAACTCAGTCTGCCACCCTCCACAGGCCCCTTCTGTCCTCCCACCTCTTGGAGGCATCTCACACCCGTAGCAGTTCACACAGCTGCCGCACTGTCAGCCCCCACACCGCTCAGCACCATCCCTGTTTATCCTGCACAAAGCAGCCGACTCTTCGCCCGAGCCCCTGGGTTTCCTTTACCTTAGAAACAGCAAGAAGCACATGAACAGGTTCTGAGCTAGATTACGGAGACAGAGATGAGAAGAGATGTGGTCTCTCAGAGAAGGGTGAGGAAGCAGCCATCTGATGCTGTCCTGTTTCCAGAAAGCCCTTCTTGTTCCCACCCCACCCCCTGCCTATAAGCATCTACAGCTTCTGACTCAAGCTAGTCCACCCTCATGAGATCTTTCAGCAGGAGAGAGACCTAACTGCCTTCCCTTCATGGGCCAAGGACCAGGCCCCCAAGCTGGCTATCTCCCTAGATGGCAGCTCTTTTCCTGGGCCTCACAGCCTCCCTGGAAGTCCAGTATTCTGCCCCTGGAATTATTGCCTTTTTGTGACTGGGTTTACAGCTTTCAGAAGCTGGGGTACAAACTGCCAGCAGTGGGCACTGAGCCAGTTTAAACAATAACCGAGGTGGAGAGCCTGCAGAACCACCAACCATCACCCTCTCAGGGATTTGGCATGAACTGGTGTGAGCTTCTGGACAGCCATGATTGGTGGCATTAGAATGTTATGTTCCCTGCACAAAAATGAACTGTAAAGGGTTTATCCTTCAGGTTGGGCTTCCCAGGTGGCGCTAGTGGTAAAGAATCTGCCTGCCAATGCAGGAGACACAAGAGATGCAGGTTTGATCCCTGGGTTGGGAAGATCCCCTTGAGAAGGAAATGGCAACCTGCTCCAGTATTCTTGCCTGGGAGAATCCCATGGACAGAAGAGCCTGGCAGGCTACAATCATGGGATCACAAAGAGTCGGACACGACTGAGTACAGAGACCACCACCCCATCCTTCAGGTTAACAGAAGGCCAAGACCTTGGCTAGTTAAAGCCTCCTGAGTAACGAACAGAGGGTGAGGGGTTGAGGGTATGGTGGGGACCCAGCGGTGGACAGTGAGACCTGCAGGAAACGCAGCTATGAAAGTGAGGTGGGATCAGCTCTTCAAATGCCTGCTACCCCATTTCATTACACCCTAAATCGTCCTGACCACGAGGGTTTGATATTCCTTGACAACTCTGGATGCTGAGAGAAACAGGGAGGGTTGAGAAGCCTGTGAGGCCAGATCATGGTCCCTACGTGATCCCAGGCAACACACATTTTCACCACCCAGTGAAGACTGCATTTTCCAAAACAAACAAACAAACAAAAAAAATCAAACTAATGCCTTAATTTGTGGACCAGTTAAAGGACATAACATATCCAAGCGACTCCTGTAGGTATTTGTCACCTCAAAGTGGTGAAGAGCTCTCTCATTACAACCCCAAACCCCTAAGATAAAAAATTTTGAACAGCTTTCTGCATGAAAAATAATACCATAATGCGAAAGATGACAAAGGATAACATAAAAGAAAAATTAAAACTCAAAGGAAAAAACAAGCAAAGGTGATGGACAGCCAGCTCACAAAGGGTGTGGTGATGCCAATGTCTGTGGTTGACGTTAAAAAACCCTTAATTAATCACATATAATAAAGCAAACGCAAATGAAGATGATTTTTATTTGTTTTACCAAGATTGATAAAGATAAAAGCTGGACAAAGGATCAGTTGTAAGAGTGCAGAGAAACAGGAATTCCTTTTTTTTAAGTTTATTTACTTCTGTTTGTCTGTGTTGGGTCTTCATTGCTGTGCACGGGCTTTCTCCAGCTGTGCTGTGCAGGTTTCTCATTGCAGTGGCTTCTCTTGCTGGAGAGCATGGGCCCTAGGGTGCAAGCTTCCATAGTTGCAGCTCACAGGCTTAGTTGCCCTGCAGCACGTGGGATCTTCCTGGACCAGGAATCGAACCTGTGTCCCCTACATTTGCAGGAGGATTCTTCACCGCTGGACCACCAGGGAAGTCCACTGGGCACCATTTTAAAAGTTGATAATATTTAAACCAGCAATTCTACTTCTTGGAATCTCTGCGATAGAATGTCTGCACGTGTGGGAAATGCCTGATGCCAAGGACGTTCACTGAAGCAATTTTTTTGTGATTATAAAATATTGAGAGCAACCAAAATTTCCATCATATAGGGACCAAGTAAATAAGTTATGGTGCTTCCAGACACCCCCAGTGAAGATAATGGGGCAGCTCAATACAGAATGATAGGGGGAAACAGTCCAATGCAGGGTGGTATGTATGGCATGCCACGATCCGTGCCCTGCTTTAAGAGTATACGCGTATGAACCACAAGCACTGAAACCTCCAGGAGACAGATAAGAAACTGACTTTTAAAAAAAAGGAAAGCTGACTGTGGAGCGAGGAACCAGATGACTGTGCAAGATGGAATAGGAGAATTTCATTCTTCTGAAGTTTGAATTACGTGCTCCAACATGTAATAACAATTAAAATTTTTATTTCATCTCAAAAGTTTAAGTTGATTTTGAAAAGAAAATAATCTGAGGGGATTTCATGCAGCACACTAGCAGAGTCCTTTGGGTAGGGATTCGTTTGCAGACATTTTCTGAAAAATAATTCAGCCTGCAGGACGTGTTGAGTGATTTGGGGTCACTTTGGGGGACAACAGCCCTGCCAATGTGGTCTGAATACAGAAATGTTGGTACTAGGGGGAACACTTTAATTATTTTTTTTTAACCAGGAAATTCAAATATGTGGCACACAAGCTACACTCGCCCATCCTGTTCCCAGGGCAGGCAGTATTAATCGAGTGCTGCATTTTCCTGCTGAACCCAGATGCAGTCTCAGAATCTATCCTGGCACATTCAGACATGCTGCCCCATCCACGCATGCTGCCATGCCAGCTGAAATCAAACCCCACCCCTGAGAGGGCAGCCAGAAACCAGAAGCAGGGTCCCCACCCTCACGGTTCCCCGGCAGACAGATCCACCTGGGCCTGAGTGCAAGGTTATGTCACCAGCCTCTCAGGGCCCCAGCTCCTCCTCCACAGGTGGGAGTGGGGCAGCCGGCCTCCCAAGGCCCACCTTCTGAAAATGCCAACTGGGTCCCACCTGCCCTCCCTGAATCAAACCACCAGAGCCCTTCTGAGTAAACACTGGTTAACCTTCAGCAAGGAACTCGAGCTCCCTCGTTCCCCTCAACTTAGAAAATTCCGTGTAAATGTCAGATTAAGCTCTTCAGGCCTCTGCTTTTAAAATGAGAGATAAAATTTAGCTCCCTATTCCCAGATGTTAAAATCTCTGCTTCTCCCCGGGGCAAAGAAATCAATGTGAATAAGCTCCGTATTCTTTTTCCCTTGGAACACGACCACTTCCAGCAATTTATTTGACTGACTATGCCTTCTATTACCATGTAAATTGTTTCAGACTGCAGAAAAAAAAAAAAAGTATTAATCTCCTCTCAGTAAGTCATAAAATAAAGAAATCAATTTCAAGGTCAATTTAGCCCAAATAACACCTGCTGCCCTTTTTTTTGTAACATGCAGACTCCTCTGAAATGCTAGGCTGCTGTCTAAGGCGTCAAATATGCAGCAATGAAAAACTGGGTTTCACACCAGGGAGACCCTGGCCCAGAGGCCCCATGGCTCTGAGGGTGAACTTGGGGAGGACAGGGCCAACAGGACTCAGATGAATAATCCTCTTCAGGTCAGGGCAGGAGAATGCAAGGAGAGCTGCAAAGGGGGCCAGGTAGAGTTCCAGGAGGGAGTCTGGCTGACTTGCTGTGTGACTCTGGGAAAGTTACTTAACTTCTCTGAGCTTCAGAATCTATATCTGTAAAACTACTTTTTAAAAAACTGGAAATAAAATGAGGGCTAGGTCATCTCACAGGACCCATGAACTCAGCCCATCACGGACTCTGTCCAAGGTTAGACACCCAAGGTTTTGTAGCCACCCTTTCCTGGTGGCTCAGACAGTAAAGAATCTGCCAGCAATGCAGGAGACCTGGGTTCGATCCCTAGATCGGGAAGATCTCATGGAGAAGGGAATGGCTACTCACTAAAGTATTCCTGCCTAGAGAATCCCATGGACAGAGGAGTCTGGTGGGCTACAGTCCAGGGGGTCAGACACAACAGAGCGACTAACACTTTCACTTTTCACAGGAGGCGCTATAGTGGTAAAGAATTCGCCAGCCAATGCAGGAGATGCAAGAGACAGGGCTGATCCCTGTGTTGGGAAAGATCCCCTGGCAGAGGGCATGGCAACCCACTCCAGTATTCTTGCCTGGAGAATCCCACAGACAGAGGAGCCTGGCGGGCTACAGTCCACGGGGTTGCAAACAGTCAGACACGACTGAGCACGTTAGACACATCCCTCACACCCCCTGCCCTCGGTAACCACTGGTCTACTTTCTGCCTCTATGGATTTCCCTAATCTGGACTTTCATAAAAAGGAATCATATAATATGTGGCCTTTTGTGACTGGAAAAATGTTTCAAGCCTGACCCAAGTTGTGGCATGTATCAGAACTTTGTTCCGTTTTACGGCTGAAAAGTATTTCACTGTATGAACAGACCACAATTTGTCTGGCTGCTAACTTGTTGATGGACGTTTGGGTTGTTTCCATCCTCCGGCTATTAAGAGTAATGCTGCTACAAACATTTGTGTACATGCTTTTATGTGGATATATATTTCCTTTCTTTGGGGTATATGCCTAGGAATACAGTTACTGGGTCACATGGTAACCCACATGGCAACGCAAAATGGGCATATGGTTTAATCATTTTAATAAGAACACTGTTTTCCAAAGAGGCTGCACCATTTTACATTCCCAGCAACGGTGGATGAGGGCTCCGCTTTCTCCACATTCTCAGCAGCACTTGTTATTACCGGTGGTGTTCATGATAGCCATCCTAGTCGCTATCGAGAGGGATCTCGTCTGCGGTTTTGATTTGCATTTCCTCGATGACTGACAGTGTTGAACACCTTTCCGTATGCTTGTTGGCCATTTGCGAATCTTTCTTGGAGAACTGTGTATTCAGATCCTTTGCCCATTTTTAAATTGGGTTATTTGTCTCTATGTAATTGAATGGCAAGTGTTCTTTTTATATTCTAGATACAAGTCCCTTATAAGAGAGATCATTGGCAAATACCGGGGACTGTCTAGTCACTTCTGAACAAAGCCTTATACTAAAGCAGCTGGGACATGTCTGTTACAGGTAACCACCGGGGCAACGTCGCAGAACTTTCTCAGAGCTTTCTATCCTGGCTGCCTCTGAGAGGTAGGACCCAGACATGCATTTTGGAGGCCACTATTCAACCCTTTCAAGAAACAAACAAATGCCAGGACTTGACCCCACATAACTCAAGACGGACTCTCTGGAGGTAAAGGGGGAGTTTTAGTCATTCTTTTTTTAAATGTTTATTGAAGGATAGCCGCTTCGCCACGTTGTGTTGTTTTCTGCTGTACAGCAAAGTGAATCACCCACGCGCACACATATATCCCCTGTCTTTTGGAATTCTTAAATCTCCCCAGGAAATGACAATATGCTGCCAGGCTGTGAACTGTGGGTCCAAACCCAGAGGAGAGGTTTCATAGTTACAGAAGGGCTGTCCTTTGAGGAGTCAAGGTTACCCCCACGGAGTGGCAGGACACGTGCAAGCAGCCACCAGATTCCCAGTCGTGAGATCCTGTAGCTCTCACTGACCACAGCAGCACCTAGACCTCTTACCGCTCTCTCCAGAGAGAGGCGAGTGAGTTGAGACGTAGGATATTTATGAAGAAAAAATCAGCTAAGTGCAGAGGGCAGCCACAGATCCCAGACAATGTCTGCAACGTTTAAAAACCCCAAATAGAGCCAGAAGGTGGAAACAACCCAGACGTCCATCAAGGAATGAATGGATAAACAAATGTGGTCTAGCCGTGCGATAGACTATCACTCAGCCATGAAAAGCAATGAAGTTCTGATTCACGCGACAACATGGGTGAACCTCGGAAATACCATATAAAGTGAAATAAGCCAGATACGAAGGCCACATAGTATACAATCCCACTGAATTGAAATGCCAAGGATAGGCAAGTCTATAGAGACAGGCAGTGGACCAGGGATTCTGAAGAGCTGGGAGAAGGGGTCAGGAAGTAACTGCCTGATGGATACAAAGTTCTGTTCTAGGAGACAATTATGTTTTGGAACCAGCTGGACATGGCACAATATTGTTCTAACTGCCACTGAGTTGTTCACTTCAAAACTGATTCATTGTATGTTATGTAAATTTTACCCCTTTTTATCTTCATAAGAACAACAACAAAACAACATCCCAACAGATCCAGACGCCTTTCTTTTCCTGCCTTGACCATATTTCCTTTCAAATAAAAATAAATATATAAAACCACATTTCTACATACATCTGAACAATCAAGAAAAGCTTTCTCCTCTATTCATCTCAAAAGCTGTTAAAATTAATCGAGTCTGTATCAGGAATGTCTAACAGAGTTACTGACTCACTGACTCAAGAAGGAAGCATGAGTAAGAACAGAACTGTGGTCCCTGAAACGCCTGGAGAATTTCAGTCTCTGGTGAGCAAGCAAGGCGTGGGTAACTACAGCCCCCTCCTCGCCCATCTGTGGTGCAGGGATGGCCTCTGACCCCCCAGGGTACCCACCGCTCAGGAGAGGACACTCCACCTGCTCACGCTGCCGTGTGAGGAAGAGTTTTGAGAACAGAAGCTGGGAAGGACTGTTGAAAACAAGTCTGGGAGAGAAGCAATGATTCGTTGCTGTGCCCTTGCGAGGAAAACCCAAGGCATGAAAAGCGTCTACTGGCCCATGGGCAACAATATCCAATGAGACGAGGGGAGACGGGACACGCAGAAGTCCCAGCAAAAACGCTGGGAGATGCTGCGTGGAGATAGAAGAGGGCATTAGTGATGCAAGATGAAGCCTGGACATATTTCTGGCTCGAGACACTGAACACAGCACTCAAGTTTTCCCAAGGACGAGAGCAGCAGGGATGGCCAGGGGGCGGGGTTGCTGGTGAAGGAGACGTGGGTTATTATTACAGGAGCTTCTGCAAAATGAAGTCAGGGAGAATGGCAAAACAAGTGAAGTGTTAAATAAATACTTCCTGAATGGAATCACAGGGGAGAACACTAAAATTAGGATGTCTGACAAGGGCTTTTTATCCAATCTGCCCAGGCTTTCTTCAGGGTTCCTGGGAGAGACGTTGTCAGTAACCCACACGACATCATGGGCCATTTAATGCAGAAATGGGGCCGCTGGGGCATGAGCACTGGGCAGGCTGATTAGAGGGAGGTGGACTAGACTCAATGGAATCTGAGGTGCCTGGGGCAGGCGGAGGTCTTGGGCCAATCCTAGAGGCGAGTCCCTGCAAAGGAAGAGGGCGCCAGCCAGAGAACCACTGTGATGCAGAGGTTAAGAGTCTGGGCTGTCAGTCCAGCACGCTACGCTGACTTCGAGTAGATGCACGACCTTGAACATCTCTCTCTATTTCCCCAAGCCTCGACTTTCCCAGCTGGCTGTTAAATGAGATAATCAGAGAAACCCAATACAACCTAACACGGCAGCTCATGCTACTTAGGGAACTGCCTATTCTTTGCACACAGCTCTGATTAGGAGAAGAAGTGTATTCTCAACTTATATTGTTTATTTTATTAAAGTTCCCATTAGAAACAACAGCAACAACAATAAATCACAGCTGTTGTTCTCCCCGTTTCACAGAGAGGAAACTGAGGCTCGGGATGGTTAACCAACGTTCATGGGTGTCCCTGAACTCTGTACCAGCTTTTGTTGTCTGTGTGGCAGGCTGTTGCAAGAATTTTGCATGAATCCTGCCATCTGAGCTCTAGAACAAACCTAGGAAACTCAAGCGCCAAAGTGGACCTTTCCCTTGCTGTGTGACCTTGGGCATGTTACCTAGCCTTTCTGCGGCTTGGTTTCCACCTCAGATAAAAGGAGGATAACAAAGCACCTTCCCCAGAGGACCACTGCAAGGCTAAATGAGTTACTATGCGCAAAGGTCTGAGAACAGAGCCTGGCACACGCCCGTAAAGGTGACCATCAATGTTATCACTGAAACTGGTTCCTCTTACAAATGAGACCCAAGCTCTGGTTTTCCCAGTAGTCACATATGGACGTGAGAGTCGAGTGCCAAGGAATTGATGCCTTTGAACTGTGGTGTTGGAGAAGACTCTTGAGAGCCCCTTGGACTGCAAGGAGATCAAAGCAGTTCATCCTAAAGGAAATCAACTCTGAATATTCATTGGAAAGACTGATGCTGAAGCTGAAGTTCCAATACTTTGGCCACCTGATGTGAAGAGCCAACTCACTGGAAAAGACCTTGATGCTGGGAAAGACTGATGGCAGGGGGAGAAGCGGGAAGCAGAAGAGGAGATGGGTGGATGGCATCACCAACTCAGTGAACATGAATTTGAGCACATTCCGGGAGGTAGTGAAGGACGGGGAAGCCTGGTGTGCTGCAGTCCATGGGGTCACAACTAGACAGCAAAAAAAAACAAGACTCAGAGAAAGTAAGCAAGTTGCCCAGGGGTTTGCTTGGCTGCATCGCACTAAGCTGATGAGAGACAGAGTCTGTGACTACAGCTCTCACTCCTCTCCTTTGCAACACTCGGTAGGCACTTAGGGCTTAACTGGCAGCTGCCTCTCCTAGGAAGCTCCCAGCCCCATCAGGGACACTGAAGTTAAGACGATGTGCCTCAGGCCCTGACACACCTGGGTTCAAACCCTAGCTCTGCTCTCTCTTCCACGTGTGACCATGGAAGATTATGTAACCTGTCTGTCTTGATTTTCCCATCTCTAAGGGAATGGGGACCCTAATAGCACATCAAAACCTTGATGTGTGGTAACGTTGATGCTTTCTGCGGGCTCCAGTTAAAGTCCTGCCGAAGAGGAGACCCTGACTTCAGTCCCAAGCTGTGTCATCACCCCCTTTCACCCGGCTGCTCTGAATGCATCCAGAGTCCTTGCTAAGATGGCCCTTTCCCTTCCTCAGCCCGCCTCTACCTCATGGGCCACGTGAACCTGTCTGCGTGACCAGCCAATGAGAACAGCTTTGTGGGAGTGTGGTCCAGGGCTCAGGGAGCCGAGAGAAAGCCAAGTCCCTGGGATTAGAGCTCCCTTGAGACTGCCTCCCTGCAGAAGAGGGAACCGTCAGCTCTTTTAACGGTGAAATAATTGCAAGTTTGAATGTGGATTCAATGCCGAACAACTGCAATTAGAAGCCACCTTCTGTTCTCAACAACTGCTTCTTAAATGTAATCCCTGTCTCATGCACAAAGCCCAAATGAGTGTTTCGGTTTTTCTTTCAACTACGCTTATTCGTCTTCATCAGAGCATCCTTGCTCCCTTTCCTAAAGCTCACATCGCTCTCACCTCTGGGTGCTTCTCCCTTTCTGGGTCAAGTCCACGTGCCTTACTTGGGGCAATAAGGCCTTGCCCATGGTCTGTCCCTAGCTCCCTAGTTCATCCTCTTCCTCCTCTCATGACCTTCTCATTCTCTGAGCTCCAGCTCCATCTGCTATCACCCCCGCTTGGAAAGTGCTCTGGTTTGATTCTGCTCTTGAACTCCTATACACCATTTTGGCCAAAGTCTAAACATCACCTCCTCCGGGAAGCCGTCTGTGATGTGCCATACCAGCTAAGATATATCCTTTGATATACCCTTGCAGCATAGTGTACAGCACGGCACCTCCTAAAGCTCATGATTACTAATTCACATTCATTACTTGCATGATTCTGTGGGTAACTGTCTCCCCCAAGAACCATGCCCCATCTGTGACCCCCCGATGCTGCTCTTTCTACCCCCAGTGTGGTCCCTGCCGGCACATAGGAGGTATCACTATGCGTGTGTGTTCAGTGTATTGGATCATGCAAGTGGTTTATTCTCCCTACTGACCGCCACCTGCTCGGGGTAGGGGCTGGGTCTTAGCTGTATTTCCATTCCTGGTGGAATGGAAAACCTGGCATGGTCTCTGGAACATGAAAAGTGCTCAATCTGAATTGGCAGTATTTTTAAGTGGACTCATGCTTTAGCTTTTTTTTTGTCAGGAAAAAATAACGCAAATATGAGTCCAGGGCAGCCCTTCCCCTTCTTCCTCTGAAAATAAAGTCACTCAGTCGTGTCTGACTCTTTGCGACCCCATAGACTATAGCCTGCCAGGTTCCTCCATCCATGGGATTTTCCAGGCAAGAATACGGGAGAAGGTTGCTACTTCCTTCTCCTGGGGATCTTCCCGACCTAGGGATCAAACCCAGGTCTCCCACACTGCAGGCAGATTCTTTACCAGCTGAGCCACCAGGGAAGCCCAAAGAGATAGCACTAAGGGCCTGGTACTTGGCTATAGGCCAGAATCCTGGAGTGGGTAGCCTTTCCCTTCTCCAGGGGATCTTCCCAATCCAGGGATCAAACCCAGGTCTCCCACATTGCAGGCAGATTCTTTACCAGCTGAGCCACCAGGGAAGCCCCCTCTTCCTCTAGATCCAGTCAAGTACAGTCTCCAGGGGTCCTCAGCTTGGGTGCCTCCACTCCCCCAGGAAGACAGACAGCCCTCGCCATCTCATTAGGAACACTTCACAGCCCTGCCCAGCCAAGGTCCCTTGAATCCTCAAGCCTGCAGACTTCCTCCAGGAGAAGTCTAGATAAAGGAAAGGCCCCTGGTTTGGCCTGTTTGGGGAGAACCCCGGCCTGTCCTCACCACCCCTCCGCCCCCACCCTCTGAGACTGAGAAGGGCAGAGATGAGCCCGCCTCTAAGAGGAGGCTCCAGGCTCACGGTGGAGAAATCGTATCATTAAGGCAGGTTATGGCATAAATGTAACGCCATCTGCTGAACAGATTCCTGCCTCTGGGTTGCTCTTGGCTGGAATCCCACCAGTTTGCCTTTAATTAAACCTGGATGTAGAAGTCCCCAGTTCCCAGGCAGGTGATGGGGTCTGGAGGCACTGCCCACGAGCATAGTTAGGGCGGCCCCGGACACCACAGAGGTTTCCACCCGCTCCCCAAAGAGGGCGTTGTGGGGAGCTCCAAGCCCCCAGAAGGCTGACGTGTGGAGAGTCCCAGGGAGAGTGACGAGCTCCGATTCAGGACCAGCTGGAGGAGGCAGCCCCGCCAAGCAGCGCTGGCCTTGGTCTAATGCCCGCTTTGCTGGCAGCTGGCACGGGCACCATCCAAGTCACACGGGTGATGAAGTGAAAAGCCTGCCCCCCACCACGGAAGAGAGAGAGCCACTCCTCCCAAGCCCTTGCGAAGATCCACAGGCTCCGTGGGCGCTTATCCCACAAGGAAGCGGTGCTGGGAGAGGCTGAGACCCGTGAAGCTGGGGATGGGTTCCCACAAGCTGCCTCACCGGTGAGTCCCACAGCTGCTCCCAGATCAGGGTGGATCCAACCAGCCAGTGTCGCACCCCAAAGAGCAAGACTGCCGTCCCCGCCCCTCCAAGCACAACCCTTGCCCACCCCGTCGGTGGCTGGGGTGCCCCCCTGCACCATCACTGCATGAGACCTGGGGAGCCCACTACAGAGGGGAGAGAGGGGTGCCTGCCCTCTCAGGGCTTAGAGTCTATTGTGGGAGAAGTTAAGTGGGGGATTACAGAAGTAATTGGGTAGTTAGAGGCATGAGAAGAGCCATATAAAGAGGAGGTCCTGGGAGCTACGAGATCGCCCCTGGGGCATCCAGATGTCCATTGGCAGATGGATGGATAAGGAGGTTGTGGTACATATACACAATGGAATATTACTCAGCCATAAAAAGGAATGCATTTGAGTCAATGCATTTGAGGCAGACGAACCTGGAGCCTATTATACAGAAGGAAGTAAGTCTCTCGGTAATATACATATATTAATGCATATTATATGCATACTGTATATTAATACTGTATATTAATGCATATATATGGAATCTAGAAAGACGGCAATGATGATCCTACATGCAGAACAGCAAAGGAGACACAGATATAAAGAACAGACTTTTAGACGCAGCGGGAGAAAGTGAGGACGGGATAATCTGAGAGAACGCTATTGAAACACGTATGTCACCATATGCAAAACAGACGGCCAGTGCAAGTTCGATGCATGAACCAGGGCACCCAACATCAGTGCTCTGGCACAGCCCAGTGGGACAGAGTGGGGAGGGAGGGAGGAGGAGGATTCAGGGTTGGGGGGAAGCATGGACACCTGTGGCTGATTCATGGTGATGTGTGGCAAAAACCATCACAATACTGTAAAGTATTCTCCAATTAAAATTAATTAATTTTTTTTAAGAAAAGATCTGAAGGATGACGGGAGTTGGCGGAAGAAGTGGGGTTGGAAGCAATCCTGGCAGAGGGGGCAGCCTCAGTGAAGACCCTGGGATGGTCCTTTCTAAACCAAACTGGTGTCCCTGGAGCGTGGCAACGGAAAGAGCCGAAGAATCAGGCAGGACTGGCAAGCCGGGGTCCTAAAGAGTATGCTAAGAACTTCGACCATCCTCGGAGAGCAACAGGTGTTTGAGCAAGGTCAGGTGTGCTTGCAAAGACTGCTTTTGATCTAAAGGGGTGCTGGAGTGGACAGGAAGGAAGCAGAGGCTTCAGGGGGATCCAGGAATCCAAGATGCTGGGAAGTGGGCGGAACAGGGGGATGGAGGGGAATGTGTTCGGGGATTTCCTAGTGTGTGGGAGTGGGGGAGGAGAGGAAAGGACGACTCCAGGGTCTCAGTATGAGTACCTGGGCAGCCGTCCATGCCGCCCCCTGAGCTGAGAGACCTTCGTGGAGGCGTAGGTTGGGGAGAAGAGGCCAGGTTCCACTTTGACCTCACTGGAGAATTAGGGACATACAGCCTCCATGCACGAGGATCTCTAGGGTGGAGGGGGTGTCTACAGCCTGGCCCTGTGGAGTTTTTAGCTTCATTTAACCTCCATTTCTTACATGGTTCATTACTGGTACTTCACAGAGGGGTTCCCTAGGATTCGTTTAATGTCTGCTGAGAACCTTGAAGGCCTCAGAACTAACAGCTGTCAGAACTAAGTTAATAAAACAACAAGGCAGCTTTTCTTTTCCTCTTTTCTTTTTTCATAGCGTGAGTCACTGTGCAGGAATGTTTGCAGAAAGCACCTGATCTCCCACTGGCTTTTCATGTTTTGAAATTGACAATTCTTTCATTCCAGTCAATAAACTTCTAAATGTCAGACCACAGATGGGGTTTTCCTGGTGGGGTTTGGGGTCCAAGGCCCTTCTTGAGAAGCAGGAAGGATGAGGGAGCTGAAACAGATCTGTCTCCCATCCTCCCTCTCTTCCACACTTAGATTTATACTTACAGTTACACAAACACACACACACACACACACACACACACACACACACACACACACCCTTCAATAAGTAAAATTGGGTTACTCAGAAGAACAGAGGCCAGTGTGCCTTCTGACAAACGAGGGCAAGTACGTAGAAACCCAGGATATCCATCAGAAATTCCAAAACTGAAAACCTCTTTGCAAATGGAAACTTTCTTCTTGAATCTTAGATTCTTCTGCTGGTAAACCCCCCTGACTTAACGTGAGATACTTCATATTGGGTTGAACCAAAAGAAATCTCCAATATCCTGCTGGCCTGTTTATGACCTGAAGAATGGGCATTCATCCGCCTAATGATGTTTGTTTATCCTGTTTTGTGTGGATATTGGCTGATTTGCAGAAACTCCTGTGTTTGCTTATGGAGTGCGGCCCCAGGCACCAGGGAGGTGTGATGTCAAGTGCAGCACAGGCACCTAAGAGCCTTTCTAAAATTTCAACAATGATGAATTCCAGACCGTGACTGGCCCTGGGGTTGGCAAGCCCGTAGTAATATAAGTCATCAAAACTACTTATGGGACACGTTCCATGTTGCAAGGGACTGGACGTCGGATGATCCCCTGGGAGTGAGGATGCAGAAAGAATGCTAATCATATGGAAAATATGAGGCACCACTGTTCCCACTAAATACTAGTGGATGAAGCCCCGCTCTGTTTTGACATCACGATGCTGGGGTGAGCCCACCCCAGGACACGTCCATGCCTCCCTAACACCCCCAATATGAAGGAAACCACTGATTTCGTTAGGAAGGGGTTGCTGTTGTTTAGTCAATAAGTTGTGTCCAACTCTTTGCGATACCACGGACTGTAGGCCACCAGGCTCTTCTGTTCACAGGATTCTGCAGGCAAGATTATTGGAATGGGTTGCCATGCCGTCCTCCACAGGATCTTCCCAACCCAGGGATCCAACTGACAGCTCACATGGCTCCTGATCTCCCACATCTCCTGCACTGGCAGGCAGACTCTTTACCACAGAGCCACCTGGAAAGCCCAGAATCCAATGGATGGCAGGCCTGACACATCCCTTCCCTGTGTTTATTTGGCTCTCCAGCACTCAGATGCTGCAGTGCCTCATTCCCCAGGACCCCTGCCTCTACGCCTCACTGCCTTTACTGACAGGGAAATTCCTGACACATCAGCCCAGAAGGTGCGCCTTTGAGAAACGGGTTCTGATGGAACTCCCCATAACGGAGAAGCAAGAAGGACCAAAGAGATAAATGAGTCAGCTTGTGTGCAGGGTCTCCAAAACCAACCTAAAACTGATGTTGACCCTTCTCCTAGTTCCTGTTAACCCAAACTGTCATCCGGATGTGTGGGAGAAAGGGGCCAGAGTGTGCATCTTTTTGGATTTATCGGGAAATTATCAGTACCCGGTTAACCAGCTTGAAGTACTGACAAGCGGAAATGTCTTTTTTTTTTTTTAAGTTCTACTCTTGGGTGGGTGGGTAGAGGCTATTTGCTTTGATTTTTAAAACGATTTTCTTGGTGGATATAGGCTTTGGACTCAACAGAAAGACAAGGAGGGAGGGAACAAAGGAAAAGAGGAAGGAGGAGCATGAAGTCCATCTTGACAGGACACCATCAATAGAAGAAACAGCTGCAAAGTCCCCAACCCCAGGAGCCCCAGCCCAAATGAGCAGATGGCCTCAATTCAAAACACAAACACTGGGGATCCATTTGCTACTAACTTCAAATAATGCCAGCTCTTGATGCTATGATAAAAATGAGGGGACATTGGGCACCTTGGCACCAGATTTCTCCGGGTGGTAATTCCAGCCTAAGAAGAGGTTATTACATCCTATTCCCTAGCGGCTCAAATGGTGAAGAATCTGCCTGCAATGCAGGAGACCTGGGTTTGATCCCTGGGTCAGGAAGATCCCCTGGAGAAGGAAATAGCAACCCCTTTCAGTATTCTTGCCTGGAGAATCCCATACACAGAAGAGCATGGTGGGCTACAGTCCATGGGGTCACAAAGAGTCAGACACGAAAAAGTGATTCACACACACACACATTTCAAGTAGAGATGAAGTCCTGTTTTGACAGAGAGGTGGTCAGCCCAGCTAGATCAGTCGAGGTTAGTGGATTATTTGCTGGTTAAGTCTACACCACATGGCACTTCTGGCCACTCCACGTGCCTCTGGAAGGTGTACCTCTGAGACAGGTGGCTCCAGGCCTAGCTGGCTTGGGATGTGTGTTCCGCACCGATCAAGTAGGTGTGGGTGTCGGGGAGTGTGGTGCCCGAAATGGCCGTTTTCCAGAGAGGCCTCAACAGCTGTGGCCAAGGACGCTGACTTTCCCAAACTCCTGGCATGTCACCCACGAAATGAGAAAAATCGTACCATCCGGACGTAGAATGGTTAGGGTGAGCATCTGAGATGGCCCACATGAAGGACCAGTTACCAACAAACGGTGACTTTACTGATGATGCTGATGAAAATGCTGATAGTGACAACAACGGTAACGGGGATGACGATGGAAACGGCTGTGACAACAACAAGGATGATGATGATGAGAGTGACGATGCAATGCTAATGGGGGTGGTGATGAGATGATGGCCTGCTTTTCCTTTACTTCACCCATTCCTCAATATCCGATTTCTTAGAATTAAAATTAAGACACAGCCTACTCAGGGAGAGCCATTTAGGGTGAAAAATATTCTTAGGGTAAAGAGGGCTTCCCAGGTGGCACTAGCAGTAAAGAACCCTCGTGCCAATGCAGGAGACCTAATAGACGCAGGTTCAATCCCTGGGTCGGGAAGATCCCCTGGAGGAGGGCATGGCAACCCACTCCAGCGTTCTTGCCTGGAGAATTCCATGGACAGAGGAGCCTGGCGGGCTACAGTCCATAGGGTCGGACACAACTGAAGTGACTTGGCAAGCACACGCACCGAGGGTAAAGGAAGCTTCACAACTGTTATGAAGGCCGTCCCTTTTATAAAGCTAATGTGCTTCCATGATAATACAATGTGACCCCAACGTGAAATCCCTCAGCAGAAGCAGTTGCACCACAATGTAAATGACCCTTATTATCACAAAGTTATTAAAGTATCCGTTTGTAATCTGGTGAGTCAGGGGGATGGGGCCAAAGTCCACGTAGCACGGAACTTATCAAGCTTCAAGAGTGGAAAAGGCAGGCTCTCTGCACAGCAGTTGGGCTGCCAGGCTCTACAGCTCACATCTAGCTTTGTGAAGCTTCCCCTGCTGGAGCCAGCACATTCTTGTGCAAAAATGGAATGACAACGGAAAAAAAAAAAAAAAAAAAAAAGGACTTTCAAGAGTTTTTGATTTCCCTAAAAACATCCCTGATTTCCCTATAAATGTCTCCGATGTCCCGATTTTCCACAGCTCAGAGGGGTCAGGGACTGTAACGTGGAGGAGTTAGAAAAGTGCAGACAATCCACTCAAAAATGATTTCCTTCAGTTAAAGACAAAAACAGCGATTGAGGTGTGGCAGGACAGCCTTGTGAGGGGATGAGAAACCTTCTAGGGGTTGCCAGGGGAATCCTCTGAGGCAGCCTGCAGTCGGATCTTACATTTTCCAGGCCAGGGCTACTAGCAGCGTTACCTGTCGGGTCGAACGGCACAAACTCACTTCTCCTTCTGAGCCTTAGTTTCCTCACCCAGGAAAGAGGTGAAACAGATGATCACAGGGCCCTCACGGGTCCCTTGCAGGTGTGAAATTCTACCATTCTAAGACGACAGCTCTGCCTGTCATCAGCTTTCTCGGCCTTCCACCCGAACAACAGATGAAAACCTGAAGATCTCGTCAGAAAAGACAGCAAAACTAAGGAGCTGAAGGATGAACACAAAATGGTACAGGACAGACCTGTTTCATAGAGAGGGGCCTTGGGAGGTCTGGCAGGAGGTAAGGGGAGGAGAAACACAGGGACCGGGGTTTGGAGGCAGCCAGGCAAAGACAGCTCTGCTACAGGAAGCTAAAAACCTGTTCCTGGGGCATGCCCTGGGGCTGCGGCTCTCAAAACAAGCCGCGTCCACATCATCTGGAGTGTATACCGAAATGCAGTTTCCCAGGCTCCACCCCCAGTAATTCTAATTCAGGGTATTTGGGGTGGAGGACAGGAACCTGCATTTTAAAAGCACCCCAAAGTGATCATGATGCAGGTTTTGGAGCAGCTCAGGCCAAGCAGCAATGAGAAAACTGAAGAGGAACCACTGTCGTGGGGGGCTTCACCATCCCACCTGAGGCTGGGGACAAGGACTGGCATGTCCAACAGCTGCTGGGAGGTGGTTCTGACAGGTTTTTCTTCCAGTGCTCACTCCAAATGCCCCCAGAGTCAGCCCTGATGTCTTTCCTCCCCTTCCACCCCACCTCTGATTCATCAGTAAATCCTCCCAGCTTTGCCCTTAGAACAACACAGCCGACAACCAGAGTTTCCCCGTCTCCACCTCCACCACCCTGATCTGGACCACCATCACTACAGCCACCTCCTCAATATCCTCCTTATGCCCACTGTTGCCCCACATGGCCAGGGCATCCTTCATAAAAAAGAAGTCAGGTCACCCTGCTCTTCTGCTTAAAGCCCCACCTCCCACCTCCCACCTCCCTCAGAGGAAGAGCCTGTTGCGGCCTTCTGCCTCCAGCTCCCACCACTGTGACCCATCAGGCCTCATGCCCTGGTGACCTTCCCTCCTGCTCATTCCACATCCTACACATTCTCCTGCACTTGCTGGTCCCTCTGCTCAACCTCTCCTGAACAGGACGTGCTCCCTCACCTCTTTACGTCTTGGCTCAGATGTCATCTCAGTGGGCTTTGCTTGGCACCTTCTGTAGAAGAGCCAACCCTACCCCAGGTACACCCCTCCTAGTCAATGGTTCTCTATGATGCTGTTTTACAGACCATCCTCTCCCTCCCCACAGAAAAATGACTCTTGGCCATGGGTGGCTGGCCCCCTAGGGGCCATGTAGCAAGGCCTGGAGAGACTCTGTGACACAACAGTGGGATGGGATGCTTCTGGCTTCTAGTAGGTAGAGACCAAGGATGATGCTAGGCACCCTACAAAGCACAGGACCGTCTCCCATAACAAGACATCAGTTCAGTTCAGTTCAGTCTCTCAGTCGTGTCCGACTCTTTGTGACCCCATGAATCACAGCATGCCAGGCCTCCCTGTCCATCACCAACTCCCGGAGTTCACTCAAACTCATCAAGTCAGTGATGCCATCCAGCCATCTCATCCTCTGTCGTCCCCTTCTCCTTCTGCCCCCAATCTTTCCCAGCATCAGAGTCTTTTCCAATGAGTCAGCTCTTCACGTGAGGT
Source organism: Ovis aries (assembly GCF_016772045.2). Taxonomy (NCBI): domain Eukaryota; kingdom Metazoa; phylum Chordata; class Mammalia; order Artiodactyla; family Bovidae; genus Ovis; species Ovis aries. The sequence continues at coordinate 5,083,747 of NC_056077.1, read as the reverse complement.
AGCCAAAGTACTGGAGTTTCAGCTTTAGCATCAGTCCTTCCAAAGAACACCCAGGACTGACCTCCCTTAGGATGGACTGGTTGGATCTCCTTGCAGTCCAAGGGACTCTCAAGAGTCTTCTCCAACATGACAGTTCAAAAGCATCAATTCTTCGGTGCTCAGCTTTCTTCACAGTCCAACTCTCACATCCATACACGACCACAGGAAAAACCATAGCCTTGACTAGACAGACCTTTGTTGGCAAAGTAATATCTCTGCTTTTGAATATGCTATCTAGGTTGGTCATAACTTTCCTTCCAAGGAGTAAGCGTCTTTTAATTTCATGGCTGCAGTCACCATCTGCAGTAATTTTGGAGCTCAAACAAGTAAAGTCTGACACTGTTTCCCCATCTATTTGCCATGAAGTGATGGGACCGGATGCCATGATCTTCGTTTTCTGAATGTTGAGCTTTAAGCCAACTTTTTCACTCTCCTCTTTCACTTTCATCAAGAGGCTTTTAGCTCCTCTTCACTTTCTGCCATAAGGGTGGTGTCATCTGCATATCTGAGGCTATTGATATTTCTCCTGGCAATCTTGATTCCAGGTGGTGCTTCTTCCAGCCCAGCGTTTCTCATGATGTACTCTGCATAGAAGTTAAATAAGCAGGGTGACAATATACAGCCTTGATGTACTCCTTTTCCTATTTGGAACCAGTCTATTGTTCCATGTCTAGTTCTAACTGTTGCTTCCTGACCTGCATATAGGTTTCTCAAGAGGAAGGTTCAGGTGGTCTGGTATTCCCATCTCTTTCAGAATTTTCCACAGTTTATTGCGATCCACACAGTCAAAGGCTTTGGCGTCACCTGGCCACAAATGATGATAGCGCCAAGACTGAGAAAACCTGCCAAGGATATGAGATCAATGAGATCAGAGATTTTTGTCTGTTTCATCCACTGCTGTGTCCCCGCTGCTCAGAACAGCTCTGTGACACAGTGCCCACTCAGTAAATTTTGTCCAAAAATGAAGATGTGAAAGAACAGATGATTGGGTCCTTCCCACAAAGCCTGGAGAACTTCTGAGCCACGTTTGTGTCTCCATCCTCTGATACAGGATGGACTTGGTGAAAGATTCCTGGGGCTCCGTGGAACCACTTGGATTGTTAATCATTTAATCATGTCTGACTCTTTGCGACCCCATGGACTGCAGCATACCAGGTTTCCCTTCCCTCCACTATCTCCTAGAGTTCACTCAAGGTCATGTTCATTGAGTCAGTGATGCTATCCAACCAACACATTTTCTGCCACCCCCTTCTCTTTTTGCCTTCAGTCTTTCCCAGCATCAGGGTCTTTTCCAATGAGTCAGTTCCTCGCATCATGTGGCCAAATTATTGGAGCTTAAGCTTCAGCATCAGTCCTTCCAATGAATATTCAGGGTTGATTTCCTGTAGGATTGATTGGTTTGATCTCCTTGCAGTCCAAGAGACTCTGAAGAGTCTTCTCCAGCACCACAATTTGAAAGCATCAATTTTTCAGTGCTCAAGCTTCTCTATGGTCCGACTCTCACATCCATACATGAGTACTGGAAAAACCACAGCTTTGACTAGACAGACCTGTGTCAGCAAAGCGATGTCTCTGTTTTTTAAAATGCTGTCTAGGTTTGTCATAGCTTTCCTTCCAAGCAGCAAGTGTCTTTTAATTTCATGGCTGTAGTCACCCTCCGCAGTGATTTTTGATCCCAAGAAAAGAGTCTCTGTTCTCAGATACAGAACGGATATGGTGAAAGATTCCAGGGGCTCCATGGGACCACCTGGATTGAGGCCTTCTGTTCCCAGAAAACCACAAGGGAAGGCGCACACATCTGAGATGTGCAGCAAAGGCTTGCTCTGCACCATAAGAGCGCGCCCGGTGTGCCTTGTGATATTCTTGTTGGAAATAAGAAAGGGTCTGCACCGCACTTACGAAAGTTGAAGATGAGTTGCGTCATCACTGGTCCACAAAGGAGAAAACACTTCTCAGCTGATTTCTGACTCTTAGAGTTCTGGAATCATGGTCTCATTTTATTAAAGGCTTCCAAGATATTTAAATGGATGATACATGGAATGCTTTTAAGGTCCAACATTAGCCTGCCCACGGGGGGCTAACCTGGCCTGACCGGTGGTTAGGCACTCAGAATGGTCGACTGGCTGACATGTACTGAAGGCCTGCCGGGGACCAGGGACTATCCTAAGGACTTGACATGTGCTAATCCACACTGAAACCTCATGACAGCAACTTTATCCTCATTTTATTTTTTAAACTTAACTTCTTTTTAATTGGAGGATAATTGCTTTACAACATGGTGTTGGTCTCTGCCATACATCAGCGTGAGTCACCCATAGGTATGCACATGCCCCCTTCCTCCTGAACCTTCCTCCCACCTCCCACCCCACCTCAGCCCTCGAGGTTGTCACAGAGCACCAGGAGCTGAAACCTGGTGCCCTGTATCCCCATTTTAGAGATGACAAAATGGAGGTTCAAGGCACACAGCAAGGAAGGGTTCAAGTCAGAACCAGAAACCAAACCTGAGGGACTCCCCCCGGTGGTCTAGTAGCTAAGACTCTACACTCCCAGTGTGCAAGGGGCCGAGTTGGATCCCTGGTTAGGGAACTAGGTCCCACATGCCACAACTAAAAATTCCACATGCCATGCAGCAAAGACCTAGAGCAGCCAAATAAATGAATATTTCCTTTAAAAAAAGAAAAGGAAACCAGACCTGGGTCAGATCGATCAGGTGCTACAAGTAACCGGTCTGTATGTGATACTTAGGATTAGAAGGGAAAAGCAGATGGAGGAGCGGCCTTGAGAGGCTCTGATGCCTGGTCACATGTTGGGCGGGTCAGGAGGACACACCCAGGAGCCTCATGGGTGTCGCGCTTCCATACCCTACAAAGCACTCCTCTGAATGTCATCGCATGGTGGTGCTATGAAAAGGCCAATAAAGTTTAAGCGAAGTGAAGCGAAAGTCACTCAGTCACGTACGACTCTTCTATACAGTCCATGGAATTCTCCGGGCCAGAATACTGGAGGGGGTGGCCTTTCCCTTCTCCAGGGGATCTTCCCAACCCAGGGATCAAACCCAGGTCTCCCACATTGCAGGTAGATCCTTTATCAGCTGAGTTACAAACCCCAGTCCTAATGTGGAAATTCTCCCTTAACTGCCAAGCTGTATCACTCTGGGTTTTTAATCTTTATGATACGTGCAATATGACTGACATTATGTCCTATTCTTTTACTAGGATCCTCTTATGTAGAAGACAGGACAGGAGGAACCCCAAACAGAAAGAACTGCATCAAGAAAGGAAGGGGCGGGGGGAAATCCTTATTTCTCATCCCCACCCAAAGTGAAAGTGTTAGTTGCTCAATCATGTCCCACTCTTTGTGACTCCACGGACTGTAGCCCACTAGGCTCCTCTGTCCATGGGACTCTCGAGGCAAGAATACTGGAGTGGGTTGTCATGTCCTCCAGGTGATCTTCCCGACCCAGGGATCAATCCCAGTCTCCTGCATTTCTTTACTGTCTGAGCCACCAGGAAAGCTCCATCCATGATGCCCCAAGTAAAGATCGTATAGAGAGGTCACAAGGAAGGGAAAAAGAAGAGCCACCAATTGCCTGACACACTCTGTCCTGCCGAGAGGCTGAGAGAAATGCCTTTGGAGACATACATGTTCTTGATCCCATTTCCCTGACTTGGGCATTTTATTTCATCCCTCCAAGTCTCAGTTTCCTTATCCGTGAAATGGGGACGATAAAGTACCTACTTCACAAAGCTGTTCTGAGTTTCCAGTGAGATAATAAACTCAAGTTCCTAGCACAGCGACCAAAATATAGAGTGCTCAAAAGGAACATTAACTTTATCATTACTCCTTACCAAAAGTTTCTGAAAAGAATATCATTCCTTCCATTTTACAGAGAAGTAATCAGAAAATCAGCTGACATTGGGACCTGCCCTTGGTGAGACAGAGGCAAAACCAGTTTTCAAATGTGTCTGTCTTCAAAGTCCATGCACTTACCTGCAAGGACAACCCTGGGGCACATACTGGGGCAGTCAACCCCTAAGAGACAGTCTACCTTCCCTGACTAATGCCTCAAGTCAGGAGAGAGGTCTCAAGCCTTCACGAGAATTTATGAAGAAGAGGTGCCGGGACGTCCTGACCCAGTTGTTTGGCAGGATGAGTGAAAAAAAAAAATCAAACATTTTAAGTATTGACATCAAAACAGGAGTTCCTCTATACTCAACATTCTGTAATAAACCATAATGGAAAAGAATATGAAAAATAATGCATAACATATATATATATATCCTGGAGGAGGAAATGGCAGTCTATTCCAGGAGTTTTGCCTGGAGAATCCTATGGACAGAGGAGCCTGGCATGCTACAGTCCATGGGTTCGCAAAGAGTCAGACGTGACTGTGTGAATGAGCACACACATATATATACCCATTTGCACATAAAACTGAGTCACTTTGGTATGGTGACGGAATTCCAGTTGAGCTGTTTCAAATCCTGAAAGATGATGCTGTGAAAGTCCTGCACTCAATATGCCAGCAAATTTGGAAAACTCAGCAGTGGCCACAGGACTGGAAAAGGTCAGTTTTCATTCCAATTCCAAAGAAAGGCAATGCCAAAGAATGCTCAGACTACCGCACAATTGCACTCATCTCACATGCTAGTAAAGTAATGATCAAACTTCTCCAAGCCAGGCTTCAGCAATACGTGAACCGTGAACTCCCTGATGTTCAAGCTGGTTTTAGAAAAGGCAGAGGAACCAGAGATCAAATTGCCAACATCTGCTGGATCATGGAAAAAGCAAGAGAGTTCCAGAAAAACATTTATTTCTGCTTTATTGACTATGCCAAAGCCTTTGACTGTGTGGATCACAATAAACTGTGGAAAATTCTGAAAGAGACGGGAATACCAGACCACCTAACCTGCCTCTTGAGAAACCTATATGCAGGTCAGGAAGCAACAGTTAGAACTGCACATCGAACAACAGACTGGTTCCAAATAGGAAAAGGAGTACGTCAAGGCTGTATATTGTCACCCTGCTTATTTAACTTCTATGCAGAGTACATCATGAGAAACGCTGGACTGGAAGAAGCACAAACTGGAATCCAGATTGCTGGGAGAAATATCAATAACCTCAGACATGCAGATGACACCACCCTTATGGCAGAAAGTGAAGAGGAACTCAAAAGCCTCTTGATGAAAGTGAAAGAGGAGAGTGAAAAAGTTGGCTTAAAGCTCAACATTCAGAAAACGAAGATCACGGCATCCGGTCCCATCACTTCATGGCAAATAGATGGGGAAACTGTGGGAACAGCATCAGACTTTATTTTGGGGGGCTCCAAAATTACTGCAGATGGTGACTGCAGCCATGAAATTAAAAGACGCTTACTCCTTGGAAGAAAAGTTATGACCAACCTAGATAGTATATTCAAAAGCAGAGACATTACTTTGCCGACTAAGGTCCATCTAGTCAAGGCTATGGTTTTTCCTGTGGTCATGTATGGATGTGAGAGTTGGACTGTGAAGAAGGCTGAGCGCCGAAGAATTGATGCTTTTGAACTGTGGTGTTGGAGAAGACTCTTGAGAGTCCCTTGGACTGCAAGAAGATCCAAACAGTCCATTCTGAAGGAGATCGACCCTGGGATTTCTTTGGAAGGAATGATGCTAAAGCTGAAGCTCCAGTACTTTGGCCACCTCATGCGAAGAGTTGACTCATTGGAAAAGACTCTGATGCTGGGAGGGATTGGGAGCAGGAGGAGAAAGGGATGACCGAGGATGAGATGCCTGGATGGCATCACGGACTCGATGGATGAGTCTGAGTGAACTCCGGGAGATGGTGATGGACAGAGAGGCCTAGCATGCTGCGAATCATGGGGTTGCAAAGAGTCGGACACGACTGAGCAACTGAACTGAACTGAACTTGGTGGTACAGCTACAATTAACCCAACACTGTAATTCAACTATTCTTCAACAAAAAATAAATTTATAGAAAACATGAGTTCTTCAGGCCGTCACTAAACAAAGTTGAGGACACAGGGAGGGTAAGATCAGAGAGAAAGCACAGGAGAGGAGGAACCCACACAGACACTGGGCAGAGCAAGAAATGCAGGAAATCAGGGAATTTATCCAAAGGCTGCCAGCCCGCTACTGACGACAAAAACTGATAAAGTGACAGCTCTGCCCCATGCCTACGTCACTGTGTACCTAACTCTTAAATTCCAAAGTACCAGGTGGCTGCTCCCATGGCCTTTGCTGTGCTACCCACCCCATCTCCACCAACACGGACCATGAATTTACCGACAAAATACAGTGACAACAAGTGGTGGTGGGGCGACAATGGTGGCTTCAGCGGTGACTCCCCTTAGACGTAGATATAGCCCTCCAAGCAGACGGGTCTTTTCCTGTTAATCTGCATGCCCCACTGCTATGGTTTGAGTTGGTTTCTCCTCCATCTATAGATAAGAGAAAGTAGCCCCATTCCTTATAGAAAGCCTAGTCTTGAAGACCTGACTCCCCACCACCTCACTGTGGGACTCTGGATGCCTCATGTTCCCGTCTATAAAGTGGAGACTATAGTGTGACTTGGGCTTCCCTGGTGGCTCAGCAAGTAAAGAATCTGCTTGCAGTGTGGGATCGAGGGTTCAATCCCTGGGTCGGGAAGATCCCCTGGAGGAGGGCATGGCAACCCATTCCAGTATTCTTGCCTGGAAAATCCCATGGGCAGAGGAGCCTGGAGGGCTTCATTCCATAGTGTCGCAAAGAATCAGACAAGACTGAAGCGATTTAGCACGCGTGCATGCATAGCGCTACCTACTTCATGGGGTGGTCAAAAAGACTAGAAGAGTCGGTACTTGTAATGCACTTGGAAGAATGCTTGACGCCTCATAAAGATTCAGTATGTTAGCTTTCAACGTGAGCATTTACTCTGACCAGTATGCTTTAACTCCCATCTGCTCCAAAGTGATGTGGCATCTGTCCCCGAGGCCACGGGGTCTGCGATGCAGCGAGATGACCCACCCTTCCTCTCCCAAGCGCAGGCTCCATCTGGTTTCCCGCAGGTGCTCGCAAGGCCTTTCTGTTTCATCAAAGCCGATCCATCTGGAGGCCTTTGTCTGGCATCTCCAGTCTCACTGATCGCAAGGCTTACTGTCTGAGGCAGAAAACCCAATGTCTTTTGCTGGTTAAAGTGAAAGTGGGACCAGAAATGTGTTAAGAGTGTTTGGATGCCCAGCAGTGAAGCCACTTCCTTCTGATGAATTGCGACACGTGGAAATCAATCCAGGTCACTTAGGAGAACAACCTGGTATTTGATGTCCAGGTGAATCGCTGCTAATTTATTATGCTGCTAATTGATTAAATACACAGGAAGGGAGAGTGTCGATATGGAGTGTCTGTGGTAGATTGTCTCATGGTTCATTTTGTGAGTGTCTCCCTGTCTACTGTGCAACAACAATGGAAAAAAAAAAAAAAAACAGTTTCAAAGTACTCTAAAGCTATTCAAAAGGTTTCTCCTGATATTGAGGTTGATTTTTGTTTTATTCTTGTTTTTCTGAAATCTCTAGGAAACTGGACATGTCAGGAAACCAGCCAGAGGCAAAATGTAATAACCAGAAGGAGAGAGTCAACACGTATTGAACGCCATCTCCAAAACTTTTATTTTTAACCACTCCATGCCATCATGCACTCTACATATGGCACCACCTTTAGCAAGTAGATAGCTCTGTGTTTGATTATGCATCTGAAGTCTATCTTCCTGGTGTGTGGAAGACAACTGGAGAGCTGACAAAAGCCAGTCTAAACAGGCTCACACGTCAACCTCAGTATGAAAACTGAGAGTGACCGGGAAGAGCAAGACCAGGCTTGGCTGGATCAAGAGTCCCACCCCTGGGAGCCTCGCCTCTGTTTCCTTTCCACATGGCACCAGCCTAAAGAGACTAGGTGTTGGAAAATATCTTAGAACAGCTTAGAGATGAGATTTCATCGGCTGTCATGAAGGAAAGGAAGCATGACCTCTAAATTCTGATGCGGAACGACTCATTCGTATACACACACACACACACGTGCCACTTTCGCTTCTGAACCCCAAAATGCCACGGAGGCAGCTTGGCCAAGAACAGGAAGAGGCAGTTTTTGTTTGCTCTGTTTATTCGACCAGCCCATGTCATCTTTCTCACCCAGTATCTCCATAAGGTTGCACCACAGTAAGGAAGCCCAGATGGTCCCCTTTTCCCAATATCACCACTGCCTCCTGCTCTGGTGACAGGCGGAGCAATTGCTGGGTCTGGGTGACCGGAACGCTTTCAAGTGCTGTCCTTCGACCTGCAGAAGCTACAGAGCCAATCCATGTAGGAAACTGGCTGTGGCTGCCAAGGCAGAGGTCTGATCCAGGGGCCTCTCACCAGCAGGACACCAGTCTCCAATTCTTTGTTTAGGAGGAGAGGTGACCACAATGACCGTGCATCAGCTAGAGAAGCAAGAATACTGGGGGTAGCCCCAAAGTTTACCTTTGTAAACAATGTGTGGTTTTCACCTTATAACAAGTCTTCTTGGGGTTGTAAGAGATCAATCTATTCTCTGGGTGACAGGCAGTTGGGACTGTACTTTTGCTCTCAGCAAACCCACAGGTGGCCTTGCATGACACAGAAAGGAGGGAATAAACCCATCAGTAGAAGAAGGATTCATTTCCTCAGCAAAGAGGGAGAAATTAAAAGAGAAAGCCCACAATACTGAACAGAAATATTTGCACACAGCCAGGAACAAACACAGGGTGGGGGGGAATGGGTGAGGGTAGCTAAAGGCACTCTAGACAGGGAGTCAGTGACAGACAGCACACACACACACACGGGCACATGCATGCACACACACAAACACACATAGAGTCACATTTATAAATTGCGGTAAGAGACAGAAAGCAGAGCAGTGGTGGCCAGAGGATGGGGACGGGGATGGGAAGCGGGAGGTGAGTGCTAATAGGTATGAAGACGTTGCGGGGGGGGGGGGGGGGGGGGGGGAAATGTTCTAAAACTTACTGTGGACATGGCCGCACAACTCAGTACACATCCTAGAAAGCACTGAATTGTGCTCTTTAAATAGGTGAATTGTACAGAGTTTGAATTATAGCTCCAGAAAGATATTATTCCAAAAACAAAAATCTATAGACTTAAGAGGCAGGCACACCAGGAGCAAGGGCACGTGGCCAGCAGGGCACCGAATCTGTTGTCTTGCACCCAGGATACAAAGGTGGGTTCCCCAGCCCTTGAAAGTTTGAGGGCCTTGTTATCTGCCCCCAGGAAAAGAGGCTAGCGTTGCCAGCATGTCTGATCCTCTGATTCTTAAGAACAATTTCACCTGAAGTTTTCTCTCCTCCCCCAGTTCGCTCCACTTCTTCTCCTCCTGACCCTGAAAAATTGCTCTGTACATTGCGCGGGTTTCACAGACGCTCCTGGCACCAGAATCAACCATCACAGCCTTGATCTAATGCGTAACCAAAGGTGACAAGACCAAGAGGTTCTTTCATTGAGTCCTGACCCTGGCAGTTCCAATATCTGGGGGGAAAGGCAGCCTTCACAGGCTCTTAAGTAAAATTGCTGGAGGCTCCGGTCTGACTTGACATATCACTGCAGATCCCCAATTACCACACTTTGCCACGGATGGTGTCCTTGGAAATAAAGTTGGATGGAACAGAAATAAATCTGTTCCATCAAATCTTTCTTTTTTCCTGAATGATGAGAGGTCATTCTGACCTTGCTGCGAGCTCAGGAAGAACTCTGCCTTAGAGCTAGAGATGAAATTAGTGACGGGGATTTCAAAGCTTCTCACTCTGGAAATAAAAGATGGTCAATGAAAGATCATCTTTCCTGCATCCTCACGGCCACAGCACCATCCTGGATGAGTGAATATATTAGCCAGTGAATAAACAAGTGACCAGGGGAATGAGGTCCTGGAAATAATAGTACAGGGTGGACTCAATAGATGTGACACGCTGCGGGGGAAAATTCCCATCAATTCCAGGATCACAACACGAAACTTAAAAAAAAAAAAAAAAAAAACCTAAGACCAAGATCCTCAAGCAATTTCTATTGAAATATATATAAAGGCAGAACAAATGACACTTCCATCCCAGAAGGGAGAGGACTGTCCATCAGAGAGGACCTGGGATCCTCCTAGAGAGAAAAGGACCGGGAGCTTGTCGAGGGCATGTTATTGGTAACAGCCACCACACCAAGGTCTAATGTGAAGATGGCATTGGAAACACGTTCAAAAGCTTCCACTGCCATCCTTTCCCTGGTGTCCTCCAAAGGCCTGACATTTGCATAACGGCTCCCTTTTGTACTTTTTCTCCCCAGCTAATTGAGCTAGAACACCTGTGTTAAACAGAGCTGCTTCCAGAAATCTCTATCAGGCATGAAAAGAGGAAAATGTCTTGTTTCTCACCATGCGGTCTTCAAAGCACGGAAGTGAGAATCTCTGAGTTTTGACCACGGGGCCACAGAGGAGGATGCTCGTGATCTTTCAGAAACATTCATCCAAGCCCGTCCAACCCCATCCCCACCTCCACCCCCAGATATTACAGATCAGGCAGCAAACTGCTTCCATCCATTTTCCTGCCCTTCCAGCCTTAAGAATGGTCACAGTTTTGTACTGGAAGGGGGACAGAATTGGTAGAAGGGATGTGGGAATTTACGCCAAAATTATAATAAAACCTTGATGAAATTCCCAGTCTTTGCAGGAGGTTAGGTCTCAGCATTAGCCACTCTCATGCCATAGGGCTTGAGTAGCCAACGAAATCCATTCTCTGCCAGCCAGAATGCCTCTGCTTTGCCTGCATGTGGCAGCAAGACGTGGGCACAGGTCTGTCCTTATAGACAGACTGTCAAGTAGGACTGGTTGGCGGTATGAAGTGCTCCCAAAGAGGACAAATACGGTTAAGGCTGGAGGGTGTCTGATGGGTCTGGCAGCATGGAATCCATGGGGATCTTGCCCAGAAATGTTCAGTGACAGTCCCAAGAGTAAACTTGCAGAAATAGAAGAAGACATTGAGTATAGGGCTTCTCTGGGGGCTCAGAAGAATTTGAAGAATTCTGGTCTGAAGAATCTGCCTGCAATGTGGGAGACCCAGGTTCAGTCTCTGGGTTAGGAAGATCCCCTGGAGAAGGGGATGGCAACCCACTCCAGTATTCTTGCCTGGGAAATCCCATGGGCAAAGGAGCCTGATGAGCTGCAGTCCATGGGGTCACAAAGAGTCAGACACAACTGAGTGACTAACACTTGAGTATAGACTACTCTTGAGATGTTTGAGGGGAAGAAAGGTCTTGGAGAGAAACAAGACAGAGGGTTAAAAGCCAACATTCAATCAATGTTTATTGCATATTTACCAAGTACAGTGCAGGCACTATGTTAGACTTTGTGGGAGGGAACTTAGGAGTCAAAAGTACACAGGAATCCAGGACCCTACAGTCCACAGAGGAATAAAACAAATGACTAGGTGATTGTAAATAGTGTAATAAGTACTGTGGGAGCACACAGGAGAAACCCACCCCAAGTTGGGAAGTCATATAGTGATTTGGAGGAAGTGACATACTTCCTCCACATACTTCCTGGAGGAAGTAATACATGTCTCTTGGAAAAGAGACCTATGAATTGAGAATTTAAGGATAAGTAAGAGTTAGCATTCAGATGCTGATATCTTTCCTTTTCTCCTTTGCTTTTCGCTTCTCTTCTTTTCACAGCTATTTGTAAGACCTCCCCAGACAGCCATTTTGCTTTTTTGCATTTCTTTTCCATGGGTTCCAAAGAATAGCAAGAAGAGATAAGAAAGCCTTCCTCAGTGATCAATGCAAAGAAATAGAGGAAAACAACCAAATGGGGAAGACTAGAGATCTCTTCAAGAAAATTAGAGATACCAAGGGAATATTTCATTCAAAGATGGGCTCGATAAAGGACAGAAATGGTAGGGATATAACAGAAGCAGAAGATATTAAGAAGAGGTGGTAAGAATACACAGAAGAACTGTACAAAAAGATCTTCATGACCAAGATAATCATGATGGTGTGATCACTCAACTAGAGCCAGACATCCTGGAATGTGAAGTCAAGTGGGCCTTAGAAAGCATCACTACGGACAAAGCTAGTGGAGGTGATGGAATTCCAGTTGAGCTGTTTCAAATCCTGAAAGATGATGCTGTGAACGTGCTGCACTCAATACACCAGCAAATTTGGAAAACTCAGCAGTGGCCACAGGACTGGAAAAAGGCCATTTTCATTCCAATCCCAAAGAAAGGCAAGGCCAAAGAATGCTCAGACTACCGCACAATTACACTCATCTCATACACTAGTAAAGTAATGCTCAAAATTCTCCAAGCCAGGCTTCAGCAATACATGAACCATGAACTCCTTGATGTTCAAGCTGGTTTTAGAAAAGGCAGAGGAACCAGAGATCAAATTGCCAACATCTGCTGGATCATGGAAAAAGCAAGAGAGTTCCAGAAAAATATCTATTTCTGCTTTATTGACTATGCCAAAGCCTTTGACTGTGTGGATCACAATAAACTGTGGAAAATTCTGAAAGAGATGGGAATACAGACCACCTGACCTGCCTCTTGAGAAACCTATATGCAGGTCAGGAAGCAACAGTTAGAACTGGACATGGAACAACAGACTGGTTCCAAATCAGGGAAGGAGTACGTCAAGGCTGTATATTGTCACCCTGCTTATTTAACTTATACGCAGAGTACATCATGGGAAAAGCTGGGCTGGAAGAAGCACAAGCTGGAATCAAGATTGCCGGGAGAAATATCAATAACCTCAGATATGCAGATGACACCACCCTATGGCTAAAAGTGAAGAGGAACTTAAAGCCTCTTGATGAAAGTGAAAGAAGAGAGTGAAAAAGCTGGCTTAAAGCTCAACATTCAGAAAACAAAGATCATGGCATCTGGTGCCGTCACTTCATGGGAAATAGATGGGGAAACAGTGGAAACAGTGTCAGACTTTATTTTGGGGGGCTCCAAAATTATTGCAGATGGTGACTGCAGCCATGAAATTAAAAGACGCTCACTCCTTGGAAGAAAAGTTATGACCAAGCTAGATGGAATATTCAAAAGCAGAGACATTACTTTGCCAACAAAGGTCCGTCTAGTCAAAGGCTATGGTTTTTCCAGTAGTCATGAATGGATGAGAGTTGGACTGTGAAGAAAGCTGAGCGCTGAAGAATTGATACTTTTGAACTGTGGTGTTGGAGAAGACTCTTGAGAGTCCCTTGGACTAGAAGGAGATCCAACCAGTCCATTCTGAAGGAGATCAGCCCTGGGATTTCTTTGGAAGGAATGATGCTAAAGCTGAAACTCCAGTACTTTGACCACCTCATGCGAAGAGTTGACTCATTGGAAAAGACCTTGATGCTGGGAAGGATTGGGGGCAGGAGGAGAAGGGGACGACAGAGGATGAGATGGCTGGATGGCATCATCGACTCGATGCACATGAGTTTGAGTGAACTCCGGGAGCTGGGGATGGACAGGGAGGCCTGGGTCACAAAGAGTCGGGCACGACTGAGTAACAACTAAACTGAACTGAAGAGTCAGCAGACAAATTGTGCATCTGGATGGGACACGAGAAGAGAGATTGTTAGGCAGATGCAACAGTATATGCAAATACCCAGAAGAAAGAGAATGAATGCATTCATTTAAATAATAAATATTTATCATCTATTTACATAAGGACTGTTTTAAACGCTTGGAATAGAGCAGAGAACAAGACAGAGAAGATTCCCAAGTTCATTAGTCTTTCATTCTAGACAGGGAGAGGTAGACAATAAACCAGCATGATCATCCAGACACAGATTGATGGGTTAAGAAAGGCACAAGCCAGGGCGGGGGGGGGGGGGGGTGGGGCTGGGGGGTCCCGGGGGGGAGACTAGGGGGGGCCGGGGGTCGGGGTGGGGTGCCAGGGGGGCCGGGGAGCGGGGGAGTGGGTGGGCGCTGAACAGAATGAGAGGACTTCAGGATGGTTGGAGCGCAACAAGCAAGGGAATTTGGGGTAAGATGTGAGCTGGGAGAGGCGGGCAGGGCTAGTTTATGCGGAGGCTTATCAGGGAGCTGGACTTCCTGCTAACAGCAACGTGTTCACAGCAACATGAGAGACTGAATCACCACTGAAGAGTTTTACAGATGTGCAAGAGAGCACAGTGAGTAGCAAGAATGAAACTCGAGATCAGGGGGGAATTTTCCTTCTTAGGATGAGAAACACCACCGTTTATTGATATTCCAACAGGGAAAAAAAAGTCGAAAACTGACAGAACAACTTCCAGAAGAAGCAAAGGGTAGAAGGGTTCCCTTTTGGGGGCCACACCGAGCAGCCTGGGGGATCTTAGTTCCTTGACCAGGGATCAAACCCAGGCCCCCTGCATTGGGAGAGTGGAGTCTTAACCACCCAACTGTCAGGGAAGTCTCTGGAAGGGTCCCTTTAGAACAGAGGGTCTGATCAGGTTCAAAGAAGGAGGTGTAGACCACTCTCCCCAGTTTCAAATGACCATGCCCCAACCATGCTGGGACAGCTCAGTGTAGGTTTCATTCACCTGCAGAAATTCTGTGGCTTTGTTTTTCTTGTTTTAAGACTGCATAAATAAGTCTGTTTACTGATTTACAATCCCTCCACCTGCCATATTTCAGATTTGGGGACCAGAGCCACACTAGATTACAAATGGAATGGCTTCTAAATCAAAGATTACTATGGCCCTTAAGATGTACCCAGGCTTCCCTGATGGCTCAGCTAGTAAAGAATCCGCCTGCAATGTGGGAGACCTGGGTTCAATCCCTGGGTTGGGAAGACCCCCTGGAGAAGGGAAAGGCTACCCACTCCAGTATTCTGGCCAGGAGAACTCCATGGACTGTATAGCCCGAAGAGTCAGACATGACTGAGTGACTTTCACTGAAGATGTACCTAATGGAGTTTATAACTCAAAAAATATACAGACTGTGCCTAAACATCCCAGAACCAGAACAGGGACCAGAATGTTGTAAGCCTAACCAGTATGTCTTGGGCCTAGGTGTGCAAGCATCCTAGGCAGGTCCTGGGGCGGGGGGGAGTAGGGGACGGATTGTGCATTAACAAATTCTCCATGCGTCTCTTTCATGCACAGATATATGAAAACTCCTCTCTAGAAGTCTAACTCCTTTTCATTCTCGTCGCACACATGCTCACTCGCTCAGTCGTGTCCGACCCTCTGTGACCCCATGGACTGTCACCCGCCAGGCTCCTCTATCCATGGGATTCTCCAGGCAAGAATACCGAAGTGGGTTGCCATTTCCTCCTCCAGGAGATCTTCCCAACCCAGGAATCGAACCTGCGTCTCCTGCATTGCAGGCAGACTCTTCACCACTGAGCCACCAGGCATCCCTCCACGCTCGCTACTACACTTCAAATGGAGTATGGATTATATGGCTTGACGCTACCAGAGAGCAACAAAGGCTGGCCCTCTCCACTCCAGGGAGGCCGACAGTCTCAGGGTCCCACGCCACACACTGCTGGAAGGGAGGGGGCTGATTCCACTTGGATGGTATACATTGTATCAGTCCCTTTGTAAAGACCTGAAGAGCTTCTCTGGCCACAGGGTAGTTTACAAAGGCTACAGACCTTCAAATGGCATTTCTTAGAGCAGGAGAGTGGGATACTTCAGGGCCTTTGCACACGCCTCCTTATCTTTCTCCCATGCCTCACAGGCTTTCTCACGCTTTGGTTGTCAACTACAGGTGGCCTTATTGGAGCATCCCACCCTGTCCTCCACCAAATTCATCCCATTCACAGCACCCCACTTATTTATTTCTTTCATGTACACAATGCAAAACTGTTCATTGTTTTATTTGGTCACCTGTTTGTTATCTATCAGTAAGCTCCGTGAGGCTACACAAGGCCCCTCCATCTTCCTTATCATTGTATGTCTTGTCTGTGAATTATAAAATGACAGCTACATAATAGAAACTCAAAAATCTTTTTGAAAATTTCAGGACTTCTGATGAATTTGGGAAATTCATAATTTAAGAAAGCTTAACGAGTTTCTTTCCTGTAAGAATCCTCAGAGATTTAAAATACTAACACAAGAGACATCCCTGGTGGTCCAGTGGCTAAGACTCTGTGCTCCCAGTGCAGGGGACCTGGGTTCAATCCCTGGTCAGGGAACTAGATCCCATGTGCCTCCAGTAAGACCGAGCACAGCCAAAAGAAAAAAAAGAACTAATATGAATTGTGTGTCAACAGAAATATAGTATGTGGTGTGTTTCAAACCCATTTGGCCACAGAAAACATTTTTTTTTCATGGCATTTTTTCTTTGCTCAGAACATCTTGTGTGACTAATGTGCCATGTCCCAAGGAACAGTCTTTGGGAAACATGGCTTTTTAGGATTATCAGTATGTGCACACTTGAGCACTGAGGCTTGGAACGTAAACCCAGGACGGGCAGGGCTGGCACCCTCTCCCAGCACCACCAGCCACCCCGGTAAATGTCTTCCTTCAAACACACAGGCAGCCAACCTGGAGAGCTGTCACCTCCTACTTACCACCAAGCATAAAACATTTTGTAAGCTTTAGGGAAAAAAAACGAAAAAAAAAAAAAAAAAGATAAATACTTTCCCATTCTCTGAACTAATGTCAAATGACCTGGAAATGTTGCCTCTGGGAGCTGAAGCCATAGAACAAAGTAGCATTTCATCTTCCTCGTCTGACAGCTCAATTTCAGCAGCTCCCGGGGAGGGTGGGTGAGCCTCCACCACAGCCAGTCTCGAATGTCACTGTTTACACTGTGATCCCTTTGATAACTCTCACTGTGGATGGCAGGCTTGCAATTATTCCTCAGGCAAGGCAAACTTTGCATTAATAGACTCTACCTCTACAGACTCTACCTACACGCCCACAAGAGGGACACGTGTTCTTTAACTAACACGTATTCATTCCTCCCCATATAAACTCTAACAGTCCGGCTTAGGCATAAATCAAAACAGCAGGATAGAAGAAGGTGTTCTTTCCAAGAAAAACACTTGGTGAAAAACTTTCCAACCTCAACCCTCACTTCAGAAGAGCTACAACTAGGTGCCTGCCTCTATAAGATTGAAAAGGTACAATGTTATAAAATAATTTTATTACAAGAACTTGAGACCCCTCCATGCATTTTATATAGGGCCCTCTTTCTCCCTATAGTGCAAGTCTCAAGCCATGGGCATCAGCTTGCCTTGGCCAAAACCAGTGTCTTCGAAACAGAAGGGGAATGAAGTTGGTTCAAGGGTAAGACTTCCATCTGCCCAGGGATCATATTGTATGTTTAGGGGGGCTTTCTTCAACCCCATCTTCTATGTATTTCCACTGATCTGGGCTGATTTCATGCTACTATGGGGTCACAAAGAGTCGGACACGACTGAGTACCTAACATGCCTAACACCACCACCACCGAGAGCTGGCTCAGTGTGGGAGTGAATACATGGCATATCGGTGAAGAGCTACCCTACAGTCAGGGGTCCTACTGGCCTTTATTGGGTCCTTTCTCTTTTGTGTGTCAGGCACATTGGTAATGAATACATACAGCAGGATCAGTAGCATGAAATCAGCCCAGATCAGAGGAAATATATATAAGATGGGGTTGAGGAAAGCCCCCCCAAATGCACACTCTTGCTGAACTACAAAACATTGTCTGCTCCAACCTATATTCGAGGGATGACGTATCTTTACAGAGACATTTGAGGAGGGCGTGGAAACCTACTCCAGTATTCTTGCCTGGAGAATCCCATGAACATACGGTCCATAGGGTCACACAGAGTCGGACACGGTGGGAGCAACTGAGCACACACAGAGAGAGACATTTTGGGGGTCCTTCTGTACCCACTATTGTTTACAGCAATAAAAGTATCAGATTCAAAGTATTTCTGGAGATTTATTTTTTTCCTCATTTCCCATCATCCATCCAGCCAGCATCCCGCATCTAAGCCCAGCATGATTCCACACACTCTTCCACCCAAGACTCATCTTCAAGCCATATCCCACTCACAGGCTCCTGAAATTGTAAGCGTAGACACACCATTTTACCAACAGAATCAGAAGGGATTTGACTGGCCAGCAGGTAAAACCCCCTCTGCTGGACAGCATGTCACCAGTCAAGGCCAACCCCAGAGAGACCTACGTAACTATGCAACAAGCTCCTGAATTTCAGTAACTTTCAAGGCCCCTTCCACTAATTCTATCCTGTCCATCGAACTGAAACCACCACAGCCACAGTGAGGGAGATGGGGAGGTGGGGTGCAGTGCAGCTGGGGAAGGGTGTGGAGAACACCCCCTCCACAGACCCAGGCAAGAGGGGCTCCTAGCCTACGCCTGAACTTCAGAAAGCCCACACGTCACAACACAAAGTTGTCTGTCAAGTATCTCTCAATGAGAAAACAATAAACCTAAGAGTTTAAAGATGTCCCCCCTCAAAAAAAAAAAGTAATTTTACATAAGAAATGTGAGTACTTCTATCTTCCAAGATTTGGTGGTCAGGCTGGCCCAGCACAACTTGGAACCATAAACATCCACTCTTAGGACTAACTCCGTTCAACGTCCAGGGAATCTCATCTCTGTATCATATCCTCAAAACAGCCCTTGTTCAGTTTTCAGGATGGTGAAGGAAAGTGCTCGTCAGAGAAAGTCCCTCACCTTTGAGATGGAGTTAAAGCTCCAGAGGCAGCTGCTTGCCCCACACCAGAAGCGAAGCCACCCACAACTCTCAAGAGTTTAGAGGGGAAAGGGAGGCAAGGGTAGAAGAGAAGTGCCCAGTAAGTAAGGACCAGGGAGTGGGTATTTAGGAATATACTTTAACCTAGGATTGCTCACTTGACTGATGGCTTAAATCAGCTCTTTTAGCTTTTAATATACAAGAGTTATGGTTTAGGGGCTTCCCAGGTGGCGCTGGTGGTAAAGAATCGGCCTATCAATGCAGGAGAGGGAAGAGACACGGGTTTCATCCCTGGGTCAGGAAGATCCCCTGGAGGAGGAGATGGCAAACCACTCCAGTATCCTTGCCTGGGAAATCCCATGGACAGAGGAGCCTGGCGGGCTACAGTCTATAGGATCGCAAAGAGTCAGACACGACTAAAGCAATTGAGCATGCCCTCTCGGCTAATGAACAACAGAACAAAAGGCAGGGGTCACAATTCCGTGTTCTTGAGTTCTCAAGCCTCAGTCCTACCCTCCAGCCTCTTCCATGTAACCTCAGTCACTGGCCACCAATGCTCCTTTCAAATGCTCCTGCACATGGCCCCTCTCTCCCGGTGGCACAGTCAGATCTGCAATAACACTTGTTTTGAAAATGAATTTGTTCCAATGTGACTGATCCATTAGGGAACAATCTCAGCATAACACATATTTTGCATTTGCTTATGCATGATTCTGTCTGCAAGAGAAACGCAAAGTGAATGCAGAAAGCTGTAACCAGCTGAACTGAGGCACTTACAAGGATGCAGAACACATGTATGTGCGCACACACACACACACACTCACACACACTCACACATGCACCAGCTACCTCAGTCCACTGCCTGTGTCAGGAGCCACACCCATCCACACCTGGGATCACAGCATCCCCTTTGATTTCAGGCAACCCTGCCTCCACCAGCCTTGGCAACTCACAAACCACATTCCTTCTTCCGACGCCCACTTCCAACCCGCAGGTCTTTCTCAAAGTAAAGTGTGATATTCATTGTAGTCTACGCGTACTTCTTAACCATTTAACATGTATAAAACGGTGCTACGGTTTTTATTAGGTCTGCATCTTTTAAAAGGTCTCACTGTTAACGTTTTTAAACTACATGCTCCAACACCGCTTTTTTTTTCCCAGACACAGTTTTACTGTGCAGTTTTGTATATAGCACAGTGACTTTGAGGAACACACGTGTCATGTGATAGCAGGACTGACTGTATAATATTCCAGTTATCACATCACCATCTCCAAGCATCTTGCCAGCTAAGCCATCTCTACCAGAATATTTCATAACCAGTAAGTATAATTTTGTTTTAACAAGTAGAACCACCTACACGATATATTTCCTACACCTGTTAACCTATTCAAATTCTGATACAGTAAAATTTCCTTCTGATCAGCATTATCCCTCAGACCTTAGTTATGGAGGTGACCACAAGCAAATCCAGTTGCCAGCAGAAAGGGCAGAGTTCACCCCAGAATGGCCAAATGGTCAAGCTCAGAGAATGTGACAATGAGACAGAGATGTTGAGGGCTGGAAAGATGGGGCTCCTGGCTCTCCCAAACACTGACTACATTTCAATAACTTCTCAACAGCTTCTCCACTTGCTTACAGCTACATCAGGGACAGCCCACCCAAGACATGAAGACAGAGGAGGAAGCAAATGCATTCAAATTAATCCTCAAATGCGGGGTTCCTCCAGGAGCCTCTTCCTCTTCAGGAGACGATCTACATAGCACTGCTTGGCAACCAGCACAGAGATATTTCAGAATCTGTGTTAAATTAAGTCACCCTTCATTTAGTATCAATAAATGACAATCTTCACAAACAGCAAAGAGAAGATGTACAATGTGGAGGGTGTTTCATCTGGCAGAAGCACGCTTGTGGCCCCCCCCATCTTCTTCCTGGCTGATTCTCACTTGATCCCTGAGATCTCACCTGAGATCAGGTGAGAATCAGGTGTTTTCATTTATACACACACACTGCGAAGTGAAGTGAAGCCGCTCAGTCGTGTCTGACTTTTTGCGACCCCATAAACTGTAGTCTACCAGGCTCCTCCCTCCATGGGATTCTCCAGGCGAGAGTACTGGAGTGGGTTGCCATTTCCTTCTCCACACACGATACCATCACCACATTCAAGACAGTGAAATACCCATCGGCTCATCCCACCCTGGGTAACCAGTGATCTACTTTCTTCCCTACACATTACTTTGCATTTTTCAGAGTTCATATATATGGGATCACATAGTAAGGAGTCTCTTTTATCTGGAATCTTTCAGCACAAAGCCTTTCAGACTTACCACATCACTGCATGTGTAACTGGTTTGTTCCTTCCTACTACACGATAGCACCGCCTTCCCTGCCTGTACCACAGGCATTCCCGCACCCGCCTTCTGATAGACATTTGGGCTGTTTCAAGGCTTTAGTGACTACAAATAAATCGGCCATGACCATTCGTGCAAA
Organism: Ovis aries; assembly: GCF_016772045.2. Taxonomy (NCBI): domain Eukaryota; kingdom Metazoa; phylum Chordata; class Mammalia; order Artiodactyla; family Bovidae; genus Ovis; species Ovis aries. Next base: position 5,062,542 of record NC_056077.1, on the reverse strand, counting down.
TGTCTTTGGGCATATGCTTTCCTTCCTCGGAGTGGAATGGCTAGATCACATGGTAGGTGTATGTTTAATTAACAAACTGCCAAGCTGTCTTCCCAAGTGGTGACACCATTTTCCACCCGCACCGGCAGCATATCAGAATTCCAGGCTCTCCCCGTAGCCATCCTGCTAGAGGCATAGTGATATTCCATGGTGGTTTAATTTGTATTTCCCTAATAACCGACAATGCTGAAAACCTTCTCATGTGACGACTTGCCACGTATCTCTAATTTGAAGTCTCTGTTGAAGTATTTTATTGTTGTTTTATTACATGTTTTCTTTTATTGAGTTGTGAGAGTTCTTCATAGATTCTGGATACAAGTTCTTTATCAGATATGCAATTTGCAAATATTCTCTCTGAGTTTATGGCTTGTCATTCTCTTAATGGTACTTTTCAAGAAAGCAGAGTTTTCAATCGTAAGTTAAATTGATCATTTTTATGAGTCAGACATTTTTTGGTGTCACATGTATGAACTCTTTGCCTAATCAATGGTCTAGGTCATACAGATTTTCCTCCTATAGTGTCTTCTAGAAGTTTATAAACTTTTACCCTGGGATGTAAAACACATTTTCAGTCAATTTTTGTATGTACTGTAAGCTATAGTTTGGAGTTGATTGGTTGGCATATGGATGTCCAATTGTTCCAGCTTCTTTTGTTGAAAAGACTATTCTTTTTTTTATGATTCCTCTGATCTAATTATCTATCTTAATGCCAGTATTCCACTGTTGATTACTATAGTTTTATAATAAACCTTAAAATTAGCTAATGTTAGCCAGCCAAGTTTTTTTTTTTTTCAGAGTTGTTTTAGCTATTCTGTCTTTCATTTCCCATACAAATTTCAGAGTTAGTGTGCCAATTTCTACCCCAGAATTCACAAAAATCCTCAAAACCTATTGAGATTGTGATTTGGATTACATTCAATCTGTAGATCAATTTGGGAGAAATGACACCTTAACATTATTTAGTTTTTTTTGCTTTATAAACATGTGTCCATTTATTTAATCTTCATTGATTTCTCTCATTGTTTTTATAGTTTTCAGTGTGTAGATCTTATACAAACTTGGTCAAATTTGTCAATAAGTATTCCATATTGTTTAATGCTATCATAGACGGTATTTTTTTTAACTGAGTTTCCAATTTTTCATTGCCAGCATATAGAAATACAAGTGCTTTTCATATAATGATCTTGTTTTCCTGCAATCTTGCTAAAACTAATGTATTTGTTCTGCTAGATTTTTTGGTAGATCTCACTGGATTTTCTTTGTAGATCAACATGTCATCTGCAAATAAACACAGATTTATTTCATTTCCAATCTTAATATCTATTATTTATTTCTATTATCTTACTATAGTGACTTATTCCATAATAGAATTGAAAGCAGAAATCCTTGACTCATTCCTGATCTTAGGAAGAAAGCATTCAGTCTTTTCACTATTAAGTTAGCTGGGAATTTCTCATTAATGTCTTTTATCAGGTTGAAGAAATTATCTTTCATTACTAATTTGTCAAAGATTTTTTAAAATCAGGAAAGTTCATGTTAGAGTCTCGCAAATAATTTCTTCTGTGTCTATTGAAATCATATGTTTTAACATTTTCTTTTTATTTTTTAATTAATTTATTTAATTTATTTATTTTAATTGGAAGCTAATTACCTTACAATATTGTAGTGGTTTTTGCCATACATTGACACGAATCAGCCATGGGTGTACATGTGTCCCCCATCCTGAACCCCGCTCCCACCTCCCTCCCCAGCCCATCCCTCAGGATCATCCCGGTACCCGGCCCTGAGCACCCTGTCTCATGCATCAAACCTGGACTGGCCATCTGTTTCACATATGGTAATATACATGTTTCAACGCTGTTCTCTCAAATCATCCCACCCTCGCCTTCTCCCACAGAGTCCAAAAGTCTGTTCTTTATCTCTGTGTCTTTTTTTGCTGTCTCGCATGTAGGGTCATCGTTGAAAGCGAAAGTGAAGTCACTCAGTCATGCCAGGCTCTTTGCGAGCCCATGGATAGTAGCCTGCACCAAGCTCCTCTAATCCATGGGATTTTCAAGGCAAGAGTACTGGAGTGGGTTGTCATTTCCTTCATTACCGCCTTTCTAAATTCCATATATGCATTAATATATTATATTGGTATTTTCCATTTTGTTTCTTAACATGGTGAATTATACTGATTGATTTTTGCATGTTAAATCAACATGCAAAAGATATTTTCATCTATATGCATGAGGGACATTGGCCTGTAGTCTCCTTTTCTTGTATTTTATGTCAGGTTTAGGTATCAGGGTAATGCTGGCCTCATAAAATTAATTAGTAAATATTCTCTCTTTGATTTTTCTGAGTTTGTGTAGAATTGGTACTATTTCTCCCTATAATATTTGTTAGAATTTAATAGTAAAGCTAATTGTACCTGGAGTTTTCTTTGTGGGAAGATTCTTAACTACAAATTCAATTTTTAAAAATAGATAAACAATCTGGTTATCTCGTTCTTCAGTGATGTTTGGCAGCTAGTGTTTTGCAAAGAATTTGTCCATTTCATCTGTGTTGTTGAACTTACGTGCATAAAATTGTTCATAATATTTTCTGATTATTTTTAGTAGCTAAAGAAATCATAGTATTGTCACCTCTCCTAATGCTGTTAATTGGGACTTTTTTTGTCTTGCCCACTCTGGCTAGATGTTTCTTAACTCGCTGACCTTGTTAAAAAACCAGCTTTAGATTTAATTGAGTTTCTCTATAATTTTTCTGTTTTTCACTTCACTGATTTTACTTTGTGTGTATTAGTTGCTCAGTCATGTCCGACTCTTTGCGATGGCCATGGACCATAGTCCACCAGGCTCTTATGGAATTCTCCACGAATGAATTCTCCAGGCAAGAATACTGGAGTGGTTTGTCATTCCCTTCTCCAGGTTATCTTCCCAACCCAGGGATTGAACCCAGGTCTCCCACATTGCAGGCAGATTCTTGGCCGTCTGAGCCACCAGGGAAGATGATTTTACTTTGATGCTTATTATTTTCTTTCATCTGCTTACTCTGGGTTTAATTTGCTCTTCTCTTTCTAGTTTCTTAAGGTCGAATTTGAGACCTTTCTTCTTGCTGAATATAGGCATTTAGCACTGCAAATTCCTTGCCCCAAATATCTCTTTGGGAGAATCCCACTAAATTCTGATTTGTCATATATCCTTTTTCACTCTATTCAAAATACTCTATTATTTCTCTTTTGATTTCTTTTTCTATCCATGGGTTATTTGGAATGAGTTATTTTAGAGTCTAAAATCTTAGAGATTTTCCAGAGATCCTTTCATTGTTGATGTCTAGTTTAATTCCATTGTGACCAAAGAACCTACTTTGTGTAACTTGAATCCTTTTAAATCTACTGAGATGAGCTTTATGGCTCTGAACATAATCTATTTTATTAAATGTTCTGTGTGTTCTTGAAAAGGACATATATTCTGTTGTTGCTAGGTAAAAGTCAGCTTAATCAAGTTGGTTGGTTATGTCGTTCAGGTCTTTTATGTCCTTACTGATTTTCTCTCTACTCTTTGTATTAACTGTTGTGAGAGGTGTATCGACATATCCTACTGTAATTACAGATTTGATTATTTCTTGATATTCTATCAGCTTTAGGCTATGTCTCCTTATATCAGTTTTGCATCATGCATTTTAATCTCTGTTATTTGGTACACAAAAATTTAATACTGTTATGTCCTCCTGATGAAATGACCCCATCATTATTTTTAAAAAAAAAAAGCCTTCTTCATACCTGATAGTAATCAACACTTTGAAATCTATTTTGTCTGAGATGGTTGGATGGCATCAGCCACTCAATGGACATGAGTTTGAGCAAGCTTCAGGAGATGGTGAAGGACAGGGAAGCCTGGCATGCTGCAGTCCATGGGGTCGCAAAGAGTTGGATATGACTGAGTGATTGAACAACAACAATATAATCCCTTTGGTTTTGGGGGGCATGATTGTTAGCATTCTGTATCTTTTTCTATCCTTTTCCTTTAATTCTATTTGTATCTTTATATTCAAACCTAGATATCATATTCAAAAGCAGAGACATTACTTTGCTGACTAAGGTCCGTCTAGTCAAGGCTATGGTTTTTCCAGTAGTCATGTATGGATGTGAGAGTTGGACTGTAAAGAAGGCTGAGTGCCGAAGAATTGATGCTTTTGAACTGTGGTGTGGGAGAAGACTCTTGAGAGTCCCTTGGACTGCAAGGAGATCCAACCAGTCCATTCTGAAGGAGATCAGCCCTGGGATTTCTTTGGAATGAATGATGCTAAAGCTGAAACTCCAGTACTTTGGCCACCTCACGCGGAGAGTTGACTCATTGGAAAAGACTCTGATGCTGGGAGGGATTGGGGGCAGGAGACGAAGGGGACGGCCGAGGATGAGATGGCTGGATGGCATCACAGACTCGATGGACGTGAGTCTGAGTGAACTCCGGGAGGTGGTGATGGACAGGGAGGCCTGGCGTGCTGCAATTCATGGGGTCACAAAGAGTCGGACACGACTGAGTGACTGAACTGAACTGAAGTTTCTTATAAATGCATGTAGTTCAGTCTTGAACTAATAATCTAATAATCTCTGCCTCTTAACTGGGGTAGTTTTAATCTTTTACATTTATTGTGATTATTTTATGTTATGTGTTCATGCGTTATTTCATGTCTATCAGCTTGTCAGTGGTTTTCTACTTATCACATTTGTTCTCTGTTCCTGGCCCTTCTTTTTATGGCTTTTTTTTTTTTAACCTTCTTTTTCTGCCAAAAATACTTTGGATTGATTACTTTTAACAATTCCTTTTTATCTTCTTTGTTGGCCTATCCACTATAGCTCTTTGATTTTTTTTTTTTATCTTTTGGTAGTTGATTTAAGGTTTACAATATATAGTCCTTTGACTTACCACAGTCTGCCATCAAGCGGCATAGGATCACTACTATGAGAATCTTTCACTGGTGTACTTCCATTTCTCTCCTCCTAGCCTTTGTGTTATTGTTGTCGTACATTATACTATTACATACATTACAATCACATCATGTTGTTATGTTTATTTAAATAATCATTTTTTAAGGTAACTTCTGTATCATCCATGTAATTACTATTTCTAACGTTTTTGCATCCCTTTTTGTAGATTCCCTATTTCCATCTGTGGTATCATTTTTCTTCTACCTGAAGGACTCCCTATATCTTTTATAGTGTGGGTGTGCTAGTGATTAATCCTTTCAGCTTTCATATGAAAAAAGTCAGTTCTAATGAGGTGGATGAAACTGGAGCCGATTATACAGAGTGAAGTAAGCCAGAAAGAAAAACATCAACACAGTATACTAATGCATATATATGGAATTTAGAAAGATGGTAATGATAACCCTGTATGCGAGACAGCAAAAGAGACACAGATGTATAGAACAGTCTTTTGGACTCTGTGGCAGAGGGAGAGGGTGGGATGATTTGAGAGAATGGCACTGAAACATGTGTAATATCATATATGAAATGAATCGCCAGTCCAGGTTCGATGCATGATACTGGATGCTTGGGGCTGGTGCACTGAGACGACCCAGAGGGATGGTATGAGGAGGGAGGAGGGAGGCGGGTTCAGGATGGGGAACACGTGTATGCCTGTGGCGAATTCATGTTGATGTATGGCAAAAACAATACAATATTGTAAAGTAATTAACCTCCAATTAAAATAAATAAATTTACATTTTTTTAAAAAAAAGAAAGAAAAATGTATTTATTTTGTTTCATTTGAAGAAGATTTTTTGCTAGGCATAAACTTTTATGCTGATAATTGTGTTTTATTTTACTTCAGTATGGTAAATATTTTGTCATACTATCCTTTTTTAACTTGCACTGTTTCTGATGAGAAATCTGCTGTCACCCTTATTTTCAGTCCTTTGCAAGTAACCTGCCTTCTGGATGCTTTTAAATCTTTCTCCTTATCTATCTATCTCTTTCTCTGGGTTTGAGGGCTTAATCATGCTGTGCCTTAGTGCAGTTTTCTTAATTTCTCTTATGCATGGTATTCATTGAGCTTATTTGGGGACTCTCTGAATTTATGATTTTCTCAAACTTGGGCCACTTCTCCAAATATGTTTTTCCTATCTCTCCATCTCTCTCATTCCTTTAGAGATTCCAATTACAGATATATTAAATTGCATGAAGTTGTCCCAGAGGTCACAGGTTCTATGCTCACTTTTCCCCCCATGATTATTCTTTTTTCTGTTTCATTTTGGATAATTTCTCTTACTACTTTAGTAAGGTCAGTGATCTTGTGTCTGTGTGTGGGTGTAATGTCAAATCTGATACTGATGACATTCAGTGCATTATGTCTTGGAGATTATAGGTTTCTATCTCCAGAGTTTTTATTTTGGTCTTTTATATGTCTTCCATGTTTCTTGTTAAACTTTTTAAACTTGTCCTTATCTACTACTTCTAACATCTGTATACGTTCTATACTGGTTTCAGTTGATTGATTCCCCCCCTCATTGTACATTGTATTTTTAAGATTCTTATATATAATTCAGTTGGGCTGAACATCTTTGTATTCTTATAAATATTCTTGAGCTTTGTTCTGAGATACAGTTAAGTGGAAATTGTTTGATCCCTTTAAGTCTTATTTTTAAGGTTTGTTAGATGAGACCAAAGCCATGTTTAATTTAAGGCTGACTAGTCCCACTGCTAAAACAGGAAACTTCTGAGTACTTCACTCAATGTCTCATGAATTCGGAGGTTTTCTACTCTGACTGGTAGAAACAGGCATTATTCTCAGCCATGGGTGACCACCAAGTACCATATCCCCTAATCCTTATGAAAGACCCTGAAAGTAATTTTCAGCTGCTGGATTATGTTTCCTGGAATGGGTCACCGAGTCTCCTGGGACCCTGCCTTATCATCACTTAACATGGATGGTCAAGTATCAAATCAAACAACCTACAAAGAAATAAAGCATAACTGTGGCCTACTTACTCAAAAACTCATGAAACTAGTATTTTAAACTGACAGTTTTTGTTCTCTTTGATAGAAAACCAGCATTTATAAAATACCAGTAGAAGTGTTACGTGGTCTTTCTGTCCACTCAAAATCTGTTCTTTCATTGTTTTCCTAGACTGAGATGTAAGGTGGCTATATTCAGTAAAATCAATATATGAGTTATTGAGTTGAGATGACTATAAGCATTTCACGGATGGTATGGAAGGGGAGGTGGAATTCAGCTATATAGAGTCAATTACTCTTGACAGACATTCCACATTCTATACCTGAGAGTTATCATTATGTCTGTAAATTTGGAATAAAGCCAACCCCTGAGAGACTATTTTCTTTGAGTAATCTGAATAAAGTCAGTATACTCTGAAGGCAATAGAACAGTGGTGTTTTTCAAAAAGTTCCTGATCTGAACAGTAATACTTACCACAGAGTAAAGTAAGAGAGAGGTCATCAAATCTATCTCTTCAATTATGATTTCAACTAAAATAGAACTCTTTATTCAAATAGCTTTTCAAACAACATACATAATTAGAGCAAGATATAAAAATACATAAATACCTAAGTAAACTGAGATGTGTCATTCTCAGATTCACTGCTTCTCATCTGAAGTGTACATGTCACCTAGGGATCACCTAGGGATCTTGTTAAAAATACAGATTCAGAGTCAAGTAGGAGCAGGATGGGTTTGCAGTTCCGCATTCTAACAAGCTCCCAGGCCATATGGACACTGCTTTTCCACAGAGCATTTTAGCAGCGAGACTTTGAGTGTTTTGAAATTTTCAGAACCCATGACATTAGTCCCAGGGATTCTTATACATCTAAAATCAAGCCCAGATCTCTGGATTTGTAACAAATGTTTCAGATGATTCTGATACAGATGGTCTCATGAGCCACAATTAGAGAAATGCAACTCTCGCACAATTACCAGATTTCCCAGGTTTCACTGAAGCATTCCTTTCAACTTCAACCAGATGTCTCCAAAGAGAAATGTGCAATACTCCTCAAATCTACTTTTGGAACACTAAGAGTAAATCAGTGTGCTACACATCAAACCAAGGGGCAAATAAATATATAAAAGCGTGGTCAAAGAAGTAGGGGAAATTTGGGCTACTTATTCCCACTCTTGATGTCAAAATACACATCATCTCTGAAAATTTTTGTAGTATTAATAAAAGCAGTTTAACTTGTATTATTTTTTCCCAAACTTCTTTGAACATGGAATTTTCCACCTCCCTTCTCCTATATATTTGGCTTAATAGCCTGCAGGCTAAAGTCAATAGTTTGGAGAACTCTGTGCTCCAGGGCATAAACAAACTGATATTTTAAGAGTGTCAAATGGTGTCTAAGAGCGCCTTCAGATTTTTTTTTAAAGGCTCTGCTTCCTTTGTTTTCTTGTTCAGCACTCTTGTTTTTGACATCTTCATCCTTACCTGCATCTTTACTTTGGGAAAAAAACTGCCCTCCAGTCAAGAAGACTGGCAGAAGGCAGAACAGAAAACACACCTGTGAAGTAATGCAACACTTTGATCTTGGTTAAATGCTCAAATGTACTTCTTATAATCAAAAATAATTTCACCCTTTTAAAGTCAAAATCCTCCTTTAAATACATATAAAAATGCTTATTTGCTTCTTCCAATGCTAACTTCATAAATTCCCTTGTGATCAAAATGAACTAAGTCCTTTAAAAATTTCCACATCACTTTTGCAATTATAAATCCGAGTTGCAAGATCATAATGCTTAAAAAGTATATCTAAGTAGAATTCAAGTTTTGGTTTTAGGTTCTTTTTCATTGCCCAACATAAGAACATAATCTGGAGTGGAAAATGAAAAAATTTCTTGTAATCGCCTCATACTTGTGAATCAATGGTTTCTATCCCTTTCTCAGAACTAGATTTTAAAACAAATAATCAGGGATATAAAGTTATTCCTCTACATTCTCCTTGGAGATGAAGCACTTTGCAGCATCCCCAGGGCCTCCCCCTAGACCTATTTTCTCCCATCATTTCCTGCTATTCCTGAAACCACAGTGGTGTCTTAGAATTATGAGCCCCTAGACAGGAAGAAGGAAGGATGAAAAGAGCTATTTTGGGTAGCCCCTGGAGCATTTAACAGATCAACATGCATCTCCCAATCTCTTCTTCAAGAACCCTCAGAAAGTCACTTATGTGTGAAAGATGTGGTATCAACACTTCACAGAGTTTGTTCCGCTGAATTCTCTTCCAACAGTTACTCTTGATGTAGGTGTTTTCATCCTTAGTTCAGTTCAGTTCAGTCGCTCGGTTATGTCCAACTCTTTGCAACCCCATGGACTGCAGCATGCCAGGCCTCCCTGTCCATCACCAGCTCCCAGAGTTTACTCAAACTCATGTCCATTGAGTCTGTGATACCATCCAACCATCTCATCCTCTGTCGTCCCCTTCTCCTCCTGCCTTCAATCTTTCCCAGCATCAGGGTCTTTTCCAATGAGTTAGTTCTTCATATCAGATAGCCAAAGTACTGGAGTTTCAGCTTCAGCATCAGTCCTTCCAGTGAATATTCAGGACTGATTTCCTTTAAGATTGACTGGTTTGATCTCCTTGAAGTCCAAGGAACTCTTAAGAGTCTTCTCCAACACCACAGTTCAAAAGCATCACTTCTTCAGTGCTCAGCTTTCTTTATACTCCAACTCTCACATCCATACACGACTACTGGAAAAACCATAGCTTTGACCAGACAAACCTTTGTTGTCAAAGTAATGTCTCTCCTTCTTAATATGTTGTCTAGGTTGGCCATAACTTTAAGGAGCAAGCATCTTTTAATTTCATGGCTACAGTCACCAACTACAGTGATTTTGGAGCCCCCCAAAATAAAGCCTCTCACTGTTTCCACTGTTACCCCATCTATTTGCCATGAAGTTATGGGACCCCATGCCATGGCCTAAATTTCTGAATGTTGAATTTTAAGCCAACTTTTTTCACTCTCCTCTTTCACTTTCATCAAGAGGCTCTTTAGTTCTTCTTAGCTTTCTGCCATAAGGGTGGTGCCATCTGCATGTCTGAGGTTATTTGTATTTCTCCTGGCAATGTTAATTCCAGCTTGTGCTTCATCATACACATTCACACATGAGAAAACCAAGGCACCAAGAGGTTAGTTAACTTGTTCAATAAATTGTTCAAAGTCAAGTGGACAAGCTAGAATTCGAATCTATAGCTATCTAACAAGTTCAGGCTCTCAGCCTCTATACTTCATGCCTTCACCCCCTTTTCCAAAGGCACAGACTATCTGATTATCAGTGTCTCCATAAATGACCATGCCCCAGTCAACCACAGCTTTGTGTCTCCAGAGCCCTGGCTGGTGTGTCACCAAAGATATGGAGAGGGAGAGGTTCTTGGTATCTCTGTGACTTCTACCTTGACCTGATTATCTGAGGATTACAGCTTTCAGTGAGTGTAGAAAAACTGTAAGAATCTTAGGCAGAATGACTCCCCAGTGATGTCCACATACTAGTCTCCAGAACCTACGAATATGTTATTCTATAAAGCAAAATAATTACTTTGTTATTCTTTATAGCAAAAGACATTACTTTCCAACAAAGGTCCATCTAGTCAAGGTTATGATTTTTCCAGTAGTCATGTATGGATGTGAGAGTTGGACTACAAAGAAAGCTGAGCACTGAAGAATTGATACTTTTGAACTGTGGTGTTGGAGAAGACCCTTGAGAGTCCCTTGGACTGCAAGGACATCCAACCAGCCCATCCTAAAGCAAACCAGTCCTGAATATTCATTGGAAGGACTGATGTTGAAGCTGAAACTTCGATACTTTGGCTACCTGATGGGAAGAGCTGACTCATTTGAAAAGACCCTGATGCTGGGAAAGATTGAAGGAGGGAGGAGAAGGGGATGACAAAGGATGAGACAGTTGGATGGCATCACCAACTCAATGGACATGAGTTTAAGTAAGCTCTAGGAGTTGGTGATGGACAGGGAGGCCTGGCACGCTGCAGTCCATGGGGTCACAAAGAGTCAGACATGACTGAGAGAGTGAACTGATATAGCAAAATCATGTTTGCATATGTGATTAAAAGCATGGGCCTTGAGATAAGGAGATTAGCCTAGATTATCCAGATCAGCTCAACCTAATCACATGAGTCCCTAAAAGCAAAGAGCATCTTTCCCAGCTGAGTTAGGAAAGAGTTAGAAAGATGGGACATGAGAAGGACTCAATCCAGCACTGTTGGCTTGAAGATGGAGGGAGGAGGACACAGGTCAAAAAACCATGGCTTCTAGAGGTTGGGAACAACCTCAGTTTACAGGGAGAAAATAGGGACCTCAATCCTATAACCACAAAGAACTGAACTCTGCCAACAACTTGAATGAGCAAGGAAACAGATCCCTCCCTAGAGTAAGGAAGGAAGTCCTGCCAACACTGATTTCAACATAGTAAGACCCATGCCAGACTTCTGACCTACAGAACCATAAGATAATAAAAGTGTTCTCTTTTAAGATAATAAGTTTGTTGTAATTTTTAAATGTATTTTATTTTTAATTGGAGGATAACTGCTTTACAATGTTGTGTTGGCTTCATTTCCTAGAGCGGTAATAGAAAATTAATGCAGATGTTGGTACTAGAAGTGAAGTGCATGTGTATAAGTCACTCAGTCATGTCTGACTCTTTTCGAACCCCATGGACTATAGCCCACAAGTCTCCTCTCTCCATGGAACTTTTCAGGCAAGAATGCCGGAAGGGGTTGCCATTTCCTACTCCAGGGCATCTTCCTGACCCAGGGATCGAACCCGCATCTCTTGAGTCTCCTGCATGAGTAGGCAGATTCTTATCACTGAGCCACCTGGTAAGCCTGAAATGCACTATGACAAATACCTTAAAATGCAGAAGTGGCTTTGGAGTTGGGCAATGGGTAGAGACTAGAAGAATTTTAAGGACAGAAGTAGCCTTGGTCACCTTGAACAGTTTTAGCATTGATGAAAATATGAATGTCAAAGACTCTGCTGGTGAGGACTCAGAAGGAAGTGAGAAGCATTATAGAAAAACCCAAACTGCCTTAGAGAACACCTAACTCCAGATAAGCAGACTGTTGATAGAAACATGGGCATTAAGGATGCTGCCAGTGGGTCCTCAGAAGGAAGTGAGAGACATGTTACAGAAAACTGGGGAGTAAGATGTTATACAGTGACAGAAAGTTTAGCAGTGTTTTCTGCACTTCAGTGGAAAGCAGAACTCATAAACAACCCTGGATATTTAAATATTTCCAGCAAAAGGTTGAAGGTGCAACCTGTATTTTTCTTGATGCTTACTGTAAAATATGAGAGGAGAGAAATAAAATGAGGGGAAAACTGATAAAGGAAAAAAAAAAAAAAAAGACTGAATGATCTGGGAATTTCTAGGCCTCCCCAGATGGCAAAAGATGCTAAAATTAAAAGAATCACACTCAGGAAAGGGTGCTCTAGAGAAAAAGCCAAGGGTGTGACTATACTACATCTGGTTAACTGAGCAGAAGCTCAAATTTTCAGGTTTGAAAACTTAGTCCTAAAAGGCTCTTTGACTAGTACGGACCTACCGTTTAGCACAGGGGACTCTACTCACTTCTCTGCAATGGCCTATATGGCAGAAGAATCTAAAAAAAGAGTGGATATATGTTTATGTATATAAACATATGCATATGTCTACACATGGATACCAGATGGTCAATACCAAAATCAGATTGATTATATTCTTTGCAGCCAAAGATGGATTAACTCTACACAGTCAGCAAAAACAAGACCAGGAACTGACTGCGGTTCAGATCATGAACTCCTTATTGCAAAATTCAGACTTCAGTTGAAGAAAGGAGGGAAAACCACTAGACCATTCAGGTGTGACCTAAATCAAATCCTTTATGATTGTACACTGGAAGTGAGAAATAGATTTAAGGGGCTAGATCTGATAGACAGAGTGCCTGATGAACTATGGATGGAGGTTCATGACACTGTACAGGAGACAGGGATCAAGACCATCTCCAAGAAAAAGAAATGCAAAAAAAGCAAAATGGCTGTCTAAGGAGGCCTTACAAATAGCTGTGAGAAGAAGAGAAGCAAAAAGCAAAGGAGAAAAGGAAAGATATACCCATTTGAATGTAGAGCTCCAAAGATTAGCAAGGAGAGATAAGAAAGCCTTCCTCAGTGATTAGTGCAAAGAAATTGAGGAAATCAACAGAATGAGAAAGACTAGGGACATCTTCAAGAAAATTAGAGATACAAAGGGAACATTCATGCAAAGAAGGGCTTAATAAAGGAAAAAAATGGTATGGACCAAATAGAAGCAGAAGATATTAAGAAGATGTGGCAAGAATACTCAGAAGAACTGTACAAAAAAGATCTTCAAGACCAAGATAATCACGATGGTGTGATCACTCACCTAGAGCCAGACATCCTGGAATGTGAAGTCAAGTGGGCCTTAGGAAGCATCACTACGAACAAAGATAGTGGAGGTGATGGAATTCCAGTGGAGCTATTTCCTAAATCCTAAAAGATGATGCTGTGAAAGTGCTGCACTCAATATGCCAGCAAATTTGGAAGACTCAGCAGCGGCCACAGGACTGGAAAAAGTCCGTTTTCATTCCAGTTCCAAAAAGGGCAATGCCAAAGAATGCTCAAACTACCACACAATTGCACTCATCTCACACACTAGTAAAGTAATGCTCAAAATTCTCCAAGACAGACTTCAACAGTATGTGAACCCTGAACTTCCAGATGTTCAAGCTGGTTTTAGAAAAGGCAGAGGAACCAGATATCAAATTGCCAACATCTGCTGGATCATTGAAAAGCGAGAGAGTTCCGGAAAAATATCTATTTCTGCTTTATTGACTATGCCAAAGCCTTTGACTGTGTGGATCACAATAAACTGTGGAAAATTCTGAAAAAGATGGGAATACAGACCACCTGACCTGCCTCTTGAGAAATCTGTATGCAGGTCAGGAAGCAATAGTTATAACTGGACATGGAAAAACATACTGGTTCCAAATAGGAAAAGGAGTATGTCAAGGCTGTATATATTGTCACCCTGCTTGTTTAACTTATATGCAGAGTACATCATAAGAAACACTGGACTGGATAAAGCACAAGCTGGAATAAGATTGCCAGGAGAAATATCAATAACCTCAGGTATGCAGATGACACCACATTTATGGCAGAAAGTGAAGAACTAGAGAGCCTCTTGATGAAAGTGAAAGAGGAGAGTAAAAAATTTGGCTTAAAGCTCAACATTCAGAAAATTAAGGCCATGGCATCCAGTCCCATCACTCCATGGCAAATAGATGGGGAAACAGTGTAAACAGTGACAGACTCTATTTTGGAGGGCTCCAAAATCACTACAGATGGTTACTGCAGCCATGAAATTAAAAGACGCTCACTCCTTGGAAGGAAAGTTATGACCAAGCTAGGCAGCATATTAAAAAGCAGAGACATTACTTTGCCAACAAAGGTCCATCTAGTCAAGGTTATAGTTTTTCCAGTAGTCACGTATGGATGTGAGAGTTGGACTATAAAGAATGCTGAGCACCGAAGAACTGATGCTTTTGATCTGTGGTGTTGGAGAAGACTTGAGAGTCCCTTGGACAGCAAGGAGATCCAACCAGTCCATCCTAAAGGAAATCAGTCCTGAATATTCATTGGAAGGACTGATGTTGAAGACGAAACTCCAACACTTTGGCCACCTGATGCAAAGAACTGACTCATTTGAAAAGACCCTGATGCTGGGACAGATTGAAGGTGGGAGGAGAAGGATATAACAGAGGATGAGACGGTTGGATGGTATGAAGGACTCAATGGACATGAGTTTGAGTAAACTCTGGGAGTTCATGATGGACAGGGAGGCCTGGTGTGCTGTAGTCCATGGGGTTGCAAAGAGTCAGACACAACTGAGCAACTGAACTGAACTGAACTGATGTTTGTGTATAACTGATTCACTTTGCTGTATACTGGAAACTAACACAATATTGTAAATCAACTACCCTCCAGTAAAACTTTTTTTTTAAAAAAAAGGTTCTTTGAAGAGATTTAGAGTGTGATTCCTAGGCCCCTTCAGCCATCTCAGTAGAAACCATAATTCAAGGTTATCTCGGAAATATCTATGAACAAGCCTCTTGTCTAAAGCGGTGAATCCTGGTGCAAACAGGAGAGATCTACAAAGTTCTTAAGAAACTTGTATCAGCAGAAACACTGTCATCTTGGACTGAAAGGAGAGTACAAAACGGAAGACTATCAGTTCCCAAAATTCTATAGTCAAGAAACACACTGATAAAACAATTCAATTGCAAAATACTTGCTACCTGTCAGGGAAGAGGAAGGAGGGCCCCCAGGATAGAGCCTTGAGCCTGGAAGGCAGAGATATGAATCAGAAGGTTGGAGCTGCAAATAGGATTATTATCCCTGGAGCTCAAAACCTTACGGAACTCTCTTAGCTAGTTTTATAAGTTGCCGAGGACTAGCGATTCCTTATGACTTTCCGTTTTTCCCCTTTTTGAACCAGAATGCCTATAGGTATTACCCCAAGCCTGCCCCACAGTTGTGGTTTTAGGGACAGGTAACTTCTTTTTTTATATTAATATTTATTTGTTATGGCTATGCCAGGTCTTAGTTGTGGCATGCAAACTCTTCGTTGCAGCATATGAGATCTACTTCCCTGACCAGGAATCAAACCTGGGCCCCCTGCATTGAGAGCACACAGTCCCAGCCCCTGGACCACAAGGAAGTCCTGCAATAGGTAACTTCTTTCTGCACAGGTTCACAGATGGAATAGACGCCAGGCAAGTGTATGCTTCTCGGTTCTTGTCTCCTCACAACAATGATTTGGAGCGACGGACATTAAAGCCCTTGGCGCGTCCCAGCTCTCGAGTCTTGAACAAACTGTGTCATAGCTCTTAGACAAATCAGTGTTACAGCTCTATTTTATTTAGAAGATAGCAGGAGAATCCATCCTTGAAGAAGAGAAGAGAGTGGAGGAGTGGGCCAGTGCGCGCGGGTGGCGGGGCCAGGGGGCAGTGCAGAGAGGGAGCGAGCGAGCAAGAGCGCGCTTGGCTCCTCCCTTTATGTGTTTTCTTCCTCCTGGGCCTGCCCTATGCAAATTGGGCTCAGCCAAGGGTGCTGTTCTACCTAAAGTCCTCACTCCCGGCCTCGGACCTTTCTTTGACCTTCCTTTGTTCTATTTTTGCAGGCTTTTCCCTTCCTTGTCTTTTAGGCACCGCCATTTTGGACTCCTTTTCCCTGTTCTAACTACCTAACAGAAAGGAACTGTCCTCCAGGGTGGATCGTATTCATAGTTTCCCCATACTGAATTTGGATAATTTAGACGAGCGGATGAGATTTTGGACTCTGGGTTTATAAGCTGTCCAATATAGTAGCCACTAGCCACATAGGCGATTGACCATTTAAAATTGATTACTATTGTCTAGCATGACTAACTGGAGGTTTAATCTTATTTAATTTAAATCAATTGTATACGTCTAAGTAGCTGCACATGGCTATTGATTACCATATTGGTCAACACAGTTCCATAATTTACTTTTCTCCCGTCTCCCCACAGTAGAATATAAACTGTATGAGAATAGCTATTTTTGTCTTTTTTGCTTACTATGATTTCCCAAGCACATAGAACTGGCTCATAGTAAGCCCTCAATGAATATTCTGAGTGAATGAATGTTTATTCCACTATCCTGAACATTTGTCATTTTCAGTGGCCACAAAACACCTGCAGCCTCCTCCTTGTGTTTCAAAAGTCCCTTCCTGGAAGGAGCAGGTGGGATGAATTGACAGAATACCATGAATATATACAACGAAAGTGAAAGTCACTCAGTCGTGTTGACTCTCTGCGACATGGACTATATAAAATTGATTACTATTTTCTAGCATGACTGAGTAACTGGAGGTTTAATTTTATTTAATTTAAATCAATTGTATATGTCCATGGCATTCTCTAGGCCAAAATACAGGAGTGGGCAGCCTATCCCTTTTCCAGGGGATCTTCCTGGCCCAGGAATCGAACCAGGGTCTCCTGCCTTGCAGGCAGATTCTTTACCAACTGAGCTATCAGGGAGGCCCAATCATGTGTAAATCAGATAGTTACTGGGAAGCTGCTGTGGGCTTCCCTTGTGGCACTAATGGTAAAGAACCCACCTGCCAATGCAGGAGACATAAGAGATGCAGGTTGTATCCCTGGGTCGGGAAGATTCCCCTGGAGAGGGGCATGACAATCCACTCCAATATTCTTGCCTGGAGAACCCCATGGACATAGGAGCGTGGTAGGACAAGCGACCTGGTAGGTCGCAAAGAGCTGGACATGACTGAAGCAACCTAGCAAGCTGAAGCTGCTGTATAGCCCAGGGAGCTCAGCGTGGTGCTCTGTGATGACATGGAGGGCTAGGGTTGGGGTGGGGGTGAAGGTGGGAGGGAGGTACAAGAGGGAAAGGGTATATGTATATGTATAGCTGATTCACATTGTTACATGGCAGAAACTAACACAATTAAAGCAATTTAAAAAATAAAAATAAATTTAATTTTTAAAAAATACCCTCTTATTGTGACTAGTTTAATGGTACGATTTTAGGTAATGACCCTGCTACAGGGCCTCTACTTTTGGGCTCCTTGTCACCATCTCAGGAATTCCTGTTCTCCAAAATCACCCTGCATCCCTTTCCATCTCTTGCATCTAAGAGTTCTAATGAGAACCCCTACCAGCTCACCTTGGGAGAAGGTTCTCAGCTCCACTTTCAAGCCACACCACAAACCAAATCATACAAACCAACCGCCCAGGCCACATCACACTTGAAGAGCTAATCACTCTGATGGGTTCAGAATTTCCCCAGTAACCTTGAAACACGTTCCGCACGGTCGTTTTACAAGGCCGATTAATCTAATTGATTTCCAGAATTAGGATCTTTGAGAACCCAGTTATTTTAAAATCAATCTTCATCAGGAGTTGATAATACCTCATCCATGCTGAGATGGGCTCAGAAGGGATTTCAGCCAAGCCTCTATTTGAAGTTATCATGGAACCTGCTCAGACTTTAAATGTTCTGTTCATGTCCAGTGCGTGCGCACACACACACAAGCGTGCACACACCACCAACAGAAAAACGTGTTTTCAAGCAAGGAGCCTCCCTCGGTCTACCTGCAGCAGCCCATCATCTCCTCCGCAACAAGATTATCCACACTGAAGGGTAACTCTCACCATTCCCATCACAAGAATTTATTAAGGCACATTTCCTCTTGGAATTGGCTCAGCAGCTATCATAAACCCTATTAAAACATAACGCTTGTTTCTCAAAACATCAGTGTTCAATCTCTGCGATTCGGCTTAACATTTCAAACCTGAGGCTCGCAAGAGGGGCTCAGTGTACTGCCTTCATGCACCAGTGCAAATTCACCAACCCCTGGCCCCAGATAAAGACGGTTCACCTCGCTCCTAAATGTGTCTGCCTTCCTCTTGTGCCTCCTTCTCCTACTTGAGATGAAAAGTGTGGCTTCGCCTGCTCAATTCACCTTTGCTGAACTTTTAGGGGCAAAACAAGAAAATTTCTGAAGCGTGCGCATGTGTGTGTGTTCAGTCGCTTCAGTCACGTCTGATTCTTCACAACTCCATGGACTGTAACCTTCCAGGCTCCTCTGTCCATGGAATTCTCCAGGCAAGAATACTGGAGTGGGTTGCCATTTCCTTCTCCAGGGGATCTTCCTGACCCAGGGACTGAACCCGTGCCTCTTGTGTTTCCTGTATTATCAGGTGGATTCTTTACCTCTAGCGCCACCTGGAAAGCCCAGAAGCTACTACACTTGAATCTTTTTCCAGTGTGTTCTCTTATAAACTCATTGCAACACAAACTTTAAAAATAAAAGGGTGGGGGGGGGTGGATATAATTAATTCATATGCTTTAGCTCCTCAGCCATCACTATGAAGACCTGGGAAGCATTTAAAAACACTGCTTCCATGTCTCCCGGATCATCCATATCAAGGTCACCAGGTGAAAAAGGAAAGGGAAGAACCCACTCAGGGGCTGGGAATGCACTGCACAGACTTCACAACCCTGCCCACAGCTATCTCTGCCTGCTCCACCATCCATCACCCCAACTCACCCTGACCCAGGAAGATCTGGATGAATTAGGATCCCTGGGCAGAGACATTGACAACGCATCGACCTCAGGCCTGTATCTGAGCCAGCAAACTCAGAGCATGGTAGTGGAAAATGCAGATGACTGCTAGAATCTTAAAGGGAGAATTTTTATGTTGGCCACAATTCACCTGTTCATTCCTTTAACACACCCAGTGCCTACGCTGAGCAGTGCCCTTCAGATCCACTCCCAAAAGCCCTGCTCCTCAAGCCTCAGGATGCATCTGACTTGCCTGGGGATCTTGTTGAAATGCAGCTTCTGATCAGTAAGCCTGGGACAGGGTTTGCACTTCTGCATTTCTAACAAGCTCCCAGGTGAGCTGCAGAGTAGAAAGGCCTCAAGGAACTTACAATCGAGAACAGTGGTTCTTAACAAAGGGTAATTTTGTCCCCCAAGAATGTTTGGAATATTCAGAGACGTCTCTGGTTGTCAGGACTGGACTAAGAGAGTGCTATATGCATACTAAGTTGCTTCAGTCATGTCTGACTCTTTGCAACCCTATGGACTGCCACCTCCCAGGCTCCTCTGTCCCTGGGATTTTCCAGGCAAAAATACTGGAGTGTATTGCCATGCCCTTCTCCATGGATCTTCCCAATCAAGGGATCAAACCTGCATCTCTTACGTCTCCTGCATTAGCACGTGGCTTCATTACCACTAGTACCACCTGGAAAGCCCAAGAGAGTGCTCAGTTCAGTTGCTCAGTCATGTCAGACTCTGCGACCCAACAGACTGCAGTATGGCAGGCTTCCTTGTCCTTTACCAACTCCTGGAGCTTGCTCAGACTCATGTCCATTGAGTTGGTGATGTCTTCCAACTATGTCATCCTCTGTCGTCCCCTTCTCCTCCTGCCCTCAATCTTTCCCAGTATCTAGGTCTTCTCCAATGAGTTGGTTCTCCTCATCAGGTGGCCAAAGTTTTGGAGCTTCAGCCTCAGCATCAGTTCTTCCAATGAATATTCAGGATTGATTTCCTTCAGGACTGACTGGTTGGATCCCCTTGCAGTCCAGGGGACTCTCAAGAGTCTTCTACAACACCACAGTTCAAAGACATCAATTCTTCAATACTCAGCTTTTTTTATGGCCCAACTCTCACATCCATACATGACTACTGGAAAAACCATAGTTCTGACTCTACAGACCTTTGTTGGCAAAGTAATGTCTCTGCTTTTTAATATGCTATCTAGGTTTTTCATAGCTTTTTCTTCCAAGGAGCAAGTGTGTCTTAATTTTACAGCTGCAGTCACCATATGCAGTGATTTCGTAGCCCAAGAAAATGAAGTCTCTCACTGTTTCCATTGTTTCCCTATATATTTGCCATGAAGTGATGGGACCTGATGCCCTGATCTTAATTTTTTGAATGTTGAGTTTTAAGTCAGCTTTTTCACTCTCCTCTTTCACTTTCATCAAGAGGCTCTATAGTTCCTCTTCACTTTCTGCCATAAGGGTGGTGTCGTCTGCATGTCTGAAGTTATTGATATTTCTCCTGGCAATCTTGATTTCAGCTTGTGCTTCATCTAGCCCAGCATTTGGCATGATGTACTCTGCATACAAGTTAAATAAGCCAGGTGACAATATACAACCTTGTTTATTCCTTCCCAATTTGGAACCAGTCCATTGTTCCATGTCTGGTTCTAACTGTTGCTTCTTGACTTGCATACAGATTTCACAGGAGACAGGTCAGGTGGTCTGGTATTCCCATCTCTTTAAGAATTTTCCACATTGTGTTGTGATCCACACATAGTCTACTTCACTGACTATGCCAAAGTCAAAGGCCTCAGCATAGTCAATGAAGTAGATGTTTTTCTGGAATTCTCTCGTTTTTTTTCTATGACCCAACGGATGCTGGCAATTTGATCTCTGGTTTACCTGCCTTTTCTAAAACCAGCTTGAACATCTGGAAGTTCTCAGGTCATCTACAGTTGAAGCCTGGCTTGGAGAATTTTGAGCATTACTTTGCTAGCGTGTGAGACGCATGCAATTGTGTGATAGTTTGAACATTGTTTGGCATTGCCCTTCTTTAGGATTGGAATGAAAACTGATCTTTTCCAGTCCTGTGGCCACTGCTGAGTTTTCCAAATTTGCTGGCATATCGAGTGCAGCACTTTCACAGTGTCATCTTTCAGGATTTGAAGTAGCTCAGCTGGAATTCCATCACCTCCACTAGCTTTGTTCATAGTGAGGCTTCTTAAGACCCACTTGACGTCACACTCCAGCATGTCTAGTGAGTAATCACATAAGTGATTACTCATAAGTGAGTAATCACACTATTGTAGTTATCTGGGTCATGAAGATCTTTTTGTATGGTTCTTCTGTGTATTCTTGCCACCTCTTCTTAATATCTTCTGCTTCTGTTAGATCCATACCATTTCTGTCCTTTATTGCGCTCATCTTTGCATGAAATGTTCCCTTGGTATCTCTAATTTTCTTGAAGAGATCTCTAGTCTTTCCCATTCTATTGTTTTCCTCTATTTCTTTGCACTGATCACTGAGGAAGGCTTTCTTATCTCTCCTGTGATTCCTTGAAATTCTGCATTCAGATGTATATCTTTCCTTTTCTCCTTTACCTTTTGCTTCTCTTCTTTTCTCAGCTATTTGTAAGGCCTCCTCAGACCTTGTCTTTGCCTTTTTGCATTTCTCTTTTTGTGGGGATGTTTTTGATCACTGTCTCCTGTACAATGTCATGAACCTCTGTCCATAGTTCTTCAGGCACTCTATCAGATCTAATCTTTTGAATCTATTGGTCACTTCCACTGTATAATCATAAGGGATTTGATTTAGGTCATACCTGAATGGTCTAGTGGTTTTCCTACTTTCTTCAATTTAAGCCTGAATTTTGCAATAAAGAGTTCATGATCTGAGCCACAGTCAGTTCCTGGTCTTGTTTCTGCTGACTGTATAGAGCTTTTCCATCTTTGGCTGCAAAGAATATAATTAATCTGATTTCGGTATTGACCATCTGGTGATGTCCATATGTAGAGTCATCTCTTGATTGTTGGAAGAGGATGTTTGCTATGGCCAGTACGTTCTCTTGGCAAAACTCTGTTAGCTTTTGCCCTGCTTCATTTTGTACTCCAAGGCCAAACTTACCTGTTACTCCAGGTATCTCCTGACTTCCTATTTTTGCATTCCAGTCCCCTATGATGAAAAGGGCATCTTTTTTTTTTTTTTTGGTGTTAGTTCTAGAAAGCCCTCACAGAACTGTTCAATTTCAGCTTTTTCAGCATTACTGGTTGGGGCATAGACTTGGATTACTGTGATATTGAATGGTTTACCTTGGAAATGAATAGAGATCATTCTGTCGTTTTTGAGATTGCATCCAAGTACTGCATTTTGGACTCTTTTGTTGACTATTATGGCTACTCCATTTCTTCTACAGGATTCTTGTCCACAGTAGTAGATATAATGGTCATCTGAATTAAATTTGCGCATTCTGGTCTATTTTAGTTCACTGATTCCTAAAGTATCGATGTTCACTCTTGCCACCTCCTGTTTGACCACTTCCAATTTACCTTCATTCATGGACCTAACATTCCAGGTTCCTATGCAATATTCTTCTTTACAGCATCAGACTTTACTTGCATCACCAGACACATCCACAGCTGGGCTCTGTTTTCACTTTGGCTCAGCCTCTTCATTCTTTCTGGAGCCGTTTCTCCTCTTTTCTCCAGTAGCATATTGGGCGCCTACCGACCTGGGGAGTTCATCATCTATACTCTTACCCGAGAGAGTTCTACCTGTACGTATTAAAAGCACGTAGAGGCCAGAGATGCTTCTGAACATCCCACAAGGCACAGGACAGCCTCCACCACAAAGAACTGTTAGTCACATGTTAACAGCACCAAGGCTGAGAAACCCTACTCCAGAAGAGCTGGCTGTGTCCCTAGCTTCACCACTGGAAATGAGGCCTCACAGAAGCTACATATTCGATGAGCTCCTATATTGAACCAGGCAAGCATTAAGTACCTTAAACACATTGATTCATTTAATCCTCACAACAACCCCTTTAAGGTACATGGTGTGATTAGTCCTACTGCACAGATGAGAAAATTGAGATGTTAAGAATATGCTCAAGGTCATCAGTTAGGATGTAGCAAAGCCAAGACAGTCCTTAAACAAAGTCCTTCATCACTGTCCTGTGCCAAAAGGAACGCAAGAAGTGAACTGAACAGTGAGTTAAAGAAATAAACTAATCCTATCTCCCTCATTCCAATTCTCTTCCTCCGCTTTAAAGATCTATCACGACATGGACAGATGGTAAGCAAGGTTAGCATCAGAACCCCAGCCTTTCCTTTCTCTGCCTCTTTGCTGGAGCCGCAGTGCATCCTCAGTTGAGCTCAGTTCAGTCTCTCTGTCATGTCCGATTCTTTGCAACCCCATGAACCGCAGCATGCCAGGCCTCCCTGTTCATCACCATCTCCCGGAGTTCACTCAGGGTCATGTCCATCGAGTCCGTGATGCTATCCAGCCATCTCATCCTCGGCCGTCCCCTTCTCCTCCTGCCCCTAGTCCCTCCCTGCATCAGAGTTTTTTCCAATGAGTCAACTCTTCTCATGAGGTGGCCAAAGAACTGGAGCTTCAGCTTTAGCATCATTCCTTCCAAAGAAATCCCAGGGTCAATCTCCTTCAGAATGGACTGGTTGGATCTCCTTGAAGTCCAAGGGACTCTTGAGAGTCTTCTCCAAGACCACAGTTCAAAAGCATCAATTCTTTGGCACTCAGCCTTCTTCACAGTCCAACTCTCACATTCATACATGACCACAGGAAAAACCATAGCCTTGACTAGACGGACCTTAGTCAGCAAAGTAATGTCTCTGCTTTTGCATATGCTATCTAGGTTGGTCATAACTTTTCTTCCAAGGACCTCAGGCAGGCAAAATATTATCATCTCCATTTTAGAGATGAGGCGAGCAAGACTTAAAAGGTTAAACACATTGCCTACGTTACACAGCCTAAGAGAGTCTTCAGTCCATTTGACTTGCCCTGGGGAGGAAAATTCTACAGGAGTTCAAGGGAGGGAAATGAGGCCTGTGGCCCAAGCAAGAGACCCAAGGAGGGAGTCAGGGAGACACTGGTCACTCTGCTTCATGCAACTAGACTGAATCAATTTTCAGGGTAATAGTCAGAAAATTAGAGAGTTAAGGATTTTTCCAATAGTCATGAATGGATGTGACTGTTGAACATAAAGTAGGCTTAGTGCCGAAAAATTGATGCTTTCGAACTATGGTGCTAAAGAAGACTCGAGAGTCCCTTGGACTGCAAGGAGTTCAAACCAGTCAATCCTAAAAGAAATCAACTCTGACTGAATATTCATTGGAAGGACTGATGCTGAAGCTGAAGCTCTAATACTCTGGCCACCTGATGAGAGGAGCTGGCTCAATGGAAAAGACCCAGATGCTGGGAAAGATTGAGGGAAGGAGGAGAAGGGGGTGACAGAGGATGAGATGGTTGGATGGCATCACTGACTTAATGGACATGAGTTTGAGCAAACTCCGGGAGATAGTTAAGGACAGGGGAGTATGGCGTGCTGCCGTCCATGGGGTCACAAAGAGTCAGACACCACTAAGCAAATGAACAACAACAGCAGATCAGGCAGGGCGAAAGGAAAAAACAAAGAACTGTGGGAGGTAATATTCAGGACCACAGATTTGCACTGCCTTACAATTCTGTCCCCTTGAGGCAATAAGCGCCACACACACAGCAACATGGTCTGTTCTATTCTCAGATACAGCACAGAGCCTCACCCAGGGTTAAGTGTGCAATTCATGTTCATGGACTGAAGGAATTATTTGGGTCTTTTTCCTGAAAATACAGGTTTCACACCACAGACCTACTGAGTCAGATCTGTAGGTGGAGCCCCGGAGTGGACATTTCCTACACTCCCCCACGGAAAATGGACAGACACTGCAGCTTCAAAACTCTGGCAAAGAGGAAAGTCTCTTTGGTCCCCAACAAGGAAGCTCATTGGAATGTCTGCAGCTGGAGAACCTTAGGACCCAGAAGGACAGCGCTGGGCACATACACTGTACTTAGACACTTTGAAATCATGTATTATTTAATCAGAAATAGGTCCTCCAGGATGACTAAATCCACACTGTAAATAGGTGTTTGGAAAGCTCAGCACCCATTAGTGGTGGGTAATGACTATGAGGGCACTATTCGGTGCTCTGAGGGGTTGTTTAAACATCCTGACAGGCAATTTGGAGTCATAAAATCTCTCATAAAGGTAGAAGTCGCTGTGAATGCTCTTAGGGGAGCATCTATTTTTTACAGTTAAACTGATACCTAATATTTTCTTTGGATAAACCCACTTTGTTACCTGGGATATCAAAGACAAAACCCAAAGGCTCATGACAATGGGGTGTCATGTACGGGGCCTCTAAGAGCGCCCTCGAACTCAAAGTGTGAGGATTCCAGGAGAGATGGGCAGCAACTTTCAGGAATCAAGTCTCCCGTGGCCTCTCTCACATGTCTGCTGCTCAGACTTAGAGCCAAGACCACCCTTGCCCCTGCCCTGACTGCCAGTGGGAGGAAGGGGAGAAGGGAGGGCGGTGAGACAGCACTGGGGGGCTGCAGCAAACAAGCTCTTCCACATATAATGGCTCAAACACAGCTGAAAAGCACTTCTCGTTCACACAAAGCCCAAAACAACCACTCCAGGCCAGAGAGAAGCTCTCCTCCAACAGCGACACAGGACTCTGGGCTCTTTCCACCTTGTTTCCATCTTTTCATCGCCATTTCCAAATGTGGTTCCTAGGATGGCCATTCTCATCTACATCCAGCCAGCAAAAGAGGAAAGAGCAGGGAGGATGCTGTGTGGGAGAGGGTTATGGACTCCATTTCCCAGCCCCCCTTGCAGTTAGGTGTGGTCATGTGACTAAGTCCTAGCCAATGAAATATGAACAGAAATGTTAGGGTCCAGTTTGGACCCATGAAGGGGAAATCAATTTGAAATAATTACCTATTTTCTTTCACATTCACACACCTATCCAACCCAACCAGATTATTATGAAAGTGAACGTGTTACTTGCTCAGTGGTGTCCAACTCTTTGTGACCCCATGGAATGTAGCCCATCAGGCTCCTCTGTCCATGGAATCCTCCAGGCAAGAATACTGGAGTGGGTAGCCATTCCCTTCTCCAGGGGTTCTTCCTGACCCAGGGATAGAAGCTGGGTGTCCTGCATTGCAGGCAGACTCTTCACCATCTGAGCCACCAGGCTAGCTCAGATTATCATGAGGGACTGAAAAATAAAGATGATAACAATCAGGATGATAATAATAGTATCAGTTGCACATTTGCCAGCCCCTCACCCAGGGTCCACTCACCCTGATTTGGGGATCAGTCCTCCCCATTTCTATGACGATGCTGTCCTCATGGGGTTGTCTCCCCTTGAGCCCAGCATGGAGTCATGTGACCCAGGCTGCCTTGCCTAGGCCATGGCAGAGAATGGCTCAAAAGTGGGCATGTGATCTGAAGTAGGACAGTCTGAAGCAGTGAGCTCCAACGTGGGGCCTCTGTCTTGCTGTCAAGGAGGTAGCATTGGTCAATCTGCCACCAGACTTTCCAGTTACTGGGCTACCTAATTCCCCATGGTATAATCAAAGCTATGGTTTTTCCAGTAGTCATGCACGGATGTGAGAGTTTGACCATAAAGAAGGCTGAGCACTGAAGAATTGATGCTTTTCGAATTGTGGTGCTGGAGAAATCTCTCGAGAGTCCTTTGGGCAGCAAGGAGATCAAACCAGACAATCCTAAAGGAAATCAACTCTGAAGATTCATTGGAAGGACTGATGCTGAAGCTGAAGCCCCAATACTTTAGCCAGTTGATGCAAAGAGCCCACTCATTGGAAAAGACCCTGATGCTAAGAAAGATGAAAAGCAAAAGGAGAAAGGGGCAACAGAGGATGGGATAGTTAGAAAGCATCACTAACTCAATGGACATGAATTTGAGCAAACTCTGGGAGATAGCAAATGGCAGGGGAGCCTGGTGTGCTGCAGTCTATGCAGTCGCAAAGAATTGGACACAGTAAGTGACCAAACAACAACAATTCCCTTTAAGAACTGATGAGAGGCGAGTTTTTGTCACAGTTACTGAAAGAATCCCCACTGACATTGCTAGTAATTCACTAACCTCTTTAATGCACCCCAAGATCCCATGAAGGAATGTTGCTGTTGCTACCCCACTGCTGTGATGAAGAAACTGAGGCATGAAGAGGCTAGCAAGCATGCCCAAGGTCACACAGCGCATCCAATCTGGATTCCCATCTGTATGTTCTTATTTTAAAGCCCACAGTGTTGGTGCACCATGACACGCATGTTGCCACAAATGCTTTATGGATGTTACTGCACACCAGGCACTTGGCCATGGGCTTTCTAAGCTGCAGGTCTGGGGAGTTCCCCAGCAGTCTAGTGGTTAGGACTCCGCACTCTCACCACCAAGGGCCCGGATTCAATCCCTGGTTGGGGAGCTAAGATCCTGCATTCTGCCAATAAGAATAACAATAATAATAAAGCAAAGTGTAAGTTTATCCTGGGGGAGGCAGAGCGGGCATAGCAGGGGTGAGCTGCTCAGACTCTGCAGTTGAACAGACCTGGGTGTGGATGATAGCTCTGCTCCCTTGGCTGAGCAGCCTTAGGAAAATTACCTGGCCTTTCTGAGCCTCATAAAAGGGAGAGGAAACAGTTCCTGTTGCACAGTGTTGCTGCCAGGACACAGAAGACCCTGGAAACTAAGGGAAACTCGAGCTTTCTTCTAAAGGCTTGATTATAAAATTAGCATGCAAATATCAGAACAGAGAGTAGCAGAGACACCCTGGAGACAGAGCAGTTCCCAAAGCATGTGGCTTAGTTGGATCCAGGCTGGGGGTCTCAGCCTCCCTGAAGGCTGAAGGGCCTGGGCAGCCAAGGAGACCGAGAAAAGGGTAACAGAGGGACTGGCAGATCCACTCTCGCACTGCCCAGGGATCAGTGTCCTCCACTGTGACAGCTCATCCCCCACCAGGACTAGGGCCACCCACACCACGGATCAGACTATCGCAGTCACAAGGTCCCCAAGCATCAGCCTTGACACCTATTACCTTCTGTCTGTGGTCGCGCTTCTCAAGCAGCGTTCACACGGCACTTAGTCTACAGGAGGTATGCCTTCAAGGGAGGAGGCAAGCCTTGGAAATTTTATGTCTCGGTTTAATGAACTGAAGTCTGCCAGGCTCCTCTGTCCATGGGAATCTCCAAACAAGAATACTGGAGTAGGTTGCCATTTCCTTCTCCAGGGGATCTTCCCAACCCAGGAATCAAACCCAGGTCTCCTGCATTTCAGGCAGATTCCTTACCAACTGAGCTAAGAGAGAAGATAATTAAAAAGTTAGCACTTGGTATATGGATCAACTGGGCTTCCCTGATGGCTCAGACAGTAAAGAATCCACCTGCAATGTGGGAGACCTGGGTTCAATCCCTGGGTCGGGAAGATCCCCTGGAGGAGGGCATGGCAACCCACTCCAGCATCCTTGCCTGGAGAATCCCCATGGACAGAGGAGCCTGGCTGGCTACTGTCCGTGGGGCCACAAAGAGTCGGACACGATTGAGGGATTAAGCACAACACACACGGAGCAACCAGGGAGCTTCAGAGTGCATCACTGTGTTAAAAGTGTGGTCTCTAAAGCCGTCCAGTCTAGGTGAACCTGAGCTCCACCCTCCCTGTGTGACCTTGTGTAAGCCACTCACCCTCTCTGTGCCTTCTTCTTCCACTGTAACATCAGAGTAATAGTACCCTCTTCCTAGGGCTGTCATGGGAAACAAATGAGAGAGCTCCTGTAAAACTCTTAGAACTGCTTCATAAATGGCGGGGCTGATTATTAATCCCCATGTCTGCTCAGCTGAGGCACAGTCACCAGACCAAGTCCCTGCCCCTGCAGGGAGGAAGGCCAGGCCCTGGGCCCCCCTGACAGGCCCTTCTTCCCTGGGAACATTCCCCTCCCTTTCCATTCATCCAGTGGACGTGTTTACTGAGCACCTATTTGTTAGGCACCAGGAAAGCAATACTGAGAAAGAACACATTCTTGCCCTGAAAAATGTTAAGCTTTCTTGGGGGAAGACAGACATTAAGAACATAATCACACAAATTTAAAGCTACAGCAAAGATACTGTGTCCGAAAGAAACGCACCCCATGGGGTGGGAGGATGAGGGAGAGAGAAGAGGGGACCCGTCAGGAAGGTCTCCCCGAGGAAGCGACAAGCACACTAAAAGCAGGATGAGGAACAGGAATTAACGGAGCGGAAAAGAGGAGAGGACCGTGGGCGTCCCAGGGGGCGTTACTGGTAAAGAATCCACCTGCCAAGACATTGGATGTGAGAGACACGGGTCCGATCCCTGGGTCCAGAACATCCCCTGGAGGAGGGCATGGCAACCCACTCCAGTGTTCTTGCCTGGGAAGTCCCAGTGGAGCCTGGCGGGCTACAGTCCAAGGGGTCACAAAAAGTCGGACGTGACTGAGCATGCCCACACGCACTCAGCAATGATCCCGCCAGGCAGCTGGAACTGTGTGTGCCAAGGTCCTGGGGAATGAGGAAGGACAGACAGCAAGCCTGAGGGATCAAAAGAAGAGCAGCTGCAAGCCAGCAAATTTCCACGGCAGGAGGAGAGGCTTTGCTGACTGTAAACTATCCCTCTCTCCCTTTACATCCCACTTCAGGGCTCCTGAATCCCCAGATGCACCCCCAAGAAATCCTGGTGGGCCAGCTCTCCAACCACATAGGAGATTCACACATTGTAGAGTGACTTACTATCGGGTTGATCCTCCCCAGAGAACTGTAATGGAAGAGCTTATTGAGGGCAATGCTTGACCCAGAGGAATGATGACTGAATGGTGGGGAGGGGGGTCAGAAGTTTCTGAGTGTGCCTCTCCTCCAGTGACACCTGTGGACAGAGGTCTACACTCTGCTCAGGTGATCCTGGTGTGGACATGAAGCTCAGACACTCAGGAGCTAAAAAGCTCGGCTTTGTTTCAGCTCTTAACGACTGCCTAGCTCACATTTATTCTTAAAATAGGTTCTCCCAGAGTGTGTCTTTGCTGCATCCTGTGGGGCTGGCAGGAGGAATTGGGCACTTTCTCAACCACAAACCCTTTAAATTGCTAACAGCACGGTTTACGAGGTGTCAGTGGATTGTCTAGCTTTAGACAGGCAGCACACTTAAAGCCCATTTGTCTTGTCCGGGGCCAGCCGGAGGTAAGGGGGCTGCTGAGGGCTCTTAACCCTCTCGCTGGCCGGCTGTTCAGTAGGACCAGATTGATGTGATAGCCCCTAAGAGACCCTCCGCTTTGTCTTCCAGGGGGCTCTGCGGTTTGTTCCCTCCCCACTTCCAAATCCTCTGCCCACCCTGGAGGCAGCAAGAAAGGAAAGTACTCTTTCTTGTGAGATAACCACACTCTAGGTATGTAAAGAGCTTTATGCACATTATTGCACTGAGATAAGACCTATTACAAGACCCATTTACAGATGAGCAAACACAGGCTCAAGGAGACATAATGACTTGCCCAAGGTCACACAACAAAAAAGTGAAAGAGTCAAAATTTGAACCCAGATTTTAACTTTCAAAAATGGAGACAAGGTCCTTAAAGATGGATGAAGCGGATAACTACCCCTAGGATTTGGCTGCCTCCAGCATGTATACACATATTCTCTCAACAAACCCCACCCCCACTAAATCCTGGGCACTGAGAATACAGAGGTGAGCAGTCACAGCCCTCGTGTATCTTACCACCTGGCTTTTCCCTCAGCCCGTTCACTGTCTGACAGCTCCAATGGATCATCTTCTCCATCCAACCATCTCAGCAATCACTGGGCTCTTGCTATCAGCCAGGCTCTGGACAAATGTTGGGGTATGGAGACGGATAAGATAATGACCTTCCTCAGGTGACAGACAGGTTAGTAAATAATAGCACTGTAGTAACAGTATGAAGAAAGATGAGTACCCAGAGATGGAAGTCCCTAACTCAGTCTTGGAGTCAGAAATGGTTTCCGAGGAGAGTCTAGCAGACGCTATTGTTGGCTCACCCAGTGGCGAGTTTCCCTTCCACGCGAGCACAGCTGACAGTTCTTTCTGCAGTCTACCTGTCCCCTTGCGACTCTGCAAAATTCCAATTTGCCTGGATGGATCATGGTGGTCTCGTGTACCATCCTAAGTGATAGATTCAGAAACTGGCATGTTAACCAGTGCAGTTCAATGAGATCCTGGGACAGGGTGTGGGTGGAGGGAGGGAGATGTCTTCTGAGGACTTATAAGAAATGATTTTAGATCCTGAAATCAGATGTGCATGGCTGGGATGATCTTTTATTTTCTCAGCAAAAGTTTTTGAGTGTGCATGGATTGTTGGACTTGAGACAGTAATTGTACAGATCTGCAGACTTGAGGTGTTTCACTTGCAAATACAGGAGATATGGCAAACGGCAAGATTGAAAAGAGCTTGGGGCCCTGGAGATTCCACTGGCCTCCGAGTCAACCAGCCCTATAACTAGTCTCAGTTGGGGATGCTTCTGGCTGCAAGGATCAGAAATTTTGACTACAAAAAATTAAACAGGGGCTTTCTCACAAAAGAAGGGTGTCAGAAATACGGGCAGGTCAAGGTATCCTCTTGGCCTCTATTAAGCCATTTTGCTAAAGTGATGGATGACCCCAAACTCTCAGGGGTCTTCAACAGCAATGGGCATGGCTCACTCAAGGGACATAGAGGCTGCAGTTGGCTTGTGTGACTTCATTCCAGACTGAAGGAGTGGACTCTACATGGGCAAGGTGCATCTCACTAATCAAGGGAGTTCCAATAAAAAAAAAAATCCAACCACACAACTGCATTTAAGGCATCTGCTCAGACCATCAAAGATCACATCTGCTCATCTGTATTAGCCAAAGTTATACATACACACTTGGCAGTGGAGAACAAAAGAATGTTCCTCTTATAGGGAGGCTTTGTAAGCCAGGTACCAAGAAGAGGGTATATAACGTCCTTATAAGAGAGGAACTAACAGATGTGATCAAGACCACAATCTACCACATGGCCTTTTCTCCTCAACGTTGCAAGATGGCTGCTGGGGCGCTAGCCATCTTGTCCCAGTCCAGGAAGAAAGAAACAGGAAGGGAGAGAAAAGGGCCAGACTCTCCCCAGGAACTCCAAAGCAGCTTGACTTTCAGCTCATGGCCAAAATTAGATCTCATGAGCACTCATGTGTGGAAGGTGGCTTAGACAATGGTGGTCGAGTTAGTCATTCAAAGAAGGAGCTGGCCCTACTCCTCTGCCTCCAGATGACTTATTAATATTTATCTCTATATTGTTTAAGCCATTTCAAGTTGACATTTCTGCTACTTTCAGCTGAAAAAAATCCTACTGCGTAAGAAATCCAAAACTTTATCTCAACCTACAAGATGCTGGTCAGTCAGCCCACTCCCTGCCTTTGCCATCACCTCCCCTTCACTTGCCATGCCAGCCACACTGACCTCCTCTCCCTCCTAGTGCACAGGCGGGTCCCTCCATCTGGAATGCCGCTCCCCACATTCCCTGAATGTCTTTATCCCACCCTGCTACCGCTGCTTCATCGCACAACACACATTCCGTAACCATATGGTTATTGGTTTATCCCTCTACTATCTGCTTCCAAAGACTGCGAGTTCCATGAGAACAGGCCCTATGCTGACCACTGTCACGATCACATTCATGCACCACAGCGCCTGGCACAAAGCAGGGGCTTCATACAGAATCCACTGATGAATGAATGAGATGAGATGAGACTCAAGAGAAGTCTCGAAGAATGAGAAATGTAACAAGTCATCAGGAAGCAAGTCTCCCAGCCTGCCTTATCAATAGATAATAATTCTGGGGTACCGCACAGCCATTTTTGTCAGTGAAGCATGGATGAGCACACCCCTTCCTCCTGTATGTACCCCACAATGATGAGAGAGAGAGAGAGAAGCTATAGATCTCCCCCTTTCGTACAAAGAGCAAAACCAGAAAAGGAAGATAAGTGCCCCTAGGCATGAAATGGCAACCCACTCTAGTATTCTTGCCGGGAAAATTCCACGGACAGAGAAACCTGGTGGGTGGGTGAGAGAGCGCCCAGGCGTGAAAGCCACTGAGCTAGCACCGTAACTGAATCTGCACATCAGCTTGCCAGTGCTTCACATGAGCCATTTTCCCCACCTGTATTAGCTTTCTAGGAGCTTCCCAGGCGGCTAAAGTGGCAAAGAATCCATCCACCTGCCAACACAAGAGACCTAAGAAATGTGGGTTCAATCCCTGGGGTGGGACGATCCCCTGGAGAAGGAAATGGCAACCCACTCCAGTATTCTTGCCTGGAGAAGCCCGTGGACAGAAGGGCCTGGCAGGCTGCAGTCCATGGGGTCGCAGAGTCAGACAGGGCAGAGCACACCCACACACACACACGCTATTTTTTAGGGCTTCCATGACAGAGTACCTCACACTGGGTGGCCTGAATCACAACAACTTGTTTTCTCACACTTCAGGAGGCTACAGGTCTGACATCAAGGTGTCAGCATGTTGATATCCTTTGAAGCCTCCCTTCTTGGCTTGCAGATAGCTGTCACCTCCTTGGGTCCTCACGTGGTCATCCCCCTCTGTGTGCCCATATCCTAAACTCCTCTTCTTACGGAGGCACCAGTCCTGTTGGATTAGGGCCCACACATATGACCTCATTTTGGAAATGGCGACCCACTCCAGTATTCTTGCCTTGAGAAGCCCATGGACACAAGGGCCTGGCAGGCTGCAGCCCATAGGGTCGCAAAGAGTCAGACACAGCTAAAATGACTTAGCACCTCTTTAAAGGCCCCAACTTCAAATGCAGTCACATCCTGAGGCATGGGGAGAGGGAAGGGGGTTAGGATCTGAATTTCAGGGCAACAAATGAGGAACACTGTTCAGCTCACAACCACCACTTCTTGAATCTGTGGTTTTCAGTGCAATTTCAGAAACTCAACCTTATGTGTTCTTTACACAAGGCCACTGCCTTAAACAGAGAAGGAATTCCTCATCCCCCTTCACTAGTGAGGAAATCAAGAGATAAAAGGACTCCCCTATGACCGTACTTCTGGAGAACCATGAAGGTAAAAACCAGAACTCACTTAGTCCAAATCTCATACTGGAGTTTTGGGATGGACACACCCTCATGGATTTATGAGCTTCCTCTGAAATCTTTTTACTTTAATAATTCTAAACTTAAATTTGAAGGGTAATCTTTTCAAGTTGAACACATGCGCTTCCCGTATCACCTGGCTGATTCCCTTAATTAGCTCATCCCGCTGCATGCCTGAGCACTTGCGGTGGTGTTCGCAATCTCTTCGGTGCCAAGCAGTACAACCTGAACTGTCTTGAGCTGATAGGGAAGAAGAGAAGCAGTCATAACACTTCCAAGATGAAGGTCAACAGTCAAGGTCAAACCTCATCATTTTGGAGACCGAAAGTGGTGGATGAATAGGATATTCACTTGGCAAACAGTGGTCCAGACAGATCTAACACATGCAGAAAAAATACTCCAGCCATTAGTACCCATTGCGCTTTATGAGAAGTGATTCAGTTTCAGCCAAGGAACATCATCCATCACATTAAATTAATGTTGCTAATTTGGATTTTATTGGTTTTATAGGTTTGTTTGTATTCAACTTACAAATTTGTTTTAGCTTTACAGCTGTATAAAAGCAATAAGCATAAGGCATTTATAGGTAGTTTTATGGTTTTTGGCCCACTTAAGTAATATTAATTTAAGATTAACATTAATATAAAATAATTTAAGTCAACAATGGGGCTCCATGAGAAAATCTTTTCCCATTAAGACCACCATATATATAATGCTTGTGTGCTAAGTCGCTTCAGTCGTGTCTGACTCTTTGCAACCCCATGGACTGTAGCCTGCCAGGTTCCTCTGTTGATGGGATTTCCCAGGCAAGAATACCGGAGTGGGTTGTCCTTTCTTTCTCCAGGGGATCTTCCTGATTCAGGAATCAAACCTGCGCCTCTTAAGTCTGCCGTATTGGCAGGCAGGTTCTTTGCCACTAGGGCCACCTGGGAAGCGAGCTCGAGGAATACTGCAGTATACAACACCGTTCTACAGTCCTTGAGCCCCTGGATAAGAATCACTACATGAACTAAAAGGACATGAGCAAAGGAGGATAGTCCTCAATCTACTGGACTGGCCCAACAGTTCATTGGAGGTTTTCCATTAACATCTTACAGAAAAATCAGAACAAACTTTTCAGCCAACCCAATGTTTCTGATCTGGTTTGTTCCTTATCCCCTTAATGAATTTGCGTTAAATTCAACACATTGGAGATGCCAGACATTACCTCCTCAATTGCATGTCTTAGAGAATGTACCTTGTCCAACCCCTGGGAGAGGCAGAACCATCATTCACATTCGATTGGACTGGGTCAGACAACTGTTCAAATACGGACAAATCTGATTCTCCCTTCTGGGATTTTGGAATCAATGTATTGAAGGACTGAGCCAGTACGCTGTTGGAAGCCAAGGGCTGCTGTGGATGGACGAGTGAGCGTGGAAGGCCAGTCTATAACGAGATGAGAATGAAGTGGCTGGGCAGAGAGAGGCAGGCCTGGCAGCCTCTATGAGGGGGGCTGAGGCTGGCTGTGCCACCCTGCTGACTTCCCAAAGCCCGGCTACAGGCCCAGGAGATCAGCTAGAGATGCAGCT
This sequence comes from Ovis aries, assembly GCF_016772045.2. Taxonomy (NCBI): domain Eukaryota; kingdom Metazoa; phylum Chordata; class Mammalia; order Artiodactyla; family Bovidae; genus Ovis; species Ovis aries. The sequence goes on along the minus strand of NC_056077.1, from coordinate 5,026,670 downwards.
GTCTTCTTTCAGCAAACCCCCCTGACTTGAGCCAGTCTGAGTGGGTTTTTGTCCCTGGTGACCAATGGAAGATAAGAAATGATGGAAGATAGGGGGACTTTGGGTTTCTCTGGTGACTCCAATGGTAAAGAATCTGCCTGCAATGTAGTAGACCTGGGTTCAATCTTTGGGTTGGGAAGATCCCCTGGAGAAGGGTATGGCTACCCACTCCAGTATTCTTGCCTGGAGAAACCCCCATGGACAGAGGAGCCTGGTGGGCTACAGTCCATGGGGTTGCAAAGAGCTGGACATGATGGAGTGACTAAACACAGTATAGGGGGACTTTCCTGGTGGTCTGGTGGTTAAGACTCTGCACTTCCATGGCAGGGGGAGAAGGTTTGATTCCTAGTTGGGGAACTAAGATCTCACATGCCATGCGGCACAGCCAAAAAAACAAAAATTTAAGAGAAAAGAAACGATGGAAGACAGGAAGTGATGTGAAACAGGAAGTGACTGGGAGACAGGAAATGGTAAAACACAGAAAATAATGGATGATTGGAAATAGTGGAAAATAGATTGATTTGATTTCACAGCTTATTCATTTCCCATCAAGTCTGACTTCCTTTGGAGGGATGGCATTGCTGTACTGGGATCAGATACAAAACTCAGAATGCCACCCACACTTCATCAGTATTCTTTGCCAACCACCTCCAGACAGAGGTGGGAACAGGCACTCGACGAGCACGAGCTACCTTGGGAAAAAGTTAAGAAGGAAGCAGGACAGTGGTTCGGAGAAGGCGATGGCACCCACTCCAGCACTCTTGCCTGGAAAATCCCGTGGACGGAGGAGCCTGGAGGGCTGCAGTCCATGGGGTCGCTGAGGGTCGGACATGACTGAGCAACTTCACTTTCACTTTTCACTTTCATGCATTGGAGAAGGCAATGGCACCCACTCCAGCACTCTTGCCTGGAAAATCCCGTGGACGGAGGAGCCTGGAGGGCTGCAGCCCATGGGGTCGCTGAGGGTCGGACATGACTGAGCAACTTCACTTTCACTTTTCACTTTCATGCATTGGAGAAGGAAATGGCAACCCACTCCAGTGTTCTTGCCTGGAGAATCCCAGGGAAGGGGGAGCCTGGTGGGCTGCTGTCTATGGGGTCACACAGAGTCGGACACGACTGAAGTGACTTAGCAGCAGCAGCAGCAGTATAGTGGTTAAGATCGTGGACTCAGATCCTGGCTGTCACTCACTGTTTCAGTGACACTATCTCGGGCCTCAGTTTCTTTTATAAATTGGAAAAAATAATAGAACACCTCACTGGGCTGCCGTGAGGATTAGTTAAGACAATGCATGCAAAACTGCCCGGCATAAGCCCCTTGAGGGGTGATAGGGGTTATTTACCAAGGTCTTAGAAAGTAAACAGAAAGTTACTTATCATGAACCAGCAAGACCCACCAGTCTTGATACTTTGCAAAGCTTCTATACAGCAGAACTTGCCACATTTCCCCCAAACTATTGGGTATTGATTTCCAACACGAATAACTTTAGATGAACTTCATTTATAGCAGCAACTGCTTCAAACTGACCCGAATTGATCAGCCGTAAGGATTTTCCATTAGGCAGAAATTAAGAAAATACATCTTCCAATATCTCAATTAAAACAGCCTCCGTTTTGCAAAGGTAGGAACTGCTGATTTGATTTTCATGAACAAGCAGGTCGATAAGAGAGAAGGCCCTGGGGAGGACAACATGCCTCTCTGCACACCTCCTGGAGACTGGATTCCTTCTTTGCACTAGATACCCAACCTCCCTCCATGGCTGATGGTGAAGCAGGACCCATCAAAGTGCTGAATCCTGCGAGAACAGTGCCAATAACCACTCCACTCGTCCACGTGCGGCCGACGGTTGCCACAGTCCTCCTGAGAGACTGAACAGAGTTGTCTCTTCTTCATCGCTGTCATCATCGTCACCACAGTGAGCTCCCCAAGGGCAGAGATCCGAGCCTGCCTCATCCAGTGCTGTCCTGTCAGCGTCAACAACGGTGCCCGGGTGTGGGACCAGCGGAAAGGGCCTGGGTTCTCTGCCCCTCCCTGTGTCCACACCAACACCCTTTGCCGTGTGATTTGTGTTCCTCTCCCTAATGAGGCAGAGCCTGCCATCCCTTCCCCTTGGAACTGGGCTGTCCTCCTGACGTGCAGCAGAAGATAAGCGGAAATGATGACGCACCATTCTGAGCCTTGACTTCAGAAGGCTTTACATGTCTCCACGTTCCCTCTTAGTCTCTGTCATCACCAGGAGAAAGACACAGCCCAGACGAGCCTGCTGGTCTTACAAACAGGATGAGGGTCACGGGGCGCCAAGTCAGGCTGCTCTGGTCATTCCAGCCGAGGCACCCAAGATGAGCCAGCAGTCAGCCAGCTGACCAAGGGACACATAAGTGAGCCTGGGCAAGCTGGCAGGACCTTCCAGCTGACCCGAGGACCTGTGGGCTGAACTAAAGCTCGCTGTTTTAGGTCAACATGTTTTAGGGTAGTTTCTTTGTTTGGGAAAGAAATCACTGATATACTAGCACATCCATATGAATTGATAGAATTAATCTATTAAATGATGTTAACATATGTATTAAATACTAGGCACCTGGTTAACTATTCATATATGTTATGGATCCTGACCTGATATAAAATGTTAATATTTTGTTCATCATGAAATCTGTCTCGTTAATTTTTATCTGTTTTAAATCTTGCATTAACATATTATTTATCTGGGGACTTCCCTGGTGGTCCAGTGGCTAAGACGCGGAGCTCCAGCAGGTTCTATCCCTCGTCAGGGAATTCAGTCCCACGTGCTGCAGCTGAAGCCCCCACATGCTGCAGCCAAGACCCCGCACAGCCAAAGAAATAAAAATGATATCTTAAGTTTAAAAAATATTATTTATCTTGATTACTGATCTCTTTGGTGCCTCCTTAAATTGGGTACCATTCAGGCTACCATATTTTCAGCCCAGATTATCACCATTTATTCCTTATTAAAAAAAAACAAGTCTATCAAGAAAGTAAGGTAGGTCCCAATGAAGCTGGAATAATTTGAGCAACAAAATAAATAATGTGGTATTGGATTATAACTCAAAGCATAAAATTAATATCTACCTTGAGGTAAATAAATGACTGAATAAGTAAATATGGAAAAATGAATAAGTATCCCATACAGAAGAATCCTAAACAATTATGTAGACACCCACCACCCTCAAGAAAGGGGATCGTGAACCCTGACTCCTCAAGTGTGAACTGACACAGAGACTTCCTTCAAGGGCTGCAGCCGGGGAAAGTGGAAAGGACGAGCTGCACTGTGGGGACAGCTGACAGACACACCTCAGCCAGGTGACCAAGGCCAACAGCAGCAGCGACAGTCATGCTGGGAGCTGGCCACCCTTGGTAGCGTCTGATGAGAATGGCGCTTTATCTCCGCCGTCTTCTCGCCCAAACCCATAGCTCAGTCTAATCATGAGAAACACAGCAGACAGATCCCACCCAAGGGAGAGTCTGCGAGACACCTGATTAGTCCTCCTCAGAACTCTCAAGGTCATTGAAGACAAGGGCCGTCTCAAAGTCGTAGAGACAAAGTGCACTGGCAGATGCCGGGGCGGAGGGAGCGGTGGGGAGGGGAACAGGGAGTCCGTGTTAGATGGGGCAGAGTTTCCGCTTAGGAAGGGGAACACTTCCGGGGACAGAGTTTCCGCTTAGGAAGGGGAACACTTCCGGAGATGGGCGACGGTGAGTGTTGCACCACGCAGTGAATGTACTTAGTTAGTGCCGCTAACTGGACACTCAACTATGGCTCAGATAGCATGTTTTTTGTGTGACTTTTACCACAATTAAAATGTTCGAAGAACCAAAGACAGCCTGAGGACTGTCTGGTGACCGTCGCGGTGCCCTGGAAAGGATCCTGGAACGGTGAACAGGCATGAGGAGGAGGTAAGGAAACCTTCAGGAAGTATTTAGTTCAGTTCAGTTGCTCGGTTGCATCCGACTCCTTGCGACCCCGCGGACTGCAGCACACCAGACTTCCCTGTCCATCACCAACTCCCACGTTAGCTGATAACAGTGCGTCAATACTGGTACATCAATTGGGACAAAGGTACCATCGTGATGTAAGATGCTGACAATAGGCGAAGCGGGGTACAGGATATACGGGAGCGCACTGAGCTGTCTTTGCAACATTTCTGAAGATATAAAACTATTATATTTTTATTTAAAAAAATAAAAATAAACCAAGGCCAAGAGAGATTAAGTAAATTGCCCAAAGTCACAGAGCTAATACATGACGAATCTAGGATTCTAATCCAGGACTGTGTTGGAGTCAACATGTATACCCCACAGCTCAGCTATGCCCACTGAGACACTCCCCATGCGACAAAAATAGGGAGGGAGGCAGGGGGAGGAGGAGGAATGGATGGAGGGAGGGGGGACGGAGAAAAGAAAGAGAGACTAACAGAGGGAGGGAGAGTGATTGCCACGTATTTGCCAGCTTTTCGCTTTTTGATGAAACTGGCCGCCCAAAATGCCTTTTGTCTCCTCCTAAATGCATATTCAGCAGCTTTCAGCTGCACCGGGGGTTCTCATCCAGCTGTGCTCACTCTCCTGCAAACTCCCATGAAATCAATAGCACACATCCATCATTTTATCTCCACCACTTAGCAGAAGCAAAAAAACCACTTTGCCAAAGTACCCTCCACCGGACAAGACATATCACCCCACTGCCATAGCACCCATCCATCTCACATACAATTGTTTAAGTGGTTTGGGGTCCTTTGGAATCAGAGATTTATTCCTGCTTCCCTTACGTTTTATTAGGGAAGGTTTATCATCAATATGAAACTTTAATTCCTCCAAAGCCGTGGATTAATAGACTCATAAACTTTAATACCTGGTGCTTTACACACTTCATCCAGGCTGTACTCCACACAGCTGGGGAGTAACAATTCACTTCAATCTTCTCGTCTCCCCCTCAGCAAGATTCTGAGACCTTTAGGGACATAGTTAGATTCACCCTGATAAAGTAATTATGTTGTGTTTAGGAGGCTGAACACTGGAATCAAACCGACATGAGTTCAATTCACTCACTTGCTGTACAACTGCAGGCTAGCTGCTTTACCTCGCTCAGCCTCCGCTTATTCATCTATAAAACGGGAATAATATTTGAAGATATCTCCCAAGGTTATTAATTGTTCAGGGGGTGTGTGTGTGTTTATGTGTGTGTGAAGAGGGCTGGAGGAGGGCTACAGGGAGGGAGGGAGGGAGGAAGAGAGAAAATAATGAAAACCTTACATATGACAAGAAAAATAAAGGCACCCCCTGAGGATCTCTGCAGAGAAAACAAAGAGACCAGAATGCTCACTCCTCTTCACTTTGCGCAAGTCCTCAAACCGGAGGTTCAAAACTAAGAGCATTTGTGTTCAGCCTCTGACACTGTTTAAAATGCAGCTACTGATGCTTCTAGGGACAAGAATAGCTCGTTTCCTCTTCCAAAACCTTTGGGAGCCAGGGCTTAGTCTGAGCTCTGTGTAACTTTCTAATTCCTTTGAAGACAAATTAGAAAAACAAACTGCACTGCTTTTTCACGGCTGACTGTTTCATGATATGGCTCCTCCCTTTTACAGCAACGGCTTCAATAAAACAGCAAAAAAGAACAATAATAATAATAGTCATGTGGACCCATGATATGCAGTGACTCAGATAACACCAAGGATGACTAACCTTCTCACCAGTGGCTCTCAACCAGAGGGCCAAGGCCAAGTCTAGAGGCATCTCTGGTTTTGGTTGTCATGGCTGGGCAGTGCTACTGGCATCTAGTGGGTGGAGGCCAGGGAAGCTGCTAAACACCCTACGACATGCAGGATGGAACCCCACTATTGCTGTGCTTAGTCACTCAGTCGCATCTGACTCTGCAGCCTCACGGACTATAGCCCGCCAGGCTCCTCTGTCCATGCGATTCTCCAGGCAAGAATACTGGAGTGGGTTGCCATGCCTTCCTCCAGGGGATCTTCCCGACCCAGATATTGAATCCAGGTCTCCTGCTTTGCAGGCAGATTCTTTACTGTCTCAGCCACCAGGGAAACCCAAGAATACTGGAGTGGGTAGCCTATCCCTTCTCCAGGGGATCTTTCTGACCCTGGAATCGAACCAGGGTCTCCCGCATTGAGGTGGATTCGTTACCAGCTGAGCTACCAGGGAAGCCACAGGGTAGAAAACTATTTGGCCCAAAGTGTCAACAGTGTGGAGGCTAAGACACTCCAGTTTACACGGATCATTTATGACGTGCCAGGCTGGGTTCTAGGGGCCTTGTGTGGAATAGCTCATTTTTCTCTCTGTTTGTCAGAGAAACAGAACCAATGCATTAGGCAGAGAGACTAAGACAGACAGACAACAACAGGGAGACAAAGAGACTTATCATAGCAGTTGGTTCATACAACTAAGGAGGTGGGTAAATGCAAAATCTGTAGGTGGGCCAGTAGTTCAGGAGCCCCATGGAGAGCTTACAGGCTGGTTCAAAGGCCAATCGGGAGGAAAATTCAGTGCTGCAGAGGAATTCCAAAAGCTGTCAGCTGGAGATTTCCTCTTGCTCAGAGGAGGCTGCTCAGGTCTTCAGCTGATGGAGGAAGCCCACCCACAGACAGACGGAATCTGCTTTACTCAAGTCCACCCATTTTTCAATGTCAATCTCATCCAAAAACTCCCTAAGAGGAGCACGGAGAATGTTTGACCAAAACACAAATACTCAATGACCCAGCCAAGCTGACTCATAAAATTAACTGTCATACCCATCGCTGAGAAGGGCAACTCTACAGCTTAACGACCTTGGAAGGCTGAACTGACGGCCTCGATTCTTCACCTCCCGCTATGTTCTCACCTTCACTTTGGCTTCACCCTAGGCAGAATGTTCTTCCCTGTCCTGAGTCTGGACTCGAGCATGTCCCTTGCTTTGGCCACTGGTGCCAGGTCCAGAGGTGACAAGGCTGGGCCTTCAGAGGCTCCATGCTTCCCTCTTGCATCCTGCCAACTCCATGAGATCAACAGGCCCTGACTGCTCCACTGAGCAGGATGAGAAACACAAGGGACAGAGCCACCCACGGACTCACACACCTGCAGGAAGAAGGACTTGCCCCACACCCAGCCAGGATCATCCAGGGCCCAGATAACCCACAGTGACATGAGCTAATGTGATTGCCGTTTAAAGCCACCGAGTTCTGGAACAGTCTGTCCTGTTGCGACCGCAGAAGAGCAGGCTCTGTTTCAGCAACCAGGGAACTGAGACGCAGAAAGGTTAAGCAGCCAGCCCAAGTCACACAGCTGGCAGGCTCTGGGCCAGGCCCTGTGCTGGTGCCTTCCCTCATTTGATCATCGCGGATCTTTACAACAGTCCTGACAAGCAGGTGTGGCAGGCCCCTCCCGAAGGGAAGATGATGGAATATCAGAAGTTTTAGCAACACATCCTGGGAAGGGCGGAGCTGAGCTTTGCACTTCACTGTAGTGCCCTGATGCCGCGTGGTCACCCTCTAAAAGCAAAGGATTAAATCATAGAGAATCTTCTGATTCAGGGGACACTCAGCCAGGCCACGACACAAGCTACTGGGCATGACCTCAGCCTCTTACTTACATATCCGCTGCCAAGGCCTCACTTTATCTCCGACAGAATCTCTTGGATCTGTGTATGTGACCACCTGGCTCTGAACATCCACCAGCCTGGCCCAGGGCTCTGCCCCCGTTCTATGCTCTCCTGCACCCCTTCTCTTGCTCCTCAATCCATCATCCACACGACAGCCACAGGGACTATTGAAAATGCATCCCAAAGGTGGCTCTGCCCTGGGGAGCGGGGTGAACCTCGGAGGGCCCACCACTGCTCTTTGGAACAGGGACAGAGTTTCACAAAGCCGGCACCCTGGGCCCCCAGCCACCTCTCATTCCGCTCTCGCCTTCACTCTCTCTGTTTTCTCACTTAACAGATATCCCTTGAGTAACAGCACAGCGTGCAGTGCTGGAGACACACATTTGACAATGACCAAGGGCCCTGCTGTGCTGAAGCTTACCGTCCGCAGGGGAGACAACAGAGAGCGCTGCCAGCCTCCTCAGCCCAGAATGCTCCGCAGTCTGTCCAGCTGCGGGACCTCTCCATCTGTGGCTTTACCTGCTTGTACTCACCCCTCATCACCCAAGGCCAAGTCTGATCCAGAGGCCCTCTGTTCCCGCAGTGCCCTTGCACGTCACAGCATAGATCCCAGTGGGTCGTCACACGCTCTGAGGCACGTGGCTGTCTACTGTCTAAATCACACACTGGACGCTAAGGCTGTGAGAGTGGAAACACAACTCGTCTCTGCTTCATGCCGCACCCCTGGCATTTCAGACACAGTTACCCTCAGTATGACTGAGTGGGGTGTAGCTGTGAGAGAAATCAGCTGAGTTTACGACAAGATCCCCGAGCTTATGTGCACCTCTGGCTTGAGAGGAACAAGCAAAGACAGAGCTCCCATGACCTTAGGGACCTGGCAGAAGCCCCAGACTGTCAGTTGCCAGAGGAGCTGCTCCGCATCTGCTTGCCCACAAAGGACACAGTCCCACCAGCTGTCAGAGGTCCAGTTGGCTCTCAGCTTCTGCCAACCTGACTCTGCTCAACACGCTTTGAGGTGACTTGTCATCCCCACTTCCTGAGAGCCATACTGTGCCATCCCCTATCCTGAGTGTGGGCAAGACCTGTGGTTTTCTTTAAGTGAATAGAATACGGCAAAGGTAATTGTTGTTAGTTTCTAAGTTGTGTTCAATTCTTTGTGACCCCAAGGACTGCAGCACACCAGGCTTCCATGTGTCCTTCACTATCTCCCAGAGTTTGCTCAAACTCACGTCCATTGAGTCAGTGAAACTATCTAACCGTCTCATCCTCTGTCATCCCCTTCTCCTCCCGCCTTCAATTTTTCCCAGCATCAGGGTCTTTTCCAATGAGTCACCTCTTGGCATCAGGTGGCCAAAGTACTGGAGCTTCAGCTTTAGCATCAGACCTTCCGGTGAATATTCAGGGTTGATTTCCTTTAGGATTGACTGGTTTGATCTGCTTGCTGTCTAAGGGATTCTCAAGAGTCTTCGCCAACACCACACTTCGAAAGTATCAGGGTGATTACACTGCATGAAAACTGCAATGCCCACCTTCTGGAAACTCCCTCACCCTTGCTGGCGTTGATGAAGCAAGTGGCCATGTTGGGGTGAGGAGATCCACAAAGCAAAGAATGGTGGGTGGCTTTTGAACAGAACTGGGGCTCCAGGACTTAGAGCAACAAGGGATTGGATTCCTCCCAGTCAAGTCTCAGATGAGACCTCAGCCCTGGCCAACACCTTGATTGCTGCCTGTATGGTTTAGAAGCAGAGGATCCAGCTAAGACCTGCCCAGACTCCCGACTCACAGATGCAGTGAGATGATAAATATTTTATATGCGGACTTCCCTGGTGGTCCAGAGGCCAAGACTCTGCACTCCCAATACAAGGGGCCTGGGGTTCAATCCATGGTCAGGGAACTGGATCCCACAAACCACACCTAAAGATCCCACGTGCCACAACAGAAATCAAAGATCCCTCAACTAAGATCCGGCACGGCCAAATAAATAACAAACTTTTTTTTTTTTTTAAGAAGAAGATAAATGTGTTGTATCAAGCTGCTAAGTTTGTATAATGTTATGGAGCAAAGGAAAATGAACACACCGACTTGGGCTGACTCACCCACTTCTTTCCCAGCCCGATGGGACACGAGTGCACAGAAAAAGCTGTGCTAGCTCCCTAGGGGCTGCATGACAAGTCACCACAAACCAGACAGCCACAGACAGCATAAGCCCTGTCTCTCACAGTTGCCAGTAGCCAATGACGGGAACCAAGGTGTCCACAAGGCTCTCCAAAGGCTCTGTGAAGACTCCCTCTCGCCTCTTCCTATCTCCTGGTGGCTGCGAGTGACCCCTGGCATTCCCCGGTTTGCAGATGCAGCTCTCAAATCTGCCTCCGTCCTTGCATGGCCTTCTTCCCTCTGTCCGTGTGCGTGTGTCCAGATTTCCTCCTGTTATAAGGACACCAGTCACTGGAGCAATGGTTTGAGTCATTTGCTGGCAGAGGTCCTACAAGACCCCTCAGTCATGTCTGACTCTTTGCAACCCCATGGATCGTAGCCTGCCAGGCTCTCCTGCCCATGGGATTCTCCAGGCAAGAATACTGGAGTGGGTTGCATTTCCTTCTCCAGGGATCTTCTCAACTCAGGGATCAAACCCACGTCTCTCGAATCTCCTGCGTTGGCAGGCGGGTTCTTTACTACTAGTGCCACCTGGGAAGTCCACTGGATTAGGGCCAACCCCAATCCAGCGTGACTTCATCTTAACTTGATTCCATCTAAAAGACCCCATTTCCAAACAAGGTCACATCCACAGGTACTGGGGGTCAGGACTTCAACACACCATTGGTGGGAAGGCAGGTGGATACAACCCAATGTACAGGAAATGTCGCCTTCATATCCAGAAAACAGAGCAGGTGGGTCTGTGCCACCTCCAGCCTCTTGGAAAATTGCCCATTCAGCCCGATGTCCACCAACACCTGGTTCATTCGTTCACCCCATGCTTACTAAACACCCACACATGCTCCCCACGGCAGAGAAACTGGAGGGAGCAAAGGTGAGAAAAGCTCTGCTCTTGTGGAGCTCACATGCTTCTGAGAGAAGAAAGACAGACGATCAACACCAACAAATAAGGAGATGGTTTCCAGTCATGGCAAAGCATTCCAAAAACAAGAGCAGCAATTGCAACAGAGCCATGGCCGCAGCGGCACTCAGCGCTGCTGACTCCATGCCAGGCATTGTTCTAAACACTTGATGTGAACGTGTGCCCTCTGTCCTCACCACAATCCCGTGAAGTAGCTCCTGTTCAATTCCATTTTTAAAGGTGGGGAAACTGAGGCACAGAAAGGTTGCACACAACTTATAGCAGAGCCAGGATTCGAACCCAGGTCGTGCTGAGCCCCAGGGACCCACTATGAGGGAAACAAAGTGCTGTGGGAAGGAACAGGACTCTAGGTCTGGTGGTCTCTGGAAGGGGACTCTTGAGTCAAGGCTTGAGTGAACAGAAGGGCAGATGCCAGATAGTAGCGGATGAAAAAGGGACCATAAAGGGAGCGTGTGAAGATGGCAAAAGAAGGGTTCAGACCCATTCTGAATGGGATGATGTCCTCCCAAACAGGACAGCTTCTGAAGTATCCATCGGCCACATCAGATAGAATCAAGACTGGGAGGGGCTTCCCTGGTGGCTCAGATGGTGAAGAATCTCCCTGCAATACAGGAGACCTGTGTTCAGTCCTTGGGTCAGGAAGATACCTGGAGAAGGGAATGGCAACCCACTCCAGAATTCCTACCTGGAGAATCCCATGGACAGAGGAGCCTGGTGGGCTACAGTCAAAGGTGGGGGTCCCAAAGAGTCAGATATGACTGAGCAGCTAACACTTTCTTTCCAGCACGTTAAGGAAGGGTTTCTTAGAGAGTAGGTGCTGCCTCCCCCAGGGACTCTGTGATGCACTGGGTTCCCGTCTCGCTGGCTCATCTCCGTCTACCTTCCCAGTCTTGGCTCAGGCCAGCCCCACTGCCGGGGGTGATTAATAGGTTTAATTTATCTCTACATTCCGTGGAGCTGAGCTGGGCCGCCGCCGCCTCTGGAACGATGTGTGAGTAATCAGCGGGCAAGCAGAAGCCTCTGCATCCTTATTCATATTCATGTTACTCTGGGGACACTTCTAATTTGTTTGTTTTTCTCTGATCTGGCTTCATCCACCCGGACTTGGATGACTGGGAAGAGACCAGAGAAGGGAAGGTCCAGGAGACCAGGAGACGAAGGAGGAGAGGCTGAGTCCATGAGGGGAGAGGACAGAGGACAGAGGCAGGAAGCGACTGGACAAGGGCCTGTCAACCCTCCACCTCTGTGCCCACCAGCTGCCTGCACTGTATTCATCCACAGGTGGTCCCAGCCTGTCGTTGGTACAGGGGCCCAGCTGAACACCGGGAGGGGCTGACGAGAGGACTTTGGGGTCCTGCCTTCACAGGATTCCTGGCAGGCAGAAGAGAGGCACACATTGAGGATGGCCCACCAATGGGTATAAAGCAGCACAGGCTCAAAGGCAAGGGCAGGGCTCCTCATTCTCATTACTGGTAGGGGTTTCATGATCCAGGACCCCCAGAGCGAGCCTGTAATCTGGGCAATGTCATCTCTCCTCCCAGGACAGGAATGCACCCGGCTCAGGGAACCCTGACCAGGCAGAGCTGGGAGAGAGGGTAAGAGAAGGTCTCCAGCACAGGCAGGGTGAGGCTGCGCCCGGGTTTGCCGGCTGACGCGTCCTGGCCACGCAGGGCTTCGGCCCCTCCAAACACACCCCCACGGGGGATCCCCAACCAGCCCTGCAAAAGCCACGGGCTTCCAGAGTGTGCTGGGGCAGAGTTTCCTTCACTCTCACCCCTCCTGTGAGACAGACGTCTGTCACGCAGTCAGGGCTGACAAGGAGACAGAGGCCTCAGCAAAGCGAGAGGCAGGAGCCCGCACAGACAAGGCGGCTCTCAGCGCTCGGCCCAGGTCCGGGCAGCTCTCAGCGCACAGCCTGGGTCTGGCTGTGCTCAGACTGGTCCCCAGAGCTAGGCCTTGATGAGGGCAAGCGAGGCAGCAGAAGAGGGGCTGTGGAGTGGGGGTGGGGGCTGGGAGTCCAGAGGGGCTGTCTCTGCCCACCCACACATATCACACCTAGAATCGCAGACTGCAAAAGTTGCTCAGGGACCAGCCAGTGGATTAAACCCAACCCAGACTCTCCCCGACTCTGTGGAAATACGTAGCTGGGATCCGAAATAAAAGACGGCACATTACCAGGACCCTGTGAGCAGCGATTGCAGTGAAACGAGATGGCACCCAGCTGGGCAGGGCAACTAGAGGCTCTACACAATGCTTTCTGCCATCTGGGGTTCAAGGTTGTCCCAAGGACCGTTGAGCTAAATGTGAAGACGAGAAATTCCAGGTTTTACCTAGGGGATAGTTGGGAAGGTGTGGGATGGGAGGTTTATGCAGCCTTGCAGACATCAATTCCTCATTTCTTCCCTTTGGACCATGGCTTTATCGAGATATGGTTCGCCGACCACCCAGTTCACCCATTTAAGCGTATGAGTCAGCAGTTTTTAATATATTCGTGCGTCATACGACCACCACAATTAGAACAGTGTCACACTGTGATCGTCAGGAGGTAGAGGGCCTGTGCCATTCCCACAGAGCAAGTCAGGCAGCACACAATAGCAGATAACCTCCTGGGGTGACGACAGTGTTCTAAAACTGACTGTGGTGGTCGCACAACTTTTGGATTGCGCCCGACAGGATCTCCCTACCCTTAGCTATCACCTCCCAAATGCACCAATACTCCCAGCCTCCGGCAACCACTAATTTACTTGCAGTTTCTGTCGATTTGCTCAGGCTGGACATTTTAAAGAAATGGCCTCCTTCCTTCTCTGCTGGGGGTCAGCACGTGTTCTGCAGCCAAGAAGTCTGGCTTCAGCCCAGATCCGACCTTGCCACTCATGGCCTGGTCATGTATCTGTCCTCGTAAGCTTCAGCCTCCTCACTGAAAGTGGAGCCGAGTGCTGTTCCTTACTCATCATGTGGCAGGGAGGAATCCAAGAGTTAACACCCACCCTGGTGTCTGCGCCCTGCGGGTGCCCAGCAAATGGGAGACACACGCCTGCTCTCATGTGTCCGCCCGGCCTGCTCGATGGAAATGGCACAGGCCGCCTTCACCACCTCCTGGTGATAAAAGATAGAGTGCTAAGTCACACAGAAATACAAAGGTCCACACACGGAGGGCAACGCAAGCCTGTTCAATGAATGCGGCCTGCGGAGGGCTGTGCCGACGCGGATGGGGAGTCTGACCAAGTTTACGGTCATAGCAGTCAGGACCACTGGTCTCACTGTAGGAAACTGTCTCTCCGTGGCCTGAAGACAGAAGCCAAGGGCAGCCTTGTTATCCAGGAGCCGGGGCCAGGCTGGGCAGGCTCCACTGAGCAGAGACGGAAGCCTAGCAGGCTCGCAGCAGGCCCCAGCTCACTGGGCAGCTGTAGGTCCTGGGAGGCTGCCTGCTGCATGGTCCAGGCCCCCAGGGCCCAGGGTGGGTGGGTAGGGGGGCGGGAATAATCGGGTTACATGCTCAGGGGACACTGCTGCTCTTGGCAGAGCCACAAATTGAGTTTGAAATGAGTAATCGGGAGCCAAGCTTCTTGTGCTGTGAGCGACAAGGCCTGGCTGGTAGGTTTCCTCCATGCCAAGCCCTCTGGACAGGAGGAGGGGGCTGGGGAGACAGCCCCAAACCAGCTCCGGGGGTAACAGGTAAGCCATTTCCCCTCTCTGTCCTAGGGGGCAGGGCAGGGGTGGCTGACACCCAGCCAAGAAGGAAGGAGGTCTTTTCTTTCTTTCTTTCTTAACTTTATGTTACATATATTTTGTTGTTGTTGTCTAGACACTAAGTCGTATCAGACTCTTCTGTGATCCTATAGACTGTAGCCTGTCCGTGGGATTTCCCAGGCAAGAATACCAGAGTGGGTTTCCGTTTCCTCCTCCACGGCATCTTCGTGACCCAGGGACGGAACCCGTGTCTTCTTCACTGGCAGGTGGATTCCTTACCATCTGAGCCACCCGGGAAGCCCCAGAAGGTCGTTTCTATGAAACGTCTAGGAGAGGCATTTCCAGAAACAGAAAGTAGGTTAGCGGCTGCCGGGGGTCTGGGGGGTGGGCGGAGTGGGAGGACTGGGGTTTGATAGCTAAAGGGTATGTTTCTCTTTTGGGGGATGATGAGAATGCTCTAAAACTGATTGAGGCGGTGCTTGCACAACTGTGTACACTTGAAACCACAGACTTGCACACTCTGAGTGGGTGAAGTGTATATAACATCTCAGCTCAGTGATACCTTCAGAGACCCAGGCATGTCTCTTCCTCAGTCATGTCTGACTCTTTGGGACCCCAGGGACTGTAGCCCACCAGGCTCCTCTGTCCATGGGATTTCCCAGGCAAGAATACTGGAGTGGGTTGCCATTTCCTGCTTCAGTGAAGTGTATAAGATGTGAATTAAATCTCAGCGTTGTTACAAAACAAGACAGCTTTTTTTGGGGGGGAGGGGGCCGGGGATGAAGAATGACTTCTCAAAGGCAGGCTGCTTTGTCCATAAAACCAAAGGTCTTCCAAGATCCTCCCATAAGAACAAAAATGAGAGCTAAGATATAGATGGTATATCTCACAGAGGAGAAAACTAAAGCACAGAGAGGTTAATTCTCTTGCCCAACATCACACAGAAACAATGGCAGTCATGCCCGTCCCCTGCCTACCCAGGAAGAGGCCTGTGCCTTAACCACTGGGCTGCCTTGCCTCTGGATGGCATCACTGACTTGATGGACGTGCGTTTGAGCAAGCTCTGGGAGTTGGTAATGGGCAGGGAAGCCAGGTGTGCTGCAGTCCCTGGGGTCGCAAAGAATCGGACACGACTGAGCGACTGAACTGAACTGTCTTGCCTCTGAGCGATAAGCACCTTAGGCACTTGCCTGGGGTACCGGGGAAGGAGGAGACAATACCAGGGAGGAGAGGCCTGTATTCGACACCTCTGAACAGAAGAGTCAAAGCGCCCATTAGGGGCAAGAACAGAACTGGGCTGCATCAGTATACACTGCGGCGGGGAGTCGGTCTTTTCCAGGACTGGGTCTGTGAAGGTCTTGATCCAGCTCAGCATCTGTGCCCTGGTGTCCCTGCTCTGGCCTTCTCTCAGGGTCCCCCAGGGAGACGGGAGCAGGAGGTGCTTGGAGCCGACAGGAGTCGATCTAATAAAGATCCGACTCGCAGGGCAGGCTCTGGCGGGGCAGAGTCTGCACACGTCTGCAAAGACTCTAACTCAATAGAGAAATCTGTTAATGCAGCTGCCGCCAGCCTGCACCCCCTCAGCTCCCAGTCTAACCACCGTGGTGATAACAGAGGCTGGAGACCACAGGGTCCTGATTACATCTCCTCCCCTCTTGCTGCCCTGAAGAGACAGGCTTTGTCGGGCTTCTGCTGCCACCTACAGCAGCTGCCACAAAAGGCAAGTCTCCAGCCAGACCTGGAGAAGCAGAGCAGAGTGATTCAGGGGAGAAGCGGGGAGCCAGGGGCCGAAGCCTGAGATCTGATACCCGAGTCCTCCCCACGCTCTCGGGCCGGTCTGGGGAAGAACACTCAGCAGCCTCTCCCGTCCTCCTCTAGAGAGGTCCCACCGACCGGGACACACCACCCAGAAGGAGGACCAGCCTCTCTTCTCTCCCTGAGGTTGTTCTGATCCTTCTGCCTGGATCAACCATCTTCTGCACCACCTCATTCACCCCCTCCTCCAAGAAGTCCCTCTGGACTCCTTCCCCTGGTTTAACTAAGCCCACAGCTCCCTTCTGCCTGCCCCACTGATCAGTCTGCACTATAGCTCCTTACCTGCCTGCACCCCCTGCAACAATGATAACAGTCAGATTGATCTTCACTAAGCACTGACCGTGTTACCACGTCCTGTGTTTAGAGACTTGCACACATCTTCTCATTTAATACTTCAGCAACTCAGGAAGGAGATGCCACCGTTGCCTTCATTTCGCAGACCAGAAAACTGATGCTCTGAGAGCTTAAGTAACTTAGCCAAAGCCAGCTTGAGGTTTGACTGCAGCCCCATCGGCTTCCAGAGAAAACCCTCTTAACGCAAGGGGCGCCCTGCTTACCCGCCACCTCCCACCCTCCACTAACCCTTTTACTTGATGGGCAGGGTGACCATATAGTTCATCTGCTATTAATTGATTTAGAAACTTGGGAGCCTGCTTGGCTGGGAAGTGGATAATCATGTTTTCTTTTATGGGGCTCATGTAATGCTGAAAGCAGTGGCTGTAAAAAATATATATATATATTAAAAATTATGATGTCTGGTCCCTGCAAGACATCTCTGGGGCATAACTTCTCTTAGTCACATATTCCTTGCCCTCACAGTCTGCTTCACTGGGATTTGAGGAGGATGAGAGGTAAAATGGAGCCAAAATTGCAATCCTACAGGCAATGCAGAATTATGGATGGAAGCTGTCCCTAGGGAGACCAGCAAGCTGGTGAATCAACTGTGTGGTGAAGAAGTTACCATCCCGGGAAGTTATGGCATTGACACAGACAGGACTGCGTTGCCCTAACGGGACCAGACCTGGAGCCTCCGAAGGTGGCTCCACATTCGAAGGGGCACTGGCTGAGGAGGGTGTTCCCAGAGAGGTGCCCAGGGTAGGAGAGAACTCTGAGTCAGGAGGTATCATAGAGCAAGAGTCATGGGGGAAACATAAGAGCTGCCTACAAGCATTTGAAGGGTTGACCCTTGCAGAGAGTAGACTAATCTGTTCTTCCCGAGGGCAGACCCAGGAGAATTTGAGGGTAGGAAGAGGGAAAAGGGAGACAGCGAGAGACTTGTACATGGCACGTGATAGGCACACAATAAATATTTGCTGAAGGAGGGAAAAGAAATGATGAGGGGCCGTTTTGGAGTCAGAGAATTCTGGGTTCCGATCTTTATCCTGCCCTAACTGTGGGGTCTCAGTCAAGGGATCTAGCTTCTCTAAGCCTCCTTTTGTCCTTCTAAAAAGTGGGAGTGAAAGAATCAGTGCAGAGTTAACTTTCAAACCCGAACTGAGCAATCAACAGGTGTTACCAAGTAGAAGGAAGGGCGGAAATCTGGGACCTGGGTAGGGAGAGTCCAGCAAACGGGGAAGGGGGGCAATGCCATCTGTGCCAGGACAGGCTGACCAGCCACAGGACAGACACTTGAGCATCTCTTCCTGCACAGCATGGGCCCAGGCACAGGGGGACGACAATCATGAAGTTATGTCTGGTTCTACCCTCCAAGGCTTCCCTGGTGGCTCAGTGGTTAAAGAGTCTGCCTGGAATGAGGGAGACCCGGGTTCAATCCCTGGGTCAGGAATATCCCCTGGAGAAGGAAATGGCAACCCACTCCAGTACTCCCGCCTGGAGAATCCCATGGAGGGAGGAGCCTGGTAGGCTACAGTCCATGGGGTCGCGAAGAGTCGGACATGACTGAGCGACTTCACTTTCACTTTCACTTCTACCCTCCAAGGGCGTATGACCTAGAACAGAAGATGCAACGTGAGCGGGTTGAAATGTCAGAAGACAGAACAGAGCCAGATGGGGCTGCCAGCAACAGCACCAAGATGCTGCTTGTGAGAAGTCAGACTCCTGGGACCCAGGAAGACCCAGTGAATCAGAATCCCCTGCAGAACAAGGTTCTGGAGACTGCATTTCATCCAGCTGACCTGGAGCCATTTACCCACTCCACCCCTGAGAACCACTGACTTAGTGCTTCTGAAAAAGGGCACAGGAGGGGGTGAGGTCAGCAGACCTGCAGCAGCCAGAGAATTCACAGAGGAAAGATCGTGGATCCAATCCTAAGAACCCAGGGGCGACAAAAGGTGGAGAGGAAGTGCTGAGCAACAGGGAGGGTGGGGTGCAGGAGACTCAGCCCCAGATTGGGGCTATAACACACATTATAGGGCGGGACCATCTGGCAGAAAGAAGGCTTCTTCTGGGAAATAAGCCACCATCAAGCTGCTGTGTGACTGTCCATCTCTTAACACGCCCACCTCTCTCCATCCCCACCACCAGCAGCCTGGTCTGAGGTACCACCGTTTCATCTCCAGCCTGAACAAAAGCCACAGCCTCCTCCATGGAACCACAGCCTCCGCCATGGTACCAAGACTGCCCTCCACCCTACATCATCCTCACAGTAGCCAGCATGGCCTCCTGAAAACACACACTGAACTGAACAGCGACCAGCACTCATACACCACTGGGCTTCCCAGGCGGTGCTAGTGGTGGAGAACCCGCCAGCCAACGCCAGAGACGCGAGAGAAGTAGGTTTGATCCCTGGTTCGGGAAGACCCTCCTGGAGGCGATGACAACCCACTCCAGTATGCTTGCCTGGAAAATTCCATGGACAGAGGAGCCTGGCAGGCTACAGCCCATGGGGTCGCAAAGAGTCTGACATGACTTAATACACACAGAGAGCATATACCACTGAATTAAATTTCCCCAACCCACACTCTCAGAATAAAATGCAGTCCCTTTAACAAGACCTCTGGTGCCCTCCAGGGCCTGGCCTCTGCCTGCTTCCCCCCAACCTTTACTCACCCCAGCTACTCTGAGTTCCTATCGCTCAAAAGGGCCACCTGGCCCCCACCTTCCAGCCTTTGCACCAGTTTTTCCTTCTTCCATGAATATTCTTTCCTCCTCTCTCTCTTTGACGGGTTCCTCCTGATCTTTCAGGTGTCATTTAAAATATCACCTCCTCAGAGACGCTCTCCTCAAAGCCAACACACCTAGAGCATCCTCCCCCTAAATTCCTATTTCATCACCCTGTTCCTCTTGGGCAATGATCAGAATCTATACACTCTCTTGCCCAAATCTGTTTCTTCATCGCCTGTCTCCCCAGCTGTATTGCAAGTTCCAGAAGGGGAGGAGAAATCTGTCTCAGTCACCATTGGATTTCCAGCACCTGGAACACACGGTACGTAGATGAGGCTTAACAAGCATTTCTGAATCCATAAAAGATGCATCAGCCATAGGAGGCCTTGAATGCCAAGCTAAGGAGCACGGCGATGTGCCAACAGCTTCACAGAAGGAGTAATACCCAGCGTGATGAAAAGAAGAGCTTGTGTTATCTGAGAAAACCCTCCAGAGGATTTCTAAGATAATAATAGCAAAGTAAATTTCAGGAGTGAATCTAAATTCACCAACCCTGATGAAAGCTGAAAATTACTATCCCAGCTGGTGGAAATGTCAATTCAAACTTCATTTATAAAACCATTTCAGGCTCTGATTGCTAAATTATTATTTCATATGAGAATAAGCATTGTCTGGACAAAAAGCGATGGCAAAAGGAAAAAAAATTCAATTTAGTCAACATCCCCCTCTCCTCCCAAAAATAATATATTTTAACATTAAAAGTTACTCCAGATAATTGCAGATATAAATATCACTTAGTGCAGATGTTGTGTATAAAATGTAATTATTACTCATGGAAAATCAATGGTGGCAAATGATAAAATCCATGATCTGGGTCTTTCTACTGGGCAGAAACGTATCAGTGCTTTGGCTGTGGTTTATGCACTTTTTAATTGAAAATGATCTCTAACTAGAAAAGAATCGCAACACGGGCATAGAGCAGCCGGTTGCAAATAAAGACGCAATGACCATCAAACTCTCGGCAACGGAGGGAGTTCAAAGAAGGAGTCACTTCCCCCCAAGGCAGCCCCTGCTTCCTCTCACTTGTTTGCCGAGTGCTTGCTCTGCGCCCGCCCCGTGGTCAACAGCCATAAACCAGACAGATGAGGTTCCTCCTGATGGATGTGTGCGAACAATGAGGAGGTGAGACACTGACAGACTGAGACGTAGGAGACGAAGGTACCAAACAGGGGCTGGGATGCAGTGTGGCCAGAGAGGCCACTCTCGGTGGGTGGGAAGGCTGCTCAGAGACGGGGACACGTAAGACCAGACCAAGTGCTGAGAAGGAGCCAGATGTGGGAAGACGGGGCTGGGGGTCGGGGAGCGGGGAGAGAACAAGAAAAGGCAACAGTGTGAGTGGCTGGGAGACGATCCGTACGTTTGCAGCATAAAGAACAAGGGCTGGAGAGGGTGCCGTCCAGGGTCATATATGCTACCGGAGATTTCAATCCCCCTGATGCCCCCAGCTTCATCTCTGAGGTCCCTCAGCTGGTCCACCTCAGATGCTCAGCAGGCAAAAGCTGTTGGGCACCTGCAATGAACTGAACGCCTGTGTCTCCTCCAGAGTTCATACATTGGAACCCTAACCCCAAAGGCAATGGTATCAGGAGGTGGGGACTTTGGGAAGTGATCAGGTCACGAGGGTGGAGTCCTCGTGAATGGGATTAGTGCCCTTACAGATGAGACCCCCAGAGAGCTCCTTCATCCCTTTCGTCCCGTGAGGACCCAGCAAGAGGACAGCTGTCCCTGAACCAGGAAGCAGACTCCCCTCAGACACCAAAGCTGGCAAGCACTATGAGCTCGGACTTCCCGCCTCCAGAACTGTGGGAAATAAATGTCTGTTGCTTACAAGCCACTCAGTCTATGGTGGTTTTTTAGAGCAGCCAAACAAACTAAGACAGTACCTGAACCCAAATTTCACCTTGATCCCTCTGCACCCTTTTCTACTATTCAGTGTCCCCGTGACACCCGTGCACACAGCCCACCATGCCGGGGGGATGCAGCCCTCCTGTTATTGGCCCAGAGGCCCCAGGAACACACTGTCTCCAAGATGCCCTAGAGGGGCGGGGGGAAGAGAGAGCATGGCAAAACCCCTAGTCCATTCCTCCCCTCACCCTACTGATGCAGCACCTGCCATCAGCTGCCCCGCTCCCCCACGCCTCCCAAAGCAGGGACTCAGACTCAGATCTCGGTCCACAGGTGCCCCTGGAGTAATTCATTTTTGCCAGATTCCGAGCATGCAGGGGAAAGCAGTGATATGTCAAGTCCTTCCCTCTCTCCTGCATTCCCTGACACGAGGGAGGTCAGGGTGCGACAACCCTCCTTTGACACAAAAGCCGAGTGTCTGCTCCAGGTCACGCAGACTGCAGATTCTACTGCGAGTATGCCTAGTCACCCGGTCGGGTCCTTGTAGCCCCATGGAATGTAGCCCTCCAAGCTCCTCTCTTCGCAGGAGTTTCCAGACAAGAATACCGGAGTGGGTTGCCATTTCCTCCCCCTGGGGATCTTCCCAACGCAGGATAAAACCCACGAGTACTGCACTGCAGGTGGATTCTTTACTGCTGAGTCATCAGGGAAGCCCCTCTAATGTGAGCCTGGAATCCAAATGTCTGGATTTGAGGAACAAGGTCCACCAAAGAGATGGCATCAACTGTTTGGGAAGAGAGCATAGTAAGAGTTCAGATTCATCTTCCTTAAGACACCAAGGCACACAAGCAAGGACGAAGGTTGTTCACTCAGTCATGTCCGACTCTTTGCGACCCCATGGACCACAGCACGCCAGGCCTCCCTGTCCTTCACCATCTCCTGGAGCTGGCTCAAACACGTCCATTGAGTCGGTGATACCATCCAACCATCTCATCCTCTGTCATCCCCTTCTCCTCCCATCTTCAGGGTCTTTTCCAATGAGTCAGTTCTTCACATCACGTGGCCAAGTACTGGAGCTTCAGTTTCAGCATCAGTCCTTCCAATGAATATTTAGGACTGATTTCTTTTAGGATTGACTGATTTGATCTCCTTGCAACCTAAGGGACTCTCAAGAGTCTTCTTCAATACCACAGTTCAACACCACAGTTCAAAAGCATCAAGTCTTTGCCACTCAGCCTTTACAGTCCAACTCTCACATCAGATGAAAGAGAAAAAAAATATATGTCATTGCACGAGGGCCCCCATTCCTATTCCATCGTGAAGTAAATCACCATATTTCAAAGTCTTCACAAAGCCCCACGAGAAGGTTGTTTATCCCTGCCTTTCCAAAATCTTTTTCTTTTCCCTTTCTTTCCTCTTCTGCTGTCCCTTTCAGAACAGCCACAAATGAGACAAGGTGATTAATTTCTTATTTTGGCTACTGTTGCAGAAATACCTTCAAACCCTGATGCAAAAAGGAAAGATTTAATCAGTCTCTAGTGTGGCAGCCTCCTGTGTTTGAGACCATCTCTGATGGGAGGCAAAGAAGAAGTTTTCAAGCATTAAACTTTAATGAGATGAGCAGGCAAACATATTGCTGTGTCAACACCCAGCTTGGCCTCATTGGGAAGAAACCTGGGCTAGTCCATCAATCTCCCCAGATTGGTATTGTCATCACTCTCAGCTCTTATTACATTTGCCAAACCTGGGTGTGCATGGAAAATACTCTGTTAAATCAATCAGCGCCAGGGAAAGCCAATGGGAGTGGGAACTTTGCAAACTTTTGCCAGGCTGATGGAGACAAGGGATTTTTTTTATGCTTCAAAGTGGAAGTTAATTCTTTTGTGTTCTAAGTCACATCTTAGCTTTCAGATGGTTTTTATTTCAGCAGGAGAAAAAGCAAGGAGAGAGCAGAGAGTTTCTCTTAAGGAAGAAGATCAGGATGAGTAAAAGCTGTATAGGTCTTGGGGATCTGAGTTTCTAGGATTATCTAGACTAGTATTAATAGCCAGCACTCTTTTCTGTAAAGGGCTAGGCAGTCTCTGTTACATCTTTCAACTCTGCCCTTATACCATGAAAGCAGCCATAGTTAGTTAGTTCAGTCGCTCAGTCATGTCCGACTCTTTGCGACCCATGAATCGCAGCACGCCAGGCCTCCCTGTCCATCACCATCTCCCAGAGTTCACTCTAACTCACATCCATCGAGTCAGTAATGCCATCCAGCCATCTCATCCTCTGTCATCCCCTTCTCCTCCTGCCCCCAATCCCTCCCAGCATCAGGGTCTTTTCCAATGAGTCAACTCTTCACATGAGGTGGCCGAAGTACTGAAGATTCAGCTTTAGCATCAGTCCTTCCAAAGAACACCCAGGGCTGATCTCCTTTAGAATGGACTGGTTGGATCTCCTTGCAGTCCAAGGGACTCTCAAGAGTCTTCTCCAACACCACAGTTCAAAAGCATCAATTCTTCGGCGCTCAGCTTTCTTCACAGTCCAACTCTCACATCCATACATGACCAATGGAAAAACCATAGCCTTTGACTAGATGGACCTTTGTTGGCAAAGTAATGTCTCTGCTTTTCAATATGCTATCTAGGTTAGTCATAACTTTCTTTCCAAGGAGTAAGCGTCTTTTAATTTCATGGCTGCAGTCACCATCTGCAGTGATTTTGGAGCCCAGAAAAATAAAGTTTGCCACTGTTTCCACTGATTCCCCATCTATTTGCCATGAAGTGATGGGACCAGATGCCATGATCTTCGTTTTCTGAATGTTGAGCTTTAAGCCAACTTTTTCACTCTCCTCTTTCACTTTCATCAAGAGGCTTTTGAATTCCTTTTCACTTTCTGCCATAAGGGTGGTGTCATCTGCATATCTGAGGTTATTGATATTTCTCCCGGCAATCTTGATTCCAGCTTATGCTTCTTCCAGTCCAACATTTTGCATGATGTACTCTGCATATAAGTTAAATAAGCAGGATGACAATATACAGCCTTGATGTACTCCTTTTCCTATTTAGAACCAGTCTGTTGTTCCATGTCCAGTTCTAACTGTTGCTTCCTGACCTGCATATAGGTTTCTCAAGAGGCAGGTCAGATGGTCTGGTATGCCCATCTCTTTCAGGATTTTTGACAGTTCATTGTGATCCACACAGTCAAAGGCTTTGGCATAGTCAATAAAGCAGAAATAGATGTTTTTCTGGAACTCTCTTGCTTTTTCCATGATTCAGCAGATGTTGGCAATTTGATGTCTGGCTCCTCTGCCTTTTCTAAATCCAGCTTGAACATCTGGAAGTTCACAGTTCATGTATTGCTGAAGCCTGGCTTGGGGAATTTTGAGCATTACTTTACTAGCGTGTAAGACGAGTGCAATTGTGTGGTAGTTTGAGCATTCCTTGGCATTGCCTTTCTTTGGGATTGGAATGAAAACTGACCTTTTCCAGTCCTGTGGCCACTGCTGGGTTTTCCAAATTTGCTGGCATATTGAGTGCAGCACTTTCACAGCATCATCTTCCAGGATTTGAAATAGCTCAACTGGAATACCATCACCTCCACTAGCTTTGCTCGTAGTGATGCTTTCTAAGGCCTACTTGACTTCACATTCCAGGATGTCTGGCTCTAGGTGAGTGATCACACCATCATGATTATCTTGGTCATGAAGATCTTTTTTGTACAGTTCTGTGTATTCTTGCCACCTCTTCTTAATATCTTCTGCTTCTGTTAGGTCCATACCATTTCTGTCCTTTATGGAGCCCATCTTTGCATGAAATGTTCCCTTGGTAGCTCTAATTTTCTTGAAGAGATCTCCAGTCTTTCCCATTCTGTTGTTTTCCTCTATTCCTTTGCATTGATTGCTGAGGAAGGCTTTCTTATCTCTTCTTGCTATTCTCTGGAACTCTGCATTCAGATGCTTATATCTTTCCTTTTTTTCTTTGCTTTTCACTTTTCTTCTTTTCACAGCTATTTGTAAGGCCTTCCCAGACAGCCATTTTGCTTTTTTGCATTTCTTTTCCATGGGGATGGTCTTGATCCCTGTCTCCTGTGCAATGTCACGAACCTCCGTCCATAGTTCATCAGGCACTCTATCTATCAGATCTAGTCCCTTGCAGCCATAGACAGCATATAAACAAATGGGCATGGCTGTATTCTGATAAAACCTTATTTACCTGATGTGAGGAGGCAACTCACTGGAAAAGACCCTGATGCTGGGAAAGATTAGGGCAAGAGAAGAAGGGGGCAACAGAGGATGAGATGGTGGGATGGCATCTCCAACTCAATGGACATGAGTTTGAGCAAACTTGGGAGATGGTAAGGGAAGCCTGGCTGCGTGTTGCAGTCCCTGGTGTTGCAAAGAGTCAGACATGACTTAGAGATTGAACAACAACAATGATAACAGGTGGTTGACCAGATTTGGCCCATAGGCCATAGTTTGCCAATCCTTATCTGGGCTCTAGGGTTGAAAGAAGTGAATAGGATCCCATAGCAAATATGGACCAAAGAAAGATCCACTTTTTCCTCCCATAAAGATCACTGCTTTAAGGACAGAAGGAAAGAGTCCAGGCCTGCCTCAAATGGTTGACGGTGTAGTGGGGAAGGTAAACGTCACTTCTTCCAGTGGCTCACCCGTTATACCTCTGGCCAGAGGACCTTTGTACATGACGTGCTCTTTCTACTGAAGTGTTCTTTGTTCCCCTTTTATTCAATTAAATCACCTTCATCTTCAGATCTCAGCTAAGATTACATCCTTCAGAGAAGATCTGCCTGGTGTTTCCCACTGCCCCCAAGCACTGAGCTTTCTGCTCTCTGAAAAAGTGAAAGTGTTAATCGCTCAGTCGTGTCCAGCTCTTTGCAACCCCATGGACTGTAGCCCATCAGGCTCCTCTGTCCATGGAATTCTCCAGGCAAGAATACTGGAGTGGCTTGCCATTCCGTTCTCCAGGGGATCTGCCCGACCCAGGGATCAAGCCCCGATCTCCCACATTGCAGGCAGATCCTTTGCCATCTAAGCCACCAGGGAAGCCTACGGTTCTATTACCATTGTGTTTTAACAGGACAGTGGCTCTTCCCTCACTTGGACTGCAAATCAGCACTGAGCATGCAGCCAGGGGCCCAGCAGGTGGGAGGAACTGAATGAATGGGCAGTAAATAAATGCACATGAAAGGCTTTCATTAGACCTAGGGGATGATCATCTGTGATCTTCGAGTTCCCCTCTCCCAACAAGTCTTCACCAAAACCCTCAGTCTCTGCAGAGAGAGAAGGGGATCCACTTGACTATGCAGGGCTCTGTGACACAGACCCCACGCCCCACACCCTGAGTGTCCGAGTCAGCAGGTCTGGGATGGAGCTCAGGAATCTGCCATTTCAACCAGCTCCCAGGTGATGCTGCTGCTTCTGGTCTAGGATCAAACTTTAGAGTCTCAACTCAAGTCACACATGAGAATCAC